>NC_143551.1:142450000-144990000 GCF_054136105.1 Typopeltis vanoorti
AGCATAGTGCTGCAGACAATCAAGAAAGTAACGGCCTGGCTTTTATATAGACAATTTTGATATCTCGTCTAGTACTTTTTAAGCTCAGGTACCAATGATTTTGACGCTAGTACTTCTCTGTGGAGAAAACAATGTGTAAAAATAATTCTAGGATTTTTGTTTTGAGCCAGTGTAACAAATCCTTTTACATTTCCTGACATCGAGCGGGCACCATCCGTACAAATACTGATGCAAGAATTCCAAGACAAGTTATGGCAATTAAAGTAATTATCAACAACATTAAAAAATATCTTGGCCCTTCGTTGTTTCCGGGAGTGGTCGACAAAATAAAAACTCTTCTATAATATCTTCCTTATAAATAAATCTATTGAAGGCTAGAGAAGTTGAGCTTTACCAGTTACATCAGTTGATTCGTCCAACTGAATAGCAAACATATCTGCTTCTTTAATGTGAGATACCACTTGCAACTCAATGTCTTTGACCAAATCCTGAATACGTCGATAAATGATGTTACCTGACATAGGAATTTTTAAAATCTCCTTTTCATATTCCTCACCAAACATGACATTAACAGTTTTACAGCATGCTGACAGAATTACAGATTCTGCAATTGTGTGCGATTTCATTCTTTTAGCAACAATTTCTGCGATTGTGTAACTGGCTTCTTGGGCTTTTTCGGACACAGTTACAAATTTAGTCCATCTTTTTGCTTGAATAGCTTTATCCGGTACAAGTCTTTTAAAACATTCAGGCGGTCTTTCGCTCAAGTGAGAATGATTAGATTGTAAATGTATTTTTAATTTACTTGTGCGCGTTGATAATCGCTGACTTATAATGTTACCTCTAGCAATAAACCGTGAGTAATCCCAGCGAAACTTTACAGAATAAAATCAGCTCTTTATATGAGAAGGTTTGGGTATACGTATCTCGCATGATATAGTCTGAGTTTGACGAAAGGAGAGAGAGAGGGAGGGGGGGGGGGGATGGATTACAAGCAATAGTACGCATTGTACAGGGAATAATAGCAATTCCCTATTCTGTTAAATTCTGTTAAGTTTCGCTGGAATTACTGACGGTTTATTGCTAGAGGTAACATTATAAGTCAGCGATTATCAAGTTGAAAGTACACATACCGGCCACTGAATTAGAAACTTTTATTGAATAGGGTGTTAGATTTCTTTAGCCCAAATTACAGCGCATGTGCGGTTTGGCACAGATTTCACAAGGTGTTGGATTTCATTTACATCTGCAACATACCAGATGTTCACCACCGAGTCCTTTACTTCTTCAGATTGACGGAGAAGGACTTTGCTCCTGGATATGTGTCATACATTGTCAATGGGGTTCAGATACGGTGTTATCAGATCTCAGGGGACCCGTACCAACGGAATATGCCACACAACATGACACCACCTTCAGAACCGAGAGTTGTGTTTTCAAGGCAAACTGGGTTCATTGCTTCATGGGGGGGCCCTCGCCAAACTCTCTGTCTACCATTGGTAAAGAACAAGGTGACTTTTTCTGTACCGATATTGACTATTAATGACTTATTCTGTACGGCGTCTGTACAGGACAACATGACTTTTTTCTAGTCCAGTCACGATTCTCCTGACACCACTTGTAGACGAACTTTCCGATTCTTCTCAGAAATCGTTGGTTTCCGCATAGACAGACATGCGACTGCCAATAGCGAACCTATTCAATTCCCTGCGCATAGGTCGGTGGGATAGGCGCTGCATTTTGTAAAGGAACCTTCTGAATTCTGTTCTACATCATAAATCACTATTCTCATCCTCCTTCTTCTCCTCCTCCTCCTGCTCTATCCTCCCTCTCGAGAATAAATCTAGCAAAATTAATTGATATAATCCGTAAACAGTTTATTCAATTAGCAAACTCCAGCATTAGAGCTATACTTGAACGAAGTAATAAAATTAAAAAAAAACTAATTTGTGGTTCTAAACCTCAAATTCTAACTCGACTATCAATTCTAGATGATCCTATTATTTCGTATTAAGTGATTATTCATTACTGTCTTTTCAGATGTCTGGAAATTTATTTTTATTTACATATCAGGCATAGTGATACGAGTTAAGTTATGTAAATTTATACTTTATAAGCAGGACGTTTTGCAGATCTGAAGGTGTTCTACTTTTAGGAAAAGGAAGTTAACAACCCTAAAGTGATTAGCATCGTTTGTACTCTCGGTAAAATTTTTGAATGTTAACCACCCCGATTTTGGATATTACAATCGAGAGTCCTGTCATATGAAAGCAAGATGGTCACATTTTATTCACTGTTCAGATTCAAACTTACCGAACCACCGTTACCACTTCCGTTTTCATTTCTTCTTTGGTTTATATGTCATCGGGGCATACTGAAGAGTGTCAACATATAATGCAATATATCAAAATAAAATGTTCAAGTTGGATAAATTAAGATTTAAAGAAGTAAATCAAATCAAATCAAGTAAAGTAATTGGAATTCGTTATTAATGGGGAAGAACAATATTTAGGTTCTTAAAAATACTAATTAAAATAATATTTAACAGTAATAATAAGAATGCAATAATAATAAAATAATATTGGGCTATCTTATACAGAAAAATGAGGCAAGCATCACTTATTGTTTGTGAAGAAAATACAAATGAGCACACACACACACACACACACACACCTTCGCTATCTGCGCAGGCAGGTAGAAATTGCGGGTTTATTTTCACACAAGTTTCGAATGTTATTTTTACTTCCATTAACACTACCTAAATAAATAGAAAATGTTATATGCTTTATGCCAGGTAGTGCTGTTGCAATGTTCGCATATTCTTTATTTCGACAGCTTGAGATTGTCTTGAAAGGAAACAATTTTTCGTAGCTTTTTTCAAGCTCTTTTTATAAAGAGAAGGAAGCTTAACATGCATCTCCCTATCCAAAAATTCGATGATGGAGTCTCAGTAGGATGACTATTTTTCTATTGTTTTCCAGATACTTGTGAGTACTTTTCATAACGATGGGATCTTCCTGGAGCCTTTTCACCATGTGTTACCACTGAATAACTGAACTGGGGGGGGGGGTTCCACCTTTCTTCTTTGTAGGAAATCCACTACACATTGTGGTAAACTTAGCGGAATAATGATTTGTAAGAATCTTTGAGAGTGCCGTTGTTATCAGGAGGGATCTCTCAAAAGCCATTGAATATGTCTATACTTTATACTCGAGCCTACTCTGATCACATTTAGAATAAGTGAAATGGTATTCCCTCAGTAGCAAGGATGCAGACAAAAACAGAGAGAATGTGTGTGTGTGTGTGTGTGTGTGTGTGTGTGTGTGTGTGTGTGTGTGTGTGTGTGTGTGTGTGTGTGTGTGTGTGTGTGTGAGCGAGAGAGAGTAGCAAAATTAGATTTCCTTTTCATTCATTCTTACAAAAGATTAATAAATTCATAAATGTTTCATATCAGCTGCAAATTGCAGAATATATTTTACATGTAATAATTTTTTAACTTTTTTTTGACCGTGAGGAACACTGCTTTATGTATCATTTTTCTTCATATTTCTTGGTACATAAAACTGATAGAACAAAGCAAAATGTGTTGCTAGTTATAAAAGTATATTTTTCCCATCTTTGCAGTGTAATGGGTGGTCTTAACGTTTGTTGGATCAACTGGCCAATTACCATTTCCTAAGCCTATTAATATCACTTGATTTTGGTGTTTTACTGAAAAACTGATAAACTTGAAATACAGGGATTACACAGAGTATGAATTCGGAGCAGTTTCATAGATTCCTCTTTGTGCATAGCATCTGCTGAGAAGAGACATAAATAGTATATTGAGTGGATGGGATGATGGAGGGTTCATTGTTACAGAATTACATACAGAATATCCTTTCGATAGTGAAAAAAATCTAATCTTTTTTAATCTCACTAAGTGTGTCCAGGATAACATGAAATACTCTTTAGATTTCGTTTTCATTGATTTTTACAAAAATTAATAAACTCATAATTTTTTGTAGGGGGAGCGACATTTGGTACCATGAATAAATGTATGAGTAATCCAGAATCCCTTCTCATGAAACTAAACATCAAAATCTTTCAAGCCTTGAGGCTTTCAGTAAGCAGGGTAGTGGTGGTGGTTTTTCAACGTGCGATGAAATTTATTTGCTACAACCTAAAGACATTCACAAAACATCCATGCCAATATTGGGATTCAAACCCACGATCTGCTGGTTGGAAAGACGATAAGCTACCTTCTCTCCTAGACACAGTCAGATTATCATCCACAATAACTGCCCTCTTTGATTCTCTATTTGTCCAGCTGAGATCATAAAAGGAAATACATTTCTAAACAAAAACAACAAATTAATCTGATAGTGAGGCAAAATTAAAGAAATCAAATTCTTACTTAACAAATAACAGCTTATGTCCATCGTCGGCGGGGAGATTTAGTGCCATATGTAAGTATAAAAAGAGCTCACGGGATCACCGACTTGAAGAAAGCATACTGGTAAAGAGAAGAGAGTGTCACATTGAGCTTACACTAAATACTTTTCTCTCATTGTTCAGTCTTCACACACACAAACACACACACGCACGCATATTTGAAAAATTAAATGCTTTCACTAGATTCAGAAAGTCATTTTTACAATCTATTGCAAAGTGTTATAATCCCTTGTATGGATTTATTGAGATGCAAAGTTATTCTTCAAAAGTTGGGATAACTGACTACCAGAACATAGCGTGTGATGTTTAAGACCATTTCCAGGATGCTTCAGTTGCTATTAATACAGAAATGTTTTAAATCATCCTTAGTGTGTGCATTTCCTATACATTATCAATAGCAGAATGTTGTTGAATAAAATCGTATGTAAAAATGGTCATAAAAATTTCTCTCCCTACCGCCCAAAAATTGTGACATGTTAAGGTTAGAATAATCATTTCCTAAATAAATAATCTCCTAAAGAAAGTTTGACAAGTTAGATGAATAGTGAAAAATATGTTCATTTAGTTCCATATTAAATAAAATGAAACCCTTCAAAATTTTGAATTATTCATTATAACTAGGGTAATCGGTTACTCTGTTATGACAATACGACAGTTAACTCCTCTTTATCCGTTTGCAAAAGTGGACATCAGGGCAGGGTTTTATGTTGTTTTGTACCCCTATGCTACAACTTTCAAAAGATCCCCTTTACTGAGTAAATTTTAGGTTATCTCTACTGAAGAGGACGCCCCTTGTAATGTGAAGCCCTCAGCTGTAGTTTGTCTAGCTTATGACTAAATCCTGTCCACGTGCAGATAATAAGTAACCTGTTTTCCAACTCATCCTACTTAACATTTTCAGACCTATTTTCTCTTTTCGAAGATGAAAATCAAGTATGAAAGGGTGTCGTTTTGATAAATATTGTACAGTACCAACGGAAGTCGCTAATGATTATGGATGATATTCTTCAATCTGAGATTCAATGTTATTTTCATACATGGAAGAACTATTACACTCGCTGAATCAACAAGGGAACGTTTGAAAGCATCACACTGAACACTTCCCATTGTATACTAGTGAAACTGTTTATAAATAAGCAGCGAACCCGTTGGATAGCACCCCTCGGTGTTTCTTCAAACATTGAATACGGGATTTGTGTATTGTTCAGTATTAATTACGTATTTTTAGGCTACATTAACAGCACTTTCATTTGCAATATTCACTTTTTATTTTCCGTTGTGGTGAAATTAAATTTTAATTATTATAAATATTAGAATATATGATAAAACCAGAACTACCTAAAATATTAAACAAAGACATTTTCGGAACATTGACTACGATTAGTCACCGTAAACATTTCTTACGTCAGTGTTATCACTGTATGCAAGGGCACATCAGATCATTCGGGCAAGTTCATAATTGTCACTATGACCTAGATATGACTTTCGATTGCGCCGTGAACATTCGGGTCGTAGTAATCACGATTGTCGAAAAAAAAAAAACGAGGTAAAACTAATTGGGAAAAACTGTCCGTGTGAGGGAATAAAGTTTCTCGATTCTCGCCTTACAGACAAAATCTCTGACTTACAGATAAAAAGAGTTAGACAAAATCCATAGAGTAAAAAATTAAATGAAGATTTTATGATGGTTAAATTTTATTTTTTTAAAATTAATTTTTTACGAGTACATTACTATAAATCGCAATGAACAATAATAGCTTGCAGAGGAAATTTCGAGTGAATTAGAAAAATGTGTGAATTATAAAAATATAACAACAAAGAAGACGTCAAAATTTCAGGAAGAACAACCATACAAATGCAGAGTCTGTACTAAGTAAATGCAGTTAAATTCTCAAAGTCTAGTGTATTAAAGATAAGATTTTCAACCACTTTTACCCAGTAATGAAAAATAGCCATGCAACTCTAACAAAGTTATTCACGGTCACGTGACCATTTTTCATTTAAAGTCTCAGGATTGGCTGATCGTAAAGCAGTATCTTTCAGATAACAACACCTTGCCATTACGGTGCATCTCTTGTAGTGATGTGATGTGGAAATCTTTCTAGAGGGATCTGAAACAGCTGGTCAGCTGCAGGGCAAAACAATTACTTTGTCCAACTGCAATTAACTCAGCATTAGCTGGACGTGAAAAAGAAAGGGAATGTAGAAGATGCTTGGAAGAAAGGCAATGATGTAGTTGTAAGTGATATTACAGGTGATTTCATAAATGGACGAAGCACTAATGGACTTGACAGACAAACGAAAAAAAAAAGAAAGGACAAGTGAGAAATTATTATGCACTGAATTTATTAATCGTCCTTCTAAATGATAAAAATATTGCTACTAGTCCAAAACACCTACCGAATTTTATCTTCTAGAAGTTAAAAGAGGTAAGGCAATTACCTCTTTTAATCACTTTATTACTAATCTGCACTCGATTCAAGTCACTGTCCAAAGTGATCAAGTGCTTGAGTTTTATTATTATTATTATATTAAATTAGGACTTTTACTTATTACGTTACTTCTGGAAATAAACTATGAGTAATCCCAGAAAAAATTTACAGAATAAAAACAGCTCTTTATATGAGAACGTTTGGGTATTCGTGTCTCTCATGACTTAGCCTGAGTTTGAGGGAAGGGGAGAAAGAGGAGGGAGAGAGGGAGATGGGCGATTACAAGCAATACTACGTATTGTTTAGGAATAATGGAAACAATGTTAAGAAAAAAAGTTGAAAGTACACATACCGGCCACTGAATTAGAAACTTTTATTGAATACCGTGTTGGATCTCCGTTAGCCCGAATTACAGCACATGTGCGGTTTGACATAGATTCTACAAGGTGTTGGATTGCGTCTGCAACATACCAAGCGTTCACCAAACAGTTCTTTAACTGACTCAAATTTGACAGAGGACTTTACTTATCTGTTTTTCTAAAATGTCCCATACATTCTCAATGGGGTTCCGATCCGGTCTTATCAGATATCAGGAGACCCTTTCCGTACAAACAGAATATGCTCACACCATGACACTACCTCCAGAGCCTTGAGTTGTGTTTACAAGGCAAGCTGGGTTTATTGCTTGATGGGGGGGGGGGGGGGCTCTTGCCAAACCTCTCTGCCTACCGTCGGTACAGAACAAGTACTGTACTTTTTCTGTCTATTACTCTTCTTTTCTGTCTATTACTCTCACCTCAGTGTTCTCTAAAGCAGCGTTTTCCAAACTATGTTAAGCAGAACATCAGTGTTCCGTGAAAAATTATCAAAATTAATACGCGTCTGGAATGGTTTTGAATGCTGTGACAAATTCAAACATGTTTGAAAATCAGGCGCTCCTCAATGTGGATTGTGCTATTAAGATCAGCGCGTGCTGGTCTCCTGACTCAGCCACTGGCTGATAGCAACCCGCGGTTGTTGACACCTCCGAGCGCGAATGAAGTACGGAGGTATCTATTCTAGGAAACGTGTTGTCACGAGCGAGGTCAATGCGATGCGATGCGATGCGTCCCGGCACGTCTGCAGTGCGCTGTCGCATTTTCCCGATGCGATACAGCCAGCTGCGGCGATAGTGCGCGCTTAGCTTTACATTGAATACGAGACTAATGATACTCGACTCTAACCAAGGTGTTCGTAAAAATTTCAGGAATTGAGAAGTGTTCCGTCGTAGGAAAAGTTTGAGAGAAAAGTTTCACAAGAAAATCATTAATAGTCAATGTTTTCGACACACCTGGAGAATTGTGAGCTAATCAGTTCTTCCTGCCAATACTGATTTCGTCAATCAAGATCAACAGCAGAACTCATTTACGTCACCTAATCCTGTACACTTGCCATGAAAAGGCTTAAAGAAACGTGTGCTGTTGCACTTGACATTTTCCGGGCATTTGATAGGGAATGACACCGAGAGCTTCTTACCGTGCCGTCCTCCCTTTGCAATTGGATTGCCAGATTTCTCTTGGATCGCTCACTACGCGTAATAGTGGATGGTATTCTCACTTCAGATTTTCCTGCTAAAGCAGGTTTTCCACAGGGTTCGTATTTCATCTATCTATTCGTATTTCGTCACTCAATGTGAGAACAGTATTCCATGGTTGTGCGGATTTGAGATTTGTACGAAGTAACTCAACAAACGAAATATGAAGTCTTGAGCGAAAGAGGATGTCAGTTTTTCTGAAAGCTGAGGAAGCTATAGAAGCGATCTGATTATGCCAGAAAAGGCTGGAAGTATGAGTCAGCCTTAGAAGAGTGATGTTCTCACTGACTTTCCCTATTCCCAATACTGCTGATCATAGTGTTCTCCATTCCTACTGCCCATACAACAAACTTGTAGTGCTTCAAACATCTTATGCTTCAGGATCACAATAAGTGTTCTATACAATGACTTTTACATCATCCTGCATTGAGGCAATAACAACCTAACTATATTCAAAGCTTAAGAGACACAGTTTTGTTTCGCATAGATATCTTAGTTCTTTCTCCCCTTACCTTTTACAATGCTCAATGTAACAATCAAGATCACATCACTCTTCTAAGGCTGACTCATACTTCCAGCCTTTTCTGGCATAATCAGATCGCTTCTATAGCTTCCTCAGCTTTCAGAAAAACTGACATCCTCTTTCGCTCAAGACTTCATATTTCGTTTGCTGAGTTACTTCGTACAAATCTCAAATCCGCACAACCATGGAATACTGTTCTCACATTGAATGACGTGCCTTTAAAGTCGATCTAAAATTTTGATGCTGTTCAGGAGAGAGAAGTTCGATTGATTACCGACTCCTCTCTCTCTCTCTCTCTCTCTCTCTCTCTCTCTCTCAGAGTGTTCAGTCACTTTCTCATAGAAGATCAGTTTCCGCCTTGTGTCTCTTCTTCAAATATTTCCATGGCCACTGCTCAGCAGAATTAGCATCCATTATGCACTTTTTCCATTTCTGTTAAACTTACAACAACGACGCTAACTGTTGCCCGATCCTTGATTTGATGCCTCACAGAACCAGCTACTTCCAGTCATATTTCATTCCATCTATCTCTGTGGATCCGCCTTCCCATCGAAGTATTCTCCAAACGAGTACAACTTCCAGCACTTTAACACACACACACACACACACACACACACACACACACACACACACACACACACACACACACACACACACACACACACACACACACACACACACACACACACACACACACACACACACACACACACACACACACACACACAGCATTGATTTGTTGTAGGCCTTGAAGCCTCTCATATGTGATGACAGTGATATAAAAAACAGATATATGCACACCAATAATACAGTTAATTAAAAAAGCGATTTTTTATTTTATTTATTATCGGGAGCTTGGCTGTTGAATAAATTGCATAAATTATTTATAAATTGATACATAAACATTGCTATATAAATGGGAGCTTGCGAAAAGTCTAGCGGTCGATATCATCCTCTTTAGTATTGCACTATGATTAAAGTGTATCTTGGGCAGAGTTAACTTTATTTTATTCTTTTAAAGCAACACAATAGTAAGTCAACTCCTGTTGAAGATTTTTATGTTCAATCGCTCTCGCAACTTGAAATTCTTGAGTTTTCCTAACATGCTTGATCAATTTATTGTTTGCCAACTAAAACAGTTTTGATCTCCAACTCTTATTAGGTTGATATTCATTCTCAAGTTGTGCTTTTATTAAACTACGGCTGAGATAAATAGGTGATAACTGTCTTGAGTTATCCTCAAAATCTCTTTGAATGAGCCACTGAAAACCATGAAGAGAAGTTATTATAATTCTACTCTCCCTATTTCCAACATGCCCTTCTGCCCTCATTCCTCCAAGAGATCCTGATAAGGTCTTGCGTTGTCATTTATAATTGCGAGTGTCAGTTACAACTTGTTTTAAATGCAGTAGTAGAGTTTATAAACAAAAAAAAGCACGCTTGTGGGGTAAGGAATACTTATATTTAGCTATCGGAAGGCCTTGAAAGGGTTTTTATGAAATTCCAGAAATTATGGTTTGTTGTTTTTATATTTTTTTATTCCAATGTAAAAAAAAAAAAAAACTGATTGTCATAATGAAACACTAGGAATGTGGAAGCACAAGAATCGCTTATCGGTAATAATATTCTAAACATGTTCAAATGGGAGCCAATGTTAACATAATATATGATTATTGAAACATTTTAAATGGTTAAAAGATAATTTTAGTACTAATTAATTAGTAAGCAGATAATTTTTATTAAAAAAGCGGTATTGACCTTTTCAAATGACTATATATGCTCCTAATATAATTATAGGATTAGCATTTTGTTTATTAGAAAAAGTCACTTAAATCCATTAGAATAGAACTTTTTATAGAAAAAATGCACCGCGGTAAAATTAGCTCTCCAATATGACTACGATATATTGACGCATGCGCTTAAGTTGAATTGGCTAAACCATCTTTAGCACACACAATTTAGATCTGTTCTTTGTTTATGACGACCTTTGTTTCCAACAGTGGCATATCTTCAAAATTATTTACAGAAGATTAAAAAATGTTTTCTCTGTTGTGTTTCGTGATATCTTAAATATAAAAGAAAGAAGTTGTGCATTTGCTGAGTGGGTTATTTTTCTTGTATACGATTCTTTTCCATAGAAAGGTGTGTGATGTCTAAGCAACAGTTTCTTGCTGAAATATTTCACGTGACCGGAAGTAATAACTTAAATGCATTGCAAAGGATTTAGGACATTCGTTTTATTTGTGCAAAACAATGAAACAACATCCGCAGATATTACATAAACTGTTTTTCTAATATTTTGAAACGTGTTCAGTTTGTTGTTTTTGCTCTTCCTGATTAAATAATAAAAAGCTGGAAACTAACTGCATCCTCATGTTTTGTTTGCTTTTTTCGAGGATTGAATACTTCATTTCCTGTCATATGTTTTTTTTTTTTTTTTTTTTTTTTTTTTTTTTTTTTGTAGATCGAATAGCGTTTAGACCGTAGATTATTTGTAATTTTTGTACAGATTATGAAAGAAAGAAAAGTCTTCCAGCTATTCTGATATATTCTGCTCATTGATTAATTCCTAAATTAACCCCTTAACCCCTATGGATGTAGAAACATCCTCATCGGAGGTCTCACCATTTGTTTTATTAATAAATGAATTTTTATTGCTAAAAATTAAATTTTAATTGATTAAAAATGTAAGTTCAATTTTTTTATGAATACTACATTTTGATATAGGCTACTAGAAAGGTCACCAGAAGTTAAGGTTGCCAGGCGATATCGAAAATTTGGTGAATTTTATTACAAAAAATTTCAGGTTAAATTAATGACAATTGGAAAGTAATGACCAGAATAACATTATTATGTAAAGAACCACTGGACTTGCTTAATAACTTTCTGAATTGTGATTTTACTTACTTAGTTATGCAAGGTTATATCAAATAAATAAATAAAAAAATAAAGCGATTTTTCCACCTGTAAGTTAATAATATTTTCCCCTTAATTAGCGATTAACATTCAAAGCTATGGAAGAAAAAAATCACGTGATTGCAATTAACATTTTGGGTTTTTATTAGATCTTCCTCTGAACAGTGTTTGTGGAATAAATCAGCACTAATGCTGAATGATAATCGACTCAGATTGGTTGGGATTAACACTAAAATAACTAAAAACTATGAGACCATTGGAATAATTAACTAATTATTAATTAGTTAATTAAATAATTATTAATAGGCATTAATAACTAAATAATACTGGAAATTTGCTTGTTTTTTAAGAGTAGAAATCCCTATACATCGATATGAGACAGCCTAACTCACCTTTGGTCTTTCGGCGCTGTGGAAAATATAATACCAAGAAATATACTCATTTATTTTAATATTTTAAACCCCTTTAATTTCTTTTACCTCATTTTGAAGTATCATAAGAAATGAAAATAATATTCAGCACTTTTAAACATCCCGAGCAGTAAATTTTGATGAGATTTACTTGTTGATATTCAACTTTTTCTCAGCTAAATCGAATATAAAAGAACTGAAAATTTCCGGATGATTCGGTAATGTTCAGATGAAGTTTATGAGGTATTGTTTCTAACAACGAGCTACAGATTTATGGACGCAAGTGATATGCGAGACCCCATTCAATGATTTAATAGCATTTGCAGCAATAAAACTGAATAAAAGTTCCACGTAGAATGAAATAAATCGTAGTCCGTCCGTCAAATATTGTACGTTCTCAACAGAGAAGCTTTCATTCATTTCTTTGAAAGAGAGAAACGTGTAAATAGGTGACCGAAAAATACTTTGTGCTTCGAATAACGACTTTTTTGTTTCGGTAAACGATCTATTAAATACACCAGGAAGTCAAAGAGCATTACACGGAGATGGAAGGAATGAAAAACGAATGCTAATCATTTCTGAACAACAGAGAAAGTCTTCATCTCTTGAAAATAGTGCTGACAGTTTTACTTCTCAGTAATGAGAAGTAATTTTATGACTCCAGAAAGAAAGAAAGAAAGAATATTCAGTTGTGTGATAGAAATTGATGAACAAGTGGGCACCAGAAGAAAAATCGAAGACACTCTAGCTATTTATTATTATTATTGACACCTCCGAGGAGTCCATAGACTCATCGCCGGAGGTCCACTAACATTCCTGAAACCAAATACTAATTCTCATTTGCACAATGCCTGTCCTACTTTGCTTTGAACTTATTCACCATCACAGCACTCACAACTGACTCTGGTAACCTATTCCGCTCATTCACCACTCTCCAAGCAAAAAATCTAGTCCTCACTTCCTTGCTAATAACTCTTTCTTAATTTCCAGGGATGACCCCTAGTTCTCTCTTCATACTAGCCATGCGGTGAAACATTTCGTCTGTATCAATCCTATAACAACCTTTATGTAACTTATTATTATTCTTTCCACCTCCTCTGCACCTCCAAGGAACCCAGTGACCAGATCTGTGCGCAATAGTCCAGATGGGGCTGTATCGAGGCCTTATGAAGCGGTACGATGTCTCTTAATAAGTTATTGTGTTCCGCAATAACCAGTTTTTTAATATTTTTAGTGCAGTTCCGTCAATGCAGTATTTAGCTAATAATCTCTTCAAACCAAAATGCATAACCGCATACTTTACCACATTGAACTGACAGCCATTCTTCTTGGCTGTCAGTTTGATGTGGCCTGTATTGTTAGTCTAAATAAGTCATCCTGAAAGATCTTCAACATCACTATTCTATCCAGTTTTACATCCTCAGAAAATAATTGAGTATTTCCCTAAGGTCATTTCCAATATTGTTAATATACAAGTTAAATAGCAATGGCCCGCGTACAGAACCCTGTGGCGAACCACTAGTCACACACATTCTCCTGAACTCAACTCCTCCATAAACTACTCTGTGATGTGTATTCACTAGCCATCCTTTTATTCACTTCACCAACTTCATATCCAAGCCCATTTGCTCCAGTTTATGTAAAAATGTTCCGTGCTGTACTCTGTCAAATGCTTCCGCAAAATCTAGCAGTATCATCATGCAAGCATTCTCCTTATTCAGCTCAGATGTTACGTTATTATAAAAACTGCAAATTCCTCAGGCATAATGTACTTCTCACAAAACCATGCTGCCTCATAAAATATCCGATTTCTATTCACCCATTCCTGCATCTTGCTTTTAACCAACTTCACCAATATCTTGACCACCTCCAGAGCTGCTGATCGGTCAATAATTTGCTTTCTGTCTTGGAGCCTCCTTTATGGAAGGGTGTTATTTTGCCCTCTTTCCATTCTCTTGAGACTCTGCCAGAGCTCCGATTCAATTTGAAAAGTGTCTTCCATAATCTCGCCAATCTGAGTGATAGCAAAGATACCTCACTATAAAGATATTTTTCCGTATCAACTTCACAGTAAACTGAAGAAATATGATTTTCTTTTAATTTTGTTTTCGATTTCTTTGTTTTGAGACTTAAAAAATAACTTTTCTTTCTTTTAAATTACTACAGATGTTCTAATAAAGTAAGATAAAACTTAATGATACCAGACACAACATAAAATAGGTATTTTATTCCAATACTACGGAAAATATTTTATTTTTTAATGACTGATTATGATTATGACTATTTCTCTTCCTGCATTAAAGTATATTCTAAATATTGCCTAATTTTATTTTTTAAAAAAACTAGTTTCTTCTCTCTGATTATTCTGTTCCGAACTTGCCTGTAACCAAATTGTAGTCAACAAGGCAAAGAACTAAGTAAATATTTTGCTTAAAAGTAAAGCAATCATGAAAGGCAAACCTGTTTACTCCTCTCTCTCTCTCTCTCTCTCTCTCTCTCTCTCTCTCACACACACACACACACACGCCCTAAAAAAAGAAGTAGATGTCGTTTTCTTGCATTTGGAATCGCCAAAGACAACAAAAATGAAAGGAAGTGGGTTATTAATAACCAACACCCACTGGCTTTATTTCTTTGCTTATTCTGTTATTATCTACTGTAAACTAGAAACAAACATCTTTACTTGAAACTGTATAAACCTATGGTTGCATCTTCCTGCTACACTCTCGATTCTCATACGGCATTGCTTATTATTAGGACATCAACACGCAAGCTCTGTTGTCACATTTCTCGTTTTGTTTTATTTTAAACTTTCTTTTTTAAATCGTTAACCTAATCTTGTGTTGCAACATCAGATACACTTGACTGGCCTATAACTAGAAGGACGTTAAAATTTCTCGAAAGTAAATCCTCTCTGCTGAGGTATGAGGTCATCTCGATGCAAACTTTTGTCTATAACGTTGCCATTTTCCGTAGTCTACCGATTAGCAACGCCATCATCATGTCCTCAAAGTTTAATCTAACAGCCCTGTAACTGACGTCGATTGTTGACACGACCAGCCTGTCCTATATTGTTAATCCTGCGACCCAGGAAGCCTTCATATGACAAACCCAAAATTGTGAACAAAACAGGTTTTTAACCCAATGTTTTCTCAGTTAAATATTCTAAACACCAGTCTTGTATATTATATCAGTGCCTGAAACATACATTAATTCATGCGGATACGATACCGGTGGTATGAGTTACTTCTGCCATCTATGAGTCAATGGAGAAACCAAACTAGTTAAATACGTCACTATGAAACATTTCTAAATATTTCAGTTTTCTTAATTATATTTCGTTGCAATATCAAATGCTTGCACCAGAATGGGAAATATTTCTGACCACACAACTATTTAAATCTTATATTTTATTGTTGGAAAAAAAATAATTATTCCATACCACTATTCTTTGTGATTCAAGAATATCATTTGTTACAAAATTACATAATTATTATGAAATCTTATAAAATTATTGCCGTCTCAGTTTCTTTCTATTTTTAGAATATTAAAACAAAGCTTCCGTGTATCACTAGTTAATGAAAACTTCTTTTGGTTCAAAAGACAGGTACTAATTCTTTATTTATAACACGAATAACCATTATAAGAACTTTTTCCAGCGAAGATGAGTTTGAGGGTTGAAAACGCGAATGGTATTCAACCTTCATATCAAATAAACATTCGGAGATCTTCTTCTTTGGTGCATCAATCCGAAAATTGGTAAATATAGCAGCACATCACAACATCCTATCTTGTGACTTCCTTTTTATCTCTTCATAACTCTTAGCGCCAGTTAGCATCATTATTTATATATGAAATTCTTGGTCTGCCTCGTGGCCTCTTTCCTTCTACAGTCCCCTCCATTATTTCTGTAATCAGTCCCCATGCCTCAAATGGTGTCCAATTAGGCTTTTTCTCCTCTTATTGATGTGTTTCATTAATGACCGCTCTTCATGAACTATATTCAGAACTTCTTCATTGCTTTTCTTTTCTGTCCAACTAATTTTCATCATCTTTCTCCAGCACCAAAGTTCAAATGTCTCCAACTTTTTGATGTCTTGTTTTGTTAGCGTCCAGGCCTCACAACCATATAATGCAATGCTCCATATGTATGTTTTCACTAGCCTTTTTTTGAGCTAAATGCTAAGTCCTTTACTGGTAAAAATGTTTCTTCTGTTATAGAATGCTTTTTTGACTAGGATTATTCGTGCTTTAATATCTAATTGGTTTCTTCCATCTTCTGTGATAAGACTTCCAAGATATTTAAAAGAGGATATCTGTTGTAGTAGGTTATTATTTATTTCTAGGTTTATTTTCATTGGATTTGCTTTACTTGTAATTAATAATTTTGTTTTCTTATAATTAAATTTTAGGCTGTACTGTGTGAAGATTTCTTCCATCTTTGTTAGGGTGGCTTTCAGTTTATTTTCGTTATTAGCTAAAACTGCTATATCATCCGCAAACCGTAGCCACTTAATATCAATTCCATTTATCTTAATTCCAGTTTCTATTAGTTCTTTCAGTTTATTTATTGCATCTTTAATGTACAGATTAAACAATATGGGTGAAAGAGAGCACCCCTGTCTTACACCTCTACGTATTTTTGCTATTGCGGTTTTTGTTGTATTGCTGGCTGCTTCTATTAGGGCTTCTTGATGCTTGTAAAGATTAAATATGAGCCTTCTATCTCTCCGATCTACCTTTATTGTTTTTAGGAGGTGAAACATTTGATTCCGGTCAATACTATCGAAGGCTTTCTCCAAGTCAAGAAAGACTATCAGAGTATTTTGATTTTCTCCATTCTTCTTTCAATAACTGTTCTTAGAGCTAGTATTGCTTCTCTTGTCCCCTGGTGTTTCCTGAATCCAAACTGGTCATTGCCGACATATTCTTCAACCTTCTTTGTTAGTCTTTTTTGTATAATTTTGAGTAGTATTTTCGAAGCATGTGATATTAAGCTTATTGTTCGATGATTTTCACACTTGTTTGCATTATGCACTTTAGGAATGGGTATGATAGAGCATTGTGTAAAATATTTGGGGATGATCCTTGTTTTATAAATATCCTTTATGATCTTGAAAAGGTATGACTTAGTTATGTTTCCTGAATATTTTAGTAATTCTGGGGGGATGTTATCAGTGCCTGGTGCCTTGTTGGCTGACAATTCATTCAGTGCCCATTCAAATTCATCTTTTAATATAGTTGGACCAATTTCTTCCATATCAAGTCTTGTTTCTTCTTCTATAGCCTTGGCATCTAGATCTTTTCCACTATATAGATCTTCTAAGTACTCCTTCCATCTTTCCGAAAATTCTTCCTTATCTATAAGTATGTTCCCCTGTTTATTTTTGATAATTGTACTTCTTGTCTTGTTTTGCTGGATTATTCTTTTTATAATGTTATAAGCTTTATCGATTCTTCCAGCCTTTGTTATATATTCTATTTCTTTACATTTCTCTGTATACCATTGTTCTTTTGCTTCTTTACACTTTCTATTTATCATATTTTTATATGTTTATATTTGTCTTTGCTTTCTTCCTTTAGGGAGGTTTTGTATTTTCTTCTTTCATCTATTAGATCTAGAATGTCCTGGGTGTTCCATGGTTTTTTATTTGCTTCTTGCTTAATCCTATGCAGTCATTGGCAGCCCTGATGTTGTATCCTTCAAATGAGTCCATTTTTCCTCTATGATTTTTTCTTTTCCCTCTCTACCGTTTTAATGCTTTCATCAGTTTGCTGTTTATAGTTTCTATGGTTTTCCTCTGTTTTCAGGTTACTTATGTTCCATTTGGGCCTTTTCCTTGGTTGTAACAACTTTTTATATTTCAGATTACATTTCAATAAAACCAAATTGTGGTCACTATCAACATCAGCTCCCGGGTAACTTTTGCATGATTTTACTTGATTTTTAAATCTATTTCTTGTCATAATATAATCTATTTGGTACCTTCCTATATCCCCCTGGCATTTTCCAAGTATACCTTCTTCTTTTTGGTACCTCATACCAGGTATTAGTAATGATCAGATTGAATTGGTGGCAGAACTCCAAAAGTCTATCTCCTCTTTCATTTCGTCATCCAAGTCCATACTTTCCCACCTCTCTTCCATCTTTGCCTTCACCAATGACTGCATTCCAATCCCCCATGACAATAAGATTATCTTCCTTTCCTTCTTGGTCAGTTTGATTAGATTCTCAATATCCACATATACTCTCTCGACTTCATCATCACTGTGGTCGCTAGTAGGCATGTAAGCTTGTATTATTATAATATTTGTTGGTGTTCCTTCTAGTTTTACCATTATCAATCTGCTACTACATTTAACTGAGTTGATTACTCTTCTTCCCCATTCCTTATTGAGAACTACCGCGACTCCATTTTTTGCTGTCTCATAACCTGAATAAATGATTCTGTAATCACCACTCCAAAAGTCTCCAGTTCCAGTCCATCTCATTTCATTAATTCCCAATATGGCTATTTTTAATCTATCCATTTCTCTCTTCAAATTTTCAAATTTTCCAACTTGTTGGAGGGTTCTCACATTCCACGTCCCAATTAATGTATAAGGATTTCGCTGGTTTACGACCTGGGAAGCCTTGCTTCTTCCCCTGCTGTGCACAAGTATTGAGCCATTGTGCGCTTTACTATCTTTTAGAATGTCCATCCATACTGCTATCTTACTAGGGAAAAATAGAACAAGGTGGTATCCCCTTGCCTTCCTTGTCCAGCAATAGCCTTCTAGAGAGGCTCAGTGTGCTAGCCGTTTCTCATTCCTCATGATTATCCGCCTACCACAGTATTCTTCACACCGTTGTCACTTATGGTGATCTTCCCCTGATCAGGATGAAAGTTGTTGCTGCCCCAACTTCTAGCGGACTGTAACTTATTTAATGGCGGTTACATCTCGCCATGTCGCATCCCCGTCAGTGGAAATGTGTGGCTTTTTATAGAGATAACCATGCCACTGTCTATCTCACCACTTCCTGTTGGTAGATGCCGTCCCAATGTCTACGACTGCTTATTCA
This sequence comes from Typopeltis vanoorti, assembly GCF_054136105.1. Classification (NCBI taxonomy): domain Eukaryota; kingdom Metazoa; phylum Arthropoda; class Arachnida; order Uropygi; family Thelyphonidae; genus Typopeltis; species Typopeltis vanoorti. Next base: position 142,469,352 of record NC_143551.1, read on the forward strand.
CATTTGCCTGTTTATTCGCAGCTAACCTCTGTATCCAGAGGCCATTCCCTTATTCGCAACCCGGGGACGCGCTTGGTAGCATGGGACCCATTCCCCAAGCATGGGTCCCCAATTCGCAGATTGCACAGACATAGCAGACTTAAGTAGATTGGATTAACCGTCGAGGGAGCATTAGTTAGCTTATATAAATCAAATCACTTGTTGGTGATAAACTTTGGAGTCTAATAGGTCAAGGGTCTCTCTCTCTCTCTCTCTCTCTCTCTCTCTCTCTCTCTCTCTCTCTCTCCCTTAAACCTTAAACTTGGCCATTGCATACTTATATTCATCTATGAGTATGCACGTGGTTTGGTAAGAATGTAATAGATGGATATAAGTTTGCAATGACCAGGTTTTAAAAAGAGATAATGAATATAATGTGATGTGGATATTTTTGATTGATAGGGAATTGAAGTTGTGAATCAGAATTAGTAAGAGAACTAGTAAAGCTCCACAGATTATGGATTTAATTACACTGATGTCCGAAAGCTAAAGAAAAACTACATGTTTACCTGTATATGAAAAAAATTTCATGAATACAGCCAAATGTGGACATAAATTTATTGCCAGCATACTAATGAATTATATTACACAAAAATGTGTTATAGGTTTCGTACAAATTAAATTGCAACACGTTTTTGGCAAACGTTGCAAATTTCCTAAGGACGTAGTTAAGGAATTAATGTATAGTGCTTACAGAAAGCTATGCGGAGGAGCATTTCAGTATGGAATATGTCCACCCCGAACTGCGATGCAGCTCTCACAACGACGAACCATGCTTAGCACCAAGTGATTCAGAAGTTCTTGAAGAAAACTGGCCCACTTCTCCTTCAGACAAAGGATAAGGTCTTGCTTGTTTTTTCGAGGAGGAATTTCGAGCAGCGATACATCTTCCTACTTCACCCCAAACGTGTTCCATGGGAATGAGATCTGGGTAGCGACCGGCTCGATTCGATCATTCTTGATATTTAGAAGTATTTCCACTGCTCGTGTACGATGTAGTGTGGTATTGTCATCCATAAAAATGAATTCTTCGCTACAGCACTAAGGAACAATTGAACATCACGTTGAAGAATTTCTTTGCTATTTCGTTTACCCGGTCATAGTTCCTCTTTCCAGCACTTGTAACTCGTCCATTAATCATAATGACTCCCAACACCATGATCCCAGCACCGCCGTAGCTATCCTTCTTAAGAACATTCTCACGACGGTAAGCAGTACCATTTTCACGCCAGATCAAGTGTCGGCTGGAATCGGAGGGAAGATTAAAACGACTCTCACCTGCAAAGAGCACACTAGCCCATTGGTGTTTTGTCCAATTTTTATGGATATAACATATGGCTATATTTCATATTCATACGGCTTTCGTATGAATACGGAATATTCGAAATATAACTAAAACCGTATGTTATACGGTTTTAGTTATATCCTGTAGTGCTGACACCATGGATAGTAGGTTAACTACTGATTCTTGATCCTACCATGAATCAGTTACTTTTCCCTTTCTTTTCTTTTGCACTTCGTCGACGTCTTACATCAGCAATTTTTCTATCTGACCACAGGACTCACATTGGATATTTTCTTGTTGTTAGAACATCCTCATTATGCACTATTTGTCTTGTAAAACAAGGCACCTCCGGTCTTGCGTGATGATTTCAGCAGGTTCGCGGGCACAAATCTTTCTCCAATTAACAAACGTACTCAAAATCACTTATTTCTCCCTTCTGCCTTAGTTTCGCATTGAATTGTTAAATGTGAGTAAAGTATCATTTATTGCATGTTTAAAGTATCGTTTATTACATGATACATTTAAAATACTTTTATTAATGTGAAAGGATCTGATTCTTTGCAGTTAATTGTTGCTGGCAAAATAGACACGTGTCAAATTCCATTTCCGTTCATTTTTATTGTTGAAAAACAAATTTATGCGATAATGAATATTTGATCTCACGCAAAGTGATAAATGATTTTGGATAAATGATATTGTTCCAGAATCATAACAATGGAACACTCGTCTCCACATTATACTGGGAAATCTGATATTCACAACGCAGCCTACAAATTTCGACAAGTAAGTGAAATCTTAAATAAATAAATAAATAAAATGCGAAACGTGTGTGAGTTTCAAGTACAAGAAAGCAAAGGGTTGTGGAAATAATTCAAATAATTTTAATCCATCATTATTACTGACTAAATATGTAAATAAAAAAGATAAAATCACATTAAAGTACTTAAATAGATTAACAATGCGTTATCTTTATTTATTCGTGTATGAATTTAATTGAAGATCTTCAGACATCGGAAATTTCGGGTACGATCTCCAGAGAATGGCGTGAATGTCTTTAGGGGGGATGGATGAATTTCATCTCCCGATGTGAGACCACCTCTTTGCTTATTGCAGGCCTGAAATGCCTTGAAAAAAAGCTCCATGAAAACAATAATAATAATAATAATCTCCAGAGAAGGATTTCCAGATTTGTGAAAAGTAAATAAAATGCATTATTATTATTTTTATACTGTATAATTATATCCAATGACTGCACATTAATGTATATGCCTATTTTATTTGCATTGTTTTACTGTACTGTACCAAGATACCAGAACATAACTCTGTTCGTAGTGTTTAAATTAAGAAATTGAAATTTATTCGTTTTATTGAATGAATTTGCTTTTTCTACTATTTCAGTAACGCGTCCCTTTTATTAAAAGGGGAAACTCCTGTTTATTGATTAGTGCTGCCATCTGGTTAGCAGGAACATAACTACAGAGAAGCGCCTGGATTTCTCAGTTTGCTGTTCAGTCATGAATTAAGCTTCATGAAAGTCAAGTATCCGAAAAGTAACAGCCGATTGTTATCTAAAACGCGCAAAATATTTCAGAATCTCGGACAGAAAGAAACCAAAACCAAAACTTTCCACGCGTTTTATAACTAGTACGAAATCGTTAGTTCTTTATCCAGCTTTCCTTGTAGTCCTATGTCTAGGTATCCTGAAAGTTTCTCCATCGCTTGGATATTTTCTACTGCTCAGGTTTAGTTGGTTAGTCTGAAGCTTTTTAAACCATTCCTAGCCCTTTTCTGTAAAATAAACCAGAATGATATTGGCTGGCATATGCCATCATCGAATAAAGGTATACAGATAGTGTTACTGCCTGCTTTAAGCATAATTTGAAAAGCGACATTTTCTCCTTGATCTGTTTTTTATGATATTTCTAGTTGTTATGGCAACCCAAATTACGAATGATTGTGAACGTATGTTATTATTAGTACTGTAATAATAATATACGTTCTTATTACATATATATATATATAGTATATAAATATATATATAAATACATATATATAAATGTCGAATCTAGTAACTGATCATTCAGTTGATGATGTTGTCCGTTTCTTTGACCAAAACTTTTGGAGCTTACTTTTACAACAACAACAACAACAATACTTTATATCAGGCGTGGTCAACTTCATTCTATATGAGGGCCAGTGTATGATGAGTGGTAGCGTCACGGGCCGCACACTTTTAGACAGAACTTAAATAAAAATAAACTCTTCATTTTTTCAAGGCAATAGTTATATGTATTGAATTACTATATTTGTTAAATCATTTTACTACTGGGAGAACAATATAAAATACTTGATTGATTTAAATATAAGTTGTTAAATTAAATTTAATTATATATTTCTGTTTTTTTTTATATGTAACACAACTTAATGAGAACACTGTTGGCGTTCGTGTGCGGCAACAAGTTCATCAAAGTCGATTTTCAACGATGATGACGATATTCGTAACAAATCCTGAAGATGATCATCAGTCAGCCGGCTTCTTTGTGACGATTTAACCGCCCTCGTAGTTGAGAAAGTGCATTCACATATGGATGTGGTTTCCAAAAGTTAATGCCTATCTCCACCTTGACTGGAAAAGGGGGTCCCTTTGAAAGTCACACAACTCCAATAGAATAGTGTCATTTTGCTCTGAAATGTCGCATTTCATTGGGTTGTTAAATAACGTCAGTTGTGGCCGCATGTCACTGAAGTCAAAAAATCGCTTACTGAATTGCTCCAAAAGTTGGTCTAACATTGGCACAGAAATCTTGAAGTCAATGTTATGGCTCTCCTCCATCAACTCCCTGCAAGAAGGGGAATGTACCATGTTTCCTCTGGCTAGGGTGAATTTAAAAACCTTCAGTCGACTTATGAACCCATGTTGGTGTCCAACTAAATCTGAGATTGTTTCGATACTCCCTGTAACTTCACGTTGAGTTCATTCGTGTGGTGTGTGTGTGATATCTGTTAGAAAGGAGAGTAAGCTGTTAAAATGAGGATCACATAGTTTTGTGATTCGTTCTTTGTTTGTCTTCTCGTTTTCCTCTAAAACCTGTTTTATTTCCTTTCTCAAAGCAAACAACCGTTTCAAACATTTCCCTCTGTTTGGCCAAAGTACTTCTGTGTACAACACTAAATCGTCATATTCTGCCTCCATTTCTGTTAGAAGAGAAAGAAACTTGCGGTGCGTCAAAGCCCGATTTCGGCCCTTAATTAGATTCACACACTTCATTACAGCTTTCATAACATTCTCTGTCTCCAGAATTTTACCACACAGAGCCTGCTGATGCATAAATCAAAACAGGTCAATTGATTCCAGACTTCCTTAGTAAGCCAACTAAGCCTGTTTGAGTACCAGCATTGATTTGGCGCCATCTGTCACAATCGCTGTGAGATTGTTGATGTCACCAGTACCATTTACAATCTTGATAACTACATCATAAATGTCTTGACCTTTGACTGTGTTATGCAATCACTCTAATGCAAGTAGCTCTTCATTAATAACAAAGTCTTTGGAAACAGTTCGAATGAAAATTAGAAGTTGAGCTACATCTGTTATGTCAGTTGATTCATCGAGAGCCAATGAGAAGTAAGCTGAATCTGTAATAACACTTTTTAATTTATTTAATATGTGAGAACCTATTTTCTCAACTCTTTTTTGTTACAGTTTGTTTTGATAGTGGGATGCTTTCAAACTCAGCAATTTTATCTTTCCCAAATGCACGTGCCATTTTCACAGAACAGTGTTTTACAAATTCACCATCAGATAATGATATTTTTGCTTTTGCTATTTCTGCGCTTACAACAAACGATGCCAAGAGGGAGCTTTTTTGTATTGATATTAGTTTAGTAAAAATAGATTTCTGAGCACTAACCTTTCTCTTCAAATTACGTACAATTTTAGTACGTACTTGTCGAACGTATTCTTTGTATTTAGCGGCATGGTGGTGTATGTAGTGGCGTTTGAGGTTATATTCCTTATGCACAGACAATACTTGCAAACACACAAGGCACTGTGGTTTGTTGTCGTTATTGTTTATAATTTCTTTTTATAAACAGAAAAAGAAATCTGAAATAACCTGTTTTCTTTACAGATCTTACGTTTCTTACTCATAGTACACAAAGGCTGAAGTAACTGACCAGGGGACACAAACTGCAACAATAAGACTGTTAACTGTGAAACTGAGTCTCTGAAACTGATCCCTGTAACCAGAGCAGCGCAAGTGACTTTCAATGATACGTTACTCTGGAGCGCATAGAAATCTACCACTCTCACTACTACAACTCGCACAGAGAAGCAACAGATTTTATAAATTAAGTAATCTTTTTAAAGAATTTTGATTCGGTGTTGAGAATAGAAATTGTTTCCGTCATCAGAAATAATGAATATAACTAGTATATCAATCAGAAAATCTGCAGTCGAAACTAATAGCTAAATTTATAATACATATAATTTAATATAGTTTGTATCCTGCCGCGGGCCGCACAAAATCACCTTACGGGCCGCATGCAGCCCGCTTGCCTGCTGTTGGCCACCGATGCTCTATATGATTCGATTAGTTAAAATTCAGAATCAGGATAAATATTTCAGTAGGTGATAACCAACAAACCTTTCACCTATTACTAAATGTAAAAGCAATTCATTCATTCATTTTATGCGACTACCACCCACAGTCGATATCCAAAATGAAAGGTTGTGAACGTATAGCACATTAGAACCGTGTATATACTAAGGAATTTTAGTATTTTTTTAAATATTTTTAGTTTATAATTTGTAGTTTTTAATTTTTTTATAACATAATCCGGAAATTTGGTTCTGCAAACCAAATATTGCACTTTTTAATCCACTTCAAGAAGACCATTTCCAAACTACCTCAAGGATTCGGCATTGTGAAGAAAAGGCAGGTTTAAACGCAAACTTCGTTAAATTAACAACGACAACAATCACAAAATTTTCCAATCATTGATAAGCGAAAAGCTATTCAGAATGCTACGTTTATATGGGGGAGGGGTTGGAACATTATACAGAAGAATATATAGCCTATATTTAACTTATAAGTCAGCATTTAAAACTGGGTGATCTTGTGAGACAACCATGCAAATGCCTCGACTCTTTGGGATGGTTTAATGAAAGAAAGTGGCATTAAAACTAATATTAGAATTGGAGATTTCAAACTTAACTCTTTTCGTTATGCAGATGATGTTATTCTCCAAATATTTCTTCATGAAAATCTGCAATTAAAAGAAAAAAATAAAATAAACTATAAAAATAGGCAGTAAAATGGAAAACTTCAACTGCATTCTCAATGGAGAACTTATAGAACAAGTGAAACATTTCAGTTACTTAGGCACGATTTTTAATGAAGATGGTAACTTTAATATGGAAATAGATAACAGAATCAAATCTAGTATTGTAGGAAGTCAACTGAATAAACCTATAAGGAATAAGAAAGTAAGTATTCAAGATACCAAGTAATTATATAAACTTGGTTTCTAATCCTATTTCCCAAGTAAGCAAACAGACAAGAAAGTCAAGTTTGCGCCTGCACGTAGTGCCAGTCTGATGCAACTCGTGGTAACGTAGTGCCATTCCGAGGCAACTCGTGGTAAAGAAGCTCCGATCACTTTCCTTAGTATTTTCCCCTAATGTAAAGCACATCCCCTTGCAGAGATGTATGATGCTATGCATTAAAGGCAATGGTCACTACCCAGACCGGTTTCGACCTTTATTTCTAAGAAAGTGATCGGAGCTTAATCCACCATTACAACGAGTTGCCTCGGAATGGCACTACGTTACCACGAGTTGCCTCAGACTTGCACTACGTGCAGCGCAAACTTGACTTTCTTGTCTGTTTGCTTACTTGGGAAAAAGGATTAAAAACCAAGTTTATATTGTATCTTGAATACATAATATACCCAAGTTAAAAAACTTTCTAAGAAAGTAAGTAGTTAGCCAAAACACTAAACTAGCAGAATGAACTAGCAAAGTACTGTTTTGAACCAAATTTAACTTATGATCTCAGAGCTAGATGAAAAATAAAACATCACAGGTTTGGGAGTTCTGAGAAAGTTTAGGAGATTGAACAGATGGCATCAGTGGCAGTATCATATGAAAAATGAGGACATTATGAAGAAACTTCACATTGTAGACATTCAAGAATGTGGTAGTTCATATAACTAATCTAAGGTCACTTAAACAGAATGGGAGAGGAAAGATTGGCAAAACGACTGTTCGATGCCAAAATGACAGAAAAAGGACTCACCAGAGGAAGACGAAGAAGTAGGTAGATTGATTCAGTGAGAAAGGTCTCAGAAGATAGAAATATAAGATCTGATAATGCTAAGGTCTTGACTGATAACCGGTTAATTTGGAGGAAAATTATTGATGTCAAATTAGCAGTAATGTGAACTCAATCTTGTAATACTGTTATAGTAACTGTACAGTCTTTAAGAAAATTATGACCTGATGGTAAGCGTTTTCCAGATATTTACTATGCTGCTCTTAATTCACTTTTCAATAAGTAAGGACATGGTTCTTCCACTTTAAAACCAACTGCATAAGCTCAAATGGAATTTCATAAAACTCGAATATGCTCAACTTGAAACTGAACAACGCTTTATTTTACGAGAGTCATTGCAAGAATTGCCTTGTGTTGCATCATGTCGGTGTGTTATGTTGATAATAACAACTTTGAATTTTCGAAAATCTGATGCTCAGTTATTCCCATCATCGACTTATAATTTTTCTATTGTATGTGCTATCATTTATCAGGAAAAAATGTCTTATTCTTGCTAATCATTACTGTCAGAACAAAGGCGTATATCGATTTATAATCTTAAAGAAAGTTGTTAGATGAAGAAATCTATGCTGTTCTGTTTTTTCGTAATTTCGAAGATTCAGATTTAAATTATATATGAAACATTTTAATAAAGTAATTACTTTTTAACGCACACGCAGAATACTACAAAATAAAAGATATAATAATAATAATAATAATAATAATAATAATAATAATAATAATAATAATAATGAGATTTCTGATATGTACCCTCAAGCGGTGTACAGGATATTATGATAGTACTACATGAAAAAGTTACACCATTACTAATTCTTATCAACAATTTTCCTCCATATCAATCAATCTGTTACTTGTCAAAACTCCAACATTATCAGATCTTATATTTCTATCCTCCAAGGCACTTTGTACCGTATCAATCCACCTATATCTTTGTCTTCCTCTGGGTCTTTTTCTTGCTAACCTGGCAGAGAACTCTTGTTTTGCTAATCTTTCCTCTCCCATTCTGTTTAAGTGATCATACCACCTGAGATTAGCTCTGCTAACACATTTCTGGATGCTAACTATGGCAAGTTCTTTCCTAGCATCCTTATCTTTAATGTGATACTGCCATTAATGCCATATGTTCACGCTCCTAATATTTCTTAGAACTCTCATATATTTCTTAAATATCTCTTGATCCATTGTTTTATTTCTAACCCAACTCTCAGATCCATAAGTTAAAATTGGTTTGAACACCATTTTAGAGCTAATCTAGTGTTTTGACTATTTTTTTTTTATTCCATATAAAATTATTCAGCTACCATACCAGTTTTATTAATTCTGTTTGTTTATTTCCATATTTAATTTGCCATCTTTACTAAAAAAATCTGCGCCTAAATAGCTGAAATGTTTTACTTGTTCTTTAGGTTCAGCATTCAGGATAGAGTTGTGGTTTTCAATGTTTCTGTCTATTTTCGTTGTTTTCGTCCTATTTATTGCTTATTGTAATCCGAAATTTATTACCACAGTCATCCAATTTAGTCAGGGAATCTCGAAGGCTTCTATTTAGAAGTATAGCATCATCTTTATAAAGTAGAGATTCGACATCACAAATTTTGATTTTAGGTTTAATACCACTTTCTGTGTAGCTCAGTGGATGTGGCGTTTGCACACCATTTTCATATCATCTTTATCATCTCTGATTCCTCATACAGTACTTTTTCCTCTATTTCTAAGTTTTTTCAATAGCTTCTAGAATATATTGCCTCCTTCCTGATATTTATTTTCTATATTCTTATGAAAGTCTTCCCGTGATTTTTGTTTACCTAGTTTTGCACAGTGCTTCGGTTTCTTTCATTTTTCTCTCTGTATTCTCTAAAAATACAGAGAAAAATGCAACCATAAGCACAAATAAGTCTCATTGTCCAGTTCTCTATTCTGACATTTGTCCACATCACTCTAATTGATGTTGTCTGCCATTCAAGAAGATTAGCCCCATATTTAGTGTTGAATGCTATGCTATTCCCTCTTTTTTTCGTATTTGTCGCTTAGAAAGATCTCGCCAGTTTTTGTTTCAGTCACCGCTAGTATGTCCATCGGGTATACTTATTCAATTCTTCTGCTAGTTCCATTTCTTTTCCATTGATGCTTCTTCCGTTGACAGTACCAATCTTGCATTCTGTTGATGTTGAGTTGGGATGTGTTCTGAGATTTGTTCAAGTAGCTGACTTTTCGCTGTTCACTCTGGTTCCGTGATGACGAAAACAACGGGGGGTCTTGTTTAACCTGCGACACCGTAGCTGGCATGAAATTCTGTCATGTTGTACATCATTTTATATTGTGAATATATGCAATTAAGAATACAATTTGGTCGGCTAAATCCCAAATTGCCAGTTCATCCTCATTCGTTCAGTATCCAGGTAGATACCCAACAGGGTGCAACGCGAGAAGTTGAGGATTGGACATTAGATCCGAAGCCCTGGTTGGATCTCCGCATTCATTAAAAGGCTATGTGGAGGTCTTCTCCCAGTAATGCAGTTTACCCTTAAGCACCACAAAAGATCTACTGGTAATCTATTTCTCCATTTGGCTGATAGATGGCGATGAAGAAGCTTTTGTCCTTCACGCATTGTTTGCATTATACAAGGAAACTTTTTATTATGTTCTTATCAGAAAGAAATAAAAATAAAAATAATATAATAATAATAATTCAATAATTATTTAATTATTAATAAATTATTAATAATAAGAATTTTATGATAAATAGTAAGTGATAAACAGGGAAGATTTTTTATTATACAGAAAATTTTTCTTATTATAGAAAGAAGCCAAATGAGAGAGAGAGAGAGAGAGAGAGAGAGATGCTTGAGAAGCCTCTCTGACGTTTATATTTCGATTCGTTCAGATCTCAACCATATGGATGACATTTGAATTTTATTTCTTGTGATGGTTCTGCAAAGTTTCAATGTTTCTGAGGTATTTTCTATTTCTTTTTTTTTTTTGTGAGGGTGTTATCTGAGATGAAAATTTTGTTAACAACAGACTAGTGCTTACTGGTTTAACAAATTCAGTATTATTATGGGGAGTTTATATTTCAATCGGATACTTACTGTATGGAAATACTTGAAAAGAAGTAGGGAAATAGAATGATTTTGTATCTGATATCTAAAACCTTTCCCACGGACCCCCAAGGAAATAAAAAGTATTTCATCCACGAAATTGTGCTTTGAATGCTTATTAAAATACGGAGTTTTATTCCTGCTTGTGTGGAAATTCTTCTATCGTCCTCTTTATGTCGTACCAAACCTGTTTTGTTAGCATAGAAATAATGACTGCCAATTTTTAAACGTCTACAACACTTAATTCTAGGATGGAAGGGATGCTCTTTATCATGCTTCTACACCTGTGCGGGTGCTCGTTACCTTTGCCGGCAACTGCAGACACTAATTGTTCGGTGTCGCAAAACTCGCTCTGCATGAATGCCACACAAATTCATCATTGGCTTCGATCGCTTACTTTAATCCTTTTCAGCTGTCAACAGCATCATCTACTCACGTGCTAATTTGCATTTACACCGGCGGCAACTTCTGGTGCTGTTTTACACTCTCAGATTTTGGGTTATTTTCGTCTCATCTACTTCGTTATTCAGCTTTCTTGTTTGATTCATTGATAGAAAGCTATTCAGATGATTATAAAAAATATTTGTTATTTCTAATAACTTTAAAAATATATATTACACGCTGCCATGAACAAAAAAAATGGGAACCTGGTTTACAGATAGTGAAAATATATCGTTGACATACAAAAAAGGAAGCACACACCATCTATTGATCCGGCATTAGTCGGTTGTTTCAGAATAAAGATACATTGGACCATACAGAAAATATTCAATGCAATGGGTGATCGTCGCAGGAGAAGCAAAAAAATATATATAATAAGATGGGGGATTACTGTCACGTTGCAACATCATAAGCTTCAACATTTATTCATTTTTTTTTCTATTTTTTTCATATTATAATGAATACTGACTACTTTCTTTGCTTCGAAGAAAGAATACTAGTAGAATAACAGAAGAGTAAGCGGCGATAGGAATTTTGAAGAACTGGGTTTAAAAATAAGTGGAGAAATGTTATCTGAAGTACAAGATGTGGACTGAGTCCACATCTTGTACTTCAGATGACATTACCCCACGTTGTAAATTACCCATCTACGAACCTGGAGAAAAATTACCTTAGTGATAGGTACTTTTTAAGTAATGTTACAGAAGAATGGATTTTGGTAATCTCTCAAATAACTAGTCGAGTGCTCGTATCTCGCTACCATCGATCACAGTGTTTAGTATAATATGAAAAAAGATTGAATATTTTATCCAAGGTATTTTCTTTATGAATTATTTTTATCTTGTATTTATCCATAAGTTTTCGTATTTTGCATATATTGACTGTCCCGGATGAAGGAATTCTGTTTGCATTCTCTTCGCTATCAATAAGTTTGGCAAAATAATAATAATAACATCCGACAAAATTTAGTATTTTTTGCTTTAATATTAATATTTTTCATTCATTTGGTTCTAAAACTTCGTACACTGATAAATAAAATATCCCGTGTTCTAAACAGAGGACAAAAACTGCTAATGACATAATATCGGAAGAAAGTAAGAAAAATAAATATATGATATAGCACACATTACTCAACAAAAACTATAATTTCTCCGAGTTTTCTCAAGTAAACTAAATAAGTTGACTGAAAGAAATAGTGTGGGGGGGGGGGGGGGGCATCACCAAAAAGAATTCTCGAGCTTCGTGATACAAAGCCTCCGTGATGAGATAGTAGAAAGCTGACATGGAATGCGCAAATCGCGATGCTCTCTCTGCGAATCAGAGTGACTTGTTTAAGTATGACGGCTACCAGTAAACCTTACTTATCGCAGTGCAGCATCATAATCTGCTAAGAGTTGTGAACACTTCTAATGTTTTGGAATTGGAACAGCGACGACCTAGACAATTCTGCGTTGACTCGGAAAATTTTATGGACATGACTCTCTGCTGCGTGTGAACACTATAATACATGGTTTGAGGAAATAGGAGTACTTTACTAACAAATAATTGCCTAAGTTTTGCGTAATTTTCTTTCTTCTTCTTCTTCCTCTTTCGCAGGCACCTCTACAGGTTGCAATGTTCATTCAATTTCGAATAAATTTGGACTAAAGGTGTTTCGCATGTTATTTAAGGCCCTCTGACACCTTTGGTACAATGTACCAAAATGGAGGGAAAAAGAAAAAAGGAAAATGCCTCAGACACTACACATTGTATCATTCAAACGATTTCGACCAATTATTATTTTGCCTACTTTATATAAAATGAAAAAATGAGCCACATCTCTTACCAAAGCATCTTGTGTCTGGTAATCCGATTCTCCTATTCTAGAGACCAAACATGTAACTTTGTTAGAAAAACATGAACACCAATGAATACCTGTTTCTTGGAGAGTGGCAATGCTTTCTACTGGTCTATACAAGTCGGCAGATGAGAATGTAAATCCTCCTTTGAAATTTGAGTAATGCCATACGAACGCTATCAACTGATAACAAAAATAATGCCATAAATGTAACTACGACATTCAAATTGTAGCCAAACTCCTGTTTCTTAGTACTTGACTCAATTTTGTTTTTCTCTCAAATGATAATTTTTGTTCTGCTGGATGAACTTCAAACTACCCTACGCTGTGGTCATCGTTGATGATGAGAAGTAAATTGGAGATGCCTGCATGGTTTTAAAAGACGAGGAGATACATATTATTCGGTAAGTCGAAACAGCTGTTTTCAGAAAGGACAGCTTTGTGGTCATTACTTAAATGTGTATTAAAGGCTCATAGCTTAGAGTGGCATGCGTTCAGCTTTCTTAGTAGTTTGTGACATATGACTTCGACTGCTTTACTGTCTTACATCTCCTTCTGTGCAATCATAGAGTTCTTATTATTAGTGCCGATAGCGATTCTGTGTAATGTCAACGACATTATTGTATCAATTGACTGTTCAAAAGTACCTTAGTTCAGGATCAAATAACACAAAAATTAAATTAATCCTATGATGAGGAGTTACTCCTATTTAACGTGGTCTGATACGAATTTAAATGCATGTGTCTGTTCTGAAGAAAGAATATCATTATTACGAGACTAACTCACCTTCCAGTTGAAAAGGATTTTTTCTATCGTAGTTGATGATTATAGTATGTAAATATTACGCAGCCGATACGTATGGGTTTATTTACTTTATTCTTTTGAAAAAGCTAATATGAGGACAATGTTCTTAGTTATTCAGGAATGATTATGCAAATAAAGATACGAAAGAAATACACCTCTTCATCTCAGAAGACTAAACCCGCATGGAAAGTTTCGATCAAGTGGAGCATCTCTGCGGTTAGGGGGTTTGTCACGCGTTACTTATCTGGAAGAGAAACCTTCCTTCACATCCACTTTTGAGAGAAGCATCTCTAATTTTCGGATTCTTTATCATACAAAAGCACGTAAGGCTAGTTTTAGACGGATTCATTTCGAATGTTGTTTACGTGACATTCAAAATTAGTGAGTAAATAATGGAATGATGTGTTGTCTGCAATTTCCTTTTCATCAAGAAAAAGGCAAACTTTAACCAACAATAGGCATATGCATCGAGTAGGAAAACTGCAGATTAAACTTTTGAGATTTTAAACAAGATGCTTTCAGAAAAAAAATTAATGTGCAGAAGTTGAACTCCACACTCACGGAAGACCAGAAAAGTGCGTTCGTTCCACTGTGAAGTGAATGATGATTATTATTATTGAATTTATGGAATGATGCATTACTATTTCACTATATTCTTCACTAAGAAGGAAGCAAACGAAAACAAGTACCGAATCTTGATATATGCTGCCATTGTTTTGTAAATAAGAAGAAACCAGAAGAAACCCAATTAGGGAAAAGAAAAGCAAGAAGAAAAGCTCAGCAAGTTGGCGTTTATGGCAGACCAGATCAAATGTCTCTGAAATATAAAGAGCGATTATGCGAGTTTATTTTAATTTTTTCAAATCTTTGGTTGGGCATTGCTATAATATTGGTCTGGAGATCTGCCGTAGAGCGAAAGTGTGGTAAATTATTGGTCACGGATTAATTGGTGGGACTCCGAAAAGTGAATAAGTTGACTTTTAATGAACTTCTCCATTATTTTAAAGAGAACCAAAGTAAATAAAATGAGACAATAATAATATGGCTGGCGTTTATTCCCTTTTTATGCATAGGCTGCATATAGGCATGTTTCCATGCTGTAAGCTACATGTATAATATGCAACGGAAATGAGTATGAAAAACTGAAGAAGATGAAGGACGGCTTTAATTCTACAACACAAATTGATTCACAATTAATAGATATAATCTGGACGAAAAGTCTTCTTTTTATCCAGACTGTTCACGATTCTTCTAATGTCTTTATGCACGAAAGATCGAGGAGACATGATGTCTGCTCTTCTTCTTCTTACTGCAGTTGGAATTATATTCATGGGTATTCGTGCAGGAGAATTGTTTCTGACAAAGCTAGAGATTTCGAAGTGAATGTGAAATATTTTTTCCCTTTCCCTTTATTTTATATTTTATATCAGAGTTCATGTTCAAGTATGAACAGGAATTCTGAGGTTGAAATACTCGGAATCGTATATGGCTTCCGTACAAAGTGTATCCAATAGTCAATTGCATAATCTTGATATTCCACTCACGTACTCTGTTTAGATACAATTGCCAATATGACAGAAGGATTATTCACTACATGGCAGAATCCACTACAAGTTTCTTCCTGTGCACAGTCTAACACCTGTGCTGTGGAACTTCATCGCTTTACTGCTTTATCTTTCATCTCGAATGGGGGTAGATGCTGTGCCAGTTCTTACAGAACAGAGAAAGAGAGAGAGAGAGAGAGAGAGAGAGAGAGAGAGAGAGAGAGAGAGAGAGAGAGAGAGAGAGAGAAATGAAGAAAGAATCTTGGAACCACAGTTGACAGACGATTTATTGGCATTTCTTCCAGCTGATTCTGTGAACTGGCCCTGAAATTTTAAGCCAACCTGAGTTATGATATGAAGACCAAACGTAATATATTGTTCAAGCCACTTCAACCCTCCAATAGAGTAGAGATATTTCACCGAAATATCACCGAAAGTCGGTGAAATATTCAGATATTTCACCAAAAGTGATTAGTCATCTGTCACTAAATGTTCAAGGGTTTCTTGAAGAAATAAGTTACAAATTGATTGGCATTTTACTTTCCTTTTTCATGAACAACAGAAAACCAAAGGTGTCTTTAGAATTGATCAAACTGCATCTCTTGGAATTCTGAAAGAAGATCTCAAGAAGGTTACATTCTGCTGATCTCTAACAATTGAATAAACAACAGCAAAAATCTGTTCTTCTTTCATTGCCAAATTTGATTCAGTAACTTCTGGTCGCCAAATTAGAGCCTAGCGGGCTTCTTTTCAGCATAATTTATGCTCAGGTCAAATTCACAACCCAAACTGAAACTTTCTAACATGGAATTGCTAAGGTATTGAGAAGAGCTCTTGTGCCCTTAAGGTTTCAGCCTCTCTCTCTCTCTGATAACAAATTAGTTCAAACCAGCTGCAATTCAGGCCACTGAAACCTTAATCAAAATCATCAATAAAAGGCGAAGATAGCAGCTACTCGGAAGAGTTCGGATCTTTTAAGTAGTATTATATGATGGCAACTCCTATGCTAGCTATAGTATTCTCTTGAAATCTCTGGTCAGTTCGAAACGTTTAAGTTTCAAAGTATTTGGAATTGAAGAATGTTTATTTTTGCATTCAAATAACTTTTATTTGAGTAGAAAGTAAAGGAAATAGCAAACATTATAGAAGGTATTGCGCATTGTGAATAATTTTCTGAGAAACCATATAATTTTACTTAAATCCGAAAACTAATTTAAAAAAAAAGTAAATGTTTTCAGCATCATAAAGCTGCCTTTACGCGCTTTACGGCATTAGAATGACAAAATGTTGTGCATCTGTGCATATCAAAGTTCTGTTTTGCAAGTTATTCATATAACCCTTTCACCAGATGAAGCAGTGATGCATTAGCGCTGAACGTCCGGAAGAAATATTTTATGTTAGCTAGACAGAGAAAAGAGAGAGAGAGAGAGAGAGAGAGAGAGAGAGAGAGAGAGAGAGAAGCTAGACAGATGCACAATATTTTGTCATTCTAATGCTGTAAAGCAAATGAAGCCAGCTTTATGATGCTGAAAATATTTACTTTTTTTTAAAAAAAAAAAGTAAATATTTAAAGATAGATAGATAGATTGATAGAGAGAAAGAGAGAGAGAGAGAGAGAGAGAGAGAGACTCTAAAGGTTTCTTGAAAGTAGTTGTAGAGACCTGAACAAATAAATAATCGTTTTTTTTTAAATAACGAAACCTGTGGTGCGTTCATAAGTAGAAGAAACACACGTATAAACCACAGTGAAAATTATTTAATTGTAAATATTTCATCCTAAGTATCTTAGGACATCATCAGTACAGTATTAAGCAAAAATTAGGATACAGTTAGGGCACATGATTACAATAGAATCTCATGAAAACGTGCATAACGTGCTAAAGTAGTACAAAAAAAAAAAACTTACAAACCTATCAACCAAATTTACAACTTGTTACCTTCTCCTAAGGACAAATTCTCACCCTTGATGTTACCTGGTGTTTATGAGATTCCATGCTCATGCAAATTGTCTTACTTTGGACAGACAGGTAGGTCTGTTCAGAAACGCATCTCGGAACATCAAGACCACATTCGTCTTCTTAAACCGCAGAAATCTGGCCTCTCTCAACACGGAATTGAAAATCCAAGCCATAGGATCCATTGGGAAAAGGCTAAACTTTTACATATGTCTTTATATAAACATGAACGTTTATATAAAGAAAGTTCTGAAGCCCTACTACACAGACCAAACCTAAACCGCAACGACGTTCTTATTATTCCTAAAGTATGGGAAATTATCATACAAAACTGTGTTAAATAATTAACGTTTTTTTTTTTTGGTACTACTTTAGCACGTTATGCACGTTTTCATGAGATTCCATTGTAATCATGCGCCCTAACTGTATGTTATTCCTAATTTTTGTTTAAATACTGTACTGACTATGTCCTAAGATACTTAGGATGAAATATTTACAATTAAATAATTTTCACTGTGGTTTATACGTGTTTCTTCTAATTATAAATAAATAATCGGAAATTGGTTCACGAAAGTACTGATACAGGTCCTCTACACATAGACAATATCTAATGGTTAACATGGAATGTTCAATCCACAACAGAATAACGCTTGAAGCAATGTTGCAGTTTGACTTATGTTATCGCCATCCAGAAATATCTACGAAAGTTGCAATGTAATCTCGGTATTCTTCTTTTGGTGATATGATTCGTTTATCGAGTGTTACGGATTAGAGTTTCATGTCTCCAAATACCAAAGCGAAATTTGCTGAAAATATATTATTAATCCATGCTTTTCTTTTAAATAATAATAATAATAATAATAATAATAATAATAATAATAATAATAATACAGTGGCGTAGTCAGTAGTCTAAAAATTAAAAAATTTAATTGAAATTAAAACATACTTAGATATTTAATAGTAGGATATTTATGTAGGCTTATTAAACCACTTTAAAATCCCATTAGCGGATAATAATATGTTTAGCTTATGTAACTCAGTGCTTTGATACACACAGAACTACATAAGCTACACACAATCCAATCAATGCTGAATGGATTCGATTTCTTTCTCACATTTTGAACAAGACCGAATCAGAAATCTGGAATATATTCTCGCTTTCAACTTGTAAGTGAATGTTCTGTTGTTTTTTATCACATATTCTTCTCTTGCATGCTTCTGTATGTATAGCCAATTAATTTTATATTTGTTTAAATGAATAAATAATAATCATGCCTAGGAATGAGTTAGATCAGTGCTATGAATTGTTGAATGTTCCACTGAGTATCATCGTTGCTTGACTAGTGCGCTGTGTGAGTTTCGCAATGGCAAGATATGAGATATAGGATCTCGAGTGTATTCAAGTTTCACTGTGAAAACAGACATTTACTAGAGATTCCTTTTCTAGAATTAGATATGTTTTAGAGATTTTACTCGTAAAACGATATTATATCAGTTATGTTTCAATCGGCAAGTAGTTGACAGATGCATAGAAGCTCGCAAGTTACATCTTGGCAATCAACTGTGTCATTTTGTTACTACTTCTTTGGCCCTTTGAGCAGTAAACAGAAATACACTCCTTACCATAGTTTTATTCCCAAAACAGTACTGTTGATATTCAAATTTGAAGTATGAGTTTTTGTAAAGAGATATTGTAGTCTCTTAACTTATCAGTTTTATGAATAATTAATTTAAATTCTTAAAAGTTTAAACATTGCAAATCCTTATTCTTCTCTCCTCAGAAAACAGGAAACACTTCAATATCATTTTGAAGCACTTAACCTCTTTGTCAGCTGTCTCATGAAGAATATTTGGGGTTATTGGAAAAACCAGGAGATAAAAGGAAGATTTTAAAATTGTAACATTGTTTAGAAATTGATAAACAATGTTATAGACGAAGGATCCGAGTTTAAAATGCTATATTAAGATATCAATATTCCAAAAATTCACATTTCAATTGAAATGGACTTATGTCGGTTGTATCAAATTATTGCATGAATAGTATGATGATCAGGGTTGTTATTCTTCAATGAACATAACAGGCGTAAATGTTTTATGCAATGCACTCCTCTTTTATTATTATAAATTATTTGTGTTTAATTTAATTTATTAAAAAATATCACTTTTCATGTGTTAGACATATCAGAATCCAGCTATTCTTCCCATGAACATCACTAATCCCGATCGTTTGTCCATGATAAGAAACAAAAACGGATGGTTGGCCTCGAAAAACTTCCCAGTGAAGCTCCCAATTCTTTCAACTATCATGGCCGTTGAAGCGCTCGCAACGCTGCCCCTTTCATCAATGTGTACGAGAGCACGATGAATCAAATGATTGACATGCAGCTGCCCACCAGGTGAGATGCCGCTAAGGTTCGCATCGTTAGGCGAGAAAAGATCCCTTATGCCAAGTTTCCACAGCACATCGGACATAACTGGACTCTGGTTGACCGTAAACCTCGGGATTCTGATATTGACTTCTTCCTTCTTCATTTTGCTAATCAAATGTTTTATAACCGACGAGTTCAAGTGGCGTTGTAGACGATCGAGTCCGTCTAGTTCGTCTGGAAGGACGAAAAACATGCTGATTCTTCCATCTTTAAACGGTAGTTCAATGATGCTCGTCTTCAATGCTGTGCAGTGTCCGTAAGCAAGGTTGATTTTTCCCACCATCATCGGTGCCGATACGTGTAAGTGAGGAGTGACGTAAAAGCGCCCGCTTGGCTCTGTCATTTCCGGATCAAAACTCCACATCCACATCCCGTTGAGATGAAGTGTGTTTACTAAAACCATTCGAGTCATTTCACCGGGAGTTTTGAAAAGAACGTTCTCTATTCTTCCTCCAGTTTGCCTGTAAACCCATCTGTTGATGGCAAACTGAGCCCCGGTGGCATTGGCAAAGTTCACGTACTCAACCACGGAGTTGTAATAATACTTCAACGCGTATTCATAGAATCGAGAAACTGCCTGCGTTTCTTGAATGAACAGTCCGTTTGCTATAACCAGCGAGTCACTGAGGGACTCGTCGCTCGTGAGTTCTTTGACGATCTTGCCGTACGCTTCGTGAACGTAGGAAACATTTACGACACATACTCGAAGAGCCTGACAGATTTCGTAGGCGGTGTGCTTTTTAGCACCCAAATGGGCCATCAGTATGACACTGAAAACGCTGAATGGTGAAAAGACGACGTTTTCTTGAAATCCTCTTCCACTGGACAGTTCCTTGTAACTGGAGATGGAGAAGTCGAGAACGGCATCCACCAATAATGCGTAAATCGACACGTGGGAACCCGTCCTTTCTGGAATGCATACTGGAACTTGGAGGACACACAGAAGAACAAGTGCCACTGGCGTCTTCATGACTGGCACATCACATCAGCATAAAAGAGGTCTGTGAAAAAGAAATAAAGAAAGAAAAATACATTTTTCCCTTCTTAAATTGGCGTGTTATTTTATATATCTTTTATCTACTATTCGAAACCAAAAATTAAATAATGAGGATCATTTCAAAAAAGGTTCTGCACACTGCGCATGTCTTTGCATGATGGTTTGGCGTGATGGTTCTTTCTCTAAATCTGAGGTATTTAAATTCGATTTATTTTTCATTAAGATGGTTATGAGAATTAGAGCGCGCGGATCTCATTTGAATCTGTTATCCATAAACAAGCAAACAGATTCAAAACAAACGTATTAAGCACGCTGTGTTTCAAGGTCATAATTAAAAGATCATAAAGAATGATAAAATGTACATTTAAAAGAGCTCTTTGTAAATCAAGCTGCGATTCGAAAGGATCAAAAACAGTTAATTTCTTTGAAAATATAGTTGATAAAAAATAATTCGCAAATTCTTCTAATAATTGATTTTAAAATGAAATTATCCTTCTATATAGATTAAAGGATAATTTCTGCCTACTTGTGAATATGTTTTAAGCTCACAGAATGGCCAACCTAAAGTCTGTAGGTTGCATTTGACTTAACTAATAAACTAGCGCAAATATGAGGAACGACTTTAAAATTAGATTAAAAAAAATTATAATTATTTATATTTATTATTCATTATGATAATTATAATAAATCACTAAAGCACTAAAATCAAATAATAAGAAATAACTTCACTTTTCACACTGCTATAATCCATTTAACAATAGAAGTATTAAAACAAATCGAAATAATTTCAATTGAATTAATATTTTTAATTTTCAAGAAAAAAGAAAATGGGAAACATTTTCTTTTTTGCTCAGAAAATTTGCTCATTTTCTGAGCAACATAAAATCCCATCTCATTTTCTTTTACATATTGGGACAAAATGGCGACCACATAAACATCACACTTTCATGGGGCTTGACAAGAAGGGACAGTTAATGGTATCTCCAGAATTAGAGCGTAAATGTATACGTGTGTTCTCAGTATGGTTCGTCAGTTTTACGGAACAAAAAAAAAACAGCAACCAGTTATCAAGATATTTTAGTGCCTTTATAAAGCACTAAAATAAAGCCCTGAGTCCTAGATTTCGAATTAGAACTTATTTATTATCATTATCCACCCTGCAACAAAGGAGTTCAGCAATATAACTATCGAATTTTTTTTTGAAACACGATAACTCTCAATAACCTTGAAGCGAACTTCAAGGTTATTTAAAAGTTCAGAATAATAACTTCATAAATACTCTAATTCTATGAAAATGTATGGGAATATTCTCTTAATTTAAGAATATCATTTTAATTTAACGAGCTAAATTTCACTGGAGCGAGTTTACCTGTTTTAATTAAAAATAAACCACCAAATTGGAAATTAAAGTCTCATTTTTTTTCTCGCGTGTACTAATAATACTGTAATGAAGACGCACCTGCAGGATACGGACATTAATATTTAAAATCACATCACAATAAATTAATAATTACATCTATTGCACCAAACCAAAAAAAGAACATTAAGTAAATCGTAAAAGAAAAGAAGAAAAAATATGCGAAAGTAACTCACTTTTGAATAACAAACACGTTTAATAACATGTTGCAATAGACATCTTGTTTTTCGTGCGATTGATGACGAACTTCAACTACTCATAAATTATATTTGAGTATACCTGCAGGCTGAATTTAAAATTAGGTGTCTTTCTTGGAAAGAGAATTAATTTGTATTCTGAGAAATTTTTCTGGCAAGTTGCCCAAAGGACCAGAGAAAGAAAAAAATAATCCAAACGTATGTAATGTATATATACATTATAGAGTACAAAAAATAACGTAAACCCCTTTACTTGTTCCCGATACACGTACCTACCTACTCTTGTCTGCTGACACACTATGTTCAGGAACATGATTAAGTCGTCCGAAGGAAATTCTCGTTCAATTGGAGAGAAAAACGCATGCGAGAACAACCAGTCTGGGTTAGAGGCGCTGCTAATTTTTGTCGGGTGCATTTGTCTAAAGAAGATCCTGTTTGGATGAATAATACGATAGGATGTGCGAAATT
Organism: Typopeltis vanoorti; assembly: GCF_054136105.1. NCBI lineage: Eukaryota > Metazoa > Arthropoda > Arachnida > Uropygi > Thelyphonidae > Typopeltis > Typopeltis vanoorti. The sequence continues at coordinate 142,492,198 of NC_143551.1, forward strand.
GTCTACTGAACTTGGTCTGATGAGAAATTTGTGTTTCTGATATCATCAGGAAATCTCAGCAATTCCTTCTATGGAAAAGTGCAATGGATTCATTGGAGAAGTGGATGGAATCTACGGTGATCGCTTCAGTTATGAAGATTATTCATGGCTAATTTATCGATTTGTATGAATGCTTTAGACAGTGGAGATGGTTAAGGTTTTTTTCCAATTAGGTAGAGGTTACTTTCTCATTTGTGTGGTCCTAATGTAGCCTACGAGAGAATGACCATCTAACTGACCACCTAATACTGTATCAGGGAAATATTATTTCTTTAATCAAAGTAAGTATTCAAATGAGTGTTAATGGAGAATACCCTTAATTACAATTATCTTTAATAATAAATGCGATAGAAAAATTTGCCAGAATTCATTGCGTTTTAGACGTTCAAGATAATTTCCATCGGTTCTGCAAAAAAATCTACTCAGTATATCGATTTGAATTACTCCCTTATTAAATTGAATCCTTAAAATAAATATTCTTTTCTTTTCCATAGCGTTATTTAAAATAAATCAAGTAAATATGTTTCATAAAACGTATGGTATTTGACAAAAACTGATTATGCGACTTAAGGTGATAACGCTTTTTTCTTTGGAAAATACAAGACTTAAATAATACCGTTTCTTAGTCCAAATGATTTTTTTATATACTTCAGTTACTTCTTTCAACATTGCTTAACCCGAAACACTTCCTTCTATCAGCTCTTAGTTTTGTAAATTCTCCTTCGTTTCCAGAATATTAGTAGATTTAATTCTGCATACTAGTTTTCTTATCAAAAGTACAATCATAGTGTGCAAAGTTATCGACACTAATTGACAACAAAGGCTGTTTATCAGAATTGTACAGCTATGATAAGTTTTAGAATGAACAAGTTTTTCCTACTGATATCATCATTATCTGTAATGATACTTGTATGACGAACTTCATACAAATCCTTGCATCTCTATGATGAACATCTCTATAATCTATATGAATCGATGATGGCTTCATCTCTATGGTTTCATCATTTCATAATAATAAAAATAATTTAGACGATTCGACCGTAGTCATCTTATGATTGTCTCAATAAAATAACTGCAAAAATGTTCTTAGTAGTTCATTCAATTTACATTCTTTACTCAGCTAACTGGTTAAGAATTCCCAGAATTCTACAAAGAATTATCAAGAAAATCCTCACTTTGTTGTATGTAAATATTCAGATAGCTGACTCAGATCGTACGGAAAATTTACTTTGGGCTTCCAAAATTTTATTTTCATTCTAAAAATAAGCGATAAAAATGGAATACCCTACATTTCGTGAACAGATTTCGCTTATTTCTTGTCATTGTCAAAGTCATCTTAATATAACAGAATACATGCTGTTAAGAGAATTTGCTGCATGGCGATTCACATACTGATGGTGAATCGTATGATCTCTCTCTCTCTCTCTTGTATGTATTACAGAAACAAAACAGATAAAATGAATATTAAATAATTATTCAGCACTAACAGAGAATTTTACAAGTTATTGCAGCTACCAACGCTTAATTATTGAAAATAAAAACTTGTTTTCAAATGCTCAACCGAATTATTTTCACTTCAAGTACACTTCAGACGCGCAAAATTCACGAGCAGTTATTCGTTAGATAGCGGATTGGTCCTTGTATTAAGCGGATTTTAAATGCCCTTAACACAAGGTTAAGGTTACTACATTCAAGGTCAAGCAGGTAAGCAAATTTTAGAACTTCTTTTAAGAGATTTAAGGTCATTCGGTAAGCTGCTGAATATCTTTACACAAAAGCGACCGAATACAGTTTTTAAATTGCGCGTAAGAAAATTGCATAACATGTTGTTTTTCTTTTGTATGATTCTATATAGATTTCATCTCCAGAACTTGTCACATCAGTTTTGGTATAAATCTTCTAAGCACACCCGTATTAGGTGCTAATACGGGTGTGCTTAGAAGATTTATACCAAAACTGATGTGACAAGTTCTGGAGATGAAATCCTTAGATGAAGCATACAATCACAGAAGAGTTAGCCAGAAGAAGCATACAATCACAGAGCAATTTAGTCACAATCCAAGATTACTTTAGGTGCATAAAACATCTAAGGAAAAAAAGTCGAGAAGATAAACTCCATCTCCTCTACCGAAGCCTAACCCAGTAAAAAATACATTGAATTCATTTAATGTACAGTTCTCGATAATCATGAAAGCATTTAGAGTACTAAATACTGATTAACAAGCCAGCATAAGTACTACTGTATCGTTTTAACTCTTGCAACACTGCTCAATAACAATTAGAGCATCATATACCAAGGATATTTGCTCAACATTTTTACTCTGCGAAGAAATGATGCGATCCATATCATTGTAACTTACAGACATCTAGACTGTCTACGGTATATAACTGAAATGTTTACTAATTCCTAAAATTAGGATTTATTGTTCACTACGGTGTCATTTCAATCTAAGTTCCAACTGTAATATAAATCAAGATTTGGGAGATTTGGTTAACAAAATGAATCATTATACTTATAAGTACTAGATAACTATATTTCAACACACACACAATAGGTTAAACCTTATATATCACAACATTACCTACATCTGTTTGTTTTAGCAACAGTAATGCTCGCATACTCTGTGGCTAGTTGAAAAGTACAGTCGGATCACAGTTGGGGTGGAGTTGTGTGTATAACACAAGTACTTGATGCCTTTTCGTAAAAGCTAACCGATAAGGACAGGAGTTAATGATGGCCGTATAAATAGACGCACAATTACATATCTCCTCCGGTGGCTACTGTACTCTTAGCCATGAGATGGCTATTGGCGCAAAGGTTTACTCTCCGTCCTCCGATTGGTCCCGCCTTTGTGTCAAGTAAAGGTCAACGACCCAGAATGGCACAGGTAGTCCGGCCTTGGAGGATGACACACTTTAAGATGGTCCCCCGAACATTAAATGTCCAATTCCCCTTTTCTCTACCACCCTTGAAACCTTTGAAACTCTAGGTTTGCTCGCAAAAGAGATGTCTTACTTTTTTTTTTTCGTTACCTACCCTTAGAATCGAAGAGGAGAACAGAGTTTCAAAGAGCTTTTTATGGGTGTCTAATAAAATCATCTGTATAAGAATAAGAACCTATAGAAAGAGAGTATTTGAACATCTAGAAGTGGGAATTAAAAACGATATGTATTCGCAATAAATATACATATTCAAATACTTACACACATAAGATTTTATCCCAAAAAAGATCTTTAAATCCTGTCAAATATATTCCTTAACACCATGTGTTTTTTCAATAAAATATTGAAATACCGATTCATTTTATTCAGATTGAGAATTATTAAATATCTTACGCATTTAACACTAAGAACAAATATTAACTTCGAACTTCATTAGATTTCTTTAATGAAGATCCGATTTTTTATATTTTTTTATTTAACACGTATGTAAAGTGTTTTGGTACAATTTACATGAAGAAAGGATTATACAATCGCCAATTCTTTCTCAATTTGCAGATAAATCTACTTATTACTTGTCATTCAGTATATTTTTAACATAGCGAATCGTGTACAGTTTCGAACAACTTTTCTATGAATATTAATCGCTTATTTGTGTATTAAAATAGGATCTCTTAGAAAAATAGACATTCATTTGTATTTTTAAGTTTGTTAGAACTTAAGTATTAATCATTTCAGGCCTCCCTAAAATGATTTACATGCGTTTTCTGTTTTTGAAATGAACTGTCATTGTAGGATTTTTGGTTTCTAGAAACCATGCGAGAGAGAGAGAGAGAGAGAGAATTAGAGACAGAGGGAGGGGATACAACATTATATATTCTATATTTACGTATGTATATAGCAATTATGTCTTTCAGAATTGAATTTATGATGCTGCATTACTACTGCTATCATTATAATTCGGAACCAAATGCAGTAGACCATTCTGTGATACTATCAAAGTGGTACTATCATTCTATCTGAAAAACTGGAATCATGAAGCGTACCGATTTAAGGTCAATAATTTTTCTTTTATTGAAAAATAGAAAATGTGTTATTCGGAAAATAATACAGTTGTACATGTCTTATGGGAAGCATTCTTCATCATCATCATCATCATCATCATCTTCAATTATAAGAGGCAACTTTGTTGACGACGAATATTTCTGTAGTTTACCCAATCTTCCTTTAACTTCCTGTACGAGGACCACATAAAACATTCATTCGTTTTCATACATTTTAAAAACTAATTCAAAAATTACCTGAATAAATGCTTTCTAACCAATCATTTTCACGAACATCTGCTTAAAGTCAACCAATCAGATGTATTGACTGATGTAATGAGCAATGAATCTCTTACATACAGCCTCAAATCAACGACATTTAAGAAAAGATTTCGATATTTTAATGCAATCAAATTATGAACATTTTGAAGATAGTCCTATATTGAAGCAACCGAAGAAGACGTTACATCGCTTGTATTATAAAATGTGAAAAAGAAATAGTTTTTTCTTGAACTAACTAAATGCCTCAATAGTTTCTAAGATGTTGAGCGTATGCATCGAAAAGGCATATTGAAGAACGCATCATAATTTAAATTCAAACATGTGATTTAATAGAAACGCGCTGCTCACATGATGAGCAATTTTGCCTTGCAAGCATTCTGTTTGATATGTTTTCGTTACTAATGATGTTCAGAATGAGTTTAATATTTTCGATGACTACCTTTATTCACTCTTTTGCCAGTTTCGATACCTGATTGTGAAAGAAAATCTCGGAATTCTCACGTTGGAACAAAAATCTTTTGCGCCTAAAAACAAAGATCTCCAAATTGTATACTTCCAAGATATTGTAAGTCTGCAATTCAGAGGCCAGTTTGTTCAATTTCTGAGATAATAGATTTCTCAGAAATATTTGCTAAACGACTCTTCATTTTTTTTAATCGCCCGATTGGAAGCACGCACCTTTGATTATACAACAATCTTCCGAATCTACTTGCAGACCTCTTTCTTTTTTTTTTTTTTTGTTGCCCTTCATTTATGTTTCGGAGTAATTGAAGCAAATGGCCCCATAACTTAAGATATTTCTGATAGGATATCCACTCGCACAAGAAAAGTAATTTTAGTGACTCGATCTACCAGCAATTTTGATGCTTACTGTGGGCTACCCGATATGCTATTACCTACAGAGTATGTAATTATGTATTTACGTTAAAACCGGACACTGTTCTGGACTGTTCAACAGAATCGATTTCAAGATCACTTAAACATCGTAGTAAACCAGTTACAGTCTTATTCATTCAAATTTTATTATGAGCGCGATTAACATCCGAACTTCGCAAATTCAACCTTATTAAGCATAAAACATTGTGCCTAATTACAGTTATATTCAAAGAGAATTATAGTTTTCTAACTATAATTCTCTAGTCAAAGCATACGAGTCTAAAAGTCGTTCAAATACATTCAGAAGTCTTATTATCAGTACTTCTAAACATCTTCTTCTGTTCTCTATTACAGAGAACAAGCCGAGTTCTTGAATTCTCAGTCCTAATCCACTTATGATATACGAAACGCGCTAGAGATTTCGAATGTGACTGATATTAAAGTATACAATTTAATTTCATCAAAAGGATTTATTCGTGCATTGCTTATCAGAATTGTTAACACCTATTTAGATTGCTTTTAGATATTTCTTCTCGACTTCTTTGGTTTTTGTTTTCCTTCACTCTAAGAAACTCTTTCAGAATATAAAAAAAAGGCAATAGCTTTCATTTCGACGATGTTAAATAAATCATAAAATAGGGGATATTAAAGGTCTCCTTATTTCATAGCCGAATAAAAAAACGAAACCCTGACAAGTGTCGAAAATTGAGCAAAGAACTTATGAGAATGCAATCCTCGAAATAGAATACAATAAAAAATATTTTATTCCACTATGAAATGAGAATAGATCTTTAATATCCTCTATTTTTACTTTTAGTTGTCTTATGGAAAGAGACAGAAGTTATCTATAGAATAGGATTAAATCCGGGATTTATTTTTAGTCAAGCTAAAGTGATAGCATCTCATTCACACATTTTTTTAGAACGGAGTGAAGAAAAGAAGGAAATAACGAAGGAATATTTTTCAGAATTGGAACTTTATTGCTTGAAGTACTTTTTATGAGAAAATTCTAAACGTACACATCAAGACAGAAAAATATGCAGCACTTTTTTAAGTTTACTTTTTTGACAGTTTGTAGCCTTTTTTTGACAAACTTTGCGATTTAGTGTATATTGAAGGTTCCCATAAAGGACAGAAAAAAGCTGCCGATTTGTTCATGCTAAGAGAAAATAGCTGGAATATACAGCATTTAATGTTATCCATTTCTCATAGCGTCATAGGATCATAAGACATCACATCGTTTATTCCCATAAATATCTTCTTAATATTATTCTTTGTTATCAAGCAGCATAATTCGCTATTATTAAAGCGATTAGCTATATACAAATAGCCTATCACACAATGTGCGTCACGGGTGATGCGTAGTACGCTCCTGTCTAGACTTTCACCATAACGCTGTGCATTTCAGTGACTATTATACGATATATAATCCGCAAACTCCTATTTCTTTAAGAATTCTTATTTTTTTAAAAAACCTTCGTTAATTCTTTATCAATTTATTGAAAGTACCACTAAAAAGCTATTTTGAAATCCTTCTCTCTCTCTCTCTCTCTCTCTCTCTCACACACACACACACTTTTCAAATCATCTCATTTTTAATATCTTGACTGATGATAATTCGTTCATCATTAAGTAGCTTCTAAGAAACACTAACAGTTTATTATTATGTGAATATAATAACATCCACAGTTTAGTTTGAAAGTATGTACCTTTACCTTTGTTTCTTTTTTTTTTTCATCTTCTTTCAATCGGATATACGCCGTTATCATTTGTATGCAGTTGTGTGCAAACAAAAAAAAAACTTCCGCGTTCCTCAAAGCACATTTGTGCACGTTCTCAAGATGCACGATGCAAGACTGCAGAGTAATGTCAACAATGGTCTTTACAAGGTTTTCAAGTCACGTCAGCTGTTAGCACTTTATTAGCATTTACGTGTCCTTTACTCATTTCCCAAGAAAATTGTCTCGCGACGGGGAGGCACTTTGATCCTGAGCGTTTTCAGTAATCCTGGTGTGTGCGTACGTCACCAACAGACTACAGATTGAAGTTAATCACATGGTTCCTAAGAAAAGCAGTGTAAGCAACTTGCTGATACCAATATTATGCAAGTTACGTCACATCATGAAAACCATGAGATGCATTTTATCATGTGGTGCTATTGCTCTCTCATTATCAGAGAAGGAGAGAGAGAGAGAGAGAGAGAGAGAGGAGAGAGAGAGAGAGAGAAATCCATTGTCCCGGACTCTTTAAAAATGGAGTGATTCTCATGTAAGATTTTCTGTTCCTCTTCTCCTTCTTCCAGCTTAATATCTCAACTCTTTTGATTTTGGCCTTAATATTTTTTGATTATTAATTCGATTATTGCGCTTAGGAAGCAATATGTTCAAATCCATCAGACAAGAAAATAAAAATATCCACTTTTTTTTCTTTGGCCATATTAACAGCCGATTTTTTTTCAAAATGCGGAATAGCAACTGACCAAATAAAATATTTAGCTGCTGGAAAAAGGATTACCATCGCCTGCTATGAAAAACGTGTTCATACGTTCTGTCATCGCGCAAATTAAATTTTTGAAACGCAGTTTACTTTGTGGTAACTGGCTGTTGGGCATCATATCAATGGCAGATGCAGTTTAATAATAATATTACAAACTCGCATTTATTAAAAATATTTGTAATAAATGCGAGTCTTTGGCTACACTTTCTTTATTTCCTATCATTGTGCCACCTTGTTTTTTATATAACTCTCACCCACGAAAGGTGATAAAACTATAGCACATTTGCATCACGAGTGCTAAGAGCTTTTTAATTAATTCTGTTTTATTTATTTACTATCATCTATCATTTATTTATTACACAATTTGGAAACTCTGCCCTTCATAACAAAGATGGAACTTTTTCAAGCCGCCTCAGATCTCCGAATAAGCAGTAGTTGTCTCCTACAGGGCATGAAATTCATCTTTCCCTAAAGACCAACATCCACAAAACGGAAGAATTCAAACTCGCAGACTTTGAATTCAGAAGCACAATTTTTTAATTCTGCCCATATTTTCTTTCGTATTTATTTAGTGAAAACGTTTCACAATAGTTTTGTAAATAATTCAATATTTTAGAGAAATGATGCTTGGTTTATTCTTCCTTTTGATTTTTGTATGCATTTATGCCTTTTAGGATAATAAAGCGGCTGACCATCTGAAAAATGATTATTTTAACTATTTTTTTAAATGACGTGCAGTAGTTTTATATGATAAAAGATATACAGAAGCTATATAACTCAACTACACTTGACTGTACCCACAGATTGAACTTCAAATTAGCTTCTTATATAAAATTCATTATTATTTTCTGTTTGAAATATCGATTAGAAAACAGTATTGCACAATGTACTCTCTATAACTATAATTTGTTAGTTTCGTTTATGCGTAAATTTAGACTAATATTCCATCAAGTCTATTATCCATAGAAAACATCGGCACTTCGGAAGTGTTCGTGCATTCTCGGTATGTGCTGATAATGTTCACATATTCGCCTCGCAGTTTTTTGCCGGATTTATAAACCACTCAAACATACTTCATAAATGTATTGCTAACAAAGAGGGCAAAATAACCAGTTAAATTAATGCGAAAGTCGATTGTACTGTTTTAATAATCGGTCATCTTATCTCATCACTATTTAAAACCCTAACTTCGAACCAGTACAGTTTCATTATATCCCAAAATCTGCCTCTCCTGATCCCTTCTTATCTAGCATTTCAGGTATCTTCAGAGAAATATTCGCTTGTATTTTCAATCCTTTTATGCATCACAGATTCATTAAGCGTGATGCATTCAAATCCTGACAAAGATCTAAAGAATATTTAAAAATACATATTTTCAGTTAGGAAGATATAAAGAGGATATTTGTTCCTTAAAACACATTACAATTATTATTATTATTTAATGTAGGATTGAGCGATTTCAATCTAGAAGCATGAGATCAGCCGCGTGGTCCATCGGAGGGGGGGGTACTGAATATTTATTTAATAAAATCGACCATATTTGGCCATTCATTAAACTTTTCGCATCAAGGCCACGGTTGCAGATATTCAAAACGTACACACACCAGATCTTTGGTAGGGATATTTTGTGAATGTCTTTAGAAGGGAAGATGCTTTTCGTTCCTGTCACTTAAAGTAGCTTAAAAAAGTTCCATGGTCATTGATCACCTCTAGAGCAGAAGTGACGGATTATTTAACCTACCAAATGCGCTATAAGTCTATAACTTTTCACGGGTAAAATCATTATAAAAAAGACAAAAGAAAAATTGGTTGAATGAATTATATTTGTTGGCCATTATCATACCCTTTCATCTTTCTCGTTCGTGACTTCTGTTTCATGCGTTTGCTTTACTCTTGCACATCTGTGTACTTCCCAGAATTAATTTATAACTGTTTATAGTTTTATTATTATTATTATTATTATTATTTTTGAAAATATTTTATTTTGTTCTTTTGCATTTATATAATTTGAAACATCCCTATTTCCAACGTTGTTTTTAATATCTTTCTTTTCTAATATTTTTCTAACGCTTCATATTTTGCGGTAATATCTTTCTCTTATATCTTATTTTTGTGCATTTTATATTATTTATTCTTACCTTCCCATCTTCCCTTCCGAGAATTAAAATGGAGTAAAGACGTCCTTTGAGAGATGTGAGATTAGGAAAAATTGAGTTTTTGTTAGAAAACAGGCATATGATTAATATAATGAAGTTGATCCGATAAGTTTGTAGTTAAGTTCCGAAGACAGGAAAATTGATTCAACTAAGGGAACAATTTTAATAAGTAGCACAATAAAGAATTAAATTTATTGTCGTCCAACTAGTTCTGATTAGTTTGTATTTAGCTACAGGTATTTGCATGCGAATTTTTAAAGATATGTCATGAAATATGGAAAGAGAACTGTTGTCTTGTTTCAAGGTACGTTTTTATTATATGAAAAACAAAACTCAATCATCAAATGTTAAAACAAAATCGCAACTAAGTTTACAAAGACCGTAATGTCACTCTGTACTTACCGCGGTTGCTCTGTCTTGGTTTAATTTGAAATGACAATATTGACTTGTTCCGACTATAATTTTAACATACTGTATAACACTTAATTTGTCATAATTTGTGTCATATTTCTACTCTTGGTGGAGTGCACTTCACACAGAATAATAAACATTTTCAGTACAGCATAAAAAATAAATAAAATAAATTAAAAAACAGGCTAGCTGTTCCAACTACGAATTCCACTTTATCAGCTTGGTTCAGGAAAGACATGTCAACAAAATTGAGGTATTGGTGTTGTAACAAAAGTTAATTTCTTGATAAAGAGAGCCGAGTTCAAATCTCCTCTTCGGAGAATGAACATTTTTAAATCCTTTACTATTCCTGGAAAGGTTTTTCCCCTTCTTATTCTGGCAATTCAATCTTTTTTCCTCCTCCATCAAACCACTCGGTAGATATTTGCATTCGAATACAAATATACATATCGATCGAATACATATATTAATATGCAATCATATTTTTATCACGGAAACTAATCATTTTATCTGTATTCAGTCATGAAGAAGCCAATACGGGAAAAGAGAAGGCGTATAATATAATTATATGCGTGCGCTGATACATCAAGACACTTATTTCATCTAACATTAATGAATTCTACATAATGACCTGTTATGACGAAATAAACTGAACTTTGATAAACCTAATTTTTTGCTAAGATAGAACGATCAATCATATTTGCAAGCCTTCCAGTTGTGAGTTCTGTCCATATTATTGGTCTATTTTACTTGAGGGAAAAAAATCCCTGCCCGCTCACAATCTCTTAGGGGGGGTCCTCTCTTGCTAAATGGGATTTAAACGTAGGTCTTTCCATCAAAATGGTATCACTTATTCTTCTGACGGGAGGGAGGTATTTATTCAATGCGCAGTAAAATAAAATATTTCTACCCTTGTTTTCCCATCTGTCCATTGCGTCATCTTAGGATATGTTTATCTTTCCTTCTTCCCACACTCTAAGAACTTGCAAATGTTCTGGTAGGTAGGCTTTGCATAAATCTTGCGCATAGTTTTTATTGATTACTTGCAAAAAAGCGCTTAAAGACTGTCCTGCGTTGCTTCAAATATTTATTTCGCAGCGCAGTTTAATCTTTTTGTAAAGATCAAACAACTGAGAGGTCACCCTGAGAAGGGAGCATCAGTGTTTCATTTCCTCCCTAAATTTTTCAGATGCAACTGATGTTCAAATGCTTTCTTTTGATATTTTGAACCAAAACATATTAACATAGATTTCTTTGTGTTGGAGTGCAAAGTCGTTACTTACGTTTTTCTAAAAACGTACGGTCGCCAATATGATTCTTAAAATATCAAAACAAAATCAACAAATAAAATAAAACAAAAAAACTTTTACAATTCAAGAATTAAAAAATAAAAATAAACAAACTTGAAAGATTTCTCTTCCACCTGATTAGAATTTGTAATAATTTAATTTGTTTGATAAAGATTACGGAGATTTTCCAAAAATCCTCCGTAGAATTCAAACAAGGACCTGTGCTGGCCACAGAGTACTTACTCCGTGACTTGCACAGATTTTAAACTCCAATATCCTTTAAAAACCTCCCACACGTAGTGAAATATCAAGTGGGGTATTGCATGTAGATATTGAACTGAATTATTTGCACATTATATTTATCATTACGTTATAGACAATGTTCGTAGTCCTTCAATTCTTGGGATAATTAATACAAACGGGGGGGGGGGGGCAAGTTTAAACTATAACGTAACGTCATGAACATATTAACAGACGAGACAATACCATCATTGTGTATCGCGATTCATCACAACTTATCACCGATTTGACTCTGCTTGGGACAATGCTTGCAGCCTTTCCATCGAAAAACTAGTGCAATTATCATATATTCCTCTACTAAAATTACTGTGAATGCTGCTGCTGCACCACACGAGTCAAACACTGCTTGGGATTATATTTGCAGCCTTTCCGTTGAAAAACCTATGCAATGAATGTACATAATATTAATGCCAAAACATTACGTACATTCAGTGCATGGAGTTTGCTATAAAACTCCACAACAGTCTTGAACTTTTGACTGATAGAATCTATTACTAAAATCGCTGGAACTAATTTTATGTGAATCTTATCTACATTAGTATTAGTATCCTGGGTGGACTAAGAGTTAATTCAAAAATCTGATTTACAAACTAAAGATGGGACTTTTTAAGCCATTTTAGGCCTCTAATAAGCGGGAAGGTTGTGTAATTCCGGGAGAAGTAATTTATCTACAACTTAGAAACATTTCTTGCAAGAAATATCCTTAGGTAGTATATGAATTTCATCGTATCTGAAATGTGTTAGTTAAAGATTTGATAGGATAACCACTCGGCCAAATAGGCTAACCGAGGAGATTTCTGATTCGTGAAAAACGGCAATTCAAATTATCTAGCACATAAATTATGTGTTCTTCTTAATAAAAGAGATGCATGCAGTAAAGTGCATATCCTGCTTACCGTGACTGCTGTTTACATATATGGTTCGCATTCATATACGGTAGTGTAATCGGTGTAAAGGTTTGCTGTGTAAGTTATATGTAATGTATACACCACGTGACCATAAAATCAGAAACAATATCTCTGATCAAGTATCGAACTGTAGTCTTATGAACCTTATTAAAATTAAACGAATGGCCTAAATTCTGCAAGTGCCTGAAATGCATCTTGGGTAATTCATTGATGTAGCAATAATGCCCATACATTCTTCAGTGGCGAAGGTTGTGGACTTCGCGCAATTAAGCGTCCGACAAGTGGGCGGAGAAACACATAGTAGTAAAAACTACAGAAATCACCGTCTTCGTACCCTAGTCTTAGGTCTCGTTATCTTGGGTGGGGTGGAGCGGCCAGTAAAGACGATCGATTTCGCCGGCACGTCCCTTAAGCTACTGACAGACGGATCTGCGATGATGGATAGACGTGTTATCAGTTTGAGAATAACCATCGCCTTTGGGGGTTGACATGCAATACTGCAGGATGAGTGAGATTTGAAACATTGTATAAATGTAGGGATTGTATTTGTTTCGTTGTAGACATATCAGCAGGGCATTCCATTGAAATGAACATTGCATATACTGAAACGACTGTTCTGTATTCTATCCTCTTCTCGTGCTATTTGTGCGGTAGAGGTAGAGTATTAAATTATACTGGGTTATATTGAAATATGATCAAAGCAACAAAGATAAGAGGCTAATTGCATTCAGCCAAGTAATTCTTCTAGCCAGTTCGATAGTTTTTCTGGTGAAAAAACGAGTTTCCAAGAAAAACAAAAATCTCACTATCCTCGTATCAGACCGACTAGTAAAGATGCATTCATCTGACTCAGGTAATAAACCTTATTATTTATTAAAATTTTGTTATTATTAATGACAAATTTGTCACTAATAACACGTGTAACATCTTACTTCCAAATTCTAGTTTGGAGCGTAGAAGTTTGAGAAATGCAATCACCAGACTGCGTATTTTTGCGCAATTCAAGTCGATTTGGATTGGTCTCAGATTGAGACGAAAATATTAGTCCAACTACTGTAAAGGTCATTCATCCTTATTGGTTTACTGTACACCTATTTCGTTGTTTTTTTTTTTTTTGTATTTCTTCTTTCCATTTTTATGCCTTTTGCGATGGTTGCCATTGACACAATTGGATCTTGTTCCTAAGATTTCTCTGTTACTTGTCGGGCATCAAGAATGAGGCTATTCTGAAAGCATTATATAAATAGCACTTCAACAAGTTCATCTTAGAAGCCTACAAGAAGCCTATTTCTCTCCTCCTGAGAGAAATAAATGGGAAAACAAATCTCATCAGAATAGAGTGCAGATGAATATTGTATATAGATGAATGATTTTACTTCATATTTTAAAGTTTCTAAACGGATAAATATACAACTGTCTTTGGTTATGCAGTGAAAGGAACATCCGTAAAATGGTAGGTTGACTTGAAATTTTGCGTGCTTGTCTCGATTTGAAAACAACTACTTATATTATAATACTTACTGTTCCCAGTATCGTTTCCAGTAGGAAACGATACTGGGAACAAAAACGCAAATAATCACATTTAGTTACATGTAAATAAATGTGCGTGAGGCTTATTTTTATTGAAATGAAAAAAAAACAAACACTAGATTCCTTTTATTTTAATTTTCTTCATTGATTTTGAACAATTCATGCATCGTTTTACACTAACTTTTTTTTAAAGTTTCAATCTATTATTTTGGACTTTACAAAACTTACAACCTCCTCGTACGACTCATGAGGAGCTACGCTCACTCTGAATAAAAACAACAACAGAACAATTTTACCATTATTATTAACTTTGGAAGAAGTGTTGAAAAACAGTCTACGTGACTTTTGACACGTACATGACCCCAACATCCCCTCCCTCCTGAGTCAAAATCATTCTGCGCGTTTTCTCCGAACGCAAACAAGCGTTAAAGAAAATGATTTTGTTGCTTGAGGCTCGAGTGTTTTCGGTGGAACAGAGGAGGTGTCTGAGAAGGCGTGTACATCCCCTGGTCTTTATCTGTGCTTAGCAGCACAAGGCGAAGTCTGGCGAAAACAATTCTCGTAGTCTCCTTGAAACTGGATAAAGCCATCACAGATTTCACCAAGAACATTCCGCTTTACAAAGAAGATAAGATGTAAGTCTACGAGAATATAGAGACAATTCTAATACTCGTTTAAGTATATTAGAAGTGTATGTGTCAATATATGTAAAGAGTTTCTTCGTTAGTATTTCTTATCTGCAGTGAGTTAGAAAATTTAACTCGCATTTAAAAATTAACGTTTGTCTATTGTTTAAGCTTTTAGAATCAGAGCATTAAATGTAACTCAAAAAAATACAAGTTTCCCTTCTCTTTTGAATTGCGTAGAGTAATTGAAATATATATAATAAAGCACACATTATAAGTCTGCCTTGTATTCAGTACTGAAAGGAGCCGAGAACAAAAATTTCTTTATATTTTATTTTAAATTTCATATTTTCGTTTGCGATATTGACTTGGATGAAGGAAATTGAGAAATATCCCATTGCACGTTGTATTGTTTCCAATATTAGTAGCGATCTACTAAAGGTTCACTTCATTATTAATGTAGATGAATAATGAAGTGAAAATAATTGTTTTTCATGATGAGCATGCTGATTTTATCAACCAAAAGACGAATGTAACAATATATTAATAACAATAATATGCCACTAGCATACGTGGCAAAACAAACTAGTAGGTTTAATTAAATATCTATTACGACATATTAAACCCAGTGTTAGTTATTTTTAATTGTTTTTTATTTTTATGGTTTGCAAATGAAACCAAAGTAATATGATGGCAAATAATTATTCATATTCGACCTATCGAAGAAATTACATGCAATATTTACGCAAAAACCTCTTTTATCATTTTTAGTTATTTCAGTGTCGTTTTATTCTCCATAAAAATGTATTCAGTAATTCACAGGTATCTCGTAATTTTTTGTAGGAAGAGAAAAAAACAGGAATTATTATCATTTATTATTTTACTAGGTGAATTTGATACTGATTGCGTAATTTGGCACTGCCAAACATAAACGGTGTTATCATATGTTTGTTTATAAATGTCTGTATATTATCAAAAATATGGGGGGAAATATGAAAAAAAAATAGGAGAACACGAAGGAGATGGAAGTAGAGGAAGCCATTTTACAAGTGAAGTGGAGAGCCGTTGTCACCTTAAAGTTGGATTCAATTCTTTTGGTGGAAAAATAACAATAATAATAGCGAAGTTCATATCAAAATCCAGAGTACTTTAAGAACTTTTCCCTCTTCTCAACTTGATTTCATAAAAACCCAATTAAAACTATCTTATTTGCATACTTTGCATTGTCTATCAGCTGCATCTGTTTCAGTGAACCAAAAAAAAAAAAAAAAAAAACGATCTGCCATTTATGATTAACTGACTTCAGTTGAAAAGTCCTCGTCCAGGTCTTTCTACTAAAGGCTTTGAAGTTATAGAGACTCATAATAAATTCTTCAGAAACTTTTAATTTTAGCTCTATTGGTATGTTGTAGTTTAAAAGTTTATTTTCAACTTTCTGCTAAAAATAAGCAAAAAAAAAATGTTTTCCTTTGGAAAAGAGCGTTGCAGTGATGATGAATTTCAGAAGTGATTAACAACCATCAGAAAAGTGCTTTCCATTATACAATTTTAATCTTGTCCTTGCTCTCTCTCTCTCTCTCTCTCTCTCTCTCTCTGGATTTCTGGAAGATGAATATATAACAGAAACTACGAAAAATTGACAAATAAAACTAGATGAAAACAATTGACAGAGAATTAACACACTATAAAATTCAACAAAATCAGGAATAAACAGATCAAAGAAAATGATAAAATACAGCCAATAAATGGTGTATCCAGAACAAATAAAAAACAATACAATGTAAAAATGGAAAGAAAGAATGGAATAAAATAGATGGGTAAAAATTTAAATTAAAAAAAAGTAAAGAGAAAGAGGAACGGAAGTGAAGATTGAATTATTAATTCCAATACAGAATTAATTGAGAAACAACATCGGTTCAAACTTCATCTCGGCCCAGCTAATAAGGGAAATTTTTGCAAGTGAAATGATATTTCTCATTCAGTAACTTCACTGGTTGTTTATAATGCACGAATTTTAAGTCGATTAACAGCGTGTGCAATCGCTGTCGATCCTTATGATCAGTTCACTGAAAATAATTCAACAGATGTGGCATTAAATAAAGAGCAGAATAAAAGTGAATGCTATTAAGATGATTTCAGACAAAGAATATTATTTAATTTGTATGTTCCATACACCATTAACTTTGGAAAGTTATTGAGAAATATATTTTAGATCAAGCGAACAGAATTCTTCTAGTTAGTTTTCGTAATCGCTACAGCGTTCAAAGAAGTCGACTCTCTGATTTGGCTGTGTGTTGTTGAGTGTACTCTACTTTTTAAAATTTTGCAATTCTCACTCAGTTTATACCCTCTCAGATTCAAATCCAATCTATAGAACACACTGTTTTTTTTTTTTTTATAAAATCTTCTCAACACATACAAGCTGTCCAGCAATAAAGCTACGGATATGATAAGCTGGCCTCATAGCTGCAGTTGTTTAGGCCGAAACTAAACCCTCACTCCAGGTAATGATTCTCTCAATAAGAAAATGCACTATTTTTCCTACAGCAACATTCTATCTTCGGCTTTAACGCCATCAATACATCTGACACATCGAACCGGAGCAGAGATATCTCGAGTTAAAAGCACATGCGTTCCACATTCCAAAATATTTTTACTTCCTGGATATTTTATTCTTTGATAATCTTTTATTTTCTTTTTTAAATTACATTTTTTCTTTCCTAATTGCTTAGAAACAAATCAGACTTTCTTCTTTTCTAACTTTTTTCTTATATTTACGTAAATCTTTATACGAGAAGCTTTGAAGTATCCAGGAAATATCTGTGGCTTTTAAGTGTTTATCGAATACAGTTTTCGCTTATTAATATGACAGCACTTGGGATGTAATATAAAAACCTAAAGTCATTTATACATCTTAATTAGCTAGCACGTTAATGTTAAGTTGTTAGATATACTCTGCTAAAGGACTGTTTCTCCTTTTCGATTGTGACCATCAAATTCACCCTCGAATGAGAATGACGATAAACTATCATAAGTAATAAGAGCGTATAAATAACACGATTAATAAAAGCATTACAAAGAAATGCGAGTATGATATTATAACTAGTACTCGTGTACAGCAGTATGTAAACCTTATATAGCTGGCTAAGGCTCCAGTTTAAATTGGTCAAATTAAAGCGAAATTGAGAGGTAGAGAGAAAGTAAGAAAATATTCCAAATTGCAAACTTAAGGTTGTGCAATAATCGCAGTAATTCTATCATATAAGTACGGATTAACAAATGAGTGCTCATGCGTAGATAAAATACATCTAATATAAGAAAAATCATCTTGAAATACCACAGATGTAGATTGTCATCTCTCAAGAAACTTCGAGGATTGCAGAGTTAGTTGGGAATACAGAAATATTTATACATAGTTCACAGATGTTTTAAATAGGAAACATTTTTTATATTAATCAGCTTCCTTTGGATACCTTCTTCCTGCTGTTTACTGATATTAGAATATTAAGCATATGCGACACGTAAAACGTATAAGTTTTAAGACACACAAATTCATATTTTTCACTTCACTCTTCAAGTCGCCTTTCATTTGTTATTCTAAATAATTTTTACTTCTTTCGTATAAGTAAAAAGGACAGTAGCATCTTGTGTGGGCTAGGAACAATCCCCTCTGGCATTCGTCTCCAGGTGGGTTCTGTTTACCAAGTATCGTAGCGTAATCCTGAAAGTCGTGTGTTTTTCAGAAGCCCAAGAATATTTATGCGAATCGTGTAGTTAAGGTTGTGCAATAGATTATGTTCTAGAATGCAGCGATGAATGCTATGTCACAAATGGAATAGACATTTTTGCACTCTTCTCTTTCATTTTTCCAACAATTTGTATGAATTTGGTTTAGAATGATTATATAAATTCCAAAGTCGATCGAGAATCAACCAAACAAATGCAATGATTTTGTTGTATCAACAATACGTATTTTTCAATATTTCTAATTGAAATCTCATTAGTCGAAATATTAATATCTATTCTAATAATGCTGCTTATAAAGTAAAATGATTTGCAAATCGTATGTTACATTGCTACCATGGTTTGGTTTTTATTCTCGCAATTAAATGCTATTTGCGCATTGCAATAACCAGTACTGCCTCCTAGATGGCAGCACTAGTCGTCAAATTTCTTCGTCGGCTAATTTAGGGCGCATCGTGGAACTGAGAAGTTCGCTTCTGCAAAGCTAATAGGGATTTTTTTTTTTATAAATAATTCATTAATACTGAGAACCTTAAAAATTAATACTTAATGCTTTCTAATAATTTTTCTGAGTCACTCTCTTACCTTTGGCTTCCTAAAGGATAAAACGGCATTAACTAAATTTTCACAGTATTCACTAATGAGCTAATATCTGTTCGCTATTTATTCGTAGAGCAATAACTTAAAGTATACAAACGTCCAGAATTTTTTTTTTTTTTTGTATTTGTATCTGGTTTGAAACTCATTGATTAAAAATATAAAATACCCATATTATACACCAAGTTGAAAAACTGATATCTAAAGACCTTTTGGAAATGATCAATAACATAGAACTTACATGACACTCTACACGAGTTGCCTTGGTATTTGAGCTACTTAAAATAATATCTCAGGAGTGTTATTGTTGTTATATATGCGACTGTGCTTTTTTAAGATTCTGATTTAAGGTTTTTACTTTTTTTAAAAGACAAGCCTTATAAACTCAAGGCGTCGCTATAAGTACAGATCAAACTTTTGCAAACATCGATGACTTATATGAGAATCGAACACGCAGCCTGTTGATTAGAGAGGGTGCGCCGTTACTATTTTTAACGCACTGATTCTCCAGGCAAAAGACAATAATACCTCTGATAGCTCTATTGCAAACACTGATAAAATACTAGTACAAAAATCGGCTCTTTGAAGATATCGTGTCAGTAGTAGAATATAACAAAGCAAGTTTTCTCTTACAGCACTACTCAGGAAGATTGAAAACGTATACTACGCAGCGCAGTACTGCCTTAGATGGACAAAGGATTAGAAACCAAAGCCGACAAGTTTGCAGTAATGAAAATCTCTAGTCAGTACAGTTGTGACCTCACATGGGCAATTACATTTCTTTATCACTTAAAAGACATTCTCAGTAATTCTTACCACAGTGAAATCGAAATCACAGTCCATAAATTTAGGAAACACAGAAGTTGTCCACTCAGTCAACTCAAGGTGCAGTAGGCCTAATAATCTATCGATGGCTAAAATATAAAACACGGATATTTTATTTGTCATTCAAGTTTTGTTTAATAAATTACTAGGTTTATAAAGGAATTAAAAATACCCAAAAATTATCAAATTAATCCTATTAGCATAATACTTACAACATTTAAAAGCGATTAGCAATATACATTTTTGAATCAAGACCAGTATAATGTTAAGTAACAAGGTGACAAAATCAAAACTATCATACCTGAATTAAAGCTACTTACTTTACCTTCCGGATGATTTTAATAAGCCAATGTCAGCAGCACTATTAGCTAATGTACAATAAACTGCTAAACTAAGGAGGTGTGAAATAGTTCTGATCTATGTAATAATAACAATGAGGAATATAAAATGTGAATGGGAATTCAACAGAAAAGTAAGAACAAACGAATAAAGATGTCTGATCTACAGAAAAGCACAATGACATTTTGAAGAAAGATGTACAACAGTAATTCTGTTAAATATATCTCAAGGAATATAGAAGATAGTGAATAAAGAAACTTAGTGAGATCTGGCATAGCACTCCTTTATAAAGGAGTCCGACTTCACTTTTTTATTCAGCTGTTCACTTTCTAAATGAATTTAAAGCTTGTACATGTACTGGGAAAACAGCCAATGAAAACTAAAGGAAATGGGGCAATCAATGTCAAACACCTGTGTTGTTTCTTTTTTTCCCCCTCTGCTTTTTATTTTTATTTATTTTTATTTTTTTTTTTTTTGTAGTCGCTCCCTTACCTCGTAAGTGGCTGTTTATGTTTCAGTAGAACAAACTAAAGACGACCATTTGGTTTATTTGTGTACTTAAAATACAAATCACTTTCTGATTTCGCAATCCACCGAACTGTTATCTGTTTTGTACACACGGATACGCCTGAGATTTGCAGCTAACGCGGAGCTCCATTAGAAGGACACTCGAGGCAACACCACAGTATAAGATAAGATGACGAAAATAATTTAAAAGAGATTTTGAGATCCGAGGTCATTTAGAATGCAATAAAATAGTCTTTACATATTTTTTAAAAACTCCATAAAATATATTCATTAAATAGAAAAACCAGTAATGAGGAAATAAGTGATTTAGCTCTATCAAGATGTTTTTGCTCTTTATACTGGTCGGATAATATTCATTATATGGGAACAAACAGAATAGAGGATCCAGATTATTATATTGAAGAAAAATAAAACGATTTATTGTGGAAATAGCCCAACAGATGTGTTCAGTTATTAGCATGCTCTAAAAGATTGTTGAATTGTCTTCGCACCATTTAAAAATTACATTGGTAGCGATTTCTTCTATAATAATTTCTAGATAATATCAATATTTTATATATTTTTATCTAGTATCTGTTATTTATCAAGTTTATTTTATCTGGTATCATAGATTGTATCTATAATAACATTATTCGAAATACTTCATAATTAATTTAGAATTGAGTTCAGGCTTCTGCTCCAAGAAACAACCAGAAGGGTTTGATATAACTTTCTTTGAATTTTTCTGTAGTAAAAATAAAGATTGATGGAAAGATTACGCTTTACACTATACTCCTTAGAATAAAGATTACACAACCAAGCTATTTAATGAACTTTTTTTAAAAAAATAATTCGATTAATCATATCTTATTGCTTGTTTTAGGACACTTTAACGACGATAACATTTTATGAGGTCAACCTTGCAAAAAAAAATGGTTTATCACTTATAAACTTTTATCACTCAATATTTTGTGTCTGAAAGGCAATTTTTGAGGTCTTTCAATGCGCAATTTATGAACGTTAGTAATCCCTTTATCTGGGAGATTAACCAATTTTTTATAAGTAAAAATTTTCAATCTCTAAAAAAATCAATTTTTTAGAATTTGACTTTTTATTTTTCACCGTACATAAAGCACAGAAGAAAATACAACTTTCGATGTATTTGATTTAACGGTATGTTTAAGAGAAAAAAAATAAATTAAATTAAATATAACAAATCACTAAATCTGCAGGCTGTGCGGACTCGCGAAATATTGTAAGGAAAGCTTACGAAGTATAACTGAAGTCTGACATCAGAAATAAGAACTCTAAGATTAAATTATAAATTGCATAAAACTAATAAACTTGATGATTATTTCATTTGATGATTTTGCAATAAATATAGCGAAAATATCCACATTTATTTCTGACCAAATGTTTAACGAATGAAAAGGAAAAAATCAGAAACAGATTACAAATAGCGGATGCTACAAGTCAGTGTTATAACATGTCACATGAATTATCTGAATATAAATGTCTTCAGAAATATCGCATTAAAATTGTAATTTTCGGGACATATTAGCATTTGCAAACAACCCTTGGATGAATGGCATTTATCTAGGAAGAATATACAGACATATTAAAAAAAGTATTACGAAAAATTCAATCACTTCATTTTGATCGCCTCTCTCTCTCTCTCTCTCTTTCTCTCTCTCTCTCTCTTTTCACTTACACTTATTTATTTCCCTCTAAACAGTAGTCAGCAATAACGTTTCGGAAATCGGTGAGCAATCCTCACAATTTCCTAACGTTGAAATGCAACATTCTCAAGGTATGCTAAATAACAGGCCATGTTTCTGATCCTAACAAGTAGTTCAGTCTAGGGTTTAAAAACCCAACTTTCTTCGAGAAGAAAAATATAACTTATCCGCGCCTAAGACTGTCTAGCTCTGGAATCTGCATGAATTAAAGGTCTACGAAACGTTCCTCTAGTACGCGAATAGATTCGAATCTCTAATTTTCTTTTTGTGGCAGGACTACTGTCACGGAAGAAATCATCATCGTGTAACATTATCGATCCCGCAAGATAATTATTAAACCGTACTAACCTCTTTAGAACAAACAACGCATGAATACACTAGAGACAAAAGAGATACCGTCATCGTCTCATAAGGAACGTGACTGTTTTCGACAGACTATGAAAATCAACTGTTCAAAATCAGTTCAGAAAAACAATAAGTCGCGAAGTAAAAGTTTCTAAATTTATAATCGCGGCAAATGATTGTATATATATATATATATACGTGAAATATAAAACAAAAACAAAATCACTAAAACAACAAACAGTTATACTGTTTTGTATTGAGAACTCGGAGAATTATTTATGGGCTACTCCTCAGTCTCTTTCCATCTGTTATAAGGTAAGCTGAGTTGCGCAGAAGGAGTTAAAATCTACTAAATTCTATGTATTATTTCCGGGAAAATTCCCATGTTACTCCTCTTGCAACTATTACTTTTATGGCTATTATAGCCTGTTTTTGTTTAGGAGTGTCCCTTATTTTAAATACATTGGCTTTTTTTACTCAAGAATTTAAATACCATGGATATGCCAAGGGTTAAGTAACTTGGAAACTTTGCTCTAGATACCAAACATGGAATTTTTCAATTGTAGCATAATTCTCTTAATAAGAATTGTATTACAAGTTTATGTTATGTTTTGCATAGCACGTTTTGACATCACAGATTTTAAAACATAGAGTTTTCGATATTTGAAGTTGTCTTTTGAGAGTCTGAGCATCTTTTGAGCTCAGGTTTATTAAACTCTATTTTATCCTTTTTATAGATACGATCAGGTATTTAACATGTATCAGGTATCACATATATGGCATTAATCTTAATGTACACTATTAATATGTTATCTTCTTATCATCACTTTGATTAGCCGCATTATTTTTGTACTTATTTCTTTATCCATCTCTTATGTCTCAGACAATGTTTGATGATATCAATGTAAAATGTCGCCGTCTAAGATAGGAAGAAGTCCAAAAATAGCATAAACTCACTCTCTATCTTCAATACTTAACGTATCATATTTCAGTCAGCTGGGTTTCTATGAACCCCGTCAGAGTATAACATGTCCTTGTTAACGTGTGCGCGCATGCTTTTTCTTGCAACTAGTTTGTAAGAGCGGTCATGATTGATCAGCTGACAAAAGGGAAATACTAAATACAAACCGTCATGGAGCTTTTGCATATTTAAACATTGTAATTTTACAGGTGCATCTAAGCAAACCTGATTTTTTTTTTTTTCTTTTAAGAACTGGCAAGGCAGCATTTAAATGAATATTTTCTCTCGATTGTTTAGGTTAAAATCAAGAGATCTTTAATTTTTATTAATATCCGGAATAGAAGATGAGGTCTTATACTAACCAATTTGTGTGATTTATTTCCATGTCAGGTTAAGTTGGGATGAATTGATGGCTAATTTATTCTTGCTGTTTGACTAAACCAAGCAATTAACAAACAAAAACAGCTTTAAGTGATGAACAATAACAACACAAAAAGATGCTGTAATGAAACAGAAAGTATTGCAACTTCGTTTTAGGTGTTTCAATGATAGAAGTAGGAAGTAAAGTGTTTTATTGGTAATTTGAAATTTATGAGATTAAACGGATTATTTCACACATGAAATTCAAAAGATTGTTTTATTTTCTGAGATGTTTCAAAGTTTTAGAGTCGTAATATTATCCTACATTGTGGAATAATAAATAAGATTCCTAATCATATACATTGAAGCAATTAATCAGCCTTCTGCTTAACATTTCATATCAATTATATTTAACCCGTGATACGCTGACTATCGATAACTTTTTAATGCTATTTCTATAACCTTTACAGAAAAACTTTACGTATATGTTAGTCGAATTTTATTATGAATGTATCATTGACTCCTAATTGTAAATTATTCTGAAATGAAAATGTGGTTTGATTGCCAGAAAACAATGAAACTAATTTGACAATTGGGTTACTATCGTGTCGGCAATATTTTATTAACGATTGTGATCATTTTGTATGAGAAATGAAGAAGTTTTGGAGATGATGCGTACTAAATTCAAACTAATAAAGAACATACAAAAAAGAAGATATATACAATAAGTCATATTGTGAGGCATGAATGTCTTCATAAAGAATTATTAGGGAGAAGAATTGAAGGCAAGCAAAAGAAAGGATGACACACACACACACACGGTTCAAAAATATAAAGGACTGGCTGGGCCTGAACTATGCAGAGAGCAGCCCAAGACAGAAATACAGTATATGCAGATCCATAATAGTCATCCTGCTGGATGGAGATGGCACTTCACAGGACCAGAGCATTTTTGTATCTTATATTCTTATATCTGTGAAATATTAATTAAAATCAACAACATTTATTACAGATATGAATTATATATATCCTAATTTTTTTTAAAAAATCCTTTAATGTATTTTCGTTCCCCAAAGGGAGTAGGAGGCACTGTTTTAGTCTTAATGTTTTAGAATCGGTAGGTAGTTACTCTCCGCTCTTCAGTATATTTTGCATTTCAGTGATCAAAGAAAAGCGATGTTCCTAATCCTAAATAGTATTTATTTGTACTTGTTCATATGTAGGTGTATCCTGCGGTCGATTTTGTTTATCTAAGAGGTTAAAAATCTGAGTTTCTTACAGGAGGAAAGTCTTTCTGTACTTACGCTCGACAAAATTCGGTTACTAGAAGAATGTTTTTTTTTTTTTTTCTTTGCAAGAACTGACTGAGGGAAGATAGTCGCGATCACTTAGTAGCAGATCTTGAATCGCTTTAGAATATTTTGGATGAACCATCAAGTGCTCAGGAAAATATTGTGCGTTAGGTGGACATGAATTTACTTCCCGGTGTGAGACTGCTTTCCCTTTTATGGAAAACCAAAATGGCTTGAAAAAGTTCCAAAAAGTCAGAAATCTATTCTATATTCAACATAGTGGAGTAAACTATCGGTTAGATAATCGACCAAGAGACTAAATATACATTTTTTCAAGCCACTTCAGAAGAATTTAAGGGTAAGTGTGGTCTTACAACGGACTTAATGGGATTCGAACGCACAGCCTGTTGGTTGTATAACACAAGTGTTATCCTCGTTCAGTCAAGTTGGGAGTTGTAACACAAAAATTCAAGCAGTAACCTGTACTTTTGAATGGTATCTATACTCTATAGAATGATGAGCAATGTGGCGCCATCTCTTGGTCAACTAGAAAATTATTAATTCAGTAGTATGTCGATTGGTATCGTACGTATATGAATCACAAGAACTTAATCACTAAGCATGAGTCAGCAGTGGATAAATGGAAAAATGAAGAATTTAGGGGAAAACAATCTGTACTTGGTGAGCATCGACAAAATAGGATTGGATCTCCGATTTATTCTTTCGAATATTTTTATAGACAAATATTATTTTAAAATAATTATTATAGTAAAATTCATTCTGTACTATACTATCGAAATGAAAACTGCTTTTAAATGTACATTGCAATCGATGTAATAATGCCATATACAGTATCATCTGTATGTTTAATCAGATTATAGATTTTATTTTGATAGATAACTTTTTGGAAATTAATTTGTTGCTTAGTCATTCTGCTTTAAACTTTATAGACATACGCCGTACCAGAGATAGAGACAAAGTCTGAGACAGAGTTGAATTTTTACTTGAGTACTGTAAATAGAATTGGGCAAGATCGCTTGAATGTGATCTTTCCAACAAGCACATCTACGTTTCGATAGTTTCATTAGCTTACACACGGCTTGAAGAGCCGGTGTTAGTACCTCGTGTCAAGAATTTGGAAATGGAACAATGAATGGTGATAAAATTTTATTTTAAACGTTTAATGATCTTGAAATGGAGTACATGGATAACTGCCTATCACATAAACGAGTTTTTGAGTAATACGCTCGATTTCGAGATGGTAGAGATTCGATGAAAGACGATCCACAACAAGACAGGCCTGTCTCGGTTTGAACCAATGAAAATGTGCAATAAGTTCGCGAACTCGTCAAATCACTATTCGGATAATTGCGTAGAACAGTATCAAACAAATAGCTGGCTGTTGATGTGTGGTTTAATGGTTTACTTTGAAACCTGTTCGATGAGCGACTACTCAAATGCTTCGACTGCTCAAGTTTAAGCTATCAATCTACACAATCCACACACCTATCACCTATATATACACCTCATACTGATGCATCCGATGATTTCTATTTCTTCTTCTTATTATTATTATTTTATTTATTTATTTTATATTTTATTGCACATACCACAAGGTTCAGTCTTGAACCAATAAACGCTGCTTTAGTTTTGTAAACAGAAAGAAAATTTTTGGAATACTTCCTTAATATGGCGTACAGAACTTCTTTCAGGTTAAGATTTCCGCCATATATTCATTGTTCATCATGGTTGTGACCACAATCCTTACATTTTGGGGGGGGGGGGGGGTAGTTTAATTGTCTGGTTCAAGGTGTTACGAATTTCTGGAATGATGGGGAGTTAAGTTTAACGCTTCGTTACAAGTAACTTTTTTTTTTTTGCAAAGTTTTAGTTGCATCCAAAAAATTCGTTCTGGAAAGAAGATACGCACCGCCAACCAAGAGACAATTAACATCGAAATCATTCATAAGGGTATACTCGATAAGTGTTCCTTCAATTATAGGGACTTACACCTGCACTATTTGTTTTTTGTATTGAGCATTCACAAATTTCGTTAGTTTCACACTAGCGTAGTTTTTATAAGAACAGTAAAGAACAAAGTGAATAAAAAAAATAGTGCAACTCATAAGACACGCGCATCACAATTTCGTATTCAGGAAAGAGATAGTAAAAAGATATTAAAAAGTAAAATAGATACTAAAAAGCTATGACAGAAAACTTTTACCTATCATATGTTACGGTTTAAGATATATCCATGTGCGATACAATGGATTTTTTTTTCGCCGAAGGCAATTGTTAATAAAAAAAATGGCCGAAAATCTGATTTTTTTTTCTTGTGAGGTGGTTTTTTTTATGCTAAATAAAAGACAGTTTTATTTTTAATTTATGGTATTTCTGACACAAACAAATTTTAATAATAAAAATTAATGGCAAAATGTATTCGAAAATTTCTATATGCTATTTTGTGGTAAACATTCAATTTTAATCATTTGCAAAAGATGAAATTATTATTATTAGTAGTATTAGAGTGTAAATATACAACGGTTGGAATGCCTACACAGACATTCGGCACCATGTCATGAAACCAATATATTACTATTGGTTGTAATGTATTTTGGTCTGTAAATTGCATGTGTTCCGCAATCAGACAAAACTGCTAGGTAGTTTTGCCTGGTTGCGGACGAAAAACCCGAGTTTTCGAAGGGGAAAATCCTACCACTTCCATATGGAGACTGGTTAACTTCCCTTCACTTGAAAGACCCTTATAACTTTGCTTCCTAGACATAATTCGAACCCAGATCTTTCCAGCTAAAGGGCTTCATCTATACCAACTGAGCTATGGAGACTCCTAGAAGATGATGTGTTGAAAAAGAAAAGTTAAAAATGTATTTATTTCTTAAGAATTTTAATCTTCTCTATGCTTAAAATTTGGGTGTGCATTACATCTTCGTATTGAATGGAATGGAATTGGATAAAAAACGGAAGTATAAAAACACTTTGCTAATTTGAACGGCGAACTGACTGAACACATTGATGTGTTCTTCAGTAATATCTACATTCATTTTGCAGACTTTAGAAGTGTATGAAAAGTATCAAGGAACGCTACGAATTTCTGATTAGGGAGAAACCTATCGGTATTAATTAAATTATATACTTTACTGATTTCATTTCGTCGAAATTTTAATTTAATTTAATGCGTTTAATTTTAATTTAATTTACTGAAATTTAATGCGTTGCAAACACATTAAAGTATTTGCAACGGACTTTGTAAATATTTGTGTCTTCGGTCTAGAATCCTCTTGCCCATCTCTCAGCTAATGGGATCTTTTTTTGAAATTATCGTAAAAAATTGTGTTTTTGATTTTGTTATTGTGTACTACAATGGCAGAAGAGAACTCATGAAAAAAATCCAGATTATATAACCCTTAGTCCGTACATATAATAGAAGAGAGAATAATAATTTATTCTAGTTTTCTTAGCCATCAATCAACTGTTTAAGTAACCTGTCATTTGCTTCATGCTTTATAAATCTAGATAGGCTCGTATTATTACAACTGAAATTACCTAACTGCTTTTATATGATCAGAAGTATCAAAGACTAACAGAATCTTTTTCCTACATGCAAATATCAGAAGATCAATTGGATAAAAAATTTATTTTCCACAGGAAGCAGCAGAATTATAAACTCCACACAAATATTTTATATCTGAAAATAAAAATAAAAACAAAAACGGAAGTGATATGAAGGGGAAACAAACAAACATCAACAAAAAAAGAACATGTTGAATATTGTGATTTTAATCAATTAAGTTACATTTAAGCTATCATTACTATCTTAGTTAATAACACTGGATATCATTAAGTAATATTGATCATGTCGGCTATCATTCAAGTTTTTATCGCCTTTCGACACCCTAATATAATGACAAGGAGTTCATTTTCATGCGACAACATATGGCCACCGCAAAGTTAGCGTTTTTCTTCTTCCCCCCCCCCTTCTACTATTACTACGATCTTTTTCTTGCATCAAGTTAAGAGTGCAAACCGTGACCCTTAAAGACCTTATGAAGCCTTAGCTTAACTAGTATGGAAGTGCAAAATTACAATATCAGGCTGTAAGCAGTTTTTTTTTCCTTCGATATCAAGTATTTCTCTGTGTGTATCGGTTGTGCTTGAAGTTCTTTGTAAGAAATTGCAGCATATATTTGTATGTATATTTCTTCGCATCTTATACTATTCTTTTATAGATTTCTTGAATAAGGAATATACCATAAAAAGAAGTGTTAGAAGGTTATGTTCATGACTTTAATATTATTGAAATATTCCCCTAAACCATCCCACAAATTGAATTTCCTCTTAATGTTAAGATGGTAACCAACTGCAATACGTTTGTCAGTATCTTGTCGATGAATACCTTTTTATTCTAAAGTTTTTTTTTTTCGTACAGCTGTGAAATAAACCATACTTGCAACAATCTCATATACGCTGTATGTTCAACACCTTCCTCATGAAGAACGATTTAAATGATTTTTTGAATCTGCTGGTCAATGTCACAACCTTGCAGTCGTTAACAGTTAGGATAATCTTTAAGTAAAAAATCATTTCTTATATGGGATACGATAATTTATTTGTAGGAATTTTTAATCTCCCCCCCCCCAAAAAAAAACAAAGTTCATTAAAGTATCCATTTTAAACGTATTCAGTCCTGAACCTTTTTTTTTTAATCATCGTGCTTTAGTATGTCCGCATGATAAGAGAAGCGCAGCTACTATTGGAAGAATTGTGCATTCAAGTTTTCTGTAGAGAAGCATTCTTTCTTCCTACACAATTATAAAAGATTTCTAGAAGGAATAAAATTATTACACTTCTTGCAAATATTTATCTTTTATGTAATCATTCATAATATGAAGACAAAGGCGTTCTTCATATCGTATCAAAGATCATATCTTCCATATATTATATCATTGTTTAAGAACACGTTCGACGTTGGTAAATGAAATGTAGCAATATTCAGTAACATGCACAAGCAAACGTGCTTCTCTGCTCGTGTATAGAAGATGTTGGAAGAGGCTGATAAATACCGTGTAGCAACCATAGAAGATATATGTGTAAATGATGAAAGAAACAGAATCGGCCTTTACTGAAATTTACGATATATGTATATTAAATACTCGCGTTTGTGCTTTTTATACTAAAAAGTTTGACTTTTTTCATAAGATGAAATATATATATATATATATATATATATATATATTAATTTTTCACATTTTCATAAATATGCATGTGAGGATATAACAGATGTATTGAAAATATATTAATAGTCTGTAATGTCGAAATAGAAATACAAATATAGGATGGATGTGCAGTTTGATCCTTCAGAATGATGAATGGATTACTAGATGATCATCCTAACAAGAGAAAGGAATATTAAGTCAAACATTGATCCATAAATTGGCAAAACTGCATCGATGTTAGAGCAGGACTGTGCTACTAGCAGCGCACACAGAGGAGGAAGAGGTAAGAGAAATTGTCCTTCCTTAAAAGCATCCGAAATTATAAAAAAAAAAATTAATCATATCTATTCTTTTCAATCTCTTCGTATAACAAAATATTTTTTTGAGTTTTACTAGGATGTGACGTAATGTATCAGTCGGAAAGCTGAGTTCCGCTTTTTGTAATTAAAGTAAGATAGGAACTGACAGACATTCTGCATTTGAATCCAACTTAGCACATTTAAACTAAAAATAGTTGATATTTCTCGTGCCGAAGAGTCAATATTACTGCAGTTAAAATATGGAAAAGAATGTATTACTTGAAAAATTGATCACCATTATATTTATAACACACACACACACACACACACACACATCAAAAAAAAAAAAAATGTTCCAAAAAAGACGGATTGCTATCCTCCAATCGTTGGCGTTCACAAAGTAAAGAAGACTGGATCGTCCTCGGAGTGTCACGTTACCAAGCCGGATATGTAGGAGCCAATGATCCCGTGACACGGTCCACTCTAAATTAACATCTCGAGAGAGATAAGTAAAGGATTTGAAAACTTTATGGCAAACTTCCTTGAATTCTGTTGTTGATTAAATGATAATTCATTTTTACAACTGTCACCCGGAAAGTTACCCATTATATTGCATACTATTCTTCTGGTTTATCTTATTTGGTAAAGATTTACAAAAATATAAATGTTACAGTTTACTGTTTTCAGTTTTATGACTACATATATGACACAATGATAATACTTAAAAAAAAAAAAAGTAAATAATCGGACAAGCAAAACAAAAATGCAAGAATCCTTTCCAGCAGTTTCGATGTGGAAAAATTCTAGTCTTCAACTGTTTGTATTCCAGAGCTCAATCTTGATTTGAAGTAGTCGAATGCACATGCGCTAGGTTAGTCTAATAAGTGTCATGCGCACCACATTTAACAAAAAGAGATGTTTATAATTTCATCTAGTTAAGACCAAATATTTCATTCTGCGTGTTATGAAACGGTTGAGATTTTACACATAAGTCTCTAAATCTATTAATAATACAAAGTTACGCAAAACAGAAGACTGATTACGATTCTGTTCCCGTCCTCCATAGAAGGGGACACACACGTGAAGACGACAGTGCGGCATCAAACACAAAAGAGAGCCTTGCCCGGTGATGATGACTAATAAATAACCGGTGTGTAATAAATAGCTCTTTGGTGACCGCCACAGGCAACGACTTAACTTCCGTTTCCACGGCCTTTTTGCACACCTGCGGCTTTCGTCTCCGCTGACCTTCCCAGGTGTGCATTCGGTTGTCGGCTGCTTAACTACAGGTCTAGGTTTTTGTGGTTTTAGAAGCGGGGTGCCACAGTGAAGGAAAAAAAAAAAAAATGAAAACACCTGAACACCTGATTCTAGACGAAAAATATTACTTCATTTTTTTCTTCAGTGTTTCTTACCAGCAATGGAGAATATCTAGCACATGGCTTTTTTTAATTTATTTTCTTATTTACAGGAACTTTTTTAATACTTAAAAAGTAATTTACGAATAATTCGATTTGTTTAAACGATGAAACATAAGAGACAATTAATTGCAATGTCTGTCTGTCTGTCTGGTTGTATTGGAATATCTTGAAGCATGCAATAAAAAGTTAAAATTATCTAAAATCCTATTGGGATTTTAGATAATTTTAGATAATCCAATCTAACCTTCATGTATGAATATTTAGCGATCTGAAATCTTCTCGTCATCTTCCGCTCATCTCCAGATCCTGACACATTTGGCTTTATAAGACAAAAGCGTCATGATATTGTGAACTGAAGATATTGTTCAATGGCACCGTAGAAAAGAAATGTGAATACTACTGGAGCTATCTGGCTTTAATATAGGGATTGTGTACTCCATATTCATGAAATAATAGAAATGGGTCTTGTGGAGCAGTGAGTTGTGCCACAGCAATAGCCATATCTGAAGAATGAGTTTATATTTTAAGAACGCAAAGAGAAATGGATGAAAAGAGATCGTGCAGTACAACTCCGCTACATAATTTCTAAACTGCACTGTTGAGACGGCACATCACAAAAAGGCATATTTTCTTCCTTCGGGACTTTGAAGTTTACAACTCAAACTCTCTTCCACTCACTACTTCCGATGATAAGAAAAAAAAATGAACAGCTGTATTTCTTCCCACTGCAGGGTGAAGGCCTCTCCCATTCCGGGAGGTTTTGGATTTATTACTCCCATGGTGACCCAGTCCATAGTTGGAGAGTGGACAATCACAAACATCCGGTCCTACGCGGGACTCAAACCCGCAGCCGCCTCTTGGCTGAAGAGCGGATACGCTAACCACTCGGCCAACCATAATTCCGATGACTTCCGATGATAATAGGAGGGGGAAAAGATTAAGAATTTGCTGTTAATTCTGGTCAAATGAAATTGTGCTCAAAATTAACATCCTACATCGTAGATGTTGGAGGCATGCCAATGCCTTGACATGTGTCTATTAACATGTCGGAGTATTAATACGCTTTCATATTCAAGTAAGCTTGGATGAAGGATCAAAGAGAGATGAATGCCATCCATCAAATTATCCTCGCATTTCTCTCACCTCAGTATATAGCCTCAGTATTCTCAAAATAACTGAGAAGGTTATTACTGACCAACTTCTTCACTACCTGGAGTCTCACCAATTAATTAGTGATCTCTAATATGGATTGCGCCACTTTTGTCCACAGCAGATCCTCAGGCAAATTTCACCATGCCAATCTCACACAAAGCAGAATCCTCAAGTAATTCTCACACACACCAGGGAAAGATTTGGACAACTTCACACGGTCGGTCTTAATCCAGGGCATTTAATCGAATTTGGCATCAAGGCCTACTTACCAAATCACCATGTTATGGCCTCTCTCCTGTTTGTGACTAAATTTCTATTGTCCTCTCTTGTTGTTCATTGCGTGGCATGGTGGATGACTTCCTCTCATCGCATTTCTTTATCAATGCTGGAGTGATAGTGTGTCTGTATTCCACGTTCCTCTTCTTATACATGTAAATGTCCTTTCTCTCTCTCTCTCTCTCTCTCTCTCTCTCTCTCTTAAACTCTGTCTATAGTTTTGCTGATGAAAACTCCGTTCCTCTTGGTAAATCGAAAACTTAGCAGTGCTCAAATGAATCAAGCTTTAAGATCTTCTATATCGTCTTAATTACTAATATTATTATCTGGACACACATCCTGCTCTCGACTGCAGGTGTCCACAAAGTGGCATTACCCAATATCGCTGTAGCTCATTTGTTTCACTACCAAGGAGGCACGTGCAGCTTAAGGATTACTACAGGCGCGAGCAACGTTGTCCCAGTTCTGCCTTTTGTAATGTTTACTGTTATATTTTATATATTTATGTATTCTGTTCTGTTCTCTAAGATTGTTTTTGATTTTAATTAAACCTGTTCTGTACCCATACGATAAATAAATAAATTATGTCGAAATGGGATTGAAGATAAAGATTATTTCAACACTAACAAAGCACAATCCTCTCATTTCTGGAAAGAAACATCTTACTTCGCTTCGTCTTACTATTGATATTATTCCGTTCTGTAGTAACGATAAATTTTTCTGTCCAGTTTCTTGCACTAACTCTCCTCTCTAATCTATGCAAAAAACTCATCTTGTCTACATCCTCCTGATATTGTGGACGAGATGTGTTTTCTGCCCTAGTGTTTTTGTATAATATATTTCAAAAAACCTTTTCTCCTGTACAGCTTCTAATTCTTTATAAATCTCAAATCCACCAGGACTTAGGTTATTGTTTTTACATCTGGGTTAGTGCATCCGGAACCCCACTTCAGAAATCAAACATGAAAATTTTTCAGTCACTTCATGCTTTCAATAAGCAAAGGTAGGGCTTCATATCAGACAAAAGATTTTATCTATTATCTAAAGACGTTCATAAACATCCATGTCTACAATAAAATTATATAAGATGTCCGTGTAGCCTTGTGGGCAACAGTTTTGGGACCATAATACCAAGCTGCCAGGAGAAAGACTGTTACAGTCTTTCTCCTGGCAGTTACAACTAGAGGAAGTTTTTTCCCTCTAGACCTTTTACATCTAGTTTCCCAAAGAGTCGATCTTTGGATCAAGTAAGAAAGATAACTTGGATTTGTAACACAGCAATAAGAAAATCGAAGGTAGGACACACAGGAGTCTCATATAGGACTCAGTAGGAATCTGAGAGCAATACAAGTTAAGATTTACAATCAATCATGAGATGGTGATGGTTAAATACTCTCGCCTTGAAGTTTTCAAAATCATTAGTAGCCATGACCTCAAGTATCGATGACGGCTAAGGATGGAGACTAGCTGTCCACCAATTTCCAAAAAAATTAGAACTTTTTATTCCCTATGGAGAATTAAAAGCTGGATTTATTTTTGATTCAGGCTTCGGTTTGTGGCTTCAGACCGGGGACGAATTTCATCTACCACATAAATTCAAAGGAGACTCTGAATTCTGCAAGTCATTTGTTCTTTATACAAACATATTTTCTTCATGGGTGAGCTAAATAACTTCATTATTCATTTTAAACAGAACAAAAATTTTAGGGTTGGAACCAAACAGAAACATTTCTAGATCATAGTAATAACTTACGACCGGAGCGAAAACTGCTCTCGCCTACGGAAAAAAATAATGCAGTATATATTTAACAATTAAAATGTATTACTCTTTTAAGGCAGCAGTTCCTAACTTGTATTCCACGGAACCCTAGGGTTTCGCAATAAAATTTTTTTTTGAGCTCGAATAGTTTAAAATATGTATGAAAAATTTATTTAAATAAAGTTTCAAAAATTTCATTAAAATCTGTTGAGTCAAGTGGTAGATGAATGAATCGAAACTTTCATTCAGTTCTCCCACCACCAGTTAGTCCTCTACGAAATCATCTGCATTTGAGGTGGGGCGCAGCCTACGAGCGGAAGTATCAGATGGTGTTTGGCACTGCAATCATCTTGTGATTTTTTTACGGGAATCGAACTGTGAAATTAACGAGGAAATTCGAAAAGAATTATTTATCATCTAAAATCAATAAATGTGGCATTAAATGAATACTTTACTAAGAGATGACAGGAACTATTGGGTTTTCAATCCTTTCAATATTAAAGAAAAACCAGAGGAACTAACCTACTTCAGAATATGAAAATCTCATCGACCTGACATCAAACAGCCCAATAAAAGTTAAATTTAATGAAGTTTCATTAAACGAGTTTGGGTGTTACTTAAAAGAAGAATATCCAGATTTATTCAAAAAGGCAATTTAGTAAACCAAATTTTGAAATAATATTGAAAGAAATGAAGAAGTTTAATCATTACATTAATTACCAGTTTGAATAAATGATATTTGCTTTTTCATTATTAATCTGTTTTTTTTTTTTTTTCTATTTTCAATAAATTATTTTTGATCAGTAAAATTGTCAGGATTCCAAAATTTTTTACGAAGGTTAAAAGGGTTCCACGATTAAAATAAGTTGCGAACCGCTGCTTTAATAACCCAGTTTAATGAATTTAAACATTTACACTAATGTTAGCTCATCCAATAGTATAATAAGATATAATATAATAAATAATAAAAAATTATCGGTTGCAGATACTCTCTCTCTTTTATTATGGTTTTCGTTTTACACAACAAGCTGCTGCAGAACACATACACATGTGTAACAACTAATATGTGTACATAATCACACGTACAAAAAAAGTGTTTGTATAGACTGCCTCTTATAACCTTATAAGATCAAAATACAAAAACAACAATTGGTAATCCGTTCACTTATTATTCATCTGGCTACCTTACTATAATATACTACAAGCTGCGTTTAATACAGTATTCATTAAACGCTAATTCTATTTGCATATGAAGAAAGAATTTCCGTTTATATTTTCCTTCTTTTATGAAGCAGGATTTTATTTAGTGTCATTCACACGTTGAATTATAAATAATGATCATCAGAAGTGACAGCCTCGGCGAATGCGTATCCGTAATGGCTGAATGACTGAAAGGCGCCATGCTGTCTACCACTACCAACTGCGTCATTACGCTTCACTAAATGAACCAAGTGTTTGTTTTTTTATTCGTCAAGTGACTTCTGAAGTAGAAGAAAAAATCGAGTATTTTAATGCTTCGCACAAGTTTATTGTTACAAACTCGCCAAAATGCAATTATTGCATGTGGAATAAGAAGTTAAAACAACTGTACAATTAAAAATATAGTCAATTCCTTTTGAAGGCTGACCTTCACGTTTAGCCATTCATTTACGTGCCGCCAAGCTGCGAACAGCTGCGAGAACGACCTCGCTTTTTTTTTTCCTTGTCTAACAACTCTTCAGAAAGGGGTTCCTTGTAAAATTTGCTTCCTATTACAGAGACCACGCCCATTAGGTCTTGTTCCGTGAGAAAGCAAGAAGGCGGGGTGGTCATGTTGGGTGATGGCCACAGACGACGCAAAAATTTATTGCAGGACTGATACCGTCCGCCCCTTTTACAGAGAACATGTATAGTGTGCAACAATCCTTGGGAGAAGGTCTGCCCTCGGGCGCTTAGTATGTTCTTTGAAAGATGCAGGTTCTTAATCGTATTTCAAAAAATATAAAAAAAATTAATTTTGAATTTTTTTTTATTTGAAATCAAAATTTAAAACCAGAAATTCGATGGTTAATATGAACAACTTTTAAGTTGTTCGTATTAGCCATTTTTAATAATAATAATAATAATAAATATGTAATTCGTTCGTCTGATACGAGAGAAAAATTTCAAAGCCATATCATTTCGTGAAACAGCAAAAAACATGAACTAATAAAAGAAAAAAAATCTGAAACATCATGAAAAACTCATGAAACGCTAAATGCTTTATGAAACTACACTTCACTGCGCTATACCTTGACAAGCAAAGGGCTTTACTTTTAGTTTTTTTATGGAAATTTCTCTTTAAAATGTCTAACAAACATTTAGTTTTAAATAGTCAGTCAATAACACTTAATGACAATCATTTTCCACTGAAATGAATCGAAAAAAATAAAAACATAAACAGGCCTTTTTTTTAAAGGTGGGATAAAGAGAAGATGTATCCTTTTCCTCATTTGAACTCTTATAGCAGCTGTGGTCATTTATCAGTACTTGATTCCAAAACCGCCGGCAATAGTAATCCTAGTTTCAGTAAATATCTTCTAGGTAAGCTATTAAAAGAACTTGGAACTGTACTCCAGTGGTGCTTTTCCAATATGACAAATTTACATATCTGCGTCTTAGATATGAATGCATAATTTTGTATTTACCGTAGAATCTCACAAACTTTTCTTCTTCTTCTTTTTTTTTTTTTTTCAGTAACGAAAGAGTTAGAAAAGGCAATTTAATAAGTAATTATCACCATTAATAGCATGTATATTTTAGCTATAAGCTAAAATAGTAGTTTTAAACACTGAGCCGGTTATTATAAATTGATGTTTTAACACCATAAATATTTTAGCCCTAACATCTTGGAAACCTTTTGGTATCCCTTTCCAATTCATCGTCACTGTGGTTCTCGCTGTAGTGTGCCAAACGAAAGGTGAGGGTTCTCCGTTCTGTGTGTTGTACGATCCATACTGCTGAACTACGGGTTAAAAACCCAAGTTTTTTCAAGGAGAATAAACTCTACTTACGTGCTCCAAAGTTGAACAATTAATTTAGGAATCGGCTGAAAGAAAAAACAAATGAAAACAAAATTGAAATCTTTCCCCAATTTGGTGACCAGAATTGAACGTATAAGTCTTACTGATGCTGACTTAGCATCATTGCAAGTTGCGATCAGGACAATGCCATCACCTATTTTATAAGAGGAATGCATGTTATTTTCTTAACTCTTTCGTTACTGAAAAAAAAAAAAAAAAGAAGAATAAATGTTTGTGATATTCTACGGTAAATACAAAATTCTCAAATATTATGTAGATTTTGACACTTGCGGAAATAATGCACATTCTTTTCTTGTAATATGAAGAATTTTCGTAATAATCATATACGTAGTCTTTGAAAAGAGCCTACGTAGCTCACTGGAAATTGACGAAGCCCTTTGGTCGAAAAGACCTGGGTTCGATTCCTGTCGGTGAACGTGAGGAAACTTTATCTGATCTCTTTCGACTAAAGGTGAGTTAGCCGTCTTATACTGAGATAGAGGGTTTTTTTCATCCGGAAACCCCTGGGTTTTCATTCCCCCCAGAACAGGAAAACCGGCCCAGTAAACACACACTGATTACAGTCATGAATATTGACGTTAGGGGATGTAGCAGGGGAGTGACGAGCCGGCTGTATCAATTCATCGTAAGCCCCTCATTAGGGGGTGGAGGGCTCAACCCGTCCTAAGGGACGGGTGAGAAGGATAGAGAGAGAATCTTTGAACATCAGTATATTCATAGACATTAATTTTAGATCTTGAATGACTGCTTTAATACAATAATAAAACTATTTAATTCTTTAATGCAACTTTATCCATCTTGATCGATTCTTTTAGAGACTTAAAAGGAGTAAAAGTTCCTAAGAATTGGTTGCTGGCCAAAAATAGTGACATGGCTAGAGATGTTCTGGCATCTCTAGCCATGCTCTGTCAACCTCGGAACAAAGGAAATGCTCTGCCAACACATATCTTAAAGCTGTGTGTTGGCAGAGCATTTCCTTTGTTCACAATGATAAAGTCAAACCATAAATACTGGGTCGTCGAAGCTTCATCTAAAAATTCAGACTGAACCACCTGAAGTACATATTTGGTCTTGAGAAGCAATCCGTTTCTCTTCGAAAATTTTAGAATGGTAATTTTAGAAACACAAATTCAAACACAAAATATAGAAGCTGGCATACCATAGCAGGGCACCTGCTACACTGGTACGAAACCCATTTTCTGCTTGGCTCAGGATTAATTCTTGAATCTGTGGAACGATTCCTCGGCACGTAATTTGTTTCATGAAAAAATGCTCACTTATTTTTGGTGTGCTATGAATCAGTCATAGCCAAATGTCACCATGCTTGCCTTTCGAGTTTTACTTCCATTTGCCTCTACATATCTCTGCGAGAGTGGATTTTCAACGCCTCTTCGTATCAAAGCAAAGGCAAGGAACACACTGAATGTTGAGGATAATATGAAGTTGTCTCTAACAAACACTCAGTCGCGAATTTTGAAGGTGGTTTCCCAGACGCTTGTACAACCATCGCATTAAATATTAGATTAAATCGCATTAAATATGAAATATAATTCTAACCTAATTAAACATTAGGTTAGAATTATATTCTGAAAAATCTATTTTTGATGTTTATGATATTTGATATATATACAGGGTGTTCGGGATAAATTTGACATATTTATAATTAATTATATTTTTCCGTAAGTTACATGTATTAACACACACTTCTCTTCATTTAAAAGTTTGGACCCTTCTTCATTCATATACAAGATGTCAGAAAGGATGGATAGCTGGAACCCACCTGAATCATGGAAGAGAATAACTTGTATCATGATGATTCGTGCCCGCCATCAAAATAAGGATATTACGACTGCTGCCCAATGCTCCCTGAATACAGTAAAAACAATCAGGCATGAACTAGAGACTTGCAATGGTGACTACGAGGATGTAGCAAGAAGAAAGATCCCTAGCAGACGATCTGATTGCGTTCGTACAGCAGAATTCCTCGCAAATCTGCAGGAACAGGTGTTGAAGAACCCTGGCATTGGAATTCGGGCTTTGTTCGTGGAGTTGCTAACTGCAGTCAAGCCCTGGATAACAAGGGTAGCCAATGGTAGGCCGTATGTATGGCAGCAGGATTCGGCCCCTTGCCACACCTCTGGGAAAAGTCAAAAATGGTTGTCTGAAAATTTCTACGACTTCACCAGTCCAAATGTTTGGCCTCCAAACTCCCCAGACCTTAACCCCATGGATTATTTTGTATGGGGCGCAGCTTCTGCGCCCCATACAAAATAATGCACTTCCAGTAATACAAAAGCCCAGTTAATGGATAAAATTAAAACAGTTTTTGCGGCCCTTCCCAGGGAGACTGTAGCATCAGCTTGTTCGAGGTTCCGAAGCAGAATTGAAGCTGTGATCGATGCTAATGGTGGTTATTTTGAGTAAATCTTGTTGATAGTATTGTAATTAACTCTGCCTGTAATGTTTTTTTGTCAATTCATTAAATTTAATAGATACAAAGAAGATTTTCTTTTTCCTTACGAAACTGTCAAATTTATCCCGAACACCCTGTATATATATATATATGTGTGTGTGTGTGTGTGTGTGAGATATATATATATGAGATATATTACTTAATGTTGAATAGATCTGTGTTTCGGT
The DNA here is from genome assembly GCF_054136105.1 of Typopeltis vanoorti. Classification (NCBI taxonomy): domain Eukaryota; kingdom Metazoa; phylum Arthropoda; class Arachnida; order Uropygi; family Thelyphonidae; genus Typopeltis; species Typopeltis vanoorti. The sequence goes on from NC_143551.1 coordinate 142,533,646, forward strand.
TTGCGACCCCTTTTTATAACAGCCAAATAACATGCGATCTCTACCACTATATATATATATATATTCCTTTCCTTTCCTAACCTAACCTTTCCTATTCCTTTCCTAACAACAACCTTCCCCGTCATATGATTTTTGTAAAAGTTATAACCCGCAAAGAATCAAATGCATTCTCAATGAGTTTTATTTCCATCCACAGTATTAAAGTGCTATATGCTCTACATATTTCATGTTTGTAATAATCTTATAAAATCCTTATGTTTTCTATGCAACTTCACGATATGAAATCCTATTAGACTGTATGCGAAAAACTAAGTAAACATTTTTATCATATTATTGCCAAGGATGCCAAAGAAAACAGCATAATATCATTAGCAGTGTGTGCCATTTCTCAGTAGCAGAATCAGCTGGTAATTTTTTTTTTAAATAAAGAAATAAAGAAAGCTTCCAATGTTTCAGAATACAGAGATAATTCAACCATTATGGTATTCTTTTATGATAATTTAGAGTTTTCAAAACCAATTCTTCTTTGTCAAGATCAATTACTGACATAAATCTTCAAAGAGTGTCATGGATTCAGATGAATATTATAGATTTAAGTTTACATAATACTAGCTTGCTAACAACAATTGTCTTCCAAATGAATTTGTTGTTTTTCGGTCTACAGTTTAATGTCTGATCTCACATTTTGATCTTCCAAGGCTCTCAGTGTATCAGAGTACCACCAAAATTATGTGCCTTTTTTCTTGCAGCAAAGTCCCGACTTACCAATCTTTTCTCCCCCATTCTGTGTAAGTGGTCATACTACCTTCCATTCCTTCCAGTTCCACATAGTGAATGTTAGCAATCACAAGTTATTTCTGAGAGCTTCATTTTTAATGCGGGTGATTCTTCTGCGCCTAATTTTTATCAGAACTCTCATATCTGTGGTCTCTGGTCTTTGAACAAGTGGTGCTTTATTTCTAATCCATCTCTCTCTCTCTGATTCACAAATTAAAATTGGTTTGAACACTGTCTTGTATACGAGATATGTTCTCAAGATATATGTGAGATATGAGATATGTTCTCAAGATATGTTCGAGATATGAGATATGTTCAATATGTTCTCAGGATGCAGTTGAAGTTTTTCACGTTTCTGCCCATCTTCATTGTTCTGGACTTTTTGTTTCTGAGCGTTATATCAAATCTGTTTGAGCTATTATTCGAGTCCTTAAGACGTGTATTTAATTTATTTAGGAGTATAACATCATCTGCATTGAGTATGGACCTGAGTTTAATACCTCCGATTTTGATATCTTCCTCTGTAATATAACATCTTTCCACCGTATTGATGACGAATGGAGGTGGCACGCATCCTTAGCTTACACCCGATTTTATATTAGACAATCCTTTTTGTGCATGCATAATTTCTGACGGATGTATAGCTTCTCTCCTGATCTTGACATCCCCTGTGATATGCGTTTTCATATATACAAATCTTCAATACTAAGCATGCTATATTTTCATGAAACATACTAAGCAAGTATACTTTATGTACTGTTTGATTTAAAAATGTAGCACTGACACCCTATTTGGCATGAATTCAGCTTGTTCTTAGCCAAGTTTCTTAGCCTTTTCTCAAGATGGCTACAAAGCGAGTTATACTCTAATCATAAGGAATGCGACCTTCTGACTAGGCTTTCTGAATTATGCAGTGCTGTTACAGTAGTATTTGAGCATTTCTGGTCTAATATCATCCCGCATTCCAGGTTTTTGATGGCTTTTTCTAAATTATACACTCCTAATTGCATTTCTCTTCAATATTTTTAAGATTCTTCTTTCACAGCTTATCTCATGTGATAATTTTTCAGTATTCCTTATTCTTTCCTCTTTGTAATTTTTTTTTCTATAGTCTTCAGAATATCCTTACCTTCACAGATTATCAAGGTCTTCCATGCGCTTTGTTTAACTACTGTTACAAATTACCTACCTTTCTTATTTTTTTTCCTGCGAGGACGCATACTGACTTGCTTGCAAGGAATATTTGCTACGTTATCTTCTTTACACGAATGTCCTTTTAAATGATTTTCTATCCATGCAAACAATTTCGCCACATGCCTCCCTGTCTGAACTGTTAATATTTTTTTTTTCAGATTTTGATCTTTTTTGTGTGTTTTTGTTTTCAAATTCTTTAGTTTTTTTTCCTCAATGATATTTGTATAGTTAAATTTCATATATGAAATCTGCTTGAGTGTGATAGTTTTAAAGCTTTTGTACATCTTTTTCTTTTGAATCTGACACTCATTTTTATCCTATTCAAAACTAACTGGTGATCACATATACAAAATCGTTTGCATACTTTTTTGTGTCCAGCATGAAGATATTGTTAACAATAACATAGTTAATGAAACTTTTCTTATCCTTTCTGTCTTTTCTTTATGTGAATTTATTCAGATCTTTATGTTAAAAAATGTGTTATTAATTTTTAGGCCATATCCTGAACGCAAAACCAGCCGGCGTTTACCATTTTTATTAGCTTCCTCTTCTCTCTTCCATTTTTTTTTTCAAAACATTTCTACATGTTTGCTATTCACATAGAAATGAATCTGGTATTCATTTCCTACTCCATTTAATACTCCAAATGACTCTATAATGGCTCAAAAAAAAAAAAAATCTGTTTACATCCTTCCAAGTCTCACTGCCTTTTGCCCTCATTCTGATTTTTGCCCTCATCTCTCGACTAGAAATTGCCTGCTAGTCACAGTTTTCGTGTTTAATGTTGAATAACACATATTTTCTTTTTCCCTGATCGTTATTTGTTTAAATAAAACAATGTGTAGTAACTATTTAGAAAACGTTCACGTCTTTTATCTACGTTGACTAACACCAAATGTGTCCAAACGGAATTACTGTAATTTTTCTGATAGTTCTACCTTTCTTCTTATAACGTCCCTTATATTGGTATTGCCTATGTCGGTTATAATAGCTAACTTTTCGCTGTTTTCCTTGGTTTTCTGAAGAGGTGATATTGCAAGGTCAAATTGCAGACGGTATGGCATTTCATAAGGTTTTACCATCATATTTGTCCGTAGTTAATCCAATACAGAATACAGTTTGGTCGAAGATTTCCAAACTTCAATCAATCCTCATTCATTCAATATCAAGGTGGATAGCAAATAAGAGGAAGAACTACGCAAAGGTGATGGCTGGACTTTGGGTTAGAAGATCCGGTCAGTTTTATCCATTCCTAACAAGTTATGAGGAAGTCTCCAATCAGTAATCTATGCTTTTTTTATATAAATTATGCATTCGAAGTCATCTCTTTACAGTGTAATATTCATAACCAGTTATCTTGTTTCAATGAAGATGAATTAAGAATATTTTTAAATAGAAATTCACAGTGAAATTCAATGGATATTTAGAAGATTTTCCTGAATTTCGACTGGACCAAACTTGTTAAAAGTTTCGTTCCTTACTGCGACTCCCCTGTATTTTTTTGTTGGAGAGTTCGAATTCCATTTAAATTGCGAGACATTTATAAAAATGACACATATGGTGAATTAATGGAATTTTTCTGCTCGTTTCTGTGTCAGAACAACTCGTTTTGCAATAACCTAAAAATACTCAAAAGATTGAGATCTAGTGAAAGAGAGAAGAATGCAATTAATACGAATGTACTATTCATGTTCCTGTCCGCGTTCCCAGATTGGTATATGCTCTGTGACTTGATTCGTTATAATGATTCGTCTGATATAAAGAACAGCATAAAACGGAGGATGACATTATGTGACATCGGCCGCGAGCCAATAGGCTGTGGAGTCTATTTGCCAAGTTCTACAAAGTACGCGACATGAACATATGGTGTATTCTTCGAGGAGACAACCAATATGTTTTAGCCAGTCAGGTTCGCCGAGTGGATTGCGTACCCGTTCCTTAACCACCTGGCTCCAGGTTCGAATTCCACCATGATCGCAGTTTTTGGAATGTCAGTAGCATACAATTTTCTCAGTCAAAAAAAATTGTATGCTACTGACAATGTCAATCAGACTACCACCCTGCTTATTTACTGGAGGCCCAAATAGGATTGAAGAAATGCAGTACTAGGTGTCTTTATGGCAAGGAAACCGGATTTTCCTAGTATATATATGGATTATGTAATCCGGTTTCTTTGTATATATACACTACGTTGACAAAAATATTTGGACACCTTACGCACCATGCAAATTTCGGGTCTTACCACACGCAAATATTCAGGGAGTGTCTGCGTAACTCCGATAATAAAAGATGGGATGTGCTGCATATTTTGCACTGTCGATCATCCTGCAGCCAATCTGGAAAATGCTGCAAGGAAACCGGAAAGAACTGTTCGCAGAGAGTTGCATGTCTTGCGTTACCACGGTAGAATTGCTGCAAAGCCACACACCATCCCTCCTCAAGGCCAAATGATGCTTAAATTGGTGTCTCTCACAGCATTCCTGCACCGTAAGTGACTGAAAAAGGGTTCTGTGGAATACGAATCACGCTTCCAATTGTTTCATTCTGATAGTCGTGTTTAGATCTGGAGATTACTCGAGAAACAGTTCTGGCCAGACTGCATCATTCCAATTGTCAAGTTTAGTGGAAGCTTGTTAATGGTATTGGGGGGGGGGTTCAGGTGGATGAAGTTTGGTCCATTTGTGGACGTTCCCAAAACACTGACGTGATGACTAACTAGACATCCTGGATAACTTCATGCTTCGAAGCTGTGGAAGTCCTTCAGCAGTGAACTTTGCATGTTTCAGCAGACAGTACTCCATGCAGTACTGCACTGTGTATCCGAGACTGGTTTCCACAAAACAACGTGGAAGTGTTGGACTGGCCGGCTCAGTGCCCAGATCTCAACCCGGTCGAACATCTTTGGGTCCAAATACAACGCCGAATTCGCTCCAGACCACAGCGGCAGTCATCAGCATCAGCAATGTGGGTAGTGTTTGCGAGAGGAATGGAAGAATATTCCTGTTGCGATGTATCAGAAATTTGTTGAAAGCATACCCAGAAGCTTCTGTCATTCAGGCCAAAGTTAGTCCCACTCGATACTATGTAGAAATGTAATTAAAACGCTTATTAATTAGGTGTCCAAAAACTTTTGTCAACATAGTGTGTGGGGGGGGGGGTGTCGGGTGGAAAGTTCTGATAAACACCTAGACCTAGAACAAAAATGATATCAAAGCAACTGATATAACCAGAAGAAAGAACATACGTGGATATAAGAATACAAGAAAAGTTACCTTCCTAACTCTGCCCCCACCCCCCCCCCCCCCCACCCCCCCCCCCCCCCACCCCCCCCCCCCCCCACCCCCCCCCCCCCCCACCCCCCCCCCCCCCCACCCCCCCCCCCCCCCACCCCCCCCCCCCCCCACCCCCCCCCCCCCCCACCCCCCCCCCCCCCCACCCCCCCCCCCCCCCACCCCCCCCCCCCCCCACCCCCCCCCCCCCCCACCCCCCCCCCCCCCCACCCCCCCCCCCCCCCACCCCCCCCCCCCCCCACCCCCCCCCCCCCCCACCCCCCCCCCCCCCCACCCCCCCCCCCCCCCACCCCCCCCCCCCCCCACCCCCCCCCCCCCCCACCCCCCCCCCCCCCCACCCCCCCCCCCCCCCACCCCCCCCCCCCCCCACCCCCCCCCCCCCCCACCCCCCCCCCCCCCCACCCCCCCCCCCCCCCACCCCCCCCCCCCCCCACCCCCCCCCCCCCCCACCCCCCCCCCCCCCCACCCCCCCCCCCCCCCACCCCCCCCCCCCCCAGACACTGGTGGCTATTTGGTTAACGATTATTGTTCTCCCTCTTGTGGAGGCAGAGGCTCGTATTGCTGCCCACTTTCCTAGAACTTGCTTGAAACGCTTGTTTAGTGTTTCCCAGTTCTTATCCACATAAGAGGGTGTGTTTCCTAGGTAAATCCCCAGGTATTTGTTTCCCTCTGTGGACCAGGTACCAGACATTGGGGAATCGGTTCGGTTTTTCCATTTGCCTCACCACAGTCCTATGGTTTTATGTGTGTTTAGTTTGGCTCCTGAGGCTGCCTGATATTGTTGGTATGCCACTTGTATGTTATGAAAGTCCTCTTCTTTGCGGGCTATAATTGTAACATCATCAGCATATGCTGTCAGGGTTATGGTTTGGTAGGGAAGTTTAGGGCGGCATGCTTTGAGCAGCATGCTGAGTCTACACAGAAAGGGTTCGATGGCAATTGTGTAAAGAGGACCGGAGAGTGGACAGCCTTGTTTAATACCTCTGCTGTATGGTGCAGTTATGGTAAGCCTGTTGTTTATTTTCATGCAAAACTGTGCCTTGGCATACAACATTTTAATAGAGTGAATGATGCCTGAGCCAAAGCCAAATGCTTTCAAGCAGTTGAAGAGGTAAAGGTGTTCAACGCGGTCGAAAGCTTTTTCTTGGTCTAGTGTTACAAGACCCATTGTTTCACTGTTGTTGTTCGCTATGCTTATGAGATCCCTTATGAGATGTAAGTTTTCGTGGATAGATCTTCCAGGGATGGAATAGCTCTGATGCCTATTTATTATTTCGCTCAGAGCGGGTTTAAGTTTGTTGGCAATGGCTTTGGATATAATTTTGCAGTCGGTGTTTGTGATAGAGATGGGTCTCCAGTTTCCTAGTTTCGTCGCGTCTCCTTTCTTTGGAATGAGTTTGATAACTGATGTTGTCATATTGAGTGGAAAGCCATTGGTATTCGCTTCGACAAATACTCTGTAGAGGATAGGTCCAAGCTGTTCCCAGAAGGACTGATAAAATTCAGTGGTGAGCCCGTCTATGCCAGGAGATTTATCTTTAGGTAAGGAGGTGCAGGCAGTTTTCAGATCGTGTAACGTGATAGGGAGTTCTGTGTTACTCCTTGTTGTTGGTGAGAGTCTTTTCACATCGGAGAGAATTTTATTCGTGGCCTCCATAGATGTTGGGTTGGCTTGGTACAAATTTTTGTAGTACTGCAAGGTATATAAGAGGATTTCGTCATTATTTTCTATGATGTTTCCATTATCTGTTTTAATAGCAGATATAGTGGTGCACTCTTGTTGGCGTTTTTCTAGTGAAAAGAAATACTTTGTAGGGGCATCTGCGAAGTTAATATGTTTGCGTCGTGCTCTTATTAGTGCTCCTCTTGCAGAGTGCTCTAGGTGTGAGCGTATGGTGGCTTCTAGGGATTGGTATTCCTCAGATTCTGGATGATGCAATTGCTGTTGTTGTTGCAAATTTTTAAGGGCTGAATGCTTGTTCAAATTTCTTCGGTGACTATATTTTTGAGTGAATACCTTAACTTTGGATTTAAAAGGTGACCACCACTCGGAAATTGATTGTGAAGTAGGTATATTTCTGATGAGAGTTTCGATATAGATTTTAGAGGTTCTGAGATATTCTGTATCCTTTAGTAGGCTGTTGTTAAATATCCAGTATGCCTAAGGTGTTGTTTTGCCTATGGTAGTGATGTTCGTGTAGGATCCGACATCTCACCTTTTGTTGGAAGGCTGCAGTGAGTTGGTCAGATATATATAGGTCAGTATATATAGATAGATAGATAGATAGATAGATAGATAGATATCCTAGTAACTGTTTATGTGCAAAACCTCTTAATTCTCTACGTAAACAGTATATTTGGGATGATGCCCTTAAAACTTAAAAAATCCACAGTTCTGCTAGCCTACGAAAAAAAAATCAGGTTAGTTAAGTAAAGAGCTCTCTCTCTCTCTCTCTTTCTTTCTCAGATGGCAGTAGTGTAGTATACCAAAGCATAAATACAAACACTGCTTTAGCAAGTGCGAAACAGAAAACGATAACATACTGACCTTCTATTTGTCTCGATACCAATAGTCTCTTGCTCTCTTTCACACACACACACACAAACTTCATGATCTATTTTGTATAGTTATAAATGTTTATTCATTTCATATGGAGTTTCCTCCCTTTTCTCCCCCGTCCCTATTGGGGCGAGTTGAGCCCCCTCATTGGGGGTTAAGTATTTATGGCTGTAGATTCATGTGATCACGCGGCCGGTTTGCCTACGTGCGGGATGAAAAACCCCAGATAAACTGGGGGGAAAACCCTGCTGTCCACGCCCAAGACCGGCTAACTTGGCTGTGGCTGAGGAAAATCCTTAAGCTCCTCACGTCAGCGACGGGAATCGAACCCAGGACACTCCTTCCCCAGCCATAGCCATAGCCAAAGCCGAAGCGAATAGCCACTAGGCTAACCGCGGGGACTAGTTATAAATTAATAAATATATACCAAACTGTGATAGGATGGCACATATGAACATTAATCAACATTTTTTTAAAATTATTATTTATGAAGCTATAGCTATTCAACTGTGTCTGTTAATGGTATGTTCTAGTGCCAGCTTGCCTGTTTCACGGAGAAAAACACTTTCATCTCACCTTCACTTCAAAAGCCGTTACGCAGGTTCTTGGTCTGTGTCCTAGAGGATTCGAATCCAGGCTTGCCAGCCAAATGGCAAATGGAACCTATGAGCTATAGTGGATCCAATTCGGAAAGAAATGGCTAAAACTGTTGGTTACATTTGCTGTCGTTCTTTACTGTTCTTAATAAGAGATTTATAATCTACCTTCTTTCATACATATTTGCATAAAAGTCGAAAACGTTCAAAGGAAACATATATTTTGTTAACAAAAGTGAACATTAATGATGCAAATGAAAAAAAAAATCAGAAAATACACGATACTTTTCAACAGATTGTGCCAGTTAGCCTTGGACTAATACGCATATGCACGACAAACCTGTACGTCGGTTATTTAATTTGGTGCTTCATATCGGATTGTAATTCATTTAGTAATTACCTAACTAACTCAAACAACAATGACTTTTACTTTAAAAAACATCACATTTTTGAAGTTCATGATTTAATTGAGAAAAAAAACAACTTATATTTTCAGCAAAATAACACTGTTGCCGATCCTGCCAGTGTTATAAATAGCACTGCTGTCACTGTCATTTACTTACAAACAGTGGCGCACCCAGGGAGGGGGCCAAGGGGACCTTCCCCCCCAAAAAAAGAAAACGAAAAAAAAAACACTAGAAAATTTTCCAAAAATCTTTTCCTAATTAAAATTCATTTTTTTATTTATTTATGTTGTGCCTTATATTTTTATACTACTTATGAATTAGCGGTCACATAAAGTGGGAATACCCTATAGCTCAATGGAATGAATCCCGGCCGCTGTGAAGGCAAGGCGAACGAAGTAGTGCTCTTGCGGACTTCGTTTTCCCGAGTCGGGCCAGAGGAGATCACGGGTATCATGTATTGGCAATCACTGCAGATGCTCAGTCATAGGTCGTATGCAATGTAGTGTGCATTCTCAAATCGTCTACTCAACTCTCCCCCCCCAAGATTAAATCACGAGTGCTCACCCCCCCCCCCGACTAAATCTTGAGTGCTTGGCCCCTCCAAGATTAAATCCTGAGTGCGCTACTGCTTACAAATAACAAGTATGGAAATAATCCCAATAATAAAAAAGCTGCATTTGGTAATTTATTATCACTGTAACTGAAATTTATGAATCTAGATCCGTTTTAAAAAGTTTCAGCCCAATGGGAAACAGTTTTTGTTGTTTATTTATTGTTATTTGCAGCATATATTTTAAATAAGATTTCTAATAATTTTTCCAAATGTTGTCACTATAATGATAATCTTAAACCAATTTAAAAATTTAAGCGAAATTCAGATGCCGATTTGCCTTCTACTCCTAATTCTCTATTTAGTACACTATTTCTTCATTTGGTAGGATGCTCTTAAAAGTTTTGATGATTCTACTGGAAGAGAATAGTTTTGAACATCTCTCCCTCTCTCTCTCTCTCTCTCTAAGACTGAGGTCGTATTGTTTTTGAGATTTTTCCTTCAGAAAATAAATGGAGAGAAGCTTTTGCTTTGCACTCGTTTCATTTTGAATCTATCCATCCAATAGGCTCAGTCAATCTCGTCCTTTTGTTGCAATAAAAAAAATAAATAAATAACTTGATATGCAAACCTAATCAGTATGCTGTATGACCGAAAGATGGCAGCACATGTTCCAAGAAATTTTCACCGGGATCTAATATGCAGTTCTTTAAAAGTTGGAAAACCAACAATCACACAAAACCCTTATTGTGATCCTGACTTTTCTATAGAAGTCAGGATCTTGGATTGGTGATATTTCGACTATACACATGAAAAACGTGATGCGGTAATCAGAGCCTTATCCAATTAATATGTATTGTTCTGGCAGCTACACTGTTGAATTTGCATCAGGATTATATGTATTCATTGGAAAAAGAATATTATTCAGTGGAGGAAGATTTTAATTTAGCAATGAAGGTAGCAAGAAGTTTTGAGGATCAGAAGTCTTCATCATTTATGTTGGAAACTAAGAAAAGAGTAAAAAGAGGTGTGAGTCCACAAATGCTGTCTGTACCAATCAGATAATAATATTTGCAATCAAATACCACAGGTGATATGCAAGTATAGAAATCTATCTACATTGTAGAGTTAAGTTGAATCAATGCATCAATAAGCATAAACTGCAGATAATATTTATAAAGTCTTCAGAAAAATTTTAAAGTGGAAGATCAATAATGCACTAAGCTTGCATTTAATCTTTGCTGATAAATTTTATTATCCTAATTTCTCAAGTCAGTGTTTGATTTCTTGAGTACAAAGAGGAAACGCGAGACAACATGAATGTGCTAGAAAATAGAACAATGCTTCTGATTAAGATGAAGTAATATATATATATATATATATATATAACTATGGAGGATTTCAATTATTTTGACATTTGACTGGAATGGATAGGATAACACCAGCGATAAGTTTTGTATGCTAGATGAGTTCTTTTTGCAAGAACATAATAGGAAGGCATTTTTTGCCCTGAGTGTTATTAACTTAACTATCTCTATAATTCAGAACCTTTTAGCAGATAATATTTGTCCTTTACCAGCACAAGCCTTTAATTATGATTAAGAAAATGGGCTATGGAATTTTAGAGATAAAAAGTTAATTTTCGCAAAGAATATTTTGTAACTTTGAAATTATCTGTGAGCTTCAATACAAGTAACAAATCAGAATGACATATCACCTACCCACATCTTAACACATTTCCTATAACGATCTATATAAAAGTACTAATAAAACCATTTGTCAGTATTTTTATATGATCTTCATATTAAAGTCATTATAAGTTTCCCAGATGGGTTTTAAACATATGTCTTCTGCTGAGGGAATTCACATTTGCTGCCCACCAACTACGAAGGTGTTTTGAATAGTCCGGAATGAATAAAATTGATTATTATACAAAACTACAATTAAGTAGTTTCGTATAATGAAAAACTCAGAAAAAAAGGAAATATAAAGATATTAAAAGGCTGTTCTTTTTTTCTCTATAGCATTTAAGAGAGTGAAGGAAACCCTATAAACAAGTAACAGAATGATTGTAGCCTGTCGTCAAAAAATAAAAAATAAAAAAAAGTTGCATAAAATCCTTCTGTTAAAGACCGAATTAATTTCAGTAGGCATTGTAAATAAGATTTTTCATTAAATCTCATCAAGTCTCACCGAAATTATTAATGTTATTTCGAATCATTTAAAATGGTCCGGTAAGTATTTTCTCAGAGTTATAATACTTACTGCGGGAGAATTTTACAGATCATAATGATCCGTACGTATCATACATCATCTTGAACTCATCCAACGTTGGAGCACTCTGCCAATGCAATCCACTCGTTCACCTCTGTCTTCATATCCAACGTTCCATGGTCATGACAGATTTTACTAACTTGATTTTGGACTGTCGCCAACATTTTTTAATCCTTATCCATGTGAAGAGATTTGTGCACAGTATTCATTTATACATTTATCACTCAATTCATGATATAATGATATTATCACTCCCTTTTCCCGACTTAACGGAGACTGTCTCATTACATGATAATCAAACATTTTTGTAAAAAATATCCCTGTCCACATTATCATCATTCATAGATTCTTCTTCTGGAATAGTTCAATCAATACAATACACTGCTTTCCATTTCCTATGTACCCAAGTGAAACAGCTTGCCTTTGCCAATATTGAATTGCTGTTCTACTCATCTGCCAAACGCACTACAATTAAATAATTCCGAGGTACTCTAGCTTTATCAAATTAAATTTTAAAAAATATATACAACACTATGTCTTTCTGATCTTCTGGTCCCTTTTCAAGGTTACTAAGCGACTTTACTCACACATTTTCCACTTTCTGTTTTCAATCATATAGTACTTTCGTAATATCACCTAAAGACAAGACTGGCCGTTGGCGTCATTTTCTCTACTGACTTCTGCACTAATGATGAAGCCTCCCCCCCCCCCCCAGAACTGCTCACTTCATGTTTTCTTTTTCTCTCTCAGAAAGGCATGGGAAAAATCCTGAATAGCTTGAATATCAAAAAGTTTTAGAATTCTTCCCCACATTGTGTTCCCGAAGGTCACAATCCCTAACTCTCATTTGGCATCTACACCAGCATGGAAACAAGCCTATATTCAATCCATTTCAAAGAAGGGAACTAAAATCTAACCATTTCCTTGTCAACATCATCCACCTATGGATGCAGATAAGTTTGGTAAAATCTACAAAAAAAAAAAAAAAAAAAATATATATATATATATATATATGTCAAAGATACCAAGTTATTTTAAATATAAACCTGGTTTTTTTACTCCATTTCCCAAGTAAGCAAACAGACAAGTCAGTCAAGTTTGCGCCTGCAAGTGTTGCAAGTCTAGCTGACCCTGCACGTAGTGCAAGTCCAAGGCAACTCGTGGTAAAGGTAGAATAAGCTCTGATCACTATTCTCAATATTTACCCTTAATGCAAAGCACATCTCCTGGAGGGGATGTATGATGCTATGTATTAAAGGCAAGGGGCCACTACCCAGACCGGTTTCGACCTTTATTGAGGCCTCATCAGTGGGAGCCAGGCTAAGAAATACTAACTTTTAAGTAATCCAGAGCTTATAAATATTTTACCAACACAACTTACCATAAGGTGCTTTGACCTTATTAAATAAAAATCTCAGGAATACATAGCATCATACATCTCCTCCAGGAGATGTGTTTTGCATTAAGGATAAATATTAAGAATAGTGATCAGAGCTTATTCTACCTTTACCACGAGTTGCCTTGGACTTGCACTACGTGCAGGGTTAGCTAGACTTGCAACACTTGCAGGCGCAAACTTGACTGACTTGTCTGTTTGCTTACTTGGGAAACGGAGTAAAAAAAAATCCAGGTTTATATTTAAAATAACTTGGTATCTTTAACATATATTATACCCAAGGTAAAAAACTTTCTACATCTATCTCTCATCCTGAGATTTTTATTTAATAAGGTCAAAGCACCTTATGGTAAGTTGTGTTGGTAAAATATTTATAAGCTCTGTATTACTTAAAACTTAGTATTTCTTAGCCTGGCTCCCACTGATGAGACCTCAATAAAGGTCGAAACCGGTCTGGGTAGTGGCCGCTTGCCTTTAATACATAGCATCATACATCTCCTCCAGGAGATGTGGTTTGCATTAAGCGTAAATACAGTGATACCCCGAAGTTACGCGGTAGGGGGGATCAACGAAAAGCGCGTAAGTCGAATTCGAGTAACTCGGGGTATAATTTTGCATGTAGTAATTTATATATACAAACATGCAATTCGGACCAAAGGTTTACAAAAACACATATATTTTTTAAGAAATATACAGTAATCATAATTGTAGTTTTTCGTACATAAAAAAAAGAAAGTTATTTCGATGTCGATGGTTTCATAAAATCTAATAGATTCGTCTGACGGCAAAATGTCTTTTTCTTGTCACTCAAAATTTCTTCATAGCAAGCCAGTGATTTTTTTATTCCTTGCCTTGTGGCTACAATTCTTTCCTCGTTAGAATCTATGTCCTCCAAAATCTGTAAACCTTTCTTAATTAAGCTGAGACCTTCTGTTAATTTTGCAATTGTCATGTGCTTTTCTGGTAAAACCGGATCTGAGGTTTCAGTCTCTTCAGTAGCGCTTTGCTTACGCATCTATATGAGCTCGTCGATTCTAAGCTCCTTGTTATGTGAGTCTAACAACTCGCTGACATCTTCACTGTCGACTTCTAAATCTAATTGCCAGGCAAGGTTGACAACTTCTTCTATTGCCTCAGCAACTTGATCAGTTTCTGGCAACATTTCCGTTTCGCATTTAAAAAAGGATAGACAAAGTTTTTTCCAGACATCATTCAAGTTTTTTGGGAAATTTCACCCCAAGAATATCCGATAATCCTTACAGCATCTAAAACATTAAACTGTTTCCAAAACTCTTTAACAGACAGTTGCTCATTTTGTCTCACAGCTTCATTCAGACTTGCAAACGAACGCCGTGTGTAGTACGCTTTGAATGTTTTGATAACTCCTTGGTCCATCGGTTGAAGTAAGCTGGTTGTATTTGGAGGCAAGAAAACAACTTTTACACGTGGATAAAAATCAATTAAATTTGCAGCAGGGTGACCAGATGCATTATCAATAATGAGCATAACTTTAAACGGAATTTTTTTAAACTGGCAATAACGTTCAACTTTAGGTATGAAGTGGTGACCAAACCAGTCTTCAAAAATAGAAACTGTCACCCAAGCTTTAGAATTTGACTTCCAAATCACTGGCAAGTCAGCTTTAGATTTTTTTTTCAGAGCTCTTGGATTTTCGGAGCGATAAATTAAGAGAGGTTTTAACTTGCAATCACCAAGCATTACTGTCAACCGGTCTTTGGAAGCCTTAAAGCCAGGAAACGTTTTTTTCTTCACGTGCGATGAAAGTTCTCTTAGGCATCTTTTTCCAGAAGAAGTCGGTCTCGTCCACATTAAATATGGTTTGACTGCTATGGCTACCTTCCTCGATGATAGCCTTAAGTGTCTTAGGAAAAGCAGACGATGCTTCTTTATCAGCGCTTGCCGCCTCTCCACTCTCCGAGATGCTGTGCCAGTTACAGCGATTTTTAAATCGGTTGAACCAACCATTACTGGCCACGAAATTTTCTTCTTTGGCCGCTTCTCCAGCTTCTACTTTTAGCCTCTCAAAAATCAGCTTGGCTTGGCTACATATCGTCGTTTGATCAACTGGGCAATTTTTTACTCTCACTTGATTATCACACCATAATTTAAGCATCGTTTCCATCTCACCAATAATCCCATTATGTTTACGAATTATGCTTGAATTCAATGATTGGGCATTTTTCACAGAAGTGAGAATTCTTTCTTTATCTTTCACGATTGTTCTTACTGTGGATTCCTGTAGATCGAACGTCTTTGATAGCTCACAAATTTTCATTCCGCCTTCAAAATCCTTAATAATGTTGAGTTTTGTTTCCAAAGTCAATGTTTTTCTTTTCTTGCTAGCTGTAGAAGAATCAGATAAAGAAAGAATTATTTGGACGACATTATTATTTTTTATGTGATTTTGTAGACTATAAAAATCGTGTATGAATGTAGACTGCGCGAAACACGTCAGTGCTTGTTCACAGCATGTGCGACATTGGTGAATGCGGCCAGCGCGGAAAGATACGACTAGTGGTAAGGCGTGACGGGAATACGTACATATAAGAAACCGCGTAACTCCGGATTCGCGTAAGTCGGGATATTACTGTATTAAGAATAGTGATCAGAGATTATTCTACCTTTATCACGAGTTGCCTTGGACTTGCACTACGTGCAGGGTCAGCTAGACTTGCAACACTTGCAGGCGCAAACTTGACTGACTTGTCTGTTTGCTTACTTGGGAAATGGAGTAAAAAACCAGGTTTACATTTAAAATAACTTTGTATCTTTAACATATATTATACCCAAGGTAAAAAACTTTCTACATACATACATATATATATATATATATATATATATATATATATTGTAAAAATAGAGTTGAATGACTTAAACCGAGAGTTAAGTAAAAAAGGTTTAATAGTAAAACACGAAATGGTAAATGACTACTAGGGTAAAAGCAATGGTTACTACTGATGTTTGAGCCACAACACCATGATCATCTGTTTTAATACTGAGTTTGTGAATGATTAACACATTACACTTCACTTAAGATAACAGAAAAATATGAACTTATTTCGGATACTTTTACTATATATTAGAATCTTCTTTGCGTATTATAGTAGCCTACAATAATAGCTTGGTGGTGGTAGTCGCGGTGGGATTTTTTACAGGGTAGTTCACCCATTGCTTTCCCCAACACCCCCCAAATTTTATCCGGGCTCGGGACCGGCGTATTGATCGGACGTATTCATGACTGTAATCCATGTGTATTCAAGGGGCCGGTTTGCCTATTCCGGGAGACGAAAAACCCGAATTTTCAGGTGAAAAAAAAAACCCTACCTCTGTATGAGACCAGCTAACTCACCTTTCGTCAAAAGAGACCAGAAAAAGTTCTCACGTCAAGGACGGAAATTGAACCCAGGTCTTTCCGATCAAGGGGCTTATACTGACTAAGCTACGGAGGCTCACAATAATAGCTTACATTACTATTATCATCTTTTATGGAAGACAAGGCTGGCTAGTATATTTGGAAAATCACATCGTACACCAGCGAAATAAATTCATTTTGACTGCAACTTCGTTTAGAAAATACAACATTATTTAATAAAAAATAATAATAAGATAATTCTTTATGTACATTATTTACATATTCTTCATACATGTTATTGACAGAAGAATTAAACATACATTAAAATGCAAATCAAAATCTAAGGTGCAAAACAAAGTGAAAATAAAATCTAATAACAGATGAAATAATTTGATATAATTACTTGGATAATAAATTATATATCTGTAATAAAATTATGTTCAGGCAATAAGCATGATGAATTATCATGAAGAGATGAACTAGAAATTTCGCGACGGTATCAGAACTAAAGGGTATGAAGCTTTTATCTCATTTGGATGAGTTATTTATTTTGTTACTGCTGGAAATTAATCTGTCGGACATTGCGATAGTTTTTTTTTTTTTTTTCGATTTTAGACATTCCAAAAAACTTTTTCTTCTGCGTATTTGGCATGAAAATATTCGCCAGTTTCTTCATATAAGCCAAGTATGACCTCATTCTCCAATATATTTCTTTTAAAATAAAGATTTATATTTTAGAATTATATTTACCTTTTCAAACAGTATTATAGCTTCAAGATAAGATAAGTATCCTACTTATCGTAGGATACTTATCGTAGGCATATGATTAATTTTGTAGCCCACACAGTTATTTTAGCACTAACTCCCTGTTAATTGCACACTCACATGTACACAAATGATTAGTGATCTAATTATTATATTATATAGGAAAATCATATGTATGATCGCTACTGTGCATTTTAAAACATTTCCTTGAATCTTATCAAGGAAATATTTTATAATATTTCCTTGATAAGCGACATCGATTTCTGCACTGCAGCTGATTAATGTTTAATCACATCACTCTCTCACCTCTATCCAAACACTATATTTGAAACAGTTACTGCTCAGATGTTTTTCCTTTTATGATTTCTTCTTTCATCCTCCTTCCTTCCATACTTCTTCTTCAGCACTGGAAAAACAAAACACATATTGCTTAAAATATTTAAAAATTTCCATTACATGGACCATATTAATGATCATAGGAAAATGATAATTCAAAAAGCAGATAAGCATAAACATGAACAAATGTCTAAATTTCAAATTAGCGTGAACATTTTTGCATATAATCTTCTTACTAACACCTTGAAATAATAAATACTTTCAAAGAAAGTTGTCTTTTTAATATAAGAATACTAATAATTCAAAGAGATAGTTTTTACATTTATACAATAGCTTCCTCAATTTCATTGCATCCTTACTATTTGTACTTTAATTATACATAAATTCACACAGCTATGTGAGTCCCTCATTCTTTCGTTGATTTTACAGAGTAGTGTGCTCTTTTTAACCTTTTTATTAGAAATCTGAACCTCGTGGCAACCACGATGGTCAGAATGACCTGGGTCCAAATCTCACTTAGGACGCGAAGACTATAAGGGATTTCCAACTGAAGGAAAGTCAGCCGTCATACCTGGGTGCAAGATTTTTCTTCGCAGAAACCTGAAGGTTTTTATATCGCAAAACAGAAAAACCTGCAAGAATTATTTTTTGTTTATATGACTTCCAATAACAAAAGATTGTAAGCCCACTAGTACATTAGTACAGTGAATGGGATAAACTTTTTTTTTATATTAGTCATATATATTTTTGTATTATTTTTTTATTTTTACATAGTCCGAAAATCCATATCTAGAGACAAAACGGAACTTTTTTTAGGTCACTTCATGTCCCCAATAAGCAGGGCGATGGTTTCACCCATTGATGAAGCTCATCTCCTACCTAAAGATAATCACAAACATCCATGCCCTGGGCAGAATTCGAACAAGTAGCCTGTGGGAGAGCGGGTACATTAATCACTGGGCCAACGAACAGCTGAAAATATATGCATTTTATAGACAAATATAGATTATAAGAAATAGCATATATTTCATCCCATATCGTTTCTTAGCCGAATAAGAAACTCAAAGAGTTTCATGCCGAATATAGTAGAAACTATATAAAGTTCAGCGATTCTAAGCGTAAGCAAATACCTGGATACTGCAGCAACTGACCCTAAAGGTAGTGCAAGCTGAGGCAACTCATGTCTAAGGTGGAGAATAGTGATTGGATAGATATCAAGAATAGTGATTGGAGCAAGCTCCGATCACTATTCTTGATATTTACCCATAATGTGAACTTAGCTCCTAGGAGCTGTATTTCTGTTCTACATTATGAGAGAAGGTCACTACCCAGACCGGTTTCAACCTTATGTATAGGTGAAGCGGGCTCTAAAAATAAGACGATCCCGAAAGATCGCCCAACTCAGCGTTGTTCCACTCGATGACAGGCTCACCTCGTCACCGAGAAGAACTTCTCAGCATTGGCTCTACCCAGTGGAAGGCTCACCCCACCACCAAGAATAGCCATAATCTCAGCGGTGGCCCGACTTAGAGACAGGCAAAAACCTACCTCCAAGTGGAGCCTCTCAAAGCCAAATCCGCCCCGCACCGGTTTCCACCCTCATTGGGGTCTCATCAGTGAGTAGGTAGACCTAGTTAATATCGAGTTTATAGCGAATATGTCGCCGAATTGAAGCCTTTGGCTCTTCATATATCTAATAATTTATTAGGACACCTCTCCGCAATACTCATAGAAGGGTTGTAAGTTCTGTTCGCTACAAACTTGATATTAACTAGATCTACCTACTCACTGATGAGACCCCAATGAGGGTGGAAACCGGTGCGGGGCGGATCTGGCTTTGAGAGGCTCCACTTGGTGGTAGGTTTTTGCCTGTCTCTGAGTGGGGCCACCGCTGAGATTATGGCTCTGCTTTGTGGTGGGGTGAGCCTGCCACTGGGTGGAGCCAATGCTGAGAAGTTCTTCTCAGTGATGGGGTGAGCCTGTCATCGAGTGGAACAACGCTGAGTTGAGCGATCTTTCGGGATCGTCTTATTTTTGGAGCCCGCTTCACCTATACATAAGGTTGAAACCGGTCTGGGTAGTGACCTTCTCTCATAATGTAGAACAGAAATACAGCTCCTAGGAGCTAAGTTCACATTATGGGTAAATATCAAGAATAGTGATCGGAGCTTGCTCCACCTTAGACATGAGTTGCCTCAGCTTGCACTACCTTTAGGGTCAGTTGCTGCAGTATCCAGGTATTTACTTACGCTTGGAATCGCCGAATTTTATATAGTTTCTACTATATTCGGCATGAAACTCTTTGAGTTTCTTATTCGGCTAAGAAACAATATGGGATGTAATATCTCTTAACTTAAACAAGTCATATGCCGCCGAATTGAAGCCTTTGGCTCTTCATATATCTAAAGCATATATTTATTTAATAAATATATGCCTTACCTGCCCGTATGGACCTCACGAAGATTCATCATCAAGGTAATCATTAATTACAAAGGTAATCCGTACAGGAATCTCCTAAACGACAAAAAGTAGAATGTCCCACTCCTCAGATAATTCTTTCTAGTAGCCTAATTTAAGGAACTGTATGGGTTCACTATGCATTGGCTTGTAGAACGACCACTACACAGAGGGGATTTTTTTTCCTATAACACTAAATGACAATGATCTTAAAGGACTTTACTTCAAAAATAATTAAACTTATGATTTCTGTTATTATAGGGAAGATCCAATTTTCTTCTTCTTATTATTATTATTAATGATCACCTATATTACATGATGATGATCCATATCACCTTTAGAACATTGTCCTGTACTTACCCTTAAAGATATTATTTTTCCTTACAACGATGAGTTTCATTCCTAGTTACATATTCTTTACTCTCTTTGTGTATTTCATAATATTTTTGTCTTAGTCTTCATTTGTCAGTATTCTTTATAACCAAATTAATTATCATTAACAAATTTTTATCATCACCTAATCTTATTATTGCTTGTTAATTTTACTTATTAGTACTAATAAATAACTATTATTATTGTTATTAATATTGCCGCTGGAATAAAGTATGTATACATCTATCTAAAAATCTATTTTTGACCTGTATGTTTGCTAAACAGAAATTACATGTGAATTGTATATATTGTAAATAATATTTATACTAACGTTTTCTCAAACTTTGAAAAAAAAAAGAAAAAGAAAACTGAAACAGGTGAGCGTGTAATTTACCTTTTGTAACTGTGAACTATAATAATGAACTATTATTGTGATCATTATTCCTACTAATAATAATACATGAATTATTCTACTATATAAATTGCAAAATGTGCAAAGTATGATATTAATTGGAATCTGAACTTGACTGCATGTGAGAAATTTTAGTATTTTAGCCTAAATTGCATAGTATATGTATGTGATTTATTTGAGAGCTAATAAAGCATTAAAAACCATTATTATTATTATTATTATTATTATTATTATTATTATTATTATTATTATTATTATTATTACACAGAGGGCGCTGTGTAGGCGGACGGATGTACGCACGCTGTTATCGCTGCTCCCGTTTTTATAGGTTTAAAGTGGTTTTAACTCATGTTTTTAATTTGAAGATAGGGACGTTTAAATCCTCAAAATCAGCTAAGTAACATTCAAATTTTCAGTGCTGAAAGTCATAGAGTGAACTGCTGTCAACAACCAACAAAGAACGTTGCCATTTTAAAAATCGCACTACAGTCGCTAACGGGAAGAAAGTCTAAATATCACGAAGACAGCGAAGGTCAAGCACAATAAACTGTAACAAGTGAAATAAGCGATTAAGCGACGAAGGGGACGGGCCACATTGCTCTGGATGTGGTAAAATACAACATTTTCAATGCTCAGGGATCTCAGAAAGCACGTGGAAAGCAAAAGGAGCCGCGAAACGGACCAAATGGCTCTGTCTAATAATGCCGTGAGAAAATGAAAAACAAAGAACAGACACCAAAGAAAAGTAATGACGCACATCAAGGTAAGCCGCCTCCTGATCCTCAAATTACAGAGAACTTTGATTCATTTAAACTCATGGTTAAAGACTTGCTAAATACACACATGGAACAAATCAACAAAAATTTTGAGGAGTTTGAACGTTACATAGAATTCAATAACGTGACCTCTGAAGAAATGTTAGGAACCGTGCGAGAAATAAAGACAAAATTAACGGTAGCGATAGAAATCAAGAAACACTCAAGCGCGAAAATGAAGAACTGCAGAAAGAGGTAAATACACTCAAGTGTCAAATGGAGCATATGCTACAAAAAGAAAGAAAAAGAGAACTTCAAATTGAGGGAATAACAAAAGAAAAGACAGAAGATTTAAGCAACATAATGCAACTGATCGGCAGCAAAATTGACATTCAAGTTGCAACCACAAACATCGTTTCTATTAACTGAGGCCCACAAAAAAACAAAGAGAGACCACCACCACCAATCATCGCTCGTTTTACCAGCAGAAGTCTGAGAGCCTCCATTCTTGCAGCAAGCAAGAAAACAAGACCGATAACATCGATCCTAACTGACAAGAAACTCCTAACACCAATCTATATAACTGAACACTTAACTCCATACTTCAAAAATCTTTTATACCAAGCAAGAAAGACAAAAACAGAGAAAGACTACAAGTTCCTGTGGACTAAGAGTTCACAGTATTTATGAGAAAGAATGAAAACACTTGAGTTTATATAATCGCAAGAGAATCCGACCTACACAGCCTACCAATATAAAACACTAACTCTTCACATTCTTAAGAACAAGATTACAAATCACTTAAAAACTAAATAATGGATATCTCAAACATAGGCGAACATATCTAGTCAGACAATATAAACTTCAAGGTCTTTGACTCTGAAGAAATGGTCAGACAACACTTCCACCAATACCAACTTCACTATCGTACACACAAACATAAGAAGTATAAAAAAACTCTGGCTTACACTGATAACACTGCTCAACTACACCATGACAAATATAGATGCTCTAATACTGACCGAAGTTACAATAAACGACACAGAAATTTACGCATACAATATTAATAATTACCAAACCTACAACTTATGTAGACCAAACAAAAGAGGAGGTGGCATCGTGGCATTTATCAAATAAAAATACAATGTGACTGAAAAACAAACTCATTTCGAACATGCAGAAACACTAATTTTGGAAATCACAAATAGCGACAAGCATAGCATCAAATACATAATATACAGGATCCCCATCAGATAATAATCCACTCAGCTTTCTTCATGAGTTAGAAGCATGGGTAAGCAGCATCGAACTCCGTACAACACATAGGCTCATCCTAATAGGAGACATTAATATAAATACTCTACCACGCTTCTTCAACCACTAACACATACCATGATATACAAAGTCAGTTCAACATAAAACCTACCATGAACTTCCCAACAAGAGAAGAAATACTCAACAGTACACTAACACAATCATGAATTGATCATATCAACATACGGGCTCCCATCCATACATATACATCATCAGTAATTAACGTCGAAATAGCCGATCACTACTTTGTCTCAACTTCGTTTTATTACGCTACCTAACCCCCCCCACTCCCACCACCACCAAAAGTCGACAAAACTCGATCATATTAAAGAGCATTGTCGACAACCATGTACAAAATGCAGACTGGAATTACCTACTTAAAATAAATGATCCTGCAACTTTATATGAGAATAATGTTCACAGAAATATACAAAAAAGCAACAAAATCTACACAAACGAGGCAACAAACAGACAGTAATCCATGGATAAATGGTGACATTCTAAATAGTATTACTATAAAAGAAAATCTATGGAAAAGACTAAAAAAGTCACCCGGTAAGAGTCAACTACAAAGTTATAAAAACACAAGAAATCAACTAACAGCAAAAATTCTTTGGGAAAAAAGACACTACTACTTCCAAAAATTTACAGAATATAATCACAATATGAAGCAAACATGGGCTATACTTACCGAATTACTAACTCGAAAAAAGAAAACTTCAGCACAAGATTTTATTGCAAAAAGCTTCGGTCAGGATAAAAACCAAGAGGAACTAGCAGACTTATTCAACCACGCCTTCACAAACAATATCACACAACTCAAAAAAGATAATCTACTAACAATAAACAAAAAAAATACCAACACAAAGTGAACAGTAAACTATGTATTTTCCTCCTGTAACAAAATTGAAACTGAAGGAAGCACTGTTACAACTAAAACCAAACACGACTCCAGGAATAAACAAAATAAGACTCATAGACCTTTTAACACACTTTGAACAAATAAACCCAATACTTTTGATACTCGTGAACATAATATTCGACACTGGCATTATTCCACAACAACTCTATTGAACACCTACTCTATTCAACATATACATTAACGATGTTCATAACCTGACCATACGAAGTCAAATATTTCAGTATGCAGATGACATCGCACTACTAGCAGTTCACACAGACATCCACACGCCTCTCGCCAAAACACAACAAGACCTAAATGAAATCACACATATTTCTACCAAAACTCAATTGTAATCAACGGCACCAAGACACAGATGTAAATAATACATAATCCGAAAATCACGCGCTCCGCACCACTATTGACAGTGTAGCGATAGTGCAGCGATAGCGAAAGCGCACCACTATCGCTACACTGTCACACATACCACTGCAACAACAAACATACTTGCCAATGTCTCGAAAACAAACCCGTAATACATGCAAAATACCTTGGCCTTTACATAGATTATCTACATACCAAACTCCGCATCATTGCGGAAAAACTCTTCCAAGTACAAAACATGATTCCATCTAACATAAAAAAAAAAAACTCCTATATCATTGTATCTGTGAATCTCTACTCGGGTATGATATAACGATCTACGCAAACACATCAAATAGCCACCTAACAAAATTAGAAATATCATATAGGAAAATCGTGTCAACAGTGATTTGGAGACCTTAAAGACATTGTACCGCTTATGGCGATACACAGCATCCTGAGTATTAAAAATCTGAAACACTGCATAATATTACTAAGAAATTACTTCAACATTACCTATCGTAACAACAGAGACACATATCGCATACCCACCACAACTCTTTACATCTCTAGGCCCTTCAACAACTCATACGCTTCTTTTGTGAGATCGCATCTGATACCTACGCTATTCAACAACCTACCAAGTAATTTAAAATACATAGAAAACTACAGAACATTAAAACACGAACTCTGGAAACTATGCCAACAGTTAATATAGCATTAACACTTATATACACATGAACAAATCACCAGCATCCAACGCCTACATTCCATCCATAAATAGTGAAGGCTACTTCATAAAAGCTAACCATAGCTTCGAAGTAGGAGGGATTAGCCCGCATCATTCAACTAATCCTCATAATCATAGACTACAAATTATTGTAATGTATATGTCAATACCGTGTATAATAATAAATGATGATACTGACATGAAAAAAAAGTATGTGTATTTATATTTAAAGGAAAAAATATTAAAAAGAAATAAGGTACTTTAAACTGTGTACAAAATTTTGTACAGAGCAGAAAATGTAATGTCTTAATTGTATATATGTAAATACTCTGTATGATGATAATAGAAAAAAATTGTTATTATTAAAAAAAATATTACATAGAGAAATTATATCTATTGTTATTGTATACATAGTGTAAAAATGCAAAATAAAATCTGTAATCATCATCATTGTTAATATTATAATAATATGCGTTGTGAACAATTATTATTGTTATTTAAAAAATATTATGTATATGCAAGTATCTGTTATGTACAAATTTGTGCATGTAATATACCATTAACACTAATATACACATCACAAATCACCAGAATCCAATGCCTACATCCCATTCATAAACAGTAACAACAACAAAAACAATGAAGGCTAATCCCACTCTATTCATAAAAGCTAACCCAAGCTTCGAAGTAGGTGGGATTAATCTGCCTCACTCATCCACACGTAATCCTCATAATCATAGACTGCAAATTATGTTACAAAACAGTCAGTACAGTGTATAATAATAACGAAGATACAGAAATTAAAAAAAAAAGTACATGAATTTTTATCCAAAGAAAAAATACTGAAAAGAAATAATGTGCAGAGCATCAAGTTTAATAATATTCATTAATTGTAAATATGTAAATATTCTGTAGGATGAAAACAGAAAAATTGTTATTTTATACATAATGTGTAAACACACAAAAAATATCTGTAATAATCATATGTATGTAATTTATCTGAGACATCATCATCATCATCATCATCATCATATTATTATTATTATTATTAAAAAAAATACATAATAACCAGGTGTCATCCTCAGATAAGCTTACATTTAAGCTTCGAGGATGAAAGGAAAAAAAAATTAGTTCTCATCCAAGATGTATCATATGTAACCAAATGCATGTAATGTACGTATCACAAGAAAACCAATGTATGTATTATATGTAAACCAATGTACGTAATGTAAATATCACATGTAAACAAATGTAAGTAATGCATCATATGTAAACAAATTAATGTAATGTATATAATAATTGTAACAAATGTATGTAATGTATATAATAACTATAACAAATGTATGCAATGTAAAAAAAAATATTTTAAAAGTAAATCATGAGTTTACACCGTATGTTTGTGAAAATAAGGACACATAATATTCAGATTGTATATGTGTAAATACTGTTGTATAATCACACCTTTTCAAATTTGAAAAAAAAAAATAGTAAACCACAAGATGTAATATTATACAACTTATGTAACTCTGAACAATATAATTGTAAATTATTATTATGATTGTTATATAAAAAAAAACTGTTATCATCATTACTATTTAAATCTCATTATATGTAGCACAAAGTGCTGAACGTTGTAAAATAATATACTGAATAGATGATCATTGTACATATGTAAATATTTGAAAGAACAATAAAAAAATTATTATTATTATTATTATTATTATTATTATTATTATTATTATCTATTATTCAAAAATTCCGTGTAATCTTCATTGTTATACTAGAAGAACACGTGTTGTAAATATATATGCAAAAAAGTATTATTATCAAAATTTTAATTGAAATGCAATGTAGAAAATGAATCACATATGCAGCACTCATTGCTGAATTTTGTAAAAATTACAAGCTGGAATGTGATTAAAGACCATTATTGTAATTGTGTAAAAAAGATTTCAGAAATCAATGTACTTTTTATAATCTTTAAATTTCGTAATTTCTCTAATTTATAATGTAATTATTATATGTATGCAAATAAAATAAAGTGTTAAAACATTATTATTATTATTATTATTATTATTATTCATCGAAAGCGGCCAAGTGGAATCCAAAATCTGAGTGTGCTAAAAATTGAAGCGTACACTGCGGTTGCTAGCGAGTATAGAACAAAGGACGTCGCCATCTTTACAACTGTCCAAAGGAAGAAAGGTGAGTCATGAAGTGCAACAAGTGCCTGAAGGAATTACCTTCCGACGGATGTCAGATTCCTATGGCAGGAAATGCCATAGGAATCTTCACTTTACAAGTTCCGGACTTTCAGAAACAACATGGCAACGCAAATCCAATGCCAAACGAGAAGAATGGAAGTGCCTAAACTGTAGAGAGAACAAAGAAACGCTGCCACCCACGGAGCCACTGATTACGCCGGAGGCAGAATCGGACGATGAACTGAACAGACAACAAAATACTAGTGAGTCTTATAATTTGAGTTCCGTAAATTTATTACTAGAAAAAGGTTTAGAAAATATATAAGCTAGCTTGGAAGATCTTGTCCAAGAACTATTTGATAAACAGAATAAAGAAATAACAAAAATATTAGCGAATATAAAGAGTTTGTTAAATTTAATAATTCAAAAGTCGAAGAAGTCTTACAAACGGTAAAAGGCATTAAAACCAGCATTAACGCATTAAGTTGACAGGCAGCACAAATTGATAAAAGACACATCGGAACTCCGTGAAGAATTTAATTCCCTGAAACTACAATACGAAGTTTTAAACCAACAAACATAAAGAAGACCTTGTCATAAACGGTCTTCCAGAAACTGAATCCACCGAAAATCTCAGAAATGTAGTTTTAAAGTTAGGCCATCCAATTGACATCCCCCTAGAGCATAATGATATTCAGACCATAAATCGGTTTCCCAGGAAGAACAAAAAACAAGGCTCGCCACTACCCGCACCAGTCATAGTTCGTCTGACAAGCAAGGCTACAAGAGACAATCTCATAAAAGCCAGCAGACTGAAAAAAACCAGTAGTCAAGGATTTAAATGCATCGCAAGACAATACGCCAATCTTTCTAAGTATTTAACAGATTTCAATCAGAATCTTTTGAACCAAGCAAGAAAAGAAAAAACAGAAAAAAAAGTATAAATTTTTATGGATCAAAGACGGCAAAATATTCTTGAGAAAGTCACAGACTTCAAAGTCTATTCAAATAAAAAGCTCGGAAGATATAGACAGGTTGCCAGTGTGAAACAAAAAACTCCAACTCAGTTCAATAAGAAGATCTCAACACAATAAAAATGAATGTGAACCATCAGATAGATGTAATTACACCCAAATACATCAGTAATGTACTTTCGAATCGTTTGATGCATGGAAATAACACACAGTACAAGCGAGAGGTCTCTCAATCTTGCATATTAACATCAGAAGCATCCGAAAACATTGGTTATTGTTACAGGCTTATCTAAGGAATTACACTGATATTATTGATATACTGATTCTTACCATAACTAATGTATCCATAACTAATGATGAAGTGACTGCTTTCCAAATTCTAGGCTTCCAACAACATAGATCATGCTGCCAAACAAAAAGAGGGGGTGGAATATTAATATTTATCAAACAAATATTAATAGCAAAAAAACGGCCTATCAGTTTGAGCATGCTGAAACCCTTTGCCTCGAAATCACTAATACCACCAATAGACAGCACCCAATAATACTAAATGCTATTTACAGGCCACCAAACCTAAACATGATAAAATTCTTGCACGAACTCAATTGCTGGCATTCACGCCAAGAAATATGCTCAACCGAATACCTAATGATAATTGGCGATATAAACATAAATATTGCAAACGAAAACCAGAACAACACTGTACAATACCTAGACATACTATCCATGTATAATCTAATACCAACAATAACATCATGTACTAGAGAAGAAATACTATCACTGCCTCCTGTCTAGATCATATAAACGTCCGAGCACCACCAAACAGTTACACTGCATCAGTCATAAAATGCAAAGTAGCAGACTATTACTTCACCGCTCTAAACATGCACACCAAGACAATATCAATGCAATGTCCCAAAAGAAAAGCGGCAAAAAACAATAATAGACGAAGAAATAGTCAACCACGAAATAAGAAAAACAGACTGGGAACACCTGGCATCAGATTCAGCAGATATCTGATACAACAACATTAAACTCATATTGGAGGAAATATATAAGAAAGCTACAAAGAAAGACAGAATTCATTCAAAAACAACACAAAATCCTTGGATAACACAAAACTTAATCCTAGAAATACACAGAAAGAACGCTTTATGGAAAGAATTAAAGTGATATCCAAATAACACAGCTTTAAAAACTGAATATAAGATAACAAGGAATCGTCTTACAACACAAATCAGAAATGCAATAAGAAGTTACTACAGAGACAAAATAACATCTGCACAAAACAACATGAACCAAACCTGGCATCTGATCAATGAGATGCTAGATTGTGTTCCCAACACCACTGCCTCCAAAACCATAAAACACAGCTTCGTGAAAGATGCAAAACCTATCCAACAACTATCAAATGATTCTTTAACCAATAATTTGCAGACTCCATCCAAGAACTGCACAGAAATATTCCCCCAATCACAAAATGTGACCCTCCACTTGGACCACAATCAAAACAGACATTATGGTTCCCAACCATAAAAGAAGCAGAACTTCTCTCTGCAATACATCAAATCAAACCAAACAAACGCCCAGGAATTGATGGTATAAGACCAAAAGATATAAAGCAACATGCAACTAGTTTAAGTCCCATCCTACTAAAATTAATAAATAAAATATTTAAAGCAGGACAGATACCAAGTATGCTAAAGACCGCCATAATCACACCCATATACAAACATGGAAAAATAACTTTAATCAGCAATTACAGACCCATAGCAACATTACCAATTATCAATCAAATTATGGAGCAGATCATACTGAAGAAACTCACAGCATATACAGAGACCTTTCATATTATCCCTGAATTTATGTCTAAATCCAACGCTGAATAGGGTTGGATTTAGACATGATGTGTTTGTTTCTTTGTGTTCTTGTAGTGATGGTTTTTGAGAGGGGGGGTTTGTCATAGATTGTGTGTGTGGGGGGGAGAAACAGGAATTGTTCTCATTTTCATTCTCGCTATAATATTTATATAGCGCCTGTTTCAGTTCTCTGTATGTTCCTAGGTTTCTGTTGTCGAACGGCAGTTTGTTTATCATGTCAGGTACGTAGAAGTTTCAGGCGCCTTTGTTGTATTAATTGTTGTACTTATATGTTATGTAGTTTGTTGACTGTGGTCCTGTTATTTGATATGTTGTTCTGGTTACTCTATAGGTTGGGCTGTAGTAATGTTTTAACATGACTGTGTAGTGGCATAAGTGTTTTGTCCATTCTTCCTCCATAAGTGTGGGTTGTTCCCAGAATATCAGTTTTACCATTTTATCTTGCAACCATTGTAACCTGTTAAGTCTGTAGTCTGCACAGAATGCGTATGATGTGATTGCATATCTTAAAATGTTTTCACATAATGCTTTATGGATTAGTATTTTTATGTGTGTTTAGGGACAATGTCTTTTAATCTGTATAGTTTGCTTGGTATTATCCTAAGCTTGGTATTTAGGTAGTTTGTATAGCTATTCCACCTTTGATCAGCATTGAAGTGATGTCCGAGATAGCGTGTTGTTTTCACCTGTGTGATGGTTGTGGTTTTAGGTTCTGCGCTTTGTGTATAGGAGGATGAATGTCGGATAGTGAGATATTTAGTTTCTATGGGCAAGATTTGGGGGGTTTTGAATACCATTAACTTTGTTTTTCCAGAGTTTATATATATGCCGTTTTCAGTTAACCAGTTAGTGATTTGATTGATGTCGTGTTCATATTTGTGTAAGCGATATTTTCATTGTCGTGAATGGATACTATGGCCGTGTCGTCTGCGTAGTGGAAGATTTTACTTTTTAGGAGAAGGTGGCTTATGTCGTGTGTGTATATGTTAAATAGAATGGGAGATAGGACAGCTCCTTGCGGTACTCCACAGGTTACATGTACCTCTTTGCTGTATGCTGATCCTATACGTGTGGTATGCTTTCTGTTTTTCATGTATGCTTTAAACCACTGGAGTAGACGACCTCCAATTCCGATATGCGTTAGTTTCGTTAACCAGGTTTTGTGTGTTAGTGTGTCAAATGCTTTTGTTAGGTCATTGAATACCACTAATGTTCTGTTTTTATCCAATGTAGCGTTTATTAGATCTGTGAAATCTTCCAGGAGTGTTGCTATTCCTTTATTTTTTTGAAAGCCATATTGTGTTTTGGGTATGATTTGAAATTTTTCAACGTATGTGGAGAGTTTCTGATGCACGATGCGCTCCATGATTTGGTTGATTACAGACAACGTGGCGATGGGTCTGTAATTACTTATAATGTTTCTTTTTCCATGTTTGTGTATGGATGTGATTAATGCAGTCTTTAGTATTTCAGGCATGTGTCCGGTTTTGAAGATTTTATTTAACAGTTTTTGTATAACTGGAAGTAGGTTGGTTGAGTGTTTCTTGATGTCTTTTGGTCTAATTCCATCTATCCCAGAATTAATTTGTTGCATTGCCAGTGACAGTTCTTCTTTTGTTACTGTGGGGAACCACATCGACTGGGTTGCTCGTGGATCTAGTGGAGAATGTTCGTTTGTGTGAGGAAAGGTTGTTTCTTCCAGTTTTTGGACAGAGTTCACGAAGTGCTGATTAAAGTTGTTTGCCAACTGTTTGAGGGATTTGAGGTCGCAGGCAAAGCTGTGTTTTATTGTTTCTGAGGCAGTGGGTTTGTGTATATTGTCCAGCATTTAATTAATCAGATGCCAGGTTTCCTTTATATCATTCTGAGCTGTTGTTAATTTGTTGCTGTAATAGTTTCTTTTTGCCGTTCTAATCTGTGTTGTTGAGATTCCGTTTTCTTTTGTATTCATCTTTCAAATCGACATTGTTCGGCGACTTCTTGAGTTCTTTCCATAGGGCATCTTTTCGTTGTATATATGTTAATATGGTGTCTGTTATTCATGGATTTAATAATAATAATAATAATAATGTGTGATTTCTGGTCTAATGTATAAGTAAATGATGTTAGGAAGTAGACTTCAGTTGGACGTGTACCAATGAATTTCTCCATGTGAAACACTCCCCCCCCCCCACACAGAGAGAGAGAGAGAGAGAGAGAGAGAGAGAGGGAGAGAGAGAGCTATATCTATCTACATATACATATACCTGTTAAATGGTGTTTTCGAATCTGAAGCCTATCAATACCGGAACACCAGCCTTGTTTGGCTTTCGTTTGCTGATAGTTTTTCGTAGCGAAGTCGTGGTCGTTTGGAAGGAGTCAAAACAGTGCAATCAGAGGTAAATGTAGCTGCGTCTGAAAATAAATATACACTTTTTCATTATTTATAAATGATTTAAATATGCTTTATTCTAAAAGCTGATGAAACTCTTAAAATAATTATAATTATAAGTTTTTGTGTAGGCGTTCTATAATTAGTGAAATGTTAATTTTTTTTTTTAATACTTTGTTCGTTGTCATACCACGCAGCTAAACATGTCAGTATTCTATCACGGGATGAACTCTAAACTACTCTTATTGCAAACATCTTCAGGGCCAAACTCCCACCTACTGTAACTCCATTCGTAAGTTGAATATTATTGCTCTTTTACTTTATTCGACAGAGGTATTCAACTAAACACAGTCATCCAAATTCGAAACAGAATTAAATCCAATGATGATGATGATAACTGATCACTTTAAAATAGCGGAAAAACACTTAAAACGTTATTTTCCTCCTCGTCCTCCTCCTCTGCAAAATCTCTACAGACTCACATTACACAAACGATTTCGACAATATTTTGAATTATAGTTGCTTCTTTTGCTGTTGGCTGACCACGTGAAATTCAGTCTAATCGGATTAATGTGAGGGAGAATCGCTTCCTCCGTAGACCTTAGCATCATTGCTCTGACCGAACTTGGAAGCGAATCTAACTATTCGTTATGTTGCTTATACTCTCCTGGAAATTTCACCACAATCAATCAAAAATGAAAGAGTTTTGAAATAAATAAATAAATAAATTCCGTGTGATGATACAGCGTTCCCCCTTTATACGGGAATTCACAGTACCATCTAGTCCCCCCCCCCAAAAAAAAAAAAAAATTTTATCCGGGCTCCGGAACCGGCATAGGCTGACGAATCAGACCTATGGCTGGGTCAGTATTCCTGACTGTAATCCGTGTGTGTCCTTGGACCGTTTTGCGTGCTTGCTGGATAAAACACACCAGATAAACTGGAGGGAAAAAACCCTGCTGTCCACGCCCAAGACAGGCTAACTTGGCTATGGCAGATCTTTGACCTCCTCACGTGGTTGACGAGAATCGAACCTAGGACACTCCTTCCCGAGGCATATGGTTGCGAAGCGCAAAGCCACTAGGCTAACCGCGCGGACCATTTTGAAATGAAAAATATAAAAGACCTGTGATGTCGATTTTGTTCACTTGCGGAATAAAAAAAAATGTGTTTATTCGGGAGTAAAAAATACCTTTGGAAGGTACAGCGAATTCCTGGAAATTTCGAAGAAAGTCAACTATATATGCCTGATCATTATTGTCTTGAACAATCTTGGCGCACACATGCTGAAAGCCCAAAGCTTCGATAAGCATAGCTAAGGGAAGGGAATTTAAATTGAAATGGAGAATATAGGTTTCTATAATTATTAGGATCGCAGTTTAGTCGGTATCGACGATATCCTTTGGTAAGAAAGATAGGACGTTTGTTAGAATCCCGTCTAGGACGGGGAGAACCATTATAAATTTTTCAACTGAAGGAGAGTTGGGAGTTGGGAGTGCCGGATAGGTATGAAGTAGCAGTAAAAACTCTGTCGTCCCAACGAAGGTCGTGAGGTTGTCCTTCTGGAAACTCTAAGTTTTCATCCTAGAAAACAGGCATATCGGAACAAGAACACACGCAGTTAACAAATATAATACACTGCCTTCATAGCCTTAGTTGCTTCTGCTGTTAATTCCAACTTTTAAAGATTAGATGATAAACTCAGTGTAAAAGGCTTGCATAAGAATGTTGAAAATAATAACCCAGGGAAATGAAATATTAATATTATGAACTGCATTTACAATGAATAGTTGTAGAATTATCTAGGCGGAATATTTTTAAATGAAAAACAAACAATGACATGTAAAAATATTCACAATATAAGATATAAATTAAAGTAAAACTGCCGCAAAAAGTGAAATGAAATACTTACTTTGAGAACTTGGCTGTATGAATGGAACCGCAATTCCAACGTTTCCCTGTCTAGGCCATATTGATTGTTCCCTTACTGGAATATTAATGTTTCTTATC
This sequence comes from Typopeltis vanoorti, assembly GCF_054136105.1. Classification (NCBI taxonomy): domain Eukaryota; kingdom Metazoa; phylum Arthropoda; class Arachnida; order Uropygi; family Thelyphonidae; genus Typopeltis; species Typopeltis vanoorti. Next base: position 142,567,907 of record NC_143551.1, read on the forward strand.
CCTGTATTTTCAGCTAAGTTTGTAGTCACAACATTGTCATGATTTTTTAATGAAGTGCAGTTTTTATAATCACCGACCATTTCACTTCTTTTATCGTAATACTGAAATCCTGGCTTTTGTTCATCATATTTGATATTCTTCCGCTCCCGTAAATAATTAGCTTGCGTTTCTGGACTTACTGAAGTTCTTTTCAAATTTCTCTTATTTATAAAGACTGGAGTATCCATTTCATCTTTAGGATTGAATATTTGTTCAGAATAATGTTCACGACTATTGGCATAAGAATCATAACTTCCTTCGATTTTATGTTTCACACTTTCCATTTTTGTTACTGGTTTGAAATATTGATTCTCATACAAAGATGGACTTCTTCCGAAAGAGTTGCCTTTTACACATTCTTGCCATCTGTTATGATTCTGTGGAAATGTAGCTTCTCCTAAATGCTGTGTGTCGGAGAAGCTGGTATGTTTTAAGTTGTTGTGATTATTGATTTGTTTCAGTGACAAGTATCCTGTTATATTCTGGGTGTATGTGTCGAGATCAGTTGCAAGATTTTTTTCTGCCTCTGGTGCAAGATTTAGACTGATTTCTTCTCTGATTGTAGAATCCAGTATTAGTCTTTCGTCGATCTCTTCTGCCACTTCACAATTAGATTCGATATATCGGTGACAAATCGACATTTGTTGAGCAACCTGAGCAAATATCTACAGAAAAAGGAAAATATTTATTTTTTATATAATTTTACCAACCTATTTATTTCTATCCTTTTACTAATAATTGCTATGTATTTTTACTAAGCTTGTTGATCATGTTGCTTAATAAATGCAAAATTTAAAAAAAAAATCAGTAATTAAAATAATCGGTATCTGAATTTAAACGTTTTACTCAACAAAAACGATTCATTAACAATTAAATATTCAAACAAAATTCTTTGAAATTGAAACGAATGGCTATTCAGTTACCGGAAACCTCTGTAGTACATACGGAAACCAATGTGTCCTTGTGTTTTCTGTAAAGCCTAGATTCAAATTTTGTATAAGACACGTTGAACATTTATAAGGGCTTTTCATCTGAAGGCGTACAACCCAACCCATTGTCATCCCGATTGGATCGGGATGCATGTTTGTTAACTGCATGTGTTCTTCAGGCCGGTTTACTGATGAAGCAAACCGGTCTGATATTGCTGTTGTTTAGGATCATACCGAAGCAACTAAGATTATGATAGAAGTATATCCTGGCTTATAATTATGTATATTCGCAGGATATTTATGAATGCGAAAATCTTTCGTAGAGATTTTTCGACTAAAGATGAGTTAGCTGGTCTCATACGATGGTAAACAAATATTTTGCTTTAGAAAACTCGAGTTTTTCATACAAGAGTCAAACCAGACAGTGAACATACACAATTAACTTTATACATTGGCCTCATAGTCTTAGTTACTTCACCCGTAATTCCTACAACACCACCCAGTTGATCTGTTCTGATGGCATAAAACCTCGAGTTCTTGTCTTTTAAGTAGTGCAAGCCAAGGCAACTCTTATGCCGAAGGTTATATTCTCATAAACTCTATGATAAGATTCCAAAGCATTTCAAGTTTCATTGCGTTTGGCTATAAAAATATTGAAAGATCTTTAATATCCTCATTATGTGTTACATAATTTGCTATTTACCTGCCATCTTTCTGGTTATATCTTAGTATTATAAAAGCATGAGTTTTCTCAGGAAAAAATACCATCTGTATTCCGAGACAGGATAATTCACATTAAATTGAATTGAAAAGTGCTTGTTTCTCCCATTTTAATGGTGGCAGATAAATCATTAATAAAATAATGCATTTCATAACACCATTCTTTTACTGTGAGACCGTTCGTTATCACAGCAAATAAACTTAGAGCTTTTGGAAAACCAAAATCTCTAGGTTCATAAATTTTTATAGTGATTCTAAACACTAAATTTCATTAAAATCGATACAGACAGGATATGGTAATTCGAAATTATAATTTTGGAACGTTTTTGAAATAAAACGGAATGCTAAAAAAATCTGTCACGAAATAGTCTTGCAGGGCTGACTAAACAGCGAATATTACTGCATCGCAGAACACACATATGACCAAACTGACATTTTTTTTACATACAAACCAGTTTGAAATTGTTCAGAGTATAATGTTTTTGTTTGTCGACATTTCTATTATTTTCATGAAAATTTTCAAATCTGTGACAATAGACATCATTAGCCCATAGAATAATGTAAATCTATCAATTTACGATGTTTATGAAACTTTATCGAACGTAGTGCATTTGTAAAAATCCGACTACAATGCGAAATGTTATAGATCCAAATAATGCGAATGAAACTAAAATTTAATGACTTGGAAAATTTTAATATAATTCATACATCGAAATTTTATTACGTTCTACTCCCGACCACGAAATGTTATAAATCACTCTTACATTCAATACCATGAGTGAGTTAACGATTAGATAATGAACGACCCTGCTCTACAGCTCAAATATGGTCCCTGTTCAGGTAGCCTCAGATCGACAGTAAGGAAATGTATACTTGTGAACATGTTCTTGTGTGCATATTAAACCCAGATTTTTATTAAATGACAGCTTGCCAGAGCTAACTTATTGTAATATATAATTTGACACGTATTTCCCTTTTATATTCCTGCAAAAACTGGAATGGCTTGAAAAATTGATGCAGTGATTCCAAACCAACAGTCCAGGAAAAACTTGTGCACAAATGAATGCACGAACAGTTTTAAAAAAGCGAATCTAATAAATGTATATTTCTTTATGCGAAATATATCTAAATCGTTTCAGCAGCCACTCATCGTTCAATATCTTCCTCATATTCTAATAGACAAGGACTATTGCAGTAAGAGATTTCAAACTGCCATCTTCTCCCATGACATTAAAACTTAATGAATGAGACCAACAGAGTTCACAATAAGTTGATGTATAAGCTTGAGCTCACAGAATAGAACTATGAGCAGTCACATGTTCAATGAATGGACTTCCCGTAATTGCCAATATTTGATATCAGTGTCCACATAGGCGGAAGCAAATTTTGAGGTCAGCGATAGTTGCCATACAGTTAATAGAAAGAACATGAAAGAGCGAGGTCTTCAGCAAAGATTATAAATTACAATTTATAATCTTTGCAGTTCATACAAGTGTGATGTAATAGTACGTTGTTTGTTTTCCCAACTACAGTAAGAGGGAAGCAACTTATAAGTTATCCGGAAAATATGGTTTGTTCAATAAACTATTATGATGTTAAAAATTACGAATTCTGTTCAGTTTTAGGCTTCAAGTCTTTTTTAGTTAGTAAAAATCAAAGTAATTATAGACATGTGCATATTATTAAACGGCTAGCAAAATGTATTGTTATATCAGTCAGATGCCATTGTAGAAGTAACGAAATCATTTCTTAGAATTTCTTAGAATAATTTCAAAAGATAAACGATACTTGTTCTATGGTGAATGCAAAAATGAAAATTTAGATTTGTGTACAAATCTCGAAGGCCTATAGCTTTTATTTGGAACAAAAAAAATCAGATGAAATGATTTTCCTCAGAAATTATAACTGGAACACTTTTGAACCAGATACTTCCAGGTTTAAAAATCAATTTAATTTGAACAACCAATAAAGCGCTAGTGTGGTTGACCGAGGGAATAGTGCTTCTGCTTTCTAAGCAGGATGTCTGAGGAAAGGGGATCAAATCCTTACGCGAGAATGAATGGTGAGTGTCTTTTGATGATAGATGAATTTTATCATCCCACGTAAGACCACCGACCTGCTTGTTGGAGGACTGAAGTGGCTTAAAAAGTTCCATGTTTTGGCAGTAAGACAGATTTCTAGATTAAGTTACCCTTAGTTCAGTCACACTGCTGGTATAGGTTTGCAATATTTTATATTTTTTTTGTGAGTAGGATTCATATAAAAATAAACTCAAATAAAAAATTGACAGTTAAACACATATATTCACAGAACCAAAGTAAGTTGCCAAATGTATCATCCACTTTTGTATGGAATGTGCTTTCAATGAACGGACAGAGTGTTCCCTGCTCTAAATTTTAAAAACTCATTATTAAATTGTGGCCAAAGCCAATCTCATCCTGCCCACTTTAATAAAATTTAATAAAATGTTATTTTCGTTGATAACTTTAATTTCTTCAAAGCTGGACGGAGGGTTTCAGTATTTTGGGATATATATATATATATATATCCCAAAAACTGTAAAATTTTGCAAACATATTCCATAATCAAGTCATCTCAACTGCGTAATATCAGTTACGACAGTCATTTAAAGTTTTAAATTTTTTTCCTTTCCTTATTCATAGATGTTACTAAGTGCACTTACTTTTAAGGACTTTCGTGGTATTTCTGGATAAGCCTGCAGATGATCATTCACAGCTGTTTCGAAAATTTTCTTCAGTGAAATATTTGACAGTAATAACTGAGCACTAAAGCAATAAATAAATAAAAATGTGTGTTTACATACAATCAAATGGAACTGATTATACTTTTTTGTCAAAATGACTATGCTTTCTTAATTCTAAATCTAATCTGAATATATAGTAAATTACATATATGTGTATAGCATCTTCTTCTTCTTCCTCCTCCTCTAGTTTATTAAGTCTCACCAATTACTCTCTACAAGTAGCTTCCATTTTTTTTTCTGTCCTGCATTCCCTAGTCCTGTTAAGGAATCCATCTCAACAATGCTTTTCGTATTATATTCTCTCTCTCTCTCTCTCTCTGTCTCTCTCTCTCTCTCTGGGTCTCGCTCCAGTCTTCGGGTGATCGCCTCCCAAAAGGTCTCATCTTAAATACTTGTTTAGCCATTATTTTCACTTCTTCAAGTCATATCAGAGAGAAAATTCTGATTCCGCAGTTAATAGTAAGGGTGTACACAGCTGGGGCAACTCTTGGTGACTTTTCCATTCCCTGGTAATGTGTAAATACTTTTTTAAGGATTCTATTTTTAAATAACAGCATTATAAATATTTTATTCTAAATAATCCAGCTTTATGCGCCATATATGACAACAAATATAATGACTGCTTTGTGTATTTCTATTTTAATTCCGTTTGAAAGAATTTTTGAAGACAAATGATGCAGTCAATGATAAGCTCTCTTTTAAGCTTGAATTCTAGCTTGTGTTTCTGTACTAAATTCTAACTTGCATTTCTATAATAATTTTATTATATAATGTTCGACATAAGAAACAGTCATGCGACATACGAAACACTAAGATTACATTTCATTATTGATATGTAATCTTAGTTTTTCGATGCAGTTTTAAGTTTCTGAATGTTATTCTTCTCTTTATCTCTTTTCTAACAAGGCAAATATCATTTGCATACAGGTTAAAGGGCATCTCCTTGTTTCGGTCCTGTCTTAATAGTGAAAGGTTCAGATCTTATGATATTATACATTATCATAATCCTGCCTTCGCTCGTAGAAATCTTGATTCATTTTATTATGAGGTATCTGGAATTCATTCCATACTCCCGGAAGTTAAATGCTACCATACAGTTTTCTTTAAAATGTATGAATATAACAATAACAGGTTGACTGTATTTCCATTTTGTCTAAAATGTGTCTTAATGCAAGAATCTCAACATTGGACCTAACTGTATACAATCCATCTTGATACTCACTTGTGTTTTCTTCAGCAAATGGTAAGGTATTAATTATTATTATTATTCTTATTATTATTATTATTACGGACTGCTCCATGGAGTCCTTAGACTCATTGAGGGAGGCCCTGAACATCATGCCAAGCATGATCCCACATTTACGCAATATATATCATACTTTGCTTTGAACTCATTCCTAATCATGGCACCCATAACAGGCTCTGGCAACCAGTTCACTCATTCACCACTCTCCAAGTAAAAAAACCTAGTTCTATCAACCTTGTTAACTACACTCTTGCTCAGATTCCAAGGATGGTCCCTAGTTCTCCCACCTACCAGACCTGTTCTGAAAATTTTCCTCTGAATTAATCTTGTAAAATCCCTTCAGTAATTTGTATGTCTCAATCATATCACCCCTTTTCCGCCTGTAACCTACAAATCTTCAACCTGTTCTCGTAGGTTCATTCCATAGATCTGCTACCATCTTGCTCACTCACCTCTGGATCCTCTTCACCTCTTCCTCATCGCCAAGAAACGCGGGTGACCAAATCTGTACGCAGTATTCAAGATGGGGTCTTATCAAGGGTCGATAAATAGGAAAAGTAACCTGCTTGTCTCTGTTCATCAAAATATTCTTCAGGAACCAAGTAATCTGATGAGCTGCTTAGCCACTTTTGTTACGTACCTGTAAACTTTAACTCCTTATCTACTAACACTTCCAAATCTCTGGTTTTGTCAATTCCTGGAGTACAGTTCTATCAATGTGGTATACCGCTGGTAATCGTTTCACCCGAAAATGCATAACCTTACACTTTGCCACATTAAACTGATACCCATTCCCCTTTGCCCAGACTACCAGTCTAACCAAATCATCCAGCTTTGTATTAACTATTGCTCTACCCAATTTTGCATCATCAGCAAGCAACTGAACAATTTCTCTCAGATCCTTTCCTATATCAAAAATTTATACATTAAACAGCAGCGACCCAAGAATAGAGCCCTGTGTCACGCCAATAGTCACACGCCTTCTTCTGGACTTTACTCCTGAATAAATTACTCTCTGATATCTTATTGATTAAAATTCCATGTGATATCCTGTCAAAGGCTTTTGCAAAATCCAGCAGTATCGGTGTAAAGCCATTACCTTTATCCAATTCAGCTGTCACTGTATTATAAAATGTGAGCAGGTTACTGAGGCATGACCTGTCCTTCACAAAATCACCCCCCCCATACAGTATCCATTTCTGTCTATCCATTCCTGTATTTTGTTCTAAGGTATATTAAAGAAAATTTCGTACCACACGAACAGAAGAGATATTTCTCTGTAATGCAGATAAACAAAACGAGGCGGTGGTATAATTATATTTACCAAACATAAACTAGAAGTAACAGAAATAAACTCTAAACTAGAATACGCAGAAAACATATGCATCGAAATTAAAAACATCAAACAAGAAAACTCCTTGATATTAAACGCAATCAGACCACCCAACTTAAGCACCACAAAATTCCTAGAAGAACTAAACAGATGGCTTTCAGCCAAGGAAGTAGGCGCCTCAGAATACTTGATAATAAGAGGAGACATTAATATAAACATTAGGAACATAAATAACAACACAGAACAATACCTACTTATTGGCATATAACATAAACCCATCCATACAGTTGTATACACGAGAAGAGATAGTCGGAAACACAACAACCTCATCCTGCATTGATCATATAAATATAAGGGACCCTCAAACAACCACACAGCAGCCGTGTTAACGTGCAAACTGACAGACCATTATTTCACTGCATTACAGTTACACACTGAACCAGAACCCATAAAACTCACTGAGACTACAAAACTGTATTATAGGATTCTAAACGAAACAATAGTAAACGACGAAATCAGAAAAATAGACTGGATGCAGATAGCATCTTTAGACTCTGCTGAAGCTCTATATAATAATCTTAAACTTGCATTTAACAAAATATATAACAAAGCATTAACAAAAATAAAAATACGCCCCCAAACGAAACAAAATCCATGGATAACAGACAACATATTAACAGACATACAAAGAAAAGATGTCCTATGGAAACAACTGAAGAAGTCGCTGAACAATATCACTTTAAAAGCTGAATACAAAAGAAAACGGAATCTCCTAACAACACAGATTAGAACGGCAAAAAGAAGCTATTACAGCAACAAATTAACAACAGCTCAGAATGACATAAAAGAAACCCGGCACCTGATTGATAAAATACTGGACAATGTACACAGAACCACTGCCTCAGAAACAATAAAACACAGCTTTGCCTGCCACCCAAAATCCCTCAAACAGTTGGCAAACAACTTTAATCAACACATCGTGAACTCTGTCCAAAAACTGCATGAAACAACCTTTCATCACACAAACGAACATTCTCCACTAGGGCCACGAGCAACCCAGTCGATGTGGTTCACCACAGTAACAAAAGAAGAACTATCACTGGCAATTCAACAAATTAAGTCTAACAAAGGACCGGGGGATAGACGGAATTAGACCAAAAGACATCAAGAAACACTCAACCAACCTACTTCCAGTTATACAAAAACTGTTAAATAAAATCTTCGAAACGGGATACATACCTGAAATACTGAAGACTGTATTAATCACATCCATACACAAACATGGAAAAAGAAACATTATAAGTAATTACAGACCCATCGCCACGTTGTCTGTAAACAACCAAATCATGGAGCGCATCGTGCATCAGAAACTCGCCACATACGTTGAAAATTTCAAATCATACCCAAAACACAATATGGCTTTCAAAAAAATAGGAACAGCAACACTCCTGGAAGATTTCACAGATCTAATAAACTCTGCATTAGATAAAAACAGGATAACATTAGTAGTATTCATTGACCTAACAAAAGCATTTGACACACTAACACACAAAAACCTTGTTAACGAAACTAACGCGTATCGGAATTGGAGGTCGTCTACTCCAGTGGTTTAAAGCATACACGAAAAACAGAAAGCACATCACACGTATAGGATCAGCATACAGCAAAGAGGTACATGTAACCTGTGGAGTACCGCAAGGAGCCGTCCTATCTCCCATTCTATTTAACATATACACACACGACATAATCCACCTTTCCCTAAAAAGTAAAATCTTCCAGTACGCAGACGACATGGCCATAGTATCTATTCACAACAATGCAAATATCGCTTACACAAATATGCAACACGACATCAATCAAATCACTAATTGGTTAACCGAAAACAGCATATATATAAACTCTGGAAAAACAAAGCTAATGGTATCAAAAAACCCCATCCCCTGCCCATAGAAACTAAATATCTCACTATCCAACATTCATCCTCCTATACACAAAGCGCAGAACCTTAAAACACAACCATCACACAGGTGAAAACAACACGCTATCTCGGACATCACTTCGATGCTGATCAAAGTTGGAATAGCCATACAAATTACCTACATACCAAGCTTAGGATAATACCAAGCAAACTATACAGATTAAAAGACATTGCCCCAACCCATATAAAAATACTAATCTATAAAGCATTATGTGAAAACATTTTAAGATATACAATCACATCCTACGCATTCTGTGCAGACTACAGACTTAACAGGTTACAATGGTTGCAAGATAAAATGGTAAAACTGATATTCTGGGAACAACCTACACTTATGCAGGAAGCACGGACAAAACACAAAATATTTAAGGTGAAACACTTATGCCACTACACTGTCATGTTAAAACATTACTACAGCCCAACCTATAGAGTAACCAGAACAACATATCAAATAACAGGACCACAGTCAACAAACTACATAACATATAAGTACAACAATTAATACAACAAAGGCGCCTGAAACTTCTACGTACCTGACATGATAAACAAACTGCCGTTCGACAACAGAAACCTAGGAACATACAGAGAGATGAAACAGGCGCTATATAAATATTATAGCGAGAATGAAAATTTGAGCAATTCCTGTTTCTCTCCCCCCACACACACAAACCTATGACAAACCCCCTCTCAAAAATCATCACTACAAGAACACAAAGAAACAAACACACCATGTCTAAACCCAACCCTAAGCACGTACCAACAAACAGTAAAATCAACACCTGGCTTGTGGCCAGTATAGAAACATTACCATGAAACCACCACCATCCATCATCTATTATCTTCCTCAGATAAGCTCTGCTGAGCTTCGAGTAAGAAAATTATTAACTTACAAGTATCTGTTAATCACAATTGTAATGTGTTATAAATATTATATATATATAATTATTACAGCATCTATGTATGCAATTTATCTGAGAAATTAAAAAAATTATTATTATTATTATTATTATTATATATTCTATATTCAAAAATTCTGTATAATCTTTATTGTTAATATTAGAAGAACATGTGTTGTAAATACATAATATAGAGGCAAAAAAGTATTTTTAAAAATTTTAATTGAAATCCAATATAGAAAATGTAGCACTTTGTGCTGAATTCTGTAAAATTATAAGTTGCAATGTCACTCAAGATGTTTATTGTATGTGTAAATATTTTAGCAAATCAATAAAAAATATTATCGTATAAAAAATTATTATTATTATGTAACACCTCCAGGGAGTCCAAAGACTCATCGAGGGAGAGTGTGCCAACAGCATCGAAGGAAACCCCTTCCAATTACTAACCGCGCTCAAACTTGCTTAACTTTTTGCGAGCCATTAGTAGCAGAGGCTCTAACAATCGACCAACCTTGGCTGGCAAAGGTTGGCCGATTGATTGGTCGATGTTCACTTTTTTACGTTTTATATATATTTGCTGTCTATTTTTAAAACTGATTTACTATTATAATATTTATTAGTTCATTATTGCTTAGTATCTGATGCTTTGTTGTTTCTGAGCTAATTTTTACTTTTTTTCTGCTTCATTTAGTTTAGTGTTGGTTATGTATTTCTAGGTGATAGATATGATAGCTTATCTGTTCAAAAGTCAGCAGGTTCAACACAGTTTAGAAGTTGATTAAAGTACTTGTTCGCAGTTTCATCTCTAGCTATTTTTTCCTATTTCTATTCTTGATTACGATTGTTTTCGTATGTTCTGTTTTCGGTTACTAATTTCATAGAAAATTTTGTTTCTTTATATATATCATATATATATATATATATAAAGCGCCTCCGTAGCGCAATTGGAAGAACGACGGTACATTGCGCCCTTCGATTGGAATAGGCCTAAGTTCGATTCTCGTCGCGACGGGAGGAATCTTTATCTGGTCGATTTCAATCGATGGTGAGTTAGCCGATCTCATACGGAGGTAGCAGGGTTTTTTCTCCCTGAAACTCGGGTTTTTCATCCCGCATACATACAAATCGGCCCTTCAGAACACACGCAATTTACAGACAAAAATTACTAGTTGTGGTGGTGTTGGAGGTGGGCGGTAGATGGCGTTGATTCGTAGTAGAGGTAAGGTGTAGAGAGAGTTGAAGATGTCCTCCCGCGATGAGTCTTCGGACTCCTTGGAGGTATCAGGAATAATAATAATAATAATATTCTTTCTGGATTTTTTTTTCAATTAGTTTATTTAAAATATTTGTTTTTCTTGTTTAATTATTATTGCTGTGAAACTCTCTTTGAACCTTTGAGTGTCATTAATGTGATTGGCATGAGTAGCTTGTTAATATTATATTTTGATTGATTCTTATTTATTTAAATATTTATTTACTCGTGATCCCACTACTTATTACTATTTCAGGTAGGATCAAACAAACAAAAAAGGTCACTATCATACTCAGCTCCTCTGTAACCTATTAGTGTTCTGAAGCAATTTCTGCCTTTTATTGATAATGAAGTACTTTCTTCTATATATAATTATCTGTAATTTTATTAAGCAGTTAGCTTGTGTTTACTTTATATTTATATGCTAAATATAAGTAAGTAAATAAGTAAATATAAATATGCTTACCAGTAAGAATTGAAACACAGAAGTGATAAAAGAAAGGTTTCATGCTAGGAAAATAAAGAATAACAGTAAATGTATTCGTGTATAAATACATTAAAATGTATAAATATATCAAATCAATATCAGTCTTCTAGACATGTAGTTTCAAATCAAAATAAAACAGTAAATCCATTTATTATTGAAATTATTGCTAATCTCCAGATAACTTTCAATTTGTTGCTTGATTAAAACCACTCCTGCAAGCGAGAAGATTTCTTCTGCATGAAATGCCCGTGAGTACAGAAGTGGTCAAGTTATTCAAATAATATATCATTTGAAGCAAGCAAAATATTAAGCAGGGAGCTGTACTTCTGTTTGCACATTTCTTCAAAATATCCGACATTATCTGCTTAATATGACTGAAGTTTGATTAGTGTGGCCAAAAAATGGATTTGAATTCACTGCCATACTTTCTGAAGCATTCTTAAGACTTTCCACTGCCAAAAAATTGCATGATCCTTAAGAAGGAGTAGTACACTGTACTCACCAACAAAATTTAGCAGCAATTCAAAACAACATCAGCAAAGGTTGTGCAAATGGTATAGATAGCGTTCTCGAAAGATAGGAATATAAAAGGCGCATCTGTAAGAAACACGTTCAGGGCGAACCGAAATGGCATATGGAGAAAATCTTTACGACTTCAAACGTTATACTAAGAGTTAATACTAGCGATGACACAGCGGGGCTTTAACCGCAAAATAGACTCAGTACGACTGGACCGAAAGAACTAAATATGTGGCAGTCTGGCGAACGATATTCATAGGTAACAGGACTGCATTGCCCCAAATATAAAGCGTAGGGATGGAAGTGTTGAGAGTTCATGCTGTGGGATGTGTTTTCATGGTACATAGCTACTCCACTACATTTTTTTTTCCTATCTCCGATCTTAACATGAACGAAGATTATCATCTATCCCATTCCACTTTCTGGATGATGCAACACTTCCTGTACTAACTGAATTCTACAGTTATATGAAAACAATGTGCCTCATATAGAAAAACATGCCATGGCTTGGTTGGAGGATAATAACATATGTATTTCAGATGGATTGGGCTAATCAGAGAGTGCCAGTCTTAACTCAAATGAATGTGTGCAACGTGGAATGTAATGAGGGTTAAGGAATCATCACTGTACAAGCCAAAAGGTGTCTACACCTTACTTTTTTAAAGATAATATATTAATCTTTGTCTGTATTTCTCTGGCTGGATGTTGGAATTACTGCAGAAATAACTAATTCTAACTATGAGACTAGTTCCTTAATGTCTATTATTGCATATGTTCTTCTGTTGAGTCTGCATCATTTGTTTTGATGAGTGAAAAATACTCTCCCTCCCTAATGAACTAACTCACCTTAATTATAGAATTTCGAGGGTGTTACTGTGTTGTGATACTTTTTTTGCAACACAGTAGATGCAAATAGGACTAACTTCTGCCTGAACAGCATTAATTATAAATGTGTTTTACTGAATACGTTTTTAATTAGTTTTGGAAAATAGTGGCATCATCAAATTAAATTCATCATTATGCTGTGCCTTCAAGTGGGATACAGAATAATATGACAGTACCACACGATTAAGTTTAAATTGTTACTAATCTTCTATAAACAATGTTCCTGAAAATTAGTCTGTGACTTGTTAACACTCTAATATTGCAAACCTCATATTTCTGTCTTCTAGGACTACTTTCATGACTGTATCAATACACCTAGATGTTGGTCTTCTTCTGGGTCGTTTTCCTGCCATCTTAGCATTAAACACCTGTTTCGCTAACGTTTCATCTCCCAGTGTGTTTAAGTGACCATACCACTTCAGATCAGCTCTGCTCATACATTCTAGCAATGTTCCTTCCTAATACCTTCATTTTTCAATTTTTTCACTGATGACATCTAATCAACTACCCTAATTTTTCTCAGAACTCTTATATCTGTGTCTGTAGTCTTTGATCATCCGTTATATTTTAATCCATTCTCAGACCCATAAGTTAATTTTGGTTTGAAAGTGTCTTCTATGCTGCCAGTTTAGTAGTTTACTTGTTGGTTAATTTTTCACTTATCCCACATAAGGTTATTCGCATGGATCCATCCATGCTATGTCACTATTGCTTATGTTTTGTATTTTCATATTTAATTGCCATCTTCACTGAAAAGTATGCCTAAATAGCTGAAACACTTTAGTTGTTCTTTGGGTTCTCATTGGCAAATGATGTTTTCCATGTTATTGCCTATTTTTCATAGTATTGTTCTTTTTATTGCCAATTTTCATGCAAAATTTGGTACATCAGTTACTCAGTTATTCAACTGAGTTAAATCATCCTAACATTTGTACTGGATTTGTTTAGGTGTAAAACATCATCTACACAAAGTAAAGAGATGAGTCTCTTTACTTTATGAAACTGACATTCCCCAATTTCATATCTGTTTTAATGTCACTTTCCTTCATAATGTGATTTAAACAGATCACGTCTTACACCTGATTTTAAAATCAAACTGTCTACAATTTCCTTCAATTCTTATTGCTGAATTAAAATTAAATATATACTGAATTGCCATTTTATTAGGAGCACCTCTCTATTTACGAAAATGGGGAGATATTCCAGATTTTCAGGATTTTTCCATGTGCTTTTTCTAGACTTAAATACTAATCCTTGTCATGATTCTAGTGGGAATATAAAAATTTGTCGTAAAGTGAAACACTTGAATCCTGATAATACCTGTTTGACCACGATCCGGCTTGTTCTTCCCCAAGTTCTCTTTACACAATTTTTCTTAGCCTCTTCTCAAGTATCATTGCACAAACTTAGAAGGGAAAATTACCTGTAATTCTCATGTTAGTTTTAATTTCTCTTTTTATAGATGTCAACTGGAGCTGCATTCCAATCATCTGGAATTCAACCTTCTGACCAGGTCTTCTGAATTATGCTGTGTAGCCACTGTAAAACTTTTATACTTCCATATTTTAGTATTTCTTATCGAATAATCTCTAATCCAGCTATCTTCACACATTTCAAGTTCCTAATGGCATTTTATACGCAATGCTACACTTGAATATTTCCACCATAATTCAGTTATTGTTCATCGGATTTAATAAACCTTCCGAGTAACTAATCCAGACATCGAAGCTCTTATTTAATGGCTCAGATCATTTTGCCAGCTTCGTCAGATTTTACTTCCATATTCTTACCAAACTCTTTCATGACGATAATCATATGTTGAAGCTAAAATGCCGACTTACTTGGTAGGAACTTTCGATACTGTACTTTCTTATTTTCAAGGCCTATCTCTTTAACTTCTTCCAGTATGAAATTAGGGTGTTTCTATCCTTACAAACAACTTTACTATACGCCTCTCTTGTTCAATCAATCAGTTTTTTTTTTGAGTTACCACCGAGACTGAAAGGTTTGATTCTTGTTTTCATACTCTTTTATTTCTTTAATAACATTGGCATAGCTGATTCTATAGTTCACCTCTAAAACTTTCTCTTAACTCCTTTTAAAACATTATTCTTATTTTTTCTTTTTAATATGATATTCATTTTTATTTTGCATACCTCGTATCCTGAACCTGTGTGAAGATATCTCTATCTTCACACAGGTGTGAAGATAGAGATATCTTTTCTTTCTTTTGTCATTTACCTTCTCTAAAGACTCCAAAAATTTCTCCACTTCTGCGTTAATAGAACTTTCTCTGGGACTATGGGTACCTTTATTTTTTCCATTTTTAAATTTGCTTACTTCTGTCATTTCAACTTATTTTCATTGATAATTATTATATTGTGGTGCCTATCTTAAGTTCTGAGGCTATGTGAAAACCTTTCTCCAGTTATCTAACTTTGAGCCCTCAAGTGATCCCTATTAAATTCATTCAATTTCTTACTTTTGTTTTCCACTTTGAATTTTCTCACATTCGCTTTAAGTTTCATCTTGCATAGCAAAATCTATACATAATTTAGATGCTTTTATATAAAACTGTAAATATATATTTTTTTCAATATTACCTTGGTTATTTCGTTTGACAACCAACTTTGGCCGCTTGAAGAATTTTCATTTGCTACGGAATGCCTCTGACTTCTTTCAGCTATGCATCGAATCCAAGTAGCAACTTCAGAAATGTGGCTAGCATAAACGATCTGAAAGGTAATTAGCAACACAAAACATAGTAACAGTTCAAAGTATAGTACTACAGTGCTAAAATACGTTTTAGAATATATTTTATTTCAACATATACCTTATTATACTGCTGTTGATATATGGTAATGACATATAGATGTGTCTCATTTTGACCGACACGATGTTTGAACCATATTCATTTTTATGACAATCATCTAACTCTATTATTGAAAATAATAGAAATATATGCATACGCTTTATGTACCCTTATCCTTAAAGAAATAAATTCAGAAACAAATAATACACACGGTCCTTTTCTGACTGACGAATTGCACATTATCAATATTTTTGATATTTTTACTGGACTAGTCCTTCATCAAATAATGCTCTTAAAATTGACTGAATTTTGCAACTTTATAACATTAAGTAATAAAAAAAGAAAAAACATTCCACAGTATATAGATGTGGAATGTTTTTCCTCCCAGAAAAAATAATCGCAAGCGAATGTGTAAAGGGAACGTTTAGTAACCGCATCGCTGTATAGTAATACCATTCATTGTCCCAATGTAATGCCGTTTTGTATTCTCACATATTTACCGTAGACATAATATTGTTTAATTCTGTCATCGTCTGAAAAGAATCAGCATAAGTGCAAATATTATTATGTTTTCCATACAGCTATGGAGTAATTATTATTATATTTTAATCCTTTTGATAATATAATCAGTCCAATTATATTGAAAGAAGAGATTAGAATTATGACAAATTATTAGCCAATAAATGTGGAACTAAATGGTGTTATTATTGCATCTACATGGTAACTTCAAGATGCTATATTGGCAAAAGAAAAACCGTTAAGCATTCAATTCTATTTGCCAAGTAAAGTAACTTTATTCTAGATCATTTTTCGCAGCCCGTTACCGATCTTTAGCACGGATTTTCCTGAAAATTACATTATTTGAGTCAATAATACCAAGGGGATTAGCAGCACGAGATGGTGACAACTGTTTACCCTACTCTCGTCATGGGTAAATGTACAAACCGTTACTAGAAATGAAATCACTACCGATGACGACTAAGAGTTAATCCCCCACTGCATATCGAGTTCAAAAATTTAGGTTTAAAATAGTTTCGTTTACTCCCATGCAGGGAATGAAAATGGGTAAAAAATTTGGATGATCCTAAATACTAAATTTCATTAAATTTCATCAAGTCAGGGAGATATTGCTATTATCCCTCCAAGTTCTTTTGCTAGCAAACATAGAATTTACAGGAGTTATTATTTATTTGTTTTTGTCTATCAGTCTTGAAACCTAGGACTGATTTAAGAATGAAAATTGGTGGACTGGAACACAATTCTATTCAAGAAGATACAAGAATATAAGAAGATACAAGAATATAAGAAGATACAAGAATATCTTATATTATTGTATCTTCTTATATATTATAATTTAGAATTATTTTGCAAACAAAGAATATTATAATTTAGAATAGAAGAATATAAGAAGATATTCTTGTATCTTCTTATATTCTTCTATTCTAAATTATAATATTCTTCTTATATTATAAATTATAATATTATACTTTTTTAATTTAAATAAATAAATTTTTATTAAAAGGTGAATTTAGAGAAGACGCTTTGACGGCCCCTATGTCTTCTCTGTTGCCCATACTAAGGCAACTCGTGAATGCCGAGGAATGTATTTCCGTAAGCTCTCTGGTCAAGAGAGCTTACGGAAATTTAGAATAGAAGAATATAAGAAGAATATTATAATTTAGAATTATTTTGCAAATAGAAAGTTCTAATTATTGGTAAAGAATAAATATAATTTCAAATTGTTTTGACAATAAACATAATTATACCGGGAAAAGAAAGAAAAGAATGTTTCATCAAACATGCTTGCACACCCAGGGTCTTGTTATATCTCTTTGCACACAATACTAACTGAAATGTTTCAGAGTTAAAAAAAAAAACGTTTGTCGATATTCCATTGTTTTGCAAGAGCTCATGATGCCCGAGGAAAACTACATATATTCAAACCTCTCCGTAAAACAATCGGTTTCGACGGATGCTCTTTGGGTGGAAGTATCCGTGTTTCGAATCCTGTTTAGGAGGCGAATAGCATGTATGAGGGTTTTTCAAATGAAGGTGAGTTAGCTATTCTCATACGGACGACGTTGAATGCTTTTCCTTTCAGAAAAACATGCCACCTCCCAATGAGATTGAAATTTTATCATTTTTCTGCTATCTCTGTATGAAACATGCCTGTTTCTCATCCCGCAAAACAAAATAACCACCCTATCAGAGCATTAATCAAATTTCAAATAAGCCAACGTTCAACCTAACCTGACAGGCTATTGAGCCTAACAAGCAAGGCAGAATGGGATTGAGGAGCACACATATATACTCTATATCTCCATCCCCAGCCACCTCGTTTAGAAGCAAAAGATAAAACTATCACTGTGTGTGTGCGTGTGTGAATAAATGATATTTCAGATTCAGCATCATTAATCTAAAAAATCTACTTTTTAGTTGGAAGTATCAAAATCATTAATGGACAAAAAACTAAATATGGTGCGTTCGGAAAGTAGAAATGACGTACTGAAGAGTGTCAAATATTTGGATGTGACTCAAGAAAACTGAGTAATAGGGAGTGCTTCCAGCACGCAATTTTCAGTTCGATGCACCTAAAATAAAAGAAGTAAAACTGCAATTAAGAAGACAGAGTAAAAAAGAATGTTTTAGTAAAACATCTTAATTGTGAATTCTATTCATGTTTATTGTTCATTAATTAGCATTGTGGGAAGGCTTAAAAATTGGATAATCTGGACATCTCCTCTAGACATCGAACATGGAACTTTTTCAAGCCACTTCAGGCCGCTCGTAAGCAGGATAGTGATAGCTCAAGGGAAGTGGAATTCATTTACCATTTAAAGACATTTCGTACACTATGCCCGGGACCCGATTTGAACACGCTACTTAGGTTTTAGAGCGAGTGCGTTAATTACTTGGCCTACCAGATCGAGTAATTAGCGTAATAGCGTTGTAATGAAGATTAATATTTATATATTAACCATGCTCTAATATACATTAGAGTGATTCGTAGGTTAACGTATATATTAACGTCACACATGAAAAGTCACAAATAACCTATACCATATCAGTCAGTGCCATGTGTTCGAAGTAGTTAAGAAGAAAGAATGCTGAAGCTATGAATGTGACATATCAGGTCTGATCAAAATACCTGCAAGCGGTTGTGTGCATATCAATGATATCTGTGGGGGAAAAAAAATTAGGAACGCTGGTGAAGTAAATATGGAAATGTTTTTGTTGTTGTTGGAATTCTCCTATTTTTTTGGTTCTTTGACGGATTTTTTTCTTTTTTTCTTATATCTTTGTAAATACTTTGAAGTTCTTTTTTTTTTTAATTTCTAGCAATACTGACATTATTTATGATATATTTTAAGATTGAAGTAGATTAATGAAAGAGCAGTGGCATGCAATGTAAAAATGAAATATCGGCGTGCATTTCTCCAACAGATTGCACCCAGGCTCTTGATGACCAATGCTTTACCTCGAAAGTATCCTCTGCATACCACTATACCTGGACTCTTGTCATTCACTGTCTGGCAACGTGGCGGGTAGCAGGATTATTGTCCATCTGTCTGGGAAATCCGTTCATGCATTACTCTCATGATCAGTCTCTTGTTCAACCTAACGGACGGCCTAGGAACTACAGTTGTTGACTGCTGTATCCTCGACTAGTGAAAGTTTTGTCCCTACACTCTTTGTCTTGATAAGTGTTACTTGCACTAAAAGAAAGAAAGGGGGGGGGGGTTGGAACGAAGATCCTACTCTGTAGATCCAGCTGGTAACAACCACTTCAGGCCTTCCAAAAGCATCGGTGTTTCTCCAGTCGATGAAAGTCCTCTGCCACCTGAAGATATGAAAGCATTTCCAGCACTGGAACAGGTATGCTTGTATATGATGACAATACATGCCTAATTCTCCAGAGCTCCATTTATGTAAACAGATACACCGCGGTAAGGATTAGACTAAAAGAAGCCATATGTTGCTCATCGCCCGACTATCAGTGGCCCAAAAATCTGAAAATTCCTTATAATGTTCCTCACGTCCTATAATGAGTTTTCAAATTTTAGGAGACTTACCAAAAATCTGTTGTCTAATGATTATGTTATAAAGATTCAAAATTCATTTATTTCCAAAAAGCAGTAATGTTAAAATATCACATACCTCAATCTTGTAGTTATTTGTATTCGTTGAGAACTGTGCTGCAATAAGATAGAGTTTCGAAATATTCTGCAATTCTGTTTTTCCAAACTCTCTAAAATAAAATAAACACGTTTAAAAAATGGGACATTAGCACTTGCTTTTCTTTACAGGATAATCATTCTACAGGGACTTAATAAAAATGTAATGTTCATTAAAATGTGTATCCGTGACATGTTTATCTCACTAAATTAAATTGATGCCAATAATGTTGAAAAAAAAAAAGGATATTTATATAGACATTTTAACGTGTGAGGCTATCTCTAGTCTAATCTATCTCTAGACAATTGCAATTTGTCTTCTCTCTCTCCCCACAACACTATATCTGAAAGTCTCTTGAGATCTTCAGCGGGATTCCTTGGAAAATTTCTTCAGTTTGCTAAATTCTGGGATTTCTTCTTCTTCTTCTTCTTATTATTATTATTAAGGGAGACCTCCAGGGAGTCAGGGACTCATCGATTTATCCACATTGAGGGAATTTCACACTAGGATCAAATTAAAATTTTATATATAAGTCAAGTGGATATTAGATCCAGCATTATTTCAAAGCCGAATGTAGAAACTATGAAAGTTTCCTGAGGTAAATTGACCAGAGAGCTTACGGAAATACATTCCTCGGCATTCACGAATTGCTTAGTATGGGCAACAGAGAAGACATAGGGGCCGCCCAAGCATCTTCCCTATATTCGCTTTTTAATGAAAATTTATTTATTTAAATTAAAAAAATAATAATAATTCCAATCACGAAAGGTCGGAAATCTAAAGTACATAAATACTGTGGATAAGTTAAGGTTAGATAATCTGGAAACTCTGCTGTAGAGAGTAAATGTAGCATTTGGCCTGTCACTTTAGATCTCCAATAATTAGCAAGGTGGCAATAAAAATCTGTCACTTAGATTTTTACAAGCATCCATGATATAGACCAGTGATGGCGAACCTATGACACACGTGTCAGCACTGACACACTTGAGGGTTTCAGGTGACACACCTTGGATGTTGAAAAATATTGGTATTCTAAAGAAAAAACTAATTTCAATAATTTCAGTATATTAAATTAAGTGTATAATATGAATTCATAGATTGTATATCAATGTCCTATTAAATAAATAGCCTAATATGATATGTATAAGTCACCATCTATGATTAAGTCCCTGTCCTGTCAGGTGTCTTCTCCCTCCAGGCGATTGACTACCATGTGTCTCCACCATGTCCTATTCTGCACCTCTCTGCTGCATTTCTCATATGAGAGGTAGGTCCAGTCTTCTATATTTTTCATCCACTCCAGTCTTTGTCTTCCTCTCTTTCTCTTTCCCTCAACAGTTCCTTCGAGAAGTGTCCTTTTTAGGCAGTTATGTCTCAGAATATGTCCAAAATATCTGACTTTTCTCTTTTTAATTTCTTTCATCATGCTCCTGTTGACGCCTGCCATCTCTAGTACCTCTTCATTTGTCTTTTTTTTTTCTTTCCATGATATTCTTATAATTCTTCGCAGCATCCACATTTCAAAGGCCTCCAGTTTTTTCACACTCAGACTGGAGAGTGTCCATGTCTCTACTCCATCTAATAACGTAGACGATATGTAGCATTTGGAGATTCTTAGTCTTGTTTTCAGATTTAATTCTCTAGATGTTAGTAGATTTTTCATACTGTTGAAAGTTGACCTTGCGATTTCAATCCTTTTTCTAATTTCATCTTCTGTCCTGCCATTCTCTGTGATCAAGTGTCCGAGGTATATGTATTTTTGCACCTGTTCTAATTTATTTCCTTTTATATCGATGCATATTTTTGGTATTTTCTTTTCTCTTGAAATTATCATGATTTTTGTCTTTTTAAAGTTGAAACTGAGACCATACTGTTCACTATACTTGAGGGTTTCATCTATAAGAGTTTTGAGGTCATATCTGTTTTCAGCTAGATTAAGTAGTTAAATTTATAATGCATGTATGCAAAAGGTTCGTCATCACTGATATAGACGAACTAAGAGTCTGTTATTTGAAATCAGAAATGACTGCACACACTCTCAAAAAAAAAGTTTTATTTCATGATAGCGATGTCGCAGTAAGTGTAGGTTGATTCTTTGCAATAAGTACAGGTCTGACCTCCATTAGGGCTGCGTCTGGTTGACTGCACGATCAAGTTCCAACTGCGTAGTTCGAATTGTTTGTATTAAAAAGTTTAAATTCCAATAGTTCGAACCACACGTTTTAAACACTAGCTAATATAGTTGAATTCTCCCCTAAATTTCTAAATTATTCGTATCTTAAAATGTAACGGTTTTGGGAAATTGTTCTTGACACTGAGCTCCAGTTACGGCTAAAAATAACAGATATAGAGCCGGATTTCATCAAATCAACTTCTTTCTTAAACTTTTTTTTATTATTGAAAATTTAAATTTCATAATTTTGGTTTCTACTCGATGTGTGTTAGATTCAAATAACTAAATATTTATTTAATAATGAAAAAAAAATGGTTTCACATGTTTGTAATTGATGATAATTTCATCAATTACAAATTATGAGTTTTGCTCTCATAGGTTTCTGCCAGGTCTCTGACGAAAACCAACCAGTTTGAAACAACTGTCAGCCCAATGAAATTTGATCAAAATGGACCAATAGGAGGGGAATATATGGACGCTTGGGCATAGCGATCATTTCTCCTATAAGGTCCACCTAGGATGGCGAGTGTATTCCCGTAAGCTCTCTCTGGTCAAATTTCACAAAACGTTTATAGTTTCTATATTCGGCTTTGAAATAATGCTGGATTTAATATCCACTTAATTTTTAGACTTTTATAACTATTCGTTTAAATGAAATATTATTATAAGTTCCCCCAACTTTGTTTGAGGGGGGGGGGGGTTGGCATCCCCGTGTTACTAAACATTTCAAAGAGGTACGCGGTAATGCAAGTTGTAGAGTGATGTCATTGATTATTATTACAAAACTGCTTTTGGCTTACGTTTTTTCTTTATTTCATTTAGCACTTAAATTGGTTCGATTGAAACTGAGGCTGAGCTGAGCGCTGATAAATTGCAAATTTCATTTTATTCCATAAGAGAAGATTTATTTATTTTTTGCTTTTGTATGATTTCGAAAGGCTTGGAAAACTGCGTCATAAATAGTTGATGGAACTGATGTTCCAGCCTTGATATGGAGTACGCAGAACTTCATTGAAGCCTGGTCCGCCTGCAGCAAATAAGCCTTCTGCCTAACAGCGTCACGTCGATACACCATTCGTAGCTCTTGATATATCCTCTGGAAAGCAGGCATTAATCCATCATACAGGTGAAAACTGTCCAGGAGTGAACTAACATAGGCAGAGGGTTAGGCGTATCTTCCGTATCCCTTAGATAAAAGGCCAAATATATGTGCTATACAAAAGAGCCACTGAATTAGAAACTTTTATTTTACATATAGGCATGCGACTGCCAATACAGATCCTCTTCAATTCCTTGCATATAGTTCGGTGAGATATGGATCGGGAACAGCCTTCATTAAGTATTTCGGTCAATTGCTGCACACATTAAATTGCATTCATCCGTACAGGTCTTCTCAGACGATGGGGACCTCGTTCTTGGGATATTAAAAGAAATATCTCACCTTTTGAGAAACCTAGTCAGCTCTGCTGTTTTCAAAACTATAGCTCCAGTCAGACGAGCACTCACAATAAGCCCTTTATCGAACTCCGAAAGATCCTTTGTTTTTCCTGATCAACACTACTGACGATTACTGACAATCCTTAAATATTTGCCTAGCTCACGTGGTGACGCATGTGACCAAGTGTTTTTTATACACGCTAAGTGACGTTTACGTGTATTTGTATAAATATCGTGCAGAAATCCAAGATTTCTTCTTTTCCAGGGAACAACTTTAAAACGCAGAATGGCCGCTAGATAACATAGTGGCCGAACTTAATGCTAATCTCTTAGACGGCTTTCAGGTTAGATAAAATAATGCCGCTGTTCTTTTTGGAGGAGTCTGCGTAGTAGGTATAGGATAAGAGAGCTGCCACGATTTGCAGAGAAGTTCAGTGAAATTCCCCATATATATATATATATATATATATATATATATATATGGCTTAGCAAAGTATCCAATCTTACGATACTATCTCTGTTATATAGTATCCATTGCCACGAAAAATTAAGTAAAAAGAAATAAATTAATTGTGGAAATTGACAAACCTCATAACGCTTTCCAAATTTAGTTTCAACCTCAATCACCTTCTGTTTTGTCACCAACCTGACAGAAACCACTCTTACGTTTCCTGATGGAAATTGTATCATCTTCTTCAAGCATTAATAATGTCGGTTTCTAATTTTTTATGCATTTCCCACCCATGAAAGGTTATTAGTAAACCTATAGTACATCTGGACCGTGGAATGTTTCCCCCCATTTTTTATCGATTTTATATTTTTTGTAACTTTTTAAATTTATTTTTGCAATAATAATGAATGACATCACTCTACGGCTTGCATTACCGACGTACTCTTTGAAAATATTTAGTAGCATGGGGGGTGGAATGCTAACATCCCCCCCTCTCTCTCTCAGACAAAGGCAGTTTTAGTTTTCATTTCTTTTTTATTTATTTCGGTCTTGGGCTCTTTTCTTCTGAATGGTGGAATTTGAACATATGTTCGTTCTGACATATATTGTACAAGCAGAGATTTTCCAACTTAGAGTCTCCTCGTTTTGATCTTCTTTGGCTAAAAAATCTCACTGTTCCATTCAATCAAATTTTGCTACCCATTCTGAATGTTTCGATTTTCTTTCTTTAAATGTTGATTCTTTCTAGTCTAACTTTTAGTGAAATCAACTTCGAGACTTTATTGTTCACCAGTTGAACTGGCTTCCAGTTTAAAGTTGTAGATGAGAAGCCAAGGCATTTTCTGTCCTATAAGTTTACAGAAATTGTTTCCTATGCCTACCAGAATACCATATAAATCAAACTATATTTGAATCTATATTTGAATCCAATTGAAACACTCCACTGGTTTTCCTTTATCAAATTTATATCATAATCGAGTATTGAATTTTTATCCAATGTAGCCACATGCACACAATCAAGCTGATTCTTTTGCATTATTAGAATGCCAAGTGAGAATATCTTTGGAAACTCTATACTATATTCTGTGGCTGGATTATTATAGGTCTTATATTAAGGTGGCAGGGTTTTCCTCCTGGTAACTCAGTTTTTCCTGACAAGTTTGCCGTTAAATTAGGCAAACTTGTCAGGAAAACACGCGCAGTTTATAGTCATGTTACACTGACTTTATACCTTACTTGATTAGGTCTTAATTCCAAAACAAACCAATATCGCCCAATCACTCTCTCTCTCTCTCTCTCTCTCTCTCTCTCTCTCTCTCTCTCACACACACACACACACACACTTCAGTCCTCTCTAAGGTAAGAGAGAACCTTTAACAGCCAGCTCCTATGCTGTCTTGAAAGTTCTCAACTAATAAGCGACCTCCAGTATGGCTTCCGCCAAAGCGGTTGAACAGGGGATCTGCTCACTTATGTCACACACTTCTGGATAAGCACCATAGAAAATTTTGGCGAGTCCGAAGTGGTTGAATTAGATATCTCTAAGGTTTTTGGCCAGGTAAGGTACAAAGGCCTATTATGTAAGTTTCCATCAGTTGGTCTGTGACGTGACTTCTGCACCCGAGTCGCTAGTTTTCTCACTGAATGCACGTTCTCTATCTTCTAACTATGCAACTAATGTTGGGGTCCCACAAGGTTCTGCCCTCTCGCCCACTCTGTTTCTTCTATACCTCAATGACCTACTTCAGCTGACCAATCCAATTCACAGTTTTCCCACGACAGTACACTGCATTTCTCCTTCTCACTTGACAAACCTGGCACCAAACAAACTACCACAACTCACAGACAGAGCAACAATCTCTGCAAGCCTAAATTCTGCCAAACCATTCTTCAATGGGGCTTGTATAACCTTATAAGTTTCAATACTAGAAAAACACAGTTCTGCCTTATTTCTCACAAAAAGAACCATATTATACCATCCTTACCTTTGACAACACCCAAATCTCTAAGCAAGATGAGACGATAGCTCTCTCTCTCTCTCTCTCTCTCTTTGGGATTAGCTTGGCATGAAGACTCTCTTGGCATAAACACATTTCAACGATTGCCTCCTTGGTATCCAAAAATTAAGATTTCTCTTTCGTTTCGTTCAGCTTCACAGGCGTCTAATATCTACTGTATGCATCTTATATAAATATTTCCATGGTAAATATTCATAAGAACTATCATCAATAACTCTCCCCCCCCTTCTCTCTCTCTCTCTCTCTCTCTACCAAATCCATTGAAACACGTGCAGCTATCAGCTATCATCCAAAATCTCTTCACCGTCAAACTCCTTACTCATAGAACAAGTTTTCTCCTTCACTCCTGCTGCTGTTGTGTTGTTGGACAGCTTTGCATATGTTTCCGAAGGTATACAATACACAAATCCAATGTGAACAAGGTCTTCATATACTAATTCTCTTCCCATACAGGGTAGTAATATACTATTCGTTGACCAACCAGCCTCTCATGTATGAGCCCAACATTCATAAAAATAAATAAATACATAAAAATAAAAAACACTGGAGCTTCATACTGTACATAATATACTGGCATACGCTGAGGTTTCTTGAGTGTAATATGCTAAGCTGTTTCGATGGCAGAACTCACATTTCTCATTGATGAGAACAACCAGTGTGTGGTATTAATAAAGTAAATTTTCTATTGCTATTAAGAGATTGAAATGCAAAAGTGGAAAAAAGGAAGAACGAGGCACTGGAAATTTGCTTTAGGATCGAGGAATGAAGCAGGAGAAAGAATGTTGAAGTTTGGTGTGGAGAAAAACTTCTTTATTGTAAACACTTTCTTTTAACATAAAAAAGACTATATATGGAATTCTACAAATAGTAAGTACATAAATCACATAGATTTCTGTACTTACTATTTATTTATGTACTTACAAAGAAATCTATAGTAAATAGAAATCTATTACTATAGATTTTTTTGGCAACAGAGAAGTTCTATCAAGTTAAAACACAACTTGGTGCACATTCTGGAAATCACGAATTAGTGATTGGTGAAATTAAATTGTACCATCATATCTATTTCTGGTGGTATAATGATGATGATGTTATTATTATTGCTGTACTCTTAAACACATATAGCTCCAGAATTCTCCAGCTCTAACTAAATTGAACAATATCGGTGATAAATATAGCATGAAAATCAGTAATAAAAACTATGAAAATAAGCAGGAGCATTGAAACCTTTAGCTTCTTTCTTCATTGAGAATGAAACTATAAAAGTAAAGCATTCCAGCTTTTAGGCACAATTTTATTGAAGCTGTCAAATTAAATATTTAAATAGACTATAGAATTAGCAAAGCTGGTATGATGAGGAGCCAACCGAATAAACTTATATGGATAAAGAGAAAAATTAGCCAAAACAGTAACCTAGCAGTATACAAGACAGTTTCCAAACCAGTTTTAAAGTTATGGATCTAAGAGTTTTGTTAGAAATGAAGTACTTAATCAAAGATTAGAGACCATAGGTATAAGTGTTCTGAGAAAAATTAGGGACTGAACACTATTTTCATTCAAGAATGTGTGAGTAGGGCTAATTAAGGTGGTATGGTCACTTAAACAAAAGTAAAGTTAGCAAAACACATGTTTGATGCTAAGATGGCAGGGAAAAGACACACCAGAGGACGACCAAGATCTAGGTGGATTGATTCGATTAGAAGTGTAGAAGAAGAATGAAACGTTAGATAGGATAGTATTGGAGTGTTGACAAGTAGCAGACTAATATGGAGAGAAATTGTTGATAGTAGATTAATAAAAATGTAAATTTAATCGTGTAGTACTATCATAGTAGCCTGTACACCTCTTGAGGGTATATATAAGGAAATTGATAATGATGAAGTTAAATTGAAATGAAGAAATAAGAAGAAAGTGCGGAATGTATCAGATTTTATTTAAATATTATAAATGAAACATTTAGAGAAATTGTAAAGAAGTTTAAATAAAACAGAAAGAGAATTATCAGAACTCTGAAAGGAAAAAAATATACAGTAACAGAAAAAGCAGAGAAGAATCTGATTGAATGAAGAGAAAGAAAGAAAGAAAGATTGTAAATGCATTATTCAAATCACCTAAGAATGAAAGGGGAAAAAATGAAAGATTGATGACTAAGTATCGAAGGATTTGTTTTAAATTCACATAAACGGAATTTGTGATTATTTAATACTTACGAACTATGCTACGTCACAAAAATATGCTTCATTGAAATAAATTACAAATAATATAAAAATCAGAAGGTATATATTTAAATATTTACTCTGTTGACGAAGAGACCACGATCCATAATTCATGATATTGCAACACTAGTAAGAGCACTTTCTTTATTAGTTCATCTGTAGCCACGTCATTCACAAAACTCTCCGATGTAGCTATGATCATTCCTGTTGATCCATCTACCACGATGTCAGCATAAGCAAAATGAGATGATATCATGCTGTAGTTTCTTTCTACTATACTGATATTTTCCCTGTTTCGTGTAAAATAAGCAAAATGAGTTTTGGAAAATTGATGGCATAATAAAAATTCAAAAAATAAAAATAAATAAATAAATAAATAAATAAGACACTAAAAAGAATATAAATAAATTAAAATTAATTTTGCTTGTTTAATAAAAAGAATAGCGACAATTGATAAATGAGGTGCTTGGAATAATTTTTCAAGTACTTTTGAAAAGTAATCTTGCTATAATAGGTGTAGAAAAGTGGGGTGTATCTGTCTGAGCTTTAAGAAATGAAAGACGAGAGAGTGGTCTAAACGTTCAAAAATTGGATAATTATGGCAGATAAGACCTAAAGATTAACAAGTACCAATTTTAGTAAAATCAAACATACTTTTGATAGAATTCACAACATTGGTGAGTTTGGATTTGCTGCTTGTAACAAAATTTTGGCATCAAGGAATCAGTTGTTATTTGAGCAGCGAAACAATGGAGATAGTGGATGCTACATTTCAAGACTCCTATATATAAAATTCTAAAGAGAGTAGAATTCTGCTGCTGGAAATAACTTGAACGGTGCTATGCACATAAACGATATAGGAAATGTCCTTTGCTGGTGTGGCGATAGAGAGCCAGAAGAAAAACCGTTATAGACACGATTCTAGTCGCCGACTAAAATAATTTATTTATACCATTTAGTTTCTGAGTTAGGTTTTTTTTGGCAAGCAAGCAAGCATGGTTTTTCCCTCCTGTAAACTCGGGTTTTAGCACTGCAACTAAAAAAAATGGCTTTAGATCGCGCGCTATTTCAGGCAATAATAGATGCTTGTTAGAGTTTAAGATCACAGATCAGTTATCTACCATAATCACTCTCCCCTAATGGCTCTTAAACCGTCGATGGCATTGGACTCAGCTGTCAGTGACGAGTAAGTCTGACTGCTACATTTCAAGTCTCCTATATATAAAATTCTAAAGAGAGTAGAATTTCTGCTGGTGGAAATAACTTTAACCGTGCCTACCATCTTGCGAAAATTAGGGTTGAAAGAGGTGTTGGGAATAAAGGCGTTAGAGGATTTATGCATTTATTTAAATGTTTAGAAATTCTTTTATTGTAATTATTTTAATGAACTTTTTAATTCTTTTAATTCAAGTTATTTTTACTTTTATTACTTTTAAATCGATTAAAAAATAAACAGGACCGGCCTATGTAGCTCAGTGGATGTGGCGCTTGCGTCTTCTGCACTTGGCCGCTCGAAGTTAGACCTAGGTTCTAGTCTAGTCGCCGACTGGAGGATCTTTCTCTAAGCGTATCTTCGACCGGTTCCCGAGTTAGTCGATCTCTGGCACGGGCAAGAGGGTTTTTCCTCCCGGAAACTCGGGATTTTCGTCCCGAAAACACAAGAAAATCGACCGTAGTACCCACATTATTTCAGACAGTGGCATATCTTGTTAGGGTTAGGTCCAAGAGATGGCAGCACTTGTTTGCCAGCCTCTTCATCGGTGGCTGCTATAATTAGTGATAGACATGGGCCAGCTATTTCTGATTGGCTACCGATCTCCAAAAGCTAGATAGGGTATAAAGGCCTTGCCTACTCCCTATTGGGGAAATAAAAGGCGTCAGTTGATTTTTTTTAAATAAACAGGAATTAAATACTCAATATTTTTCTTTAAATATTTCTTGAGTAGATTAAATCGGAATGCTAATCGGAAATCGGAAAATAATAACGTTCATTGAAAACAGCACGTTAAAAACTAATCAGATAAATCATTAAGCATTTTAACTTTAGATAAATCAATACACAATTAATTGATAAAATTAAAGTAAATAGATGAATTAATTAAGTCTAGTTATTTCTGGAAAAAATGAATGTATGTAAAAGCTGCTGTATGTAAAAATGTTATAGTTAATAGATAATATTTAAGTGTATTCTGAAGGAATTAAGTTATGTTATATTTACTGGGAGAATTATTCAGCAATATGTAAACACGTATAAAATGGTATAAAGTACATTGAAAGATGGTGATTTTCAAGAACAGTTATGCTCTGTGATTTCGTATATTCGCATGAAGTAATTTTTCACGATGCTACGATAAAAATATAGTATAATCTTATTTTCTATAGGTAACCCAAGTATAACAGTTGGTTATGAAAAATGCCAGTCTTAGACATTATTTTTAATAATTTCCTTTTTTAAATAGAAATAAATTATAGATAAACAGTTAGAGGAATTCCGTGCTTGACAATCTCTGAAATGTAATATAGTACCGCGAAAAAAAAACACAATTCCACTTTAGGATAGAATAACATTAAATATGATTAATTCATTGATGACTCACTTTTATAAGTGGCATTATCTTTTATACATAAATTTGGTACGTCAAGTTGATGCAGATATATACAAAGGAGGAGTGTGGAAAGTTTGGATAAACACCTAGAACAAATATGATATTAAATATATATATATATATATATATATATATACATGAAGGAGAGGTCTGGAAAGTGTGTGTGTGTGTGTGTGTGTGTGTGTGTGTGTGTGTGTGTGTGTGTGTGTGTGTGTGTGTGTGTGTGTGTGTGTGTGTGTGTGTGTGTGTGTGTGTGTGTGTGACAAAAAATAAATAAGATTCCATTTTTCTCTAATAGATTATTCGCAACTGGTGTGGTAATGGCACAGAAGTGTATGCAAATAAAAGTTTTCGAAAAACTCAGGTCCATATAATTTTTATAACATTACTTAATTACATTGGAATCAAATAATAATTGTAATCAATAATTACTTACTTTGCTTCCAAACGACGGAGCAGTTCTTGATTATTTGTTGTTGATTCGGATCCAATAAGAAAAAACGTATTATCAGTTTCTATATCAGCATATTTTCCTGCGTGATTTGCTTGATCTGGATGGAACAATGCTATTATAAAATCAGCAATAATATTATTTATTATATGAGTAAAGAATCGAAATAATTTATATATATTATAAAAAATAAAATAAATAAATTTCTGAACCAGGTATATAAATGTGTCCTGCCCTTTATATGGAATTTCTCGAAATTGAATTTTTATATGGTGGCGAGCATGGACCTGTAAAAACGTCATCACAAAAGCGTAACTGTTTTTCATGATAAATTTCTGAATAACGCTTGTAAAAACTGTTTTTAACTTCAATAAAATGGACAACAAAATATGAAATGCGTACTAAAACAGAATGCGTTAATTATTCTTAATGACTACCTCCAGATTTCCGATAGACGAAAAGAGATTAATTTTGTATTTGACATTTCATTCCTGTTGCATCTGGGATTGTTTTGCTCTTAACAGTTCAGTTAACAGTTTGTTTAGATGAGGCAGGGCAAATCATGGGTTAATGAATCAGGTTGAGGATGTTTCAACTCTGTCTTCAAAATTTCAGTGTTACAGTGGCAGCTGATAGTTTCGTGATGTAGATACAGCTACCTTTCAATATTTCATAATGAATCAGCTTACAGTATAGTATTATGAGTTTCCAACTGCCGTTGGTAAACATCTAATGTAATGAGATCACTGAAATGTGTTCATAGGTTCTAACGAAAAGCAATATACGATTCTCAGCATGATTATATCTTTTCAGTAATAGTATGATACCATTTGCATATTACAAGCTTTTATTGTCAGAAAATTATGGAATTTCGTCCTTCTTAAATAAACAGACTATGAATAAATATATTTGATATAGTCTATACACCATACAAATAAATATGATTTACATGGTATCACATAAGATGTGTGATACTATACGTTTTATGATACCGCATAACATATAGCTGTGGTATAACATGTAGTCTCATATAAAAATATATGTTCTCTTCCTAACATATATTTCTAACCATGTTCTTTCTCTGATGTAGATACCACTTCTAGTTTTGATTTTAACCTTTCGTCTATACTCTCTCTCTCTCGCACACACACACACATACTAATATTATAATATAATACAAATGTTATATTATTAGTATTATATTATATATAATAATAATATACTATATTATAATACTAATATTATAATTATAGTAATAATTATTAGTGATATACACTGATATAATTCCTTTGACAGATATTAGTGTCTAAATTCTTTTTAGAGTATGGTGTATTCATACACAGGATTAAATAATAAAATTAAATAATAACGGAAAAATGATTCATGCTATATATATATAAATACATAAAGATTTTACCATCATCTTTGCAATTGTATGTTATAGCTTCCTTGGTTAAATTCTCCTTCGTCAAAGAACACATTTTAAGAGAAAAATGAGGTATGTTTTGCTTTAAGCATTCCTTCTTCCATACAGAGTCGCTGATATAGTCATACTCTATTACATGTGAAAACTGGTCTTTTAAATCGTTTTCTCTTAGTGACAAGACACTACAGATGACAATATGAGCTTTTTCAGTTCTACATTGGAAGAAATAGGATATAATGAATAACAGTTTTAAATAAATTCACTTTTTTAAAAAAAGTTTGTTTTGAAAATTATAATTAAAAAATCTATATATACATAACTACACTGGTGTCTAAAATCTATGGACGAATGTTTACCTCACTTCAAATTTTCATGACTACAGCAAAATATGGACATAAATTTATTGCCAGCATACTAATGAATTATATTACACAAAAATGTGTTATAAATTTCTTAAAATTAAATTGCAATACGCTTTTTTGGAATTAACTACGTTCCTAAGGACGTAGGTAAGGAATTAATGTATAGTGCTTACAGAAAGCTATGCAGAGAGACATTTCAGTATGGAATATGTCCACCTCGTACTGCGATGCAGCTCTTACAACGTCGAACCATGCTTAGCACCAACTTCTTCAGGCAAACTCGTCTACTTCTCCTTCAGAACAAGGATAAGGCGTTGTTTCTTTTCTGGAGGAGAATTTCAAGCAGCAATACATATTCCTACTGCACCCCAAACGTGTTTATGGGGTTGAGATCGGGGTAGCGTGCTGGCCACTCGATTCGATTAATATCCTTGATCTCCAGAAGTATTTCCAATGATCGTGTACGATATAGTGTGGCATTGTCATCCATAAAAATGTATTCTCCGCCAACAGCACCCCACGGTACAATCGAATATGATGTTGAAGAACTTCATTGCAATTTCATTTACCAGGTCATAGTTCCTTTTTCCAGCACCTGTAGCTCGGTGCGTCAATTAATCATAACGCTTCCCCACACCATGACCCCAGCACCGCCGTATCTATCCTTCTCAAGAACATTCTCACGACGGTAAGCAGTACCATTTCACGCCAGATCAAGTGTCGTCTAGAATAGAGGCAAGACTAAAAGGACTCATAAAGAGTACATTATCCCATTGGTGTTTTGTCCAATTTTTACGGATACAACACCACTGAAAACATGCTTTGTGATGAGCTGTGGATAAAGGGAAGCAGACTACAGGCCTTCTGGCGTATTTGTCTACTTCTCGCAGACGTTCTTGCCAGAGTTTGTCGAGATATCTGCGTACTTGTGTTTGAATCGAGCCAACTTTCAAGCTGACCTACTTGGTGTGTCAAATACGCTTTGCTGTTATAACCAAAAATCTGTCTTCATGCTTCATGGTAGAGCGAAGCTGACTTCTTAGCAAACGTCTGGAACACCTTTATGGGTCAATGTACACGTTCCATTGGTTTGAAACGCTGCCCAGAGCCTGGATACAACGCTATGTAAGATTTCAACAGCTCTGGCAATATTAGTAATGTTTCGGCCTTCTTCAAGTTTTTCAATAATTCTCCCCGAATGAAATCATTTGGATGACGTCTTCGAGACATTACAAAACTTCCAAGTTTGCAACTTTATTCCTTCACAAAAAAGAGCTTCCTTTAAACACAATTCGCTTAGCACAGCCTTTGTTTTTTATCCTGTTGAATGCTACCACGTAATCCCTTCGCGCCATTTGAAAAAATGTTAATGGATAAACCCTTTCTACTCGAAATAGTCAGTTATACAAATTGCCACAAGCTGATTCGTCTGAATTTGCGGTTGTCATCAGAAATAGTGTTCATCTTCAGAAATAGTGTTCGTCCTTAAGTTTTGAACCAGTGTTATATAAATGAACTTTCCATTATATACGAAAATATTTAGATGTATCAAGAAAATATGACTACTCATTCAAAGGAAATGTTCTCTTTTGATGGAAAGGGATATGAAAAATAAATTACAATAAAGGTTTTAAATCATAAGCTTATAAGAACGTCTTTCTTTAAAATTAATAGTGCTGTTTCTTCCTTAGTCCTCGTAGCAGTCAAAGTAACGGTGTTCCTGGACTATAGTAATCAAATCAAATACTTAAAGCGTGGGGGGGGGGGTGAAAAGAATATCATGAATTTAAAATAACGTACATAATGGGTAACGAGAAAGCGGTGAACTTATTTTTTTGTTAGAAGGCCTAAGTTGCTCTAAGAAGTTTACATCGCACAACAGACACATAGCATACTACGCTTAGTACCCATAAAGCTTATTACGAATAGTGCTATGCTTTTTTGCATTGAGCATTTTCGTTTCAAATTCTTTTTTTCAAGTCTTTTGATACGTACGAGTGTTTTATATACAGAATGAATGAATAATATCAGCTAAAAAAAGCTTGTTTTATAGTTATTGCAGTAGTAAAGTTAAGTTAATTCATAGCAAGAAGCACTTTCGTAGATACGTTTTATTTCAATGATTATTTTATCGACATCTTACTAACTTCAGTGACGCAACAGAACCATGTATAATAGAATCTTGTTTTTCAGCATAGAATTATTTCTCGAAATGGGTGAAGTGAAAAGTGATTCATTTTAAAAAAAGTAAGACAAAAGGCTGACTCTCCCCTACGGCAAGAAAATGTAAATATTCAATGTCTGATATTCCAGACGTAAAAGTTTCATTGTGGATTCGATTGTAACAGGACACGTACTGGGTGGAGTAAAGGTTTGGAATTTTTCATTTAAAATTAGCTGCAAAATCCCTGCTGGCAAGGTTAACTCGATGCTGAACATTACATTATAATGTATGTAAGAGATGTATAGAACTCATAGTACACAACATTTGTAGATGGTTACTCAATACTGCATGTGTGTGTGTCATGAAAATAACAAGCTCTGCTTTTATCAGGCAATGTGTACTACTATTTCCAGACTTTAAAAGTTTGAAATTAAAGGTCGTCATGAATATTTATTTGAATTAAAAAATACAAATAGAGTACGGATATTTTAGCCCATACTCCGCTCCAATGGCTAGTATCCTATCAAAGTTTCGTGCAGGCATAAATAAAATATGAAAGGGGGGGGGATAACAAATTCTTGATTATTGTCTTTATGACAGAAATAAATAATTTATTATAGCTCTTATGTTCCTAATAATTGTCAGTGCTAATAATTGTCAAATTCTTGATTATTGTCTTTATGACAGAAATAAATAATTTATTATAGCTCTTATGTTCCTAATAATTGTCAGTGCATCATGAAAGACTTCCTATGAATTTCCAGTAGAAAGTAAGCTGATAGAACGGATTTTTATCATTCTTCTGATTTTATTCTTTTCAAAGCACGTGTTTACAGGCGTAGCATTGTTCTTTGAGATGGATAGTTATTGTGCTAGCAGGTGTAATGGTGGGACCTTAAAATTCCCATACCACAGGACCTAGCAGTCAAGATTCTATGTACTACGACCAATGGAACTAAGCATACTATCTAAAACGAAACAACCACACATCATTACGCTGTTACCTGCATACTTCATTGTCAGGACAATGCACTCAAATGAAAACGTCTCCAAGTATCCTTCTTATTCAAACTTATTCATCAGAGCAGAGCATGAAACATTTGTTCCACATGGCCAATTTCCATTTCTCCATGACCCAGGATATGTGTATTATCGTCTTCATGCTGATCGATCATATATACAGGGTGGTTCAAAATTTAACGTTAAAACTTTGAGGGAAGGTAGAGAACATCAAAATCAACCATATTCACATACGAAAGCATGACAGGAAACGCCACCCGAAAGTGTTAGGTGGCGCTGTTTGCCAGCGCTCCAGGTGAGCAATTGAGGCTTCCTCATTCAAGCTTTCGACTTCGTACGAAGAACATGCGTCGTTTTACGAACGCTGAGATAGTAGATATGCACCTCGTTTACCATATTATGTATCCAAATACTATTGAACTGTTCAGTTACGCCTAATAAAGTTTTTTACACTACTTTCTGCCTTGTGTTATTTCTGTATCTTTTTCTTTTGATTTTTTTTTGTTTTGCATTCTGCATTTTATATCTAATACGTTACCTGAGAAATTTATGGTAAAATTAAAGATGCACCATATGAAAAAGCAATATATAAAAAATTTAAGTTTTCATATATATATATATATATATATATATATATATATATATATATATATATATATATATATATATATATATGTGGCGATTAGTTTTTACTCGGTTGTTATACATTTCAAAAAATAGATTTAATGACTCCAAGACCGAGATAACATATAAAGATTTTAATGATAAATACTACTAGTTTCGGCATATAGCAGCCTTCTTCAGGTATTTATAAAGGAAAGGAATACTAATAAACATTGAATTATTTAAATAAACAAACTGGAAATTACAGGTACAAATTGCCTCACATAATCGATACATAAAAACGTTGTATTTTTCAAGTTGTTCCAACTGGCGTGCCATTGTTTGTTGCAATTGTGCGTGCAAGTTCACGTGAACGCCAATATTGAATAACTGCAGCATGGCTATCTGGGATGTTATAACTTAAATTATTATTTAAGTGGACCGGGTTCAGTAGGATTTCCCGTGATTCTACGATTTTTCTTTCAAACTCATCTTCACAGCGAAAAATATTTTCTGATCTATTCCAGCATACAGAGTGGCTTTGTTGGTCATCATTAGGATTATTTGAAAAAAGAACATGACTGGATAAAGCAGTTGCATGAGATCTTTTGTATGAGATGTCTCTCTTATGCTCTTCTATGCGTTGTTCAATAGATTTGTTAGTTTGACCAAAGTATGGGATATTGCAATCACACCACAATTTATATACTCCAGGGTACTTAAGGTTGTGATGAGTAGGTTTTGGATGGCTGATTAGAGAGCGGATTTTTGGAAGTGTGGTGAAGAAGGTCCTGATATTATATTTTTTAAGGACTTTAGCTATTTTCTTAGAGACTGTGCTAATGTATGGAATAGAGATGCTACCTTTAAAATTAATAGTCTCTGTTGTGCACTGCTTAGGAGGGTTCAGAAGAAGTTTCTTAATTGTTTTTTCAGAGTATCCATTTTGTTTAAAAATAAGAGTGAGGTGATTCATTTCTTTTTGTAGTTCATCTTGTTCATTTAAGAGAGAACGTGCTCTGTGTCCTAAGGTAGATATAATTCCAAGTTTTTGTGGTGGAAAATGATGAGAAAGATTATGCAGATATCTATTGGTATGCGTAGGTTTTCTGTACATAGAGATTTTTAATCTTTCAGAGTATCGTGTAAGCATAACATCCAAAAAAGTTAAAGAGTTATTATTTTCTATATCAGCAGTAAATTTTATATTAGGATGTTGGATGTTTAGATGACGAAGAAAATCTGTGAGAGCTGTGTGCCCGTGATTCCAAATAATGAATATATCATCAACATATCTTTTCCAAACTTTTGGTTTAAATGAGAAGGAAGATATGGCTTTCTTTTCAAAGTCTTCAAGGAAGATGTTAGCTAGCACAGGGGACAAAGGGTTGCCCATTGCCAGGCCTTGTTTTTGTTGGTAAATGGAGTCCTTATATCTGAAGTAACCAGAATGAATGCAATGTTTTAATAAAGTGAACATTTTTTTGGATAATTTATCCTGTAGTAATAGCAATGGGCAAACCTACTCATCACAACCTTAAGTACCCTGGAGTATATAAATTGTGGTGTGATTGCAATATCCCATACTTTGGTCAAACTAACAAATCTATTGAACAACGCATAGAAGAGCATAAGAGAGACATCTCATACAAAAGATCTCATGCAACTGCTTTATCCAGTCATGTTCTTTTTTCAAATAATCCTAATGATGACCAACAAAGCCACTCTGTATGCTGGAATAGATCAGAAAATATTTTTCGCTGTGAAGATGAGTTTGAAAGAAAAATCGTAGAATCACGGGAAATCCTACTGAACCCGGTCCACTTAAATAATAATTTAAGTTATAACATCCCAGATAGCCATGCTGCAGTTATTCAATATTGGCGTTCACGTGAACTTGCACGCACAATTGCAACAAACAATGGCACGCCAGTTGGAACAACTTGAAAAATACAACGTTTTTATGTATCGATTATGTGAGGCAATTTGTACCTGTAATTTCCAGTTTGTTTATTTAAATAATTCAATGTTTATTAGTATTCCTTTCCTTTATAAATACCTGAAGAAGGCTGCTATATGCCGAAACTAGTAGTATTTATCATTAAAATCTTTATATGTTATCTCGGTCTTGGAGTCATTAAATCTATTTTTTGAAATATATATATATATATATATATATATATATATATATATATATATATATATATATATATATATATATATATATATATATATATATATATATATATATATATATATATATATATATATATATATATCACTTTACATGCATGGCGACCAACGCTTGGACGATCGTGTCATTTGCGGCTCAAATTATATCTCGTAAGAATACAGTAGCTTTGCGTATTTGACAGTAAATTTCTTAGAAAACTTCGTCATGGACAAAGTTCAGTCTAATAAATATTAGACTCTCTCTGTACACTCAAAAATAGAAAGCTTAAACTTCGTATACATATAATTTTTTGATCTAGATCATATGAAATATTATACTTATAATAGTGTTTACAGGAATTAAATCATATTACACCTTATTATATTGTCCCTGTTAGTACCTTCCGGTTAACACCTTATTATATTGTCCCTGTTAGTACCTTCCGGTTAACACCTTATTATATAACACCTTATTATATTGTCCCTGTTAGTACCTTCCGGCGGCTTTCAGGTCATGCTTCCCTATGTAAATATGGTTGATTTTGATGTTCTCTACCT
Source organism: Typopeltis vanoorti (assembly GCF_054136105.1). NCBI lineage: Eukaryota > Metazoa > Arthropoda > Arachnida > Uropygi > Thelyphonidae > Typopeltis > Typopeltis vanoorti. The sequence continues at coordinate 142,607,603 of NC_143551.1, forward strand.
GCCCTCAAGGTGTGTACGTTGAATTTTGAACCACCCTGCATATATATATATATATATATATATAAGAATGATCATTAACTCGGTTAACATACATATTTTTATAAAGAATTGAATGACTAGAATCGAGATTTAAGTAAAAAGGTTTTAATATAACAACACGACTAGTTTCGGCTTGAAATAGCCTTCATCAGGTGCAATTATAAAAGAAAGAAAAAACACTAAAACACTGAAGTTTAAATAAACTATGAACATCATAGAGAGTCTCTATACATAATTGACACTAAATCGTTGTGGTTGTATTTAAAGCTGTTCTTTGGTTAGTTGTATTGTTGGGAAAGTGCGTGCTAGTAGCATCTCGTGAACGCCAGTACATGATTACAGCTGAATGACAATCTGGGAGGTTGTAACTCAAATTATTATTTAGATGAACAGGATTGAAGATGATTTCTCTAGATTCCACGAATTTTCTCTCTAGTTCATCATTGCAACGGAAGATGTTAGTAGATTTTTCCCAGCAGACTTTGTGACTTTGGTTTTCATCATTAGGATTAGTCACCAATATCTATCTGAAACGCTCTGAACTATATATTTCCGTGTACTTATTGTTAGGCATATGAGACAAGACAATAATCCAAGTACTTATTAAAACTTAAGTATAGTTTATTGTCTTTCTTTTAAGTTTACTGCGGAGCTTGAAACGGATAATTCCTTGCCTTTTCTTGATATCAAACTGACTCGCTCTTCTGGTAAACTCAAAATATCGATATATAGAAAGCCCACTTCCCTCCTCATAAGCTTGGAATAATTTCCGCCTTGGGACATAGAGCCCGTTCTCTTCTGGATGACCCAAATGAACTTCTTACAGAAATAAACCATCTGAAAACTTCTTTCGAAGTTAATGGATATTCCAAGAGAATCATTGAAAAATTCTTTCTTAATCCTCCTAGACATCACTCAGAAGAAACAAATAGATTCAGAGGCAATATATCTATTCCTTACATAAGTACAGTTTCACATAAATTATCAAAGGTTCTAAGAAAATACAATATCAGAACCTTGTTCACTCCACTTCCAAAGATCCTTTCTTAATAAGCCACCCAAAACCTTGTCATCATCAACTCAAATACCCTGGTGTATATAAAATATTGTGTTATTGTGATATTCCTTATTTTGGGCAGACAGACAAATCTGTCGAATTGCTATGGAAGAACACATGAGGGACATTACTTACAAGAGACAGCGAGCCAGTGCATTATCAAGTCATATCCTTTTCTCGGCTAATCCTAATGATGAAAATCAAAGTCACAAAGTCTGCTGGGAAAAATCTACTAACATATTCTGTTGCAATGTAACTAAGAGTAAAATCGTGGAATCTAGAGAAATCATCTTCAATCCTGTTCATCTAAATAATAACTTGAGCTACAACCTCCCAGATTGTCATTCGGCTGTAATCATGTACTGGCGTTCACGAGATGCTACTAGCACGCACTTTCCCAACACTACAACTAACGAAAGAACAGCTTTAAATACAACCACAACGATTTAGTGTCAGTTATATATTGAGACTCTCTATGATGGTCATAGTTTATTTAAGCTTCAGTGTTTTAGTGTTTTTTCTTTTTTCTTCCTTTTATAATGGCACCTGATGAAGGCTGTTACAAGCCGAAACTAGTCGTGTTTTTATATTAAAAGCTTTTTACTTAAATCTTGATTCTAGTTATTCAATTCTTTATATATATATATTTATTTATTTATTTATTTATTTATTTATTATTGCTAGGGAAAGATTGAGAAGTACAGAACTTCCTTGAAAATTCGTATAGATTTCTATAAGTGGTTCTGTTGTGGAATCGCTTATGGAATGTGCTTGTGGCTGTTAGCATCTATCTCGAAACTCATTTTTTTCCGGATCTGACAGTGAAATGGTAGCAATTTTCCTGTCGGTTAATCGAATGGACTGAACTCAGTGTTACCTGTGGACTTCAATTTCGTCAGTTGCGAACTGGCAAAGCATCGAAGAAGTTAAAGTTAACAGAATGCGAAATGGGAACTTGGAATGCAAAACTGCATTCCAAAGTTCACATTTTTCTCAAATGATATCCCCTCTCCATCTGAAACGCTCTTAACTACATATTTCCGTGTACTTATTGTTAGACATACGAGACAAGACAATAATCCAAGCACTTATTAAAACTTAAGTATAGTTTATTGTCTTTCTTTTCATTCTACCTGACGTTAGTGTTAAGACGCTAAACGGCATTGCTTTGGAAACCGGTTACCGTCAGTGATGACTGAACTTAATACCAACCATTTGATCCCTCATAGTAATGAAAGACAAAACAATCATTCCTCGGTTCTGATTATGTCACCAAGCACAATTATCACCTAGAATATTTATTTACAATCCTGAAAGTTTTTTTTTTGTTTTGCATTCTGCATTTTATATCTAATACGTTACCTGAGAAATTTATGGTAAAATTAAAGATGCACCATATGAAAAAGCAATATATAAAAAATTTAAGTTTTCATATATATATGTATATATATATATATATATATATATACATATCACTTTACATGCATGGAGACCAACGCTTGAACGATCGTGTCATTTGCGGCTCAAATTATATCTCGTAAGAATACAGTAGCTTTGCGTATTTGACAGTAAATTTCTTAGAAAACTTCGTCATGGACAAAGTTCAGTCTAATAAATATTAGACTCTCTCTGTACACTCAACAATAGAAAGCTTAAACTTCGTATACATATAATTTTTTTATCTAGATCATATGAAATATTATACTTATAATAGTGTTTACAGGAATTAAATCATATTACACCTTATTATATTGTTATTCATATCGAATAAGTGGAAAGTGAAAGTTGAGTTAGCATTTTGACGAGCATTTAGACGAGCCATTTGATTGAAAAGATCCCGGGTTTGCATCCCGTCTCTGACGTGAGGAACCGTTATCAGATCTTTACAATCAAGTGGTGAATTAGCCGGTCTAATACGGAGACAAATGGTTTTTCTTCTGATACTGGATTTTCGTCCCTCAGAGCAGGCAAACCTTCCCCCCGTAAAAACCCAATTTGTCTGCAGACAACATACCCTTAAGGAATGCAACAGAAGAATGGCATGCCGAATACATCAAATTCGCTGAAGTCCCGAATTAGAGGACTCGACGTCATGGACGGATGAGAAATGGATAGCTGGAAAAGTAAAGTATTGAAGTTTACGCGTTGTTAATTCGTCGATTCATAACTATTATGAAAAATCGCATCAATACATAAGAATAAGATTATTGTATTCTATTGTTATATTTTTATTCCTCTGTGGGTGGTGAATATGTATTAGTTTAGTATTTGGGGAAATATTGTGTATTTAATGTGGTTATATATAATTATGAAGTTATGATTTCAAAAATCTTACCTGAATATACCTGAGTAATCAGTGATGAAAATACTTAAAGGAACAACATCTGTTTCCACATCCAAGGAGCCTTCTAAAACGTTCTGAATATATGGTAATATCAGCTTGGGATAATTCCTGACGATGATTAATAACTGTAATAATAATATATATTATTACATAATTAGTACAATTTTAATGACAAGTTATATTAATCGAATTCTGTATATACACTGCTTGGTAAGAAGTCAACTGACATCCCCCATGGGCAACGTGCATCGTACCATGTAACGAGTCACGTGTTTGTTGCTGGTATAAATTGGATGTATGTGATGTTACCAAGTCAGTGCGACTGTGTTCAAATGAAATGACTGCGAGAAGAGAAGTGACGGCGTTGGAAAGAGGCGCTGTAATAGGATGTATTTTGCAGGCCTATAATTGCTGACAACTTGGGCCATCCCAAATCAACAGTCATTGATACCATACTGAGATGGAAGCGCAGGGAGTCAAATGCAAGTGCTACCCGCAGTAAACGACTCACCGAACGTGACCGTAAGATACTACGAAGGATAATATGTAAATAACGCTATTCGTCAGCCAACATGTTGAGTGCGAGTTACGAGCATCGACTGGAACACAAATATGCACAAAAGCATTCAGAATCGAGGATTACAACATGCGGTCCCACCATGGTTTCCATGGTGGGACCGCAATATGCAAGCCCCAACATTACCCAATCCAACATACAGCGTCGTCATCGGTGGTGCAAAGAGCGTGTACAGCGGTCGTGGAAGTTGGAAAACTGTGTTATGGAATTATTGAACGACGAATCACGCTACACCTTCTACCGAACAAATGGACGGACGTGTATGTGTGTGTGGGGGGGGGGGGGGTGCCTGGTGAACGCGTCTTACCAGAGTGCGTAACCCCAACTATGAAATTCGGAGGTAACGGTGTGATCCTGTTTTTCCTGGTTTGGCCTCGGACCGCTGTTTGTGGTGCCATAAACATTGAATTTCGAGAGGTATCTAAACATTGCTTCGATGCAATGCTTCTTACTTTGTAACGTTTCTACGGAAGTGACTATTATCTCTTTCAACAAGACAATGCACCGTGTCATAAAGCTGCTTCTGCTGTAACCGCCTGGCTTGTGGACATAAACATCATCACGCTTGACTGGCCTCCACAGAGCCTTGATCTCAACCCTATTGAACATCTATGGAATGAAGTTGAGCGTCGGGTGAGGTCAAGGCACCTCCATCCCACAATAGTCCAGGACTTCATTACATGCCTACATGAAGAATGGTCCAATACTCCTATTGATTGCTATCGTATGATTTATATATATATATATATATATATATATATATATATATATATATATATATATATATATCATCCTTTCTCCTCCTATTGGTTTTATCAGGTTCTGTAAATGATAGTCTTTCAATTTGTGATCAATACACATATTATATAACCTTCAATTCTTTCTACCGATTTCGTGGAACCTTTACCAGAGATTCCTTATCTCTTCTCGAAATACAGGTAAGGAAGATTAGTGCTATTGTCTAGTTGTGGTCTAATCAAAGCAGTATAGAATGGAACAAATACTTCTATAAATTCTATGTTGTACTCTCTCTCTCTTTCCCTCCCCCCCTCAAAAATGATTACGAATAATGTGATTTAAATATATTGAGAGTGTGGAGAAATGCAAGGTTGTATAGAAAGCATATTATTCTTAATCATTTTTGCATATTTGAAAACCATTAAAAATCTCATTTTAAACCAGACATACATATAAAAACGTTAATAATACCATTTCAAGGAAAAATAGATCAACGGATCCATACTTCTTATCCTCCTTTTTTAGTGTTGAAAGTGCAGCCTGTAACAAGGCCTCTGATAGGAAAGCCAATAGCATGAACTAGGACATGAGAAATATACCGGCTGTAGAATAATTGCCTACCACACGACTAACTGTAAGATAGAAGGCGTAAAAAGCGTTTTTTTTCTTCTTTTGATCACACAAAAGAAACAATGTGTGTCAATGAGTAGAACACGCATTAACAAACATAAATATACTGTCCACATGGCCTTAGTTGTTTCGTTGTTATTCCAAATATTCTAGCACAATTATCTAATCCACCAAACAGTCATCACACGAGTATATGGACAATTTACATACTAATTTGCCATGTGGAAATTTGTCAAAAGGCTCTGCAAATATAAATATCGCAGTATATGTGGATTCATATCCATGAATCTGTTTTCACCTTATCATAAATGTATCAAGATAATTGAAGACATTCCCCACATATCTTTAAAAGACTCCCTAATAGAGATTTAAAGTGATCTGTTTATCTACGAGCGGAGACGGAAAAGTTCTGATTAACACTTTGAACAAAAATTATATTAAAGCAACTAATTTCTCTGTGTCTGATCGGTAACAATGATGTCTTTTAGTTGGAAAGATCTGGATTCGAATCCCGTCCGGGACACAAAGAACCCTTATGAGAGCTTTTCAAATGAAAGTGAGTTAGCTGTTCTTATATGTAATTGTAGCGTTTTCCTCCCTAAAACTCGTGTTTTAGCTGAACAAAATGGTCAGAAGAACACGCAGTTAACAAACATAGGTTCATAGAATTAGTTGCTTCGGTTGTAATTCAATACAATCAACTCAATCTGCAGAAATAACCCAAGTATCGATTTTCCAGGGGTATGGTGGATATGATTTTCTACATCATATTAAAAAAATAATTTTAAAAAAAGCGAAGAAAACAAAACTGTAAGCCAAACAGTGGTTATTTCTTCCCAGGCTAAATTTCCATGAACCTGGAAGGATGTTCAGAATCGACAGCTGTGTTCAAATCATGTACTGTTACTATCCAACACATTAATAATAATCGGATTCTGTCCTGAAGAGAAACACATTGCACTGCTACACTTGCAATGCATACTGGAGACTGTTGAGGGAATTGCTATACCAGCAGCTAAGCGATGCTTCACAGAGTAAGATACCATAGTCTTGTAGTTGCCTCAAGACCACTCACTTCTACATCACAGCTTCACATAACGACTGTTATTGTGTAAAGAGCAAAAGTAGTGGACTTTGCAGTGACATAGAAGATATTGAGGCTGATTTTTGCTTAGAAATGCTATTCCAGTTTTTCGCATTGATCAGCGGATAGCGAGCTATTGTGAGAGTGGAAGGAGATTGGAGAAGGAGATAGTCTGGTGGCGGCCACAGAGACATTGAAATATCGTTATAGCATCTTTGCGGCGCATTGCCTTCACATGAAAAAATGAAGGGTACGTGTTTCGTGCATTTCGTAGATTAGTTTATTTAATAGTTTCGTTTATTATTATAATAATGTGTTTATAATATTGTATATTATAATATTATAATATGGCATTATAATACTTCATTTATAATGCTCACGGAAATGTAAGCATTATTTCTATCTAGGATGACAAATCTGATTAAATCATTCACTAGAGGACCATAGCCGATCCTATGCGACACTGCCCAGGTCTGAAATAGGATGCTGTGAAACTGTAAAGATATAGTTTGATATTAATAGTGTTACTAGGAAGGCTGTTTCAAGTAGTCTGGCCTGGCACCGTTAGTTTCGGCGAATTTAATCCGAAATGCTGTGCTGTCGCTCATTGTGGGGTGTCGCTTCCGCTGCATTCATCGAAAGCTACCTGCATAGAACTTTCAGAAGGTAATGAGTTGAAAAAGTATTCATAAAAGAATGGTTTGAATGCAACACAGAAAACTGTACTGACTTCTTATTTATGCTGTTACCAGTCTCATCGAACATAACTAGTTTTTCCGTTTGCCTTTGATTTTGTTCTAAAGCAAAATCAAAAACAAACCGAAATGACAGTATATTTCGTTAGTTTCTTGATGGAGAAGTAGCACGATTTTTGAGAGCATATACAAAAATTTATCGTAATGATTTAATCTCCCAATCTCAAATTCAAAATATCCTCTTTAATATCGGTTGTAACAATCACAACCGATATTAAACTTCATTGATTTTTCTTTCAGACTGTAGCCTCTCTCTCTCTTTGTGTGTGTGTGTGTTCTTTTTAATGCATACTGGGGGATATTGCACATTACAATAGTGCCTCTAATTTCCCTTGAACTGTGACAGAGGAATTGATGAAAGAGATTACGTAAAGAAATAGTCTAAATACCGAGTTTTAACCACACTTACCTTTTGCATATTAAGACAAATATTCATGGTGCCTTCATGTCTTAAGTTGAATATCTTGGAAACTTGGGAACAAAGTGTAGTCATCTTTGGATGCAAAATATTTCGCTCACAAAATATGATTTCGATCTCAGACAACTTCTTGGTTAGTGGCTGAAAATATGCTAAAATAAAAGAAAATATAACTATTATATTAAGGCGTAAGCTATGTATTCATTGTATATGCATAATTGATTCAAAATAAACCCTTTTCTAATTAATATTAATGAATATGGACAAATGATAAAAATGGGTAAAGGAAAAGTTTTATTAGCTTGTAAGTAATGATATTAAGCAAAGTTAAAGGGCTTTTTAATATGTCTCAGAACAGGGAAGATTCCGCAGGAATGGAAGGAATGTATAGTGATTCCATTGCACAAGGGTGGTGAAAGACCGATGTACCCAATTATCAACCAATTAGTATCTCAGGAGTGGCGGTTAAGAATTTTGAAAAATTGGTTAGGGCTTGCATTCAGAAATGGGCTGACAGTGAATCTCTCCTCTGCAAAGAACAACACGGGTTTACCAAGGGAATGTCATGTTTTAGCAACTTGCTCACATTCTATAACAATGTTACCATTGAACTAGACAAGGGGAATGGATACACCATGACACTTTTGGATTTTTTTCTACGGCTTTTGACAGAATACAGCATGGTAGGCTGTTGCATAAATTGGAGAAAATGGGTTTGGGTTATTCAATATTGGCATAGATGAGAGGATGACTGACGGACAGATATCTAAAAGTGGTATATGTGATGCGAGTCTGGAAGATTTAAGGTAACTAGTGGTATACCATAAGGATCAGTGCTTGGCTCGCTGTTATTCAATCTGTACATTAATGATATTGGGAAGGATTTGACAAACGACATATTTGCTGATTATGCAAAAATAGGTAGAGTAATCAGGAATGTTGCCGATATGCAGTTGCAGAATGATTTCAACAGGCTGGAATTGTGAGTATGGGTAAATAAATGGGTGTCCATTCAATGTAAAATCATTCACTTCGGCGTGATTAGATATCCAATGTCGTATTATATTGGTGGGATTAGGCTAGAATAAACGAATGAGGCTAGGGATCTTGGGATGTTAATAGATAGGAAGTTGAACCTCAGGGGTCATGTGGCAAAGATTGCAAATACAACTCAAAAGATAATTGCAATGCTGAAACGAACGTTCACATGTAAAGATAAGGATGTTATTTTGCCTCTTTACAAAGCCTTGATAAGACCTCACTCGGACTATGTGCGCAAGTTTGGTTTCCGTTGTGATTCTGATATATTGGAGAGAGTACAAAGGAGAGTGTTAAAAATTATATCAGGACAGTGGAATACTGAGTAGACAGATTGAGAATTTGTAGACTGCAGACACTAGCAGACAGGAGAAAGAGGGGAGATATGATTGAGACTTACAAACTTCTGAAAGGGTCATACAGGATTTCAATTGGTGAAATTTTTCAATTTATGGATTGTGGGGAAAGGACGAGAGGGCATACTTTGAAGTTGAGAATGAACGCTGCTAAGAAGAGGATGAGGACTATATTTTTCTCTCATAGGGTGGTGCGTAATTGGAATGGATTTCCATTGGATGTTGTAAATGCAAGCAGTGTGAATGAATTCAAGAATAAGTATGATAGCTGGTGTGTAGTATGTAGCCTCCCTCGATGAGTCCCTGACTCCCTGGAGGTCTCTCTTAATAATAATAATAATAATAATAATAATAATAATCTGTATGTTTTTAATTGCAGTACAAATGCATTCATGTATATTTGACTTTTCTTATTGTCTGATCATAAAACAAAATCATGCGTATTCATTGCAATCGGTTTTTTGTAAAGTTTAATCATCATCCGACATGAAAACTTGAAATATATGATTTGAAGTCGGCCATAATGCAAAATCATCGCATTATATTAACAAAAGGGTTTTGATACTAATTAAGAGATGAAAAATATATAAAACAACTTTAAGCTACTATTGTAATGTCGAAACGATACATCTAATTAATGCAAATAGCTTTGATGATATCATCACATTTCAATAAAGTAATACGTCTACCAAAATAAATAAAAGAACTACAAAGACTCAGCATTGGTTAGAATTATCTAAATTCATTAATATAGTATGGAGAATAACTATTTGCTATAAAACTACTTATAACTTGGACAGAACAAAACCTGTTCTATTATCATGCTGATAGTATTATTATCTAGGCTCCAGAGAGTCACTCTCACTGTACATTTGCACCGCCTATATTAGAATTATCTCTGTACTTTTACCACACAACAATGGAAATGCTTTCCACTCATTCACCGAACTCCTTGAAAAAAAATCTTCTCTCTTCCTTACTCACATAGCACTTACAGTTTCCTAGAATGACCCGTCTTTCTGCAACCGCCTGTCACCCTATGTAGTAACTGAACTATATCCATCCGACAGGCTACTTTTGCCAGGATGTAAGTGTAGATACTCTTCATTCATTCTCATAATTTGCTTGAATGAAAAGTTTGCACAGTGGTAGATGAGGATGAATAGCTAAAGTAGTAATTAACGAAAGTGTGAATTACTTAAAAGCGAAACACATGGTTACAAGAGGAAATGAAGTATTTATGAGCATTTTTAATCTGTGTATTTTTAACAATATTTTAAAATTTTTATTAATGTAACAACATGCAAAAATTTGAATTTTGGATCTTTATATTCACTTTACCAAACATATTTTACTAATTTTTTTCCCAATTTTTTATTATTGAACAAAATTTAACCAAGTTTTGTCACACTTATAACAAGAAACTGACGATGTAGGAAAAAAGTGTTCAATTTTTAAATTCTATCTATAATAGAATCTATATTGTTTCATCGTAGTTACAAAATCCTTTGACCAGTGTAGTGAGTACCAGACAGGTCAATAAAAGTATCTCAGAATCCCTTGCCATGCTGTGATGGAAATGTGGTGTGATAAATCGAAAACATCAAGTCAGCAAGCGAGTATATTGCCGGATAAAGCTGATGAATACAGGAGAGCAGGCAAACTTCAAGCTTAAACTGATTGCTACAATTAGACAAATTATTGTACAATACTAGACTGCAATGGAGTGTATCTGTATGCAGTGTATGACGAACACTATCCAAAATAAGTAATAAAACAGCACACAACCAGTGACTATGCATGTTCAACAAAAACAATCAGCTACGGCTACAGCGGACGAAGAAGCATCAGCATTCGATACAGCCAGAAGACTGGAGAAAGATCGCATAGAGTGATAAATCACAGAGCCTATTACTTCATGGGAACGGAAGGACAAGCTTATAGCCAAAACATAAAGGTATGAAACCTTAATGCTTGGTTACAAAAATTCAAGACAATGGCAGTGGAGTTACAATGTGAGGTATGATCAGGAGAGTTCTTCTGAAGTCACTTGAAATTAGTAGAGCAAGGGCTGAATAGCACACCCTATTCAAACACTCATAAATGTTAATCACTTACTCTGCACGTTTTGGTTACTGCCAATAGGATGGCGCTCTGTCACGTGTCATTCGGAAATAGTTACACGAACGTAACGTGAATGAATTTCAACCTCACTAATCATCTTTGGGCAGTGGTAGAAGATATTCTTAAAAGAGACCAACATACTAGCAAATCCGATGAAATTGCAGGAAATCATCATCATCTCAGCCTATGTTAAAATACTATAGAATATTTTCTTCTATCTTATGAATTCAAATTCGAATCTGGAAGTAGCTGGAGTCAGGAGAAGTTAAAAAAAAAAGAAAAAATAAAACGTTTTGCTGAGCACTGAATCTCGCTCCACGCAATCCTATTAAGAAAATATGCAATTCGGAGAACACTTTTAGCACAAAAGCTTTCTTTGCGCTTGAAGTATGGTAGTGTAAGGAATTGTAGGATCAAAATCATTCTTAATCCAAATAGATATTTGTGGTTCGAGTAGGTGGAGGCTGTCTTTAGGGCTATCCGAAATATAAGTATTCGGAAAAAAATTCATGTCATTTTCGTGGGTTTGTTTTGTGTGTAATTAAAGACGCACTCAAGCTATCGATTGGATTTTTTTTTTTTTTGCAGAAAATAAAAGTCAGAAAGTAATCTCTCTCTCGCTTCTTCTGAGATAATTTCATGGGAATCTGTTGTTCCTGTGTTTTCGTCTTTGAAATCAGTTAGGGAAATAAAGCTTTTGGAACTGCCATTATTCGTATTATTAAGGAAATGACAATTCTGATTAATATTAAACATTCTAATGTTGTTTATTATTTTAGTTTATAATATTTTCTATTCTAGTTATGATTCTATTTGTGTGTGTGTGTGTGTGTTTCAGTAGTGAATATCAAGCTGTTCAGAGTAGTTTTGTTATTAATATGATTTTTAATCCATACCTTTAAGCATTAGATGATGAGCAGCTTGAAACTCTCTCAAGAACGTTATTGAAGCGTGAAGGCTGTAATTAATCAGACACTCCATAGATTTTACTAATCCATACAGAGCTAGCAAATGGCAGTAAAAGTTTTTCTCGAATTCTGTAAAGGTAAAAATATTAGCTTTTATTTATCTGAAAGAAAAAAATACTGATTCTAATTTGAAATATTCTCTGGTTCGGTTTTTCATTTAACCAAAGAAATTCTGTTAACATATACATTGGAAGACAGTGGAAGTTAATGGCATGCAATAATTATTCAAAGCTCCATTAGAATAGCTATAAATAAATTTATGTATTTACACAGATATTATAGATTCTATAATATCTGTTTATTGATAATAGGTTGCACGTCTTTGCGATACCTGTGAAGAGGACGCTGTCTTTCAGTTTGGGTAAGCTGAAGAACGTCTTCATCTGTGAATTAAATTGGTTGGTAAATTATTTGAAATGTATTATAATGCAATACTATTTCCAATTGAGCCTACGTAGCTCAGTCAGTAGACGAAACCCTTTGGTCGAAAAGACCTGGGTTCGATTCCCATCCATGACTTGAGGAACCTTCATCTGGTCTCTTTCGACGAAAGTTAGCCGTTCTCATTTACAGACATAGGACACTCCGGTAATAAAGATTGACCGACCTATTCCGTGAGAATTCCGGTTTCGAATCGTAACGGGCCTTTAGGCCTAATACATAAAGGAAGAAGAAGAGGCTAATTTCCAATTATAATTAATGAAGATAAATTTTCCAAGTTTCCGACATTTAGACATTTTTTTTTGTGGTAAACGATAACAAAACTGGTCACCCATGGCTGCTGGGACAACGATGTGTGACCAGTTTTGACCAGTAACCAGACGTAAAATATTGGAAGTAAGTATTTATTTCTGTTGATATTATGTTGTAGAATTTCATTAAAATTCGCAGAATGATATGTATAGTCGGCACCTAAATAATAAACTTTCACATAGAGACGGCTGATGAATTTTACAGAATGAGGCAAGGAAACGATAATCCAGAGAATATCAAAAATCGATGCCAAATATAGAGATATAACGTTCAAAAGGTGCAAGTCTTAAATACCATGAGAGGGGATTATTATTTGGCATTTTCTGACACTGATATAAATCCATAGAAATGAATACGTGCGATCGTGCTGTGCAATCACGCAGAGTGTAACTTGAACTTATAGAATGTACCTTGGCTGGAATAACTGATAATGAGGTTTGGTCAAAAACAGGTCGTGTTTGGTGCCTATAGTGATGCACATACTTTAAGTTTGTATTTATACCACAGATGTTTGTGAAATAGATGTGCAAGTGATTTTGTTTGGTGTTTTATATATTTTTGGAAAATTTTAACCATTACAGTGAACCTATAAGCATTTGATATTCTTTCCATGTTGGCATTGGAAAACTTAAAGAGTTTTCCAATTCTTTAAGGAATTATGCTTCATCTAATCGGGAAGCATTCTAATGCATCACCACTAGGTTCAGTTCCGTGTACTATCAACCAATCTTCATAACTTCTTTACTGCTGCTATAACCTCGAATGGAGGAGGTCTGAACTTCTGCAATATATCTGACTTTTCCTTTAAGGATATTACTCACACAACATGCATGACAAGGGGAAGGAACAGTACAGAAGCTGGGAGCATTTTTCTGAAGACCAATTATGGAATCAGCCACATTAAGACTGCTATAAGCCAGATGATGGTTAGTTTTTACCAGATCATGAAGATCACTACTGCTTAAGTCTAATTGGAATTTCCTCCAACTAGGAACATATCCTGTTAGCAGGATACTCATTAATTTTATTACAGTCCTTTGATGGAAAAGGGCCACACCTTGAGATAACTGATCAGAGTAGACCACATAATTGCTCTTTTCTTGTTCATTAGTGGCTGACTCTAATTTCTATAAACCTTAGATTCTTTTCCTAGTCCTCTATTTTGGTCTCCACAAAAAAACAGCATTTGTTTTCTTTCTTACTGGCGTGTTTAATAGAAATGGCAGAGACACATAATTCGCAATGTTCATTTTCCTATTTTGATCCCTAGTCACTTTACTTAAAATAGATTTTCATTTAAAAAAACAAATACTCAATTTTACAAATTTATTGTCAAATGCTACATTTATATCTCCTTTTTTCTGATAAATGTTGTCTGAATAAATCATGCTATATTTATTATTTATATTGAAATAATATTTCTATGCCTTCTGTGCTAACTCTGACTCTTTTCCATTAATACTAGAAGCTGATGTTCTCCTCTCTCTATACATATGAATAAGGACAAGCTTGTCATACTGCTCTTAATATTTCCTTCCAGTGTCGCGACGTCCTGGTGGCCTCCACAAAACTGTTTATGGCGCACCGTAGAGCAATCTCCAGGATAGCTGGCGACTCTGATATGTATAATATACAGGTAACCCTCGTATAACGCGGTACTTATACAACACGGTTCCGATAAAAACACGGTCTACAAATTGCAGTAACCTTTTATCTTTTCATATGTTTTTCACCGCGCGACTTAAAAATAAAATTTTATCTTCGTTAAATTTGTGTCTGCCTGTATCCCGCATGCAATTATAAGTAGCGAATTTATATTAGGGGAAATACCCTTTAGCACGCATATACCTCAATTGTTTACCGTATAAAACGTCTATTCTTGAAAATTGTCCTCGTTTCTGCCAAAAAAGTGCATTAAATCATAAGTGTGTTTCTCAAGCTGAGCACTTTATTTTCTTGTGAGTTACATACAATATGTAATGCTTACTTTTTTTGTGTAAAAAATTATTTTTATAGTAATGGCCACAAACTGCAACGAAAGGGAAAAACCAACATTGAAAACAAAATTAATTTCTCTTGAAGAAAAAAATTCAAAATCTTGGATCGGTTGAAAAATGGACAAAAACCAGGAGTGTTTGCAGGGACTTTGAATTTAAATGAATCAGCAATTCGAACAATCAAACAAAATGAACATAAAATCCGAGAAAGTGTTTACTGCAGAGTCAACGATAAGTGCAAAGCGCGTTGCTTGTGTACACGATATTCTAATTGAAAAATGGAGAAATCTCTAATGATTTGGATAGAACATTGCACCTCAAGAGAAAATTCCTATGGATGGAAATCTTATTAAACAAAAAGCTCCAAAATTTTTTAAACATTTATAGTGCACACCAGGTGTTCAATGCGGATGAATCCGGGTTATATTGGAAAAAACTGCAAAAACTCACCTATATTTCGAAACATGGAAGATCAGCTCCTGGATTCAAAGTTTCCAAAGACAGAATTACTCTGTAATGGATCAGGTGATTACATGACAAAATCAATGTTTATTAACCAATCCTCAAATCCTCGTGCTATGAAAGATTAAAATATGCACTATTTTATTTTGCCTAAAACATTCACGCATTATATGCAATGAAGTTTAAGCACAATTTGTAATTTTTATACTTTTATACTATGTATTTGTTTCATAGTTTGTTTTCTTAACTTACATGAATTACCTGAATTAAATAAAAATATTTTTTCCTTGGATATGTCATTGTTGTTTATATAATTTAAAAAAAACGATTTCGGAATATAACCCTACTTTTTCTATGTGATCTGAGGCTCGCATAACGCGATTTATATAACGCCGCATTTCTGCGGAACCTGACATTCGCGTTATACGAGGGTTACCTATATTACTAATTCGATAGTGCCATTTATACTAGAGAATAAATTTTAAATATGCTAAATCTGGACCATTAATTAACTTTCTCAACTAATTTGTATAATAGCAAAAGATTCTCGAATAATAGCAGCATAACCAGACAAAGCCATTATGCTGTGCACTTAAGTTTTAGAAATGGATAATTTTGGTCACTCATGCAGCGGTCCAATAAGCAAAATCACTGATTTTAACTGGGCGAAGAGAAACGTTTACTGACATGTCAAGAGATATATACAAGTTAAAATTCTTCTCTATCTACTCATGTAATTAAAAACTGTTGTGGAACATATTTTTCTGAATTGTATTAATTTCACCATCTAGTAAAATACGCTTCTTAAAACATTAAAAACAAAAACAAATGATGCTTCATATCATTAACAGAGTAATATAACAAAACGTTCAGCAATTTCTTCTTTTCGTATACTCTCATATTTATACAGCAATTCACATGTAGTTTTGAAATGAAACAATGAACATACCTTCTGCGGAGGGATCAACATCAGCGTCACGACATGCTTTCAATTCTTGGTTAAGCATAAAGAGAGTAATATCTGAAGTCAATGCCATAAAATCATTTGTGAGAAGCGAAGTGCCTTTGCTAAATCCTAATATTTTATTCAGCAGTTTCTCTCCGTGATATTCAAAAATAAGCGCAGTCTTTACATATTCACCTGGAAATGATCAGATAAATTAATGTTATAATAAGTAATCCCCAAAACATTATATACTTTCCTATTGTCAATATTTTTTCTGACTGCATAAGACATTTGTGAGAGCTATAGAACTACTTTAGTAATTATGTTTCTATTACATGCCGGGTGGCTGCCGCCTGCTTAGAGAGAACGTGTCTGTTTTAAACAGTACTCACTAAGAATGAGGCAAAAGGCAAATGGTGGTGACATTATGGCATGTTGTCGTTCTTTTATGTTTCTTTCTTTTATCACATTGACAGAAAGTTAGATAAATATTTATTTAACCTACCCTTGAAGTCATGTGCACTACATTCCAGCTGCACAGAATCCTTTGACCGAAACTCCACCCATTATTGTTCATGATTTTGAATCGTTTCTTGTTCATTCGTCTTCCATTTGTAAAAATATTTCAAGCATTAGTAGTTTGAAGCTGCAGATTGCTCCAGAATTTCTTTTGAGAATAAGTCAAAGAAGATCGTAAATTCAAGAACTGCCATTTTTAACTTCTATATAACTTTTATTATAAAGTCAGCTAACTTGGAGGGAGAGTGAGCGCCACTATCGATTACTAACGTGATTTTGAAGTAACAGTTTTTATAGTCACAATATCCCATCCATTCTGGAAGTGTAAAATACTAGACACTTCAAAAATATAGCTACAGTTATACAAAAATTCTTGTACCCTCTCTGGCAGACAGTCAGACAATTGTCTGTAAATCTTTTTCAGAACACCTTGAGAAAACAGTATACCACAACTATTTTATCTCTTCGTCGTCCGATTTGTTCACGCACCGTTGCATATTTTGCAGCTTTCAAATCGAGGAGACTTATTTTCAAGTTTTATACAAGATCAGAATGGGAAATCTTCCAAATTAATTCCATGTTGATATTAAAAATTTTCTTCTCAGAACGTTCAGTAGTTGTAGGCATTCAGTAGTTACAATTTATTACAATTCTTAGTTTCTTCGTTTTCAGAAATCTGTCTCTTTAATAACGAAATTGTTAGAAAATGGACAAGTTGCGTTGGAGTCCCATTCTTATTCTTGCTATGCTTAAACACAAAGTTTGCGTATAGCACGATTTTTTGTTAGAAAACTTAAATACGACTTTAAATATTATTCGGTTTTATGTATCAAATGGAGAATTTTATAAAATTGTACCGTTTAAAATGGGGATCTTGGTACGTTTTTTTTCATGACTCCACATATGAAATGTCACAAGAGCTATAACACTACAGTGCCTTGCGTGGGCAAGTGATTAAGGAGAATTGTAGCCTATTGATATGTTTCTTAAAGAGTAGGAGATTGTATTCAGTTAAAAAAAGAGTACTGAGGAAGGAGATTGTTCAAAAGAATTAGAGGTGGATGGAATGAAGGAAACTGATGAGAAGTTAGTTCGGTGTGTTCGGAGCTGGATAGCATATGGGTGTTGGACAGTGGCTGTTCTAATTCTTATATGGTTAGAAGAAAGTAGAGGAATGGTAGCAGTCAATTCAGAGGAACAATGCCCATAAAAGTACCTGTAGAGCAGGCACAGCACTGAAACAGAGCGCCTTTAATAAAGTACTGGAGGGAGCCTGTGAGGGAAGGGTCATAGTAGTTGCATTTTTCTGATGTAGTATTTTTTTTTATTTCTAAGGAAATAAATTAAACCAGCGTACGAAAACAGGTGCTGTATTTACACAAATATACAACTGACTAAGGCTTTAAATTATGAAGGACTTGAAATAATGTTTTCTATTTTAATTCAAACAAACATTCTTTCTATGCCGATTTATTCCCCAAAACGGAGTAACAGAAGACAAATTCTACAGAATTCAAATTCCTGTCTTACATTTAATCCTTACTAGTATTACTGTATATTCCGTCATCAATTTTTCTAAATAGTGAGATGAACAAAATGCACATTTCTTCTAATAAAAATGAAAACTACAAAAAATTAAAAAGTTAAAATTAAAAATGTTTAAATTAATTAAAAAATATAAAAAAAAATATTTTTATAATGATCAGCTAATTCTGATACCGACAGGGAGTAAAAAAAATCTAGTTCGTAATTAGCTTTGACCCTATAAATTGGTAACTAGCTTTAACCTTTTAAAGAATCCAAAATTTCAATAAGAGCCAATAAGTTAATACAATATAACAATTCGAATTAAATATATGAATGTAAGATTATTATAAGCATGTTTAAATAATATAATTTAATTAGTTACAATTTTTATATTTTTAAATGGAAAAAAGCACACTACCAAAAAATGCTGCCAACTCAGAACAAAAATTTTAAATTTCCAGAACTGAGAATGGATCTTTGTCGTGAATATATTTTGATTACAACAAACTATAAAAGCAAACATAAAATGTTTAGTGTTCTCAAGAATATAATCTAATCATAGAGGTCAATTCATCCAAAGAAAGGATTTTAAAAAAATTAAAAAATAAAAACAAAAGAAAGAAAATTGCATATTTAAGTTTTTATAATCATTACTAGTTTATGGCTTACCTTCAAATGAAACAGATAAAATCTTTGATTCCTCTGAAGCTAAAATACATAATTCGGCTTTATCACCCACGCTAACTACCTCATGATCCTGGGAAAAATCTATAACAAGGAAAATGTGTTAATTTTATGGAAATCTCTTAAATATTATGAAATTATGGTAAATCCTTATCGTAATCAGTGGAAATTACACGAAACCAAAGTATTTATATGTATGTATATAATATATCATATATATATATATATATATATACTGTATATATATATATAAGGAATTTTCACTACATTATTTGTAAAAATTTCATATTTGTACACCACACACACACACAAATATATATATATATATATATTTATTTATTTATTTGTGTGTGTGTGTGTGGTGTACAAATATGAAATTTTTACAAATAATGTAGTGAAAATTCCTTATGAGTAAAGAATGCTAAGAACTGTATGAATAAGGATAAAGAATACTTACAAAAGAACCAATGGTACAGCGTTTTTGTCAGCAAAGTTGTAGGTAAATATTGAATAAGATGAAATATAAAATTTTTGTAAGTATTAATATTATCATAAGTCTAGAGAGAGAGATGAGCATTCTTGTTTTGGCGAAAAGAAAATAGGACTGCGCTTAATTTTATTGAAGATGAAGGAATTTTTCGTAACATCATGGGGTAAAAACATGGAATGATGGGCATTAAAGGCACTGGTTGTAGATGTTTTCGAAGCAAGATGCAGGGCATGAGTAATGGACAGTTTTTCAAATGAACTATAATGCCATTAATGAAATTAATGCTAGGTTGAAGAAAAATATAATTTATATATAATAAGACGGAATGTGAAAGAATATAACCTACAAACATCCTGCACCAAAAAAAGTCCACCAAGACATAAAGAGTGACAGGATAAGGAGCTAGCCATCCTATTACAAAGGATACTAGCAGACTAAGAAATTCTCAAGACATACCTTTGAAAATAATGAACAATAGTTCGCATTTTCATCATCATCATCATCATCATCATTACCACACTTTTCAAGGATTTAGGCCTAGAGTGTCCTGTTCCGGCCTTAGAAATCATCGTTGAATCTCTTCAGAGGACGACCTGGTTTTCTGTTTCGTAATGGTTTGTAATTTAAAACTTGTTTTGGTAATCTTTCTGTTTTCATTCTTTCAACGTGTTCCATCCATTTAAGTTTATTATTTTTTTCTATTACTGATTTCTGGTTTAATTCTTTCATAATTTCTTTATTTCTTTTGTGATCGGAATAGACCAAAAAATTAAATAAAAGAAAAAAACTGAAGATATGGACGATACAATCAAAGAAATAATCAAAATGAAAAAAAAAAGAAACATATCATAAATGGATAAGCATTAAAATATAAGTAGATGAAATAGAATATAAAAGAATAAGAGCTATAGCTAAAAGAGAAGTTAAAAAAAAGACAGAATTTTTTCACATACTTACATAATACTTTTCTGAGATGTCAGCAGGGGGAGAGCAGGAAGAATCCTTGGGAATTAGAAGTGGCAAAATGCATTTTGTTTGGCTTCCAGTGAAGAAAATAGCTTATGATGGTGTCTTTTACATTATTTCTCGGAACATCTCGATGAATTTACCTCTTTTTATACACATTTCGCAAAAATTTAGGGTTTTTGTTTGTTCGTCAGTATGTATATTCTGATTCAGTTTTGGTTGGACGGATTTCATTGAAATTCGGTATTTGACATTCTTCCAGAAAGTTTCAAAGCGTCTTAATTTTAAGTTTAATAGCACCGTTCGAAGAGACAAAAGCTGGCAAAACGTGTCGAAATGACGAGATGAAAAGTAAATACTATGTTCTTCAGGACTGAATTTAATCATCATTATCTATTTATCGATATTTTCCGCCATGCATCCCCTCAAGGGGTGCACGGAGTATACAGGATGTTATGACAGTAGTCTGTAATTAAGTTCACATTACTACTAATCTCCTATCAATAATTTTCCGTAAACTTGTCAACACTCCAATATTGTTAGTCTTATATTTCTGTCTTCTGTGATACTTCTGACTTCATCAATCACCAGTGAAGAAAATAGATTTTATCTTAGTCTTAGATCTTATCCTAGATCTTAGTCTTCTACTGGGTCTTTTCTTGTCATCTTGGCATTAACACAACATATTTTGCTAACATTTCCTCCCCATTTTTTTAAGTGGCATGCCATCTTAGACTAGCTCTGCTCACATATTCCTGAATGCAAACTTCCTGAATTCCTGAATGAATATAATTTAATGAAATCTGATATATTGGATCTATACTAAAATTTGTCAGTTTACTTCAGTTTGGTTTCAATTAGACGGTGTTATTATCACAATTAGGTAAAAGAAGTTCAACAAATATGGAAATGATCAGAAACAAGCATTAAAAGCTTCGTAATAGAATATAGGTATAGTGATTTATTTGTTATCACCGCAGTTGAACCTAGAATATCATTTTTGGGCATTTGCTATGCATTACGCATATAAATGCTTTATGGTGTCAAAGTATGTCATTTAATCAGTCCTCTTGAAACTAAAAAGTGGATGAAACAAATTTTAGTATATCCACAAATTTTAGTATGTAATTTATTAAATTCAGTCCGGTAATTGCATAATTTTAAAACAAAAATTGCAGCAGATATATTTTGAAAGGTCATGAACAGCCAAGATGAGCGAATAAATTTCAGCATGCATCCTAAATATCATGAAAATAAATTTCATGAAATTCCATCAGAGTGCAGTTTCCATCCAACAATAACTATGTACAAAAGGCCACACTTTTTTTTATTCATTTATTCATCGTATTGTATTCATCTAATTTGTAATTAAAATATATTAAAATAACTAAAATAATCTAAAATAATTAATATCGCATTATAATATATTCATTTAATTATTAATTAAAATATGAAAATATTAATTTATTTATAACATATATATGTATTTTGAAATATTCTCACCGTTCTAAAAATCAAAATTATATTTATTACTAGAACTTACTTACCCTTTTTAACTGACGTTGTTGTGAGTGATAAACTTTGTTCTGTATTCTTTGTTTCTGGAACAGCTTCGTACAATTTCGTAGCTTCCTCATTACGCATTACCAAGAAAGAAGAAAGTGGATCATTAAAATTTACTTTTTTCTGAATAACTGAATCTAATGTAGTCGTAATTTTTAATGATGTTGCTTCTGAAATAACTGCATTTTTTGGTGGAAATTGATTATCCAACATTTCTTCCAGTGTAGCAACTTTAATAGTCCTCATTGTTTGACGAGATGACACGCCTGATTTATTAAAACCACTACCTGTAGTAAAGGAATGTTCAAGAGATTTAGAGGAAGTAGTGGAAGTTCGAGATACATCGGTTACTTTGACATCAGATGTAGTAGGAGTTGACACAGTAACACTGGCATCAGCAGTAATATCATTAGTAGAATCAAAAGAACAGAGCGAAAGCTTGTGATTAGAGAGTTCAGAAACAAATGTAAAGGGATATAACACGGTATTTGTTGAAATAAGGGTCGTGGAAATTTTTTTAGAATCATTCATATATTCCACATTATTAACAAATCTTTTTGATAACTGAATGTCACTTGGAGAATCAGCAAAATTATATTCATCCATATCACAATCATCAGTCATAGAATGTGACTCCTGAGAAAATGTTTTTGTATGAGTTATACAATATTTTTGAGTAGCGTTTTCTTCTGAATTTATTTCATCATGGTTTAATCGTAAAGAATCTGTCGAAGAAGTATCAGATTTTTCTTCTGATTCCATGTGGCGCAGTGAAACGTCATAATTAACAAGACATCCCTTTTCAGAAATTCTTTCTTCCTTCGAAATATTGTAGTGAGGATTATCTTTAACTAATGATAAACTGTTTTCAAGATTTGCAGCATCCGTTGTAATTTCTTGGTCCCTAAGATTTCTCCAATGACTTAGAGAATTAGCAAAATCTATTTCATCCATATCACAATCATCAAGCAAAATATTTTTTGACTCCTCCCGAGAAAATGTTTTGGCATGAGTGCTACTACAATATTTCTCAGTAGCGTTTTCTTCTGAATT
The DNA here is from genome assembly GCF_054136105.1 of Typopeltis vanoorti. Taxonomy (NCBI): domain Eukaryota; kingdom Metazoa; phylum Arthropoda; class Arachnida; order Uropygi; family Thelyphonidae; genus Typopeltis; species Typopeltis vanoorti. The sequence continues at coordinate 142,630,691 of NC_143551.1, forward strand.
TATTTCATCATTGTTTAATGGTAAAGAATCTACTAAAGGCATATCAGATTTTTCTTCCATTTCCCTGTGGCTCAAAGAAACGTCATAATTAGCAAGATATCCATTTTCAGAAATTCTATCTTTCTTCAAAATATTGTTGTTAGGATTATCTTTAACTATTGATAAACTGTTTTCAATATTTGCAGCATCCGTTGTATTTTCTTGGTTCCTGTGATTCTCCCTATGACTTGGAGAATTAGCAAAATCAATTTCATCCATATCACAATCTTCAAGCAAGGAATTTAGTGGCTCCTGAGAAAATGTTTTTGTAAGAATACTACTTGTACAATATTTCTGAGTAGTCTTTTCTTCTAAATTTATTTTATAGTTGTTCAGTTGTAAAGAATCGGTCAAAGACGTATCAGCTTTGTCTTTTGTTTCCTTGTGGCTCAAAGAAACGTCATAATTAGCAAGATATCCATTTTCAGAAATTCTTACTTCCTTCGAAATATTGTCGATAGGATTATCTTTAACAATTGATGAATTGTTTTCAATGTTTGCAACATCCGTTGCATTTTCTTGGACCCTATGATTTCTCCTTTGACTTAGAGAATTAGCAAAATCTATTTCATCCATATCACAATCATCGAGCAAAACATTTTTTGATTCCTCCTGAGAAAATGTTTTTGAATGAGTGTCACTTGTACAATATTTCTGAGTAGCACTTTCTTCTGAATTTATTTCATCATTGTTTAATCGTAAAGAATCTATCGAGGGCGTATCAGATTTTCTTTCCATTTCCCTGTGGCTCAAAGAAACGTCACAAGTAGCACGACATCCCTTGTCAGAAATTCTTTCTTCTTTCAAAATATTATCGTTAGGATTATCTTTAACTATCGATGAACTGTTTTCAATATTTGTATCATCCGTTGTATTTTCTTGATCCCTATTATTTTCACTCTCTGTTGTTTTAAACATAATCGGTTTTTCTTTTAAGTGAACACTGCCGTCATAATTAGCAGTGTATTCCTTTTCGAAAATTCCTTCTTTCTTCGAAATATCGTAGTCAGGATTATCTTTAACTATTGATAAACTGTTTTCAATATTTGCAGCATCCTTTGTATTTTCTTGGTTCCTGTGATTCTCCATATGACTTGGAGAATTGGCAAAATCAATTTCATCCATATCACAGTCATCAAGCAAGGAATTTAGTGGCTCCTGAGAAAATGTTTTTATATGAGTACTACTTATACAATATTTCTGAATAGCGTGTTCTACTGAATTTATTTCATCGTTGTTCATTTGTAAAGAATCTGTCAAAGACGTATCAGCTTTTGTTTCTGTTTCCTTGTGGCTCAAAGAAATCCCATAATTAGCAAGAAATCCCTTTTCGGAAATTCGATCTTCCTTCGAAATATCGTAGTCAGGATTATCTTTAACTATTGATAAACTGTTTTCAATATTTGCACAATCCATTGCATTTTCTTTATCTCTATAGTTTTCACTTTCTATTGTTTTAAACATAATTGGTTCATTTAATTGATTATTGTCCTCATTAATACGTTTACATGCTGTATTGCTAATCTTGGGCATCCTGGAATCTTTAGATTTAAAAAAAACTTTTTCTTCTGTTTTTGGTTTTGGAAATTCAGATGACATGTCTATCACATTGTTTTCCCTATTATGATTCTTGTAGTCTTGACCTTTCAGTAATGCTATAAATCGAGAAGAATGCACTGTGTTCTCTGAGATAACATTAGTAGAATTTTTTGTAAGGTTACTCATACCTTCTTCATTGTTAGAAAATATCGTTGACAATTGAATGTCAGGCGGAGAATTAACAACATCTTGGTCTTCCATATCATTGATGCCGAGCAAAGAATCGTCTAGCTCCTGAGAAAACATTTTTATATGGACGTTACTTTTGCAATACTCTTGAGTAGTTTTTTCTGAATTTATTTCATCGGCGTCAAAAATTGGTAAAGAATCACTCACACATTCCCCTTTATCTGAAAACATCGTTGATAACTGAATATCAGGATTGGCAATGTCTTTTTCATTCATATCATTATGGTCAAGCAACGAAACTTCTAGCTCCTGAGATAATAGTTTTGTGTGGATACTAGTTTCGCAATATTCTTGGGTATTTTTTAATTCTGAATTTATTTCATCGATATTTAAAACTGGTAAAGAACCTGTAGAAATTATGTAAGTTTTTCCACCACATTCTGTATAATCTAAAGGAATATCGTTATTAGAAACGCATACGGTTTCGGAAGTAATTTCTTTTATCGAAATATTGATGCCAAAGTCATCTTTACCTGGTAATAAATTAGTCTGCAATCGTCCCATATTTGCAATTTTATTTTCATTGCCTTTATCACTTTCAAATTCTGTTGTGTTAAATACAGTCCGCTGTTTTAAATGAGCAGTGCTTTCATTAACAATTTCGGGTGTTCTGTTACTAACTTCCAGCACCTTAAATTCTTTTAATTTTGAAAATTCTTCCTCTGTTTTCCCAAATTTTGGCGACACAGTGTTTATCATATTACTTTCTCGATTACTACACTCAAAATTATTGCAATCTTTAGCATCCATTGCCTCCAGAGAACGATATAACACAGGATTTGCTGATGCAATGTTGCAACTCATATATTCCTCATTGTTAGCAAACTTCTTTGATAATTCAATGTCAGTTAGAGAATTATCAAAGTCTAAATCTTCTATATCATAACAACTGAGCAAGAAATTTGGTACTTCCGAAGTAAACGTTTCTGTATGAGTGCTGCTTTCCAAATATTCTTGAGTAGTGTTTTCTTCTGTATCTGTTTCGTCGATATTTAAAATCGGAGGAGAATCCATTGAATGTATACCAGTTTTGTCACCATTCTCTGTATGGTCCAAATTAATGTTATGATTAGTGAAGCACTCGTTTTCGGAAATAGCTCCTCCCTTTGAAATCTCGTATTTAGAATTATCTTTACATCCTGATTTACCAAGAATTAAAGGGCGTATTTGTTTTACATTCGAAATTATATGTTCATCTTCCCTATGATATTTAATATCAGTTGTGCTTAATATATTCATTTCTTCCAAATGAGCATTTGTATTATTAATGGTTTCGCGTGTAGCGTTACTGATCATTGCAAGTTCAGATTTTTCGATTTTTATAAATTCGTCTTTTGTTTTCCGTATTGCCGGAGACATAATTTTTATTTTATTTCTTTCCCAGTTAGTGTATTTGAACTTATTATTATCTCTGACTTCTACTGTTTTAATTTCCTCTGGCTTCTCCCTAAAAACTGTTGTGAGGTGCATATTTTCAAAGGTCTGGTTAGAGAAATGAGGACTGTTGTCAAAGCAACACATTTTTCTCTTATTTTCTTTACTAAATTGGAAATCGTTCTCTGTTTTTTGAAATATAAATTTCTTCATTCTCAGATTATTCTTCTCTGAATATGAGTCCACAAGAGACTTTAAAAACAAAAAACAATGATTAATTTAATCAAACCACTAACATATAATGTTTCATTTAATATTATACTGTTATGTCTCATTTACATTGTTAACAATTAGAATCAAGCAATGAATGATTAATAATTCAAAATACTGTATTTTTAAATTGCAGCATATGTGCGTGTGGTGTAACTTTTTTTAAATTAATTGACACACACGCACAGGCACCACATGCAGAAGTTCACTGTATTTGTATAAATGTATACTGAGCAAATATAATATCATAGAAAATAAGTTTGATTTTGCTTAATTCCTTGAAATGGTCAATTTCGGATCGTTAGTTGATCAGCTTAGGCTTGCACCCAGTTTCCATCTGTTTAAACCACCGAAAGATTCTAGCGTGGCAAGAGATTGCAACTGACAGTTTTAAAAAAGTTAAGTTAAATTTGTGACTTACTGTTACTTAAATAAAATTATTTGATATTCTTAAATACAAAATATAGAGGATAACTCTGTTTTTTTTATTTGCAATTCAATCCATTACTGGGTCATCAACATGAAAAACATAGCAAACTATGCTTTTCTATGAAGAGATTTTTATAAAAATGTGGAAATTTAGATACACATAATGCAAAATGGATTGGTTTCGATCTAAAACTAATTCAGTTGGCAAAATTTTCATTTTATTTGCAAAATCTGACAAAATGTTTCTAACCACTATTAATAAATTTACAAAACTCACATTGGCTCGATGACATGTAATGAAACTTGGCATTTAGGGTCAATACCGAAGTTTGTCGAATAGTTTCCATTCTGATGTAAATAGAGCCCTTTATATCATCAATATTAGACGAAACAAATTTATATTTTATTTCATCTAATATTGTACAAACAATGTTGTACAGAAGCCAAAATCCGGTCGAGGTGTCATAATCATAAATGCGATGTGGAAATCGACGAGTGTGTTATTTTTAACACTCCTTGGATATTTATTTCTTGGAGAAGATCAGCTTGGTTTCAGGAAGGCTAAGGGAACAACAGATGCGATTGGATTGCTAAGAATAACGAGTGAAAGAAGTTTAGAAGTGAATAAAGAAGTTAATATCTGTTATACAGATTTTGAAAAAGCTTTAGACTTTGTAAAATGGGATAAGATGATGGAAGTAATGGAAAAGATTGGTATAGATTGAAAGATATAAGACTAATTATTTTACTATATATGGGACAAACTGCTATGGTAAGATATATATATATATATATATATATAACTATGGAATGAAAATTAACATAAGCAAAACATAAGTAATGAAAATAACAAGCAAAGAGACTATCGATGTAAGAATAAATGGAGAAAAATTGGAATCAAGTAAGGACATTTAAATATCTAGGAAGTGTGATTAGCAGCTATGGAAGATGCACAACTGACAAAAGCAAGAATAGCGATGAGAAGAGATGCCTTTAATAGAAAATGAAATTTGTTCAGAAGTAAAATGGATAGAAATTTAAAGAAAAGACTAATAAAATGTTACGTGTGGAGTGTTTTCTTATATGCAGCTGAAACCTGGACATTAGGGAAAGAAGAAATTAAAATTTTGGAAAGCTTCGAGATGTGGATTTGGAGAAGGAGGAAAAAATAAAATGGACAGATAAAATAAATAATGAAGAAATCTTAAAAAGAGTAGAGGAAGAAAGGAATTTGTTAAAAGGATAAAAAGAAGAAAGGGAAATTGGATTGGACATATCCTGAGAGGAAATGAAATAAAATAATCAGAGATAGCACTGAAGGAAAAATAGAAGGAAAAACACCTAGAGGAAGAGTAAGGAAAACAATGCTAGATGACATGCTGAATGGAGACAGATATACAACCTTGAAAGAGAAGGCTCAGAACAGAAGAAGTGGAAGGAAAATTTTTGCTACTAAAAGAAGAACCTGCTCAATTGCAGAATACTTAAGAAGATATTTATTTATTTTTATGTATTTATTTATTTATTTTTGCAAAACCGCCGCCACTAGATACAGTTCTTTAAATAATGTAAGTTTTAGAAAGTTTCTACATCTTACTCTCACCCTGAGATTTTTATTTAATGAGGTCAAAGCACCTTATAGCAACTTGTTTAGGTAAAATATTTATAAGCTCTGTATTACTTCACCCTTGGCATTTTTTAGGTCGGACTCTCATGACGAGACCTCAATAAAGGTCGAAACCGGTATGGGTAGTGACTATTACCTTAATGCATAGCATCATACATCTCTGCAAGGAAATGTGCTTTGCATTAGGGGAATATTCTAAGGAAAGTGATCAGAGCTTACTCCACCTTTACAATGAGTTGCCTAGTGTTGCACTACGTGCAGCCGCCGCAAACTTGACTTACTTGGGAAAAAGGAATAAAAAACCTAGCTTATAAAATTGCTTGGTATCTTTAACATAATGTAAGTTTGTCACAGACGATTCAGGATAGTTCTTGAGAAAGCGATGGAAATACTGACATTTGCAAATTCATTTCTGAACAATTTCAAACTATGTTGCATATAAACAAGTATGACAAGCTACGAAGCCTGTTGTTCGTGTGGACAAGTATATACGCTGTACTGTCATAATTAAAAAGGACTCCTTTTCCGAAGTACCATCTTCCTTTGGAATCTCACATTTAGAATTATCTTTAACTAATAACTTATGAGGAATTTAAAGTGTGTGTGTGTGTGTGTGTGTGTGTGTGTGTGTGTGTGTGTGTGTGTGTGTTTCTAGTGTTGTTTTTTTTTCTAAAAATCTTCAAAGTTCATGCACCCAGAACAGACAGAGTTATTGCAATATATAAAGCTTTGGCTTTTTGCACCTCCTTGCAAATAGTTCAAATGGTACAAAAATTAGAATGGTTCAACAAATTTATGTGAGGATACAAATACAAAATTTGAGTGATATCCGTTTATCAGAATAACATGATCGTAGAATAATAATATAATTTAACGAAATTTAAATAAATTAATAATATTTAGGATCACTATTAAAATTTTAAACAATGTCAGTTTTTGTTCAACGGGACCATTTGCAGAGGCACATGAGCCAAAATCAGCCCGACGTATGTCCTAAACTCGTCATAACTTCTCGCTCGATGGGCCTTTGACTCTAGCAAGAACTGTAGTTGTAGTTTGGAATTAGGACAGAAGCAACTAAGGCTACGAGGTCAGTATTATATGCCTGTTTTGCAGATTAAAAACTCCCAGTTTCTTGAAAAAAAATTCTTCCTTATCCGAATGAGCCCAGCTAACTCACTTTCAGTTGAGAATTCTTTTCGGTCCATCGAATTCGAATAATCCAGATCTTTCCAAACCAAATTCATCGACTGAACTACTGAGACTCACTCCCTCTAGTTCGAATAACATTGTGACATGGATGTTTATGAAAAATTTTAAATGGTAGATGGTTTTTGTCACCTGGCATTAGACCTCACCTGAAGTGGCATCTATGGCAGTATTCTCGGTAATCTATTCTCGACCTATCGAACATTGGGTAGGTCAAGCATGACAAATGCTCGATCTACGCAAAGTTGGTTAGATAGAAAAGTTATTTTTGTTTCTATAAACGTTTCAAATTAAAAAAGCAATTTGTAATAATTAATGTGACAAAAAATTATTTCTACTGAATTAGTAGTGTCGAAATAATAAATCACCAGTGAAGTAACAAATTACTGATGGATGATATTTCGACGAATTATGGATGGAAAATGACGAAGGAAAAGAGAGAGTCGTAATGAAATAGCTTTTCCATGCCAAGTATAGTTAGGTGACTAAAGAATGGATTTTTGGAAATAGTTCACACCGTAACAACGTGGAAGCTTGTGTGAATTTTTTAATAGTATATAAGCTAATTCGTTGCGAATGTAGTTGCTTTTAGTGCGCGCAATAGATTAAAACGATGAAGGTTAAATCTCCCTCTGGCAAACAAACCATTCTTTGTAAACCAGCTACATGAAATGCAAATAAGTCATTATCGCTTTAGGCTCAAATCGCAACAAATAAAACGTATTGTTTGCACGATGCTATTTTAATCGACAGTACTAAATTATTACTTCGATTACTAAAGCCAAATATATAAATTAAAATTAATTACATATTTGGTGAATGCATGTGTGATTATTAGGTGAGCCCATATTTTCAGGATAAACTTATAAGACAAAAAAAGTGAATCTAGTTTAAAAGTTGTATCATATTTTCATCGGATTTAAAGATACAGTTCAAACCTGCAAACATAATAGAAATACAAATTATTGTTATTGATAATCAACAAAAATTAACTACAACTGATTACCGCTCAAATTTCAAGCTTGATTATATAAACCGAAATTCCGATTGAATTAGTATGATATACTAATCTTTCTCGGTTCCTCTTTCAACAAACGTTCGTGCTAATAGAGCAAACAAAAAACGACTTTCAGGGACCAGGCATTTGTCCTCCGAAAGGATCTTTGTGTTCAATGTGACACGCTGTGTGAGATGAACTCATGATAAGTTCAGCACAGAATGTAGTGTCATGTTCACATTACATTCCAGAAAATTCTGTCCAGGTATCAGGACATCGAAAATAGTCCTAATGATGTTAAAAAATTAACTAACATAGACGAGCATTCTTAAGGAAAGAAATTCCCCTTACTTTCCTAATGATGAATGTAGGTGGAAGATGTACGAGTATCTGATACCATCAGAAACCATAACACATTTATTTAGATCATGACGATGTAGCAAGGATTCGCAGTTCTCATTGTGTAAATCTTCCATCAAGGAACTTATGTTATGTACAATTTTAGTATTTTTCCAAAAAAAAAAAAAAGTGTCCTGCAAGCCTGGATTGTACTTGCTCATGGAATGTAGGCTAGTTTTGATGTTCCTCAAAACGAACAGTTTCAGATATACTGGTTTGGAAGAAAAATGATAAACCACAGATGTATCACTTTTCTTCCAAACCAGTTACTTCCATAAGTTTTATCAATCAATTTTGATAAAACTGATGTAGGACAATGAGAGAGTGAAGTCGTAGAGCCTGGAAGGAAACAAGCGGTTCCTTGAATACTAATAGAATTGAGTATTTTTGAGATATAGGGATATACCTTTAATATATGAGATGGTAACACTGCTAACATCCTCTTTAGGGAACGGAGACGGGAAACCCTATAATTGTTATTGGCTTTGTTGATGAAGAACCTATGAAACCATTAGACCATATTGCCCACATCATTCGTGTTTTAACCTTGACGTTCGCATTGTGTTATCTTGAGTTATGATTTTGGGCCTTTATTCCAATTTTAAATTACACTGAAGATGACCTTGATACAAGCTCAATTGATATCAGTCCTTATGTTGAAAAGACTCGAATCCCCCCCCCCACCTGCCCATAAGACATGAGGAAACTTTATAAAGACTTTTAATGAAATGTAATTTAGCGCAGGTCTCATACACGGTGGTGGCAAGGTTTTTCCTGCAGAAAGTTAGGATTTTTAATTTCTCAAAACAGACAGCCGTTCAGAAGAACATATGCAGTTCACATGCATACAACACTCTCCTAATAGCCTTAGTTGCTTTGGCCCTAAATCAAAACAATTCAAGTTACCTGTTGTTATCTTTTATTTCGCCTATTTATATTTGTCACGTTTTTCAAGACTCAAGAATTTCACTAATTCCCCTCTGCACTCAAGTGGTTCATCTGTCCAAAATATCAAAAAAAAAAAAAAATAGCTAATGTCTTTTATTCTGTTATAGGGAGTAGGCTAGGCCGTTTTAGCCTATCTAACATTGGAGACTGAGCGGGCAGTTCAATCTCTAAAATATGAAAGTCGATATGCAAGCAAGATCTAATAAATGTCAGGCAAAGACAGGTGAAAGCTTTTTATTCTTAGTGATGGGAAGAAATCTAGTAAGTTAGTTATAACAGAAATATCAATACAAGACGATACTCCCTCATAATTCTACTAACCGGTTCAGATAGGTCAAGAAATGTAAAGAATGGGAATTTTTTTCCCGTCGTATCCCGAGAACTCGGACTGTATGATTCAATGATCGGCTGGAATTTTTTGGTGTTATTCAATTGCATAACTTATCAACATCTGCCTCTCCTGATACTACAGGAAAGGCAGATGTTGCCTTTCTGTCTTAGAAAGGCAAACTGCCAACACTCTCCTTCTCTTCAATTAAATTGATGTGCGGTGAAGGCTACATTAATAATGAACATAGATTATTAGTTTCTATTAAAAATATTTGTTGCTCTCTGTTATTAATAAAAAATAATTTGTATTTCTTCAATGTCTAATTGTTTGCACTTTATCCATTCTGTCAAGTTCCATTAAGCTCCACATTAATAGTTCGTATTTGAAGATAATCATTCGCCGATTTCTTGAGCAATATTAATATAATAAATTAATTAATCCTCTAAAACCTATTATTACTTAGACTATTATGCTACCCAAACAAAGAAATTTACTGATTTCTCTACTATCGTAACCTGCCTTTTCGGTTGCATTAAAAAAAAAACAAAAAACTGACAGATCCTCTATTAATAAATATAAAGTTCCAGTTATAAGCTGTTCCTCCAATTTAGACACACACACACACACACAAATACTACAAATAGAATATTTAAGAAATGCTTACATGATCCAATGTATCAAGATTATAAGTAGCATTTATTTCTTTAGTAAAACTTGATCTCTTTAGTTCTTCATCCCTATCGAAATATAAAATGCATATAAAAATGTTATAAAAACGAAAGAAAAATAGTGAAAAAAAAATAAATTGTTAAAAAGAATCCAAAATTTATTAAATGTAATGATAATTGGCTTGGAGAGAAGGAATTCGGCAAATTATATAAATGGACGACTCTTATTACATAAATGCTTGTGTTGGATCTTAAATGAAAGGATTTCTTTGGAAAATTAATTTTTGTTTCAAGATCCAACATATTTAGCTAAAACAATACGAAAATGCTTGTAAATAAGTGAAGATACTAATTTTGTTTAAAGAATTATACTAATACAAATTTTGTAATATTAATTAAAGGTGAAAGATGTCATTTATTTGTAAAAGATTATAATGTAGGAAGTTTCTCTATAAGACATATGTTAGAGCATAATAACGAAGGATTAAAGTCCATTAACACTTTCATTGCCAAGCTGAAAATTGGAAGTTCGTGTGGTGGCCAAATTTTTTTTATTTTATTTTTATTTAGTTAGCGACGTCCACGCGATAACGCGTGATCGGCCGTTTGGTGAGGGCTCGCATCGCGCGATATCGCGTGATTGGCAATGAACGTGTTAACGACAACTTCGGATAAATGGTTTAGCCGACGGTAAGTTGCTTATGTGCGAACGGCACGCGCACAGTGTTTTCCGGGAAGATGCGGCACGCGTACGAAGTATTCCAGGAAGATAGAAATGAAAATAGGAAAGCCGGGCGCAAAAAAGGAAGTATCGGGCAGAAAGTTTTGGGTGAAAGAGGGCGCTAGAGATACGAGGTATAAAATGGGTTTGTCCCCTCCGTTCATGGCTTTTTAGGTTTTTTCATCTGGAGTTACTGGAGAATTTCTGGTGGAGTCGGGAAGAATTCCAGTTCGAGATCTAGTCGATAGTGGGCAGCTATTTTCTGCTGTCGTTTCGCGATGTCAGGCGGAAGGAATAGACGAAGAAATATTAGGTACTTTTCCGAGTAAGCCTGAAGAAACTGGCCGCCACATACGTCCACGTGGATCGATTCAATCCATGCTGTTTCCAGTAGAGAATGCAATGAAAGGACAGAACAATGAAGGCCAAACCTAGCCCGTGAGGTAATCACCAAGGACGAGATCGAACATTCAGAGGGAAATTTTAACGAAAGGATAGACGGAATAAGTTACAGGAATCTGGTAATGTAAAACCCTTTTATAATTCCTCTGTTAAGAAAGAACAGAATATTGTGTTATGGAAGAAACGAGATGTTAGATTATAAAACTCTAAACTTATAGGAAGAAGGACTATAGTGAGATTTAGATACCAGTGTCTAGAATCTGTAGGCTGTTTCCTTAGTATTTGTGTGAATGAGTAGTAGTTAGTGCTATAAGTAATGATCCATAGAGTTATCGATGTGAATGTTTTAAGAATATGTGTAAGATAGTAAAGATATTTAAAGGATGCTAGCTAGAATTTTGTGTTAGAGAAATGAGCCTATATTTAGATGTGATATGTGAATTATAGTTGTTATGTCTAACCTTATAACTTGGGATAACTCTATTCCTATTGAGTGTTTTTTATTGTAAACGTGTAATCTTTGGAATCTAATAAATATGTCGTGATTATCTCAACCTGATTTGTGCCTTGATTTGAATCCAATGCACCACTTGCTAACATTTGAATCTGAGCGGGAGTGAATTATATGACAGAGACCACGACTGCAAACTAAAGTATTTTAAGAGAGATAAAGAATAACTAATAGATTGATTTACTCAGTATATTTTCTGGGTTACTCCTTGGTTAAGAGGAATTTCTAACCTAGGGATCTGGCTGGCGCAGCTTGATCAAATAAATATTGCCAGAACCTGAATAGGAGGTAACTCCTGACCGTCATTGCTGAGGATCGGACTCTATTCAGAAGTCTACCCTTTGTCAATTTATTTAATCTTTCTAAGAATCAGCCAAATTGTGTGGATAGATTTAACTATGAACGAGATAAGTGATATAAGTAGGAGAAAACAATAAAATATAAATTTAAAGAAAAGTAACGACATAACACTTGAAATTTATTTTTATTTATTTATGCTTATGGCTACATGAAACTGGCAAGTGAAAAGTACAATCACAATTTCCAGAAACAAATGATGAAAATCTTAACATATAAAATGCTTGAAATGAAAAGTATTCACTAAATATTTCATGGCTTGATTTTGGTTTGTTCGAAGCAATTAAGGCTATGCTACAGGGGCATCATAGATGTTAATTACATATGTTTTTCTGTCTTATCTGCCTGTTTTGCATTAAAATTCCGAGTTTCCAGAAGAAAATGAAAACCCTGCCGCCTCTATATTAGGCTAATTAATTCACCTTCATTTGAAAACCTTATGAAGGTCTTAAGTGTTCTAGACGGAATTCGAAAATATAGCTAAATTATCTACGAAGTTTATTTTCAAATGGGAAGTTAGCCAAAAGGAAATTTAACGAAACTTTCTTTAATTATATTTTTATAATAAAAAAAATTAAAAAACAAACAAGCAAGACACACACACACGCACACACAGGTGCACGCATTTTAATCTGTAGGAAACAATTTAAAGATATTACGAAGAGAGAAGCCTTTTTAGAAGACTGTAGTGGAAAGAAAAATAGCGCACTGTGGAGACAAAAATCCTCTAAAACTTAGGCATTCCCAAATAGCGTGTAGATTCACTAATGCATTCTTCGCCATAGCCATATTCGAACTCCCAGGCTATGCTGGGAAACGGAAATGCAAAAGCATTTGTACTGGATAACTGAAGTTTCTGAAAGCAATTATCTTCAGTACATACCTAGATGACTAATCCTTCGCCTTCAGCTGTCCTACTATTATTGCGACACATATCTTTAATTTTTTTTTTTTTTACTTAACGAAAAATACTCAGATAAATGCATAATTTTCCAACATGAATCACTGCAGTATTTTGGATTTCACGCTTCTAATGAAAATCCATGAGATCAGACGGCGTTAGGCCACAGAAATCTGTAGGAAACAATTGAAAGAAGCCTTTTTTTAGGACTGTAGTGGAAAGAAAAATAGCGGTCTCAAACTGTAGAGATAAAAATCCCCTAAAACTTAAAAGTATTCCCAAATAGATTGTGGATTTATTAATGCATTCTTAGCCATAGCCATATTCGAACTCCCAGGCTATGCTGGGAAACGGAATATAATCACTCCTTAAATCCTTAAAAAGTATTAATTATAGGCAAATATAAAAAAGTCTTCGACAATATCATGACGACCTACTCAAAGTGCGTAATTTTGGTAAGCTTTTCTATATCATTTTAGAAACGCTTCGAGTTTTTATAGAAAAGCAAACAATTTCTATGTTTGAACTTTCGTGATTGAAAGCACCAACATTGTTTTCCTGGTGATAAATAAACTGAATTTATCACTTGTTATCACTTTTAATAATTTATATAATCACATTATTATTCTTCTGAATGTTATTTTTTTAAATGTGCAACATATGATTTTTTTTTCAGCGTTGGATACGGGCAGATGTCCAACGATGGCGAATGCAGTTTCAGAGGAGATGGAATTCAGTGTTCTATATATCAGTGGAATTGCTCCAATAAGTGGAAGGGACATAACGCATAAAAAGCTGTTAATGAGACTACTGCAATAGTAAAGCGAATTGACAAGATTTGCTAAGGAAAGGAGTATAGTTTTATAAGGAATTAAATTTGCAGATCATGGAAGTTAGAAGTGAGAAAGGTGATTGATTAATTCACTAGTTAGTAAGAAAATTACCGGATAAATTTAGTGCATTTTAAAATAACTGTAAATGATAAAGGAGGAGTAGGTCGTCCGTCATAGCTTTGTAAGGGTTCTTGAGCTGAGAAATGAGAAATAGATTTTTTTTATGAAGAATGGTGAGCGAAATGCATTGCTGAGACCTTGTGTAGTAATGTGCCGATGTTGCACGAGTTCAACATAAAGTACAACATGGTTATTGCAGTTAAAAAGTAAGTAAACCTTCCATAACGAGCCTTATTTTTTTTAATCTATGTAAATCTAAACACGCTTTTGAATTATATACACTGGCTAAAATGACTGGAACCCAACAGATGAGTTATTAGAGTTATTAACATTTTTTGTGAAGCTCATGAACTGATCACAGTGTCTTTAACACCCGGAGGATTAAAGAAACAGCATTAAACTTAGAATCATATTAAAAGATATTAAGTGAAGGTCAGTTCTTTACTTAGCTCAAATGATGTTATACCCTTAAATAAATCCACTCACTATAAGTCTCTAAAACCAGTATTAAAAAGACCAGAACTATGAAAATATTAGTTTCAACGACGTAGTAAAACTCTGGTAGTCCGTATAAAGTCAGTGATTCATTTAGTTGAAAAGCCATTATCAACATTCTTTGCATCCTAGATGGAATGGGACCAAAAGGTCTTTCCAGCCGACTCAAATGAGCTCATTCGGTTTAAACGATGCTCTTCCGTTGGAAAGACCTGGCTTCGAATCCTGTCTAACACACAGAACTTTCATAAGGACTTTTCAAATGAAAATAAGCTAGGTGATCTCATACGATGGAGGTATCAGATTTTTTCCTTCCGGAAACTCGAGTTTTTCATTCCATAAAATTCCTCTTGGGTCGCAACTGAAAACAACCCATCCCGAATCTAGATGGTGAATTTAAATCCGATACCCACAAAAGAAGTAGGGTGCATATTTTAAGCTTAATGTTTGAAAATCGGTTAAATTCAATTCTGTTCATGATTTGTTTCTAACTTCAGACCAAGAGTACAGCAAACAAGTGCTGCCACAAAAAGTGATCCGTCTTGTGATCCTAAATTATATTCGTATTTTTGCCTGAAATAACCTTAGTTTTTGTGGTCAATTTTCTTCAGTTTCAGAATTCAAAACCAGAGTTTTCGAGAAAACTCCTACACGCCTGCGCCAAATATCGACTAACTTAGGAACCAGCTGAAGAAAGGCCATGAAAACGTTCCTCTAGTCGACGACTAGAATCGCATCAGCAGTCCAGCATTATTGAATAAGCAACATTCCACAAGGATACCCAGACCTTAACAATGAAGTAAAGAGACAGAGAAACGTAAGACAGCTATACGGGACATTACGTAACGGACTATATGAATCACATTATAGAAGTCAGCACAATATGTTCGAAAATATGGTCACATAACATCAATACGGCTTATGATACTCTCTAATGGCCAAACAAGCCTGACAGCAGTAGACCAAGTTCGATATAAGGGTGTCTATGAGATTATGTGGCAACAAATCTCATTCTTCCACCGGAGCAGACATTAGCTCACCAAGTGACTGAGATGGCGGCTGTCGGTGTGGCATGCGAAGCGCAAGGACATCCCACACGTGTTTAATCTGATTTAAGTCTGGTGATCGTGATGGCTATGGCAGTCGTTGGATGTCTTTAGTTAGCAGATAATCCTCCATCGCTTGCGCTCTATGGGAAACGGCACTGTCATGTATGAAAAGAAATTTGTGCCAACCATTCCCTTCCTACACACACACACACATACACACATAGTTTCATGCAGGATTCGAGGATCTGTTTACTCTAATCTGCGAAGTTACAATATCACTCTCGAAGACATGAAGAGGGACTGCGGTCGTTGATTATTATTCCACCCCGCACGAGAACCCAACCTTCACCTTAAGTCTCATTTTTCGGAAGTAGAGATCGTGCTGCATTATAGAATTTGTTCGAAGGCTAAAACGAAACCCATGAGGGAACAGAATACCCTATTTGTCAGGACTCCAAGTCATATATTCATTGAACCAGTTTCGACGAGATCTGCGGTTGTTTGTGGTTAATAGTTAATTCAAGTAGACTATTCAAGACGCCAGAGTCTACTTAAATTGAGTCTTCTTAACATAGTCCAGTTGGAAATTCTTTCACCTGTGGCCGCAGCAACTTCAAGACACAGTAGTGACAGGAGATAGCAGAATACCATATTGCTGTTAAGCTAAATAGCAGCTGTTTTGGTTGATTTAGCTCTCGGGAGATCTTGCTCAGCTATTCTTGTAATGGTTTCTGTATCCAGAAAGCCTGAAAATGGGTCCATAGTGCTGAGACAATACTTTTTTCTGACACTACGCCAACGCGACCCTTCGCCTTCGACTACCTGACTTCATGTCGTCAAAGGGGCCTCCATCTCAAAGAATCTTCTAAATGATCATCCTGAAGTCAGTGGAGATATGGATAACAGACTGAGCAAACCAAAAAAAATAATAAAATAAAAATGAGGTGATGTGTTCACAACCCGTGTTTTCATCGGCATGAGTAATCTGCGTTATGTGTAGACTTGTTGAATGGTGCAACAATTTCTATTGGATACTCGGAATTTCCGAGACACTGTTCAAAAAAAAAAACATTCATGAAAAATATTTTTTCTGTTACTATTAATACTACTCACAGAGAGTCATAGATATCTATTGTTTTTCTCTGAGACTAGTCATTCCATATTGTTTATGTGACGTTCAAACGCACATTGCATGAAGAACTGGATTTTACTCTTGCGACTTGAAGTAGTTGATCAGTATAAATTAATAAATATTATGGTTATTCGTTTCTTAAAAACCGTCTTATCAGAAAGTTATCTTTTTTCTACTGTAAGGTCGACTACTCTTTGCACACTGAAGTAGAACCACACAACCTATGAAACCAACACGACGTTCTCAATAAATCTGCGTAAACTGACAATTACCTTTAAATTATTATAAGAACTGTCATTAAAAAAATATAAAGCATTTTAAATTATCATTAACGCACAAAAATGTAAGCCGAGTAAGTAAAATTTCAATTTTTAATTTTCATTTTCATAAATCACAATTAGGACCTGTTATTCGTTGTATGAGCATTGCCTTCAGCGAAGAAATAATCTTCAAATAACGCAGATTGAAATCGATTGCTTGAATTAAAACCTGAAGGTTTGTGTTGGTAGGTTTCCTCCTGACGGTTATAATTACCTAATTGAAATTTAAAAAAAAAAGTAAGGCTGTATTAAATATATTCAAAGTACCATAATAAAAAATTACTTATCATATTAAAATAACGCAGGAAAATTGCATATATTTTAAGACTAAATGATAACTTTTAAGTTCGGTTATAATTATGTAGAAGCAACTGAAACTACAAGCTAGTGTCTTATCTTTATTAACTATGTGTGCTGTTTGACTGGATTGTTTACCTGGAAGATGAAAAACCAGAGTTTCTGTCAGTAAAAACCAACTACCATTGTATGAGCTCAGATAACTCATATTCACGGAAAAGTCCTTATAAGCCATTCGCATCCTAGACTGGATTCGAACCCAGACATTTCCATCCGAAGGGCGTTGTTGCGTCGTCCTCACGGCTGCATTTACCGAGCGGTATATTTTAAGAGTAAAGATGCAGTATTGTAACAAGGAGAGCGTTAAAGGCTACTAGTTAAATCAGTAGCAATCTAACTGTGAATTGCAGCAGAACTAAAAACTGGAGACGACCACGAAAGGGATTCTATGCATTTCATCTATTACCGTGTCCGCGCAGTTAGCCTAGTGGCTATGCGCTTCGCAATCATATGCCTGGGGAAGGAGTGTCCTAGGTTCGATTCCCGTCGACGATGTGAAGAGTTTAAGGATCTTCTTCAGCCATAGCCAAATTAGCCGGTCTTGGGCATGGACAGCAGGGTTCCCCCCCCCCCCATTTTTCATCCCGCAAGCAGGCAAACCGGCCCCGTGAACACAGACGGATATAGTAAGGAATACTTAAGACAATCCCTCCAGCCATATGTCTGAATTGTCAGCTATGCCAGTCCCGAGCCCGGATAAAAATGAAATGAAATACAAAATGAAAATCTATTACCGTAGATGGAATGCATGCTCTAAACTGGTGGTAGTGTTGGAGGTATTATGATCTAAAGAGGGAGGAAGTTTTATTGAGGAAAAGTATATAAAATTAAGAGTGTATGTGTGTGTGTGTTATTACATTAATAAGTGATAACATTATGGGTCAGTTGTTCAGTGTGTTAAGCAAAGCGTTAATAGAACGGATTTAATAATAATATCAAAGGAACTAAATATAGACCATATTAACTGCCTAAATAAACTGTGTGTCAGCGATCATTTAACCTTGACAGGAGGATTGAAATTAAGGAAAGAGGTGGTGATAAGGAAACAACACAGAAGCAATAACATTGGAATTTTAAGTAAACTGATTATGAAGATTGTGGTAAGAGAATTACAACGCATAAATGAGAAAATACAAGGAATGCTAATCAACAAAAACGTAATTAAAGATAACTTCTTACATATTTGTAATAGTTGTACAAATTTAATAATGGATTAAGTTTATTCCAAGAAGTTAGTATTAAAAAGAGTATGCTCAAAAATACAAAAGGAAAATTATTAGATATATGAAGAGCCAAAGGCTTCATTTCGGCGACATATGACTTGTTTAAGTTAAGGGATATTACATCCCATATGGTTTCTTAGCCGAATAAGAAACTCAAAGAGTTTCATGCCGAATATAGTAGAAACTATATAAAGTTCGGTGATTCCAAGCGTAAGCAAATACCTGGATACTGCAGCAATTACCCTTAAGGGAGTGCAAGCTGAGGCAACTCATGGCAAAGGTGGAGGAAGCTCCGATCACTATTCTTGATATTTATCCATAATGTGAACTTAGCTCCTAGGAGCTGTCTTACTGTTCTTATTATGTTATTTAGCATAATTATATATATATATATATATATATAAAGATCATGCTATAATTAGAGGAGATATTTTGAATTATCTCACGAGTATGCTTACATAGAAGAAGGGAAAATACAGGATGAGAATCTAATATACCTAATAACATAATAAATAACAGTAATACAGCTCCTAGGAGTTCACATTATGGGTAAATATCAAGAATATTGATCGGAACTTCCTCCACCTTTGACATGAGTTGCCTCAGCTTGCACTCCCTTAAGGGTCAGTTGCTGCAGTATCCAGGTATTTGCTTACGCTTGGAATCACCGAACTTTATATAGTTTCTACTATATTCGGCATGAAACTCTTTGAGTTTCTTATTCGGCTAAGAAACGATATGGGATGTAATATCCCTTAACTTAAACAAAAGGAAAAGCTTTGGAAAGAATGGATAAAGAAAATCGGCTAATAAGTATCATAAATAATAGTAACAATTATCTCACTGTATATTTTCTATATTGTGTTGGAAAGAATGATTTATCACGAGAACTTCTTGACTTCATATAATTCTAATTAATGTTATGAGAGTGCGATTCATCCTATCTACACTGTAAGTTATCTCTGTCAAAGTGTATATTGTCTGAATAGTTCGCTGTTCTGTTTGATGTTGGATCCTAAAAGTGGGGTTCCAACATCAAAGAATTTTCAAACATTCATTTGAAAAACATCCCTCGTTCCTTGACTCCTGTACGGGATTTGAACACTGATCATTCCTACCAAAACGCACGTGACACGTCACCTACCCAACGTAGGGAAAGAACGATTACTATTAAGTAAATTGTTAGGCAAATATCCATATTTGAGTTACATCTAGCAGAAAAATAAATTATATATATATATATAAGTTCATGCTGTAATTAGAGGAGGGATTTTGAATTATCTCACGAGTATGCTTACGTAGAAGAAGGGAAAATACAGGATGAGAATCTAATATACCGAATAACATAATAAATAAGAAGGAACTTATCGATATTTTAAAATATCTTGCTTCAATCTATGTCGAGTTTAATTAAATCATTTAAAATTATTTTTTGAGTCGCCGTTTTGAATCGATTAGAAATTGTCCCTTCTGAATGAAAACTTTTAAGGATATTTATCCCAGTTGTACAGGTTAATTAGATAAAATGTAGAATTATCGATCAGCTAATTTTATAAATGTTATTAATAGTGTAAAGGAAAACTTAATTAGTATCCATATTGCTATGAAGAGATCATGAGGAAAAATTACAACAATGGCTATAATTAATCGGCTGGAATTTTCTTTACTTGTAGAAGACATTATCGAGAAAGGGATTACGACAATGGCTATGATCTGATTTATTTAGATTCAGAAAAGTCTTTGATAGTTGTACAAATTTAATAATGTTTAATAATAGATTATGGATAATTTGATAGTTGGAGAAATTTAAGAATATAATGATGTCCCATTTCACTACTTCTATATGGAAAATATATGACTTCTGCATTTATTTAGTCTTGATATCTTTCTGGGTCTAGCTCCCACTGATGAGACCACAATAAAGTGAAACCAATTTGGGTAGTTACCCTTCCCATAATGCTTGACAGAATTTCATACCTGATGTAAACTGATTATGAACGTTTCATACCTGATGTAAACTGAACAACATAAATCAAATCGGCACTGGTGATTATTTATTGAGATGGATAAAAAATTGATTGACTTGTAGGTGATAAGATGTAGTGCTTAGAGGGAAATTTTCCATGAGCCAGGAAGTTAGGAGTAGAATACCCCACACTTCAGTTTTAGAATATTTGATTATCGTATTCATTAACAATTTAACATCAAATAATTAGAGTCGACTGTATCGTTTTGCTGCGTGACGTGTAAGTTGGATAGAGAGCAGCAAATTGTTCAAATAACTTTATTTCTCATCAGAAATCTTAAAATATTGAAATAACAATGAATCTAAAAATGTAAGGACGTGCAGTTTAGTAAAATGCAGGATTTGATGGATATATGAGAGTGGTCTGAAAAGTTCTCGGCCTCGCCCATAAATGACAATACTATCGGCAAGATTTTTTTTCTAAGTTGGTACATCTATCATATGAATCCATGTGAAATTATAAGTCATTCTATCAAGTAGTTTGTTTCAAACAGCTGTCTGAAGCAAAAGTGTTGTATGTATCACTAGAAATGGATAATATTGAGTATCGTGCGGTTATAAAATTCTTTGTAAAAGAAGGTTTAACCAAAAGAAATTCATTCGAAGTTCATGAAAGTTTATGGGCACTCTTCTCCTTCGTTTTCGACAATTAAAAAATAGGCTGTCGAGTTTAAACGTGGCCATACCAGCCTTGAACATGATCCACGTGAAGGACGTCCAAAAAGTGTAACAACACCAGAAATCATTGATCAAGTGCACGATATGGTATTGGATGACCGGCGAGTCAAAGTGATTGAAATTGCTGAGACTAAATGCATTTCAAAAGAACGTGTAGGATATATTTTGCATGAAGAATTTCAAATGAAAAATTTTGCGCAAGATGGGTGGCGCGCTTGCTCACAGCAGATCAAAAACGCACACGCACGAAAACCTCTGAAGACTGCTTGGAGCATATTAACAAGAATAAAACTGATTTTGTGCGTCGATTTACTACTATGGATGAGACTTGAATTCATCATTACACACCAGAATTTAAACAGCAGTCAAAACAGTGGACAGAAGCCCGTTGTTCAGCGCCAAAGAAGACAAAGTCGGTTCCATCAGCAGAAAAGGTCATAGCATCAGTGTTTTGGGATGCTTAAGGCATTTTGTTTATTAATTATCTTGAAAAGGGTAACACAATAACTGCGGAATATTATTCCGATCTTTTAATCAGGCTTTGAAAGGGGTTAGCAACAGGAGCTGCATTTATAGATTTGACAGCAGCATATGGCACACTAAATCTTAGAAACTTATAGTCAAAATTTACAGCATGACAAACAGCTATCGGTAAGTGGAGATATAATAATAATAGTAATAATATCTGGAGAGAGAGAGAGAGAGAGAGAGGGAAACCGAGAGTGTTATTCCATTTGCTCAGGAACTGGTGCTACAAGTTAATGCATTTCAATACAAAATTGTAAACATCAACAATAAGAGGGAGAGAGTGTAGGTCGCTACTGTTCAGCAGCAGCAGCAGATGGCGTATCCAGAAAAATGGTCTACCTCAGGGAAGTGTGCTATCTCCCCTCCTCTTCAATATATACCAAACCTATAAACCCACGGTCAAGAACCGTCTTATATGCAGATGACTGGGAAACAGCTTATCAAGCAAAATTCTTTGATGACATTGAGAAGCAGCTCACACAAGAGCTAGAAAGAAACCCTTACAGTTTACTATAAGGAAAACCAACTGAAACCAAATCCCAGTAAAACCCAAATGTGTCTTTTCCATCTCAATAATAGGGAGGCAAGGAGAGAGTTGAATGTAGAATGGAATGGTGTAAAATTGGTCAATTATCCAAATCCAACTTACCTAGGTGTTACACTAAACTAGGACCCTAAATTATAAGCGACACAGAGAAGACAGCAGCTAAAACTCAAACACGTAATAAAAATCTGTGCCGATTAACATCATCTCGGTGGGGTGCAAATCCACAAGTACTGCACACCTCTGCACTGGCACTCCTTTTCGACAGCCGAGTAAGCTAGCCCTGTTTGAGAAAAATCATCACATGTCAAAATTATTGATAAGGTTCTTAATGAAACATGGCGGCACATTACCGGCTGCCTACAAAAATTGACCATCTATACTCACTGTCTGGTATTGCACCTCCTCACATCAGAAGGACTACACAGAGCAGATGTGAGCGGAAACAAAACTAAATGATGAACAGCATTCTTTGTATGGGCATGTTGCAGTACATTATTATTATTATTATTCCTGACACCTCCAAGGAGTCCGAAGACTCATCGCTGGAGGACACCTACAGCTGTCTCAACCACTACACCGAACCTCTACTAGGAATCATCTCCATCAACGCCATCTACCGGCCACTACAACTAGTATTTTTTGTCTGTAAATTGCGTGTGTTCTGAAGGGCCGATTTGTCTGTATGCGGGATGAAAAACCCGAGTTTCCGGGAGAAAAAACCCTGCTTCCTCGATATGAGATCGGCTAACTCACCTTCGATTGAAATCGTCCAGATAAAGATTCCTCCCATCGCGACGAGAATCGAACTTAGGCCTATTCCAATCGAAGGGCGCAATGTACCATCGTTCTTCCAATTGCGCTACGGAGGCGCTTACATAAGAGGCTAAGATCAAGGAAAAGTTTTATTCACTCAGTGGAACCGTTGGTTGATTCCATAAAAGCTACAAGGTTAATCTTGGAAGAATAATCTCTAGAGGCAAGAATAATCTCCAGAGTCTCTGAACTTACATCTTCACTGGCAAAGATGGAAGACATCGAATAGACGTCGTTCCAGAATAGGCAGATCAAAGCAGAATATGGCCAGATGGGGCTACACAGGAAATGACAGCTGCTCATGTGGTGAAACACAAACCATGGATCATCTTCTGAAATGCTGCTTAATAAACATTAATAATATATGTACCCGAGAAGATTTAATGCATTGTAATGAAACAACTTTAAAGTATATTAGTCACTGGATGAGTGAAATTTGACATTTTATGTTTTTACTTAATATTTCATGCAAGTGGCATTTTTGTCTTTTAATGTATGCTTTTAATCCCAATTATTTTAATGTATATTTCTTTATGCGTTTAATCATTTACATGTATGCTCTTACATTTTCTGTAGTTCGCACACGAAATAAATAAATAAATAAATAAAATAAATCAGACTAGATGAAAAAATTCGTGAGAAAACACCCGGTTTGCAGAAGAAAAAAATCATCTTTCATCAGGAATCTTTCATCATTGTTAGGCCGAGGACTTTTCAGACCACCAGCGTATATCTCAGATATACGCGGGTGGTCTTAAGAGAGATTTTTATAGATCTTCAGAAGAAAGATTTAAGAGTCAAAGTCGGAGACTTCACTCAACTTCAGATCTTCGGTTAAAATTTAGTCATTGAAACCTGTGGAAATTCCAATTTCTTGTACTTCTCCTGTACAGTTGATTATCTATCATTTCAAACGTGATCACGATTTATTTTAACTTTTTGTCATTTCTACACATTTGAATTCTGGATGGTTAAGCCATTCAGCATAGGATGCACCGTAATGCAGCATCTCTAGCCTTTTTCAGTAAATCATGTGTTTCATCATCATTTTGCAATTTTAAAAATCTACTGTCTCCACTAAACAAAGGCACTTTTTAGCTTTATTTTCGTATTCTGATTTCCACATTAGTAGTAGTGGTGGTGGTGGTGGTGGTGGTGATGTAAAGGTTTCTGAGAAAACTATGTTGGAACAATTCTAACATTAAGAAAAATAAATATTAAGAAATTCGTCAGCTCAAGCTAGCTACGCTCAGCATTTAAATGACAGGCAATCAAAAAAAAAAAAAAACTGAACTAGCCTAAGGAACAAAGGAATATCATGTCATTGATGCTAGAAATGTGAAGACTATATTCTCTGCAATAGTGTTCTGTCATTACAGGAGTACACCGACGTCACGCGATCCCATGGAAGGTAGTAAATCCATTATACCATGCCATTCGAACCTGCATCTGTTGGTTGAGAGATATCCACTTAACCAACTAGACGCTGTTTAAAATAAATCCACATGCTATATTGCAGAAAAGGATCTTCTGGAAGAACAGTCTTTGTGATTTAAATAACTTGACTCATTCGAAACATAAAAAACGGGACTTACTTTTCCTTCGACGCTATCCTTATAAAGCAGTCAGAAAACAACCCTATTGTTCAGTTTATCATAAACCCAAGCATATATATATATATATATATATATATATATATATATACACAAACTATATATATACATATATATAGTTTGTGTATATATATTTGTTTGTGTATATATATATATACACAAACAAACATACATCAATCAGTCAAAACCTCATGACCTAGTTGCTAGATGGAGAACCTATGGCACGCGTGCCAGAGGTGGCACGTCCGAGAATTTTGCTGGCACATCAACGATTTACAGGTGATATCATTTTATACACTTATAAATTATTCAACCTTTTTTTTAATTGTTACGATACGTACAACTTAAATTTTGTTTTACACGAGACAGCAGCTATGAAGATGTGCATATGATTGGTACGGTATTAACAAAAGATCGCGCGACCCAAAAACAAAAGCAACCGACAATTCTCTTCAACCGAATTCCATAACATCTGAAATTGTCATAACAACATTCGCTATACAGTATATTTCTTAGTTTTAACACATTCACGACTGGGTGTTGTTTATTGTTCCGACGGAACTTCTCATTAACGGCGGCTCCACTCACACAAAATTTCGACCCTTGTTTGAATTTTATTGCTGCCTGTTTGCGTTTGAGCTGGCATGTTTCAATTCATGGTAGAATTTTATTTGAAGTTAGCCTTTGTAATCTGTCATAATGACATCGAGAATTTCAAATGCAAAAAACAAACACTTATTTCATGTAATTGAAAAATGGACAATAGTTTTTAGTTCGACACTGTGTTTCCCTTGCAACGTATGGTTTGATTGAGTCTATACAGCATAGTTTCTGTATGAGAGGACATGTGATTCATTAGTTAGCGCCGTTTTTATTCCAGCTGTCTGTAATTGCACTATTTGTTGAGAAATAGATTACACAGACTGCAAAAGGCTCTGTACTTTATTCAGCGATACAATAAAACTACTTGCTTTCCTTGCATCTGCAGTATAATGGCTGTTGGGGAGGGCGTGTTGATAACCGCGGGGAGCGAGTCACTATCGCCTCGACGTGAACATGTTTAAACATTTTTCGTGTGCGAGGTATATGCAAAACCTTTTAATGTCTTTTTTCATAAAGTAAAATCAGGGGTGCGAGTTATACGCGAGGACAAGTTATATTCGAGTAAATACAGTAAGCGTTTCGCCGACAAGTTGACATCCTTCTCCTGCTCAGCTTAACTTCTATGGTAAGTTATAATGCATAAATATTTTTCTCGCTACCGTTTTTTTTTCAAACCAACATTATTAAAATCAATTTAATAATACAACAGTCAATTTTACATTGAATAATATTATAAATTTATATATACATAAATATTATAAATAAAATAAAATATTATTTATAAAATTATAAATAATTATTTATAAAATATTATAAATAAATAAATAAATTAATTAAGTTAGATTAATTTTCTATTAATTTTCCCCTATTAAAAACTGTCCGGCACGTCAGCAACTCGATTGGTAAATTTTTGGCACGCGCACATAAAAAGGTTTGGCATCACTGACCTAGTTTATCTGCTTCGTTTGACAATGTAATCGCTTGCGCCATTGACTGCACTAGAACACAGGTGGCCTGAGATATTCTGGACCAATCTTGTGATACCAAGCCTACTTCTTTCCATACTAAATTATGTTGTTTCTTAATTTTTCAATTTCCTTTGAATTCAATGTGCATGTTTCACAGCCATATGTCAGTATAGATAGGAAGAATACACTGGTTAAAAACGTTTCTCTTCAGGCATAATAGTAGTTGGCTTTTGAATATTGAATGTAATTTTCCAAATGTTTTCCACCCAAGCATCGTGCACCTTCTAATTTCGTCCGTGATATTTTATTCCATTGATATCTGTTGTCTTAAGTATATGCAATGATCTACTTGTTTAACTTCTTTGTTATTGATTTTTATTATTTTTGGTTGGACATAGGCATTGAACATAACTTGGGCCTACTTTAGGTTTATCTTTAGGCCTGTTGTTTTGCTAGCAATTTGGATACGCGTCTGTAATTCATGCACAGTTGAAGTAAAAGATAAGTGTGTCATCTACAAAGCATAAATGGCTTAAATATCTTCCATTTATCTTCAGATCTTTCCCTTCCCAATCAAGAAGTTTGAAAATTTCTTCTAGGCACGCTGTGAATAATTTTGGAGATGCTGTGTCACTCTGTCTTATACCTCTCTATATTCTCACAGTAGAGATGTTTCCATTGAAAAAATAGGATAGCTTCTGGAACTTCAGAAAATTAATACCTGCCATAAACAAATAGGAAAAGTTATATAAATCAAGTGGATATTAAATCCAGCATTCTTTCAAAGCCGAATGCAGAAACTATGAAAGTTTCGTACGAAATCTGACCAGAGAGCTTACGGGACTGCACTCGCCGGCACTTACGAGTTGCCCTAGCGCGGACCTTATAGAAAACATGATTGCTTGCCCAAGCGTCCATATATTCGCCTTCTATTGTCCATTTTGATAAGGTTCCCTGGCCTGACAGCTATTTCGAACTGATTGGTTCTCCTCAGAGACCAGGCAGAAACCTTAAGAGAGCAAAAACTCTCGTTCAGTACTGAGGAACACCAGTTCTGTTCGAAGTGTCGGGGAGGTGTGTTTTTCGTAAGCGAACTCTCGGTCGGTACGTAATGTATTTACTAAAATAAAGAGCCAAAAGGCTTCATTAATTTGGCATCGCCGAAACGAAGCCTTTTGGCTCTCTATTTTAGTAAATAGGAAACGTTTCTATTCACTCCAATCATGAAAGATCAGAGCTCTCCCACGAACTTATTGCACCTCCTGTCAACGTGGAATTCAGTATTTATTATGAATCGATAACATGATGAACTGACATTGTGAGAACGGGAAAAAAAAATAAAAAAATCATTCTAGAGATAATCCAACCAGACTTCCTCATACTCTAGAAAATGACCACTTCATCAAAGGATGGGGGAAGAGAAGCAAAGTTATTGCGAAAATCAACTTTTAAATTGCAAAGAGGGGTCCTGGAAGTAGTCCAGTGAAGCCCTTTCAACTGCAAGAGAACTGATGAATGAATTCTACACAAATTTTGGTTCAGCATTACCTTATTCTTCAACCCAATGTACTAATAACATAAGGAATATAACTGTCAGACGTATTATTATTATCAACGTGTCTTTTCTTTGTTTCTTGTACTATTTCAGTTGCACCCCTTCATTGAGTGAATGCGTATAGATAATGTTAACTTGAGCTAACAAAGCGTTGGCTTTGTAAATATCTAGTTTTGTTAGTAAAAGTATGTATTATAATTCAATTTCATAATTTTTTTCAGAAAATTTGTAGGTGTCCTCCCGCGATGAGGCTTCGGACTCCTTGGAGGTATTAGGAATAATAATAAAATTTTGCATGCACGTTTGGCTTTATTGGTTCATCGCGCCAGGCTGTTACATGAGGAATAGAGTATATAACTTAACTGGCCTAAACCTGAAAAGTTATGTTCTGCACGGTCATAATTAAAGAGCGCAATTTGCATTGAAATATATTGTATTGTATACATCAATCTCGATGCTTCTTATCTCAGATGCCGTACAGGAAATATTTATATATGTATTTCGTTTTAAATCCATCCCTAACGGAAATTATAAAATTCAATAATAATTAAGATACCTATAAATTGGTGTTGTTTAAAAAATGTTGTCGAAACCTTTAAGTGTTTATATTTACCAGTAAAGAAAATTGACTTCTCTTTTAAAGCACATTTCTGCATTCTTGACATATTGTCTGAATTATGTCGATACCGGCTGTTGAATTCTGACTGAGATTCTTCTAAAATCTACAACAGATAGAAAGAACATATTTAAACAGATATAAATTTAAATTTAAAAATATGTGTTCATAAAATATTATGTTAAAGTATATATAAATCATGTTATTTAATTACACTGATTGGAAAGATGTTAGCGGGCATCCCCATTGGCAATGTGCATCGTGCCATGTAACAGTCACGTGTTTGTAGCCAGTATAAATTGGAGGAATCTATCTTTAACCTACCCAAGATAGATACTAATTATGCATCCCCTAACAGAACGACTGTGAAAGTTCTACAACCTTTAGCAGGTAAAATTTTCATAAAATAATACAAATATAGCTATAAAATTGGCAATTAGAAAAGTTACATATAACTTCTTGTAAGTTTCGTAACGCATAGGAAAAAAAGTTCAAAGGGATATTCAATTTGGGTAATGTCAAATTTTGAATGAACTGAGTGTTAGTAAGACTGCTATTCATGTTGTACAATCATCTTTATGTCATAATAAAGAACAATAATAATGATATCATAGGTTTTCCCTCCACTCTCGGTATTAAGTGCTGAGTAGGATCATGAGACAACCAGAGTATTATGCAATTTCCGTGTATTCTGGTCGGTTTTCCTGTTTCGATAAGGATGAAAAGCTGGAGTTACCAGGAGTAAAAAGCCTTATAAAAGTTCTTCGCGTCCTAGACGGGATTCGAGCATAGAATATTCCATTCAAAGCATATTTACGTTACGGAAAGAGCCAAGTAGGCACGCATCCCTCAGTTCCAAATCAAGTTTATTACTGCAAGCAGTCTGCTCGTTTTAATTCATTTTTGATTTAATTTGCATTTCTCAGACTTTTACCGTGGAGTACATTAGTAGTATACTGGTCACTTTAAACCAGATCAAAATCAAGATAAGATGAGGAATGGTGACGTGATTGGTTGTTTATTTGATGACGTCATTGTGGGCGCACGTCATGAGATTGGAATGTTAGGAATTTCCCTGTGGGCATATATGTCAGTGAGGTGAGTTCTTGTGTTTTGGTTTGCGTATCGAATAATGGGTGATGGTAGAAATAAGGATTCGTGTTGTGATTGGTGGGACACTTTGAACCAGATGAAGATCAAGATAAGATAAGGGATCGTGATGTGAATGTTTGTGTTGTGATCAGATGAAGATAAGTGATGTCATTTGTTAGTTGTAAATAAGTGATGTCATTTGTTAGTTGTAAATAAGTGATGTTATTGTTTTGAATGGAAAAGGGAGATATATTAGTGTATAAGGAATCGTGTCGTGATTGGTGGGACACTTCTGACCAGATCAAGATCAAGATAAGATAAGGAATCGTGACGTGAATGTTTGTTGTTATAGAGTTTGGAATGTTTGGAATTTCGATGGGGCCCTCGTCTGTCAGTGACATCAGTTCTTGTGATTTGGTTAACATATGGAATTATGGGTGATGGTAGA
Organism: Typopeltis vanoorti; assembly: GCF_054136105.1. Lineage (NCBI taxonomy): Eukaryota > Metazoa > Arthropoda > Arachnida > Uropygi > Thelyphonidae > Typopeltis > Typopeltis vanoorti. Next base: position 142,660,678 of record NC_143551.1, read on the forward strand.
GATAAGGATTCGTGTCGTGATTGGTGGGACACTTCTGACCAGATCAAGATCAAGATAAGGAATTGTGACATGAATGTTTGTTGTTATAGAGTTTGGAATGTTTGGAATTTCGCTGGGGCCCTCGTCTGTCAGGGACATCACATAGTGTTTTTGGTTGGCTTATTGCATTATGGGTGATATTTAGAGATAAGAATCGTGACGTTATGTGTTTGGAGATTTCTGGGGAACATATGTCTCTCTGTGATATCACATGGTGTTTTGGTTTGGCTATGGAATTGTGGGCGATGTTTTTGAGATAAGATATCTTGGAATTTTCACAGGGTGACACACATCTGTCATTGTCATCATGTTTTGTGGTTGGTTGGTTGTCTATTGATGGCTGTACTAATTTTCCAATACATTTTGGGGCATTTCTTTCCTGTTAAAGGGTGGGAATTCTTAGAGTAGAGTTGTGATGGCGGCCGTGTTTAGGATTTTCTGAATAATTTAATTATATGCTAATGTCACTCAAACATACAGTTTTTTTTCTGCTATAGATGGCTGTACTAATTTTCCAATACATTTTGGGGTATTTCTTTCCTGTTAAAGGGAGATAATTCTTAGAGAACGTCATAATGGTGGCAGTGTTTCTGAATAATTTAATTATATACTGGTGTCCCTCAAACACACACACACATACACATTAGACAAGAAAAGTCGCTAATGTATCCATGTTGATACTCTAATATGTACCCTATGATTATTCTTATGAAAAAAAACTATTCAGTATTAGAATTACGCTTACCAAAACATACGAGATTATTGAAATTACAAATATCAATTGTTATGCTTAAGTGAAAAGAAAATTAACTTACATTTCTTTCCAGAATGGGAACATCTTGGTACTATCTAGGTTTTCTGAATATTCCAAATTGTTGATTTTAAACATATATTCACAGCACAGAACACAAACACAAGTCTGAAAATGCCTTTTTAACCAGAATAACTGAGTAAAATAAATAAATAAATTGTGTGTGAATTATTTTCCCACATTGTTAATTTTCATTAGACTCGTTTGTAGATAACTGAGTGACTCATATCCAGTCAGTGAGCCATCGTTCAGAGATTCGGAACATTAGGTAGACATTTGTAAAATAAATTATCATCGCAGTTTCTTCAAAGGTAAAATTTTTCCCAGGGTAGTGTATTAGTCATGCTTTCTGATGTGACTAATGTTTACACTAGTGTTAGGTAGGAAAGGTTTGCAATTGACCTCATGTGATGATGAGAACTAAGGTATTCGAAGCACTTCCTTTCATAGACGTATCGCGGTTTCTTCAAAGGTACATTTTCCCAGGATTATGTATTACTCATGCTTTCTGTTGTGACTAAATGTTTACACTAGTTTTGGGTAGCAAAGGTTTACAATTTGACCTCGTGTAAACAATGAGAACTAAGTTCACATGTTGTCATTATTGGTTTTCCATTGGTTCTGATATTTTATAAATAGAGAAATGGAGTCTCTGGTTCCATTTGTCTTTCTAGTATTTGTAATATTTGTATGCATTCAGAAGTTTGTAGTTCCAAAATGAGTTTTTCTGGAGAAAAGGTAAGTTAATTTTATGTCATTTTTATAGCAATGTCATTTGAAAATTTAACAATTGAATTTTTAGTGACTACATTAGCGACCTTTGTCTATAAAGTTATAAGGTGGTTTTTGCAATGGAAAATTAAAAAGCATGTTCATGATTTTCAATCTGTTTTGTGTTAAGTGAAATCCCATAAGTCATTATATATATATATTATTTTTTTAATTTATTATTATTATTATTTTTTGATTGGGAAAAGATATTGAATATATATATATATATTCAATTTTCGAGTATATATATTCAATTTTATTCATGGTGTTTTTGCAACGGAAATTAAAAGCACATTCATGAAAATATTTCAAACTGTTTTTGTGTTAAGTGAAAACCGCATTACTCATTATATTTTTATATTTTTATTTTTTTTTTTTGTTTTACTTGTTAGTGATTGGGGAAAGATACTGAGGGCTAATGTTTAGTAAAATAGTGTTAGTAAAAACATGATGTAGTATCGAAATTGAAAAATAACCTTATGATGCTTATGATTTTTATTTCTAAACTATATTTCTGAAATCTAGAAAGTAATTTTTTTTAATAGTGATCATCCATTATTTGTTTTGTTGATGGCTATGGGAATATTTTTAATCATCGCCCCATTTTTGCAGAGGTTGATTTGACAGGATAAAATGCTGTAGAAAATGAACAAAGCACAGGATGTAGTGCTAAACCTCATGTAACAATCGATGGAGTAGCTGGAGGAAGTCGCGACCCCTCAAAATTTATATAATTTACATTCAGTTTCTGGATGTGAAACTAAAGTCTCTACTTCTACTATTGACCCCTCATTCTACAGGGATTTTTATAATGTTTCAGTGGGCCAGTCATGGTTCTCTATCAAATATCAAACTCATCAAATGCAGTACCAAGTTAGATTTCGTGACCTTGAACTCATCCAACCAGAGTTTTTCGAAATGTTTCGAGATATGCTTAATGAGATCATTCAGCATTTACTGAGTTTAGGAACGTTTTCTCACGTTCCGTACGGCGTTATTGCATCCAGTTTACAAAGTAACATTAACTTATCATTCATTTTGCTTTCTGAACTAACTATCCAAAGGAGAGTTGATGCTGTTGCCCAAACGAAACGTGAGTTTCTTTTGGCAAATGATCGTACTGATTAACATCTGTAACAATGGTGGTGGAAGAACCGATGTTAAAAGAAGAACGCTGCTTAGCCTGGATGAATTTATGAAAATCAAAAGAGCTGTTGTGGAAATTAACAACAAAGACAATCTTTGCATGGCCTGAGCACTTGTTCTGAGTGTTTCTTCACACACACTGATGATGTTGCAACATACAGACAAGTGCATTTAGATTGTAAAAAGTTACAAAGAGAGCTTTAACTCTCCACAAAATTGCAGGGGTTCCACTCACTTCTTGCAGTATTCCAGAATCAGTTCTCTTTCAAAATAATTTGACTCCGGAATACCAAATCGTAATTTTTTCGGCAGATGCTGATTTTTCTGTGGTGTTTCGGCGGCCAAATGCAAGTAAACAGATATGTCTTTTATATCACTCATCTCATTATGATTTAGTGCATAGTGTGGCAGCTCTCTTTGGGTGTATCTATTATTGCCCCAGTTGTTTTCGGACATACAGCACTTCTATCAAATTGCAAATGCATAGATGTAAAAATGTGTGCACTTGCTACCACACAAACGCCAATCATAGTGTGCAGAAACGTCTTTTGTGTGAGTCATGCAAAAGATTTTTCTATGGCAACGATTGTCTGAATTTGCACATACAAAATAATATTTGTTCAAAACTCCATCATTGCAGACAGTGTTTGGCTACTTTCTCTACAGGTAAAAACCATGTCTGTCCACCTGAAAATTTCTTTTCGTGGTTTTGGCAGGTATTTTATTTTGGAATATCTTTTTCAAAAAATTTCCAACCCTGTGTAGCATTTGACAGATCAAAGATACTTGCTATATATTATGACCTTTAAACATCATATTTCTTGATAGTTTTTCCTACATTAGTGTCACTCTTAGGAAACTTCCAGCCATGTTCGATCTCCCAGAAGTTCTTAAGGGTTTCTTTCCTCATACGTTTCACACATCTAATTCTTTGGATTATCGTGGACTGGAAATCATATCTGACTGGAAATCATATTTCCAGCCAGAATTTATGAACAAAGAAACTCGTACAGAGTTTGAGGCTTGGTACGAAAATTGACTGAATACTGCCGGAAAGCTGAACTTTAGCTTATACGAAAGATGACATGCATGTTTTGCTTGAGATTTGCAACACTTTTCACACTCTCTTCATACAGCTCACCTGGATCAATCCCTTTCTCCATGACATTACAACTGCAGGAGTAGGTTTGAGAGTATTTCTCCAAAACATTTTGAAACCTAACACATTGGCCATACTTCCTGCTTGGGGTTACATAGGGACAAACGTGCAAAGTCAAAAGGCTTTGGCTTGGCTCAAATGGCAAGTACAACAGAACAACATAACCATACAACATGTATGTTCTGTGGTGGGAGAAGTTCGCATCGGACCTTATTTTGTCGATGGGAAATGTGGAAGCTTAATTTATGAATATTATGGTAGCTTCTACCATGGGTGTCAAAATTGAGGTAGACAAATACTTAACAACCATATAGAAATACAAACATGATCATCCTTTTTGAGCAAACAAAGGATAGTGAAAACTATTTTCGTAGCCAAGGATTCGATGTGATCTCAATTTGGGAATGTCAATTTAATACAGAAATTTCTGAAAACATAGCCTTAGAAAACTTTATTGCTGTTCTTAATATTCCAGATCCCATTTTACCTCGTAGTACTCTGCATGGTGGTCAGAACTGACTGCTACAAAATGTATCACAAAATTCGGTCAGAAGGGGAAGTTATTCGCTATTTGGATTTCAATAGCCTTTATCCATGGGTAATGAAATACCAGGCATTTCCTATGGGGCATTCCAAAGTTATTCTCGATAATTCTGACTATTCTCCTGGGGTATACTTTGGTATTTGCCATGCAAAAGTGGAAGCAACTACCAATCACTTTTTACTTTTTTTTGCCCATCACAGTTAATGAAAAATTAATCTTCCCCTTGTGTAGAAAGTGTGCTTCCAAAATGGCCCCATTATGCACTCATATGGACCGATCTTTTACAGGTTATTGGTACACTCTAGAATTAGATTTAGCATGTGCTCGCAGTTATAAAGTTATAGAATTTTATGTGGTGTGGCATTTTTCTCAAAAATTTGAAGGTGAAGAAAACTTCTTTGCTCACTACATTGATAACTTTCTGAACCTGAAACAGGAAGCGTCTGGATGGCCTGAAGGTCAAAACCGACCGTCTTTTCTGGATGAGTTTTTGCTAAGGGAAGGTGTTATATTAAGTAATGAACACATTAGTAAAAATCCTGGTAAATGTTCACTTGCTAAGCTTTGTTTGAATTCCCTATGGAGAAGGCTTGGTATGAGAATGTTAAGAACTCAGACCCAGGTGATTTCCTCTTATGAAGACCTAGTAGAACTTTTTTTAGTAACAGTAAAGTTATCCAAGATGCCAGGTTAGTTTCAGAAGAGCAGATGATGGTTGCCTACTCTCCCATTGAAGGCACTGAGCCTGAAAATAGGAAAGGATATGTTGTCATCTCCTCATTTGTAGCTGCCTATGGTAGGATAACATTATATGAGGTCATGGAACCTTTGCAAAGATGGCTTTTATACACAGATACTGATTCTGTCATTTTCAGTGAAAAACAGGGCGATTACTCACAGTCCACTGGCACTGCCTTGGGGAGCTAGGTGACGAACTCGACGGTGACTTTATAGTTGAGTTTGCTACCACAGGCCCCAAATCTTATTCCTACAGAATTCAGGGGGATAAGATTGTGATCAAATGCAAAGGCATTACTTTAAACTCTCGCATGGCCACTGATATTAATCTGGAATCTATGATAGCAGCAGTAAGTGGTGAGCCACAAACATCCAAATTCCTGTACCATTTTCTGTCCATAGAGACAAATGGAGCTGTAAACTCAAAACGACCTCTGTAACAAAAAGATTTGGATACACGTTTGCGAAGCGCATAGTGTCAACAGATGCATGTAGTTTTCCCTATGGGTATTTTAAAGGATAATTCCTTACACTCACATACCCCATAAGAAAAAGATGACATCAGTGGGACAGAAAACTAAACAACATTCTACCGGTTGGTAAAAATCCATGATTGTTGCCCAACACTATAATTTGCAGTGTTGCCCTTCTCTTGTGCAGTTTTCACATCACTGTTATTTTTATTATTATTCCACAATAGCTTTTTTTTCATTCTTAGAATTTAGAAAGAAAAATTCGTCTTGGCATCATTACATGGTGACTGTGATAAAAAAATTCTTGATGGGGATATTTTTTTTTTGATATTAAAAACAAGTATCTATTTGTTTTTACATGATTTCTGATTATATAAAAATAATCACAGTCTAATTATGTTATCATTTTCGCTATGTTCATTCATCCATTTACATGCATTATTTCGGGAGCTACTCAGTCAGAAAAAACAACATTTGTGTTGTCTCTCAAAGAACATTGTAATCAACTAATCAAACCACCACCGGAGCGAATCGTTTACTGTTACAGTGAAAATCAGCATAAATTAAAAAAATTTACCAACATAGAATTCGTAAATGGTTTGAAGTTACCTGAATTTGATTCTAATGTGAGAAATTTACTCCTAATCAATGATTTGGTTCACCAGGCTAAGGACAGCACGGAAATAGCTGATGTTTTCATAAAAGGTTCACATCACCGTACCCTCAGTGTCATTCTACTGACACAAAATTTATTCTGTAAAGGTTCACATTTTCGTACAATTTCTCTCAATAGCCATTATGTTATTGCTTTTAAAAATCGCTGAGACTCTGCAATTTTCTCATTTAGCTTCCCAAGTATTTCCAGGACAAAGGAACGTATTAGTTCAGATTTATAAAGATGCAACACGGGAACCCCACTCATATTTAGTTTTAGACTTTAGACAGGAAACAGCTGATAATTTACGCTTAAGGTCGTGGATTTTGCCAGGAGAAGAACCCGATACAGTGTATATCCCTGAATTGCTGATAGACTCAAACGCTATGAATATCTCGTCAAGTACCTATCTCTCCCAAACAAGCAAATGATGCTTTAAAACACTGCACTCCACATAAAACAAAAAATGTTTTATGTGGAAATATTCCACTAAAGCATAATCAGAAGTCACGCCTACGAAGGAAAAAATAATATAAGAGCACTAAGTAACAAATCGCTTCCCTTCATTACTAGAAGAAAACTTGTTTAACAGCACGGAGGAGCACTGTTCCCATTATCACGCAGTATCATTGTTCTTTTATTGAGTTCACTTATTAGAAAATGAATATGTTTAAAAATTTATGCTACTCCAATCACCAGAGGAGCTTGAATTGTGCACACCCGATGATGAAGTGCCATTTTAAAAATAAGAAATAAACATGCAGATGAAAAAGTAAAAGCATATTTAAATGTTCTGCAAAAGTATGTAGGCTTGAAAACCCAATTGGCTTACACAGAAGGAGAGCGTCAGGATCATAGACTCCCACATCCAGAACCTTCACTGAACAAATGGAATACCTAGAACTATTCCCATCAACCATCACCGTCAGCCAGTCACAGTGAGGAAAATGTTTCCACTCCAATCCCTGCCGCAAGAGAGCTCGAAAAAGGAGTACCAAATTCGTCTTTTTATCTCCCCGAAAGCTGTGTGGGAATAAGAAACTGGTATGGAAAAAATGGTAAGTGAAAAAACATTTTTTGTTTTCAGTAAATGATCTGTAACAGCATAAGTTACTACAATATCATTTAACCACAAATCCTTAGAATAACATTTCCTAATAATATTATGCATAGAAAGACCACGATATCTCAATATTAAAAAATATACGAAGTGAAAACCACACGCGACAGATTCCTTATCTTGTACAGCTACAGTATTAAAATGCCATTTATTAGTGTTGATATTCAGAAAGTTAACAATATCGTTTTCGAGTGGACGACCGAAGCTATCGAAAAAATCGCCGTGTTTCTCTTTAATATAGATAGCTTGCCAATGTTTTCCTGGCAACCAGGTCGGATCTGTGTTCACGACGAACATCGACTGTTGTTTTCTGATCGGATGTTGTGGCAATTCATCACGAGCACAAACTCCTAAACCCACTTTTCTTGTGGTGGGTTCTAACTCTAGTATGCTTACTAATTGTTCAGTGTTCATAGTCCAGTAACACGGAACGATCCTTTGTTACGGATAAGGTACACTCAAATTCTGCATAAAGAACCACTGTGATGTTTTCAGGAAGAGGTTGATCAAATTTAACTTCGAGTCGCACACTTCCTCTTCTTAATAAGCTGACATTGGGGGCAACGGCATTTTGATCTGGCGATAAATCAAATCCATAGAGAACGTTTCCCTTTACGTATTCCTCATAAGAAATGTCATTACCAGAGTCTCTGTTCCATTTGCCTAGTGATGTGAACAGTGACATATAACATCTGCTGTGATGCCTTTCTTTGAAGTTCGGAGTCAAAGGTTGTGAGGGATACTGAATACCTTCAGCTGTCACCACAAGAAAATTCAGAATGAAATGACGAAAATTAAATGGATTTCTGTTGAAAGTGCCATTAAATCCATCACTAGCAACCAGTCCAATAATTAATCTAGATGGTATTTCTCCTAGATACAGATTGTCTCGTGTGGCATCTGACATACCCTTGGGAATCGAAAAAGAAGACACTTGCATTGATGGGATACAGCATGTTGGACTTGTCTAACACAGACAGGTGAGTCAGTTGAATCTTTGGATTTATTTTGACTTTGCGGACAAGAAGTGTAGCCTCTTCAATTTGCACTTTTGCCTTAGAATCAGCATTTGTAGTCAGTAAACAAAAGCCGGCAAAACTGCGAACCATACGAAAATTAACAGTAACGTTGTTGATCAAGTACCAGTCGTGATGCATGATGTCAGCGTGTATTCGCCCAAGCATCTCGACACTTTTCGATTGGTTAATTCGAGCGAGTCCTCTACGCATCCCACATTCACTTTTGATAAACATATCACTAACATGAGCCACATCATCTTTAACGAATAGTTCATTTGTCAGTTGAATGTTTTTAGCATCTCTGTCATAATTTAGTAGGTTTCAATATAAGCCCTATAAGGATACGTGTCTGCTGCCACATTCACTAGTTTATCTTGGAGAAAAAAGTCAATTTGACTGAACAGGGAATGGAAAAAATTATTCACAACACCAACTGAAAAATCTTCGATAGGTTTACCATCATTGTCAGTGAAGCACACACGAACGCGTAGGTATGATTTTCCTAAATCCAAGTATTCTTCAGATGTACCTGGTATGCAAAACTCCACAGGACCTCCACTGTCAGTACTAGATATTGGTTGGTAGGTGACAAAAGATCTTCTTTCCACACACATGTTGACACGAGGGTGGGAAAGAAGATCTAACCCTGACATCATATCCTCAGCAAAAGATGTCATCTCGCTTGCACTTTTTAGTATTAATTTTTTTCTTCTTGCTTTCCTGACCTCTCTGAAGTAATCGGCTCTGAGCCTTTTCAGCAATGGTTTTCCAAGCTTCTGATGCTCTATTTATAAAGGCTCGTCGTACAGGTACCCCGTCCAATACATCTCCTATCATATGCTGACCGTTTTTAAGGATGACTACCGACAAATTGAGCTGCAGGTTTTAAACGTGGACTTAGAAAGGAGAAGGAACTTCTGAAAATGCTACCTAATCCGTACCCACGCTGTATTTGGGGGGCCCCGTAAACATTTGAGCCCCACCTACCTATATTATGTAATAGCTGAGAAAATCAGTCACCTTCACTTGTCGGAATCGGAATTTTAATTTAACTATTGTCTTGCCGCACGAAAGTGGAACAACTCTCCGCAGTCAGAATGAATTTCAATGCTAATTGACTGAAATATTTGTTTTCTTAACGGATAATAATCAGGTTAAGAAAAAACGAAGGAACACTTGGTGCTGCACTGAACAGCTTGCAACAATGGTGCACATGTATCACCACCTATCTGTTCTTGGATTAAATCAGAATAAACAAAATATGCGGCTACACCCCTCTTATATCAACTGAATATTTCCCAGTGATTGTGCCTTTCAGTTTAACACCAATCTGATTAAAACCCAGTAGAAGACCCAAACCCGAGGCCTCCTTGGGAAACAACAGGTTGTAATCTTTTGGAACTGTCAGAGAAATGGTGTTGTTTCTGTTGTTTTTTCCAGTAATCACAGAAATCACATCAAACACTGCTTGAAGAAGTTCAGAGGGTGAATTGTAACTCCCACGGGGAATCTTGTACACTTTGTAAAATCCTTCTTTAGACTTTTCGAAAACTTTATTTCCTGTGATGTTGTTGTCGATAGTGTTGACTCCTCCTCCAACTGCATGTATCATATGAAACTGATCGTAACAGGAATCGATGTTATTAAATTCTCCCGGAAGATGAATTTCGGCAAGAGCAACTTCCCATTTATCTTTAAGTCTGATCTCGAGTGGTAATTCCACTTGAAATTTCGTTTATGTTTGTAGGAAACATTTTCATACTGGCGTTACTGGGAAGGGTTATGTAAACATCTTCGCTACGAACTTAAGAATTATACGATGAGGGATAATCGAGCCACTTAACAAAATACTGAAGCTTTCTTTTCTTTGCGGTGTTTAAGTATTTGTTCGATTAGATACACGTCTTCCGGAAGTTCATTGGGTATATCATCCTTTTGCAGTTGAGGTTCATAGAAAGTTCCCTCCACTATCTCTCCATCCCGACTGTGAACTCTATATACTACAGAGTTTCTATTAATAACCTGAGCAATAGTGAACAATTCTCGTGTCCAGTTACCCAATATCCTTTTCTAAATTTGTGGGTATCATCACTTAAAACAACACTATCACCTCCTTGAAAGTTTGGTCTGGACGTCTCCTCTTGGTTTCCATACAAATATTTCCAAACACGATCCTCGTTTTGAAGGAATCATACCGATGGTGCGGTGTGGTGTGAGATTATAATTATGTACAAGGGTCGGCAAAACTTTCGTATAACTTTTACTTTTAGTATACGTCATCCACTTGTAGATCTTTGTTTTCAATGTTCTGATAAATCTTTCTGCAATGGGTGCTTTCATTTCGCTCCTGGTCGTGTAGAAATGAATGTTATGGTTCTTAAACCTTGCACGAAATTTCTTGTTACAAAACTCTTTTCCTTAATCAGTGTTTATGTAACATGGCACTTCTGTAAAAATAGACTCGAAAGCATTACCAACAGCGTCTGCTGATTTCATCTTCAGGGTTCGAACCCACGCAAATCGGGAAAAGCAATCAATGCATACAAGAAGGAAACACACACCCCCATTCTCTTTTGAATGGGATGACATATCTGCCAAATCACATTGAAAAGTGTGTAAAAGTTCCTGGACTTTGATTTGATTGCGTTTAAACTTTCTTCTAATGGGTTCATTTCTTACATAAGTAGGCTATGTTGCTAACCAACGTTTCACGGTTTCATGTGGCAAATTTGTATGCTTCTGTAAATCTTTGATACTTCCAAAACTAACTACTGTATTAGGATTATTGTAATCTGCTAACTTTTCCATTACTAACAATAAGTTTTTTCTTTGCAGGTGAAAATCAAGAACCATCGCAAAAGTGGAAGATACTTGCTTTTATAGCAGTACTGCTAATATTCGTGTACGTGGAAATTGCCATAATCATCTGGGAAGCAGTATCAAAATCAGGCAATCACATGTGCCTCATCAAAGAAATGTTACGACAAGAAAAACGCCATATGCATTGGTGATATCTGTAAATTCCTATTTCTGCATATTGCATTGTAAATAATATCTGTGAAGTAAATGTGTAAACTTAAAAGAACAAACAGTGTCGTTGATGTGTTATGTATGTTTAAGTAAGATCACTTTTGAAATCACTGCGAATTCACACACGATTTGTTTATTTATTTATTTACTGAACTTTAAGATCTTAATTTTAGATAAATCAAAATATTCGGATGAATTATGAATAAAATATGAATTAGAATATGAATATAGAATAAAATATAAATGAGCTATGGAAAAAAACTGTGTGTTTGAGGGACACCAGCATATAATTAAATTATTCAGAAAACCTAAACACAGCCACCACTAGACTCTACTCTAAGAATTCCCACCCTTTAATAGGAAATAAATACCCCAAAATGTATTGGAAAATTAGTACAGCCATCTATAGACAAACAAACACAAAACATGACGACAATGACAGATGTGTGTCAGCCTGGGAAAATACCAAGATATCTTATCTCAAAAATATCGCCTACAATTCCATAGCCAAACCAAAACACCATGTGATATCACCGAGAGACATATGTTCCCCAGAAATTTCCAAACACATAACGTCACGTTTCTTATCTCTAAATAACACCCACAATGCTATAAGTGAAGCTAACACAACACGCGAAGTCTCTGACAGACGAGGGCCCCAGCGAAATTCCAAACATTCCAAACCCTATAATAACACACATCCACGTCACGATTCCTTATCTTATCTTGATCTTGATCTTGTCACTAGTGTCCCACCAATCACGACACGATTCCTTATCCACTAATATATCTCCCTATTCCATTCAAAACAATAACATCACTTATTTACAACTAACAAATGACGTCACTTATCTTCATCTGATAACAACAAACATTCACATCATGATTTCTTATCTCATCTTAATCTTGATCTTCTCACTAGTGCACCACCAATCACAACACAAATCCTTATCTCTGCCATCACCCATAATTCCATACGTGAACAAAACAAACAACGTGACGTCACACACACATATGCACCAGGGAAATTCCTAAAATTACAAACTCATGACGTCACGCAAATGACGTCATCAAATAAACAACCAATCACGTCACGAATCCTTATCTTATCTTGATCTTGATCTGGTTTAAAGTGACCACCCTACTACCAATTACATTGCTAAAGTAGATGCAAGTAATAATTCTTCTCCTTGTATCTTTTACAAATATGATTTACAATAATATTTTTATCTTCTAGTTTAATAAAACTGAGATATAGATTAAAGTAAAATAAAGATTAAAAGTTGAATTTGAGTAAATGTTAAATGAAGGAAAACATATAATACGTAATCCAACAGCTGAAAAACTGTTCAGTTGCAGGAACAGGGAAAATCGTACATATAACGCTACTTTCATGTATCAAGAGCAAGTTATCAGGTTTTTAACGTGGTATTGTGGATATATGGTGTCTGTACCGTTATTCGCGAAACCTTAGGTCATAACAAACTGTCGATCTCCATGGCATAGTGTGAAAAATGAAAGTCTTTCTATAATTAAGCAGTAGGTCAATACTAGTAGATCAAGAAGTAGGTCCGTATGCGCTTTCAACAGGTGGATACGTTTTAAGAGCAAATGTGTAAAGTAAACTTTTAGAGTAAACCCTGTAAATATTTTCAGTTCCTCATTTTAAAAAAATCCTGTCGAAAGAATGGCATGTACTCCTGTTTGAAAAAGAACCAGATTTGAATTCCATTATGTATTAAAATTAAGTACGCAACGAATATACGTGTATTTTCTTAAGCAATACTGAGTTAGCTTATCTCAGAAGGAGAAGAGATTCCTACCTCCTCCTCGAAATATGGGTTTCTTGTTGCAAAACAAACATATCTGATATACAAATTAATAGACATAATACTATGTTCTATGTTTAGAGCTGCATTGTTTCCTGGAATTCTAAACAAGTAAATCTAACTCCCAATAAGTAAGAAACTGATCACGGACGATAATAAAATGGTGCATTTCGAACTCATATTATTCTATAGTGATACTATTTATTATTATTACTATTTAATTGTATAAATAATTTATTTTGGCTAATTTTTTAAACAAAAGAGTCCTATTAAAACCAAAACTGAAATGACTCAATAAATTTTAACAGTGATTCTAAGTACTAATTTCATTAAATTCCACCCAGAGGGAGAGGGAGATCATAAATATTTCGAATCATTTGCCCAATAAAATAGTCCAATTTTAATGGTGGGAGGGGAGAGAATCGTTCATTGACTAAATCTTAAACTTACGAACGATTCCACCTATATACTATTCTGCTTAGGTTGTACCCTATAATTTCATGACTAGGACTAATAAAACACAAACAGCTATCAGGTAAGAGAAATCTTTAAAATAACATTAAGAAAGAAGAAAATAAGATTTCAAACGTGTTCGTCTCTGTCAAATATGGTGCCGCGTGCGCAGGCACACACACGACTGACTTTTATATCATATCTGACATTTTGAATTTCCTCAGTGCAAACATTTGTTTACCTTTTACTTTGTTAAGAAATGTGGAATTCCATCCTTTTTGAAACATTAAACTTACGAAATAGAAATATCAAGGCATTCTTAAAAATAACACTGAGAATTACATGATGCTTATTCTGTAACAAAAGTTTAACTATTGTTTTGTTAATTTGAAATGATCTTCACATTTAAGATAGACCTCCTGTAAGTAAGGAATAAACATAATACCCGTACATTCAAGAAAATGTCATACATTTTCTTGAATTTATTCACACCACCTGAACTCGCCACCTCCAAAGGTAATCCATTTAAATCATGCACCACTCTATGAGAGAGAAATCTAGCTTTCATCCAGCCCCTCTTGATTGCATTAATTCTCAACTTCCATGGGTGTTCTTGTTCTCTCCCTACCTTCCATAAAATGAAAAATTCCATCTACTGGTATCCTGTATAACGCTTACAGAAATTTTTAAGTTTAAGTCTTAATCATATCATCTCTTGTTCTGCTGTTTGATGGTGTCTGCAGTCCACAAATACTAAATTTTTGTATTCATAACATGTATTCATTCCGAATCACGATATCATCTTTAATACTTTCTTATTATTTTTCCTAACAAAAATAATGTTATGCTTCCATCTTTGCAACCCATACTGCACCCTTCCCTCCATTACGGTTTGAAACGAAAATTACATGAAATTATATAAAAAATGAAAAGCTCTAATACCTTTTAATTCTCCAAAGGGACCGGAGAGGGGGGGGGGGGAGTCTTTTAATCTTAACTTTGGAAAATGGGTAGCCAGCCAATCTTTTTCATTCTTCATCAACGGTAGCTAGGTTCCTCTCTATTGGCGATTTGCCACTTACAGGTGAGAATGATATTGCAATCGCTGCCAACTCTTGTTGTATCGTAAATAATACTATTGCGAGAAAAGATGCTAGTTCTACAAAAGATGTGAGTTCACCAAAGACTGACTAACTGGGAAATGAAATCTAACTAAATTACCCCTGTAATAAGCAACCAGAATCTAAACTGTCTTTTTCTGTCCATTAAGCATTATGGAATTTACCGCAATGCTACAAAGGGATCTGATATAAAACAATGAAACTTGAAAGCAAATCCCCAAGAGAGGAAGAGTATCGGTGCCAAGAGCCAATTTTAGCAGGGTCTGGAAACTTCCCTTCCATCCCCCCCCCCAGCGTAATTAGTGAATGGCAGAGTGAATTCAGGTAGATTGATTTCCTCGAGTTTCACTTAGAAAAAAAAAAAATATATATATATACAGGGTGTTCGGGATAAATTTGACATATTTATAATTAATTATATTTTTCCGTAAGTTACATGTATTAACACACACTTCTCTTCATTTAAAAGTTTGGACCCTTCTTCATTCATATACAAGATGTCAGAAAGGATGGATAGCTGGAACCCACCTGAATCATGGAAGAGAATAACTTGTATCATGATGATTCGTGCCCGCCATCAAAATAAGGATATTACGACTGCTGCCCAATGCTCCCTGAATACAGTAAAAACAATCAGGCATGAACTAGAGACTTGCAATGGTGACTACGAGGATGTAGCAAGAAGAAAGATCCCTAGCAGACGATCTGATTGCGTTCGTACAGCAGAATTCCTCGCAAATCTGCAGGAACAGGTGTTGAAGAACCCTGGCATTGGAATTCGGGCTTTGTTCGTGGAGTTGCTAACTGTAGTCAAGCCCTGGATAACAAGGGTAGCCAATGGTAGGCCGTATGTATGGCAGCAGGATTCGGCCCCTTGCCACACCTCTGGGAAAAGTCAAAAATGGTTGTCTGAAAATTTCTACGACTTCACCAGTCCAAATGTTTGGCCTCCAAACTCCCCAGACCTTAACCCCATGGATTATTTTGTATGGGGCGCAGTTGAAAAAGACACCAATCGCACTTCCAGTAATACAAAAGCCCAGTTAATGGATAAAATTAAAACAGTTTTTGCGGCCCTTCCCAGGGAGACTGTAGCATCAGCTTGTTCGAGGTTCCGAAGCAGAATTGAAGCTGTGATCGATGCTAATGGTGGTTATTTTGAGTAAATCTTGTTGATAGTATTGTAATTAACTCTGCCTGTAATGTTTTTTTGTTAATTCATTAAATTTAATAGATACAAAGAAGATTTTCGTTTTCCTTACGAAACTGTCAAATTTATCCCGAACACCCTGTATATATATGGAATATATTAGTAATAATTATATATATATATATATATATATATTCCATATGTATTTAATCCATATATAATTGTTACTGATATATATATATATATAAATAGATAGATAGATAGATAAGCCGAAATTTGAAACGTTTTTATGTCACGTATTTTGTCTCCGGCTTACCATCCTGACTTTCCCGTTTACTAGCCCAGAACTCGGAGGTCGGGGGCTGTAGGCGCCAGGGGTACAGAGCCTCCCTAAGTATATATATATTTGCGAGGTTAGCCGAGTGGTTATGCGCTTCGCAACCATATGCCTGGGAAAGGAGTGTCCTAGGTTTTCTCCCCAGTTAGCTGGTCTTGGGCGTGGACACTAGGGTTTTTCTCCCCAGTTTATCTGGGGGTTTTCATCCAGTAAGCAGGCAAGATCCCGTGAACACACAGGCTACAGTCATAGGATACACCGGGAAGCATAGGGCTATCCACCTTATCCTCGGGACGGGTACGGCTTAGAAGAACTAAGGATAGCTCCCTAACAGGCCACTAGGCCTAATACGTGAAGGGAAGAAGAAGAAGATATATATAATGGCGTCGCGTGCCCATTTCGGTTGGTTGTATTGTCGTGGCTTATGCAACCCGCGCTACAAAATTCACGCCAGTTTGACCATATTTAAGAGTGTATAGCGCATTGGTCTAATGCAATTAATTGTAGGATAACTTTGAATACTTTAATTTATCAATTAATTGTAACCAAATCTGCTCAGAGTGGGGAACAATGTGTTTGTTTTAAGATACTATATATTAGAAAACAATAATGAAGGAGAAGACTATATTTGGTTGGCATATTTGAATTACTCAAAGTTGTAAAATTTGGAAGATGAGGATGGGGCTTTTCGTCTACTACGGTACTGTTTCCCATTGTGAATATGGGCTAAAAAAAAAAAAAGTTAAAATTATCGAAAATTATATATTAAAAACTTCTCCATATTATATATAAAAACTTGCCTATCAGTCAGTTCACACTTCACGCACGCAGAACAGATGAAACTTTGAAAACAAAAAACAGCAATCATGACAGATGACAACGTTCAATTGGATTGGTTGCCACAATAACCAATCATAGCCTTTAAGTGCGATTGTCTACCTCGTCTTCTGAGTGGTTTAAAACTACTATAACGCTAAGAATTTGACCCGCTGCGCCATCTGTACATCTTTTCAAAGGTGCATGCATTTTGAACGCACACCCGGGCTATTAACGCGAATGTAATGAAATGTTTACGCGTCGAAAAGTATCCTCTTCATGAAGCATTAGTATATTGTGTTTTCTTGTAGGAATCATACAAAGTCTGGAAACAATTAGGGGAGTCTTAAACGGGAATATATATATATATATATACATCAAATTCCCTTCCCCACTCTTTGTGATTCACTCAAATAAACTCTATCATATAAATACGCGATGAGTCTTTTGACTCCATGGAGGCACCTTACATAATAATAATACAGAGTGTCTATACAAGTCATCTTCTAAATATCTGACAAGCGCAAGCATGTGTGAGTCGCTTTATTATGCTAATTTTATTTACATAAGTAAAATAATAAAAATAAATAATGGCAATTGCTTCATAATCTAGTTTCTCACCTCAGAGTAATAGTCGATTCCGAGATATCTTGGCATATCCACGAAATACTGCCTGCAAATGTATTTATTCTATCAACTAAATGTTTAACTTTTGTTGTGTATACAATCTGCGTTTCAATTACAAATTTATAACTAAAAAAACACATAAAATATAATATTATGCACTACCTCTTCAAAATTTATGAATATATCTTTATTAATCTTATATTCATATATCAGCAGCTTTAAAATCATATAAATCAGCTTCACTAAATTTTAAAGATTAATTCGTCGTTATCTTCATTTATCATTCTATTTCGTGAATCTTCCCTTATATAGGAGAGAGTTGCCTAAATCGTACTTTAGGTATTTTTCATAAACCAGTTAATATAAGCGGTATCTAGCGGCTGTCACATAAATTAAATTACTAGTGTGTATTGTAGGCAAAAAAGTTGAGAAGTTACATTGTGATTTTCATGAGTTATTAAGGTCGGAAAAAATCAGGTAAGTTCAATGTATTTTGACTTTATTTATATAGATGATATTGATCGAATAATAACATTTCACGGTACGTTACTGGAGGTTTTTTTTTTATACTAGATTTGTTATATTATTTTCAATATTTGTTTTATAAAAACCATTTAACTCTTGTTAAAGTTATGTTAGTTTTTTAAACGAAATGTATAGTTTCCTAAATCGTACCTGTAGTGTTTCTAAAATCGTACTGGTACGATTTAGGACATTACATGTACACTTTTATTATTTTGAAAAATCACCGAAATATCACCAATTCCAAATAGGCCTACTGGTAAGAATCGACGAGCAGCTCAACCAGCAACCTTGCTCACTAGTAGCCCTCATAAAAAATTAGTTGATGCTCTGAAGAAAAAGAAACAAGCAAAGATTGAGTCTATGAGCAAGAAGTTGCAACATCTAAAGAATGCCTCCAATATTTGTTTTATAAACGAAATGTATAGTTTCCTAAATCGTACCTGTAGTGGTACGATTTAGTGGTACGACTTTCAAAACATCGGAGTTCTGAGCCTCAAATTCCTCACATCTTCGATGGAAATCGAACATGGGACACTCCTTCCCCAGGCATATGGTTGCAAAGCGCAAAGCCACTAGGCTAACCGCGCGGACCCTGGAATTTCGACTCTCCGTGATTAATATCCGGTAGCTTGTCTTCTTTGCCCCATTTTAAAACAAGAAATATCGATTTGCACATTCTCTCACCGACTAAAAGGTAACAGGTAAAAATAGAACTAGTTTCTTAATCATACAAGTAAAACAAGCATATGCATAGATTAGCTTTATTTTATGAATGCTTTCAATAAAAAATAATAACAATAATAGTAATGATTCTTGTATTTTGTCTCTGGAATTTTATGCTTATCCATTTAACATGTGAAAATATTACAAACACTATTATTATCATTCCTTATATTGCATGGTACCTTCGCGGAGTTATAAGATGATTGTTAATTGGTGTATTACCTAGGCAGGTCGTTCTTTGAAAATAATAATAATAATAAGAAGAAGAAGCTGGTGACATTCTCCATTCGAAAGTTAAACAACAGGCAGCAGCAGAATACAACAAAAGAGTTAGAAATATACTTAAAACAAAACTAAATGGATTATACCACATATGGGCAACCCCCGGTCCTTTACTTCTTTTGATCTGACCCTAATCTATTTCAGCGAAGTTTGTCTGATTCATGATGGGAGAAAACATGGGGTGTTCAACTAACTCACATTAAGCTGACGTCATATGACTTGTGCAAAACACACTATGTTTTCTCTAACCAAGGTCTCTTTCTCACTTAGACTAGCGGCGTGTGTGAACGTGCTACAACGTGTCAGTTCGATACGTGCGTTGGTGTTGTGCTTTGTTCAGTGCCTGCATTGATGTTATGTTCTGTTTGGTGCCTGCATTGATGTTGTGTTCTGTTCAGTGCCTGCAGTGTAGAAGACAGTTTTGTTTGACAGTTCTGAATAACGCTTATAAATTTGGGACAATGTCGGGGGTTACTGAAGGGGTTATAGGCAAAAAACAAAAAAGAAAAGTAGATGCAGAGAATCGTCAATTTCAAGACAACTGGACCGAGGATTATTATTTTATTCTGAAAAAAGGTTTGCCTGTATGTTTGCTGTGCAACCAATCCGTATCCGTCAACAAAGAATACAACTTGAAGAGACACTTTACTTCGAGACATGCGGATCACCCAAAAATTGATGGACAACTACAAAAAGATGAAATACAGAAGTTGAAGAACTTGGATACCCAGTAGCAAATGTTCAACAAGCAAAGAACGCAGCACCACAGCGTTGTCAAAGCCAGCTTTGTGGTATGCGAAAAAATCGCTAAGTCATTTGGTAAAGGAGAATTTATCAAATAATGTCTGCTGGATGTTGCAAGTATAATATGTCCTGAAAAGAAAAAAGACTTCGAGAATATTCGTTTGTCGAGACGTATTATTGTTGTCAGACGGATAGAAATTATGGCTGATGATATCAAAAAAAAGGTTAAAAGAAAAGATTGCTAGATTGGAAGCATTTTCAAGTGCTTTGGATGACAGCTCCGATACAGCACAACTAGCAATATTTATTCGAGGAGTTGATGCGGATTTCAACATCACAGAAGAATTATTGGTGCTTCGGCCGTTAAAAGGAACAACTACCGGTGAAGATATATTTGAAACAGTCAACACAGGCTTCGAGAGATTTGGGCTTAAATGGAGTTCACTCTCTAGCATATGCACTGATGGAGCCCCTGCAATGGCTGGTGCACAGAAGGGATTTACCGGAATAGTTCATGAAAGAGAAATAGAACTAAAGATCCATCCGGAAAATTTAACATTTTTTCACTGCATTATCCACCAACAAAATCTGTGTGCAAAATCGATTAAATTCACAAATGTTATGGAAGTTGTAAGAGCCAGTATTAACTTTATTAAGTCACGTGCACTTAATCATCGACAATTTAAGGAGTATCTGGCAAACCTATTTTCGGATTATGAAGATGTGTCTTATTATTGTGAAGTGGGGTGATTGAGTAAAGGTAAATGTTAAAACGATTATATGATCTGAGACAAGACATTGCAGATTTCATGGACATGAAAGGAAACACAATTAACCAAGTAAAAGATGATGAGTGGGTGTGTGATTTAGCATTCCTAGTAGATGTCACTGGATACCTAAACGAACTGAATCTTTAATTGCAAAAATAAGGACAATTGGTTCATGAACTGCATGGACATGTCAACGCATTTTGTAATAAACTAAGATTGTTGGAAAGTCAGATAAGAGCGAAATATTGTTATCATTTTCCTACTCTAGCAACTCATAAAAATATCTTATAATTGTTAAAGATGCCAAGCTATTTTAAACTTGGTTCTACTCCATTTCCCAAGTAAGCAAACAGACAAATAAGTCAAGTTTGCGCCTGCACGTATTGCAAGTCTAGCTGACCCTCAAAGTAGTGCAAGTCAAGGCAACTCATGGTAAAGGTCGAATAAGCTCTGATCACTATTCTTAATATTTACCCTTAATGCACAGCCCATCTCCTTCAGGAGATGTATAATGCTATGTATTAAAGGCAAGAGGCCACTACCCAGACCGGTTTCGACCTTATGAATAAGTCAAGCCGTCTCTAAAAATTCGGACGATCCCTAGGCCACTCAATTGTAGGCGAAAGACCGTCCATCTCAGCGTTGGCTGCACTCAGTGATGGCCTTCCACCCACCACCACCACCACCACCACCACCGAGCAGAACCGCTCATATTCGGAAGAAAAGCATTCACCGACAAAGCCCCTCACCGGGCCGTGCCGGAAAACACTTTCCCCGGAGACTCAAATTGCTCCCTTAAGGCAAAAACCTTAAGAGAGCGAACTCATAATAGCCCTCACCGGTTTCGACCTTTATTGAGGTCTCATCAGTGGGAGCCAGGCTAGAAATACCAAGATTTTAGTGATACAGAGCTTATAAGTATTTTACCAGAACAAGTTACCATAAGGTGTTTTAACCTTATTAAATAAAAATCTCCGGATGAGATATAAATGTAGAAAGTATTTTACCTTGGGAATAATAAATGTTAAAGATGCCAAGCTATTTTAAACTTGGTTTTACTCCATTTCCCAAGTAAGCAAACAGACAAATAAGTCAAGTTTGCGCCTGCACGTATTGCAAGTATAGCTGACCCTCAAAGTAGTGCAAGTCAATGCAACTCATGGTAAAGGTGGATAAGCTCTGATCACTATTCTTAATATTTACCGTTAATGCAAAGCACATCTCCTGGAGGAGATATATGATGCTATGTATTAAAGGCAAGGGGTCACTACCTAGACCGTTTTCGACCTTTATTGAGGTATCATCAGTGGGAACCAAGCTAGAAATACCAAAATACCAAGATTTTAGTAATCTAGTGCTTATAAGTTGCCTTGACTTGCACTACTTTGAGGGTCAGCTATACTTGCAATACATGCAGTCACAAACTTGACTTATTTGTCTGTTTGCTTACTTGGGAAATGGAGTAAAACCAAGTTTAAAATAGCTTGGCATCTTTAACATTTATTATACCAAAGGTAAAATACTTTCTATATCCCGTATAATTGTTATGGAGATTAACTGAAGGCACTAATAGAGCAATTTAGTACAAGGTTTGCCGACTTCAAAAACAAAGACTCCACATTCGCTATATTTTGCTCGTCCGATGGATGCTGATGTAAATAATGTGCCAGAAAACTTACAGATGGAAGATATTCAGCTTCAGGCAGATTTAGTGCTAAAATCACAATTCAACAACATTGCTTTGACGGATTTTTATAAATTTTATTTGATTGAAGAAAAATATACAAATTTACGTCTTTTCAAGAAAAATCATTTGTCTTTTCAGCAGCACATATATTTGTGAACAGTTTTTTTCGAGGATGAAATTCAATAAATCAAAAATTCGGACAAGAATAATGGACGAAAACCTCGAAAATTCTATGCGATTATCCTAAAGTAATATTAACGTCAATATTGATAGTCTCGTTGTTAAAGTATAAGACCAATCTTCACATTAAATTGTTATGTCGTCCAGTATATTATAAAATTTATGTAGGGCTTTATACCAAAGCATTATTATTATAAATAAATGAAATATGAAGTAGCAACTTGTTTTAATTCATTTAACATTGATTTATTTTATTTAATAATTTGGCCCAGGCCTTGACTCAGAGACAGAATGATAATTTGACCCCCGAACTAGGAAAGGTTGCCCATGCTTGGATTAAACACAAGTAGTATGGGAGCCACTCTGAACAAGATCAAGATAAGATAGGGAATCGTGACCTCATTGGTTGTTGAGATGATGATGTCATTAGTTTGGAATGTTTGGAATTTTTCTATGGGAGCCACTCTGAACAAGATCAAGATAAGGAATCGTGACGTGATTGGTTGATAAGAAGATGACGTCATGGATTGGGACTTTTTCTGGGGACAATCTGTGTATGTGACGTCACGTTGTTTGCTTTGTTCTTATATGGAATTATGGGTGATGGTTAGAGATAAGGATTCGTGTCGTGATTGGTGGGGTTTCTTTACAAACATTTTAAACCAAATGGGTATAGGGTGAAGCGACGTCAGTCTCGTGGATGTGTGCGTTATGAGGTGTAAATAAGTAAATGGTTTGCATATGGCATTATGGGTGATGGATAGTGATAAAATAGAGTTTGAAATTTCACTCGGGGGCTCGAAATCTGTCAGGAACATCACATGATGTGTTTGGTTCGCGTATCGCATTGTGGGTGTTATTTACAGATAAGGAATCATGACGTCACGTGTTTGGAAATTTCTGGAAAACATGTCTCTGTGACATCACTTGGTGATTTGGTTTGCCTATGGAATTGTGGGGGATGTTTTGAGATAAGATATCTTGGAATTTTCCCAGGGTGACAAACATCTGTCATTGTCATTAATTGTCCCAAGTGATGTCCCTATAGATCGCAGTACAAATTTTCCAATACAGTTTAGGGTATTTCTTTCCTCTCAAAAGACTATGGGAATTCATAGAGTAGAGTCTAGATGGCGGCAGCGTTTAGGCTTTTCTGAATAATTTAATTATATGCTGGTGTCCCTCAAACACACAATTTTTTTCTTCTCATATACAAAACTCATCCAAAGATTTTGATTTGTCTATTTTCTTTTTCAAAAAAAAGAAAATATGGTATATTTTCTTTTCTTTACAAACATTTGTGCATGATAAAAGTTTAAAAACATGTATCCATTACTTAAAATTACTAATGCTAAAGAGAAAAAAAATAAATTTCAGTTACAGAAATAGGTGAAGAGCACAAGGAATTGAAGGTAAAATTAATAGTCAGAGAAGGACAATCAGTTATTTATTTCTTTTTGCTCAGTTATTCTAATTAGAATTATATGTATTGGTTTTAAAAAAAAATAAAAATGCACGCATTAATTTACTACACTAACAATTTCCCATGGGAACAAAGAGTTCCAACCTAAACACGTGATTTCTCACCTAGGAACAACAAATTTGCGACCAGATATGAGCCATATCTTTAAGATATGACTAATGAGAAATCTACAGTGGGAAAATAAATTCACATACAATTTATTTATTTATTAATTTTGTTCAGTTATTCTGTTAGAATCTGTAGTTAAACTGAATTTTAAAGTAAAAAAGAGAAACGTAACGAATCAATTTGAAAAAATATATATATATGTATATTTATTTATTAATTTTGTTCAGTTATTCTGTTAGAATATGTAGTTAAACTGAATTTTAAAGTAAAAAAGAGAAACGTAACCAATCAATTTGAAAAAAAAAAAAAAAAATATATATATATATATATATAGAGAGAGAGAGAGAGAGAGAGAGAGAGAGAGAGAGCCATATCAAAACCTCTGCATCGAGACTTGAGTGCAAGTCGATATTATTTCACAACTTTACCACCCATAGCAAATAACGGAATTGAATAAAGTACAAATGAACTAAAAAGTGAAAATTTTGTTACTATATCTGTAGATACCTTCACTAGACTAGGAAAAAGCCAGTCATGGTTAAAGTATGACTGTTAGAATTTTGTTATTTTACAGAGAGAGACTGTAGATATTTTAACCCATCACTTTACCAAAACTCTTAGAATAGCTTGCTTTAGAAAAGAAGGTACATTTTTCTTTTATTTTCAAACATTTGTACATGATAAAAGTTAAAAAACATGACTGGCAGTCAAAACGTTTTTTTTTCAAAATTGTTTTTGAAAAAAATTCCATTAGGAGAACGAAAAAAAAGACAGATGTGATAGCTAATAATGTAATTGTGTCTTTTGAAATGAATAAATTACAAATTATTTTTTTTCTTGTGAAATTTCTTGCCACAAACTAACCACAGACTTTTTTTTGAAAATTCACTCAGTGAATTAAGTCTTATTTGTTCATGCAATCCCTCAAATATTTCAAGAAACTGCATCAACTCTAGGAAGCAAAAGGAATTGGGTATTAAATTTAAAAAAAGGTTGGTGTAGAAAAGAAAAAACTGGGGAAACTGATATCCTGTATTTAATTATTTTAGAATATTGTCTAATGCTACCTATTGACAATGTTTGAGTTATCTGTAAACATTTCGTTCACATACTCAAACCCTGAACTGATAATACCATGCAAAACATCAAAGGGAGGATGTGAGTCATGAAAAAGGTGAAGTCTGGATTGTCATGTGAGAAGTATTATCAAACCCTCAAGTAAGACCAGGAGAATTCCAAGCCACCCCAGTCAGAAAAGTTCACAAATAGGGACAACAAATTGGTGAAGGGAACTGACACAGTGCCACCATGAGTAAAGGAAAGAAACGAAGTGCATATTAACCTATAAGGAAAAAGAGTCAACTGCATTTCAGTCCTTGTGTTTTGTGCTGTGAATATATGCTAAAAATCAACCATTTGGAATAGTCAGATAACTTCGATGGTTTCAAGATGCCCCCATTCGGATTGTCACTCTGGGAAAATTCCAAGATATCTTATCTCAAAAATCACTCACAATTCCATAGGCAAACCAAATCACCAAGAGATGTCACAGAGACATATGTTCTGCAGAAATTTCCAAACACATAACATCACGATTCCTTTCCTCTAAATAACACCTGCAATGTTATATATGCGAACCAAACACGTGATGTTCCTGACAGATTTCGGGCCCTCTAGTGAAATTTCAAACATTCCAAATGCTATCTCATCACTATCCATCACCCATAATGCCATATGTAAACGATTTACTTATCTACATCTCATAACACACACATCCACGACACTGATGTCGCTTCCAGCATTCACTCTACCTCTATTTGGTTTAAAATGCCCCACCAATCACGACATGAATCCTTATCTCTAACCATCACCCATAATTCCATATGCAAACAAAAATGATTCCTTATCTTGATCTTGTTCAAAGTGCCCCACCAATCACAATACGAATCCTTATCTCTAACCATCACCCATAATTCCATATGCGAACAAAACAAACGTGACGTCATATACACAGATGGTCCCCAGAAAAATTCCAGACATTTGACGTCAAAAACAATGATATCTTCTTATCAACCAATCACATCACGGTTCCTTCTCTTATGTTGATCTTGTTCAGAGTGGCTCCCATCGAAAAATTTCAAACTCATGACGCCACTCACACAATGACGTCATCTCTCGACAACCAATTACGTCACGATTCCTTATCTTAGCTTGATCTTGTTCAGAGTGGCTCCCATTCTACTAACACAATTAGAGCAATGAATTCTTGGGCTATACCAGTGATCATCCGAGACACAGTTGGCATAACTGATTGGACTACAAAACTAGAAAATTAATGACTATGCATCATATCCATGAAGTGATGTTGACCAGTTGTATCTACCAAGGAGAATAGGTGGACAGCATCTGCTGCAAGTAAGACAGACCATGGAAGAAGAAGAAATTAGCTTAAAAAGTTACATCGACAATAGCTCTGAGAAAATACTTCAAGCAGTTACACAAGAAGGTCTTCTGAAAGCAACAGAAAACAAATCTGATTACAAAAAGGAACAGCAAAATAACCGAAAAATAAACCTTTGCATGTCCAATTTTTTAGAGATACTGAGGACAAAATTGACATGAACAAGAGGTGGCAATGGCTACAATGTGGATATATTAAAAAAAAGAAACAGGATTTATTCTAGCAGCTCAAGAACAGGCATTACAAAATAATGCAATCAAAGCAAAAATTTTGAACATCAATAATAACACCAAATGCAGATTATGCAATCAGAAAGATAAGACTGCAGAACATCTAATCAGTGCCTGCAGCAAGATAGCTCAAACTGGCTATAAATACCACCATGATCAAGTGGCCAAAATAATTCATTGGCATGTATGCAAAAAATATCGCTTTCCTATATCTGATAACCAGAGACAGCATAAAACGAAAACGAAACAGCAAAATTTCTCTGGGACTTTCAAATACAAACGGATCAGCATTTGGAACACAAATAGAGCTGACATCACAATTATTGAACATCGACAGGTTTGGATTATCGATATCGCAGTACCCAGTGATAACAACATTAACAACAAAGAATTGGGAAAAAAAATACTAAATATCGAGATCTGGCAATCGAAGTTGGCAGACTGACACACTAAAGTTATCCCAATAGTTATCGGTGCACTTGGCACAATTTCTAAGCAGCTGTCCAACTATTTACAGCAATTAAACATCAACGAAGTAACCCCATATAACCTAAAAAAACGGCATTACTTGGGACAGTCCATATTTAAGAATGTTACCTGACAGACTATTCTTAGATTCTTGGGTAGAATCTGAATTGTTCTGTATCACCAGTCAAATTGTTGTTTAAATCTTGGTTTGACTGTGTATCAATTATTAATTAATAATAATTGATACATATCAATTGATAATACTTGATTATAATAATAAGCTAATGCCTTTTATAGCGAATAGGCGAGGTCTTCAACCCTATATATAGCTTTTGGAGACTGAGTGGGCAGGACAATCTCCACCGGTAGCCAATCAGGGATAGCTGGACAATGCTTATCATTAATTGTAAGCGGTCACCGATGAAAAGACGAGAAAACAGTGCCTCCATCTCTTGGTAACTAACCCTAACAGGATATATTACTGTCTGAAATAATGTAAGTTCTACAGTCTTTTTTTCTCTTGAGTTTACAAGAAGAAACACTCGAGTTTCGAGAAGAAAAACCCCGCTGCCGTTCCAGAGATCGACTAACTCGGGAACCGGTCGAAGATATGCTTAGAAAAATTTCTTCCAAACGGCGACTAGACTTGAACTGAAGTATGTCTTTGGGCGGCCTAGCATAGAAGATGCAAACTCCACTTCCACTGAGCTATATAGACGTTTTATATTTATTTACCCCACACAGGTGGTACAAGAACTTAAGCACATCCATGCCGTGAGTGGGGTGCAGGTAACGACTGTGAAAGAAGAAATCTATTGGCATTTTTCTTGAACTTAATATAAAACCCGAATTTCAGAAGAAACAACCCTACTGCTTCTGTATGATACTGGTTACTCATTCATTTGAAAGTCCATGTAAATCAGGTTTGTGTTGATAAAATTCGAACTATTGGTTCGCCATAGTGACGTACGTGTATTAGTTTAATGAGATCAAAAAAGGTAAACCTCAGTGTAGATGCCAACCCCGGGCAGGGCTGCATTTACTATTAGGCGCAAGATGGGGCCTCACTCTCTAGAAGGCCTCATTTTAAAGCCTTACTTCTCACAAAGAACAATAAAAAACAGTCTAGTTATAGTTGCAAAATAAAATACTTATTTTTAAATATTAAATTCATAATATAAAAACTAGAGGCCGCTGAAAAATTTGTGAGGCCTCCCGCTTCCATTTGAAATACATTGTTCTTTCCTTAGAATATAAAACTAACAGGAACTCTGTATTTCATAAAATTCATGTATGTAAGCATATCATTTCTTTGCTGGACGTATATACATACACGTCCAGCAAACCTGGATAATATTCTGCCCACCTGCTGAAAGAACATGGATAAGAGGTGTAGTTTGACCGTCATGTCTATTAGAAAGTGCGATAATCCTTCACGCTGAAAAGAACACTTAACTACATTATCTGGCGTACTTAGTAGCTACGTTCTGTGGCCTACAGCAAGAAACGCAATTGCTTGCCGTTTGCTCGTAACCGGAATCTAAGTTATATCAGACTAAATGCCTATGAGCTATATTCGTTTTGCTGCTTGTTTTTATCGTATAATTATAGTTTTTAATGCCAGCATAAAATAAGAAATCCTTTCGTACTTTCTTCACTTCATATTGTATCACTTTGGAAGATCAATGTCACTCTCAATTTTTTTTGCCAATTATTTTAATCGCCAATACATTTTAAAATTCTCCAAGAACTTAATTGAAGATAATTATTTTTTGTCAAACAATTATTTTATAAATTCATGAAAATCCGAATCTAAAAATGAATACAGCCGCCATCTGTTCCAAATTAAGTTTCCTATTTTATTCATGATCTTAGATCGAAGGTTAGTTATCATACGTAAATCTTGAATCATATCATGCAATGCATAATTTTTATAACGTAATATTTAGGTTTTTGCATTTCAACTTTCTTTTTCCTCGCTAATCACTCACTACAAATCAAAATAAACGCCAGTTATGAAGTCAACTGTTATGTACATATTTTCGGCTAATTTCGATATTATGCGGCAGTTTTTGAAGTAGAGATATTTTCCCTACAGTTTATCTTTTGAAACATGCGTAGGTGCATACGCCAAAATAAAGTTTTATTTCCAAAAAATTTTCATAACAGAATTAATGCGCTTTTAATGGCTAACTCCCCCCTCCCAAAATTATCACACACACACACACACACACACACACACACACACACAAAATACTGATAGCTAACATGTGCGCACTTTCTTTTTGTTTGAATTCGTTATTTTTTCCAAAGTAATTGAACTGTTGCAGTTTTAAGCAAAAGACAAAGGCGTAGAATCTCTGATAAAATACCAATGGATATAAATTAAAAAGATTCGCAATCGGAAACCCCGAGTAATGCAATTTAACACCATTTGTTATTCATAAAAAAATAAAAAAATCGTTCCTAAAATTGAAATGTGCAACCCGTACAATCTTATTTTGCAAGGAAAGGAAAAGAAGCAAAATGTCATATTTATTTCAATAAATGTTATTTAAAAAATATAAATATTTGACATATTTCCAATGCAAACAAACATTTCGATTATTTATTTTCGCACATGTGAAATTTGTTTTTATTTGGGAAGAGACACAATAAGTAAATTGTGTAGCAAAAAAGGGTCAATCCAAGAAATACAGTGTAGATAATTGCAATAATCCGTTACGCGGGAAGGGGAGTGTAATTGCATTTTAACAGATAGAATGCTGATGAAGTTTCATCAGCATTCTGCCTTTTTATTAGGTCAAAGGGATTTTGAGTATATTTACGAACAGTTATATTCAACATAACTTAGCGAGTTTTGTTGTAAAAAGTGCCACATTTGAAAAAATATTAGCGGCATAATAATAAAATAGCAAAATTCATAATGCTTCAGAATAACTTGATAATTTTGATAATACCAAAACAAGATAAGACACATCTGTAGAAATCTATTATTATTATTATAGTCCTTTTAGTTATGAACTCTATAAAGATATACTTAATAAATTTGTATTTTTACGTTTTTAAATAAATAAACTAGTTTCATTTTGTCACAAATGGTTTTCGCTGGACTTCCTGGACTTTTAGACTATTATTCTTATCAATATTGTAAAAACTCGATTGTATCTTAAATATTCCAAAGCACATTACATCGATTTTTTACTTAGGTCAAGTCCCATAAGAATATTGTAAAAAATAACCTTGTTTGTATCTGTATATTTAATATTAGATATTTTTGTAAATAGACCTTCGGAAATTAACAGTATATACTTCTTTAATAAGAACATGTTAGAATAAGAATACATACAGCTCCGGCGAAAAACAACAGCAATGTTTTTCGCCGGAGCTGTATGTAATAGATCTACATGGCGGCATTAGAAAGGTTGTTTATTAAATTTTGTGTGTAAGAAAGGCTTACAAACTCTGCACGTAACACCTCCAAAGTCAGTCAGAAAGGTTCAAACAACTTTCTGATGGTCGGCAACTTACAATCAAAAGAAGGCACAGAAGAAAACAAAGAGCGAGCCAAACTTGAAACTTAAGATGAAAGAATCATGCAGAATTATTGGGGGGGGGGGGGGGTTATAAGATGAAAGAATCATGCAGAATTATTGAGGGGTTACAAATTTCGTACGAGGTCTCAGAGAAGGCATAATAAAAGGGGACAGTGCTAAGCATATAGGGCTTCCCGGATCCAGAAGTCGCTAGAGAGAGAGAGGTCTTCCCGTTTCCAGACGTTGCCAGAGAGGAGTTTCCCAGTTCCAGTCTTAAGAGAAGGCTTCAAGTTGCTGAAAGGAGATGTTCCAATCGCCGGAGAAAAGTTTCCAGGCCAGAGAGAAATCCCCGTTGACAGTTGGCGGCAATTCGAGATAGTGGAGACGGCAGAAAAAGGAGGCAGTCGTCCAGGCATTTTTGGCGAGCCCGAGCAGAGGAGAAAAAGGCAAAGACAAATTACCCAAAGCACGTTCGCTCGGAAGTTTTTCTTTTCGCCGTGGGAGAATAACTTTTTGCCGGAGCTGTATATGAGTACCGCAGGGTACAGGTCACGGTCCGCTATTTTCCCAATGAGATACTTCTGAAGCCAGATTTCTTGAAGAAAGCTCAAGATCTGAGATGAGAGAATTGCCTTAGAACTTTTTGAGCAAGACCTTTGACTGAATGTGAGATACAGAGCTTTTGTAAGTTATATACCTTTGTATACAATTACTCTTATGATGTGTTTTAGTTGGACAATTAAGATTTAGATTAACAGTAACAAGAAGTGCCATTGAGAGAATCTATTGGCATATTTGAAGTTGATATACAGTTTGTAAAAGTAACTTAATAGAGAGTTAGCTAACCTCTTTGCAAGTATACTAGAAGTTTAATAAGTGGAAATTGTAAACAGCGTAAATAAGTTTTTGAGTTAAAGAAATTTTTTGCGATCATTTTGAAACACGTTCCAGACACAACAGAGGTTTTTGTGTATGCTGCTGCTATTTGTATTAATTAGTTGGGTAAGAGCAGTTTCTATATCACATAAATGGAGCATTTGAATTTCAAGTTTATTATTATTTATAAATTAAATTGATTTTTCAGTTTCATTTTTTTGTGCATCAAGAGTCTAGTCATTTTAGGATAAAATGTCGAGTTAAAAAGTGGATGTCAGCGAGCATAGCAAGTTATTGTTACTATTTATTGTCTCTACGTTTTAACTAAAGCTGGTATTATTATGCTTATTACTGCAACTTAAAAAAATCAAAGCTGGAGTTGAATAAATCTTGGAATAAATAAATGTTGTAATTCCATAAATATGATGATTTTTGCTATAATGTTTATTAACGTAAATTCAAAATTTTTATTTTTACTGAGAATATCTGCACTTTACAGTTCATGAAGTTTCAATTTTTACCTTGATTAGCAAGCTTAATGATTGCATTTAAATTCTTTTTTTTTTATTTTATCCTTATACTAAATTATTACCATAACTTTTAATTTTTTTTTCGGTATTCAGAATTTTTGTAACAACTATGATGCTTGTGTTGGATTCTGAATGAATAGAAATTTAAATTATTAATACTCTCCTCAGAATCCAACATAATCCACCATGGCAAAGGCTACATTTGTAAATATTATTTAATGTAAATCACTTGTTTATAATTTAATATTCATTTAACTACCTTTAATTTTATCTAATATTTAATCAAGAACGTATGTATTAATAGTAGAAAAACTCTGTGATAAAATATTAAGCTATTTTAATTGTTACTATGTAACTCAGTGGATGTGGCGTTTGCCAACCACGGCGCTTGGCCGCACGAAGGAAGACTTGGTTTCGAGTCTAGTCGGCGACTAGAGGAAATTTTTCTAAGCCTTTTTTAGACTGGTTCCCGAGTTAGTCGATCTCTGGCAAGGGCAAGCAGGTTTTTCCTCCCGGAAACTCAGGTTTTTCGTCCTGTAAACTCAAGAAAATCGACCGTAGAACCCACATTATTTTTCAGACATTAAATATATTGTGTTAGGGACCACGAGATGGCGGCATATTTGAGCCGTCTCTCTCTTCACTGAGTACCGCTTAATTAGTGATAGCCTTCGGCCATCTATCTCTGATTGGTACCAGTGGAGATTGAACTGCCCACTCAGTCTCCAAAAGTTAGATAGGGCTAAATGGCCTCGCCTACTCCCCGTATACGGGAATAAAAAGGCGTTAGCTGATTTTTTTTTAATATTATATTATAAGAACTTGTATTTGATAATTTAACTGTGCATTATTTGAAATGTAAATATTCTCTATTTATTCCTGTTTGTGAAAGTTTAACGTTATGCAATAACTCAATTTTATTATATTTTGTTTTGTTGTCATGGAAACGTATGTAAGTGAACGAGCACGTTTTTGGAACAAAACGTGGGGAGAATGCTGAAAGTTTACTAAAAAGGAATTAAAGAGATCACAAGAAGAATTTAAGCGGGAATAACTGATATAAAATAAAAAGCGAGGAATGCTGGAAAAGAGAAAGCATTAGAGATTGATTAGAGAGAGAAGGATTGGCATTAGGTTGGAATCGGGCATTCGGCAATCACAGTGCGATAATAGCGAGTCGGCAAGTCACTCAAGCAACTAAATAAAGTCTACAAGTTGAGAAGGAGTTAGCTAATAGGTTTCTGAATAACAAATAAAGCAACGGAAGATAGCTGAGAGACTACTGAATGACTAGCGATATTTTAGTTGAGATTTATTTTCAGGGCCGCCCTTTCAAGGACACACTGAAATGTGAAGCATAGTAAGAAGTAACTAGAGAATAAATAGAGGCAACAGGATTGTGTTTAATGATAGCGGTGTTAGAATTATAGTGCCTAAAGAATTATTTGAATGCCGGAGGAATGAACATCTGTACATATAAAACCCCAAGTTAAAGAATTATTGTGTATTGCCCTAATTCAAGAGTAATCAGTAGTGCTTCATACAAGAACATCTGATTATATGTATTGTGCCCGTAAAATTAATTCAGTTAACGCTAGAAGATTTATTTTAATAAGTGCTGTTTATTGTTAAAAGTGTTTACAGTTATTAAAAGTATTTGTGTGTATGTTGATGAAGGAAGAAGATTAACGGTAAGATTATTCCAACTTTAATATTTCTGTTCAGAGAAGTGTGTGAGTTTCATCTTAGAATTCCCTGATGTTAACAGTAACTATCGCGGAGAATTAAAAGAAGCGTAAAATCAAAAGTGTCTGTTTATGAAGACGTATTACTGCAATTTTTATTGTATTTGGAACTTCAGGAACTATGAAAAGACTGTGATATAGAGATAACAAATTTATCTTGTCAGAGTTTGATTGTAATTATTGGAGAAGCTGAATTGATTGTGATATCTTAATTACTGATTTGAAGTTAAGTGTAAAATTTATGATTTTAAAATTAAATGTTTATTTTGTTTAATGAAAAGTTGTATTTTGCCTGAATCTCTTTTACTGCACCATTCGTAAAATATTCGAACCAAAGCGGGAAAATTAAGTAAGTTAAATATACTCGGTCAGTATATATATTAAGGAGAAATAGTTGAGGGTTGATTTATCTTCAATTTTTGAACTAATTCAGATATAGAGTGGCGCAGTCTATAAATATAAATTTTCTCTATATTTGTATTAGAAATCAACTAGCAACTATTTTTTTAGGTTAAGAACATCGTGATTACTAAATGTCGGATCCAAAGTACAGATTAAGAAGAAGTAGGATCCAACACTTGTCAACGAAGCTTGTCAAACAAAATCAATGTTCTCAAAATCAATAATCAACACTGCAATTGAAATCTTTCACAGAAAGATTTTAATTACCTCTTTCTTTAAATTAATTATGATTCGATTACATGGAATATTTAAAAGTGTAAATTATATATATTTAGAATTACATTAAAAGATTTTAAGCTATTTAGAAAATTTAATATTAAATATAAAGTATCGTAGAAGTTGCATAATTATTTATAATCCATCGATATAAGTTAGTCATTTATTTATATAAAATGACTTACAAGGTTGCTAGTTTAATATTACCAAGATTTTTTTGAATATTAATATTTATTGAATACATGTGAAATTCGTTTATATTTTAGGGAAGAGACACAATAAATAAATTGTGCACCAAAAAGGGTCAAATATCGAATAACAGTAAAGGAAATTGCGGAAAAAAAAAAACAAAAAAAAACGGTAATTAAACTGATAGTTTAGTTACCGTTATTTGGCTAGTACTGTAATGCAGTATACTGTATACAAGTGTATATACCTAATTATATGGTTGAAGTAGTTGTCGCAGTCGGTAAGAATATATTATTCAATTAATTGTTATTCTTATATTCCTGTTACTCGTTTATTTTAACAAAACCAAGATACTACTGTTTCTATTTTTGTATTTTTTAAACTTTTAACGTTATTGTTTATTTTGGATTTAATAAATATTTATTTCGCTTTTGACAGATTAATACACATAATGATGCCAAGAAAATTTGAATCCGGAGCTAGTAAAAGAAAACGACTTAGAGAAAATGAAAAACAGCTAAATAGTCAAAAGGGGGAAATTTTGTCTTTCTTGCATTCTGAAAATGAAGAATTTCGTAGAACTGAAGTTGTACTTCACAGTTCTCGGAATGAAAATGAAACATTGGTATCATTATCAGGAGGAGATGAAAGTGAAAATGAAGAACATCAAAATGATGTGGAAAACATAGGCGAGAAAGAAGTAAATGAAACAAATCAAGAGGATTCTGAAGAAAATTTTCAATCGGAGTCTGTACTTACCAGCAAGCAAGCTATCTCTTATCCTACCGATATAGCAGTGTCGCCACTTACTATTAATGAACAGTTCATCGAACATATTTTAATAAATGTGCCCCAGAATGTTGGTAAAATCGAAAAGTTAAAAAAAAATACACAGAACGCAATAGAATATATCACAGAAATGTACATATATCACATTTTTACTATAAAAAGGCGAATGGAACAAAGGAGAAAAGAGAGTGGCTAATTTTTTCAGAAACCAGCAAAGCAATTTACTGCTTTGTTTGTAAATTGTTTTCTAAGTCAAATAATAGCTCAATGAAGGGTTTTAATGACTGGAGAAATATAACACGACCCTTATGTGATCACAAGCATTCTATTGAGCATATACGAGCGATGTGCATATATCGCAAAAGAAAATCAATTTCTGTAAATAGTCGAATTGATCATTACTGGAGAGAGGTTTTAAAAAGAATAATAGTTAGCATTAAGTTACTGAGTAAACCAGGGCTAGCATTTAGAGGAAATACAAATGATATTTTTTCTGATTCTTGCGGAAATTATTTATCGTGTTTACATTATTTAAGTGAATTTGATGATTTTTAAAACATCACATGAAAATGTACGCCAACTGTGGTTCTGGCAGATCAAATTATTTTTCTTACCATACTTGTGATGAATTCATAGCTTTAATAGCTAAAAAAACAAGAGAACTATTAAAATCAGAAATTAAGGAAGCTGATTATTTTGCAATAATACTCGATTCAACGCAGATATTGCCCTTAATGACCAACTAGCTATGATGTTCAGGTATGTTGCCGCCAATTCTGACATTAGACAAGCATTTATCGGGTTCATCAGAATTGCACAACATAATTCCTTATATTTAGAAGAGGTAGTATTAAAAAAATTAGAAGAATTATCTTTGGATATAAAAATGTGCAGAGGGCAAAGCTCTGATAACGCTGCCAATATGAAAGGTATCTATACAGGTTTACAAGCCAGGCTAAAAGAACGTAGTCCCTCTGCACATTATATACCGTGCTCTAGTCATTCCTTAAATTTTATTGGCAACTATGCCGCGGAATCTTGTCCGGAAGCAGTGCAATATTTTTGTTTTATTCAAAATGTATATACAGGGTGTTCGGGATAAATTTGACATATTTATAATTAATTATATTTTTCCGTAAGTTACATGTATTAACACACACTTCTCTTCATTTAAAAGTTTGGACCCTTCTTCATTCATATACAAGATGTCAGAAAGGATGGATAGCTGGAACCCACCTGAATCATGGAAGAGAATAACTTGTATCATGATGATTCGTGCCCGCCATCAAAATAAGGATATTACGACTGCTGCCCAATGCTCCCTGAATACAGTAAAAACAATCAGGCATGAACTAGAGACTTGCAATGGTTACTACGAGGATGTAGCAAGAAGAAAGATCCCTAGCAGACGATCTGATTGCGTTCGTACAGCAGAATTCCTCGCAAATCTGCAGGAACAGGTGTTGAAGAACCCTGGCATTGGAATTCGGGCTTTGTTCGTGGAGTTGCTAACTGTAGTCAAGCCCTGGATAACAAGGGTAGCCAATGGTAGGCCGTATGTATGGCAGCAGGATTCGGCCCCTTGCCACACCTCTGGGAAAAGTCAAAAATGATTGTCTGAAAATTTCTACGACTTCACCAGTCCAAATGTTTGGCCTCCAAACTCCCCAGACCTTAACCCCATGGATTATTTTGTATGGGGCGCAGTTGAAAAAGACACCAATCGCACTTCCAGTAATACAAAAGCCCAGTTAATGGATAAAATTAAAACAGTTTTTGCGGCCCTTCCCAGGGAGACTGTAGCATCAGCTTGTTCGAGGTTCCGAAGCAGAATTGAAGCTGTGATCGATGCTAATGGTGATTATTTTGAGTAAATCTTGTTGATAGTATTGTAATTAACTCTGCCTGTAATGTTTTTTTGTCAATTCATTAAATTTAATAGATACAAAGAAGATTTTCTTTTTCCTTACGAAACTGTCAAATTTATCCCGAACACCCTGTAATTACTTTTCATCTTCAACAAGAAGATGGGGCATACTTCTTAAACATTTCGAAAAAAAAAATCTTTAACAGTTAAAAGACTAAGTGAAACGAGGTGGTCCGCAAGAGCTATATTGGGTTCGATACGTGGATATAAACAAATTAAAGACGCATTACTTGAACTATCCATTTCTCCTCATGAAAAAACTATTTCTAAATTAGAGAGTTGATCGTTGGCTGAACATTTTGACAAACCAGAAACAGCAATTTTAACAGTTATGTGGGACAAAATTTTACAACGAATAAATGCTACTAGTAAATCTCTACAAGATCCCGATATGGATTTGTTTTAGCTAATAATTTGTTACACTCTTTAGTTGGTTTTATTTTAGATATAAGAAATAGTTTTGCTGCTGTAAATGAAGAAGCGAATTTCTTAACGGATGAGACAAAATTTAAAGATGAAAAAGAAAGAGTTAAAAAACGAAAAAAAAATGAGTGATGAAGTTTCACAATCTAACAAAGAGATTATATTACATGGGAAAGAAAATTTCGCTGTGAACACCTTTAATGTCATTTGCAATAAGCTAATTTTGGAAATTAATGAAAGAACAAAAAGCTATTTCGATATATTAGATATGTTTGACATTTTTTTGGTATAGATATAGATCAAGACAAGTACAAGACTAGTACTGATAAAATTTTACAAACTTATGGGACTGATATTAATCCAGAAAAATTAACTAATGAAGTTAAGCAATTTTTAATAATGATAAAGGAAGAAAATTCTTCAATTAAAAATATATACAAATTAAAAATGATGGGTTAAGGTCTACTTTTCCGAACTTAGAAACACTTTTAAAAACATTTTTGACGATGCCTATTTCAAACAAGTGCTGAATGCTCATTTTCAGTGTTGAAACGAATAAAAAAATTATTTAAGCAGCAACTTGCACCAAAATAAAACAAGTGACCTGTCGTTATTATGCATTGAATCAGATGTAATGGACTCGATCAATTATGACATTATAGATATATTTGCTAAAACCAAAGCCAGAAAAAACAACATTCAGTTATTAATTTTTTTATTAAAATGAGTTATTACGGAAATGTTGACTTTTGCTTTCAAAAAAACTAAAAAAAAAGCTTATTTTTGAGGGCCTCATAATGATGTTGCGCCTCGGGCCTTCAAAGGTATAAATGCAGCCCTGGCCCCGGGATAGCAACTCTAACTTCGGATTGGCCAGAAGCTGAATACTCTAGATACGGAGTACAAGTGGCACCGGTCGACACATAATATGTAATATTTCTTTGCACGATTTGTGAACCATAATAATTAATGACGGTTTGGATAATACTAATTCAAATTACCAGCTCTCGCAAACCAGCTACAGCTCATCCCTGATATAAAAATTGCACATCATAACGGGACTTGAACTGAATCGGATGAAAAAGAAAGAACGCATGCGTTCTTATTAATCAAGCACCTTCGTAGTATGGTTATATATATAATATAATATATAGCTTAATTAATAAGACAAAACATCGTTAACGTTTTATGAAAAAAAAACATAATACAGCGTGTATGGTATTTCTATAAGAAGCGAATTATAACTTCGAGTTTTAAGAATATAAAGGAAGCAATTCAAAAACAGAAAAGAAAAGTCAACTGGATCCTATTTGTAGTAGGTACTAACAACTTAACTAGCAATAAGTTCAGTATGAGAGAGGAAACATAAATTTTGTGATTTCTCCGGACACAGAAAAAAAAACCTTCTATCACAAACCCTGGTATCAGGACCCACCAGCACACACACTATCAAATATTTCGGGCTACAGCCCTCAAAAGCTAACCTGTCCTTACAGTGTCAGTGAAATCCAATACTGTATCTCCCCTCTTGCAAAACTAGACCAGTATTACACACGCAGGAACGAGACATGCTAATGCTAAGAACCACAAATACACTAGCAAATCGGCCTTTGATCCGGCTTCGTTATTACCGAAAAATAAAAATTAAAGAATCATAATTTGTTTTCATTTGATTTTTTTTTTTTTAATTATTGGAAGCGAGTTATTTCTAAGATAAAAGGCACACCGTCTTGCTACACCCCATTTCTCTCTCTCTGCATAGGATATAAATTAGACGGAGATTACTATATTTGCGAATTATTAAAGTATGTTATCCAAATATAAAATTAACAAGCAGTAGGCTAAGTTTTTGTCCTTTGAAAATCGTAAGTACCCGCCTTTTTAAGTGTGACAACGTCGATAATTGGGAAAAGATCCTGTCACAGCCTCCCTTGGCAACTATCTCAATGCCACAGAGTTCCTATGCAACTGTTAACAAGGGAGATTACTGGTGATCTCTCTTTCGATTTTATAAATATGTTTGCACATCTGAATCCTATTGCTGGATAACTTGTCTAAGATATTATGCATAGTGTAGTATATATGACTTTTTTTTCTTTTAGCAACTACTGAATAAAAGTTGTGAGCAGAGAGATTAAACCCAGATTTCAATATAATACTACGATTTCAATATTTTACTACTTTATAGTAAAAAATAGTTTAAAGCATGAATAAACATAATTTATTGAAAGCACACAAATTATATTCATAATGAGCTAACTTTTGCTTACTACTCGAATCACATAATCGAAAATAAGAATTAAATACATAAAACATTCATACCTATTTAACTGAAAGTATGAAGTAAGATTGCTGACTTAAAAAGTAATCATGATTTCATTATACAGACTTTGGCAGTAGTGAGAAAATTTATAAACTAACATCAAGCCTTTCGTGGAATTCCTATAACAGCTTATATATATATATTACGACCTTCGTTTTCCTATTTCCATTTTATACAGTTGTTCCGTAGCTCTAATAAAAGAGCAATCACTTTTCAATAACAAACAAAATATCGTCTGCTCCTACACTTCGCCCTCTAGCGTTTCATATGTGGAATTTATGATGCACTACGTATGTACTTTTAAGAACATTTATCAATACCGACTCTGATAATTAATGTTTTAATTTTAAAACATTTTCATCCTTATATAATCACATGACAGTACAAAAGGCCTAAATATTGTTTGTTTATTTTATTATCGAGCAAAATCACTATATATATATATATATATATATATATATATATATATATATGTGTGTGTGTGATATATATATATATAATAATAATATAATATAAATAATATATATATAAAATAATCTTGTGGCTTTCAGCTTTCGCTAGCAGTTGGATATTTTAGCAGTTAGGAAAGCACCGTACAACTTTAAACAAATTCATTGATCTCTTAAATAATTATATGGAGAGCAGAAACTTAGTTAATATTAAATTAAATAAGTCTTCCTTGTGGTTTAGATGCAAGTACAATAATTTCAGTACACTGTTTTATTCAAGGTATAATACATTTATTATGCATGGGTACATTATTTAAGGACGATTTTATTTACTTAAGTGATAAATAACGTTTATACAGCATAGGTTACCTTAAATAATAATGAAAAAAAGAGAGAAAAGATTATTCTAGAATCATCCATGGAACAATGGAATTAGAACAGCCATTCTACTGGCTGGAGAATGGGTACGTTGTCCACCCAGGGTAACCAATTTTTGGCACACTTGGCAAATTAATAACTATGTTCTGATACCACACGAGCCTTCTAAGCGAAAAATGTTTTGCCAAATTGAGTTAACACTATTGAGCAGCAGTCAAAATGAATGCAATATTTTGCCTTTTCTTTGTTAAAATAATAAATAATATAAATAATAGCCGAGCGGAGTGCGTGGCCTCGTAAAAATTCTATTCTAATCAAGCAGGAAAAAAAAATCTGTTCTATTCTAGTATT
This sequence comes from Typopeltis vanoorti, assembly GCF_054136105.1. Lineage (NCBI taxonomy): Eukaryota > Metazoa > Arthropoda > Arachnida > Uropygi > Thelyphonidae > Typopeltis > Typopeltis vanoorti. Next base: position 142,702,371 of record NC_143551.1, read on the forward strand.
GACCAGAACTGTTTTTTTTCGTGTGTGTGTGTGTCAGCTGTTTACAGAATTATGAAGCAGACAAATTTTTTCATTTAGTTCTGAAGAAATTTAGATTCTTAGTCTCAAACACAGCCAAATCGAACACAAAAAACACGCAAGAATACATATACATATAAACTAATATATAATAACACTAATAATAACTAATTAGAATTAGAAATAACCTTTTATCGGGCACTTTTATCACTGTATCTCTACAGCGATAAATTAACCTTTTATCGCTGTAGAAATACAGCTCATCTTGGCAATGGTGCAAGTTGGGAAGTTGCCTGCCTACCGATTTTCAAAAAAAATGGTACTTAAAAAAGTGCTGCATGCTTCATTTAAGGATAATTGAAATATATATTAGAGTAGTAAATAAATTACTTTCTCGTTTTATTCCTCAAACAGAGTAGACAGAGCTCCTTCAGTCCTAATAACCTTTTGGAAAGCTGTAGGCTCTAGTGCTTTTATTTCTCCAAAGGGAATCGGCAGAACTCATTCAGCCCGGACTTTTTGAATAATAGTAGGAAGCCGATCTCCATCCTTTTAGCATTTACTGATAGTGAGCCTAAACCATCAGTAAAAGGAAAATTATGAGGAGTATAATTATTGAAAATAGTCATACTGCTCCCCATGATCTGAATCATAATTGTTCATCTCGTTTTGTAGCAAAAAAAAAAGTTAGCTCACGACCCATAGATTTTTACGAAAGTATATTGTATAGTAACCAATTTGGCAAAAAAAAAAAATTCTTGCAACCAGATTCCAAGACTCATTGGGGCAGTTTACTGTTTTGTTCAGAAAGCTATTAATAGATTTCAGATTCAAGTACTAATTTCTGTAAGGATGGATTTCATTTATTATCTGCAGCTATATCTATACTGACGCCTTTAAAAATCGCGGTAGATGATCGCAAAGAAAGAAATGCTTTACTTTAAGATACTACTATAAAATTTATGATGGAAAATTCTTGCAATCAAAATTCTGAAATAGCTGGAGAATTTCTATGCGGCAATGAGTCTGTACTGTATTTCACACATGCATACACATTTATAGCAGATTCTTCAATATTTACAAAGTGGGAGAAAAGATGATAGCTGACTGTTTTCCTGACTCAATAAATATACCGTATACTGTAGCAAAAATTATACTTGTTGGCGAGCATTGCCGCCGAAAGATTATATCTTCTCGAGTTGGAGGAAATACCAACTAAACTTCTAGATGGCTTTCATCACTCGGTGAAATACCATCACCTTGCTTCTTCTTAGAGATCTGAAGTGGCTGCAGCCATGTTTGGTCGCTAGAACAAGGGTTCCGGTTTCTCTGTTTCCCACACGCAGTGCGAGTGATATTCTCAATGACATACGAATTTCATTGTCGGGGGCCCAGACCGTCCTCAATTCGAGAGTACAGCAGTAAAACTCTTCCGCAGGTTAGTACATGGGACCAAACTAGGTAGTAACGAATCTGGAGGCTTCCCAATCGGCCAGCGACAAATCCTGCAACCACATATTTTGCTAGTTTATGACTGGAAGGAGACCAAATGTTGTGGCTGCAGGGAGAAACTGTCAAGTCCGTATGAATAGGAGACTGACTCCCCTCTTGTGTGGGTAATGTGAATGCATGTCCCACTTCCATTATATCTCTTCCTCACCAAACATGGTGAACCACAACCAGAAGAAATGCGCTTCTACTCCAGATTTCAAAAATTCTCCAACACAAAATAGTTAACAAAAAACCCATCAAAAATGTAACAAAACAACCCACCAATACTAATTCTTAGCAAAAAAACACTTTCCACATCCACGGCCTAAACAGCAATATAAACTATATGCACCACCACCTACAGACATCTAAATCAGAACTCCAACTGGCAACCTTAACAGCCACTGTACACCTGAATTACCAAATACACACCTTTCTACCACAGGGGTACATGCCACTTGCATATTTCTTGATAGTAAAGTGCCAATCCCCTAAAGCAGAGCTTTCGAAACTGCGTCGCGATACGTTAGTGTGTCGGATGCAGTGTGAAGGTGTGTCGCGCGAACATAAAGCGTTAAACTGAATAATCGCTGAAAATTTCCACAGCGGAATCCATTTTGCAAAGTATACCGGTACGACTTTTAGTTAGCGCCGTCAAAATTATATATACAAACTATCTTTTAATTATTTTTAACCTTTAAGAATATTTCATATCAATACAATATATTTCGATAAATAATGGAGAATAAATGCAGCTGAATTCATCCCTGTGGTTTTATCACATAGTAGTCGCTTGGTTTTATTATCGTTCGACCAATAAAAATAAAGCGCACCACTTATTCATACAAATATTATTGATGTTTATTCTAACTGCAACGTGAATAAACGAAAAGCTGGTGCTTTTAATTTTGTTTAGTTACTGTTTAAGCTTTACAATAAATTCGCAGTTTTACAAAATATATTTGTAAAAGCATATACTTAAACTACATCGATCTGGCCACGTGATCCATGAGAGGCACATCAGACTGACTTGCTGTGAAATTATGTTTGTCTAAAAAAGTGTGTCACCAACATGAACAGTTTGGAAAGCACTGTCCTAAAGTGTGGATAGTACACATGACCGAACCCGTTAGTAATCAATCTGGAGGCCGTCTGATGAGCCAGTTTCAAATCCTACAGCCACATCTCATGGCAGTTTTGAGTGGAGGGAGACCAAATACTGTTGCTGCAGGGAGAACTGTCGAGGCCACATATGGACAGGAGAGTGGGGTTCCCTGTGCGCGTACGGTATGCTTGCAAATCTGTAACCTCACTTACTCTATCACTTCGCAAAATACAATGAACAACAGCCCAAAGAAATGCGATTTGAGTACGGATTTCAAAAATTCTCCCACAAAAAACATTAAAAATCTATCAACAGTAATTCATTCTAAAAAAATTCCAAATCACTTCACCGACCACCGTTGTCTAAACAGCAATATAAACCACCACTTACAGCCATCTAAACCAAAAGTACTATTTCGATCAGGAACCCAACTGCCAAACTCAGAGCCACTGTACACCTCAACTGCATATTATTACATTACACAGCTTTCTGTCACAAGGCAACACTTGTGCATTCATCAGAATTGACATACCATGCCAGAAACTGAACATCCTTGAATCCCTACTATTTGATCTCCTTTCGCATAAAATTTCTATACCAAACATGCCCTTTTCGATATTTTCTCTATCACTCTCCAAACTGTCAACCACTTTGACGTCTTCAGCTATCTCTCTAAAGCTCGGCTTTCTGCAGTCGAAATATCCTAACAGTGAGGTCATCCGTCCTGGGGACTTCATTGTTCACAACTCACATTTCCTCTTCTCCAGTTTCACCAATTAAGCAGCAAGCGATGCTTAGGTGCTTGCAATCAGCAGACTTATCTCAGATCATCAGTCTTCCTACCAGAATAGCTCACAACCCCTCCAATTTGCACACACTTGACCTCTTTCTAACAACTCCGCAGGATAACCTTCACTCAGCAGCTGTTTCGTGTCTTTCAGCACTACAGGGGGTGCCATCTAGGACCTATTCCTCCTTCCTATGGTGTGACTACTGCCTCAGTTCTGATCTAAACACCTGCTCAGAAGGAACAACAGAAATCATCCTCACAGGAATGAAGTCTTTCATCTTATTCCACTCCAAATTCTTAGCCACCATCCACTTGGCTCTCAAAAAAGTGCCAATGTAGAAAGAGAAAAAACCTCTGCCTACCACGAATGGCTGAAGACAAAAACTCCAGTTGTCTGCCCTGCAGCTCCCAACCATTGTAAAAACAATTGCCAAGTCCAAGGCAGACTTAAGTGCCAAATGATGCAAACTCGCCACCTGAACAAATAGCAGTCACTCCTAGTTCCTTGCCAAGGCCACTGGATGAAACTTCTGATTCAATTATAAGAAGTATATTTAATGAGAAAGTGAACGCATGTTTTCCAGATCCGAAGAAAAGTATGTTAGCAACGCTGTATGCATGCAGAAGGAAAGAAGCAAACGAGTTTTGTTTTTGCTGGCACAAATGATTTGTAAGGTGAGAAATATGCAATGAGAGAAGATATGAAACAGTTATTTCTGGTCATCATTGTTCTAGGAAGTTTCCAAATGTGGAGTTGTCAAAAAAAAGTTCAACCATAAGGGTGGTGATTGTGAGATTCAGAAATCATCTTGGAGCAATGCCATAGGTGGTCAGAGATTATTTGAGAGTAACAGCATCAGACTGCATACCCGTCAGAAGGATAAACTAAGTTGGAATAAGTGAATGAAAGTAAGAGCTGAAAAAAAAAAAAAATCGTGTATTCATGAGCCGTACAAAGTGCAAGCAAGGAATGCCAAATCAGACTATGAGAGAATTAGCCAACCATGCCAAAGTAAACCCAAAAGTTTTCGTTATGTAGCAAGAGGAAAAATGACTGGTAGAATAACTTCTAACAATGCTCATGGTAGGAAGCGACTTAACAAAAATAGTTGAGTTGCTGAGTGATCATTTTGCAGTGGTGATTTTACAGATTCTGATGTTAGAGATGCATATCAACATTGAGGTAGATGAAGTGTTCAGAATATTAAAAAATATGAATGTGAACACAGCAGTGGGAATGGATGGCATATCAGCCAGAGTACTACATGAATGTACAAAAGAATTGGCATTGCCTCTGATGAAGTTGTTCAATCAGTCTCAGCAGGGAGTGGAAAGAGGGTAAGATAATACCATTGCATAAAGGTAGCTCCAAGACAGAACTAACTAAAGACCAACTAATATAGTCAGTTGTTAAAGTATTGGAAAAGAAAAATACAACAGTGGGTGGATAGGGATGCAATACTCTATAGTGTGCAGCATGGCTTTGTAAAGGGCAGATCCTGTCTTAGTAACTTATTCACATTTTATAATAGAATAACAAAAATGGATAAAAGTAATGGCTACACCATGATACTACTCGACTTTGCCACTGTTTGGCAATATCACATGGAAAACCTATTACAAAAACTGGAACAAATGGGAATGGATATGAGGCTAGTAGTGTCGTGTGTGTGTGTGTGGGGGGGGGGATGACAACCAGACACCCGAGAGAAATATATGGCGGAGTGGAATCTAGAATGGCGATTAGTGACATACCTGTGTTCAGTATCAGGGCCATTACTCTTTAATTTGTATATCAATGACATAGGGAAAGATTTAAGGATATATTCAGTTGTTTGCTGATGATGCAAAACTGGGGAGAGCAATAATTGATAAAAGGTGATGTAGACATCCAGGAGGATGATTTAAATAAATTGGCATTGTGGGCAAAGGATAATGATTTGTTGCACATGGTGTATCATATTGATTTGCATAAAATTGATTGGGCTAGGGACTTGGGGATAATGGTGAATAAATACAGCTCAAATGATTACTTGGATGTTGAAAAACACACTAACAAGATAAGTTATTTCTCTTTATAAGGCTATGATTCAGCCACATTTTAACTACTGTGTACAGATTTGATCACCTGGGTTTCCCAAGGTGCAGGGATGAAGATTTAGAAACACCAGATCAAAGATGGTGACAGGTTTGTGGGATACACCCAACAGGGATAGGTTGAAGGTTGGTTATAAAATTTAGTTGATCGGTGGAAAAGAAGGGACATGATAGAAACTTGGTTTTATAAAATTGATGTAATGAAAATTTTCAATATATGACAAACAGTCGGAGAACTAGATGACATGGAAGCTGTGTAAAAGTGTGGGTAGTGGGAGGAAGGGGGTGCAGACAATTTTTGCACACCCTTCCTCCCACTAACCACACTTTGAGTGGAATGGATTGTCAGAATTGGTTGTTCCATGACAGTGAATGGATTCAAGGAGAGGTATGATAGGATTTGTGTTATGGTTAATTTGGGTCTCCAACGATGAATCTCCAGACTCCATGGAGATGCGGTGAAATAATAAAAAAAAGAACGTGCAAAAAACGTGGATGGCATATAAGAATGGTGAACTGCAAGTACACTAGCAGTAGAAGGCACAATATAGAAGAATGAAAAACATGGTAAAAAAAAAAAATCTGATGAAATTAGGTGCACAAGACTGGAAATTCCAAAGAACTCTTTTGCCACACAGTGTAAAAGAAAAATTTATTATAGAATGACAATGTTAATGAGAACTGACAATAGGGAGGTGACAAAGGAACAGTTGAATCACTGTGATGGCACTGAAAGGAACTTCGGATATTAAAATTCAATGCAAATATGGCCACAAGATTAGATGGGATATCAGACCACATTATTTCATTAGGAGAATGTGCAAATGCAACTGTCTCTGATTACCAGAGCTTAGGCTGTTTACAGCCTAGTTCCAAAGGAAAATACAATAGTACCACTGCATAAAGTTGGCTTCAGGAAAGAGACAGTGAAATATAGAATATCACAAGAATGGTGATAAAGTTATTTACAGAAGTTGGTCAGAGGCAAAATTCAAAAATGGATGGATAATATGATACTGTGGAGGAAAGCATGGTTTTGTGAAAGCTAAGTCATCCCTTAGAAATTTGCTTACTTCATAAAAGTGAGTTTGAGCTGGATAAAGGAAATGGCAACACAATGATGAATTTTTCAGAGGAATTTGATAGGATGGCAAAAATAATGGATGCCAGTTTAATGTGAAGTTACACATTCTGGGATAAAAAGATAATCTCTCTCAATACTGATGGAACTGTACTCCAGGAGACTCATGAAGCTAGGAACTTAGGGTGTTTACAGAGCTGAAGTCCACGGACATACTGCAAAAACGGCAAAGGTAACTCATCAGATTACTGGATATTGAAAAATATGCAAATAAGGAAGTATCATTTTTACCTGGTTTCTTGGGAGATGAGGCTGTAATCGAAAGGATCTGATGACTGACCAAGACTGTGGATTGCAGAAGTGCACTAATAGGATGAGTGATATGACAGAATATAAAACCTGTTTACATTACTAAACAGGTTTTATAAGACTGACAAAGGAAATTTTTTAATACTTGGCTAGAGGTGGAAGAACAAGGAGTTATCCCTGGAAATTAAGAATGAAGTTACGAGAGACCCAAGAATGGATATTTACTGTAGTGGTGACTGACTGGAATGGGTTGCTAGTATCATGGATATGGACAATTTTTTTTCTCCCCAGCTTGTTAGCTTTTGTTGTTACAGTTCTTAGCAAATAAACTAAAATCAACATAACATAAAAGGAACAGATATGAAATTTAAATGGCTAATTCCTAAGGCCCAACACAATTTGTTGGCATTTCAGCAAATTTACTTGGCTCTTGGACTACAGCAAACAAGAATCTTGTAGACTAATGGCCTAAATCTAAGCATTTGTGAACATTTTCTTTGAATTTCTTTATTCACTATAACTATATGCTGGTTTACTTGCCAAAAACTTATTGTAGTTTCTTTTCCTATATTGCTTCAACTTTGTGATTTTTTTAAAATACGTTGTAGAGACAATTTTAACCATCCACTTTTACCAATTTTTTCAGATGTTAAGAGCTTTTAATGGGCACTTAACAATGGAACGAGTCGTGATATTTTCCTTTCAAGTAATAGAAATCTGTTATTGGCAAAAATATCAGCATTGAACAATAATTTATTCAACTAAAGACAGCAACACATTTAATAAAAATGAGAAACAAATTAGCTCATTCATTCAAACACAAATACACAAGCAAATTTCCTATCACCACACTAGAGCACAAGCTTATCTGTTCAGTTGACAGTACTTTGCCTTGCAACCAACAGGATGTAGGTATAGTCTTTGCTCTAGCACAGATGTTTGTAAGTCTACAGGGATAATCTTCAGTACCCATGCAATGTCATCATCCAATTTGTAAACCTAAAGTGACTTGCAAAAAAGTGTCATCTCTAAAGCAAGATTACCAGATTATAGAACCAATAGACGTGATCGCATAACTGTAATTTCCACCAGAATGCTCTTCTAATGATATGAATGCTGACAGAACATCCAGATATTTTCCTTGGAAGAGAGAAATTTAATAAAAACACAAAGCCAGCTTTTGAATTATTTTTTTTTAAGCAAAGTTTAATCTCTAGAAAGAGGACATGAACTGCTATTGATTGCATTTCTTTCACAAAGAAAGAATTGCCAAAGGTAAAAATGACATAAGTAGGGCTGGCGTTACCATTTAGGCAAACTAGGCAACCGCCTAGGGTGCAAACATTTCAAAATTGAAGGCAAGAAAAATTAAAATTTGATTTTCATATATTATAAATATTGTATATTATTAATAAATCATGCCAAAATAATTTTTATTTTTTATATTTAAAATTTCATTTTAAAAAATATCCAACTTGTGAAATAAGGGGCGCACTTGTAAAATTTGCCTATGGCACAAAATAATCTGGCACCGACAGTGGACATAAGTATTGAAATAAACAGATGTAAGGGAAAAGAAAATTTTTTTATTTCCAAAAATAAAATTAAAGATCTCCCAAATCTGAGTACACAGGATACTTGATATTTTTTTTTAATAAGAGAAAGAAGAGAAGAGGAATGGGGGTTCTTAAGGGTCAAAGCTGTATAACTGAGAGGAGACCTCCACATAGCCTTTAATAGGAATGCGGAGAACCGACCAGGGCTTCTGACCTAATGTCCAATCCTCACCTTCTCGTGGTGCACCCTGTTGGGTATCTACTTGGATACTGAACGAACGAGGATGGGCTGACAATTTGGGATTTAGCCAACCAAACTGTATGCTTATTGGTTAAATCAAAATAAAAAATGATGGTACAACATGACAAAATTTCATGCCGGCTGAACAAGTTCCCGGTTAAACAAGGCCCCTGTTGTTTTCACCAGAGAACCAGGGCGAACAGTGAAAAGTCAGCCACTGGAACAAATCTGAAAATACACCCCAACTCAACATCAGTTAAAGATCGGTACTATCAACATAAGAAGCCTGAATGGTGGCAAAGAAATGGAGCTAGCTGATGAATTAGATAAGTACCAGATCGACATAATAGGGGTGACTGAAACAAAAAAGACAAAAACTGGTGAGATCTTTCTGAGTAATAAATACAAAATGTTATATTCAGGCAATGACAATCAAGGAAAAGAAGGAGTAGCAATAGTATTCAACACAAAATACGAGGCTAATCTTCTTGAATGGCAGTCAGTCTCAAGTAGATTAATGTGGGCAAATATGAGAATGGGGAACTGGACAATAAGATTTATTTGTGCCTATGGTCCCACAGAAGGTTCTACTAAGGTAGAAGTGGAGGAATTTTTTGACGCTTTAGAAAAAGCAACTGACACAATGAAAAAGGAAAAGTTGGTCCTTGTTGGGGATCTAAATAGCAGAGTAGGAAATGATTGTCAGACATACAAAAATATTTTGGGAAAATTTGGAGAAAAGAGCAAAGCTAATAATAATGGCAAATATCTGTTGGATTTCTGCTCAGGACATGGACTGGTAATTACTAACACCATGTTCCAACATAAAAATGTGCACAAATTCACATGGAGAGAAGAGGCAAGGAATAAGAAAAGTCTCATTGACTATGTTATTGTTGATAGTGATGTCTTCTCCCTGGTGCAAGACACCAGAGTGTACAGAGGATTTGAAATTAGAAATGATCACTATTTAGTCTTGAGCAGGATAAAATTTAATTTCATATTGAAAAGAATAACATGTAAGAAAGTTTTAAAGTGAATAAAAGGTAAGCAGCTCTCAGATGTGAAATGTAGACTAAAATACACAAAGATTATTGGGAAAAAAATGAAAGAGTTTGAGAACAGGAATCAAACCTTGAAGATTCAGTGGCAAACTCTGAAGAAAACATTGATTGATTCTGCCAGAGAGGCATGTGGTGAAGTTGTCTGAAAGGATAAAAAAAAATCAGAACTCCCTGGTGGACACACAAAGTTAAAGAGGCAGTGAAGGAAAAGAAGAAAGCATATCAAAAGTTCCTGGCAAATAAGTCAGCTTGTGCTCTTAGAGAATATAGAGACAAATGCAAGAATGCTAAACATTGTGTAAAACTAGCTAAACAAGTCATGGGAGGACTTTGGCAAGAATACAGAAAATAAATATCAAGAAGGTGGCAAAATATTCTGGAGGTTGTTGAAGAAGCTTAGGAATGGAGGAAAGAGTGCTGTAAAAGGAGTTAGAGATGATAAAGGTGACATGAAAATGGAAGAAAAAGATATCCTTGAGGTATGGAGTAATTACTTTGAAAAACTGCTAAATGAAACAAGCAGTGATGACAGAACAGTGGTAAAAAACACTGATCAGACATGCAGTCAGGACTACATATCCATACTTGAAGTAGAAAAAGCCATCAAAGGCTTGAAATGTGGAGAGGCAGCAGGAGTAGATGATATTCGACCAGAAATGCTGAAGTATGGTGGTATAAGAGTCTTACAGTGGCTGCACTGCACAGTTCAGAAAACCTGGACAGAGGGACAAATTCCCGATGATTGGAATAGAGCTCTCATAGCACCCATATATAAAAAAAGGGAAATAAAACTGAATGTGAGAATTACAGAGGTATTTCCTTACTGAGTATTCCTGGCAAGATCTATGCAAGTATACTTGAGAAACGGTCGAGAAGAATTGTGGAAGAAAAGCTTGGTGAAGAACAAGCTGGATTCAGGCCAAATAGAGGCTGTCAGGATCAGATCTTCACTTTACGACAAACAGCTGAGAAAGCATGGGAATATAACAAAGATCTGTATTTAAGTTTTGTCGATTTGGAAAATACATATGCCAAGATACCAAGAGAGAAGCTATTCAGTATGCCACAGTTATACGGTGTCAATGGGGCATTATATCAAGCAATACTTAGTCTTTATCTGAGTTGTAAGTCAGCAGTTAGAATTGAAGAAAGTACAGGAAGATGGTTTAATGTTAAATCTGGTGTGAGACAAGGATATACATTATCCCCTCTGTTATTCATTATCTATATGGATCACATCATGAAGGAAAGTGGTATTAAACATGATATCAAAATTGGAGATGTTAATATCAGCTCTTTGATTTATGCGGATGATGTTATTCTTCTAAATAAATCTGCTACAAGTCTGCAAGCTTCCCTGACTAAATTGAATAACTGTTGTAATAGATATGGCATGAAGGTCAGCAATAAAAAGACAGAGACAATGAAAATAGGCAGAATCGCTGAAAATGTCAACTGTGTTGTGAATGGAGAACCTGTGGAACAAGTAAAATATTTCAGCTACTTAGGCACGATTTTTAGTGAAAATGGTAAATTAAATATGGAAATATACAACAGAATCAACAAAGCTGGTATGGCAGGAGGTCAACCAAATAAATTCATATGGAATAAGAGATAAAATTAGTCAGAACACTAAATTAGCTGTATATAACACAATATTCAAACCAGTTTTAACTTATGGATCTGAGAGCTGGGTCAGAAATAAAACCCTTGACCAAAGACTAGAGACTGCAGATATGAGTCCTGAGAAAGATTATAGGCGTAAACAGATGGCATCAATGGCAATATCATATTAAAAGTGAGGATATTAGGAAAGAACTTGACATTGTCAGCATCCAGGAATGCGTTAGCAGAGCTAATCTTAGGTGATATGGTCACTTAAACAGAATGGGCAAAGAAAGATTAGCAAAACAAGTGTTCTCTGGCAGGTTGGCAGCAAAACGACCTAGAGGAAGACCGAGATATAGGTGAATTGATACGGTACAAAGTGCCTTAGACGATAGAAATATAAGATCTGATAATGTTGGAGTCTTGACAACAGACTGATGTGGAGGAAAATTGTAGATAGGAAGTTAGTAATGACGTAATTTTTTTCATGTAGTACTATCATATCCTGTACACCCCTTGAGGGTACATGGCAGGAATTTGATGATGATGATGAAGAAGAAGAAGAGGAATGTGAAAAAATTCCCAGAATATTTCACCTTGTGATTATTTTTTATTTAGTTCTTTCAGTGGATAGCAGAGGTCATATGTGGATGAAAAAACATGATATAATGGAGAGAAAGATCAGGACAACATGAATTTAAATGCAGCACAATATTAGTAATGACAAACAACCCAACACCTGAATTTGTATTTACATACACCTACTGTACCAAATATATAATTTAGGGAAACAAATCAAGTATGGATCTGGTGACTTCTACTGCAGTCTTAGTTTAGATAGCTATTTAGTTCTTTCAGTGGATAGCAGAGGTCATATGTGGATGAAAAAACATGATATAATGGAGAGGAAGATCAGGAAAACATATATTTAAATGCAGCACAATATTAGTAATGACAAACAACCCAACACCTGAATTTGTATTTACATACACCTACTGTACCAAATATATAATTTAGGGAAACAAATCAAGTATGGATCTGGTGACTTCTACTGCATTCTTAGTTTAGATAGCTATTAAACAAATCAATTAGAGGCATCAATGTAAAAGATTCTATTTATAGACAATGTGTGTTTTAGCTTCTGCAAAACTGCTATATATAAATATTCAAAATTGTGTGTGCGTGCGTACATGCGCGCACATGTTCATACACACAAAGGGGAGAGAAAATGCTGTGGCAGTAACTCTTTACAATGATATTTGGTAAGGAACAGTCAAAAATCAACTTCTACATTATGGTCCTATTCAAACTTGTGAAGTACTGATTCCTTTTATTAAATTTATCATATGAAAAGCACCATACAGAAAGTCAACCTGATTCAACTTTCTATCATTGATGTGACATTTATGAACACCCCATAAAATCAATAAAAAACTTAGATAAGTAAATGTAGTTAGTCAAATCAGTCAAGTTTTCAAATACCTAAGCCTTGCACTAATCAAGCAAAACTAAATGAAAAAGCTACATAAAAGTTTTTTGAATAATATTAGCATGATTCTAATTTCCAAATTAACCAATCAGCTTAATATTTACTTAATAAAATTTTAATCTGCCTATCAATAAGGCCAATATGTCATCAGGATAAGCTGGGGGAGGGAGCAAAGGTCAGGCCTGGTTGGCCGAATGGTTAGTGTATCCGCTCTCCAACCAAATAGCTGCGGATTCAAATCCCGCCATGAGCACAGATGTTTGTGATTATCTTTGAAGGTGGTGGTGGGCGGTAGATAGCATCGGTGGAGACAGAGTTGTAGAGTAGATAGTACCTTCCCTCGATGAGTCTTTGGACTCCCTGGAGGTGTCATGTAATAATAATAATAAAGGAAAATGTATGTGATTACTGTTGCAATTCTTTCAAATTTCGAAGAACGAGAGAAAACATTATACATCTGAATGCACTTTTAATCCCAGTACATTATTTATGTTAATATGGCTTTAAATATTGCATTGAAGCAAAAAAAAAATAAAAAAAAATCAATTAAAGGAAACACATTCACACATAAACTAGAACATTATTAAAAATTATTAGCAATAACAGCAATATTTTATTCATTATTTAGAGTGAATAATATATACAGAGAAAAGAGCAGCTGCTGAAAAACACAACCAGCATTAGTGTATCTTGTAGCATATTTTCTAAGAAAACACTATCCAAGGCGCATAAACTTGGGGGGAAAAAAGGGCTGTGGTGGTAGGAAGTGGGGGCAAGTTGATAAATTCAACATAACACAAAAATGCCTGAGATAAGCATAAAGGCACTAAAAGATACACATAACATTACACCATGCCAATATTAATTATAAAAAATTAGCATGTCAAAGAAAACCAAGTAAATATGCATGCAATAAGTGAAAGATTCTCTTAGAGACATTAAACCTTGCATTGGGTGTGAATACATTTTTAATATCTCTCCCTCAACCCAAAAGAATTTCTGAAAAATATAAAGCAACAAACTGAGTCCTTTATTCATAATGGAAAATGCTTTTTCTTTCCTTTTTATATTTATACAACACTTGAAATTCAGCACCATTATGAGCCTTGGAAACAATCCCTTGTTAACAATCACTGTATCGTAAAAAAAAAAAAAATCCAGATCAAGTAGTGAGTAGAATGGCAAATTTACAAATTACTGTGATAAGCTGCAATTCAGGCAAATATATGCCATTAAAATACTTTGACAAGTTTAATATCACATAATCTTTAATACAGCAAAGTTATAAGGAGAGGAATTACATCACATGTTTCACATACAAAGAATAAGCTGGTATTTCCAATGCTGAGGGTGATAACTATTTGGACCATTGTAGAAATATGACATTCATTTATTGAAAACAAAAATATTTTTGATCTCAAAATGGACCAAATAATATATATGCTACAAAGGCACTTATTCTTTGAAAGAGCATGTAATTATGCAATGCTAGCAAACCCCCAAGTATTCAAACACTATAAGCATGTGCATATAACTAAAAAATGTTAAACCCTAAGTACAGCACTGCTCAATAAATTACTTTTGATGAAAAGTTAGAAGGAAAAAATATTCACATGATATGCAAGATTTATAGTTTTAAAAATTAAAGGAGTTATTTAGCCTCAGAACAAAATAAATTATAAATAAATTTGATTACAGAAAAAAAGTGCAGTTTAAGAAGAGGCATGTAAACAAATAAGGTATAACAACTGTTTTTAGACAATTTTCTGATGGGTTTCAAAAGTGAAGTATACAACTTTCACCAATTAATATGTAATAATTTATTGTATCAACAAAAAATATGTTTTGTATTAATTACACACAAATATTTATTACTTAAAAGTGTAATGTCACACTATAGTATTCCATTAAAATTAAATAAAACTAAAAAATATTTTTGTATGTAGGGTCAAAGAATCAAAAATAGATAATTACATATTACTTTTCATACTTATTACACAATAAGTAGAGAGGAATCACAATTGTTTAAGATTCAAATTAACTATGACTGCAATTGTTAAGTCAATTTGTTAAAAATAACAATATGCAAATAACTTTAGGTAAAATAAAACATAAAATCACAAGTCTTTCAAGCATATTGCCAAGGTTAAATTTTCATATTATACAAAAGAAACTAGCTATCATAGAACATCCCCACTTCCTCATTTTCCAAATGTGCATATGTTTAGAATCTAGGTATGGTTAAGGCACACCCATTTCTAGCCAAAGTAAAGAAATATGGCTAGTAATGCTGCACAGACATTAGTTTTGAAGACACAATAAAATCAATCTCAAAATTTAAAAAAAAAAAAGGCTTGCAACAGATTTCATAACAATGTATGCAAAACTTTAGAATTCTTTTCAAAAGAAACCAATCATTATAGTCAGACTAATTAAATGTACACATCTTTTATTATTAAGCTGTATATTTCATAAATAAAATATTTTTAAATAAATTTTTTTTGCAATATTATTAGACAAAGGAGAAAAATTTACTTCTTTGGTAATGTAACAAAGTATGGCTTAACTGTGTTTATGAAATATGTCTTTTAGCAATCTACTGCTAAAAACAGAAGATGCATTACTCAATAAAAATAATCTTTATAATCTATTAAAATTCTGAACCAATATGAGAAATATAGCATTAGAACTATACAAAAATCTTAATCTGAAATAATGAAGACTTGCCTGAAGAATTTTTTTCTTTTTATACTATATATAATACAGCTAAATTACAAGTTCCACATTCTCAAACTACTTGCATAGAACGCAGGAAAATAATTGTGTTGTGGAAGACAGCCCTAAACCATGCAACACTCAATATTCCTCATTAAATATTTCCACTAATAAAAGCTTTTGAATAATATACAAAGATAGTTATTTCAATGGAATACTAAAACTTTTGTAATCAAGTTTTAACCTTCCATAACAACATTTTCATGTGTCAGGGGAGGGAGAGAAATACTGGAAATCCATGCAAAAACAAAGTAAGCATACTGAATCTTAACAGTTCTAAAATATTAAATAAAAATATCAAATGAAACCCGAGGTCAAATCAAACCAGTTCACTCAATAATTTCAATGACAAATTTATGCTTATTATGCTAAAGAAATTTTAACCATGTTGCCTAAAACAATGTTCATTATAATAACTTATAACATCCCAAATGCATTGTTTTTATTTTTTGAACATTTAAAAATTGTCTTAAAAAAAAAACATTCAGCCCATAGTGAATTACACATTCTCTGCATTCCTCATTTAAAAAAAGAATGTACACTGTACACTCAGTATTACAGAAATATGTTCATGTTTAATGAGTTAAGTAACATTATAAAGCACATATCATAATGGAATTTCATTCATATGCATCTGGAAAAACCTGGCTCACTTCTCCTTTCTTTCTAATGATAAACCAATGTGCACGCTATTCAACATATTAAACAAAGCACATAACTTAACCACTTAAAACTAAATTTCAATCGATTCATGTCAGTCATCAAAATTTTGGGACAAAAGGAAGTTTGCAGCTAAATTTTCATTTTTATCACATGCAAAGTAAGCCTGCACAACTAGATATTCAGGAAAACCAAGTGCTTTTAGCTGAAAAAAAAAAAAATGCAAATTTATTAAATGCAATTGTATTTAAATAAGAAAAGTTTTAATTAAAACAATAAAATTAGCTAGTCTTAAATAAAGAAAATTCAATTTTCTCAAAATAAAGTTTTCCAATTTTTTTCTCATCAAATCCAAATGTCTTAATCTATTATTGTAATGTAATGAACTATCAATAAAATCATTTTCTTGTAATTTAAATCTAGATCATAAGTGAGGTTGCTGAAAGGTTAAGGCTGGATAACTATCTGCATTCTAGTCCAATGTCCTATCTTCAACTTCCAGCAATGCATAATATTAATAGATACTCAACTAGCTAATGAATGAGTGAAAATGGGTTACCAATTTGTGATAACCCACACACAAATATAATGATACATGATCCAATGCCACTATCTTATTATACAGCTAAATTACAATATGTGTGTAGAGGCTTAAGTGCTGTGAGGACATCATGTTGGAGGCTTAATGGATTTTTTCAACACTCAAAAAGAATTAAAATAGAATTTAATACTTCCTATATTTCGTCCTAGTCACTAGGACATCTATCTACGGGGATTGCAAAAACAATTAATGTAACATATACACAAATAACAAACAATACTAAGCCCAACCACGTGGGTGACACTAAAGTCCTATCTAGGTAGAGCACCCTCTAAGGGCAGTAGTAGGTGGCCTGGAATGTAAGGTGGGAACTCTGGTGATGAGTGTTTCCCAAATCTTCGGAAGCTTAATGCAACCGTATTTATTGAGATTTGGTTGGTTTTTGAGAGCTGCTGCTGCTGCTAAGAAAGGTCTCTCTTTCTTGAATTTGCTGTGGTGGAGCATGGTAGTTTTCTTCCATGATACCCTGTGGGTGGTGTCCAAAACATGGTCAGCCAAGCCTGAATGGCCATAGTTGTGTTTGAAGATGTAAGACTTGTGTTCCTCTAGACGGATGGATGCTGATCTGCCTGTCTGTCCAAAGTAGGCCAGCTTACAGGAACAGGGTACTTTGTAAACTCCAGGCAGAGAGAGAGGAGGGAGCTGATCTTTCGTAGAACGGATAAGGGTAGCAAGTTTGCGGTGGGGCTTATATGCTGTGTGTAGGTTGTACTGTTTTAGTATCTTGGCTATTTTTTCGGATGTGCCACGGATGTAGGGTATGGTGATGGCATTTTTAAAATCTTGTTGACGAGAAGGACAGGGAATGGGGGAGGAGTTGATTATTTTTTTGATACTGTGATCGCTGTAGCCATTGGAGAGGAAAGTGCTGTGTATGTGGTTAAGCTCAGTAATGAGGGCGGTTCCACTGGAACAAAGATTGTGGGCTCTCTTGGTAAGAGTTTTAATAATGCCATATTGTTGAGAGGGGTGGTGGTGGGAGAGTTTGTGAATGTATCTGCCTGTGTGTGTGGGTTTTCTGTATACGGTGAAGGTAAGTGTATCATTAGGCAGGCGTGTGACTAAGGTGTCTAGGAAGGGTAAACAATTGTTCTTTTCCTTTTCCATAGTGAACTGGATTCTTGGATGTAGACTATTGAGATGACTGAGGAAGGAGTCTAACGTGTCTGGGCCATGAGGCCAAATAGAGAACACATCATCTACATATCTTAGCCAGATAGAAGGTTTGAGTGGGGGCTGAGTCTATGGCTCGTTTTTCGAAAAACGAGCCATAGACACCACCCACAGGGTATCATGGAAGAAAACCACCATGCTCCACCACAGCAAATTCAAGAAAGAGAGACTTTTCTTAGAAGCAGCAGCAGCTCTCAAAAACCAACCAAATCTCAATAGATACGGTTGCATTAAGCTTCCGAAGATTTGGGAAACACCCATCACCAGAGTTCCCCCCTTACATTCCAGGCCACCTACTACTGCCCTTAGAGGGCGCTCTACCTAGATAGGACTTTAGTGTCACCCACGTGGTTGGGCTTAGTATTGTTTGTTATTTGTGTATATGTTACATTAATTGTTTTTGCAATCCCCATAGATGTCCTAGTGACTAGGACGAAATATAGGAAGTATTAAATTCTATTTTAATTCTTTTTGAGTGTTGAAAAAATCCATTACGCCTCCAACATGATGAGCTAAATTACAAGTTTTGCACACTCAAGAACGTGCCCAGAAAACAGCTATATTGTGAAAAAGCACTCCGAAATAATATACAAAGTTATGCAGTTTGTATAAGTTTTAGCCTGCCATAATATTTTAATAAGTGCATGTTGGATGGGAGAGGGGAGGTATTGGAAATCTATGCAAAAACAAAGAATGGATACTTATGCTGAATCTTGAGTTTTGAAATATAACTATGAAACCAGAGGTCAAACTAGATCATTAATGAATTACAATAATAAACTTGCTTATGATAAAGAAATAATAACTACATTAAACACACAAAAGAAAATTCAGAACACCATAGTGGACACAAGAAGTTAAAGAAGAAGTCCAAGAAAAGAAGAAAGCATAACAAAAGTTCCTAGCAAGTAAATTAGCATATGCCATAAAAGAATACAAAGAAAAATGTAAGCATGCTAAGCTATCTGTAGAAGTAGCTAAACAAGTCATGGGATTGATTGATTGATTGATTTGTGGTTTTATGGCACAAGGACAGCAAAGGTCATACTGTGCTAGGACACAGGACTTCAGTAAGAATACAGAAGGTAAACGTCAGATAGGTGGCGAAGTGTTCGAGAGGCAATTGAAAAAGCTTAGAAATGAAGAAAGTACTATAAAAGGTGATATGAAAACTGAATATACACATATCCCAGATGTCTGGAGTAATTACTTTGTAAGACTATCAAATAAAACAAGCAGTAACAGAACAGTAATAGAATATTTTCAAGGAATGCAAACAGGACTATATATCAATACCCGAGGTAAAAAAAGCCATCAGAAAAATGTGGAAAGGCAGCTGAAGTAAGAGGGACGACCAGAAAGTACGTTCTGTTTTTAAATATTTTCACTGCAGCGCTGCAATCACAATGGTGCACATGCATGTCGAGTTTGATTCCTTAGCAAGGCATTGGTGCCATTTTCAGACATGAAGGAAGGACAGGTGTGCACGATGACGAATGCACGCAACCCCTGAATCCAAACAACAGTCCATGGAGTGGAGGCACACCTCATCACCACTCAAAACAAAATTGAAGACAACGGTTTCCACTCAGAAAATCATGTGCACTGTGTTTTGGGACAGACAAGGAATTTTGCTGGTCGACTTCTTGGGTCAAGGCTTCACAATCAACACAAGTATGTACTACCAAACCATTTAGAAACTACGTCATGCAATCCAGAATAAATGACATAGCATGCTTACCAGGGACGTTGTTTTGATTAATGATAATGCCCACCCACACATGGAAGGGCGTAACACAACTTCTCTCCACCTTTGGCTGAGAACAATTCCGTCATCCCCCCCCCCCCCCCATATAGTCCTGACCTCGCGCCAAGTTACTCACCTGTTCAAACATCGGAAATGCTTCTATGGTAGCCAGCGGTTTCAAGACGACAAGGTCAAAGAATCAGTCAATAGGTGGTTTTGCGTCACAGGTGACAACCTTCTATGACAAAAATATATAACTCTTGGTGCCCCATTATGATAAGTGCCTGAACAATGGCAGAAATTATGTAGAAAAGTAGTAAAAGATGTCTACTTTAATTTACAATAAAGTTTTTTGTAAGTATATTTTTGCTTCTCTGACAGCCCATCAGAACTTACTTGCTGGAAGTCCCTCATAGATGACATTCAACCAAAATGCTCAAATATGGAGGTATAAATGTTTTGCAATTACAGTTCCCATTTATAAAAAAGGGAATAAAGCTGAATGTGAGAATTGGAGGAATTTCTATATTAAGTATTCCAGGTAAGAGAAAAATTGTGGAAGAGAAACTTGGAGAAGAAACTGGGTTCATGCCAAATAGAGGTTGTCAAGATCAAATTTTCATTTAAAGATAAATGGTTGAGAAATCATGGGAATGTGATAACTTTTGTAGATCTAGAAAAGGCATATGATAAGATGCTCAGAGAAAAGCTTTACAAAACACCACAATTATATGGGATAAATGGAACATTATACACAACAGTACATGGTGTATAATGTTCTAAGTTCTAAGTCAGCAATTAGAAGTGAAAGAAATACAGGAAGGTGGTTTGATGAAAAATCAGAGATAAGACAAGGATGCCATCTATGTGGATAGCATTATGATATGAAGCAGTATTTAAACCTGATATTAGAATCTGGTGTCAAACTTGGCTTTGCTTTATGCAGATGATGTATCCTAAACACATTCAGTGAAAGTTAACAGGAGCCTCTAACTAAACTGAATTAGAGCTATAACAAATTTTGGCATGAAAATCAGCAATAAAAAGAGGTAGAAACATAGAAAACCCCAGTTGCATTCTCAATAAAGAATCTATAGAACAAGTAAGATATTTCAGCTATTTTGATACAGTTTTTATGAAGATGGCAAATTAAATTTGGAAATAGACAAGAAATTATTTGGGATAAGAGAGAAATTAGCCAAAACCTAGCAAACCAGCTATATACAAGACAGTATTTAAATCAGTTTTAAGTTATGGATCTGAGAGTAGGGTTAGAAATAAAGCACTTGATCAAAGATTAGAGGCCTTAACAAATGGCATTAATAGCAGATCATATTAAAAATGAAGACATTAGGAAAGAACTTCACAATTTTGCATTCAAGAATTGTGTAAGCAGGGCTAATCTAAGGTGGTATTGGTCACTTACACAGAGTTGCAGAAGAAAGGTTAGCAAAACAGGTGTTTGATCCCAAGATGACAAAAAAAAAAGGACCCAGAGGAAGATCAAGATCCAGGTGGATTGATTCAGGCAGAAGTGCCGTAGGAGAATAAAATATTAGATATGACAGTAATAGACTAATTTGGAGAAAAATTAGTGACAGGAGAGTGATAAATAGGTGAAAAACTTCACATGGAGAGAAGAGGCTAGGAATAAGAAAAGTCTCATTGACTATGTTATTGTTGATAGTGATGTTTTCTCCCTGGTGCAGGACACCAGAGTGTACAGAGGATTTGAAATTGGAAGTGATCACTATTTAGTCTTGAGCAGGATAAAATTGAATTTCATATTGAAAAGAATAACATGTAAGAAAGTTTTAAAGCGAATAAAAGTTGAGCAGCTCTCAGATGTGAACTGTAGACTAAAATACAGAAAGATTATTGAAAAGAAAATGAAAGAGTTTGAGAACAGGAATCAAACCTTGGAGATTCAGTGGCAAACTCTGAAGAAAACATTGATTGATTCTGCCAGAGAGGCATGTGGTGAGGTTGTGTGCAAGGTTAAAAAAAATCAGAACTCCCTGGTGGACACACAAAGTTAAAGAGGCAGTGAAGGAAAAGAAGAAAGCATATCAAAAGTTCCTGGCAAATAAGTCAGCTTTTACTCTTACAGAATACAGAGACAAATGGAAGAAAGCTAAACAGTGTGTAAAACTAGCTAAACAAAAGTCATGGGAGGACTTTGGCAAGAATATAGAAAATAAATATCAAGAAGGTGGCAAAATATTCTGGAGGTTGTTGAAGAAGCTTAGGAATGGAGGAAAGAGTGCTGTAAAAGGAATTAGAGATGATAAAGGTGAAATGAAAACAGGAGAAAAAGATATCCTTGAAGTATGGAGTAATTACTTTGAAAAACTGCTAAATGAAACAAGCAGTGATGACAGCACAGTGATAAAAAACACTGACCAGGCATGCAGTCAGGAATACATATCCATACTTGAAGTAGAAAAAGCCATCAAAGGCTTGAAATGTGGAAAGGCAGCAGGAGTAGATGATATTCGACCAGAAATGCTGAAGTATGGTGGTATAAGAGTCTTACAGTGGCTGCACTGCATAGTTCAGAAAGCCTGGACAGAGGGACGAATTCCCGATGATTGGAGTAGAGCTCTCATAGTACCCATATATAAAAAGGGAAATAAAACTGAATGTGAGAATTACAGAGGTATTTCCCTACTGAGTGTTCCTGGAAAGATCTATGCAAGTATACTTGAGAAACGGTTGAGAAGAATTGTGGAAGAAAAGCTTGGTGAAGAACAAGCTGGATTCAGGCCAAATAGAGGCTGTCAGGATCAGATCTTCACTTTACGACAAATAGTCGAGAAAGCAATTGAATATAACAAAGATCTGTATTTAAGTTTTGTTGATTTGGAAAAGGCATATGACAAGGTGCCAAGAGAGAAGCTATTCAATACGCTGCAGTTATATGGTGTCAATGGGGCATTATATCAAGCAATACTTAGTCTTTATTTGAGTTGTGAGTCAGCAGTTAGAATTGAAGGAAGTACAGGAAGATGGTTTAATGTTAAATCTGGTGTGAGACAAGGATGTACATTATCCCCTCTGTTATTCATTATCTATATGGATCACATTATGAAGGAATGTGGTATTAAACCTGATATCAAAATTGGAGATGTTAATGTCAGCTCTTTGCTTTATGCGGATGATGTTATACTTCTAAATAAATCCGCTACAAGTCTGCAAGATTCTCTGACTAAATTGAATAGCTGTTGTAATAGATATGGTATGAAGGTCAGCAATAAAAAGACAAAGACAATGAAAATAGGCAGAATCATTGAAAATGTCAACTGTGTTGTGAATGGAGAACCTGTGGAACAAGTAAAACATTTCAGCTACTTAGGCACAATTTTTACTGAAGATGGTAAACTAAATATAGAAATAGACAACAGAAGCAGCAGAGCTGGTATCGTTGGAAGTCAATTGAATAAATTTATATGGAATAAGAAAGAAATTAGTCGGAACACTAAATTAGTTGTATACAAGACTGTGTTCAAACCAATTTTAACTTATGGATCTGAGAGCTGGGTCAGAAGTAAAACACTTGACCAAAGACTAGAGACCGCAGATATGAGAGTCCTGAGAAAGATTAGAGGCGTGAACAGATGGCATGAATGGCAATATCATATTAAAAATGAGGATATTAGGAAAGAACTTGACATTGTCAGCATCCAGGAATGCGTTAGCAGAGCTAATCTCAGATGGTATGGTCACTTAAATAGAATGGGAGAGGAAAGATTAGCAAAACAAGTGTTCTCTGCCAGGTTGGCAGGAAAACGACCCAGAGGAAGACCAAGATATAGGTGGATTGATACGGTACAAAGTGCCTTAGACGATAGAAATACAAGATCTGATAATGTTGGAGTCTTGACAAGTAACAGACTGATTTGGAGGAAAATTGTAGATAGGAAGTTAGTAATGATGTAATTTTTTCATGTAGTACTGTCATATCCTGTACACCCCTTGAGGGTACATGGCAGGAATTTGATGATGATGATGAGTGATAAATAATGTAAACTTAATCATGTATTGCTGTCATTAGTAATCAGGAAACTGATAATGGTTAAATGAAACAGTATTGTTTTATTATTTTTTTTTTTAAGCGGAAGGAAGAAGAGGAAATGTTTAAAATTATACTTCTTTTAAAAAACGCTTTCAAATATTCATCCCATACTGAATATTTGATATATATTCCTGATATAAAAAAAAAAAAAAAAAAAAAAAAAAATGTCCAAACACATAATGAAATTTCCTTCATATGCATAGGAAGAAAAAACACACTGGCTTACTTCTTTTTCATACCCATGATAAAAGCTTAGAAACAGCGAAGTGTATTAGTATTGTACAAGAAATCAGTAATGTAAAATATAAAAAAACAAAAGATAAGAACAGTGGCAGAAAAATATCTGGGAATGGATATTTTTCTGCCATAAAAAAAATGAAGTTAACTGTATTTAGTAAAATCTCTCAAAAGTCTGAAATTTGGGAAACTACTGAAGCAGACTACAGACCAAAAAATGCTTAAATGTGGAGGTATGAAAGTTTTAGTTTCGCTGTATTATTCAAGACTTTCATAGTATTCATCTATTAAAAACAAAAAATCAGCAGAATTTGAGAATTATAGAAGAACTCTCCTAATGAGCATTCCAAATAAGATAAGATTCATGCAATCATACATAAAGATACTAAGAAAAATATGGAAAATAAAACTGAGGAATGAGATGGGATCAAATAAGAACTGTAAAGACTAATATATATATAATTTTTTTTTTTAATCAACTTTAAAGCAAACAGTCAAGAAATCACGGGAATTTAAATGTGTGTAAATTTTACAGAGATGGGAAAAGCCCTCCAAAAATGCCAGGTATATGGTGTATACGAAATATTATACAAAACAATACAGGCAGCCCTCTGTTTACCTCGATTGCCTGCGCATGCTTTCTTACTGTAGTGTGGTTGACTGAGAAATGACACTAGCAGGCACTCTAGTGTTTTAATGTTGAATCTACCTAATTGTTCTATTTAATTTTTTTTATGTACATACGTATTTAAACTGATAAAGTACATAATTACATACCATGTCTGATAATAGAAGTGCAGAAAAATTAGCAGAACTGGGTGTTAAGAAGGTGCGGAAATCAATCACACTTGAAAAGAAGATGGAGGTGATTTGAAGAATGGAAGATGGGCAGACACGTGCTAATGTCTGTAGAAGTATGAACTTACCTCCAGACTGTTACTAAAATTATGAAAAATGCAGATAGAATAAAATAGTCTGTGCAACAATCTACAGCAGTACTAAATGCAAAAGATGCAAGTTATAGCAGGGGTAAACTTCATGAAAAAATGGAAAAATTATTATCATTATGGATGGATGACTTGAATCAGAAAAACATTCCTCTGACGCAGGCTATTATAACTGAGAAAGCAAAAACAATTTTTGAGGATCTTAAAAAGACAGATGGAGGTGAAGAAACATTTTTAAGAAGCAAAGGTTGGTTCGTGAGATTTAAGTCTCAAAATAAGTGCGATAGTGTCAAATTATGTGGTGAGGCGGCAAGTGCAGATGTTGCAGCAGCAGCTGCATTTCCTAAAGAATTTCAAGACTGTGTAGAACAAGGAAGTTATCCTCCTGATCTCATTTTTAATGTTGATGAGACTGGGCTTTAATGGAAAAAATTGCCATCACGCACCTTCATTTTCTGTGAAGAACATTCTGCTCCAGGTTTTAAAGCTGCAAAAGACAGACTTATGCTTTTGTTGGGTGCAAATGTCTCCGGAACTTTTGTAGCTTAAACCAATGTTGGTGTACCATTCGGACACCACGTGCCTTCAAGGGTCTAAAAGCCATGCTGCCAGTCTATTGGAAATGGAACAAGAAAGCTTGGTTACACAACGTTTTTATAGATTGGTACACAAATTATTTTTGTCCTACCATGCTTTGCTTCTGTAAAGAAAATGATTTGCCAGCCAAGGCATTGCTTCTCTTGGATAATGCCCCTGGACATCCTCAAAACCTTGTTGAAGTAAGAACACCATTGGAGGTCAAGGTTGTTTACATGCCCCCAAACACTTTGGGGGCATGCAAATTGCTTTTGGAACCGTTGGTTCCAAAACCGTTGGATCAGGGGATTATATCAATCTTCAAAGCCTATTACCTCTGTATAACATTTATGGAAACGGTAAGAGTCTTGGACACTTCAGGAAAAACTATTGGCAGTCATTCGATATTTTGAAGGGCATTAACAATATCGAGGCAGCTTGGAACGACATGTCAGCAAAGTGTTTAAAAGGAGCAAGGCAAAAACTTCTTCCAGCATTTATGCACGACTTCGAGGAATTAGAGCAAGAGGAGGAGAATGTTATTGAAGATGTTACCAAGCTTGCGGGAGAGGTGGGATTGTACGATATTACAGCTGAAGATGTGACAGAAGTCTTAGAGCCATGATAAACTGCTTTCCAATGAAGACTTAAAAGAATTAGCCGAACAATTAAGTCAACATCCAAAGGAGGAGAAAGAAAACGAAGAAGGTCCTCTGAGAGATATGAAAATGGCCGATTTACAGCGTATCCTTGCAAGCATAGAGACATTGACTGATGAACTCTGCGAAATGGACCATGA
Source organism: Typopeltis vanoorti (assembly GCF_054136105.1). Classification (NCBI taxonomy): domain Eukaryota; kingdom Metazoa; phylum Arthropoda; class Arachnida; order Uropygi; family Thelyphonidae; genus Typopeltis; species Typopeltis vanoorti. The sequence goes on from NC_143551.1 coordinate 142,728,810, forward strand.
TTGGGAACAGAGTGTGAACGTAAAAAGGAGTGTAATGGCATCTATTCGACCTTACACTGAACTCCTTAAAGAAAGAAAATCTACGCAGTTAACACTAGAATTTTTTTTTTAAAAAAAGTGGGTGATCCGAAACCAAGAACTTCAACATAGAAATATGTAATATCTTTTCAAAGTTTCATATTTTTTCTATATAATTTTGTTTTGTTTTCATTATTAATAATTTTATTTTAACAAATATATATGTATGTATTATCAAAGCTTTAAATATAATAATGTTACACATACTTCATGTGCATATTTTTTGTCTGTGCAGAACATAACTTCATACCTCCCATTAAAATTGGGTTCGTTTTATGCCCGTTTTTTCAGGAACGGAACTGAGGTGTAAACCGAGGGCTGCCTGTACAGTAAGCTGTAAGCGAACAGAATTACATAAGACTGATTTGATATAAAATCAGACTGTAAAACAAGAGTATATATTATCCCCACAGTTATTCATTAAAATGAAGATATTCAACTTTGCTATTTACTTCATGAGATATGTAATACATATACTTCTAAATTCCAATACACAAGTTTTCAGGATTTGAAAGCTGAAAAACTGCTGTAACACAATTTGATATGAACTTCAGAAATAAAAAAAATACTATGCAAACAGGTAGGCATAGAAAATATCAACTGCAATTGACCTAAGAGCAAGTCAATTATTTCAGCTATTTAAGCACAATTTTTAGTGAAGATGGTAATTAAGTATGAAAATATTAAATACAGCAATGTCTAAAAGAACACTAACTTGCAGGAATAAGGAATTTTTTTCCCCACAAGGCTTTGATGAGATCATATCTGCTAATGTGCAGAGTTATGGTCAACTTGTATTCCAAGACATGACAAAGATTATAATTGGCCTAGGGAACTGTTCATATCAGGGAAGACAGGGAATATGGTCTTCAAAGTTTTAGCAGAAGAGAAAATATGTTAATCTTAAAAATTCCCAACAAATTCCATCTTTGTTGAAGACTAGAGGATTTTTTCTAACAGAAATGACATAAAAAAATATTCAAAGAAAAAGATGGCAACATAAAATAAATACAAAATAAAAGCAGAATTCATATATTAAACTGCTTGCCAGAGTATTTTAGTTTGTGTTGCAGCCACTGAATCACAGCATATGGGACTCTTGTTTTCTTACACTCTGTTTCATAGCTTATACTGTTCATGGTTTTCATTTTTATTTCACATTGTTTAAACCAATTTTTAAATAAGATTAAATTGGTTCATCTTGATAAGATCAAATTGCTTCCATTGGTTGATGGAAGCTGTCCAAGCAGAACGAAGCAATAGCAGTAGAGCAGCAAGCTATGTTAAAACTATGCTTTATTTTGAGTATCGCAATGGGTAAAAAAATCCATTCTGTCTTCTCTTTGATGAGAAGACCAACAAATTACACTTCCCACCCTTCTCTGCGAATTTAACGAAGGTTTATATACCATGCCATATATGAAGGCAACAAGTGAGTGCCGTTGAAAAGTTCATAACAGAGTGACTATACAGCATTTCTTTATATGGCTATGAAAATTATGCATCTAAGAACATCCAAATCAAAGCAATTTATAAACAATTCCACTGAAAGGAATTTGTGCATTTAAGAACTATACTGAAATCAGTATATTACTGACAACAAAGTAAGAAGGACATTTTTGCTGTTATCATAGTAGTCAAACTGATTTCTAACCATGTGCCAGCAAAAACTGTTTGGCAGATTGACTGTTTACTTTATGCTACAATGTAATGGATAGATTTGGTTATGAAAATATAGGGCCACACAGATAAAGGTAAACATTTGTTTCATTACATTAATAAAACAGAACTTAGTTAAGATGTTCACAAAAATAAATTAATTCAAATATTTCCATCCCTCTACCCCATCCTGTACCAGACATTCTATCTAATACAGGATGCAGGTCTAAAGTCTATGTACAGCATGAACTAATTAGATTTGTACATTATCTTGTAATGGAAAAATTTGTTATGAATCAACATCTAGTAATGGCTATGATATGATTTATTTATATCTCAGCTAAAATCCACTAATAGTATTCCCCGTAAGAATCTGCTAATCAAAAATGCATTCAATGGGTAGTGGTGACAATTGCTTACCAAAATGGGTAAGAAAATGACTGATTGATTACAAAAAATACTCCTAACAAGATAGTTAGGAGTGAAGCACTCTAGGAGTAATTATTATAATTATTTTTATTTTTTTATGTCAATTGTTTGAAGCTGGGTTAGAATAATAAAAAGAAAGGAATTCAAAAATAAAATAAATAATAAAAAGCATTATTAAAGAAAAAAATGTAAATCTTTAAGTGAGCATTTTAAATAAGTTTACCCTTTCAATAGCTTCCTGATCTTGGGGAGAAACTTGAACATAGCCTCCTTCGCCAGGACTACCACTCTGATCACTGGATCTCTCTCTTTCCCGTTCTCTCTCTGTAACAGCCCCTGTCTGTTCTGAATGTTCTGTACTATCACTCAATGATTCATTTAGCATTCTTAAGAATTCACCTTGATTCTGTGATATTATCTGTAATAAATGAGGATTACTCTGTCCAAGTTGTTGCAATACAGTATTTAGCAGTTGAGGATTCTGCTGCAGGATTTGTCTCATTTGCTGAAACTGAGGCTGTGACTGTAAATAGGCTAAACTGTCAGCTGTAATTTTAAAGAAAGTTCTTTTAGAATTAGCACTATTTTCACTTACTTCATGTAAAAAATATTTTTGTATATAATGAGAAATGGTGAATAGAATAGCATAGTTTTTTATATTTAAAATTCACTAAATCCTCACTTATCAAATGAATTTTCCATTGTTCTTTTTCCTAGTAAAGATTTAAAATTGCATAATGCTATTACACAAAATTTAATTTTTTTTAAGAACATCGACAGCAGATTAAGTTTTATTATATTTAAATATAATTATTATAATATGCTTATATGGAAGTTAAAGAGGCAGTGAAGGAAAAGAAGAAAGCATATCGAAAGTTCCAGCCAAATAAGTCAGCTTGTGTTCTTAGAGAATACAGAGACAAATGTAAGAAAGCTAAACACTGTGTAAAACTATCTAAACAAAAGTCATGGGAGGACTTTGGCAAGAACATGGAAAATAAATATCAAGAAGGTGGCAAAATATTCTGGAGATTGTTGAAGAAGCTTAGAAATGGAGGAAAGAGTGCTGTAAAAGGAGTTAGAGATAATAAAGGTGACATGAAAACAGGAGAAAAAGATATCCTTGAAGTATGGAGTAATAACTTTGAAAAATTGCTAAATGAAACAAGCAGTGATTGCACAGTAGTAAAAAACACTCAACAGACATACAGTCAGGAATACATATCCATACTTTAAGTAGAAAATACCATCAAAGGCTTGAAATGTGGAAAGGCAGCAGGAATAGATGATATTCTACCAGAAATGCTGATATAAAAGTCTTAGTTACACTGCATAGTTCAAAAGGCCTGGACAGAGGGACGAATTCCCGATGATTGAAGTAGAGCTCTCAGAGTACCCATATATAAAAAGGGAAATAAAACTGAATGTGAGAATTACAGAGGTATTTTCCTATTGAGTGTTCCTGGCAAGATTAATGCAAGTATACTTGAAAAACGGGTGAGAAGAATTGTGGAAGAAAAGCTTGGTGAAGAACAAGCTGGATTCAGGGCCAAATAGAGGCTGTCAGGATCAGATCTTCACTTTACGACAAACAGTTGAGAAAGCATGGGAATATAACAAAGATCTGTATTTAAGTTTTGTTGATCTGGAAAAGGCATATGACAAGGTGCCAAGAGAGAAGCTATTCAATACACTACAGTTATATGGTGTCAATGGGGCATTATATCAAGCAATACTTAGTCTGTATTTGAGTTGTAAGTCAGCAGTTAGAATTGAAGGAAGTACAGGAAGATGGTTTAATGTTAAATCTGGTGTGAGACAAGGATGTACATTATTCCCCCTGTTATTCGTTATCTATATGGATCACATTATGAAGGAAAGTGGTATTAAACATGATATCAGAATTGGAGATGCTAATGTCAGCTCTTTGCTTTATGCGGACGATGTTATACTTCTAAATAAATCCGCTACAAGTTTGCAAGCTTCCCTGACAAAATTGAATAACTGTTGTAATAGATATGGTATGACGGTCAGCAATAAAAAGACAAACACAATGAAAATAGGCAGAATCTTTGAAACTGTCAACTGCGTTGTGAACGGAGAACCTGTGGAACAAGTACAACATTTCAGCTATTTAGGCACGATTTTTAGTGAAGATGGTAAATTAAATACAGAAACAGACAACAGAATCAACAAAGCTGGTATGGTAGGAAGTCAATTGAATAAATTCATATGGAATAAGAGAGAAATTAGTCAGAACACTAAATTAGCTGTATACAAGACAGTGTTCAAACCAGATTTAACTTATGGATCTGAGAGCTGGGTCAGAAGTAAAACACTTGACCAAAGACAAGAGACCGCAGATATGAGAGTCCTGAGAAAGATTAGAGGCGTGAACAGATGGCATGAATGGCAATATCATATTAAAAACGAGGATATTAGGAAAGAACTTGACATTGTCAACATCCAGGAATGTGTTAGCAGAGCTAATCTCAGGTGGTATGGTCACTTAAACAGAATGGGCGAGGAAAGTTAGCAAAACAAGTGTTCTCTGCCAGGATAGCAGGAAAACGACCCAGAGGAAGACCAGGATATAGGTGGATTGATATGGTACAAAGTGCCTTAGACAATAGAAATATAAGATCTGATAATGTTGCAATCTTGACAAGTAGCAGACTGATTTGGAGGAAAATTGTAGATAGGAAGTTAGTAATGATGTAAATTTTTCATGTAGTACTATGATATCCTGTAAACCCCTTGAGAGTACATGTCAGAAATTTGATGATGATAATACACTTATCATAATTTGATATTGTATATCTTTGTCATAACAAAAAGGCATTTCCATTAAGTTTGAAGACTTGCTGCTAGAGGCTCACACTAATCACTGCTCACAATATCCATCATATTTCTCTCTCTAAAAACTCAGTTATGGACAAAGCACACAACCACTTCTAGTGACCCATTCCACTCATTTGCCACTGATCAAGCAAAAATATCTACTCCCACTCTTGATAACCAATTTTACAGAAGAGATGAATCCATGTTGTCACATACTAAAAATTTTCTTCGTCACTGGCTCTAAAAATTCTTTTAATAACTCTTCTGTCATATCCCTCTCTTTTTAACATATTAATTAAACTTTGTAATCCATAAACTTTTCGTTTTTATAGGGAACACTCCACTGGACAGTTATCATTTTGATTACTCTTTTTCCATAATTTCCCTTATCCCAAAGAAACCCAAGCAACCAAATGTGAGCACCCCTATGACAAGAGGCATAATCCCTTATCCCCAATAAGGTGTTGCTTAGCATTCAAATGTTTTTTTTTTTTTTTTTTTTTTAAGCTATTTTGTCTACCATCACTTCCAAATCCCTGGTTTCAATTTCTTGGGATCTAGTTCCATCTTTGTACTACACCAGCAGGCTTTTCAACCTAAAATGCATAACTTGACGTTTTACCAAAGTAAATGGTAACTGTTATCCTTTGCCCTCTCCAGTTCAAAATCATCAGCAAACAGGTTATTCCATCCCCCAAATGATTTGCACTAATATACAAACTAAGCAGCAGCAGTACAAGTGCAGAATGTGTAGTATACAACTGGTCACTTGCCTTTTCTCTGATTTGACATCATATGCTACTCTGATGTCCATCAGTCTCTACACCATGTTTCATATGCTTCAATTTACATACTAGAGTCACCCCTTTGCAAAATCCAGCAATACCATGGTATAGCCACCTCTCTTATCTAACTGAACTTTCACTTTAATATAGTATATTATGGAGTACATTAACACACACCCCTCCATTACAAAGTTGCACTGTCCCATATAGAGTATCATATTCCTATCTACACATTCCTGAAATCAGCCCCTAAACCAACTTTTCCAATATCTTAAATACAAATGAGATACTGATTAGTCTACAATTTGCTATCTGTGTCATGAAGTACCATTGTAACAAACCATCCTTCTTTCTCTTGGGGACCTGAAAACGTTGAGACATGAATTAAACAGTTGGTCAGAGGTAGTACCAATATCCCATCCAATTATACAGATGCATTCACAATGAGATTTAATATTTTAAACATTGCCAAGTCATTACCTGTATTCTCATACTGGTTCCTGTCATGTAGGTCACAACCTATGTGACACCTTTTACATGACAGGCTAATTTAAGTACCTCTCAACACATACATGAATTCCATTTCCTTAGTCTCATGTACCAGTTCCTCCTCATAATCTAGGTCCTCTATAGCTGAAGTTTGCCCATAATTACTTGCAAAAGAGTGTTAAATTTGTTAAATCTGATGCTATTAACAAATGTTAAATTTGTTAATAGCATCAGAATCAGAGGTGTCAACTAAATATGCGACTGTTTCACCACCAGTAGGTGACAGTGATCGTGCCATACTGACCAGCGAGGCAGCAAAATACAGGGATGTTCCAGTTATGAAAGGCTACATAATAACTACAAAGCTGGAAATTATGACACTCAGGAGAATACTATGTTTGGTCTCATGGTATTAGTGAATGGAAGGATATCAGCCTTGCATGGGAAGCTTTAAAAAGATGTAGTATTTGAATGTATCGCTAGAGTTTGATGGAAAAAAGTATAGAGAGGAAGTGAAATGGATATGTAACCATATTAAGCAGAAAATTCATAAGGAATATCATGAAAATAAGGATGAGAGCAGTATAGCAAACTAAGTTTTGCATGTTGTACAGAAAGCTGTCACTATATGAAAAGAAGTAGGCTGTATAAGCTAAAGGCAACCCAAAAAATTATCACTATGCTGCAAGTAAAAGAACGATTTAATAACTTGCATTGGCTACTTATGACTTCTACATTACTTCAACCTTGGTATCTCTACTGGGTCTGGCTCCCACCAATGAGACCTCAATAAAGGTCGAAAAATGGATAAGACCACAATAAAGGGTCACTACCCGGTCTGGGTAGTGGCCCTTCCCATAATGCATGGCATTATACATGTCTGCAAGGAGATGTGCTTTGCATTATGGGATACTAAGGCAAGTAATATGAAATCATTACCCTCTATACACAAGTTGCTCAGACACGAATATATTCCATGCACAAAACATTGTTTCACTTCCTTGGTTAGAGGATTCAAACCAAGTATATTATATTTGGTTTGAATATTATGTGTTCCATTATATTGTGTGTCAGAAGCACACATGATCGTTCAAATAATGAGTGCCTGTTTGCTAAGATCTATCAACCTCAGTAGTATGTGTGTAACATGGCATACACAGCTGCTGCTGCTACTACTACTACATTGAAAGAAGAGATGGAGGTGCATCAGGAGCTTTTGTAGTATTATCATATTTACTCAAATATAACTCACCTTCGCATATATCTCTCATCCCTGATTTTACTTTATGTAAAAAGAAATTAAAAAGTTTCGCTTCGCTTATACCTTGCACACACAAAAAAAGTTTAAAACTTCAAGAAATAGATAGTCAATGTTTCTTTCTTTTAAGGTTACACTGTGATCAGCATTCATATTTTCTAATTTAGGGACACGAAATGTGTTGAAATGATTATTTTATTATTAATAAAGTAACACTTGACATTTCGACCCATGTATCGAGGTCATCATCAGAAGGATACATGTGTGTAGGAAACCTCTAGTGATAAAAAAATAAATAAATAAAATAAAATAAATTGAAAATAAATAATTAATAAATAAATTAAATAAAAAACTACAATAAACTCTGCTAAAGTCCTCCTGTACTAAGATTCTTCTGGATTTGTACAGTTCAGATTGTTATACAACAATTTTCTTCTAGACTTGTACAATTCAAGTTGCTATTGAATGTTAAGGGAGAAAAAAAAAAAAAAAAAAAAAAACTTTACAAAGTCTTCTCTATTGCAATTTTTCTTTAGCTTGTTCTGGTTGCTATAAAGGTTGCAAATGGGTCCTCCACATCCTTGGAATGGTTAGACCATCATTTCTGTTTTTGAAAACTGTCTCGGTTTTCAAAAAAGTGTGCCAATGCTATAAAAGAAAAAAACTGCTTCCAACAATTGGCTCAACACCAAAACTCCAACAGCCATCTCTGCCAATACTGCAGCTCACAACAGCTGCAAAAGAATCAAGTCCTAGTCAGACTTTGAAAGGATGAAATGCTGCAAACTCACATCCTACCAAATGGCAGTCACTCCTTCTGGTCACATGCAAAGGTCAATGGGTACAACTTCTGCCCAACCTGGTTCCCACCACTTTCGCATTCCAATAGTACTATAGTTACCTCAAATAAAGACAAGGCCAACTTACTAATATTACTCTTCTCTTCAAATTCCTGCATTGATGACCACAGCAAAGTTCCCTCCACTCCACAAAGAACTACCCCATGATTTTTCAATTGGTTGTCAAACTGAAAATCTTAAGTTCAGATTTTCAGTTTGACAACTAATTGTTGTTCTTTGAGTTTTTCTTTGGCAATTTTTCTCAGCCCCTCCTCAAGTATGATTGCATCAATTTTATGTGGAACATTTAATAGAGAAATTCAACCTATAATTCTCATATTCAGATTCATTCTCCTTTTTATAGATGGGACATATGAGAGCTCTACTCCATTTATCTGGAATTTGACCTACCTTCTGACAAGTCCCTCTGAATTATGCAGTGTAGCAGCTGTAAAACTTTTATACCTCCATATTTGAGCATTTCTGGTCAGATGTCACCTATTCCAGCTGCCTTTCCATATTTTAGACTTTAATAGCTTTTTATACCTCAATTATTGATATGTACTTCTGTTTGAATTTCTCTAACATTTTCTGATGCTGTTCTGTCACTGCTTGTTTTGTTTAACCGTCTTTCAAAGTAATTACTCCAGATATAAAATATTCATATCTTCAGTTTTCATGTCAACTTTATCTTTGATTTCTTTTACAGTAGTATTTTTTATTCTATTTCTAAGCCTTTTCAATAGCTTTCAGAACATTTTGCCACCTTTCTGATATTTTTCTTCTGTATCCTACAAAAATCTGCTGATGATTTGTTTAGATACTTATACACATAGCTTAATCTTTCATTTTTCTCTACATTATTTTAGGGCATCTGCTGACATATTTGCTAGAAGTTTTCAGTGTGCTTGCTTCTTTTTCCCAGACTGCTTAAGTTCTTGTGCCCACCATTGTAGTGTTTATTTTTTTTTTTTTATCCTTGTAGATAACTTTGCCACACATCTTCCTAGATGAATCAATGAATATTTTCTTCAGTTTACACAGACTCTAGGGTTGATTCTTGTTTTCAGACTATTTTCATTTTTTTCTAAACTTCCATATAGCTTAATCTACAGTTTACCTGCAAAAGTGGCTAAAAAAAGCTTACATATTGTTCTTTTCAATGAGATATTCATTTCTGTATCTCCTGAGTAGAAATCCAGCAGGTACTTACCATTAAATCAATCTAATTTTCAGGCTCATTTTCAGTAGTGGTCTTTACTGAAAATGGACTGATATATAAAACGAAATTGAGATATTTCTGGAAGATCAAAAACAAATACCTGTCCAGTTAAAGCAAACTTGCATTCCATTCAGGAAACACTGTAAATCAATTGCACATTAGTAATGTGAGTAGACTAAAGATTAGATAATTTGGAAAATCTGCTCTAGAGATCAAACATGGAATGTTTTCATCAAGTACTTCAAGTTCTCCAGTAAGGAGGGTAGTGGTAACAAAGAGGGGAAAGAAATTTATCTACCACCTAAAAATATTAAAAAAAAAAAAAAAAGTCTAGCATCTATTTTTCAAAATACTTAATGATTACAAGAAAAATGGAATATTAAATTGTCACCTCTTTCTTCCTGAGTAGGTCTATTGGTAGATGTATCACTAGGCGAAGTTTCCTGCGATGCCTGAGATTCTGGAGGGGCAACTTGGGGAATGCCCTGTAGGTAGTCATTAAAAAGCATTTTACAATTTAAAATTACTTATAACAGTCAGTTCACTACTGTCTAATAATCATCTAATAAGTGAGCTCAAAAATTAAGTGGGAACACAATTATTATTAGTCAAATTTTACTTTGGTAAAAGTTAATAGTTTTATAAGTACACACACACACACACACAGATACAAATGTAAAATGAAAAGGAAAATGGGACGGGGGGGGGGAGTTTCCACTCCCAACTTGCTTATTGCACAAGAGTTTAGAAAGCAAACTAAACATCTTTGTGCTTTAGTGATAACAATGGCTGTATAAAAGCTGTTCAATAACATGTAAGTTTTCACATAATGCAGATTTCTGATTTTGACACCTGTCAAAATGAGAAACCTGCTTACTAAAAAACTTACATGTTTATTTGTACCATTAAATTGGCAAAATATTAAATCAATTATCTTATTTTGCTGAAATGTTTCTTTCATTTTTTTCTCCATGATATTTATATTATAAGCACTACTGGCACTTTTAAATAGACCAAAAGATCAATGTTGCCAAGCTAGAAAATATCTGGCTGTGTGGCAGTGATGACCTCGACCTTTAACTGTCATACAAATAATGTGCCCATAGATGGATTCAGTCAAAGTGGAAAAAAAAGTATCTCCTTGACATTCCTGGATACTGCAATTAAACATGAGCAAATTGTTAGTTCCCTATCCTTTAATGTCTACTGTAGATTTGATTATTCATGATGGGATGATGTTACAGTTGCTTCCATCCCCCACCCATAGCAGAAATCGATCACTGTCAAACCTTTCAAGTGAGCCCATTAGTTCCACATGTTCATGTCTATTGCCATGCTACTACACATTATCTCAGTGCTGTGCAACAGCACAAAAGGTCTGAGTCATTATCCACTGTCTCAACGAGTCTATGTGAAAATATGAATCCTACAGAAATAACAAATGGCTAAAGCTCATAAACTCATCAAACTATCCTTTACTTGAAACCTCCAAAAACAGATTTCCCTCTTTCTTTGGAAGAAAAAGGAAATCTAACTTAATTCAACATGGTGTATCTGGTTTGACCAAATGTGTCCTCAATGCACATTACAGATGAACAAAGAAATCAAGTGCTGCATAGTTATAGTCTTATAGTGAATTTCCTTTGGAACAGTACTGATGCCTTTTGATACTGGATGGGACTTGGTATGTGTCACAGTGAATGAGTGAGTTCACTGTAATGGCATTTTCTATAGTGAGAGAGAAGTGCAAATGTACATTTAAATGTTGATTTTAGGGTCTGCTAAATACACAAAATTATCCAGATTCAAAGACGAATTAGGAACCTACAGAATGATTTGAATAAACTACAAGTGTGGCAAAGTAATACACTTTGGCATGAGATATCCAAATGGCATATTATACTGGTGGGGTTATGTTTAGAGCAACTGATAAGTAGCTTGGAACTAAGGTGGATAGAAATTTGAAGTTCAAAGATCACATAGCAAATCTCTCTCAGAGGATAACTGCAGTCCTAAAAAGGAACACTGACATGCAAGGATAATCTTATGATGCCTCTTTACAAGGCCTTGATACAACTGCATCTGGATTGCTGTGTGCAGATTTGGTCTTCTGGTTTCAAGAGGACCAAGTCGTGAAAAAGGTGAAAAGAAGTGCTATAAAGATTATATCAAAATTATGAAATGTAGATTATGAGGACATATGGAGATTATGTGGATGAAGATGCTGGAAAAGGTGTGATACAATAGAGGCCTATAAATGTCTGAAAGGATGTTATAAGATATTGGTTGATGAAATTTTTCATTATACAGAAGGTGCAGAGAGAACAAGTAGGCAACTGTGGAAGTTAAGACAGAAGAGAATACCAAAAGAGTTGAAACAATGCTATCCTTATTATAGTTATCAGTCTCTTTTCAACAATATACAAAATTTTTACAAAAATGATTAGCAACAGAATACGAAACAGATTAGATTTTTTCCAACCTCCAGAACAATCAGAATTAAGAAAAAATTACAGCACCATTGATCATATTATATATATAAGACATATAATTGAAAAGACAAATGAATACCAAAGTTCTTAGGTCTAGCATTCATTGTTTTTGAAAAGGCATTCGATTCAATTTCAACATTAGCTATTTTAGAAGACCTTAAAAATCAAGGAATTGAAAAATCTTATACTGATATAGTCATATATATAAAAATTCAACAGCATCTTTAAAATCAGGAACAGATATGAAATTTTCGATAAGAAAAGGAGATGCCATTCTACCTAAATTATTTATAGCAGTCCTAGAAGAAATTTTTAAAAACCTGGATTTGAAAAATAGAGAAATTATGGTAAATGGGAAATAACTAAATCATTGATTTGCTAATGATATTGTTCTTTTAGGAAACAACAAAAGTAAAAAGAAAGGACTAAATATAAACAAAGACAAACTTACAACAAAAATAATATACATTACCAAAAAGTCAGTACAAATGGAACACCAGGAAATTGATATAGTAACCTCTATTACCTAGGACAAACGATAACAGTAGAGAGTGACCATGAAGCACTTAATGGAAACATCCCAATCTGCTTTAAAAAAAAATATTTGACAGTTGTATACTTCCATTCACGACATATAGAAAAACATGATCTTTGATTAAAAAATTGACCAACAAGTTGAGAATTACCCAGAGGAAAATGGAAAGATCATTACTCAGTATTACTATTCTAAATAGAATAGCGCAATACTTGGGTCAGAGCTCAAACTAGGATGAGAGATTTAACAGCCATTAAAAGATCCAAATGGAATTGCAAGAAATAACAGTCAAAAATGGACAAAGTTGATATCAGAATGGTATATCCTAGAGATGGAAAGAGAAAGTGGAAGGATAGGATTAAACAGATGGCAGGAACTCAGTGGCACAGAAAAGTTCAAGATAGGAATGAATGAGGGACTTTGGAGAAGGCCTTTGTCCAGCATTGGGTAGAAAATGGCTGATGATGACGAGTTAAAAATGGAGTAAGAGCCATTTTTTCCATTAGAGAGAAGCAAGTGAGTGTAATAGTTTGCACTGTTCAAGGGGATGCATGCATCTACTGTGAATGAGTTTAAGAGATATTGTATTGGATGGCATGGGTGATGTATGGCCTTCCCTGGAGGAGACTGATAATTTATTATTAGAGAATATGTTGGGTAAGCAACCAATTAGGACAGTTTTTCCAGTTGGACTAAGCTTTGTATAATGGTCAAAAGAAAAGTAATGCAAAGGCCAAAGAGAAAACCTAAATTTCTAGATGCCAAAAAACTAATGTCTGTAAGCTCTGATATGGCTAATGATGAAATACAATTCAATGTCTAAATCATTCCAATAAAATAAAATATATCCTACCTATTAATAAAACAATCCATAATCTGTTTGCTAAGAATGAAAATAATAGCAATCAAGACAATATTTGTCCAGATAACTTTATTTAAGATGGCAACAGAGTATTTAAGAAGCATTGTATTGTGCATAAGAAACATAGCACAATAAAGAAAAATACTCAAAAGGAAGTCAACTAGGTATTATATATAAGAATTGAAAGAAACTGACTCTCAAAGTGCAAAACATAGAAAACACATGAGATAGTAAAAAAAGCAACTGTCATACTTAAATTGGAATACCACGAGCATTTTGTCAAGCTTTGCTTTGTATATAATATATTACACAAACGAGAAACTTTTTTTTTTAAATTATTAAACACATTTTTACTTACACAAATGCAATAAGCATACAGTTGGAACAAAAATTATGAAATGTAAACTTTCAATAATAAAAAAGAGGCTTGATGAGATGAATGAACTGTTTCTGTTGGGAAGAAATTAAGAGAAATCCAGTTCTATCTTTATTATTTTTCCTAGACAATGTTTAAAGATGAGTGATATCTCAGAATGTATATTGTACATTTTACAACACTGATATTGCATGACTTACAAAAACTGCTTTCAAATATGCTGAAGAAAACAAATTTTAGCATTCAAATTTTAAGTAAACTTCAAAAAAGTTTACTTAAAAAAAAAAAATCATCAGCAGAATCTTAAGTATGATAAAAACAAGAACAAAGCTTCACAACTTAAAAAAATATACAAGGTATTTCAAAAAGAATGACCCGATTTCAAATAATTATATTTAATAATGAAAATGTGGTACAGTTACAAAATAAATTACCAAGTATGAAGTAAGGCCTAAAGTTTCACTCAATCATATCAAACTCTGGGCCAAGGCCGTTCATATGGTGCAAGTCGCATTCATTTGTGGTTCATGGTTGCAGAGATATATAATTTTCAAATCGGGACATTCTTTTTGAAACACTCTGTATTATGCAGTTCATTATGTTTTTTTTTCTTGTTGTTGTTTTGTTTCTTTCATTATTTCTTTAAAGAGATGTAAAATTTAACTGATAAAGAATAGTGTCACAGATATACAGGCTACCATATTTCAAACCAAGCTACTGCACATGGAGTATCAGAGTGAAATTAAACTTTCCATTCGGAGTTTGCAATGAGGATAAAATCGAACCATGCAACCTTTTTTCCATGCAATCTGTATTTCCCAAGGTTCCAGCAGTGCCGCACCGTGGGTAGGAGGCGCCCTTGTGCAAAACGTTTTCAGTGCCCCCATAATATAAGTTTCCATGAAACATTTTCGCGAAAAATTTTACTTTGTTAGAAGTACAAAACAGTTTTATATGCATACATAAGAATAAATTTTATATTTATTCTTATGTATGCGTATATTTATAAGAAAGAATAAATATATTTATTCTTATATTTATGTATATTTATAAGAATAAATTATATATATATATATATATATATATATATATTCTAATTTTATGCTCACGCATAGACCTACACTTTTTACCATGTAAGCATTCGGAACCGAAATCCTACGGAATAGGTTGGTTACTCCTTATTCCTGGAGGTATCCTATGAATGTAGCATGTTTGTTCACAGGGCCAATTTGCAGGATGAAAAACCTCAGATAAACTGGGGGGGGACCCTGCTGCCCATGCCAAAAACCAGCTAACTTGGCTGTGGAAGATCCTTGGGCTCCTCACGTTGTCGACAGAAATCGAACCCAGGACACCCCTTCCCCAGGCATATGGTTGCGAAGCGCATAGCCACTAGGCTAACCATGCAGAACTTTTTTCAATTCAAGAAATAAATTATGTCCACTCTTATCTAGCTTTAATAGGAAATGAGAGGGCACAATTTATTGTTTTGTTTAAGGAATCGTCTTAACTACGTAATAATATTTCTTTTTATATTAAAATAAAAGTAACTTTTATACTTTTATTTTAATAACAAATGTACTTTTGTTTATATATACATAAACAAAAATTACTTTTATTTTAATATAAAAAGAAATAATTGCATAAAGATAATTTGGAGATATGCTTTTAACTATATAACAATTAGGATAAATGTAGATTTATTTTACATATTCATCCGTCTTGCTTTAGTAGCCACAAAATTTTTAATATCTTTAATGTCTAATGAATCCATACTATTATTTTCAATTGATATAACTGATAAATCTGTTAGATGCTCTCTCCAGACATTGTTGACCGCAAATCATTTTTTATTAATTTCAGTTTTGAAAAACTTCTTTCCCCTGATGCTACGGATATTGATAATGTTAAATAAATACGCACTACAATTGCAGCATTCGGAAACGTGTCGGTCAATTTATTTTCGTCTATATAATTTAAAACACACTGAAGAGCCGATTCTTTTTTAATAAAACATTGCAAAGTTTTTAATTCCTCAAATAAAGTCATACCATCAATATCACGATTGTCGCTCAGTTTTAAGTGCAAATCTTCACAATGTTTCATTAAATCTTCATTGCTCCAATCTTAATTTGCTAACATCTCTTATAACTTTAAAGTCCTCGTTATGTTGTTTTAGGAGTATGAATCTTTCCATGACTGAAGTTATTGTCGTGTCTAAAATCGCGAAGAAAAAATTTATTTTAAGATATTGTTTAGGATCATGCATTTTTGTTTTTGTTATTTTGCGAATGTCTTGAAAAATAGGATCAATATTAAGATCGTTTGCTACTTCTTTTGCAGTTCTAATAATATTTTCAAAATATTGGTCTGTTCGGCGAGTATTTAATTCTTGTATAACTTAATCAAGATTTTCTGTAATTTTTCCTATATCAAATGTCAGATTCTGCATTATTTTGCTTGCAACATTTACGAGACTTAAGATTTCATTCCAAACATCAACAGAGCAAATAAATTTAAACGAATAAATCTTTGAAATTAAGTTGTCTGCCTGAACTCTAGAATCGATATCTTTGGTTTCATCTTTCATAATAACAAAAATAGGTTGTAAATTTCCTGATATTATTTTTAAGTGGCAACAAAAATAACAGTAAGGTTTACCAAATTTGCAGAACAATGTTACTGTTTTGGTCACAATCACACATCCAAAAAAGGCAAAGCACGGTGTAAGAATGAATTCATGATCTGTATTAACTAATAATTTCCACTAAAAATATAATAAACAAACGAGAATATTTATACAATTTTTGCTGAGTTGATGCTTACTCTGTGAAATTATAATAAAACTGGTGATGTATTAAGTTAAAAATATTGTTAGATTATTAAGAATTCATAATAATTTTACTGATTTTAAATTTCATTTTATTGCATTAACTATAATTTGTAATTGTGTAATTTATATAGTTTGATATAGTTCAAGAATAAGAAAATTTATATATATATATTTTTTATTATTTCCCATGGTGAAATGGCACCCCTCATCTTCGAGCGCCCTTGTGCGGGGCACAATCTGCACAACCGCACAGTGTGGCCCTGGGTTCCAGTACCTGCATATTTTTAAAAACACTGGCATACCCCTCCCTCCATCAGGAAAAGGCAATTTGGGAGAATTATATATTTTCTTCAAACACGAATAATTATAAACATTTTTATTTTTGAACATTTGCATTACAATATATTAAACACACACGAGAAACTTTTTTTTTTTAAATTACTAAACACATTTTTACTTACACAAATGCAATAAGCATACTGTTAGAACAAAAATTATGAAATGTAAACTTTTAACAATGAAAAGAGTTTAATGAGATGAATGAACTGTTTCTGTTGGGAAGAAGTGAAGAGAAATTCAGTTCTGTTTGTTGTTTTTAGCTAATACAACTTGTAACACAAACACAGTTTAACACAAAAACATGTATAAATGTACACATGGAGTGATGAAACAATCACCAAGGATCATTTACAATTAAGATATAAATGATTTCAAAATTTAGTAGATTTCTCACTGCATGGTTTGAACTATTTAAATTTACACTTTCAATGCAAACAGTTCCAAGCCCATACATGTATTGCAATCATGCTGTCAACCGATGCAGCCCTGCCAGTGGTCAGTCAATACATGCCATGAGGTATTTTCTTTAAAGCAACCTTTAGATTTTTTTAGTCAATGAGAAATAAATTACAGAAGAGACTGACACTTTTTTTTTTTTTTATGTTGGGCCCATACACAGGAGGTTGGTTGGTTGGTCAACCTATAGTACATTAGTACCGTGTATGGGTAGTGGATTGGGAAAGGAGGAATTTGTTTACATTTGATTTGAATGACTAAGTTTTATTCCTTGAGAAACACAGCACGTGGGAGACTGTTCCACAGTGCAGCAGTTGCAGGGATGAAGGAAGAGGAAAAGAAACTTGTTCTGTTTGTTTCTAGGTGTACTGTGAAGGGATGTTGTGCAGCAGCTACACTTGTTCCAATGAACTTAGTACTGGGCGAGGGAATTATTGATGTTATTTCAGATGAGCATTTCACATCGAAATGCTTGTAGAGTAAACATACTGTAGACCATATGTCTGTGAAAGTGAGGGGAGAGAGTTGGTAAGGGATGGATCATTGATAAGTCTAATTGCTCTCCTCTGTATTGAATTGAGCATTTTGAGAGAGCTTTTAGGAGCCCCACCCCATATATGGGAGCAATATTCAATAGTTGGGCGGATTTGCGACTTGTATAATGTTAATAGCTGTTCGGGGGGGGTGAAGTAATGTCTTAACGAAAGAGAAATCCTAGTTTTTTTTGAGGCTGAGGATGCAATATTTGAGATATGTTTATGCCATGAGAGGTTTGATGTGAGAGTGATTCCAAGGAGTGAGATCTCAAACTGTCTGGATAATTTGGGTATCGTCAAAAAGGATACTGGGAAAAAATGTTTCTTTTTTATGGAAAAGAGTACAGAACTGGGTTTTATCGGAATTGAAATTTATGAGGTTATCCGAACCCCATTGTAGGATGGCTTGGAGATTGGAGTTGAGGGTGGTTGATGTTCTGTAGGTTGAGGTGAGCTGTGTAGGGTAAGGCTTATCAAATGCAAGCGAGGAGTGTAGTGTGCTGTCGTCTGCAAAACTGTGTATTGGGTTGGAGGTCAATTGCAGTAGGTCATTGATATAAAGCAGGAAGAGGGTTGGTGAGAGGACAGAACGTTGTGGGACCCCAGCATTAATTGAGTGATGAGAGGATAGGGAGCAGTCCATCATGACACATAGTGCGCGTCCATACAGAAAACTGGCAATCCACCTACAGAAGTCCTGGGTCAGACCAAATGATGGTAGTTTTCCTAGTAGGCCTTCATGCCAGACCTGGTCAAAGGCTTTGGAGATATCTAATGCAACCACTTGAGAATTGCCAAACCTCTCCATAGCATTTGTCCAGAGATGGGTGACATATGTGAATAGATCTCCTGTTGACCAGCAGTGGCAGAATCCATACTGGCAGTCATTTATTTGGCGAGTATCGTCAAGATAGTGTAGGAGTCGGGAATTGATGAGTTTTTCCATTACCTTTGAGAGGACTGAGGTAAGCGAGATAGGGTGGTAATTGGCTGGCAGCGACTTGTCACCCTTCTTGGGAATGGGCTGATTATAGGCCAATTTCCAGTTTGTGGGGTAGATTCCAGTGGGATAGGAGAGTATTATATAGGTGACATAAGATAGGGGGTCAGTTCTGGAGCAAACTTTCAGAACAATTGGGGGAATGCCATCAGGGCAAGGAGACTTTGTGTCTAATTTGGATCAACATTTTTCTGATCTCATCCTGGCAAAAGGATATAGGGGGCATTGTATGTTGTGTGTCTGGAATGGTTGGGAGACATTTACCATCATCAGTTATGCATGCATTTGAAGCAAAGTATGAGGCCAGAAGATTGGCTTTTTCTGTGGGTGATGCAGTAGAGCCATCGGAGTGGGAATAGTGTTGGACAGAAGTTACGGCCAATTGCTTTGGCGAGAGACCAAAAGGCTCAGCTACCATTTTCCTGCTTTTTGCTCTTTCGAACTCTGTTTTGGATGTGTTGATTGTTTTTTTGCATCTATTATGGGCTTCAGTGTAAGCCTTGAAGGAGGATGAGGTTCTTGATTTTAGCCAGTTGTGGTATGTCTGGTGTTCCATCTCTACAGCCTTGGCACATCTTTTGGAGAACCAGGGTTTCATTTGAGAGTGGCAGTTCAGAGTGCTGTGTAGAATGTATGTATTCATGCCAGTGAGGATTACTTTGGTAACAAGCTCGGTGCATATGTTTGGGTTGGAAGGCTGGAATCAATAGTCAAACCATGGGAATGTGGCATAGAAACGGCTTCCCACTTGGCACTGTTATAGTGCCAAATTACTCTTGTATGAGAGTGTCTATGTAAATGTTGCATGTGCAGACACCTCCCTCGGGGCAAAAGTTTGGAAGGTTAAGATTTGAGTGCTGGTGCTGGGGGGGGGGGGGGGGGGGAGATTTGAGTTTCTGCCAGGAAGAGTAGGTGGGGTTTTGTAGACTGTAGGCGGTAGTGGACACTATATTCAGGTTGGAGTTTAGGCCTAGGCCACGGATGTTGGTGAAGTGGATGTGTAGGTTTTTGTGAATCATATGTTGGACCGCATGGATCTTGCACATTTCCTATGCGGTGCCTGCATGTTGGTTCTCCATGGTAGCTGCTAGTGGCATCACTTGGTTTTTTCACCAGTTTATCTTGTCAGTAATCAATGGACCAACTGTTGTCACCATTTCGACGTATTTCTTCGATTTGTCTTCGAAGTTGGCGTCTTTGTTCTCTTTGTGCAAATGATAGGTCTGGTTGTGCACATATGCACAATTGGGGACAGGTGTCCTTGAACTTGTTGTTGATCACTGTTATTATTTTTGATGTGCTTGTCGGCGTGTCATAAGTCACTTTTACTAGGTACGGAAAGTTCGTATCGTCCTTCCTTTTATTTATAGGCCCGAAACGATATTCTTCGGCTAGTTTGTTGATGTCCTCTTGTAATAATTTTCCGTTGGGAAGTTCAAAATGATGCCGTTGAGTTTTTTGTGTTTAGCCTCCATTGCACTGGTTTTCAATTTGTTCAAGCTTAGCTTCAACTGCACATATTTTGCCGGTATAAGTTTCATTTAAAGCATTGATGTGCTGTTTGAGGTTTTCGACATATTTACCTATGTTCAGAAGTTGTTTTAACGAAGGAAGGCACAGAGAACAGAAGAATGGCTGGTTAAGTTCGATAAGTAGCTTATGCGCAGCTTCGTCTATTTTCGTGCAGCCAGCGGCAACAGAACTCTCGGTATATGCCTTTTTTTTTTTTTGTCTGCGACACCGGTTTTGTAGCAGCGACACATAATAGGTTTCTTGGTGGCGGTCGACTGCATTGTGCTGTAACACACGTGATGCTCGTTCGCCGTTGGCTGTTGCTGCCGCCATGTTTGCTGCATACAGTAGGCATCGTGAGCACTTACACGTGGCTGTTTTTGAATTGGAAGGATAGCTGTTTTAATACACTATAAGTACTTACAGGTTGTACTGAAGTATTCCGCTGTTCAATACCCGCTGTTGGGTTTCCGTTTGATGGTTAATTTCGATGGAAAACACTCGCAAATACGGGAAATTAGGGAGCACAATCTTGTAGTAGCTTATTCACTAAATTATCTGCAACAATACACAGATAAAAATATAAAAATAAAAAGTGCCTTGTACCCCCCTAAAGACTTTTCAGGTACCTCTGCAGATACACAATACCATACTTTGGGAAATAGTGCTCTAGCCGAATCTAAAGTGTAATTTTGACCTGGTTGTTGACTATAATAAACATCTGTGCAATACAGCAATCTTAATCGTCTTTAATTTTGTTTCAGACATCTAGATGCACATGGTTAGTGTAAGCACTCCTCATGGGAGAGAATCCTGATTGGATAGTATAGCACCATGATTGATGTTTTGAAGTTCTTAGATAAAAGAACTTTGTTTAATGTTACAACATAATATTAAAAAGATATTCTTAAAGATCAAAAATTGAATTGCTTGAAAGATTGTTTTTCGATGCTTTAAAAAAGGGGGAGATCACGTATGAGGCTTACCCACAACCTTCAACTGGAAAAAAACAGACTCAACATTAAAAGTGAGAAACAGATATACATAAGCTAATCTTATGATAGTTTCAAGTTCACACCACATACATAATAACAAGAAACTGCTTCTCCCTGCTATAAACAGAAATGTGCCATATGGACAGACAACAGTAGAATCTATAATGTACTGTCATTAAGTAGAAAGTTTCATAGCTTCAATACCTTAGAAAAGATGACATGGACAATAACAGAGCAAAGACAACTAAAATTAATTCTTCTGGTTCCCATCTGCCATACGGCCGCAGGAGGGTAGCTAAATGCTACCATTCTAGGGAGAGATGATTATGAGCAAGGTGGTTTCCCATTGCCTTCCTTGCCGTAAGTATTTATGACTGTAACCTGTGTGTTCACGGGGCCGGTTTGCCTGCTTGCGGGATGAAAAACCCCAGATAAACTGGCGGAAAAAACCCTGCTGCCCACGCCCAAGACCGGCTAACTTGACTATGGCTGAGGAAGATCCTTAAGCTCCTCACGTCGTGGACGGGAATCGAACCTAGGACACTCCTTCCCCAGGCATATGGTTGCAAAGCGCAAAGCCACTAGGCTAACCGCGCGGACTTAATAAATTAAAATTAATAAATTAAGGTAAATCTCAATATTTTCACCTTATAAGCAGCACACAAGATACAAAACATAAGAACGTAATTTTTAAAGAAAATATGTTGGTCAAAACAGCTGCTCTGATAGCATTACTTACTGAAAGGAGATACTCTACAGCTCTGTCAGGATTATTAAAGCTTGCTCTAAGAGCCCTCTCTACCTGTTCTCTTCCATAGCCCATTTCCATTATCTGTTGAACCATTCTTTGATAATCATCTCCAAGAAGAAGAGCAGATTCAGCAGATGAGATATTTGGGATACTAAAGGAACAATTAGGAAATAATATGTGTAAATAGGTGTGAATTCAGATTTCTCAGAGTAAGTTTTTTTTTTTTTTTGAGAAATATTTATGAAATGAGCACTATGTCGAAATAACTTGGAATACCACCTGTTTATAATTAAACTCTGATATGCACATTCCTGTCATCATATGGAGCACATATTACTATAATATGTGCTCCATATGATGACAAATATACATATATTGAAATAAGTGTATATCACTATTTCAAAAGTCAACTGCAAACCCATATCCTACCAATGACACGTGGATAATACTTTGAAAACATATTATCATACAATACCATATCTATTAAATTGGCTACTGTATTGTATTACAGTAGACTTCATTATCCAAAGCTAACTGCAGGCAAACATTAACTAATGGAAAATGAGGGTGCTGGCTTAGATAAGAAATGCAAGAAACATCAGCAATCAAAAGGTGCTTAAAAAGGTGATATGGAAATCTTTGCAGTCCATGGAAGCAACCAACCAGAGTTCAGAGTCTAGAAGTTCAAGTTAGCAGTAAGACTATATATATAAAGAAAAGAATATCAATCCTAGCAATCAAACATGACTCATCTCAATGGACTAGTCATGAAGTCCACAATGTACTGTAATGAATGATGCAACTCCTTTTTCCAATCCAATGGGAAGTTTGGGGGAAGGAGATGACTGATGTCTTATACATGAAGTTTGATGGCAGAATGCAAAACCTTGAAACATTTCCACTGGTATGAACTCGAACTTTTGGCTGTAATAACTGGAAAGATGAATGCTGACTCATATACATCTTCTGTAATAATGCTTCCAACATTGTTGCAGCTGTACAGAACAGACCATCTCTTTCAACATGACTTTGCCATATACTACAGGTGCATTGTGAGTGACATGCTTGAAAAAAAAATGCAGAAAAACTAAACTTACTCACATAGTACTGATGAAAACAGAGAACAATATGAAAAACTGGAATGCCAAGCACAGATTTATCAATTAGACCAGTACATCAAGCATGGTATGTTGACTAGTGATCATGCTGAAAGAAGAATGATTCAAAACCAGACTCATCACAAGCTGGTGGAGGGCACAAGGTACTGAGGTGTGCGCAATTTAAGTTTTGCACAAGTATAGCAGTCCCAATACTTATTTCAACATAAGTGTATATTATTAAATTTGTTTTAGAAATTAAATATATTAGTAGTAAGAGTAACATGTGCACTGATAATTTTGCAACCATTTCAAAACAAATATAACTTAGCAATTGCAGATATCTTAAAAAAAAAAAAAAAGAAGAAGAAATCAAAAGCAGAGATCAAAAGGAGGTCCTAGAGGAGCTATCCTGTTGTTCAATGCCTTATCAATGGGATAATTATATCCTCCTCCTCCTCCAAGCTATTGGTTCTTTAATCCTAAACTGTCCTTGGGCCTCCATCAAAATGAGTGTGCCTACAGATTAAGATACTATCCAATGAACTTTGACAATGCATTTGGTGACTCGGAGAGGAGTTGTTAGCCATCTAGTCCTGAAACTTTATTGGACACAATTTATGACAATGATATGAAGCATTCTTAACATATCACTTAAACATAACATCTTTTAATACACATTAATGTCGTAAATAATTCAGTGAAAATGTTTACATTTTTGTAATGCTCTCTCTATAGTCCTTCAATTCTTTCACACTCTGAAATTCCATCCTTATGTTCATAGCAAATGCAATCATACCAAATATGCAAAAGACTGTTTGGATTTACAGCCAAAGCAACTAAGGCTACGAGGCCAGCATAATGTGTCTAAACTACATGTTGTTCTTGTTCAATTCAGTTTGCCTCTTATGCAAGATGAAAAGCCCAAGTTTCTGAGGGCAAACCCTGCTACCTCCAAGGTCTAAATTAGTCTGGGTAGTGACCTTTTCTGAATGCATTGCAACATACACATCGAAAAGGAAGTGTGCTTTGCATTATGATAAAGCAACTGATGTGAAGTCAACAGCCTCTATATACAAGTAGTCTAGTCATGAAGATACTTCATGTGCAAACTTACTTTGCTTACACTTAAATAAAGGATTAAACAAGAACACAATTTCTTGTCAAATATAATTTAGCTCCACTCTAATCATTCAAATTAAATCTTCTAAACAAGCCTTTTGAATTATGTAGCATAAGCATTATAAAACTTTTCTACCCCCATATTTTATTTTACCATTTCTGGCTAGATATCTCTTACTGCTGTTCTTTTTACCCCCCCCCAGGGAGGTCAGTGTAGTATTGTGGAAATGGCATTTGCATCCATATAGTGATGCCCGATGAAAAATTTCTCCAAGTTCAATTCTAGTTGCCAACTAGAGGAACTCTTTCTAGCCTTTCTTTGACCAGTTCCCAATCTAGCCCATCTCTGGCACAGGCAAGTGGGTTTTTCCTCCTAGAAACTCGGGTTTCTTGTCCTGTAAACTCTAGAAAAATCGATTATAGAACCTACATTATTTCAGATAATTATAAATTGCATTAGGGTTAAAGACCATGAGATGACAGTACTTGTTTGCCTCCCTTCACCTGATGACATTTCAAGTTAGTGATAATCTTGATCCAGCTATTTCTGATCAGCTGTAGTAGAACTTAACTGATCCCCAGACTCCAAAAGTTAGATGGGGCTAAATGGCCTTGCATACTCCCTATAGAGAATGAAAGGCATTAGCATATTTTTATTTTAGCAGTTTTTCCCTACCTCAGGTACTTACATACATACTCCTAATTGTAGTTCTCTTGAGTATTTTTTACCACTATTCTATGACTGCTAATCTCACTTAACAGACTGCAAAAATCTCGCCACAAAAGCATCAAAGTAGTGTCAGTCTTGGTCTATGACTATGGAGAATTGGTTTCCTTCTAGGTGCTCTGTTGTTTGGAATTATGGCCAAAGCAACTAAGGCTATAAAAACAGTACAATGTGTTCATTCTGCATGTTATTTTGGTCAGTTTCTTTCTTGTTTTATGAGATGACAAATCTGAGTTCCAAGGGGGGGGGAAGTCACCTCCACATATGACTGGTTAACTCACATTCAGATGAAAAGCTTTTTTATGAAAGTTCTAGACAAGATTCAAACCCATGACTTTCCAACCAAAGAGCATTGTCAATACCAAACAGAATGCTGAGGCTTCTGGATGCTTTATTTTTCTGTGAGCATAAATGCAACCTTGAAACACATTTACTTAGTAGTTACATCTCCTATTCATGATTAAAATGAATTTGGGATTTCATACCATTGCTACCATAAGATGGATTTAAGTTTTGCATTACAAATGTTATATTATAAAAAAAACACATCAAAATCTTAAACATTATGGTTAATTAAAATAAATAAGTTAAAATTAATAATGATGGATTTATAACAGACTTTGGAATCTTACAAGTAAAATATTCGAAAGAAATTTTTCATAAGTATAATCTCAACAATTGAAAATTGCACTACCTGTGCTGTTGAATAGAAGTACTATAACATAACTGTTTAAAACAAAGCTTGTTTCTTATGAATATTAAGACATAACAATTTATTAGAATCAAATTTATTCATACTCCCTGTTGTTGTCTTCAACTGCAATTGTTACATTCTGCTGATCAGGTGAGGTTTCAGTGGTTTTGGATTTTTCATCACTGACAGGAGCAGCAGCAGCTACTGTAGAAGTACTTCCTGGAGTATTAGGATTACTTGTGTCACTTACTTCACCCTGTTCATCACCAGAGCCTTTAGGCTGAAAGGATGGAAACAAATGCACAAAAATATTGTAATTATTATTATTATTTTAAAATATAATTTATAAAATTAAGCACTCCATGGCTAAATATTAGACATTCTTATGCTATATGGAATCTGCAAAGATCCCACTATCACAGTAAAACTAGATTGGCCAGTAAAAGCAGTTCTCAGATCACTACTTGCTAAGAGATGGCACCAAACAATATCTCCAATAGTGTGATTAAAAAACATCTTCATTGAGAATATGGCTGGAAGTAGTTGATCAAAATAAGACAGATGAAGGATCATTAAACGTCCAAAAGACATGCTCAAACCAGTCAAATCAATGTGGTATACAACCACAAGCTACAAAGAACTATTGTCACAAATGGGATACGACAAAAGACAAACATTGCAGATATGTCTATCCAACAACAGCAAGCAACTACAAAGATGGGAAGAGAAACTGTCAATGGAGAGAGATATGGGGGGTAAGCATGATGAATCCAGCTTCCTGTAATTTTGTGTGGAAAGACAAGGGCAACAACAGAAAGTCTTGGATCCAGCATACTTGACCATGCAAGTCATCTGGGGGAGGGATGTTTTTCTGACAATTCTGAAGTTTCTTGACATTATTCCAAGGACTAAATAGATGGTATAGCCTACCTAAATATGTCAACTAAGTACACCAATTTATAATTGTTCATGAATAGTTATAGAAACAGGAAAGAAGGAAAAACATAATATATGCCACTTTTGAGACAAAAACAGTAAGAGAATGTATAAGAGTAAAGAGAATGAATGTGAAATGAATAAAACTTGAAACCAAAGACAGAAACACATTCCTTTCAGGTGGTTTTGGAGACCAAAATGGAAATGAACACTGTGGAAGTGAATATGAAAGGCTCTGGAAGAAATCACATAATCTATTACTTTTTGCTTGTATTTTCATGGTTGCTGTTTGAGTTGAAATTAAAAGATGACATGGAATATACAATAACCTAAATCCTATTGCAAACTGTGGCCTCGATAGAGCTCTCTTTCCCTCACACCATTACCCGATCCCTCCAGGCACACCTGGTAAATTAGTAGCAGCAAGGCTATTCACTAGCTGATCTGGAAGCTTACTAAGTGTTACCAGTAGCCAGGAAGTATACTATGTAGTAGCCACCTTGCAAAATAAGCATTTTAAAGGCTGTACTCTCTAAAATAAATTCAGATCTCTAATGTCTGATAATTCTGAAAACACTCATTTTGCATGCTGAAAGAAATTAGGAAAAGTAAACTGGATCTATGCTCTGGAGTCCAAACACAGTTGTAGCAAGGCTATACGCATAATAAAACTCATTTACCACTTAATAGTAGTTAGTCACCTTTGTAAACCTTGTGAATTGATTTCTCCAACTATCTGATAGTTGGTCCTAAGACAGTCTGTCAGGAATGAGATAGCCTTTATCTAAGAAAGACTTGTATGAACAAACAACTTCCTGCATACAGCAATTCACTGAAGAATTTAATGAAGGCTGTTCCCAACCCATATCTCACTGAACTATGTGCAGAGAATTGAAGAGGATTGGCAGTCACATGCCTATATGTGAAACTACTGATTTCTGCGAAGAACTCTAAAGTTTGTCTACAGTGGCATCAGGAACACCATGACTGGAAACAAGTCATGTGATCCGTCAAGTCATATTGGACACCTTATTCTGTACCGACAATAGACAGAAAATTTGGCAGGAGCCCCCACGAAGCAATGAACCCAGTTTGCTTGGTACGCACATATCAAGGTTCAGTCTGAAGTATATATAGGCCAGCATGTATAAATAACTGGAAGAGCTCCACAGAGTCCTTTAAGGAATGCAGAGAACTCATCAGTGTGTAATGTAGCATGGCGTGGGATATGTTCTGTTGGTATAGAACAGGTTCCCTGATATTTCTGGAATGTTCTCCAAGGAATAGCTGAACAATGTTGCCAATCAAGTCCATACTACAATGTTAATTTTCTAACCAGCAGGTGATGACGGTTTCGTGGATGACACTGCTGCAGTCCATCACACAAGAATTGTTCAGCAGCCACTCCTAGATCAGAAATACAAATCCAAGAGCAAAGTCCTCTTAGTCAAATACGAGTCAGTTAAACACCTGGTATGTTATAGACATAGATGCAATCCATGCAAACCACATATATGCCATAATTTGGGCTAAAATAAGTCCAACATGGTATTAAATAAAAATTTCTACTTCAGTGGCCAGAACATATAAATAACTCGAAGATCTTCACATAGTCCTTTAAGGAATGCACAGAACTGACCAGTGTTTCTGATCTAATGTCCAATTCTTGTCTTTTGTTGTGAGAGTTGTATTCCGTATTGTCTCAAACCAAAGGACTAAAAGCAGGGCACAACCTGGTGAAAAAAAATCATGCACACTATTAGAGAACCAAGGCAAGCAGCAAAGAGTAGAACAAACTTTAGCAAAACTCAATAAGTACCATCAATGTAAGAAGTATTCATGAAAATGTGGAACAGGCAGAAGAATTCAAGAGTTCTCAGATATATAAAGAAATATCATTAACATAATTGGCATTAATGAAATAAAGAAAGAACATAAGCAAGCGAGATTCTTACAAGTAACTACGGGATTATAATATTCAAGCAACAACAATCGGGGAAAGAAACAGCTATAGTATTCAACACTAGAAAAACCCACACAAGGATAATCTTGAAAAGCAGACAATCTTAAGTAGAATGATGTGAGCAAACATCCAAATTGAGAATTGGAGAATGAGAAATGTGACTATGACCACAGAGAAGGTTCTAAGTGGATAATTTTTTTTTTTTTTTTTTTTTGTCATTAAAAAGCAGCTGACAAAAAAGTCCATATCAAAGATCTAAACACCAGAGTAGAAACTGAATATCAGACATCCAGAAATGTGTTGGGAAAATATGAAGAAAAGAGCAAAACTAATGATAAGTAGCTACAAGATTTCTGTCCAGGACATGGAGTAGTCATTACTAATACTACGCTCCATCTTAAAAAGGTGCACAAATTTAACATGGAGAGAAAACATAAAATAAAGTTTAATTGACCACGTTATTGTTGATAGCAATATCTTCATACTGATTCAAGGTACAACAGTACACAGGGGTTCTGATCACCATTTAGTTTGGAGCAGAATAAAAATAATTTTAAAAATGTACAAAACTAATGAACAACTAGCAGCTTTCAGATGTGAACTGTTGACTTAAATATACAAGTATTATTCAGGAAAAAATGAGTTTGAAAACAAAAATCAAGCTTGTTGATTCATTCTCAGACAACAAAGAAAACCGATGCAACTGAGAGAAGTCATGTGAAATATGCAAGAATAAAAAAAATCAAAACTCTATAATAAAACTCTCAAAAAAAAGCATTATTGAAAGCTCCTAGCAAGTTAGACATCTGCAGAGAATATAGAGAAAAATGGTAAAAAGTGAAACAATGTACAAAAGTACCTTAACAAAAGTAATGAGAAAACTGGCAAGAATAGAGAAAATATCAAGAAAGATGGTAAAATGTTCTGGAGGCTATTGAAAAAAAAAACTTAAAAATAGAGGAAATAATACTTCTACAGTATTCTTTCCTCTATTTCTATAGAAGAAGCTATTCTTCTACAGAATAGCTTCCAGAACAATTAGATTATAACTGTGACATGAAACCTGAAGACATATATTCTAGATGTCTGCAGTATTATCTTTATTACATGATACCTCCAAGGACTCATCATGGGAGGGTACTCCACTGCACACACTCATCATTTTCACTACACAATACTATTACTATCAATACACCATGGCATCTACTGCCTGCCACCAATAGTTTTTTTTTTATTTTTTGTTGTTGTTTTGTTTGTTTTTGTCTGAAAATTGCCTGTGTTCTCTTGGCTAATTTGCATGTAGATGGGATTCAAAATCCAAATTTCCAGGAGGCAAAAACCCTGATACCTCTATGAGATTGGCCAAAACCTTCAGTTGGAAAAGTCCATATAAAGATTATTCTCATCATGACAATAATCAAATTCAGATTTTCACCAACTGAAGGATGCAATGTCCCATTTTCTTCCAAATGTGCTAAGAAGCACTTATTTGAAAGACGAATAAAACAAGTTCCATTTGTTTTACAAATTAACTTTTAACTTCTCATTCAGTAACAGAACAGAACAGTGATAAAACATTCAAGAGAAATGCATCAGGAGTACATATCAATAACTGAATTAGAAAAGTAAAGTAAAAAGTAAAGTAAATGCCACTATAATGAATTTACTTGCTGACAAAGTAGTTCGAAGTTTGCCCAAGTAAGATGTCTTAAGTACAATGCTATGATAAAAGAAATTCACTTTACCAAACTATTTCTGTGATCCCTAGAAGGTCGTTATAGCAAAAAGTCGACAGAGTGTTACAGTGACCACACACTGAATAATTCATAAGTCATAGTCAAAGATCAAATTCTGGATGATTGGAGCATTCAGGATTCCTCAAATAAAAAGTAGATTACTATTCATACTTATTTATAAAAAGAGAAATGAAATGTGAGAATTACAAAGGAATTTTTTCTCTGGTAGAAAAGTAAAATAAGAAGTAAAGTAAATGCCACTATAATGAATTTACTCGCTGACAAAGTGGTTTGAAGTTTCAGATAAAATTTATGCAAGAATAATACTTAAATATGTAATCAGCAGTTATAAATGAAGTACAAGATGATTTGATGTAAATCAAAAGGTGTCTGCAACCTCTAATTTGATCTATATAGATCATATTATAGAGAAAGTGGCATTAATCCTCATATCAAAATTGGAGGTGTTCATCTAAGAACTTTACACAGATGATATACTCTTAAATCCTGTACAGGTCAGGATTCCTCAGCTAAACTGAACAACTGCTGCTACAAATTCAGCATGAAATCAGCAATAAGACAAAACTGAAAATAGATAACAGAATAAGCAATTCTGGTTATGGTGTGATGTCAGTGGAATAAAGTTATATGAAATATGCAAGACATTAGCCAAAATGCTATGCTATCATTCAGTAATGTTAGTAGAGCTAATCTCGCGTGAGATGGTCACTTAAATAGGATGGGAAAGGATAGGTTGCAAAGCAAGTGATACCAGCATGGTAGAAAAAATAAAATAAATAAAACCAGAGGAAGCTCATGATCTGGTTGACTGATTAACACCAAAATAAGATACGACAATACTGGAAGACCAGTTTGGAAGGAAACTCAACAGGAATTGAATACAGTAATTACCAGTTATCTAACCCTTCAATTATTAGAAGTGAGTTCAGAAGTGCTATTATATAGTGCTCTACAGAAGTCAGTGGAGGGGACCTTCCAGTGATGGTACTGACCCTTTTCATTCTTCCTCTTTTTCTTTGCTCTACTTCACCCGAGTCTTTTTCACTATCCTTTTCCCAGACCACCATCACTGGGATCCAATGCCCTGCCGCTGTGCGGTGCAACTCATGGACATCAGGAAAGGGGGATCCTGGTAGTCTTGCACTATTTTGGCCCCTGCATCAACAAGACGGGTGGTCCTGGATGGCCCAGCCAGGATCAATCGGCTAGTGGGCTTGCCTGCAAGGGTCAACAGTGTTACAGCAAGTCTCTCACCCCATGGTGAGAGGCCTACCCACTCATATTCTGCAATTGATTTTACAATCTGTTCCCATTCCATTCTTCCACTGCTCATGTGGGACGTTGAAGAGAACATATACGGAAGTGAGCACTTTCCTGTTCTTTGTACAATGTCTTCACAGGAACCATATTCACCCACATGGATATCTATATAGAAAATAGACCAGGCGGACTGGAACACTTTCTCTCATCTTGCAAAATTTAATGCTGATGCCATAGTCAAATCAATGAAGTTGTAAAATATATAACAGAATGCATTGTCCAGGCAGCAACAACCTCCATACCAAAAAACATCATCTCGATTTCCAGTCTATAAAGGCCTTGGTGGAACCCAGAATGTCGGGCAGCCAAAAAAGATCAACACAGAGCATGGAGCATATTTTGTAGATACCCCACCACATCAAATTTAATAACTTTCAAGCATGCTCGAGCCAAAACACATTTTGTAAGACAGAGTCAAAAACAATCATGGATCCAATTTGTTACATCAATTAATCAAATGACCAGTCCAAAAATTGTATGGGATAAAATCAGGAAAATGAAAGGCAGATATAGTAAACATTGTTTGTCCACCTTAGACCAGTGGTCTCTGAAGTGTGGTACGCGAGTCGATACGTCAAAAAAAGTTTTATAATGATAGGAAAATAATTAAAGAAAAAGAATATTACTTTCTTTCATCAATTAAACATATATCTAATATAGACAAAGACATTATAAAGATCCTGTAAACTTAAATTTGCGAGTAGCGCACATTGGGCAACTTTGCACACACATAATCATCCATGGCAAAGCTGTCATGTTTTTTAAAACTAGGGAGTAAATCTCTTACTTCTTATCATTGCCACTGTTTGTAGAGCATCCCAGTATTGACAAGTCCAACAATGACGATAAGTGGTTATTAATACTATGCTACCTAGCTGATATTTTTGAAAAAGTAAACATGCTTAATTTGTCTCTTCAAGGAAAAGGTAACATTTTAACAATGAATGAGAAAATGACCACATTTCGAAAGAAAATGGTGCTGTGGAGAGAGAAATTTGAAAAGGGATGTTTAGAAATGTTTCCATCTTTATCTGATTTCGTTACAGAAAATAACGTAAATGTAAAACAAAACAAAGTCTAATATCTGCACATTTAAAAAGTTTAGAGACATATTTTTGTAACTTATTCACAGATCTTCCTGGCGAAGAATTTCAATGGATTTTATACCCATTTGCAGAAAATGTAAAAATTGACCACCTTCCGATTATTTTTCAAGAGCAATTAATTGACATTAGATACAACACAACTTTGAAAAACAAATTTCAACAGAAATTTCTTCACAATTGGTGGATGGGACTGAAGTCCGAGTATAGCAATTTAGTAAACACGGCAAATGATGCCCTCCTACTGTTTGGTTCTACTTATTTATGTGAGGTATCATTTTCTGTAATGACAGGCATTAAAACCAAATATCGAAATAAATTAAACTTGGAACCAGACCTTTGTATCGTAGTATCAGAAGCCATCAAACCAGAATTTCAAGAAATTATGAAAGAAATGCAAGGCCATTGTTCACATTAAATATTGTAATAAATATGTTTGTAAGTGGTTAATAATAAAAATAATGTAAAAATATCTAGCTTTTTTAATTATTATATGATGATACAAGGCATACTTCCTCTTTATAATACTTATTACAATAGATTTTTGCTCAATCAATTGGGGATACGCGCTATTTATTTTTTCTGTCTTGGGGGTGCACGATCAAAAAAGTTTGGAGACCACTGCCTTAGACTATAATGGAAGTGTTCTTGCTGATCCCAAAGCTATTGCAGATACTTTTGCTAAAATCTCAGCAACAGCTTCATATTCTCCAGAATTTTTAATACTGAAAGAACTGCAAGAGAAACAAAGGCTTAATTTTTCTACCAAACATTCTTCAGCCATTTTTCAAGGAGGAACTAAAAAGAGCTCTCCTACAATCTCACCCTAGTGCAGTAGGACCTGATGATATCAATTATGAAATGTTAAAACATCTAGCATCATCTTCTCTTATTATACAATAGAATACTTGCAGAGGAAGAGTTTCCAATTTCTTGGCATAAGTCAATTGTCACTGCTATCCCAAAACCAGGAAAAGATCCAACACAAGCAAATAATTATTGACCCACTGCTCTGACCAGCTGTCTTTGTAAGATACTAGAGAAAATGGTTAATGCCAGACTTCTCTGGTATTTAGAAAGCAACAGTCTTCTTTCCAATACACAATGTGGTTTCCGTAGCCATCGATCAACTTTAGACCATTTAGTTTGGTTAGAAACTTGTATAAGAGATGCGTTTCTGAAGCAAGAACATCTTGTCTGTTTTTTTTTTTTTTGACATGGAAAAAGCTTATAAACAACTGGAGATATGGCATATTAAAAGACCTCTATAACCTAGGTCTCAAAGGACACCTCCCTATATTTATTAAAACCTTTCTGTCCAGGCAAACTTTCCAAGTCAGAATGGAAAGTACGCTATCTCAACCATATCTTCATGAACAAGGTGTTCCCCAAGGCTCTGTCTTAAGTGTAATCCTTTTTGCTATTAAAATCAACTCAATCATTGAACAGCTTCCTCCCACTGTAGACAATGCTCTATATGTTGATGACTTCACAATTTACTGTCATTCACGTAACATGAGGGTAAATGAAAGACAACTTCAGTAAGCAATTGATCACGTCTCTCTGTGGGCTCTTAATAATGGGTTTAGGTTTTCAACAGAAAAAAAAGTGTCTGTGTACACTTCTATCGAAAATGCACTCATTACCCAGATCCTGAACTAAGAATGGGACCTACATTCCACCTATAATTATTCCAGTAACTACAGAAACCAAGTTCTTGGGACTCATTTTTGACAGAAAACTCACATTTCTAGCACACATTCGTCAACTAAGAGAAAAGTGCAAAAGAACTTTGAACCTCCTTCGCACTCTATCCTCTACTGGATGGAGTGCTGATCGAGCTTCGTTGCTCCATCTTCATCATGCACTTATACGTTCAAAGCTGGATTATGGGTCCCAAGTCTATGGTTCGGCAAGACAGCGTAACCTACGATGGTTGGATTCCATCCATCATCAGGGTATACAGATAGCTACTGGTGCCTTTTGCACCTCACCCACTCCAAGTCTCTATGTAGAAGCAAATGAACCGGGTCTATCACTTCGACGGAATCGTCTCTTAATTACACTCTAAAAATAAAATCTCTCCCACATCACTCTACATGGAATAGTATCTTCTCTCTGCATTGGGAAGCCCAATATCACACACATCAAACTGCTATACATCCTTTTGGTATGCATATTAAAGAAACTGTGCAAGCTGTTAGTATAAATGTTGACAACATTTAGCTACACTAAACATAACAGCATTCCTCCATGGCAGGTTTGCACACCATCCTGCAACCTCTCACTTTGTCAAGCTACAGAAATCTTATACCCCATCATCCATTTACCTGCAATTGTTTAATGCACACAGAGCAGCACATGCTGATTTCTTACCCACCTATACCGATAGTTCAAGAACTAACACAGCAGCACAGCCAACAGAGGCATTGGCTGTGCTGCTGTGTTTCCTGACATTATTATCTCAAATCAGATCCCACCTGATTGCAGTAATTATACAGCAGAGTTACGCGCCATTCAGCTTGCACTTCTGCATATAAAAGAAAACTGCTACCAAAAGTGTATAATTTATACAGACTCATTGAGCTCTTTACAGGCTATCTCTTCTCCTATGTATAATTCTCATCCAGTACTTTATGAAGTGCTACACCTGCTTCACAAAATGAAAATCCTTAATTTCGATGTTCAGTTCTGCTGGATTCCCAGCCACATCGGAATTAAAGGAAATGAGGCTGCAGATGCTAAATCAGACCATACCTTCTCCACATACTATTTGAAAGTTCCATATACAGACTACAGACAACTTATAAGATCAAAGCTAATTGCTCAGTGGGAGTTAACATGGCAAGAAACATCAACAAATAAATTATATAACATTAAACCTGAAATTAAACACTGGCATTCTAGTCAACGTACAAAGACAAGGTAGTCCTTGCTAGGCTCCGCATAGGTCACAGTCACCTTACGCATTCTCATTTACTGAGAGCTGATGACCCTCCCATATGTGAAAAATGCAACACATCTCACTATTCATCATATTCTGGTAGATTGTCAAAAATTTACATGAGAGAGAGAGAGAGAGGAATGAAATTTTCACATATCTAACCAAGCCATTATACTCAGGGAAATGCTAGCAGACTCAGGCAAATTGCATGATGTTTTTAATTTTTTAGAATTAATTTGTACAAACATTTGACCATAAATTTGTTTATATATAAATTTTTTTTTTTTGCTTAACTTAACTTTTATACATATATATTATTCATTAGGTTAAATCTGACCAATTATGTATTACCATGGGCCTTGATCTTGTATATTTGTATCACCCTGCTGTAATTTTGTTAATATGTAAATATCATAATGGTAAACTTAAATTTTATGCATCAATGCTGTATAATAATTCCTTTCTAACTCTTTAAGTATTAGTATAATGTTTGTTGTAATCTTACTAGATGTAGACACTGCTTTCCTTGACTTGTTTTATATATACGTATGTTAACCTATAGTTATCTATTTATGTACTGCTGAAACCTCTGCAGTAATTTTGTTTATATGTGGATACTGCATCACTTAACATACATTTTGTGAATGCATCTTATTTACTACTTTATTTTTCAAATAATCATGTAGTGCTGTAGGACATCTTACCTATTTGTGTACTTTCTAGTAATTCTGTTTCTACTGCATCGCTAAATTTAATTTCATACATATTGTATAATAATCCCTTCTTGTCTATTTTTGTGCTACTATAAAGGCATCTATTATAATTTTACATATATATAGATACTGCATTCCTTGGCTTAGTGTTTCATATATTAACTTATATTGTTAAGTATATTTGCGCTACTGTAATAACCTGACCTTGTGTGTTGCTGTGCCCTCTGCAGCAGTTCTGTTTACCTAGAGATGCTGCTTTGTGAAACTAGATTCTTGTACAGACATATTGTTTACAATTTTCTGTAAATGCTAATGTTGTAACCTTTAGTATGGCACAGTATGACCTTTGTAGTTTTTGTGCCAAATAAACTATAAACCAACAGAAGTCAGTTGACATGTAAGGGTAGGTTAATTGAAGGGTCACTGTTTTGAAGGTCAGAATAAACAGATTACTGTAATTTAAAGTTTTCAATTAGTCCTGCCAACCCCTTAAGGGTACATTATTAGGAATGCAATGTTTATCAACATTGCATTGTTGTTGCTTGTTGCACTGGATGAGGTTGAAGCAACAACCTCATCCAGTGAGGTTGTTGCTTCTTCCCATCCTACATTTACATTTTTTTGCTTGATTTCATTTTTTACTGCTCTGTATCAGAATGATCAAGATACTCCAAAGTGATTTCTCGTGTGTCATGTGATACTTCTAAATGTCTGACAGGAATTATGCTGTTCCTTTATTAAGCATGCAGTCAATTTTTTTTTTAACATTCCTACTCAGCATAATTACAAATATCCTTACAGTTCGATTTAGTTTTTTTTCTTTTTTTAATAAAAAAAGAACATGTTAACCACAGTAACAAACTTTAATGAAAGAACAGGTAACCCTCGTATAATGCAGTACTTATACAACGCAGTCTACAAATTGTAGTAACCCTTGTTCAACGTGTTACTTATACGACACAGTTTTGATATAACACCGTCTACAAATTGTAGTAACCCTCTTTATCTTTTTATATATTTTTCACCGCACGACTTAAAAAGTCAGATTTTATCTTCGTTAATTTGTGCCTGCCCATATCGCGCATGTAGTTATAAGAGAATTTATATTAGGGAAAATACCCTTTAACATGCATGTACGTCAATTGTTTACCATATAACGTGTTTATTGTTGAAAAATTGCCTTCGTTTTATTTTGCCAGGAAAGCGCATTAAAAATCATAACTGTTATCTCAAGCTAAGCACTATTTTCTGGTGAGTTACATGCAATATGTAATGCTTTTTTATGTAAAAAAAATTTTTTTGTTTATAGTAATGGCCACTTAGAGGGCTTTTGCGATATGCTTGAAAACGAAATTAGTGAATTAATTGATGGGAAAACATTTAAATGAGAAGGAAACTGGTACAATTAATACATGACATCGAACCAAATGAAGGGGAAAGTTCTGCTGAAGATTCTGATTGTGATGAATCTGTTAACGAATTCAGTTTAAAGAAATTAGCAGAAGGATTGGATTTGGCAAGAAAATTAGAAAGCCATTTTATGCATAATAATCCCTCAATGGAGGACTCCAGAAAATTCATGATTGGATATTTGTTTAGCTCAATATTATGAACTTAATAAAAAACTGCAGCATAGTGGTAAGTAAGGTCTTATTACTGACTTCTTGATAACTTAACCCGCAGAAGTATGCAATGAGAATTATACTAATGATGTCCAAGAAATTTCAAGTGATGTCCGGCTACTCATAAATAAAGAAGATCTATGAAATGTTCGTTTTGAAGACAGTGATGACGATTAAAATATGCACTTTATTTTATTTTGCCTAAAACATTTATGCATTATGTGCAATGAAGTTTACGTACAATTTGTAATTTTTATAAGTTTATGCTGTACTATGTATTTGTTTCAGAGTTTATATGTTTTCTTAACTCACATGAAATACCTGAATTAAATAAAAAATATATTTTTGTTGGATATGTCATTGTTGTTTATATAATAATAATAATAAAAATGATTTCGGAATATAACCCTACTCTTTCTATGTGATCCGAGTCTCATATAACCCGGCATTTCTATGGAACCTAACATCCACGTTATACGAGGGTTACCTGCACAGTTATTTCTTACTGAAAATAACAATACATCAGTGTGTAGAAATAACCAGCAAATCAATGAACAGGAATATGAGGTACATACAACAATCGATTTACCAATTAAAAACAGTTGCTGCAAGCTAAAAATTAATATTAAATTCTGGCTAATATAATATCTTGTT
Organism: Typopeltis vanoorti; assembly: GCF_054136105.1. Lineage (NCBI taxonomy): Eukaryota > Metazoa > Arthropoda > Arachnida > Uropygi > Thelyphonidae > Typopeltis > Typopeltis vanoorti. The sequence continues at coordinate 142,767,749 of NC_143551.1, forward strand.
GCAACCATTTTTAATTGGTAAAGTATTCCTGTTCTTTGATTTGCTTGTTGTTTCTACACATTGATGATGTGCTGTTGTACTTTCATTAAAGTTTAATATTGTGGTTATTGTAATTTTGTTGCTTATAGTTATGCCATAGGTACCTTTAAAGATTTCTTTTTTTAATGTAACTTTTCACCCATAAAAGATGTAAACCTGATATATTATTGTATTTTTTTTTAATGTTGTTTCTAGAAACCAAACATGGAACTTTTTAAGCCATTTCAGGTCTCCAAATAAGCAGGGTGGTGGTCTCACACTGAACATTCATCTCTTACCTAGACATTCACAAACATCAAGTCTGCAATGAGATTTGAACTTACATTCTACTAGCTGGAGACAGAGATTCTATCTACTCAACCCAACTAGAGTGAATCTTCATTAGTCTTTATCTAGTCTCAAGAATTCCCTTACAAAATCAAAATGGATTTCCATTTTGATTTGTTCTTTGAAGAGGTGAAATTATTATTATTTTTTTGGTATGTTTTGGAGTTCCAATAATATTAAACTTTCATTTACATTTTAATTTATAATTTTTGGGCATCTCAATTGACAACACCTTTCATTTCCTCTTAATTCTCCATGGTGATATTAATTCTGCTCAAAATTGCAATTAAGGTACTATATTTCATCACCTTTTTAACTAAAACCTCAAAAACATATGTACATGTGAAATTTGTTATCCTGAAAATATGATTGTTAAGACAGGATTACAAACTGTAAGGGATCTGTTTTTGTAAAAAAGGAAAGGGTCATTTGCTATAACAAAGGCTTACTTTATTGCTATGAGTATGGAAATGATAAAGAATTCTATTTTTTATTTTTAAATATATACTTGCCTTGGTTACCATTATGACAACAAATTTCTTTTCATCAATGTTGTATTCACTTAATCTACTTTCATCGACAAGTATTTTCCCTAAGAAAAATGGAAAAAATAAAGTAGCAAAAATCTGAGCCAAAATATTTTATTCAACATACTTATAAACTACAACTCCTTAGTTCAAAAATTCCATGGATTTCAAAAATTAGCAGACCTTAGGCTGCAAGACTGAAATCCTGATAATCTAGATCATTGCCTTATAAAATAAACTCCCTTAAATGCCATGGAACTACTACATAGAGAAAGATTCCTTATATTTAGTTCACCTTTTGTCCCAATTCTGGTTACTTTTTTTTGTTGTGAAAAAAAAAAAAAAGGAACTGTCCTCAAGCTGCCATATTTTACCTACCCTTAATAAAGAAACTTCTTTGTATTTCTCCAGTCTTATAATTGATATTTACAATATGCTATCATCTCTGGATTCCACGTTTCTATTTAAAAAAAAATCAAACTCCACCCATCATAGAATACAATTCACTTCAGTAACTGAAATAAAATTGCTTTCTTTCATAAAAACTTATGTATAAAGCAAGGCACCAGTTTGTTTTTTCCCCCCAAATAGAAAACTAAAACTCACATGGGCCACTATATAATATATTCATAATTCTTCCAATCATCATTGATTCATCACTGAGCACATCAATATATTCTAGAATTCTTTTTATAGAATGAACTTAATATTTAATCTATTTTTATCAACAATGACTAACATCTGATTAAAGCAGAAAACAATTACAAAACTTCCTTCTCTTCCTCAAGAAGAAAATGTGACAATGCTTTATATTAATTCTATAAAATTCTGGCATACTACCAGAATTTCACACACTATTAATGTATATTTCACCTGGCTTACAAACTGGCATCAACCAAAATCAGAGCAAACTAGATTCTTAACTACTTAAGTGCATACTCCTTTCTCTCAGACCATTCCATACCCTGTGGTCATTCATATTTCAAACAGGATAACCTCTATCATGAAAAACATCAAAATCACATCTGGTTTTTGGGAGCTAAATACAGGACCTTGCAAATTCATATTTTCACAAACTAAGAGAAAAACTAAATACTTCACAAAAGGCAATTCATTTTTCAATGATTTTAGAAAGCACCATATTAAACAAAATCCAAACAGAAACAGCAGCCTTTGTTTCAGTTGTGGGAAGTGCTCAATGGCCCTCATCCATCCTCCGTTCACTATGTTGATATGTTTTTACCATATGACTTCATTCTGAAAGTGAACTAACCACTTTCCCCATATCAAATCAGTCTACATCTGTGTATTCAAATTCACCATGGAAAAGGGGAGTGCTGAGAGTTTACCATTCTCAGACATCCTCACCTATGCAGTTTCTGGTACCTTATCAATCAATGTATCAAACAATTTCAGCAGAGGATCTATACAAAGTTCTGCTCCTCATGCCTCCAGAAGATCAGTTGTCAAAATCTTTGAGCATATAATATTTGTTCCTCTATTTTTACATCAAGAGTTTCTCATAAACAAATCATTAATAGAATGAAATGGCTATAACATTTATGTTAAATGGATACTGAACTTTCAACTTTCTGATCCCATCTATTTCAGTCATTTCTGAAACCGATTAGCGGAATCAATGTAGCACTTGATACTAACATATTTTCCATTCAACATAATTTAGAACCCGTACAGAAAGGCTTAGGTGTTGTTCATTATCCAGAGAATTTTCACCAAGAGGGGAAAAAAGACATTTATTAAACTCACTAATATTTTGCTGGTTTTCTATCCATCACCAGAGCACAATGAAACCGACAGGTACAACATTAAACCAAGTAGCTATAGAAACGATTTAAATTGTTTCTACAATTTAATTAAAGAATGCCAATGCACTTACAATTAAAGAGGGATGCCAAATAACTGGCAATGTCCTCACATTTGGCAGCCTCTATCGGTTAAATAACTATAAAGATAATTCAGAGAAGTCTGGCTATTAGGTTTAAAACTAGTCTCCCTGATATTTGGTAAATTAATGCAACCAGTGCTGTTGAGGTTGGGAAAGTGCTGCATAGCTTGATGTTGTCTAAGAATAGCTTCTCAGACCTGTAACGACTTCTATGTAATAAAGATGTTGGTTTTGTGAGGCTGTGTTCAGAAAGCTTGGTTTTCAAGCTCTCAACACAGGTATTTACACAAACAATTACACCATCACCCTTCTCAACAGTATGGCATCCTCAAAACTCTTACTCTCAGAACCAGGACTATTTGTTCAAATGACACAGACCAACTGAGCTTAGGGACACTTGCAACACCTTTTTTTTAGCCAATAGCTACAGCCCATATAAAATATTACATACACCTCCCCATCCCTCCTATACCCAACACACAGAATCACAGCAAAACCATTACCAATGTTAAGGGTACATCAGTAAAAATAGTCAAAGTTCTTTTGCAAATATGATCTCCATACCACTTTCAAACCTTTCATTAAACTAGCTACTTTTGTAGCTAAAGATAGACTACATCCTCTTGAACATCTGGGAGTGTATAAAGTTCCTTGTGCCTGCAAGTTAGTCTACTCTGGACAGACTGATAGATCAGTTAACACACTCCTTGAAGAATATAAAAATTACATCCAAGATCATCTGTTTGGCAAGTCGGAATCGGCAGACCATGCTCTGGATATTCGTTCACATAGGATCAGATGGAGAAAAACATTTTTATTAGATAGAAGTTGTTACAGTCTGAGAAGCTATTCTTAGAATCAGCATCAGCTATGCAGCACTTTCCCAACCTCAACAAGTATAGTGAAAATGCATAACCAACGTCTAAGCCTTTCCACGAGAACTCAACAAGTATGGTTACATCAATTTACCAAAAATCTGGGAGACTATCGTTTTAAGACCTAATAGCCAGACTTCTCTCAATTAACTTCATAGTTATCAGCCCCATAAGGACATTAGGTGTCAGTTACAATTTAAGTTGTTTCTACAATTACTTGGTTTAGTGCTGTGTGCCTGTCAGTTTCACTGTACTCTGATGATATTGGGTAGAAATCAAGCAAAATATTAGTGAGTTTAATAAATGTATTTTTTCCCTCTTGGTATTAGTTATACAGTTAAGTTTTATTGTGGATGATTTAAAATCTATTTGCCAACTATAAAGATGTGAAAATTTCTTTTCCCAAGAAATCTGGTAAATACTGGCTGTAAGTGCACTGAGAAAGAAAACTTAGCATCTGCTGCAATGATGCTTGCCTAATTCACAGAAGCAGTTTATGAACTTCTCTTATACAATATTTAAATTGGAATGATTGCTTCCAAAAGTTAGAGAGATTCTCAAATCCTAGTAAATAATAAAAAATGATTCAATTATCTATGATCCTTCTAGCTCACAGTACTTGATGTTACCAATTAAATTACTGATGTATTTACCTTGTATTATTTTAAAATTGCTTGTTCTATATTGATGATATACTGTTAATATCAGTATGAGATGCTACTAATTTCAATGAATTTATTACAATGAGTTTATTACAATTGTGCAAGGAGTTTTTACAATATTTCAGTAAGTTTCTAGAGTGGATTGCTTGCTTACTCTCCAACCAACAAGATCGTATATTTGCATCCCATGGTGGCAGTGATGTTTGCATATGTCAGAAGTGTGATACCACTATCCTGCTTTGTTTGAAGTCTTAAATTGCTTGCATAAGTGTTATGTTTGGTCTCTAGAGAATAGTACTGATGTACTGGTTTGCAGCATTTCAAGTTAATTTTCTAATAAATAAGTAAACCTAACGATGGACTGACTATTTGGTCACTACAGATGTAACATTTTTATACTGTCTGATCACAAGAACAAAACAAGTGAAATGAAACAGACAGCAATATCACCAATGAATGACAAGTGAAGCAGGTATGTGTAGGTTAATGCTTGCTGCATATGCCGGCCTGTTGAATATTCTGCTTCTTTCCTAAAAAAAATTCAGTGCTACAAATTTTTCAATGATGTCGACCACTATCTTCACTTACATTTCTATTTAAACAAAAAATAATCCTAGTTTAATCCCCCTCACACAAAAACCAATATGAAAACCTTATACTGAATTTTCACCAAAATCCTGAAAGGCATATAAATTGGATCAGATTACTCTTATGGAATAATTTGCATTTTTCTCAATTACTTCATCATTAAATTTTGATAACTTCACAAATGCTGTTTACTAGTATGTAATACTTAAAAATGCTCATTATAGCTTCAATTCTATCTGGCTTTAGCCATTTATGGTAAGTAACGGAACTTGCTAATTGCAAGAGATTTTTTATATAGAAAGGATATTATCATAATATTAATCCTGTCGGCTGCACCATTGTTAATTTAAAGATGTTTATATACTGAGGATATTATCATATATTTAATCCTAAATAGACATGTTGTTTATATAGAAATCATCTCTGTTCAACAATTATTTTTAATTTATTTCCGAGTGTACCTATATATGCACAAGGGTTCACTCCGATTGGTGCAATGACCTCTTTTTTACTATTTCTTACACAATTCAAATAAATCACTGACTCAAGACCAAAATACAAAATAAACATTTAATATAAGAAAAACAATATATATATATATATATATATATATACACTTCAAACAAATATTACATAACTAACTACAAATTAATTGGATCCAAGGCCTTTTAAAAATAAACTTACACTTAAGACTAGACTAAACACTTTGTTTGCACAATGACAAAATGTACATAGCCAGTTTCTCTCTCTGTCAAGGCCCTTTTCCGAAGATATGACTTTATTCTTCATTTTCACAGGATCCTTTTTCTTCACTCATGTAGCACACATTTAATTCTTCCTGGCTCAATTCTGTCTCCTTTCCAGTAGAAATAAGTTAGATCCAGCGTCCTTAATACAAATGAAACTTCCTAATCAGACTTTTCTCGAACATTCCTTTAGAACATAAATAGCAACTTTTTTTATTCACTAATGTTTATTGACAGTCTTAACTCTTCCACTTTAAAAGAATTTTACAGTTCTAATTCCCTTTTCGGAACCTACTATAAATCTTGCAATCAGCGTTTCCTCCAATATTCCTTTTAAAACGCCTATAGCAATATTTCCCTTTTATTTATCAATACTTATCCCACTTTGAAACTTAATAGTTCCACGATTCCTTTTTCGGAAGATACTATTAACTATCCTCCGACTGTCACATAAAAAAAAAACTCAATTTCATCCAAACCTAAATATCTGCTGGCCTGTGTTTTAATTTCCTTCCAAACGCTCTCTTGTTTATTTCTGTTACTCAGATACCGAACGCTTTCCTTGTCAGCTGTCAATCACACATCAAACTTCTCGGCGAGCATGCACACTCCTTGAAAATGGCAAGCGAAAAATTAAATACTGTATAATGGCTGACACGGTTGTTTCTGTTAGCGACAAGAGAATGTCTTCATAAAACACACTACCATAAAAAATTTTTAAAGTAATACAACTATTCAAATCCGGTAAGTACATAAACTTTTTAACTGCTTTACATATCACTTTTGACAAAACAATTTCCATAACGAGCACATTGAAAGTGCTGACAATGCATGTTATGAAAACAAAACTAATAAACATACTAACATAAACAATGTGTAAAAATATTCAGAATTTTAAATTATGATTATTTTTACATCAGTTTCATCTTTCTCGGATTTTTTTTTTTTTAATTTTAAATATTTATCCTATATCTAACAAAACTTTTAATGCTTATTCCTAGATCTTAAAAAATAACGAGATTCCTGCTGATCATTATTTACACTCTCTGTAGAATCACTAGTTTCAGAATCATCTGATGCTACAGATAATTCAGAATCTTCTCTTTCCAATTTACTATACTTACAAATCTCATTTCTATACTTTGCAAATATTTCATTTAAACTATTTGAATCATGCCCTAAATCTACAGAATCATCACTATGAGAATCAAATTCTACAGGTTGAGATTCTTTATCCTTATTAACTAAATTAGAGGTATTTTCACATTCCTCTGGCTTATTTAACTCCAAATTAACTAACCTATGATATTCTGCTACTATTTCATCAATGTCAGAGTCAGTTTGATCATCATCACTCTTACATTGTACATTATCTAAATTATGTACCCTGGGATTTCTAAAATTTCCTGCATTAGGTTTTGTTTTACCCAAATTAAATTTTCTCCTTTGCTGTGTATTTGAATTATGAGCTTTAAAACTATTCCCATTCTTACTATTTGATTATGAATGAGATGCACAATTAGTACTAGGAAAACTATGCTCATCTTTCAATATTTTATTCATATTGTCTCCTAATATTACTAAATTTTTATTCCCCAAAAAGTACTTTTTTAACCTATCAGAATGTACATTTATAATTTTACTAGGATTTTTGACATCTTGAATCTTAAAATTCACAGGAGAAAATTTCTCTAAAATTCTATATGGACCTAAGGCTTTCCTTCCAAATTTTTTATACTAGAATTATCATCTAATAATACTAAATCACCTGGTGCAAATGACTTATACTTTCTAAAACGATTTATATACTGCCTAGTTTTCTGAGAACTTAATCTACTTATTTCACCTACTAATCTATGAGTAGTGGAAAATTTATCTACAACTGTTCCAAGATACTCATTTATGTCATTGTATCCTGTATTAGGAACGACCGAAACAAGTTCATTAGGAAAGATTGGATCAAAGCCATATAAAGCAAAAGATGGTTTTTCTTTGATAGCAGAATGAAAAGCAGATCTGCATGCAAATAATGCTTGAGAAATATATGTATCCCAATCATTCATTTTGGTGTTTGCCAGAATGGAAAGTATTTGCTTTATATTTTTATTCAGCATTTCACACATGCCATTACACTGTGGGTGGTAAGGTGTAGTGAAAATCTTGCTAACGTTGAGTAATTTACATAACTGTAACAACAGTTCAGATATGAAATTTGCTCCTTGCTCTGAAAGTAAGGTTTGAGGAGTTCCATATCTACAAATTATATTCAGGAACTTCCTTGCAATAGTTTTTGCAGTTTGATCCTTTGTTGACACTACTTCAGGAAATCTAGTTAGCATATCTATGACTACTAGAATATACCTATTGCCTTTATTTTTTAGTAATTGGCAGTGGACCTACCACATCAATAGCAACAGCCTGAAAAGGTTTAGTTGGAATTGGAAATGGTTGTAATGGAGCTTTTCCTCTGAAAGGGGATCTTATTTGGCACTTCTGGCATGATTTGACATATGTGAGTATGTCACTCTTCATACCTTTCCAGATGTAATGATCCTTTATACTTTCCCAAGTTCTAGAAAAATCCTTCGTATCCTACCAAGTCTGAATCATGGAAAGTGTACATAATCCAAGGAATCATTTCAGTTGGTGCCAATATTTTCACTTTCTACCTTCCATCTTCCATTTGTCTAGATAAGAATAACCCATCTTTATCTAAATATAAGTTTTCCAGGTTTAAAAATGTATCCAGTTGAGTTTCACCCTTCAATACTGCTTCATAAATATTTTTAAATACAGGATCATCTTTCTGAGCTCTGACAATCTCATCCTCTTCCCAAACTTGTGAACCAGGTTCCTCATTCTTCAGTCTCAATATTAAACACTTGATCATTATCATTAGTGTCTTGAAAAACTTCAGGAGACTGCTCTAATTTTCCACTGTCACCTGATTTCCTGTCCAAATGGCATTCTAGTTCACACAAGGACACTGTATTATCAACAAAATTACATGCAAAACCATGACATTTCAGAAAATCAATTCCAAATATTACTCGTACATTGGATTAGATGATTCTGGAAGAACTATTAATGGATGACAAACTTTCAATGGAAAACAAGGAATTGAAATAAAAACATTGATTTGCTTATCAGCTGAAATTTCTGATTCAAATATATTCTTTAATTTAATTGGACAACTTAAAACTGAAATGTCATTTGGAATTAGAGATTTAATTCTGTTAAACAAGCTATAAGAAATGAGCGAGATATGTGCACCTGTGTCAGGTAAGATTTCACAAGGTGCATCTTCAATAAATCCTTATAGAACTGTCAAAAAATTACTTCCATTAGCATAAGGAGTTAATGATACATCAAATTCTCTTTTAGGGTTAGAGCTGTCTTTAGCTTTACCCATGTCTAGTGAGTAGTTTGACATTTCTGTCCTTGCCAGTATAATATTGGAATAATTATTTCCAGATTTACTTTTATCCTCAGATTTCTTATGTTGAAAACAAGATTTATCCCTAACATAACAGTCTTTGGCAAAATGACCAGGTTTATTACATCTAAAGCATTTTGGAACATATCTCCTTTGAGATGTTTTATTCCTGTCAGTACCATTAGATTTACAAGAGAAAGATTGATTATCTATAAGATTCTTGGATATTGTCAAATCAGATATCATCTTAAATAGAAGTTCCTGTCCTTTTACTATTAGTCTCTGTTGTCTTTCTATTTCTTCACTAATAAATGTTTTCAGTTTCTCTAATTTCCCCAAATCATGAGATTGTACCCTGAAATCAGATTCTGGAACATTTTCAGTGAAATTCACAGAAGTTTCCTTAAACTGTTTCTTTTTCTTAGCACCTTTTAATTTATGAAACTTTACTTCTCTCACTTTATCTGTAGCCACAATGCTAGGAGAATGAGTTTCAATATACTAAAAAGAGTTTACCTGTTTATTATTTGCAGAATGAAATATATCTCTAAGTCTCTTTTCCTTAACAATTTCAAAACACTGTTCAAGATTTTTAACCTTTTTCTTGTATGCTGTTTCTTTTAAATTATCTTTAAGGCCATGCCTAAATTGATTAAACAGCAACCATTCTAAAGAGGATTTCTCTTCAGATGAAACATTAAATTTATGAGCAATGCTCCTAAGTCTAAGAGAATATTCTGAAACAGACTCCCTACTACCTTGAATGCACTGTTGAATTTTCCAAATGTTAGACTCTAATTCTCTTACACTTGAAAATTCTGATATTAGTAAACTTTTAAAAGTTTACTAACTGTTAGTGTCTCTCATTAAAGGAGATGTGTTTAAGAATGTTTTGGCTTTGCCCAATAATTTATTACGAAGTATAATCAACAAATGAAAATTGACCATTTTCCTAAATCTCTAATTTTTTTCTGCATATTTAAAAAATGTTTCTATGCTTTCACTACTGTCACCTGAGAAAGAAGGTATTACTAAAGTTGGATTAATTAACTTAAAAAATTCATCATCCTTAACTAAAGAAACTCACCATTAGAATTACTATCTCCTGTAGCCATTTTACTTGAGTCAAGATTTACTTTCTGGATTTTAAAAATAAAGTTAAGTCATAACCAATCCTGTCGTTGACTGCGGCATTATTAATTGCAAGAGATTTTTATATAGAAAGGATATTATCATAATATTAATCCTGTCAGCTGCACCATTGCTAATTTAAAGATGTTTATATATTGAGGATATTATCATATATTTAATCCTACAATAGACATGTTGTTTATATAGAAATGATCTCTGTTTAACAATTATTTTTAATTTATTTCCGAGTGTACCTATATATGCACAAGGGTTCACTCTGATTAGTGCAATGACCTCTTTTTTATTATTTCTTACACAGTTCAAATAAATCACTGACTCAAGACCAAAATACAAAATAAACATTTAATATAAGAAAAACAATATATATATATATATATATATATATACACACTTCAAACAAATATTACATAACTAACTACAAATTAATTGGATCCAAGGCCTTTTAAAAATAAACTTACACTTAAGACTAGACTAAACACTTTGTTTGCACAATGACAAAATGTACATAGCCAGTTTCTCTCTCTGTCAAGGCCCTTTTCCGAAGATATGACTTTATTCTTCATTTTCACAGGATCCTTTTTCTTCACTCATGTAGCACACATTTAATTCTTCCTGACTCAATTCTGTCTCCTTTCCAGTAAAAATAAGTTAGATCCAGCATCCTTAATACAGATGAAACTTCCTAAATCAGAGTTTTCACGAACATTCCTTTAGAACATAAATAGCAACTTTTTTTATTCACTAATGTTTATTGACAGTCTTAACTCTTCCACTTTAAAAGAATTTACAGTTCTACAATTCCCTTTTCGGAACCTACTATAAATCTTGCAATCAGCGTTTCCTCCAATATTCCTTTTAAAACGCCTATAGCAATATTTCCCTTTTATTTATCAATACTTATCCCACTTTGAAACTTAATAGTTCCACGATTCCTTTTTCGGAATATATTATGAATCTTCCTCTGACTGTCACATAAAAAAAATTCAATTTCATCCGAACTTAAATATCTGCCGGCCTGTGTTCTAATTTCCTTCCAAACGCTCTCTTGTTTATTTCTGTTACTGAGATACCGAACGCTTTCCTTGCCAGCTGTCAATCACACATCAAACTTCTCGGCGAGCATGCACACTCCTTGAAAATGGCAAGCGAGAAACTAAATACTGTATAATGGCTGACACAGTTGTTTCCGTTAGCGACAAGAGAATGTCTTCATAAAACGCAAAACTTAATATTTTAAACTACTATAAAAATTTTTAAAGTAATACAACTATTCAAATCCGGTAAGTACATAAACTTTTTAACTGCTTTACATATCACTTTTGACAAAACAATTTCCATAACTGGCATGCAAATGCCGACAATGCATGTTATGAAAACAAAACTAATAAACATACTAACATAAACAATGTGTAAAAATATTCAAAATTTTAAATTATGATTAATTTTACAAACTCCCATAAAGACTCCTCTAGTACTGCAGACTTTGAATGATACAGTAATCCCAACACTCTATTAATTTTGTTTTCTTGATGCTTAGAGAACTAAACATGTAAGTGCTAGTAAAAAGGTTTATTCACGTCTAAGCTCATTATACAAGATGCAATTCGTAGCATGCAATTTGAAAACAGATAGAAAACTATGGTACAAAACTGAAGACTTGACCTGAAAAGGCTGCATTGAATCATCAACTACTGATATTAAGATCCATTTAAAACCAAAAAACAAATATAATCTTATAAAACTTATAAAAACAAAAGTAAAGAAAGATTCCACAAGATTAAACAACATGTAGAAAATGCTGTAGTAGATGAATTATGGTACCAAGCCGAGATGATCCTAATTGAAACAGCAAATAAATATATCCCAAAAGCAGGAAAGAAAAATTAAATAAGACTCAGGAGAAGCACTTGAACTAACCAATCTCAGGGAATTAAATCCAAGAGGATAGATAATCAACAAAAACAGCAATTATTACAGAGGAAATCAGTATAGCAAGAAATCTTGTAGGAAAGATAAAGAAACAATCAAAATATGTGAGGAGATAGTCCTATGTAGACAGTAATGAAATGGAGTTTCTCAATTCAAAAATCTCTCTAATAATTTCAAGGCAGATAATTACAACACTGAAGATAATGGTGGACACATCCTAACTAAAAAAAATATATTTTGAAGAGATGAAAAGAATGTGCAAGGATGTTAATATCTGAATAAAAATTTAAATATTAAATAATGAATGTGACCCAAACATGGGAAAATGAACTTCCCATCCTCAAAGGCAGTGGAAGTATCCATCAAAAATTCCAAAACTCAAAAAGCAACAGGTAATAATAGAATTTATACTGAGATGATAAAAAGCATGTGTAGAACAGGGATTGAAATAATACTGAGATTATGCAATCAGCTTTGGCCTACTGGCATCTGGTAAATGGACTGGGTGAAGACAACATTTATAATAATCTATAAAAGAGAGCACCAAGAACCATAAAAACTATAGAACAATAACATTAATATCAAAGTAAAATCATTAAAAGAATCATATAAAATCATTGAAAGAAAAAATAATAATCATGTGAACATTCATATCACATTAGAATAGATTGGATTCATGAAGGGAAGAGGTATCAGAGACCAAATCACAAACCTCAGACACCTTACTGTGAAATCAAGAGAATTCAATGGCGCTGATTACTTATTCTGTCCTGATTACACCAAAGCCTTTGATTATGTAAAATGGAAATTGATGTGGGAACTAACATCTAAGTCTGGCTTTCCTCAACATCTTTATAGCAATAACCAAACTGCAATAAGAACTGATAACACAACAGACTGGTTCTGTTTACAAAAAAATCCTGAACTCTAATCTATGGTGTGGAGATCATCAAGATCATCATCTAGTTGACTGGAACAGAGACATGCTGATAGGTGGATCAAGAATCGATATCTTAAGATATGCTAATGACATAATACTGATAACAGAAAACGACATGAATTCGGTTGAAAAACAAAAGAATGGCAAGGTTCACATACACTCTTTTACATTAATTTGACATTAATAAAACAAAGCTAATGATCCCTTATATGAATCATAATGGAAATACTTCAGGACTGCTTACTATGACAGAAAAGTTGATCAATTTATCCATCTGAGCTCAGTGCTCTTATCTAATCAGTAAGATCAGTAATGACTCAGCTCACAAAGATCTGGAAGGAAAGAAAAATATCTATCAAAAATCAGCTGGTCAGATCCTTTATCTTCTCTGTGGTTCTTTATAGCTGAGTTTTGGACATATAGCATTAAGATCAATGCTTTCAAAATGTGGGCTTGGAAAAGGATAGAGTTCCTTGGACAGAGAAAAGAACCAACTTGACCATCAGAATGTTAACAGATGGCAAACCATTCTTTGAACACCCCACACAAGATCATTATGAGTCCAAGAGTCAGCAACACCACCCAACATCAAAAAGTATGGCTGCATAAATCTGTCAAAAATATGGAAAACAGTCATCTTAAGATGAACATCAAAACACAACTGTAAAAAACTGTTATTTATACAACCTTAGAGGGGAAGGAGGTATCTAAGACTTCAGGTCTTTTGTCCATTACAGGTTGAACTGTTTCCTACACTTGTTGCTGCAATAACAAGTAGTTGTGCTCTGAGGATGCTGGTTTGAAATCCAGCAACATATAAACCAGTTAATGAACATCTTTTCATGAATTATTGTTTGGGTGTGGTACTGAAAAAACAAATGAACTAAGAGTTATATCTGTTATAATTCCAGTAAAATGACAATAAAACAATACACTGCAGGATAGTAATAAAATTTTATGAAAGGAATGAAGAAAGAAAATTTTAAACTTATACTCCTAAAAACTACATTGTTCACAATTAGTTCTTACAGAACACTGGTTAATCAATGCATTGTAAGAGTCACTTATCTAAGGAGTTATTTAAGGGAATGAGAATGCACTGACTTCATTTTTAAGAACACAAAATGTTTCAATTATATCTAAAGATGAATGTTTTGATAAGATGTTGACTTTTACTCATTCTGAGTAGTGTCAAATAATGACAAATACTGGATGGTGTATTAAAAATTAATTTTATTTAAATAGTGCATATATTTTGCTGCTATCACTTCAGCATGTTCAAAGCACAAACAAGACAAAATTCAGCTGTGCAGGAAAGCAGTAAGGGAAAAAATTGAGAAATTCAAGAGACTTAGTAAAGATCTGTGGTCATATCCCAATATGGAATATTTCTGTAACAAGATTAGAATAGGTATCTGGATCAGAAGAATGAAACTGTAGTCTGACCATGAAAAGGAGGAGTAAAAGTCATGTAAGTCCTCCCATTTGGCATTGTTGTAATACCAAAGCACATGAGATTGTGAATAGCTGAAGGAAGGACATTCCAGAGATGAAACTTGGATGAGATTATGATCTGAATTACCAAGAGGAGCAGTCACCTGAACAGAGTACCTGTAAAAAGAACTAGTTAAAAGATCCATAGTTGAGTGAGTGAAGAGGATTTAAGAATTCTGGTAGAGAGATGAATGATCTGTTTTAAGTCATTGCTTACAGCTAAAAATCTCTGCCTCTCTTCCAGCTTGGTCAGTGAAATTCAAAAAAGGGGAGAATTAGAATTATATTTAGGGTCAGTATGCATCAATAGAGAATTTTATCCCCCCCCCCTTAATTAGTCTGGTTGATCATGATAGATTTCTACGCTGGCAATTTAGAAGAATTTGATCCTTCTAAATTTGATCCTGGCGTTTAGGCTTATACGTTGATTCTTCAGCACTGCATATTATTTAAGGAAATTGACAACATACTTGATAATAATTAAAAACATTTAATTATTATTTCCTATATTTTGCCGAAGTTAAATCGGCATCTTCAGGGATTAACACGCTAGTGTTAACCATGGGCACACAGCCACACTTCAGTAACAAAGATGGAACAGGAGAGATACAGGAAGACCTAAAGTCCTATAATTTTAAACTATACAGATTATATTAAAAAAATGACTACCCTTCTTAAAGACCGATCCACCTACTAAATTATGACTCCACCTATACACAGATTACATCCATCTATAGAGTGCTAAAAATTGTTACTTCTTGACCAACAAACTAAACCCTACAATTCCAGACCCTCTCCTGTATTTATAGACTTCCAAAAATCCATAAAGAGGACGTACCTCTACGTCCAATTGTAGATGTTCAGACTCGCCTACCTACAAACTAGCTAAACATTTAGCCAAAGTGTTTTCCTGTACTACTGGCAATACCTTGTCACAAATCAAAAACTTGGCCCATTTTAAGTAAAATATCCAAAACCACACACTTCACCACACTTATTAATGGTCAGTTTCCATGTCTCCTTATTCACAAATGTCCCACTAAAGGACACCCTGGCACTTATCCAAGAAAAATTTCCTCCTGATATGTCAGCCCTGTTTCTGTTCAATATGAACTCTGGCTATTTTGTTTGGCAAAAAAAAACACAAGGATACAGCCATACGCTCCTCTTTCTCACCCCTTGGCTAACTTTTTCATGGAGACATTTGAAAAGAATGCCCTAAATTCCTCCTCCCTTAAAACCCACTATTTGGCTATACTATGCAGACGATGTTTGCAATTTGGCCACATGGCCAGGACTTTACACATTTTCCTATCTCATTTGATCATCCAATTCACAACAGAAATAGAAAGTAACAACAGTCAATCCTTCCAAGACACCCTAGTTACAAGACAACCAAATGGTTTTCTGATCATCACAGTCTACAAAAAACCCACTCATACAGCAGGTAGATACATCCATCAACAATCACTTCATCACCCCCCCCCCAACAATCTGGAACTATAAAAACCTTAGTCCACCAGGCAAAATTAATTTGCTCAGATAAAACTGCACTCAACACAGAACTACCCACAAACACTTTTTTGGCCAAGCTACACCTCTCACCAAATAAAAATAATTTTATTACCACACAGCAAAATCTTAAAAAAGCATAAGCTTGTGACCACTTATAAAACACAAAAGCTAGCAGCCCTTATCCACTCCCTGAAAGACCAGCTACAACCTCAGGATTTACCTAGAGTGTACCAGGTACCCTGCAGCTGCAACCTTTCATATTATAGACAAACAGGTAGGACAGCCAATACTGTATATCAGAGCAGCAGGATTACATCCGATTCCACCACTATGGCCACTCAGGATTAGCAGACCATGCCCTGGATACCCGACAGATAATCCGGTGGGGGGAAAAAACCATCTTGCTCCACTGAAGCAAATTTAAGTTTGAGAGGCTTTTCCTCAAATCTGCTGCAGCTCTTACCAACTATCCCAACCTAAACAAATATGGTTGTATAAAACTGCTCCTCATATGTGAAACCCTCATTTGGTCCAATGGCCAAGAACACCCAAACAAAGTCGATAGATAGTGTGATTATAGGACTTGAGATCTTCCTGTATCTCTCTTGTTCTACCTTTGTTACTGAAGTGTGCCCGTGTTTAACATCAGTGTATTAATCCCCGAAGATGCTGATTTAACTTAGGCAAAATAAGAACAATTAAATTTTTAAGAATATTTTTAGTTATTATCAAGTCTATGTTGTTAATTTCCTTAAACTAATACGATGCAGAAGAATTTAATGTTAGGAAAGGATGATTATTCAGATTTAGAAATGCTTTGTATTTTTTTTTTTTTTTTTTTTTTTAAAGCTGCTTAAAGTGAGCAAGACAATCATTACTGATTTCTTAACACAGTATCACACACACACACACACACACACAAATTGTTAGAAAATAACTACATAGATTTCGAAAGTTCTTTTCAATGGTTTAAATAACTTCATTTTGCAATAAAGATCCAATTAAAAGCCTTGTGTACATCATAAATTTATTAAATAATATCCACCCAAAGCATTGTTATTGCAATACAGAATTTTTACATATTCTACACTTATAAAGGATCCGGATGAAAGAAAACTTGAAATGTCCAAAATTTGTGCAAGGATTTCAAATGTTAATTTTCATTGAAATTAGATAATTCTGGAGCACCTCATCAATTCTTATATGCACCTCAAAAGGGATACTATGATAGTATCTGATAAAGTTACCATTATTTACTAACTGTAAAAATAGGTCTTTGTCTTATGTTTACTAACTGTTCCCTCTGATTCTTTTTAAATTATCACATCACTTCACATTAGCTCTGCTCACACATTTTTGAATGCTAACAAGATCAGGTTCCTTTCTAATATTTATTTTCAGTATGACTGTGCCATTCATACTGCTACTGATTTTGTTCATGAGTCTCAAATCAGTGGTCTAGCCTTTAATCAATCAGTTTCATATTTCTAACATCTCTCAAATATGCAAGTTAAAATTAACTTGCACATGTTAATGTGCAAGTTAATTTTAACTTGCACATTATCTTATATACTCTTAGTTTCTTAGAATACTGGCTAATTTCTCTTCTGTCTTACAAATTTGTACATTATCTTATATACTCTTAGTTTCTTAGAATACTGGCTAATTTCTCTTCTGTCTTATAAATTTATTCAACTGACTCCACCACACCAACAATGCTTATTTTTCATCTATTTCTTTGCCGGCCTTGTTGGCTAGTGTATCCGCTCTCCAGCCAAAAGGCTATGGGTTCGAATCCTGCCATGGGCATGGATGTTTGTGATTGTCTGTGAAAATACTAGTGGTGGTGGTCGTAGGTTGGTGTAGATAATGGAGGTAGTTGCAGTTGTTGGTGATGGAGAGTTGAAGAGTAGGTGCCCTCCCTTGACGAGTCTTTGGACTCCCTGGAGGTGTTACGTAATAATAATAATCAATCAATCTTTAATTTGCCATTTTCACTAAAAATTGTGCCTAAAGAGCTGAAATACTTTGCTTGTTCTATTCTCCACTGAGAATATTTATGTTCCATCTAGTTTCATAGCCGTCTTATTAATAACCTTCTGACCAAATTTGTTAATGCAATTATTCAATTAGTTCCCGTTTCCTATTTTGAGTCCTGAAGGCACTTTTATGTAGATGACATTTTACTTCTAAATAAAGTAAAAGAGCCAAGCTGAATATCTCCAATTTTTGACAATTTAAATGGCAATTTCTTTCTTAATGTGATCTGCATGCATCTTATCATATACCTGATTTTACTGACAACCATCTTCCTACACCTTCAGATTCAATGGTCGACTTACAACTTAAATACATGTTATATATGGTTATGTATAACATTCTATTTACATATAACTGCAGCATTTAGAACAGGCTTTTTGCATGCTTTTTCTTTCTCATCCACAACTTTCCATAGCCTCTTCTCAAGTATACTTGCATATCCTACCTAGGAACATAGATTCAACTACACTTCCCTTTTTAAAGATGGGTACTATGAGAATTTTGCTCTAATCATCTGGAATGAGATCTTCTGACAGAGTCTTACGAATTATTCAGTGTAGACACACTGCAAAACTTTTGGTGTCCCCATTTTTGAGTATCCACTTGAATATCTACTCTGCCATTCCACATTTAGTTTCCCTCTGAAGTTTTCTCTACAACTATTTTCTCAGTACTTAAGTCTTTCAAAGTAGTTATTCCACACATGTGGAATATCTTTATATTCAGTAATGTCACCTATATGTCATTCCATTCATGTTATAGTATTCTTTTCTCCATTTCTAGGCTTTTTTTCAACAGCCTCCAAAATATTGTGCTACATTGCAATTTTTATGTTTTATGCTCTATTCTTACTATGACTACTTTTACACATAACCTAGCCTTCTTACATTTTTAATGCTATTCTCTCAGATCAATTTGATTGACCTAGAACTTTTGATCTAATTTCTTCTTTATCAGGATTAACTTATGTCCACTATGAAGTTTGGATTTTTCCATCCTTGTAAAAAAATTTCATGTCTTTCTTGCTGAATCAACATTTCCTTTAGATGATATTTCCACTGAGTCTCCAAGACTTGGTTACAATTTATTTTCAAACTATTAATAATATTTATATATTTGAGTCTACAGCTCACCTCCAAAATATGCTCAATTGCAATGAATTCCTATTTCGAGTCTTCTGTATACTCTTGTCCTAAATCACCCTGAAGATATCTTAGTCAATAAGCCTTTTCTTGTGTAATCTCTACTGTGAATTTATACAGATCTTTATGCTTTGATACAAAGTAATAATAATGACTAGACCATATCCTGAACAGAAATCCAGCAGGTACTTACCATTATTATAAATCTTTCTCTTTTCTGCAAATTTTCCCCAAAGGTTTCTGTATGTCTGAAATCCATTTCAGGAATTCAGTTCCTTTGTCAGCTGACTAAAAATTACCTGTACTTCTGAACTAAAATCTTCTGCAAATGGGCCATATGCATAAATAAGTTTCATTGTCCAATTTCCTTATTTTGATATTTTGGCCACACATTTTTCTAAACTTATATGCCATTCAAGAAGTATCGTCGTGTTTAGTCTTGAATTTCCCAGATTACTATTACTTGAATATCTGTAACACCTATTATGCTGCCATGGTGCTTCTTTAATTCTTCAGCTAGCTCCATTTTTCCCACTGATTAATTCTGCTACAGTTGAATTTGTTCGAAAAGTTGACCTGTTTTCACAGTTCACCCTGGTTCTCTGAAGAAAAACAGCAGGGATCTTGTTTAACCAGGCATTACGTTTCTTCGTCAGTCATATTGTGCACAATTTTGTTTGTGGTTTAAATCAATGCGGAATATAATTTGGTCAGTTAAGTCCAAATTATTAGCTCATCTGTTGAGTAAGTAAATACCAATAATAGGACACATCCATGAGAAGGCAACAGACATTTGGTCAGATCTCTTAACTCTGATCCTTAAATAACTCCATTATTCATGAAGTAGAAATTATGTGGGGCAAGATTTCTTCATTACCACACAAACATCTCCATGGAGTCCAATGACTCAGTATGGGAGACTCACACTACCAATTATCAGCACAATGAATATCATGGCTCTCTTAGTCATTCACTAACAAAACACTAATAACTACACTGGCAACTTATTTTGCTCATTTACTACTCCCCAAGCAAAAAATTTAGTCCTTACATCCTTACTAACAATACTTTTACACTGTTTTCAGGTCACCTCTTTTCTCTCCCATCAAGTTGGGTACTGGAAAATTTCTTTAACATTTACTGTATAAGATCTCGTAGGAACTAGTCTCAATCTGATATTTTCCATATATTAGCTAAACTTTGTAATTCACATCTATCCTCATAGGGAACATTCCAAACTAGTCACCATTTTAGTTGGGATTGTAAGTCCCCAAGTCTAATCCACATCTCATAATTTGGATGTGAATTAGACTTGGGGATATGGTGGAAAAGATTCAGGCAATTAACTAAAATGGCAACTGGTTTGGTGAAGTGATGTATTTATATCACAGCCTTATAGATAATAAATTCGCTAACAAGCAAGTTAAAATCCAAGTGATCCTTTGGGCTATTTAGTCCATGTCCTCTGAACTTCAACTATGCAAACCATTGCTACTAAGTCCCTAGACTCAATTTCTTACAGTCCAGTTCTCCATCTATATAATATATCGCCTGTAGTTTTTCATCCCAAAATACATAACTTAACACATTGACACACTAAATTGGCTATTATCCTTTGCCCAAACTCCAAGTCTATATCACCCTGTAAGATCTCTATATCATTAACTAACTGCTCTCCATCATTTGGTATCAATGGCAATTAGCTGGATCAAATTATTCCTAATATTGGTGGCATACAAAATGCATAGTAGCTCCAGTAGTCAGAAACAAATGTCAAAAAAAAAAAAATCGATAAAAAATGAGTATTTTTTTAATATCACTTTCATGCTGGTCTTGCAGACAGAAAGAGTTTGTAGATAGATTTAGGAACTTTCTGACCAATGAAGGTAATGTTGCGTTAAATTAAGCAATAAGAAAATGTTCGTAATTTCATCAAAATTTCCTACTAAGAGTAAAACTATAAAAAGAGCTATTAATAGGTCCTTCCAATTAATCATTAAAACCATATAAAAATTCATTTTCGATAATCAGTGTAAGCTGGTGCAATCCACCAATCTCAAGATTCACTAAAGGGCGCAGACTAAACTTTGAAAAACACTGCTCTTATCATGCTGCTAGCTTCATGTTCAAGCTCCATTTGCTCCAATCTGCATAATATGGCTCAATTAGATATACTATCAAATATTTTGCAAAGTTCAGCAATATCACAGTCCAATGTAGCCATTTCCCTTATCCAACTCAACTGCCATCCTATTTAGAATTAATGAAGATAATTCTTATAATGTCTGTTTCAAAGCCCATGCTCTTCACATGCCATTGACAGTATACAGATGTAGTTTCAGGGATAAATCTATTTGCCTTATATAGTAGTATAACTTGCATGTGATGACATGTATAACAGTATGTTTCATTCTTCTCAAACAGTAGGATACAAATGTATTAAAATATTGCATCTAAATTCCTGCTTGCTTTCCTTCCTTCCTTCCTCCTCCCATACTTAACTCTTCCATAACTCAGTTGGCATCACTGACCAAAGTCTCTCCAATCCTTTGTTGGAGAGACCAACAAAGTCTCATATGAGTAAGTTTGGC
Organism: Typopeltis vanoorti; assembly: GCF_054136105.1. NCBI lineage: Eukaryota > Metazoa > Arthropoda > Arachnida > Uropygi > Thelyphonidae > Typopeltis > Typopeltis vanoorti. Next base: position 142,789,658 of record NC_143551.1, read on the forward strand.
AAGGCTTTTCTAGCAGTAACTCTGGTTTTTCATCCTGCAAAACAGACAAATTATGAGGTAGCAACAGATATATTGCTGCCTCATGGTCTTAGTTGCTGAAGTGTCCATAACTTCAAAACAACCCAACTTCTTAGTTGAAAACATTAGTATAATGAAGATGTCTTTCCTGAAAGAGTTCTCTACAGTCGAACCTAGTGCTGTTCCTTTCTTTCATTCCTTTACTTTCCTCTTGCTAACAATACTAGCATTCTAACATCTACGTATCCAATGTTACAACTTCAGCTACCAACTAGACTATGATTGTTGGTGGCTGAAGTTAGTGTATTAGAAATTTTTTCTCTTCACCAAATAGCCAAACCTGATCCACTGTTTTTGAGTGAACCCTAAATCTCTGCCACACCCATCTTAACTTTCCAAATTATAGCATTTATGACTCATTCTAAAACAAAGATGTTACTTATATGCTTTTGTGCTACTGTTGTTTCTTGTCACAAAATGACTAATCTTGAATCTCCCCTTTCTGATCTTCTGCAGCTTAAGCTTTCCTTGCCTAATTATATATCAAACATACAAACTTATTGGGATCATGCTATTGTCTCTACATCTTTTTAAAAAAAGTCAGATAGTTTAAATACCTAGCTTTTTTGCATTTTAAACCTTCGAGATTGCGTACCTTTTGTTTGGTGAACTCGTTGATCCTGTTCATTATGTTGAATTTTTTCTTGACAATTATTCATAATTGTCAAGGTATTTATACAAACTTATTGTTTTAATACTGACCATACTGTAATGCGTACAAACATCTTACATTCTTTGCCTACCAGTCTCGCTAGCAAACTGTCTAGCTTTTTCAAGGTGTTGAGGGAAAAGTATAAAAAACTAGTAAATGCAAATTGAAAGGAACAAAAAACGTTGTAAACAATCTAGTAGCTAAGATGGATTTAGAGAGAGGATCAGGTTTTCCACGAACTGTTCAAAATAGTACCCTGATTTCTGTTGAGATTTCTGCCGGTTATTAACACTATTGTGGCTTCCTCGAATAAATTATGTCTGTAGTCATCATCCAAATATGGCATGGAGCTGTTTTGCCACTTTATCATGTGGTTAGACGTACATAAATGATGTGCTAAGCCAGAAGAAATACTTCTGTTGTGGTTTACATCACCAACATGTTATTTTTGTCTGATCTCTAAACTCCGTGAAGTTTGTCCGATGTAAGCGGAACAAGGAATAATATACTCCTAGATATTTGTAGAATGGCACCTCATCTTTTGGGGATCCTAAAATCTGTCTGATGCTGGTGGTTGGTTTGAAGACCATTCTGATGTTGTAGACTCTTAGTATTCTGGCTATTTGATAAGAAATTGACCTGATGAAAGGGATCACTACAGTAGAAATGTGCTGGGAGCTTGATTCTTCTTGTCTGGGGTTGTCACCGTATAGATATTTTTTGATGATGTTCGGAGGATATCCATTTTGTGATAATGTGTTGGCTATTAGTGAGAGTTCAGTCTGTGTATCCTCCTCTTCTGATATAGACTTTCAGGCTCTATTTTTCAACATGTGGATAATGAACAGTTTGTGTGTCCTGTGATGGTTTGAAGTATAATGAAGATATTTTCCAGTGTCTGTACGCTTTCTGCAAATAGATAATTTGACATTATTTGATTGTCTCTTTACCAAGATGTCTAAAAAATGCAGTTGGCTGTTGTTTTCCACTTCCAGAATGAATTTTATCTCGTTATGTATTGAGTTGATTTTATTCACAAATGATTTTAGGTTTTCTAAGCTGTCCTTGCCATATAATGAAAATATCATCTCCATATAGATGGTCTAGGGGAGATTGTGGAGAGAATTTCTCTTTCAAGTTTTTCCATGAAAAGGTCTGCACAAGATGGTGATAGCAGGCTTCCCATTGATAGGCCTTTTAATTGTTGGTATATAGTGTTGTTAACCTTGAAGAAATTGGACTGAAGGCAGTGTCTAAACATCTGTGTGAGGTCTAGAGGGACGAGGTCTTGAATGATGTTTATTACCTCTTCTACTGGTACATTGGTGAAGAGGGATACAACATCTAGACTGGCTAGCATGACTGTTGGTGCAATCTTAATGGCTTGGAGTTTATTTACAAAGTGCTGACTATTCTTGATATAGGATTCTGTTGATCTTATTTTATTATTTAATAAGTTTGCAAGATGCTTGGCCTAAAGGTAAGTTGGGAATGACCTTCCATCAACGATTGGACGAAGAGGTATATCCTTTTTATGTATTTTAGGTGTTCTGTATAGTCTGGAAGTGATGGGATGCGAGGATTTTAGTGTTCCCTTCACTTCTTCTGGCCAAATGTTACAATTTCTGATTAGTTGGTTTGTTTCATTATGATTTTTTATGGTGGGATCTCTGTCTAGGATATTATAGATAGAGTTGTCTGATAGTAATACGTTTAACTTATCATGATAGTCTTTAGAGTTAAGGATAGTTGTTGAATTTCCTTATCAGCCTTGGTAATGATGATATCTTTGTTTTTCTTCAAGTTGAGGATTGCCTTTCTATCATAAGGAGACGTGTTGAGAATAGGTTGTTTGGCTTTGACCTCAATTGCATTTACTAGTTTTTTTATACTTTTCCGTCAACACCTTGAAAAAGCTACAGTTTGCTAGCTAAACTGGAAGGCAAAGAATGCAAGATGTTTGCATGCATTACAATATGGTCAGTATTAAAACAATAAGTCTGTATGTTTAATTTTCAGACGACCAAATATGTTTAATTTAAACAGTTTAATGAAACACAAAGTTCAGTGCATGGAAAGAGAAAAATGCAGAAAGGCCAAACTTTTGAACCACCTAACATTCCTTAAACATTGCAGGGAATTCTCCATCATTCCAAAGTTCCTCATAGTCAGGTCATATCAACTCTATATCAGCTAAAAAAATTTATCTATGCACTTCATTGGTGCTTATAAGGCTTGACATTTACTAGTTTTTTATACTTTTCTGTCAACGCCTTGAAAAAGCTACACAGTTTGCTAGCAAAACTGGTAGGCAAAGAATGTAAGATGTTTGTATGCATTACAATATGGTCAGTATTAAAACAATAAGTTTGTATGTTTAATTTTCAAACGACCAAATATGTTTAATTTAATTATATATCATTCATATGCAATTCTCTACTATTCCAATTCTGAAAGTCATTTTGACATAGAAGTTCTTATTCTTGAAGTTTGATTTCCTGCAATCAAAATTCCTTAACAGTGAAGTCATCTTCTTGGTAATTGTTAATGTCTACAACTCTAACTGGCTCTCTTTCTTCAACTCCACTAACCAAGCTGGAGATGAGAAATGAAGATATTTGCTATAAGCATTGACCTAAAGCAAATCTTTCATCTCACAACCAGAACTCCTGACAACTCTCCACTCATCCAACCTTCTAGATCTTTTTTCAAACCAGTTTTTCTTACATACTGTTGAGGTGACTGCTACTGTTGGAAATTCAGATCATAATCTCATCCAAGTTTTATCTCCAATGGAACACCCTCCCCTCAGGCATTCACAATGTCATGTGCTTTGGCACTACAACAAAGCACAAGTGGGAAGATCTCCATGACGTTTACTCCTTTCTTTGATCAGACTAATGTTTCCATTCTCCAAATAGAGATACTTATTGCGATCTTGTTACAAAAATTACAAATGTTTGAAGAAAGACTTCATCCTTACCTGTTAACAAGCCAAGATATTCTAAAGTGTATCAGAGTAGTCCAAGAAAGAAAACAGCTTACTGTAAGTGGCTTAAGATAAAAATTGCAGTTTCATTCACAGCCTACACTGAAGCCTGCAACACATGCAAACCATTAGTAATAGGTTTAAGTCTACCTCTGAAAGGACAGAATGTAGAAACTCTGTCGCCTATGCACCCATGCCTTTTGCTCTCTTGCAAAAGTTTCTGGTGCAATCTTTGCCTCTGTGCTTCCGACTTCTTTCTCACCCAAACTCACATCATGTTAAAAGTAAACTACTGCAACGTCAGTTAAAAGTAAAGCTGACCTGGCATCATCCTGCATAGATGACCAAGATAAATCATGTTTTCCTAAAACATCATATGCCTCCTGTTTCCTTCTGCTGGAAATATATCACCAGAAGATTGTTGAAATATCTGGACACACACACACACACACACACAAAAAAAAAAAGCTGCTGGTCCTGATAGAATCACACCAATTGTGCTCAAGAGATGTGCTTCTGAACTAATGCCTGTTCTTTATCATCTAACACAGTACATTATAGTCAGAGTGCATACAGCATAAAAGCAAGCCCATATACAATCAATTCCAAAAAAAAAAAAAAAAAAAAAAAAAAAGTGATTAATGTCAACTATCAAACTACTGACCTATTACTCCCATTCACTCCTCCCTCATTCTCTTATGAATCTGTTGAAATGGACTGGCCATTCTGTAGTCCTTCACACTTCAACTGTGAAAGAATACAGGGAATAATTCAGTGAGTAATTCAACAGTAATTTATGGAACTATGTAAAAAACATGAACAAAACTGGAACATCTATGCAAAGAGAGTGGAGTAAATGTGACAAGCAGCTCATTAATTACCCAATTTTACTCAAGGGAGCTTTCATCAAGTTCCTTTGAGTGAAATCAAGTAAAAGAGAAAAACCAAATTTCTAGAATACTGGGAGATATTTGCAAGGTATCTCAAGACAAGAAGAGAAATTGCCTTATCAAACTATTTAGGTGTTCTTAAAAGGTAAGGTAAGACAAAGTAAAATGTTCATTTTAGCAAAAAGAATGAAAACAGGATTCAGTTCTCATGGTGAAATTAATATTATTAGGACCCAACTAAATTGTTTGATCAAGATCAGAATTTAGCGATGAAGTTCATATTTAAGAAGTTTTGATTTCTGTAAAAGTCCCTGAATTTTAGACTCTCAAATAAATGTTACCCTAGTCCCTTAACACCTAATACATCTCCAACAATTGAACATGAAGCATCCCATGCTTGCTTTTCAACTTTCAAAACCTTACACCATGCAAAATTGAATTTATAGCCCACAGATAGTATTTAAATCCCAGAATTCATTTTTCAACTTTATATCGTCTGCAAATCCCAATTTAAGCATCTACCAATATCATTAATATATAAGGCAAACACAATGGCAATAAAACAACCCTGAGGCACAATAGTAATGTACATAATTTATCAGACAGCCAACCTCCTACATAGCTCAATCTATTATTCCACTTTCCATTGCATGTCATGCTCAATGGTTTGTTACAGCCAAGTAACTACATGTTACTATCCATGTATAATAGTAACATTTATTAGCTTTCATTGCTCTTGAGAGCAATGAAAGCTAATAAATGCTTTGATAAGGCAGTCAATCCTATCTGTATCATGTAATGTATTACAGCTGTCAATTTCATGGGTTCTGGCTGGTTTGCCTGTTTTGCAAGATGAAAAAAAAAAAATAATAAATAAAAATCCTGATACCTCCATATGAAACCAGCTAACTCATCTTCAATTGAAAAGCAATCAAAGGTTCTTTGTATCCCAGACTAAATTCAAATTAGTCTTTCCAACCAAAGGGCACTGGTAAAACCAACTGAGTTATGGAGACCCAAACCACCTCCTCTCTTTCCAAATTCATCAACTTATAAGATTGTAAGATCAACTTACAATGTGGCTTTTGCATAATCTAGATATACTACTATTATACATGGATCCCCTTGTCCAATAAATCTGTCACTGTTGTAATATATAAGAATTTCTGGAAGACTTACTTCCCTTTAACAAGTCCATGCTTTCTGTATAGAACCTTACTGTTATCAATTCAATCTTGATTCCTGGCTTCTCAATCTCTCTAATATCTTAATCATTATTACTTCAGATAGATAGAATATCCTTGATTTGAAAGGTCAGTGTTGTTACAAGTCTGGGGAAATGCAACAATTTCATTCCTCCTTCTCTACCCTTTTGAAAACCTCTTTGAAAGTTCTTGTTAAACAAGCATGCTAAATGTACCATTAACTTCCTGAAACACAGGGGGATTCCAGACTAGCCCGACTCATCCACACTCAAGCTCTGTACATCACACTGACCAGCATGAAATACAGGTGTCCTCCACTTATTTGCCAAGTTAAGGACCAGAACACCGATGAAAACTAGAAATCAGCAAAAAGTGGAACACAGCCTTTATCTTGCAAATGCATTTTGGCTGCCGAAACATAAATAACACTATATATCCCTTGTGAGTGTATCTATCTCAATGGCTTTAACAGGCCTTTAAGGCCCACAACCTTCCAAGCATGCTTGGATTTCGTAACCGAAATACGAGGATAGAATGGTCACTCCTATGCCTCAAGGTATTCTTGGCTGTATCCCTGTGTGTTCAAGGGGCCGGTTTGCCTGCTTGCGGGATGAAAAACACCAGATAAACTGGCGGAAAAAACCCTACTGCCCGCGCCCAAGACCGGCTAACTTGGCTATGACTGAGGAAGATCCTTCAGCTCCTCACGTCTCCGACGGGAATCGAACCTAGGACACTCCTTCCCCAGGCATATGGTTGCGAAGCGCAAAGCCACTAGGCTAACCGCGCGGACCCTTGTGAGTGTATGCAAAAGCTAAATAATATACTAGGATATACAAAAGTACAGTAAAATGAATTTAGTATGCATTGGTATAACATTTTTATTTCCTCTTCGGCTTTATTCTTAGCAATGGTACCAACTGTTCTGTGAGGTATGCCTAGCTTACAGTCTATATCAGTTATGCACATGCCTTCCTCACTAAGTTTGATTTGTTCTAGCTTTTCTTGCAAATTGAGAAGCTTATGGCTTCTTTAGCTTTATCATACAATTAAGTGCCATTATAATTACAAATATAAGTATGAATACTGTATTATAAGCATAAATATAAGAGATGCACAGTGCAAAATTTCCAAGAGATGTACCATGCATAACTTCTATAAGCACACTGAATGCAAGTCTCAGCAAAACATGGTTGAGTATGAAGATCATGGTTATATTTGAAAGGGGTGAAAGAGCAGAATGGTGAAAAGCAGGGGGACCACGGTACCTCAAACTGCTTGTGATAAACAGGTAGATCAGCCACTGTTCATTGTGATGAACACAAATCATACATCTGCAATCACAATTATGATCTGACAAAATATTGGAATCATTAAAATTAGTTCTTAAATCCTTTCCTAGTGCTGCCAATATTCTATTAAACCTACAACATTATGTCCTCCCAGCACTTAGGCCTTAACACATGGATAGATTTCTTTCTATTTTTGCATTCTGTTGCCATTCCTTTTCCTGTTTTCTATCCATTCATTTATTGGTTGTGAGGCACCCTTCTTGTATATTTCTTCATTTCTGATTTTATCAGATTTTGTTATTCCTACAATATTCCTAAGTTCTTATTTCTGGTAGTGCAATTGTTTGATCTGAAGTGTTTCAGATTTAGAAGTTGAAACTCCCCCCCCACAGAGAGAGAGAGATTATTATTTTTCCATATCGTTGGAAGTTGTCCAAGGGTGTGGTTAGTAAGAATGTGTGGATTAGGTTCTTTACTTGGAGAGTAGTGGATGAGTGTGGAATGGATTGCCAAAAGGTAGTTGTGTGTGTACAACAGTTTAAGGAGCTGTATGATAGGTATTGTGTGAATAATGGATAATGTGGGTCTCCAGCAATGAGTCTTTTTTACTCCATGTTCTGTTTGATGAACATTCAAAGATTATATTTGGCTTTGCTCTTTTGCTTAATTTTCTGTTATTCCTTCAGTTGAATTAATGATTTTTTTTTTTTTTGTAAACTTAAATTTATGAGGAGCAGAGTTCTTTAAGAGACAAAATATTTTGTATAATTATTTGCCAACTTAATACAGATAATGAATCTGTTCTCAAATGAAGCAGCTTCTTTTCCACTGTTTTCAGCAATCTAAGTAATTAACTTAATGAGATTAAAGTTTATACAGTAAGATTTATGAGATTCCATGCTCATGCAAATTGTCTTACTTTGGACAGACAGGTAGGCTTGTTCAGAAACACATCTCGGAACATCAAGACCACATTCGTCGTTTTAAAGTGCAGAAATCTGGCCTCTCTCAACATGGAATTGAAAATCCAAGCTATAGGATCCATTGGGAAAAGTCTAAACGTTTACATAATCTTTATATAAGCATGAACGTTTATATAAAGAAAGTTCTGAAGCCCTACTACACAGACCAAATTTAAACCACAACAACGTTCTTACTATTCCTAAAGTATGGGAAATTGTCATACAAAATTGTGTAAAATAATAATTTTTTTTTTTTTTTTTTAACTTCTGTAACACGTTATGCACGTTTAATGAGATTCTATTGTAATTATGCGCCTTAATTGTATAGTATTCCTATTATTGTTTAAACTCCTGTACTGATGATGTCCTAAGATACTTAGGATGAAATATTTAAAATTAAATAATTTTCACTGTGGTTAATACGTGTGTTTCTTTTAATTATACAGTAAGATGTGTTTGTCATTTCAATTTTTTTTTCTAATATAGTAATCCCTCAATTATTCAACCAGTAGAGGCTATTTGACAGTCAGATAATTAAAGGATTGGATAATGAAAAGGTATATAATTATTACATGGTGCTGAACCAGAAATCAGCTGACACAGATCAAAGCTTCGTTAATTGTAAGTTCACATTCATTTGAAGGTCAAATAACTGATGTCACTTTGAAATAAAAGTTGATTGAGTAAGGGTTACAGTTCTTAAACATTTAACTTCATATTTTGAAGTAGTATTAGTGAATTTGGCTCATAGATCATGGATCATCCATGAGCATTTGGCTCATAGATGGTCCATGATTTTACATACCAATTGTATAATACTCAAACCATTTGTGGATAAAATGGTTCCATCTCAGAAGTTTATGCATAATAAGAAATCAAAGTTCACATAAAACAAAGAATTAAACTTGCCTCCATAAATTAATTTCTGATAAGCTGCAGGAAAATCTTTGCCTTTCTCAGCTTCTATCTTCTCTTTAAATGTCTTCACCTATACAAGTTATAAATAAATAACAGGATATTTGTGATTCTAAAGTATTGTCCCAAAATGGAAACATTCATAAGTAAAATTTGTTTAAACCAAATAATACACGCAAATGAACCTAGTCAATACCTACTTTAAGATATTATCCCTTAACTATGTGGTACTTTATTATGCATATATTACTAAGATTTAATAAACATTAAAATAAATTGGACACGGCAAAACTTAGCAAGTAAACAGGTTAGAACATTATTCTACAATATGCGACATTGTATATCAAATGTACATGTTTCTTACTTATATTTCTTAGCCACAATTATATTTCGTTAATATGAGAGGGTGCATTCTATCTCAATAATGCAGTCAGCAACAAAGATGGCAATGGATTGGAAATACCTGTGTTTGAATCCTGTCTAGAGAGTGAATACTGATAAGGCCTTTTCAACCAAAAGCAAGTTGCCAGCCTCAATGAAATGGCAGAACTTTTCCTCCTGCAAGAGCGGCAAATAAGTCAAGAAAAAAACATAATTAACAATTACAGACTATGATGACATAATTACTATGCCTGCCTTATAGCATTGATTATGTCATCATAGTCAACATTAACTTCCTTACCAGCCAAAATGGATCAAAGGACATGAACCACTTTTAAGACTTTTCAAGGGAAAAAAACATGACTGACTTTCTTATGTAATTATCTTACCCTGCCATTAACAGTAATGGAGCAACTTCATGAGCATCCAACAAATTAACCTTTTTTAAATGGAATGTGCCCTGTATTAGCATTTATTTTAACATTTTGCTTCCACAAGGGGTAAAAATATTTCACACGTATGAAAATAAAAATTTTCACATATGATAAGAGATTGATTTTAATACATCTGATAATATTTGTAGAGTTCATCAAATTCCTAACATGCACCATCAGGGGATATACTTGATATTATGATAGCACATGAAAAATGTTGCATCATTACTAACTTCCAATCAAGAATTTTGCTCCAATTGAATCCAGTGTCTGTCAAGACTCCATTACTATCAGACATTTCTGGCATCTGAGACATTTTAATTTATCAATACACCTAGTTCTCAGTTTCCTCCAAGCCTTTTTCGGCCAACTTGGCAAAGAACACTTTACCTCTCCCATTCTGCTTAAGTGACCAGACCACCTCAGATTATTTCTACTAACATGTTTCTTAATACTAGCAATGTCAAGATATTTTATAATATCCTAATTTTTAATGTGATACTGCCATTGATGCCATCTGTTCACTCCCATAATCTTTCTTAGAATTCTCATATCTGTGATTTTGAGACTATGATCAAGTGTTATTTCTAACCTAACTCTCAGATCCACATGTCAAAATTGTTTTGAACGCTGTTTTATATACAGCAAGTTTAGAGTTTTGACTAATTTCTCTTAACTTATTCCATATAAATTTATTCAGTTGAATTCCTGCAATATCAGCTTTGCCAATTCAACTATCTATTTCCATATTTAATTTGCCATTTTAACTAAAAATTGTACCTAAATAGCTAAAACCATACTTGTTCTATAGGTTTTCCATTCAGGATGCTGTTGATGTTTCCAATGTTTCTGCATATTTTTCCTTTTATTACTGATTTTTCATACCAAGTTTATTACATCAGTTATTCAATTTATTCAGGAAAAGCTGCAAACTCGTGCTGGATTTAATTAGAAATATATCATCATCTGATAAAGTAAAGAGATGAAATTAATATCTCCAATTCAGACAGGTTTAATACAACTTTCCTTCCTAATGTGCTCCATATAGATGAATAACAGTGGAGACAATTTACACCCTTGTCTCACACCTGATTTAACATCAATCTTCCTGTACCTCCTTCAATTCTAACTACTAACATAACTAAATATAAATTAAGTATTGCTTGATATATAATATCCTATTTATTGTTATTATTATTATAATACAGGCATCTCCATAGAGTCTGAAGACTCATCACAGGAGACCCAGTCTATCCACACAATCTATCATATCTCTCCTTGAATCCATTAACAGACAAAGCACTCACAACTGACTCCAGCAACCCATTCCATTCATTCACAACTCTCTCCAAGCAAAAAATCTAGTCCTTACACCCCTACTAACCACCACACCTTCATTCAACTTCCAAGGATAACCTGTTCTGGTCTCTCTAACCAAGTGCTGAAACATTTTCCCCTTTAAACAACTTAAAACGTTTCTATCATATCAACCAACTTCTGCAATCACACACCCTCGATCTACCCTCATTGGGAACATTCTACAGGCCACTCACCATTGTGGTCACTGGCCTCTGAATTCTCTCCACTGCTTCCTCATCCCCAAGAAACCCATGGGACCAGACTTGAGCACATTAATCCAGATGCGAGCGTAACAAGGCCTTATAAAGAGGAATAACAACTTCCTCATCTCTACTTGTTAATGTGTTTTTCAATACCCAAGTAATCTTATAGGCTACCTTAGTAATATGTCCTCTAAACTTTAACTCTGTCTACCACTATTTCTAAATCTCTAGCTTCATCTATTTCCTGGAGTACAGCACCATCATGTGATATACAGCTTGTAATCTATTCATCCCAAAATGCATAACCTTACATTTCTTCACATTACACTGACAGCCTATTTAAATCATCCTGCAAGCTCTCCACATCGCCATTATTAACTATTATTCTACTTACTGTAGATGTCAGCATATAAGATGACTCTCAAATACTACAGAAAAACCCTTCGAAATCATGGGTCTCTTATACGGCAAGTATAAAAAGGGAAGCTTAATTTCTTGGATGAACATTTAAGTAGTTACAATGCATCATTATATAAGAAAAATGCAGTGTTTATAAACAAATCAGATTAATTTTTTGTTACATAAATTTAAAATATTACAATAGATGCAAGTCTTAAAAAACAAATAATTATTAACCTCAATTTTCATGTTAATTTTCTTCATCTGTTGAAAATAGTTCTTCAGATTCATTGTTTAAATGATCATCATATAGATCCCAGTTCGAATTTGGTGAATTGATTTCATTTTCATAGTCATCAGTGTCTCACAAAAGATCATATTCTGTACCATCTATAAGATTAGAGATACCACACTTTTAAAATGATTTTATTACAGTCTCTACTTTTACTTTATTCCATGCTTTGATCACAAAACTGAACATATCAAGTGATGCAGTGCACATAGATCCACCATTTGTAAATGACTTTTCACCAGTCAATATCCAATTATTCCACTCTTCTTGCATATCTTTAAATGGTTTGTTCAAGCAGACATCTAGTGGTTTTAATATAGAAGTTAAACCACCTGGTATAACAGCAATTTTTGTGTTATTTTTTTCTAGAAGACTTTTAATATTCTCAGTTAAATGACTACGAAACATATCCCATACTAATAAACTGCGTTTCCCCATTATACCGCCTGGTCCACACATTATTTATCCATAGTTTCACACCATTTTCGTCCATACATCATTTTTCATGAAAATGTACAAAAACACCTGAAGAAAATTTATCTTAGGCTTAGTTTTACATTTGAAGATGATCATTGCTTTTAACTTGGTTCCATCAGCCAAACATGACAACACAACCGTAAACCTTGTTTTTTCATGACCTGTACTTTGAACTAGCACACTCTTACTACCTTTAGACTCCACTGTTTTATTGCTTATCATATCAAAGCTCATAGCAGTTTCATCCATATTTCCAATATCTGACAATAGAAATTTATGTTCTTGTCTTAAGTGAATAATAAATTTATGGAAACTGGAAAGTTTGTGGTCAAGATCTGCTGGTAGTTTTTGAGCAATTTTCGTTTTTTTTTTTTTGTCGTATTACCAGATTTTGTCTGTTCATAAAACGATTACGCCATCTTGAAGTAGCTTGAAATTCTATACTTTCATCCGGATTCAATCTTGACCATTTTAGTGCATATGCTCTAAAATGGTTAGGATAGTGTATATGCTCATTCTGCCTTTGTTCAAATACCCATTCTGCAACGTGATTTTCCAGATGCGGCCATCAGGTGATCGCCGTTCTCATCGCACATTTTTTATTTGGAAGTTTTCTTTAAATATCTTCTTTCTTCCTCCATTCTCTTACCATCTTCTCGGTTATGTCAAACTTTTTTGCAGCAGCACAGTTATTAGTTTGCTTTGCCATTTCAATTGTCCTTATTTTAAATCGAGCTTCAGACTTTCTTCGTTTTGTTGCTGGTTACAAGATTTTAAATAACAATTTTAACCATTCTAAAATTTAAAAAAAAAATGCAAAATTAATAATTAAAATTGGGTCTAATCACTTTTAATTAGAGTAATTCGCGTAAATACTAAATCTATGCTATGCAAAAATAAACGGATATGCATAGATAAAAATAACTGATATAACAACAATACCTAACGTTGCATTAATACAACAAAGAAACTGGGGGGGGGGGTCGTCTTATACAACCAACATAAGCTTAAAACCTAAAAATAGCCTAAAATTTAGGCCTCGTCTTATACACTGACATATATGGTAATTTCTCATCAGCAGCAAATAACTGAATATTTCCTTTCAGGTTCCCTATATCATTTATGTACAAATTAAACAGCAATGGTCCCATCCCTGAACCTAGCAGCACACCACTAGTCACCTATTTTTGCCTCAATACTGTTCCTCCATATACCACTTTTTGATATCTGTCCAGCAGCCACCCTCTTATTCGCTTAACCAATATCATATCCATCCCCATTTGTTCTAATTTGCATAACAGCGGTATTCATGTGGAATTCCATCAAATGCCTTTGCAAAATCCAGCAAAAAATCATCATGTAGCCATTTCCTTAATCCAACTCAGCTGTTACTCTATTATAAAAAAAGGTAGTAAATTACTGAGGCATGACTGACCCTTCACAAAGCCATGTTGATCCTCATACAGCATTTTTTTTTTTTTTTTTTACGTACCCATTCATGAATTCTCTTTTTTACCTATATTTCTAGTACTTTCACCACCAACCTGAGATACTGATTGGTCTATAATTTGCTACAGTAGTCTTAGAACCTTCCTTATGCAAAAGGAATAGTTCTGCCCTCTTTCCACTCCCTAGGAACTCTAGAGCTAAGACTTAAATTAAAAAGCCTAGCCAAAGGCATTGCCAGTTCCCTTGCACATTCTCACAAAACCCTAGCTGATATCCCATCTAATCTCACACTGTATTTACAATGAGATTCTGCAATATCCTAAGAAACTCAAATTCACCTCTGTTCACATATTAGTGTCTGTCACATAAGTTAAAGTAGAAACCTCACTGGAATGATATACCCTTGCAAAGTGGTCACTCAGTAATTCAACTATTTTATCCACTTCTATTTCCTCGTGACCATCATCATGCATAAGATTAATCTTCCATAGTCATTCTTCCTCTTACCTGCCACATAACAAAATAACTCTTAGGGATTTCCTATGGCCCGCTTGGCTAGATTCTTCTCATAATCTAATTTTGCCTTGCTTACCATGCTGGTCACCTTTCTTGCCTGAGACTGTACTGTTCATGAGTTTGCTAGTTAAGTTTGCTTTCTCTTTGTATACCATCCACAGCATTTTCTTCTTCTGCAGCTTGTGCTTAATGATATTACTCATCCATCTAACTCCTACCTGAGGTTGTCTTTTGGAGATCTTAGTAGTTTACAAATAGATGCTATTATTTTAAATGTTACTCTTATATGGTGTTGTTTGAGGAGGCTGACGAGCTTGTAGGAGATGCAACTTACAAACGGAATTGCAATAGTTTTTATATATTGAATATCTTCTTGTTCTTTTTGTGGTGGTTCAGAGAAAAGGACTTTATTGACTAGTCTTCTCGGATAGACGTTCAAGTACAGATTGTTGGAAATTAATGTTAACTCATCTTGAAGGGTCTCGATGTCTGTTGTGATGTGAATCGCTCTCTTCTTTAACATGTGTACAATGCTGAGTTTATGCGAGATGTGGTGAGAGGAGCTGAAATGTAGGTAGCAACCTGTATTGGTTGGTTGGTTTTCTGTACACCGACAGATTTATCCTGCCATCAATTTGTTTTTTAATTAAGATGTCAAAAATGGTAGTTGTTTTTCTCTTTCAAGTTCCAGAGTAAATTTAATAGAATGATGGAAGGAGTTGATCTTTTTGAGAAAATCATATAGGTCATCTTTGTTGTTGTTCCACACGATGAAGATATCATCCACATATCTGAACCAAATTTTAGGTTTGGGAATAATTTGGGATAGGATTTTATTTTCTAAGTCTTCCATAAAGAGGTCAGCACATGAAGGCGAGAGTGGGCTCCCCATCGCCAAGCCTGTTAATTGTTGGTAGATCTTATTTTTCCACAAATAGTAGTTAGAATTTAGGCAGTGAACAAACAATGAGGTTATATCTTGTGGGAACAAGGTACTTAAGATGTCAATGACCTAAAGAGAGAGAGGTGACACCTAGGCTGGCTAGAAGATCATTATCCGATATGTTGATGTTTTTTTAGCTTTTCTACAAAATGTTCGGAGTTTTTAATGTAACTCTCTGAGTTGCGGATGCGTTGTTGTAAGAGTTTTGAGAGATGTTTTGGCAATAAGTAGGTAGGAGAGTTTATTGCATCAACGATTGGGCGTAAAGGAATACCATCTTTGAGCACTTTTGGAACGCCATAGAGTCTCAGAGTTAAAGGATGCATGGATTTTAGTGTTTTAATCAAGTCTGTTGGCCAGTTGGATAAATTGCATAGTAATTCATTGGTATCATGGTGGTTTTTTAATGTCAAATCTTTCGTTAAAATCTAAGAATAAAAAGTTGTATAATACTTTCCTCTCCCTATTCCACAAAACAAAACTTCTCCTCATTGGATAGAAAAACTATTTGTAATTTAAAAAACAACAAGAACATCATAATACTTAAAGCAGATAGAGGAAACAGTACTGTAATACTGAACTCAAAGGACTATGAGGACAAAGTTATTTAATTCCATTATTTAATTCAGTATTTAACGATACGTTTCATAGATTTGA
This sequence comes from Typopeltis vanoorti, assembly GCF_054136105.1. NCBI lineage: Eukaryota > Metazoa > Arthropoda > Arachnida > Uropygi > Thelyphonidae > Typopeltis > Typopeltis vanoorti. The sequence goes on from NC_143551.1 coordinate 142,805,751, forward strand.
ATATGGCGCCAATGCGACGTAAGATAATGGCATCCAAAAATACGACCATTGTTCAAAAACTATAATGCGAGAGAATTTGTCCAATGTGATGTGTGTGGAATGTATGCATTCCCGAATGAGGCTGAAGTTTGGATTGAAAGTGATAGTGGTGGGAGAATGTGCAGAAAGTGTAAGCAAAGTGAAGAGTTGAAGTATGTGTCAGGTTGTGAGACAGTTATGGTTGAAGAAAGCCAGAATGAGAGTGAAAATAGTGGCTTCATAGGGAATGGCGATGTACAAGATGGCAATGAGAGCGCTGATCTAAGAAAGAATGAGAGCAACTATACAGAAAGAGAAAACGGTTTGAATGATAAAAAAAAATGAGGAATTATTTGTAGGAAGTGAGATCGCTAGGTTGCGTGCAGTGATACAAAATGCGCAGCGGCAATTAGAGCACCTGCAAAACTCTTTCTAGGGTGATTTGGCTAACGTAAATAAACAGCGTAAGAGTGGGAGAGTTTCTGAAATGAAGGAAAGAGTGTTGTATGGTGACTAGTTATTAAGAGGAGTGATAGATGGGAGTGTAACTAAATCATACTTACCGGGTGCGAAATTTAAGGATGTAAGTGAGAGTATTAGAGTGCAAAAACAGAGAGTGAAAGAATTAATAATTGTGGCGGATACGACTGAATTGAAAGGTGATAAATTTTTTATGAGAGAGGACTTGAAAGTATTGTTAAAGGTAGCGAAAGAAAAGAGTGACAGAGTTAAAATGGTGAGTCTGTTGCCGCGGTATGACAGAGAGGAGTTTAGAAGGAGGGCCATAATCGCAAATGACATTATGCGCAGGTTATGGAGACGGGGTGGTGTGGAATGAGTTTGATGGGCGAAAGAACTTATACAAGATGGATGGCCTGCATTTGAATGGACTTAGTGTGTGGAGACTGGAAAAAGTGTTGCTGAATGAAGTGAAAATGGATGTGCAGAACCAGGGAAACTAGAACTACCAAGGAGGGGGGAGTGGATATGCAAACTTCAGTGAGACAGTTGAGTGTAAAAATGTATATAATGTACCTGAGCCAGCACTAAGGACAAAAAATGGGAATGGGACATTTAGAATAACGCATCAAGATAGGGGTGGGACAAAGGGATTACTGCATTTCATGTATACTAATGCCAGGAGTATTAGAAACAAGAAGGAAGAATTTTTGACCTTGATTGGCTCTTCCTGGCCACAGGTTATTGGCATTAGTGAAACATGGCTGACGGAAGATGATATAGTTAGTGGGGTAGAATGTGTAGGTTATAGTGTGTTTAGGAGGGACAGAGAGAATAAAATGGGGGGAGGGGTGTTATTGATGATAGCTAATGAACTGCAGCCAAGGAGAATTGAAGTTGTATTGCAGGATAGTGAAAGGAGCTCATTTGAGGCTATTTGGTGTGAGATTGAGACTGGCAGAATAAAATATACAGTTGGGTGCTGATATAGACCAGGTGATGGAATAGATGGTGGAGATAGTATGCATAAACAAATTGAATGAAATGAGTGGAAGGAGGGTAATTATTACGGGGTATTTCAACTATGGTAACATTGATTGGAAGGAGGAGAGGACACATGTGAGGAAGGAAATGGATTTTATTAAATTATTAAGGGATAACTATCTGAGACAGCATGTAATTTTGAAAATACTAGGGGCGTGAGAGTGCTTGACCTGGTAATAGCATCTCACAATTTGACTGTAATGAATATGACAATGTTGCCACCTATTGGTGAGAGTGATCATAAGGTCTTGACCTGGGAGGTGGCTAAAGGTGTGGAATTTTTGATTAAGACAGGTATATGTGGAATTACCGTGCTGGCAAGTTTGACAAGCTTAGGAGATTGCTTGGATCAGTGCCATGGCATGTACAACTGCAAGGGCTGGACGTCAATAGAGCATGGGAAGTGGTCAAGGAGCATTTACAGGAGGTTATGGCTGATTGTATACCTAGGGTGCAAATAGTAAAACAAGTAAGGGTTAAATGGATGAATAACACCATTAAGCTTGAGCTGCAAAAAAAGAAACAACTGTGGAGGGAATTTAAAGAAAGGGGTGACCTGCAGGCACACGAACGGTATAAAGTGCAGGCCAGAAGGGTAACGAGTGTGGTAAAAACAGCAAAAGCCAATTATGAAAGGAAACTAGCTATGCAAGCAAAAGAGAATCCCAAACAGTTCTTTCAATATGCTGCAAGCAAGAAAAAAACTGTACATGGCAAAATGATTTTAAGGAACGACGATGGTAAGGAGGTCACTGAACCAGTCGATATAGTGGAGTTACTGAGCGTGCCCTTTGCAAAAGTATATCATCCAGGTGGTGACATTGAAAAAATGAAGGAACCATTAGTTTATACGGGAATTGTGATGAATGAAGTGGAGGTGAATAGTCTATTACAGAACCTTAATGTGAATACATCTGTGGGATTGGATAGTATACCGGCACGGGTCTTGCGTGAAGCGGCTAAGGAATTATCAGTGCCCTTGACCATGTTGTTTAATCTGAGTCTCGGGTCTGGTTTAGTCCCGAAGGCGTGGAAAGAGGGGAAAATAGTTTCACTGCATAACGGAGGATCCAAGACTATGGTGGCAAATTACCGACCGATCAGCATATCAGGAGTCGTTGTCAAGGTCTTGGAGAAAGTAGTCAAGGGAAAAATACAGGAATGGATTGATAAAAATGAGATACTGTACAGGGGACAGCATGGCTTTGTGAAGGGTAGATCATGCCTCAGTAACTTGCTCAAGTTTTATAACAAGGTGACGGCAAAACTAGATAAGGGAAATGGGTTTACAGTGATACTGCTGGACCTGGCAAAAGTGTTTGACAGGATACCACATGGAATTCTAATCCGTAAACTACAACATATGGGAATGGATATAGGGTTAGTGAGATGGAGAGATATCAAAGAGTAGTTTATTCAGGAGTATAGTCCAAAAGACAGCCTGTGACTAGTGGTGTGCCGCAGGGTTCTGTTCTTGGTCCACTGCTGTTTAATCTGTTCATTAACGATATAGGGAAGGATCTAATTGGAACAGTTCATTTGTTCGCTGATGATGCAAAGTTGGGTAGGGCGATAGTGAATGCAGAAGATGTCAAAGTCTTGCAGGATGACTTAGATAGATTGGACTTCTGGGCTAAGGAGAATGGATGTCAATTTAATGTGACAAAATGTAAGGTTATGCATTTTGGGGTGAAAAGATTGGCAGCAGTATACCACATTGGTGGAACTGTACTTCAAGAAATTGATGAGGCCAGGGACTTGGTAGTGTTGATGGATAGGGAGATGAAGTTTACGGGGCACATTGCAAAAGTAGCTAAATCAGCTCATAAACTCACTTGGTTGTTGAAAAATATCTTGACGAGCAGAGACAAGCAAGTTATTGTACCTCTGTACCGAGCCCTGATAAGACCTCATCTTGACTACTGTGCCCAGATTTGGTCACCTCGGTTCCTTCTTGATGGGGAGGAGGTGGAGAGGATCCAGAGGCGAGTGACTAAGATGATAGCAGGTCTATGGAATGAACCATATGAGAACAGGTTGAAGATTTGTGGGTTGCAGAAACTAGTTGATAGGAAGAAAAGGGGAGATATGATTGAGACATTCAAATTGCTAAAAGGATTCTATAGGATTAATTCAGAGGATATTTTTGAGATCAGGACTGGTGGTGGGAGAACTAGGGGACACCTATGGAAGCTGGGCAAGAGTGTGGTTAGCAGGGGTGTTAGAGCGGTAAATGAGTGGAATAAGCTGCCAGAGTCTGTTGTGGGTGCTATGACAGTGAGTGAGTTCAAGGCAAGGTATGATAGATACTGTGAGAATGTCGAATAGTTGTGTGGACATGATTTAGGCCTCCCTCGATGAGTCTAAGGACTCCCTGGAATAGCCCGAAATAATAATAATAAAAAAAGTAAACCATCTGCTATCTGACTTGTCCGTTTACCGTCTTTTAACTTTTAGATATGGCATGGCGCTGTTTTGCCACTATCGTGTGGTTAGACATACAGAAATGATGTGCTAAGCCAGAGGAGATACTTCTGTTGTGGTTTACATCACCAACATGTTCTTTCTGCCCGATTTCTAAACTCGAACACTGACCAAGCCTTCTGAATTATGCAATTATCCTCCAAACATCATCAAAAAATATCTATACAGTGACAACCCCAGACAAGAAGAATCAAGTTCCCAGCACATTTCTACTGTAGTGATCCCTTTCATCAAGTCAATTTCTTAGCAACAGCTAGCTAATCTTGTACACGCGATATGCATTTCACACACGTTCGATACTATTTTATTTGTAATCATTCTAGTCAGTTTTAGTTACACCTAATTGTGAGATTGTTTCAGCCTATATGTAAGTGCCCTGAAGATGCCAACAGTTAAAGTTTGGCGAAACTAGTTGGTTAAGTTAATAAAATTGATCAACACTTGATCTGTAAACCAAAAATATTATTACTAATAGTTTGTATGTTTAGTAAAAGGACTTCCTAGTGACACTCATTCCCACTGTACATAAATTCCACTCACACAAAGTATATTTACCATAGACAGTGCTACTCTCTCACCAATATGGCATTAGTGACCATTACCATAGACAGTGCTACTCTCTCACCTAGTCAAATAAAGCCAGAAATCTTTATTCTGACCAGATAGCCTTTTCAGCTGAACAAAAACTACATCTAAACTATATTTTATGCTTATGCAGGGACCCATACCATGCAAGTTTTCGAGATTAGATCTGGCAGAATAGTAGTTAATCCTTATTCCTTAATTTCCCATGTCTGCATGTTGTGAACATTCATCTGATTGATTTACCTATTTCTGCAGGCTGAAAAGTCCAAGTTTTCATTAGAAAAACCTGCCATCTCTGTATGAGACCAGCCAACTATCCTTTAACTGAAACCCATGATGAAAAGAACTATGAGTTCTTTTCATCATGGACAGGATTTGAACCAAGGTCTTTTCAACCAAAGGGCATTCAAAAACAACTGAGGTACAGAGGCTTGCAACCAATAACTACAATTCCAAAAAACTTCAATAATTGCTCTCTCTCACTCCACAGCAAACTATTATAGATTTGTCAATACAGCTTTTAAACCTGATCCTTGTCTACTCTCCAAAAGATCAGCCTCAATTTACCTCTGCTCCCTGCACCTAGAGGCTTATCTACTATAAACTAAACTGACATCCAGAGAGAGAGGGGGGGGAGGGATCAGGTGCCTTCAGGAAGTCAAGGACTTATGCACTCTCCACTTCAACAGGCAAACACTGACCAACTATGAGAGAAAAATCATCTAGCTCTCACCTCTTTCCCAACCACAGACTGCCCAACAGGCAATATGTTGCCACAATATAACGACTGAAATACAATGCTTCAGATACTGCCTGAATCAGACAAAAAAGCTACTGTACTGCACTACAGAAAAGTTAAACAAGAAAGGACTATTCCTGTAGTCCCTCAAAAACCAAATCTTATTAAATGCTGAAGCTACCCAAGCTATGAGAACCATTATTAATATTAAAGCCTCACAACCAATACTAAGACTACTGGATAACATCTGTAGAAAATACTACCCTCCCTAGAACTAAGCTATTCATCTAACCATTTCCCTTCCTTTGTGTTATATTATAATAATAAGTATTATAACTGCCACATGGGAGGTACTGTTAATAAATCTATACATGACTGCTATCTATGTCCAGAGACCATATGCATCCTGAAAACCTAATACCCTAGATAAACAATTTGGAGCAATGTTGTAATTTGCTGGGTTTCTGGATTCACATCATATAACCTGATGCAGCAAATGACAAAGGGAGGAAAAACAAGAAAATCTCCAAATCAATCATCGTGTCACTTTTTTTTAGCAGGCATGCTAATTCTGGAAAAACAGGCATGAGAGAGAAGAGTAATTTCTGAAAAAATTATCCTCCCCTCTCTCCCTCATGTCTGTTTTTCCAGAATTAGCATGCCTATACCTCTTGGGAATACTCAAGCAGGGAAGAAAAAAAGTGACATGAGGATTGATTTGGGGATTTTCTTTTTCTTGTTTTTCCTCCCTTTATATGTCATTTGCTGCGAATCCAGAAACCCAACTGAAGTACTAAAATTAGCAGGAGAATTGAAGCTATTAGTTAAGAAAATATGTAATTGAGCTTAGTTGTGAATGTATTATATGAACAAATGATTCTTGACCTGTTTAGTGTTTTAAAATGCATGTTGTTGTTGTTGTAAATAGGAGATATCTGTGATAGCATGCATGTATAATATGTTTTCTGTAGATAAAGCTCACTTGCATGTAGACCTTCACAGGACAAAGCATGAGACTGAAAAGATTAGTCAAACTGAGAACAGAAAAAAGCAACGTCCAAAGTTCAAAAAGTAAAACTTGTAAATAAATTTAGTTCAATCCTTTATCCAAGTATATGCAAACAAAGTTTGCACCTGAAGATATCTTCAGGACTGAGGTAAGGTGGTACAACACGTAGGCAACTCAAAGCAAAGGTGGACCAAGCTCTCATCACTCCTAGGTAAATATGACCTCTCCATTGCTTCTGCCTTGGTATCACCACTTCTGGGTCTGCCTCCCACTGACGAGACCTCAGTAAAGATCGAAACTGGTCTGGGTAGTGGCCCTTCCCTTAATGTATAGTATTATACATGTCTGCAAGGAGATATGATTTGCATTATGGGAGATACTGAGACAAAGAGTGATGAGAGCTTGATCCACCTTTGCTCCGAGTTGCCTAAGTGTTGTACCACCTTACCTCAGTCCTGAAGATATTTTCAGGTGCAAACTTTGTTTGCATACAATTAGATAAAGGATTAAACTAAATTTATTATAGTCTAACCAAGTGCAAAATAAACTTCCAACATCTTTCTCTAAATCCAGAGAAATTTAATAATACGGTGGTACACCCTCTGGCAACTCGTATAAGTAAATATGACCTCTCCATTGCTTCTTCTGCCTTAGTATCACTACTTCTGGGTCTGCCTCCCACTGACAAGATCTCAATAAAGGTCGAAACCAGTCTGGGTAGTGGCTCTTCCCTTAATCCATAGCATTATGGGAGATACTAAGACAAGGAGTGATGAGAGCTTGGTCAACCTTTGCTGCGAGTTGCAGCACCTTACTTCCGTCCTGAAGATATTTTCAGGTGCAAACTTTGTTTGCATACACTTGGATAAAGGATTAAACTAAATTTATTATAGTCTAACCAAGTGCAAAATAAACTTTAAACAACAGCAGATAATTTTTTTACTGCACTTCTATGTTAAGAGAGAGATACTTCATGAAAGTGCTACAAAATCATTCTTCATTCTGACAGCATCACTAATGATATTAGTGATGCTGTCAGAATGAAGAAAGGGAAGGTGAAAGAATTGTTTTGTTATAAATACCCCAGTATTTATATATTTTTCATGAACGTTTTTTAATAATGGAAAAGTGGCTAACTAGGACTTTGAAAAGAAAAGCAAATGAAACAGGTGATGCTAACCCTAATTGTAATACACGTGTCGTAACGGCGAGTAAATCTGATACTATTAAAATAGAAGAAATAAGCGGTTCAAATAAAAAATACAGTAGGAAATATAACAGTTCATATTTGGAATTTGGGTTTACTTGGTGTGGAGAGGAAAGTGAACAGAAACCTGACTGTGTTTTGTGTTATGAAGTGTCATCGAACGAGTGCATGAAACTTGCAAAACTCCGACGACAATTTGGAATTAAACATTGTGATGTGAAAAATAAGCCGAGTGAATTTTTCCAGCGACATGGGAAAGATCTAGTTTCAGCCATGGGTTCGATTAATAGCAAGGCACTGGAAGCATCCTATCTCTTAAGTTTGTGCATAGCGAAAACAGGGAAACCTTATTCTGTCGGGGAAAATTTACTACCTCCAGCTATAAAAGATGTTGTAAAAACTAAGTTTGGCAACAAGTTACTAAAAGATATTGATTTGATTCTGCTTTCAAATGACACTGTCAGTTGCAGAATTAATGATATGGCAGGTGACGTAGAATCTCAGTTAATCGAGAGAGTTCAGAAGAGAGCCCTTATTATGCGTTACAAATAGACCCGACTACTGATGTTACAAATGATGCGCAGGTAATATGCTACGTAAGATATGCGCATGATAACAACATTCATGACGATATTCTGTTTTTAGAACTTTATCATCTTGAACAAATGGAAGAAATATTTCACACTCTCAATAATTACATAATATGCAAACGGATCCAAAGGGGAAAATGTATGGACTTCTGTTCGGATGGAGCTCGTGCCCATGCAGGCATAGCGGTGAAGGGAAGAGTACATTGGGAAGCGTTAGCCTCCAAAGAAATACCATCAGAATTTAAAACTGTGCTATACAACGCTGTAAAGCTAGTAAGTTTTATTAAGGGAGTGATGAATGAATTATATTAAGGATCGACTGTTAAACAACAGGTTATTTTCAGAACTTTGCAATGAAATGGGCAGTGAATATATACAACTTCTGCTTCATTCTGAAATTCGCTGGCTTTCCAGGGGCAAAGTACCAACAGGGTTATTTCAATTAAGGAACGAAGTTTTATTGTTTGTAAATAAACGTAATTCTGATTTTGCATCACTCCTTGTTGACGAAGAATGGCTATCAATACTATCCTATCTTTCAGACATTTTCTTAAAAAAATTAAATGGACTAAGTCTCTCTCGTCAGGGAAATTCTTTAACTATTCTTGATGCCTACGACAAAATAAAGGGATTCAAGAAAAAACTGGTTTGATGAATTAGTTATGTAAAAGACAGACAATTTGCACCTTTTCCAATATTGGAATCCTTTTTAGTGGAAAATGATATTTTTGTTGATTCTGAGTTTCTGGAAAGGGTTTGTGACCATCTCAAAACTCTGAAAGAGAATTTTGAAACATATTTTCCGAATAACTTTTATAAGAAATTTCTGTCGGTTCGCGATATCCATTTCATGCTTAGTCATGAGAACGATCTTTCGTTATCGAAAAAATAACAATTAATTGAGCTTTCAAGTGATAGTGGGCTTAAAATGCAATTCTGTGATCTTGGTTTGGCTCGATTTTGGATCTAACCTTCACTGGTAAATGAATTTCCCGAATTATCTGAAGCAGCATTGAAAATCATCATGCAGTTTTCTACAACCCATTTTTGTGAGAAAGGATTTCTTTTCTCACAAAAATAGGTTGTGAGAAATCCTATAATAAATACAAAATACAGAAATGGTCTTAGTGTGTCTACTGATCTTCGATTGAAGTTGACCAATGTTGAGCCAGATATCCAGCTACTTTGCAGGGACAAGAAGCTCAACCATCTCATTAAAAGTAAGTAGTAATATAATTATATTATATTATTTATTTGTTTAATAAAAATTTAAACTTTGTTCAATGAGGATACACTTTTAATCGTTTAATTCCAATTTAATTATGTTTCCATATGTATCAAAACATGACTAGATTTATTTTGTTATAAATGGCATAGTTTTTCTCAAATGTTGGTAATCCCCACGTTTTTTTTTAAAAAGTTATATAGCTGAGTAGTCCGGCGAATTGTTTTAGGCATTTTACTGGTCCTTGGGTTTGGAAACGTTGAGAAATGCTGGTCTAAAGGGATGATGTGGCGCTTGTATATACTAATACCAGAAATATTAAGAACAAGAGGGAGGAGCTTTTGGCATTGGGTAGTGCAACCTCATCAGATGTTATAGGCATTAGTGAGACTTTGCTAACAGCAAATAGGTACATGAACTGAATGAGATAAATTTAGTATTTTCAGGAAGGATAGAGTAGAGAGGACAGGGGTGGAGTACTGCTTATGACAGCAGAAAACCTGCAACCAACAAGTGTAGGAATCAGTTGGACAGATGCAGTTCTTTTGAATCAATCTGGTGTAAGATTGAAGCCAATAGGACAAAATATAAAACTGGCTGCTACTGTAAACCAGGGGATGCGAGGGATGATGTGGAAGACATGCATCAACAGATTAGTATACAATGAGTGCAAGCCGAGTATTATTATGGGAAATTTCAACTTCAAAGACAGATTGAAAGGAGGAAAGATTACATGGCAGGAAGAAAATGGAATTTAAAACACCTACTGGGAGATAATTACTTTAAGCAGAATGTGTGGAGGGGACTCAGGGTATAAAAAAGTTGGTTCTAGTTGGTCTCAGATTGGAGAAAGTGATGATGTGAACTTAATTTGGGGGGTAACAATACGTGTGGAAATTCAGTTAAGGAGTATATGTAGAACTACAAGGCAGGTGGCTATGACATACTTAAAAGGCAGCTTGAAGCAGTACCATGGCATAAATATCTGCAAGGGGAGGATGTTCACAGTACATGGGGAATAATAATGATCTAGTTATAGGATCAGAAGACCCCAGGTATATGGAGGAAGCAATATCACTGTATAACCAATGTCAGGAGAGTAAACTGAGTAGGAGTTTGATAGATGAGTTGTATCATTAAGCATGAGCTGCAAACTAAAAAAAATGTTGGAGTGACCAGGAAGGTAAGGAAAGCCAAATCTGATTATGAGAAGAGATTAGCCAAACAGGTGAAAAGAAATCCCAAAGAGTTTTTTTTTTTTTTTTTTTTTTTGATATGTAACCAACAGGAGGAAGAATGACCATGGAAGGATAACAGAGGCAGATGAAACTGTTGAGTTACCAAGTGATTATTTTGCAAGGATATATCATCCAAGTGAAGATACTGCTATTACAGAGGTGACAAGGAATGATATGAGAACAGAAGTTGAAGAATTGGAGTAACTAAGGATTAAAGATAGATGTTGAGAGTTTTCCACTTGGTTATACTATAAATTAAAGATGCCAAGAAATTATATTCTTGGTTTAATCCTTTATCCAAGTGTAGCAAACAAAGTTTGCACGTGAAGTAACTTCGTGATTGGGCAACTCTTATATGGAGACTTATGACTTCACATTACTCGACCAAGTATCCCATAATGCAAAGCACATATCCTTATGAACATGTACACTGCTATGCATTATGGGAATGATCACTACCCAGATCAGTTTATCTCTAATCCAGAGTATTCTAGTAATAAGGTGTGACACCTTTTGGCTACTTGTATATGGAAATATGACTTCTGCGTTACTTCAACCATGGTATCACTTCTTGGTTGGGCTTCTCTGATGAGACCTCAATAAAGGTCAAAACTGGTCTGGGTGGTGACCATTCCATAATTCATAGCATTATACATGTTCGTAAGGATATATGTGCTTTGCATTATGGGATACTAGGCTAATGTGAAGTCATCATTAGCCTCCATATACGAGTTGCCCAATCATGTGCAAACTTTGTTTGCTTACATTTGGATAAAGGATTAATCCAAGAATATAATTTCTTGACATCTTTAATTAATGGAGGGCAGAACCTAAATGCAAATAGAGCTGTGGGATTGGATGGGATATCGGCTTGCACTTTACGAGAATGTGTATGGGAACTGATGATGATACCTTTGACTAGGCTGTCTAAGTCTCAGCTCTGGAAAAGTCCCAAGAGAGTGAAAGGAGGGCAAAATAATTATTTTACATAAAGGAGGATCTAGGCTTGTGGTAGCAAATTAGACCAATCAGTTGTTTGAAGTTTTTCCCACTTGGTTATACTATAAATTAAAAGATACCAAGAAATTATATACTTGGTTTAATCCTTTATCCAAGTGTAAGAAAACAAGTTTGCAACAGAACTTTCAGGACTAGAGCAACTTATAAAGAAGCTAAGACTTCAAGAAGCTAAGCTATAAAGAACCTAAGACTTTGAAGTCTTAGCTTCTTTATACAAGTTGCTCCAGTCCTGAAAATAGTTCAGGCACCAACTTGTTTGCTTACACTTGGATAAAGAATTAAGCCAAGTATATAATTTCTTGGTATCTTTTTATAGACCAATCAGTATCTCAGGAGTGGTGGTAAGAGTGGAAAAGTTGGTCAAAAAGAGAATTCAGGAATGGGTGGATAAGAATATGTTTCTCAATCAGGGACAGCATGGATATGTGAAGGGTCAGTCATGCCTTAGTAATGTACTACTTTTTATAATAGAGTGACAGCTGAGTTGGATAAAGGAAATGGCTACATTATGATACTGCTGGATTTTACAAAAGGCATTTGACAGAATACCAAATGGAACTCTATTACGCAAATTACAAAAAAATGGGTACAGATATGAAACTGATGATATGGATAAAAAGGGTGGCTGATGGATTGATACCAAGAAATAGTATATGGAAGAGCAGAATTCAGAAGAAGGCAGGCGACTAATTGTGTGCTATAGGGCTCTGTTCCAGGATCACTGCTGTTTAATTTGTACATAAATGATATAAGAAATAATTTGAAAGGAGATGCTCAGTTGTTTGCTGATGATACAAAGTTTTGTTGATTAATGACTCTGCTCTTACAGACTGTCAGTTTCCATATTGTGTCTTATGGATATTTCCAGGAACACTGTTCGGCAAAATTAGCATCCATTATGTGTATTCCCCCATCCTATATTTCTGCTAAAACTCAATACAGCTGCCCAACATCCTTTTATAGTTGAACTGCTGACTTGCCAAACCAGCTTTCATCTTATTGGCATTTTTTTTTATGACTTTCCACTAAACTCAATATCTTAACATTTCCTCACTGTCTCCTCCCCAGCCTAACATTCCAGAGGCTTAGTCATTTGTTCTGGATCCCTTCTGATTTTCACTATATAATTTAAGGAAATTACAACGTACTAGGATATACATTAAAATAAATTTTAATATATTTCAATATTTTGGCAACGTCACGTTGCCATTTTCAAGAACTTAAGTACAAGACACGTGCACACAGGCACAACAAAACAGTAAGTGAGGAAGAAGTAGGAAGCTATTATTTCTCCTAAAGTCCTGATGGTGCCTTCTAGCAGGCAATGTTGGTATTCTTGGGCGATCCAATTCCACGAGAATTGGATCCCTTCTGGTTTCCATCTCATGACAATTATAATCATGAGATCATACTTATACACAATAGATTTAGTAAAAGTAAAGTAAAACTATAAACAAGATTTGTAAATCAGACAGTCACAGCATAGGTCATTTATGCATATGAGGAAGAAGGTGGATGAAATAATAGAACTCTGAGGAACATCAATTTCCTGCAATTGCACCCTTGGGAAGGGGGGGGGTTAGAGAATATTACAATAGTACTACATGAAAAAGTAACATCATTAAATAACTTCCCATCAACAGTTTTCCTGCTCCAAATAAATATCTTATCTGTCAAGATTCCAATATTATCAGATGTAATAATTCTCTCTCTCTCTCGAAAGAGACTTCTTACTGTATCAATCCACCTATATCTTGATCTTCCTTTGGATCCTATTTCCTCCATCCTGGCAACGAGAATTGTTTTGCTAACCATCCTGTTGTTTAAGTGACCATACCAGCTGAAATTAGCCTTGCTAACACATTCCTAAATGTTTACAACATTCAGTTCTTTCCTAATATCCTCATTTTTAATATGATACTGCTATTGATGCCACCTTTCTTAAAACTCTCATATTTATGGTCTTTGATCAAGTCTTATTTCCAACCCAATTCTCAGATCCATAACTTCTAAGCCAGATCAGCTTAGACTATATATGGCCTAAGCCAGCAAAGGTTGGTCGATTGGTAGAGCCTCTGCCACTAATGGCTCGCAAAAAGTGAAGCAAGTTTTAGCGTGGTTAGTAGTTGGAAGGGGTTCAATTCTTCTATGCTGTTGGCACACTTTCTCTCAATGAGTCTTTGGACTCCCTGGAGGTATCGCATAATAATAACTTAGAACTGGTATGAACACTGGTGTATATAGCTTGGATAATGTTTTGACTAATTTCTCTTTTCTTCCATATAAATTTATTCAATTCTTATCATATCAGCATTACTAATTCAACTGCATTTCCATATTTTATTTTTATTATTATTTCGGGCGACTCCAGGAGTCCTTAGACTCATCGAGGGAGGCACTAAACATCATGTCCACACAACTATGCGATTACATTCTCACAGTATCTATCATACCTTGTCTTGAACTCGTTCACTGTCATAGCACCCACAACAGACTCTGGCAGCTTATTCCACTCATTTACCAATCTAAAAGTAAAGAACCCAGCTCTAACACCCCTGCTAACCACACTCTTGCCCAGCTTCCATAGGTGTCCCCTAGTTCTCCCACCACCAGTCCTGATCTCAAAAATATCCTCTGAATTAATCCTATAGAATCCCTTTAGCAATTTGAATGTCTCAATCATATCTCCCCTTTTCTTCCTAATCAACTAGTTTCTGCAACCCACAAATCTTCAACCTGTTCTCATATGGTTCATTCCACAGACCTGTTATCATCTTAGTCACTCCCCTCTGGATCCTCTCCACCTCCTCCCCATCAAGAAAGAACCGAGGCGACCAAATCTGGGCACAGTAGTCAAGATGAGGTCTTATCAAGGCTCGGTAGAGGTACAATAACTTGCTTGTCTCTGCTCGTCAAGGTATTTTTCAACAACCAAGTGAGTTGATGAGCTGATTTAGCTACTTTTGCAATCTGCCCCCTAAACTTCATCTCCCTATCCACCAACACTCCCAAGTCCCTGGCCTCATCAATCTCTTGGAGTACAGTTCCACCAATGTGGTATACTGCTGCTAATCTTTTCACCCCAAAATGCATAACCTTACATTTTGTCACATTAAACTGACATCCATTCTCCTTAGCCCAGAACTCCAATCTATCTATGTCATCCTGCAAGACTTTGACATCTTCTGCATTCACTATTGCCCTACCCAACTTTGCATCATCAGCGAACAAATGAATTGTTCCACTTAGATCCTTCCCTATATCGTTAATGAACAGATTAAACAGAATTTAAAGAAAGGGGTGACCTGCAGGCACACGAACGGTATAAAGTGCAGGCCAGAAAGGTAACGAGTGTGATAAAAAAAAAGCAAAAGAGAATCCCAAACAGTTCTTTCAATATGCTGCAAGCAAGAAAAAACTGTACACGGCAAAATGATTTTAAGGAATGACGATGGTAAGGAGGTCACTGAATCAGTCGATATAGTGGAGTTACTGAGCACGCACTTTGCAAAAGCATATCATCCAGGTGGTGACATTGAAAAAATGAAGGAACCATTAGTTTATACAGGAATAGTGATGAATGAAGTGGAGGTGACTAGTCTATTACAGAACCTTAATGTGAACACATCTGTGGGATTGGATGGTATAGCGGCACAGGTCTTGCGTGAAGCGGCTAAAGAATTATCAGTGCCTTTGACCATGTTGTTTAATCTGAGTCTCAGGTCTGGTTTAGTCCCGAAGGTGTGGTTTGATTTGCCTGTTTGTTTGATTTAGGTAAGATTTGCCATCTTACCTAAAAATTGTACCTAAATAGCTAAAATTCTGCTTGTACACAACTTATACTAGAGGTTCACCACTCTGAGTGGAGAACCTATGGTACAAGTTGTGTACAACTACTCCAAGTTGTTTCCAATGTTCCTGCCTATTTTCTCTTTTTATTGCCGATTTTCATACCTAATTTATTACATCAGTTATTCAATTTAGTCTGGGAAACCTGCACACTTCTATTTAAAAAAATATAAATAACATCATCTGCATAAAGTAAACACTAAGATTAACATCTTCAATATGGATATCAGGTTTAATACCGCTTTCCTTCATTACACAATCAATATAGATTATGGATAACAGGGGAGGTTAATGTGTATCCTTGTCTCGCACCTGATTTAACATTAAATCCTCTTCCAGTACTTCCTTCAGTTTTAACTACTCACTCACAACTCAAAGACTACGTATTGCTTAATATAATGTCCCATTTACACCAAATAACTGTAGCATTTTGAAGAGCTTTCTTCCTGGCACCTTGTCACATGCCTTTTCCAGATCAACAAAACAAATACAAATCCTTGTTATATTCCCAAGATTTCTCAACTATTTATCTTAAAGTGAAAATTTTATCCTGACAGCCTCTATTTGGCATGAATCCAGCATGTTTTTCACCAAGCTTTCCTTCCACAATTTTAACTTTTTCTGCAGTATACTTGGATGATCTTACCAGGAACACTCAGATTAATTCTCACAATGTTTTCTTTTCATAGCTTAACACTATGAGAGATCTACTCCAATCATCTGAATTCTTCAGTGCAGCAATGAAGAGGCATAGCTAAGGAGGGGCGGTCTGCCCCGGTCAACACTTTGAACCATTTTGAACTTGCGCAGTTAATTCTAAGATACAGTCTCGAGAACTCATTTCCAAATACACTTTCGTCTCTTTTTATGCAGAATTGAAGTTATGCAGTGCACGCCCATAGATACTAGACCTTTCAACACTTCTGCACATGTCAACAGGAAAATCCATTCCGATAATAGGGCAATTAGGAAAAATTTTTCCCAAACTTTTCCTACGACAGAAACACTTCACAAATCCTGAAATTTTCATGGAACACCTCGGTTATTTTGTAATATATTCATTAATAATTAATTGTTAATTTAGCTGATTGTTATTAATAATTAATAATTGTTGATTAATTAATAATTAATTAAATTTGGCCCAATGGAGGGAAAAAAAAGCACCAAAGAAAAGCAATTTCTTTGGAAATGAAAATTGCAATTTTAGATCGTTTAGTAAAAGGAGGCTCTACTCTATCAAAATGATAAACATTTTGGCGATTGATTAATTTAGGAGAATCTACTATAAAAGCAATTAAAAAGAATGAAGTCGCAATAAGAAAATCTGTCATTTCTGACACAAAACTAAGTGCCAAATTATCATCTTACTCAAGAGATGCTTTATTAGAAAACACGGAACAAGGCTCGTAATTTGGATTGAAGAATTAACTCAAAGAAGAATTCCTATAAGTGGTTATTTAATTAAACAAAAAGCTCTTCTGTTTTATGAACAGATGAAGCCTTTGGAGCCGTTTACTTCTGCTTCCCAGGCTGATAAAGAATTTTCGGCTAGCAAAGGATGGTAAACCGGGTTTTTAAAAAGGAATGCACTTCATAACGTGAAGATTACAGGCGAGGTTGCAGCAGCAGCCAAAAATTTTCAAGAGAAGTTAGTCAAAATTATTGAAGATGGTGGATATTGTCCCGATCAAGTGTTTAACACTGACGAAACAGGATTGTTTTGGAAGAAAATGCCTAGTCGAACTTACATCACAAAGTGTGAGAAAAAAGAAAGTGGATTTAAAGCAAGCAAAGATCGAGTAACATTGTTACTTTGTAGCAATGCATCAAGAGATCGAATGTTGAAATCCCTCCTAGTAAATCGATTTCTAAGACCACGTGCTCTAAAAGGCAAAGATCTAAAACAGCTGCCAGTACATTGGATGACTAATACAAATGCCTGGGTAACAACTGCTGTATTTACTGAATCGTTTGTTTATTTATACTGTATTTATTCAATAATTGCTTTATACGAGAAGTGGAAACATATATGAAGCCAAAACCTCTCGATTTTAAAAAGTTTTCTTAATTGTTGACAATGCACAAAGTCAGCCGCATTTAGAACAACCAAATGTGCAGGTAGTGTTTTTTCCACCCAATACAACAAGAATTATTCAGCTATTAGATCAAGGTATAACTGCTACTTTTAAAAAATATTACGTTAAGCACACTTTTCAATTTATATTGGATAAACTAGAAAATGAATCATTAACAGTAACTGACGTTTGGAAAAAATTTTCTATTTTGGACTGCTTGAATCATGTTGCATCTGCTATCGCTGAAATAAGACCACAAACTTTAAATGCTTGCTGGAAAGCAGCTTGGCTTGAATGCATTGCAAACAATACAACCATGCAAATATCTACATTATCAGCTGAGCACATGAAATTGGTGGAGAAGGTTTTGATACATTTAGCCAGAACGATGTAGACGAGCTGCTCGTGGATAATGCCTTAAGTGACGATGATATTATTGGATATCGATTAACTTTAGATATCGTCGAAGATCAAGAAAACGATAGTGAAGCGAAAGAAAAACCTGTCCTCCTCACTGTAAATATAATTCGAGAATCTTGAACAGTGCAATAAATTTGAAAATCATTTTCTTGTTAAGATACAAATTCGAGCCTTTAAATTCCAACGTGAGCTGAAGAACTGTATGTCTGGATATCGTGAGCTATATAAAAAATTAGTGAAATCATCATCGCAAAGTTTAATCACTGGTTACATTGTCAGAAGAAAAAAAACAGCATAGAACGAGGGTGAAGCTAATTCTGTTTGTGAAGAACCATTGCCTTTACCATACAGATCTGATGCTGACTATCTCTTCTGGTGATGAAAGTGATTTTGCACCAGTTCACAAACATTGCAAAACATTGTCTAATGACAATGATAATTCTGATGACAAAATGTTAAAAAAAAAAAAAAAAAAAATTACTGTACTTTTCAATAAAATTAAATGAAGAAAGCTTTAAAACAAACTTAGGCATTCTTATTTTCCTGAATTTTCATAAACTTTTTTTTTTTTTTTTTTTTTTTTTATGCGATTTTAGGTTTATTTTAATTCATTCTTTCGGTTTTAGAAAATTATGGAATGTATCCCCGATTTTTCAATGTAAGTTAGGCCTTTTTTGTGTGATTTTTTATATGCAGTTTTCTGTGGAACGTAGCTACCGCATAAAAAGAGACCCAACTGTATTGTAATACTACTGTGAATTTTCCTCACAATATTGCTGTAAGTGTTGCTAGTTGCAAGGAGTTTTTCTAAATAAACTATATTAAGAATTATCTACATTATTATGAAATAGACTTCGCCAATGTCATCGACGATTGTGCTAACAGAAAAGCAAGAAAAATAACATTTTGGAATGTTGAAATTAAAGTTTTACTTCAAAATTAAAAATGGTGTTTTAATTTATTTCCCTATACGTCGTTTTGACTTTTTGTAGTATTTTTGGTGTGTATTGAGAGGGGGCGGCAAAAGCTCTAGCTACACCAATGTAGCCATGGTAAGCATGAAGGGAAAAGAAACTTCTTTTGTAGATTAATTACAAGGATATGGGAGGTATGATCATGGCCTAGAGGCTGGAAGCAGTTAGTTTTCATACCAATGCACAATGGAGATATGAAGAATTGCAAGAGCTATAGAACTATCATTTTAATCTCTCATGCAAGCAAAATTTTAAGGATCATTTTAAATATATTGGATTGAGGCCAAAGATAAGATAGAGATGCCAAAGGATCAAGCAAGTTTTCCTTTGCCTTATATAGATTATTGAAAAGTATAAAAGAATTTAGACTACAGGAATGCGTTTCATAGACCACTCCAAAGCTTGACTATTAAGCATATGAAATTGTGGGAGGTAATGAGAATAATAGGTTTTCCTCCACACATTATCAGGTTCGATAGCTAACTTATACAGTAAGTAAGTAGTCATGCTAAGAACAGGTGTTGGATTAACTGACTGGCTAGGTTGCCTACTTTCTCCTCACCTGTTTAATCTAAGCTGAGGCCGTCATGTGTATAGCATTTGATGAGCTTAACACAGGACTTAGGATAGGTGGCAGATTGATTAGTAGCCTGAGGTAATGATACAGTACTCCTTTATAATGAAAAGGAAGAAGCAGAATGAATCCTTGACAAAGTTAATGAGATCAGCATGAAGAGAGGACTTCAACTCAATCCTAGCAAGACAGATTATGGTTCTGAAAGGAAATATAGACAGAGAAGCTCCTGAGAAAGAAGTGTACCTTAATGGAAAAGTATTGAGGAGGTCAGAAAGTTCAATGACTTTCGATCCATTATTAACGTGAAGAATTGCTGCTGTTCAGAAGACATCAGAAGAAGAAGATTAGGTGACTAAAAAACAACAGTTGGAGACCTGTCTAAAATCTGGAAGGAAGGATGTACCTACACAGGAACAAAGTTGGAGATTCTGGATGCAGCTGTTTTTCACAGCAGCAACTTATGGATGTGAGACTTGGAACCTTAAGAAGTCTGATAGGAAATGATAGCTGCTTTTGAGATGGTGTTACAGAAAACAAACTATTGAGAATATCATATACTGAAAGGCAATCAAATGAATGGGTCAGTAGAACTTTAAGGCTCCTTAAAGATATTGACAGAAGAAAGTTGTAATACTTTGGACACATCAAAAGAATGGACTTCTCAAAACAGTAACAGAAGGTAAAGTTTGTGGAAAAAGAGGAAGGGGTAGACCTTCAATGCGATGGATGGATGGTGTGTCTGATCTTCAGAGTTGAAGCCTAGAGAAGGGCATACAACAGACCCCTTGGAAAGAATTGGTGTGGTATATCAAGGAACAGAGTAACCACGTGACATCTGATGTCCAATGAATAGATAGATGGATAGCCATGGTAAAACTTTTATGTCCATATTTGATCATTTTTGGTCAAACATCTAGTACTAACATTACTCCTGACTGCATTTCTCTTGAAAGTTTTCTATTACCATGTTGTCAGTGCTTGTTTCATTTAGCAATCCTTCAAAGTGATTACTCCAGACACCTAGAATATCAAATATGTAATCTTCACCATCCGATTTCTTTTATAGTCCTCTTCTTGCTGATGTTTATTTTCTGCATTCTCACCAGTCTTCCCATGACTTTTGTTTAGCTAGTTTTACCGGTGTGCTTTGTTTTCTAGCATTATTCTTGCCAGGAACTTTCAGTACACTTTCTTGATATCTTGACTGCCTCTAATTTCCAGGTTCTACTATGGAGTTTTCTAATTTTTTGATCCTTGCAGACATCACCAAGTCTCTGTCTGAATCAACGTTTAATTCAAGGTCTGTCACTGAACCTCGAAAGTGTTTACAAACTCAATTATGTATTCAAGTCTATATACTTCGCATATGACAGCTGTTCTGTATTGATTTCTTTTAAAACTTTCCCCACACGCTCCTTTTTTTGAATATGAAATGAAATTTTATCCTGCTCAAAACTAGATGGTGATCACTTCCAATCTCAAATCTTCTATATACTCATGTCTTGAACCAGTGAGAAAATATCACTATCAATATAATAAAAAATAAATCTCATTGACTATGCTATTTCTTGCATCATCTTTTCTCCACATGAAGTTATGCATGTTTTTATGTTGGAACATGATGTTAGCAGTAACAAGTCCATGTGCTGATCATGGACTAGTCATTGCTAACATTCATGAGTAACTCCTGCATTTTCTCTCAGTTCATTCACTGAACTGAGAGAAAACTAGTAATCCAACTGCATAAAGAAAAGGGCAAACTATAAGATTGCAATTTGCTGAGAAGCGCTTGGTGCCAAACTATAAAACATCGAAATATCAAGTACAAGTAGATTTCTCCGAGCCTCTACAAGGTATGTGTCTGGAGGTGAATAAAGTACGTGAAGAGGTTACTGTGGATCTTGAATGGTGAAATCCATATCAGTGGTCACTGATAAGTTGACAATTGATGACCTCCATTATTTCAGACAATACTGAGGTGATAGAGGAACTGGCGATGATTAAAAAGGTACACGACATTTTTGGAACTAGCTATATATGGATGACTGTTTTGATGCTGTAAGGTGGATACCAGCAAAGCACAACAATATGCAGATGAAAAGAATAGGTGCTAGTTCCAAGTACATCAGAGCACAACTGAAAGGATTCCATTAGGATCGGAAGCCTTTTTGGTATACAGGTTTTTCAAGATTCTTCTATCTTTCAAAAAAAGAAGGTGAGAGTAGATATGCAATGCAATGACCAAGATAAAGAAGGAAGCAATTTGTCTTGGTCATCTATTCCAGTGGATGAATGGAATGAATGTCCGTGCAGTTAGCCTATGGCTATGAACTTTGCAACCATATGCCTGCAGAAGGAGTGTCCTAGGTTCGATTCCCATCAACGATGTGAGGAGCTTAAAGATCTTTCTCATCCATAACCAAGATAGCCAGTCTTGGGCATGGACAGCAGGGTTTTAAAACTTTTGCTATACATTCACTGATGCCTTGTACATAAGGGATAGTAACGTGCGTTATTTCCTCTGTGTTTGAAGAAGAAGACATTAAAACTACTCAAAGTTCTTTCAATCCCTTCTGATGGCTCTTCTGGTGAACTTCAACAATTTCTCACTAAGTTAAAACGCATTTCATCCTAGGATCAAGTTTACCCTAGAAGTAGAATCAAATAAGCAGTTAGCCTTTTTAGATCTTCTAATTCTTCGCCAACCAAATGGTAACCTACATTTCTCAGTTTATAGAAAGAAGACTCATACAGGCCATTATATCCATGCAGAATCTCATCACCATCCCAGTCAAAAGGCAGGAACTATTAAAACACTGGTTCATCGGGCCCACTCCTTTTGTTCTACAGACGATCTTTTACAGAAAGAACTACAATACATAACTTCTTCCTTTCTATCTAATGGTTACAAGAATTGCTTCATTGAAAGAACTGAGTAGTTTTAATATGTCTTCCTCTTCAAACACAGAGGAAATAACGCACATTACTATCCCTTATGTACAAGGCATCAGTGAACGTATAGCAAAAGTTTTAAAACCACTGAATATTTTTGTTGCCTTTCGACCGTTTAGAAAAATCTCCACCTTTCTCACTTCACAGATCCGACGGCTTACGTCTATCCCCTTTATGGGAGATAGTACTTTACAAATCAGCTAATCTTTCCTAACTTTTTATTGTATTAATTTTTATTTTTATTTTTATTTTTTTAGGAAAGTTATTGACCTTTAGTTATCTTACACCAGCTACTTAGGTGGCGCTTTTTGGAATTGTCAGTTAATGTTTAATTTTGAGCTTAATGTACTGAAGATGCCTGTGACACACAGGCAAAAATTATACTAATAAATAATCTTTCTACGCGAGTTTTTTCCGTTATTTATTGTGTGCCAGAAGATAAGCTTTATCTTCAGGTGATATTTCAATACTATGATCTGAGATTTGAAAGCATAGATAGACAAAAATTAGCCAACAGTATTGGCAAGGGACCAAAAATATAACCACCATTGGCAAGGTGCTGGTTTTCTACATTTAACCCCTTCAAAGTCAGACTTAACTCCATTAATGATGGCCTTGCAAGTGTTATGAACTTCGGAGTGGGCTGTGAATGAAGCTAGAGTTTTTGTCTCAACCAACTTACTATAAGCTATTTGGTTTTTTTGGACTGCCCAAGCACATTTTCTGGAAAAACCATTGCTTGGATGAGAATTCTGAGCTAAGACATGAAGGCCTTCATTCCATTATGAATAACTTCTGTAACAAGATCACAATTGTTTGGATCTGAGAATGGAAACAGTAGTCTGACGATGTTAGAAGAGTAAAAATCTGATATCTTCCCGCTTGTCATACCACAGTACATGAGGTTGTGAATGGTTAAGAAAAGGGTGTTCCACTAAAGATAAAACATGGATAAGATTATGATCTACAGTTTCAACAGGAGCTGTCACCCTCAATAGTGTACCTACGAAGGAGAACTGGAAAGATCCAAAGTGTTGGATAAGTGGAGATTTATCAAGAATTCTCGTTGGGAGACAATTTGCTTTAGGTCATCACTTAAAAAATACCTCCACACCTCTTTCAGCTTGGTCAGTGGAGATGAAAGGGAGAGAGTTGTGGACATTAAAGTCACCAAGAAAAAAACATGCTAGGGAATTTGGATTGCAAGAAATGAAGCTTCAAGGATAAGAAGGCAAAGGACAACTGGGAGAATGGTAAATACAGCAGATGAATGATACATAATGAAGCTAAGAAATCTTAAGCCATAAAAGGTCAAAAAAAAAAAAAAAAAAGGGAAGATTCAAAATTAAACATCCTCTGTCAAGAAATATCAGCGTGCACAAAAGCACAGATACCAACATCTTGGCAGAAGGAATCACACAATGTATACTTTGAACAGTATAGACAGTAGCAATGGAAGAGTTTGAAGGATAGTTTGAAGGATTTTGGTCAAAAACAAAAGATCAGGTCTGCAGATGATGGTGCACATGATTTAGGTTGGTGTTTATATTCCACATTCACTTGACCAATGAATGTTGGTCAAGTGAATGTGGAATATTTTTTTTTTGTAAGATTTTGGGGAGTGGCGTTAATTTTAATCTGTGTATTTATTTAGGTTTGCTGTTATATTAATATTTCAAAAGGTGAAGAGAAAACAAGGAGAGGAACATAATATCGAAGAAGATACTCTTTTGTCCACAGCCTCCATGTCATAACATTTCCTCCACAGTATCTCGTCTACCATTACACATCCTCTCTCCACGCACAACCTGGCGCTGTAAATGGCAGCAAGATTATGCACCAGCTAATTAGGAAGCCTCCAAGATGCATTATGGTTATCATCAGGTTCGGTCACATATGCTATTGGTAGCCATCCTGCCGAAATGCTTTACTGCTGGACCCTCAAAGATGAAAGGTTCTGGATCTTCATGATATCACTCATGTAGCATGTTGGAAGATGAGGAGGAGGGAGATGAGCAAGAGGCCATCCCTGTAAGTTGTGTAAAAAGTGTGATAAAGAATTTTTTTTTTTTTTTTTTTGTTGAAATTCATGGGTGATGGAATAAGTGATAGTGTGCTAATGAGTTTGGTGAATCAATGGAAGTTTCTTCATAATAATAAATTACAGTTATTATTTAGTATAAATTCCTAATCCACCTAAGCAATAAATTCTATATTTTACAGAATTTAGTAATATTACTGATCTTATACAGAAAAAAAAAAAACCAACACTAACGAACCTTTTCTCACCAGTTCGTGCCATCTATCACAAATTCATGCAGAAGAAATATTTAGTTCTGCTGCATACAACAGATTTTTAAATAAAATGTTCATCAGAACTGGCATCTAAAAAAGCTCTGCTACTTTAGCATTTTCACTAAACAGCACAAAAAAAACTTCAAGTTAATGTTAGAACTAAACACAATGCTATTTCCATAAATTTTCTTCCTATTATTAAACTTGAATACGATATAAAATAGTACTTGAATTTCAAGTTATCTCAATCCTAATAAAGAGAGATATTAACTTAATATGATATACTAACAGTTATCTCGTATCACACAAAGTTGTATTTCACAAATGGAAAGAAAGTTAACAAAAAAAACCTAAATTAATATAAATAACTTGCATAAAAATAAGCATTATTTATATAAAATGTTCAATGTTTCACAGGCATCTCCAGTATCAAACACAGAACAGAATAACATACAAAAACAAAGAAAATTGACATTACAATTCAGTAAGTTAAATGGTCAATTAATTCATAGAAAAAAATAAAAAATAATAAAAGCTGAACAGGTTAATAGTAGCACTATGTCCCATAAGAAAGACAAATGTAGGCCACTGGACCTGTTCAAATTAGGATGATTTAATAATGTTTTGCAGCTTTCCTTAGAAAGAATACCGAAGAGAATTTATGAGGACCTCATGTTGTCACGTTCTGCAAAGCCAGACCATTAAGATTTGTCAAAACTATGTATTTTATGTTCTTTGTGAAGATAGGCAGATCTGAAGTGTCCAAAATATGATAAGTCACATGAGCAATGAATATGGTAAACACCTGGAAAGTTTATAATAGAGGAAGTTTGACTGAGTGAATAAAGTACAAAAGGAAATTGTTATTCCTTCCTTTTCTCAAATGCAAATTTCTTGAAGGAAGAAGAAATTAGAAAGTAAGTTTACTTAACATGCATAATAATAAAACTTTGTGTACTTTATGTGTAAGTTATGTGTTAATTCAGTTATTTATATATATATATATATATATATATATATATATATATATATATATATATATTAGGGTTACCAAGTAATTTTATAAACTTGGTTATTTTATGGTTATTTCCCAAGGTAAAAAAAAAAAACCTTATTTACACACATACATACAGGGTGTTCGGGATAAATTTGACAGTTTCGTAAGGAAAAAGAAAATCTTCTTTGTATCTATTAAATTTAATGAATTGACAAAAAAACATTACAGGCAGAGTTAATTACAATACTATCAACAAGATTTACTCAAAATAACCACCATTAGCATCGATCACAGCTTCAATTCTGCTTCGGAACCTCGAACAAGCTGATGCTACAGTCTCCCTGGGAAGGGCCGCAAAAACTGTTTTAATTTTATCCATTAACTGGGCTTTTGTATTACTGGAAGTGCGATTGGTGTCTTTTTCAACTGCGCCCCATACAAAATAATCCATGGGGTTAAGGTCAGGGGAGTTTGGAGGCCAAACATTTGGACTGGTGAAGTCGTAGAAATTTTCAGACAACCATTTTTGACTTTTCCCAGAGGTGTGGCAAGGGGCCGAATCCTGCTGCCATACATACGGCCTACCATTGGCTACCCTTGTTATCCAGGGCTTGACTACAGTTAGCAACTCCACGAACAAAGCCCGAATTCCAATGCCAGGGTTCTTCAACACCTGTTCCTGCAGATTTGCGAGGAATTCTGCTGTACGAACGCAATCAGATCGTCTGCTAGGGATCTTTCTTCTTGCTACATCCTCGTAGTCACCATTGCAAGTCTCTAGTTCATGCCTGATTGTTTTTACTGTATTCAGGGAGCATTGGGCAGCAGTCGTAATATCCTTATTTTGATGGCGGGCACGAATCATCATGATACAAGTTATTCTCTTCCATGATTCAGGTGGGTTCCAGCTATCCATCCTTTCTGACATCTTGTATATGAATGAAGAAGGGTCCAAACTTTTAAATGAAGAGAAGTGTGTGTTAATACATGTAACTTACGGAAAAATATAATTAATTATAAATATGTCAAATTTATCCCGAACACCCTGTACATATTATTATTACTATTATTACGTGCAACTCCAGGGAGTCATTAGACTCATCGAGGGAGGCCCCAAATCATATTCATCACAACAATTCGACATTCATACAGTATCTATCATACCTCGCCTTAAACTCATTCACTGTCACAGCATCCACCACAGACTCAGGGAGTGCATTCCACTCATTCACTACTCTAAAAGTAAAGAACCCAGCTCTAACACCTTTACTAACCAAACTTTTGCCCAGTTCCCATGGATGTCCCCTAGTCCTCCCACAACCAGCCCTGTTCTCAAAAATATCTTCTGAATTAATTTTATAGAAACCCTTCAGTAATTTGAATGTCTCAATCATATCTCCCCTCCTCCGCCTATCAACCAATTTTTGCAACCCACAAATCCTCAACCTGTTCTCATAAGGTTCATTCCACAGACCTGCTATCATCTTGGTCACTCACCTCCACATATACATATATATACACACAGAAAGTATTTACCTTGGTTATAATAAATGTTCAAGATACCAAGCTATTTTAAACCTGGTTTTACTCCATTTCCCAAGTCAGCAAACAGACAAACAAGTCAAGTTTGCGCCTGCAAGTGTTGCAAGTCTAGCTGACCCTGCACGTAGTGCAAGACCAAGGCAATTCATGGTAAAAGTAGAATAAGCTCTGATCACTAATCTTAATATTTACCCTTAATTCAAAGCACATCTCCTGGAGGAGATGTATGATGCTTTGTATTAAAGGCAAGGGGCCTACCCGGACCGGTTTCGACCTTATGAATAAGTAAAGCCGTCTCTAAAAATTCGGACGATCCCTAGGCCACTAAACTGTGGGTGAAAGACCATCCATCTCGGCGTTGGCTCTACTTGGTGATGGCCTTCCACCCACCACCACCAACACCAAGCAGAACCACTCATATTCCGAAGAAAAGCATTCACCGACAAAGCCCATCACCGGGCCGTGCCGGAAAACACTTTCCCCGGAGACTCAAATTGCTTCCTTAAGACAAAAATCTTAAGAGCGCGAACTCATAATAGCCCCCACTGGTTTCAACCTTTATTGGGGTCTCATCAGTGGGAGCCAGGCTAGAAATACCAAGATTTTAGTAATACAGAGCTTATAAGTATTTTACTAGAACAAGTTACCATAAGGTGTTTTAACCTTATTAAAACAAAATGTCAGGAGGAGATAAAATGCAGAAAGTATTTTACCTTGGTTATAATAAATGTTAAAGATACCAAGCTATTTTAAACCTGGTTTTACTCCATTTCCCAAGTAAGCAAACAGACAAACAAGTCAAGTTTGCAAGTCTAGCTGACCCTGCACATAGTGCAAGACCAAGGCAACTCATGGTAAAAGTATAAAATAGTTTAAATAAAATTCTTAGTAAATCTACTTAGATCTACTAATCTTAGTAGATCTACTAAGATTAGCTCTGATCACTAATCTTAGTATTTACCCTTAATGCAAAGCATATCTCCTGGAGATGTATGATGCTTTGTATTAAAGGCAAGGGGCCACTACCCAGACCAGTTTCGACTTTTATTGAGGTATCATCAGTGGGAGCCAGGCTAGAAATACCAAGATTTTAGTTCTGGTAAAATACTTATAAGCTCGGTATTACTAAAATCTTGGTATTTCTAGCCTGGCTCCCACTGATGAGACCTCAATAAAGGTCGAAACTGGTCTGGGTAGTGGCCCCTTGCCTTTAATACAAAGCATCATACATCTCCTCCAGAAGATGTGCTTTGCATTAAGGGTAAATATTAAGATTAGTGTTCAGAGCTTATTCTACTTTTACCATGAGTTGCCTTGGTCTTGCACTACGTGCAGGGTCAGCTAGACTTGCAACACTTGCAAGTGCAAACTTACTTGTTTGTCTGTTTGCTTACTTGGGAAATGGAGTAAAACCAGGTTTAAAATAGCTTGGTATCTTTAACATATATGTGTGTGTAAATATATATGTAAATAAGTTTTTTTACCTTGGGAATAATGTATTAGGGTTACCAAGTAATTTTATAAACTTGGTTATTTTACTCCTAATCCCAAGTAAGCAAAAGGTGGTGCAACATCAGGGCAACTCATTGTAAAGGTGGGTAAAGCTCTGATCGCTATTCTTAGTATTTTCCATAATGTAAAGCACATCTCACTAACAGATGTATACTGCAATACATTATGGGTGGGGTCACTACGCAGACCGGTTTCAACCTTTTTTGAGGTCTCCTCAGTGAGTAGCTAGACCCTAAATACCAAGGTTTTAGTAATACAGAGCGTTATCAACTTTACCTATACAAGTTGCTACAAGGTGTTTTTATTTTGAATAAGAATCTCTGGAGGAGATATAGATGTAAAGTTTTTTTACCTTGGGAATAATGTATTAGGGTTACCAAGTAATTTTATAAATTATTTTACTTCTAATCCCAAGTAAGCAACAGTTAAGTTTGCACCTGAACGTAGTTCAAGTCTAAACGTGGTGCAACCCATAATGTATTCAGTATATATCTCTTAGTGAGATGTGCTTTACATTATGGAAAATACTAAGAATAGTGATCAACTTTACCCACCTTTACAATGAGTTGCTCTGGTGTTGCACCACCTTTAGGCTTTAACTACATTCAGGCGCAAACTTTAGAGAGAGAGAGAGAGAGAGAGATGTGGAAACTAAATCAAATAAATAGAATTAAAAAAGTGGGGGTAAAAGAAAAAAATCTATTAGGAATTATAGACATGTTAACACGAGAATATTTTAATATTGTCCAAATATTTCAGTCTGAAACTAACAGACTATCTTCAGTGGCTACATAGGAACAGTTTTTAACAAGGTGGAATACCAACAATTGATTATTCAAAAGTAGAACGAGCTGTGTGATGTTACATTTGTAAGCATTAAAGAGGGAGAAATTTTCAGAGTGATGGTTAAATTATAGGTATTAATTCACAATTTCATATAATAATCTTCATTTATAAATACCATTAGACTAATATAAAAATTAAAAGTCTCAATTAAAAAAAAATATGGAAAAGTTTAATCTGGATAACACATTAAAATATATATATATTTTTAATTGAGACTTTAATTCCTACATTAGTCTAATTTTATTTATAAATAAAGATTATTATATGAAATTGTGAATTAATACCTATAATTTAACCATCACTCTGATGAAATTTTCCCTCTCTTTAATGCTTAGCAATGTAACATCACGTGGCTCGTTCTACTTTTGAATGATCAATTGTTGAGATTCCACCTTGTTAAAAACTGTTCCTATGCAGTCACTGAAGATAGTCTGTTAGTTTCAGACTGAAATATTTTGACAATATTAAAATATTCTTGTGTTAACGTGTCTATAATTCCTAATTATAATGTCACAAGTGTCTCTCAAGAGTAAAAATAAAAAATTTAAGCTATGTATGCATATTTAACTCCTTCAAATTTATGATCCTGGTAAGATAACAGCAGCAATCTATAATACATATCAAACTCCAACATGTATGAATAAATGATTATAATATGTATACATGAGGAAAGGGAGGTCACTGTCCATAGACATTAAAAAGAAAACCTTACATGAATCAGTAATTAACAATACCAAAAAATGAGGGAGGGGAATCAGAAGCTATTATTCCAGGGTTATTACCAACATTATGGGTTAAACATCTGTAGGAGGATTCGTTATTAGACATTTCTTATATGGAACTGGGATGAGAGGGGGGGAGCAGAAAAAGTGTGAATAACCAAAAAGAACAGAATCCTGTAAAACTTCATAACTGTGCAATTGTTAGACAATCGGAGTCAAAATTTAAAAAATAAATAAAAATGGCACTTAAGAAACAAAGACCATGAAACAACGAATTACTCTATTTTTGCAACATGCGAATGTCAAATTAGCCAAAACACTCAATGGGCACGTCTGACTGCAAGGAAACATTGATAATCGTCACTAATCATGGAATTAAATATTTGGTCCGCTTTTATGAATGTTTACTCCAAATTCAATAAGTATATATTTAAAAAAACTTATTAGACACGTACAAAAACAACTTATAGCATAAATAAACATGCGACATATATTTATTTCGTTTCGAACTGATAATGGCGCAATATCTTCAGAAAACAAATAACCACGGCGCAAACAGTCAAAACTGTTTGTTTACTATCAATTTAAGTCACGTTAAGTATTCATTTCCTTAAAGAAAGAGATATATAATAATAATAAACTTTGTGATAGAGGAACTAGGCGATTATCTTGTAAGAAATACATCACAGGATGAAAATTAACAAAAGTAAACTTACCGTTTGAACTGGATCAATTTCTACTGTGAAAGTGTGCTGCTGAAGCGTTTTCAGAGTAACCAACATCTTCAAATGACTTAATAACAATTAAATGAGACTAAAGAAATCTTTTACATTTATACTACTCCACCGCCATTAGTAGTCGAACATAGTTGGGTAAAGATATTAAAAACATACAATAGGTAAAAATTGCAAAAGACACCAGGACGCCTTCTAATTTTTTTAAAAAAACAGAACTCGGGCAAAAAGGAAATTGAATAGTATTACTATATATCACTCCTTCGCAACGTGCGCTCCAATAAAGCCAGCATTTCTATAGCGCCATCTGATATATTTCATTTTTCATATTAATAAATAATATAGAAAACCTCAGATAACAATTTTTTAAAGGGCGTATTTGCTGAATTAAAATTAAGGAAAAGATTGTAACTCATCCATGTTTTGCTTATGATACGGTTCAATTGGCCGAAGCAACAGAAGAACTAGAAATAAAATTAAGAGAATTAGCTCAAGTGTCGAGTCAAACTGGATTGAAGATGAATATAACCAGGCGAAAGTAATGATGAAGGACAATTTATTATTATTATTATTATTATTATTATTATTATTATTATTATTATTACTACTAGTAGTAGTAGTAGTAGTAGTACATAGCTATCTCCAAGGAGTCAGAAGACTAATAGCAGAAGATCCATTATTCATACACTTGCCATTATTCACACAATACCTATCATTGGCCAGTCTTGTTGATTGAGGGGTTAGCGTACCAGTTCTCCGATCGATAGGTTACAGGTTCGAATCCCACCGTGAGTATGGACGTTTGTGATTATCTATAGGTGGGAGATGGACATCATTCCTCCCAGTGAGACTATCTCGGTAAAAAACTAGTGGAGAACTGAAGTGGCTTGAAAACGTTCCATGTTTGGTCTCTAGAGTAAGGTTTTGGACTATGTGAAAAATAAAATAATAAATATAAAAAAATATAAAATTAATAAAATACGAGAAATATAATTCAAAATAAGAAGTCAATGGACACAACCATGGGCAAGGTGCATCATGCCATGTAATAAGTCACGTATTAGTAGTTGGTATAATTTGGAGGAACATGACGCACCCAAGTCAATGCGACTGTGTCCATATGAAAAGGCCGTGAGAAGGGAATTGATGATGAGATGATGCTGGCCTATCTGTTCGGAAAATATTTGACAAATTAGGTCATACCAGGTCAACAATGAATGACAAAAATGCTGAGATGGAAACACAGGGAGTCAAGTGCATTTTCAACCGCCAGGGCAGTACACTTTTCCAGAGGCAGATGGAATCAGAGGCGCTATAGTGCTCTGGGATCCCTTTCATTGTTTGTCTAAAATTGTCCTAATTTCTCGGGGGCAATAGCCAGAGCCTCGTGAGCCTGTGAATAAGCATGGCCTTGCCAACCGCAGTGGACGACTCAACGAACGTGACCATAAAGTGCATTGAAGGATATTACGTAAAAACCGCCATTTGTCAGCCGAGACGTTGAATACGGAGTTCAAGGCATCGACTGGAACACGAATCTGACGAAAACATTCAGAACTGAAGTTCACAACATGGATTTCCATAGTAGAATTGCAATATTCAAACCCCCACATTACCCAAACCAGCATGCAGCATAGCTCTCAATGGTGCAAAGGGTAGAGTAGGATACGGAAGCTTGGAAAGCTTTTTTTATGGAACGACTAATCTACGCCCTTTGCCAAGCATATGGACTGGTGTAGATGTGACTGATACCTGGTGAACATATGTTATCCGAGTGCGTAACCCCAACCATGAAATTTGGCCATGGCAGTGTGATTCTGTTTTTCCTGGTTTTTGCCTCGGACTTCTCTTCATGGTGCCACTAACACATCCCAGAAATATCTGAACATTTTGGAATGCATTTTCAGGTGTTTCTACGGAAATTACCATTGTCTCTTTCAGTAGGAAAACGTAACATGTCATGAGGCTGCTGCTAAAACTGTGTGGTCGATGAACATGAACATCACCACATTTGCCTCAACAGACTCCTGATCTGTATCCTGTTTACTTCTGTGTATGAAATGAAGCTTCGGTTGAGGTCAAGGGAATTCATCCCACAACAGACCAGAACCTCATTATATCTATAGAAAGAATAGTCCAAAATTCTCAATAATTAATGAATTGATTTGATTAAAGGCGCCATGGATGTTTGTTTATCCCACTACAATGTCTGTTGACTTCTTTCCAAGCAGTATAAGCACTGTCCTTTTCAAATGATTTTGCCAAGTAGAGTTATATCACTTAGTAGCCATTTCCCTTATACAACTCCGTTGTCACTTAATTCTCAAAAATAGGCAAATTACTAAGGAAAAACCTGTGTTTCCCAAAACCATTTTTCATTTATAGGGTACTATATTCCTATCCACCAAGTCCTGAATTCTGTCTTTCACCAATTTCTTCAATATTTTAACTTATATGTTAAATTATTGAAGGTATTCAATATTTTAACTATTGAATACCTTCAATAGTTAAAATATTGTTTGGTACTTCTCTCACTTGGAGCCTCATTAATGCGACATCTTTAATACAAAAAGAAAGAATTATATACTATTATGGTGGATTTTGGGAGGACAAAAAGCGTCTTCAAATGTCATGTATTCTTATTTATTTGAAGGAAAAGTTTTCCTGTGACTGAAAACATGATTCACAAATTGAAATTTATCCAGAGAAGAGAGGAAATCAGATAATAAGAAATGGAAAATAGATGTAGATGAAATAATAGGTTTCATTATTAAACCAAAATGGACATGTGGCAAACTTGGCAATATATAACAATGCAAGTAGCCGTGAATCAACAGAATACAAGTCTACAGTAGATGGTAGTAGACAAAGGGGAAGGCTAAGGACGAGATGGCAAGATAAATTTGTTAGATCCTTTGGGACATTAGGTCCCATAATTTATATTAGCTAAAGGACGTATAAGAGGGATTCAGTCCGAATGAGAAATCTTTTGACCCTCCCCACCGACTGATAATGATACATGATACTGAGAGAAAAATAAAACCCCATGCAACGTATCCGAGACCAGGGATCAATTTGGACATCAGGCTCCGTAATTTGGAATCGATTCCACCACCCGCTCCTCATTTATTCTATATCTGTAAAAGTAGAATGTAACCTTAAACAGTATATATGGATTTTCAGCCAGATGGCCTGTTACGGTCTCATGCCATCTTTTTCTTGATTTTCTAATTCTTCTTTTCCCACTTATTTTATATCAGCTAACGCCTTTTTATTCCCGTATACGGGAGTAGGCGAGGCCATTTAGCCCTATCTAACTTTTGGAGACTGAGTGGGCAGTTCAATCTCCACTGGTACCAATCGGAGATAGATGGCCCAAGGCTATCACTTATTAAGCGGTACACAGTGAAGAGAGACGGCTCAAATGTGCCGCCATCTAGTGGTCCCTAACCTTAACACAATATATTTAATGTCTGAAAATAATGTGGGTTCTGCGGTCGATTTTCTTGAGTTTACGGGACGAAAAACCCGAGTTTCCGGGAGGAAAAACCCGCTTGCCCGTGCCAGAGATCGACTAACTCGGGAACCGGTCGAAAAAAGGCTTAGAAAAATTTCCTCTAGTCGGCGACTAGATTTGAACCATCAAACCCTTTCTTCGTGCGGTCAAGCGCTGTAGAGTGCAAACACCACTTCTACTGAGCTACACAGGCTTACTTATTTTATATTTGTATAATATTTTCCGTAGTCTGCTGTTGTCCATTCGATTGAAAAAAAAAAAAAGAAAAATACACTCTATTGATGAGTCTTTGGACTCCTTGGAGATGTGTTAGATAATAGCAATGGTAATAATTTTTCCTCCATTTACTGGTTGTAATCATATGGATATATATATATATATAATATTCAATAAAAGCAATCTCCTCTTTTAGTTTAAAACCAAGAATTTGGCTTAGATATGTGGACGATATAGTCCTCATATGAGAGCATGGTATTGAGAATCTTCAAAGGTTTCACAGCCATTTAAACAACCTCCATCAGGATATAAAATTGACCATGGAGATTTAAGAAAATAGTTCCCTCTGTTTCCTTGATGTTAAACTCACCAAGACGCCTGAATCAATAAAATTCTCTATATTTAGAAAGTCATCACACACGGACAGATATTTCCATGCGTCCTCACATCATCAACTCTTGCGAATCCTGCAAGATCTGTACTATCAGATGAAGAAGAACTAAAAAAATAACTGCGACATCTTAAATGTACCTTTAAAAGCAATGGCTACTCTTTAAAAAGTATCAACAAACAATTATCCCACCGTCAAAGTAGCAACGTAGAGACACAGAACGACTCCAAAGGTTATATCTCCTTGCCATATATCAGCACACTATCCAAAAAACTGAGTAGAATCTTAAAGAAATTCAACATACAAACGTGCTTCTCGACTCTTCCAAGAATAAGATCAAGTTTCAGCAACTATAAACAATCTCACAACCTTCTACAATTTCCAGGTGTATACAAAGTCACATGTGAGTGCGGAAAACCTTACTATAGCCAAACGGAGAAATCTATTCTCCTACATCTCGAGGAGCACCAGAGAGACATTGCTTATAAGAGAACCAGAGCAACTGCCCTGTCAGGCCATGTACTGTTTTCAATAAACACGAACAACGAAAGCCGCCAACATGAAGTAAATTGGACAATAACTTCAAACCTACACGTTTGCCATGATGAGGTAGAACGCCGCATTGTAGAGTCAAAAGAATTCACCTTGGACCCTCTTCATATCAACAATAATCTCAGTTATAATTTGCCTGACTTTTTCAGCTCTACTATCAAATACTGGAGATCGCGTGGTTCCACACACACGCACAAGTGTACAACAATAGAACTTTAACACGAATTATAGCTCAAGTTCATAATAACTGTAATTTACAGTGGAATATCATAACTTTATAATTGTATAGCTTTAGAGTGTCAATGTTTATTTCAGTGTCTTTTAATATCTTTCTATGTTCTTAACGCCTTAATACATATTATAGCAGAATAAAAGAGGAGGAAAAATTTTTTGCACTTATCTTGCTTTGATACTAGGATATCTTCAAATTCCATGTTCCTGCTGAAGGTTGTTTATAACATAGGGGAAGGGAGCATGGGTGGGAGTGTTTTGACGCGGGAAGAATAAATTGGAAACCCAGGTTTATTTTAATAATTATAACGCCTTTCATTCCCATATCTTGCACTGTTCCTGCTGAAGGTTGTTTATAACATAGGGGAAGGGAGCATGGGTGGGAGTGTTTTGACGCGGGAAGAATAAATTGGAAACCCAGGTTTATTTTAATAATATAAAAAAATCAGCTAACGCCTTTTCATTCCCGTATACGGGAGTAGGCGAGGCCATTTAGCCCTATCTAACTTTTGGAGACTGAGTGGGCAGTTCAATCTCCACTGGTACCAATCGGAGATAGATGGCCCAAGGCTATCACTTATTAAGCGGTACACAGTGAAGAGAGACGGCTCAAATGTGCCGCCATCTCGTGGCCCCTAACCTTAACACAATATATTTCAGCTAACGCCTTTTTTATTCCCGTATATACGGGAGTAGGCGAGGCCATTTAGCCCTATCTAACTTTTGGAGACTGAGTGGGCAGTTCAATCTCCACTGGTACCCAATCAGAGACAGATGGCCCAACTCGGGAACCGGTCGAAAATATGTTTAGAAAAAGTTCCTCCAGTTGGCAACTAGACTTGAATCTAAGTCTAATTTCGAGCGACCACGGCCAGAGGATCAAAGCACCACTTCGAATGAGCTACACAGACCTGTTATTATTATTATTATTATTATTATTATTATTATTATTATTATTATTATTATTATTATTATTATTATAAATAATTACTCCTTATTATCTTTTAGGGCTTTTACCCGATCTATCTTTTGGAGATTGAACAGGCAGTTCAACCTTTACCAGTAGCTAATCAGAGATAGATTTCCCATGACTATCACTAATTATAGGCGACAAACGATAAAGAGATGGGAAAACAAGCGCTGCCATCTCTTTGTACCTAACCCTAACAGGATATATTACTGACTGAAATAATGTCGGTACTACGTTCGATTTTCTTGAGTTAACGGTACGAAAAACTCGAGTTTCAGGGAGATGAAACCACCTTGTCCATGCCAGAGATTAACTAACTCGGGAACCGGTCGAAGACAGGCTTAGAAAACGTTCCTCCAGTCGGCTACAAGACTTGAACTTTAGTCTATCTTCAGGCGGCCTAGCGCAGAGGATGCATGCACCACTTCCAGTGAGCTACACAGGCTTTTTATGATAATAATAATAATAATTATAATAATAACAACTATTATTATTATGATAACAAATATATAACCATCCAACATCCACTTTACAACATAAAAAACACACAGAACAGCAAAACCACTACATCACTCAGGTTGAAACCATACGATACCTTGGAATTTACTTCGATGCAGATATGAACTGGAATAGCCACATAAACCATCTACACAACAAACTCCGAACAATAAGTGTCAAACTCTACAGGTTAAAAGACATAGGTCCCATACGCCTAAAAACACTAATATACAAAGCAGTATGCCAAAATATACTAAGATACGCCATGACAACATATGCTTTCTGTGCACCCTACAAATTAAATAGATTAATGTCGCTACAGTACAAAATGACAAAATTGATCTTTTGGGAACAAAGAGAAAATCACGACCTTATATACATTGCAATGTCAGAACACAAAATACTGACAGCAAAACATTTATGTCACTATGCAGCTTTGCTAAAACATTATTTTGATACCAACTACAGGACAGTCAGAAACACATACCGTATAACAAGACGTCACACAACTAATTATATCACATATAAATACAATAATCACTACAGAAAGGCCACGCGAAACCTCTACATCCCAGACATGATAAACAAATTGTTGGATTCTGATTATGTAGAGTTTAGAGTAATTATTATTTGGTTCAGAATCCAACATGATCTTCCATCATATATGCTAGACTTCTAAATATTATTTAATGTAAACAACTTATTTTACATTTTAATATTCTTATATCTACTTTAATTTTGTCTAATATTTAATTATTTAATCAAAGATATATGCATTAATAGTAATAAGACTGTATTCAATATTATTAAGCTTTTTTAATTATTATTATTATGTTAATATTATAAGAACTTGTATTTGATAATTTAACTGCGCATTATTTGAAATGTAAATATTCTCTATTTATTCCTGTTTGTAAAGTTTAACGTTATGTAATAGCTCAATTTTATTATATTTTGTTTTGTTGTCATGGAAACGTATGTAAGCGAGCGAGCACGTTTTGGAACACCACGTGAAGTTTATTGAAAAGAGTTTTAGAAAGAAATGACGTGAGCAATTTAGGGGGGAAAACAGATATATAAGCGACGAACGCTGGAAAAAAATTAATTATTAATTTTAATTGATTAATTTTTCCATTCTCTGACTTCTGACGATGAAGACAAATATTGATTTGAAAAGTGAAACTATTTGATGAACTGAAACATCCAGTATTTGATGAAAAAAAAAAGATGGCGTCTCGCATAGTAGTCTCGCATGACGGTTGTTGTTGTGAAGAATGTTTTTTGATATCAGTGGTGATTAGTGAGTTTTAGATATTGTGAATCTGCTTTGTTTACAGAATAAAAGGTAAGAATTTAACTTTTGATAAAATTTTCTGGCCCTAGCCCGTTCTATACGCCATCATACCTTTCCGAAATATATCTTAATATTTCGTACACAAGAATGGAGAATGTAAACGATATCAAGGACGCCATTCAACAGCTAAACAAAGATATGTCACTTGACATTCTCAAATTCATCCTTAAGAAATTTGATACAGACTACCCTGGCTGCTTGAATCTCTTTACTCAAGTAAATGACACTGAAGATGATGATTTAGACATAGAAGAGGACATTACACCTGTTCTACCTACAAAGTCTCCCCGACAGCTCGATTGTTCTCATGAGGAACAATCTAATAAAAGACGAAGAACATCGGGAGGTGAACTGGAAGATAATGTATCAACTCAACAAAATCAGATCTCCCAAGACAGAAAAGAAAAGGTCCCTCCAGTTATCCTTCGAGACAAAAACAAATGGACCTCAGTCTCAAGATCCCTAGGAGATCATAATATCAATTTTTCCTGGGCAAGAAATACGGAAGAGGGTGTAAAGATCCACCCTACCACTGTCACCGATTATCGCTTGATGACCAAATTGTTTGACAACTCCAAACTGCCCTTCCACACCTTTGCGCTAGCAAGCGAGAAGAACTTAAAGGTAGTTCTAAGAGGAGTGACTGAAGGCATCTCAACTGATGAGATTACAGCTGACCTCATCAATCAAGGACTGACTCCAACCAAAGTCACTAGAATGTTGAGATCAGATAAAACACCAATGCCACTGGTGTTGGTCGAAATCTCTAATACACAAAAAAAGCATCTATGAATTAACGGACATCTGTAAGCTTAAAATCACAACCGAACCTCTAAGGAAGAAGGCATCGGCAGGGCAGTGCCACAGATGCCAGAGGTTCGGGCATGCCCAAAAACTGTGCAGAGCTGCATATAGATGCCTAAAATGCGGTGAGGGTCATCAAACCAACTCCTGCACCAAACCCAGGTCAACACCTGCCTGTTGTGCCAACTGTAGAGGACCACACCCCTCTAATTACAAGGGTTGCCTTTTCCATCCAAAAAACCGTGGATCATTAAGAAGTAACCACGCTCCTCCAAGAAATGACACAATGCACATCCAAGAAGTCCGCCCTCCAGAACATATTACCTCACATTCAACATCACAGGAAGGCACTAGACCATCAACCATGTCCAAATCATATGCAGAAGCGGTAAGAACCCAGACTTCTTCATCACAAGAGCGAACAAGCTCTAATCTCACTTCAGCTTTAACCTCGTCACTTGCAACAATGCTGCATGAATTCAGCAAAGCAAGCACCTCACCATCCTCCAGAAAAAGATTCTACCTAGAAACCCAATCCATACTAACAGCTCTCTATAATGTTTAAAAAATTTAAACCAAATTCTCTCATGATAACAGCATGGAATGCCAATGGCTTAACAAACAAAATTCTCGAGCTGCAAGAATTTGCAAAAAGATACAATCCAGACATAATCCTGATCAGTGAATCCCACCTCAGACCATCAAACAATCCAAAACTAAGAGGTTATATTTTATACAGGACAGACAGACTTAACTCTAGTGGAGGTGGAACAGCTATCTTTATCAAAAATTATTTAAGCCACAACTCGCTGACCAACCCCCAAACTCTAAACCTTGAGGTGACGGGTGTGGAGGTGCACACAAATAACGCTGGCAAACTCAAAATCTACGCAGCGTACAATCCTCCCAGTATTCCACTATTGACAGCAGACTTAGACTCCATCCTCGGCTCCACAGATTCCATAATCATAGCTGGAGACCTTAACTCTAAACATACGGCTTGGTTCAGTTCGTCAATCAACACCAAAGGACGTACCTTATACAACTACACATTACTCAACTCATCAATAGTAGCTGGACCCACTGACCCCACCCACTACAGCCCATCAGGAAGTTCTGATGTATTAGACATAGTTATCCTCAGAAACATCAAATATCAATACCAGCTGGAGACAGTAGAAGAGCTTAACTCAGATCATAATCCCATCCTACTCAGGTTAGGACTTCAAGACCAACTCTCTCCCCATCATTCTTTCATACCATGGGACAAGCTCTCTAAGGTTCTTCCAATCCACATCGGTCCTCCCCCTGTCATTCGTAAAAAAGAAGAAATAGATCAAGCTGTAAACAACTTAACTAGGCAAATCAACACAGCAATAGCATCAGTCACTCAAACCACTGTCTTCCACGCTTCCAAGATCCCAGAAGAGATAATGGACCTGATTAGAGCCAAAAACAAGGCCAGAAAGCGATATCACAACACCAGAGCCCCGCAGGACAAAGCAACCTTAAACACTTTGAACAGACAGGTTCGAGAAGCCCTCCAGGTCCACAGAAACTCCAAATGGGAAACCAAACTGAAAGAAATCAACCCAGAAGATAACTCCATGTGGAAGTTTGTAAAATCTCTTCGTACCAAAAGACAACCACTTCCCCCTTTAAAGACCAATCTTGGAGTTGCACACACAGATGAAGAAAAAGCAGAAGCCCTAATTGACAATCTGGAAAATCAATGCAGCCCATCTTATGCAAACTTAAATATCAATCTTATTTACAAAGTCCATCGTAAAGTTAGAAATGCACTAAGTCAGCTTAAGGATGATTCAGAAACCATCATCCCCACATCTCCAACAGAAATAATAAATATCATTTCCCATCTGAAGAATAAAAATGCCCCCGGCCCTGACGGCATTACCAATAGAATAATAAAGCTACTCCCACGGAAAGCCATAATTCATCTAGTTAATATTACCAATTCCATCTTAAGATTCCAATACTTTCCCTCTGATTGGAAAGTCGCGGACATTATACCTCTGAAAAAACCTGCTAATAACCCACAACTTCCCCAAAGCTACAGGCCCATCAGTCTTCTTTCCTGTCTTGGCAAAGTGACAGAAAAGATCATCCTATCAAGACTGCAAACAGCAGTGGACCAACAGAAAATAATCCCAAATGAACAATTTGGGTTTCGCAAAGCTCACAACACGGTGCAACAAATTCACCGACTAACAGAACATATCACTCATGGTTTTAACTGGCACCTTCATACTGCTGCTGTATTTTTGGATGTTGCCAAGGCTTTTGATAAGGTCTGGCATCAAGGCCTTATCTTCAAACTAATTGAAAACAATATCCCAATTAAACTAGTGAAACTCATATATTCATATATCAATGAAAGATACATGCAAGTAAAACTCAACGGAATTGTTTCTTCAAGGCGCAGAATCCAGGCGGGAGTACCTCAAGGTTCTCTTCTGGCCCCAATACTTTTCACAACTTACATGGCAGATGTTCCTCTCAACCCAAAAACTACTACGGCTCTTTATGCCGACGATACCGCTATTCTGGCCAGATCGCTCAGCCCTCACCTAGCAATCACTAGACTCCAAGGAAGTATCAATGAGCTAGCAAACTGGTTCACCAACTGGAGAATTCAAGTAAACCCCCTCAAAGGCTCAGCCATGATGTTTTCAAGAAGAAAGATCTGCAACAAAGAAGACATCCTGCTCTCTGGTCAAAAGATCCCATGGCATTCAGAGACCAAATATCTTGGAGTATTGATGGATAAGAAACTCCTTTTCAACAAACACATCAATCTCGTTTGTTCCAAATCTTCCAAAGTCATAGCTCAGCTCTACCCATTGATCAACCGCAAGAGCAAATTGAACCTACATAATAAATTGCTTCTTTACCGGATGGTAATACGTCCAGTCATCACCTACGCCTCACCAGCATGGAGTCACACTTCAAGATCAAACATTTCAAAATTGCAGAGAATCCAAAATAAATGCCTTAGGATGATCCTGGATGCACCGTGGTTCGTCAGAAATTCACAGATTCACCGAGAAACCGGCATTCCATACATCTCCTCCCTTCTTCGTGATCTTGCAGAAAAATTCTTCGTGAAGTCAAGTTCACATTCAAACCCACTAATCGTGCAAGCTGTCAATTACAATGAGACTGATTACTACAAACACAAAAGACCGAAGGCTATTCTTCTCTCAACTGATCATAGCTAACACTACTGCCCTCAGAGGGCGAGCTTAATTGCTCACAAATCTCCCATTCCCAAATAACTCTCATTACAGATAAAGGGGAATATGAAAAGCACTTGTGCTTCACCCATCCTGTCAGTAACGTCAATG
This sequence comes from Typopeltis vanoorti, assembly GCF_054136105.1. Lineage (NCBI taxonomy): Eukaryota > Metazoa > Arthropoda > Arachnida > Uropygi > Thelyphonidae > Typopeltis > Typopeltis vanoorti. The sequence continues at coordinate 142,848,762 of NC_143551.1, forward strand.
GTCAAAAAAATTAATTAGAATTGATTGTGAGAGGAGCTAAGATGGCGGCTCGCATAGTAGTCTCGCATGATGGTTGTTGTTGCGAAGAATGTTTTTTTGATTTCAGTGGTGATTAGTGAGTTTTAGATATTGTGAATCTGCTTCGCTTGCGGAATAGAAGGTAAGAATTTAACTTTTGATACAATTTTCTGGCCCTAGCCCGTTCAATTCGCCATCATACCTATCCGAAATATATCTTAATATTTCGTACACAAGAATGGAGAATGTAAACGATATCAAGGACGCCATTCAACAGCTAAACAAAGATAAGTCACTTGACATTCTCAAATTCATCCTTAAGAAATTTGATACAGACTATCCTGGTTGCTTGAATCTCTTCACTCAAGTAAATGACACTGAAGATGATGATTTGGACACAGAAGAGGACATTACTCCTGTTCTACCTACAAAGATTCTCCGATAGTTCGATTGTTCTCATGAGGAACAATCTAATAAAAGACGAAGAACATCGGGAGGGGAATTGGAAGATAATGTAACCACTCAACAAAATCAGATCACCCAAGACAGAAAAGAAAAGGTCCCTCCAGTTATCCTTCGAGATAAAGACAAATGGACCTCAGTCTCAAGATCCCTAGGAGAACATAATATCAATTTTTCCTGGGCAAGAAATACTGAAGAGGGTGTAAAGATCCACCCAACCACTGTCACTGATTATCGCTTGATGACGAAAATGTTTGACAATCCAAAACTGCCCTTCCACACCTTTGCGCTAGCAAGCGAGAAGAACTTTGCACTAGCAAGCGAGGTAGTTCTAAGAGGAGTGGCTGAAGGGATCACAACTGATGAGATCACAGCTGACCTCATCAATCAAGGACTGACTCCAACCAAAGTCTGTAGAATGTTGAGGTCAGATAAAACACCAATGCCGCTGGTGTTGGTCGAAATCTCCAACACACAAAAAAGCATCTATGAAGTAACGGACATCTGTAAGCTTAAAATCACAACCGAACCTCTAAGGAAGAAGGCATCGGCAGGGCAATGCCACAGATGCCAGAGGTTCGGGCATGCTCAAAAACTGTGCAGAGTTGCATATAGATGCCTAAAATGCGGTGAGGGTCATCAAACCAATTACTGCACCAAACCCAGGTCGACACCTGCCTGTTGTGCCAACTGTAGAGGACCACACCCCTCTAATTACAAGGGTTGCTTTTTCCATCCAAAAAACCGTGGATCATTAAGAAGTAACCACGCTCCTCCAAGAAATGACGCAATGCACATCCAAGCAGTTCGCCCTCCAGATCATATTACCTCACATTCGACAACATAGGAAGGCACTCGACCCTCAACCATGTCCAAATCATATGCGGAAGCGGTAAGAACTCAGATTTCTTCATCGCAAGAGCGAACAAGCTCTAATCTCACATCAGCTTTAACCTCGTCACTTGGAACAATGCTGCATGAATTCAGCAAAGCACGCACCTCACCATCCTCCAGAAAAAGATTCTACCTAGAAACCCAATCCATATTAACAGCTCTCTATAATGTTTAAAAAATTTAAACCAAATTCTCTCATGATAACAGCATGAAATGCCAATGGCTTAACAAACAAAATTCTCGAGCTGCCAGAATTTGCAAAAATAAACAATCCAGACATAATCTTGATCAGTGAATCCCACCTCAGACCATCAAACAATCCAAAACTAAGAGGTTATATTTTATACAGGACAGACAGACTTAACTCTAGTGGAAGCGGAACAGCTATTTTTATCAAAAATTATTTAAGCCACAACTCGCTGACCAAACCCCAAACTCTAAACCTTGAGGTGACGGGTGTGGAGGTGCACTCTAATAACGCTGGCAAACTCAAAATCTATGCAGCGTGCAATCCTCTCAGTATTCCACTATTGACAGCAGACTTAGACTCCATCCTCGGCTCCACGGATTCCATAATTATAGCTGGAGACTTTAACTCCAAACATACGGCCTGGTTCAGTTCGTCAATCAACACCAAAGGCCGTACCTTATACAACTACACATTACTCAACTCATCAATAGTAGCTGGACCCACTGAGCCCACCCACTACAGCCCATCAGGAAGTTCTGATGTACATTAGACATAGTTATCCTCAGAAACATCAAATATCAATACCAGCTGGAGACAGTAGAAGAGCTTAACTCAGATCATAATTCCATCCTACTCAGGTTAGGACTTCAAGACCAGCTCTCTCTCCCCATCATTCTTTCATACCATGGGACAAGCTCTCTAAGGTTCTTTCAATCCACATCGGTCCTCCTCCTGTCATTCGTAAAAAAGAAGAAATAGATCAAGCTGTAAGCAATTTAACTAGGCAAATCAACACAGCATTAGCATCAGTCACTCAAACCACTGTCTTTCACGCTCCTAACTGGATTCCAGAAGAGATAATGGACCTGATTAGAGCCAAAAACAAGGCCAGAAAGCGATATCACAACACCAGATCCCCGCAGGACAAAGCAACCTTAAACACTTTGAACAGACAGGTTCGAGAAGCCCTCCAGGTCCACAGGAACTCCAAATGGGAAACTAAACTGAAGGAAATCAACCCAGAAGATAACTCCATGTGGAAGTTTGTAAAATCTCTTCGTATCAAAAGCAAACCACTTCCCACTTTAAAGACCAATCTTGGAGTTGCACACACAGATGAAGAAAAAGTAGAAGCCCTAATTGACAATCTGGAAAATCAATGCATCTCATCTTATGCAAACTTAAATATCAATCTTATTTACAAAGTTCATTGTAAAGTTAAAAATGCACTAAGGCAGTCTAAGGATGATTCAGAAACCATCACCCCCACATCTCCAACAGAAATAATAAATATCATTTCCCATCTGAAGAATAAAAATGCCCCCGGCCCTGACGGCATTACCAATAGAATAATAAAGCTACTCCCACGGAAAGCCATAATTCATCTAGTTAATATTACCAATTCCATTTTAAGATTCCAATACTTTCCCTCTGATTGGAAAATCGCGGACATTATACCTCTGAAAAACCTTGGTAATAACCCACAACTTCCCCAAAGCTACAGGCCCATCAGTCTTCGTTCCTGTCTTGGAAAAGTAATGGAAAAGGCCATCCTATCAAGACTACAATCAGCAGTGGACCAACAGAAAATAATCCCAAATGAGCAATTTGGGTTTCGCAAAGCTAACAACATGGTGTAACAAATTCACCGACTAACAGCACATATCACTCATGGCTTTAACTGGCACCTTCATACTGCTGCTGTATTTTTGGATGTTGCCAAGTCCTTTGATAAGGTCTGGCATCAAGGCCTTATCTTCAAACTAATTGAAAACAATATCCCAATTAAACTAGTGAAACTCATATATTCATATATCAATGAAAGATACATGCAAATAAAACTCAACGGAATTGTTTCTTCAAGGCGCAAAATCCTGGCAGGAGTACCTCAAGGTTCTCTTCTGGCCCCAATACTTTTCACAAATTACATGGCAGATATTCCTCTCAACCGGAAAACAACTACTACGGCTCTTTATGCCGGCGACAACGCTATTCTAGCTAGATCGCTCAGCCCTCACCTAGCAATCACTAGACTCCAAGGAAGTATCAATGAGCTATCAAACTGGTTCACCAACTGGAGAATTCAAGTAAACCCCATCAAAAGCTCAGCCATGATGTTTTCAAGAAGAAAGATCTGCAACAAAGAAGACATCCTGTTCTCTGGTCAAAAGATCCCATGGCATTCAGAGACCAAATATCTTGGGGTATTGATGGATAAGAAACTCCTTTTCAACAAACACATCAATCTCGTTTGCTCCAAATCTTCCAAAGTCATAGCTCAGCTCTACCCATTGATCAACCGCAAGAGCAAATTGAACCTACATAATAAATTGCTTCTTTACCGGATGGTAATACGTCCAGTCATTACCTATGCCTCACCAGCATGGAGTCACACTTCAAGATCAAACATTTCAAAATTACAGAGAATCCAAAACAAATGCCTTAGGATGATCCTGGATGCACCGTGGTTCATCAGAAATTCACAAATTCACCAAGAAACCGGCACTGCATACATCTCCTCCCTTCTTCGTGATCTTGCAGAAAAATTCTTCGTGAAGTTAAGTTCACATTCAAACCCACTAATCGTGCAAGCTGTCAATTACAATGAGACTGATTAGTACAAACACAAAAGACTGAAGGCTATTCTTCTCTCAACCGATCATAGCTAACACTACTGCCCTCAGAGGGCGAGCTTAATTGCTCACAAATCTCCCATTCCCAAATAACTCATTACAGATAAAGAGAAATATGAAAAGCACTTGTGCTTCACCCATCCTGTCAGTAACGACAATGGTCAAAAACTTAATTAGGAGATTAGAGCATTAGAGATTTATTAGAGAGAGAAGGATTGGCATTAGGTTGGAATCGGGCATTCGGCAATCACAGTGCGATAATAGCGAGTCGGCAAGTCACTCAAGCAACTAAATAAAATCTACAAGTTGAGAAGCAGTTAGCTAATAAGTTTCTGAATAACAAATAAAGCAACGGAAGATAGCTGAGTGACTACTGAATGACTAGCGATATTTTAATTGAGATTTATTTTCAGGGCCGACCTTTCAAGGACACACTGAAACGTGCAGCATAGGTAAGAAGTAACTAGAGAATAAATAGAGGCAACAGGGTTGTGTTTAATGATAGCGGTGTTTAGAATTATAGTGCCTAAAGAATTATTTGAATGCCGGAGGAATGAACATCTGTACATATAAAACCCCAAGTTAAAGAATTATTGTGTATTGCCCTAATTCAAAAGTAATCAGTAGTGCTTCATACAAGAACATCTGATTATATATGTATTGTGCCCGTAAATTAATTCAGCTAATGCTAGAAGATTTATTTTAATGAGTGCTGTTTATTGTTAAAAGTGTTTACAGTTATTAAAAGTATTTGTGTGTATGTTGATGAAGGAAGAAGATTAACGGTAAGATTATTCCAACTTTAATATTTCTGTTCAGAGAAGTGTGTGAGTTTCATCTTAGAATTCCCTGATGTTAACAGTAACTATCGCGGAGAATTAAAAGAAGCGTAAAATCAAAAGTGTCTGTTTATGAAGACGTATTACTGCAATTTTTATTGTATTTGGAACTTAAGGAACTATGAAAAGACTGTGATATAGAGATAACAGATTTATCTTGTCAAAGTTTGATTGTACTTATCGGAGAAGCTGAAGTGATTGTGATATCTTAATTACTGATTTGAAGTTAAGTGCAATATTTATGATTTTAAAATTAAATGTTTGTTTTTGTTAATGAAAAGTTGTATTTTGCCTGAATCTCTTTTACTGCACCATTCGTAAAATATTCGAACCAAAGCGGGAAAATTAAGTAAGTTAAATATACTCAGCCAGTATATATAATAACATCATATAAAAGAGGATAGTTGTGAGTTGGTTTTTCTTTAATTCTTGAACTAATTCAGATATAGAGTGGCGCGGTCTATAAATATAAATTTTCTCTATATTGAATTAGAAATCAACTAGCAACTTATAATTTTGTTTAAGAACATCATAGTGACTAACATGTCGGATCCAAAGTATAAATTAATAAGTAGAATCCAACAAAATTACCTTTTAAATACAGAAACCTTACAAACTACAACAGCCTGAAAAGAGCTCTAAGGACATACTATGAATAAGAAAAACGCACCCAAAATACCATACAAACTTAATGAAACACAATATTCGTTCAGGCTTCCAATTCAGCGACGCATCAATACATTCCAAGTTATTGTGTGTGTGTGTGTGTGTGTGTGTGTGTGTGTGTGTGTGTGTGTGTGTGTGTGTGTGTGTGTGTGTGTGTGTGTGTGTGTGTGTGTGTGTGTGTGTGTGTGTGTGTGTGTGTGTGTGTGTGTGTGTGTGTGTGTGTGTGTGTGTGTGTGTGTGTGTGTGTGTGTGTGTGTGTGTGTGTGTGAAGCCATCTGGAGTGAGATGGAATCTAACAAGGCAAATTACACAGTGGGGTGTTATTACAGACTTGGTGGATCGATTGCTGGTGATCAAGAAATGCATTACTAAATAGAAAAGATGAGAGCGAAAAGAGTAATCATAATGGGAGAATTTTATTATCCAAATATTGATTAGGTGGCACTAAATCTCATGAGAAGAATGGAAATGCATTTATTGAGCTGTTGTGAACAACTTCCGCATGTAGCATGTGACAGAAGGAACTCGAAGTCAAACAGAGTTAGATTTGATTATAGTGTCAGAGGGCATTTCAGTTAAAGACGTAACTATTCACTCTCCAGTTGGTGACAGTGATCATGCGGTACTCATTGGGAAGTGACTAAGTTTATATCCTTCAGAAAACATTACCCGCTGAACTAAAAATAGCAGGAAATTACGACCAAGATGAGGATTATACTGAGTTCAGTGGAATGGGACGGTTTGCTGAATGGGAAGAATATCGATACTGCATGGGAACCATTTAAACAATACTTAAATGATGCGATATCAGATTGTGTCCCGAGATTTCGAAGAATAAATAGAGTAGGAATTAAATTAATGTGTAAGCTTACACATTAAGCAAGAGATTCATAAGAAAAGGACGATGTGGAAGGAATACCGTTTGCGTAAGGATGACGTCCGTTATGAACGTTATAAGCAGCAGGCTGGAATGGTCACAACCGTTGTACGGAAAGGAAAGTCTGATTATGAAAAGAAACTGGCTCTGCGTGCTAAAGACAACCCACAAGAATTCTATCGATATGCTGCAAGTAAGAATGAATGTGAAAGAATGAATGAATATGAAAGAATAACTTCTAAATCCAGAAAGTTTGAATGTTACAGATATAGAAGAGGCTGTTCAGTTAATGAGTGTCCATTTCGTTAAAACCTCTCAAACTTGTGAACGCAACATTGAGCTCTTCACTAGATGAAGATACGGAGATGTGTGAGGCCGAGGTATTAGAGCTGTTGCAAAAACTGAATAAGTATTCAGCAATAGGGACTGATGGAATATCAGCACGTGTGCTAAAAGAATGTTCAACTGAACTGGCCATTTCTTTGACGAGGATGTTTAATATGAGTCTCAGAACAGGGAAGATTTCACAGGAATGGAAAAAAATGTATCGTAATTCCATTGCAGAAGAGTGGTGTGCAAAGACTAGTGTATCCAGCTATCGACCAATTAGTATATCAGGAGTGGTGGTGAAGATTTTGGAAAAATTGGGACAGTGAATCTCTACTTTGCAATGAGCAACATGGGTTTACTAAGGGAAGGTCATGTTTTAGCAACTTGCTCACATTCTATAACAATATTACAATTGAACTAGACAAGGTGAACGGATACACCATGATACTTGTGGATTTTGCTAAAGTTTTTAAGAGAATACAGCATGGTAGACTGGGGCATAAATTAAAGAATATGGGTTTGGGTTATACAATATCTCATACGGAGGTAGCAGGGTTTTCTCTCCTGGAAACTCGGGTTTTTCTTCCCGCATACAGACAAATCGGCCCTTCAGAAAACACACGCAATTTACAGACAAAAAACACTAATTGTGGTGGCGGTGGCCGGTAGATTGCGCTGATGTAGATGATTGGTAGTAAAGGTTCAGTGTAGTGGTGGAGATGGAGAGTTGTACAATAGGTGTCCTCCCGCGATGAATCTTCGGACTCCTTGTATGTCAGCCATCCTGTTAACCATGCTAATATTATTATTATTATTCTCATGGATAACAGGATGGCTGATTGACAGATATCGCACTACAGGGCACACTGATGGCATGGCATTGCCACTAGAGAATGACTACAATGATAGTTAGAACAGGCATAGGGTGAAACACTTTTAAAGGCTTAGGCCTATAAAAGGTCTGGACGAGATGGCTGGACGTGATATAAGAGTAGTACCGCCGATAACCAGTACAAAGATTAATAATAAAAAATAAATAAATAAAATAACAAGTGGTGTACCCAAGGATCAGTGCTTGGTCCACTGTTATTGAATTTTTACATTAATGATATTGTGAAGTTTTGACAAGCGACATACAGTTATTTGCTGATGATCAAATGATAGGTAGGGTAATCAGGAATGCTGCTGATATTCAGTCTTTGCTGAATGATTTGAATAGGCTGGAATTGTCGCATGGAAAAATGGGTGTCAGTTCAATGTAAGTATATCATTCACTTTGGCATGATTAGATATCCAATGTCGTATTATATTGGTGGTATTAGGCTATAAGAAACTGATGAGGCTAGGGATCTTGGAGTGTGAATAGATGCGAAGTTGAAGTTTAGGAGCAATGTGGCAAAGATTGCAAATATAACTGAAAAGATAATTTCAATTCTGAAACGAACGTTCACATTAAAAGATAAGGATGTCATTTTGCCTCCTTACAAGGACTTCATAAGACATCACTTGGATAAATGTTCGCAGGTCTGGTTTCCTGGTTTCTGTTGTGATTCTGTATATTGGAGAGAGTACAAAGGAGAGTGTTAATTCCCAAGCTTTCTGCTTTGCTATCTTTACTGCCTCAGCAACAGCTTTTTCGTGCTCCAGCATACCGCAAACGCACCTCAAGTGACCTGAGATGCGTTTGCGGTATGCTAGATAGGACCATGTTAGGTAGGATCCCTTTTTTGCCCAGACAGTTTTTTGGACTTCTTGGTTCCACCAAGGTCATTTTCATTTGTCATTTTCTCACTGCCTGTTGCCATGCCGAGCCGCTTTCTGCCACAGCATGAGAGTGCAGAGGCAGCGACAGCTGTTGTGAACAGCTTCCACTCCTCCTCAACATCTGCAGTATGCTTGAGAATCTCTTTGGACCTGCAGGAAATGTCATCTGCAAAATTCTTCCTCAGTCTTATTTTCCAATGCCTCCCATTTCACACAGTATAGCTGCTTAGGCCTACCAGTGTTGATAGTAGCATCTTGTTTCTGAAGCCATAGAGTGCACACAACAAGGTGGTGGTCAGTTGACAGTTCTGCCACTCTTCTCACACGAACGTCCAATACTGAGGAAAATAGGTCTGCTGAGACTATGAAGAAGTCAATCAGAGACATTTGTTCTAGTGTATCCCTCTACTACCAGGTATACATATGGACTTCTCGGTGCTGGAAGAAGGTATTCATTATGGGCAAGCTGTTAGTACAGCAGAAGTCCAATAATTTCAACCCATTCGCATTAAGGTCAGGGGCGCCATTCCTCCCAAGCAAACCCCCTCCATGTCTGGTCATCTGTTCCAATATGTGCATTGAAGTCACCCATTAGCAGGACTGATCCCATATCTGCCACCCTGTCGAAAGCAGCAACCACTTTCTCTAGGAAGGCAGAGTATTCTGACTCCAGATTAGGTGCATAGGCTTGCACCACAGCCAAATCATGGTTTTTCATCTGACGCCTTTACACACATACCAGTTGCCCCAATGGTATCAACTCAGCAACACAGTCTGATAGCTGGAGGCTTGTGAGTATCCCCACACCCGCCATGAGCAAACATTGTCGGGCTCACACCAGAGCAGTAGAGCTTCCACCCCTTATCCAGGTCGACAGTCCCAGAGCCTTTCCTCTTGGTCGAAGAAAGCCCGACTAAGTCTCGCCGGTAGCGCTTGACTTCCTCAACTAGTTCCAACTCCTTCCCTGTCAAATAGATGTTCCAGTTGCCTAAAGCCATAGTCTGGTGCCATTGTTGTTGCCATTTCTGTCATTTCTTTACGCTGCCCCTAAACATCTCCCCAAATGGGTAGCGGGCTGATTGATGGAGTTTCCTCTAGCAGAGTGCTGAGGAGTGGTGTCTAAGGGACTCTGTAACATATTTTTCGAATGGGTCCCTCTGCCTATAACCCGCGCGATGGACGATGAGGTATGAACTTTTTTTGATGGCCTGATCATGTTACAATGTTTGATAATATCCTGTTAGCACACGACAAAATGACACTGCAAAATAGGAAAGATTCACCTCAAATGCTCTCTAATAGTTATATATTATGAATATTATATAAATATGTATAATACCAATATTTTTTTACCTGTAACAACATTTCGTTTATCATCATACAGAGTATTTACATATATACAATAAAGCATACTATTACAATTTCTGTTCAGTACAAAATGTAGAATAGAGTGATTTTTTAATATAAATGCACATTTTTTTCAGTATCAATAACATAGTATTTTTACACAGCGAATTTACATTCACACAATTAATAGTAATAATAATAATAATAATAATAATAATAATAATTGTTTCTTTGGGAGGCATTTCTGATTTCTTCCTCGAAGCTTTGCAGAGCTTATCTGAGGAAGATAACAGATTATAGTGATTTCGTGGTTATGTTTCTATACCGGTTGCAAGCCAGGTGTTGATTTTACTGTTTGTAGGTACGTTCTTGGAAGATTTCAACTGCTTTTTCACAGTTTAATTTTTTTTTTTTTGCAAGTAGGGTTGGAATTGGAAATGGTGTGTTTGTGTCCTTCTAGTGGTTTTTTGAGAGAGCTTTGTCATAGGTTTTTTGTGGCGGGAGAGGGGGGGGAGGGGAGATACAGAAACTGGAATTTCTCTAATTTTGATTCTCGCTATAATATTTATATAGGGCCTGTTTCAGCTCTCTGTATGTCCCTAGGTTTCTGTCATCGAACGGCAGTTTGTTTATCATCTCAGGTACATAGAAGTTTCGGGTTTGCCGTAGTAATGGTTGTACTTATCTGTTATATAGCTTGTTGACTGTGGTCTTGTTATCTGCTATGTTGTTCTGGTTACTCTATAGGTTGGGCCATAGTAATGTTTTCACATAACTGTGTAGTGGCATAAGTGTTTTGTCCATTCTTCCTCCATAAGTGTGGGTTGTTCCCAGAATACCGGTTTTACCATTTTACCTTGCAACCATTGTTAAGTCTGTAATCTGTGCAGAATGCATATGATGTGATTGCGTGTATGTGTGTGTGTGTGATCTATAAAGCATTATGTGAAAACATAATGCTTTATAGATTAGTATTTTTCTTTGTTTCGTGGCAATGTCTTTTAATCGGTATAGTTAGCTTGCTATTATCCTAAGCTTGGTGTGTAGGTAGTTTATACGGCTATTACAACATTGAACGGCAGCGAAGTGAAGTCCAAGATAGTGTGTTGTTTTCCCCTGTGTGATGGTTGTGATTTCAGGTTCAGAGCTTTGAGTAGAGGAGGATGAATGTCGGACACTGATTTTCGTTTCTATTGGTAGTGTTTGGGAGTTTTTGAATATCATTAGCTTTGTTTTTCCAGGGTTTATATATATATATATATATATATATGCCGTTTTCGGTTAACCAGTTAGTGATTTGATTGATGTCGTGTTTCTTATTTGTGTAAGCGATATTTGGTTTGTTGTGAATGGATATTATGGCCGTGTCGTCTGCGTACTGGAAGATTTTACTTTTTAGGGGAAGGTGGCTTATGATGTGTGTGTATATGTTAAATAGAATGGGAGATAGGGCAGCTCCTTATGGTACTCCACAGGTTATCGGTAACCTCTTCGATGTATGTAGATCCTATACGTGTGATGTGCTTCCTGTTTTTCATGTTTAAACTACTGGAGTAGACGACCTCCAATTCCGATATCCGTTAGTTTCGTTAAAAAGGTTACGGTGTCAAATGCTTTTGTTAGGTAAATTAATACGACTAATGTTATTCTGTTTTTATCCAATGCAGCTTTTATGAGGTCTGTGAAATCTTCAGGAGTGTTACTGTTCCTTTATTTTTTTGAAAGCCATATTTTGTTTTCGGTATGATTTGAAAATTTTCAACGTATGTGGAGAGTTTGCAATGCACGATGCGCTCCATGATTTGGTTGATTACAGACAACGTGGCGATGGGTCTGTAATTACTTATAATGTTTCTTTTTCCATGTTTATGTATGGGTGTGAAATAATGCAGTCTTTAGTGTTTCAAGTATGTGTCCCGTTTCGAAGATTTTATTTAACAGTTTTTGTATAACTGGAAGTAGGTTGGTTGAGTGTTTCTTGATGTCTTTTGGTCTAATTCCGTCTATCCCCCGGTCCTTTGTTAGACTTAATTTTGAATTGCCAGTGATAGTTCTTCTTTTGTTACTGTGGCGAACCACACCGAATACTGGGTTGCTCGTGCATCCAGTGGAGAAAGTTCATTTGTGTGACGAAAGGTTGTTTCTTGCAGTTTTAGGACAGAGTTCACGAAGTGCTGATTAAAGTAGTTTGCCAACTGTTTGAGGGATTTGGGGTCGCAAGCAAAGCTGTGTTTTATTGTTTATGAGGCAGTAGTTCTGTGTATATTTTTCAGCATTTCATTAATCAGGAGCGAGGTTTTCTTTATGTCGTTCTGAGCTGTTGTTAATTTGTTGCTCTAGTAGATTCTTTTTGCCGTTCTAATCATTGTTGTTAAGAGATTCCCTTTTCTTTTGTATTCAGCTTATTAAACGATATTTCAGAATGTGACATTTTGTTTGGTTTTTGCGTCTTGTATCTTTCTAAGGAATATTTTGCTGTCCATAAACTGGCAATTTTTTTCTGATTTTACTTTCCTTGTTTGGTAGAATTGTTTCTGATAATATGGCGCTATGTATTCGGACAAGTACATTGGGGTATTGAAGTGGGCTCTATTCTATTTTTTTTAATCCTGCTAGCTTTTATAAGTGTAATTTTTGTTGTGATGTGAGTGAATCACTCCACGACGGGAAGAGAACAGGGATTACTTTCTCTTTTCCTTTTTTTGTGGTAAGCAATGCCTTGATTGGATATCTTTTGATTCTATGGGAGCACCAATTTTTTGGCTAAGTTGTATTATGGTGTCTTTTAGACGTTCCGTAGCAATTTCTGGCAGCCCATCTTAGGAGATCATTTTTATACTGCTGTTGGTTTAAGAGTTCGTAGTGTTGATTTAAAGAGTTTAGTTATTGTTGTAGTCCGTTGTCTCTTCAATTAAATTATGCCGTTTTTCCGTTAGCTCTTTAAAGCGGTTTTTAATTTCTCTATCGGTTTGTAATACTCCTCTACCTGAGCTATTATGAAATTTAATAAATTCCTAGTATTAGTTGAATTTTTCTGTAATTTGTACGCTATGATTTTCAAAAAGTTCTCCAACAAAATTGATTAAACTGCCTTTTAAGTTTTGTAATCTATTCTCAAGTAATGCATTCGAAGTTGGCTCACCTGAGTTTCCGTTGTTGTATTCTTTGTTTTTCATTTCCTCTGCTGTTGATATTCGTATTAGCTGTTTACCGCTTGCGGTTGTTTTCTGCGTTGGCTGTTTCCCACATGCGCTTGAAGGCGATATTCCTTTGTTTTCTCTACAATGTGGGTACTTCCAGTCATCACGCTTCGCGTTTGATTTAAGCTGCCAAGTGGTCTCGTACAGTACCGAACATAGAAACCGCATGTTTCTCTGGTAGTTCCTGCATGTTATGTGGATTTCTTCCCCCGTTAAGTCTTTCGAAGATTTGTTGCACTTGATATTTCTGGTTTAGACGATCTTGCTGTGACTGCTAATATGGTGACTTCCTTTGTTCTCCTCTAGAGTAGGCTACTAACGTATACTTCGTGCTTTGAATACTTTGAATTTAATTATTACTTAACAGATACTTACAGTTTTTGCATCAATGTGTTTGGCTTGAAGAACGGAATTCACTGATACACTTTAAATTTTATTTCACGAAAAAAAAATGTACTTTGCAACTTAAAATATGGGAACATGGAAGTAACATGCTTGCTACCGCTTACTGCTAGAGGGCCCTCTAATAATAAATCAGCTAACGCCTTTTATTCCCTTATAGGGAGTAGGCGAGGCCTTTATGCCCTATCTAGCTTTTGGAGACTGAGTGGGCAGTTCAATCTCCACCGGTAGCCAATCAGAGATAGCTGGCCCATGTCTGTCACTAATTATAGCAGCCACCGATGAAGAGGCTGGCAAACAAGTGCTGCCATCTCTTGGACCTAACCCTAACAAGATATGTCACTGTCTGAAATAATGTGGGTACTATGGTCGATTTTCTTGTGTTTACGGGACGAAAAACCCGAGTTTCCGGGAGGAAAAACTCGCTTGCCCATGCCAGAGATCGACTAACTCGGGAACCGGTCGAAGATAGGCTTAGAAAAATTTCCTCCAGTCAGCAACTAGACTAGAACCTAGGTCTAACTTCGAGCGGCCAAACGCTAATGTAGTAATAGTAATAGTAATTTATTGATTGCTAAAATATTTACACATACAATAGACATCTTGAGTGACATTGCAACTTATAATTTTACAGAATTCAGCTCTAAGTGCTGCATTTGCTATATTGATTTCAACTAAAATTTTTAATAATAAAATAAAATAATAAAATAAATAATAAAAAATAATAAAAAAATAAAATAAATAATTTAATAATAATAATAATAATGATATATGAGTATCGACTATCGGGCCTGTGTAGCTCAGTGGATGTGGCGTTTGAATACCACTGCGCTTAACTGCGCGAAGGAAGACTTGCTTTTCATTCTAGTCGGCGACTAGAAGAAATTTTTCTAAGCCTTTTTTCGACGGTTTCCGAGTTAGTCGATCTTTGGCATGGGCGAGCGGGTTTTTCCTCCCGTAAACTCAAGAAAATTGACCGTAGAACCCACATTTCAGCATTAAATATATTGTGTTACGGTTAGGGACCACGAAATGGCGGCACATGTTGAGCCATCTCTCTTCAATGTGTGCTGCTTAATTAGTGATAGCCTTGGGCCAGCTACCTCTGACCGGGCACCAGTGTAGACTGAACTACCCACTCAGCCTCCAAAAGTTAGACAGGGCTAAATGGCTTAGCCTACTCTCTCTCTCTTATGGGAATAAAAAGGCGTTTGCTGATTTTATATATATATATACTGTATATATGACAGAATGATCATTGACTCGGTTAACATACATAGTTTTATGAAAAAAATTGAATGACTAGAACCGAGATTTAATTAAAAAGGTTTTAATATAAACAGACTACTAGTTTCGGCCTGTAACAGCCTTCTTCAGGTGACATTATAAAAGAAAAAACACTAAACATTAAGGGTTAAAAGACTATGAACAACATAGACAGTCTTTATACATAATTAGCATGAAAACGTTGTAGTTGTATTTGAAGCTGAATTACGTGAACGCCAGTACATGATTACAGCTGAATGACTATCTGGGAGGTTGTAGCTTAAGTTGTTATTTAGATGAACAGGATTGAAGATGATTTCTCTCGATTCCACAATTTTTCTCTCTATTTCGTCACTGCAATGGAAGATGTTTGTAGATTTTTCCCAGCAGACTTTGTGACTTTGGTTATCATCATTAGGATTAGCCGAGAAGAGGATATGACTTGATAATGCACTTGCTCGCTGTCTCTTGTAAGTAATGTCTCTTGTGTTCTTCCATACGCATTTCGACAGATTTGTCTGTCTGCCCGAAATAAGGAATATCGCAGTCACATAATATTTTATATACGCCAGGTATATAAATAGGTATATAACGTATATAATATTTTATATACGTTAAATATATATATATATGTATATATATATGTATATATATATATTTAACGTACCTTATTACAGTCTCATTTTCAATCGAAAACTTAAACTTGTATTAAAATGAATTTTTCAGACATTGTGAAAAAATAATAATAAGGAAGTTTTAATTTTGAAAAAAAATCATGATTTTGAGAACAAAATATAAGCACAATCTTTTCAAGTTCCTCTTCTTCCTCAACTTAAAAAACAATGAAGAAAGGAGAGGAAATAAAGTACAAAGGAAAAAAAAAACATTGAAAAACAAAGAATATGGTCATTGTATAACCAAAATTATAATCAAATGTAAACTTTGATTTCTTTAGAATAATTATTTGTTATGGTGGTGAATTTTTATATGCCTATGGAGTGCAGTGAAGAACAAAGGAATATTTTGTCCTTCGATTGGAAAAGACCCGAGTTCGATTCTCGTCGTCACGAGAGGAACGTTTATATGGACATTTTTCAATAGGAGAGTAGTTGATCTCACAGGGGTAGCAGGGTTATGACTCCCGGAAACTAGGGTTTTTCATATCGCTTACGACCAAATCGGCCATGACATGCAATTTACTGACAAAAAAAATACTGTTGTTGTTGATGGTTGGTGGAGGATGGTAGTGAGAGACATGCCGGTTTAATGAGAACAGTTGTTTTACACTTTCAAGTGCTTATACAAAACATTCAAGTTGAATGAAATCCTAACACATGAAATATTATTGACGCTCAGAGTATTATTATTATTAACATCTGACCTCCATGGAGTCAGAAACTCATCATGGGAGGCACACATTATCACACACAAGGGCCATGAACAAAACAGCTTAAAAAAAAACATTTTAATTTTTAAACCAGCTTCACATTATTAAAAAAGTGAATGAAACTGGGAAACGGTTATTTCTATATGTATATTCTTTAAGACATATTTTCATTTCTCAATCTGGTGTCAATTAAAATTGTGATAAGTCGATAAGCATTCCCATTTCCCATTCTATAAAAATATATTTCTCTGTACAACGTTTATTCAATGTTTTGGATTTTTTGGGAGGGGGGGTTTATTTTACAGCCTGTTCCCTCCCGTTTAGATTATTTACTATCATTATTGTTAAGAGAGACCTCCAGGGAGTCAACCGTCCATAGAGGGAGGCCACATATTACACACCAGCTATCATACTTGCTTATTCTTTAATTTATTCACACTGCTTGCACACACACAGCATCCAATGGCAATCCATTCCAATCACCCACCTCTTCTTAGCAGTATTCATTCTCAGATTCCAATGATGCCCTTTTGTCCTTTTCCACGACTGAAAATCAACTGAAATCTTGTGTGACCCTTTCAGAAATATGTAAGTCTCAATCATATCACCCTCTTTCTCATGTTTGCTAGTGTCTGCAGTCTGCACATTCTCAATGTCTTCACAATCAGTATTCCACCATCCTGATATCTTTATTACTCTCCTTTTCTCTCTCTCTCGACTGTATCCAGTAGCGCACCCAGAGGGGGAGGGCAAGCGGGCGCTGACCCCCAAAGAAAAAGAAAAAACTGTAGAAAGTTTCTAAAAATCTTTTCCTAATTAAAATTCTAAAATTCGTTTTTGTTATTTATGTTGTGTCGTGTCTGCTATTTCTATTCTACTTATGAATTAGCGATCTTGCATAGGTTTGTTCATTGTTGAGATTATATTTGGTCATTCAAACATATAATTAAAATGAAATATATAGTGATCTTTTATTGACCGTGATATATAAACATCTAAGTCATAGGTTGTATGCGATGCGTAGTGTGTACTCTCAAATCGTCCACTCAACTCGCACCCCCCAAGATTAAATTCTGAGTGCGCTACTGACTGTAGCGCACTCAGGATTTTCTGTTGTGATACCGGTACTCTGTATCAGTATCACAACAGAAACCAAGCGACTAGTCCTGCACACAACAGTCCAAGTAAGGTCTTATCAAGACCTTGTAAAGAGGCAAAATGATATTCTTATCTTTGAATATGAAAGTTCGTTTCTGCATTGCAATTATCTTTTGAGTTGTATTTGCAATCTTTGCAACATGACCTCTGAACTTGAACTTGCTATCTGCTAATATCACCAGCAGTTTCTTTTATCATAATCTCACTAATTAAAATGAAATATATATATTGACCTTTAATTGACCATGATTTATAAACATATAATGCCAACAAGTCGCCAACAGGGCTGTTCGGCTTCTTCAGGGCTTATAACGGTAAGAGAAAACTAAAAGTGGCTAGTAGAGATAAAATGGAGTAACACTATCGTATAAATTAAATATTAAAACAGAACGAGTAACATTACACGCATGGTGGTGTTGTATTAATCATTGTTGTGAGAGCACGCTCTATAGTTTTGAGCGAAATTAAATTCTCGCAGACTGAGCGATCTTATTAAGGTTTTCCATATGTCAGCTATTATCATTCCCTGGTTTCGGTTAACATTTTCTCCAGAACGGAGAACTACTGTGATTTCCTTGAAATTTCTATGACGGAAGTCTTTTTCTAAGGCATTGAGCTGCTATCCAAATCAATGGTATATTTAGTAATCGGGAAATGATGGGCTAGACCTGAGTTGTGTGGTCTGTTGTTATTAACATCTCCTACGTGTTCATTTTTTTTTTTTTTTTTCGTATTTCGAGGCTTCGCTCAATCGGTCCTATATAATTTAGACGACAAGCACATGGGATGTTGCACACTCCAGCGTGTTTGAAAAAAAGCATTAATGTCTTTTGGCGATCTTAAAATGTGACGGACAGTCTTGACTGGTTTGAACGTAACTCTGATGTTGAGAGGCATAAAAGATTTTGCATCATTTTCGACACTGTACCTGCATAAGAAATAATTATGGATGATCTGTATTGAGTGATGATAGATTGTTGTTGTGGTGGTGGTGACAGGTTGCTATGAAGAATCTTGTTGATTAAATTCTTTGGATAGCCGATAGCCATTTTTTATTAATGTTTCTGATATATGAGTAAGTTCATCATAGAGTTCATTTTCTTCTAAGATGATGTTTGTGGCTTTATTTTTGAGCATATGTATTATGCTGAGATTCTGGGAAATATGGTGAGTTGATTTGAAATGAAGGTAGCGTCCAGTATGTGTTGGTTTGCGGTAGACTCTTAGTTTGATATGGCCATCTGCTAGTTTCTTGATTAGGGTATATAAAAATGTAGTTGATTGTCTTTTTCCAGTTCTAAAGTGAAATGTATTTTTTGATGGAAAGAATTTATTTTGATTAAAAAGTCCAAAAGAGCTGTTTTTGTGTCCCTCCAAATTATGAAGACATCGTCTACATACCTCTACAACACTGAAGGTTTTGGTTCTAATTTTGAGAGGATGTCTGTTTCTACCGCTTATATGAATAGATCTGCACAGGGCAGTGAAAGGGGATCTGCCCATAGTTAAGCCATTTAGTTGCTCATATATCGTTTCATTCCATTTAAAATAATTAGATTTAAGGCAATGACGAAAAAGATGAGATATATCTTGAGGGAAGAGATTGTATAGGATACTGATAATTCTACTGGAATGTTCGTAAATAAAGATACCACATCTAAGCTAGCGAGAATGTCTGTCTTTAAGATTTGAATGTTTTTTAATTTTTCAATAAAGTGCTCTGAATTCTTAATGTAAGTGTCCGATTTTCTGACATGTCCTTTTAGGACTGGAGAGGTGTTTAGACAATAAATATGTGGGAGCATTTCTCCCGTCAACGATAAGTCGTAGCGAACTCCACTTTTGTGGACACCAGACAATTGGAGTCAATGGGTGTAGTGACTTCAGAATCCGTTGTAAGACTGTGGACCAACTAGTCATGTTCTGTAATAAGTTATTAGTGTCCTTGTGGTTTATCCATGTTGGATCCGACTCTAATATGTGATACGTTGAAGAATCTGATAATTATTCTGAAATCTTGGCTATGTAGTCATTAGTGTTTAAAATGACTGTGTCATTACCTTTATCTGCTTATAAGATTGTTATTTGTTTATCTTTTTTTAAAGTCTGAGAGAGCTCTTTTTTCTTGGGATGTTATATTTATGTTAGTTGGTCTTGAAGTTGAAAGGGTAATAGCACTTTTTAATATCAGATCGTTTGCCATTGTTTCAGGAAATGATGAGAGTGCTTTCTCTATGTTACTGATGATGTCGACCTTAGGAACATGATCTGGGGGGGGGGGGGATGGCGAAATTGAATCATTTCTTAAGTATTTCAGTTTCTGATTGTCAATATATGGTCCGAAAGGTTATTAAATTACTTTTTCATCAGGGAGGCTCAGTCCGGAGTTGTAATACTTTTCATATAGCATGTTGAATTTTTTTATTAGAGTTTTCTTACTAATTAGAAAAGCCTTGTTGAAACTGTTGTAAATCATCTTATCTAGAAGTGTCCATAAGTTGCTCTCTATGTTATTAGAAATAACTTCAAAAAGTCGAAAGCACGAAAGGTCTATTCTGTTAAGTTCAAATCTAATGTGTTGTATTCTTTCACGTAGTAGGGCCAGGGATGCCTTGGTATATATTCATTTCGCTTTTCTTGAGTAGAATTGTTCTTTAAATGTTAAAAACTTGGGAATAATGTTAAAGTTTCTGCATCTTTTTAGGAAAGTTAGATGGTTTAAAAGTCTAGCTTTTTTTTACATTTGAGTTTTTTCAAAATAGCGTACCTTTTGTTTCATGTCATCATCGAGTCTGTTCATTGTTGAGATTACATTTGATCATCAAAAAAATCAACTACGCCTATGTTGTTCCCGTATAGGGAGTAGGCGGGACCGTTTACCCTATCTAACTTTTGGAGACTGAGGGGGAAGTTCAATCTCCAGTGGTAGCCAATCAGAGAAATAGCTGGCCCAAGACTATCACTGATTCATCGGTACGCAGTGAAGGCGGCGGCAAGATAGTGCCGCCATCTCGTGGTCTCTAACTCTATCACAATATTTTTAATGTCTGAAAATAGTGTGGGTTCTACGGTCGATTTTCTTGAGTTTACAGGATGAAAAACCAGAGTTTCCGGGAGAAAAAAACCCGCTAGCCCGTGCCAGAGATCGACTAAAAACTCACTCCTCCATTGTCGTTGAACTTCAACAACATTCTCAAATTTGAAATACCGCTTTAAAGTGGTCTTGCTTTCCTCAAACGGCAATCGTGCATTGGCTATTTTGTTCGATGGTCATACTGGTCACATGTTGATGATAGTACTCATGTGAGTAATGACCTCATTTGAGAGAACATCGTACTACACATTGCTACAGTAATTCGATCCAACTTCGAAAAAAGTCCATGGTGACATCTGTTAAAGTGTGTATACATTTTTTTTTTTTTGACAGACTCTTTATACAGTAAACCGAATGCTACGAAACTTAATTGGATAATTAGATACAAACAGATCATTACTTCTCCAAATAGTAATTTCTGCCATTGATATATATGTTTACGTGAATCAAAATTCACAGAGACATATTTTTATCATTTTGTAAATGCTGTATTTGAAAACTAGGAGGATTTTATTTAGGCAGCTCAAAACTATGTTTACATTTCAAAATTTACACACTGTCATTTTGCAATGACAATACAATATTTATATGGCTATGTAATAAACATATTTTTCTTGCTAAATCTGAACGTTATATACATAGGAATTAAAATGGATGTGTAACCTTACTAAGCAAGACATCCAAAAGAAAAAGATTATGTTGAAGGGATAATCATGAGAATAAGAGTGAAAGATTTTATGAAATATATAAAGCACAAGGTAGAAAACTTATGGAAAGCTAAATCAGAGTATAAAAAGAAACTGCCCATGCAAGCTGAAAGGCAACCTTAGAAGAATTGTATCATTATGCTGCAAGTAAAAGGAAGAATGAATGAATGTGGAGGAATAACCTTACTAGATGCAGATGATCCTTGTGTAAGAAGCAGATGAGTTTATTCAAATAAGGAGTGCTAATATTAAAATGTATACATTATACAACTCACTATGCAGTGTTTGTTTTTTTCATTTCTACATAAATTTCACTGTAGACAGCAATTGCAGCTTGCATCATTCCTTTGGTAAATCTCTCCATGAGATCCATTTCCTCAAATAACCAAAACTGGCTTAACAGCAGCCAATATTTCTGCCAAATTTTCACTATAAACTTTTTGGAGGGTTGGCTTTTTCTTCATATTTTTTTCTCACAACTTTCTATGCTTCTGGCTCTATAAGGTCTTCATCTGAGAGCTCTTCTTCCACAGCATTCAACAAGTGCATGAAGTACACCTTCATTATTAATCTCCATCTCTTTAGTTAGCAATACTATCTTGTCACCAATCTCTTGTAAGGTTTTGTCTTTGTTGAGTGTATGAACATATTTTCAGCAGCTTCTTCCAAACACTATTCATACATTACTGTCACCTCACTCCATACTGCATCTACGTTCTTTATGCAATGCAAGATATTATATTCCTTCCAAAAGTCTCTGATGGTTTCTCACTCTCAGTAGCAGCAATAATGCCATGGTCTATGGGTTAACAGAGTGAGGTGGTATTCAGTGAATATGTTAATCAGATGGCTGTAAGTCACATCCATTGTAAGTTGAGGACTGACTATATTTATATAATACTGAGCTAAAGTTAACTTCTCCTAGTGATTTTCCATCTTTCTGTTTCTTTTAAACTAATTTCAAATTATTCTATTGAATCTGACAATTTTTTAAGATTTTTTTTATTTTTGGTCTTTTATAGGCTTTCATTTGCTGCTATGTTTAGTATTGCTTTAATATTCAGTTTCTACTTCTTTGCTTTTTTTCTCTATCTTATGTAAGCATATGTTAATTCTTTGCTTACATAGCCACTTTATATTTGTATCATTTAATAATCTGGTTTTATAAATGGGATGTTTCTTTCCCACCCACCCCATTTACTATAACAATTTAGGTGATAATTTTAATTAATTTTTTTTTTTTTATCTTAAGCAAGTAAATAAGTGATTAGTGCCTATTTCACATATATAAAGAAACCTCTGTTTTACCAATGAAATAATCTATAATTGATTTCCATCCTCTTACTAACCAAGCAAGCTAATGAATATCTTTGTGTTTCCAGATAGAATTCATCACTATAATATTATTATATACTACAAAAGCTACTAACGTTTACTGTTTTTATTAAAGTATTTTTTCCATATATTCTGATATCATTATTACCCCCCCCCAATTCTTGCATTTAAATCACTTGTTAATATCACAGGGTCATTTCTGTTTATCTTATTATATATGTTTTGTAACTGTTCACAGAATTCAATGCCATTATCTTGTCTTCCCTCTTCTGGAGCATCCAATACAATTATTGTTGAGTTACCTCTGTTAATTTTTGCTTTAATTTTTATTATTCTTTCATTCCAATATTTGTAGGTTTATCTGTTATGAACAGTTTTATGAAACCAAATCATAATGCTTACCAATGCCCTTTGGTCTCTGCTGACACCACTGCCTATATATCTCAAAGTTCTCAGTTTCCATGGTTTCCTTTTAATTCTTTTTTTTTTTTTAGTTTCAGTATTTTAAATTCTCTTGCATATAATTATAGCCAGCAAAAGGTTGGTCGATTGGTAGAGCCTCTGCTACTAATAGCTCATGCAAAAAGTTAAGCAAGTTTGAGCACGGTTAGTAGTTGGAAGGAGGATCAGTCATTTAATGCTGTTGGCACACTCTCCCTTGATGAGTCTTTGGACTCCCTGGAGGTGTCACATAATAATAATAATTTCTTTAGAAGCTATTCCCCATACATTTTGAGTTGCAATGCTCATTATATTTTGTAATTTCATTTTTTTTTTGCTTTTTTTTCTGGGGTCGTCTTCCAAAGAGTCTTTCAGAATGTTCTTCAGTGGCTTAAAAGTAAAGTAAATTCCATGTCAGGTTACTAGTTTGGTGATGTAATTCACTGGTAAGGAAACCATCTTAAAGACTCAAGACTTGCCTTTCTCTGCATTTCCTATAAGAGTAATAGGATATATGGTTGGCATTTCCTCCAACTAAAGATGTTATGCTTATACTGGCAATACTCTACAATAATTAATTGAAATCACTTGATAGTAAAACCGCTTTTCCTTATGCAGTTTTGTATTACATGGAGAATTCTGTAATAACTGTGAAAATGATTGTTGAGTAGTACAGAAATTAGCAAGGAGCAGTAGTTAACTTCTAAAGGTATTTAGAGGCACATTTGCAATTTTTTCTTAAATTGCAAACACACAAAAAAAAATTGACAGTTGCTCATTTGAATGAAGTATAATATCAGGTTTCACATTTTATATTATCAAAACTAATTTAGTTATGAATACTTAATATATTTAAATTATAATCTCCCCATGTTACGTAAACTACTGTTTTTCTTTACTTAAATTGGAGCTGTTTCAATGTTCTGCCTCTTCTCCTTTTTAACAGGCCTTCCAACTATTGAGTTTCACTGTTTATACATTTTATATATTTTAGTTATATTGCCAGTAAAGCTATATATATAGTTAAGACTGACTTATGTCATTGGGTTCTGTAATCTCTTGTGCACGCAAGTTAGGTTAATATAATGAGTCTTTTGACTGATGAGTCTCCCACGATGAGTCTTTTGACTCCATGGAGGCCTGAATAATAATAATAATAATAATAATAATAATTTATTTTAATGTTAGTTTAATGCTGTTCCTGAGTGGCAGAAATAATTTGTTTAATGCATGTGACTATTACTAAGCAAGAATGGGGTTGGTCTGAAGAATGGGAAGAAGAACATGCTATAAAGAAAAAAAAAAAACTGGTAAATATAGAGTAGGTTTAAAAGAGAAATAGGAAGAAAGGAGTTGAGAAGGAATAAAATGGGAGCAGAAAATCACCTCCTGGTTGAAAAGAATCTTCCGATGTCAACTTGCTCTGACTTCTTTGAGACTAAAACTCAATCATCTTTTTTAAACTTAATCTGTCTTTTAAATCCTACTCCAGTCTTTCTCATTTCTATCACTCTCTCTTTTTCTCTCTTAACTTTACAAAGCAACCTTTTCATTTCCCACTCTTCTTCCTTTCACAATTCAAATTCCTCTCCCAAGCCCTACCACTCAGGCATGAATGCTTTCATCTCTATCTTAAAAGAACATCATAATAAGTTGTTCTGTAAGGATAATTATAATTATACATATAACGTATGTGGTGTTCAATATAATTAATAACCATGGACTATGCTGGCCCCAAATGGAATGTCTATCACAATTCATACTTTAGTTTTTAGATTTATTTACACAACTTTTACTTTTTATTTACATTATATAGACAGAAACATCAACACTATCTTTTAACTTTCTTCTTTCCTTTTTAGTTATTTTATCTGCTATATCAGTTTGGTAATAAAAGCAGACTCCTGTCTGCTTTTATTACCAGCAATATGTATGGCAAAGTTTATTTCTGGAACTGAACACTGCACCACTTTTTTCAAAGTCTAGGGAATAAAAGCATTAACAATTACTGTAAATATCACTACTAAATTTTATTTTATATTAGGTGATTCAATATTATATTAAACCAGTGATTCTCAATCTTATATATAAGATACTAAAGAAATAAAAAGTAATAATTTTATATAGGCAAATTTGGTTAGCAAGACTTCCTGGTTATAGAGTTACCAACCTACAAAGCCAATAAATCTATTAATAAAACTTTTTTTCTTTTTTCTAGTCTTTTTATACAGTTTCACATTCACACTTATCTACAAGAATCACATTCACATTTATTTCATAAATTTAAAGTTTAATTAGTGTATATTCATAATTTTCAAATTATTTTATTTTATTATTATTTTTAAGCCAGCCTGGTGTTGGACATATCTGTAGTATCTGAGAGCACATCTGCTCTCTAGCCAAGAGACTGTTGGTTTGAATCCCACCTAGGCATGGATGTTTGTGATTGTCTTCCACCTTCATAAATTAATTCACACAAGTGAATAAACACTCTCCCAAGATGGAGTGGGTCATCATGGGAGAAGTCTGCAATGGGAGAGACCTTTATCCCATCAGTGGGGCAAAGTTACAGGCTGGAGAGGGAAAAAAAAAATCATATTTCTTTATGCTATGTTTCTAACATATATTTTCATCCCTTCTTAATTTTTTTTTTTGATTATTTACTTCACATATATCAGGTTTTAATTTTTATACTGCTTTTCAGCTCTCTCTCTCTCACACACACACTAAAAAAATCATTATTTTAGAAAATTTTACAATTATCATCTTTATGATAATCACAGAATTTTCTAAAATAATCAATTTTTTCCCCTCAAAAACTATTCAAGATATCTCATCAATATTAATATACCTTTTAGAAATAAATAAAGTTTAGTTAAGTTACATTTCTTACAATTAGTAAATTTACTGGACTTGCAGGCTGATAATGCTGGGGTAGTTCTATATTCAAACGTGCCTTGCTAACCAAAATTTATCTTAAAAAAAGAACTATATACACCTTATGCATCAAAAAACCTAAATCACTGTAAAAATTATATCATCATCATCTATTTGGACATTATGCATCAGTGCAATAAGTATGAAATTTGTTTTAAGTTTCACAATAGACAATACTTAGTAATTTTTATTATTGACATAATAACATGACAAAATCAGATATTTTATATAATGGGATCTGTGCAGTTCTTTGAGATCAATCCCAGTGCACTTGACATATAGACCAATAACAGTAATTTTATAATTCATTACACTCAATTAATAATTTATGGAAAAACAGGAGGTATCAGTTGGAAATGTGAATTATTAGAATTCTCATATTTGGATACTTCACATCAAATCAAAGTTATTAAGTACTGATTAAGCTAAATTAAGATTATTTGACTATTTAACTGAGAATTTATATAAAGTATAAATCTGCAGATTTTAAGTTAGCCTTATTAATTCTTTTCTCACTATTATATAAGAAAGTTTTGTGACATCTCACTTATCATACTCAACATTTCTGCATATACCTGCAAGTTAGTAGCACTGTACCAGTGCTAGCAGTGTAGTGGAATGTTGTTAGACAGCAACTGGTACAAACTCTAGCAATAGGAGTATCTGGAATAAAGGAGAGGAATTGGTGGCGCTGATAGCATCAGCCTGACCAAAGATTATTGAGGTCACTGAGACGTGGTTGACAGAAGAGGATATAATAACAGGAATAGAAGTAGCTGGGTACAGCATTTTTCAGCAGGATAGGAAGGGAAAGCGTGGTGGTGGTGGACTACTGCTTATGATAAGTGACGACTTATGTCCTCTAAGAGTGGAAGCTTTTGGAAGGCAGTTACACTAATGATTTTAAAAGCATATGGTGTGAGGTAAAAGTGGGCAAGACAGGATATTTAGTGGAGTGTTTCCACAGACCAAGGAGCACAGAGGGTGGGGACCAGGAGATGTTTAGACAGTTGAGTTTGGCAAGTGCAAGAAGAATGATTGTTGCGAGAGATTTTAACTACAGCAGTATAAATTGCAGAGAGGAAGATGCATAGAACAATAAGGGAATGGAATTTCTAGAATTCTTGAGGGACAAATGTCTTAGGCAACATGTAATAGAGGGAACAAGAGGTTCAAGAGTTTGGGAGTTGGTCATAGCATCAGAAGAGTTGACAACTGAGATGACATCTTTCCCACCAGTTGGAGAGAGTGACCATGTGGTTTTGACTTGGAAGATGAATAGACATGTAGGAGTATCAAAGAGACGGGAACATATGTGGAATTATAAGGCAGGTGATTATAATAGTCTTAGACATCAACTTGGGAAAGTTTCATGGAGGGAGGAATTGGAATGACAGGATATCATTAGTGCTTGGGAAATTGTGAAGGAATATTTGTTAGCAGCAATAGTAAGCTATATTCCACGAGTGAAGAAGACGACACAATTTGAAGTAAAAAGTGGATGACAAACAATATTCAACAGGAACTGCATGTGAAAAAGAGGCTATGGAAAAGATATATGGAGACAGGTGAAGAGAAGATGCATGAAGAATATAAGACATGCCAGGAGAGTGACTAGTATGGCAAGGAAGACGAAACTGGAATATGAGAAGATATTGGCCCTAAGATCCAAAGAAAATCCTAGGGAATTTTTTAGCTATGTGGCCAATAGGAAGAGAAATGACTCTGGAAGAATGATATTATGGGATAAAAATGGGAATAGAGTGACTGATGCAGAGGACATAGTGGAATTGTTCAATGAATACTTTATTGGAATATTTCATCCTGGAGGAGTAAATTTTAATACTAGAGGAATAGGGAGGTGCAGGAGGAGAGTGTGTTTCAAATACTGAGTACTCTGGATGTCAGTAAAGCTATGGGACTGGATGGTATTTCACCACAAGTTTTGAGAGAATGTGCTAAAGAACTGACAGCTCCTTTGACCTGGCTTTTCAGTGAAAGTCTGGCTAAGGGAAAGGTGCCCAGGGAATGGAAGGAAGGTAAGACGGTGCCATTGCATAAGGGTGGTAGCAGACTGGAAGTGTCTGATTATAGACCAGTTTGTGTGTCATCAGTAGTTGTTAAGATCTTGGAGAAATTAGTGAGGGACCGTATACAACATTGGGAAGATGAAGGTAATGTTATCTGTGAGAGTCAACATGGATTTGTAAAGGGGCGCTCTTGTTTTACTAATATGCTAGCCTTTTATAATAAAGTTACAAGAGCAGTAGATCAGGGAAAGGCATATACTGCCATTTTCTTGGACTTAGCAAAGGCATTTGACAGGGTGCCACATGATAAGCTGATATTTAAGTTGCAGCACATGGGTCTGGATGTCAGGTTGGTCAACTGGATTCAGAATTGGCTGTCCGAAAGGTTAAACATATATTGTTTAACCTTTATATCAATGACATTGTCAGTGGATTGAGGGGATATTCATTTCTTTGCAGATGATGTGAAGCCGGGAAGGGTTATTAGTAATAGTGCAGATGTGGTAGCCCTGCAAGAAGATTTGAATAAGCTAGACAGATGGGCAAATAAATGGGTTTTTCAGTTTAATGCAGCAAAATGTAAGGTCTTGAGGTTTGGGACACATCGATGGGAATGCTGTGTACTCTACTGGAGGAGCTATACTGAAAGAAGTAGGGTAGACAAGAGATCTGGCATTCATGATTGATAGAAACCTGAAATTTAGGGGACATATTGCAAAGGTGGTGAAGGTAACACACAGGATTGCTGCAATAATGAGGACACTGACCTGCAGAGACAAAAAGAGTTATCATTCCATTGTATAAAACTCTGATCATACCACATGTAGACTATTGTTCTCAGATTTGGTCCCCAGGATTTGAACGGGATAAATTAACTGTGGAAAGGGTACAAAGGCAGATAACAAAGATGGTTTCAGGACTATACAATGTTAGTTATGAGGATCAGCTGAGGGAATGTGGGCTGCAGAGTTTGGTGGATAGAAGAAGGAGAGGTGATCTGATTGAGACTTTTAAACTGTTGAGAGGTGGTTACAGAGTTGACACTGGGGAATTCCTTCACTTGGTTGAACAGCGGGAAGGAGCCATCCCTGGAAGTTACGAAAGGAAACTGTGAGCAAGAGGTTGAGGAGTGGTTTCTTTGCATGGAGGTTGGTTGAACCATGGAATGCATTGCCTGATTGAGTGGTGAAAGTGAGAACGGTCAATGAGTTTAACGAGTGGTATGATAGCCTTTATGTTTCTTAGGAGGGACGGCCACGATGAGGATGAGTCTTGATAGACTGTGTTTCTTAGGAAGGACCTCCTGCAATGAGTCTTTTGACTCCATGGAGGCCTGAATAATAATAATAATCCCTGCTACTTGAGTAACATTAACCATCGGATAACAAAATGAACAAAGCAGGCAAAACTGGCTAGAGAAGACACAAAAAATCACCATTATGTAGACCAAAATATTAGATTTTGGGTAAGTTCAGTGTGAAATTAAAAAAAAAAAAAAAAAAAAAAAATGATATAGATTTGAAGTTTATTTTTCCAGACTGCTCAACCAACCAATAAAACTGGCTTTGCAGAGTGTATGCTCAGACAGAACAACTCTATTTTTTATTTATTTAAAAATTTATTTTATTTATTTATTTTTTTGCCAAAATAGCTATTAATTATTTTTTGCTTGAAATTTTTAAAGTTCCTGTCCATAAAATGTTTATTAAATTTAGATTCAAATGACAACACTTTTAAAATAAATTTGGTCTATTTATTGATGTGTAGTTTTAATTCCTGCCAACCATTTTATCAAAATCACCTGGGATTGGCAAAATTTTAGATATATTTTCATTTTTTCCAGCAGTTTCAATTTTATCAACTTCATCAGTTCTGTACTGATTAATCTGAAGAACTTCCTGGGTTATAATGCCTTCAGTGAAGGATAGGATTTGTGCATTGTAAAACAGTCATGAAGTCCCAAAAAATCAAATTTCAAAGTAGCTAGTGAAGAAACTATTTTAGTATAATGTGCATTACAAATACAGGAAAACCTCATAAATGTGAATTCAATATGCGTGATTATCAGTTAGCACGATTGAGTGAAATAATACTATTTCCCACTTTAAGTGAGTGATTAATCAGTTAATGTGATTTTTTTTACATTACACAACATTTCTTGTCACCAATCTGCAGGGAGTGGTGGCACTTGTCAATGTAGCAGCCAGTGCAGTGGGCGGTAGCCAGCAGTACTCAGCAGTTGACTCAAAGCTATCACTGCAAGTGCACATGCAAACTCTGTTCTCTTGCTCAATCACTTTTCCTTCATTTTGCTTTAATTTAGATACCTATAAGGATTTATTATATTCAACCTGTGATATTGAAAAGAGAAAGACTGATAAAGAAAGTGGCAGTAATAAAAAAAAGAGAAAAAAAGTAATACATTAAAGGAAAAGCTGGAAGTCATTAGGAGACATAAAAGTGATGCTAGTAATACAATGATTGTGTGAGACCTGGGATACAGCGAATCTACAGTTTGGACTATATTATATAAGAGCAAAGAATACAAAGAACAATGAAAAGTTGCTACTGCTACAAGGAATGTTCATGCAAATATTTTTACATCATTGAAAGAGACCTAATTTCAAGATGAATGTGACAGCTTTACTGTGAGTTTAGGATGGTTTGACCATTTTGAAAATCGAGCTGGACTGCATATCATAAGAGTAACTGGGGAATCTGCTAGTGCTGATAAAGATTCTGTAGCCAAGTTTCCTGAAGAATTGCAAAGGATAATTCAGGAGGGTGATTATGACGATCGTGAAATATTCAATGTCGACGAAACTGGTCTCTTTTGGAAGCGTATGTCAACAAAAACTTTCCTAGCTAAAACTGAAGCATCTCAACCAGGATACAAAGTATCTAAGGATCGTCTTATGCTTTTATTAGGAGGCATTCAGAAGGCGACTCTGAACTCAAGCCTATGTTAGTTTATCGTGTGCAAAATCCAAGATCTAACATTATTAAAGAAATCAGCACAATTCGAAAAGAACTTGGATTTAATGAACTGGATAATAAAGATGTGAGAAACTTGCTCGATTCTTATTCAGAACAGTTAAGCGAGAATGATCTCCTTCAACTAGAAGAACAGCATTCATATTATTATTATTCAGGCCTCCATAGAGTCAAATGGAGGCCTGAATAATAGTAATGCCTGAATAATTGAATAATAATGAATTTCCTAGGAGGGACCTCCCACGAGGTCCCTCCTAGGAAACACAAAGCCTATCATACCACTCCTTAAACTCATTGACCGTTCTCGCTCTCACCACTATTAGGCAATGCATTCCATGGTGCAACCACCCTCCATGCAAAGAAACCACTCCTCACCCTCTTGCTAACAGTTTCCTTTCGTAACTTCTAGGGATGGCCCCCTTGTCATCACTCCTTCCTGCTATTCAACCAAGCGAAAGAGCTCCCCAGTGTCAACCCTATAACTACCTCTCAACAGTTTAAAGGTCTCAATCAGATCATCTCTCCTTCTTCTATCCACCAAACTCTGCAGTCCACATTCCCTCAGCCGATCCTCATAAATCACATTGTACAGTCCAAACCATCTTTGTTATCCGCCTTTGTACCCTTTCCACAGTTAATTTATCCCCTTCAAATCCTAGGGACCAATTCTTTGAACAATAGTCTAAGTGTGATCTAATCAGAGTCTTATACAACGGAATGATAACTCTTTTATCTCTGCAGGTTAGTGTCTTTCTCATTATTGCAGCAATCCTGTGTGTTACCTTTACCACCTTTGCAATATGTCCCCTAAATTTCAGGTTTCTATCAATCATCAACCTCAGATCTCTTGTCTCCTCTACTTCCTCCAGTATAGCTCCTCCAATAGAGTATGCAGTGTCCCAAACCTCAAGACCTTACATTTTCCTGCATTAAACCGAAACCCCCCAATCATTTGCCCATCTGTCTATTCAAATCCTCTTACAGGACTACCACATCTGCACTATTACTAATAACCCTTCCCAGCTTCTCATCATCTGCAAACAACTGAATATCTCCCTGCAATCTACTGACAATGTCATTGATAAAAAGGTTAAACAATATAGGTCCCAGTACTGAGATTTGTGGGACCCCACTTGTAACCCCTCTGCCTCCTGGAAACTGCCCCACCATACACAACTCTCTGATACCTATCAAACAGCCAATTCTGAATCCAGTTGACCAACCTGACATCCAGACTCATGTGCTGCAACTTAAATATCAGCTCATCATGTGGCACCCTGTCAAATGCCTTCGCTAAGTCCAAGAAAATGGCAGTATATGCCTTTCCCTCATCTACTGCTCTTGTAACTTTATTATGAAAGGCTAGCAATAATAATAATAATATTACTATAACAAGAGCACCCCTTCACAAATCCATGTTAACTCTCACAGATAACATTACCCTCATCTTTCCAATGCTGTATTTGGTCCTTCACTAATTTCTCCAAGATCTTAACAACTACTGATGACACACAAACTGGTCTATCATTAGACACTTCCACGTTGCTACCGCCCTTATGCAATGGCACACATCTTACCATCCTTCCATTCCCTGGGCACCTTTCCCATAGCCAGACTTTCATTGAAAAGCCAGGTCAAAGGAGCTGTCAGTTCTTTAGCACATTCTCTCAAAACCCGTGGTGAAATACCATTTAATCTCACAGCTTTACTGACATCCAGATCTTAACAACTACTGGTGACACACAAACTGGCCTATGAAGAAGAAGAAGATAAGGAGTGCGAACAAGAAGAGAATGTTATGACTAGGGAACTAACTGCAAAAGAACTTGAGCTAGTTTTCAATCACATTGAGCATGCTAAGGAAATTTTGTTCAATACTGATCCTGATATGGAACAAAGCTTTGAAGTGCAATGAAATCTTGATAAAGCAATTGCCAGCTATCTCAAATTTCATGACAAGATGAAAAAAGTTGAGCACTATTCAACCATCTTTACTTATTTTTTTTTATTATTTATTTTTTATTTTTTGTAAAAGGTAGCTCATTTAAATGTTTAGACATTAAATAAAAATTTAAGCAATTGATTTTTATTAACTTTGATTATTTAAAAAGAAAATTGTAGATAGGAAGTTAGTAATGATGTAAATTTTTCATGTAGTACTATCATATCATATCATATCCTGTTCACCCCTTGAGGGTACATGGCAGGAATTTCATGATGATGATAAATTTTTCACTGCAAGTCATTGGAATAAGTGAAACATGATTGAATGAAGATGATATTGTAACGTTAATAGAAATGGAAGAGTACAGTATTTTTCGTGAGGATAGAAAGGGCAGGAAGGGTGGGAGAGTGCTGGTGATAGTAGGGGAATTAAGTCCACATAAGGTAGACATGAAAGGGGGAAATAGTGGTTATGAAACAGTGTGGTGTAATGTGGAGGTTGAGAGGAAGACATATTTAGTTGGATGTTGCTATAGGCCTGGGAATGTGGAAGGTGGTGATGAAGAAATGTATAAACAACTTGAATTGGTGAACAAAGGAAGGGTAATTATTATGATTGATTTTAATTATGGTGGTATAGATTGGAATGAAGAGATAGCATTTGGGAATAAGGAAAATGAAATTTCTCGAGTTCTGAAGAGATAACTATCTCAGGCAACACATAAAGAAAGACATGCGAGTATCAAGAGTTCTGGAACTCATCATTTCTTCAGAGGATGTAATTGTTAGAAGGGTTTCATATAATCCTCCAGTTGATGAAAGTGATCATGAAGTAATCACCTGTGTTGTGGCTAGTCATATGCAGACTTTTGCAAGGAAAGGATATATGATTATGACAAGCTTAGGAGACAACTTCGAGCTATAACATGGAACGAGAAGTTGAGCGGAATAAATGCTACATGGGAACTTACAAAGAAATACATAATCAATGTATGAATATATCCCAAAGGCCAAAAAAGCTGAATAAGGTAGGTGTAAAATGGATGAATGCAGAGCTTAAGCATGAAATCTGGAAAAAGAAAGTACTTTGGGGCAAGTACAAGATGAATAATGGTAATCAGTCACATGAAGAATATAAAGGACAAGCCAGGAGAGTGACTCATTTAGTAAGGAAAACAAAAGTAGAGTATGAGCAGAAATTGGCAAATCAGGCTAAGAAAAACCATACAGAGTTTTTTAGATATGTGGAAAGTAGAAGGAAGAATGATCATGGAAAGATGCAGTTAAGGTATGAAAGTGGTAGAATGGTAACTGCTGCAGAAGACATCATTGAGGTATTCAGTGATCAATTTATAAGGGTGTTTCTTCCTGATCAGGGTGGAATCATGAGGAACTTACGAGGACATAGGAGAGGATAACTTAATTGTGAGTGAGCAGGAGGTATTTGAGGAAATAAATAAACTTGATGTTAATAAGGCGATAGGATTTGATGACCTGCATCTTAAGGGAATGTTCCAGGGAACTAGCAGTAGCATTGACATGCCAGTTTAATAAGAGTTTTGCACAGCACAGGCTCCAAGGGAGTGGAAGGAGGGTAAAATTGTTTCACTGCATAAAGGTGGTGATAAGGCTGAGCCTTATCGCCTTTATGAGCCTCCTGCTTCAAATTATAGGTTGGTCAGTATATCTGGAGTTGTGGTGAAGGTCCTGGAGAGATTGGTGAGAAGTAGGATACAGAAATGGGTTGATAACAGCAGTATTCTCTGTGGTTATCAGCATAGGTTTGTTAAGAGAAGATCATGTTTTACTAACTTACTTATGTACTATAACAAGGTGACAAATACCTTGGACAAGGGAGATGCATATATAGTGATGTACTTGGATTTTGCAAAGGCTTTTGATAGACTGCCACATGATAAGCTCTTAAATAAATTGAAACAGATGGGATTGGATAACAGACTTCTGTGTTGGGTAGGTATCAGAAAGTTGTATATGGGGAGTACAGTATCTCGAAAGAGAAAGGTCACTAGTAGTGTGCCACAGAGATCAGTCTTTTTTGGGTTGGGTTTAACTAGTGATATCCAGCTGTTTGCGGATGATGCAAAACTGGGGAGAGCAATGCACAGTCAGACCGATGTTAATGCCTTACAAGAGGACTTGAATAGATTCATGAATGGGCAGGTAAGTGGAACTGTCACTCTAATATTGCCAAGTGTAACGTTTTGATATTTGGTAAACAACAATGGGATGCAAAGTATACACTTGGTGGGGAAACTTTAACAGAAGTCGAGGAGATGAGAGATCTAGGAGTGATGGTGGACAAGGACCTGAAATTCAGGGGCTACATTGCACAAGTTGTGAAGACATCACATAGAATAATGGCAATGATGTGGAGTACTTTGACATGCAGAAATAGAGAGATTATGATTCATTGTATAAGGTCCTGATTCGGCCTCATATGAATCATTGTGCACAGATTTGGTCACCTGGTTTTCATGGTGCTGAGGAAATGTTGGAAAGGGTACAGAAAATATTCATAAGATAGCCACAAGCTATTCACAAGCCAGCCTGGCTGGCCGAGTGGTTAGCGTGTCCGCTCTCCACTCAAGAGGCTGCTGGTTCAAATCCCGCCGTGGGCATGGATGTTTGTGATTGTCTGTGGAAATACCAGTAGTGGTGGTGGTCGGCGGTAGATGGCATTGGTGTAGTTGAGATCAGTTGGTGGATTGTGAGTGGTTGAAGAAGAGTTGTAGAGTAGATACCCCCCCCCCCCTCGATGAGTCTTTGGACTCCTTGGAGGTGACAAATAATAATAATAATAGTCAGTGGTCTTTGAAATGTGGAGTATGAGGATAGATTGAGAGAATGTTAAGTTGCAGAGCCTCGTGAATAGGAGGAAGAGGGGGCAGGATATGATTGAGACATATAAGCTGGTCAGGAGTTGTTATCAGGTAGAGATTTTTCATAGAATGGGAGGGGGGGGTAGAACAAGAGGCCATTGCTGGAAACTGTATAAGGAGGGTGTGAGAACCAGGTTCTTTGCATGGAGGGTGGTTGGTGATTGGAATGCATTGCCTGAGTGCATTGTGGATGTGGACACATTGAATCAATTTAAGACATGGTTAGATGAGCATTGTATGCAATAGTGAGTACCTCCTACGATGAGTCTCTGACTCCATGGAGGTCAAATGTTAATAATAATAATAATTACACTTCATTTTTTTTTTTTTTTTAGATTTATGCTAACTGATGGATGAATTAAAATTCTTCTTATTGTTTATTGCATTCGCTTAATGCGATTTTGCTTAGCATGCATTAATTGATGGATTAATTAAGTGCGTTAAGCAAGGTTTTCCTCTATATCATTATAATAATCAGTGCTCTCAATTTAATATTCAAAAGCACAACAAATCATTGTTATATTCATTAAACAAACTTTTGAAATCGATGAAATTAATTTTCTTCAAAAATTTGCACAACAGCATTGGCTTTAAAGGTTCAGATAGTACTCTGATTTAAAGACTGAATGTGAGATGTAGTTGGGAATGAGGTATTTATAACATGAAAAAGCTAAAGTGCCAAATGGATGCAACTACACACACAAAGTAATAGCAAAGCATGGATGCAATATTCTCCATGCTTTGCTATTACTGTTCAGAAAACTGGAAGTTGCTTGTTTATCCAAATTTCAAAAGCAGTGAAGGTTATCTGACATTCTGATAAGGTTTTATCTTTTTCTTCACTTGGAATGGATAATAAAGATTTGTTTTGGGTGACTAGTAGAAGTGCCCCAGGGCTCTGTACTAAGATCACTTCTCTTTAATTTGTACATTAATAATGCAGCAGAACACATGAGAGTTGGGGGGGGGAATATTCAATTGTTCACTGATAATGCAAAACTAGGCAGGGCAATATTTGATAAAGGTGATCTAGATACCTTACAGGATGATACAAATATAAATTGGCAGCATGGGCAAAGGACAACGGTTGTCAATTTAATGTTGTGAAATGTAACTTACTTTCAGATGAAAAGATTACATCATACCATATTGATGGTAGTAGTTTACAGGAAATTGATGAGGCTAGGGATCTGGAGTGATGATGGATAGAGATCTGAAATTCAGAGGATATGCAAGAGTTGGCAAAATAACTCAGAGGATTACTTGGATGTTGAAGAACACACTGACAAGTAATGAAAGTTTTACTTGTGGTCTGTTAGGCCACAAGTATAACATGTGGCCGAATCATAGCTCTTTATAAAGCTATGATTCGGACACATGTTGACTACTGTGCATAGATTTGATCCCTGCATTTGGGATTGGGAGGTAGTGGAGAGGATTCAGAGATAAGTGACCAAGCTGGTGATATGTCTGTAGAATGTTTCTTATGAGGATAGATCGAAGGGATTCTATAAGATTGACACCACAGAAATTTTTCAATACATGGGGGGGGTAGGGTCAAAACAAGGGATCACACTTTGAAGTTGTCTAAGAGTGTAGTTAGTAAGGGTGTGCAGACTAGGTTCTTTACTTGGAGGGTGGTGAATCAGTGGAACGGATTACCAGAGGTGGTTGTGAGCACCCTAACAGTGAATAAGTTTAAGGAGATGTATGAATGTTATTGTATTAATGGATAGTGTGGATCTCCCGTGATGAGTCTTTTGACCACATGGAGTACCTGTATAAATAATAATTTCAGATTTATAAAGTGTCAGGAGTTGAGTAGAAGAACTGTTTAGAACAAAAAAGAAAACCAAGTTTTCTGGAGACTGAAGAGGCTGTGGAGATGATTTGTGCCAGGAGAGGCTAAATGTGAAAGTCAACTAAAGAAAAGAAAACCAATCCTTGTTGCAGAATATTGTTAAAAGCGGAGGCAAATAAAGAATGGTTTTCTTTCAGGAAATGGGACAGAATTATTTTGGTCATTAAATTCACCGAGATATCAAGTGGTGTGTGAAGATAACTTATCTTCACACACACACACCACTTGAAAATGGCAAGAAGATCAGTGTTTTAAGCATTTGTTATTTGAAGACCTTGAAATCACTTGAGCACAACATGGCTTTGTAAATGAAGAAGAGGATGGAGAAAACAGTGTCATCAGCAAAGCTATGAATAGGATTAGATGTTAGAGAGAGCAAGAAAGAAGATCACTGATGTTTAGGGAGGAAGCATATAGGTGAAAGCAAAGACCCCTGGGGATACTCCAGCACTGACTGAAAAATCTGATGAAAGGAAATCATCATTTGCCATAACTTGCAATGAATGAACAGAGAGTAAGCTGAGATCCATTCACAAAGGGTAGAAGAAAGACCATAAGATGATAGCTTGTTAAGAAGGCCATGGTGACAGACTCATCAACTGCCTTGGAAATATCATGAGTGACCACTTGAGTTTCTCCAAACTTTTCTGTGGCTTGTGTCTAAAGGTGGGTAATATTAGCTAGGAGACCTGCCATGGAGCAGGTGAGAAGAATGGCAGGATCCATATTGGTAATCACTTTGCAATTTTCATTCACTTTTCCCTGCAGAAGAAATAATGATACAGGTAGAACAAGATATCTACAGCCTTCCCAACCATATTGCCAACATTATTATTATTATTACACCCTCCATGGAGTTGGCAGACTCATCATGGGAGTTTCATTCAACTGATAACATATTTATCGTATAGAATCTTAAAATCCTTAACACTCCTTGCATTAACAACACATTCTGGTAATGCATTCTGTTCACTAACAGTTCTCCATGTAAAAAAATCTACTCCTCCCCCCCCCTCTTCACCACACTTTTACATAACTTCCAGGGATGAAATATGGTTCTTCCCTTCTCACTTTCTATAATCCCCTCTGGATTAATCTGATAAAATCCTCTCACTAACTTAAATGTCTCTATCATATCACCTCTCTTCCTCCTATCCACCAAAAACCAGATCTGAGCACAATAGTCCAAGTGTGTGGCCTGACCAGCGCCTTATACCAGTGCTTCCCAAACTGTGGGCCGCAACCCCCCTTGGGGGGGGCGTTAGTTTTGTTGAGGGGGCCATGAAATAATGAAAACAAATTTAAAATGTTTTAAAACTAAGTGCGTACCATGTCAAATATGTATGTAAGATGCTAAAAATGCAATATTTGCATTTGATTTTTGCAGTATTCGCTGTGTATGTTTTGTATCGAATAGAAATACAATAAATATTATAATAATATATGTCTGTATTACGATTTTTTTTTTCCGATAGGGGCCGTGAAATATTTAAATTTTTCCAAGGGAGCCTTTATGTCCATACGTTTTGGAAGCACTGCCTTATACAATGGCACAACCACTTCCTTATCCCTACATGTTAGAGTACTTCTTAATCATAGCAGCACTATGATGTGCAGCCTTTACAACACTAGCAATATGCCCTCTAAACTTGATTCTACTGTCAACCATCACTCCCAAATCTCATCTTCTTCCTGCAGTATGGCACCATCAGTATAGTACACAGCCTTATATTTCTGCACTCCAAAATGCAACGCCTTGCACTTACTGATATTAAAACTACAACCCCACTTTTTTTTCCAAGTAAATAGTCTATTCAAATCTTCCTGAAGGGAATTAACATCAGCAGTGCTACTTATAATTCTTCCTAACTTTGCATCATCAGCAAACAACTGATGATCCCCCCCCCCCCCCAGTAAGTCTACATGACATATCATTTACAAAGCAGAGGTCCAAGAACAGAACCCTGTGGCTTGTCACTGGTTACCTTCCTTTTTTTGAGACACTACTCCATCATACACAACCTGCTGGTATCATTTAGAGAGCCAATCTCTGATCCACCTAACCAATATACTATCTATTCCCATCCTCTGCTGCTTATACACCAACTTATCATTTGGTAATCTATCAAACGCTTTTGCAAAGTCCAAGAATATAACTGTATATGATTCTCCCTTATCTAACACCCTTATTACCTTATCATAAAATGCAAGTAAATTACTAAAACAAGACCTACCCATTACAAATCCATGCTGACCATCATAAAGAATGCTATGTCCATCGACCCAATCCTGTATTCTATTCCTTACTAATCTCTCCAACACCTTGACCACAACTGCAGTTAATACAGACTGGCCTATAGTTGGAAACTTCTTAGAATTCTGCATGTGGAGTGGTACTATTTTGCCTTCTTTATACTCCTTAGGAACCCTACCCACTGCAAGAATTTCCTTAAATTACCATGGTCAAGGACATAGCCAATGGTGCACATTCCTTAAGAAGACATAGTGATATGTCATCCATTCTCACAGCTTTATTAGCATCTAACCCAACCAACATCTGATACACCTCTGTTTCTTTCATTTCCAATTCTCCTAATACTTGCATCTCTTTTATATATATTGCATGGCATCATTTACACAACTATGATATATGCTTATGAAGTGCTCGTTCAATAATTCCACTATATCCTTTATAGCTGCCATGACTATCCACCAGTGGTAATCTGCCATAATTGTTCTTCCTCTTGCTTGCCATATAGCTGAAAAATTCCCTTGAATTAACCTTGGCCTGACCAGCCAATCTTCTCTCATACTGTACCTTTTCTTTCTTTATCATGCTCATCACCTTTCTAGCCTGCACTTTATACTCTTTAGGTATCAGATCACCACCAACTGTCTATAACCAATGGCTATAACCGTCAAAAAATATTAAAATCAGTTACCCCCTCCCCCAGCAGAGATTACTCTGATTCTATCATTCCATATATCTGGGGTACATCCAAAAAACTAATAAAATTCCTAAAGAAATATGACCTCGCAACTAGTTAAAAACCACATAAGAAATTAGCATCTCTTATCCACTCCACCAAAGACCAGCCACTTCCCCTAGACCTGGAGTATACCAGGTTCCTTGCAGTTGTAAACTGTCCTACTATGACCAAACAGGCAGGACAGCCAATATCAGGATATCTGAACACAAGGACTATATCCTGTTCCACCAGTACAGTCACTCATAACTTGCTGACCATGCATTGGACATCCACCACAGAATACTCTGGAAGAAGGCAACTTTATTACACCGCAGCAAGTACAAGTAGGAAAAATTATTCCTTGAATCATCCTCAGCTCTGAAAAACTTCCCAAACCTCAACAAATTTGGGTGCATGGTACTGTCCCAAATTTGGGAACCATACATTCTAAGATCATCAGCCAAAGACAACCCAATTTAGCCTGCTAGGGAGCACCTTTTAGGACTCTATGATTGACTTTCTTCTGCCTGTGTGCACATATCATTGTTTTGTAATCCCTGAAGATGGCAACGTAATATTGCTGAAATTAATAATTTAGTTTACATTGTCATTTCTTAAAAAAAATAGAAGGAGAAGGTTGTGGTTAGACCTACCATGAGCAGAACTAACTGCAGCAGTATATTTGGAAGGAGAGTGGTTAAGAATAATATTGTTTGTGATCATCTTTCAGAGAAATAGTCAAATAGGTCAATAAAGTATCAAAGTAGGATGCCAGAAGCAGCAAATGAAGGCAACAAAGTGAAGCAAGGAAATTTTGAACTAAAGCAAATTGTATAAAGGAGATTCCAGATCTGATAACTTTTGGCATGGAATATTACACCTGACAAATGTGATTTCCTGAATTTATTTAGGTAAATATAGTTGCAAATTGCAAATAATGCCAGCTGAGGTTTGGTAATGAATAACTTACTGGATTTGGATGTCTGTAAGTGGTGGTGCGCATCACTGATGTCAGAAGCAAGTCTTTGGATGTGGTAAAGTCAGTCTGGAAGTTTTTTTTGGGGGTGAGGGGAATTTCGTTATTAGGTTTGATTTTTTGGGGGGAAATGTTTTTGTTTTTTGCAATTTTTTGGTACATTTTTGATATTTTTGGTGTTTTCTGCGGGAGAAATTTTTTTATAATTGAAATGACATTATTTTTTATTTTTTTGTTGCCAGCAGGGTGAAGGACTCGTGGTCATGTCTCTGATATAGGATGTGCCCATTTGTATCCCTTTAAATGTTATGCAGTGCATATATAACATACCAAAATTTGAAAGTGATAATTAATCATCAAGTTTTAAGCTAAGGGATCATTATTCATGTTATTAAACAAAATATGTAGTAAGTAATATGGTAAGTATTTTCTAAAAATGCTATATAAATTTTTCATTTCAGAGAATAAATTCATGAAGAAAAATTACTTATATTGTTGAAATCTACCCTATATATATAAAATGATAAGCCTTTTTATGTAACGTTTTTGTGTCACGTTTTTTGTCAAGTTATTTGAAATGTTTTGAAACTCAGGGGCTACCCTGAGTGTCGAGTCTTCAAAATTCGAGTCATCAGAATTCAAGGAGAACCGGCCTACCAGTCTGGAACTCGGAGGAGTTGGGCACCATAGGTGCCAGAGCCCTCCCCTTTTGAAGACTCAACACTCAGGGGCTACCCTGAGTGTCGAGTCTTCAAAATTCGAGTCATCAGAACTCAAGGAGAACCGGCCTACCAGTCCAGAACCCTGGGGGGTTGGGTGCCATAGGGCAGAGCCACCTAGTATTGTATAATCAAGTATTTATATCAAAACACATTATAGAAAACTCACTTATTATAACAGGCTATAAAAAAACAGTTCCAAACAAAGCCTAAGAACATCAAATGATATTCTACAGGAATTTCCACATTCACTATTCAAAATTCATCGACTGTTAATAAACATTAATAGCCAACACATCACAATCTGTTTTACCACAAAAATAGATCCCTTTCATTGACTCTCTTAGTCTACTTCCACCTTGATCTTTATCCTTTTCTGTCTATAACCAATACACACACATCTTTCACACTGCTATCCATCCCAATGATATGATGTTATTAAGACATCAGTTAACAGAGCTTGAACTATCTGTCTGACCACCATGAATCTTCTTACCCAATGGCTTCTCTCTCTCTCTCCATGCAAAATTAATCAAACCTTACACCTCTCCTCTCCCAATATAAAAATCAGAAAAAAGTATCAGAATGGGTGATTATCAGAATCTATGAAAAAATGATCATCTCATTTTTTCATAGATTTATAACAATATTTTGTTTATTTATTTTTAAAATATATCAATCCCATATGTGAGAGACAGAAGAACCTATAGCACATCAATGCCCATGTATGTGTGTGGCAGGTGTGAGGACTGGGAAAGAAGAAATCTGTTGACATACTTCTTGAAGCATTAGAGATTATAGTTGTTGGA
Organism: Typopeltis vanoorti; assembly: GCF_054136105.1. Lineage (NCBI taxonomy): Eukaryota > Metazoa > Arthropoda > Arachnida > Uropygi > Thelyphonidae > Typopeltis > Typopeltis vanoorti. The sequence goes on from NC_143551.1 coordinate 142,891,911, forward strand.
AAACACTTCATAAGGATGACTATTCCAGAGGATAGAGGTAGATGGAATAAATGAGGAATAGGAGAAGTATCAGTGTGTCTGCAGCTGAAATATAAAGGAATTAAGAAACTGCTGTGCTTGTTTAATAATACCTGTATGGTCTGCTATGTTTGTTGATTATATGTATTCTGTAATCAGTTTGTCTTGCAGAATGAAAAATCCAAATTTTCATCTTCATATGAGAATGGTTAGCTCATTTTCAGCTGAAAAAAACCTATACAAATGGCTTCTTTGCATCCTAGAGAGGATATGAACATGTCTATTAACAGACATCATTATTGAATAAGATATGAATGCTCTCTTTATTAAAATACATAACATACCCTAATTGGTTAACTACAATCCTACACTGCATCAAAAAGAAAAACAACAGAATTAATCAAGCCATTGATCATGTGTGCCAGAGAAAATAATTAAAAAGCTATTACTGCATTGTGTCCACACTCTCAGAATTTATGGCCTGCCTAAAATACACATAACAAACATACCATTATGACTGATGGTTGAAGGAATCGACAGCTCCAATTATACATATCACTTAGCCAAGAAACTAGCAGCTACATTCAAGGAGTTGGTAAAAAATACACAAGACTTTCAGCAAAATTAAAAACATCACACTCAACAGTGAAGATTTATTAGTCAGCTTTGACGTAATTGCCCTTTTCACTAATGTCCCCAATCAATGATACTATTCTTCTCATAGAGAACATATTCCCGATATCACAACTCTTTTTGCCCGTGTACTGTGCTCTGGATATTTCATGTGGCAAAATAATTTCTACATGCAAGAATAATTTCACCACTCCTCCTCCTCATAGTTAACTTTTACATCGAAGACTGCAGGCAACGAGCTCTAGATTCAGCAAGCCTAATGCTCAGATGTGTTGATAATATTTTCACCATTTGGCCCCACAGCTACAAAACATTAAATACATCCCTAAGCCACCTGAACAAAACAACACAAATGCATCTAATTTACCATTGAGATTGAAAACAATAACTCTCTTACTTTTCTAGAGACACTCTTGTGACACATCTTCCCTCAGACCATCTTTTATTCACAGTCTACCACAAACCTACATACACAAAAAATTCATACCACTATCCAAAACAAAAACTAGGGGTTTTCAGCATCCTCAAACATAGTCCTAACAATTTGTTCCAATTAACAGGTGCTGAAGAAGGAATATAAAATTATTAGCCAAACATCTATAAAAAAAAATGTCTTTAACAAAAAACAGTTCACAAGATCCTCTACAATAATACCACTAAAAAAAAAGATTAAAGAATGCCATGGTCACACCATACATTAGGGGACTAGATAGATACAACACTAAAAACATTAAGGCATCCGAGATGCCAGACAACTGCTGCCTCCTTAACACAATATATGTTATTGATGATCTTTAACCTTGTCGCTATATTTTGTTGTCAGAAATAATGAGTTCTACAGTTTTCTTGAATTGTGAAGTTAAAACCCAGGTTACTGAAAGGGAAGGGGACAACCTATTTGCCCATGCCAAAGATTAACTAACTCAGGAACTGGCTAAAAAAATCCTCCTCTAGTTGGCAACAAGAATGGAACTTATAATTGCCTTTCTTCTGGTGGTCTAGTGTTATGAAAGCAAATGCTTTTTCCATAGTGCTACAAATGCATTTTTTTTTTGTTTTGTAGTAAGTATTTTCAAGCATGCTCCACCAAACTATCAACTAAGCACAGAGCCCTGAGCCACACCACTGGTCAACTGCTCATCCCCAACTCTGCTCCTCCATACACTACTTTCGGGTATCTCTTCATGAGCCATTCTCTTATCCATATCACCAGTTTAGTATCCATCCCCATCTGCTCTAATTTGGGCAACAGTATTCCATGGGGTATTCTGTCAAAAGCCTTATCAAAATCCAGAAGTATCACTGTGTAGCCATTCCCCTTATCCAACTCAGATGTCATTCTATTATAAAAAGTTAATAAATTGCTAAGGCAGGATCAACCTTTAACAACCATGTTGGCCCCTATAGAGTATCATATTCTGATCCACCCATTCTTGAATTCTATCCTTAACCAACTTTTCCAATACTTTTACGACCACTCCCGAGATGGTGATTGGTCTGTAATTAACTACTGCAGTCTTAGAGCCACCTTTATGCAAAGGAACCACTTTGCCTTCCTCCCACTCCCTAGGGACCCTACCAGAGTTCAAACTAAAGTTAAATAATCAGGTAAGAGGCGTTGATAATTCCCTTGCACATTCACGCAACACCCGAGCTGATATTCCATCTAAACCTACAGCAGTGTTTGCATTTAAATTTGCAATATACTAAGTACCTCTGATTTATTAACTTCAATTCTCACATTAGTTATTGCTATAGGTGCAGAGATATCCTCACTTGGCTGACAGACTTTTGAATAGTGACACTTAGTAACTCTACTATTACATCTCAATTGATCACCTCAATGCCATCAGCACCCACTAAGGTTATCCTTCCAAAGTCATTCTTCCTTTTACTTGCCACATAGCAGAAAAACTCTTTGGGATTACTCTTGATCTCTTGGCTAAGGTCTTCTCATAATCTGATTTAGCTTTTCTTACTATGCTAGTAACCTTCCTAGCTTGAGCCTTGTACTGCTCATGGGTGTACTGATCGCCTTTCTCCTTGTAAATTCTCCATAACATTTTTTTGTAGATCAAGCCTGATACTACTATTCATCCATCTAATGCCTACCTTGTTTGTCTTCCTGACCATGGGAATACATTCTGATATTGCCTTTCTTAGATACCCGCTGATTTTATCCCATGCACTGCTAACATCTTTCCCCTGCAATATGTTTTGCCATGGAACGGCTGTAAGCTCACTTCCGAAGCTTGTTATAATTACCTAACCTGTAGTTCCGTATATATATATACCCCTTCTTAAGAGAGAAATCCACAAATTTTGCAACTTCCCTAGTCAATACCATGTGATCGTTCTCACCAATTGGAGATAACGAGGACACCTTACTTATGCATATGTCCTCTGAACCTATGACCAGATCCAACACTCTCACACCATGAGTCCCTTCAGTTATGTGTTGTTTCAAGTAATTATCTCTTAGAAGGTGTATGAATTCCATTTTCTTTTTGTCACATGATATTTCCTCCTTCCAATTGATATCACCATAATTAAAATCCCCCATAATAATCACTAACCCTCATTGCACTAATTTGCTGATGCATAAATTCAGTATCATCCTCTGTACCCCCCTGACCTATAGCAGCAATCAACTGTATATTTGGTTGCGTTGGTCACTATTTCACACCAGACTGCCTCAAATGAACTATCATTCACATGTTTATCCTCTTGATATACTACTTTCTTTGACTGTAACTCATCAACTTCATCAACAGTACCCCCCCCCCCCATTCTATCTTCTCTACTGTACCCATCACATTCAATTCCAGTAATCACATCTTCTGCTGACAGCCAAGTTTCACTAATGCCTACAACTTTTGATGAGATTGCACTGACTAATGCCCAAAATTCTTCCCTCTTATTTTGCATGCTTGCATTAGTATACAAAAGTATACTTGGGCATTGCCTGGTTAAGGCACTGATGTTTTTGATAGGGAATCAGGGTGAACAGTTAAAAGTTGGCTACTGAAATAAACTCCGAATGACCACCAGCAGAAGAAGTACTAGGTTGACATATTTGGTGTTACCAAAATAAAGAAGATAAAAAAACAGGCTGAGATTCTTCTAAATAACAAATACAAGGTGTTATATTACACAAAACACAAAGATAATCTTCTTGAATGACAGGCAATATTCATTTGAGTGATTTGGGCAGATATCAAAATGGGAAATTTGATAATGGCTTATTTTCTATGGTTCCAAAGAAGACTCTACTAAGGAAGAAGCAGAGGAATTTTCCAAATCATTAGAGAAGGCAAAGAGAAAAAGTTGATCTTTGTTGGAGATATAAAAAGCAGAGTAGTAAAAGAATACCAAACATATAGAAATATTTTGGAAAAATTTTGAGAAAAAGAGCAAAGCTAATAATAATGGTGCTCATGACATGGACTGATTGTTAACACTATGCTCCAACATAAAGATATGCATAAATTCACAGAAATAAAAAAAAAACAAGAGTAAGAAAAAGTGTTACTATGTTACTTCTGACAGTCATATCTTCAAAACAGTTCAGAACATAAAGATCATACAGAGAATTATATCACTATTTAGTTTTGTACTAGACAAAAAGTGAATTTCATGCTGAAAACAAAAATATATACAAAAGTTTTAAAAAGAATCAAAGTCAAGCAGCTTTCATACATGAACCATACAAAATAATATTTGTATATTTATGCATATTATTCCTTGATTACAAATATATAAACAAAAGTCATGAGAAGATTTTGGTAAGAATACAAAAATCAGGAAGGTAGCAAAATGTTCTGGAGCCTATTGAAAAAAAAAAAAAAGCTCAAAAATGAAAAGAGTGCTGTAAAAAGAATCAGGTGTGATAAAGGTGACACGAAAACTGAAACTAAAGATATTCTAGATGTCTGGAGTAATCATTATGAAAGACTGTTAAATGAAACAGGTAGTGACAGAACAGTGGTAGAAAACATTCAGGAGGAAATGAAAGGAATGTTGCATTAGGTCTGATATCAAAATTAAGATATTAAAACATTCATTTCACTATTTAGACACAATATTAAGCGAAGATTGCAAATTAAATATGGAAATGGACCACAAAAGTGTCAAAGTGCTAATGTGCTAGGCAGTCCAACTGAATAAATTTATTTGGAATAAGAGAGAAATTAGTCAAAACACTAAACTAGCTGTATATAAGACAGTGTTCAAACCAATTTTAATTTATAGATCTGAGATTTGGTTAGAAATAAGGCAGTTGATCAAAGCGATAACAGATATCAGAATTTTGAGAATAAATGAGAGGAATGAACAGATGGCAGTATCTTGTTAATAATAAAGATATTATGAAGGAACCTGATGTTGTTAGCATTCAGGAATATGTGAGCAGAGCTAATATAAGATGGTATTGTCATTTAAACAGAATGGAAGAGGAAAGGTTTGCAAAACAAGTCTTTTCTGCTAGGATGACAGGAAAAAGACCTCAGAGGAATATCTAGGTGGATTGAAATAATAAGAAGTGCCTTAAAAGACCCAAGTACAAGATCTATTGATATTAGAGTACCAACACATAACAGACAAATTTGAAGGAAAATTGCTGATAGTAAGTTAATGATGATGTAAACTTTTCACGTAGTATTATCATAATACTGAACTGCATTCCTGAGGTCACATATCAGGAATTTGATGATGATTTCAAATGAGCTATTATTATTTCTCTTCAAATAATTCTGAAACCATCCTAGTGTAAAGCTGGTTGAAGGATTATTAACACTATGTACCTCTTCACAATAACAATATATGTGTGTGTGAGAGAGAAAGAGAGAAGAGATAAATTAAACTGTTGGTATCTGGAAATATAAAATATGGTGTGAATTTTTTAAAATGCTATTTTAAGCAAAAAACTTGCACAATAACTAATCCTTGTTAGATAGCATGGTAGAAGGAACAACTCGATTGAGCAATGCTGTTTTTACAGATTTTTAGACCCTCCTCCCCTCAATCAATCTTAGTTATTATTATTATTATGTAACACCTCCAAGGAGCCCAAAGACTCATCAAGGGAGGGCACCTACTCTACAACTCTCTGTCTCCACCACTCAATTCACCAACTACAGTGAACCATAATTACCATCATCCTTTACACCAATGCCATGTACTGTCCACCACCACTAGTATTTTCACAAACAATCGCAAACATCCATACTCATAGTGGGATTTGAACCCGCAGGCTTTTCGCTGGAGAGTGGATATGCTAACCACTTGACCAACCAGGCTGGCATTTATTATGTAATGGACCCTATACGTAGTGTCACAAAAAACTGACAGTCATCCCCACAAAATAATTATAATCTATGAATAAACCCTGGTTAAGCTTTGAACCCAAAGGGCTTTCACTAATACATTACATAACATAAAAAAAAATGGGGGGGGGATGTGGAATTTACTAATTGAAGGTAATACAGGAGTATGGTTTGAGGTAAAATCCAGGTGTAAGACAAAGGATGTACACTCTTTCCACTCTTAGTCATCACATATATGGAATGCATTACAAAGGTGGCAACAAACTTGATATTAGAATTAAATATAGCAAACATATCTTTATGCAGATGATATTGAAATCCTAAACAAATCCACTAACCAAACTGAATAACAACTGTAACAAATTTGGCAGGAAAATCAACAATAAAAAGACCAAAAACTATGAAGCTAGCCAGGAACAGAACACTTCAACTGCAGTCTCAATGGAGAACTTATAGAGCAAGTAACATATTTTAGCTATTTAGACACAGTATTAAGTGAAGATGGCAAATCAAAAAAACAGAATAATTAAAGCCGGCAGTCTGATGGGGAACCAATTGAATGAATTTATATGGAATAAAAGGAAATTAGCCAAAACTACTAAACTAGCAGTATACAAGACAGTGTTCAAACCAGTTTTCAGTTAAGAATCTGAGAGTTGGGTTTTAAATAAAGCACTTAATTGAAGATATGAGAGTTCTAAGAAAAATTAGAAGCTTGAACAGATGATGGAATCATATTAATAACAAAGACATTAGGAAGGAACTAAAAATTATTTGCATTAAAGCTGATATAAGTGGTATGGTATACTTCTTGCCATCTTGGCAGGATGCCAAGAAAATGACCCAGAGGAAGACCAAGGTCTAGATAGACTGATTCTGTCAGAAGTGCCTTAAAAGAACAAAATGTTAAGTAGGTATGACAATATTGGAGTGCTGAGAAGTAATAGATTAATTTAGAGAAAAGATAGGAATTAAACTTAATCATATAGTACCGTCTTAATATTCTGTACACCTCTTGAGCATACATATTAAGAAACTGATGATAACAACGATGCCGTTTGCTAGCAGTAATGAGAATAAAATTATTCAAGATACCAAATAATTTTATATAAACTTGGTTTTAATCATATTTCGCAAGTATATCTTTTTTACATCTGCATCTATTCTACATTTTTCTACATCTATCTCGCAAAAGAGAATAAAATTACTTTAAATATTTTCATCTAGTGAATTAAAAATCTGTTCTTTTATATAAGATGATGAATGCAAATTATTTATATGCAGGAGTTTTTTAAAAACATTAAAGATCAATGAAATATTTTATAAAGCATATATTTCTAAATAAAATTTATACTAACCTCTGTTTGTGTACTATTCATATTTTCATGTTTTGAAACTTTGACTTCTTTTGACTTTTTCCTTTAGACATACTATAAAAGAAAATTATTAATTTACACTGTTATTAAATGATTATTATGTGATATGATAGAAAGGGAAGAAAATATTCTAGTCCTCAATTCTAATTCACAATAATCACTCAATATAGTGATTTCAAAACTCCATTTTAAAAGATTGCATATTTGAAGATTTAATTGGATATTATACCACTTCAAGAACTAATATTTATTTTAAAGTTACTATTCAAATGTTTTCACTATTTTTCCTTTGAGGAGACCATATATTATGGTCTCCTCAACAGCAAAAGAGCATAAATAAGTAGTTAATGTATTATCTGAAGTTCTGCTTCTTGTAGGTAGAGCTAATTGATATCCAGGCACTTTTTCCCCAGAGTCCTATTCTTTACACAAACCTGTAGTCCTGATGATGTTAATATATCTAGAATAAATATAATGTTTCATCTAGATTCCTTATACAGAAGAATGTGTGGCATACATTGAATTTTTTATATTTTTGTAAGAAGGAAAAATTTTCCTATTAATCCAGAAGAGAGTAGCAGTATCGATTAAGTATAGTTTCTGGGAAAATTCCCATGTTACTCCTCTTAAACACTATTAATATAATTATGGCTATTATAGCCTGTTTTTGTTTAGGAGTCTCCCTTATTTTAATACATTGGCTAACATTACTCAAAGGCCTCGTTCCGATGACGGTCAGACGACGACCGAAACGGTCCACACCCCGTTAACCCCTGTCCCAGTTTCCGCATAAGGATACCCTTCCCCTTCGTTCCCCCCCCCCCTCCCCCCCACAAAAAACGTGGCCCTAAACAAAATAATATATATATGTATTTATATATATATTATTAATAGTAACCCGGGTTTCCAAACTTATTTCCCGCGTCCAAACACACCCCCATGTCCCCCCCTCCCCGTTTATAAATAACCTTCAGCAGGATCTTGGAATTTGAAGGCATCATAGAACCAAAAACAAACCATAATTGCCTTCTATACTCACCCATAATGCCCTAAAAAATATATATACCCATTTTTTGAGTAATGTTAGCCAACATATTAAAATAAGGGACACTCCTAAACAAAAACAGGCTATAATAGCCGTAATTATATTAATCAGTATTGATTGTGTGGGTATTGATGCCAAATGGTGGGTGGGTGAGGCTGATGGCAGACTGATCAAATGAGAGCTGACCACCTCCTTAGGCTTATCATACCATACTTCCTGCTAAAGTTGAGTTGATGCAGAATAGTAATATAGGAGCTACAGCTTTCTTTCCAGCTTCTGTGGCAGGTTACTATATAAAAGGCCATAATTGCCACAGTATAGAAATCTGATATCAATATCATTCTTGTTTTCTTCTATGTAAGAAGCAACTGTTTCTACTGATCCTCAAGAATTTACAGTTTGCTAATATCTTTAAAGAAAACTCCTATGCAACTCATCATGATATTATCGAAAAAGATACTAAATATCCATTACTGTTTTACTGTAATGTTTTAACTTAATGTTTTACTTTACTTTACCCCCCCTCCCCGTCGCCATGCATAATGTGTATGTGTGAGGGAAACACAGGCAAGTGATAAACAATGAAAGAGTCCATAATCTTTGGTCGCAGTGTATTCAGTCTTATATTAAATAACTATGTTTTCATAAAATTAGCTCTTCTGCAAACTCCACCCCATCGTATGGAATCCAATTAATTTTCTCTGAATTGCAATGAAAAGCAGTAAAGACAACAGGATTGCTTAAGGGTCGAAGCCAAACAACTAGGAGGAGACCTTCACACTGCCTTTAAGGAATGCAGAGAACCAACTGGGGCTTCTAACCTAATGTCAGTTCTCACTTTCACGCAGCATGTAATATCTGTACACCTGCGTGCAATGTGTCAGGAAAGAATTGTTCCACAACAATCCACTAGGTACTGAATGAATGAAGATGAGCTGGCAATTTGGGACTTAGCATGCCAAACTGTATTCTCTATTGGCTTAAACCCAAATACACATGATAGTACAACATGATGAGATAAGATGCCAGCTGGGGCACTGCCTGATTAACACTTTTATTGCCAAGCTGAAAATTGGAATTTCGTGTGGTGGGCAAATTTTTTTTTTATTTTTTATTTAGTTAGCGACGTCCACGCGATAACGCGTGATCGGCTATTTGGTGAGAACTCGCATCACGCGTATCATTCATTACCAAGCTGAAAATTGGAATTTCGTGTGGTGGCCAAATTTTTTTTATTTTTTTATTTAGTTAGCGACGTCAACGCGATAACGCGTGATCGGCCGTTTGGTGAGAACTCGCATCGCGCGATATCACGTGATTGGCAATGAACATGTTAAACAAGGCCTCCATTATTTTTGTCAGGAAACCAGAATGAACAGTGAAAAGTATCAAGGGACATAATTAAAATCATGCAGACAAAGAAGACAAAACAGGTGAGATCTTATTAAAAATTAAATATAGGATGTTATAGTAGGACAATATTAGTCAAGGAAAGGAAGGCATAACAATAGCATTCAACACCAAACATGAAGATAAATGTCTTGATTGGAAGTCAGTTTCAGTAGTTATGTGGGCAACCTTCAAAATGGAGAAATTCACAATGAAACCTATTTGTGCCTGTGGTCCCACAGAAGATTCTTCTAAGGAATAAATGGAGTGGATTTTTTTTTTTTTTTTCCCCCCGAGTCCTTAGAACAGACATTAACATAAAATAACTGGAAAAAGTGTTCTATGTTTGATATCTAAACACCAGACATGTAGGAACATTTGGGAAAATGTGGATCAAAGTGTAAGGCTAATAATAATAGTACACATTTGCAGATTTCTGCTCAGTACATGGAACAGTCTGTTCTATCACATTTTCCAATATAAAAATGTGCAAATGTTCACATGGAGAAAGGAAACAAGAAATTAAGAAGGGCTTCAGTGACTATGTCATTGTTGATAGTGATATCTTCATGAAAAGAAAGGGACACCAAAGTGTTTTAGCAACAGCGGAAGCTATGAATGTGATATGCTTATGCATGAGGCTAGAGGCATATATCAGTCCAAGATGAAATATCTGATGTTGTATGGAGATTTTTGGATATTATCAAAAGTGGAGAAGGTGAAGTGTTGTCTTTCTTGAATTCAAGTTAACAAGATTGCCCTTACCTGAATTGATTCTGCCAGAGAGGCATGTGGTGAGGTTGTGTGCAAGGATAAAAAAATCATAACTCCCTGGTGGACACAGGAAGTTAAAGAGGCAGTGAATGAAAAGAAGAAAGCATATCAAAAGTTCCTGGCAAATAAGGCAGCTTTTACTCTTACAGAATACAGAGACAAATGTAAGAAAGCTAAACAGTGTGTAAAACTAGCTAAACAAAAGTCATGGGAGGACTTTGGCAAGAATATAGAAAATAAATATCAAGAAGGTGGCAAAATATTCTGGAGGTTGTTGAAATAGCTTAGGAATGGAGGAAAGAGTGCTGTAAAAGGAGTTAGAGATGATAAAGGTGACATGAAAACAGGAGAAAAAGATATCCTTGAAGTATGGAGTAATTACTTTGAAAAACTGCTAAATGAAACAAGCAGTGATGACAGCACAGTGGTAAAAAACACTGACCAGGCATGCAGTCAGGAATACATATCCATACTTGAAGTAGAAAAAGCCATCAAAGGTTTGAAATGTGGAAAGGCAGCAGGAGTAGATGATATTCAACCAGAAATGCTGAAGTATGGTGGTATAAAAGTCTTACAGTGGCTGCACTGCATAGTTCAGAAAGCCTGGACTGAGGGACGAATTCCCGATGATTGGAGTAGAGCTCTCATAGTACCCATATATAAAAAGGGAAATAAAACTGAATGTGAGAATTACAGAGGTATTTCTCTACTGAGTTTTCCTGGCAAGATCTATGCAAGTATACTTGATAAACGGTTGAGAAGAATTGTGGAAGAAAAGCTTGGTGAAGAACAAGCTGGATTCAGGCCAAATAGAGGCCGTCAGGATCAGATCTTCACTTTACGACAAATAGTCGAGAAAGCATGGGAATATAACAAAGATCTGTATTTAAGTTTTGTCGATTTGGAAAAGGCATATGACAAGGTGCCAAGAGAGAAGCTATTCAATACGCTGCAGTTATATGGTGTCAATGGGGCATTATATCAAGCAATACTTAGTCTTTATTTGATTTGTAAGTCAGCAGTTAGAATTGAAGGAAGTACAGGAAGATGGTTTAATGTTAAATCTGGTGTGAGACAAGGATGTACATTATCCCCTCTGTTATTCATTATCTATACGGATCACATTATGAAGGAATGTGGTATTAAATCTGATATCAAAATTGGAGATGTTAATGTCAGCTCTGCTTTATGCGGATGATGTTATACTTCTAAATAAATCCGCTACAAGTCTGCAAGATTCTCTGACTAAATTGAATAGCTGTTGTAATAGATATGGTATGAAGGTCAGCAATAAAAAGACAAACACAATGAAAATAGGCAGAATCATTGAAAATGTCAACTGTGTTGTGAATGGAGAACCTGTGGAACAAGTAAAACATTTCAGCTACTTAGGCACGATTTTTACTGAAGATGGTAAATTAAATATAGAAATAGACAACAGAATCAGCAAAGCTGGTATGGTGGGAAGTCAATTGAATAAATTCATATGGAATAAGAAAGAAATTAGTCGGAACACTAAATTAGCTGTATACAAGACAGTGTTTAAACCAGTTTTAACTTATGGATCTGAGAGCTGGGTCAGAAGTAAAACACTTGACCAAAGACTAGAGACCGCAGATATGAGAGCCCTGAGAAAGATTAGAGGCGTGAACAGATGGCATCAATGGCAATATCATATTAAAAATGAGGATATTAGGAAAGAACTTGACATTGTCAGCATCCAGGAATGCATTAGCAGAGCTAATCTCAGGTGGTATGGTCACTTAAATAGAATGGGAGAGGAAAGATTAGCAAAACAAGTGTTCTCTTCCAGGTTGGTAGGAAAACGACCCAGAGGAAGACCAAGATATAGGTGGATTGATACGGTACAAAGTGCCTTAGACAATAGAAATATAAGATCTGATAATGTTGGAGTCTTGACAAGTAACAGACTGATTTGGAGGAAAATTGTAGATAGGAAGTTAGTAATGATGTAATTTTTTCATGTAGTACTGTCATATCCTGTACACCCCTTGAGGGTACATGGCAGGAATTTGATGATGATGATGATGATGAAATATGGCAAGGAGATAGGTGTGTGTGTAATACATTAAATACTGATAAGCTTGTAGCTTGGGATATTTGAGCAATGTTAGATTTGTCCAATGACAGAGGAATAGGGAGTACTGTCATTTTACCACAGAGCAGCAAAGGATACTAGAGTATGCCACACTATTATACACGTGCATGTGTATATATTGTTTGACTTTTTAGATCAGTACCATAATTAAACATAATTTAAATAGTAGAGGAGAATACTGTTTCTGTAATAATCCACATAACATAACATAATAACTAATCAAGTTGAATGATATTTAAAGCATTTTTACTTCAATAAACATAATTAACTTAATCAATACCTTTTCATTGTTGGATCCTCTTCAGAGATATCCTTCTGTGTGTTAATTAATGGTGTCAGAAATATGGTGTAATCAAATCCTTAGTTGACAGAGCTCATAAAATTTGTTCTACAGATTCTCTTCTAAACAAAGAACTGTTTATTATCAGAATTACCTTTATTGCTAATGGTTATAATGAAAAAACTATCAAAAAAATAATCATTAATTATGGCCATCATCCTAACCCTTCTCAAGAAGAAATCACCAGAATTTGTATTCTGTATGTTAAGGGACTTTCAGAAAAAAATAGCAAGATTACTTCGACAGATTAACTTACAAGTCACATTCTTTATCTCACCAAAAGACAAATATCTATCTTATCCTGGAGTTTACAGAATCCCCTACTATTATAGCTTATGTTATTATGGACAAACTGCAGAAAATTTGTCTTGAAGAACATCACAAATACGTTTCTCTTAAAGAACCCAACAAATCCGGTTTAGCAAGCCATGCTTTATCTACAAAACACACAATTCAGTGGAACAAAACCAAAATGTTACACAGTTATTTTCTTCTGGAAAGGCTACAAAGAAAACTGTGAAGCACATATTTACAACCCGAACCTTAACAAAATTATTGCCTAAAACTTTCTCAATTTTGGGAAGTTATAATAACTAATACTCACCATTCATATATTCCTTAACTGTAATTAATTTTTGCTTATATTTAAAAATAATCGACTAAATTAATTTATTGTAATTTACTTTGAATGCAGATGGAACTATTCTCTGCATCCTATAGTGCACATAATAAATATCACATGCATTCAATTAAATTGTTGCTCTCTTTAGAGATTTCCTATAACTGTATTGACAATGGCTATGAAACTTAGCCAAAAAAAATAAAAAATTACAAATAAAAATATTAAACATAAGTGATTCTGGTATTAATATTTTATGATGAATTCTTCTGCTTATGTCTCGATTTTTAGATGAATTCTGAAAATATCAAAGTCAAACGTGAAATGTAGACTCAAATGTGTAAATGGTATTGTGGAAAATAAAAGTGAAAAGTTTCAAAAAGAAAATACTACTCACTGGTCAGAAGCATAAAAGTAAAAAGTTAAGTCTAAAAGCATCTAAAAATTCATGGGAAGATTCTGCAAAGCATATCCTTGATAAATGTTACCAAGGTGAAAAATGTTTTAGAGGAAAGTAAGAAAGTATAGAGATTAAAAAACACTAACTGTAATATGCAATGTTAGAACTATGTTCCAAACAGGAAAGACAACCAAAACTTATTATTAGAATAATAAGGTGATATAAAACAGATATTTTAGGAATGAGTGAATTGAAGTGGAGAGGTTTTGTAAAAGACAACAACAGACTGAACAATACTTTATTCACATATCTGATGAAACTTATGAAAGAGGAGTAGCACTTAAACTGAGTGAAGAGACAAGTAAATGCTTGTTGGATGAAAGTTTAAGTAATCAAACTAACAATTGCTGGATTATATTCAAGATAAATTAAATGAACCATTATACAGATTTATGTACCAACAAACAATAAGGATCTTGGAGAAAAATAGGTCACGATTAAAAATAAAAAAAAAACAATGATACATGACATGTAAAAGTAAAAAATGAACAAAATAGAGGAAGAAACTTTTTCCATTATGGTCAAGAATCGATTTCAAATTTTGGAGAATGAGAAAGTTGAAGGCAGGAATGGAGAAAACCCAGAAGACACGATTAACAAAAAGTGAGAAAATGTCAGATTGTTTAATTAGGTAAAATATTGCTTAGGCACTAAGAAAGGAAATAAGAATAAAGAATGATTATGGGACAAGCCCTAGAAACTAATAAAGGAAAGGTGTGAAATTAAAATATTTTCTAAACAGAAATGAAAAGTGATGTTTGAAAACACGAAATCTCTTAGGATTAAAGAAATTCATCATAAATATTATATAGAGAAATGTTAATTAAAATTGGTCCAATATGGAGAGCTTAATGCAGGGTTGAGCTGCTCATGTCACTATTCTGAATGAAACAAACAATGGTACCCAGAAGCAAACATATATATTTGGTGATTACTCCATATCTCAAGTGTCTGTTATTTTCCCCTTTCTCTCTATCAATGAATAAGTTTGTGTTGAGTTGGTTTTTCATCAGGTTTTCCCCAATTAACATAATACCAAACAGAAATATATTCAGCAGTAGTGTAACATATAAGCTGTACATAAAGTGGAACTTGGATAATCTGGCATTATTCATGATGTTCCCTCTGTAGATATTTTAAGTCATGACATTTTCACAATGCTTTCTTTATACCAATTTAATGTAGCAGGTTAAGCTCAAATATAATTAAGTTTGAATGCAGCAAATATTGTTATTAACAAAATATCTAAATTTCCACCAAACAAGTCTCATAATATACAAATATTATTCTAAACACAATTAACTATAGCAATCTGTTTTTTTCCTCCCTACCATTTAAGTGAGAAATGAGCTTCTTATCAAAATTTTCCTTTCAAATCTGTTTGTCAAATCTCCAAAAATGTCAGATTTTATTTCAGTCTTCTAGGCACTATTAACTACATCAATTCATCTAAATTTGGTCAATTCCTGGAACAAGATCTAGGTGAATCCTGTCATTCTAATATCAAGCCTGCTTTGCCAACTTTACTTCTCCCATTCTGTTTACCTGTACCACCTAAGATTAGCTCTGCTCACACATTGTTGAATGCAAATGATAAACTTCCTTTCTAATATAGCTTTATTTTTCATGTGATTCCACCATTGATACCATCTGTTCAATTGCTTCTGTGGTCTCTAATTTTCAATCAACTGTTTTATTTCTAACCCAACTGTTATATCCATAAGTTAAAATTGGACTGAATATGTATACTGCTAGTTTTGTGTGCTCGCTAATATCTTCCATATAAAAGAGTGAAGTTTATTTAGCTGACACCCTACCATATCAACTACTTTGTTCATTCTATTAGATATTTCCATATTAAACTCTGGATTTAGAGAAAGATGTTGGAAGTTTATTTTGCATTTGGTTAGACTATAATAAATTTAGTGTAATCCTTTATCCAAGTGTAAGCAAACAAAGTTTGCACCTAAAAATATCTTCAGGACTGAGGTAAGGTGGTACATATGACCTCTCCTATTGCTTCTGCCTTAGTATCACCACTTCTGGGTCTGCCTCCCACTGATGAGACCTCAATAAAGGTCGAAACCGGTATGGGTAGTGGCCCTTACCTTAATGCTATGCATTAAGGTAAGGTCGCAAGGAGATGTGCTTATGGGAGATACTGAGACAAGGAGTGATGAGAGCTTGATCCAACTTTGCTGCGAGTTGCCTAAGTGTTGTACCACCTTACCTCAGGCCTGAAGATATTTTCAGGCACAAACTTTGTTTGCTTACACTTGGATAAAGGATTAAACTAAATTTATTATTTCCATATTAAATTTGCCATCCTCACTAAAAAAAATTATAGCTAAATAGCCAAAATATTTTTCTTGCTTTATAAATTCTCCAATGAGAATGCAGTTCCAACCTATTTGTATAATTTCCATCTTCTTTATTATGGCTTTCATACCATATTTGTTACATCAGTTATTCTATTTAGTTCAAGAGCTCAAAGACATATGGGATTTATTTAGGAGTAATAAATAAAAGAAAAAACATAAAAACATAAAAGAAATTAGTTAATATTTCTTCTTTTGATGTCAGGTTTAATGCAATTTTCTAATGTGGTCTAGACAGATAATGAATAACATCAGAAATAGCATGCATCCTTAAATTTGAAGATACCAAGAAATTATATACTTAGTTTAATCCTTTATCCAAGTGTAAGCAAACAAAGTTTGCACCTGAAGTATTTTCAGGACTGGGGCAACTCATATATAGAAGCTAATAACTTTGCATCACTTGCCATAGTATCTCATAATGCAAAGAACATATCCTTACGGGGTGTGTATAATGCTATGCATTATGGGAAGGGTCACTACCAAGACCAGTTTCCCTTTGTTTAAGTGCGGGGATACCATTCCAAAAACTCATAAAATCCCCCGGATCACCCAATAATGAGCGACCCGCAGAATCAGAAATGCTCATTTTCTCATCTGGAAAGGTAACAGCAACAGCCATGCCTCAGTTAACTTCACAGGCTACAGCATTGCCATTCATCACCCAAACTTCCAACCGGTTTTGACCTTTATTGAGATCTCGTCAGTGGGAGGCAGACCCAAACGTGGAGATTTCAACTTCTATTGACATCTCTTCACTGGGAGCCAGAGGTGATACTAAGGTTGAAGTAATGCAAAATTCATATTTTCATATACAAGTTGCCAAAAGGTGTCTCACCTTATTACTAAATTACTCTGGATTAGAGAAGGTTGTTGGAAGTTTTTCCACTATAAATTAAAGATACCAAGAAAATTA
The DNA here is from genome assembly GCF_054136105.1 of Typopeltis vanoorti. NCBI lineage: Eukaryota > Metazoa > Arthropoda > Arachnida > Uropygi > Thelyphonidae > Typopeltis > Typopeltis vanoorti. Next base: position 142,909,302 of record NC_143551.1, read on the forward strand.
TATACTTGGTTTAATCCTTTATCCAAGTGTAAGCAAACAAAGTTTGCACCTGAAGTATTTTCAGGATTGGGGAAACGTGCATATAAAATCTAATAACTTCACATCACTTGCCTTAATATCCCATAATGCAAAGCACATATCCTTATTGATATGTACATATCCGTAAGGGGTATGTGCATAAATGAAGTATATAATTTCTTTATATCTTTAATTTATAGTATAACCAAGTGGAAAAAAACTTCCAACAGCATGCATCTTTGTTGTACACTTGATTTTATTTTATATTTAACCATTATCTATGTTAATGTTATAACTTAAACATATGCTTTTCATTGCTGTATAACGTTTGGTCTACATCATACAAATGTAGTGTGCTTTGAACAACTTTTCTTGAAAAACTTTAATATACACAAATGAAAATATTCAAGAGGGATGTACTTGCAAGTTGCATCGCATCCCTCTTGGATATAGTAGCAGCTTTTCAACAGCCTTCAGAACATTATGACATTTTCAAGATATTAATTTTCTGTATATTCTTCCAAACGTTTTCCTGTGACTTTTGTTTACTATATTCTTGAAGAACTGAAATTTGCAATATGATTTCTTTTTTCCAGGAAATAAATTTAACTTCTTAAATGTACCGTGAAGATCTGATTTTTCTATTTTTTCAGGCAGCTTAACCGCATTCTTCTCTGGATTAATGAATCTATGCTTTCTTCAAATTTTGCCACTGGATCTCTAAGGTTTGGTTCTGGATTTTTTCTAGTAATATTTGCATACTGAGCCTACAGTTTACATGTACATGATACCTATCTTTATTCTGCTGAAAGCTAAATTGTGATTACCTCCTATTTGAAATTCCCTGAAAAATGTGCTAATGTGGACTGATCCTTATATGTGAAATGTCCAAACTCTATTAAAAATACTTGGAAAATTAACATCTACACTAATAGTGTCATCTGATTGTCTTTTCACATGCTAGTGGATTAATCTAAAGCACAGTTCTAATATTTGCATAAATGTATTAACATTCAAAACCAAATAGATGATTAACAGAATACCACTTACTTCAGCTTCATCATAGTTTATTATAATCTTATGTTTCTTTTTCTTCTTTCCTTTAGAACCACTAAAATTGAAATAATACAAAAGCCCGTAATTCTTACTGCAAAACATTTGACTCCTCATTGACATTTATTTAAAGCTTTACTTCAATAAGCATCTACACTGTGAAAAAAATATAAGATTTGAAAAAATCATGTTATTGTTGGATTCTGATTATGTAGAAATTAGAATAAATGTTATTTGATTCAGAATCCAACATGATTTTTCATCACAGAGGCCACGTTGTAAATATTATTTATTGTAAATAACGTAAATGTAATTTGATATCATATAACTGCCTTAATTATATAAATTATTTAATCAAAAGAAAGTGTTAATGATAAAGAAGTTCTGTATTAAATATTATTAAGTTATTTTATTTATTGTTATGTCAATATTATAAGAACTTGTGTTTGTAATTTAACTACGCACTTATTGAAATGCAAATATTCTATTTATTCTTTTTTGTGAAAGTTTAACGTTATGTAATAACTGAATGTAGTTGTAAAGCCTAACGTAACATTCGCGAGAATGTTTACGTTTATCGGTTGTCATAGAGACGCGTGAAATAAATGAGCGCGAGTGAAGGGAGCGTGGACTAAATAAAGAGGAGAAAATATATACGTAGTAAGAGAGTCAGAACGGAATTTTGGAAGTAAAAAGTAGCAAGGGGATAAACTAGAGAAGTAGAAGTAAATAAAAGGTTCTTAGGGTAGAAGTTAAGTGGATAATTTTTATAAGTGAGCAAGAACGTAACGAATTTTATAGTTAGCTGAAATTGAAATCAGCAGTAGTAATAGAAGGAAATTTAAAGCTACAATCGGATAAAGTAAAAAGCTGAACATTCAAGGAAGAATTCTGAATAAACGCAGCTGATCTAGTATTGCAGCTTATTTCCGATTTGCCCTAAAGAGAACCTCAGTGTTTTAATTAATTTATGAGTGGTAATAACGATAGTTGAAGTGCCCTAATTGATGTCAAGAATTCTGAAGCGTAATTGATAGTGCTTTAAGTATAACTGCGGATAAGTTTTGTAAATGTGTTTTTATTCTTTAAGTGTGATAAGTGAATTCCAGAAGTTTGCTCACAACATAATAGATGTTCTAGGAACCATTTCCGGTAAGGTCTATCGTAGTGAATTGTTAACTTTAACTGTGGAAACCCTTCGTGATTGAGAGTTGGAGATAGGAATTGTTTGAAAGATTATTTTCAACAATTAGTGCCTGCGATATTTTGAACTTATAGCATGACTGAGAAGTGTGTGAAACTGATTAAATAAGAAATTCTATTGTAATAAATTGAGAAAGAAACTTTGTGATTCTGAAACTGTGAATTTGTATGTGAAAGTTTGGAAGATTGAATTAATATGAATGACTTGACCTGATGTACTAACTTGACTGAGTTGTCATATTTAGAAGTGGAATTCATGTATTTGTTATATAACCATATATTAAATGTTTTGTTTGTTAATTTAAATATTGTGTTTGCCTGAATTTCTTTTTACTGCACCGTTCACAAAAATTCGAATCTAGCGGGAATCCCAGAAAGAAAATAAATACTTCGGCCTGAATGAATGAAAAGACTGCTAACTAATTTTGAATTGATCCTACTAATTCATATAGACTTATCTAAGGATAGAGTGGCGCGGTATAATAGAAATTTCTCTACCCTTAGATCAATGATTAATTTGCAATTAGTTTTCCTTTATTTTATGAAAGTGACTTTTAGCAAGATGGCGGATTCGAACGTCAAGAGAACACGTCACGACATTATTATTATTACGTGACACCTCCAGGGAGTCCAAAGACTCATTGAGGGAGGGTACTTCCTCCACAACTCTCCATCTCCACCACTCAAATCCACTAACTTCCACTGACCGTAACTACACCAATTCCATCTACCACCAACCACCACCACTGGTATTTCCACAGACAATCACAAACATCCACGCCCATGGTGGGATTCGAACCCGCAGCCTTTTGGCTGGAGAGCAGATATGCTAACCATTCGGGCAACCAGGCCAGAATTTATATAATATTATGATACAAAATACACACACACACACACACACACACACACTTTTTTATACATACAAGAGAAAATTTCATTTTTGTGCATATAGCAGCAGAAGCATTCTTTTCTTGCCACTGATGCATAGTTAAAAGTTAAAATTTTTGGAATGGTATTAAGAGCATTTAGCAATAATCAATATTTAAATAATACTTGTGAAGTTCTCTCTTAAATTTTGTGCTTCTTTCAGTGGAGGGATCTTCATTTAGAAAGTCTAACTCCAATTGTTCCGCGAAGTCTAGACCTTTCTTTTTGCTTTTTAGGGTAAAATGTTTAACTTCATCGTTTCCATCTGTGCAATGAAAAATTGTATCATCCTCTGAATTAATTTGAATTAATCTGAATTGGTTTATCTCAGATGCCATTTCCACCAAATTTGCTTCATTAGTCTCTTCTTCCACCAGTAATTCTTGAATATCTTCGACATTCATATCATCAAAACCTTCCCCTCCTATAGACTTAGCAAGTTCTATTATTGCATCCATTCTGTTTTCTGCTGGCTCGATTAGATTTTCACTTTGAACTGATTCTGACCATATATTTTTCCAACAGGCATTTAACGTTGTCGGTTTTATTTCTTTGATGGATGAAGTTATGAGATTAATACAGTCCAAAATTGTAAAAAGTTTCCATGCCTCCATGACTTCGATAGATTCGTCATTGACTTTATTCAAAACCTATTGCATCGATTTCTTGATGTAATTAGTTTTAAATGCAGCTATAAATCCCTGATCTAATGGTTGAAGTAATAACTTGTATTTGGTGGTAAGAAAATTATTTTGACATTGGGGTGATTTAAATCTTTCGGATGGCCGGTGCATTATCCAATATCAGTAGAACTTTAAAATCTAGATTTTTCTGCTTTAAGTAGTTTTCCACACTTGGTACAAAACAGTTTAGAAACCATTTTTAAATAAATCGGTAGTTACCCAAGCTTTCTCATTTGCGTCCAATATACCAGTAAAGCACTCTTATTTAGGTTTTTCATTGCACGATTTATAAACCCAAACCTCAATTTCATTGAGGGATTTATAAACTAGCATGGGTTTTACCATGTGATCGCCGGAAGAGTTACTGCACATAAGTAATGTTACACGGTCTTTTGATGCTTTAAAACCTGGTGCAACTTTTTCCATTTATTGAAATAAACGTTCTCTTGGGCATTTTTTTCTGCCAATGGCTCATCTCATCGGCATTAAAAACCTGATGTGCTGTATATCCACCCTGTCCAATAAATTTTTGCAATTCCTTTGGATAAGTTTTGGCAGCTTCATTATCAGCTGATGTGCTTTCCTCCTCTATTTTTATGTTTTGTAATGAAAAGCGTTTTCTAAAACAGCTGAACCAACCTTTGCTAGTAACAAAGTCAGGCTTAATATCAGATTCTCCATTTTCTTTTAAGTAGTTGTAAATTTTTAAAGCTTTATGTTTAATAACATCGGTGTCCAGTGGGATATTTCTTTTGAGCAGTCATCAGTCCAAATACTAAGAGCTTTTTCCATTTTTTCAAGTATTGGTGCTTTGGAACAAGCTGTCATATTTGCGGAGATAGAACAACCTGCAGCAATGGAAGCTCGAATTTTCTGTCCGGATTGTTGCTTCATTTAAATCTAAGATTTTTGCAACATATTATACTTTTTCCCCCCTTTTTAAGACTATCCAAAATCTGTATTTTTAATTGTAGCGAGATGAAATGTCTTTTAAGAGGTACTTTTTTACTTCCAGCAGACATTCAGGTTCAAATTAATTCACAAAAAAGAAACATTTAACACTTCTTTAAAAAAGGTTCAATAATGCATACAAAAAATAGTACAAAGAAGAAAACAGTGAAAGTCTTAAAATATGTTTAATACTCCATGAATGCTACAACACGAATTTAAAATTCTAATAAATTCTAAAATTCTGTACACAAATCTGACATGACATACACGCTCTAATGAAAGATATCGAATGAGATGATGCTTGTTCTTAAGAGCTCTCATCATGTCCCATGTTGTACAGGGATTTCCCCAATTCTCGAACTGTGTTAGAGCAAGGATATGTTGCAGGAATGCTGTGTTATACGGATATTCTCCCCAATTCTCGAACCATGTTAGAGCAAAACCATGTTGTAGTAATGCCGTGTTATATACGGGGGTTACCTGTACTTAAAAAGGACAACTGACATAAATAGAGAAAAAACTAGAAACATGTTCTCCTTAGTGTCTTAAACAGCAGAATAGGAAATGAATCCCAGGTTTAGAGAAATGAATATTTCAGTTGCTTTACATTTCCTAACCTAAATAAATATGGCTATCCTGCTTTACCAAAAAATGCATTATGTTGATCTACTACTTATGCAATTCTTCTTCTTCTGCTAGTTCCATTATTTGTCAATATAAGAAATATCAATAGAAAAGAAAGAGTGGTACTGCTAATGTTGAATTGGGATGTTTTTCAAGATTTGTCCAGTAGCTGGCACTTGACAGTGAAGAAATAACTGACCTTGCAAAAAAAAAAAAAAGTTAAAACAAGGTTTTGAAATATAAGGATATAAGATTTTTATAGTAATGATTTTCCAAAAAAAAAAAAAAAAAAACTAATGAAGAATTATGTGACCTAGTGTAAGTAGATTTCCATCCAGTTTTAAGGTCTTTTTCAGTCTTTTTCAGGTCATTGTAAACACTGATCTTTTCATGTGGAGACACCTGGTTGTGGTGGAAAGAGCCCTCCCGGTAATGGGCTGATCTTTTTTCTTCATTTTGTTCTTCCTTTTTTACTTCCCATATTCTTTGTTTCCTTTAATTACTGGGATCCAGTGCACTATTGTTGTGTTTGACATGCATTGTGACTCATGGACATCTGGGTAGGGTGATCTGGTGCCATATACAGTTTTAGCCCCTTTCTTCAGCAAAATTGCAATACTTCATGGCCTGATCAGAATTGCTTAGCTACTGGACTTGTCTACAAAAGTCATCAATGTCATAAAGTATCCTTCCAAGTGGAATCTCACTGTTAAGAATAAATCTTTCATTCTCAGATTTAAATCAAGGCCTTCAACAAGCTACCCTCAGGATGGTGGCCATGGAAGTCAGAATCTGCTAAGGAGTGTAACAGCTCACCTTCTGAAGCAGTTATCTCTCCCTGAAAATGGATGGCATGCCAGCATTGAGCCCATGTGGCAATGAGTAGTAGGGTCACAGTGATATGTGTGGAAGGTGCCAGGCATAATGGATTATGTGAATACATGTTGATGTTAGTGCTTCCTTTATGCTATTTGCTTCTGATGAGCTGGATAGACCCTTCCTGGTTCTAGAAACTTTGAACCATTAAATGCAAACACACAAGCTCCAAAAATGTGTTAGTACAACTCTGATATTTATTTCTATATTTATTTTAAGTCTGTTGTGTTAATTCTTTGATTTATTCACTTGTAAAAAAAAAAGTATTAACCAATTTCACTGTTCATCCCCCCCCCCCCATTTGAAATCTGCATCTGCTAGCTCATAGTTAGCAGACATAATATTAAGAACAAATAGAAATGGTTCTATATACTTTCAGAAAACTTCGAGCTACCATGGATATAATGGCATACACTGCCCTAAGAGTTCATAGGCCTACCTTATGCTTCCAGAATCCTTCTACATGGCATGGACTCTTAAGACCACTGATTGCTTCCCATATATCTACAATCAGTGTGTAGGATTCAAATGATGCTAGATCTCTTGATTCATGTAATCCACAGAGATGCGAGCCTGGTTGCTGTTGTCTTCCGTGAACTACTCTGAAGCAATGTTAGCAACATAGTTCTGTGTATTATCCTACAGAAACACACGTGTGTCATCTGGGAAGACAGTCACCATGAAGCAATGTACCTGATGAGCTATGATGAATAGGTACCTTGTAGCACTGCTGCCTCTTGCCTGGCTGCCATTTGCTCCTGGTTAAATTGCATGTTTTTTTTATTTTATGGATATGGAAGAAAAACCTGCACTCTCTACAAATACAATACTACTTGTCAAATACTATTTTTATTCTGAGGTCTGTCAGATCATGTCTCTTGCGTAGTTTGATCAGCAAAATGAACAGTATGTTATATGACCAGTATGTTGTGAACCTCCAGTATCATGCATGCATCTTTCAATGTGGTATGACTGGTGGAATCATTGATTTTGAAAAACAGAGCTTGTTATATTTTGACTACACTAGAAAGTTCATATTTGACATGGATATCTTGGAAATTAAGTCTTATTTTATTTTGCATAGTAAACTCTCTAAAATATTGCTAATTGGTGTTAAGAAAATATTGCATTTTATCTGAATATCAATGGTATAAATATGATATCAGATATAAATATCAGATAGTGGAACTAGATGCCACAAGTTTAATTTCTAATTTTTCATTGAAAAAATTAGTTAATGAAGCTGGAAGTTTTTTTCACTTGGTTAGACTATAAATTATATATTTAGTTTAATACTTTATCCAAGTGTAAGCAAACAAAGTTTGCACCTGAAGTATCTTCAGGACTGGGGAAACTCGTGGCAAAGGTGGACAAACTTCACATCACTTGCCTTAGTATCCCATAATGCAAAGCACATCTCCTTGCGGACATGTATAATGCTATGCATTATGGGAAGGGTCACTACCCAGACCGGTTTCGACCTTTATTGAGGTCTCTATGGTGGGAGCCAGAACCAGAGGTGATACCAAGGTTGAAGCAATGCAGAAGTCATATTTACCTATACGAGTTGCGAAAAGGTGTCACACCTTTACTAAGGCAAGTGATGTGAAGTTTGTCCACCTTTGCCACAAGTTGTAAACTTGAAGATACTGAAGATACCCAGTCCTGAAGATACTTCAGGTGCAAACTTTTTTTTTTGCTTACACTTAGATAAAGGATTAAAATAAATATATAATTTATATTCTAACCAAGTGAAAAAAAACTTCCAACATCTTTCTCTAATCCAGAGTAATTTGATAATAAGGTGTGACACCTTTTGGTAACTCATATAGGTAAATATGACTTCTGCATTGCTTCAACCTTGGTATCACCTCTGGGTCTGACTCCCGCTGAAGAGACCTCAATAAAGGTTGAAACCAGTCTGGGTAGTGACCCTTCCCATAATGCATAGCATTATACAGGTCTGCAAGGAGATGTGTCTTGCATTATGGGATACTAAGGCAAGTGATGTGAAGTTTGTTCACCTTTGCCACGAGTTGCCCCAGTCCTGAAGATACTTCAGGCACAAACCTTGTTTGCTTACACTTGGATAAAGGATTAAACTAAATATATAATTTATAGCTAATGAAGCAGGAATCACTGAGCTTATAACAGTGTCTTCAATGTGTTTATAAAATTGTTTATAGTAAGTGAACCATCTAGAGTGAGGAAATGTTGTGGTATGCTGATTAATAATATGAGAATATACCATATTTTTCTGTGTATAAGACTATACTTTTTTCTAAAATTTTTAGACCAAAAATTGGGGGGGGGGTCATCTTATACACAGGAGGTAGCTGGTTGAGAGACCTGCGGTTGCCATGGCAAAACTGCCAGTACCTTGTCTCCGCGAACAGGCTTCTGCCAATCACTAGCCTTTGTTAACTCTGTCGATTGATGTCATTAATGGCTGATCCTTAATAAACCAATCAGAAAGAAAGTTTTATGACATAGGAGTAAAACTGTTGGATTTTATCCTCATAAGCTGATGAACTCTGAAAGCATTCATATGTCGGCAACTCATTGGTGGGGTAAGTTAATGCATTAACAATATTTTGAGCACTAGCCCATAAAAATGTCCAAAAATATAAAGCAATTGTCATATTCTTCAAAATTCGAGTTAAAAGTCATCAATTACACAAAAAAAGAACATTTAAACCTCCTCCCACTGAGTGTATGATTAGACAGTGGAGAAAACAAGAAGAACACTACTCAAGATGCCAGAAAAGAAGAGCACCTTAAGAGGAAAACCAGCAAAATGGCCAAACTTGGAGCAGAGGCTTATGACTTGGATTATGGAGCAACACCAGAGTGGGATATGTGTGTCAACCAAGCTTATTCAATATGAGGCAAAAAAGTTTGCAAGAGAAATGAACATTGTTGATTTCACAGGAAAGGTAAAATGGCTTCAACTTCATTAGGAGAGAAGGGTTGGCCATCAGCTTATGAGGATAAAATCCAACAGTTTTACTCCTATGTCATAAAACTTTGGAGAAAATATGTTTTTGAACCAAGTCAGATTGCAAACATGGATGAGGTGCCTCTCAATTTTGATGTGCCTTCTAACAGAACTGTTGATATATAAGGGGTCAAAACAGTGGCAATCAAAACAAGTAGTCATGAAAAGACACACTATACTGCTGTCCTTTCATGCTGTGCAGATGGTACCAAACTGCTTCCTACGCTCATTTTTAAAAGTAAAATGTATCCTAAAGAGAGCATACCACCTGCCGTTCTTGTCCAGGTTCATGAGAATGCTAGATGAATAAAGAGATCATGTCTATTTGGTTTGCAAAGATTTGGTCCAGAAGACCTGGAGGGTTCTTGAAGAGGTCAGCTCTGCTCGTGTCTGATCAGTTCCGAGCACATCTAACAGAAAAGACAAAAAAAAAAAAGGGTTGCAGCAGATTTGCAAACACAGCTAGCAGGTTTGTCTTATACATTGGGCTTCTTATACACAGAAAAATACGGTAATTTCTAAGTTATAAGTGGGATATTAAACATCTGGAAAACATTGTTCTTTTGCACTTTAGGTCCATTTGTCATTGATATATAGGATCTGCAGCATTATTTGTAATTGTGTGTACATTATCTATAAGTAAGTAGGTGCATGATTTAGATCTTTTTGGTAAAGCTACAGCTCACAAGTCCATTACATAATATTGCAAATGTTCATTTTAAATGGCACACTGCTAGCTATTAGACTTTGAAGACGTAGATAAGGTCCCATAGAGGGATGAATTCTGCATTACACACGTTCAGTTTTGAAATTCAAGTTTGCTGTTGGAGAATAACAACAGAGAGAGAGAGAGTGTATTCTTCTTTTTCAGTCAACAGTAGAAGAAAGGTCTGTTCATCTGACATTGGACTGATGATAACTAATTATGTTTATTATATTATTAAGAACCTAATCTCAGTCTCTATCACCTGTTTTATCCTGAATTCTCTCAGCTTTCTAATTATTCTTCTTAATACGTACACTCTGTTGAAATATTATTAAATGCCTCTTGTTTCAGAATTAAACATGCTAACGTATATTCTCATCATGTTTTTTTGTGAATTAATTCCACCCACAAATAGTACACCTATCACACATTCAGTACTCTGGGTGGCCGACTGGTTTCTCAAAAGGAGCGATATCTCAGGTGCTTAATCAGTGGAAAAATAACACACTTTGTTCGTCTAAGAGGTGTGAATGTGGTCCTAAGAGAGTCTTGTGAGGAACGAGATCACTGTCGGCTAAGAAGGCTTGTATGGACAAACAGAACTTCCTGTGATGTGTGCAGCAATTGACCGAAGCATTTAATGAAGGCTGTTCCTGACTCATATCTCACCGAACTATGTGCAGGGAAGTGAAGAGGATCGGTAATGGTAGTCACAGCTTGCCTATATGGAAAATAAGTTTATAATTCAGGGGTCGGTATAAGAGCCTTCGTAGCTCAATCAGTTTCGACAATAACTTTTGGTTGGAAAGAATTCGTTTCCAATTCCTGTATAGGATGTGCAGAACCTTGATAAGGGCTTTTCAACTGAAGGTGAGATAGCGAGTCTCATATACAGGCGGTGGGGTTTTTCCCCTCCCCAAAACTCTGGATTTTTCATCCCTCAAAACAGACACACTAGAGATGCCGTCAGATTTGGTTTTGAAAGCCTGAATTTTGTGTGCATGAGCATAAAACAAAAAGGAATATGTAAAGATCACTATAATTAGAATGAATGCATTTTATGTCACGAAAAGTTATTTAGGTTTCTCTTTAATGATTCACCACTTGCTTTTAGTCAGCAGGACAGACTTGTTCCAAGTAACCGAAACTCTTGTTCTTTCTGATTTCACGAGCAATGTTTTAAAAAATAATGTACTGCTAAATGAAATTTAATTATCTTGTGGCAAATTTGACTTTCCCTTTTACTGTGAATGAAACACATTCATTTTCCTCATAAATAAGAAAGAAATTTTGTGTTTGGTCAAAATGCATTTTACCTCAACTGCTGCTAAGTTATATACAAATTGCCTCAAGCAAAGTCGACTGTTGGAGGATGTCGGGTTGTACCGAGTGTCTATTGACCAACTGTAGCAGTTTCGATGCCAATCTTCATTTTTCTCTGGCATTGGTTACTTGTTTCGAGTCGCATGGTTAACATGATAAACCGAGCACTGAAGGATCATTTGCACTGTTAGCACAACATTCTTAGTATATTACACACTGTTGCGCAGGCCATTGTGGCAAAGGAGCGACTTCGGAGAATATCTTACGGATCACAACCTTTACCCATTATCACACACACCCACACCTGAACAGATGTATGTGATAATGAGTCATTCGATACAGTGTTCAGGATGTGTGATTGTTGCAGTTGGAGAAGGGTGGATTCAATAAGTTGAATGATTTCGATCACAATTTCTCATCCATTAGAAATGCATGATCAACACAATAATAAATATTACATAAAGAAGCAATAAAGAAAGAAATAGAATTTATTTGCTGACGATTCTGTTTTTCCGACTCTGGAGAAAACCTAAACGTATTGAATCCGTCCTTCCCTTTTTTTTGTTGAGTTTGTTTTGCTTGGTTCCTGAAATTTGCGTTACCAGGATTTCTTTCTTAAATTCCAACAGAACTTTTGCTGGAATTTGGACGAATGGTCATATCACATAAAGTCAGAATATTACTTAGAACTCTAACAAAGGAAGGACAGAGTCAATAGGTTAACTTTTCTCCAGAGTCCAATCAAAATACCAGGACAACCATCTTAATAGTTTTGAAGATCTCTGCTATTGCTTCCAGAACTACTGTTTCAGGATTCTTCAAGCACGCTATGAAAGCTATGAACTTTGCAGTAGGTATGCTGTACTACATCATCAGGAATGCATACGTAGATCTATGAGTAGTCAGCGTGGTGGATTATTCAAATGCTGGAATCTCAATAGCCATATAATCCGAGATATTCTATAATATTGAAATCTGGGAAATTCGGTGGGTATTGGAACACTTGGGAGTCGCTCTCATGTTAGGCAAACCAATCTCGAATGATACCAGCAAAAAGGATCGTGCATTTTCATGATGGAACATGTGACATCTGGGAAGACACTCACCATGAAGGACAGGGAAAATAAATATGTTGTAGCTTGATATCTTTCTTGGTACAGTATTAGGACTCCAAGGGATTGCCAGGAAAACATTCCCACCTGCTACCTGTTTCTACTGGTCCAACCTTCACATCGGTATTTTTCTTCTCCCTGATTTTAACCTAACCTTCCATCTCCCAACCAAATGACACAGTTAAAAACAAGATTCATTCAAACAACTTTTTCCAGTATTCCACTGACTCCAAATTGTGGAGGCATTCCTCAATGATTAGTCGTAAGCAAGAATTCCTTGACTCATACTTCGGAGGCTTATATCGAGGGTACATTGGATTGTGATTGAAATACCACTGTTCATGCCCTGGTGAAATTCCATCGTCAGCCCACAGTTTACTGTGCGTTGGTTTGACCAACTGGCACTCACCAGGAGGATCGATGAGCAATATGAGCCCCAATCTTGAACACTTCAACTACAGCACTCAGCCTACAAATTTTGTTTCCTGGACACCGCCTCTCTTTAATAAGTACCTACAATCACACCTTTTTTGAAGTTCGTCGGATCACGTTCCTTGCCTATTTCCCTCAGCAACTTGGAATGAACAGTACATCGCATACCTTCAGCACTGTGTATTGGATTTCACTGTGATATGAGCGCCACCCGGCAAGCTGGAATTTCCATTTGGCAATCAACTGGACTAGTCGTAATATTTTGAACGGAATGTGTATAAAATCCCTAAATAAAATACTATATATGATGTTTGGGATAAACTCCTTGTTGACTAAATTGTGTTAGGAATAACCAAATGTGGCATAGCTGAGTTGCTTTTGGCTTCGGTGATGAACTTGCTCTTCTTTTCTCAACTTGAACTGTTGCTCCACTTTTTCAGATAAAAAGTTCACGTGCTGATGATGTCAACGGGATTTATTCATATGAGTCAAAAAGCCTGCTGCTGTCCCGCTAGATCATCTACCCACCACGGCGATTTTTATGGCTCAGCCAATTCGTGTTTTAAGTCGATTCTCCCAGAAGTATCAAGTCAGTCCAGGGATATCGAGTCAGTCTTTTAACAAGGTTTTTATTTGTTCGTCGTGTTGCATTTTTTGATGAAATGTTACTTTTCTTACAAACTTTTTTTCCACTTATTCCTATTTCAACACTAAGTCATTAATTAGATCCGTGCATTTAATATTGGCTTCTTTTTTTTTTTTTTACTTTTTGAAATTTTATTCATTTATTTTATTTTATAAAAAAATAAATAAAAAAGAATGCAAATGACGTAATTAAAAAATAAGAACGAATGCATTTTATTTAATTATTTTTAGTTATTTTGTAAGATAATTATTACATATTTTAATATGGAAATTATAATTATAATTTTAGCAATAATTTTATAAAAAAATGCAGACTACTCTCTCGTTTCCATTGCTGAGTTCTTCCGACTTGTCCGCACCGGCCATTCGTAAAATATATTTAAAATGCGAAAACACAAGAATGAATCGTGCCATCTAGTGTGTTCTTAAAGAATACCAAAATATTACTAGTGTTAAATGTACTTTGAGTTGAGTGACTGGAGTATTTTGATTTTACGTAATTAATTTAACAGGATGCAAATGAATCATTTACATATCTAGATTAACTTAGAAAATTTTGCACGAGACTGGTTTTAATTCATTATATAGACCTTAAATATCGCCTTAACATCGCTTTCACTTGTAGAATTATTTTAAAACATTTGATACTCTTATTACAAAAATTGACCTTTATCGGAGAGTTTTTACCATTTCTTCTGTTTCATTGTGAATTTTTTTCTGATTTGTTCTTCAGCTTGAATAATGAGATGTTATACTTATTTCCAATATTTTTAGAAATATTTTTAGCATAAAATTTCTTTTTTTTATTTTTTAGCCTCATTTAAATCATTTCTAGAATAATGACGAAGTTAATTAATAGTCAACTTCTGTATTACGAAAATCTCTCGACAAATAAATGATCGTCAATACAAGTTCCCTTGTTAAATCTGTTCCACACGGGTGTGGCAGTGTTTGGTTTACAGTTACGGAGCTGCACAAATTCTGTTTGCAAGGATCGGATTGCTTCTTTCTCTAAAATAACTTGGAAACAAACACACGCACGATCCTTTTATATCGTGCGTTTAAAATGCAAATAGTTTGTCATAGCTATGACAAACTATTAGCAAGTCAAATAAAAATATTAAATTTATTTTACTTATTTCTTCATTTATTCCTTCATTATTTGCTCCACAGTCTCAGCAACTCATTCAATGTCCACGATGTCCTTTAGCTAAAAGATCAAGTAAGTTCGTTTTTCCAGGGTTCGAACCCACATAAAAAGCCAAGAGGGTGGGACATCCTGTGTTCTCCACGGGATGTCCCACCTTGTACAAGCTAATTAGACGGTTTCAGAACGGCTGACTGTGGGATTTAAACAGGAGACAAATGCTGAAAGTTTATTTTTCACTTGGTTAGAGTATAATAAATTTAGTTTAATCCTTTATCCAAGTGTGAGCAAACAAAGTTTGCGCCTGAAAGTATCTTCAGGACTGGGATAAGGTGGTACAAATATAAGTATAAGGAGACAAATGCTTCTCTGACCACAATCCTCAGTATAGGTGCCCACTCAAGATATTCTTATGCCTAAATGAAGACTACGTATAGCTTGAATCTGAGAAAACGGATTATATCACTAATTAAAACACTTTTCGTAAAACTATTCGTTAAGACTTTGTTAAGTACGATTCGAACCCTGAGATTAAAAGTCAGCAACGTTATCCAATCGAAGTGACTAATAAAAGCATGAAGAGAACTGCCGAGTACACCGCGAAGACATTTATATCTAAATTGTACAGTGGCGACCCGTACATAAGCACTGCGACATCCTCAAGGAAAAAATGAAAAATTTAAATTTTGTTTGTTTATAAATAATAACATTGCTTACATTATATAAATGCAATACAGCATATTAAAGCTTATGTTTTGACATTGATTGAATAGTTAATAATTGGAATTATTCGATTAACGTTTTAGATTATGAAACAGATGCACTGCGATCTAATGCTGATATTCGTTTGTGCTTGTCATTGCACGTTACGTCATTCCCACACTGCCCAAACGGCAGTGTATTTTTAGTATCCTTACGCAGTTATTTCTGTGGGATATGAAACGTTTATTATTGGTGCATGTGCGCGGTGAACTATTTTTTGTAAATCTTATTTTATTTTTTTAAAATAACATTTATTTATTATGGATAAAAGGCTGAATTATGACAAGTGTCACTGTTGAAAAAATTAAAAGAATTATATTTTTTCAATTATCGTTACACGAAACAAATGCACTGTGATCTAACACCGATATTCATTTGCGCTTGTCATTGCTATTGATACGGAACTTTTATTATTGGTGTTTGTTCTGAATGTTATGAATACTTAATACTACTGTTTTTTGCTACTTAAATTGGAGCTGTTTCAATGTTCTGCCTCTTCTCCTTTTCAGCAGGTCTTCCAACTATTGGGTTTCACTGTTTATACACTTTAGTTATATTGCCAGTAAAGCTAGCTATATATATATATATCTAACCACTGAGACTGACATATGAGCCGCTCACTTGCCAAATCGATTAACTCCATAAAACAAAAAGTGGAAAAAAGTGATAAAATAATATACAGTACATTGTTTTTTAAAATTCCTTTTAAAATATAAATTCAAATAAATATTGTAGAATGTATTATTGCAGATGTAGCTTTTATCTAATGACATATAAAATGTATATAAGATAGAATATCCTTGGGGTAATCATTATTATTATTACAATTTTTGCTTGACTAAGGGAGTTGATCAATTTGGCAAGTGAAAAAAAGTAATAACATCAAATTCAGTCTTCGAATTATTTTTTTATTACAGAAAAACTTCATCATCATACATTTTTTATTAAAGATTTTTTGCAAAAATGAATAACTGTTCTGTTACTGTTACAATTATTATTAGTTTGTTTAAATTGATTCATCAACAACATAAATGATGTCTTCTTCGTCAGCTGTATTTGTGGTCTGTCACGTCGATTTGTTCTTAAGTTTTTATAATAATCATGTTTAATAGGATGAATGAATTTCAACAGGTCCATCATATCTTTCCTCTTGTCACAAAGGCTGGTCTACATTTTTCAGACATAGTGGTCTACCTCCTACAGATTTTCTTATATTAATGGCATGAAATTCTGAATCTTCGTTAAAGTCATATTTGAATTGTATAACGTGGAGTTTCAACCTTTCTAATTTTATCCAGTGCATTTAGTTAAGCCAATTTACTGGTAACCCTGTAACTGTTACTTTTCTGTTAATGATACAATTTTCTGAAGTATTTGTTGAGTCATTTGACCCACATTAAATGGTGCTTTCTTTTTACTAGTTTTGATTATATTGTACCAATCATTTGGTAAAAAAATGTTATGAATTTTTTTCACATGTGACTTGATAATGGCAAAATTTGAATCGTTAGGCAAATAACTATGTCCACTTACCAAAAATTTAATTTCAATTGACTCAGCTCTTATTTCTGTACTTTGAACCAATTTCAATAAACAGTTTTGATATTTCTATTTTATCCGGTACACAAATCTGAATAGGTTATTATTTTTTCATAATTTTTAGCACAAGTCTTTATATACTTTATTAGGCATGATGAAATTTCCTGAGACTTGTGAGATCTTTCAGTTTCTGTCCAAACGAACATGTGGAGCTTGGCAGCGAACGTGTTACTTATTTTACTTTTTTTGGTAATGTAAATTGTTGCAATAATGCAATTCAAATGCAGAAGCACTAAACAATTTACCATTATCATCAAGTACTTGCTTCTGCGTTTGAATTGCATTATTGCAACAATTTACATTAGCGTATGGAGTTAGTTAGATTGGCTTCTGAAATAAATTATTATTCGATGGCCAACAAAAATTTTGTCATTTAGTGGTGTCAATGCTTATTATTAGGGAAATTTATTATGAATATAAAAAGTTAGGAGTCAATCAAGGGCTTTGACACTGAAATTTAAAAAAATTCAAAAAGTGGAGTTAATCGATTTGGCTTGTGAATGGTTCATATGTCAATGGGTTCTGTAACCTCTTGTGGATGCAAAGTTAGGTTAATATAAAAACTTATTTTAATGTTAGTTTTAATGCTATTCCAACCTGAGTGGCAGAGATAGTTTATTTAATGCATGTGACTATTACTAAGCAAGAAGGGGGTGGTCTAAAGAATGGGAAGAGAAATAGGAAGAAAGGAGTTGAGAGTATAAAATTGGAGCAGAACCTCACCTTCTGGTTGAAAAGAATCACCCCACACTTACTTCTTTGACACTAAAACTCAATCATCTTCCTGTCTCTTTTAAATCCTATTCCAGTCTTAATCATCTCTCTCTCTCTCTCTCTCTCTATCAACTTTACAAGGCAACCTATTTATTTCTCACTCTTCTTCCTTTCACAACTCAAATTCTTCTACCTAGCCCTACCACTCAGGCATGAATGCTTTCATCTCTCTTTAAAAAATATCATAATAAGTTATGGAAGGATAACTATAATTATACATATAATGTATATGATGATCAATATAATTAATAACCATGGGCTATGCTGGCTTCAAATGGAATGCCTATCACAATTCATACTTTAGTTTTTAGATTTATTTACACAACTTTTATTTTTTATTTACATTATATAGAAATTATCTATTAATAACATCAACATTATCTATTAACTTTCTTCTTTCCTTTTTTAGTTATTTTATCTGCTATATCAGTTTGGTAAGACTCCTGTCTGCTTTTATTCCCAGCAATATGTATTGCATGGCCTGTAGTTTTCAAGTGATCAAAGAGTTTATTTCTGGAACTGAACACTGCACCACATTTTTCACATTTTTTCCAAGTCTAGGGAATAAAAGCATTAACAATTACTGTAAATATCACTACTAAATTTTATTTTATATTAGATGATTCAATATTATATTAAACCATGATTTTCAATCTTATATATAAGATATCAAAGAAATAAAAAAAACAATAATTCTATGTAGGTAATATTTGGTTAGCAAGACTTCCTGGGTATAGTTACCAACCTGCAAAGCCACTAAATCTATTAATAAAACTCAGATGTTGTTTTTTCCCTAGTCTTTTTATACATTTTCACATCCAAATTTATTTCAAAAATTTGAAGTTTAATTAAATGTGTATATTCATATTTATTTTATTATTATTATTTTTAAGCTGGCCCGGTTGGCCATATCTGCTCTCCAGCCAAGAGGCTGCGGGTTCGAATCCCACTTAAGCATGGATGCTTATGATTGTCTTCCACCTTCATACATTAATTCATACAAGTGAATAAACATTTTTCCAACCTGTAACTTTTCCCCACTACTAGGGTAAAGGCCTCTCCCATTGCAGGAAGGTTGGGTCTGCAATGGGAGAGGCCTTTACCCTAGTAGTGGGGAAAAGTTACGGGCTGGAAAAAAAAAAGAAAAAAAATCACATTATTTTATTACATAAATAAGGAGCCAATAGACTTCATTTTGGCGATGTAAACATTATTTAAATTAAGAGGATAATCCCCTTAATTTAAATAATCACATTCTTTTATGCTATGTTTCTAACATATATTTGCATCCCTTCTTACATTTTTTTGATTATTTACAAATGTTTAATTTTTATACTGATTTTTCAGCTTTATTAAGTCACACTCACACACACACACACACAAAAAATTATTTTAGAAAATTGATTTAGAAAAATGAATGTGTCATTCTTCCACAATCATTTCTACTGCCCACATAGCTATAAAATTCCCTAGGATTTTCTTTGGATCTTAGTGACAATCTCTTCTCATATTCCAGTTTTGCCTTCCTCCCCATACTGGTCACTCTCCTGGCCTGTGTCTTATATTCTTCGTGTATCTGCCCTCCACCTCTCTCCTTATATCTTTTCCATAAATCTCTTTTTCACGTGGAATACAGCTTACTATTGCTGCTAACAAATATCCTTTCACAATTTCCCAAGCACTAATGATATCCTGGCCTTCCAATTCGGCCCTCCATGGAACTGCCCCTAGTTGATACCTATTATATCAACTAGGGGAAGTTTAGACTATTATAATCACCTGCCTTATAATTCCACAACATTCCCTTTTCTTTGATACACATGCATGTCTATTCATCTTCCAAGTCAAAATCACACAGTCACTCTCTCTAACTGGTGGGAGAGATGTCATCTCACTTATTATCAGCTCTTCTGATGCTATGACCAAATCCAAAACTCTTGAACCTCTTGTTCCCTCTATTACATGTTGCCTAAGACATTTGTTCCTCAAGAATTCTAAAAATTCCATCCCCTTATTACTATATGCATTTTCCTCTTCCAAGCTTATACTGATATAGTTAAAATCTCCCATAACAATCATTCTTCTTGCATTTGCCAGACTCAACTGCCAGAACATCTCCTGCTCCCCACTCTCTGTGTCCCTGGTTTATAGCAACACCCCACTAAACATCCTGTCTTGGCCACTTCTACCTCACACCATATGCTTTCAAAACCATTAATGTCACTGCCTTCCAAAGCCTCCACTCTTAGAGGACAGAAGTCATCACTTATCATAAGCAGTACTTCACCACTACATTTTCCTTTCCTATCCTGCCGAAAAATGCTGTACCCTGTTATTATATCATCCGGCAATCATGTCTCAGAGATCCCAATAATCTTTGGCCAGACTGATGCTATCAGTGCCACCAATTCATATCCTTTATTTTGGATATTCTTGGCATTAGTATAGAGCAGTGTTTCTCAACCTTTCTAAGCTCAAGAACCAGTAAAATGCCTAAAACAATTCTACGGACCACTATGTAATTTTTTTTTTTTAAATGTATGTGGGGATTACCAACATTTTGAAAAAACTGTGCCTTTTTAATTTTAACATAATAAATCTAAAAGCATGTTTGGAAACATAATTAATTAGTTGGAAGTAAACGATTAAAAGTGTATCAACACTGAACAAAGTTTTAATTTTTATTAAACAAATAAAGGTATCGGTTTCCGATTTGCTGTGGGCAAATGAACAGGTATAACAGCGCCGTCCTGCCGAAGACCCCATTTATTTGCCCACAGCAATTTTATATGTTATCCCCATTCATCTGCCCACACTCATTAAGCTCACCCCACAACTTTTTTAGAGCCGTTGGTATCATGGGCAAATGAATGGGGAATGTCAGTGGCATACAGCTGAAACCTTCATTTATCTGCCCACAACGAGTTTATCTTTAACCCCATTCATCTATCCACAGCAACTTTTATACTTGATATGTTATCCCCATTCATCTGCCCATACCCATGAAGCTACCCCACAGCAACTTTTATCTTCATGCACTGGGAAAAATGTTGCTCTTATTTTACTCCATTCATCATAATACTGAATATAAACTTGACACCTAGATTCCATCATGGATTACATCCCTTGTCCTGTCCAAACCATTCCCTGCATATACCCAAAAATTTCACTCTGAACATCCTAAAAACATCAATGCCCCCCCCCCCCCCCCCCCCGTCATCCACACTTCTGGCCGATACGAATCGCTTTATTTCCCTTACGAATTTTCCATGACCAGCCAAAAATTTTAAGACATCCTGTTATGTGAGGTCCTTCCCGATATCTATAAACAGCCCAACCCACGATGACAGTCACAAAGTGCCATCCACGTGGTCGGGTGCATTTTCCCACCAGCGACTGTATGCCATACATACTGTACGCATGTGATTTGTACTAATAGTGTTATGATGGCGGTTTTAATTATGTACTTCCTATTTTATCCAGAGACACAACATTGGTCATCGTAAATCTGGCAATTCATTAATCATATGGTGGTTTTATTTATATCTGTGCTGCGTGTATTCGTGATGTTGTGATATGTGTTTCTGTATAATCCATGACCGTACGAATATTGTTGTCTGCATGCGACGGATTCGGTGTTCTCAGCCACATATTCCCGCAATCGACTGTTTAGCGATACGGAACTGCGCTAATGAGCAGCTATCCTCATTGCCAACAGAGCTGAGCCTCACTGTGACGTCACTTTGCATAACTTTTGTTTCATCCCCGATTTTGAAAATGGATCAATTCCAAAACCAGTAACGAGAATAATCAGAAACTGTAGTCCAAATAAATAATACAATATAATTGTTACTACTTACTTTTAATGAGATGGTTCAGCTTCTTGGCCTTTGCAGAGTTGCTGGATATCTGCTCGATTTTGGTTAACTTTAGTTGAAGGTCGGTACACACAAGGGCGATTTCTGTATTTTGTTTTTATTTGAAGGAGCGATGAAAATCTTTTCTCACAAAAATAGGTTGTAGAAAACCGCATGATGATTTCCAGTGCTTCTTCAGATAATTTGGGAAATTCACTTCTCACTGAAGACTCACGTCTGTGCTTTAGGTATTTTCACCATTTGGCTCTATAGCCACAAAACATTAAATATATTCCTAAGCCACCTGAACAAACAACACAAATGTATCCAATTTATCATTGAGATTGAAAACAATAACTCTTTTCCTTTTCTAGACACACTTGTTACACATCTTCCCTTAGGCCACCTTTCATTCACAAACCTACATACTGAAACCAATACATACACAAAAATTCATATCACGATCCAACACAAAGACAATGGGTTTTCAGCACCCTCAAATAGTCCTAACAATTTGTCCCAATGAGCAGGAATATGAAATTATTAGCCAAACATTTATAAAAAAAATGGCTAAAAAAAAAAAAAAAAAAAAAAAAAAAAAGTTTACAAGATCCTCTATGATAATTTTTTTTTTTTGAGGGTACATATTAAGAAACTGATGATGAGAACAACGATGGCATTTACTAGCAGTAATGACTTTAAAATTACTTTAAACATTTTCATCTAATGGGTTAAAAATTTGTTCTTTGTTATATAACATGATGCAATGCAAATTATTTATATGCAAGATTTAAAAAAAAAAAAAATTAAAGATGAATATTTCATAGAGCATACATTTCTAAATAAAATTTATACTAACCTCAGTTTGTGTACTATTTATATTTTCATATTTTGAAACTTTGACTTCTTTCGACTTTTTGCTTTTACCTTTAGACACACTACAAAAGAAAATTATCAATTTACCCTGTTATTAAATGATTATTATGTAATATGATAGAAAGGGAAGAAAATATTCTGGCCATCAATTCTAATTCACAATAATCACTCAATATATTGATTTCAAAACTTCCCTTTAAAAGATTGCATATTTGAAGATTTAATTAGATATTATATCACTTCAAGAACTAAAATTTATTTTAAAGTTACTACTCAATGTTTTGACCATTATGTATCCTCAACAGCAAAAGAGCATAATTAAGTAGTTAATGTATTATCTGGAGTTCTGCTTCTTGTAAGTAGAGCTAAGTTGATATCCAGGCACTTTTTCCTTCAACACATACCAGAGTCCTATTCTTTACACAAACCTGCAGTCCTGATGATGTCAAAATATCTAAAATAATGATATAATGTTTTATCTAGAGTCCTTATACAGAAGGTTGTGTGGAATACATTGAATTTTTTTATAGTTTTGTAAGAAGAAAAACTTTTCCTATTAATCTAGAAGAGAATATCAGTCTTGATTATTTGGGTATTGATGCCAAATGGTGGGTGAGGCTGATGGCAGACTGATCAGATGAGAGTTCCCATACCCTTATGCTTATCATACCATACTTCCTATTAAAGTTCAGTTGATGCAGAATAGTAATATAGGGGCAACAGCTTTCTTTCTGGTAGCTTCTGTGGCAGGTTTCCAGGTTACTATATAAAAGACCATACTTGCCACAGCATAGAAATCTGATATCAATATCATTCTTACATAGAAGAAGCAAACTGTTTCTCCTGATCCCAAGAATTTACAGTTTGCTAATATCTTTAAAGAAAATACTCCTATGCAACTCATTGTGACAGTATCGAAAAAGATAATAAATATCATTACTGTTTTACTTCCAAGTAACCAATGTTCTAAAAATTTTTTGAGAACTTTCAGCATAACAGTTTTATTTGAATTACTACTTAAAAGATGATACCCCTGCTCCCATTTTGACTTTTATTAGTATTGTTGTGCTATTCTTTATATCAAGCCATTAAAAGTGATGTCTCTTCTACGTGGGTCATGTGGTATCTCTATCACACAAAGAAATAGCCTCAGGGTAGAGCCAAAATTCAATGTGACTAGAGTCCTCAAATGTTACCTCTCTTAAAATCCCAAGAAATTTGTATTTTTAGACTGCACCACTTGGAATTATTAGATTAAAGATAATAACTCAATCAAGAAGTAAGTTAGAAGATATACTCATGTGACCTAGGGTTGCAATCGTAGCCTTAACCTTACTCAATTAAATTCCTGCTCAGATCCATAATAAGTTTCACAAGCAGTGCATCGAATTCTATACACATACTCATATTTAGTTAATTTCAAGCAAGGTTTAGTAGCTTCTAAAATTACAGTTTACATACATGAACAATCATCACTCTAAATAGACACATTCTAATCTAAATCAATTAAATAGCTAAACTTCATCAGGTATGATCTCTGAACATAATTTTCCTCAAGTAATTCACACACAAGTTAATAATTCTTTAACATCTAGATCACTACTAAATTCCATTAATTAATTTCTATACTAACAACTGGTAACTTTACGCATTCTTCAACATACAAATATTCAGATTCACTTAATTACTATTCATTCATGACTTTCCATAAAACACAATTTTCTTCAGATAATTCACACACAAGTTAATAATTCTTTAACATCTAAATTGCTACTAAATTCCATTAATTAATTTCCACACTAACAACTGGTAACTTTAAGCATTCTTCAACATACAAATATTCAGATTCACTTAGTTACTATTCACTCATGGCGTCCTATAAAACACACGTGCTATAGTCCTGACCTATAATTGTATCTAAATCCTTCACTAACAAAGGACTCATATCATCACACACTCAGATTACATTCATATAAATAACAAACTTTACTTATCTCCACTCGGTGGTATCTCTAATTTTCTGCATCTGTTTCAGTCTATCTTCTGTTTCATTAGGACACTTCTTTGTTTCCCTCAATCTACCCTGGATTAACTTCTTCATAGTAATTACCAGCCTAGATATTGGGCGCATGCTTCTGCTGACTTTTTAACGGCATGGTCTGCCATTACTTTCTGGGAATCTAAGACAGGGTTACCCGCGGTAACATCGTCCTAGTCTAGAGATATCGTTCGGCCATCCCCGAACCAGCACCAGGCTAAACCTTCATTACTCGAGGAAATCCGAGAACTCCACACGACGAAAAAAAACCAAGAGAGTGTGTCGGGGGGTGTTCTTAACCCTTTGATATGTTCACCCTATCAGGAAAAAAAACAACAAAACTTCGCTGTTCATCCGGCACCTCGATTTCTTGTCACATGACCTCATGACGTCCGTTCTCTCCTGCTTGTTTACCCCACGCGTCAAGCACACAACCGCTCCCCCTCCCCGAACTTCAAGCTCATTTTTATCTTTCTTTTACAAGTTATTCTTACATTGAATTTAATATCAACACAAAACCACAACTCTCTTAACCTACACTTTATCTCTGGCAACTATGCTTTATACACATCCATCCAAATCCCCCCCCCACTTTTTTATAAAATCCTCCTTGAGCTGATTAATTATCTCTTTCTTCTTAAATCAATGTATTCAATATTTTCTAAATTTCACAACGATACCTACTTAGAAACAAGCATGTTTACTTAATTATTTTCTAGGGTTTTTACTTCTTTGCTCGTTATACCATGATAAGTGGAAATTTAATATTCTTAACTTATCAGGGTATAACAGTATGTTTGATTAAGGGTTTCACTAGTTTGACAACTGTTCAGAGAACTGGCTCTAACAAACCAAGTAGAAATCCTATGAGGGTAAAAATTCCTTTCTGAATAAATACTATAGAATCATATGTATGAAAGTTTCATTTTACATAGATGAACTCTCAGTCAGTGCAAGATCACAAGTATAAAAAAAAAGAGAACCAAAAGGGCTCATACATTATACTTCATTTGGTATTAAAAACAATCAAAAACAAGGATAATAAATACCCAAGAAGCAAAACAGTGTTTATATGTGAAGAAATCCCATGAGGTATTCATAATAATTTTAACTGCAGAAGTTATGTTACTAACATCAATTACAAGCATCTAGAAAGGAAGGGTGGGGGAACCAAAAGAATCAACTGTTGTATGTATATAGCCAGCTTTGAAGCAGTAGCAATCTCACAGGCAATGAAAATGTTTGTGTGCACACACACGCATCATGTGTGTGTGTGTGTGTGTGTTGTGGGGGGGGCACAGATAAGTGATAAACAATGCAAGAGCTCATATTCTTTGGTAGTGATGTATTCAGTCTCGCATTCAATAACCATGTGTTCATAAAATCAGCTCTTCTGCAAATTCCACCCCATCATATGGAATCCAGTGAATTTTCTCTGAATTGCAATGAAAAGCAGTAAAGACAACGGGATTGCTTAAGCGTCAAAGCCAAACAACTCTGCATTCCTGAAAGGCAGTGTGGACCAACTGAGGCTTCTAACCTAATGTCCAATTCTCACTTTCATGCAGTGCATGCAATGTCTGTACACCTGCATGTGATGTGTCAGGAAAGAATTGTTCCACAACAATCCACTAGATACTGAAGGAATGAGGATGGGCTGGCAATTTGGGACTTAGCATACCAAACTGTACTCCCTATTGGCTTAAACCCAAATACACATAATAGTACAACATGATGAGATTACATGCCAGCTGGAGCACTGCCTGATTAAACACGGTATCCATTATTTTTGTCAGGGAACCAGAATGAACAGTGAAAAGTACCAAGGGACATAACTGAAATCATGGAGACAAAGAAGACAAAAACAAGTGAGATCTTACTAAAAAATAAGTACAGGATGTTATATTAGGACAATATCAATCAAAGAAAGAAAGGAGTAGCAATAGCATTCAACACCAAACATGAAGATAAATGTCTTGATTGGAAGTCAGTTTCAGTAGAGTTATGTGGGCAACCTTCAAAATGGAGAAATGCACAATGAAACCTATTTGTGCATATGGTCCCACAGAAGATTCTCCTAAGG
This sequence comes from Typopeltis vanoorti, assembly GCF_054136105.1. Lineage (NCBI taxonomy): Eukaryota > Metazoa > Arthropoda > Arachnida > Uropygi > Thelyphonidae > Typopeltis > Typopeltis vanoorti. Next base: position 142,935,989 of record NC_143551.1, read on the forward strand.
AAGAAATGGAGGAAATTTTTTGAGTTCTTAGAACAGACATTAACATAAAGAAAATGTAAAAAGTGTTCTATGTTCGAGATCTAAACACAAGGCATACAGGAACATTTGGGAAAATGTGGAGAAAAGTGTAAGGCTAATAATAATAGTACACATTTGCAGATTTCTGCTCAGGACACAGAACAGTCATTTCTATCACTATCTTACAACATAAAAATGTGCAAATGTCCACATGGAGAAAGGAACAAGAAATTAAGAAAGGCCTCAGTGACTATGTCATTGTTGATAGTGATATCTTCATGAAAAGAAATGGACATCTAAGTGTTTTAGCAACAGAGGAAACTATGAATGTAATATGCTTATGCATGAGGTTAGATGCATAAGTCAGTCCAAGAAGAAATATCTGATCTTGTATGGAGATTTTTGGATATTATCAAAGGTGGGGAAGGTGAAGTGTTGTCTTTCTTGAATTCAAGTTGACAAGATTGTCCTCACCTGAAATATGGCAAGGAGATAGGTGTGTTTAATGCATGGAATACAGATATGCTTGTAGCTTGGAATATTTGAGCAATGTAAAATTTGGACAATGAACAGAGGAATAAGGAGTACTGTCATTTTACCACAGAGCAGCAAAGGATAGTCAGTCTAGTATGCCACACTATTATGCATGTGCATATACTGTTTGACTTTTTAGTTCAGTACCATAATTAAACATAATTTAAATAGTGGGGGGGGGAATACTGTTTCTGTAATAATCAACCAATAATACACATAACATAACAAATCAAGTTGAATGATATTTAAAACATTTTTACTTCAACAAACATAATTAACTGACTCAATACCTTTTCATTGTTGGATCCTCTTCAGAGATATCCTTTTGTGTGTTAACTAATGGTGAAGATGTTGTGCTTCCCACTGAAGTTTCAGTACTAGCCTCTGCTACATCAATTTTTCCATCCAATAATCTCTCACTTTCAAAGTCATCCTAGATGAAGAATGAAATGTATACAAACATGTATGCATTTAAGAAATTGTATATTTTGCTCATATTTTACAAAATCTTGAGTGATATTTCACAATGATACTTCAGATATATAAGCAATCAGCAGACAGGAAAAAAAAAACCCATAAATAATAAATATATCTATCTATATATACATATAAATATATATATATTTTTAAATGTGGTTCCCATTCACGAAAGGTGATTATAAACATGTACTATATTTTGTACCATGGGTGGACTAAGTTTTTTTTTACCATTACTATTTTTTTACCATTTTCATCAATTTTATATATTTTTTCTGTAATTTTAAAAAAATATATTTTTACACAGTCTGGAAACCCTGCTCTAGAAGACCCTGCAAAGAACACTTCAGGCCTCTAATAAGAAAGGCAGCGGTCTCACACTGGGTGATGAAATTCAACTCCCATTTAATACACACACACACACACACACACACACACACACACACACACACACACACACACACACACACACACACACACACACTGCATGGAAAGAAGTCAATGGACACCATAGCATGAAGAATATACAGCCAGCCATGACATGCATCTTAATAAGATGTAGAACCTCCTTTTGCTGCAACAATGCACTCCTATAGGTATGCACTGCAGCAATCCTACAGGGCATACTTTCCACAAGCATACGACAGTAATCAATGGGAATTTTGGACCATTCTTCCTGTAGGCATATAATGAAGTCCTGGACTGTTGTGGGATTGGACATAGGGTATGTTCATGTTGAATGAGATCAAGGGCACTCCAGTTCATCCCATAGATGTTTAGTAGAGTTAAGATCAGGGCTCTGTGGAAGCCAATCAAGTGTGGTGATGTTCATGTCCACAAACCACACAGTTACAGCAGCAGCAGCCTTATGACATGGTGCATTGTCTTACTAAAAGAAACACCACAAAGTAATAAGCATTGCATTGTCCAGAATGTTCAGGTACCTCCCAGAGTTCAATGTTTGTAGCACCAAAAACAAATTTCTAAAGCGAATTTCACCTCTGAATTTCATAGTTGGAGTTATGTGCTCTGGTAAGAGATGTTCACTGGGCATCCACCACACCCATCAATCTGCTCAGTAGAGGGTGTAGCGTGATTTGTCACTCTATAACAAAGCTTCCCAAGCTTCCACATCCCACTGTACACACTCTTTGCACCACTGAAGATGATGCTGTGTTAGTTCGGGTAGTGTAGGACTTGCATATTGTGGTCCTACCATGGAAACCCATGTTGTGAGCCTTGGTTCTGAATGTTTTTATCAGATCCGTGCTCCAGTCGATGCCTGTAACTATGCATTCAACGTGCCGAATGCTAGTTTTTACATATTATCATTTGTTGCACCCTACAGTCACGTTCAGTGAGTGTGGCAAGTCCACTGTGGGTAGCACTTGCAGTTGACTCCCTGTGCTTCCATCTGATTGGAAGCACAGGGTATGGTATCACTGATTGTTGAGTTGGAATGGCCCAATTTGTCAACAATTTGCTGAACATATAGGCCTACAACATGGCATCCTATCACAGTGCATCTTTCAAACTACATCAGTTCCCTTCTCACAGCTTATTTATTTTATTTAGCATATGGCTCAGACATGAAAAGTTACATCACATTAATCTTTAATATATATGAATATAATAATTAGACATATGTACAATAATAAGACATAATACAGTCATAAAAGACAGCCACTCAAGAAGGCTACAACTGAATGTCTAGGTTAACTATCCTGTTGACTGCACTTGGTGTAGCATGGATGAAGTCTGACAGGTTTCCATTGTATTCTCACAGCTATTTCACCTGGACACATTTGCATTGACTTAGGAACATCATATTCCTCCAATTTACACTGACTATAAACTTGTTACATGGCATGATGCACCTTGCTCATGGGGATGTCCAAGCAGCATATATATATATATATATATATATATATATAAAATCCACAAAGGCATGCCTAACAGTATTCTTAAGAGCATTAAATTCCCTTCGTACATTCTTTTGCATTTTGATATGGTGCAACAAGTCAAATATAAATATAAAAAGCACTCTGCTGTATGTTGAGGTACCTGTGTTAATACGTGGGTGCCTCAGTACCCGTGTTAATATATGGGTGCTATTCCATCTGCAAATAAATACTTCAATATATTGAGCATCAACTTGGAAAAACTCTTCAATTCCACTTCTCAAACATTTCTAAGTATGCTCATCCTGATTTAAAACATTCTAATTGATCAGGAGACCTTCAGCCCAACAGCCAAGAATACTTACATAGCCTGCTAGGGAGCACCATCAGGACTTTTAGGAGAAACAATAGATTCTGCGCGTCTTCCTCATTTACTGTGTGAAGTGACTGTGTGCATGTGTCTTTATTTTGAGTTCCTTTGAAGATGGCAACGTGACGCTGCCGAAATATTGGAAATATATATTAAAGTTTAATTTATATTCTAGTGTACATTGTTAATTCCTTAAGTTAATTAATAATCATGTATAATCAACGTATAGGCCTTTCTACGAGAATTCTAATTGATCTTATTCTTTTTTTTACTTCAACATTATTTGTTTTATGCTTTAGGACAGCGCTTCCCAAACTGTGGCCCGCGGCCCCCTTGGGGGTCGTAGGTTTTGTTGAGGGGGGTCGTGATATAACGAAAACAAATTTAAAATGTTTTAAGACTATGTAGATTTTTTTTATTTTAAAAGAAACGTATTCAACTTTTATTATTTATTATTTCTTTTTTTGTTATTTTTTATATTTTAATGGAAAAATTCACACATTGGTGTTGGTTCACAAACTTTGCTTCCTGCGTATTTCGGCGCTTAATGAATATTAGTAAATATTGCTTATTCATATGTTTCATTTCAAAGCAGTGGTTAATTGTATTTACTTCGAATGCTCTCCAGGGAAGCTCCAAATCTTCCTGTCCCTTTCATCACGCGTTCATAATCAGGGACTGTTGATATTGACTTTATATACGTATCTAAACTCATTTTATATTATCAATGTCATCTGAGATAGTTTTCTGTTACCAATAAAAGTTTCGCATATACTTCACACATGAAAAAAAGCTTAAACAAGTTCATGTGGAGAGATAGTAACTTGCTTGCATTGGTAAACAACACCCCTCCCTAATAGCCACTATACTGCAGAGGCAATAAAAATAAGTACTTTTATTATGCCTGTGAATAAGGTAGGAGGAGGAGTCTGTGTAATATATTTCTCAACAAATAGTGCAATTAGAGACAACTGGAATAAAAACACACTAATTAATAAATCACATGTCCCCTCATACAGAAACTATGCTATATAGACTAAAACAAAACCATATGTTGCATGGGCAAACACGCTATCTAACTAAAAACTATTGTTATTAATTAGATGCGTGTGAGTTCGATTTCCCAAGGCAGCAATAAAATTCAACCGAACGTGTTAAAATTCGTTAAAGTGTTAAAACTAAGTAATATATATATATATACATAATGAATGTTATGGCAGTTTCACATATGGAATTCGGTTGAAGAGAGTTAGCATTTCAACTGAATTGTCAGCTATGCTTTTATCTTTCGGTTGCGCCATCTTTTGTTAATACTGCACCAATCATATGCACGTTTTAATAACCTGCCTTTGCTGTCTGTTTCGCGTTAAGCTTAATTACCGTAAAGGGAGAAAAGTCACAAAACAGAAAAATGTTCCTGGTCCGGGGATTCCCTTATTCAGGTAATATTCACTAATTTCATGTTATCGGTAAGTGGTGATATTATTTGATCTATTCTACGTAAAAAGTTTAACCCTGAGATGGATAAGTAGCTGATAAAAAATAAAAAAAAAATCCTGTGAACAATCAGAAGAAGCAGAAACAGACTCAAAAAAAAAAAAGGACAGTATTTCATATTTTCCAGAACAGCTCGCATCATCTTCAGAACCAAACGGTAAGCAGCAAAAAATGTAACATATGCATTTGATTTTTGCAATATTCACTGTGTATGTTTTGTATTGAATATAAATACAATAAATATTATAATAATATATCTCTCTATTACGATATTTTTTCCGAGGGGGGGCCGTGAAACATTTTAATTTTTGCAAAGGGAGCCCTGACATCCAGAAGTTTGGGAAGCACTGCTTTAGGAGATGTTCAAGATATAGTTATTTTTCCCAATATATAAAGATTTAAAAAAAATTGAAATTTAATGGATTACTTTATTTTCAGATGAGTTTTAGGTGCTGGCTGCTAACAGTACAACTCTCCATAGAACATACTCCATTTCTTTTGCTAACTGTAGTCAGTTACAATCACTGAATAACAAATGACATCTCTTAGGCCTGCATTCATCATTAAATTTGCTAGGCAACTGATTAATTGCCCATACATGACTCTGAGAGGGTTAAGGACCTCCAATGCATGGAGTTGATTAAAAAAAAAAAGGAAATGACTAGCATCAGTAAATTTTCAGATCAGTAAACTTTAAAAAATATATATGTATGTCAGCAGGGTTACTGTGAATTAAGCTAAATAGATGGAAGGAGACCTCCACATCACTTATAAAAAATGCAGAAAAATAACTGGGATTCCTGACCCAATGTCCAATCCTCATCTTGAACAAACAACGATATGCTACAATATGGGATAACAAAATTAGCTATTATAATAGATGCAGAGATAAGTGGTTATACAAAGTCCCCCCCCCCAACTCTTTATTTTATCAGAGAACTAGGGGAAAATAGTAAGCTATCATCGACATATGCAACATTAATGAAAAAGATAGAGATAGTAGAGGAATTATAAGAATGCTATAGTAACATAACTGGTTTCATTACTGAGATTAAGAAAACATCTAAGGAGGAAGTAGCTACTGTACTCTACATGAAACATGAAGATAAACTTCTGGATTGGTGGTTGATGAATTTTTTTTACTATTAGACAGAGCATCTGACATAAAGAAAGAGAAAAGCTGGTTCTTGTTGGGAACCTAAACTCAAACATAGAGAAATATTTTTAGGAAATTTTTGAGAAAACTTAATAATAATGGTAAGGGTTTTGGACAGTTAGTAATTACTAATACCATTCCAACATAAAAAAATGTATACACTTACATACCAATGCATATTTTTCTTTTCCCATGTGCTCATTACATTTTGAAAATATTCATCATAAAATATTAATACCAGAATCACTTATATTTAAAATTTTTATCTGTAAAATTTTCCATGTTTCATAGCCATTGTCAATACAATTATAGGAACAATTTAATCATGAATTTCTTGAAAATATTAATCCAATGAACCCAAGATTCAAATTTACCCTGGAAGTAGAAAACAACAATTGCCTTCCTTTTCTGGATGTTCTCATTCTATGTCAACCAAATGGTAATTGACAGTTCTCAGTACATAGAGAACCAACTCATGCTGGTAAATACATTGATTCTAACTCTCATCATCACCCTTGTCAGAAATATGTGTAATCAAATCCTTAGTTGGCAGAGCTCATAAAATTTATTCTACAGATTCTCTTCAACAAAGAACTGTTTTTGTATGCCATATGTTGAAGGACTTTCAAAAAAAAAAAAAAAAAAAAGCAAGATTACTTTGAACAGATTAATGTACCAGCTGCTTTCCATCCAGTTCACAAACTTAATACATTCCATATCTCACCATATCCTCCTAGTCGCTTTCCATCCAGTTCGCAAACTTAATACATTCCATATCTCACCAAAAGACAAATATCCTCCTCTATCTTATCCTGGAGTTTACAGAATCCCCTACTCTTGTAGCTTATGTTATTACGGACAAACTGGTTGTTCTGCACAAATTCAACTTGAAGAACATCACAAATACATTTCTCTTAAAGAACCCAACAAATCCAGTTTAGCAAGCCATGCTTTATCTACAAAATACAGGATTCGTTGGAACAAAACCAAAATATTACACAGTTACTTTCTTCTGGAAAGACTACAAAGAAAGCTGTGAAGCTCATATTCACAACCGAACATAAACAAAAGTGATTGCCTAAAACTTTCTCAATTTTGGGAAGTTATATTAACTAATACTTACCATTCATGTGTTCCTTAAATTGTAATTATATTTTGCTTATATTTAAATTAATTTATTGTAATTTATTTTGAATGCAGATGGAGCTATTCTCCTGCAGCCTATAGTGAACATAATATCACATGCTTTCAATTAAATTGTTGTTCATTTTAGAGTTTTCCTATAACTGTATTAACAATGACTATGAAACTTAGCCAAAAAAATAAAAAATTACAAATAAAAATATTAAACATAAGTGATTCTGGTATTAATATTTTATGATGAATTCTTCTGCTTATGTCTCGATTTTTAGATGAATTCTGAAAATATCAAAGTCAAACATGAAATGCAGAGTCAAATGTGCAAATGGTATTGTGGAAAATAAAAATGAAAGGTTTCAAAAAGAAAATACTACTCACTGAGTCAGAAGCATCAAAGTAAAAAAGTTAAATCCAAAAGCAACTAAAAAGTCATTCTGCAAAGTATATCCTTAATAATTGTTACCAAGGTGACAAAATGTTTTAGAGGAGTGTAAGACAGTTTAGAAATTAAAAAAAAAAAACACTAACTGTAATATGTAATGTTAGAACTATGTTCCAAACAGCAAAGACACCCACAACTTATTATTAGAAAAATAAGGTGATATAAAACAGATATTTTAGGAATAAGTGAACTGAAGTGGAGAGAGTTTGGAAAAGAGAACAACAGATGGAACAATACTTTACTCATTCTTCTTGTTGAGAGGCTTATACACTGGTTAAACATGATAAGTAATATTTAAGGAATTGACAGCGTATACTAGAAATATAAATTAAATAAACTTTAATATATACTTTCCGATATTTTGGCAAACATCACGTTGCCATCTTCTTGGGAACTTAATACAAAGACACGTGCACACAAGTACTACATAGCAGCAAATGAGAACTGAAGCTAGGAAGCTAACGTTTTCCTAAAGTCCTGATGGTGCCCCCCTGGCGGGCTATATCGGTGGTTCTTGGTTGGGCTGAAGTTCTGATAAATGTTTCTCAAATTTGGGGCAGTCTCATGCATCCAAATTTGTTGAGGTTTGGCATGTTCCTAAGGGCCAAGGCTGATTCCATGAATAGTCTTTCATACTTGAACTTGCTGCGGTGTATGACTGTGGCGAGTATCCAGAGCATGGTCTGCAAGCCCAAAGTGGCTGTACTGGTGAAATCGGATGTAATCCTTGTGTTCTGAGATTCTGATATTTGCTGTCCTGCCTGTTTGGCCAAAGTAAGACAATTTACAGCTGCAAGGGACCTGGTATACACCAGGTAGGTCTAGGGGAAGTGGTTGGTCTTTAGTGGAGCGGATAAGGGATGCCAATTCTCTATGTGGTCTGTAACAAGTGGTTAAGTCATGTTTTCTTAAGATTTTGTTGATTTTTTCTGCGGTGCCTTGGATGTAGGGAATGGTGATGGATTTAGAGTAATCTTTTTTGTGAAGGGGAGGGAGTGGTAGGTTGTGGATAACTGGGTTCAGTATTTTTTTTTTTGGGGGGGGGGGGGGTAGCCATTGGCTGAGAAAGTGTCACGGATGTGATTAAGTTCAGTGGTTAGGGCTTGATCATTTGAACAGATTATTTTTGCCCTGTTGAATAATGTCTTAATAACTCCATATTGTTGTGAGGGGGGGGGGGGTGATGGGATTGTTGGTGAATGTATCTGCCTGTATGGGTGGGTTTTCTATAAACTGAGAAAACCAAGGTTCCATCAGGTTGGCAGGTGACTAGTGTGTCTAGGAAGGGGAGGTTATTGTTTTCCTCTTTTTCCAGGGTGAACTTGATTCTAGGGTGTTGGTTGTTTAAGTGTGTTAGGAAGGAGAGGAGTGAATCCGGGCCATGTGGCCAAATAGCAAACACATCATCACCGTAGCAAAGCCATATGGTAGGTTTTTGTGGGGCTGAGTTTATGGCTTTCTCTTCAAAAGTTTCCATAAAGAAGTTGGCCAAGGGTGGGGAAAGCGGTGAACCCATGGCTGTCCACTCTATCTGTTTGTAGAATTTTTCCTGCCAAACGAAATAGCCTGAGCTCATTGTAAACTGAAATAGGGCTGAGATATCGGGAGGAAATTTAGCTTGGATTAGCTCTAGGGTTTCTTTGAGGGGTACATTCGTGAATAGGGAGGAGACGTCAAAACTGACTATTATGTCATTATGTTGGAGTGTAAGGTTTTCTATGCTGGCTTTGAAGTGGGCTGAGTTTTTTATGTGTGTTGGTGTGTTGCCAGTATAGTGTGAGAGTGCTTTGGCTAAATGCTTGGCTAGTTTGTAAGTGGGGGAATCAATGCCATCCACTATGGGACGTAATGGCACATTTTCTTTATGTATTTTTGGGAGCTCATATATGCGGGGGGGGGGGGGGGGTCTAGAGTTATAGGGTTTTAGTCTGTTGGTAACCTCCACAGGCCAAGAAGTAACCTTCTTAAGGAGCCTATGGAGTTTTCTAATTTGTGAGTTGGTGGGATTGTAATTAATGGGGAGGTAAGTGGATCGATCTAATAGTAAAGCCTTGAGCTTACCTGTGTAGTCATTAAGGTTGAGTACCACAGTGGCATTCCCCTTATCTGCTTTGGTGATCACTATTTCTTTGTTTCTCTTCAATTCTTGTAGTGACTTGTATTCACTAATAGATATGTTGGATTTTGGAGGTTTTGCTTTTTTGAGAACACAGGCTACATCCAATCGAATATCGTTGGCGATGTGGTTTGAAAGTTGGCAAATTCCGCGTTCAATTTGGATCATTAATTCCTCAGCCAGTAATTTCTTAGGAGCCATGGCGAAGTTGTGACCACGTGACAGAGCGTTGAGTGCTTCAGGCTTCAAGATAACTGAAGAAAGGTTCACTACAGTGTTGGTTTGTAGTTTAGGTTTGGACGCCGAGTTCTTTATTAATTTATCAAACTTGTTGATATGTCGGCTCCGTATTCGTTCGAATTCTTTATTAGCTGCCGTACACGAGATGTCATGTAGGACTGACCAAAGCTTGTGATTAAGCGTATGTGAAAGCTCATTCTCTAGTGCTAAAATAGCTCTGTTTATGTCGGCTAGGGAACCGCGTGTAGCGGTAATTTGCTCCCGAAGTAAAGCTTGGCTTGCCCGGTTGTAGATACGGAGAGCTTTCTGTGAGACGAAGCGGTGTTTAAATTTTTACACAGTTTGGGATAACTTGATTATCCCGGCAGCATTTTAGGAATGCCAGACGGTTAAGTTGTCTGGATAACTTAAGCTTCAGTTTGCCATAATGGCGGGCCTTGCGTGCGAAGTAATCTCTGTGGATGATCATTATTCTTGTTGAGAGGCATATACGCTGGTTAAACATGATAACTAATATTTAAGGAATTGACAGCGTATACTAGAAATATAAATTAAATACACTTTAATATATACTTTCCGATATTTCAGCAAACGTCACGTTGCCATCTTCTTGGGAACTTAATACAAAGACACGTGCACACAAGTACTACATAGCAGCAAATGAGAACTGAAGCTAGGAAGCTAACGTTTTCCTAAAGTCATGATTGTGCCCCCGGTGGGCTATATTGGTGGTTCTTGGCTTTTGGGCTGAAGTTCTGATAAATGTTTCCCTAATTTGGGGCAGTCCCATGCATCCAAATTTGTTGAGGTTTGGCATGTTCCTTTCATACTTGAACTTGCTGCGGTGTATGACTGTGGCTTTCTTCCATCTTATTCTGTGGCGAGTATCCAGAGCGTGGTCTGCAAGCCCAAAGTGGCTGTACTGGTGAAATCGGATGTAATCCTTGTGTTCTGAGATTCTGATATTTGCTGTCCTGCCTGTTTGGCCAAAGTAAGACAATTTACAGCTGCAAGGGACCTGGTATACACCAGGTAGGTCTGGGAAGTGGTTGGTGTTTAGTGGAGCGGATAAGGGATGCCAATTTTCTAAATCACATCCGTGACACTTTCTCAGCCAATGGCTATCCCCACCCAAAATCCAAAAAATACTGAACCCAGTTATCCACAACCCCCCCCCCTTCACAAAAAAGATTACTCTAAATCCATCACCATTCCCTACATCCAAGGCACCTCGGAAAAAATCAACAAAATCTTAAGAAAACATGACTTAACCACTTGTTACAGACCACACAGAAAATTGGCATCCCTTATACGCTCCACTAAAGACCAACCACTTCCCCTAGACCTACCTGGTGTATACCAGGTCCCTTGCAGCTGTAAATTGTCTTACTTTGGCCAAACAGGCAGGACAACAAATATCAGAATCTCAGAACACAAGGATTACATCCGATTTCACCAGTACAGCCACTCTGGGCTTGCAGACCACGCTCTGGATACTCGCCACAGTCATACACCGCAGCAAGTTCAAGTATGAAAGACTATTCATGGAATCAGCCTCAGCCCTTAGGAACATGCCAAACCTCAACAAATTTGGATGCATGGGACTGCCCCAAATTTGGGAAACATTTATCAGAACTTCACCCCAAAGGCCAAGAACCACCAATATAGCCCGCCAGGGGGGCACCATCAGGACTTTAGGAAAACGTTAGCTTCCTAGCTTCAGTTCTCATTTGCTGATATGTAGTACTTGTGTGCACGTGTCTTTGTATTAAATTCCCAAGAAGATGGCAACGTGACATTTGCCGAAATATCGGAAAGTATATATTAAAGTTTATTTAATTTATATTTCTAGTATACGCTGTCAATTCCTTAAATATTAGTTATAATACTTTACTCACATATCTAATGAAACATATGAAAGAGGAGTAGCACTTAAACTGAGTGAAGAGACAAGTAAATGCTTGTTGAGATGAAAGTTTAAGTAATGAAATAACAGTTGCTGGATTATATTCAAGATAAATTAAATGAACCATTATACAGATTTATGTACCAAAAAACAATAAGGATCTTGAAGAAAAATAGGTCAAGATTAAAAATAAAAAAGCAATGATTATATGACATGTAAAAGGAAAAAATGAATAAAATAGAGGAAGAAACTTTTTCCATTATGATAAAGAATCGATTTCAAATTTTGGAGAATGAGAAAGTAGAAGGCAGGAATAGAGAAAACCCAGAAGACACGATTGAAAAAAAGGGAGAAAATGTCAAGATAGTGTTTAATTAGGTGGTAAAATATTGTTTAGCACTAAGAAAGGAAATAAGAATAAAGAATGATTATCGAACAAGACCTAGAAACTAATAAAGGTGTGAAATTTTTTTTTAAAAATTTTTTCTAAACAGAAATGAAAAATGATGTTTGAAAACATGAACTCTCATAGGATTAAAGAAATTCACTAGAAAACTTATACAGAGAAAAGTTAATTTTAAAAGATTATTAAGAGAGAAATTATGTGACCAGTATGGTAGAAGCCGCAGAGAAGTCAAATAACAATGGAAAACTGTATGAAGTGAGGAAAATACACCCTGAGAGAAGAAAACACAAAAAATGCAATAAGGGATAAAAAGGATATGCTACTAATTGAAGAGGACCAGATTGTTAAAAGATGATAGCACTCTAATGAGATTTTACATGTAGAAAATAATAGATATAACACAATAATGGAAGAACTCTCTAAAACTATGTATTTAAACATTACATTAGAACCAATATCTAAAGATGAAATAATGAATATAATAGAGAAGATGATAAATGGATAACAGCAATGATACTATAACATAAATGCTTAAGATAACTAAAAAAATTGCTACTGATCAGTTGCAAGGAATTTTTAATAGAGGGTAGAGAGTAAAAAGATCCCCAGACAATGGAAGGAAGCAAATAACGATAATAACAAAGAAAGGCAATCTCATGTAAAAATTGGATGAGAAATCAGTCTACTGTCAGTACTGAGAAAATATTTTGTAAATTCTGATAAACAAAATTAAAAATCAAAGAGAAGAGATATTATGGCAGAAGCAAGCTGGATTTGGAAAAGGTGGAAGTAATATAACTGAACAAACAATAAAGAGAATTTAGAATTCCATGTATGCTTAAATTTAAAAATTTGACATATGACAGGACCTTTTGAAATGACATTACCGATAGTTATTGGAAACTATGAATTTCTTGATAAATGTGAAAAATGTGTGTGTGTGTGTCTATATATATATATATATAAAAACATATATAAATTAAAAGTAGTGTTACTTCACACAGTAAAACAACAAAACAGCTGGAGAGAAAGACTGGTGTGAAACAGAGTTGTGATATGTCCAGATTACTTTTCAACATAGCTGCTGTTTGGAATATGAAAAGGGTGTTGCAAGTATAAAAAGAATGAGATGGAATTCCACCTGGGAATCTGAACAATGCAGATAACAATTTTAATATAATCAAAACATCAATATACAAATACAATCAGAAGACCTATATAAAACAGCTAAAAAAGTAGATTTGAATATGAATAAAACAAAACCATGTAAACTGAACAACAGATGACCAACATACAGTAGATGTTATTTTATACATAATTCTATATAACTGGAGCTAATGTTGATACTGAAAGTGGAAGTGATAAGGATATAACAAAAAGACTGACAAAAGCAAATACTAAATAATACTGTGTATGAAAAGCATCCAAATATCATAATAAAACCAAAATAACGATCTTCATTATCAGTGTGAAGGCACTGATAATGATAATTATTATATGGATCAGACAAGTAAATAGAAACAGAAAATTAAAACACTAAGTAGAATCAATAAATTGCATGCTCTTGCAGAATGAGCTTCAGAGGATAACAGTTACTCATCCAAAATTTTTATAAGAAAAAAAGAAATAAAAGCATATTTCAAACTATGTTCTAATATGGAAACACAGACAGAATTGCGTAGATGTGCAGATACACACCTATTTGTAGAAAAACATATACAGGTAACCCTCGCATAACATGGATGTTAGGTTCCACAGAAATGGTGTGTTATATAAATCGCGTTATGTGAGACTCAGATCACATAGAAAAAGTAGGGTTATGTTCCGAAATAGTTTTTATTTTAATTATATAAACAACAATGACATATCCAATGAAAAATAATTTTATTTCATTCACGTAATTCATATAAGATAAGAAAACATATAAACTATGAAACAAAATACACAGTATAAACTTATAAAAATACAAATTGTATGTAAACTTCATTGCACATAATGCATAAATGTTTTAAGCAAAATAAAATAAAGTGCATAATTTAATTGTCATTACTGTCTTCAAAACGAACATTTTGTAGATGTTCTTTATTTTCGAGTGGCCTGACATTGTCATCACATGAAATTAATAAATTAGTTTAATCCTTTATCCAAATGTGAGCAAACAAAGTTTGCACCTGAAAACTTTCAACATCTTTCTCTAAATCCAGAGTAATTTAATAAAGAGTGGCACACCGTTTGGCAACTCCTATAGGTAAAGATGACCTCACCATTGCTTCTGCCTGGTATCTCCACTTCTGGGCCTGACTCCCACTGAAGAGACCTCAATAAAGGTCGAAACTAGTCTGGGTAGAGGCCCTTCCCTTAATGCATATTATACATATCCGCAAGGAGATGTGTTTTGCATTATGGAAGATACTGAGATAGGAGTGATGGTAGCTTGGTCCACCTTTGCTACGAGTTGCCTGGTGTTGTACTGCCTTACCCCAGTCCTGAAGATATTTTCAGGTGCAAACTTTGTTTGCTCCCACTTAGATAAAGGATTAAACTAAATTTATTATAGTCTAACCAAGTGAAAAATAAACTTTCATCACTTGAAATCTCTTGGACATCGTTTGTATAATTCTCACTGCCTATTTCAGCTGGTTTAGTTATCAAGAAGTCAGTAATAAGACCTTGCTTACCACCATGCTGCAGTTTTTTTATTAAGTTCATAATATGGAGCTAAACAAATATCCAGTTGTCCCATGAATTTTCTGGAGTGTCCCATTGATGGATCATTATCTGTAAAATAGCTTTCTAACTTTCTTGCCAAGTCCAGTCCTTCTGCTGATTTCTTTAAACTGAATTCTTTAACGGATTCATCACAATCAGAATCTTCGGCAGAACTTTCCCCCACACTTGGTTCGATGTCATCTACTAATTGCACCGTACCAGTTCCTCCTCATTTAAATCTACTTTCCAATCATTTAATTCACTAATTTCGTTTTCAACCATATCACAAAAGCCCGCTAAGTGGTCATTACTAAAAAAATCAAATTTTTACATATTAAAGCTTTACATATTGTATGTAACTCACCAGAAAATAAAGTGCTCAGCTTGAGATTAACACACTTATGATTTTTAATGCACTTTCCTGACAGAAAACAAAGACAACTGTCTTTGTTTTCTGCACGTCAATTGTTTACACAGTAAACAATTGACGTGCATGCGTGCTAAAAGGTATTTCCACTAATATAAATTTGCTACTTATAACTACATGCGTGATACGGACAGACGCAAATTTAGTGAACATAAAATTTGATTTTTAAGTCGCGCACTGAAAAATATATAAAAAGATAAAGAATTACTACAATTTGTAGTTATACACTTATGATTTTGTTTACAATTTGTAGACTGCATTATAGTGAAACCGTGTTGTATAAATACTGCGTTATACGAGGGTTACTTGTACACAGACTGCTGCTATTCTTGGGAAACAACATAAAAATGGCATACCAGCCAATTAAATCAACTTTAAACTTAATATTTTCCAGGGCAGATTCTGCCAGTGCTGATTAGTGGAGAATCTTGCTTATATCACTCATTCTCGGACAAGTGCCAAGGAAAAGTTTGGAGGTTACCCATCACATCTCTAAGAAAACTGATCACTTTTGAAACAAAGGACTATTAATTAAGTAAGCTTCGGCTGCATGGCTTCTTTTCTAACTTCTGCAACTGGGTTTCCAGCTTTTTGCCTGAATCCACATGTAATAGCTGATTTATTATTATTATCATGGAGAGCCCAGGCACGAGAGGTTGGTCAATCAATAGTACATTATTACCATGGATGGGCAATAAGGAACTTATTCACATTTGATTTGAAAGATGGATTTATATATTCAAACTTTGCAACTACTGTATAATGCTATCAACAAGGTTCTGTTCTTACACCTACTCTCTTTCTTCTATATGTCAATGGCCTTTTCCAGTTAACTGCAAATTCAATCCACAAAGTTTTGTTGATGAGATTATAATTCAATTCCTCTTTCTTATTAGACAAGCCTTGTCACAAATCATCAAAATATCCATAATATCATGATCAGAAACTAATCATGATCCACTAATAATTGTGACATAAACACCAACATAAATGACATTCCCTATCACTTACAGTCATTGAGCAGACCTCTTAACGGAACACTCATATTGCAGCTACATCTCTATTATCTTAAAATCTGATCTCCAAAGTATTCTTCATGGAGTTCTAATAAACTTGTTAATTTTCATGTAAAATTCAACTATGATTTATCTGGGACTCTAATGGATGGGTGATGCGCAATATACAGCTTCTTCTTGTTAAGTTAATTCTGCCTTCCTGTGGTATCGTCTGTTTTCACAAAAGGGGAATCTGACAAACCAGTAAGTATTTCCCACTGAAAAAGGATCCCTTCCTAGTTGAAAGAAATACCAACTAGGCCCATTATGCAGCAACGACTTTCATCACTGGTGAAATACCACCATCTGGCTTATTAAAGACCTGAAGTAGTAAATGCCCTGTTTGATCTCTAGAGCAGTTTCTGTCTATCCTTCTCTTCTCTAATATCCTTCAAGGGCATACCAAACATATTTGGACATTCAAAACATCTTCCATTTTAAGGGTACATCACTAAAGACAGTGGTGCTGCAGGCTGGCTGCTAGACAGTGTAGGAACCCTAACCTGTCACAGTAATGAGCCAGGAGGCTTCCTGGTCAAATGGCACATAATTCTATTCAGAAAGCACTGATGAGATCATGTTACAGCAAGGAGACAAGTTGCTCTCCATTTAGGTGTCACATCCAAGAATCCATCTCCTCTCATTGCACATCCCCACTCTATTCTTCCATCTAACCATAAATGAACCTACAATGAATCATACGAACATTGAAAGTTATATGCGACAAAAAAAAAAAAAAACTCTCTCTCAAAAATCAATCTGAAAAACATACCAACATGACATACAAATCATACCAGAATCCACACAATAAAAACTCACTTTTACATCAATTTACTAATAATTGTGACATAAACACCAAAATAAAGACATTCCCTATCACTTACAGTCATTGAGCAGACCTCTTAATGGAAACTCGTATTGCAGCTACATCCACTACTGTTCACCTTCAATTCCAAAATTACACACTTCATGATTCCTTTTGCTACAAGGGTGGTACTGTGCATTTGTAAGATCTGATATTGCCTAGCAGAGAATGATCAATTTAGAATCTCCTGCTTTCGACCTCCTCTTGCTCAAGGGGTTTCCTCACCCCATTTGGTAACATTCATTTGCTGCATTTACTAATCTCCAAAATCTGAAAACTGCTCTTATCTCTTCACCTTCCTCTCTGTAAAGCTTGACTATTTACAATCCAGCTATCCAAATAGTGAGATCATCTTCCTAGGTGACCTTAACATCCACAATTCCAGCTGGCTCCCCACACTACTGACCAAGCTGGATGAGATGCAGAAGTCCTTGCTATAAACAATGACCTAATACCAATCGTACTACCTACTAGAATTCCTGATAACCCTCTTCACTCTCCCTATGCTATCAATCATTTTTTAGCCAGTCTACTTCCAGATACACCACAGGTCACCTCTCCTCTTGGCAACTCAAATCACAATCTTGTGCAAGTTTCCTCTCTCAAAGAATGGCCTTCCTCCAGCCATTCCCAACCTTGCGTCCTTTGGAATTACAAAGGTGCTAAGTAGGACAACCTCCAGAATTTCTAATCTTCCTTTGTCTGGTTTGGCTATTGCTTCTGCTTCTCTGATCCAAACTCCTTCTCTGAGTAAGTCACAGAAATTATCTTCTTTAGCATTAAGGCTTTCAATTCCATTCTACTTGAAATTCTGATCCACTTTCTAAGCCCTATTTCAATAGAGACTGTACCAAAGCAGTTGAAGAGAAAAAAAATTCAACTTACCAGATTGCATTAAGAATCCAGACTTCATATGCTGGAGCATGCGATAATGTAAAACATTCATCAACAGGTCTAAATCTGACTTCATAAAGGTCAACAACAGTAAGCTTGCATTCTATTGAAATAGAAGTCGTGCCATTGGCCTCTTGCTGAGACCATTCAGATGCAACTTCTGCTCACCTGCACTTCAACCTCTCTCTCACTTATCCAGATGGAATCACTATTAAAGCCCTGACCTCCTGGCATCATCATCATATTTTCCTCCAACTCCTGCATAGATAACCAAGGCAAATTACATTGTATCATATATCATACCAGAATCTGAATGCCGTATGACTTCTGCTTCTGTTGTTTTTTGTAAAAAGACATCAGAAGAATACTAAAAAGTCTTCTGGTCCTAGTAGCATTTCTCCAATTGTACTTAGACGCTGTGCTGCTCCAGTACTAACACCCATCCTATATCCTCTCTATAATCTTTTATACTTAGCTGTTAGTTATCCCAATCGTATTTCTAGCCTATTCCAAAAAAAAGGAAAGAAATTTACTGTCCAATTATCGAGCAATTGCCATCACCTCATTCCTCTCCAAAATAATCGAAAAAGATATCAATTGTCAACTTGGCTACTGCTTAGAGTCCCACTAGTTAGTCAACAGCCTCCAGTATGGATTCTGCATTTAAGGTCCACAGAGCTTTTAGCCTACATCCCACAACACTGGAAATGTGATGTGGAAAGGTTTGGAGAAATAGATCCTATTGCTCTTTACATTTCCAGAGTTTTTGATTGCATCTAGCATCAAGGCCTGCTAAAAAAAATACCTTAGTCTACCAGCCACCCTCAGTAATTGGTGTCACAGAAATTATCTTCACTGACATGTAGCTTTCAATTCCATTCTAATCAAAATTTTCATCCACTTTCCAAGTCCTAGTTCAACAGGGACTGTACAAAAGCAGTTTAAGGCCCGCTCAAAAAATCCTTTGGTCTACCAA
Organism: Typopeltis vanoorti; assembly: GCF_054136105.1. NCBI lineage: Eukaryota > Metazoa > Arthropoda > Arachnida > Uropygi > Thelyphonidae > Typopeltis > Typopeltis vanoorti. The sequence goes on from NC_143551.1 coordinate 142,955,118, forward strand.
CCACCCTCAGTCTCCTGTACATGAGAATTTTTTATTTCTCAGTTGTATAATGCTATCTTAATTTAATGATCACTACTCTTTCCCTTACCTTATTATATATGTTAGCCTCTGTCTGCTATCTTTAACCCTTATATATCCCTAAATCGTCTGCCTAACACTGAGTATATGATCTTACTGCTTACCTGACAATTTCTAAATTTTGGGCCCCCAGAAAATGCCTATTCCCTGATCTCTATAAGTCATCCACATTCGCTCAGACAAATTTATTTCCTGCGCCAGCCTGGGCTTTAAGGACAGAGTCAAACTCAGCCTAAGGATGGTTACAGAGTATCAATAATTCGCTTGAAATCAGAAGCCATAGGTTTTCTAGTCTGTCTGCAGTCGTGCCCCCTTTCCTTTCTTACTTAGGATATCCTTAGGAGGTCTCAGAATTCAGTCTAATGGTATAGAGTCATTCATACATATAATAATTCTTCATGCTTATCCTTATCATAAATGTGAGATACACTTTTTTCCGTTTCTGTAAGTAAAATTCTCTAAAGGGTTAGAATATGTAAAAGTACTTATCTACACTATCTCAGGTTCTTTCGGAATTCTCTCCGTCCTTCCTTCTCACGAAGTTCTGGCTGCCTTGGTTCTGTTGCCACGTGGGAATCATGTGCTCTCCCTGGATAGCGTGCTCAGTTTCTTAACTAAGGATTTACATCGATGCTATTCTTACCGACGGCCTGCATTCAAAATTTGCTGTGCTCTGTGGCAGTGCCATACTGGGATTTCTCGGAGATCAGCTCTTAAAGATAAGAACTGAATCACGATGACCACTCGAAGCACACAGTGAGAATACAGGAACAAACAAAACGGGGGGTTTCAATTCTGTGTTGCAGGTTTTATACGCTCCCCAAAAGCACCACCTTTCCAAGTTTGACCTCTCCTTTTGCCCTTCTGATTCGTCCCCGAATGGGTGACTTCACCGATCCAATTCTGGGAATGCATGCATCTTGATGTTTTCTTAGAAGTAGCACCCGCGGATGCTTACGCTGCTATTGTAGTGTTGGGCGACCTTTGCCCCCTTCTTACCGAATTGTTGGCATTCTTTCACGTGTAGAAGTTCACTGTAATTACTCTCATGTAAGCCCTTTTTGTTGAATTACAGTTACATTAAAGTATAAACACTTACTACAATACAAACAGTTCTTATTCTAATTTGCCAGTTGTTATTTCTTTTAAGACGTAGTTAAATTGTGCCAAATGATAAGTATGCTCATTTAATGGATATCTTCTGTTAGACTCTGGAAAGGTGACCTCATTTAGAGTGAGATTGCCTGTTTCAGATCTAACAATCTCTTTGTTTGGACTAATATTTCTTCAGCCTCTCCTGGTATAATGAACACATCACATCAGTGGCTAGCTCAGCATCTAGAAAACCATTCTCTTCTGCTCACGATATTATCTTTCATCCACCCAACTACTACCTACATCAAATCTCAAAACTGCTTATTCTTAGAACACTGCATCTAAAATCTTCCTAAAATTTTTTAATGCTGTCCAGAGGAGAGCAATTCGGCTCATAGATGTTCCCTCCCTCATAAACTCTCTTCAACCTTTATTTCTCAGACACAATGTTTCAGCACCGTATCTCTTCTACAGGTTCTTCCATTCTCTGAAAATTATAATTTCTTCAGTTTATGTGGCCTGTTAAAACAAGAGCAGCAACTGTCCAGCATCCCTTTTCAGTGCAAGTGCAAACATACTGAACTTGCTTCTCCTCTTTTTATTTGATATACTTTTATTCTCTGAAACAGCTTTCCTCATGAAGTATTTCCAAAAATACTACAACTGAAACTTCAAGAAAACATCAAAAACGGTTCTTTCTCAATCCTCACCTGCACATATGCACAGCACTGATTATGCTTATAGATTCTTCTTCAATCTCCCCTGTATGGAAAAAAAAAAAAAAAAAAAAAAATCACATTTGGCATCCATAGACATCATATAGTCACTCCTATATATCACTGGGTTTTGAGAGTGAAGTCCTCTGCTAGAATAAGTGATAAGGTCACAGATTCACTTTCCACTTTTCCAGGGTTTGTAGGACAATCACAAACATCCATGCCCATGGTGGGATTCGAACCCATAGCTTCTTGGCTGGAGAGCAGACACGCTAACCACTCGACCAACCAGGCCTCCTGTATGTGATCAATAAAATTTCTAACAAAAGCCTTTTTTTCTAGTCTTACTTTTGATAATATTCAAATATGCAGACAAGATGAGATTCATTTTCTTAGAATAACTTTCACTTCCAATCTTTCTACGCATACACTTATAATAAACATTGCATCCTTAGCTTTCTCTTATGAAAATGGCATTACTTTATCTCTAAACAGCTACTGTATGATTCAGAAGAAGAGAGCAAATCAGTTGAATCAATGACCTATTCACTCCCTTCTCTTTCACACTGCTGTTCAGTTTTTGCTGCTTTGATTTTCTACAAATATTTTCATGGTCACTGTTCAACAGAACTGGCAATAATAATTCTCCCACTCTCCATGCTAAAACCTGTATAACAACCATTCAACACTCATTCAAAGCAAATTACTAATTGAAAACAAATTTTTGTTCTTCTTCATTCTTTCTGACCAAAGGGCTTTGGTCGGAAAGACCTGGGTTTGATTCCTGCCTGTGACATGAGGAACCGTTATCTGGTCTCTTTTGATGAAAGGTGAGTTAGCCGGTCTAATACAAAGGTAGAGGTTTTTTCACCCGGAAACTCAGGTTTTTCGACCCCCAAAGCACGCAAACCGGCCCTGTGAGCGCACACACATGGATTACAATTAGGAATACTTAAGACAGTCCCCTCCAGTCATAGGTCTGATTCGTCAGTACTGAATATCGCCGGTACCGAGCCCGGATAAAAATAGGGGAACTGAGATGGTGCCATACCATCTCCATAAAAAAGGCTCATGGCCGATGCATCATCATATAAAATTAAATTAAACAGCATAATCTGCAGGTCTTCACATCCATTGCTGGCAAGTTTCTTGTTTCTAAATTTTCTGCATATCCATGATACTAATGAATTACAGGTTGATGAACAACTCTCATGTATGGGATTAACATAAAATCTTTCCCATCAGATCATGCCATAGATAAAGAGATGGAAATGTTTAACATCAAACGACTTTCATAATCTATATCAACCACTGAAATGTCAATGTTAATTGTAAAAAAAGAAATATCAGGTATGGATTATGACAGAAGAGATTTCATTAGCTTGGTTTTCATTTCATTCTTTTAGCAATGAAAACACATAAACTCTCAACTACAATGACAGACAGATGTTATCAGTTTGAATCATGCTCTGTTTGGTCCAATATGGAGAGCTTAATACAGGGTTAAGCAACTCATGTCACTATACGGAATGAAACAAACAATGGTACACAGAAGCAAACATATATACACGGTGATTATTCCATATCTGGAGTGTCTGCTATTTTCCCCTCTCTCTCTACCAGCAGTAGTGTAACATATAAGCTATATATAAAGTAGAACTTGAACAATCTGTGGCATTCATGACGTTCCCTCTGTAGACATTTTAAGATATATTCCACTGTGTCTAACAGTCTTAAGAATAACAGAGTAACCATTTTTTTTTTTTTTTAAAAGTGATGACATTTTCACAATGCTTTCTTTATACACAATTTACTGCAGAAGGTTAAGCTCAAATATAATACAGGGTTAAGCTGCTTATGTTACTATACTGAATGAAACAAACAATGGTACACAGAAGCAAATACTGGCCTGGTTGGCTGAGTGGTTAGCATATCCAGCCAAAATGATGAATGTGGTTGTGGTTGGTGGATTGAGTGGTGGGGGAGGCAGAGAGTTGTGGATGCCCTCCCTCGATGAGTCTTTGGACTACCTGGAAGTGTTATGTAATGATAATAATAATAATAATAATAATATAATCAAGTTTGAATACAGCAAACACTGTTATTAACAAATTATCTAAATTTCTCCGAAATGAGTCTCATAATATACAAATGCTATTTTAAACATAATTCAATACGGCAGTTTTCACTATAGCAAACTGTTTCTTTTCTCTCTACCATTTCAGTGAGAAATGAGCTTCTTATCAACATTTTCCTTTCAAATCTGTTTGTTAAATCTCCAAAAATGATTTTATATCATTTTAAAAGTACTATTAGCAACATCAATTCACCTAGATCTTGGTCCAGGTGATTCCTGTGTCTTTTTCCTGTCATCCTAATATCAAACCTGCTTTGCCAACCTTACTTCTCTCATTCTGTTCGTGTGTACCACCTAAGATCAGCTCTGCTCACACATTGTTGAATGCAAATAAATGATAAACTTCCTTTCTAATATAATTTTATTTTTCATGTGATTCCACCATTGATACCATCTGTTCAATTGCTTCTGTGGTCTCTAATTTTCGATCAACTGTTTTATTTCTAACTTAACTGTTATATCCATAAGTTAAAATTGATTTGAATACTATCTTGTATACTGCTAGTTGTATACTGTGTGCTGGCTGATATCTTATATTACTTCCATATAAAAGAGTGAAATTTATTTAGCCGACACTCTACCATATCAACTACTTTATTCATTCTATTAGATATTTCCATATTAAATTTGCTATCCTCACTAAAAAAAAATTGTGGCTAATAGCCAAAATGTTTCTCTTACTTTATAAATTTTCCAATGAGAATGCAGTTCCTGCCTATTAGCAGAGTTTCCATCTTTTTTATTATGGCTTAGATGCCATATTTATTACATCAGTTATTCTATAGTTCAAGGGTCCCAAAGACTTATGTGGAATTTATTTAGGAGTATAACATAAAAGAAATTAGTTAATATTTCTTCTTTTGATGTCAGGTTTAATGCAACTTTTTAATGTGATCTAGACAGGTAATGAATAACAGCAGAAATAGCATGCATCCTTGCTGTCTTGATTTTATATCTAACCATTATCTGTGTTCTTACCTTCTAATGGCTGACTTTTAACGTAAATATATGTTATACATTGCTGTATAATGTTCAATCTACATCAAACAAATGGAGTGCTTTGAACAACTTTTCTTGAAAAGCTTTATAATATCCACGAATGAAAATATTCAAGAGGGATGGTACTTGCAAGTTGCATCCCTCTTGGATATTTTCTGAAACGTTTGCTCACCTCATTTAACAATTTTTCAGAGCAATTATTTCAGACATTCAGAATATCCTTATATTCAAATCTATGCCACTTCTTTCTTTGATTCCTTTAGCAGTAACTTTTCAAGCCTTCAGAACATTATGACAGTTTCAAGATATTGATCATCTCATCTTCTTTTTTCCCTCTTCTTACCTTGCGGTGTCGAGGGTTTATTAATCATCGGACCTCAAACCGTTCACAGGATAAGGTGGTCAGCCCTATGCCCTGGTGTATCCTATGTCCGTAGCGTTGAGTTCTCAAGGCCGGTTTGCCTGCTTTGCGGGATGAAAAAGCCCAGGATAAACTGTGGAAAAACCTTACTATCCACACCCAAGACCAGCTAACTTGGCTATGGCTGAGGAAGATCCTTCAGCTCCTCATGTCACCAATGAAAATCGTACCTAGGACACTCCTTCCCCAGGCATATATGGTTGCGAAGCGCACAGCCACTAGGCTAACCGCATGAACATTTTCAAGATATTAATTTTCTATATTCTTCCAAAAATTTTCCTGTGACTTTTGTTTATTATATTCTCGAAGAACTGAAATTTGCAATGATTTATTTTTTTCCAGGAACTTTAAGTTCTTAAATCTATCACAAAGTTCTGATTTTTCTATTTTTGCAGGCAGCTTAACCACATTCTTCTCTGGTTAATGAATCGATGCTTTCTTCAAATTTTGCCACTGGACCTCTAAGGTTTGGTTCTGGATTTTTTCTAGTAATATTTGCATATTGAGCCGACAATTTATTTTACTTATCTTTTTTTCTGCTGAAAACTAAATGGTGATTACTTCCTATTTGAAATTCCCTAAAAAGTGTGTTAATGTGGACTGATCCTCATATATGAAATGTTCAAACTCTATTAAAAACACTTGGAAAATTAATATCTACACTACATAGTATCATCTGATTGTCTTTTCATATGCTAATGGTTTAATCAAAAGCACAGTTCCAATATTTGCATAAATGTGGTAACATTCAAAACCAAATAATGATTAACAGAACACCACTTACTTCAACTTCGTCATAGTTTATTATAACTTTATGTTTCTTTTTCTTCTTTTCTTTAGAACCACTAAAATTGAAATAAAACAAAACCTTTAATTCTTACTGTGAAACATTTGCCTCCTCTTACTGACATTTATTTAAAGCTTTACTTCAATAAGCATCTACTGTGAAAAAATATAAGATTTGGCTGTCCGATAGGTATCAGACAGTTGTGTATGGTGGGGTAGTTTCAAGGAGGCAGAAGGTTACAAGTGGAGTTCCACAGGGCTCAGTACTGGGACCTATATTGTTTAACCTTTACATCAATGACATTGTCAGTGGATTGCAGGTGGGGAATATTCAGTTGTTCTTAGATGATGTGAAGCTGGGAAGGGTTATTAGTAATAGTGCAGATGTGGTAGCTCTGCAAGAGGATTTGAATAAGCGACAGTTGGGCAAATGAATGGGAGCATCAGTTTTATGCAGCAAAATGTAAGGTCTTGAGGTTTGGGACACATCGATGGGACGCTGCATATTCTATTGGAGGAGCTATACTGGAGGAAGTAGGAGAGACAAGAGATCTGGGGTTGATGATTGATAGAAACCTGAAATTTAGGGGACATATTGTAAAGGTGGTGAAGGTAACACAGAGGACTGCTGCAACAATGAGAAGGACGCTGACCTGCAGAGATAAAACAGTTATCATTCCGTTGTATAAGACCCTGATCAGACCACACTTAGACTATTGTTCTCAGATTTGGTCCCCAGAATTTGAAGGGGATAAATTAACTGTGGAAAGGGTACAAAGGTAGATAACAAAGATGGTTTCAGGACTTCATAATGTTAGTTATGAAGATCGGCTGAGGGAATGTGGACTGCAGAGTTTGGTGGATTGAAGAAGGAGAGATGATATGATTGAGACTTTTAAACTGTTGAGAGGTGGTTACAGGATTGACAATGTGGAGTTCTTTAGCTTGGTTGAACAGCGGGAAGGAGTGATCACAAGGGTCCATCCCTGGAGGTTATGAAAGGAAACTGAGCAAGAGGGTGAGGAGTGGTTTCTTTGCATGGAGGGTGGTAGAACCATGGTCAATGAGTTTAAGGAGTAGTATGATAGACTTTGTGTTTCCTAGGAAGTACCTCCTGTGATGAGTCTTTTGACTCCATGGAGGCCTGAATAATAATTTGCAAAAATCATATAATTTTATGATACAAAAAAAAAAAAAAAAAAAAAAATATATATATATATATATATATCACACACACACACATATATATATATGTTTTTATACATACAAGAGAAAATTTCATTTTTGTGCACACAGCAGCAGAAGCATTCTTTTCTTGACACTGGCAGAGAGTTAAAAGGGTATTTAGCAATAAACAATATTTAAATAATATCTACTATTTATACACTTGGTACTGTCTTTTTATATTCCAAGTAAATTCATTCTCCCCACACCCAGAAACCATTACATTAGTGCTTTGGATTAGAAGTTCTGTACTGGATACAGACTATTTATTTATATTTATTAATTAATTTAGAAAAATGAAAGCAAAACATTTTTCTAAAGTTTTAATACAAAAAATGAAAGAAAGAATTAAGAGTACTTAAAAAAGACAACTGACATAAATAGAGGAAAAATTAGAAACATGTTCTCCTTAGTGTCTTAAACAGCAGAATAAAAAATGAATTCCAGGTTTTGATAAATGAATATTTCAGTTGCTTTACATTCTCCTAACCTAAATAAATACGGCTATCCCACGCTACCAAAAAATCTGGGGAACCATTATTATAACCCACCATCAATCAATAATCAAGATCTCCTCACCAAGTCCATAGAGAGCACAAGTTAGGAAAGTATGATTACATCATTTTGCTCAGTCTATGTTTGCCTTCCTTCTGGCATGCACATACATATTTAGGGAGGAAAGTAAGGGCAGAAAAAAAATAGATATTAGGACAGAAAGAGGGGAAAATAGTTCCATTGCATAAAGGAGGCTCCATGACTGATGTAGCAAATTACCAACTGATCAGCATATCAGAAATGGATAGATGGGAATGGGATATCATATTGGGAGGCAACATGGTTTTGTGAAGGGTAGGTCATGCCTCAGTAACTTGCTCACGTTTTATAATACAGTGACGGCTGAGTTGGATAAAGGTAATGTGATGGGTTTACAGTGATACTACCGGACTTTGCAAAAGCCTGTAACAGGATACCACATGGAATTTTAATCCATAAACTGCAGCAAATGGGGATGGATATAGGGTTGGTGAGATGGATAGGAGGGTGGTTGATATCAGAGAGTACTTTATTCAGGAGTAGAGTCCAAAAAAAAGGCCTGTGACTGGTGTCATGCCACAGGGTTCTGTTCTGTTCTGTTCTGTTCTTGGACCGCTACTGTTTAATTTGTGCATTAATGATACAGGAAAGGATCTGAAAGGAACTGTTCAGTTGTTTGCCGATGATGCAAAATTGGGTCGACAACAGTTAATACAGATGATGTCAAAATTTTGCAAGATGATTTGGATAGATTGGCCGACTGGACAAAGGAGAATGGATGCAAGTTTAACGTGGCAATGTGTAAGGTTATGCATTTTGGGATGAATAGATTACCAGCTGTAATCACCTTCACTGAGTACTGTGTTGTCTTTGTGTGTGTTACAAGTGTTATTTGCACTCCTGAAGATGTTCCTAGTGACTGAGACGAAATATTGGAAGCATTAAAATTAGTTTTAAATCTTTTCTTTGTGCTGTCAATATTCCATTAAACCTCCAACACGATGTCCTCCCAGCACTTAAGCCTTAACACGTGGATGCTAATTATGCATGAAGAAATAGTAAGCAAACAATACGGTAAGCCAAAACTACATTTATCTAAGCAATTAAATTGGATAGCCTTTCTTAAAAGACGCTGAGATACAAGAATTGCATACAAGATGCTGGGATACAAGATACCTAATTGCTAAAAATCAAATTCCAGTTGAAAAAAAAAAGTCCCTTATATATACAAATATGCCAGTCTTGCACTACTAGGAGAACAGATCACTGCAATGAGCGCTTGCCACTCTGCTATAAACGTCACCATTGGCTTGTTACAATCTCAGCTCTCAGCAATCCTCGATTCTTAGTTTTGGTCCATTCTCTCAGAGATCTCAGAAGCATTCGCACAAAAAAGCATTCCTAAAAAAAATATATAAGCACGTAAAAAAGTATAACATTCTGTGGAAAATCTAAATCACAACTGCAAATTCAACATTTCCATCCTGTAGTGAATCTATCTTCAAAAAGGCTCAATGAAGATGCCCTCAGTGCTCTAAGCTACAATTTTGTCATCACACCGAAAGAAGTGCCACTGCTAGACCTAATGTATAACACAGAACATGGAATCTGTCACTTAGTTCCAGAAATAGTCAACAACATCAGACTTGATGTTCCAACCAAAACGCAGGTTAAAAAATTAAAAAGTCTATTTAGAAAATTATCTTACTGGCCCCTGGATATTACAAATGTCTGGTGGCCCATAAGATAAAATGCCATTGATGTTCCATGCTACAAATTGTCAAAACAGCTACCAAAATTTCTTATTCCACTCACTGGACTTACCACATTCCATATTAAAAAACTCTACCCATTTTAATTAAAAATTAAATATAATAATCCTTGATTGAAAATCTAACTTTAAATAATACAGACATATTGGTAAATTTTGACATCGCCTCACTGGTTATCAATATTCCCTTAAATGACACCTTCACACTCTTAAAAAAAGTTTCTTCTTCTGATATCTTAGATCTCTTTTCCTTTGCCATCAATTCTGGTTATTTTTCTGGCACATCAGAAGAACAAATTTTACAAACAGATAGAGGGAATGACTATGGTTTCCCCACCTTCTCGCCTCCACTTGCCAATTTTACATGGAAAATTTTGAAAAACAAAGATAGATTCAGTCCCTGTCAAACCTTCTATTTGGTTAATATATGTAGATGTGTTCTCTATTTGGGCTCATGGCCCAGACACATTAGACTCCTTCCTCAGTCACCTCAATAGTCTACATTCAAGAATTCAGTTTATGATGGAAAAGGAAAATAACAATAGTTTACCCTTCCTAGACACCTTAGTGTCATGCTCATGCTGTAAAACTTGATATAGCTTGGAAATACAAAAGCGCTTCGCATCGATTTTTACAGAGGTCAAGTCTCACGAGAATGTTACAAAAATAACCTTGTTTGTCTCTATATGTTTTATGCTAAATATTACTGTAAATAACCCTATGGGAATTAACTGTATTTATTCCTTCAACAAGAATATTTTAGAATGTCAAAAACAAAGGCAATGCTTTGCCACCAGAACTTTGCATAATAGCTCTATATGAGGGCATAAGAAAGTTGTTTATGATTTTTATGTATGAGAAAGTTGCTTACGAGCTCTACGCATAAACACCTTCAAAGTCAGCGCCTGAGAGATTTGAAAGGTTCAGACAAGTTTCCGCTGCCTGACAAAATACGATCAAAGGAATGCACAGAGGAGAAGAAAGAACGGGTTGGTCTTGAAAAAAGATCGAGTCGTGCCAAATTCTTCAGGGGTTACAACCTTTCGTGCAAGGTTCTGCAGAAGGTGTAATAAAAAGGGATCAGAGTCAAACATCTAGGGAAACAATTGGTGGCAGTTAGAGCTCTTGTGGTCGGCAGTCGGCAATTAGAGGCACGGTCATCAGCAGTTAGAAGAGAGAAGTCGGCAGTTAGAAGCAGAAGTTCCCGAAGTAGGATCCAGAGGAGAATTTGCCCATATGCTGAAACCTCTTGCATGTGCTATTCGAGTACCGCAGGTTGCAGTCCACAGCCTGCCAATTCCCAACAAGATACTGCTGATGCAAGACACTCCTGAAGAAGCCCAAGACTGAAAGAAATGCCATAGAGACTTTAGTGCAAGACTTATGATTGAATGTGTGATACAGAGCCTCTGTAAGTTTACTTTTTTTTTGTACATTTCCTTTCATAATAATCTAGGAGATATGTTATAGATGGACTGATAAGAATTAGTTTAATAGTAACAAGAAGTATCCATAAGAGAGTCATTTGGAATGGTAATGATTGGCATAAGATTTGTGAAATAACTTGGCATAGTTAACTTTTAGTGAGTAATTCAGTTTTCAGCAATTTGATTTAATAAGCAGAGAAGTAATTGAGTAATTGTATTGTATAGTTAATTAGTATTGAAAAGGGAAAGTTTGTTTCTTTATGCTGAAAGTCTAACGGATAGGTAGAGAGCGTAACCTCCCTATCATTTAATTAATGTACTTTGATATTAATGTAAATAAATGTGTTTTATTTATGTCAAAAGAGTGCTGCCTGATCTTTTATTTTACAATGCACTGTTGCTAAAAACAAACTCGGATCTGTGAGCAGGAAACAACTAAGGAAATAAAAGTGTAGTTTAAGTACTTAAGAACCATGACTGTTTACATAAACTTTATTGAAGGAATTTATGCTAGTAAGAGAGAGAAAGAGATCTACCAGACGTACTACTGAGTCTTATGCCAATATAGAAATACTGGTGACAGTCTTAAATAAATTTTCCAGTGTTTTTAGGCATACGACTAGTAATTACAAAAGGTGGATAAACATAGTACGCAATAGGATAAGTAAGGTTATGAGAGCAAAAGCACACACTGCTAATAAAGAATAAAGATATAACAATAACGCATTAGACATCAAATATTACAATGGCGTAGCACACAGCCTCCATTACAATGCATTCCAAATGGTAACCTCTCCTTCACTGTATATAGAAAACCCACTCACACAGGAAGATACATTCACAAACTTTTCCACCACCACTTGTCTCAACAATATGGCATCATTAAACTCTAACCAATAAAGCCTATAATCTATGTTCCAGCAGAATCTCTCTTTCAACAGAACACAACCATATACACACAACACCTTCCTATTCAATGGCTACAGTGCATATAGGATTTAAAAAAAATAATCAGTCCTTCTCAGTCATCCCTTCAGAAATGCCATTGCCATCTACATCTAGGGCACATCAGAAAAAATGACCAGGTCTTTAAAAAAGTACAACCTCTAGACAGCTTTTAAGCCCCACGAGAAACTTGCTACCCTTATCCATTCTACCAAAGATCAGTTCTCACCTCTCTTAGCACCTGGAGTATACTTCAGACAGACAGGTAGATCAGCCACCATCCATTTAAATGAACCAAATCTTGCATCTGCAATCACTATAGTCATGCAGACCATGTACAGGCAGCCCTCGGTTTATGAAGGTTCAATTTACACCGATTCACAATAACGCTGGATGCCTGCACGTGCTTTCTTACTGTAGTGTTTAACTGAGAAACGATGCCCGCAGGCACTCTAGTGTTCGAGTGTTTACAAAAATCTACTATGACATAGTAGCTTGGTAAATCTAGTTTTACTGTTGAATCTACCTAATTGTTCTATTTAATTTTTTTTTTACATACATACGTATTTAAATTGATAAGGTATGTAATTACATACCATGCCTGATAAAAGAAGTGCAGAAAAGTTAGCAGAACTTGGTGTTAAGAAGGCAAGGAAATCAGTCACACTTGAAAAGAAGCTGGACAGACATGTGTTAATATCTGTAGAAGTATGAACTTACCTCCATTGACTGTTACTACAATTATGAAAAATGCAGATAGAATAAAACAGTCTGCACAATAATCTATGGCAGTACTAAATGCAAAACATGTAGGTTATAGCAGGAGTAAATTTCATGAAAAAATGGAAAAATTATTATCATGGGTGGATGACTTGAATCAGAAAAACATTCCTCTGATGCAGGCTATAACTGAGAAAGCAAAAACAATTTTTGAGGATCTTAAAAAGACAGATGGAGGCGAAGACGCATTTTTAGGAAGCAAAGAGATTTAAGTTCATGTTATTTAGATTTAAGTTCATGAGATTTAAGTCTCGAAGTAAGTGTCATAGTGTCAAATTATGTGGTGAGGTGGCAAGTGCAGATGTTCTGGCAGCAGCTGCTTTTCCTAAAGAATTTCAAGACTGTGTAGAACAAGGAAATTATCCTCCTGATCTCATTTTTTTATCTTGATGAGACTGGGCTCTGCTGAAAAAAATTGCCATCATGCACCTTCATTTCCTGTGAAGAAAATTCCGCTCCAGGTTTTAAAGCTGCAAAAGATAGACTTACGCTTCTGTTGGGTGCAAATGTCTCTGGAACTTTGAAGCTTAAACCAATGTTGGTGTACCATTCACAGAGACCACGTACCTTCAAGGGTCTAAAACCCATGCTGCCAGTCGACTGGAAATGGAACAAGAAAGCTTGGGTTACATAAGACATTTTTATAGATTGGTACACAAATTAATTTTGTCCTACCGTGCTTCGTTTCTGTAAAGAAAATGATTTGCCAGCCAAGGCATTGCTTCCCTTGGATAATGCCTCTGGACATCCTCATAACCTTGCTGAAGTAAGAACACCATTGGATGTCAAGATGGTTTACAAGCCCCCAAACACAATATCGCTTTTGCAACCAATGGATCAGGCTATTATATCAATCTTCATATCCTATTACCTCCATATAACATTTATGGAAATGGTAAGAGTCTTGGACACTTCAGGAAAAACTATTAAAGACTACTGGCGGTCATTCGATATTTTGAAGGGCATTAATAACATGAAGGCAGCTTGGAAAGAAGTGTCAGCAAAGTGTTTAAAAGGAGCATGGTGAAAACTTCTTCCAGCATTTATGCATGACTTCGAGGAATTAGAGCAAGAGGAGAATGTTATTGAAGATGTTACCAAGCTTGCACGAGAGGTGAGATTGGACGATATTAACGATATTGCAGCTGCAGATGTGACAGAAGTCTTAGAGAGCCATTATAAATTGCTTTCCAATGAAGACTTAAAAGAATTAGCCAAACAATTAAGTCAACATCCAAAGGAGGAGAAAGAAAACGAAGAAGGTCCTCTGAGAGAGATAAAAACAGCTGATTTACAGCATATCCTTGCAAGCATAGAGACATTGACTGATGAACTCTGTGAAATGGACCACGACTGGGAACAGAGTGCAAACGTAAAAAGGAGTGTAATCGCATCTATTCGATCTTACACTGAACTCCTTAAAGAAAGAAAAAGAAAATCTAGGCAGTTAACACTGGATACTTTTTCAAAAAAAATGCAGGTGATCCAAAACCAAGAACTTCAACATAGAAATATGTAATATCTTTTCAGAGTTTCATATTTTTTATATAATTTTGTTTTGTTTTCGTTATTAATAATTTTATTTTCACAAATATATATATGTATTATCAAAGCTTTAAATATACTAATGTTACACATACTTCATGTGCATATTTTTTGACTGCACGGAACATAACTTTGTACCTCCCATTAAAATTGGGTTTGTTTTTCGCCGATTTGTTTTATGCCCGTTTTTTTCAGGAACTGAAGTGAGGCGTAAACCGAGGGCTGCCTGTTTTGGATACCACTCACAGGATCTTCTGGAAGAAAATCTCCATGTTCCACTACAGTAAATTTAAAAAGGAAAGACTGTTTTTGGAATCTGCAGATGCACTCAGAAATCAACCTAATTTAAAGAAATACGGATGCATAAAACTTCCCAAAATTTGGGAAGCAATAATCGTCAGAGGTCCCAGTTTACATCCTAGGCCACCTATAAATGTGTAGAGAGGGTGCATCACATAGACAGGACTTTAGAGTCACCCAGGTGTTTCATCAAGTACTGTGATGTCTTTGTGTGGGTGTTACAAGTGTTATTCGTAATCCCTGAAGATGTCTCAGTGATCGTGATGAAATACTGGAAGCATTAAAATTAGTTTTTAATCCTTTTCTTAGTTCTGTCAATACTCCATTACACCTCCAACACATTATACCAATCCTTTGTATTCTGTTATCTATGAACAATTTCCCACCCTTTCCTTTGTTGTCTTTTCCATGATTTCCATTGTTTATGTATGATTCCTGCCATATATAAATATAAACACCGTCCTATCATCAATGTATGACTCTTGCCATTTTCTTTCTCTAGTGATTGTGATATCATTTGCTAAGAAATTCAGTTTGCTACAGTGAAGGTTTTGGGCATATACTGTTAGTAATAGTGAGCTTAAAACAACATTAGTTCTATGAGACTGGGGCCAAGAGTTTTCTATAGTTCAGTAGAGCATATTTTGTAATAGAGGTGTTAACTATGGTGCATATCTACTGAGTGCGAGTACACAAACACACAAACCATTTTCCTTAAGATGATGGAGCCAAATTGGTGATTTTTCTGTTGCTGAAAAGGAGTTTAGGTAAACACTAACTTGAATAATCAAGAAGTAATATATCTCTTACAGTTTAATATCATTGCTCACTATTCTGCTGTTATCAAAGAATAACAGTCCCAATTTTTACTAGTCTAGAGGGATCTGCTCTTATTGTAAGTCCGTCTCCAAGTTTTGGGAGGCGATTACTATTACTTGTTCATAATCATTTTTTTTAAAATAATCTGCACACAAACCTTTACAATTGTTCCTTTGAACTTTAATATTGTTAATGTTGTCAACTTCGCTATGATTGACACATGAGCTAGTAAGTATATGCTATCCCATTTTTGGAAATAGGCCTGGAACTCTTTTTCCAGAATACGCTTGAGTTCCTTTATCAATGCTGGATATCAGCAATGTCAGAAAATCTTCATCCTTTTAGCGCAGTCTTTAATTTTGGAAACAGCTAGAAATCATAGGAGCCAAGTCGGATGAATAAGCAGGATGACCTAATTCGTTAATTGAATTTTTGGCCAGAAACTCTCACGATGAACGCACTAAGGATTGGTGCATTGTCGTAATGGATGATCCACTTGTCAAGCCACAATTCAGGTCTTTTTCTCCAAATAGAATCTTGTAATATTTTCAGCACTTCTAAAAGCATTGTTGGTTGACCATTTGTCCCTGTTCAATGAATTCATAATGCACTATCCCCTTGTGATCAAAGAAACAAATCAGCATGGGTCTTGAACTGTGAATGTGACATGCGTGCTTTTTTTAGACATGGCGAACTCAGGGTTTTCTACTGCATGCTCTGGCGTTTTGTTTTAGGATTGTACTGGAAGCACCAGGTTTCATCACTCGTAATTACTCTCGGAAACATGTGCTTATTTGCAGAAAGATCATTTGCAACTTGAACCCAATGCTGCTTCTCTTTGTCTGTCAAGATCTGAAGCACAAACTTTGCAGAAATCTTTCACATACCCAATTCTTCAGTTAAAATTATCCTGTTTCATTTGCAATTCATCAGCCATTAATCACATTATGTTCACATTTGCATCCGTCATTTTGTTTTTGGCTGCTCACTTTTAGAGTTGTCGTTCACATCTCACCCACTTCTGAATCTCTTATGCCACTCAAAGACACTTGACTTTTTCAGAGCATCCACACCATACGCCACTTTCAACAGCTCCAACGTTTAAGTAGCAGTTTTGCCAATTTTCACACAAAATTTGAACATGCTGCTCCAAATTTCGATCACAGATTTTTACACCAGAGTTTACATGCAGATCTCTATTGTTTTTGCAATAGCTAACTCCCAAATGGCTCTATTGGCTTGAGGTTTACACATGCATTAGTTAAAAGATGTACAAACATGTATTACTCACGTGACTCCAACGAAATCACCACACAGGCGACAGTACACTGCTGTTCCGGGAATTAAATTGTCACACCTCATACATATCCATATGCTGTTTTTATAAGTATAAATAATAGAAAAACAAAATGCAAAGCAAACTAAAAAAAAAAACAGACTTTTTTTTTCACCTTACAATAAGGTGAAATGCAGAATATGAACATGGTATGTGGTAAAAGTTACACTATGCGTACAAAATTCAAATAATGCACAGAGAGGAAAAAAATTGAAGTACATGAAAAATAACATTCAGAGAAATTATGTTAGTTAGTCAAGAATGAATGAATGATACACATGCACCTTGAATATTTAAAAAAATATGCAGCCTAAATGAATTAATCATAAACATAAATTTGCTAAATACAGTCGTACCCCAACTTACGCGGTTTCTTATATGTACGTATTCCCGTCCCGCTTCACCACTAGTCGTATCTTTCAGGTGCTGGCTGCATTGCATTTGCCAGTGTCGCACATGCTGTTGACAAGCACTGATGTGTTTTACACGGTCACCATTCATACATGATTTTTATAGTCTACAAACCTTGCGATTGTTTAATGTTATATTCTTGATAAAAATTTTATCATATAAAAAATAATAATGTCATCCAAAAGAAGCAAGTCCGATTCTTCTACAGCTAGCAAGAAAAGAAAAACATTGACTTTGGAAACAAAATTCAACATTACTAAGGATTTTGAAGGCGGAATGAAAATTTGTGAGCTAGCAAAGAAGTTCGATCTACAGGAATCCACAGTAAGAACAATCATAAAAGAAAGGTTTACAGATTTTGGAGGACATAGATTCTAACGAGGAAAGAACTGTAGCCACAAGGCAAAAGGCAAGGAATAAAAAAATCATTAGCTTGCTACGAAGAAATTTTGCATGACAAGAAAAAGACATTATGCCGTCATTTAGATTTTATGAAACCATCGACATCAAAATAACTTTCTTTTTTTATGTACGAAAAACTACAATTATGATTATATTTCTTAAAAAATATAGGTGTTTTTGTAAACCTTTGGTCCCAATTGTATGTTTGTATATATAAATTATATGCAAAATTATACCCCGAGTTATGCGAATTCGACTTACGTGCTTTTTGTTGATCACACCTACCGCGTAACTTCGGGGTTTTACTGTACATTGAGAAAATTATGGAACCAACTACCATGTTGGTTACGTGGTAGTTGGTTCCATAATTTTCTTAATGTATTCTGATCACTGTGCAAGCATGAAGGAAAGGACAAATTTGCTAAACTTTACACATATAGACAATTAACAGGATATGTCTTTTAATTTTTTACATACAAAAGGCAGAAATTGGCAGTATGTATTGATGCCTTAATTTGTGAGTTACTGAAATCTTTCAGAAAGGCAGAACAAAACTAGATTATTCAGCAAGTCAAGTAGATAGTATAAAATTTCTTCATGCAACATAGTGCACAAAAATAAAAGATCGTACATATAAATGCTTGTAATCTTTGCTGTTGCTTTAAAAAGTCAGAATAAAGATATTTCAAAGCTGACTAAGAGCAAAAAAATGAGAGAATCTGCGATATAAAGAGGAAGATTAATGAAATGGAGAATAAACATTAATGCAGTTAAATAAGGGCAAACCAAAGTTACCAATATATAGCTATGGCATAATATATCATAACATTTAAGCAAAAAATTTTATTTTATTATTAACCACTATATAAAAATCACTTTTTCTTTGGAATTACATCTGTTAGAATGTTGTTCAGAAGAAAAAGTGACAAATTTTTTTTAAAATTAATTAATTTTTTCTTTAATGACAACGTTATGATTTTTTTTTCTGTTACATTACTCGTTTCTTTGCAGTTTAGCACACAACTACACATTTTTTCGATATGTAGCCAACAAAAATAAGAATGCTTATGGTTATGGTAGAATGGCACTGCTTGGAGAAAATGGTACAAGGAGAACTGCTGCAGAGGATATAGTTGAGATATTTAATGAGCAGTTCATAAAGGTCTTTCATCCTTGTGAATGTGACATCATGGAAAATTTGAGAGGAGTGAATGATGAGGAGGAGAGGCTGACTGTGAGTGAGGAGAGGTATATGGGGAATTAAGCAAATTTAATGTTAATAAGACTGCAGGACTACATGATATATCACCACATATTTTGAAGGTATGTTCCAGGGAGTTGGCATCTGCTTTGGTATATTTGTTTAATATGAGTCTTACACTGGGTCACGTTCCAAGTAGTGGAAGGAAGGCAAGATTGTACTGCTTCATAAAGGAAGTGACAGAAGTCAAGCATCAAATTATAGACTAATCTGTCTGTCAGGTGCTGTAGTTAAAGGTTTGGAAAGGCTGGTGAGAATTAGGATCCAGAATTGGGTTGATAACAGTGGTATTATCTTTGATGGATAGCATGGATTTGCTAAGGGAGGTCATGTTTTAGTAATCTACTTATTACAATAAGGTGACAATAGCATTAGATGTGGGAGATAGATACACAGTAGAATACTTAGACTTTGCAAAGGCTTTTGATAGATTACTGCATGTTTACTGCATGGGGCTGGATACTAGACTAGTGCATTGGATTGGAGATTGGCTGTCTGATAGGTATCAACAAGTTGTGCAAGGAAGCAATAACCCAGAAGAGGAAAATCACTAGTAGTATACCTCAGGGGTCTGTTTTAATGGCCATTGCTGTCTAACCTGTATGTTAATGATATTGGGGAAGATTAGAATGGGGATATTCAGTTGTAAATGATGCAAAGTTGATGTGAACCATGAGTAGTGGAGCAGATGTTGTGGCCTTAACAGAAAATTTGAATAGACTGAGTGAATGAGAACAGGAGTGGGGGATGCCAGTTCAATGTTATGAAATGTAAGGTTTTAAAATCGGAAATGGGATGTAGAATTTACTCTTGGTGGGGGATATATTGTTGGAGGTGGAGGAAATAAGAGATCTTGGGGTGATGGTGGATAAGGATATGAAATTTAGAGGACATATTGCCAAAATTGTGGGGACAACACAACAAATTCTGGGAATGATGCAGAGGACACTGACTTGTAGAAGTAAGGAGATTCTGGTTCCACTGTTTAAAGCTCTGATTAGGTCACATATGGACTACTGTGCACAGATTTTGTCACCTGGTTTTCAAAAGGATGAAGAGAGAGAGAGAGAGAGAGAGAGATGTTGGAGGAGGTCCAGAGGCAAATGACCCAAACAGTTTCTGATCTCTGGAATGTTAAATATGAAGAAAGGTTGAGACGATGCAATTTTCATGTTCTAGCGAATAGGAGGAAGAGGGGCAATATGACAGAGACATACAAGATAGTAAGGGTTTGTTATAGGATTAATATTGAAGATTCATAAAATGGTGGGAGATGGGGGAGGACAAGAAGTTATCCCTGGAAGGGTGTGAGCAGGGGAATGAGAAGCAGGTTTTTTGCATGGAGAGTTGTAAATGATTGGTATCTGCCTGAGAGTGTGATGCCTGCAGAGAATTTGAATGTGTTTAAGGTGTGGTATAATGAGCTGTGTGTATGACAAAAGGGTCCACCTAGATGAGTGTGTGACTCCATGGGATCCTGGAATATTAATAATAATATATGAAGGGTGACAGCCAGTGCTAAGTGGGTAGCAAAAAAAAAAAAAAAAAAGGTAATAAAATTCAATCTCACTGAACAGAAACATTCATGTAATGCAGAAAAGTACAATTTCAAGGATTGTTTGACTACATCTGAAACTGAGGATCACTGTTTTGAAGGTCAGATAAATAGTAGATTACTATATATATATAAATTATGACTATCTTACCATGGTTTTGATTCAGTTCCCTGATCACAATTTACAACTATGTCAGAGTCATTTTCTAATACATTTATAAATGTTTCTCTATTGCCATCAAATTCTAAACTGGTACAAGAAATACTTTCTTGGAATAATTTTTCATCCTCTTCCATTTCTTCCTTTAATAAAAGTATGTTTTCCTTATGTTTCTTTGAATTTTCATGATTTTTTAACCTGAAAAGTAATGAGAATGACTGTTCTAAGTTTTTGAGGTTATGCATAATCACAATATAGACAATGATCAAGCTAAATGAAAATCTAGTTCACGTAGAGAATATGAACTGCATTTTTTATAAAAGAATTTGTCTTGTCTATGTGAGCACTTATTAGTTGTGCAAAATGTAAGAAATATGACACATTTTCATGAATATACAAAAGATTTAAGAAACGAACCAAATGACCTACTTGTGGTCTAGACATCGCCAATCTATTCATTAATGTACCCAGAGCAGAAACAATATAGTTACTTCAAAATCTATTTCCTCTGGATGTGAAGGCTTAAAGTACTGTATTAACAACAACTTCTTCAAATTCCAAGAACAAATTCTACAAACAGAAAGAGGAACTAGCAATAGGCTCTTTATTGTTACTAATGCTAGTAAACTTGTTCATGGAGTCGTTTTAGAAACAAGCCTTGGAGTTTCTCTCCCACAGAACATGACCAACCTAAAGTGTATCTATTGCATGTCGATGATATTTTCATCACATGCATATTTCATCCAGACAAGGATATGATATTTTCATCATATCCTTGTCTGGATAACAAGGAAGTTGAAGAATATCTTATATCTACAGGGTGTCCCAAAATTCACGCAAGAAGTAATTTTGATAGAAAACACAGGTTTTTAATTAAAAATTGTAATTTCTTATTGATTCATAAAGTATACAGTATAGGGTTATGCATGGAATAGCATATCGGGTAAATGGCCTCCACGGCTTTGCTGGCACATATGCACTCTTTTGTCGAAATTTTCCACGACCGTTTTGCATAAGTGTGGCTGAATTTCGTTGATACAGTGCTCAATTTCCTCCTTCAAGGCGTGGGTGGTCGTGGGCTTGTTGGCATAAACCTTAGACTTCTTGATGTATAATGTAATGCGTATGATGAATCTTTGATCTGTCATAAATTTCACTTTGTTTTTTTTTTTCAGTAATGCCATGAAACCATTGTTTTTTCTGGTCATAGAAGGAGCTCCATCTGTAGCTACAGAAGTTAATTCTGACAGAAGTAGATTGTATTTTTGCAGAAGTTCAAAAACACGATTAAATATATCTTGTCCTGTACTAGTGTTATGCATTAGTACTAGTTAAAATAATTCCTCAAAATGTTGAAATCCGTTTCGCAAGCACGAAGAAACACAGCTAATTGAGCTACGCCCCCAATGTCCGTATTCTCGTCAGGCAATGGAAAAAGCTTCGAAACTAGATGATTTTGCTTTGATCTGAACACTTAAATTGCCGGCCAAATCAGTAATTCTTTCCGCAACTGTATTTCAAGACAAAGAGATTGTTTGAAAAGCCTTCATATTTTCAGAACAAATAATTTCTGCAGCTTTAATTAGACATTCCTTAATGAAATCACCTTCAGTAAAAGATTTCAAGTGTTTAGCTATCAACTCCAACAAGACGTAGCTTGCATGCACTGCCACTTAACTTTCTGATGATACTTTAATAAACATGAACTATTGGTTTTTTTTCAGTCCTGACTTGAGCTTTTTCAACTTTTCTTGTCTCATTAATCCTTTGTAATTATCATATTTTGATTTATGTTGTATAACTTTGGTACACTGATAACATTATTAGATATTAAGCAGATTATTTTATTTTTTACTTCACAGCAAAAATACTCCAATTCCCACTTTTCTTGGAAATTTCGATGTTCGTCAGCAATTTTTCATTTATTACTATCACTTGGTTTCGATAGAGACATGCTGAATATTTTAATAAAAACTGATTTTTTTCTTGAACATCAACTTACCAGACACTAAACAACTGCACAAATTAATAAGCGTAACGTAAATAAACTTATTTTTCTTGTTCACCGAAAGCGAAATATTTCCTGTTATGCACACCAAACAAGTCAGTTCAAACAAGACTGATGACTAGACATGGGCGTGGCACTGGCACGTGACAGTAGGTATATAATTGGCTGGGAGAAATAGTGGGGGGAAATGGTTCGCCTGCATGTAAAGGAAATGCATGCAACATGGCTATATGTAGTAATCACTTTCATTGGCAAACGTTTGGCTGGGCCATGAGTTTGACACTCATGTGTTACACCCTTTTCTCTACTTGAATATGTGGAAAATTATGACTTATGCACTATTTCAACTTTGGTATCTCTTCTGGGTCTGGCTCCAATTGTTAATAATGTTTGTCTTTGGACTTGATTGCAGAGAGTAGAGAAGTTCTGCTTCTAGCTGGTAGGTTTTGTCTGTCATCATTGAGTAGAGTTACCAATGAGATTTTGACAAGTTGAGGAGTGATCCTTGTGGGTCACTCATTGAGATTTAAGAGTGATCTACAAGATCACTCAAGTTTTTAGAGAGAGGTACCACGCTGCTCTTTAATATTACTTCAACAAAGGTCAAAACCGGTCTGGGTAAGGACCCTTCTCATAATGTATAGCATTATACACGCCCAAAAGGATGTGTGCTTTGCATTATGGAATATTAAGGCAATTAATATGAAATCATCATCATCATTATTATTACGTGACACCTCCAAGGAGTCCAAAGACTCATTGAGAAAGGGCACCTCCTCTGCAACTGTCTGTCTCCACCACTCAGTCCACCAACTACAATGAACGGCAAGTACCATCATGATCACCAATGTCATCTACTGCCCACCACCACTATCATTAGTATTTTCATAGACAATCACAAACATCCATGCCCAAGGTGGGATTCGAACCCCGCAGCCTTTTGGCTGGAGAGCGGATACACTAACCACTTGTCCAGCCAGGCTAGTTAGT
Organism: Typopeltis vanoorti; assembly: GCF_054136105.1. Classification (NCBI taxonomy): domain Eukaryota; kingdom Metazoa; phylum Arthropoda; class Arachnida; order Uropygi; family Thelyphonidae; genus Typopeltis; species Typopeltis vanoorti. The sequence continues at coordinate 142,978,818 of NC_143551.1, forward strand.
AATATACAAGTAATCTAGTCAAGAAGATGCTTCACATACAAACTTTGTTTGCTTATATAGAATAAAGGATTAAACAAGAATATATCTTGCATTTTTACTTTAAGAGAACTCTGTTTTATTTACTATTATCTCCTGATAAAGTGAATTATAATTGTTTCACGAAAGTTTTTGATTGTTAAATAAATCTATTTTTGGTATCATTTGTTCTATATTGTTTATATACTGGCATTATATTAGAACATTTCTTCCTTCTTTAGAAGTCTTTGGAATGAAATCCGATCACAGAGTTTATGCTTCAAGCTTATGCCTGATGTGAATAATTTTGAAAAGTTACACATCAATCAAAAATATTTTGTAAGAGACTAACATTTCTCAAAAGATGCTGAGATAATGGAGTAATATCAGAATTCTTAGGATTGTAGCTAAGTCTTCCAAACAGGCATTGAGAATTTACCACTGGACAGAAGTTGCCTTATTGAAAGAACATATGAGCAGCACAAGATTGCACCTTTCTGAAACTGATGGTCAATCTTACAAAACTTCTTCACAGTAAGATAAGACATCTTCAGGGAGGACGAAGGAACAGGATGGGAAAGGGGTTTTGATAATGATAGCAAAGAAAATGAAGCCAAAAAGAGTAGAGGAACATCAGGGTGACAGGGATGCAGAGGTCAGTTCATTTGAGGTTATCTGGTTTGAGATAGAGGCCAACAGGTCAAAAGATGTAATTGGATGCTGCCATAATCCAGGGAGAGGGGATATAAGGGAAATTGAAGTCAACATACATTGGCAAATTAGCATGAGGAATGGCCAGGTAGGGAAGGAAATGGAATTCATACAGCTCCGAGAGATAATTATCTGGGGCATCATGTAATGGAGGGGGATACAAGTTTCAAGAGTGCTGGATCTGATCACAGCATTAGAGAACTTAACCGTAACCAATCTAGCGATGCTGCCTCTGCTTGGGAAAAGTGATCATGTAGTCCTGACATGGGAGATTGCCAGACATGCAGAATTTTCTATTAAGGGATATATGGGAAATTACAAAGCAAGTGATTAAGACAAGCTGAAGTCAGCTTTCAGCAGTACCAAGCCATAAGAATTTGGAGAGAAGAGATGTTGGTGGTGCATGGGAAGTGGTTAAGGAGTGTTTGAAGAAAGAAATATCAGAATGTATACCAGAATGAATGAATAGCATCATTAAGCAAGCATTACAGATAAAGACAAAGTTGTGGAGGGAATAAGAAAAATGTGATTACAATATCCATGAGCAGTACAAGGCACAGGAAAGAAAGTGATCTGTATAGTAAGGAAGGCCAAAACTAATTATGAAAAAATGCTGGCTGATGAAGCCAAAAGAAACCTAGAGGTTTTTTTTTTTTTTTTTTTGCTATGTGGAAAAGAAGAGGAATGACCATGAAAGGATGACTTTAAGAAGTTCTGATGGTGGGGATGTAACCGAAGCAAATCAAACAGTTGATTTACTAAGTGAGCATTTTACAGGGTTGTATCATCCAGGTGGCAATGCTGCAATCCCAGATATGACAATGACTGATAGGAGAATAGAGGCTGAGAAAGTAGAGGTGCTTAAAATATTGCAGACTTTCAATGCAAACATAGTCATAGGATTCAATGACATATCAGTCCATATATTACAAGAATATGCAAGAGAATTATAAGCTTCTCTGACCAAACTGTTTAATTTAAGCCTCAGTACTGGGAAGGTGCCAATGGAGTGGAAAGATGGCAAAATGTCCCACTGCATAAAGGGGGCTCCAAGACAGAAGTAGGAAATTATAGGCCAATCAGCATCTAAGGAGTGATGGTTAAGGTACTGAAGAAACTGGTGAAAGACAGAATTCTGGACTGGGTGGTAAGGAATGTGATACTCTTATAAGGGATAACATGGTTTTGTGAAGGGGTAGGTCTTTTCTTAGTAATTTGCTTACTTTTTTTATAATTAAATAACAATGGAGTTGGTTTAAGGGAAATGGCTATTAAGTGATATTGGTAGACTGTACAAAGGCTTTTGTACAGTCTACCAATGCCTACAAGAACAGATCAAGTCTGTGGTCTTCAAAACCTAGCTGATAGGCAAAAAAGAGGAGATATAAAAGAAGCATATAAGTTATTAAAGGGATTTTATAGGAGTGACACAGAAGATGTGTTTTAGTACATGGTTGGGAAGGGAAAGAGGATAAGGAGGGGATCACCAATGGAAATCGTCCAAGAGTGTGGTTAACAAGGGTGTTAGGACTAGATTTTTTGCTTGGAATGTGATGAATGAGTGGAATGAATTACCAGAAATGGTCGTAAATCCTTTCCTTCATCAGTAAATAACTTTAAAGAGAGGTATGGCAGGTATTGTATGAATAATAGCTAGTATTTCAATAATATATCTCCTGCAATGTGGCTTCTGACATCATGGAGATACCTATATAACAATAATAATATTGACCATCAGTTTACCTTCTGCTGATCTTTGGAATAATTTAGACTCAGTTATAACAAAACCAAACATGCTTCCACAGCCAACAAAGAAAAAATAAAGAAGTACTGAAAAAACCTCCCAGTAGAGGATAAGCAAAGTGACCACCTTACCAATATATTATTATTTCTTTTACATTCTCCGTGGTGTCAGCACAATCATCCTGGGAGATTCATTCAACCAACAACATATTTATCATGCTGAACCTTAAAGTCCTTAACGCTTCCTGCATTCACAACATACTCATCATGTGCTTCATTTACCCACAATTCTCCAAGTAAAAATTCCACTCCTCACACCCTTCTACACACATTCTTACACAACTTCCAGGAATGGCCACTGGGTGTTACGTCACAAATAAACCAAACAAAGCCACCATTCGGTGGCTTTGTTTGGTTTATTTCTTATTTAATACTACTTTGTCTTTACTTAGATCAACATTTTCCTTTGTCCTAACTACTCTCAAGATCTAAACCTAAATTTTGCCTTCAGTACACGATATAGAAACCCTATCTAATATATCTGGATGATTTCTAGATTAATCAAGTGTATCAATTACTCGGACAAGAGGTTAACCTCTTGTTGAGGAAAAAATCCTTTGTGATTACTGTCTGAGATTGTCTCCCGATCAGATACTGGCAAATTTATTTGCTACGCTGCGTCAGCCAATATCTTTAGGTTAGAAGGAATTCTTAAACGGGGAAACTTTCTCAGATAACATACAGAGGTGAAGAATCTACCACTTACTCTTAGTACAAAAATTCTCAATATCAACTATGTTTAATATCGTTTGCAATCGTGGCTTTTAAACATCTATTTTACTCCGCTTAGGTTCCGATTTTATGAGTGGTAGTTTGAATTCATTCTCAGGCCAATGTCAGGTAAAACACAAAGCACATTTATTGAAATCTTAAGGTTATACCTATTATATTTATACACTCAGTCAATTTACTGTCATTCTAAAGTAAAGAACTATTTAAACTAAAACACAACTGGATACTATCATTAGTTCCTTCTATAAGATTAAGCATTATTATACACAAATTACAAGTCTTAAATTTCATTCATTCAATTCTCTTCTAAATTATGTTAGTCATTCACATAAAATATCTGTCACAATTCATCTATCAAGTTTCTCTAATAAAATGCTCAGTGGAGTTAAGCCACTGCTGTCAGCGATAATCACCTAAGAGTTTTATAATATATTGTCCTTGCTCACTAACTATATAAAATTTCTTCACTCTAAATTTCTGTATATTACCAGCTCTTAGGAAGATTAACAGATCCTTCATTTAATTCATATTTCGTCTTACACAGCCCGATCTTTCTACCTTGAATTGGGGTCAGAACATCTCTGTTTGGCTTTTATCCATGTGGTTACTCATGGAGGTCATCCTATTTGGCTTTATCGTACATCTGCCGATATGCCCACACTTGCCTGGTTTCGTTGACGCTTGTCCTCATCAGAGCTGGCGGTTTGGCAGTTGCGCTCAGCTATTCCGTCCCGAGGAAATAGCTAGCCAGGGAGGTGAAACTGCGGGTGTCGACATCTAACATCTTAGGGCAATCCGGAATCCATCAGGAGGAGAGGAAAAACCCAACATCCAACAACGCAAAACACCCGGAAAGGTCAGGAAAAAAAAAGTGCTAAGAAAGGGGAGCAAACCCCTTTTATTCTGCAACCTTGGCACCCTCTTTACTGCTATGTTCTTCCACACGGCACTGGTCTTCTTTGCCCATGAGACGATGCGATATACTGCGTCTCCTTGCGTAGTGTCTTCTGGGAAAACGCTTATGCCTCTAGCCAAACATTCCCGCGAACTTTGGACTTTTTGTTTACATCTTGATAAATATTTCATTTCACATAGAATACCCTTTTATAGTTACATTTTACAAACTGGAAATCTTTACTTAGATTTGAATTAACAAGCTTTCTAATATAATTCTACATTTAAGGTATTTATAGCTCTATTTATAATCCTTTTCTTTGCCCAAGTACAAGTTTCTCCCTGTTGAGATGTTAGACTTTGTTAAGTCTTGAATAAATTAATTTTTCAATAAATTCTCCCATTCAAGATCTAACAAATGTTCCCCCCTTTCTCTAAAAAAAATTTTAACAAAACTTTTTCTCCAACACATCCCTCAATTCTCTGGGGAAAACCTTTCCATTTCACCTGGGTATCAATTCATATCTTGACAGAGCTAAATCTTTAGTTCCCTCATGAATCAAATTCTCTTCATCCCTCTGATCCTGCTTATCCCTATGGCTTATACCAGAGTATCTTCTATGTCTGTTGTAGTTAGAAAAAGGTCATTCGAGGAGGAATGTTCTTCCCTCCATTGGATGTTTCTTCTCCTCCGCAAGCACACCGTAGACTCCACCTCGTTATTTCTCCAGTAATTGCCTACTACCTGAGGATTTCCCCCTTTTCCCCATATGTTTTCAAGCGAGTCTCCCAAACATACTAGTCTGTTTGACCTGCATTTGTACAGTTTTAATCGGTTTGAGTGCACAACCATAGTCTTTCCCCGACGTGTCCACTTTTATTGCTGGAATTTTGCTCTAGGAGGACCAGATTTCCTAGTTTTAAGTCCTTGTATCTTCTTAGCTTGTTAGCATACGATCTTGCACATTGTGAACGGATGTTGCTGGACTCAACTACCAACTCATATGCCACTTTGTTCTCCCTGATGAGGTTGTTCAGATAGTCATCTATATTGGGGAAACCTGTGCTGACTCTGGAATTTCTTAAGTCATTTGGGAACAATGGCTCGAAACCATAAAGTATGACTGCTGGGCCTCCCTGATAGCAGCATGGAGAGCAGTCCTACATGCAAACAGGGTGTGTGCTAAATGGGTGTCTCAGTCTGACACTCGATCATCTGCTAGTTTGGAGAGTGTGCTTTAACGTTCTATTCATCCTCTCGCACATTCCATTCCCTTGAGGATGATAGGGAGTAGTGAACAGTTTCTTTATCCCTAACAGTCTACAAAGCTGCAATAACCTCAGCGGTGAAATTAGAGCCTTGGTCTGATAGAAGGATTTGAAGCATTCCATACCTGGAAAAAAATTAGTTTAAACAGCATATTGGCTACAGCTTTAGCTGTCTGATCCTTCATGGCTGTGGCTTCAGGAAACCTCAAGAACATACCAATTATCACAAGTATGTACTTGTTGCCCTTTGAGGAGGTGGGAAGTGGGCCCACAATGTCCATAGCCACAGCCTGAAAGGGACGCAAGGGAATAGGAAAAGGCTGGAGAGAAGCCTTACCTATGATGTTAGATTTTTGTTGGCATAAGTAGCATGAAGACACATGCTTCGACATCCTCTTTCATTCCCTTCCATAAATATCTATCCTTTACTCTTTTCCATGTTCTATGAACTCCTTGGTGACCTGCTAGGTCTGAGTCATGAAACGTGTAGAGCACCCAAGGAATCATGACCTTCAGAACCAAGATTTTGTCCTTCCATCTCCCCATAATGTCTTGTTTTGACAACAAAACACCATCCTTATCCATGTGCACGGTATCATAGAACAACTGCTCGTCCGAGAGCTTCTCGCCATTCGATAATTTTTTGTATACCCCCCCCCCCCCCCACACACACACATCGGATCCATTTTCTGAGCCTCAATTATATCGGTTTTCTCCCAGATTTGAAATTGGAGGGGTGTAGGCTCTTTCTTTTTCTTCATATCGACCATAAGTATGGAGCTGACAACTTCCATATCTGGGCAGGTGTTTTCCACAGGCTCCGAATCTAGAGACCTTGACAGGTAATCTGCCACAACCTTCGCCTTCCCAGAGATGTAATTCACCTCAATATTAAATTCCTGCATCTCAAGAGACCAGCATATAATTCTTTGATTCTTATCCTTCATGGATGAGATGAAGAACAAGGGCTTGTGGGCTGATCTCAAGATGACATGTTGCCCCAATAACATATACCGGAATTTCCTAAGGGCATAGATAATTGCCAAGGCTTCCTTTTCAATCACGGAGTAGTTCCTTTCGGAAGAGGAGAGCTTTCTGCTAATGAAAGCAATAGGTTTGAAGTCCTCCCCCCCCCCCCCCCCGTTTGTTCCGCCACCACAGCAATTGTATCATTGGAGGCATCAGCAGCAAGAAAAAGGGTTTGACCAAGCCTGAGATAGGTAAGTACAGGCGATTTGGTCAAATCTAAGTTCAGCACTTGGTGGGCACGCAGTTGCTCTTTCCACCATGTGAATTTCACCCCCTTCTTCATCAGCCTCACTATGGGCTCCATTAGCTTGGAACACTCAGGAATGAATTTACGATAAAAGTTGACCATGCCCAGGCATCTTCGAACCTGACTCACCGTGGTGGGAATCTTGGCCTTCAATATGGCTGTTACATTACTTTTGGTGGAAATTATCCCCACTTCGTTCACCACGTGCCCTAAATATTCCACCTCCTTTAGGAAAAATTTGCATTTTGAACATTTCAGTGATAGGTGGGCTCTGCATAGTCTGTCCAGAACCCCACCAAGGTTTTTTGTGTTCCTTTAAGTTGGATGAATTAACTAGCAGATCGTCCTGGAAGCATATGATTCCCTTCCCCAACATATCAGTCAGAACAGAGTTCATTAGACACTGGAAACTCATAGCTGAATTTCTGGCCCCCTGGGGAAGTCAGCACAGCTGATATTTTTGCCATCTGGTGGTGAAGGCAAAATATTTCCTGTCTTCCTTCCTGAGGGGAATCTGAAAATAGCCAGAGTTCAGGTCTAATTTTGAAAAATACCTCACTCCTTCCAGGCCGATCAACAAGTCTTCAATCTTACATATGGGGAAGTCTATGGGCTTGGTGACTTGTTAACTTCCCTTAAGTCTAACACAAACCTCAGGCTACCATTCGGTCTCTCTACAAGGATGAACGGACTGTTCCACAGGGAATTAGATTTTTCTATGATTCCTGCCCTTTCATACGCTTGCAACAGCTTTTCTAGTTTTCCCAGGTGCAGGTCTGATATTGCTTGACATATATGGGAGACTCTGATGTAATCTGCACAGCATGTTCAACTTTATTCGTGCAAGACAGGGAGCCAATTTCTTCAGTAAACACATCAGGTATGTTGGTACACAGACTGAAAAAATTCCTTGATCTCTGCCTTCTCATGATCTGAGTTAGACAAGCTCATAACATCATGCATCAATCTTTCCTTTCACTCAATGGGATCTCCTTCTAAGTTATTTAATTCAACTTGCATAGCTTCCTGCGCTTCCCATTCATTGCTGTTTCAAACTTTGGTCGGAACGTCTTCCCACAGAAGGATAGTGATTGGTTATTAAAATCACACATGAATTGATGTTTTTCTAAAAAATCAAGGCCTAATATGACCTGATTGCCCGTGTCTGCTAGTTCAGGGAGGATCAGCATTTCATGCTATTCCTCCCTGAGGCTCAAGGGGAAACAGGGTGTGGAAAGATTTATAGTAGCCATGGTTGTTGAAAGGAGCTCAACCTTGACAATACTCGTGATCTTAATTGGTTTCTGTAATTCAACGAGACTACTGGAGTCAAAGTGTTAAGTTTCCTGAACAATGACACAGGAATCACTGATACGTGGGCTCCAGTATCGAACAGGAAACTGCATATTTCCTCAACAAATCCTTCCACTAGGGGCAGTGGCATCCTTCCTTGTACTTCTGCTATGGCCACGCTTTGCATTCTTCCAGTGTTTATTTCACTCAACTCGTTCTTGCCTACTAACTCACTATGGTGAGCGATGCAGCTCCCTCTCTTTCCCCCTCTCAGATCTTGATTCACAACATTTTCTTTGCACTGATGCTCTGGAGATATCATAAGGTCTGAACTCTTATCTGGATCAGAGTAGCTTTCGTGCTCCAAGTGGGAAGGAAAGTGTGCACCTGGTTCTTCCAATAGTAATGCTCTTGGGGAACCAGCGTGGGCCATTTCTTCCAATATCCCTTCTCTCTGACCAACTCATAACATTCATCAAGACTTCTCGCATCATTCTTGTAAATAATCTCTTGCAACTCACTGCACAGGCCCGACCGGAATTGTTGAAAGCCCATCCACTCAAGGTGGGTCTTTTCCTCCGCTGATGAGCTCAAGGATCAGGTGATAAACAATACTCTGTTTAAGTAACTAGTCACCCTTTCTCCCCTTTTCTGTATGCATCTGTACAGTTCCCCCGAGAGTCCGAAGAAGCCCATTTTTATTGGAGAACTCGGAAATTAGTACTTCTTTAAATTTGACATACACTAGGGTTTCTTTTAAGACAGGTGATGAGTTGAGGAAGTCTTTCACTTTCTCTACCAGCTTACTGTGTAGCAGTATAAGAAGCTGCAAATCACTCCATCATCCAATCTTTCTCAGTTCTTCAATGTAGCCAAAGAATGTTATCACATCATCTGTCTCTTCTCCTGATAATTGTGGGAATACTTGTTGAAGGTTTATCGTTCTGAAAATCTCAGAATCATTCATTTTGGATCTTGTAGATAGAGACATGTCTGCACTTAAGTTCACAGTGAAATATCTAAAATTTCTCAAACTTTTCCACTAATCTCAATTATAACCTGACTGCTTGACTTGAACTCAAGACCAACTCACTGCGATTGACCAATTAATCTTAATTAAGTGATCTAATCACATCCTGCCAGCTGTGCTATTGTTACATCGCCAATTGAGCTTTGTTTGGTTTATTTCTTATTTAATACTACTTTGTCTTTACTTAGATCAACATTTTCCTTTGTCCTAACTACTCTCAAGATCTAAACCTAAATTTTGCCTTCAGTACACGATATAGAAACCCTATCTAATATATCTGGATGATTTCTAGATTAATCAAGTGTATCAATTACTCGGACAAGGGGTTAACCTCTTGTTGAGGACAAAATCCTTTGTGATTACAGTCTGAGATTGTCTCCCGATCAGATACTGGCAAATTTATTTGTTACACTGCATCAGCCAATATCTTTAGGTTAGAATGAATTCTTAAACAGGGAAACTCTCTCGGATGACATACAGAGGTGAAGAATCTACCACTTACTCTTAGTACAAAAATTCTCAATATCAACTATGTTTAATATCGTTTGCAATCGTGGCTTTTAAACATCTATTTTACTCCGCTTAGGTTCCGATTTTATGAGTGGCAATTTGAATTCATTCTCAGGCCAATGTCAGGTATAAAACACAAAGTACAATTATTGAAATCTTAAGGTTATACATATTACATTTATACACTCGGTCAATTTACTGTCATTCTAAAGTAAAGAACTATTTAAACTAAAACACAACTGGATACTATCATTAGTTCCTTCTATAAGATTAAGCATTATTATACTTAATAATACTTAGAAATATTATACGAATTATACTTAGAAAATTGCCCACTAGAGGGAATCGTGGTGTGTAGTGTTTGTTAAGAGCTCCTGATAAGGTGTGTTATTTTAAGTTATCATTGACAATTTTGCTTGATTATTACATAGTTTTGTTTGCTTTTCGTATCTTAGTGTGTATGTTTGTGTGTTTTTGGTGTTGTTTCGATTATTAAATTGATAAGATACGACAGAAACGTGCACATGGCTCTGGTAAGAAGGAAAATGGCGGCTAGTAATAATGGTAGGCCATCTTTGTTCAATAACTGTAACATAAAGGAGATTATTCAATGTACTATCTGTGAAATGTATGCATTGCGGAGAGTGGTTGGAGTATGGTTAGATGATGATAGTGGAGTAAACGTGTGCAGAAAATGTGTCTGAGGAATTAAAGTGTGTTTCAGGTCATGAGTGTGATATTTCTATCAAATTTCAGAATGTAGAAAATAGCGATATGATAAGAAATTGCAAGGTTGTACCAGAGAGCTGTGAGGGTGGCGTATAAAGTGAGAATGAAGGTATTAATGCAGAGCAAATGAATGGTTTAACAGATAATAAAAAAGATGAGATAGATGCAATGAGTGAGATCGTGCGGTTGAGCAGAGCAATACATAAGGCAAAGCGGCAGCAGGAGCATATGCACAAATGTCTACCGAGTGTACCAGCCAATAAAAAAGAGTACGATAGGAAAAATAAGAGTATGCTTGCGAACGTAAACAAAATGAAGAAGTGAGTGCTGTATGGAGATTCATTAGTATGAGGTGTGATAGTAGAGAATTTGACAAAATCGTACCAACCTGGTGCGACCATAAAGGATGTAAGTGAGTCTATTAGGGAGCAAAAGATAAGGGTGACAGAAATTATAGTGGTGGCAAGTACGAATGATTTGAAAGGGACCTGAAGGAACTGTTTGAGGTAGCAAAAGAGAAGAGTGAGAGAGTTAGGATGATTAGTCTTTTTCCGCGGTATGACAGTGAAGAGTTTAGGAGGGCCATAATTACAAATGACTTTAGGCGTGGGCTATGCAGGATGAGTGGTGTGGAATTTGTGGAACGTGTGCAGTGAGTTCAATGGGCAAAAAGTTCTATATAAGATGGGTGTTTGCCTTTGAATAGATTCGGTGTAAGGAGACTTGAAAAAGTGTTGTTGAATGAAGTGGATGTGCAGAATCAGGGAAACTACATTTATTAAGGGAAGTGGGGGAAAGTAGATATGCAGACTTTAGGGATGCAGTTAAGTGTATAAATGAGTATAATATGCCTGAACGAATAAGAAGGACAACAAATCAAAATGGAATAGTTATTATAAGGCATCAAGGTAGGGAAGGGGATAATGGGGGTCTGCAATTCATGTATACTAATGATAGGAGTATTAGGAACAAGAAGGAAGAATTTTGGGCCTTGGTTAGCACTTCCAGACCACAGGTTATTGGCATTAGTGAAACATGGATGACTGAAGATGATAAAGCTAGTGGGATTGAATGTGAGGGGTAGAGAGTGTTCAGGAATGACAGGGAGAATAAAATGGGGGGAGGAATATTATTGATGATAGCTGATGAGCTGCAGCCAAGGAGAATAGAAGTTGAATTGCAGGATAGAGAAACAAAAAGAGCACATTTGAGGCCATTTGGTGTGAGATTGAGGCTAGCAGAACAAAATATACAACTGAGTGCTGCTATAGACCAGGTGATGGAAAAGATGGTGGAGATAGTATGCATAAACAAATAGAAGAAATGAGTGGAAGGAGAGTAATTATTATGGGAGAGTTCAACTATGGTAGCATTGATTGGAAGAAGGAGAGGACATATGAAAGGAAGGAATTGGATTTTATGCAGTTATTAAGGGATAACTATCTGCGACAGTATGTAATGGAAAATACTAGGGGCCAGAGAGTTCTTGACTTAGTAATTGCATCTGAGGATTTGATTGTAATGAATATGACCACATTGCCACCAATTGGTGAGAGTGATCAAGGGTTGACTTGGGAGGTGGCTAAAGGTGTGGAATTTACAATTAAGACAGGGTACATGTGGAATTATCGGGCTGGCAAGTATGACAAGCTTAGGAGTTTGATTGGTTCAGTGCCATAGCATGTAAAACTGCCAAAGCTGGATGTTGATAGTGCATGGGAGGCGGTTAAAAAGTGTCTGCAGGAGGCAATGGCTGACTGTATACCTAGATTCCAAATAATAAATCAAGTAGGGATTAAATGGATGAATAACACCATTAAGCTTGAGCTGCAAAAAAAAGAAACAACTGTGGAGAGAATTTAAGGAGAAAGGTGACCTGCAGGCACATGAACGGTATAAAGCCAAGGCCAGAAGGGTAACAAGTGTGGTAAGAAAAGCAAAAGCGGATTAAGAGAATCCCAAACAGTTTTTTTTTGATATGTTGCAAGTAAAAGAAAAAATGTATACGACAGATTGATTTTAAAGAATGCCGATGGTAGGGAGGTAACCGAATCAGTTGATTTAGTAGAATTACTGAGCGAGCACTTTGCAAGAGTATATCATCCAGGTGGTGACATTGCAGAGATGGAAGAACCAACAGTTTATACAGGAATTGTGGTGAATGAAGTTGAGGTGAATAGTCTATTACAAAACCTCAATGTCAATTCATCTGTGGGATTGGATGGTATACCTTGGGACTTACCCACACCCGAGACTCAGGTGTGGGTAAGTCCCAAGGGGGGTGGGAAAAGAGGGGAAAATAGTTCACTGCATAAAGAAGGTTCCAAGACTGCTGTTGAAAATTACCGGCCGATCAGCATATCAGGAATTGTTGTCAAGGTCTTTGAGAAAATAGTTAAGAGGAAAATACAAGATTGGATAGATGAAAATGGGATACTGTATGAAGGACAGCATGGTTTAGTGAAGGGTAGATTATGCCTCAGTAACTTGCTCACGTTCTATAACATAGTGACGGCTGAACTGGATAAGGGTAACCGATTTACAGTGATTCTACGATTCTACTGGACCTTGCTAAAGCCTTTGATAGGATACCACATGGAATTCTAATCAGTAAACTGCAGCATATGAGAATGGATATAGGGTTGGTGAGATGGATAGGATGGTGGTTGATGGAGAGATTTTTGTACTCTACTCCTGAATAAACCACTCAGAGAGTGGTTTATTCAGGAGTAGAGTACAAAAGACGGACTGTGACTAGTGGTGTGCCGCAAGGATATGTTCCTGGACCACTACTGTTTAATTTGTTCATTAACGATATAGGAAAGGATCTGAGAGGAACTGTGCATCTGTTTGTGGATGATGCAAAGTTAGGTAGAGCAATAGCGAATGCTCACGATGTCAAAATATTGCAGGATGATTTGGATAGTTTGGAGGACTGGGCTAAGGAGAATGGATGTCAATTGAATGTGGAAAAATGTAAGGTTTTGCATTTTGGGGTGAAAAAATTAGCAGCAGTATATCACATTGGTTGAACTGTACTCCAGGAGATTGACGAGGCCAGGGATTTGGGAGTTGAAGTTTAGGGGATACATCGCAAAAGTGGAAAAATCAGCTCATCAAATCACTCGGTTGCTGAAAAACACTTTAACGAGCAGAGACAAACAGCTTATTGTTCCTCTGTATCGAGCCTTGATAAGACCCCATCTAGACTACTGCACCCAGATATGGGCGCCAGGGTTTCTTCTCGATGGGGAGAAGGTGGAGAGGATCCAGAGACGAGTGACCAAGATAATAGCAGGATTATGGAATGAACCTTATGAGAACAGGTTGAAGATTTGTGGGCTGCAGAAGTTGGTTGATAGGCAGAAAAGGGGTGATATGATTGAGACATTCAAATTAGTGAAGGGTTTCTATAAGATTAATTCAGAAGATATTGAGAATAGGATTGGTAGTGGGAGGACTAGGAGCCACCCATGGAAGCTTGGTAAGAGTGTGTTTAGCAAGGGTGTTAGAGCTAGATTCTTTACTTGGAGAGTGGTAAATGAGTGGAAAAAGCTGCCAGAGTCTGTTGTGGGTGCCATGAATTTAAATGAGTTCAAGGTGAAGTATGATAGATACTGCGTGAATGTTGAATAGTTGTTCTTGACATGATGTTGGGCCTCCCTCAATGAGTCTAAGGACTCCTTGGAGCTGCCCGTAATAATAATAATACACAAATTACAAGTCTTAAATTTCATCTATTCAATTCTCTTCTAAATTACGTTAGCCATTCGCATAAAATATCTGTCACAATTCATATATAAAGTTTCTCTAACAAAATGCTCAGTGGAGTTAAGTCACTGCTGTCAGCGATAATCCCCTAAGAGTTGTATAATATATTGTCCTTGCTCACTAACTATATAACATTTCTTCACTCTAAAAATGGGAAAGGAATAACAAAATTTCTGTACATTACCAGCTCTTATGAAGATTAACAAATCCGTCATTTAATTCACATTTCGTCTTACACAGCCCGATCTTTCTTCCTTGAATCGGGGTCAGACCATCTCCTTTTGATTTTTATCCACATGGTTACTCATGAAGGTCATCCTATTTGTCTTTACCGTACTCTGGCGATATGCCTACACTTGTCTGGTTCCATTGCCGCTTGTCCTCGTCAGAGCTGCCGGTTCGGCAGTTGCGCTCAGCTATTCCATCCTGAGGAGATAGCTAGCTAGGGCACTGGAACTGCGGGTGTCGACATCTAACATCTTAGGGCAATCCGGAATTCATCAGGAGGTGAGAAAAAGGCCCCACGTCTAACAAAGTAAAACACCCAGAAAGGTCAGGAAAAAAAAAGGTGTCTGAGAAAGGGGAGCAAACCCCTTTTATTCTGCACCCTTGGCACCTTCTTTACTGCCATGTTCTTCTGGACAGCACTGGTCTTCTTTGCCCACGAGAGGATCCGGTATATCATGTCTTCTTGTGTAGTGTCTTCCGGGAAAATGAGTTATTGCCCCTTTCCGTGTATATGCTTACGCCTCAAGCTAAACGTTCACCCGAACAGTTCGCCTGTGAACTTTGGACTTTTTTTTTTACATCTTACTAAATATTTCATTTCACATAGAATACCCTTTTATAGTTATATTTTACAAACTGGAAATCTTTTCTTAGATTTGAATAAACAAGCCAAGCTTTCTAATATAATTCTGCATTTAAGGAGGTATTTATAGCTCTATTTACAATCCTTTTCTTTGCCCAAGTACAAGTTTCTCCCTGTTGAGATGTTAGACTTATTAAGTCTTAAATGAATTAATTTTTCAATAAATTTTCCCATTCAAGATCTAACATGGTCTTCTCATGTTACCATCTACTCTTCTTTCTATTCACTAAACTCATCATCATCAATTTCCTGATATGTACCCCTAAGCAGTGTTCACGTTACTATGACAGCACTACATGATTAAGTTTATATTATTATTAATCTCCTATTAACAATTTTCCTCCAAATCAATCTATTACTTGTGAGCACTCCAATATTGTCATATCTAACATTTTGCACTTCTGACCAAATCAATCCACATAGATCTTGGTCTTCCTCTGGGTCTCTTTCCTATCATTTTGGCATCAAACACATGTGTTGCTAACCTTTCTTCACCCATTCTATTTAAGTGGCCATACTATCTTAGATTAGCTCTGCTTACATATTCTTGAGTACTAATAATGTCAGGTCCTTTCTAATAGCTTCATTTTGAATATGATTCTGCCATTAATGACATCAGTTCACTGCCCTAATTTTTCCCACCACCCTCGTATCTGTGATCTCTAGTCTTCGATCAAGTACTTTATTTCTAACCCAACTCTCAGATCCATAACTTAAAACTGGTTCCGTCTTGTATACTGCTAGTTTGCTAGTTTGGTGCTCTGGCTAATTTCTCTCTTATTCCATATAAATTTATTCAGCTGGCAACCGACCATAACAGCTCTTCTTATTCTGTTGTCTATTTCCAGATTTAACCTGCCATCGTTACTAAAAACTGTGACTAAATAGCTGAAATATTTTACTTGTTCAATGCAGCTGAAGTATTCTCATGATCTGCCTTCCCTAAACTCTGTAATTTATATTCCTTCTCCTCATCATCAAATTTTTGAAGTTAGTACATCATTACTAACTTCCTATCTACAATTTTCCTCCAAATCAATCCGTGACCTATCCAACATTATCAGATCTTATATTTCTATCTTCTAAGGCACTTTTTACTCTATCAATCCACCTATATCTTGGTCTTCTTCTGGGACTTTTTCCTGCCAACTTGGCAAAGAACACTTGTTTTGTTAATCTTTCCTTTCCTTTCCCATTCTCTTTCCTCTATTTCTGAGCTTTTTCAACAGCTTCCAGAATATTTTGCCACCTTTCTGATATTTATTTTCTATCTTCTTGCCAGTCTTCTCATGACTTTTGTTTAGCTAGTATTACACAGTGTTTAACTTTCTTACATGTGTCACTGTATTCTCTAAGAGTACAAGCTGACTTATTTCCCAGGAACTTTCGATATGCTTTCTTCTTTTCCTTCACTTCCTGTGTCTACCATGGAGTTCCGATTTTTCTATCCTTACAGACAATCCTCACCACATGCCTCTCTGGCTGAATCAACTCAAACTCTGTCATTTCATTTTTTCTTGAATAATGTTTGTGTATTTAAGTCTGCAGTTCACATATGAGATCTGCGCAACTTTTATTTGCATTAAAACTTTCTTACATGTTCTTCTTTTCAATACGAAATTCAATTTTATCCTGCTCAAGACTAAATGGTGATCACTTCCAATTTCAAATCCCCTGTATACTCTAGTATCCTTCACCAGTGAAAAAACATCACTATCAACAATAACATAGTCAATGAGATGTTAAAAAACGTTTAATTTTATTGACCAAAAAGCTCTGGAATGACTTTTAATGGGATTATTTGTTTATTATATGCACTTGATCAATATAATCCCATTAAAAGTCATTCCATAGTCAATGAGACTTTTCTTATTCCTTGACTCTTCTCTCCATGTGAATTTGTGCACATTTTTATGTTGGAACATTGCGTGAGTAATAACAAGTTCGATGTCTTGAGCAGAAATCCAACAGGTACTTGCCATTATTATTAGCTTTGCTCTTTTCTCCAAATTTTCCAAAAATATTTTTGTATGTCTGACAATCATTTCCTACTCTGCTATTTAGATCCCCAACAAGGATCAACTTTTCCTATTTCATTGTGTCAGTTGTTTTCTCTAAGACCTCAAGTTGCTTTCACTATTGCCTGCTTCAAGAAGATTAGCTTGTATTTTGTGTAGAATACTATAGCTATTCCTTCCTGTACGTGATGGTTATTGCCTGAATATATAACATTTTGTATTTATTGCTTAGAAAAATCTCACCAGTTTTTTCTTTTTTGTTTCAGTCACTCCTATTACATCGATCTGGTACTTATCCCATTCCTCAGTCAGCTCCATTTCTTTGCCATTCAGGCTTCTTATATGTTGACAGTAGTGATCTTGAACTCTGGTGATGTTGAGTTGGGGTTGTGTTTCAAGATTTGTTCCAGTAACTGACTTTTTGCTGTTTGCCGTGGTTCCCTAGCAAAAACAACAACAGCTTTGTTTCACCGGGTGGCGCCGTAGCTTGCATGAAATTCTCTGATATCACACCATCATTTTATTTGTGATTTAAGCCAAAAAGAATACAATTTGGTCGGCTAAATCTCAAATTGCCAATCTATCCTTGTTTGTTCATTATCCAGGTAGATACCTAATAGGGTGTACCACAAGAAAGTGAAGATTGGACATTAGGTCAGAAGCCCTGGTTGGTTCTCTGCATTCCTTTAAAGGCTATGTGGAAGTCTCCTCTCAGTTATACAGCTTTAACACTTAGCATCCCCATCAACACTTTTTCACATTGTAAATATGGGCTAAAAAGTTATAAATTATTTATAGAAAATTATATATTAAAAATTTGTCTATATCAGTGTCCAAACACATCAGTTCGCACTTCGCGCATGCAAAACAGATGAAACTCAGAAACAAAAATAGCAACTCGTGACAAATGACAATATTCAATTGGATTAGTTGACACAATAACTAATCACAGAAACTGATTTCTGGGTGCTATTGTCTCAGTGCTTCACTGTCTGGGTGGTTTAAAACCATTGGAATGCACAATTTGACCCGCTGCATCATCTATACGTCTGTTCAAAGGACTCATAGCTTTCCATATTTGTGACTGCATGCTTAGGCTATTAACATGAATATGATGCAATGTTTACGCACTAAAAAGTGCCCTCTTCATGAAGTATTAATATATTGTTAAGTTCAGACAAATTATGGAGACTAAAACCATGTTAGAAAGAAATAATTATTTTAATTTCCTGACGTTTCAACCTTAAATCACAAGAATATGGAAGGCACATATTCTACCCACATAATCTTTCTCCTTAAGAGTTAATTATAAATAAGACTATAGGTAATCCAGGATCTTAAATCTAATATAACAATTCTCATTTTAAATTAGGACATCACTTTTGCTGTAATAAAACTATCTATATGATCTATATGAAAAAATTCTTCTCTGATGCTGCCTTAAACAGAATATAGCTTTGATGTAGTTATTTTATTTATTTCATTTATTATTTTTTTTCCACTAGAGGTCAGGCCAGCAGAATAACCACTGATCAAATCATTGTCTCTTAAGCATAATGTAATATAGCTTGTCTCTGTATCTTAAGCTGAAATGTAATATAGCTTGTCTCTGTATATATGTGTCTGTGTGTGTATACCCCAGATGATGACCTTAATATGAAGGTCGAAATGTCGGGAAAATAAAATAATTATTTCTAGCATGGTTGTAGTCTCCATAATTTGTCTGAAATGAATGCTGATCACCGTGTAACACTAAAGGATTAATATATTGCATTTAATTTTAAGAATTACAAGAAGCCAGGAAACAATTAGTGGAGCCTTTAACAGGAATAAATGCAAAAATATAATATCAGTGATACTGCTATTCTGTGGGTGTGCACTGCACACCTAGCACACTCGAAATATATGCCCCTGGGAAAATAAATAAATATATATATATTATATGTATATACACAGTGTTATCAAAATGTCTTCCATGGAGAGCACACACCCAGTTTCCTGTCTGGCTTATTCTAACAGATGATGATCTACCAGGAAGTTTTGTTATGCATTACCATTAAGCTCTGTCCCATGTACTCTCCAGGATGCAACCTGCAGAACTGCTTTGCTGCTGTACTCAGTGGTGATGCACAACATGCAGCTTCTATAGGGATAGAGGCTATATGTTGCACATCACCAGATTAAAATGTTATTATTTTAAAGCCATGTCTTTATAATCACTGATTGTAATATGAAGCAATATCAAGTTGGAAGATGTGTGGACCAATGCCATAAAAAAGCCAGCTTGGAATTAGGACCTAGAAGTCATAATTCTTTGCACTATGACTACTGGACCTAATTTGTACTATGATAAGCGACTCCATATCATTACACTGATACCTCTAAAATTTATCACTGAGGCAACAAATTCAATTAAAAGGTATTATTCTCCATGCATGGTTCCTATTCAAATATGCCCATCAGCCTGGATGAGAATATAGTCTGTCAGACTTATCAACGGTTCTATGCACCTTGATCCATGCAAATGGTTGATGTATATTTGTTGTTAAAATTGCCTGGTGGCTGCTTGCATCTCAAAAGGGATTCCTGAGGATCTGAAGATAGTGAATCTAATCGGATGAGGTAATTATTCTTAAGTTGCAATGGCTTCCTTAACTCATTACCCAGTCATAACTTGGGGTCAGTATCATCAATGCACTTTATTTCTTCAGTATCCTGCCAACTGTTGATTTGTTATGCTTTAGTGCTGCACAATAGCAGACAAATTTTCTCATATGATAGCCAATTACTATTTCCCCTCTGAAATGCTGTTAACTTTTTATGTATACTCCAATGGCAGCCCGTACATAAGCACTGCGACACTGCAGCATCCCCAAGGAAAAAATAAAAAAATTAAATTTTGTTTGTGTTTTATAAATAATAACAATGCTTACAACATTATATAAATGCAGTACAACATGTTAAATGTTACAGCTTATGTTTTGACATTGATTAAATAGTTAATAATTGAAATTGCTCGATTAATGCTTTAGATTACGAAACAAATGCACTGCGATCTAAAGGTGACAGTTTGCGCTTGTCATTGCATGTTACATCATTCCCAACTGTAACTGCACACGCAGCAGTGCATTGCTTATGTGCCTTATTTCTGTGAGATATGAAACGTTTATTATTGGTGCATGTGCGTGGTGAACTATTTTTTGTAAATCTTATTTTATTTTGTTAAAATAACATATAATTATTTATTTATTATAGATAAAAGGCTGAATTATGACGAGTGTCACTGTTGAAAATATGAAAAGAACAATATTTTTTCAATTGTCGTTACACGAAACAAATGCATTGCGATCTTCGTTTGCTGTCGTTGCACGTTACGTCATTAGATACACTGCCGCTTTGGCAGTGTATCTTATGCCTGCGCTCGTTATTGGCGCGCGTTTGTGGTGAACTATTCTTTTGTAAATCTTATTTTATTTTGTTAAAATAACATATAATTATTTATTTATTATAGATACAAAGCTGAATTATGATGAGTGTCACTGTTGAAAATATAAAAAGAATTATATTTTTCAATTATCGTTACACGAAACAAATGCACTGCAATCTAATGCCAATATTCGTTTGCACTTGTCATTGCTATTGAAACGAAACTTTTATTATTGGTGTTTGTTTGTGGTGAGCATGAAATATTTTTAATATGTAAATTTATTTATTAATAAATTCATTACTGATTAGGAAAAAAAATTTTTTTTTGTATATGCAGCACGCCCATTTAAAAATTTCACTGGCCGCCACTGGTATACTCATCATTAAGCCTACAAGACTAAAATGGCTTGTGGGTTAAAACAGTGACCTTCTTGAGAGGCAAAAAACTTTGCATGGTGCATTGTTACACAATTTTTTTTCTTTTCTTTTTTTTTTTTTTTGTACTGGGGGGTGGGTGGGGAAATCACATGACTTTTAGTATGATAGTAATAATGATACAAATAAATTTTTTTTTTTCTCTAATCACTTAAGGAATTGAACAACGTAGATCCGAATATAAATTAAATTACACTTTAATAAATATTTCCGATATTTTGGCAACGTCACGTTGCCATTTTCAAAAGGAACTTACAAAAAGGGACAAGCACGCAGCCACTACAACACAGTAACTGAGAATGAAGAAATGACGCATGTTCTCTAGAATTCCTGATGGTGCCCTCTAGCGGGCTAAAAACCAACATATCCAACAAGGAATTTAAAGCTCTACAGGAAATGAGGAATAATAAAGAATTAGTTATTACCAAAGTGGATAAGGGAAATGCAACTGTAGTACTTAAGCAAAAGGACTACAAAGGTAAGCTTAATGCTCTTCTATTAGATCGGGCTACTTACTTCCCTATCGAATACAATCCCACCAACTCACAAATTAGAAAACTTCACAGGCTCCTTAAGAAAGTCACTTCTTGGCCTGTAGAAGTTACCAACAGATTCAAGCTGTTTAACTCTATACCACCCCCCACCCCCGTATTTACGGACTCCCAAAAATACCTAAAGAAAATGTGCCATTACGTCCCATAGTGGATGGCATTGATTCCCCCACATACAAATTAGCTAAACATTTGGCCAAAGAGCTCACACACTATACTGGCATCACACATAAAAAACTCAGCCCACTTCAAAGCCAGCATAGAAAACCTTACACTCCAACATACTAACATAATGGTCAGCTTTGACGTCTCCTCCTTATTCACAAATGTCCCACTCAAGGAAACTTTAGAGCTAATCCAAGACAAATTTTCTCCCAATATCTCAGCCCTATTTCAGTTCACAATGAACTCAGGTTATTTTGTTTGGCAGAGAAAATTCTACAAACAAATAGAGGGGACAGCCATGGTTTCACCACTCTCCCCACCCTTGGCCAATTTCTTTATGGAGACCTTAGAAGAAAAAGCCTTAGCCTCTGCCCCACAAAAACCAACCATATGGCTTCGCTACATTGATGATGTGTTCGCTATTTGGCCACATGGCTCTGAAACACTCCTTCTTAACACACTTAAACAACCAACACTCCAGAATCAAGTTCACCCTGGAAAAAGAGGAAAACAACAGCTTTCCTAGACACACTAGTCACCCGCCAGCCTGATGGGAACCTTGGTTTTCTCAATTTATAGAAAACCCATCCATATAGGCAGATACATTCACCAACAACCCCCCCCCCCCTCACAACAATATGGAGTGGTGAAAACACTATACAACAGGGCTAAACTAATCTTTTCTAACGACATGGCTCTAAACACTGAACTAAATCACATCCTCACTTTCTCAGCCAATGGCTACCCCCCCCCCCCCAAAAAATATTAAAACCTACAAACCACAGCCCCCCCCCACAACAAAGATTACTCTAAATCCATCACCATTCCCTACATCCAAGGCACCTCGGAAAAAATTACCAAAATTTTAAAAAAACATGACCTCACCTCCTGTTACAGGCCTTACAGAAAATTGGCATCCCTTATCCGCTCCACCAAAGACCAACCACTTCCTATAGACCTGCCTGATGTATACCAGGTCCCTTGCAGTTGTAAACTGTCTTACTTTGGCCAAACAGGCAGGACAGTGAATATCAGAATTTCTGAACATGAGGACTACATCCGGTTTGACAAGTACAGCCATTCTGGTCTTGCAGACCATGCTCTGGATACACACGCCACAGAATACGGTGGAAGAAGGTTGGTGTAATTTAGTGCTCGTGTAAAATTGGTGATTTTGAGTGTTTTTTGTGTGTTTTTCCTTAGTATATTAGTATTATAGTATATATTTTATAGTATATTATAGTATAGGTTTTATAGTATATTAGAACGATTTTGGTGTTTTTAGAGTATTTTGTGTGTCTTTATAACATATTTTATTGGGGCCATCGCCGCTAGAGGGTTTCGTAGTGTGTAGTGTTCGTGAAAGCTCCGGATAAGATAAGTATTATTTTCAGTTATCGTTGATAAATTTATTTAATATTGCATAGTTTTGTTTGCCTTGCATCTCTTAGTGGATCTTTTTGTGTGTTTTTGGTGTGTTATAGTTTTTAATTTAATAAAATACGTTGCAAGTAAGTATGGTTCCAGTACGAAGGAAAATGGCAGCCAGTAATGATGATTCGCCATCTTTATCAAAGAACGGTAGTATAAAAGAGATGATTCAGTGTACCAGCTGCAAAATGAACACTTTGCGGAGTGCGGCCGGAGTGTGGTTAGATGATAATAAAGGAGTGAATATGTGTAGAAAATGTAAGGAGAATGAGAAATTGAAGAGTATTTCGGACCATGAGTGTGATATTTTTGTCAAACTTCAGAATGAAGAAAATAGGGATATGACAAGAAACAGCGAGGTTGTACCAGAGAATTGTGAGAGTGTGAATGTAGAAAGTGTGAATGATAGTATTAATGGTTTTATTGAGAATAAAAAAGATGAGATAGACGCAATGAGTGAGATCGCATTGTTGAATGGTGCGATACAAAAGGAAAAACAGCAGCTGGAGCACATGAGCAAAAGTCGACTGAATGAACCAGGCAATAATAAAAAGTATGACAGGAAAAATAGACATACGAGTGTGAACATGAACAAAATGAAGGATAGAGTGCTGTATGGAGACTCGTTAGTACGAGGTGTGATAACAGAGGATTTGTCAAAATTGTACCAACCTGGTGCGACCATAAAGGATGTAACTGAGTCTATCAGAGAGCAAAAGGAAAGGGTGAAAGAAATGATTGTTGTGGCAGGTACGAATGATTTGAAAGGAGACAAAATGGAAATGATAGAAGACCTGAATGAATTGTTTGAGGTAGCAAAAGAAAAGCGCGAGAGAGTTAGAATGATTAGTCTTTTGCCAAGGTATGATAGTGAAATGTTTAAAAGGAGGGCCATAATTGCGAATGACTTTATGCGTGGGTTATGTATGACGAGTTGTGTGGAATTTGTGGATGTGTGGAGCGAGTTCGATGGGCGAAAGGATCTATATAAGATGGATGACTTGCATTTGAATGTGGTGGATGTGCAAATTCAGGGAAACTAGATTTATTAACGGGGGGGGAGTAGATATACAGTTCTTAGGGAGGCAGTTGAACGTAAGAATGAATATAATATGCCGAAGCAAATAAGGACAACAAATCAGAGTGGTATAGTTAATATAAGGCATCAAGGTAGGTTTGGGGCTAATGGGGGCTTAAATTCATGTACACTAATGCTAGGAGTATTAGGAACAAGAAGGAAGAGTTTTGGGCCATGGTTGGCACTTCCAGACCACAGGTCATTGGTATTAGTGAAACATGGCTGACTGTAGATGATATAGCTAGTGGGATTGAATGTGATGAGTATAGTGTGTTCAGGAATGACAGAGAGGATAAAATGGGGGGAGGGGTATTGTTGATGATAGCTGATGAGCTGCAGCTAAGGAGAATAGAATTTGAATTGCAGGATAGAGAAAAGAGCAAATTTGAGGCCATTTGGTGTGAGATTGTGGCTAGCAGAACTAAATATACAATTGGGTGCTGCTATAGACCAGGTGATGGAAAAGATGATGGTAACAGTATGCATAAGCAAATAGAAGAAATGAGTGGAAGGAGGGTGATTATTATGGGAGATTTCAACTATGGTCGCATTGATTGGAGTGAGGAGAGGACACACGGGAGGAAGGAATTGGATTTTATGCGGTTATTAAGGGATAACTATCTGCGACAGCATGTAATGGAAAATACTAGGGGTCAGAGAGTGCTTGACCTAGTAATTACATCTGAGGATTTGGCTGTAACAAATATGACCACATTGCCACCAATCGTTGAGAGTGATCACAGGGTCTTGACTTGGGAGGTGGCTAAAGGTGTAGAATTTTCAATTAAGACAGGGTACATGTGGAATTATCGGGCTGGAAAGTATTACAAGCTTAGGAGTTTGATTGGTTCAGTGCCATGGCATGTACAACTGCAAGGACTAGAAGTCGATAGTGCATGGGAGGTAGTTAAGAAGTGTTTGCATGAAGCAATGGCTGACTGTATACCTAGTCCGAATAATAAATCAACTAGGAGTTAAATGCATGAATAACACCATTAAGCTTGAGCTGCAAAAAAAGAAACAACTATGGAGGGAATTTAAGGAGAAAGGTGACCGGCAGGCACACGAATGGTATAAAGCACAGGCCAGAAGGGTAACGAGTGTGGTAAGAAAAGCAAAAAAGGATTACAAAAGAACATTGGCCATGCAGGCTAAAGAGAATCCTAAATAGTTTTTTAGATATGTAGCAAGTAAAAGGAAAAATGTACATGGCAGAATGATTTTAAAGAATGCCGATGGCAGGGAGGTAACTGAATCAGTTGATAAAGTTGGGTTATTGAGTGAGCACTTTGCAAGAATATATCATCCAGGTGGTGACATTGCAGAAACGAATGTACCAGTAGATTATACGGGAATTGTGGTGAATGAAGTGGAGGTGAGTAGTCTATTGCATAACCTCAATGTCAATACATCTGTGGGAATGGATGGTATACCAGCTCGTATTGTACGAGAAGCAGCTAAAGAATTGTCAGTACCCTTGACCATTTTGTTTAATTTGAGTCTCGAGTCTAGATTAGTCCCGAAGGGGTGGAAAGAGGAGAAAATAGTTCCACTGCATAAAGGTGGTTCCAAGACTGCTGTTGTAAATTACCGACCGATTAGCATATCAGGAATCATTGTCAAGGTCTTAGAGAAAATAGTCAAGAGGAAAATACAAGATTGGATAGAAGAAAATGGGATACTGTATCGGGGACAGCATGGTTTTGTGAAGGATAGGTCATGCCTCAGTAACTTGCTCACGTTTTATAACACAGTGACGGCTGAACTGGATAGGGATATAGAGGTTTACAGTAATACTACTGGAACTTGCCAAGGCTTTTGATAGGATACCACATAGAACCCTAATCAGTAAACTGGAGCAGATGGGGATAGATATAGTGTTGGTGAGATGGATAGGACGGTGGTTGAAGGAGAGATACCAGAGAGTGGTTTATTCAGGAGTGGAGTCTGAAAGACGGCTTGTGACTAGTGGAGTGCCATAGGGCTCTTTTCTTGGACCTTGTGCTTTTCAATTTGTTCATCAATGATATAGGAAAGGATTTGAGAGGAAGTGTTCACTTGTTTGCTGATGATGCAAAGTTGGGTAGAGCAATTATGAGTGCACAGGATGTCAAAATTTTACAGGATGATTTGGATAGTTTGGAGGACTGGGCTAGGAAAAATGGATGTCAATTTAATGTGCCAAAGTGTAAGGTTATGCACTCATCATCATCAAATTCCTGCCTTGTACCCTCAAGGGGTGTACAGGATATAATAGTACTACACGAAAAAAAATTACATCATTATTAATTTCCTATCTACAATTTTCCTACAAATCAGTCTGTTACTTGTCAAGACTCCGACATTATCAGATCTTATATTTCTATTGTCTAAAGCACTTTGTACTGTATCAATCCACCTATATCTTGGTCTTCCGCTGGGTCATTTTGCTACCAACCTGGCAGAGAACACTTGTTTTGCTAATCTTTCCTGGCCCATTCTGTTTAAGTGACCATACCACCTGAGATTAGCTCTGCTAACGCATTCCTGGATGCTGACAATGTCAAGTTCTTTCCTAATATCCTCGTTTTTAATATGATATTGCCATTGATGCCATCTGTTCACGCCTATAATCTTTCTCAGGACTCTCATATCTGTGGTCTCTAGTCTTTGGTCAAGTGTTTTACTTCTGACCTGACCCAGCGCTCAGATCCATAAGTTAAAACTGGTTTGAATACTGTGTTATATACAGCTCATTTAGTGTTCTGATTAATTGTATGTCATTTTTCCGTATGAATTTATTCAATTGACTTCCCACCATACCAGCTTTGCTGATTCTGTTGTCTATTTCTATATTTAATTTACCATCTTCACTAAAAATTGTGCCTAAGTAGCTGAAATGTTTTACTTGTTCCACAGGTTCTCCATTCACAATATAGTTGACATTTTCAATGATTTTGACTATTTTCATTAATTTCTTTTTTTTTTATTGCTGACCTTCATACCATATCAACAGCTATTTAATTTAGTCAGAGAATCTTGTAGCAGATTTATTTAGAAGTATAACATCATCCGCATAAAGCAAAGAGCTGACATTAACATCTCCAATTTTGATATCATGTTTAATACTACTTTCCTTCATAAGGTGATCCATATAGATAATGAATAACAGAGGTGATAATGTACATCCTAGTCTCACACCAGATTTAACATTAAACCATCTTCCTGTACTTCCTTCAATTCTAGCTGCTGACTTACAACTCAAATAAAGACTAAGTATTGCTTGATATAATGCCCCATTCACACCATATAACTGCAGCGTTATATTGAATAGCTTCTCTCTTGGCACCTTGTCATATACCTTTTCCAGATCAACAAAACTTAAATACAGATCTTTGTTATATTCCCATGCTTTCTCGACTATTTGTCGTAAAGTGAAGATCTGATCCTGACAGCCTCTATTTGGCCTGAATCCAGCTTGTTCTTCACCAAGCTTTTCTTCCACAATTCTTCTCAACCGTTTCTCAAGTATACTTGCATAGATCTTGCCAGGAACAATCAGTAGGAAAATACCTCTGTAATTCTCACATGCAGTTTTATTTCCCTTTTTATATATGGGTACTATGAGAGCTCCACTCCAATCATCGGGAATTCGTCCCTCTGTCCAGGCTTACTGAACTATGCAGTGCAGCCACTGTAAGACTCTTATACCACCATGCTTCAGCATTTCTGGTCGAACATCATCTACTCTTGCTGCCTTTCCACATTTCAAGCCTTTGATGGCTTTTTCTACTTCAAGTATGGATATGTATTCCTGGCTGCATGCATGGTCAGTGTTTTTTACCACTGTGCTGTCATCACCGCTTGTTTCATTTAGCAGTTTTTCAAAGTAATTACTCCATACTTAAAGGATATCTTTTTCTCCAGTTTTCATGTCACCTTTATCATCTCTAATTCCTTTTACAGCACTCTTTCCTCCAATCTTAAGCTTCTTCAACAACCACCAGAATATTTTGCCACCTTCTCGATATTCATTTTCTATATTCTTGCCAAAGTCCTCCCATGACTTTTGTTTAGCTAGTTTTACACAGTGTTTAGCATTCTTGCATTTGTCTCTATATTCTCAAAGAGCACAAGCTGACTTATTTGACAGGAACTTTTGGTATGCTTTCTTCTTTTCCTTCACTGCCTCTTTAACTTTCTGTGTCCACCATTTTTATCCTGATTTTTTTATCCTTACAGACAACCTCATCACATGCCTCTCTGGCAGAATCAATCAATGTTTTCTTCAGTGTTTGCCACTGAATCTCCAAGGTTTGATTCCTGTTCTCAAACTCTTTAATTTTTTCTTCAATAATCTTTGTGTATTTTAGTCTACAGTTCACATTTGAGAGCTGCTCAACTTTTATTCGCTTTAAAACTTTCTTACACGTTATTCTTTTCAATATGAAATTCAATTTTATCCTGCTCAAGATTAAATAGTGATTACTTCCAATTTCAAATCCTCTGTACACTCTGGTGTCCTGCACCAGGGAGAAAACATCACTATCAACAATAACATAGTCAATGAGACTTTTCTTATTCCTAGCCTCTTCTCTCCATGTGAATTTGTGCACATTTTTATGTTGGAACATGGTGTTAGTAATAACTAGTCCATGTCCTGAGCAGAAATCCATCAGATATTTGCCATTATTATTAGCTTTGCTCTTCTTCAAATTTTCCCAAAATATTTTTGTATGTCTCACAATCATTTCCTACTCTGCTATTTAGATCCCCAACAAGGACCAACTTTTCCTTTTTCATCGTGTCAGTTGCTTTTTCTAAAGCCTCAAAAAATTCCTCCACTTCTACCTTAGTAGAACCTTCTGTGGGACCATAGGTACAAATAAGTCTCATTGTCCAGTTCCCCATTCTCATATTTGCCCACATTACTCTACTTGAGACTGCCTGCCATTCAAGAAGATTAGCCTCGTATTCTGTGTTGAATACTATGGCTACTCCTTTTCCTTGATTGTCATTGCCTGAATATAACATTTTGTATTTATTGCTCAGAAAGATCTCACCAGTTTTGGTCTTTTTTGTTTCAGTCACCCCTATTATGTCGATCTGGTACTTATCTAATTCCTCAGCTAGCTCCATTTCTTTGCCATTCAGGCTTCTTACATCGATAGTACCGATCTTTAACTCTTTTGATGTTGAGTTGGGGTTTATTTTCAGATTTGTTCCAGTAGCTGACTTTTCGCTGTTCGCCCTGGTTCCCTGACGAAAACAACGGGGGCCTTGTTTAACTGGGCGATGCCCCAGCCGGCATGAAATTTTGTCATGTTGTACCATCATTCTATATTTTGGTTTAACCAATTAAGAATACAATTTGGTCGGCTAAATCCCAAATTGCCAGCCCATCCTCGTCCGTTCAGTATCCAAGTAGATACCCAACAGGGTGTACCACGAGAAGGTGAGGATTGGACATTAGGTCAGAAGCCCCGGTCGGTTTTCTGCATTCCTTTAAAGGCTATGTGGAGGTCTCCTCTCAGTTATACAGCCTTGACGTTATGCACTTTGGGGTGAAAAGAATAGCAGTAGTATATCGCATTGGTGGAACCGTACTCCAGGAGATTGATGAGGCCAGGGATTTGGGAGTGTTGGTGGACAGGGAATTGAAGTTTAGGGGGCACATTGCAAAAGTGACTAAAACAGCCCACCAAATCACTTGGCTTCTGAAAAATACTTTAACATGCAGAGACAAACAAGTTGTTGTTCCTCTGTATCGAGCCTTGATAAGACCCCATCTGGACTACTGTGCCATCACGAAGTAACCCTGGTGCCCATAACTGGGCACCAGGGTTTCTTCGTGATGGGGAGGAAGTGGAGAGGATCCAGAGACGAGTGACCAAGATGATAGCAGGTCTGTGGAATGAACCTTATGAGAATAGGTTGAGGATTTGTGGGTTGCAGAAATTGGTCGATAGGCGAAGGAGGGGTGATATGATTGAGACATTCAAATTACTGAAGGGTTTCTATAAGATTGATCCAGAAGATATTTTTGAAATGACTGGTAGGGGGAGGACTAGGGGCCACGAATGGAAGCTGGGCAAGAGCGTGGTTGACAAGGGTGTTAGAGCTAGGTTTTTTACTTGGAGAGTAGTGAATGAGTGGAATAAGTTTCCAGTCTGTTGTGGGTGCTACGACCATGAATGAGTTCAAGGCAAGGTATGATAGATACTGTGTGAATGTCGAATAGTTGTTCTTGACATGATGTTAGGGCCTCCCTCGATGAGTCTGTCGACTCCTTGAAGTTGCCCGGAACAATAATAATAATAATAATAATAAGAAGAAGAAGAAAGCTACAGTAATACACCATAGCAAATACAAATTCGAAAGACTATTTATGGAATCAGCCTCAGCCCTAAGAAACTCTCCACACCTCAACAAATTTGGTTGTATGCGACTGCCCCAAATTTGGGAGGCATACATCAGCAGACCTTCAGGCCAACGGCCAAGAACACCTACTTAGCCCGCTAGAGGGCACCATCAGGACTTCTAGGAGAACAATAGCTTCATCCCTTCATTCTCAGTTACTGTGTTGTAGTGCCTGCATGCACGTGCCTTTTTGTAAGTTCCTTTTGAAAATGGCAATGTGACGTTGCCGAAATATCGGAAATATTCATTAAAGTGTAATTTAATTTATATTTGGATCTACGCTGTTCAATTCCTTAAGTGATTTAGAAATGCATAACCAACGTATAAGCCTGTCTACGAGAAGAAACAAATAACAGAAAAGTATAGAGATGGAAACAAACCACAATTTAGAGCAGACAAAAAATGTTTCACACACACTAATAGCTTTATCAAGATGAAATATCAGTTATTTTATAAACATCCTCTACTCTCTGTATAACAGTAGAAGAACTGATTATTGTGATGTAGCAATAACAGATCTCATAATCTTGAGGCATAACATCACATCTATCTTAATTGTCACATTTTCTAACTGCTTAGATATCTATTGTTACAAGCAGAACTTTTGTTGACATGGAAACATGGTGGCATAATGTCATAGCCAACTTAGTCAAACTAAAGTGTAGTGAATTCCTTGGATGTATTTTTGATAGGCATCTAGCCAAATCTTCTGGATCTGGTTCCCACTGATGAGATTTCAATAAAGGTTGAAACCAGTCTGGATAGTGGCCCTTCCAACAATGCATGGCATTATAAAACCTGAAAGGATGTGTGCTTTGTATTATGGGATGCTAAGGCAATTAAGGTGAAGTCAGCCACTATATACAAGTAGCCTAGTCGTAAAGGTACTTTACATGTTTACATGCAAATTTTGTTGCTGACACTGGATAAAGGACTAAGCACAAGAATATAATTTCCTGGTTAATTTAATTTATAACCAAGTAAAAATACTTTCTACATTATCTGCATAAAGTAAAGAACCAAGGTGAATATCTCCAATTCTGACAACAGGTATAATGTCATATTCCTTCATAATGTGATCCACATAGATGATGAATAACAGTAGAGATAATCAAATGTGCACCCTTGTCTCACATTTGATTTGACATCAAATGGAGCATTTTGAACAGGTTTTCTTTTATCACCTTGTCATATGCCTTTTCAAAATCTATATTACATTTAGAGGAAAAAATTTCCTTATTATAGAGATGAATCGAATCTGGGAGACACTGTTTTTAGAATCTGCAAGACTTCAACCACATTCCCCTACCTTAATAAATATGGTTGTGTCATGCTACCAAAAATCTAGGAGATTATAAGACCACGAATCTGATAATCAAGATCTCTTTACAGTGTCCATAAAGTGTGTTGAGTTAGGATTTAAGGATTACATTCATTAGTACACATTCTATGTTTACCTTCTTTCTGTACGTCTGCAAGCACAGGTATAATTTTATTTTTATGCCTTGAT
The DNA here is from genome assembly GCF_054136105.1 of Typopeltis vanoorti. Classification (NCBI taxonomy): domain Eukaryota; kingdom Metazoa; phylum Arthropoda; class Arachnida; order Uropygi; family Thelyphonidae; genus Typopeltis; species Typopeltis vanoorti. The sequence goes on from NC_143551.1 coordinate 143,010,735, forward strand.
GACCAAGGCAAAATATTGGATTAATAATTATCAGTTGATTAATATCCACAAATGTGCTTTTCTTTTATTGAACAAAGATGAGTGACAACAATGAAGGTATCGGCAACTGTTTTGATAATGGATCAACAGCATGATCTAAGCATACAAACACCATGATCACTATTGTTATGCTAATACTTTAATATCAGTTAAAGTTAAAAGGCTAGAAAATAATTTTTACAACACACACACACACACATGTATATATGCATACTCTTGCATAATTTGATTTACAATAGTTTTTGCAAAAACTGTTATTGCCATTCTCTTTGTATGAATTACTATGGAGAGGAGAAAAAAAAAAGCCACTGCATTGGGATATGACATCTGAGTTTCAAAAGTAGCTAGCCATACAAGCAATAAAAACTGAATTATGCAAAATTAGTTTTATATTTAAGATTCAAAAAGGAATATATTCTCTCATATACTATAGTTGCTTCTCACTATAGCAAATCCATAGGAGCCACAAGAATGTTTGATTTCAGTGGCCAGTTTGCTACACTGAATTTGCTTAAGAACAGTACCATGCCTATACAGCTCTGGATAATCACAAACAACTATGGTATCTGATATAGTGAGTGAGCATATTATAGCAATATGTGCTACAATAAAAGTCATCTGCATGTACATAAAGCATTTTAAATTATGAATAAATACTTACGCTTTGGAAGACTTAAAAATTTTATCACAAGCAGTACAATAAAGATCTTCTAAATAGAGTTCTTCTTCACTAGTGTAATCTTCCTGGCCTAATGAATGAATGAATGAACATTATTATTAGGTGCCATTACAAGCATTTAAATAATATAATTGTAATTCTCCTGATTAGCCCAAAGGTTTCAAGTAAAAAGTTGTAAGAATAACATGTAAAGTTTGGCATAAAATGTCTACATGTAGCACAGAGCGAAATCACAAAATCTTTTAGTAGTTGAAAAAACAACACTCTTTTAGTAGTTACCAGCTGGATAATCAGATAGCGATTCTGCTTTCCTACCAACAGACCATGGGTTCGAATCCCATTGCAGGCATGGATGTTGAGAATATCTTTTAAGTGGTACATGAATTTCATTTACCAAAGATATTTAGATAATTCAGCTAATGTACTACCTGAAGTAGGATAGTATGAGACTAATAATGCATCTTAAGTGGCTTGAAAAATGTTTCATTTAGTCTCCAGAAGAAGGTTTCCAGTTTATTTCATCTCTGGTACACACCCAAATGTATGAAAGGTTTGCAACATTTTATAAATGAGATTCAAAGGATATCACATGTAGCATGATAAAATACATCTCAAAGGTAGAACAAATAAACAAACAGTGCAATTATGGGAAATATGAGGTACTATTTTACATGATGCCATATTTTTTCTTTTCTTATGTGACTTTCACCTATAGTACATTATGTACTATAGTTGTAAACCTATAGAATATTTTAAATTCATTTTTACCTGGTCCAGAAACCCTGCTCTAGAGACCAAATACTGCACTTTTTTCAAGCACTTCAGGCCTCAAATAAGCAGGGCAGTGGCAGTTTTAAAAGAATAATAAGAATAAGAATTTTTAATCAGAATTTTAAAAGGCCAAACTGATATAATTAAAAGTAGAAATATTATTTGAGGTTTTTTCTTTTTGAAACTGTCTATCTGATGCTATTTCAAACAAACTATATTTTAATAATGCATTATGCTTTTCAAAGAAGGAATCTTTTGAAGAAACTTTTATCCTCAGAAAATATAATGCAGTCAACTCTCAGCAAAAGCAAAGTGTGATAAAATGAATATATATATATATATATATATATATATATTATTATTATTATTATATGACACCTTCAGGGAGTCCAAAGACTCATCAAGGGAAGGTACCTGCTCTACAGCTCTGTCTTCGCCACTCAATCCACCAACTGACCGCAACTACACCAACGCCATCTACCACAGACCACAACCACTGGTATTTCCAAAGATGATCACAAACATCCATGCCCACGGCGGGATTCAAACCCGCAGCCTTCTGGCTGGAGAGTAGATGTGCTGACAGCCTGGCTGGCCGAGTGGTTAGCACATATCCTCACCTCAACAGTGACAACAATGGCCTAAAATCTGGATGGCACATGTTCAATCCACATAACTTTTTCAAGCAGGTGACAAATAATTAAGATTTTAGGTTTCCAACAGTCTCCAACTTCAGGATTCTAAGCACAAATTAGTAAGGCATTTGTACCTATTTCAAATACAGGTACCTCAAAATAATTAGGCTACCATTAATGCTGTTAAGCATTAACCAGTGTTTCTAACTAGGATAATATGAATTATCTTCAGCTGTAAATAAAAAAGGCCCTTAACTTGGATGTAGGTTTGCCCCCCCCCACACCAGTAGGGTTAATAGTTGACCAAATTAGTGACTCTGTTATGCTGTATGAACTGTAATTAGCTTGTGTCTTTGTATATGAGAGTGCGCTCCAGGGGACACAAGCTGAATTCATATACAGTGGATGAAACATTGTGTACTTAGTTTGATTTATTTTAAATTAAATTTTGCCATATGAAGGCTATTTCATTACACTGTATATGAATTCATACTGATGGCTTATCATGTATACTGCAGGATTTTTTTTTTTTTAGTTTGTAATATTTTTATTTTATTTGTGGTTAATTCTTGCTACTATTTCATATTTCTATTTAATTTTTGCCATACTATAAAGTTCAGTACTAAACAACAGAAAATACAATAATCTACCATTCAACCAACCACATCAGGAATGCAATTTGTGGTTCTGCTAATTGAAGTATAATTACACAGTGCTGTACCAGAAGTTGGTTGAAGGTTAGATAAATGGTAGATTGCTATATTATAAATATGATATTCATCTTTATCTCTAAGAATATTCAGGTATGTTTTCAGAATTTTAACAACTAAATTAACAATCGAATTTTAGCCTTGCAAGATGGTTAGGAGAAGCTACATTTACTGTTATATATTCGTAGTTTATTTTAAAAAATATAACAAATCAAAAATACCAATATGGTTTATGAATTTTTTTTTTTAAATTTTAACATCAATCCCACACGTGAAAAGGTTGCAAAACCTCTGCTACGTATATGGACAAGTGGAATTAAAAACCTTATGATGTTTTCAATTGCAATAAGAGGGAGATGTATACTAAATTTGGTGTGCATAGCTGTTTTTATCCAGATAAAATCCACAATTTAGCAAACAAATTTTCCTGGTGTTTTTAGGATGTGTATCAAAACAACTGAGATCATACTTTTTTTTTTTTTTTTTTTAGGATAATTCTGCAAGGTCTGAGTCCCTAGGTTGGGAAAAAGGTGAGCCAAACCTTTATGATATTTTTAGTTATTATTATTATTATTACGGGCAGCTCCAAGGAGTCCTTAGACTCATCGAGGGAGGCCCAACATCATGTCAAGAACAACTATTCAACATTCACACATCTATCATACTTCACCTCATTTACAGTGATGGCACCCACAGCAGACTCTGGCAGCTTATTCCACTCATTTACCACTCTCCAAATAAAAAACCTAGCTCTAACACCCTTGCTAACCATACTCTCACCAATCTTCCATGGATGGCTCCTAGTCCTCCCACTACCAGTCCTATTCTCAAAAATATCTTCTGAATTAATCTTATAGAAACCTTTCAGTAATTTGAATATCTCAATCATATCACCCCTTTTCCGCCTATCAACCAATTTCTGCAGCCCACAAATCTTCAACCTGTTCTCATAAGGTTCATTCCATGGTCCTACTATTATCTTGGTCACTCAGCTCTGGATCCTCTCCGCCTTCTCCCCATCGAGAAGAAACCCTGGCGCCTATATCTGGGCACAGTAGTCTAGATGGAGTCTCTGCTCGTTAAAGTGTTTTTCAGCAACCAAGTGATTTGATGAGCTGATTTTGCCACTTTTGCAATGTGTTCCCTAAACTTCAACTCCCTATCCACGAACACTCCAAAATCCCTGGCCTCGTCAATCTCCTGGAGTACAGTTCCACCAATGTGATATACTGCTGCTAATCTTTTCACCCCATAATGCAAAACCTTACATTTTTCCACATTAAATTGACATCCATTCTCCTTAGCCCAGTCCTCCAAACTATCCAAATCATCCTGCAATATTTTGACATCGTGAGCATTCGCTATTGCTCTACCTAACTTTGCATCATCCACAAACAGATGCACAGTTCCTCTCAGATCCTTTCCTATATCGTTAATGAACAAATTAAACAGTAGTGGTCCAAGAACAGAACCCTGCAGCACACAAGTAGTCACAGGCCGTCTTTTGGACTCTACTCCTGAACAAACCACTCTCTGATATCTCTCCATCAACCACCCTCCTATCCATCTCACCAACCCTATGTCCATTCTCATATGCTGCAGTTTACTGATTAGAATTCCATGTGGTATCCTATCAAACGCTTTAGCAAGGTCCAGTAGAATCACTGTAAATCGGTTACGCTTATCCAGTTCAGCCGTCACTGTGTTATAGAACGTGAGCAAGTTACTGAGGCATGATCTACCCTTCACTAAACCAAGCTGTCCCCCATTTTCATCTATCCAATCTTGTATTTTCCTCCTGACTATTTTCTCAAAGACAATGACAACAATTCCTGATATGCTGATCAGCCGGTAATTTTCAACAGCAGTCTTGGAACCTCCTTTATGCAGCGGAACTATTTTCCCCTCTTTCCCCACCCCTTGGGACTAACCCACACCCGAGACTCAAATTAAACAAAATGGTCAAAGGCTCTGACAATTCTTGAGTCACTTCTTGTATGACACGAGCTGGTATACCATCCAATCCCACAGATGAATTGACATTGAGGTTTTGTAATAGATTATTCACCTCCACTTCATTCACCACAATTCCCGTATAAGCTGTTGGTTCTTCCATTTCTGCAATATCACCACCTGGATGATATACTCTTGCAAAGTGCTCACTCAGTAATTCTACTACATCAACTGATTCGGCTACCACCATACCATCGGCATTCTTTAAAAACAATCTGCCATATACATTTTTTCTTTTACTTGCAACATATCAAAAAAAAACTGTTTGGGATTCTCTTTAGGCTGCATGGCTAATGTTCTTTCATAATCCACTTTTGCTTTTCTTACCACACTTGTTACCCTTCTGGCCTGGGCTTTATACCGTTCATGTGCCTGCAAGTCACCTTTCTCCTTAAATTCTCTCCACAGTTGTTTCTTTTTTTCCAGCTCAAGCTTAATGGTGTTATTCATCTATTTAATCCCAACTTGATTTATTATTTGGACTCTAGGTATACAGTCAGCCATTGCCTCCTGCAAACACTTTTTAACCGCCTCCCATGCACTATCAACATCCAGCCCTTGCAGTTTTACATGACATGTCACCGAACCAATCAAGCTCTTAAGCTTGTCATACTTACCAGCCCGATAATTCCACATGTACCCTGTCTTAATTGTAAATTCCACACCTTTAAGTGTTTATGATAAAGCTATGACACCTTTAAGTAATTATAATACCAAATATGACAGTCCTAGCTCTTTTTTCTAAGACAATATCTATAAGCATTTAACCACCTGATGTTTTTTTTTTTTTTTTTTTTGTGTGTGTGTGTGGGTGGGTGGGTAAGGGGAATATAAAATAAATGTCTTATGATACTTTTAGTTACAATAACAAAGAGGAAAGCTGTATACCAAATTTCACAAATTAAACTCTTTTTGTTTACATGAAATTTGCAATACTTTAGTTTGGGTTCCTTTGGTAACATCAACACTTCTGTTCAAATATTTGCAAGTCTGGTTAAGCAGGATATCCTAACAAAAACTTAGTAAGTGCATTAGAATACAGCTCTTTTAAATGCATTCAAAGAAATTATGCTATCAAAAGTTAAAAGAAGTCAAGAATATGTGAAAATTCAACAAGAGTAAAGAGAAAAAAAGTTATGATATAATACCAATATTGCAGTATGTCATGTTGTACCATCATTTTTTATTTTTAGTCTATTTAGTCTTGAACAGGATAAAATTGAATTTCATATTGAAAAGAATAACATGTAAGAAAGTTTTAAAGCGAATAAAAGTTGAGCAGCTCTCAGATGTGAACTGTAGATTAAAATACACAAAGATTATTGAAGAAAAAATGAAAGAGTTTGAGAACAGGAACCAAACCTTGGAGATTCAGTGGCAAACTCTGAAGAAAACATTGATTGATTCTGCCAGAGAGGCATGTGGTGAGGTTGTCTGCAAGGATAAAAACATCAGAACTCCCTGGTGGACACAGGAAGTTAAAAAGGCAGTGAAGGAAAAGAAGAAAGCATATCAAAAGTTCCTGTCAAATACGTCAGCTTGTGCTCTTAGAGAATATAGAGACAAATGCAAGAATGCTAAACACTGTGTAAAACTAGCTAAACAAAAGTCATGAGAGGACTTTGGCAAGAATATAGAAAATAAAAATCAATAAGGTGGTAAAATATTCTGGAGGTTGTTGAAGAAGCTTAGGAATGGAGGAAAGAGTGCTGTAAAAGGAGTTAGAGATGATAAACGTGACATGAAAACGGTAGAAAAAGATACCCTTGAAGTATGGGGTAATTACTTTGAAAAACTGCTAAACGAAACAAGCTGTGATGACAGCACAGTGGTAAAAAACACTGACCAGGCATGCAGTCACGAATACATATCCATACTCGAAGTAGAAAAAGCAATCAAAGGCTTGAAATCTGGAAAGGCAGCAGGAGTATATGATATTCGACCAGAAATGCTGAAATATGGTGGTTATAAGAGTCTTACAGTGGCTGCACTGCATAGTTCAGTAAGCCTGGACAGAGGGACGAATTCCCGATGATTGGAGTAGAGCTCTCATAGTACCCATATATAAAAAGGGAAATAAAATTGCATGTGAGAATTACAGAGGTATTTCCCTACTGATTGTTCCTGGCAAGATCTATGCAAGTATACTTGAGAAACGGTTGAGAAGAATTGTGGAAGAAAAGTTTGGTGAAGAACAAGCTGGATTCAGGCCAAATAGAGGCTCTCAGGATCGGATCTTCACTTTACGACAAATAGTCGAGAAAGCATGGGAATATAACAAAGATCTGTATTTAAGTTTTGTCGATTTGGAAAAGGCATATGACAAGGTGCCAAGAGAGAAGCTATTCAATATGCTGTAGTTATATGGTGTGAATGGGGCATTATATCAAGCAATACTTAGTCTTTATTTGAGTTGTAAGTCAGCAGTTAGAATTGAAGGAAGTACAGGAAGATGGTTTAATGTTAAATCTGGTGTGAGGCAAGGATGTACATTATCCCCTCTGTTATTCATTATCTATATGGATCACATTATGAAGGAAAGTGGTATTAAACATGATATCAAAATTGGAGACGTTAATGTCAGCTCTTTGCTTTATGCAGATGATGTTATACTTCTAAATAAATCCGTAACAAGTCTGCAAGATTCTCGACTAAATTGAATAACTGTTGTAATAGATATGGTATGAAGGTCAGCAATAAAAAGACAAAGACAATGAAAATAGGCAGAATAATTGAAAATGTCAACTGTGTTGTGAATGGAGAACCTGTGGAACAAGTAAAACATTTCAGCTACTTAGGCACGATTTTTAGTGAAGATGGTAAATTAAATATAGAAATAGACAACAGAATCAGCAAAGCTGGTATGGTGGGAAGTCAACTGAATAAATTCATATGGAATAAGAGAGAAATTAGTCGGAACACTAAATTAGCTGTATACAAGACAGTGTTCAAACCAGTTTTAACTTATGGATCTGAGAGCTGGGTCAGAAGTAAAACACTTGACGAAAGACTAAAGACCGCAGATATGAGCCCTGAGAAAGATTATAGGCATGAACAGATGGCATCAATGGCAATATCATATTAAAAACCAGGATATTAGGAAAGAACTTGACATTGTCAGTATCCAGGAATGCGTTAGCAGAGCTAATCTCAGGTGGTATGGTCACTTTAACAGAATGGGCGAGGAAAGATTAGCAAAACAAGTGTTCTCTGCCAGGTTGGCAGCAAAACGACCCAGAGGAAGACCAAGATATAGGTGGATTGATACAGTACAAAGTGCCTTAGACGATAGAAATATAAGATCCGATAATGTTGGAGTCTTGACAAGTAACAGACTGATTTGGAAGAAAATTGTAGATAGGAAGTTAGTAATGATATAATTTTTTTTTCATGTAGTACTATCATATCCTATACACCCCTTGAGGGTACATGGCATGAATTTGATGATGATGATATTGCAGTATAGAATAAACTAAAACTACTGTATAATCTGACAGCTAATTTACTACTGTAAATACATTCTGCAAAGGCTGTTTTCTCAAAACAGATTTAAGTATTATACTAATACTATGCTGCTACAGATGGTGGGCAGTTCTGTATTTAAAAAATTCTATAGTTGATAATATAAACAGTCCTGTAATAGAATTTAAATATTCCTTTAATTCTTCTCTCTCAGAGACAGTGAAGATAAAGAATTGCCTAATAATCAATTTCTTGAAAAAAGTCAAATTTTGACTTATCATTTTATATCATGATAATTGTATGAATGAAAGATATTCTCACATAAAATCTTTGCATTCATTATCAGGAATTTTAGTATGGCAGGATAAATAAATTTTATTGTCAATGTCATCATTTGGTGACAATAAAATTATAACTTGATTGTAACTAACTGCAGGAGGTATTCAGTTCGGATGACGTGAGGCCATGGAAGATTACTTGATATACCGCCAAAGTAGTGGCACTTCAGGATGATCTGAATAAGCTAGAAAGATGGGGAAATGAATGGGAATTAACATAGGATGAAAAGTGTGAGGTTTGGGATCCACAGATGGTAGACTGCATCATCTATTTAAAAGAATTATAAAAACAAAGGAAAACTCATGAAAAAAATTTTTTTTTTTTTATTAATGTAGAATTTTTGCCTAAGTATAAGAGAGATTGTCAGTGCAAGATCACAAAATGGCAATTAAACAATAACAGATAATTCTAAAAAGTGCCACCTGAGTAGCTAATGTAAGATAACTAAATAAGATCAATAATTTCCTAACTTATTAAATATATATATATATATAGACAAAATAAAATTAGGAAATATTAGCAGATTTAAAAAGTACCATCTCCCCTGTTGACTTAAACAGATGCAATGGTCTATCCCTTTGTGGGAGATGGTACTTTTTAAATCTGCTAATATTTCCTAACTTCATTTTGTCTATGTATATATTTATAATTTTTTTTAATGCTTCTATGTAATAGTAGATTGGACACTAACATTGATTAAGTGCCTAGTCCAGTTTTTTTTTTTTTTGCCATTGTGCATACACCAAGAAAAGTGAGAAATGTTTTGTGCATTTCTGCACGAAATAAATATCTAAGTTAGAGCATGCCTGTTACAGAATATGGCCTATAATGGCAATGTTACATTTCTAAGAATTTGATGACTTTGAAGAAAAGAGACAAATGAAAGAAAGAATTGTTCAATGGCATCACTAACAACCCAATTGGTGATTGAATATTGCATGATGATGATGATGCTACTTTTACTGCACAAACTATGATGAGTTAATTGAAGTGATGATTATCATTTCATCAACTGCAATAGAGAGTGTTAACCACGCTGCCGGCCAAGACGTCTATAGACGTCAATGTTATCATGGATGCGAAGTGCATATTAAAATTGTAATACCATTGATATTACATTGAAATACATGATGGATACGAAGCGTATGAGGATGTGTATTTGATCCATAATGGCTGGTAAGGTGGTTAAAGGACAATGAAGATATAGAAGATTAAGAATAAGTTGAGAAAAGGCATAAAACTAAATGGAAATTTTTGTTAATTATGCAGAAACAAAGAATGTCTTTAGCAATCAAAAATCATGAAACTTACAGATTATATCCCCATTACACATATATCAAAAAGTCCCTAAAAAGCATTCCAAGTTTCTGAACTGGAGAATCCTTAGCAGATTTGAAGTCATTTGATTTTATAACTCCAAGGTTCTACTCAAGGTTTGTCAGTCCCTGATCTACAAAACAGGTGCATCTTGAAAAACATACACAGCACTTTTTTGCATAGGAAGATAAACATTACTATCAAAAGAGATATCTGTCTGGAAAACTGAAATCAAAAGAAATATAAAACATTTCATTAGTTTATATGTATTTAAAAAAGAAAAATCTCTCTAATGGCATAAAATGCTTGTCCTATTGAAATTCTACAATTTACAACTAAATCAGCTGAAATTTTACATACAGTAATCTAAATCCTTTATATTTATTTAATTGCAATTGATTTACAAAATAAGAGGCAAAGAAAAAAAAAAGTATTAGTGACAAATGGTGCAATGCCTCCACAATCTGTACCATTGTTAGTTTCAGTTCACTCACACCATATTCTGACTTACTGGAGAAAACCACTATTTTGAAAGGTAAATTTTGGTATATTTCCTTTTGTCTTTTTTTTTTTAAAACCATCAAGAATGAGATTTTGTTTCAGTGCATTGAATTTCAAAGAAAAATTTCAAATATAATGCCAAGATATAAATATGTTTAAATCTTGCTACATGGCATTTTTAGACACAGTTTATCATCATCATCATCATCATCAAATTCCTGACATACACTCTCAAAGTGGTGTACAAGATATGATAGTACTACATGAAAAATTTACATCATTAAGACACAGTTTAAGCTTTGGTAAATTGTATCCCACACTCAGAGCATCTAATTTGTTGCAGCTATAGAAATAATTCACTCAAATAAAAAAATGAGAAGTAATTTCAGTTATATATTGTCTATAATTGGTAATGAAGGGGAGAGAACAATTTGTTGGTTTACTATTAACCTTTTCAGTTGGTGAACAGCTTTTGTGAAAAAACATTACATAACATCCAAGTACAAATCAGTGTCTACAAATTTTTATTTAAGTTAGTTAAAGAAACAATTCCTCAATTGATATGCAAAGTATATGTGCATACATGTGTGTGTGCACTGATACCATTATCAGCAATCTGTATCCCCCCCCCCCACCCTCTCCTAAACTATATTGCCAGAAAAATGCTTACAGGTATAACAATCACAGAATGAGAATAAATTCTGATGCAAGGAAGCAAAGCTTATGTAGCATCAACATTGGAACACAAACATCCTTGAGGGGCAAATGCTTCTATTGATCTCAACATTTAATGGTAAACATAAAAAGGGAATGAATAAACTGTGACATTGTTCAACTTTGATAAAGCATTTTGACAGGATATTATATGAAACACTGTTACATAAAATAGAGGATGTAGGATGAATATAAAAACTAACCAGTGACAAAAACTCCTCCTTTTTATTCTCTATACTTCTAGTTTTAGTATATAGAAACTGTAGCATCTCCTTCGATCACAACCACCTTTACATCGTAAATTGACTACCTTATATGATATTGTTGCCTGAGAGACTAGACTCCACATTTTTGTACATCAGGGTGGATAGAGGCAAGTGTATCCACCCTGACTTTATGCTTCTGCATCCGCAGTGAACAAAGCACTCTCTAGACACCTAACTCTGAATCCACCAGCATTATGCAAATCCTTCCGTTTATCGAACTCAGACCATAGGTCCAAAAATTCTGCATCATTCCTTCTGACAACCTATGTATTAGTTCATCAGCTATCATCACCTTCTTTCTCAGTTTGTCTCTATCATAGCATCGCAGCAGACTTACAAACTTCATCCTCTCGCTCTTCCTTATCGCTTCCTGCAATAATTCTTTCATGTTCTCCCTTATACAATATTTTTCACCTCTCAGGTCAATAACATTTTGAGTCCTAGACCTACTGTAAATATATATATATGTAGTGATGTATATTTACATCAATAGGACTCAAAATGTTAATACCAGTGAAAATAATTACTAATAACTTGCTGGCCTGGTTGGCCGAGTGGTTAGCATATCTGCTCTCCAACCAAAAGGCTGTGGGTTTGAATCCTGCCATGGGCATGGATGTTTGTGACTGCTCTGTGAAAATACTAGTGGTGGTGGTTGGTGGTAGATGGCATTGGTGTAGTTGGTGAATTCAGTTGTAGAGTAGGTGCCCTCTCTCAATGAGTCTCTGAACTCCCTGGAGGTGTCACATAATAATAATAATAATAATAATAATAATATTGTTATTAATTTTTGCAGCAGGAAAACAAGATTTTGTTGTGTTTTCATGAAATACTCCTCTTTCATATAAAAAAAATTAATCTTCTTATGCTCTCTCTCATTTATTTATATGATCTTCTTTTTTTACCTCAAACCGCTTACTTTTTCCCCCCTCTTTTCCATTTGGTTAATCTCGTGCTTTGTACTGTGAAGGACTACCTACATCAGAGTGAGCTATTTCCTTATTCAGATCTACATTCTCCTGACTTTCTGCTATCACATTTTCAATATTAGCACCGACATTAGCATTTTCCAGTCTTTTATCAATATTCTTTGTTCTACTAATTACATAATCTGTTCTCTCCACACTCACTCTCAGAAGTGAGTGTGGAGAGAACACACTCACTCTCAGAACACATAACTATGCATTCATTCACCAGTTTCACTCTCTTTTCATAAATCAAAAATTAAACCCTTTAATTTTTGAAATACATTTCACAAATTTTACATTGGACAAAATCACAAATTTAACTCAGATCTTGGCTGCCATTGTGCTACATTGGTGTCATACAGACAATAACATATAAGTATATATACTTTAAGGAAGTATACACAGCTTATTTAAATCTAAATAACTCAGTCTATCATGCACACTTATAAAACAGATAAAACAATATTAACTCAGTATTAGCAAAAATAATTTATCTTTCAGCCTTATAAACTGACAATGTTCACTAATATCCAATTATGAATAATTATTTTTCAGAAGCTATGGAATTGCTGATAAATATGTGAAAAGAATAAAAGAAATTTATAAAGAAAGTAAAAGTCGTGTTACTCCACAGCAACTCCGCTGAGAATGATTTTGAAATAAGGACTGGCGTGAAGTGGCTTATAATGTTAGGCTTATTTTTTTTTACAGATGTGTTATATGAGGGGGGGGTGAAAAGTTCTCATAAACACTTAGAACAAAAAATAGCTTAAACCCTTTAACCCCCCCATGTTTCATGAAACTGTAATAATTTGTTACTTTTCTTCTAGGATATAAAAGACATTGAAGGCTATGAAGAAAAATTTATGAAGACTTCTGACAAATTTCCTGTGAGAACACAGGATGTGATGTTGTGAGAGATGAACGTTTCGCAGAGAACAATGTCACGTGTACTAACTGATGACCTGGGGTTAGAGTATCATTATTCTACTGGACACTTCCTAACACCAAAACTTATGCAACAGAGAGTGATAAAATCAAAAGGCACTTCTCTGGCAGTATGTGAACAACAGACACAGAAATATCCTCTTCAAAGATGAGAAAATTTTCACCTAAAGAGTTGTTTGACCAAAAAAAATGATCAGTTATATGCCTCCGGATGGTCACACAGCATGTGCCATAAGACTCAAGATTCAGAGAGGTCATAACTCTACATCAGCAATGGTTTGTTTGGGGGTGATGTATCAGGGAGGAGGGGTATCCAAGTTGCATTACTGCAAGAAAGGGGTCAAAACCTCCACCAAAGAGTGTCAAGACTCCATGCTGAAACCTGTGGTATAGACCCTGAACAACTTGTTTCAAAGTAGGCAGTGGTCCTTCCAACAGGGCTCAGTCTCTACACACAAGGCGAGGACTACACAACAGTGGTTGGTGGCAAATGTGACTAACCACACATCACCATCTCATTGGCTATCTGAAGTTCCAATTTGAATCCATTGGGCTTCAAATTGTGTTCTGAACTTAAGAGAGTAGCCTGCAAGAAATGACACCCTGGAATCGCCAGCATGAAGGTGAATTTGGAGTAAGCAGTGTTTCCGTTGGATGTTGTGTGTGTTTCATTGATATGTGGTTTCACAGACTTTGGGCATGCATGAAGGCAAAAAGGATACATTTTGAACATCGAGTGCTGCTATATGCATGACTTATTTTTAATGGTTACACTTACATAAACAATCACATCATCATCCAGGTCCAACAGTATGGCATTTTAAAAACACCTATACACATGGCCAGTCATTTGTTCTAATGATATAGCTCTGTCCACAGAACTCCAATAAATATCTGTGCCATATTTTCTTGGCTGATGGCTACAATTCCTACAAAATAGAAAAAATACTAGATAGCCCCATTACTTCTCCCTCCTCTAATACACAGGAACACAACATTACCATTTCTATTCCCTATATCAGAGGTACATCAGAAAAGATAGCCCAAGTATTAATGAAACATGGCCTTTTGCACCACATTCAAACCTCGTGTTAAATTAGCAACACAGATCTGCTTGCCTAAGAATAAACTTCACTCTCTAGCACACCCTAGAGTGTATGAAGTTTCTTGTGACTGTGACTTGGACTACTATGGGAAGGCAGGAAGATCTGTTAACATCCACCTGGAAGAACATAAAAAATATGTTTGCTACCATTATTATGGCAAGTCAGGTCTGGCAGACCATGCTTTGAACAACTCTTCACACAGGGTTAGATGGAAGAAAAGTAATGTACTATTCAGAAGTCATTACATTTACATACCTGAAAGATTATTTTTTGAGTCGGCCATGGCTATGAAAAATTCTCCTAACCTGAACGAATATGGTTGCATTAATTTGCCAAAAATTTGGGAGGCTATTATCTTAAGAGCAACTCCCACATTAATCATAAAAAACAAATATTTTATGATAAAATATTTGTTTTTATCATAAAATATAAGCAAGTTAATAAAAAGATGTTTTATTAACTTGCTTATATTTGAATATAAGCTGAATTTCAAATCATCATCATGAGTAAAAGACCTGAAGTCCTATTTTGGCACCCTCTTTTTACAACATCAGAGGGTGCCAAAATAGGACTTCAGATCTTTTGTCTGTTACAATTGCATTGTTTCACTTACTCATGATGATGATTTGAAATTCAGCTTATATTCAAATATAAGCAAGTTAATAAAACATATTTTTATAAAATAGTTCATTTGGTGTTATTAATACTATTAAAAATAAGCCATGAATAACCATCAACACCTAAGCCTATCTGTTAGATAGGTTGTTATATCCACATTATAATATGCACATTATATGTGGTTTGTATGTGCTGAATGTTGTAAATGACTTATTGAAAAAGTAAAGGTTTGCACTGTCACTGAAGTTGCAACAGTACTTATGACTAGACTAGGCATAAAGTTTACTTTAACATGAAAAATACCCTGAATTTATTTCAAAATCAAATAATCATTAGGTAATAACATAATAATTAAACTATATCATCAAGTGAGATGTTTGTGAAGAGTGAAACTAATTAAAAGTGAGAACTAATTGAAAGATCTGTAGGTTGAAAAGATAATTCTAACATATTTTATTCTCGAAATCCCTGAAATTTTGATGAAGGAAGATGAATTGCCAGTAAATGTGGAGAGAGGCTTGGACAAATGTTATGCGAATTTATAGGTTAGACAACATATACAATTAACAATTGGTCTTAAAGGAACATAACCATAAAGTCGGGATGATTGAGACCTTCCGGACATGATGAACATCAACTTTTTGATATTATCTTCATCCCAAGACTGAATTCTGTCCAGAAGAATATAAAGTTTGTTGATTTGCAATTGAGATGGATCTCTGGAGATGCATCTATATGTGAAACGATCCTGAAGTAGGAGATTAAATTTTCTAAAATATTTGTTTTTGTCATAAACTGCAACTGCATGCCCTTTGTCAGCTTTGGTTATCACTATGTTCTCATTGCATTTAAGTGATGATAAAGCTGGAACTTTAATGAGGACATGCAAAAGTTGTACTCCTTAATTATAGACGTTGATAGGAAATTTCTTATAAGATATAAACATGGAAAACATAAAAATTGTTTAAACTGTTGTCAAAACTGATGATAGTTATTTAGTAACTTAGTTACAGGGATGGTTGACTGAAAGGTGCCAAGCCAGTGAGTTGTGTACTGATGTCAGTGTTCCAAAAAAGGAAGATGAGTGGGATACCACAGGGTTCTGTTTAGGGCCCACTGTTGTTTAAATTATATATCAATGATATAGTTCACAGCATGTAAGGAAGTTCTGATGTGTTGTTACAGGACGATTTGATTGGATTGGTGCTATTGGCTGAAAAATGGGGGGATTCATTTCAATGTTGCTAAGTGTAAGGTTATGCAGTTTGGCCAGAGAAGATGGAATGAGGCATTGGTACACCCAGGGAGGGGGCCAAGAGGCTCTGGCCCCCCCAAAAGAAAAAGGAAAGAAGACTAGAAAAATTTTCAAAAATCTTTTCCTAATTAAAATTATTTTTTTAAAATTTATGTTGTGTCGTGTCTTTTATTTCTATACTACTTATGAATTAGTGGTCATGTAAGGTGGGAACACCCTCTGGCTCTCAGAAATCACGGCTGTTGTGAACGCAAGGCGAACGAAGTAGTGCTCGGGCGATACTTTGTTTGCCCGAAGCCGGGCCATAGATCACAGCAATCATGTATCATGTATTGGCGATCACTGCAGATGCTCAGTCATAGGTCATATGCAAGGCGTAGTGTGTATTCTCAAATCGTCTACTCAACTCCCCACCCCCCACAAGATTAAATCATGAGTGTTAGTCCCTCCCCGAGATTAAATCCTGAGTGTGCCACTGGAATGAGGGTTACCATATTGGAGGTTTACCATATTGCAAAAGTGTCAGGGTTATACAGAAAATTGCTGCTAAAATGCAAAGGATGCTGATATGTATAGATAAGGAGGTAATAGTTTCATTGTATAAGGCACTAATTAGGCCTAATTTAGATTTCGGTACATAGACCTGGTCATCTGGCTATATTAGTGATAAGAAAACAATGGAGAAAGTGCAGAGGTGAATAACTAAGACTGCTTCAGAACTCTGGAATATTGAGAGAATGTGGTCTTTAGATTTTGGCAAATATGAGGAGGAGGGCTGATACGATTGAGACATGTATGTTGGTATGAGGTGTTGGATTCTAATTATGTAGAAAATAGAATAAATATTATTTGATTCAGAATCCAACATGAATTTCCATTACAAAGGCTGCGTTGTAAATATTATTTATTGTAAATAACGTAAATGTAATTTGATATCATATAACTACCTTAATTATAT
This sequence comes from Typopeltis vanoorti, assembly GCF_054136105.1. Classification (NCBI taxonomy): domain Eukaryota; kingdom Metazoa; phylum Arthropoda; class Arachnida; order Uropygi; family Thelyphonidae; genus Typopeltis; species Typopeltis vanoorti. The sequence continues at coordinate 143,028,034 of NC_143551.1, forward strand.
CAATTATTTAATTATTTAATCAAAGAAATGTGTTAATGGTAAATAGATTCTGTATTAATTATTGTTAAGCTATTTTATTTATTGTTATGTCAATATTATAGAAACTTATATTTGCAATATTAACTACGCATTTATTGAAAAGCAAATATTCTAATTATTCATATTTGTGTATAAAGCTTAACGTTATGTAATCACTCATGTAGTAGTAGAGCGTTGTATTACATTAGCGAAATGTTTGCGTTTAGTTTGTTGTCATGGAGACGCATGAGTAAACAACACGGGTCGAAGAGAACGTGGCATTCGAACGGGGGGGAAAAAGAAGTGAAAGTATATAGAAAAAAGAGAATTGAGATTTTATTAGTAAGAGAGAGAGAGGAGAGAGTTTTGCGGAACCAGTAGGAAGGTAGCATACAAGCAAAGAAGTGGAAGTAAATTATAAATTCTTTAGGGCAGAAATTCATGAGAATAGTGTTCGGAAGTGAACCAAAACGTAGTGAATCATAAAGTTTAATATTATAAGTGAAATCAGCTGTTGTTGTGAGGAAGAGTTGATGCCGTAATCAGATAACAAAGAACTGGACATTCAATGGGAAATTCTGATTAATTCCAGTTAATCTAAGATTACGACTTAATTATATGTTGCCCTGGGAAAAAGGCTATATTGATTAGTTGGAGAAAAATAAACAAGAAAGGATATCAGTGCCTTATAGCTGTTGTTTAGAATAGTGAAGTGCGATAACAGTAGTACAGTTTAAACGGTGGAGAATTTTTATTGTGTGTGTTCCGCTAACGTAAATAAGTTAATTCATAAGTGTACTCACAGTGAGTTGATGTATTGAAGATTGTAACTGGTAAGATTAGTCATAGTTGTTTGTTTGTGCTAACATTAACTGTAATATAACTTCGAAGCTCAAAGTCCGGAATAAGTTTGCTTGGAACATTGTCTACCTAGATGAGTGCCTGCTGTGAATATAAACATTGAGCTGACAGATTTGTAGAGACTGAATAAATGTGAAGTTTGTTATATTAACTTGAGTTAAGAAGACATGTGTTTTTGAAGTTGTGAATTGTATATGAAAGTTTAGTACATCGAATTGGCATGAGAGACTTGGCGAGTTGTGTTAAGTAGATTGTGTTGTTTCAATTTAAAGTTGAATTCATGTATTTGTCATATATCATATATTAAATGTTTTATTTTGTTAATCTAAATATTGTGTTTGCCTGAATTTCTTCTTACTGCACCGTTCACAAAAATTCGGATCTAGCGGGAATCCCAGAAGGAAAGAAAATAAATACCATCGGCCTGAATGAGTGAAAAGACTGCTAACTAATTTTGAATTAATCTTACTAATTCATATAGACTTATCTAAGGATAGAGTGGCGCAGTATAATAGAAATTTCTCTACCCTTAGATCAGTGATTAATTTGCAATTAGTTTTCCTTTATTTTATGAAAGTGACTTTTAGCAAGATGGCGGATTTAGAATATAACATGAAAATAGAACGTCACGACAGAGGAACCAATCAAATATACGCAGGTGATACAAGAACAATCACTGGAAAATGTAAAAAAGCACTAAATATTCCATGATTCGATATAACACAGCTGATTCAATTTATCGCTGTATTTCCCATGATTCGTATATGATACGATTATTCCTGAACCAATCAGTGAAAGGTGATGATTCATAGTAGCACTGTAATTCCCCTAAACCCTAAATCTATGATTGTCCCATGCATTTGCTTTCCTTGTACATCGTGTAGTTGTTCAATGGAAGTGAAACAGCATCCATGCTATCAATTTATTGACCAAGGAAATCAACAAAAATTCTGTTCGTTCATTAAAAATTAATCATTGCTATCATTTTTTAAATTATTCAAAATGAGTGGGTGTAAAGATGATAAAACAAAATTGATATGAAAAAACATTTTGCTCAATATTAAAATGCAGGTGCTGAGGTGATTAGAAAAAGGTGAACGTCAAGTTGACATTGGAGCAGCTTTAAATTTGTCTACTTCTACTATATGAACGATTTAAAAAAAACAAGGACAAAATTAAGTGTTCAGCAACTGCAACCACAACCACAATGTCTTCTGCAACAAAGGTAACCTGATCCAGAAGCAATGTTTTAGAGGAAATGGAGAAACGTCTTTCCATTTTTGGATTGATGATGAAACCGAATGCAACATGCCATTAAGTCAGGCAATAATCATGGAAAAGGCCAGAAGTATTTCACATTCAAAACAAAGACAGAATATGAGCAAAAACTTTGCAGCTAGCAGAGGTTGGTTCAATAGATTTAAAAAAAGAAACAACCTCTGACAATTGCTTAATGAGAGAAAAAGAAAACAAATACACTAGATGACTTCATCACTAAAAAATCAAGAATTTCAGAAGAGCTAGAACCTTCGACAGCACAAAAATAAACTTTGTATTTTTGTGTAAATATGCATATGTGTTATGTATATTTTGCAAATTAATATAAAAATAACTTAAAATTAAAGTAAAACTTGTTTATTCTTGGTTACATGTTCTCCCCCATCCCTATTTACTATGTATTTTAATACACCATTTATGACCCCATTTAACACTGTTCTTTTTAGCGCTGTCTTCTAGGAACACATCCTGAGTGTTAATCGAAGTATTACTGTACTTTAAACACATAAAAAAACTTTTGAAATTTCTGAAAAGCAAGTAACCAATAATAAGTTGAGATGTTACATTTTGAATGTTACTGAAAAGTTTAAATACTTGAAATAATATTTTATGTAAATAACTGAAATAATATTTTAAGTACTTTTCATGATTCTTATTTAGTGCATGGGTAAAAATATAACAAATTAATGACACTATTTGAGTGCAAGTGCACGTTTCTGAAGCCTCCAGGGAAGGTGTGTGTGGGGCAGTCATCAGTGATATGATGACTAATAGCTGGGGTGTTGGTAGATTGAATCTTGGAGGTTTAACCCATTGGATCTGTGAATAGGTACTTGGTAGTTTCTAGTTCATTCCAGAACTTTCTCTCCATCTGTCCTGGGGTGGTATGCCATATGGGAGATTTGGAAGTAAGACGAAAAGCTGGAGGTGAAGAAGTATCTTAATGTATGGGAAGAATGCTGTTATTTTTGATTTTTAATATTTGATATACTTCAAACAAGAATGTACATCTTTGTAAACAATACAAAGATAATCTGAACTGGAGTGGTCCTAATTTTAAGGAGAATAGATTTTAATGATATAGCTACAATGTATAAGCCCACACAATAGCAACAAATGCAAAATGCTGAAAGGAAGGTTCTAATGAATGATGTGTTGTGTTATACACATTCTTTGGATCTAATGGTCACCTTTTGGTCCAAGAAGGCTGGATAATAAAATTTGGATTATTTGCTGTGATTTGGACTAAGGCCACTGGCTGTAGCATGCAGAACTCTGAAAGTGATATTTAGAGCTATTTCTTATTATTTACACACTGGCAAATCTATGAAAGCATCATCCTGCTGGTAAACAGTATGCTACAAATTAAAAATTCTTGTAGACTAAAGATAATAATGTTATGGCAATGTCATGAAGAGAGCATGGAATGCTGGTCTCAATTCAATGGAGCACTGCTTTTTAGTGAGAGGAAAAATATTAGCTACCTGTTACCATAAATCAGTGTAGCATCTTCATCACCATCATCTAAAGCCATAGATGGACTAATATGCTGACTATAAATATTCACATAGAAGTTACTGGTATCAAAAACATTTTTGAGAGTAAAAACTCTCAAAAGTGTTTTTGATATCTAACTTAGATTAAAATAAATATTTTACAGCTTGCATTGCATGCATACAATCTGTAATTCATTCTTAATTAATTTGATTTGTTTTTATGGAGACAATAAATGCTATAAGTAATGTAAGAAACATAATGCACTGAATGATAACTTAAGAGTTATAATACCTGAGTTTGAATTTGAATCACTACCAAATTCCTCATCCAAAGTAGCCTCTATCTCTTGAAGATGTTCTTCTAAGTGACTCATAGAGGACCACTCAGCTTCTTGATAATTTTCTAGATTTCTAGAATTAAATAACAGAAATATAATAAAAAAAAATGATGAAAAAGATTCAGCCTTATTTAAGTTTTAGAAAAGCAATGGCTGAGAAGGGTTGATGCAAAGGACTTTAACAAGAACCCTAGTAAGACTATGATTCTTGAAGTTCTTCAAAGACATAGAATGGCCTGAAAAATAAGTTTATCTTAATGGAAAAATAATTGTGGAGGTCAGAAAATTTAATTGTGAAGGATCATGAAGAACTGCTCTTCAGAAGACATCAAAAGAAGAAGAGAAGAAATGGCTAGGATAGCCAGATTCTGTGTTTGGAACCGATCATAATGTTCAAAAGAACTATATTTTATTTTTATAGCTGATTTATCATTCTTTTTAAAATATAATGCAATTCCCACAGATATTAACTTAAAGCTACAATCACAGACTAGTTAAAGTCTGAAATGATAGATCAATCACTCCAGAAACAAAGTTAACGATTGTGAATTAGTCGTTATTTCAGTAGCAACTTATGAATGTGTAGTCTGATAAGAAAAGGATAATTGCTTTTGGGATGTGATGTTAAGGAGAGGCTGTTGAGAGGTTCTTATATTGAAAAATGGACAAACAGATGGGTATTAGCAAAGAGCAGTAGAACTTTGAGATTCCTTAAATACTCTGGGTACACAGAAGGACTGGAAAGGGATGTCTTAAAACACTAATATACAGTAAAGTACTGGGGGGAAAAAGAAGAATTGGCATATACTCAATGAAATGGAGGGATAGTCTGTCAGGAATGAGAGGAAGTCAAATAGTTGAAGATGACTAATATTCAAGTTACAGTGGTGTCTTGAAGGTGGATGACAACCAAATTTTGGAAGAAATAACTACTCTACAGCAACTGAGCTTCTCTACTGGATAAACTTTTATTAACAGTTCAAAAGTTGTATTTTTAAGGAAATTACAACTTAGACTAAAATAACTTTAATTAATACTCTCAGATGAAAGTTTATTTTTCACTTGGTTAGACTATAATAAATTTAGTTTAATCCTTTATCCAAGTGTGAGCAAACAAAGTTTACGCCTGAAAGTATCTTCAGGACTGGAGTCAGGTAGTGCAACACCAGGCAACTCGTAGCAAAGGTGGACCAAGCTAACATCACTCCTATCTCAGTATCTCCCATAATGCAAAACACATCTCCTTGCGAATATGTATAATGTTATGCATTAAGGGAAGGGCCACTACCCAGACTAGTTTTGACCTTTATTGAGGTCTCTTCAGTGGGAGCCAGGCCAAGACATGGAGATACCAGGCAGAAGCAATAGCGAGGTCATCTTTACCTATAGGAGTTGCCAAAAGGTGTGCCACCTTTTTATTAAATTACTCTGGATTTAGAGAAAGATGTTGAAAGTTTATTTTTCACTTGGTTAGACTATAGGCCACTACCCTTCCCTTAATATGCATTAAGGGAAGGGTAATGGCCCTTCCCTTAATGTATAACATTATACATATCCGCAAGGAGATGTGTTTTGCATTATGGGAGATACTGAGATAGGAGTGATGTTAGCTTGGTCCACCTTTGCTACGAGTTGCCCGGTGTTGTACTACCTGGCCCCAGTCCTGAAGATACTTTCAGGTGCAAACTTTGTTTGCTCACGCTTGGATAAAGGATTAAACTAAATTTATAATACTCTCAGTATTTTAGCAAAGTCAAATCGCCTTTATCATGGAACAAAAATATACATGCATGCATGTATCTTATGTTTTTGTTCCCTGATGATGGCAATTTGACTTTGAAAATACTGGAAATATTAATTAAAGTTATTTTAGATAATATTTTAGTCTAAATTGTAATTTTCTTTAAAATACAGCTATGAATAGTCAAATCATAAGCCAGACTTAGCAGTTCAAAAGCATAACAGTATGTAAAAACTTAATAAAAAAAAAAAAGAGTAGATGAAGATCATTTAAATGCAAAACTATATAAACATGGGAGGCAAACTGTTTGTTTCATTGGTCTGCAATAGTATCATAGCAGCTAACATTAACTATACAAATTGCCATGGTGGATGAATAATATCAGCCATATTAAACTTCATGTTATTTGAATGGTATTCTTTGCATTCATGATATGATTGAAGGCTAAACATATCATAGTCAGCAGGAAGGTTAAACAACAAATATTTCTCACTTTATAAATTTTTGTATCAGGAATAAATAACCTTCACTATGATTTATGCTGAATACATATTTAACAATTTTTGGTAGGCTTAAGCTTGAAATACAGGCATCTGTCACACTAGCCATAACATTTAACATTTAAGTGTTATGGCTACATTTAACGTAACAAAAACAACACCTTTATAATCCAATTATCATAATTGCATATTTTTTCTTACCCTAACACAATATTAAAGGTATATATACAACAAGAATATATATAATTAAAAATCTACTAAAGAACAGGTAAACTATTAATTAAAATCTCAAAACATTATACAAAAGTGATGATCATTTATGATTGTCGCAAAGGTCTTTCTGAACTGAATAAATCTTGGAGTCAATGTCATGAATAACTAAAGCAGGTTGCTTATTATTCATATTTTATAAATAGAGGCATACTTGATAGATTTGTTTCAGTATAGATTCCAAACGCTTCCGATGCCAATTACAATGGTCAAAGGAACAATTCACTTATTGGCCTCAACCTGAAAGAATATACTACTACACAGAAGATCTACCAAGATATGAGTCCTACCTAATGGTATAATAGAATAGAAATATCACACTGGTAATCAAGCAACAACTACTTCCAATACATTTTTATGTACTGAAGTGTAGTTCTGGGGGACAACCAAGATTAACAGTGAAGAATTTATTGATTTTGAAAATACTAAACCCTTCATATTCTATCCCTGTAACTACATATCTGCTGCTGTCTCCCCATCCACTTTTACTTCCTGAATTGACTACCCCTATTCAATATTTCTGCTTGAGAGACAAGATTCCACAATTGGTCATTCTCACACTCACTCGATTCATGGGTGCCTTCACACAAACTCACCTGCTTCCAACTCTAATTGCTTAAGTTTTCTTGAATTTGCAGTTCAGCATGCTCGATGAACAAAGCTCTTTCACAAGACACCTAACACCAAAACCATTTAGATGCAGTCCATCAGCATTGCACAACTCCTTAATTCTGTCAAATACTGACCACAGATCTATAAATCCTACATCATTCTTGTAGAAGGTTTTTTTTAACCTTGGGTTTATTATATGTTAAAGATACACACCAAGAAATTATATACTTGGTTTTAATCGTTTTCCCAAGTAACAAAACAATGTTTTGCACATGAAATACACCTTCTGTCCAAAAAGAAACTGAACTTTATGGAAGAAACTAGTGGAGCCACATGTTATATCTTTTTGTTGTCGAAAGCAGCAACTTTCCTTAGTGTTGTGTCAACTGTTTATGACATTTGTTTCATTAGAAGCCAAGAAGTTATAGTGCCAAGAATGACAGTGTGTTTTGCCAAATGGTTGGAAAATGAGTTTCAAACAGAGAGCTGCGATTGACTTTTGTGTTAAACTTGGAAAAGTTTTACCAAAATGCATCAAATGCTTCATAAAACATATGGTGATGAATGCTTATCCCATACTCAAGTTTACGAATGGTTGAAGCGATTTCAAAGTGGTCGTGAGACGCTTGAGGACGACGAAAAGCTGGACTGAGCAAAGTTAACATCCAAATAGCGCATGATTTCATATTAAAAAACACCCCAAATCGTCCGTGAGATTGATTGAAGATGAATTGGGGATTCCAAAATCAACTGTGCACAACATTTTGACTGAGAGTTTGGGCCTTCGTAATTGAATTCGCGATTTGTTCCCCACAAGTTGACTGACGACCAAAAAAGTATCGAATTGAACACTGCAAGGACCTCATTAAAATTACATTAAAAAGTAAAGAATCAAACTTCCTTGAAATGATCATTACTGGTGACGAAACATGGTATTTTAAGTATGAGCCCGAAACAAAGTGCCAATGCTGAGTGGAGAGCACCAGAAGAGGGGCATCTGAAAAAAAAGTTGCTTGGAGAAGTCAAAAGTAAAACAATGCTGATTTGTTTCTATGATTCCAAGGGCATTATCCACAAAGAATTCATTACGGCTAACCAAACAGTCAATGGTGAGGTTTATCTCGAAGTTTTGAAGCGATTGCTAGCAAAAATTCGTCGAGTACGGCATGAATATTGTGATGCAGGTAGCTGCTCACTTTTGCACGATAATGCACCATCTCATCGTTCAAATATTGTGAGACAGTTTTTGAGCAAAAACCAAATTCAGGTATTCAGATCACTCGCCGTATTCACCTGATTTAGCACCCTGTGACTTCTTTCTCTTCCCATGACTTCTTTGCCGATGAAAGGAAAGCGATACGACACCACTGAAAATGTTCAAGCGGCAGTAACAACAACCCTCAACAGTATCCCAAAAACTGATATAAAAAACTCATTTAACAAATTAATTGACCGTGCCAAATGCTGTATCAAAGCTGAGGAAGAGTATATTGATTGAAATAAATGATTTGAATAATTATAATTGGCCTGTGTTTTATTTTCTATAAAAAGTTTGGTTTCTTTTTGGACAGAGGGTGTATATTCACATCTGAGCTATTTGTGGATGGATGGAATACATCATTCTTTCTACACAACCTACGTATATGTTACCGCTAAAGTGCGAAAACCGTTAATGTGCACATTACCTAGCTAATCTGCTGATTAACTGATTTGCACCATTAACGTGTGGAATCAAGAGTTTTCCGCATTTTACCTAGGTAATGTGCACATTAACGGCTTCCGTATAGTTATAGTTCGAAAGTTTGTTTCTCTCATTTCCTTTCCCTACTCCTTCCCTCCCCTCTCCCTCCACTTTTAGTTTGGTTTTTTAATAAGTAAACATAATTTTATCATGTTTTTTTTCTTAATTGTAATAATATTTTAAACCGTTTGATTCCTTGTATTATATTAATTGATTGATGATTGATTCTATCAACTAATTTGTTGATTGTATTAACTTGATTCTTTAGATATCAAAAAATAAATAAATAACATTATTTTAATTTAAACATACAGAAACGTTGCTGTTGTTCCAGCAAAGATCTTATTTTCACTTTAACGAGTGCCTAGTAGGTAATGTGCAGATTACCTAGGTAATTTGAGAAATGAAACAATTTTCCGCACATTAACGGATCACCGTAGTTAATCTGCAGAATAACTGATTTCTGCACTTTAGCGGTAACATAAAGACTCATTAGCTAGCAATGCCCTCCTCAGTTTGCCTCTATCATAGCATGGTAGGAGACTTACAATCTTCACCTTCTCGCTCTTCAGTTTTGCCTCTTCTAACAACTCCTTTACCTCACAGAATACTTTTGCTTCTCAAATCATTTGCGCCCCCACCCCCCCAAAAAATAATTTCCTTCGATTTATCTTTTTGCATCTGGATGGAGTGACTAATATCATAGTGTGTGTGTGTGTGTATATATATATTATGCTATATAAATATAGCATAATAGTATAAAAAGGGAAATAAAACTGAATGTGAGAAATACAGAAGTATTTCCCTAAATGAGTATTCCTGGTGAAATTTATGCAAGTATACTTGAAAAACTGCTAAGAAAAATTGTGGAAGGGAAGCTTGGTGAAGAACAAGTGAATTCAGGCCCAATTGAGGTTGTCAGGATAAGATTTTCACTTTAAGACAAATTAGCTGAGAAATCATGGGAATATAACAAGGATTTGTATTTAAGTTTCACAGATCTGAAGAAGGCATATGACAAGGTGTCAAGAAGAAAGCTGTTCAAAACATTACACTATATGGTATAAATTGGAATTTATATCCAGCAATACTAAGTCCAGTGGTCTCAAACTGGCGGCCTGTGGGCCCCCGAAGCAATTTTACACGGCCTGTGAATACATTTCAATTATGTATTTGTTGTAAGTAAGGTGCTTATAATTTTAGAGACACAGAGATATGGACTGAGCTTATGTGCGCATAAGCTCAGTCCATATCTACAATTTACAATCAGTAAATTTAGTTTGCCAGCTGACAGTTGGTGGCGCTTCGGTATTCTGATGTTTCTGATGCACATCTGTGCAGTTCATATTGCAATATAGATGGAGACAAACTAACGTACGGCTTATAAAACCTGTTTATTTGTGTGTTAGCAATCTTGTTAGATCTACATTATATCAATACCTATCGTTTAGAATTTTGCATAACTTTTGAGTGTTGCTTTCATACGAAAATTCATCTTGTTGAAGTAAAGTTGTAAATAAAATTATATTAGTGATTTTAATTAAGAGATTAAACTGCAAGCCATGTCTTTAACAAAGAGTAAAAGAAAAGTGGACAAAGAAGGATGTGTTTTTCAAGACAAATGGGAAATTATGTACTTTTGTGGTGTTGGGCGCAATAAAATTGTATGTTTTATTTGTAATAAGGGAATATCAGTTCCAAAAAGAATACAATTTACGTCGCCATTACGAAACGAATCATGAAGAAAAATTTGAAATGTTGGAAGGCAAATTGAGGGAAGAAAAGTTACAGTTTCTGAAATCTGGTTTACAACGACAAGAAAATTTTTTTACTGAAGCAAATAAATCCAGTGAAGCAACAGTTCACGCAAGTTTTGCTCTCGCACACATCACTGCAAAACGATCAAAACCATTTACTGATGGCAAATTCCTTAAAGATTGTTTGATTAAGTCTGCTGAACTTCTTTGTCCTGACAAAGAACAACAATTATTTAAAAATAATAGTTTGTCAGCCAACACATGGTAGCAGAACGTATTAACTAAATCGCTAGTGATTTACGATGTCAGTTAAAAGAAAAAAATATAGATTTTGCAGCATTCTCAATAGCAGTTGATGAGAGTACTGACATCACAGTACGAGGTGTTACTGATGAATTTGAAGTAATTGAGAAATTATTGGAAATAATTCCTATGAAAGGAAAAACTGGTGCACAGGATATTTTTTCTGAAATAAAAACTGTAATAGATAAACATAAATTAAGTTGGGATAAAATGGTTGGATTTGCAAGTGATGGTGCAGCTGCTATGGTTGGTAAAAAAAATGGAGTAGCGGTAAAATTAAGAAATATAGTGAAAGAAGAAAAATTTCAGAATAAATTTTGCACTATACATTGCATTATTCATCAAGAAGCACTTTGTGTCAAAAGTTTGCAGATGGATAATGATGTAATGGAAACAGTAACTAAAACAGTAAACTTTATCCGTGGACGAGCTCCGAATCATCGAGAATTGCATTGCTTGAATTGAAAGTGAGTACGGAGAAATGATTTATTATAACGAGGTGAGGTGGTTAAGTCAAGGAGCTGTATTAAAACGATTTTTTGATTCAATAAATGAAAAAAGATATATTTCGGTGATTTCAGTTATACAAAATACTGAAATAATAGTTCCCGACAAGTTTCGTAAATCGTAGGATTTACATCTTCAGGGGGTAAATAGTATAACTTAAAGTTTAAACAAGAGAATTAATAAATACAAATCATAACCGTCTGGCTATTCATAAACTCAAATAACAGAATGTAGATATAAAACGTTATTGACGTTGAACAATACTGGACGATGTCACGTGTTCTTGTTCTCGTTCATACAGTCCGAGCTCAGATTGAGTAGATTTTTTATTAGAGTTGACCACACTTGACGGAGAATTAAACCTTGATTTTTATTGCATTGGGTTGGGTTTTTTAGCATATCAGCAGCTTCTTTAAATTTTCATATATAACTGTTGTTTTCTGTATGACATCGTCGTTTTTTGCCAGAGTACATTGTGTCCAGTGGAAGTGGTATGGAAAATTATAAAGGCTATAAAAGGGTTTCATAATTATAAAGGTTATAAAGGGGTGGTATCCATATATTAGGGGTAAGCATGGTTCAATATATATATATATATATATATATATTCACTCTCATTTTGTTAAAAAAAAATTCTGCACCTTCAGCTGCTTTCACAGCTGACGGGGCAGAATTCGGCCCACATGCAATTTGAGTTTGAGACCCCTGACTTAGTCTCTTAATTGAGTTATAAGTCAGTTGTTAGAATTATTCTGAATGAGTTACAGAAGATGGTTTGATGTTAAATCACGTGTGAGACAAGGGTGCACATTATCCTCACTGTTATTAATCATCTATATGAATAACAATATGAACGAAAGTGGTATTAAACTTGATATCAAAACTAGAGATGTTAATCTCAGCTGTTGACTTTATTCTGATAATGTTATATTCCTAAATAAATCCAGGACAGGTCTGCAGGATTCCCTGACTGAATTGAATAACTGCTGTAATAAATTTGGTATGAAAATCAGCATTAAAAAGACCAAGATAATGAAAATAGGCAGAAACTCTGAAAACATCAACTTTATCCTGAATGGCGAACCTATAGAACAAGTTTTTATTTAGGCACAATTTTTAGTGAAATTGGCCAATTAAATATGGAAATAAGCAACAGAATTAGTCAAGCTGGCAGAAAGTCAACTGAATAAATTTGTATGAAATAAAAGAGAAATTAATCAATACACCAAACTGGCTGTATATATCAAGCTTAACTTATGCATCTGAGAGCTGGGTAAGAAATAAAACACTTGATAAAAGACTAGATTAAACAGATATGGGAGTGCTTAGGGGAGTGAACAGATGGCATCAATGGCAGTATCGTATTAAAAATGAGGATATTAGGAAAGAACTTGACATTGTCAGTATCCAGGAATGCGTTAGTGAAACTAATGTCAGGTGGTCACTTAATAGAATGAGATAGGAAAGATTAACAAAACAAGTGTTCTTTGTCACAAAAAAAGGCAAAAAGTGTTTTAGAAGACAGAAATATAAGATTTGATAATATTAGTCTTGATAACAGGTTAATTTGGAGGAAAACTGTCAATCCGAAGTTAGTGTATAGTACTATCACAATATCCTGTACACTCCCTTAGGATACATATCAGGAATTTGGTGATATGTCTGAATATATTCAGACATAGCTGGTCAAGAAATTAAATAAGGTAGGTGGAAAATAGGTGAATATGAAATTAATCAGGTACTCTGTAAGAACAAAAGGAAGAAGACACCATGGAGACAGTAGTAGGTGGAAGGCAATCAGTTACATAAAATATACCTGACAAGAAATTATATTAAAACAACAAATTACAGATAACCACAGTAATTAACTTTAATGAAATTAAAGTACAGATATTTCATACTGAAATTGACATACATCATCAATATGTAGAAACAAGCAAATCAAAGAAATGGAAAACACGGTACAAACAACAACTGGTTTACTAATTAAAAATGGTTTGCCATGTGCTATAAATTAATAATATTAAAATTATTTTTGATGGTTACATAAAATGAGAATCTTCTAAACTTTTGGTTCTGATTCAGATTTGGGCAATGTAAAAGGGCTTCATAACTTTCTTTGAAAAGGTGTTCATATTTAAAACTGCTTCTATGAAGAAGACGAGCTTCATCCCACCGGATACTGTGTTTAGTATCAATACTCGTTTCTATGCACTGATGATATGCTGTCATTTTTTCAGCATGAAATATCTGTATTTTAATTTCATTAAGGTTAATTACTGTAGTTATTGTGTCATTTGTTGTTTATAGTCAAGCTACAGGTACCTTTAAAGATAAAAAAAATTATATTCTTGTTTTTATCCTTTGCCCTCACACAAGTAAACAAAATACCATAACACATCCATGAGCAATAAATGTGTGTTGTGCATTATGGGATACTGGCATAAGATGATTTAAAGGCAACTGCATCCACGGAGAAGTAGCCTACTTATGAAGATTTTCATGCAAACGTTAAAAAAGATAAAAACAAGAATATAATTCCTTGTTAAGTATATTTAATTTTCTAAGCAAAAAAATGGCTAGTTATATAACAACTACAAAGAAAAACCTCAGCTAATTCTTCCATTATGCAGCCAGAGAAAAGGAAAGATAATTATGGAGTGATATTGGTTGATGGTGATATTAAAAGAATTATTAAAAATAAGTACAGAAATACTGGATTATAGGTTAGCAGAAGCATTCATCCAATCCTTCTGCTAACAAGCAGAAGGATTGGATGAATGCTGAGATCTTATCCCTTATGGATCAACACAGACTGCATAAAGATATTACAAAATATAAAGAGTTACAGGTTAAGATAAAATTTTAAATAAAAGAAGCCAAAGAAAAATGTAATAAAATTGAAGATCTACATCCTATGCTGCTTATGACCAATGAAGGAGAGAATCTTAGAAACATCTAAAAAATAACAAGTTTGGACAGAATACACTAAGGCACTATTTTCTGATAATAGACAAGACTTAACAAATTCAAGGAATATAGTCACAGGCCCACCTATCTTGAAGTCTGACGTAGTAAAGATGATCAAATTATCATCTTTACATATCAAGAAATGGTAAAGCGTGTGGACCCGATGAACTACCAGCAGAAATTATTAAACTAATCAATGACAGTAATAGTGATCAAACTGTAAAATTATTCAATAGAATTTACGATAATTGTAAACTACCCTCTGACTGGATGAACTCAATTTTCACTGCACTGCCTAAAAAAAATCTAATACAAACAAAATCTTGTGATGATTTTAGATTGATTAGCCTAATGAGCGATTCTCAAAATATTCCTAAAAATTATTCATAACAGAACATACCAAAAATGCGATGATTTCATTAATGAAACTCAGTTTGGTTTCAGAAATAGTCTAGAAACAAGAGAAGCACTTTTTTTTGTTTATCTTAGCAAAAAGATGCAGAGAACAACAAACTGACCTATTATATTTCTATTGATTTCAAAAAGGCTTTTGATAAAGTCCAGCATAATAAATTCATAAACATCTTAGAATGACTAGGCCTAGATGATAAGGATATTAGAATCATTAAAAACCTCTACTGGGGCCAGACTGCATCTATCCAGACAGACAACATCAGGACAAACAATATCAAATTTGAAAGAGGAGTGAGACAAGGATGTGTACCACATCCATTTGTGTTTAACATATACTCAGTAGTCTTATTTCTAAAGGCCTTAGTAAGAAGAAAAGAAGAAGTAATTATAAATGGGCAATTAATAAATAACTTATGCTATGCAGATGAATACTGCTTTAATTACAACAAATATTCAAGATCTTCAACTACTCCTAGAACGTGTCAACAAAGAAAACACAGAAATGGGCCTAAAAATTAACACAAAAAAAACAAAACAAAACGTATGTTAATAAGCAACAATCTTTTGATGGCAGAGGACTTAATTCTAAATGAAAACAAAATCAAAAAAGTGAGCAAATGCAAATACCTGGGATCTTGGCTATATGAAAGTTAGGACCGTGATAAGAACTGAAATTGCAAGACAGTCTATATCGACATGAAACCTATTTTATGTAACAACAACTTAAACATAACATTAAAATCTGAGTACGAATGATGAAGTATGGTCACGTTTACTATATGGAGTTGAAACATGGATGTTAAAGGCAAATCCAATCAACAAACTGGAAGCCTTTGAAATGTGGATATTTAGAAGGATGCTCAAGTTCCCATGGACAGAAAAGGTGAAGAATGAAGAGGTACTGAAGAATGAATAAAAATTGAGAATTAATCAATATTGTGAAAATAAGAAAAACTGCCTATTTAGGACATCTAATGAAAAAACATAAATACAACATTCTCCAGGTTATACTAGAAGGTATAATTAAAAGAAAGAGAAAAACCTGTAAAAAGAAAAATATCATGGCTAGACAATATAAAAACTGTACTAAACTGAACATAAAGCTTAATCAGAGTCACGAAAGACAGAAGTAAATTTGCAAAACTGTTCACTGAACTCTGTTACGAAATAGCACCTAAAGAAGAAAATTAGTTAATGGAAATGATAGACATATCAACATCATAGAGAATACAGCTGAAGTACTTAAATAGTGATTAGGTAATTTTATGCTGGTGAAAGAACTCAGTGGGGGAGCAGGAGAAGTATGAGAGATTTAAATTATATTTACTATTAATAATACAACAAGGTATGTATTAAGGAAATTCATATTAACTGTTTAATGGTATTGATTCACAACTACACAAGAACATATACATATGATAATTCATTAATCAGCTAATATTTCCCTATTAACATCCCCAGAGCACAATTATTTTTTAAAAATTGTGCTCTGAGGATGTTAGAAGTTTTTTTTCTTTTTTTTACATTTTCTCTGTATTCTTTAGGTGCATATGTATCGTGACCATACATCCTCTATTTCACTGCTCTGTCCCTTTAGATTTATTTATTTTTCTAAAATGGCCATTTTGTCTTTTATTTTGTGAATTGAAATAGTAAACTGAATATTTGATGCCAACATATTTAAGGATGCAATTTAAATAACTATCCCAGCTGTCTGAGTTATTTAAATAACTGGGACAGCTCTTTCATGGAAATGGAAGTATTTGATTGGGTCCTACTACGAGAAATCTCTCTGTGGACAAAGATCGAGGAAACGTTTTGTTCATTTCCAGTCACTAGAATTTAAATATAAATGACAGCAAACTATTTGATGAAGTTTCGTGTATTAAAAGTTGTCACCAGTGAAAAGATCGAAGAATGGCGACAAAATGATGAGTCATGCCAACATAGATTGGTTGATTAAATATTTCGCAGATAAACACATCTTTTAAAAACATTTTAAAAATGTTATTTTGCTTATATCTCCCGAGATCTAATGCCCCCACCGAATGAGTATTTTCGTTAGTGAACAATATGTAGACCAGTGAGAAAATCCAATTAAAAATCGCAACATTGAAAGCATGCATTTATACCAAATGCAACTTTGACATAAATTGTATACAGTTTTATGAATTTTTAAAGCACAAACCTGATTTATTAAAAATAAATTCATTCTTGTGAAAAGTATCAAAATTAAATTTTTAAGTAATAATATGATTTTTAAAATGCTATATATATATATATATATATATATATATATATATATATGCCTATATTTTATAATAAATGTTATAAAGCATTTTAGTTTTAGTGAAACAAATAAACGCAACTTGCTCTTTTTTTTTTTTTATTATGAAACAATTTCTGATTTGTCTTATATTTTCTCCAAAAAAATATCACTTTCTTTCTTTTTTTTTTTTCCAGGACTGCTTCTTTCATTTCTTGAATTCATCATGGATTTTGGATTTCTGATTTCTCTTTCCCTGTTGATAATAATATCACCGAATTCCTTGGGTGAAATGCTTTTTTCAGACATCATCACTCAGTCTCTAAGATGTGAATGTTGTTTTTGAACTCTCCTCTTTCTCAAATAATATACAGTACATATATTTGACTCTGCAGCTCACATCTGACTAAAAACTGATCATTATTAATTCCTTGCAGAAACTTTCACATTTTTCATTTTCAATGAGATACATATTTCTATTCTGCTCAAAACTAAATGCTAATCACTTCCTATTTCAAACATGATGTTCATCTTGCACCTGGCTGAAGATATCATTATCTAAAATAATACAATCAATAATACTTTTCTTATTTATTATGTGTTCTCTTCACATGAATTGATGTACATCTTTACTCCAGAAGAAGGTGTTCTGCAGTAAAAAAGTAGGTTAATACAGTCAACCACTCACTATAGTAAATTTTCTTCATAACAGCTGTATCTATAGAACTTCAATCAGAACTCACTATAGCATGTTTTTGCCACAATTTTTTCAGAAATTTTTTTGGATGCTTACGATTCATTTCACACACTCTTGTTTAGCTCTCAGAGAACTAGATTTTCCCTTTGATTCACATTAGCTGAATTGTGTTCTGCAGAAAGTGAATAAGTGTTCTCTGATGTCAGTGACCAAGTTGTATATTTTTAAATATAGAAGTAATTCGGGAAAGAGAATAGCGCTGTTTATGACAGGTCATAAAAATTGCCTGCAAGCCAATTACAGAAATGGGCGGCGTATCCTCTGTTCTCAAAACTGAACGAAATAACATCTGTGTTGCAAATGTTAGTGACCAATCAGCAAGGAAGTATAAAGAAAATTTTTCCATTGAAAATCAAGGTAGTCTGTATCTGGTTCTCAAATCTAGTAATAGTGAATACTTTCTTCACAAGTTCGTATTGTAGGGTAAAAGTGCTTGTTTCGAAACCATAGTGCCATGATTTTTTAAAAGTAATAAACCTACAGATTTAAATTTTAATATGAATAAGAGACATGGGACTTTTTTTAATTTTGGCATTAAGAAATCTCTTACTGAAAGTGTTTGTGATGCAACAGATAGTGATTCATCCATCTCCAGCCTACAAAGCGATCTCCAGGATGTACAAAAGGAGGGGAAAACTACCACACGAGAAAAAATCTGCATTCGTTCGTAAGTACTTATAATAATATTATAAATTTTTGGTGATCAGAATGGGATATGTCAATGAAAATCAGCACAAATTAATTTAATGATATTGGTCTGAGGAAACTATAATATGCTACAAGATTTCATTAGCCCCAGTGATTGATAACTAATTTAAACTTAAATGTAATTTTATATTTGTCGACATGCCACATCGTATACATAAGTGTACTAATACTCTTTATGATTATGCCATAATTAATTATTAATACATTACAAAATAACCAAGGTGTTCCATGAAAATTTCAGGATTTGTGAAGTGTTCCGTCGTAGGAAAAATCTGGGAAATGATGCCCTAGAAGATAGAGCTGGACAGTGGACAAGGAGCTTCTGTTGGTTCCCCACATTCCTTACAGGTAAGAAGGTGAGTTCCTCCAAGTAATCTTGTATTTATTTTAATTGTGTTTAAACAATGCTTATAAAAAATACTTTAAAAATATTTACTTTTTTTTCTCCAAAAGTATTTCAAGTTTCTGTTGTTAACATTAACCCTTATATATATATATATAACATACTTATGCCTTTCTTGTATTTGTCGCAATCGTTGTTCCTGAACTTTTCTTGCATTTTCAGCATTCCTTTCTTCCAGTATTTTCTATTACAAGTTACAGAAATATATAATTTTAGACTTCATGATAATGGACTGTCCTAATGCTTTTAAAAGCAAATTAAAGTATACCTATACTACTCAAAAAAAGTGTCCACTCTAATAAAATGTTTATTCTTACAACAATTATACTTTATTGTATAGTTTATTCATAGTGGCAACTTACAGTGAAGTAGCTGCTCTTAATTGTCTAAAAAATAAAATAAATAATCACAAATGAACTAATGGACAAACAACTGCTCCATTCAGATGGGCATAATATGCATTGAAATCAAAAATTATATCCAGTATATGTTACTACACATAATATACAGTTATGGTGATATTGTGATACACCATTTCCATGGTGTATTTCCATAATAAAAACTCCAAGAAGAGCCTCTCTACATTTCTAAGTTGTAACATTATATTCATGTACAAATTACTGTTTGCAAGCATTTAGGTATAACACAGATGAAATTAGTGTTATACCCATGATATTTTTATTCATCTATGCTACTTGTTTACTGAATGAACTACTTACCAGTGATAAGACTTCCATACTGATTTCATCAGTAACAGCTTAACCAGCTTTACTATAGGTTATATATAACCAACTTACTTTCTCCAGTACATTGCAATTCTGAAGTTCCTCTCTAGTAAAAAAAAAAAAAAAAGGTCCACCCTCTATTCTTTTAAGAATCAATATTTAAGAGGAAACTTAAATATTGATTCTTAACCACACATTACAAAAGCTTTTGCAATGTGTGATTTTTTAGACTGAGAAGATTATGGTCCAGTAGTATTTTAATTCTGGTGTCACTTCTATGATTCCTCCCAATGCTCTAAGTTGCCGAATCAGTCATTCAAAATTACAACATTATCTTATAATTTGTTTTCAAAACACTCAGAATTCTTGACTATCCTTCTGGACAAAGTCATTTTTTTTTTTTTTTGTGGGGATGCATATCTGGGATTTATACAATATGAGCAGTTGCTCACCAGGGAAATGACACTAAAGCCAAAAGAGGAATTTGAAAAAAAGGACATGGTTGGCTGAGTTCAGACCCACAACTAAAAACTTATGAGTTCCAATCCCATATGAGAATGGACGTTTATAAATGTCTTTAAGGCCCAGTAAGAGACTAGCACTATGCTTGTTAATGCCATAAAATGGAAAGCTTGAGTTTGTTTCTCTAGGGTAGGGTTTCCAGTTTAGTAATGTGATTTGCTCATTGCTTTGTAGCATAGCATGTAAAAGAGATGGGGATGCAGTATGCATATTAAACATCCATTTTCTGCATTGGCAGGTGTATTTCTTTCCTTTTAACTTGGGTGTATTTGATGAAGCATATGGCAAACTATTCCAGGACATTTCTTGTGTGGAAGAACTGTACTTAAGTAAATTGTAACACCAATATATGATTGCTGATTTTTATTCATTATTAATCAAAAAGGCAATGATGCTAGGTAAGTGGAAGAATTTCTTTTGATTCCTGAAAAACTGAGTGGATGACTGCAATATTCAGCATATCGAAATTCAGTGAATAGAAACTAATCAGCCTCACTACTTTCACTTCAAAGTGAAACAAAAAAATTTTCATTTGTTGCTCAGTGTCATGCCAGTATTTCATTCAGATCAAGAGAATGAAAAATCAAACTGTGGAAGAAATGAATAGAAATCACAGTTTTGTTAACTTGGCAAGTAAGTAAGACTTGAGAATGATAATGGGGAGAGCATTCTGTAAGAGAGAAAACTTGCATTGCATTATAGTCTATTATTAGTTTAGAGAACTGACTACTATTACAATATTGGAAGGATTATCTGTAAGGAAGAGGTCAAGTACATTATGAAGGTGGTAAGGACACACACATACTCATTTTTTTTTTTTTAATCCCACCCACGAGATGGTGTAAATCGATAGTATGTTAGTGTTAGTACCATGTCCGGGCAAAGAGTTAAATATGGAAACCCTACTCCAGTGACCAAATGTGGAATTTTTCAAGCCACTTCAGGCCCCCAATAAGTGGGATGAGATTCATCTACCACCTCAAGACATTCACAAGCATCCATGTACCCAGATGTGCAAATGGAGAAGGAACTGAACAGTAAGCAGTTTAGTCAGAGTCAGTTGAGATGAGTGGAAATAGCCTTGATTCATTAAGAGAAAAAAAAAGAACGTTAGTGCATAATAACAAAAATCTGGTAAGTAAAGTTGAGTATAAAGAGAATGCTATTTGGTATGGTGACTCTAAGAAAAACCAAAAACCATCCAATGCTGAGCGGGTTATAACATCAAGTTTTCCTGGTGCAAAAATTAAATATATAATGCAAGCAATTGAAAAACAGAAAAGAAAAGTAAACAAGATCGTAACTGTAGTAGAGTAGACTCTAATGACTTAACTAGTGATAAGTTCAGTATAAGAGAGGACATGAAAGGGGTTGTTGGAAGAGGTGAGAGTGAAGAGTGAGAAAATGAAAATAGTAAGTATATTACTTCGATATGATAAAAATGAGAAGGGGCTATGATGGCAAATGATTTGATACATAGACTGTGTAGAAAGAATGGATGTGAGTTTTTGGATGTGGGTGGTGAGTTTGAGGGAAGATTCGATTTGCATAAGAGGGACAGCCTACACTTGAATGTGTTTGGCATCAGGAATCTTAAAAATTATTAATATAAGACCTAACATGGAGAGTCAGGGAAACTGAAGTCTGATGGAAGGAATCATGAGAATCTGTTTAGGAGGAACAATGTTAGATAACTGTGTTAATGAGGAGAATGGTTATTATTATTATGGAAATGATTAAGAAGAGAGAACAATTCTGTGTTCATCCAGTTCAGACCTATCCAGCATGTGAAGAATTTCTGCATAAGTAAATAACTAAATAAGAATAGTGATTTGCAAATTTTCAAACTGTGTTATGCAGACCACAGACAAGTTCATACAAAAGAGGATGCAGGTAATTTATGTCAGTAAACAAATGCCCAGTGTATCAGAAACAAAAGAGTAGAGTTTGTTGCTTTGGTTAATATAGTGGGACCTCATATTGTAGGTATTAGTGAGACCTGGCTATCACAAGCAGACATACTAACTGGTATTGAGTGCAAAGGGTACAGTATTTTTAGGAAGGATAGACAGAACAGGAAAGGAGGGTGCATGCTGCCAATGATATCCGATGACTTGAATCCAGTTAGAGTTAAGATCTATGATTGCAATACTAGTAACAGTTTTTCACATGGCAGTGAGTTTGAAGCCATTTGGTATGAGATGGAGTCTAACAAGATTAAATACATAGTGGGGTGTTGCTATAGACCTGGTGAATTGGTTGCTAGTGATGGGTATGAAAAGAGTAATCATAATGGGGGACTTTAATTACCTGAAAATTGATTAGGTAGCTATGAAACTGTATGAGAATGATGAAACTGAATTTATTGGGCTGTTGCAAGACAACTTTCTCAAGCAGAATGTGACAGAAGGAACTCGTGATCAAATAGTGTTAGATCTGGTTATAGTGTCAGAGGATGTTTCAGTTAAAGAAGTAACTATTCTGCCTCCGGTTGGTGACACTTGAAACAGTTTAAAAATATTCCGTTCAGAAAAAGTTACATGCTGAACTACAAAGCAGGAAATTATGACCATCCGAGAGGGTATGCTGGGTACTTTACCATGGTATCAGTTATTAGATGGGAAGGATATCCACAGTGTGTGGGAAGTGTTTAAAAAATACTTAAATTATATGATATCAGAATGTGGTGTCCCTAGAGCTCGAAGAATAAACATTGTAGGAATGAAATGAATATTGTGTGCATAAGGATGATGTCAGTTATGATAATTATAGGCAGCAGGCCAGATGAGTCACAAGTGTTGTATGGAAAGCTGCCTGAGTATGAAAATAAACTGGCTCTACAACTTAAAGACAAGCCAAAAAAATTCTAACTTTATGCTGCAAGTAAAAGAAAGAATGGATTTGAAAGAATAACTCTACTGAATGCAGATGGAATGTGGGTTACTGATGCAGAAGTGATTGCTCAACTAATGAGCAGCCATTTTGCTAAAAGCTATGAACCTGATATATGCAACATTGAACTCACTATTACCTCTTTACTGTAATGAGGAAACTCATGTGAATGAGGAGGAAGTACTAGAGCTATTGAACAAAATGAATAAGAATTCTGCAATAGGAACTGATGGGATATCTACATGGATGCTAAAAGGGTGTTCAGGTGAACTGGCTAATCCCTTGACTAGATTATATATTTTGAGTCTCAGAACAGGGAAGATTCCCAGGAGTGAAAAGAATGTATGGTAATCCCACTGCACAAGATTGGTATCAAGCCCAATGTATATAACTATTGACCAATCAGTATCTCAGGAGTGGTGGTGAAGATTTTGGAAAATTGGTTAGGGCTCACATTCAGAAATGGGCTGACAGTGAATCTCTGCTTTGCAATGAACAGCAGGGGTTTATTAATGAGAGGTCATGTTTAAGCAACTTGCTCACATTCTATAATAATGTTGCCAGTGAACTAGACAAGGGGAATGGATACACCATGATACTTTTGGATTTTGCTAAGGCTTTTGACAGAATACAGCATGGAAGACCGTTGCATAAATTGGAGAATATCGGTTTGGATTATAAAATATTAGTGTGGATAAGAGGATGGCTGACTGACAGATATCAAAAAGTGGTATATGGGGGATGTAAATATGCAAGACTAAAGGTAGCCAGTGGTGTATCACAAGGATCAGTGCTTGGTCCACTGTTATTCAGTCTCTGTACATTAATGATATTGGGAAGGATTTGGCAGGCAACATACAGCTATTTGTCAATGATGCAAAGATAGGCAGCATAATCAGGAATGCTACTGATTTGCAGTTGAATAGGCTGGAATTGTGGGCATGGGAAAATGAATGTCAGTAAATACAAAGCCATCATGCACTTTGGCATGATTAGATATCCAATGTTGTATTATATTGGTGGGACTATGCTTGAAGAAACTGATGAGGCTAGGGATCTTGGAGTTTTGGTAGATAGGCAGTTGAAGTTCAAGGATCATATAGTAAAAATTTTAAATACAACTCAGAGAATAATTGCAATGCTGAACCAAACCTTGACAAGTAAAGATAAGGAAGTCATTTTGCCTCTTTACAAGAGCTTGATAAGATCTCACTTGGATCATTGTGTGCAGGTCTGGTCTCCTGGTTTCTGTGGTGATTTTGATACAGTGGAGAGAGAGAGCAAAGAAGAGTGTCAAAAATTATATCAGGATTGTGGAATACTGATTATGAAGACAGATTGAGAATTTATAGGCTGCAGACACTAGCAAACAGGAGAAAGAGGAGTAATATGATTGAAAACTTGCAAACTTCTGAGAGAGTTATACAGAATTTCAGTAAATCGAATTTTTAATTTTTTGGAAGGTGGGGAAAGGATGTGAGGACATCCATGGAAGTTGAGAATGAATGCTGTCAAGAAGGAGGTTACAGCTAGATTTTTCTCTCATAGGGTAATGAATGACTGGAATGGATTGCCACTGGTGCAAACAGTATAGCCTCCCTTGATGAGTTCCTGCTCACCAGGAGGTCTTTCTTAATAATATATATGTTTCAAGGTTTAAATGAAGTCAGAAAATAAAGTGTCACTACTAGGCATTGAGAGAAACATAAATACAGATAAGACCACACAGAATGACAATCAGTTACTGCATCACAGTTTATTTCTAATACACATTCTTTTCTGTTGTGCATATTGAAATTGGATCTCAGCTACGTGAACAAATTTAAATTCAGAGTTAGCAAAAATGAAGATAGGCAATAGTGTAAGAAGTATCAGCAGAAAAGAAGTACAAATGGCAGAACAATTAGAAAAGTAGCATGCTGAAGTAACGAGTGATACTTATACAAAGATGAATAAAACAGATAAGATCCTGATAATAACTGTAAGCAGTTATATATCATAATAATATAACTACTTATAGTTATTATCAGGAAAAGAAAGTAGTAGCTAAAATAATCAATACTAAAAACGAAGATAAATATCTCAAATAGAACGTAATTTCATATTGAGGACAAATTTCAAAATGGAAAATTACACAATGAGACATTTGTGCCTATGGTCACATAGAAATTTCTACTAAGGAAAACAATTATGAAGAGTAAAAGCTATGGAGGAATGCTTTGGGTCATTAGAGAAGCAGATTAAAAAAAAAAAAAAAGGAAAAATCAGTCAGTGCTAGAGATCTACACAACAGAGTTAAAAATGAATATCAGACATATAAAAATTTTTTAAGAAAATCTGGAGGAAAAAAGCAAAGCTAAAAATAATGATAAGTACCTTTTTGATTTCTATTCAGAACATGGGGGGGGGGGGAGAGAACAAAAGGAAAAAGAAAAATCTTATTGATTATGATACTATTGATAGTATCTAGAGACTGATTCCAGACAGAAAAGTGTACAGGGAATTTCAAATAAAAAGTGATGACTGTTTAGTTTTAAGAAGGATAGATATCAATAATATACTGTAAAGAAAAATAACACAAAAGTGTAAAAATCAATCAAAGTCAAGCAGCTTTGATTGTGAACAAAATCTGAAGAAACACTGACTGACTCAGCCAGGAAGTCATGTGATGAAGCTGTTCACAAAGAGAAAATATAAACTTCATGGTGGAGACTAAAGAAGTTAAATAAGCAATCACAGAGGGGGAAAAAATCATCAAAGTTCACAGAGAGTAAGAGAGGGAAAAAATAAATAGAATAATAAGAAAACTAAATATATAAAATAGCTATAAAAGTTATGGAAAGCATTTGGTAAGAATACAGAAGATAAATACCAAAAATGTGGCAAAATATTATTATTATATGGGTATCTAAATAGCATCAGAAGATTCATCACGGGAGACCCATTATTCATACAATATCTATCATACCTTTCCTTTTGTTCATTGAAAAAGTACTCACAACTACCTCTAGCAACCCATTCCACCCATTAACACATCCCTTTCCCTGCCCAACCAAAAAATCTAATCTTTGCTAACCACACTCTTACACAATTTCCATGGGTAACCTCTTGTTCTCTTCCTTCCTGCCATGTGCTGAAAAAAAACCTTCAGTGTCAATCCTATAAAACCCCTTTAAATAACTTATACACTTTTATCAAGTCACCTCTTTTTTTTTTCATCCCATGAAATCACCTAGATTCCATTGTGAAGAAGTAGTGGATAGGATGCAGAGGCAAGTGATAAAGATGCAGCAGGTCTATGGAATGTTCTGCAAGGGAATAAGTTGAAGGTCTATTGGCTTCGAACACTAGCTGATATGCAATCAGCTTTGTAGGTACTCTATGGTCTTATTAAAGTTTTATAAAGGGGAACAATAACCTCCCTGCTTATCAGTGTGTTCTTCAACAACCACATAATCTGATGTGCTGTTTTGGTTATCTTTGCAATATGCTCTCTAAACTTCAACATCCTATCTACAATTACCTCCAAGTACCTTGCCTCATCAGTTAAATGTAGTTTAGCTCCATCAACAGAGTACATAGTAGTGATCTCTTCTTCCCAAAGTGCATCACCTTACACTTGGCCACATTTAACTATTTTGAGAACCATTTACCTTTGCCCATACTGTGAGTCTATTTAAGTCATCCTGCAAGATCTCTACATCATCTTCATTTATTATCATTGTTCTTCCTGGTTATGCATCATCAGAAAACAAATGAATATTTCCCATTAAACCATTTCCTATATCAAATGATGTACAAAATTAAATGGAGGACCAAGTATAGAGCCTTGTAGTACACCATTAGTTACTTGCCTTCTCCTGAACTTAATTCATCCATAAACCACTCTTTGATATCTGTCCATCAGTCATGTGATTTCAATAGCCTGTGAAATACAGGCTACTGAAAAAACTTAGAACTGGAGAAAAGAGTACAATAAAAGAAATTTGATATGATAAGTGACATAAAAGCTGAAGATAAAGAAATTATATATATCTCAGAAATGAGATGAGCAGTGACAGAACAGTAGTATAAGGTATTCAAGAAGAATGAAGTCAAGGGTACATATTAAATATCTGAAGTAGGACATTGGAAACATAATGTTGAAAGCAAGTTGAAATACATGATATTCAATAATGAGAATGAAGGTATAAAAGTTTTGGTATTGCAATGATACCTATCCATAAAAAGAGAAATGAAACTGAATGTGAAAATTACAGGAGAATTTCACTAGTATCTCAGGTAAAATATAGCAAGCATACTCAAGAAGAGACTAAAAAAAAAAATGTGGAAGATATGGAGAAGAACAAGTCAAGTTTAGGCTAAACAGAGATTGTCAAGATCAAATCTTCACTTTAAGACGAATATGAAAATTTATGGGAATATAAGAGGAATCTGGATTTAAGTTTTGAGACAAATGTGGCCTAATGTCACCACAGCAAACTCATAGAGACCATAGAAATGGTTTCTTACAGTGGTTAGAATGCTATAGTAAATTTCCTTTAGAACAGCATCCTGAGAATTAGTAGGCTGTACTATTCGATATTGGTTGAGACTTTTGTTATAGTGAAATTTGATTGTAGTTGAAAAATCATAAGAATATCACAGAAATTTCTATTTAAGTTTTTTATATATTAAAAAAAAAAGAAAGAAAAGAGAAAGAAGCATATGATAAGGTACCAAGAGAAACGTTATTCAAATACTACAGTTGTGAAGTAAATGGAATATTATACATCTTATATAATATCATCTATATGGATTATATTATGAAAGAAAGTGGCATTAAACAGGATATGAAAATTGGATATATTCAGCTCAGCCTTTTATGCAGATAATAATATATTGTACTCTTTAAATAAGTCCAGTACAGATCTTCAGAAATGTTAACTAAACTGAGTTAATTGTTATAATTTTAGCATGAAAACCAGAGATAATAAATTTATATGAAATAAAAGAATTTAACCAAAACTGTCAACAAGCACTACTATTATTATTATTATGGAATACTGCATGGAGTACTTAGACTCATCAAGGGAGGCCCTAAACATCATGCCAAGCATTATCCATCATTTGTGAAGTATCTATCATACTTTGCTTTGAACT
Source organism: Typopeltis vanoorti (assembly GCF_054136105.1). Taxonomy (NCBI): domain Eukaryota; kingdom Metazoa; phylum Arthropoda; class Arachnida; order Uropygi; family Thelyphonidae; genus Typopeltis; species Typopeltis vanoorti. Next base: position 143,056,255 of record NC_143551.1, read on the forward strand.
CATTCACAGTCATGACACTCACAACAGACTCTGGCAACCTATTCCACTCATTCACCAGTCTCCAAGCTAAAAATTGAGTCTTCCCACACCTTTACTTAATTTCCAAGGATGGCCCCTAGTTCTCCACTGCCAGAGCTATTTTGAAAAATTTCTTCTGTATTAATCTGGTAAAAACCCTTCAGTAATTTGTATCTAAATTATATCACTCCTTTTCCACCTGTCAACCAATTTCTGTAAGCCACAAATCTTCAACCTGTCACATGGTATATCCCACAGACTTGACACAATCTTCGTCACTCGCCTCTGGATCCTCTCCACCTCCTCCTCATCTCCAAGAAAGCAAGGTGATCAGATATGCACATAGTAGTCAAGATAGGGTCTTATAAGGCTCTATAAAGAGGTATAATAACCTGCTCATCAGGGTATTCTTCAGTAAATAAATAATTTGATGAGCTGCTTTAGTCACTTTTGCAATATGCTCTCTCTAAATTTTAATTCCCTAACCACTCCCAAATCCCTGGCTTCACCAATTTCCGGGAGAATAGTTCTATCAATGTAATAACACAGCAGGTAATCTTACACTTTGCCACATTAAACTGCCATCAACCACCATCTTATCCACTTCACCATCTTTATATCCATTCCTGTGTGCTGCAATTTACTAATTAGAATTCCATACAGTATCCTGCATGGAATTCTATTTCAAAAAGCTTTTGAAAAATTCAGCAGTATCTATAAACCCATTGCCTTTATCCAACTCGCCTGTCATGTATTACAAGAAAGCCAATGTTTAAGCCAATTTAGCTTAGAGATCTGAGAAATGGGTTAGAAAGACAAGATGATCAAAAAGATTTGACACCACAAATATGAGTTTTTTAAAAAAAATCAGAAGAGTGAATAGATGATGTCAATGAGAATCATGTGAAAAATGATGATATAAGGAAGGAGCACAGCTAATACAAGGTGCTATAGGTACTTAATCAAAATGCAATAGGAAAGAATAGCAAAACAAACATCTGATAACAAGAAAAAGATCCCTAGGTAGAGGAAAAGATGGGACTGATGCAATAAGAAATGTCTTAGAAGTTCAATACATTTGGCAATAATGGAGTCATTGACAAATGACAGACTAATTTGGATGAATACTAATGATAGAAAGTTAGTAATAACATAATCATGGAGTACTATCATAGCATCCTGTACAACTTTTAAGTACATATTAGAACTTTGATGATGATTTTGACAAAATGAGATGAAATGTTGAGATTATTAATAGCTAATAAATTAGTTATCTCAAAACTAAATGCACTGAAATTGCCATAAAGCTCAGCAAGGAAAAAAAAAGTATTTATTTATTTCACAGTTTTACAAAAAATGGCACAGCCTTTTTTGACATTTAACTATTTTGAGAATTTTTGCTACTTACTCTATATGCCTGAACCCTTCTGTCTCTTTTCCGAACAAAGGAAACCAATTGCTGAAAATTAATATTTTATTATTAATTTTAAGAAAGGCTGAAAAACTTTGAAAATACACTAAAATTTATGCACCCAATGTAAAATATTTTAAATAAAGATACATCTATAGACTAAGGAAAATTATGCTAAGACACCGCGTTTATAAAAGCCATTACAATACAATACAATACCATGGTAAGGATGGTATATGCGATATGAATCATTTCATTAATGATTCCTAATGCCTTTCTTTTTGAAGATTTTTTTTTTTTTTTTTTTTTTTTTTTAATGTGGCTTCTCCACCCACAAAATGTTATAAACCTAGAGTACCTTAAAATCATGGGTGAACTAAGTTTTAGATATAATAGATTTAGTTTAATCCTTTATCCCAGTGAGAGCAAACAAAGTTTGCGCCTGAAAATATCTTCAGGACTAAATATAGTGTTGTACTATCTTATCCAGTAAGTAGTGCAACACCAAGGCAACTCGTGGCAAAGGTGGAGCAAGCTACCAGGCACTTCTAACCCAGTATCTCCCATAATGCAAAACACATTTCCTATGTGGATATGTATACTGTTATGCATTAAAGGGATTGGCCATCTACCCAGACTAGTTTCGACCTTTATTGAGGTCTCTTCAGTGGGAGCCAGGCCCAGAGCTGGAGATACCAGGCAGAAGCAGTAGCAAGTCATCTGTGCCTATGGGAGTTGCCAAAAGGTTTATCACCTTTTTTTAAAAATTACTCTGGATTTAGAGAAAGATGTTGAAAATTTATTTATCACTAGGTTAGACTATAATAGATTTAGTTTAATCCTTTATCCCAGTGAGAGCAAACAAAGTTTGCGCCTGAAAATATCTTCAGGACTAAATATAGTGTTGTACTATCTTATCCAGTAAGTAGTGCAACACCAAGGCAACTCGTGTTGCACTACTTACTGGATAAGATAGTACAACACTATATTTAGTCCTGAAGATATTTTCAGGCGCAAACTTTGTTTGCTCTCACTGGGATAAAGGATTAAACTAAATCTATTATAGTCTAACCTAGTGATAAATAAATTTTCAACATAAGTTTTAGATATAATTCAGAAACCCTGCTCTAGAGACAAAACATGGAACTTTTTTTCAAGTCATCCCAAGCCTTCAATAAGCACGGTGGTGGATCTAGTATTGGATGATGAATTTCATCTACCACCAAAAAACATTCACAAACATTCACTGCTCACAGTGAGATTTGAATCCATAACCTTGTGAGTGAAGAGCAGAAATGCAATCCAATCATCATATTTTATAATATATAAAACAATATGGGGTTGCTTAAGGGTCAAAGCCAAATAACTAGGAGGTAACCTTCACTTTTCCTTTTGGAAATGCAGAGAACTGACTGGGGATTCTGACCTAACGTCCAATCCTCACCTTCATGCAGTGTGCCCCACTAGTAAGTATCTACTGGGTACTGAATGAATGAGGTTCAATACCCAGTCTATCCAAATCATCCTGCAAAATTTTATTATTTGTATGAACTACTGCTCTACCCAATTTTGCATCCTTGTAAAAAAACTGAATTGTTCCTCTCAGATCCTTTCCAATATGAAACTTATATTGGCTTGAACAAACGTAAATGATGATTTTTCATGCTGACTGGCATATCACCCAGTTAAACCACCAGGTGTTTTCGTCAAAGAACCAAGGTGAAGTGAAAAGTCAACTACTGGAACAAGCTCCAACTCACATCTAGAAGAACTGAAGATAGGAACCATCAATATAAGGAGTATTAATGGAAAGGAATTCGAACTTGCAGAGGAATTGAAAAAGTACCATGTGGACATAATTGGCATTACTGAGAAAAAGAAGAAAATAGGTGAGATCTTACTAAATAACATGTATAGAATGTTATTTTCAGGCAACAATGATTAAGGAAAGAAAGGAGTAGCAATAGCATCCAACACCAAACATGAAGATAAACTTCTTGATTGGAAGGCAGTTTCAAGTAGTTATGTGGGCAAACTTCAAAATGGGAAAATGACAATGAAACTTATTTGTGCCTATGAAAATATATAAGAAATTCTAATGACTCAGAAAATTTCTGAGTCATTAGAACAGGCAGCTGACATAAAGAAAATGAAAAAGGTGGTCCTTGTTGGAGATCTGAACAGCAGAGTTGAAAATGAATCCTATCAGGCATATAGGAACATTTTGGGAAAATTTGAAGAAAAGGGCAAACTAATAATAATGGTAAGTATTTACTGGAATTCTTCTCAGGGCATGGTCTAGTCATTACTAACACCATGTTTCAACATAAAGATGTGCACAACTTTACATGGAGAGAAAACATAAGAAATAAGAAAAGTCTCATTGACCACATCATTGTTGATAGTAATATCATCAAGCTGGTTCAGGGCACAGAGTGTACAGAGGATTTGAAATTGGAAGTGACCAATACTTAGTACTAAGCAGGATAAAAATTGATACCACACTGAAAATGCATGAAAATTTTAAAGAGAAAATTGAGCAGCATTTACAGGTAAATTGTAGACTCGACTATACAAAGATTATTGAAGAAAAAAATGAAGCAAATCGAAAGAACCAAACCTTGGAGTCTCTGTGGCAAACTCTAAAGGAGACATTGACTGATTCAGCTAGGGAGGTATGTGGTAAGGTGTCTGCAAGGATAGAAAAATAGGAACACCATGACACAAGAAGTTAAAGAAACAGTCCTGGAAAAGAAGGTTCCCAGCAAATAAGTGGGCAAGTGCTTTAAAATAATACAGAGCAAAATGTAAGAGAGCTATGTGTAAAAGTAGCTAAACAAAAATCATGGTAAGACTTTGGTAAGAGTATGGAAAATAAATATCAGAAAGGTGGCAAAATGTACTGGAGGCTATTGAAGAAGCTAAGAAATGGAGGAAAGAGTACTGTAAAAGGAATTAAAGATGATAAAGGCAACATGAAAACTAAACACAAGGATATCCTTGATGTCTGAAGTAATTAATTTGAAAAACTGCTAAATGAACCAAGCAGTGACAGAACTCTACTAGAAAATTTTCACGAGGAATGCAAAGAAGATTATATATCAATACTTGAGGTAGAAAAAGCCATCAAAAACTTGAAACGCAGAAGGGCTGCAAGAGTAAATGACCAGAAATACTCAAATATGGTGATAAAAAAGTTTTGCAGTGACTACACTGCATAATCCAGAGGGCCTGGTCAGAAAGTCGAATTCCAGATGATTGGAGTAGAGCTGAATGTGAGAATTACAGAGGAATCTGCAAGCATACTTGAAAAGCAGTTGAGAAAGATTGTGGAAGAGAAACTTGAAGCTGGGTTCAGGCCAAATAGAGGTTGCCAAGATCAGATTTTCACTTGACAAATTGTTGAGAAATTATAGGAATAGGACAAGGTTCCCAGAGAAATTTTTTCAATTTTCTCTTCAAAACACTTCAATTGTATGAATGGAACATTCATACAAAGCAATACATAGTCTATATTTAAGTTGCAAGTCAGCAAGCAGTTAGAATTGAAGGAAATGCAGGAAGATGGTTTGATGTGAAATCAGCAGTAAGACAAGGATGCACATTATCTCCACTCTATATGGATCACATTATGAAAGAAAGTGGCATTAGACCTGATATTAGAAATGGAGATGTCAAACTTAGCACTCTCCTTTATGCAGATGCTAATGCAAGTTTCAGGGATTCTCTAACAAAATTGCATAACAGCTACAACACATTTGGCATGAAAATCAGCACCAAAAAGACCAAAGTTATAAAAATAGGTAGGCGCATAGAAAACTTCAACAGATTATGAATGGAGATCCTATAGAACAAGTAAAATATTTCAGCTATTTAGCACAGTTTTTAGTGAAGATAGCAGGTTAAATCTGGAAATAGACAACAGAATAAGCAAAAGTTGTATAGTGGGTAGCCAGCTGAATACATTTATATGGTTTTACCATATTAAGAGAATGTGCTAAAGAACTGATGGCTTTTCAATGGGAATCTGGCCATAGGAAAGGTGCCCAAGGAGTGGAAGGAGAGAAAGATTGTGCCATTGCATAGGGGTGGTGAAAAAAGGGAATGATTTTTATTCTACCTTGAAGGTACCCAGCTATTAAGCGACCGTCTGCATGGTTAGCCTAGTGGCTGTGCGCTTCGCAACCATATGACTGGGGAAGGAGTGTCCCAGGTTCAATTCCCGTCAAAGACGTGAGGAATTTGAGGATCTTCTTCAGCCATAACCAAGTTAGCCAGTCTTGGGCACGGGCAGTAGGGTTTTTTCTGCCACAAGCAGGCAAACCGGCCCCGTGAATACACACGGATCTACAGCCATAAATACTTAACCCCCCCATGAGGGGGCTAAACTCGCCCCAATAGGGACGGGGGAGAAAAAGGGAGGAAACTCCACACGAATAAATAAATAAAATTAAGTGACCACCAGTACAGATTCCATTGATGCAGATCAACAGGAGATCGATTCTCATACATCACCCATCACTGGACAAATGCCATGGAGAAATTTGGCGAATCCCAAGTGGTTGCACTTGATATCTCTAAAGCCTTTGACCGGGTCTGGCACAAAGGCTTACTAAGCACACTCCCATCATTTGGACTGTCTCAGGACTTCTGCAGATGGACTGCCAGCTTCCTCTCTGGACGCACACTATGTGTGTGATCGTAGATAGCTCCCTATCCTCTCACCATCCAATTAATGCTGGGGTCCCACAAGGTTCAGTTCTCTCACCGACCCTCTTCCTTCTGTATATCAATGACCTACTTCAGTTGACCTCCAATGCAAAACTGTGTATTGGGCGCACAATGCACTCCTCCCTTTCATTTGACCAACTCTACTCTACACAACTCACTTCAACCCACAGAGCATCAACCACCACTGCCTTTAATTCTGACCTCCAAGCCATTCTCCAATGAGGCTCAGATAACCTCGTCAACTTCAACACTAGTAAAACCCAGTTCTGTCTTTTATTTCTCACAAAAAAGAACCATTTTCTCCCAGCATTTTTTTTGAAAACACTCAAATTCACAGACAAGATGAGATTTCTCTTCTCGGAATTACACTGACATCAAGCCTCTCCTGGCATAAACACATCGCAACCATTGCATCCTCAGCTTCCAAAAAACTAGGTTTTCTCTTTCACTCAATACGTTACTTTGCCTCTAAACAGCTGTTAACCTTATACAAATTAAAAATCTGCCCAGCCATCAAATACTGCTCTCACATTTGGAGTGGGGCTCCTAAAAGCTCCCTCAAAATGCTTGACTCAATACAGAAGAGAGCAATTAGACTGAATTCCATAAATATTTCCATGGGAAATGTTCATCTGAAACAGCATCAATAATTCCCCCACTCTGTACTAAGTTCATTAAAACATATACAGCTGCTGCCAACATCCCTTCACAGTACATCTTGAAACCCACATAACAAGTTTCTTTTCCTCCACCTTCATCCCTGCTACTGCTGTACTGTGGAACAGTCTTCCCACTGATGTATTTCCCAAGGAATACAACATACAGGCTTTTAAATCAAATGTAAACAAGTTTTGTGATTTGGCAGGTGTAGTGGGGAAATCACAACTAACATATGGCTTGGATAGGACAGGCTATAGACCTAAAAATGAACTGTTGTGTTTGTTTGCAAATGCCAGAAGTATCAGAAATAAAGGGGATGAAATGGTTTCAGTGACTGAGTTTATTCGCCCCCAAAATCATTGGAATAAGTGAAACATGGTTGAATGAAGATGATATCGTAATGGGAATAGAAATGGAAGGGTACAGTATTTTTCATGAGGATAGAAAGGGCAGGAAGGGAGGGGGGAGTGCTACTGGGGAATAAGTCCACATAAGGAAGACATGAAAGGGGAAACAGTAGCAATGATTATGAGGCAGTGTGGTGTAATGTGGAGGTTGAGAGGAAGACATATTTAGTTGGATATTGGTATAGGCCTGGGAATGTGGAAGGTGGTGATGAAGAAATGTATAAACAACTTGGATTAGTGAACTTCCTTTGTTCACTAATCCAAGATTAGTGAACAAAGGAAGTTTGTTCACTAAACTTGGATTAGTGAACAAAGGGGTGTGCAGCAGCTAGGTTCTCATTCCTGCACCCTGTTATTTATTATTATTATTATGACAGGCGACTCCAGGGAGTCCTTAGACTCATCGAGGGAGGCCCTAAACATCATGTCCGCACATACTGTGAGAATGTCATATAGTTTTTCAACTATATGACATTCTCAGAGTATCTATCATACCTTGCTTTGAACTCACTCACTGTCATAGCACCCACAACACTCTGGCAGTTTTTTCCACTCATTTACCACTCCAAAAGTAAAGAACCCAGCTCTAACACCCTTGCTAACCACACTCTTTCCCAGCTTCCATAGGTGTCCCCTAGTTCTCCCACCACCAGTCCTGATCTCAAAAATATCCTCTGAATTAATCCTATGGAAACCCTTTAGCAATTTGTATGTCTCAATCATTTCTCCCCTTTTCTGCCTATCAACTAATTTCTACAACCCACAAATCTTCAACCTGTTCTCATAAGGTTCATTCCATAGACCTGCTATCATCTTGGTCACTCGCTTCTGGATCCTCTCCACCTCCTCCCCATCAAGATGAAACCTAGGTGACCAAATCTGGACACAATAGTTGAGATGAGGTCTTATCAAGGCCCGGTACAATAACTTGCTTGTCTCTGCTCGTCAAAGTATTTTTCAACAACCAAGTGAGTTGATGAGCTGATTTAGCCACTTTTGCAATGTGCCCCCCTAAACTTCATCTCCCTATCCACCAACACTCCCAAGTCCCTGGCCTCATCAATCTCCTGGAGTACAGTTCCACCAATGTGGTATACTGCTGCTAATCTTTTCACCCCAAAATGCATAACCTTACATTTTGTCACATTAAATTGACATCCATTCTCCTTAGCCCAGAACTCCAATCTATTCAAGTCATCCTGCAAGATTTTGACATCTTCTGCATTCACTATAGCCCTATCCCAACTTTGCATCATCAGCGAACAAATGAACTGTTCCTCTTAGATCCTTCCCTATATCGTTAATGAACAAATTAAACAGCGGTGGTCCAAGAACAGAACCCTGCGCCACACCACTAGTCACAGGCTGTCTTTTGGACTCTACTCCTGAATAAACTACTCTCTGATATCTCTCCATCAACCACCCACCTATCATCCATCTCACCAACCCTATATCCATTCCCATATATTGTAGTTTACGGATTAGAATTCCATGTGGTATCCTGTTAAATGCCTTAGCCAGGTCCAGCAGTATCACTGTAAACAATCACTGTAACAGTGCCCTAATGGGCACTGTTAGTACCCATTAGGGGAAGCTAAAGCTGCTATCAACCAAATGCAAGTGATCGAACTAAAATGCTCTCAAATTTCTGCCCTAAAGGATCCTACCTGGGGCCAGGCCTAAAAATAGTATAATTTAATATTGAAGGTTTCTCCAGTGTCAAGCAAGATCGCATTGCAAATATTTGCAGAAATAATGACTGCGATGTGCTCTGCCTTCAAGAAACTCACAGCGGAGCAGGTGCTGCAAGACCTTACATTCGTGGCATGAAACTCATCAAAGAAATACCCCACGATAAATATGGTAGTGCAATATTTACAAAAGAGAACTTGATCCCATCGTCCATTGACTCAATGAACACAAACATTGAGATTATTACAATCACATTTAAAAATATCTCAATCACCTCAGTCTATAAACCATCAGAAGAAGCTTTTTCCTTTCCTGACATCCTCCTCAATAATAATGTATACGTGACTAATGTTGTATTAGGTAACTTTAACAGCCGTAGTGTTAACTGGGGTTACACAAAGTCCAACGAAGATGGAGAACTTGTTGAAAAATGGGCTGAAAACCTTTCTCTAAACCTGATACATAATCCAAAACTCCCTGCTTCTTTCAACAGTGGCAGATGGAAATGAGGCTATAACCCTGACCTCATATTTCTTAGCTCAAAAATATCCAACATTTGTGTTAAAAAGATCTTAAATCTGATTCCACATACTCAACACAGACCTATAATGCTTCAATTCAACCCAGCAATTATACTTAACACAGTCCCTTACAGATGACGATTTAATTTCCAAAAAGCTAATTGAAAGGGTTTCATGGAACATCTTGACCACTCCATAGAATGAGTCCCACCAAACCCTGAAGAGTATCCTGAATTCAAAAAAAAATAATGAGGAAAATCTCCACCAAACACATCCCCCGAGGATGCCGCACAAACTACATTCCAGCTCTTTCCAGTGACATACAAGCCCAGTATGCTGATTACTTACAACTTTACAACACCAACCCCTTCTCAGAAGTGACTATTCGAATTAAAGGCACCCCCCCCTTTAATTCGAAGATCTGCATTCTCAGCTGATGAAAGAAGCAGACAAATGAATGATGAACGCTACCCACTATTCGGCCAAACCACAGTGCCACAAAGACTAAGATCCCGACATAGCTTCCTAGCAACTCTTGAATCACCTAAAAACCTCCCAGAGACAAGACATCAACAATGGCTTGCACTGTATCCTGAAAATAATACTGGTATTCCAATAGCCGAACATCTTCCATGTGGTGCCCACTTGCACTGGAATACTTGGAAAAGTCTCAACAGACTGTGAACGACAGGACGCTGCAAACAAAACCTCATCAAATGGAGCTACCTCACTGATCCAGACAATTGTGATTGTGGGACAACCCAGTCCATAGAACACCTTCTTGCTTGCCCCTTTCTTCCATCACCTTGCACAAAAGAGGACCTTATATTCTGCACAGAAAGAGCAGTTGATTGTGCAAGATACTGGAGGAACATCTGACCACGTTTATTGTATATAAGTTATGTATAATTTCCTTTTTTTTCATATTTAATTATTAATTCCCTGTATAATTCACCTACCAAATCTAAGCTGATCTCATTGTAATGTATCCTAATTTGGTGTAAATCATTTTGTACCACCTACTTACTACTGTACTACTTGTGTTTGGATACGAAATAAATAAGTGAACAAAGGTAATTATTATGGGTGATTTTAATAATGATGGTATAGATTGGAATGAAGAGTGAATTTCTTGAGTTCTTGAGAGATAACTATCTCAGGCAGCATGTAAAGGAAGGCACGCAAGGATCAAGAGTTCTAGATCTGATAAACATTTCATCAGAGGATGTAATTGTTAGAGGGGTTTCACATTTTCCTCCAATTGGTGAAAGAGATCATGAATGAGGAGTTGAGTGGTAAGGAAATAAATACTGCATGTGAACTCACAAAGAAATACATAACAGCATCAATATACAAATGTATCCCAGAGGCCAAATGGCTGAATAAGGTAGGTCTAAAATGGATGAATGTGGAGCTTAAGCATGAAATCTAGAAAAAGAAAGTACTTTGGAGGAAGTACAAGATGAATAATGGTAATCAGTCACATGAATATAAAGAACAAGCCAGGAGAGTGACTCAGTTAGTAAGAAAAACAAAACTAGAGTATGAGCAGAAATTGGCAAATCAGGATAAGAAAAACCCTAGAGAGTTTTTTTAGATATGTGGTAAGTAGAAGGAAGAATGATCATCGAAAGATGAAGTTAAGGGATGAAAGTGATAGAATGGTAACTACTGCAGAAGATATTGTTAAGGTATTCAGTGATCAATTTATAAGTGTGTTTCATCCTGATCAGGGTGGAATCATGAGAAACTTAAGTGTAGAGGACATAGGAGTGGATAGCTTAATTGTGAGTGAGCAGGAGGTATTTAAGGAAATAAATAACCTTGATATTAATAAGGCGACAGGATTTGATGACATATCACCATGCATCTTAAGGGAATGTTCCAGGGAGCTGGCAGTAGCACTGGCATTCCTATTTAATAAGAGTTTTGCAACATCAAAAGTTCAAGAGAATGGAAGGAGGATAAAATTATTCCACTGCATAAAGGCAGTGATAAGGCTGTAGCTTCAAATTATAGGCCAGTCTGTATATCTGGAGTTGTGACGGTCTTGGAGAGATTGGTGAGAAGTAGGATACAGAAATGGGTTGATAACAGCAGTATTCTCTGAGGTTATCAGCATGGGTTTGTTAAAGGGAGATCATGTTTCATTAACTTATGTACTATAACAAGGTGACAAATACCTTGGACAGAGGAGATGCATATATAGTGGTGTACTTGGATTTTGCAAAGGCTTTTGATAGATTGCCACATGACAAGCTCTTAAATAAATTGAAACAGATAGGACTGGATAAAAGACTTCTGTGTTGGATCAGTGACTGGCTGTCAGATAGGTATCAGAAAGTTGTATATGGGGGGGGAGGGGGTGCAGTATCTCGAAAGAGAAAGGTCACCACTGGTGTGCCAAAGGGATCAGTTTTGGGGCCATTGTTGTTCAATTTGTATGTTAATGATATTGGGTCGGGTTTAACTAGTGATAATCCAGCTGTTTGCAGATGATGCAAAACTGGGGAGAGCAATGCACAGTCAGCCTGATGTTAATGCCTTACAAGAGGACTTGAACAGATTGCATGAATGGGAAGGTAAGTTGAACTGTCAGTTCAACCTTGCCAAGTGTAAGGTTTGAGATTTGGTAAGCAACGATGGGATGCAAAGTATACGTTTGGTGGGGAAACTAACAGAAGTAGAGGAGATGAGAGATCTAGGAGTGATGGTGGACAAGGACCTGAAATTCAGGGGCCACATTGCACAAGTTGTGAAGACATCACATCGAATAATGGCAATGATGCGGAGAACCCTGACATGCATAAATAGAGTTATGATTCCATTGTATAAGGCCTTGATCAGGCCTGATATGGATTATTGTGCACAGATTTGGTTGCCGACGAGGATATGTTGGAAAGGGTACAGAGAAACTTCACAAAGGTAGTCAGTGGTCTTTGGAATGTGAAGTACGAGGACAGATTAAAAGAATGTAAGTTGCAGAGCCTCGTAAATAGAAGGAAGGGAGGGGGGGGATATGATTGAGACATATAAGCTGGTTAGGCGTTGTTATCAGGTAGACATGGAAGAGATTTTTCATAGAATGGGAGAGGAGTGGAACAAGAGGCCATTGCTGGAAACTGTATAAGGAGGGTGTGAGCAAAGGAGTGAGAAGCAGGTTCTTTGCATGGAGAGTGGCTGGTGAGTGAAATGCATTGCCTGAGTGTTTTGTGGATGTGGACGCATTGAATCAGTTTAAGACGTGGTTGGATGAGCATTGTATGCAATAGTGAGTACCTCCCACAATAAGTCTCTGACTCCATGGAGGTCAAATGTTGATAATAATGATAATAATAATAAGAAGAAAAATTTCATTGCCTATGTTATTGTTGATAGTAATATCTTCATGCTGGTTCAGAACACAAGAGTATACAGTGATTTGAAATAGGAAGTAATGAAAATTTAGCTTTGAGCAGGATAAAAATTAAATGTCATAAAAAAAGAATCCAAGTTGAGCAGTCTTCAGAGGTGAACTACAGACTCAAATACACAAATATTCAAGCAAAAATGAAAGAGTTTAAAAACAAGAAGCAAATCTTGAATTTGTAGATTCAGTGGCAGATCCTGAAAAAACATCGCCTAGTTCATCTAAGGAAGCATGTGCTAAAGTTGTGTGCAAGAATAGAAAAATTAAAATCTCCATGGTAGACTCAAGAAGTTAAAGAGGCAATCAAGGCAAAGAAAGCATACAAAAAGTTTCTGGAAAGTAAGTCAGTATGTTCTCTGAGAGAATACAGAGAAGCTTGTAAGAAAGTGACACACTGTTTAAAACTTGCTAAACAAAGCCAATGAAAAATTTTGGTAAGAATGTAGAAATAAACATCATGAAGGCAGCAAAATATTTTCTTGGGGGCTATTAAAATAAGCTTAGAAATAGAGGAAAGAGTACTGTAAAAGGATTCAGAAATGACACAAAAACTGAAAATTACGATATTCTAGATGTCTGGAGTAACTGCTTTGAAAGATTAGATTCCAAAGTAATTACTACTCAAAGTAATTATTAGGATAGGTATGAGAGTTTAACTAGACAAAGCAGAAAACTGACAGTGATATATAAAGGCACAGATGAAAATCAATTGGCCATAACCAAGAATGGATGGAGGAGAAACTCCAAGTAGCTTTGATCTTGATCCTGGAAAGAAAAGGCATAAACTAATTTGCATAAAATGAAAGAAAAAGATTAAAAAAACTGAGAGATGTGGAAAGAAACAGAATTAGCTACATAAGACAAGAGTAAATTGAGGATGGATCTTGGCCTTATGTGCCATGGGGCCTGAAGAGGATAGGTAAGTTATCTATGAACTTCACTTCAAACACTCAGAATTCAACTTTCTGAATTATGCAATGTGGCAACTGTAAAACTTTTGTAAGTCCACATTTGAGCATTTTTAGTTGAATATCATCTTTTCCAGATGCTATCCCATATTTCTGATTGCTTTTTTAAATGAAGTATTAATATACGTAGGCTGTTCAATAAGTTATAAGACTATATTTATATAGAAAACAGATTACCTTTAATCATCATCATTTACATGGTCTTTTTTGAAGTAACTACCGTGAGACGCAATGCATTTGTCCCAACGTTGTGTACACTTCTTAAACACTGTGAAAGTGCGTTTTTTGAGAGTTCTTTCAAAACCGCCACTGCAACTTTTACACATGCTTTGTTGCTTTCGAAATGGCGGCCTCTTAGTGGTTTCTTGAGCTGAGGAAACAGCCAGAAATCGCACAGTGCGAGATCAGGACTGTATGGAGGGTGTGGCAGGATATCTATGTTGTTCTTCTGCAAAACATCCACTACACCACCAGCAATATGTGGCCTTGCATTATCGTGGTGCAATAAGAAGCCATTCTTCAGCAATGGACACTTCCTTTTGACGTGCTGTACCATTGTCCGTATAACATCCGCATAGTATGAGCCGTTTACAGTATTCCTGGGTTCTACAGCGTGTTGGTAAACAATGCCTTTGTAGTCAAAAAACCTTATGGTCCTAACTTTACCAGCCGATTTTACATTTTTTGCTTTCTTGGGTGTTAGGCGAAGACGGATGCTTCCATTCACTGCTTTGTTGTTTCATTGGAGGGTCATAGTAATACAACCAAGCTTCATCTGCTGTAATGATGCATTTTAAGAAGTTGTCGCCTTCTTGTTCCAGTCTTTCTTTCCATTCTGTGCACACATCCATTCGATGCTGCATTTGCTCCAGTGTCAAGAGTTTGGGAATCCATCGGATGCAAACACATTTCAGTCCCAAATGTTCAGCCATGATTGAGTGAACACTTCCCACAGAAATATTCAGGACAACATGCAGCTGGCATACTGTAATTCTGTGATCCTCCTTGATGATAATCACTGCTGTGTTGATCATTGTTTCTGTGATGGATGTTGAAGGTCTTCTTTCACGTTCAAGATCTTCCACATTTTGCCTTCCTTCCTTCCTTAAAAGTTTCATGCCAGCAAAAAACACTTGTCCTCGACATTGCTTCATCGTGGAAAGGTTCGCGTCATGTTAAAAGTGTCTGATGCCGATTCTTGCAAACGCACACAAAATTTAATCGCATAACACTGTTCCAAGGATGCTTCCATTTCGATGACTGGTCGCAGCTCGCGTTTAGTCACGTGACACTGGCACATCAGCCCGTATATGCCATCTATCAATCGCTTTTGTTAATACAGACAGCAACATTTCTTTATTCCACAGAAATTAATATTGTGATAAGTGGTTTTGCAACAGTAAAATTAGTCTTATTACTTATTGAACAGCCCTCATATATACACGCACCTATCCCCTTGTGAATATTTTCTACTACATTTTGTCACTGCTTATGTCATATAACAATCTTTAAATTTACTCCAGACATTCAGAATATTTTTATCTTCAATTTTTGTCACTATATCATCTCTGATTCCTTCACTTACTCTTCCTTTCCTCTATTTCTAAGCTTTTTTCCCCATAGGTCCCATAACATTTTACTACCTTTATGATATTTATCTTCCATATGCTTACCCAAGTCTTCTTGTGGCATTTAGCCACTTTTGATATGTTTTTTTCTTTTCAGAACCTTAAAAAGTTTGCCTTAAAAAAACACCAGAGATCCTTTTTTCCCCTCTTTTATAACAAGAATAAAAATTCATCTACAACATTAATGTGTGACTAGTTGACAAAATGGATAATGTTTCTATTCACTAATCTGCAAGTTATGGGCTTGTATTTCACTGAGGCAAAGATATCTATGAATATCTTCACAGTTGCTTACTATAGCAAACTCATAGATACTATAGGAATAGTTGGTTATAATGGACTTTGGCTGAGATGTTTCGGTAGTTTTAGTGAGAGAGTTTTTTATATCATGTTTGGTTGGTGAGAGTTGACATAGATGCTTACTGAAGGACTTAAATGGATTGAAAAAGTTCTATGTTTGGTTTCTAGAGATTATCAATCATTCATTTCTCAGTCCATCCCTGGTACTAATATTCTTCTTCTTCCTTCTAAGTCGTACCCGGTCCCAAGGATAAAGTGACTAGATCTATGCCTCCTGGTATATTCTATGACTGAAGCTGTGTGCGTTCACGGGGGCTGGTTTGCCTTCTTGTGGGAGGAAAATCCCCAGATAAACTGGGGAGAAAAACCCTGCTGTTCACACCCAAGACCGGCTAACTTGGCTATGTCCAAGAAAGATCCTTAAGATCCTCACATTGGTGATGGGAACTGAACCCAGGACACTCCTTTCCCAGGTATATGGTTGCGAAGCCCATAGCCTAACCACACTAATATAGGTTTTTATAACCTCTCAAGTAGGATTATCCAAAAAAATAAAATAACTTACTAGTAAAGTTTTTTAAGAGAATTTAATAAAGTATCATTAATGAAAATTTGACTATAATAAAAAAAACTTATTTTTAACTTAAATATAAAGAGCTAATAAGCTTCATTTCGGCAACAAAAACATTATTTAAATTAAGGGGATATTAAATCCCACATTGTTTTAAAACCGAATAAGAAACTCAAAGATTGGAATCAGAGAGTTTCTTGCCGAATATAGTATAGTAAACTATAAAGTATCGGCGATCACTAAGCGTCCGCTAAATGCAAGTGGCCCAGCACGTAGTGCAATACCGGAAATCTCGCAGCAAAGTCGGTAAAGTTCTGATCACTATTCTTAGGTATTTACCATAATGTAAAAACACATTTCCTAGGAAATGTATGCTGTTATTACATTATGGTGGTGAGGTCACTACCCAGACCGGTTTCAGCCTTTTTTGAGGCTTCATCAGTGAGTAGCTAGACCGAGTTAATACCAAAGTGTATAGCAAAAAGAACTTTATACTCTGCTATACGAGTTTCCGAACAGGTGCAACCATTAAGTTACTTAAATATAAAGAGCTAATAAGCTTCATTTCGGCAACAAAAACATTATTTAAATTAAGGGGATATTAAATCCCACATTGTTTTAAAACCGAATAAGAAACTCAAAGATTGGAATCAGAGAGTTTCTTGCCGAATATAGTATAGTAAACTATAAAGTATCGGCGATCACTAAGCGTCCGCTAAATGCAAGTGGCCCAGCACGTAGTGCAATACCGGAAATCTCGCAGCAAAGTCGGTAAAGTTCTGATCACTATTCTTTTGTTGCCGAAATGAAGCTTATTAGCTCTTTATATTTAAGTAACTTAATGGTTGCACCTGTTCGGAAACTCGTATAGCAGAGTATAAAGTTCTTTTCGCTATACACTTTGGTATTAACTCTCTCTGATTCCAATCTTTGAGTTTCTTATTCGGTTTTAAAACAATGTGGGATTTAATATCCCCTTAATTTAAATACTTATTTAGCGGACGCTTAGTGATTGCCGATACTTTATAGTTTACTATACTATATTCGGCAAGAAACTCTCTGATTCCAATCTTTGAGTTTCTTATTCGGTTTTAAAACAATGTGGGATTTAATATCCCCTTAATTTAAATAATGTTTTTGTTGCCGAAATGAAGCTTATTAGCTCTTTATATTTAAGTAACTTAATGGTTGCACCTGTTCAGAAACTCGTATAGCAGAGTATAAAGTTCTTTTCGCTATACACTTTGGTATTAACTCGGTCTAGCTACTCACTGATGAAGCCTCAAAAAAGGCTGAAACCGGTCTGGGTAGTGACCTCACCACCATAATGTAATAACAGCATACATTTCCTAGGAAATGTGTTTTTACATTATGGTAAATACCTAAGAATAGTGATCAGAACTTTACCGACTTTGCTGCGAGATTTCCGGTATTGCACTACGTGCTGGGCCACTTGCATTTAGCGGACGCTTAGTGATCGCCGATACTTTATAGTTTACTATACTATATTCGGCAAGAAACTCTCCGATTCCAATCTTTGAGTTTCTTATTCGGTTTTAAAACAATGTGGGATTTAATATCCCCTTAATTTAAATACTTATTTTTAAGTTTCAAACATTGATACTTTTTTTATCTAGCCCCCCCCCCCCCTCAATACAAAATCTCTACATTCTATTTCAAGCATAAACAAAAATCATGTTCAGACAATACTCCTTTTCCTTCCAGCCACTAATAATTTACCTCATTTCACTTTAGCCACTTAGCACAATAAGCAAAACACATCATTTTAAACTTCAAGAATTAAAGAAATGCTCAGAAAATGGCACTGGATTTGGCATTGCATTAATGCAATATATCATAAAGTTTTTTTGCAGTATAAATAACACCAAGAGAGAAAAAAATATACATCTGTTAAACTCACCATGTTTTCTAGCCAGTATCATCAGAGCACAATTATAACTGTGATAGGCACAGCACTAAACTACGTAATGAAAAAAACAATTTAAACTGTAACTGGTAACAGAAATGATGTTATTACATGGCACCCTCTATGGGTCAGATAACCACAAAGTTATTTTAGAGAAGTCTGGCTATGAAGTATTAAAATGACAGTCTTCCAGATCTTTGGCATGTTAATGTAACCATACTTGCTGAGATTATGAGAGTGCCTCATAGCTGATTCTATAAATAGCCTCTCAGATCTATAATGACTTCTATGTAATAAAGATGCGCTCCTCCATCTAATTCTATGTGAAGTGAGTATCCGGTGCATGGTCTCCCTAACTTGCAATACAGATGATCATAGATATAATTTATGTTCTTCAAGGCAGATGTTAACTCATCTACAATCTGTCCACAGTAGGCCAAACTGCAGACACAAGGAACTTTATACACTCTGGCCAAGACTATTTGTTGAAATGACATAGCCCTTGAAACTGAGATCAGGGACCTCTGCAACATCTTTTTAGCAAATGGCTAAGCCCATATAAAATAGATAAAACACGGCATGCACCGTCTATCCTTCCGACACACAGGATCAAAGCAACACCATTCCATCCTATAAGTTAATGGTACATCAGAAAAAAATAGCTATAGTTCTCTGCAAATATAATTTCTATGCCACTTTCAAACCTTTCATTTAACTAGTTACCATCACCACATTCTTCTAAAGGTCAAATGCATCCTCTTGAACATCCTGGAGTGTATAAAGTTCTTTGTGCCTGGGTCCACTTTGTACAGACCGTACAAATATGATTTGTGTTAAGCCTTTGAAAAAAAAATTACTTATGCAATAATTTATATGGCAAGTTGGAATTGGCAGACTATGCACTGGATACTCCCTCACATAGGATCAGATGGAGGAAAATGTATCTTTATTATATAAAAGTCATTACAAGTCTGAGAGGCTATTTTTAGAATCAGCATCAGCTATGAAGCACTCTCCTAACTCAACAAGTATGGTTGCATTAATTTACCAAAGATCTGGAAGACTGTCATTTTAATACCTGATAGCCAGATTTCACTAAATTAACTTTGTTACTATCCAACCCATAGAGAGTGCCATGTAAGGACATTAGTTCTGTTGTCAGTTACAATTTAAATTGTTTCCCTCAATTACATAGTTTAGTGCTGTGTGCCTATCAACAGCACTAAACACAGCAGTTATAATTGCACTCAGATGATGGTGGTTAGAAAACCAGCAAAATATTAGTGAGTTTAATAAATATATATTTTTTTCTTTCTTGGTGTTGTTTATACAGTAAAACACTGTCATGAATCATCAACAACACCTAAGCCTTTCTATACATATATCATAACAAAAGCTAACTTTATTTGCAACAGAAATAATTAATTTTATTAGTTTACAGAAAATATTGGTTGTAACTGTGCTGTGAGTGCACAAGATCTCACAAAATATCATCATTAAATCTAATTAATTAACATCTAATTAGATAGGTAACAATATTGCAATTAATATTTTGTCTTTTCATGCTTTTAAATCCTTCAAAAACTAAATAAACAACATGAGACCATCCACAAAAAACTTAATTTTTTGCATAATGCAAAAATATTATTATTAATATAGGTTATTACTATATTTAAATAACTGATTATGTTGATGAAACTATTTAAACTAGTGGAAGAAGTGAAGCAAGAGAGAGCAAAGACTACATCTACTGCCAAGATATGGTAGAGGTAAGTTGAGGAGGTGGACAATGATTACAAATGAATTAATGTGTTGTGCAGAAGGAATGGTATGGAGTTTCTACACCTATGGACCGAATTTCATGAAGGAAAGGACTTATATAATACTGATGAGCTGCATTTAAAATGGATTCAGAGTTAGGTGTTTAAGAAAAGCTTTGTTCACTGAGTATTGAAGCACCAAGTAATGAAAATTAAAACTATTAGGGTGTGTGTGTGTGTGTGTGTGTGTGTGTGTAGAGACATCAGTAAGGTAAATGAGTGAGTGTGAGAATGACCAAAAAAAAATGCAGAATCTAGCCTCTTAAGTGGCAAAATTGAATGGGGTAGTTAATACAAAGTTTAAAGGTAGTTGGGGGGGGGGCTAAGGAGATGCTACAATCTATGTATATTAGAAATATCAGGGATAAGAGAGAGAATTTCTGGCATTGGTTCAACCTTGCAAAACGTTATAGGAATTACTGAGACCTAGCTGATAGAAGAAGTAGTTACAGAGATAGAATGTGAGGGATGTAGAAAATGGGATGGGA
Source organism: Typopeltis vanoorti (assembly GCF_054136105.1). NCBI lineage: Eukaryota > Metazoa > Arthropoda > Arachnida > Uropygi > Thelyphonidae > Typopeltis > Typopeltis vanoorti. The sequence continues at coordinate 143,076,806 of NC_143551.1, forward strand.
GAAGGAGTACCAATGATGATGATGATAACAAATGAATTGCAGTCAAAAAAGAGTAGGAGACCAGGAAGGCCAGAGTATGCAAGGGAAGATATGCACTGGCAAATTAGCACAAGGAGTGTAGGTCGAGTAATTATAATCAGAGAACTTTGACTACAATAATAGACTGGAAGAAGTAAAGGAAGGAAGGAAGGAAGGAAAAGGAATATGTTCACCTACTGAGAGATAATTACTTGAAATGACATGTGATGGAAAGAGCAGTTTGAGAATGTTGGATCTAGTCATAGGATCAGAAGATCTGTCCATAACCAATGTGATGACACCGCCTCTGATTGGGAAGTGATCATGCAGTCTCGACTGGAGGGGTTGTGAAATGTGGAATTTTCAGTTGAGGAGGAGTATATATGGAACTATAGGATAGGTGATTATGACAAGCTTAGGAGGCAGCTTGAAGAAGTGTTATGGCATGAGAATATGTGCAAGGGAAGGATGTCAGCAGTGCATGGGAGATAGTCAAGTGGTATCTGAAAGTAATATCAGACTGTATACTGAAGGTCCAGAGGATAAATCAGGAGTCAGATGAATGAGTAGTATCATTAAACATGAACTTCTAAATAAGAAGATGCTGTGGAGGGTATATAAGGAGAAAGATGATCAGCAAGCTCATGAACACACTTGAGTTTGCTGATCAAGTGTTCACTATGTAGCAAGTTCAAAAAGGAATGGCTATGGAGGATAAGTTAAGTTTAACGAGTGCTGATGATAGAGAGGTGAAAGAAGCAGATGAAATAGTTGAGTTACTGAATGACTACTTTGCAATGATCTATCATCCAAGTGAAGATGTGCTGTGACAAATGTGACAGAACTAACGCAGGAATAAAGGATGATGAACTTGGAAGTACTTAGGACACTGCAGAGTCCCAATGCGCATATGCACATAAGGGATTAGATATATCAGTTTGTGTATTAAGAGGATATGCAAAGGAATTGTCACTAGACTGTTTACTAGACTTAAATCTCAACTCTGGTCCTAAGGGAGTGGAAAGAAGACACAATAGTTCTGTTGCATAAAAGGATACTCCAAGAATGTGGTAGCAAATTATAATCAGTATCTCAGAATTGGTGTTATTGGAAAAGTTGGTCAAAGACAGAATTCAGGAATGGGTAGATAGGAATTCGATGCTCTATGGGGTGGGGGGGGGGGGTTAGCTTTGTGAAGGGTATGTCATGCCTTAGTAATTTAATACTTTTTTTTTTTAATAGTGATGGCAGAATTAGATAAAGGGAATGATTACACAATGATGTTGCTGTTTTTGCAAAGGAATTTGACAGAATACTACATGGAACTCTGTTATGCAAATTGGAATGAATGGAAATGGATGTGAAACTGGCGATATGGATATGAGGATGGCTGAAGAGATACTAAATATATATGAAGGATTAGAATTCATGGAAGCAGTGTGTCACAAGGATCAGTGCTTGGATCACTACTTTTTAATTTGTAAATAAATGTTATAAGAAATGATTTGAAGGAAAATATTCAGTCCTTTGCTAATGATGCAAAACTGGGTAGTGTAATAGTTAATCAAGATAATGTAGATAACCTGTAGGATGATAAGCAAAAGATAATGATGCCTGTTTAATATGAAAAAGTGTAAAGTTATGCATTCTGGGATATAAGATTAATGTGTACCAAAAAGATGGAGCTATACTCCAGGAAACTGAGGTCAGGATTGGGGATATTGGTAGATAGCATTAAAGTTCAAAGGGCATACTGCTAAGATGGCCAAGGCAGCTCATAGGATTATTTGGTTAATGAAGAACAGGTGCACTAACAAACAGATATAAGGAAGTCATCAATCCTCTTTATAAGTGGTGAGTGCCCTGTGGAATGCTTCCTATGAGCTAGACTGAGGATTTATGTGTTGCATTAGTTGACAGGTGGAAAAGAGGGATATAATAAAAACAATTAAGTTACTTAAAAGAGTTTTATAGGATTGCTACAGAAGAAATATTTTAGCACTTCAATAAAGGAACATAGCAATGGATCATCTGTGAAAAATGAGAAAGAGTACATTAGCAAGTGAGTGAGGAACTAATTTTTTTTTTGCTTGGAGAGTAGTGAATGAGCAGAAGAGGTTGCAAGAGTATGCTGTTGATTTACTTGTCAGTGAGCTAAAGAAGAAGTATGATAGATATTTTCTGGATAGTTTGAGTCTCCTGAGATGAGGTTTCACATTCCATGGTGGTAACTGATCAATAATAATATTCTAATTTTTAAAATAATGGTTTCACACATGCAAAGGAAACTAGAACTTATTAAATACTTCTATATATTTTGCTCAATGTAACATGTGTGCAACCATTATTTTAAAATAAAATTTATTATGTCTGTCATCACACATTTCATTTAAATGACTGGTAATAACAACAATAACAAATAAAATTATGGGAAAGGATGGTACTGTACTGTACAAAGAAACAGATGGGCTAATAGACGGAAAGAGTATTTTTAAAAAAAATAATGAATGAAGTAAATAGGAATGTAAAAAAAGGATGAAGGAGATCTGGTATTACTGCCAATTCCTAATAAAACAAGACTGGAAGAAGCATTGAGAAAGATGAAATTGGGAAGGCAGTTAGATTCAATAACATCCCTGTAGAATCTAGGTGAATTGGGCATGACTATTAGTGGATGCCTTTAACAGAATTCACTGAAAATGAGAAAATACAGAAGGAATGGAGAGTGAGCATATACTGGTCACAATATATAAGAACAAATGTGATATCCAGGGGGTCCTTAAGGGTCAAAGCTGTATAACTGAGAGGAGACCTCCACATAGCCTTTAAAGGAATGCAGAGAACCGACCAGGGCTTCTAACCTAATGTCCAATCCTCACCTTCTCGTGGTGCACCCTGTTGGGTATCTACTTTGATACTGAACGAACGAGGATGGGCTGGCAATTTGGGATTTAGCCAACTAAATTGTATTCTTATTGGTTAAACCAAAATAAAAAAAATGATGGTACAACATGACAAAATTTCATGCCGGCTGGGGCGTCGCCCAGTTAAACAAGGCCCCTGTTATTTTCGCCAGGGAACCAGGGTGAACAGCGAAAATTCAGCTACTGAAACAAATCTGAAAACAAACCCCAACTCAACATCACCAGAGTTAAAGATCAGTACTATCAATGTAAGAAGCCTGAATGGCAAAGAAATGGAGCTAGCTGAGGAATTAGATAAGTACCAAATCGACATAATAGGGGTGACTGAAACAAAAAAGACCAAAACTGGTGAGATCTTTCTGAGCAATAAATACAAAATGTTATATTCAGGCAATGACAATCAAGGAAAAAAAGGAGTAGCCATAGCATTCAACACAAAATATGAGGCTAATCTTCTTGAATGGCAGTCAGTCTCAAGTAGAGTAGTGTGGGCAAATATGAGAATGGGGAACTCGACAATGAGACTTATTTGTGCCAATGGTCCCACAGAAGGTTCTACTAAGGTAGAAGTGGAGGAATTTTTTGACGCTTTAGAAAAAGCAGCTGACACAATGAAAAAGGAAAAATTGGTCCTTGTTGGGGATCTAAATAGCAGAGTAGGAAATGATTGTGAGACATACAAAAATATTTTGGGAAAATTTGGAGAAAAGAGCAAAGCTAATAATAATGGCAAATATCTGTTGGATTTCTGCTCAGGACATGGACTAGTTATTACTAACACCATGCTCCAACATAAAAATGTGCACAAATTCACATGGAGAGAAGAGGCTAGGAATAAGAAAAGTCTCATTGACTATGTTATTGTTTATAGTGATGTTTTCTCCCTGGTGCAGGACACCAGAGTGTGCAGAGGATTTGAAATTGGAAGTGATCACTATTTAGTCTTGAGCAAGATAAAATTGAATTTCATATTGAAAATAATAACATGTAAGAAAGTTTTAAAGCGAATAAAAGTTGAGCAGCTCTCAGATGTGAACTGTAGACTAAAATACAGAAAGATTATTGAAAAGAAAATGAAAGAGTTTGAGAACAGGAATCAAACCTTGGAGATTCAGTGGCAAACTGAAGAAAACATTGATTGATTCTGCCAGAGAGGCATGTGGTGAGGTTGTCTGCAAAGATAAAAACATCAGAACCTGGTGGACACAGGAAGTTAAAAAGGCAGTGAAGAAAAAGAAGAAAGCATATCAAAAGTTCCTGGCAAATAAGTCAGCTTTTACTCTTACAGAATACAGAGACAAATGTAAGAAAGCTAAACAGTGTGTAAAACTAGCTAAACAAAAGTCATGGGAGGACTTTGGCAAGAATATAGAAAATAAAACTTTTTTAAATAACGAAACCTGTGGTGCGTTCATAATTAGAAGAAACACACGTATAAACCACAGTGAAAATTATTTAAATGTAAATATTTCATCCTAAGTATCTTAGGACATCATCAGTACAGTATTTAAACAAAATTAGGAATAACATACAGTTAGGGCGCACGATTACAATAGAATCTCATGAAAATGTGCATAACGTGCTAAAGTAGTACAAAAAAAAAAAAAAAAAAAAAAAAAACGTTAATTATTTAACACAATTTTGTATGATAATTTCCCATACTTTAGGAATAGTAAGAACGTCGTTGCGGTTTAGGTTTGGTCTGTGTAGTAGGGCTTCAGAACTTTCTTTGTATAAATGTTCATGTTTAAATAAAGATCTATGTAAAAGTTTAGACTTTTCCCAATGGATCCTATGGTTTGGATTTTCAATTCTGTGTTGAGAGAGGCCAGATTTCTGTGGTTTAAGAAGACGAATGTGGTCTTGATGTTCCGAGATGGGTTTCTGAACAGACCTACCTGTCTGTCCAGGTAACATCAAGGGTGAGAATTTGTCCTTAGGAGAAAGCAACAAGTTGTAAATTTGGTTGATAGGTTTGTAAGTAGTGGCAAAATTGTATTTCTTCATAATTTTAGAAAGACGTTCTGAGATACCTTTAACGTAAGGTATGGGAATCCTATGCACTTCTTCCTGTCTGGTTTGATGTATGCAGAAGTGACTGATGATTAAATAGAAAATAAATATCAAGAAGGTGGCAAAATATTCTGGAGGTTGTTGAAGAAGCTTAGGAATGGAGGAAAGAGTGCTGTAAAAGGAGTTAGAGATGATAAAGGTGACATGAAAACAGGAGAAAAAGATATCCTTGAAGTATGGAGTAATTATTTTGAAGAACTGCTAAATGAAACAAGCAGTGATGATAGCACAGTGATAAAAAACACTGACCAGGCATGCAGTCAGGAATACATATCCATACTTGAAGTAGAAAAAGCCATCGAAGGCTTGAAATGTGGAAAGGCAGCAGTAGTAGATGATATTCGACCAGAAATGCTGAAATATGGTGGTATAAAAGTCTTACAGTGGCTGCACTGCATAGTTCAGAAAGCCTGGACAGAGGGACGAATTCCCGATGATTGGAGTAGAGCTCTCATAGTACCCATATATAAAAAGGGAAATAAATCTGAATGTGAGAATTACAGAGGTATTTTCCTACTGAGTGTTCCTGGCAAGATTTATGCAAGTATACTTGAGAAACGATTGAGAAGAATTGTGGAAGAAAAGCTTGGTGAAGAACAAGCTGCATTCAGGCCAAATAGAGGCTGTCAGGATCAGATCTTCACTTTACGACAAATAGTCGAGAACGCATGGGAATATAACAAAGATCTGTATTTAAGTTTTGTCGATTTGGAAAAGGCATATGACAAGGTGCCAAGAGAGAAGCTATTCAATACGGTGCGGTTATATGGTGTCAATGGAAAATTATATCAAGCAATACTTAGTCTTTATTTGAGTTGTAAGTCAGCAGTTAGAACTGAAGAAAGTACAGGAAGATGGTTTAATGTTAAATCTGGTGTGAGACAAGAATGTACATTATCTCCTCTGTTATTCATTAAGAATATGGATCACATTATGAAGGAAAGTGGTATTAAACATGATATCAGAATTGGAGATGTTAATGTCAGCTCTTTGCTTTATGCAGACGATGTTATATTTCTAAATAAATCCACTGCAAGTCTTCAAGATTCCCTGACTAAATTGAATAACTGTTGTAATAGATATGGTATGAAGGTCAGCAATAAAAAGACAAAGACAATGAAAATAGGCAGAATCATTGAAAATGTCAACTGTGTTGTGAATGGAGAACCTGTGGAACAAGTAAAACATTTCAGCTACTTAGGCACGATTTTTACTGAAGATGGTAAATTAAATATGGAAATAGACAACAGAATCAACAAAGCTGGTATGGTAAGAAGTCAATTGAATAAATTCATATGGAAGAAGAGAGAAATTAGTCGGAACACTAAATCAGCTGTATACAAGACAGTGTTCAAACCAGTTTTAACTTATGGATCTGAGAGCTGGGTCAGAAGTAAAACACTTGACCAAAGACTAGAGACCGAAGATATGAGAGTCCTGAGAAAGATTAGAGGCGTGAACAGATGGCATCAATGGCAATATCATATTAAAAATGAGAATATTAGGAAAGAACTTGACATTGTCAGCATCCAGGAATGCGTTAGCAGAGCTAATCTCAGGTGGTATGGTCACTTAAATAGAACGGGAGAGGAAAGATTAGCAAAACAAGCGTTCTCTGCCAGGTTGGCAGGAAAACGACCCAGAAGAAGACCAAGATATAGGTGGATTGATACGGTACACAGTGCCTTAGACGATAGAAATATAAGATCTGATAATGTTGGAGTCAAGTAACAGACTGATTTGGAGGAAAATTGTAGATAGGAAGTTAGTCATGATGTAAATTTTTCATGTAGTACTGTCATATCCTGTACACCCCTTGAGGGTACATGGCAGGAATTTGATGATGATGATGTGATATCCAGTCCTGTAGTAACTACAGAGGAATTAAATTCATAAGTCACACTTCAAAGGGTAATTTGGATTTATGCCTAGCTGGGGAAACAACTGATGGCACCCTCCTCTTGGACAGCTCATAGAAAAGTACTCAGAGGGCAATATAAAACCTTTTTTTCTGGTTTGCATTGATTTGGAAAAGACCATTGATAGAGTCCCAAGAAAAGAGAAATGGAGAAACATGAGGAAGAAACTGATCCCAGAAAAGTATGCATATCTTGTACAACACATGTATGCTAGTAGCAAAACAAGAGTGAGATGTGGAGCAGAAACTACTACAGCATTCTGAGTAAAAGTGGGGATTCATCAAGGGTCAGCTTTGAACCCTTTCTTATTTGTCATGCTCTTAGATGTGTTGACAGAGATGGTAAGAATTGAATCATCTTGGATGATGTGGTGATCCGCACAAAGTCCTGAGCAGCAAGCAGAAGAAAGACTCGAACAATGGAGGAAAGCTTTGGAAGATAGTAGATCATATGTCTAAAGTGATGGATATCTGGACTTAGAACTCAATAGGAGGATCCAATCGAGTGGATAAACTGGAAAAAGGTTTCAGGTATCTTGTGCGATGCAAAAGTGTCTAGGAAAGATCTATAAGAGTCAGTAAGTAAGATCAGCACTGATGTAAGCAGTGAGACTGGCAAATGACCAAGATATGGAAGAAGAGAATGGATGTAGTTGAAATGAGAATGTTGAGACTTGAAGGGATATAACAAGATTAGATAAGATCAAAAATTCACTAATCCAGGAAACAATGAAGGTAACCCAAGTACTGCACGCCCAGTACAGATGCGAGACCCTTTGACACTTCTGCACATGTCAGAAGATGGAGAATCCATTCCAATAATAGGGTAATCAATCCATCTTGTAGGACAAGTTGTTTATTATTACAAGTCGGAAAAATTAACTTTTCTTTTATGAATATTGCAGTTTTTAAAGTGGTAACTATTTTGCTTGTATAACAGTCAAAAAAATTTACATATAAAGCATGTCATTTCGCGTGTTGGTGACCAATTCGTACATCCTTCATTTCTTTCTCCCCTTCAGCATGAACTGACTATTCTTGGAAGTCTGCCAGGCCTGGTTCTATGGAGTGTGGGTGTACAATACATGGTGAGACAAAAGCTATGAAAGAAGGAGAATTCTGGAGATGAAGAGCCACCAAGCAAGCAAGAGAAGTAAGGGGGCAGACTTCAACAATGATGGTAGGACAGCTTGAGAGGACCATGTTCTTCTTGATATCCAAGAGCTCAGACTCAAGGAGAACATGGCCTTGGAGAGAACTGAATGGAGGAGAGCTGATCTGCCGCAGCAATTCCACTTGAGTAGGAATGAAGCTGAAGAAGCAGAATGATAAAATTATTTCTATGGTGGTGATGATCATGTAGACTTAATTATATTTGTAATACCATTAATTTTTATCACTTTCTATTAATTTAAACATGGCATAACCTACACATTAAAAATAATTAAAATTTATTAACAATTTCTAAATACAATGAGTAAAAATCTTATTTAAGACTTAAGAAAAAATAAATGTCATTTATTCATGAATTAATAAAGGACAAAATCTTTTTTTTTTGGGAAACATGAGAGATTTGATTATTTTTATGATCATTTAACTTTAAAGGAGTTGGACCTCATTGTGAGAGGTCTCTCCTAATATAATGCACCCTCAAACTCTCACTGTTATTCACTCACCACATTGCAGTGCATTCCATTCACCATAACTCTCCAAGCAAAAAAAACCTACTCTCACTGCTCTCCATCCTTTCATGTATAACTTCAGGAATTTCTTTCTCTCTCGCTCTAAATCCTCCACTCTACAAATGACATCTTCTTCCCCCCCCCCCCCCCCCCCCCCCATCAACTCTACCATTCCTATTCATATCACCACTTTTTTTTCCTATTTACAGTCAACTTACACTACACTACAGAAAACTCCTAGAGACCACATGAATAGTTTCTGTTATAGTACATAGTTTGCTATAGCGAACTTTTCCTTTCAGCACAGCACTGCACTTATGAGACATTGAGTGTGATTTTTTTTCAACAGTCTGTTATGGCAGTGTTTGCTATAGCGAAAGTCAACTGTATACTAGGCTTTGCAGATAGTAGTGATTTGTCTCCATAGCCTACATTTTAGTAACCCCATATTATCTTAGTTATTCTTTTTTGAACTCTCTAAAATCTCAAACCATGGTGAGTAAATCCACACACAATGGGTATTAACAGATAACTTTACAAATACAACATGCAAAGTTTTGCAGAAATCCAATAAAGGGAACATAATTAGTGGCAAGTTATAATATTAATTTATAAAAATTCTTGAGCTATCCTTAAAAGTGCTGAGCATTTACAACTTTGAATATTCTGAAGTGTAAGTTTCATGTAGCTCCTCCACGGATGTAAGATAATATATGAAAGCTAAGCTTTATGTGAATGGGGGCTACCCCTTTTTTTTAACCAACCAGCAGGGCTTATATAATGAGCTATTTATGAAATTTAAAATTTAAATTGGAAAAACTAATAAATCAGACATACCTGGATGATATTACAATCAGCATGATGGTTATATTTAGATGAAATTTTTAAAAACAAGCTGAAAATGATGTGAGATAGGGAAAACAATGTGGAAAGTGGAAATGATATATATATCAAAAGGTACATATAAAACAATAAAACTAATTTCGAAATGCAGTGGAATTAAATATTATGAAATTTAAAAATATGAGCTAAACACAACAAAACTGTGAAAAAGCAAACCAACAAGTATTATGACAGTGTGCTGGCCATTTCAGTGATGATGATTTCTCTGACATGGCCAGCATAATTTTAGTCTTTTACTTGTTACTTTCTTCATAATTCATAGTATTGTCTCCCTGTCTTTTAATTCATTTTATTTTTTTCAGCTCAATTTTAAATTCAAGTACTACAGTATACAGGGAAAGTAGGGATGATTTCAGAGTACATACTGAAAGCAGATGAAGAAGACAAAGAAAACAGTTTATTACTATTCAAAATGTTTCTTTTCTTTCTTACTTTTTTTTTTTTAAACATCCCATCCAGTTCACACTATATTATTTTCTTGTTTCTAACTACAAAGACCAGTGCTAACTTGCAGGCTAGCTGGGTGTGCAGGATTGTAATCTTAATCTTTCAGAATTTTTATTCAGTGCTGACATAGCATCAATGAAATATATATATATCATCAAATTCCTGATATATACTCTCAAGGGGTGTACAGGATATGATAGTACTACATGAAAAATTACATCATTACTAACTTCCTATCTACAATTTTCCTTCAAATCAGTCTGTTACCTGTCAAGACTCCAACATTATCAGATCTTATATTTCTATCATCTAAGGCATTTTGTACCATATCAATCCACCTATATCTTGGTCTTCCTCTGGGTCTTCTTCCTGCCAACCTGGCAGAGAGCACTTGTTTTCCTAATCTTTCCTCTCTCATTCTGTTTAAGTGACCATACACCTGAGATTAGCTTTGATAACACATTCCTGGATGCTGACAATGTCAAGTTCTTTCCTAATATCCTCATTTTTTAATATGATACTGCCATTGCTAATCTTTCTCAGCACTCTCATATCTGCGGTCTCTAGTCTTTGGTCAAGTGTTTTACTTCTGACCCAGCTCTCAGATCCATAAGTTAAAATTGGCTTGAATACAGTTTTGAATAGCTAATTTAGTGTTTTGGCTAATTTCTCTCTTATTCCATATAAATTTATTCAGTTGACTTCTTACCATACCAGCTTTGTTGATTCTGTTGTCTATTTCCATATTTAGTTTACCATCTTCACTAAAAATTGTGCCTAAGTAGCTGAAATGTTTTACTTGTTCTATAGGTTCTCCATTCACAATACAGGAGATATTTTCAATGTTTCTGCCTATTGTCTTTGTCTTTTTAATGCTGACCTTCATATTATATCTATTACAATAGTTATTCACTTTAGTCAGGGAATCTTGCAGACTTCTAGCAGATTTATTTAGAAGTATAACATCATCTGCATAAAGCAAAGAGCTGAGATTAACATCTTTAATTTTAATATCAGGTTTAATACCATTTTCTTTAATAATGTGATCCATATAGATAACGAATAACAGAAGAGATAAAGTACATCCTTGTCTGATACCAGATTTAACATTAAACCACTTTCCTGTACTTCCTTCAATTCTAACTGCTGACTTACAACTCAAATAAAGACTAAGTACTGCTTGATATAATGCCCCATTGACACCATATAACTGAAGGGTTTCGAATAGATTCTCTCTTGGCACTTTGTCATATGCCTTTCCCCAGATCTTTGTTATATTTCCATTATTTCTCAACTATCTGTCGTAAAGTGAAAATCTGATCCTGACAGCCTCTATTTGGCCTGAATCCAGCTTATTCTTCACCAAGCTTCTCTTCTACAATCCCTCTCAACTGTTTCTCAAGTATACTTGCATATAACTCCAGGAACACTCAGTAGAGAAATATCTCTTTAATTCTCACATTGTTTTATTTTCCCATTTTCTATATGGGTACTATGAGAGCTCTACTCTAATCATCTGGAATTCATCCCTCTGTCCAGGCCTTCTGAACTATGCAGTGCAGCTGCTGTAAGACTTTTATACCTCCATACTTCAGCATTTCTGGTCGAATATCATCTACTCCTGCTGCCTTTCCACATTTGAGACTTTTGATGAATTTTTTCTAGTTCAAGTATGGATATGTATTCCTGACTGCATGCCTGTTGAGTGTTTTTTACCACTGTGCTATCACTGCTTGTTTCCTTTAGTAATTTTTCGAAGTAATTACTCCATACTTCAAGGATATCTATTTTTCCTTACTTAAATTAAGGGGATATTAAATCCCACATAGTTTTAAAACCGAATAAGAAACTCAAAGATAGGAATCAGAGAGTTTCTTGCCGAATATAGTAAAAACTATAAAGTATCGGCGACACTAGCGTTAGCCAATGCAAGTGATCCTAGTACGTAGTACAATACCAGATGACTCGTTGCAAAGGTGGGGGGAAGTTCAGATCGCTATTCTTAGGTATTTTCCATAATGTAAAACACATTTCCTAGGAAATGTATGCTGTTATTACATTATGGATGGAGGTCACTACCCAGACCGGTTTCAGCCTTTTTTGAGGCTTCATCAGTGAGTAGCGAGACCTAATACCAAAGTGTATAGCGAAAAGAACTTATATACTCTGCGAACGAGTTTTCCAAACAGGTGCAACCATTAAGTTACTTAAGTATAAAGAGCTAATAAGCTTCATTTCGGCAATGAAAACATTACTTAAATTAATGGGATATTAAATCCTACATAGTTTTAAAACCGAATAAGAAACTCAAAGATAGGAATCAGAGAGTTTCTTGCCGAATATAGTGAAAACTATAAAATATCGGCGACACTAGCGTTAGCCAATGCAAGTGACCCTAGTACGTAGTACAATACTGGACGACTCGTTGCAAAGGTGGGGGAAAGTTCAGATCGCTATTCTTAGGTATTTTCAATAATGTAAAAACACATTTCCTAGGAAATGTATGCTGTTATTACATTATGGAGAGAGGTCACTACCCAGACCGGTTTCAGCCTTTTTTGCCTCTAGCTACTCACTGATGAAGCCTCAAAAAAGGCTGAAACCGGTCTGGGTAGTGACCTCTCTCCATAATGTAATAACAGCATACATTTCCAAGGAAAATTGCGAACTGTAGCTGCCAAACCTTCATTATTTTTAAAATATTGCTCAACAATGAAAATGCATCGTTCTTTCATGTAGTGCTCCATTTTTAATAACCCTGAACTGTCAGCTGTCATGTCGCTTTTTTTTTCTCGTTGGCAACACTTTATCGCACAAATGGCGCTAAATTTAAATCTTGTGTGATTTTGGGACACCCTGTATAAAGCATCTCTCTTCATCCAACTGTGGAAAGTATTGATTCTTCGACTTACAAACTTTCTAAACATCTTGCTAAACCTCAAATTTTTCTAACAAGTCTTCATCTTTCATCAACAACACCATGGACTTTGTATCACACATCAAAAAAAAAATCAGCTAACGCCTTTTTTTTTTTTTTTTTTTTTTTTTTTATTCCCGTATATACGGGAGTAGGCGAGGCCATTTAGCCCTATCTAACTTTTGGAGACTGAGTGGGCAGTTCAATCTCCACTGGTACCCAATCAGAGACAGATGGCCCAAGGCTATCACTAATTAAGCGGTACGCAGTGAAGAGAGACGGCTCAAATGTGCCGCCATCTCGTGGTCTCTAACCCTAACACAATATATTTAATGTCTGAAATAATGTGGGTTCTACGGTCGATTTTCTTGAGTTTACAGGACGAAAAACCCGAGTTTCCGGGAGGAAAAACCTGCTTGCCCGTGCCAGAGATCGACTAACTCGGGAACCGGTCGAAAAAAGGCTTAGAAAAATTTCCTCTAGTCGCCGACTAGACTCGAAACCAAGACTTCCTTCGTGCGGCCTAGCGCGGTGGTTTGTATCACACATTAAGGATATAACTATCAATGAGAATGACATCATAGCTAGTTTTAACATAGTTTCCTTATTTACAAATGCCCCTCTGGAAGAAGTACTGATATTACTAAGAGACAAATTATCCAAAAAAAGTTTGCTTTACTGACCCATTGCATTTTCTGACATGCAATGATATCGAAAGTCTGGTCACTTTCGATATCAAGACACCATCTACAAACAAAACTAAGGTCTAGTGATGGGCAATCCTTTATTCCCTATTCTTGCAAACATTTATTTAGAGGATTTTGAAACTGAAGCTATATCTCGTTTAAACCCAAACTTTGGAAACGCTATGTGTATGACATTTTTATTATTTGGAGCCACAGCCACAATTCTCTGATGAATTTTCTGGATCATCTCAATAATCAACATCCTAATATAAAATTCACAGCTGAACTTGAATATGATAATTCCTTACCTTTTCTGGATATAAAACTGTCCCGCTGCTCAGGAAAATTTAGAATTTCAATGTATAGAAAACCTACACTAATAGATATCTTAACAGTCAGTCCCATCATTTTCCTCCACAAAAACTTGGAACTATTTCTACCCTAGGACATAGAGCACGCGCTCTTCTAAATGACCTGGATGAACTACAAAAAGAACTTAATTACCTCTCATATGTCTTTAGACAAAATGGATATTCTGATAGAACCATTAGAAAATTCCTTCTAGATCCTCCTAGCCACTGCACTGAAGAAATAAACAATATTAAGGGTGATATCTCTATCCCATACATCAGTTCAGTTTCCCAAAAATTAGCTAGAGTTTTTAAGAAATACAACATCAGGACTTTATTTACTACACTTCCAAAAATCCGCTTTCCAGTAAGCCATCCTGTCTCATCATCATAATCTGAAATATCCTGGCGTGTACAAGATATGGTGTGACTGTAATATTCCTTATTTTGGTCAAACAAATAAATCTATTGAATTACGTATAGAGGAGCATAGGAGAGACATCTCTTACAAAAGAACACATGCTAGTGCCTTGTCTAGTCATGGTCTTTTCTCGAACAATCCTGATGATGAACACCACAGTCATTCAGTCTGCTGGGATAGATCCAATAACATCTTTCGTTGCCATGATGAGTTTGAAAGAAAAATTGTGGAGTCTAGAGAAATCATCCTTAATCATGAACATTTAAATAACAATTTGAGCTACAACCTCCCAGATAGCCAGTCGGCTGTTGTTCACGAGAGACTGCAAGCACACACTCACCAAACACTGCCACAATTGAAAGAACAACTTAAATGTAACTACAACGTTTTTTCATGTTAATTATGTACTGCAATTTTTTCCCGTGTTTCTCAGTTTTTTTTAAACTTCAGTGTTTTTATTGCTGTTTCCCATTTTTAAAAGACACCTGAAGAAGGCTGTCAAAAGCCGAAACTAGTAGTGCATTATACCATTAAAACCTTACAATTATTCTGGGTTTCAGTCATTCAATTCTCTTTATACATACATATATATATATATATAATACATGTATCTTTATTATCAACAATAATAAAACCAAAAAATGCATAAATTATATCAGATAATGAAGAAATCTCAGGACTAATCCATGCCAAAAATCAGAAGATGAGAAGTATTGATCTACTCACAATATATATTGCTTGAGAATTCCTATATATGAAATTTTCATTTGACATACAGCCATCTGTGATAATGTTCTAAATTTTTTTTAAAAAAGTCAAAAGGTATTTGTTAGGTTATCAGTTATTTAACTTTCTCATTATTTGTTCTTAGATATTCACCTCAGCATGAATAACCTTTCTTTGCCAAGCATGACAAAAGAAAGATTTTTGTTAGTAACAATTTATCAATGAAATCCTTTGCTCTCTTTTTAGAATTCATATAAAAAGAATAAAAAAAAAAAGATTATTACATTACCCTGACTTCTTCATTTCTTGATTTTTTGGCTTGATCACGTAATTTTTTATTTTCCTTTTCCATTAAACGGACAACTTTTCTATTGGGAGCGTCCCTAATGTCATATTTATCAACCCAGGAGTAAGACTTTGAAGTACAGTAACTCATCCAGTATGCATAAAAAGAATGCACCACCTAGAATATAAAATTTAATCAAATTGACATACATCCTGAAAAATACCGAAGAACAATTTTTGAGTGAAGTATATACACATTGATTATGCTTACATATCAAGAAATGCTCTTTGAGAGAATATAAAATCATAGGTTATGATTCAAAGGTATGTTAAAAGTTGCTGAGACCATAAGATCTACAAATACTGTATATCCAGTTTTTCACTTTAAATGCAAAGCATATAGCAAAATAATGGCATTGGCTCTGCAACCTTGTGATCACATCAGAAATGTATGCAACATCACAGAGCAACCACCATTATGTTAATTTATGCTTTATGTGTGAAATATAAAGTAGCAAAGTAACTTCAAACATAAAACAAAAGTTTTGTGTTTGAAGTCAAAAGTTTAATATGTTTATTCTAGCATGAGTTTTTATCCTAACAGGAATATGACATGTTTGAAATTTTAGGAAACATATGAAGAACTCATTATAAATTTTTTATATCGAATTAGGTAGCTAAGACATCAGCACCGACTAAACAGCAACAGTAGAATTTACAGAATAAATTTTTTTAGCAGCACTAGTGTCACATAAAGAAGTATTTTAAACATGTAAACACAAGAAATGTTAAATAATTTATTTACAAACATTTTGGTAAGGTAACAAGCTATCCACCGTGTAAAAACAGTTATAGAAGGTAGAATGCTAATAATGGATTATTTGAAACAATATTAGCCATGCGTTTACATGATACAGAAGCATCCATTTTATGTTGTTTAAATAAACCTGAAAAGTCTGGCTTAGTACAGCATGGTAGATACCAAACACAGAATCTTCTGGTCAGGAACCAGAAGATTATGTGTTCATCATTGTCATACAAAAGTTTATTTAAAAAAAGTGCTGAAACCTTAATACACCATCTGAACTTAAATTGGAATGATGTTACATTTAAAAAACATATATATATATATATAATCATATTGTACACGCAGCTAATATCATTTTAAACATCCACTGTTAGCATTCTACCTAATGTATATAACTATTTCTACACTGATAATGACTACTTAATTTTAAGCCAAATTATTTGTAAATAAAGTGTTACTTAATGCATCTTATGTCTACATGTTAAAAATATTTATTTTTTAGAATTTACAGATAAATAAACTTGAATACTTATATACAGAGCTTACAATCATGAAATCAAAGAGCATTATACACATAACAACTTAAGATTCAAATGACACCAACATCATTATATCTTGTTCTTATTCCAAATGAATGTTTCAAGTAAAAATGAGTGTTCAAATATTATTAAAAACATTTCTTAACTAATATATATATATATATTTTTTTTTTTTTTTTTCCCACAGGTATAATGTTTAAAATAAAAATGCTTGAAAATTTATCATAATTATTATTACACCCTCTATGGAGTTGGCAGACTCATCAAGGGAGGTACATTCAATTAACAACATATTTATTATACTGAATCTTAAAATCCTTAACACTCTCTGTATTAATAGCATATTCCAGTACTATGTTCCATTTACTCAAAATTCTCTACGTAAAAAATCTACTCTCACATCCCTCTTCACCACACTCTTAGATAACTTCCAGGGATGGCCTCTGGTTCTTCCCCCTCTTGCCTTCAGCACCATCAACATAGTACACAGACTTATATTTCTACACTCCAAACTGCAACACTTTACACATATTAATATTAAAACTACAATGCCACTCCTTCATCCAAATCAAAATTTTATTCATATCTTCCTGAAGGGAATTAACATCAGCAGTGCTACTTATAATTCTCCCCAACTCTGCATCATCAGCAAATTGAAGATCTCTAGTCAGCCCACATGACATATCATTTACATCTACAACATTTCAACATATATCATTTACCATTATAATGTAATAAAGTAAAATATAATATAGAGAAAATACCATTATTCTTTTAAATATTACACTTGTTTTAAAATTTGTATAACTGTTACTTATTGTACTGTCTCTTTACTTTATTAATTCCAGAAAGTGTATATTAATATTAAAGTGACATTTTGTTTTTATTAACAGTAAGATACTGAGATTACATGGTGATGACTTCAAGGTGATTTATAAACGATTTTAAAATGAAAATAATTGCAGTAATGCTTACATGAATTGCTTTGGTAATTAGTGCTAAATAGACAGGCAAATAGGTCTGTCTGATATTGGATGCTATCTGCCGATGTACTCAGCCTTATACTGAATGCATCCACTAGGAGAACAGAAGAATGGTCTTCATACAAGGAGATTAGATGCAAATTTTTAGGTGGGAGATGAATTTCATTGCCCAGTAAGACCACTGCCATGCTTATTTGAGGCCTGAAGTGTCTTGAAAAAGTTCCATGCTTGATCTCTAGAGCAGGATTTTTGGACCAAGTAAAAAACAAATGGAAGAAAAATTATAAAATCAATAAAAAATCCTTACACACAGTACAAAGTGCACTATAGGCACGCACACACACTTTATTTTTTATTTAGAAAGAAATAAAACTAGAAGAAAAGAGAAACTATTAAAAATGACATTAAAGAAAAACAAAACAGTTATACTTGAATTAAGTAATATCAAATTAGTATTATGTGGAATTATAAAGTACTGTGATATTCATTTATAAATTTAGAAGACCAGTGGAAACCAATGGCTAGAATTCAAATGCAGAGAAACAGAGAGAGAGAGAGAGAGAGAGAGAGTGCTGTGTTAAAGAAATTTGAAAACATGAATACAAGAAATCTGATGGTTTATTACTAACACAAAAGTGAAAAAAGCAAATTCTTCTGAAAGGGCAACAGAAAAAAATTTCAAGGTATAAAAATTTTACTCAACATGCCTATAATACTCACATTTCACCTAACAGTGATCTTTCGTAAGGCAGATAGCCAATGCAGTGCATGCATCCTTCTCAGTCTCACTTTGTTTACTGATGAACATCAACATGGCATGTATTTGTGCACTGTTATTATTATCTGAGACCTTCAGGGAGTTAAGGACTCACTGAGGAAGGCTATAACTCACCCAAATCAGCTGTCATACTTTCCCTTAAATTCATTCACACTAGATGCAATCACTACCCCTATAGGCAAATGATTCCACTCACTGCTCTGTGAAAGGAAAAAACCTAGATCTTACCCCTTTCTTGAATGCAAACAAAGTTAACTATGATGGATGACCCCATGCTCTCTCCTCACCTTTCATATAATGAAAAATTTATTATATCAAATATATAATAAATTTATTATATTTTGAATGGATGTTATATCAGATATAACATCCATTCAAATGTTATATCAGGTATAACATCCTTTTGGTGATCCTGTAAAAGAAAGGTCAAGAGGTCGAGTGGAATGGAGAGCCTTTGTTCACAGGATCACTAAAAGTAAAAAATGACATGATGGCACATAACAACAACAACAACAACTAAAAAACTGACAGTACCGTTGACCTGGCTTTTCAATGAGAATCTGGCCATGGGAAAGATGCCAAAGGAGTTGAAGAAGGGTAAGATAGTGCCATTGATTTTTTTTTGGCAGGGGGTGGGATTTTACAAAGGCTTTGACAGGGTGACATATGATAAGCTGATATTTAAGTTGCAGCACATATGTTTGGATGTCAGATTAGTGAATTGGATTGGATCTCTGATAAGTATCAAAGAGTTGTGTATGAAAAAGCAGTATAAAGGAAGCAGAAGGTGATAAGTGGGGTCCCACTGGGCTTAGTGCCAGGGACTATATTGCTTAGCCTTTATATTGTATCAATGACATTGTCAATTGATTGCAGGGAATATTCAGTTGTTTGCAGATGATGTGAAGCTAGGAAGGGCTATTAGTAATAGTGCAGATGTGGTAGCACTTCAAGAGGATTAACCTTGGATATCAGGACTGTAAAATCTCAGTTATGAAGATAGGCTGGAGAATGTGGACTGCAAAGTTTGGTAGATAGAAGGAGAAGTGATATGATTGAGACATTATTGAGAAATTTAAACTGTTGGGAGGTAATTACAGGATTGATAATGGGGAGTTCTTTTGTTTGGTGGCACAGGGGAAGAAGCAATGACAAGGGGCCTGGAAGTTGCAAGCAAAAGATGAAGAGTGATTTCTTTGCATGGAGGGAGGGTTGAACTGTGGAATGCATTGCTGATAGAGTGATGAGAGCATGAACAGGGTTTATATATATATAAACCCTGTTCGTGTATATATCATCATCATCATCATCAAATTCCTGCCATGTACCCTCAAGGGGTGTACAGGATATGACAGTAATACATGAAAAAATTACATCATTACTAACTTCCTATCTACAATTTTCCTCCGAATCAGTCTATTACTTGTCAAGACTCCAACATTATCAGATCTTATATTTCTATCGTCTAAGGCACTTTGTACCGTATCAATCCACCTATATCTTGGTCTTCCTCTGGGTCGTTTTCCTGCCAACCTGGCAGAGAACACTTGTTTTGCTAATCTTTCCTCTCCCATTCTATTTAAGTGACCATACCATCTGAGATTAGCTCTGCTAATGCATTCCTGGATGCTGACAATGTCAAGTTCTTTCCTAATATCCTCATTTTTAATATGATATTGCCATTGATGCCATCTGTTCACACCTCTAATCGTGTATATATATATATATATATATATATATGTTGAGCCCATAAATGAGAGGTTGGTTGATCGACCTATAGTACATTAGTACCATATATGGGTCATGGATTAGGAAAAGAGAAACATGTTTAGGTTTGATTTAAAAGCCTGTATATTGTAATTCTTGGGAAACACATCAGGGAGAAGACTGTTCCACAACATGGTCGTACCAGAGATAAAGAAGGAGGAAAAGAAATTTTTTCCTGTGGGTTTCAAGGTGTACCGAGTAAGGGAATTATTGATGCTATTTCAGATGAACATTTGCCATGGAAATATTTATAGAATATCACAAATTGCATACACCAAACATCTGTACGAAAGTGGGAGGAGCGAGTTGATGTTTCTGTGACAGAGACAAGATATCAAAACAATTAAACCTGCTGTTTAATTATTTTTTGTGCTGTAATTATTCCATTAAAATATATCATGAGTTACTGAAAGAAGCTAAAAACAAGAGTGAGAAAGTAAAGTTTATAAGTCTCTTGCCAAGGTATGATAGGAGTGAGATAGATATGAGAGATAGAATTTAGAAGAGCCATGACTGCAGATGAGCAATGCATAGGTTATCTAGAAGGAACATGTAGTTTTAAAGAACAGGAATAAATCTGAGAGATGAAAGGACTTATGTCTGATGAACTGCACTTAAATTGATTTGGAGCCAGGTATCCAGAAGAAGTTTATTCAGTGAAAGAATCAGCGTAAAATCAGGACAAGATGATACAGAGGAAGCAGGTTAGCATGTGTATAGACTCTACTGAGGTGAGCAAATGTGAGAATGAGAAAGACCATAAAATGTTGAATGCAGTTTCTCGGGTCACAAATTTGAATGAAACACTCATTAAAAAAAATCAAGGATGTAGACCAAAGAGGATACTGCAATACATGTATTTAATGCCAGAAGTATTAGGAATGAGGGTGAGAAATTTTTGGCACTGATTAGCTTGAACTGTCTCATTAATGCCTATAAGTTCAAAAACATATAGGCATTAATGAGACTTGATTGACAGAGGAAGACATTGTCACAGAGATAAAATTCATTGCTTCGAATTTCATCATTATCAAATTCCTGACATATGTACCCTCAAGGGGTGTACAGGATATGATAGTACTACATGAAAAATTTACATCATTACTAACTTCCTATCTACAATTTTCCTCAAAATCATTCTGTTACTTGTCAAGACTCCAACATTATCAGATCTTATATTTCTATCATCTAAGGCACTTTGTACCATATCAATCCACCTATATCTTGGTCTTCCTCTGGGTCGTTTTCCTGCCAACAAGGCAGAGAACACTTATTTTTCTAATCTTTCCTCACCCATTCTGTTTAAGTGAACATACCAACTGAGATTAGCTCTGCTAATGCATTCCTGGATGCTGACAATGTCAAGTTCTTTCCTAATATCCTCATGTTTAATATGATATTGGCATTGATGCCATTTGTTCATACATCTAATCTTTCTCTAGTCTTTGGTCAAGTGTTTTACTTCTGACCCTGCTCTCAGATCCATAAGTTAAAACTGGTTTGAACACTGTCTTGTATAGAGCTAATTTAATGTTCCGACTAATTTCTTTCTTATTCCGTACGAATTTATTCAATCGACTTCCTACCATACCAGCTTTGTTGATTCTGTTGTCTATTTCCATATTTAATTTACCATCTTCACTAAAAATCATGCCTAAGTAGCTGAAATGTTTTACTTGTTCCACAGGTTCACAACGCAGTTGACATTTTCAACGATTCTGCCTATTTTCAATGTCTTTGTCTTTTTATTGCTGACCTTCATACCATATCTATTACAACAGTTATTCAATTTAGTTAGGGAATCTTGAAGACTTGCAGTGGATTTATTTAGAAATATAACATCGTCTGCATAAAGCAAAGAGCTGACATTAACATCTCCAATTCTGATATCATGTTTAATACCACTTTCCTTCATAATGTGATCCATGTTCTTAATGAATAATAGAGGGGATAATGTACATTTTGTCTCACACCAGATTTAACATTAAACCATCTTCCTGTACTTCCTTCAGTTCTAACTGCTGACTTACAACTCAAATAAAGACTAAGTATTGCTTGATATAATTTTCCATTGACACCATATAACTGTAGCGTATTGAATAGCTTCTCTCTTGGCACCTTGTCATATGCCTTTTCCAGATAGACAAAACTTAAATACAGATCTTTGTTATATTCTTATGCTTTCTCAACTATTTGTCGTAAAGTGAAGATCTGATTGACAGCCTCTATTTGGCCTGAATCCAGCTTGTTCTTCCACAATTCTTCTCAACTGTTTCTGAAGCATACTTGCATAAATCTTGCCAGGAACACTCAGTAGGGAAATACCTCTGTAATTCCCACATTCAGTTTTATTTCCCTTTTTATATATGGGTACTATGAGAGCTCTACTCCAATCATCGGGAATTCGTCTCTCTGTCCAGGCTTTGAACTATGCATTGCAGCCACTGTAAGACTTTTATACCACCATACTTCAACATTTCTGGCCGAATATCATCTACTCCTGCTGCCTTTCCACATTTCAGACTTTTGATGGATTTTTTCTAGTTCAAGTATGGATATGTATGCCTGACTGCATGCCTGTTGAGTGTTTTTTACCACTGTGCTAGCATTGCTTGTTTCCTTTAGCAATTTTTCAAAGTAATTATTCCATACTTCAAGAATATCTTTTTTTCCCATTTTCATGTCACTTTTATCATCTCTAAATCCTTTTCAGCACTCTTTCCTCCATTTCTAAGCGTCTTCAACAACCTCCAGAACATTTTGCCACCTTCTTGATATTTATTTTCTATGTCCTTGCCAAAGTCCTCCCATGACTTTTGTTTAGTTTTAGACAGTGTTTAGCTTTCTTACATTTGTCTCTGTATTCTATAAGAGCAAAAGCTGACTTATTTTCCAGGAACTTTTGATATGCTTTCTTCTTTTCCTTCACTGCCTCTTTAACTTCCTGTGTCCACCACGAAGTTCTGATTTTTCTATCCTTACAGACAACCTCACTGCATGCCTCTCTGGCTGAATCAATAAACGTTTTCTTCAAGGCTTGCCACTGAATCTCCAAGGTTTGGTTCCTGTTCTCAAACTCTTTCATTTTTTCTTCAATCATGGTGTATTTTAGTCTGCAGTTCACATCTGAGAGCTGCTCAACTTTTATTCGATTTAAAACTTTCTCACATGTTACTCTTTTCAATATGAAATTCAATTTTATCCTGCTCAAGACTAAATAGTGATCACTTCCAATTTCAAATCCTCAGTACACTCTGGTGTCTTGCACAAGGGACAATGACTATGTTATTGTTGATGTCACTATGAACAATAACATAGTCAATGAGACTTTTCTTATTCCTTGCCTCTTCTCTCCATGTGAACTTGTACACATTTTTATGTTGGAACATGGTGTTAGTAATAACCAGTCCATATCCTGAACAGAAATCCAATAGATATTTGCCATTATTATTAGCTTTGCTCTTTTCTCCAAATTTTTCCAAAATATTTTTGTATGTCTCACAATCATTTCTCGCTCTGCTATTTAGATCCCCAATAAGGACCAACTTTTCCCTTTTCATTGTGTCAGTTGCTTTTTTTCTAAAGCATCAAAAACTTCCTCCACTTCTACCTTAGTAGAACCTTCTGTGGGACCATTGGCACAAATAAGTCTCATTGTCCAGTTCCCTATTCTCATATTTGCCCATGTTACTCTACTTGAGACTGACTGCCATTCAAGAAGATTAGCCTCGTATTTTGTGTTGAATACTATGGCTACTCCTTTTTTTCCTTGATTGTCATTGCCTGAATATAATTTGTATTTATTGCTCAGAAAGATCTCACCAGTTTTTGTCTTTTTTGTTTCAGTCACTCCTATTATGTCAATTTGGTACTTATCTAATTCTTCTGCTAGCTATATTTCTTTGCCATTCAGGCTTCTTATGTTGATAGCATCGATCTTTAACTCTGGTGATATTGAGTTGGTTTGTGTTTTAGGGATTGTTCCAGTAGCTGAATTTTCGCTGTTCACCCTGGTTCCCTGGCAAAAACAACGGGTACCTTGTTTAACCAGGCGACGCCCCAGCCAGCATGAAATTTTGTCATGTTGTACCATCATTTTGTATTTTGGTTTAAGCCAATAAGAATACAATTTGGTCAGCTAAATCCCAAATTGCCTGCGCATCCTCGTTCGTTCAGTATCCAGGTAGATACCCAACAGGGTGCACCACGAGAAGGTAAGGATACACATTAGGCCAGAAGCCCTGGTCGGTTCTCCGCATTCCTTTAAAGGCTATGTGGAGGTCTCTTCTCAGTTATGCAGCTTTTTCCTTTAAGCACCCCATGTGTAGAATTTAAGGAGACAAAAATACTCATGTTGGAGTAATTACTTTAATTATAATTAAGTAAATTATACTTTGATAATATATTACTGTTGATTCTGGCCACATCAAATCCGAGTGGATGCATTACTTTATTTGTTCTTAGATTTTCAAATCTACAATGAGAAGTTGAGGGTCTGAACCTGCTCCTGGAATTATTTTTGCATTTTTTATCATGATTTCTAACATTGGTTGATTAAAATATAGTTGATTTGATTTTGTGTTCAGTTTCCAGGTGATTTCCATGTATGCAACATATTTGTGATGTTTATAGAAGGTATAAACATCACAATTGGTTATGCATTACTTTATTTGTTCTGAGATGGATTTTCAAATCTACAATGAGGAATTGATGGTCTGAGCCTGCTCCTGGAAGTGTTTTTGCATTTTTTAATCATGGATTTCTAACATAGGTTGATTAAAGTATAGTCGATCTGATTTTGTGTTATCTGTTTCCAAGTGATTTAAATGTATACAATCTAATTGTGATGTTTATAGAAAGTATTGGTATCAGCATTTCTCCTCTATGATTTTGAACCAAGGCCAAAGGAGCCAAGAACATGCCCTGCCCCCTTTTATAATTAAAATATCTTTTTTTGAATACTGCTTCAATGCTAACATTCAGTTGTCCATAGAAAGTTTCAATTATTTCCACATCTCCATCATATGTTGGTGCATTTATCTGAAAGAGAGTGACAGGAATAGGCTAACAGTTGATTCTTATTGAGATCATCCTAACATTAATGCAATTGTATCCAAATACTGATTTGTTCAAAGATCTGCTGACTATTATTGCAACCCCATTTCTACTTGATGAATCAGATCCAGCAAAATAAATGCAATTGCAATTTCCCATTTAGGATGAGAAATGTTGTTTGTTCTTCCAGTGAGTTTCTGCAATTCCTAATATGTCCACTTTTTGATATATTATTTTTCTTTGTATGATATCAAGTTTTCCAACATGTAGGAGACCTTGGACAGTCCCTGTACTGATACGAATGATTTTTCTTAATGAGTATTTATGGTTTAATCTCAAATTTTGATTGAGAGACTCATCAGTTTTGCCAACGTCATAGTCCCTCAGCTGATCTTGTATTCTAGGATGCATATTCCTTTTCCCTCCTTGCCAAGAGGTACTACCTTGGTTTGCCCTGCCCCCTTATATTTAAGTTCCATCACTGTTGTTAAGTGATGGAACCATTCTATTCCCATGACAATGGGAAAATAGTAGAGTGGTTTCCTCTTACCTTCTCTACCAGAGTGCTACTGCTATTAAAGCTGCTTCAGCTATGCTAAGTGGCTGTCTGGACCAGAATCTTCATTGGTGATGCACATCTTCAGCTTCAGGCCAAAGATTATTCTGGGATACAGTACTAAAAGGCTTACTTTACTTCAAGTTCAGAACCAGATAACAAAATATGGTGAGCATTAAATTCATAGAGATGAATTTAAATTTGCCTTTATTATATGCTTTTCAATTAGATTCTCCATGAAAGCATAATGTTCTTTGGATAATTCGACAGCAGAGAAAGATGTGCAGGCAGTATAGCTA
Source organism: Typopeltis vanoorti (assembly GCF_054136105.1). Taxonomy (NCBI): domain Eukaryota; kingdom Metazoa; phylum Arthropoda; class Arachnida; order Uropygi; family Thelyphonidae; genus Typopeltis; species Typopeltis vanoorti. The sequence continues at coordinate 143,102,941 of NC_143551.1, forward strand.
TTTGGTACAGTCCATGTGATTAAATAACAAGAATTTTCTTGCATACTGTATACATTATGTACATTGGACATCATGAAAGTTTCTCTTTTAATTCTGAAGAACTGAGGAATCAGTTCTACAAGTATCACCAAAAATTTAGCCCAAGTTCTATGTATGTTTAAAAATTATTTAGTTGGTATATTAGGAGGGAGATCACAACTTAAAAAACAAATAAATCATTATATATATATATATATATTATATGTGTGTGTGTGTGTGTAATCCTTTATTATTTCCAACATTTTGCTAAAGTCAAATTAGCACCATCAGGAAACAACACATGCAAAGTAGACAGAAAGATACAAATAAGTCTATAGTTTTGAAGTGTGTGTATGTGTGTGTGTGTGTGTGTGTGTGTGTGTGTGTGTGTGTGTGTGAGAGAGAGAGAGAGAGAGAGAGAGAGAGAGAGAGAGAGAGAGAGAGAGAGTGACCCTTTATTATTTCTAACATTTTGCTAAAGTCAAATTGGCATCATCAGAAAACAACACATGCAAAGTAGACAGAAAAATGCAAAAAAGTCTATAGTTTTGAAGGAAGCAGTCAGCAGATTTGATGGAGATGTTCTTTTTCTCTGGAGATGTAAGGATAAAAGTTTCTCAAATAAACTGTAGTTCTTCAAACAAATTTATGTTTTTTTGTTTTTGTTTTTTCACAATATCCTGTAATGGTTTTCCATGAAATTCAGGAGAAGCTGAGCAGCCACAGTGCTGGCAGAACTAGATAATCTTTGTATTCTGCAATCCTGATGTTGGTTGTTTTGCTAGTTTGCTCATAATACCACAGGATACTTGCAGTATTTCATTTTCCAGGAAATCTAATTGCAGCTGAACCCTAGAAAGGAAGACAAGAGATACAAATTTTCTATGTAGTATAAAGGTAAGAATGAATTGAACTACAAGATTTTTGCTACCTCTTCAGAAGTTCTCCATATGTGTGTGTGTGTGTGTGTGTGTGTGTGTGTGTGTGTATATATATATATATATGGGAATATAACAAAGATCTGTATTTAAGTTTTGTCGATTTGGAAAAGGCATATGACAAGGTGCCAAGAGAGAAGCTATTCAATACGCTGCAGTTATATGGTGTCAATGGGGCATTATATCAAGCAATACTTAGTCTTTATTTGAGTTGTGAGTCAGCAGTTAGAATTGAAGGAAGTACAGGAAGATGGTTTAATGTTAAATCTGGTATGAGACAAGGATGTACATTATCCCGTCTGTTATTCATTATCTATATGGATCACATTATGAAGGAATGTGGTATTAAACCTGATATCAAAATTGGAGATGTTAATGTCAGCTCTTTGCTTTATGCGGATGATGTTATACTTCTAAATAAATCCTCTACAAGTCTGCAAGATTCTCTCACTAAATTGAATAGCTGTTGTAATAGATATGGTATGAAGGTCAGCAATAAAAAGACAAAGACAATGAAAATAGGCAGAATCATTGAAAATGTCAACTGTGTTGTGAATGGAGAACGTGTGGAACAAGTAAAACATTTCAGCTACTTAGGCACAATTTTTACTGAAGATGGTAAACTAAATATAGAAATAGACAACAGAATCAGCAAAGCTGGTATCGTGGGAAGTCAATTGAATAAATTCATATGGAATAAGAAAGAAATTAGTCGGAACACTAAATTAGCTGTATACAAGACTGTGTTCAAACCAATTTTAACTTATGGATCTGAGAGCTGGGTCAGAAGTAAAACACTTGACCAAAGACTAGAGACCGCAGATATGAGAGTCCTGAGAAAGATTAGAGGCGTGAACAGATGGCATCAATGGCAATATCATATTAAAAATGAGGATATTAGGAAAGAACTTGACATTGTCAGCATCCAGGAATGCGTTAGCAGAGCTAATCTCAGATGGTATGGTCACTTAAATAGAATGGGAGAGGAAAGATTAGCAAAACAAGTGTTCTCTGCCAGGTTGGCAGGAAAACGACCCAGAGGAAGACCAAGATATAGGTGGAATGATACGGTACAAAGTGCCTTAGACGATAGAAATATAAGATCTGATAATGTTGGCGTCTTGACAAGTAACAGACTGATTTGGAGGAAAATTGTAGATAGGAAGTTAGTAATGATGTAATTTCTTCATGTAGTACTGTCATATCCTGTACACCCCTTGAGGGTACATGGCAGGAATTTGATGATGATGATGATATATATATATATGGCATGGTTATGGACTTATTATAGTCTAAAACTTGCAGGGTATATTAGTATTCTCATTTTCCAATGTGCTGTAGTCAATGGCTAAGAAATTATTATTGTATGTGACTGATCTCAATAGAAGGACAATATCAGATCATATAATTTTTGCCCAGTTGTCTAAATGTTTTTTAAATACCATCCCTCACAACAATATAGTATGGCTTGATGAATGTATCTCCAAATGTGTGTGTGTATGTATGTAAGCATACCTGCAGAATGAAAGATAAGGGCCCATTGCTTGACATGTAACTATATGAATAGGAAGGGTGGATATTTATCATCATCATCAATTTCTGATATATATATATATATATATATATATATATCCCAAAGGGGTGTCCCGGCTATTATGACAGCACTTCAGAACCCTCATATTTGTGGTCTTTGATCAAGTGCTTTATCTCTAACTCAACTCTCTGATCCATAACTTAAAACAGTCATGTCTTGTGTACTGTTAGTTTAGTGTCTGGTTAATTCCTTTCTTATTCCATATAAATTTATTCAACTGGATACCTACCATATGAGCTTTGCTTATTCTGTTGTCTATCTCCAAATTTAATTTACTATCTTCACTAAAAACTGTGCCTAAATAGTTGAAATATTTTACTTGTTTTATAGCTTCTCCATTGAGAATGCAGTACTGAAGTTTTCTATGGTCCTTCTTGTTTTCATAAGTTTGATCTTTTTATTACTGATTTTCATGCCAAATTTGTTGTAGCTGTTATGCAATTTTGACACTGACCATGAAATATTAACTGCCAAAGTGAAGATAAAATTCAACAGGAAAAATAATATCAGAAAAGAAGAAAACATCAACCTATCAAAACTAAAAGATAGCTCAAGCAGAAGTCGATTTTTAGAACAGATGTGCTTGAAATTAAAACCCTCCATCTTACAGAACAGCGGAAAATTCTGGGAAGAAGGAAAAGAAATAGTGTTATCAATTGCAAAAGACACTCTAGGTTCCAAACCCAAAATAAATAAACAGTGGATAACCCAAGAAATCATAGCTACCATAAAAGAGAAAAGAGAGGCCAAGATACTTGTAAACCAACAAAACAATGAAGAGAACAGAGAAAAATACAGAGCACTAAAAAATAAAGTTGATAACCTATGCAAAAAAGCCAAAGAAAAATGGTTAGAAGAAAAAGCTAAGAAATGCCAAGAAGCATACCAACAAAACAACCTAAAAGTCTTCCATGATACCGTAAGAGAAATTACAAAGGAATTCTCAGCAAAAGCAGTAACAATGATAAACAACAAGATGACTGAAACCGGGAATATTGAATATATAAGAAAAATCTGGTCAAACCATTTTAAGACTATCTTCCACCAAGGAAACAAAACTACAATGCCAACAATAGAAGAAAATAATGATCACCCAAAAATTTTACAAGAAGAAGTTAGATACGGAATAAAACAGATGAAAAACAATAAAGCACCAGGCATTGATACTATCCCTACTGAACTGTGGTCATATGGAGGCAGCATATCAATAGAATATTTAACAACCCTATTCAATAAAATACTACAAACAGGAGAGATCCCAGATGACTGGAGAACTGGAAAGATCATCCCAATATACAAGAAAGGAGACAAAAGAGACTGTAGAAATTACAGACCAATCAATTTACTCCCTCACACCTATAAAATATTCATAAGAATTATACAAAATAGATTAAAAAAACACCTACGAAGAAATGATAGGCATAGAACAAGCTGGTTTCCGAGGAAACTATTCAACAATAGACCAAATTTTCACATTGTGCCAACTAGCAGAACTCAGCTGGGAAGACCATAAAGAACTATATTGTTGTTTTGTGGACTTTAAACAAGCTTTCGATAACATCGACAGAGAAATCCTTCTCAAAATTCTACTAGAAAAAGCAATAGACAAATATATAATACAGTTTCTGATAAAATATTACTCTAAGACAAATGCAATAATTAAAAAGGACACACTCACAACAGAACCCATAGAAATCCAAAAAGGACTAATGCAAGGATGCCCATTATCCCCATGCCTATTCAACATATATCTAGAAGAAGTTGTAAAGAAAGCAATAGACAATGAGCCTGGAATCAATGTCAACGGTTTAAACATAAATAATATCAAATATGCAGATGATCTCGTCCTTCTTGCAAGAACCCCAAATGAACTACAAAAGTTGATCAACAAGCTAAATGAAACCTGTAAAACATATGACATGACAATAAATATACAAAAGACAAAAGTGATGAAAATAGGGAGAAACAAAACTACCATCTCAGCCACCCTAAACGGAGAACAATTAGAACAAGTAGACAACTTCATATACCTTGGATCAAAACTAAAGAAACAATAGATGAACTCAAAACAATCAAACACAGAATAGCGATAGGATGGACCACCATGGGAAAATTACAGAAAATCTGGAAAACAAACAAGATATCTAAACAAGCCAAAATCAAATTATATGAAGCAATAATTATACCAACAGTCATCTATGGAGCAGAAGCGTGGAGAGTTAAAAAAAGAAAGGAGAAAAAACTGCTGGCATTTGAAATGAAATGCTTAAGAAAAATAAATAGAACAAGTTGGATAGAAAAGAAAACAAACATCACAGTCAGACAAGAACTATTGTATAAAAAGACAATAATAGAAAAAATTAGAAAACAACAACTGAGATGCATTATTAAAACACTTAAGGAATAGAACAACGGAGTTAAGAATATAAATTAAATTAAACTTTAATACATATTTTCCGATATTTCGGCAATGTCACATTGTCATTTTCTAAAGGAACTTACAAAAAAGTTACGTGCACGAAACTTTTTTTTAGGCACTACAACACAGAAACTGGGAATGAAGAGATGAAGCTATTGTTCTCCTAACAGTCCTGATGGTGCCCTCTAGCGGGCTAAGTAGGTGTTCTTGGCCGTTGGGCTGAAGCTCTGCAGATGTAGGCCTCCCAAATTTGGGGCAGTCGCATACACCCAAATTTGTTGAGGTTTGGAGAATTTCTTAGGGCTGAGGCTGATTCCATAAAGAGTCTTTCTTTATGGAATCAGTACAGGTACAAGGCTAATTAAACAATAACTGTTATATTCACAAAACACCACCTAAGTAGCCAAGGTTAAATTTCCTAAATTTATTTAATTTATTTTTAATAATTTAAATTTAATTATTCAATTATAATAATTAAAAAAATAAATAAATAAAAAAAAAATTATTTTTTTTATAAATATGTATATGTGTATACAATTATATGTTAGGAAAGATTTGCATTTTTATAAATTACTATCTCCCACAAGGGGTAAAGACGTAGACCATCGGATCTGTTTAGGTTAGGGGAGTGAAGTAATGTTTCACATGTTTCTTTGTATAGCCGTTCCATTAGGAACCGACTTTTGTGAATGACTTTTGTCTTGTTCCACTTAACTCTATGTCTGGTGTTGATGGCATGTTCTGCAATTCCAGACTGTTCGGGTTCAAGGTACTGGATGTACGACTGGTGTTCTTCTAACCGGACCTGAGTAGATCTTCCTGTTTGTCCGAAATATGATAATCCACACGAGCAGGGAATCTGGTAGACAACTGGATAGCTGAGATGTGGGAGCTTGTCCTTTGGAGATTTTTCTGATGGCTCGAAAAGCCACACAGATATTTAGTGGTTTTAGCACCTTAGCTATGTGTTCACTAACCCTGTGTACATAGGGGATAGGTATACATGTAGGTTCTTCTGTACTTGAAGAGGATGCTGGAGCACAACTACTTAAAGATCTTTTTTATGACGGACTTCTTATAGCCATTGGATATGAAGGAGGAATTAATATACTGTAATTCTTTTTGTAAAAGTTTTTCTGAAGAACAAAAGTTGGCTCCATGAACTAGTGTTTTTATAGTACCTGCCTTTTGGCTGGGATGGTGATGCAATTCAGCATGGATGTACTGGCCTGTATGAGTCGCTTTCCTATAGACTGTGAATTGTAGATAACCATCTGGTTGGCGAAGAATCAAGATGTCTAGAAAGGCTAACTGCTTCTTTCCTTCTACTTCTAGGGTGAACTGGATCCTTGGATGAAGTGCATTAAGAGTTTGAGAGAAACTGTTGTAGCTCTTCTGAGGTGCCCTTCCATATGGCAAAAATGTCATCCACATATCTGAAACAAATGTTAGGTCTGGGTGTAATGTTGTCAAAGATGCGCTGTTCGAAATGCTCCATGAAGTAGTTGGCAATAGCAGGAGATACTGGATTACCCATTGCTGTCCCTTCGATTTGTTGGTATAACTGGTTTTTGAAGGAAAAATAACCGAACTTTATTATAAATTCAAATAATTTGACAATGTCTGGAGGAAATTCTTGGTGTAGTAATTCTATGCTGTCCGCCAACGGAACATTCGTAAATAGCGAAACAACATCTAGACTAATCATAATTTCCGAATTGTCTAGATGCAGATCCGAAATTTTATTTCTGAAGTCCACAGAATTTTTTATGTAGCAGTTCTTCTAGTTGAAGAAGGGAGTAAATTTGACAGAAATTTTGATATTTTGTAAGTGGGACAACCCATACAGTCTACAACTGGTCTTAATGGAATTCCTGGCTTATGTACTTTTGGAAGACCATATAATCTCGGTAGGCATCAGGCGTTCGTAATCAGGGACTGTGGATATTGACTTTATATACATATCAAAAACTAGTTTTATATTATCACTGTCACCCGAGCTAGTTTTCTGTTACCAATAAAAGTTTTGCATATACTTCACACATGAAAAAAAGCTTAAACAAGTTCATGTGGGGAGATAGTAACTCGCTTGCAGTGGTAAACAACATGTCCTCCCTAACAGCCACTATACTGCAGAGGCAATAAAACAAGTACTTTTATCATGCCAGTGAATAAGGTATGAGCAGTCTGTGTAATATATTTCTCAACAAATAGTGCAATTAGAGACGACCGGGATAAAAACACTAATTAATGAATCACATGTCCCCTCATACAGAAATTATGCTGTATATATAGATATTGTTAGATGTGTGCGAGTTCGATTTCCCAAGGCAGCAATAAAATTCAACGAAACGTGTTAAAACTAAGTAATATATATATATATAATGAATGTTATGGCAGTTTCACATATGGAATTCGGTTGAAGAGAGTAAGCATTTCAACTCAATTGTCAGCTATGCTTTTATCTTTCGGTTGCATGATCTTTTGTTAATAAGCTGCCTTTGCTGTTTCGTGTTAGGCTTAATTACCGTAAAGAGAGAAAAGTCACAAAAGAGAAAAATGTTCCTGGTCCGGGGATTCCCTTAGTCAGGTAATATTCACTAATTTCATGTTATCAGTCTGTGGTGTGCCAGTATCGGTAAGTGGTGATATTATTTGTTCTATTCTACATTAAAAAATTTAACCCTGAGATGGACAAGTGGCTGATAAAAAATATAAAAAAATTCCCGCAAACAATCAGAAGAAGCAGAAACAGACTCAAAAAAAAAAAAAAAAAAACAGCATTTCATATTTTACCAGAACAGCCCGCATCGTCTTCAAAACCAAACGGTAAGAAGCAAAAAAGATAATATATGCATTTGATTTTTGCAATATTCGCTGTGTATGTTTTGTATTGAATATAAATACAATAAATATTATAATAATATATCTCTCTATTACGATTTTTTTCGAGGGGGGCCATGAAATATTTTAATTTTTACAAAGGGGGCCCTGACATCCAGAAGTTTGGGAAGCACTGGTCTACGTCTTTCCCCCTTGTGGGAGATAGTAATTTATAAAAAAGCAAATCTTTCCTAACATATAATTGCATAGACATATACATATTTAAAAAAAAAAATTATTTTATTATTTTATTTTTTTAATTATTATAATTGAATAATTTAAATAATTAAAAATAAATAAAATAAATAAATAATAATAATTAAATAAATTTAGGAAATTTAACCTTAGCTACTAAGGTGGCGCTTTGTGAATATAAAGCGCCACCTTATGGGAGAATATCTTTTACCACTCATTTCTAATATCATTAGCATACACACACAGCAGCAGTCCAAGGTCAGAGTCCTGAGAAACATCACTCGTCAATTGGCTTCTCTTTGATTCAACTCCCCCATATACCTGTCAATCAGCTACTTCTTATCAATGTCACCAATTTCATGTATATTCCCATTTGCTGCACTTTACATAAGGGTTCAATGGCATATCCTGTCAAATGGCTACTATAATACTGATGATCTTTACACAGTACAGCAATATCATGGTAGCCATTTCCCTTAATCGCCTCAGCTGTCACTTTATTGGAAAGTAAATTACTAAAACGAGCTCTCTCCCTCACAAAGCCATTCTGTTTCCCACAGAATACAGTATATCATATTCTTATTAACCATTCCTGAATTCTGCCCATAACTAACTTTTCTAATACTTTAACAACCAAGCTAACTGATGTATATTTTGCAAACTGTTTTGAAGCCTCCTTTTAATGGAATTAATTTATCCTCTTTGAAACCCAACTGGTACTGAGGTATAAAACAATCTAGTTAGATTAATTTAAGTTTTAAGGAAAGTGCAGTTTAATCTATTTTATAGGAAGTTGCAAGAGAAATGACATTGCCATTTCTCTTGCACTTTCATATAAAACAAGAGCGCTGATATCTCATCCAATCCCATGGCTATATCTGTAAAGTGAGTGCTTAGCATTTCAACATTTGTCACTTGCCACTGGTATTCAAAGTTATCCATAATCATTCTTCCTATTTCTAATGACTTAGCTAAAGAACCATGGATTTCCTTTGATCTACTCAAATAATTTCTTATCATCTGATTTTGCTTCTTGCCCATGTTTTGTTCTGCTGATGAGCCTACTGATCACTTTTCTCCTTCATAACACTTTTTTTTTTTTCAATTCTTGCTTGATGATGCTACATATCCATTTAATACTCATCTGATTTATTCTCATACCAATTGGTGTATAGTCTGATATTACCTTCCTTAAGTATCCCTTGACCTTTTCCACTGTACTACTATTCTTCTCTTGCAGTTTCTTATGCTACAAACACTGTTTCAAATTACATCTTGAGTTTGTCATAAATATAAGCTTTGTAGATCGACATATATATATACATCTTGTTTACTGAAAATTTCATGTTTACTCACCTTCCAGTTCAAACTTTATGATTACCCTCTTCAGTGTAGGCAAATTGGTTAGCTTGGCTACTTCCAAATTCTCTATCACCAGATCCAGTAATCTACCTTAGGTTCTTCCAGTAAGCACATGCTGTTTTAGGTAATTATCTTTCAAGAGCTGCATAAATTCCATTCCCTCCCCCATGTGCCTTTTCCTCCTTACAACCCACGTGTCTCTCCCCCCACACACACCTTCATAATGACTCTGTGCTCACTGAATTAATTTGCTGATGCATCCCATCCAAAGTTTTTTTTTTAACTAAAAAGGCCGATTGGCGACATAATTAAGACATGTAAGCTGTTTAATGGTATTTAGTGGATGGACATTAGAGAATTTTTTGAAACATAGAGCAATTAGAAAAATAGAAAGTCATCCTAGGAGGTTGTGCAAAGGAGCAAGAACTAAGAATTCTGCATTTAGAATGGTAGGTACATGGAATGCACTCGAGAGAGAGAGCAGAGAATATAGACAATGAATAATTTAAGGCACAGTACAGTTAACTTTGCAGCACCTAAGGTGAACTTCCCACAATGGACATACTGGAACAGGACTGCCATAGAGTCTCATGATTCCATAAAATCCTGTGATGATGATAATCATAAACTCAAACTGAATAACAAGATGGCTGAATTATGTCAGGCAGAGAGTACTCAATTTGTAAATATATGTGAATTAGAAGAGAAGTTAGAATGATTCAAAGCTGAGATGAAATGGATTTGGTGTTGTCATTTGCAGCGACTGTTGTTTACTAAGAGTACACACTTCATACAAAATTAGTACTGCTAAGAGTCAGTCAGAGAGAGAGAGAAAGAAAGGAGTTGAGAAGCAGGTTGTGGAAGGACAGGAAGATATTGATGGATACAAAGGTGAGGAAGTGATTATAGCAGGGCAGGCAATGCAGTGGGGATGATAATATGAATGAAAATCAGAGTCAGGATCAGGGAAACAAGGACAGTCTATAATACAGGGATAGAAGTGTATTATAGCAGAGAGAGTACAGAGTGATTGTCTTGATGGGATGGCTTCAAAATAAATGCAAGGTGTTACACTTTGGGATACAGAGATATAAGACCATGTACTATATTGGTGGAGCTGTACTTCAGGAAGTGGATGAGATTCAGGATCTTGGAGTGATGGTAGACAGTGGACTAAAGTTCTGAGGGCACACAGCAAGTTCCGCACATTGTATAGCTGCTATGAGAAAAAGTATGTTGACACGTAGGGCAAGGAGGTGGTGGTGCTTCTATATGAAACATTGGTCAGACCACACATAGACTATTGTGTTCAAATTTAGTCACCTAGTTTTCATTATGATGTGGAAACACTAGAGTGGGTCCAGAAATAAATGACTAAAGTGACACAAGGACTCTGGAGTTGGTTATGAAGTGTTTGAGGGAATGTGGATTATAGAGGTTGGTGGATAGGAGAAAAAGATGATATAGACCTTCAAGTTAGTTAAGAGATTCTATCAGATTAATACAGAAGGAATTAAAAATAGAGTGGATGTTAAGATGGAAAGAATGAGAGGCCATCCCTGGAAGTTGTATAACGAAGTGGTGAAGAAGGTTGTGAGGAGTAGTTTTTTACATGGAGAGTTGTTGGCGAGTGAAATGCATTGCCATAATAATAATAATAATAAATATTAAAAAAATAATAAATATATTAAATGCTTTTACAAAACTAAGCATCAAAATGCAAAGGAATAGTGATATGCAGTCAAGTGAACACCTGCCTGATGTACAAGGGCGATATATATATTGTTAGCATGCATTTGCTAAGTAAATGATATTGTTATTTACTCATTGTGATATGATTATACACAAAAAATATACAATTAATATAGAATTCATTAGACATACATTTGAATCAATAATGGTATGATTTCAGTTTATCTATTATTCTTTAAGTTAAAGAACCTTATTCTAAATACACATTCTAATCCTTTTAGATTTTGTTCAGCTTTCCTTTATATTTTAACTGTTAGTGATAATATACAGGACTCAACAAATTATGCAAACTCTACTCATTCATGGTTCAACTCCTCCCTTCTCATTTTTTTAAATGTCTCAATAATCATTAAGAGTTCTATAAAGTGATTATTGGTGTTGCAGCAGTTTTTTATTTTATTTTATTAGATAAAGATATTCTATTTTATCCAGTTTGCATCTACTTGCCAGCTAGCAAAATATACTTGCAACTGGAAAGCATATCTGTCATGCCCTGATAATATATAATATAAAATCATCTGAAAAATAAAATCAAGAATTGATACATACACACCTCTTCATAAGAACTGTAAGAATACCCAAAAGATGGTATTTCGATATTGTCCTCTTCCATGAATGCCCTATCTTCTGCAGCAATTCTATCAAATACATCTCTATATACTGCATAAAATGACTAAAAAAAAAAAAAAATTAAAAAAAATTTGAAGGCAAGGACATGTTGGCCAGCCATTCAAAGAAATAATTTTTAAGATTCACACACATATATATATATATATATATATATATATATATATATATATATATATATATATATAAGCCTAAACAAATAAATACTTGGATACAACAGAACACTAATATCAGAATTTGAACTGCATAAATTTTTTGACCAAGTATCAAGGACATCATCAGTATGAATTCAAAATAAAACATACAAGTAACATAACAAAGACTCAAGACTCAATAATGTGAATCAGCCACAAAAGAATGAAGTAGAGTAGCATAGTATAAACTACCCTAAAAATAATACTTTTTATATTATGTTATTAATAAAACTAACCAGGGAAGATTGTGCAAAGAACAATGTCATATATAATGTTACACACACACACACACACACACACACACACACACACACACACACACACAAAGAACAATAATCGAAAATTCAAAAATTAGAAAGATTGAATGTTAGAGAGAATGTGACACAAGATTCGAAAGTTGAATTGGGTTGGTTGAGGCAAGAGATGAAATGGATGCGAAGTGCAATTAAGAAAATTCAGGTGAAAACGATTAAAACAAATCAAGTAGGTACGAAAGAGTTATGAAAGACGAGCTAGTGGCGTTGTATGGCAACTCCATTATTAAAGGTGTGCTGGTTGAGAGGATGCACAAGGTATGTTTTCCATCATCATCATCAAATTCCTGCCATGTACCCTCAAGGAGTGTACAGGATATGATAGTACTACATGAAAAAAATTACATCATTACTAACTTCCTACCTACAATTTTCCTCCAAATCAGTCTGTTACTTGTCAAGACTCCGACATTATCAGATCTTATATTTCTATCGTCTAAGGCACTTTGTACTGTATCAATCCACCTATATCTTGGTCTTCCTCTGGGTCGTTTTCCCGCCAACCTGGGACAGAACACTTGTTTTGCTAATCTTTCTTCGCCCATTCTGTTTAAGTGACATACCACCTGAGATTAGCTCTGCTAACGTATTCCTGGATGCTGACAATGTCAAGTTCTTTCCTAATATCCTGGTTTTTAATATGATATTGCCATTCATGCCATCTGTTCACTCCTATAATCTTTCCCAGGATTGATATTCTGATGAACCAAGAATATAAATTCTTGGCATCTTTAATTTACTGTAATGGTAACCATTCATAAATTTAAAAACTATGATGTTTTGTAAACTAAAAATGGCCTTGATAGGGTTTAAAATAATCTTTGGCAAAGTAAAATATGTAATTCATGTTACCAGATGCAGTCATTTTAACAAATGTTACTGCTCTAGAATACATACAGTCCCTATTCAGGAGCATTCACATAGAGTTTCTAATTCCCTTCACACTGATCTGTTATGGAACAACATATGACTGCAGAAAAGTAGCAAACTGATACCTTTCTGCAGTTTTTCAGAGCTACAGTTATAGAAACTATAGCTCTGACAAGCACTGGTAACACTATTTTTTGTTAGCATTTTTTAGTTACTAGTAGCAATGGCATTCACAATGCAAACTTCAGCATAACAGTCTTGTCTTATTCTCATACAAGAAAGATCTTAATATATACTTGGACCCCTAAGCAAGATCATGTTTCTCTTCTTGGGATGTTTTAAACCTCTAGCATTTACTGGCACAAACAATAAAAGACCAAATGTATATCTACAGTTTCTTGTCTGCAGAACACCTGTTGTCCTTTTCTTTTATCCATACAACAACTATCATTATATCACTTCACATTTAAGTTAGTTGTGTTTGCAATAATTCAATGTAAATAATCTGTTAACTGCTTTTTTTTAGAGGGGGCCTCCATTTTCTTGCTAATTCAGCTATTCTAATTGAATCTATTATCTTAATATGTTTATTCCATTCCGATCCTCTTTTTTTTTCATTCATTTATGAGCTGTAACTGACATGCTTCATAAATCTTTTATGAAGCATGTCAAATTTTGTTTTATTAAGTATTTTTCTTACTATTTTCATGTTGTATTTATATAGTGTCTGGTTGATATTCTTGTTTCACGTGTATAGGTTAATACTGGTCAGACTACTGATTTGCAGATTCTAACTTTTGTTAGATCTTTATTTTACAACATAGTAAATTTAAACATTCTGATATTTTATTAGCCTTAAGGTTCTTTTACTTCCATTCTGTGTTATATTTTCACTATTATTCCTAGGTTATTTAAATTATTTCAAGGTATATTAAATTGCATTATATTTGTCCCAATATATATATATATATATATATATATATATATATATATATATATATATATATTATTTCTGTGTTGATATGCCCATATTAAAACAGTTGCATATGTGTTGGGATTTAAATAATTATTTTTTAGGTTATCTTAATTCTTGTAACACTACAACATCTACATATCCAACCAAATGTATATTTTAGTTTCTGTTATTATTTCATCCATAATCCACTCTCTAAGTAAAAGAAACAACACATAAATAGCAATTTGTCATATTTTATTGCTACAACAAATATAGCATCGGTGTATGATCTTCCCTTATGGAATCCTTATTGTTCATCATTATAATTTAATCCTGAATCTGATTTTTCTTTGATAATTTCTGTACATATTTTAGGGTAGTACAAAATAAGTCCATTCCTCGACAAATTTTGGTTCAGATTTCATTTCTTTTTCATGTACAGATATATAATATTTATTTTCCATCCACTGAAGATCTGTCTTAATCACTTTACTCAAAGATATGTTTATAAATTTCTCATGTTTTTACTATTTCTTTACCTCCATATTTTTAGCATATCAATTCCAGCTAATTTTGTATTTTTCAATTTTGAGATGGCTGATTCTATTAAATGGTTGCTGAAGGGTCAAAACCCAGATAACTGGGAAGAAACATCCACACTACTTTTTAAAGAATGCAGTGTACAATTCTGGGAAACAGAACAGTGGCGGCTCATGGCTTGAAATCGTGGGGATGCTGCAACTTTCGAAATATACATACACACTATAAGTACAGTGTATACGTGTTTGGATAAAATATCAAAATTATGGTAAAAATTAAAATTAAAAAAATTAAACATGAAAAAACATTGTTTATTATTGATAAAATTATACAGTTTGGTAAATTCAAAATTACTTAAAAATAAAATATATTCTTCTTGTTTTGTTTCATGAAAAAATATTGTTTATTATCGATAAAATTATACAGTTTAGTATAATTCAAAATTACTTAAAAATTACTATAACAAATGTTATGTCTTTAATTGTAATGGCCAAATATTTAAAGGGATGGAGTAAACGATAAGCACTACGAACACTCTACTACTGGCGCAAACTGCATATAAACAACAGTGAAATTGAGCGACGGAGAGTGCCACATTACGCTAACAGCTCGCATCTCACTATGACATGCATATACTTGCATGCATAGCATTATGACACTGTGGAAAACACAGTGCTGCTAGCATCCTTTGCCCTACTAAGTGCAACAAGATGGATTTTTACTTTTTTTTTTTTTTTTTTTTTTTTTTTTTTTTTTTTTTTTTTACAAAATAAGTGTATAGGATTGCTGATAAAATTAAATATTACAAGCAAATATAAATAAATTAATAAATATATTTATATAGAGAAAAATTGGGGGTGCTGCAGTTCCACAGTGTCTATGCACGAGTTGCCCCTGCATTATGTTGTTTCAGGAAACTGGCAACACAGAGTACATAATAACTAAAAAAAATTTAATTACTACTTCTTATAATTGCCAAAGTTAAACTGGCATCTTCAGGGATTAATACAAGAACAGTCATTACTAACACTATGTTCTAACATAAAGATGTGTAATTCACAGAGAGAGAGAGAGAGAGAAAGAGAAGACAAAAAATAAGAATAGCTTCACTGACTAAGTTACTGGTGATAGTGAATGCTCTGTTAACCATTTTCCCTCACAAAAGATCAGGCTAGAGTTAATGCAAAGGTGTAAGAGAACAGTTATGCTGTAGCTTACACTTTAGTATACTGTAATACAGCTTGTTCTTAGATTACTAAAATGATATTGATGATGATATTATTATATCATCTAAATGAATAACAATGAAAGAATTAAAGGACAACCTAAATAAAATAAAAAATGATAAATTAGCAAGAAAAGACTGAATAAACTACAAACTTATAAATTTGTTGGGGAAAAAATTTCAGAGATAATTAAAATGTTTAAATAAAATAGATACAAGTGGAAAAATACTAATAGCATGAAATACAAGTACAGTAATATCCCAATTAACTCTCGGGATGCTGGCCTAGAAGACAAAGCGCTAAACGAAACCCATCACACACACAGCTTTTTCATATGCAATTTTTTGTGCAGGATATTATACACCCATTTAGTTGAAATGCCTACAACAATCTCATGCACTTTCACTTGGCAGGCTTCCATAACGATACCATGGATTTTGTCAATCATTTTCTTCATAGTGACTTTAGTCAGGCATCTGGAGCGTGCTTCATCTTCAATGGACTTACAATCATGTTTAAACTAATTTATCCAAAAATAAATAGTCTTTAATGCTGGTGCAGAGTCCCCATTAACTGAATCTAACTCGGCTTTGATCTGTGCAGGTTTCCACTTCTTCAAAGAAAAGTGTTTTATCACTGCATGAAACTCGTTTTTCTCCATTTTTATGAAAAATGCGAACACGGTCATTTTAAATGTTTGCCAAATGAGAACTATGTGTCGTACATGGCCTAAAACTTTGCCAGGGGTCATGAAAAAGATGATACGTGCCAACACTGGTATGAATGAACAAACTGAGTCGCCATCTATTGGAAATTTACCAAACTTTTCAAACAATCCTCGTATAACAGAGAATAAATATACCTAATATTTTACTACATGCAAAATTGAATATACCAAAGATAATGAAATAAAAATAAAAATCTCTGAAAAACAATCTATAAACTAAAATGTAAGACAAGGATGTCCCTTTTCTCCAATGCTTTTAATATTTAGATTAATGAAACACTAATACAATGGAACACTTTACAACCCAAGTATAGAAATTTCTCAGAATAATAAAATAAATATATTACTATGTGAAGATGATTAAGTAAATAATATTAAATAAAGAAGATAATTTACAAAGAGCAATATATAATTTAAACATTAATGAAGAACAGCTATGAATGAAAATATCTATAGATAAAACTAAAACAATGGCATTTTGTGGACATACTCCAGTTAAAAGTAAAATAGCTATTAATAATGATATTAATAGAAAAGATAAATACTTTCAGTTATCTTGGATGTGAAATATCATATGAAAAAGAAAAAGTCTGGTCAGAGGGTAGAATTCCAGATGATTGGAGAAGCACTCATAGTACCCATCTGCAAAAAGGAAACTAAAACTGAATGTGAGAATTACAGAGGTATTTCCTTACTAAGTGTTCCCAGTAAGATTTATGCAAGTATTCTTGAGAAACAGCTAAGAAAAATTGTGGAGGAGAAGCTTGGAGAAGAACAAGCTGGGTTCATGCCAAACAGAGATTTTCAGATCAGATTTTCACTTTAAGATAAATAGTTGAGAAAACATGAGAATATAACAAGGATCTGTATTTAAGTTTTGTAAATCTGGAAAAGGAATATGACAAGGTGCCAAGAGGAAATCTGTTCAAAATACTCTGGTTATATGGTGTAAATGGGACATTATATCAAGCAATTCTTAGATTTTATTTAAGTTGTAAATCAGCAATTACAATTGAAGGAGTTACCGGAAGATGCTTGATGTTAAATCAGGTGTGAGACAGGAGTACACATTATCTTCACTTTTATTAATCTTCTATATGGATCACATTATGAAAGAATCTCAGCTGTTGACTGTATTCTGATGATGTTATAGTCCTAAATAAATCCAGGACAAGTCTGCAGAATTTCTTGACTGAATTGAATAACTGCTGTAATAAATCATCATCAGTTTCCTGATATGTATCCCCAAGGGGTGTTTAGACTGTAATAAATTTGGTATGAAAATCAAAGTCAAAGATAATGAAAATAGGCAGAAACGCTGAAAACATCAACTTTCCTGAATGGAGAACCTACAGAACAGGTAAAACAATTTTTAGAAGATGGCAAATGAAATTTGGAAATAGCAGAATTGTCAAAGCTTGTAGGAAGTCAACTGAATAAATTTATATGGAATAAGAGAGAGAGATTAGTGAAAAACTAAACCAGTTGTTTTATTGATTTTTCAATCAATAAAACAAGGATTTATAATAACCAGCATGTCCTCAAGAGCACAATAAGTTAAGTATGTCCAATGCACGATGACTAATAAGAGGAAAGGATATGCATGCATCACATTATGTACAGAAACAGAGAGAGAGAGAAAGTGCAAGCATATCACAGATTAGCGAACTAAATGCAACATGGTAACCTAAAACATATAAGCTGATTTTCCCCTTGTTTAGGCTATAAATTACAGCTGCCAAGAAATTATATGTTTGGTTTAATCCTTTATTCAAGTATAAGCAAAGTTTGCATGTGAAGTAACTTCCTAACCGAGCTACTTCACTTCACATCAGTTGCTTTAGTATCCCATAATGAAAAGCAGGATTCTGTAAAGGCTTTAACACAATTGATCATATTCATGCAGTAAAACAAATAATAGAAAAAGCAGAAGAATAACAAATGCTTCTTTGTTTAGCCTTTATTGATTAAAAAGCATTTGATTCCATCAAAACTAATGCAATAATCAAAGAACTCCAGAATCAGGGAGTTCCTGGAGAATATATGGACCTCCTCTAGGAATTATACCACACTGCAACAGCAACAATCCGACTTCACACGAGTAGCAAAATATCAATTGAAAAAAGGTGTCCGACAGGAAGACTCTCTATTGCCCAAAATCTTTACAGCGGTCCTTCAAGAAAAATTTAATAATATAAACTGGACAAACCTTGGTATAAAAATTAATAACAGAAACTTAACATGCCTAGGATATGCAGATGATATCATAATTTTTGCAAACACTCCAGAAGACCTTAATATAATGATAGAAGACCTATATCATGAAAGCAGAAAAGTTGGCCTAAAAATAAACAGAGAAAAAACAAAAATCATGTTTAATCATTTTGTAACACCAAAACACATAATAATAGAAAACATTTCTTGGAAAGAGTTAAAGTGCAGATGATACCTCTCCAAAAACTCTGAGTGATCTACAAGATCACTCTAAATCTCACTGAGTGATCCTAAAGGATAATTACTAAACTTGTCACGCCAGGACAGGAAACTCAGCAGTGGCTCCACTCACTGACAGGCAAAAACTTACCACTGAGCAGAACCTCTCTACTTCCACAGGAAACAAGCAAGTCCAAAGATGAATTATTAAATGGCATCAGTGGGAGCCAGACCCAGAAGAGATACCAAGGTTGAAGTAATGCAGAAGTTATATATTTCCCATATACAAATAGTGAAAGATGTATCACCTTATTATTAAAATATTCTATAGATAGATGTTGAAAGTTATTCTACTTGGTTAGACTATAACTTAAAGATGCCAAAAAATTATATTCTTGGTTTAATCCTTTATCCAAGTAAGCAAACAAAGTGCACAACTGAGTTATATGCAGAGATATTGAGATCCCACTGATGAAACCTCAATAAATGTCGAAACCAGTCTGGGTAGTGGCCTTGCCATATAATGTAATTGATGTAAAGTGATTAGCCACTTTATACAAGTAGCTCATGAAGTTACTTAATGTGCAAACTGTTTTTGCTTACATTTGCATAAAAGATTAAACCAAGAGTATAATTTCTTGGAATCTTTAATTTATATGTTGCGAAGATAGTGATAGTTTATTTTGAACCCAATAATGGAATGCGCATATGGCCAGAAAGTTAGGAAAGAATTATCACTATTTATTTCTTTATTTTCAAAATATATATTGATATATTTTATATTGATTCTAAAACGTAACCTAAATATTTTCAAATGTCTTTTCAGTTACCACTACATTATACATCACTGATGCCAATGTTTTGGAACCATTTTCCAATCAGAAAACTCACTGAGTTTTCTTATCTTCAACATTTGTTTACAATGACAAAAAAAATTGTTTGATGTTTTTGTAAAAAAGCAATTGAAGACATACTGAACACTGAAAATGATCATTATCATTAATGAGTAAATAAATGGTCATGCGTCAGGGGTGATTTTTTTTCCCTGTGTCTCATAGATAACACACTAATACAGTGGTACCTCAACTTACGAACTTAATTCGTTCCTGACTGTGGTTCGTATCTCGAAAAGTATGCAATTTTCCATTATATCTTATGGGAAATCAATTAATCCATTCCCAGATTCAAAAATTAAAAAAAAAATTAAAAAAATAAAAAACTATTCTCAACTAAACGAAGAAAATGCAAAGAAATAGAGGAGTGAGAAGGAGCATTTTTTACACTATAAATATGCATTTTGTATACCATCACATATTAATTTTTATTTATGAAATCTTTGGTTTTACATGATTAGTATGAAAATCATCTTCCATTAAATTGTAAAAAAAAAATCAATTTTTTTGTGGCTGGTTTTGTGGTTCAAGAGTTTTTGATTTGTTGTCATCAGTTGCTTCTTTTTGTCTCTTAGGTGAGGGAGGTTTAAAAAACCTATCCAATGCTGACTGAATCTGTTGTTTCCTTAACACCCTTTTTTTTTTCATGTCACTTATTGGAATTGCTCCCTTTTTTGTTGCTGTCGTCTTCGTCCTCTGAAGACATTTGCTTTTCCTCCTCATGTCTTTCTTTTTCCTGCTCTCTTTTTAACTCTTGTAGTTCTTCAGTGGTCAACTCAATGTTGTGATCCTCTACATCTGCTTCATCAATTTCCAAATGCATGGTCTTGCCGAGGGAGACAACTGTGTCTACGATGTCAATTTCACTTTCAGGTCCTTCCAATGAATGCAGTTCATCAGACACAGTCAGGTCATAACTTTTTCTAGGCTGATTTTAGAGTTCTCACAGAAACATCTTCCCATGCCTGACTAATAAGATGCAAACAATGAAGAATATTGAAGTGATTCTTCCAGAATCGCTGTGTTGGGCGATAACCTCGAAACATCTTTGGGAAAGAGCTTTGGTATAAAGCTTTTTGAAGTTGGAAAAACATATTGATCCATTGGTTGTAGGAGTGGTGGTATTAGGAGGCAAGAACTTAATTTTGATGAAATTAAACTCTTCATCCAATTGTGGTGGATGTGCTGGAGCATTGTCCATTATAAGAAGAATTTTCTCAGGCAGACCCTTTTCTTGTAGATACTGTTTCACTGTGGGAGCAAAGACCTCTATTATCCACTCACTTTCAGGTCAGAAGAATTGTCTGGTTACCCAGGCTCTGCTGTTACCTCTCCACATAATGCTGAGTTTGTGCCTGTTAACTTTCTGCTTTTTAAACTCTAGGATTTTCAGAGTGGTAAACCAACAGAGATTTTATCTTCAGGTCACCACTGGCATTGGCACAAAAGAAGCAAAGTTGGTCTGTCTTTCATTTGCTTGTGTCCTGGCAATACCATTTCATCCTTAGTGATGAATGTTCTCTTAGGCATTTTCTTCCAGAAAAGCTGTTTCATTGCAGTTGAAAACTTGTTCTGGTCTGTAACCTTCTGACTCCATCAGTTTCTGAAATTCCTTCATGAACCTTTCAGCAGCTTCTTTGTCAGCACTAGTACCTTCTTCATGTCTAACAACACTATGGATACCGGTTCTGTTCTTGCATTTCTCAAACTATTCTTTGCTAGCTTTAAACTCTTCACCAATGTCTTTGCTACTGGTAGTGGATGGCAAGTTCTGCAAAAGATCTTTGTAAATAGTTTGAGCTTGTAAACAGATCATGTTTTGAGATACACAATCTCCTTTCAGTTGCAAGTCATTAATCCGGACGAGTAGTAAAGTTTCCATTTCTTCCATAACTTTATTTCTTCAAGATGACATGATAGATACTACTTTGGCCACATCCAGTTCCTTATAAAAATCTGCTTTCTTGACAATTGTAGCTATGGTGGATTTGGAGAAGTCATACTGCCTGCACAGATCACTTTGCCTGACTCCTTTCTCATATTTTTTCACAATCTCTTTCTTAATTTCTATTGTGATTTTCTTCTTCTCTTCTTTCTTAGTTTTCTTTGGCCCCATGTTGAAAATAATACGCTGATCAGTGAAATGACGCTTATCTGGTAGATTATTCAGAAAATAAACGTGAAGCTACAATAAAATATGTCACTTATAAAAGGAAATACATACAGCACACATAATAAATACAAACCTAAAAAAATCACCACAAAGTGTATTGTTTGTTTACACATACTGAAATGATACACAAAAAAGTAAATACGTGCAGCATTCGTCGTATTTCAGATAAATACGACGTAGTAACAACAATCATTACACTAGAGACGGTTCAGCGCATGCTCAGCTAAACGTGCATAAAAAGTTTAAAAAAAGTATAATGTAAAACAGGCTTTAGTTCATTTGAAAAGAAAAGCATCACGGTTTGTATCTAGAGGTCAAAATGGGATATGAAAAAAGTTCGTATGTCAAGGTACCATTGTATATCAGTAGTGTGTGTGTTAACAACTACAGTCCGTTAGTACAATGAATGGGTCAATTTTTTTTTCTCTTTTATTTATTTATCTTACATAATTCAGAAACCTTGCTCTAGAGCCAAACACTGAATTTTTTTTCAAGCCACTTCAGGCTTTCGATAAGCAAAGTGGTGGTCTCTCCCACCCGAAAGCTAACAAACTGCTTAGTTTACAAAATTATGCAGGTTAAAAACAGCCACAGCATTAGCAAAAGCTTATAAACTGGAAATTGAAGAGAAATCAGAAATTGAACACACAACTGTGATTATTATCATTACCATCAGATTTCCATGGAGTCAAAAGACTCATCACAAGAGGTAAACATTGTTACACACAAAGCCCAAAAAACTTTGCTTTAAACTCATTCAATTTATCTATATTCACCACAATGTTGGCAACACATTTCACTCATCAACCACTCTCCATGCAAAGAACCTACTCCTTATGTCCATGCTCACATCCTCCTTATACAGCTTCTAGGTAAGGTATGTCTTCTTGTTTTACGCTCTTCTCCTATTCTACGAAAAATTTCTTCCACACTAACCTGGTAACAATCCTTTACAAACTTAAATGTTTCAATCATATTCTCTCTCTTTCTTTTATTCACAAGGCTTTGCAAACTGCATTCCCTCAATCTGTCTTCATATCCCACATCCCAGAATTCGGCTACAATCTTAGTCGGTCTTCTCTGGACCCTTTCCAGTATACCACCGTGAAAATCGGGGGGGGGGGGGGGGGGGACCAAATCTGTGCATAATAACCCATACGAGGCCTGATCAGCACCTTACACAATGGAACCAGAACCTTTTTATAAGTTAAGGTGATCATTGCAATAATCAGATATGATACCTTCATAACTTGTGCAATGTGAACTCTGAACTTCAGATCCTTGTCCACCACCACTCCAAGGTCTCTTATTCTAGGATATTCACCTGGAGAAATCTTGGAAATGGAAAAACAAACTCCTCAACTTCCTCTAAAATTTCCCTACCAAGTGTATACTTTGCATCCCATTATTGCCTACAAAATTTCAGAACCTTACACTTTGCAACAATGAATTGTTGCAAAGTGTAAGGTTCTGAATTCCATCTGTTGCAATCTATTCAAGTCTCAACATCTGTTTGATTCCTCATCACTCTCCCAAGTTTTGCATCATCTGCAAATAGTTGTATATCACCAGTTAAACCTATTCCAATATCATTAATATACAATAAATAAAATGTTCCCAAAACTGACCCCTGCAGCACACCACTAGTGACTTTCCTCTTTTGAAATATGTTAGGAAAATGTGGTACTCCATAAAGACATACCTGATAGGTCAGATATTTACTTCACTACTGTGCCAGTGCACAATTTTTCAAGCCCTTGATATATGTGTAAGCGTATATATAATTACTATTAATATCAGACAGCACACAATGTAATCTTTGTTCCAGAGCAAATATGAGTTCACTATGTAGTAAGAATTATACTATAGAGGGAGGGGACAAAACATGACTAACCTTTTCATCATCAGTATATCCACAAAAGCATGAAGTATTGAAGTACTGGAAAACATCAACCTGATCATCTTTGTATTCACTATCATGGTCTGAAAAAAAAAAGTAACAAAAGTGTTAAATCAATTTAAACATTTCACATCTCTTATTATATTACATGTGAGCAAGTGATTTGGGTACCCACTCTAAAACCTACAGGCTGGGGGTTTGAACCTCACTGTAGGCATGTTTGTGATTGTTTTTAGAGATGAAATGAGATGAATTTCACTGTCTGATGTGAGACCAATACCCCAACTATTGGGGGCCCTCAAGTGGCTTGAAAAAGTAACGTCTGGTCATACAAAAAAAAAAAAAATAAGAATAATAATAAATAAATAAATAGAATACTAATACAAAACATTAATAAAAATAGAAGAAAACCTTAGCCCACCATGGTGCAAAATGCACTACAGGTTTGCAAATAATGGGTAGGAGAAACAAAAAAAAATAAAACATAATTAACATTATTATTACTACTATTAATTAATATGTAGTTTTTCATTAAGTGTCACTGCTACTATTTGCAAAAGGCAGGAATTATAACGTGCATATTCAGGCAAATATTTTTGAGCAATGGAGTATGACATGGAAGGGTCATTTACTTAAAGGGGACAAGCAGTTTTGAAACTATTCTTATTCTGAATCAGTTTTTTAAAAATAAAATTAAATAAATAAATAAATAATATATATATATATATATATATATATATATATAAAAAAGGCTTGTGTAGCTCAGTGGAAGTGCCATTTGAATCCTCTGCACTAGGCCACCCAAAGAAAGACTTAAGTACTAGTCTCTAATATCACTGACCTAGAGGAACTTTATCTTGATGAGTCTTTGGTCTGGAAGTAATACTATCTAAATCTTTCTTTAACCGGTTCCCAAAATTAGTCAATCTCTGGCAGATAAGTTGGTTCTTCTCTTGGAAACTTGGGTTTTTTGTCCCGTAATATAAAGAAAATTGACCATAGAACCCACACTATTTATGTTAGGGACCCAGAGATGGCAACACGTCAGTTGCCTCTTCATCGAATGCCACTTATAATTAGTGATAGTCTTGGGCCTGCTATCTTTGATTAACAATTGGTGGAGATAGAATTGCCCACTTAGTCTCCAAAAGTTAGATAGAGATAAAATGACCTCACCTACTTCCTATAGGAAATAAAAGGCATTGGCTGATATATATATTTTTTTTGTTAAATAATATCAGCAAGGTCTATCTATTGTTCATATAATGCCTATGCTTGTGTCTCATTCAGAACTGAGAACTGGTTCTAAAATTTGAAAATATGGCTGGCTTGATCTGATAATTTGTCTTTTGACAATGCATATGTCAAATGAATACTCTGATGTATAAATCAAAGTTATAGGAAAATTCTCAACCTGAGCTATAAATCAGTTCTGCTTTTAAAATGGCTATAGCCAATTATTGGAAGTTTTTCCACTTGGTTATACTACAAATTACAGATACCAAGAAATTATATACTTAGTTTAATCCTTTATCCAAGTGTAAGCAAACAAGTGTGTGTCTGAAGTATTTTCAGGACTGGGGGCAACTCTTATATAGAAGCTAATGACTTCACATCACTTGCCTTAGTATACCATAATACAAAGCACATCTCCTTGCAGACATGTATAATGCTATACATTGTGGGAAGGGTCACTACCCAGACCAGTTTCGACCTTTACTGAAGTCTCAATATTAAAATACTCTGGATTAGAGAAAGTTGTTGGAAGTTTTTCCACTTGGTTATACTATAAATTAAAGATGCCAAAGAAATTATATACAGTAAATCCCCGAAGTTATGCGGTAGGTGGGACCAACAAAAAGCGCATAAGTTGAATTCGCATAGCTCGGGATATTTTGCATGTAATTTATATATACAAACATACAATTTGGACCAAAGGTTTACAAAAACACTTAATTTTTTAATATAATCATAATTGTAGTTTTTCATACATAAAAAAAAGAAAGTTATTTCGATGCCGATGGTTTCATAAAATCTAATAGATTCGTCTGATGGCATAATGTCTTTTTCTTGTCATGCAAAATTTCTTCATAGCAAGCTAATGATTTTTTTTATTCCTTGCCTTTTGCCTTGTGGCTACAGTTCTTTCCTAGTTAGAATCTATGTCCTCCAAAATCTGTAAACCTTTCTTTTATGATTGTTCTTACTGTGGATTCCTGTAGATTGAACTTCTTTGCTAGCTCATAAATTTTCATTCTGCCTTCAAAATCCTTAATAATGTTGAGTTTTCTTTCCAAAGTCAATGTTTTTCTTTTCTTGCTAGCTGTAGAAGAATCGGACTTGCTTCTTTTGGATAACATTATTATTTTTTATGTGATAAAATTTTTATCAAGAAACCGCATAACATTAAACAATCGCAAGGTTTGTGGACTATAAAAATCGTGTATGAATGGAGACCGCGCGAAACACGTCGGTGCTTGTTCACAGCATGCGCGACACTGGCAAATGCGGCTGGCACCTGAAAGATACGACTAGTGGTGAGATGTGAAGCAGGACAGGAATACGTACACATAAGAAACCGTGTAACTCCGGATTCGCGTAAGTCAGGGTATGACTGTACTTGGTTTAATCCTTTATTCAAGTGTAAGCAAACAAGTTTACTCCTGAACTATTTTCACGACTGGGGCAACTCATATAAAGAACTATTACTCGTATTAATTAAGTTATAGGCAGTTAACTTTTTCTGAGGCTGCTGAGATCAACCTATGTAACCCCCACTGCAATTCTATTCTAAACAGAAATTCCAAAAATAGAAGGAAATTGAGTTTTAAAATTGTTCATATATAAGCAACTTTCTTATTTCTCAACAACACTAAACAAGTGTATTCCTTTAAAAGAACAATATCAAACATAACATGGGGGGGGGGATAAGATATGAATCTAATTTCATGTTAGGCTCACAATCGAGTAACTTGGGTTCTTAGAAACCTACAGTTAATATTATGTGCTGCATGCTATTATTATTATTTAGTCAAAAGACTCATCACAGGAGATCCACTCTATCCATTAAAGCAATATCCAATCATACTTAAAACCTATTCAGTGTTGGGGGGTGCTCACAACCACCTCTGGAAATCCATACCACTCATTCACCACTCTCCAAGTAAATAACTTAGTTTGCACACCCTTACTAGCCACAGTGTTAGACAACTTCCATGTGTGACCCCTTGTTTTCCCACTACTTCCCATGTATTGAAAAATTTCTTCTGTGCCAATCTTATAGAATCCCTTTTTGAAATTGAGGACAGTTTTCATATCCTCTCTCCTCCACCTGTCAGCTGAACTCTGCAACTCAACACACCCTCAATCTATCCTCATAGGGAACATCCCACAGACCTGTCACCAGCTTGGTGACTTGTCTCTGAATCCTCTCCACCACTTCTCAATCATCAAGAAACGCACATGACCAAATCTTCAACATGTGGACAAATCATAATCTTATAAAGAGAGATAATGTTGTTTTAAGGATACTTGCGACATAAGACTGAATGATATAATCACGTAATCACAAGAAAGATATTTATTTAACCAAATATTTCGGTCTGGAAATAGCAGACCATCGTCGGTGGTATTACAAGAACAGTTTAAAAAATATACAAGCTAGAATACTAACAATAGATCGTTGAAATTAGAACATGCCGCGTGATGTTATATCACTAAGTATGAAACGAAATATTTTGAAGTAGAAACATGATTGAATTTGCTATTTAAAAAAAAAAAAAAAAAAAAAAAAAAAAAAAAAAAAAAAAATTAATGAGTAATCTTGATTAGGCTTTCCCAGATTTTTGATATAGATATGCAGTCATTACGATTCAGGTCGCGTTATAGGTTCGAACGTCTGTTCAAGGAAAGCGTGGAGGCCTTGCTCCATCATCCCAACCTGAATCGTAATGACTGCATATCTATATCAAAAATCTGGGAAAGCCTAATCAAGATTACTCATTAATTTTTTTTTTTTTTTTTTTTTTTTTTTTTTTTTTTTTTTTTTTTAAATAGCAAATTCAATCATGTTTCTACTTCAAAATATTTCGTTTCATACTTAGTGATATAACATCACGCGGCATGTTCTAATTTCAACGATCTATTGTTAGTATTCTAGCTTGTATATTTTTTAAACTGTTCTTGTAATACCACCGACGATGGTCTGCTATTTCCAGACCGAAATATTTGGTTAAATAAATATCTTTCTTGTGATTACGTGATTATATCATTCAAAGAGAGATAATAACCTCCATATCTTTATTGTCAATCTGTTCTATAACATCCAAGTAATCTTCTGGGCTTTTTTGCCAACTCTTGCAATATGTCCTCAATTTCAAATCTCTATCTGTCATCACCTCCAGATCCCTAGCCTTATTGATTACCTATAAACCAGTATCATCAATATCATACGAAGTGTGTAATCTTTTCATCCCAAAGTGCATTACCTTACATTTTGCAATAATAAATTGGCAACCATTGTCCTCTGCCCACACTGCCAATTTATTTATATCATCCTGTATGATATCTACATCACCCAATAGGGTGATGTAGATATCTTATCTAGGGGGGGAAGGGATAGTAGATATCTTTGTCAACTATTGCCCTCGCTAGTTTTGCACCATCAGTGAACAATTTAATCTCTCCCCTTATATGTTCTGCTATATCATTAATGTACAAATTAAAGAGTAGTGGTCCTAGTACAGAGTCCTGAGGCACTCAGCTAGTCACCTTCATTTGCCTTGATTTCATTTCACCATACATCACCCTCTAAGGTCTGTCTATCAGCCACTCTCCTATCCATGCCACCAGCCTCATATCCATTCCCATTTGTTCCAACTTATGTAATAGTTTTCCATATGGTATTCTGTCAAATGCCTTTGCAAAGTCCAACAGTATCATGGGGTAGCCATTTCCAATTCTGCTGTGACCTTATTAAAAAAGGTGAATAAATTACTGAGGCAGGACCTACCTTTTACATAGCCATGCTACCCCCTATAAAGTATGATATTCCTATCCACCCAATCCTGAATATTACTTCTAACCAACTTTTCCAATACTTTAACCACCACTTCAGAGATACTAATTGGTCTATAATTTGCTGCTTCTGTCCTGGAGCCACCTTTATGTAATGGAACTAACTTACCCTCTTTCCACT
This sequence comes from Typopeltis vanoorti, assembly GCF_054136105.1. Taxonomy (NCBI): domain Eukaryota; kingdom Metazoa; phylum Arthropoda; class Arachnida; order Uropygi; family Thelyphonidae; genus Typopeltis; species Typopeltis vanoorti. Next base: position 143,132,151 of record NC_143551.1, read on the forward strand.
CCTTGGAACATTACCAGAGTTGACACTTAGTATAAACTTAGACTTAGCTGAGACATAGATAAAACAAGTTCACTTCATCAGAGGCACTGCCAATTCACTTGCCCATTCTCATAGCACATGATCAGACATACTGTCCAGGACCACTGCTGTATTCACATTGATATTTTTCTATATACTGAGTACCTCAATGCTCACTTCAGTCTCTGTCACCTTGGTAACTGAAAGCCACCACCTGGATGATATACCCTTGCAAAGTGATCACTTAGTAACTGAACTATTTCTTCTGCTTCTGTCACTTTCCTACCAGCAGCACTGGTAAAGAAATCTTTTCCATAATCATTCTTTCTTACTTGCTACGTAATGAAAAAACTCTTTTAAACTCTTTGATTTACTTTGGCCTGCTTAGCTAATTTTCTCTCGAAATCCGATTTAGCCTTTCTTACCATACTAATTACCCTTCTTGCATGTGCTTCACACTGCTCATGGGCATGCTGATCCCCTAGTTGTTTATATTCCTTCCACAATGCTTTCTTTTTTTGCAGCTCATGCTTTATAATCCTTACCCAGTTTATCCTCCTGACCCTGGATATGCAATCTTACACTGCCTGGCTCAAACAATCCTTGACCATTTCCCATGCATTAATGACATTCATTCCATGTAATTTCTTATGCCATAGCACTACTCCAAGTTGCCTCCTAAGTTTGTCATAATCGCTAGCTTTGTAGTTCCATATAAACACTTTCTTGACTGAAATTTCTAAATGTTGAGCAATCTCCCATGTCACTTTCCCTGATTAGAGGTCAAGTTGCTACTGTAGTTATATTTAGATCTTGTGATGCTATTACTGGATCCAACACTCTCAAACTCTTGGTTACTTCCATCCATCACATACTGAGTTGGTTAATTATCCTTTAATAACTGTATAAATTCCATTTCACCATGTGCCCTTTCCTATTTCAAATCTATATCACCATAGTTGAGTCTCCCATAATAATTGCATGGCCCATACTCATTGTGCTAATCTACTGATGAGATTGTCCACATCTTTTTCTTCTGGACCATCAGGCCTATAGCAACAACATATTTTGTCCCATTAGCCTCTATCTCACACCAGTCAATCTCAATAAACCATTTCCATCAGATCGACAACCTTCCTTAACTTTTTTTTTTGTTAGTTGAAGTTCTTCAGCTATCATTAATAATACCTCTCCTCCTTCCATATTTCTTCTATCTTCTCTGAAAATACAATATTCATTACATTCTATCCTTGTAAGTACATCGTTTTCTGACAACCAGATTTAGCTGATGCTAATAATTTTTGGCCAAGTTGAACTGATCAATGATAAAAACTCCTTTCCTTTATTTCTGATAATTTGGGCAGTCATGTACATGCATTTCAGCATCCTCTTGAGTCCACAGTTACCCTTACATAACAGCATTACCTGCCCATTCAGATATGAAAACTGGGAAACTGCACCCAGCTCTTCAGAATCATTCTTGCACTCATCTATCTCAGGGGATGGCTAGACGCATGCTTGATTGCTTCCTCTCCTACTATCTCTAGTTTCCCTGGTTTTGCACTTTCAACCTCTCAATGAACAAGATTTTCTCTAAGCACCTAACTTCAAAACTATTTAAATGCAGTCCATCAGGCATATACAGGTCTTTATATCCATCAAATTCAGTCCACACATCTATAACCTGCACACCATTCCTCCTGCATAATCTTCTCATTGCCTCATTGGCAATCATGGCCCTTCTTCTCCATTCTGTCCAAGGCAGCAGACTCTCAACCTTTATTTTCTTCCTTTTCATTTTTGCTTCTTCTAACAACTCTTTCATATATTCTCACATTGCATACTTCTTCAAATAATTTCACACTTTTCAAATAATTTGTGTCTGCCAACACAATTAACTCCTCTGTCACTTCTTTCTTCTGCAAACTTAAGCAGAAACTAAGGCTGTAAATTGTGTGTATTTGATCTCAGTTTACCAGGATGAAAAACTCGAGTTTCCAGGAAAAAAAACCGTCACCTCTGCATGAGACTGGCTAACTCATCCTGAATTGAAAAGTCCTGATCAATATTCTTTGAGTCCTAGATGGCATTTGAACCCATGTCTTTCTATATGAAGGGCTTTGTTCATCCCAAATGAACTACAGAGATTCTTAAAACATGGACACAGAATGAAATGTATTTTTAAAAGACAAAAGTGCTTTTTGCTTGTACCAAATATCTGGAAATGTAGATAGCATGGAAGGAATTTTCCTGTTCAAATGGACATGCTACAAATATTCTAAATATACAGGGTGGACCAAAAGTCACAAAGGGAGGTTTTAATATTTAATAACTCCTTTATTTTTTGTTTTAAATTTACAATACTATAGTATTGCATACAGTATATATAGGAAATAAATTTACACTAGGTATGAAAAATCAAATCTTGTAATGGCATCAATTTTCTGCTTTGTACAAACATTCCCTTTCTAAGGTGTTTTTCATGACAGCTCTTAGTGTTTCAGGTTCCAGTGATCTGATTTTGGCCCAAATATTGTTCTTCAGCTGTTGGAGTGTCTGAGGCTTGTTAACAAACTTTTTCTTTGAGATAGCCCAATAGGAAGAAATCAGGAGCTGTCAGACCTGGAGAATGCAATGGCCAACTTATGTTGTAACCACAGGAAATTATTCTTCCCTCAAAAATTTGTCAGAGCAGTTGGATTATGGCCCTTGCTAAGTGATCTGTCTCTCTGTCCTGTTGGAACATCTTGTTTATCTTGAACTGCTAGGAGTAAGAAATTTTCGATCAAAGACCAATATTCATCTCCTGTAACATTGACAGGGTTCCCAATGTGGTCTTTGAAAAAGGTCCGATCACTTCTTCTGATGTCACCCCACACCAGACCGTGCACATAAGGGGGTGCAATTCCCTTTGGTGAATTGCTCTAGGATTTTCCAAACCTCAAATCCTGCAGTTTTGTTTGTTAATGAAGCCATTCAAATGAGAATGTGCTTCATCTGACATTATCAGCTTGTGGATAAATTTGGGATCTCTTCATGCTAATTCTTGAAATCTGAAATATTGAAATCTGTGAGCATAATCTGGTGGCTTCAGCTGTTGCACCAACTGGATTTTATACAAAAACAGGTTCAAGGTTTTCAGAATACGCCGGAGTGATGTCTGAGAGACTCCAACCTGTCCAGACTGCCTTCGAGTGGATGTGCTCTGGTCTTCTGCAACACTCTCCCTTACAAGTACAACTGTGGCTTCGTTCCTAACCGAGCGCGGTCTGCCTGTTCATGGAAGGTCACTTACTGAACCCTGTTCCTCAAAATGACCAATCAAATGTCTAATAACTGATTTGCTTGGAGAATCTCTTATGCCGTAATGGCAATGATATGCTCGTTAGGTCAGAATTATTGATCCTTGGTTTTGATAGAAAAATTTCACAACTCATGTTTGCTGTTCGGTCGTGAATTTTCATGATTAATCTCCAAGATCTTCTTTATAAAATCTGCAAAGAAAAATTAAAATTTAGTTTAATCCTTTATCCCAGTGAGAGCAAACAAAGTTTGCACCTGAAAATATCTTCAGGACTGAATATAGTGTTCTACTATCTTACCTGGGTAAGTAGTACAACACCAGGCAACTTGTTGCAAAGGTGGAGCAAGCTACCAACACTCCCATCCCAGTATCTCCCATAATGCAAAACACATCTCCTTGTGGATATGTATACTCTTATGCATTAAGGGATTGGCCACTACCCAGACTAGTTTCGACCTTTACTGAGGTCTCTTCAGTGGGAGCCAGGCCCAGAGTTGGAGATACCAGGCAGAAGCAGTAGCAAGGTCATCTTTACCTATGAGTTGCCAAAAGGAATGTTTTTTTTTTTTAGCTCCCACTCGCTACTCATCCATTTAAACCCTGAATATGCAGTCCAATACTTCCTCTCTCTCTCAAACAATTCCTACTTCCATGCATTATTGACATTTTTCTTTGCAGCTTCTTGCATCCTGGCACTGCTCCAAGACACCACCTAAGTTAGCAGTTACCCATAAACCCTTTCTTGACTGAGAATTTCACATGTTGAGCAACCTTCCAAAATAAGACTGCATGGTCACTTTACACGATCAGAGGTAGAGTTGTTACTGTGACTATGGATAGATCATCTGCTGCTATTATCAAACCCATGGTCCCCCCCCCCCTCTATACAATGCTATTTCAGTTAATTATCTCTTAGTAACTGTATAAATTCCATTACTGCCTTGCCAGGAGTCCTTCTCTCCCTCTAATTTATATTCACATAGTTGAAGTTCCTCCATGATACCAGCTGGCCTGCACACATTTTGCTAATTTGGCAATGCACAGCAACATCTTCCTCTGTACTACCAAACCTATAACAGCAGCCAACAATATATTTTATCCTATTGGCCTCCATTTCACACCGAATAGCCTCAAAGAAACCATATCCCTCAGATCTAAAATTTTCATTAACTTCTATTTCTTGGTTGAAGTTCTTCAGTTATCATTAATAATATCCTTCCTCCTGGCCCATTCTCCCTGTCCTCTCTGAAAATATAATATCCCTTATCAGTTCTTTGTCAAACAGACCTATTGATGCCAATAATTTTTGGCAGAGTTGAGCTAGCCAATGTCAAAATTTACTCTTCTTTATTTCTGATACTTCTAGCATTCATACATGCATTTCAATATCCCATTAAGACCATTGTTATCCTTGCATAATGTAATTACCAACCTATTCAGACTGGAAAGCTCAGATGACCATGAACAGCTCAGTTACACTAAGCTGTTCATAATCATTTCTGCATTCCCACTCATTTGTCTCAGGAATGGTTGGACACATGCTTGATTGCATCCTCTTCCTGATATCTCTAGTTTCCCTGATTTTGGACTTTCAACACCCTCAGTGAACAACACTCTTTCCAGACCAAACATCTTACTCCAAAACCATTCAAATGCAGTTCATTCATCTTTCATCCATTAAATTCACTCCATACATCTATAAACATTGCATCATTCCTCATACACAATCTGATTGTGTCATTAGTAATCATGGCCATTCTCAATTCTGTCTTATCATACTGAGCCAGTAGTCACACAATCTTTACTTTCGTACTTTTCATTTTTGCTTCTTTCAACAACTCTTCCATATCCTTTCTCACTGGATATTTCTCATCTTTCAAATCATGCATGCCTGACAAAAGAATTAACCCTTTCACTTCTGTAAGCAGCTTTGCTAACATCCCTGATCTTGGCAAATCTGGGAAACATGCTCTGTCACTTTCTCATTAAGTGCACTTCCTATCATCGAATTTCCATACAATACCTTTTCCTTATTCCCACTTTCTTTCACTTTTATACTTTTCCCATTCTTTTTTTTTTTCATTCGTTTTCCTGATGTACCACATGCCAAATGTTTCTCCAGTCACTTGAGTTCATATTTTTTCCTGTGAAAAACTCTGTGTAAGCACAATATTTCTCTCCTCACTGTCACCTCATCATCCACATTATTTTCAGCTACTTCTTTCATACTCTCATTCATATTGTACACTGTTTCACTCCTTCCACTACATTCTCTACAACACCTTCACCATCCTAACTTATTGTTAATATTAGTGTTGTGTCAGAAAAAGAGCTGACTCACTATTTGTAAGCCATCTTGTTTCCGACCCAACACACAGTGATGATTAGACCTAAGGATAAGGGCATGCTTATGCCTCCAGAGAAAGGGCTAAGAGAGTATTGTATATATGTTCACTTAAAAGTATATCAAAAACCGACTGAGATTGTTAATGTTAAATAAACTTAAGAAATCTGTATTTAGAATTGATAATGTCTGTGTAAATAAGCAAAGGGAAATTGTGTCTCAGGACCGAAATTGTTATTATTAAATGTGCATAAGAGATCTATGTATTAGAACCACGTCAAAACAGTTTGGAGTTGGGGTGACCAATCAGCTGCAGTTAAGAGTATGATGCAGTCATAGAGAGAGGGCGCCCGCATTTGTAATTTAAGGCGCGGTGCGAGACTCAAACGCTCTCTCTTGTTTTCTGTTCCTATGTTCCGTCCAATTCTGAATAGCTATGGAAGATTGTCGGCGGTGCCCAGCAACAATCTCCTGGTTGCTGTTGTACCGAGTCGAGTAAAGCCACCAAAGGAATGAGGTCAGAATTCCAGTAGAGAGCCGTTGGTAAGCTATGCCAACGTGAAGTCAGCGGAGGGCAACCTTCGAAGATAGTGGAAGTAAGTTGCTGATGCCACAGAAACACGTGGTGAGAAAATATGGAAATCTTACATATCGGAAGTGAAAGCGTGGAGGGAAGTCACGGAACCCCATGAAAAGAACAAGATGGTAAAGTACAATTTTTCATACTCATTTTAGAATTGTAATCGTAAAAGGAATAGGAGCCAAGGATTTAAGGAGCTCCACACATTAACTTACCCATAGTGCCTAAAAGACTGCTTGGACTGATCTGTCTGTGTCAAATAAGCTGGTGCCACTCTAAGCTTGTGCTGAGAAAGGAACCTAACCTCTGAACTGTTTGTCAGAAAGAAGATATATGATATAATGTTAGATATTAGCCTGAATTTTAATCAAGTTGTGGGGGGATAGAGCTTGAGCACGAATTGGAACATTTTTCTATGTCAAATTACAAGACGGAAAGCGTCTGACATACTTTGAATAAAGCTTGTACATAATTGTGCTTAGAAAATGAGCAATGAGTAACCCTGTATGGAATAATCGAGTCTGAAAATAATAATATAACAGAGATATAGGATTGTTTCTTTTAAACATAAGAATTGAAATTATGGATATCCTAACCTAAAGAGGGGGGGGGGGGAGTTCAGAATCTCTAGCATTGAAATTATTACTTAAAGTGTATCTATGCAAGGCTTTATAATAAATGTATTTCTTTATGTCAAAGTTCATGAGTCTGTTGTTCCTGAGATTGAATTACCACTTATAAAACTTTCGGACCTGTATGAGTGAAGGGGGAAGCAATTTATGTAAGAAAGAAAAGGGGGAGGGGGAGCCACGACTGCATGTCATGTGATCCCCTTGTTGTTTAGCGTTATTTATTTGAGTATCAGAATTTAGTTGCCGGCTGGTGCAGTCGTTCTAAACAAAGTATAAATTTGTCAGCAATGAACTAACTGATATGCATGACAGATAAATAATACATATAGAATAAAATAACAAGAATAAAAGTAAAGGTGACGAGGCCAAGAAGTAACATTAGTTATTTCATTCTCCTACTTTTGACATGACTCATTTTTTGCACTCGCTCAAAAAACATTCACTGTTAGCAATGAATACAATGACTAAATTAAAGATGCCAAGAAATTATATTTGTGGTTAATCTTGCATGTGAAGTATCTTCTGAACTAGGCTAATAGTATATGGAGGCTAGTAACTGCACATTAGTTATCTTAGTAATCCCATAATGCAAACACACATCCATTTTTGGTGTGTATAATGCCATGCATTATAGGAAGGGCCACTATCCAGATCAAAGATACCAGGCTGAAGTAATGCATAAGTCATATATTTCTCATATACAGAGTAATGCAGAGGTCATATATTTCCCATATACAAGTAGTGGAAAGGTGTAACAGCTTATTATTAAATCACTCTGGATTAGAGCTGGTAGATGAAAAAGAGTATGTTAATAATAAGATGTTAGATCTTTTCACTACTTGTATATGGGAAATATATGACCTCTGCATTACTTCAAACTTTAGTATCTCTTGTTATCTCATTCAGTAGTATCTCTGGCTACTACTGAATGAGACCTCAAATAAACGTTGAAACTGGTCTGGGTAGTGGCACTTTCTAATGTATAACATTACACACACCAGAAAGGATGCATGCTTTACATTAAGGGATACTAAGATAATTAATGTTAAGTAACTAACCTCTATATACAAGTAGCCTAGTTGTATTTGATGCACAAACTTTGCTTACATTTGGATAAATAAATAAGAATATAATTTCTTGGCACCTTTAATTTAATTTATAACCAAGTGAAAAAATTTTCAACATCAGAATGCATTGAACATACACTACATTGCACTATATCCCTCACATTGAAATCATTGAATATCGGAAGTCTTGGTTGCCATTTTCTTGAATGTCGTTGCCACATAGAACACTTTTTTAAACAATATTGTGTAATAAAGTTCATAATTAAACAAACACATTCAACTATACTGTCAAAAATAAAGAAAGTACCACCGATAATGATTAGTGATATTATGATTTACTAAAAATAAAGCATTATCTGAACAACATGTGCACAGCTACTTCAAAGGATGATGCTTAATAGAAAACCTTTCTTTCAAGGGATTATTATGTAGAAGAACCTGTCAAGAGATTATGTAAAAGACAACATGAGAGAAAACAAAACTTGAATATATCTAAAAAATCTTAGCATTGGATGTGGATTATACACAAGAGACGAGATGGTCTGTAAAGAATTCAATGAGTCTGTATAAATTGCACACTTTTGGTACACTTTTTCTTTAATATGCACAAGAACAAGCTGAATGGCATGGTGCTCTGTGTGCATTAACAATTGTAAGTAGACAGATGATGGTGTATGAGACTTCTGTAGTTGACAATGTGAGAAGTTACATGTCAGGATGAAGTGCAAAAACGTGCCTTCATGGCAGGTTTTTGCACTTCATCCTGACAACATTCAAGCCAAAAGCTTCTTCCATATTCTTTTTAACACATACATATATACATACATACATACATACCAAAGAGACGTGTGGTAGTTTGCTGCGTAGACTAGTATCTTTTCTCAATGCAGGAAAGAAAGTCTCAGGAAGAGACTTTATTTTTAGGGCATAATTAAGAGACAGTTGTGCAGGTTCTTTTGCTTCAACATAAAGACTTTGAATGGCCGATGTGCAAAATGCACCAGTAGCTATTTGTATACCCTGATGATGGATAAGGTCCAACCATCAGAGCATCTTCTCCCTCAGAGAACTGTAAATGTGTGACCCATAATAAAGCCATGATCATACAAGTATATGATAAAGGCAGAGCAAGGAATGTCAAACAGCACTTCATTCTGTAGAGGATAGAGTGTGAAGGAAACTCAATGCTTTTTTGCATTTGTCCCTAAATTGACAAATGTGTGTACAGAATGTAAGCTTTCAGTCAAAAGACTAGTCCCAAGAACTTGGCCTCTGGTGCTACTGGAATAATACTATGTCCCAATCTTAAATCAATATATGAATAAAGGATATGTTTTTGGGATAAGTGTACATAGGCAGTTTTTAATTTTGCTGAAAACCTATTACTAAGAGCCACTGAGGAGATGCAATTAACTGCCTGTTGAAGCTGTCTTTCAGTTACCCCCTCATGTTGTAAGAGTGACACATTAAATTATGAAGTCATTGATATAAAGAGCACTGCTTACTGTGGGAGGTGTTTGCTTAGTGATTGAATTAACTCTGATAGTGTCACACAATATAGTCTTAAGGAACAACTTCTTGTGGCTGAGTATGTGCTTTCTACTCAGACTTGGAAGACTCAGCGGGACAGAAAATTTTTAATAAAAACAAGAAGGTGTCTCCTCAGACTAAGATTAAAGAGGTCTTTTAATATGCCATATCTACAGGTGGTGTCATAAGCTTTTTCCATACCAAAGAAGGCTGAAACCAGATGATCTCATTTCAGGAGAGTGTCTCTTACACATGTTGCTCAACAGACCAAATGGTACAATGTTTATCAATGACTACAAAAGCCACACTGTGTATTGGAAAGAAGTTTGTTGCTTTCTAAATACAGAGAAGCTTTGCATTTACCACTTTTTTCCAATATCTTACAGAGAGCTGATCACCAGAGTGATAGATCAATAATTGTTTGCTTGTCCTTTCCAGGTTTTTAAATGGCAATTACAACTGCCTTATGCGAAGCATCAGGCAAGTCTTCTGTTGTATAGTAAGAGAAGAAAACCCAGGGAAGATGTTTTATCATCTTATAATAGATGTCACCAGGGCCTACTGCACTGGCATGATAGAGTAGAAGAGCTCTTTTTTAGTTCCTCCTTAATGAAAAGCAGATTGTATGGATTCTGATAGAACTTAGCTACTGTTTCTCTTGTTCCTCTTTAATATTAAAAATTCAGGAAGACAAAAAGCTGTCGCTGAGATTTTACTAAAATTATCTCCCCAAGTCTCTGCAATAGCTTTAGGATCAGCAACAACAACACATCCATTAAGTTAAAAGAAAGACAAATGGTATGTGTAATATCAACCTATCATTTTCTGGATTTTTATCCCATACAATTTTTGCCCTGGTTATTTGATTAATCTATGATGTAAATTGGATTCAAGATTGTTTTTTACTACATTTCACATAGCCCAAGCACATTTAAAGGCTACTAGAACACTCACATTTTAAAGTAAAATTTTAATTTTAATTTTAATTTTGGGGTGCTTAAGGGTCAAAGCTGTATAACTGAGAGGAGACCTCCACATAGCCTTTAAAGGAATGCGGAGAATCGACCAGGGCTTCTGACCTAATGTCCAATCCTCACCTTCTCGTGGTGCACCCTGATGGGTATCTACTTTGATACTGAACGAACGAGGATGGGCTGGCAATCTGGGATTTAGCCGACCAAATTGTATTCTTATTGGTTAAACCAAAATAAAAAATGATGGTACAACATGACAAAATTTCATGCCGGCTGGGGCGTCGCCCGGTTAAACAAGGCCCCCGTTGTTTTCGCCAGGCAACCAGGGCGAACAGCGAAAAGTCAGCTACTGGAACAAATCTGAAAACAAACCCCAACTCAACATCACCAGAGTTAAAGATCGGTACTATCAACGTAAGAAGCCTGAATGGCAAAGAAATGGAGCTAGCTGAGGAATTAGATAAGTACCAGATCGAGATAATAGGGGTGACTGAAACAAAAAAGACCAAAACTGGTGAGATCTTTCTGAGCAATAAATACAAAATGTTATATTCAGGCAATGACAATCAAGGAAAAGAAGGAGTAGCCATAGTATTCAACACAAAATACGAGGCTAATCTTCTTGAATGGCAGTCAGTCTCAAGTAGAGTAATGTGGGCAAATATGAGAATGGGTAACTGGACAATGAGACTTATTTGTGCCTATGGTCCCACAGAAGGTTCTACTAAGGTAGAAGTGGAGGAATTTTTTGAGGCTTTAGAAAAAGCAACTGACACAATGAAAAAGGAAAAGTTGGTCCTTGTTGGGGATCTAAATAGTAGAGTAGGAAATGATTGTGAGACATACAAAAATATTTTGGGAAAATTTGGAGAAAAGAGCAAAGCTAATAATAATGGCAAATATCTGTTGGATTTCTGCTCAGGACATGGACTGGTTATTACTAACACCATGTTCCAACATAAAAATGTGCACAAATTCACATGGAGAGAAGAGGCTAGGAATAAGAAAAGTCTCATTGACTATGTTGATTATTGTTGATAGTGATGTTTTCTCCCTGGTGCAGGACACCAGAGTGTACAGAGGATTTGAAATTGGAAGAGATCACTATTTAGTCTTGAGCAGGATAAAATTGAATTTCATATTGAAAAGAATAACATGTAAGAAAGTTTTAAAGCGAATAAAAGTTGAGCAGCTCTCAGATGTGAACTGTAGACTAAAATACAGAAATATTATTGAAAAGAAAATGAAAGAGTTTGAGAACAGGAATCAAACCTTGGAGATTCAGTGGCAAACTCTGAAGGAAACATTGATTGATTCTGCCAGAGAGGCATGTGGTGAGGTTGTGTGCAAGGATAAAAAAATCAGAACTCCCTGGTGGACACAGGAAGTTAAAGAGGCAGTGAAGGAAAAGAAGAAAGCATATCAAAAGTTCCTGACAAATAAGTCAGCTTTTACTCTAACAGAATACAGAGACAAATGTAAGAAAGCTAAACAGTGTGTAAAACTAGCTAAACAAAATTCATGGGAGGACTTTGGCAAGAATATAGAAAATAAATATCAAGAAGGTGGCAAAATATTCTGGAGGTTGTTGAAGAAGCTTAGGAATGGAGGAAAGAGTGCTGTAAAAGGAATTAGAGATGATAAAGGTGAAATGAAAACAGGAGAAAAAGATATCCTTGAAGTATGGAGTAATTACTTTGAAAAACTGCTAAATGAAACAAGTAGTGATGACAGCACAGTGATAAAAAACACTAACCAGGCATGCAGTCAGGAATGCATATCCATATATGAAGTAGAAAAAGCCATCAAAGGCTTGAAATGTGGAAAGGCAGCAGGAGTAGATGATATTCGACCAGAAATGCTGAAGTATGGTGGTATAAGAGTCTTACAGTGGCTGCACTGCATAGTTCAGAAAGCCTGGACAGAGGGACAAATTCCCGATGATTGGAGTAGAGCTCTCATAGTACCCATATATAAAAAGGGAAATAAAACTGAATGTGAGAATTACAGAGGTATTTCCCTACTGAGTGTTCCTGGCAAGATCTATGCAAGTATACTTGAGAAACGGTTGAGAAGAATTGTGGAAGAAACGCTTGGTGAAGAACAAGCTGGATTCAGGCCGAATAGAGGCTGTCTGGATCAGATCTTCACTTTACGACAAATAGTCGAGAAAGCATGGGAATATAACAAAGAGCTGTATTTAAGTTTTGTCGATTTGGAAAAGGCATATGACAAGGTGCCAAGAGAGAAGCTATTCAATACGCTGCAGTTATATGGTGTCAATGGGGCATTATATCAAGCAATACTTAGTCTTTATTTGAGTTGTGAGTCAGCAGTTAGAATTGAAGGAAGTACAGGAAGATGGTTTAATGTTAAATCTGGTGTGAGACAAGGATGTACATTATCCCCTCTGTTATTCATTATCTATATGGATCACATTATGAAAGAATGCGGTATTAAACCTGATATCAAAATTGGAGATGTTAATGTCAGCTCTTTGCTTTATGCGGATGATGTTATACTTCTAAATAAATCCGCTACAAGTCTGCAAGATTCTCTGACTAAATTGAATAGCTGTTGTAATAGATATGGTATGAAGGTCAGCAATAAAAAGACAAAGACAATGAAAATAGGCAGAATCATTGAAAATGTCAACTGTGTTGTGAATGGGGAACCTGTGGAACAACTAAAACATTTCAGCTACTTAGGCACGATTTTTAGTGAAGATGGTAAACTAAACATAGAAATAGACAACAGAATCATCAAAGCTGGTATCGTGGGAAGTCAATTGAATAAATTCATATGGAATAAGAAAGAAATTAGTCGGAACACTAAATTAGCTGTATACAAGACTGTGTTCAAACCAATTTTAACTTATGGATCTGAGAGCTGGGTCAGAAGTAAAACACTTGACGAAAGACTAGAGACCGCAGATATGAGAGTCCTGAGAAAGATTAGAGGCGTGAACAGATGGCATCAATGGCAATATCATATTAAAAATGAGTATATTAGGAAAGAACTTGACATTGTCAGCATCCAGGAATGCGTTAGCAGAGCTAATCTCAGATGGTATGGTCACTTAAATAGAATGGGAGAGGAAAGATTAGCAAAACAAGTGTTCTCTGCCAGGTTGGCAGGAAAACGACCCAGAGGAAGACCAAGATATAGGTGGATTGATACGGTACAAAGTGCCTTAGACGATAGAAATATAAGATCTGATAATGTTGGAGTCTTGACAAGTAACAGACTGATTTGGAGGAAAATTGTAGATAGGAAGTTAGTAATGATGTAATTTTTTCATGTAGTACTGTCATATCCTGTACACCCCTTGAGGGTACATGGCAGGAATTTGATGATGATGATGATGAATTTTAATTTTGCAAGAAAATAAGTATAAAAATTAAACTGCAACTTTACTTAATAATTATGTGTGCTCTTTCTTTACCAATAAGTTCATTAATCCACTTAGGCATGGACTCTACCAACATAGAATATTTTCATTTCTACATCTCAAAACAATACTTTTTATAATGGATTAAGTTATCCTTTGTATCATAATTTTATTTTCCAAGTCTCTTTTTCACTATGACCCACAAATTTTCTATTGGGTTAAAGTCTAGAGAGTTACCTGGCCACTTAAGCAATGGATAGTGAGATTTTTAAGAAACTTTTTCACTTTTTTTTTAAGTGTGGCATGGAGCAAGATCCTGTTTGAAATGAGTTCTTTGTCTTTCTGGATATGTGGGACCACTCTTTTTCCAAATTTTTTATGTATTGGTCACTTTTCATCATACTATGAAATGGCACAAGTGATCCTAGACCGTAATGCATAAAACAACCCCAGAACTTCTTTTTTAGCTTGGTGTTTAGAACCTTGTTGAAAGTGGGTGGGAGACATCTTCTCAGCCAGTGATTTGCAAACATAGGGCACTCTCTCTCTCCTTGGGCAAAGAAATGGTTCTCATCTGAGATTATGACTTTCTTCCACTTCTCAACAGTCCAATCTTTGTACACTTTTTGTCCACTGGAGCTTCTTTTTCTGCATAGTCTTTGTCAACAGTTGTTTCATTTTTTTTTTTTTTTGTCTGTGGGCAGTCCTCCCTGCTTCCAACAATCTTCGATGGACTGTCATGTCTGAAACATTAATCCCACTAGCTGCCAAGTCTCTGTCTACAGCAGACAATCTCAGATTCATTTTGCTTTTCCTAACTAGTAAATGAACTTGAGTAAGTGTAATTTTCCTTTTCTGTCAGGAAAAAAAAAAGGCACCTGTCTCCCTAAACCTCTTTAGAATCACATTAACAGTACAATAGTCATATTAACAGTACAATAGTCATATTAACAGTACAAAACAACATCACACTCATTTGTAATTTAATTTTGAGTCAAGGATCTCAACATGTTCTGCTGGATTGGGATCTCAACCCTGTAGAACATGTCTGCTCGAAATTCCCCTACAGAAAACAAACAAGGCCTTATCCATGCTCTGAAGGAGGAGTGGGCCATTTGCCTCAAGAACTCCTGAATCACTTGGTGCTAAGCATGGTATGATGTTTAATGTGTCTACATTCACAACACACTCAGACAATGCATTCCACTCACCAATCATTCTCTCTCCAAACAAACAACCTTCTCCTCAGTCCAGTGCTCACACCCTTATTATATAGTTTCCAGTGATGGCTTGGCTTCTTATTCTACCCTCCCATTCTATGAAAAATCTCTTCCATGTCAACCTAATAACAACCCCTGATGACTAGCCTATATGTCTCAATCATATCCCCTGCCTCTTTTTCCTTACATTCATGAGGCTTTGCAATTTACATTCTCTCAATTTGTCCTCATACTCCACATTCCAACTGAAAACCTTTGTGAATTTTCTCTGGACCCTTTCCAAAATATTCTCAGCATCATTAAAACCTAGTAACAAGATCTGTGTCACATGAGGTCCTGATCAAGGCCTTATACAATGGCACCTCTTTATTTCTGAATGTTAGTGTCTTCTGCATCATTGCCATTATCCAATGTGATGTCATCATAACTTGTACAATGTGGCCCCTGAATTTCAATGAGTCCCTGTCCACCACCACTCACAGATCTCTCATATCCTCTAACTCTTTCAAAGTTTCCCCACCAAGTGTATACTTTGCATCCCACTACTGCTTACCAATTTCAAAATCTTACACTTTGTGACAATTCCACTTACCTGCCCATTCATTCAATCTATTCAAGACTTCCTGTAAGGCCATAACATCTGTTTGATTTTGCATTGCTCTCCCCAACTTTGTATCATTGCAAATAGCTGCATATCACTAGTTAAACCAAACCTGATATCATTAATATGCAAATTTAAAACAATGGTCCCAAAACTGACACTTGCAGCACACCATTAGTGACTTTCCTCTTTCAGGATACTACACCCTCCCTCATATACAACTTTCTGACACCTATCTGACAGCCAGTTATCCAATCCCATCCTTTTCAATTTATTATTATTATTATGACACCTCCAGTGAGTCCAAGGACTCATCGCAAGAGGACACTGTACTCTACTTTGCTAAAATGCATCTCACCCTCTTCACTACTATTTAATTCTCCTACTATGATACTACTACCATCAATGCCACATACCACCCCTCATTACCAACAACAGTATTTTTTTGTCGGTAAATTGTGTGTGTTTTGAAGGCTGATTTGTCTGTATGTGGGATGACAAACCTGAGTTTCCGGGAGAAAAAACCCTGGTACATCCGTATAAGATCAGCTAACTTACCTTCAATTGAAAAAATGCCTGTATAAGGATTCCCCTCGTCATGATGAAAATTGAATCCAGGTCATTTCCAATCAAAAGGAACAATGTACTGCTGTTCTTCCAATTGTGCTATGGAAGCACCATTATTTGACAGTTTGTTGTGTGGCAGTCTATCAAAAGATTTTGCAAAATTTTAGTATACCACTGTATATGCATTTCCCCAGCCTAAGGCATTTGTAACTTTCTTATAGAACTAAGTAAGTTAGCAAAACATGATCTCCCTTTAACAAATCCATGCTAATAGCCAGAGGCAATACTGCTGTAATCAACCCATTTCTGTATCCTACTTCTCACCAATCTCTCTCTCTCTCTCTCATACCTTCATCACAACTCCAGATATACAGATTGGCCTATAATTTGAAGCCACAGTCTTATCACCACCTTTATATGGTGGAACAATTTCACCTTCTTTACACTTCCTTGGAATCTGTGCAGTTGTAAGGCTCTTATTAAACAGGTATACCAACATTACTGCCAATTCCCTGGAACCTTCCCTTAAGATGAACGGTGATATGTCATCAAATCTTATTACCTTATTGATATCAAGGTTATTTATTTCCTCAAATACCTTCTGCTCACTCACAATTAAGTCATCATTAGCACAATCCATAGCACATCCATCAACAATGATTTCTAAATACCTCAACAATGTTTTCTGCATCAGTTACGATTCTATTATTTTCATCCATTAACATTATCCCACCATAATCATTCTCTCTCTCTTCTACTTGGCACATATCTAAAAAACTAGTTTTTCTTTGCCTGATTTGCCAATTTCTGCTTATACTGCACTTTTGTTGTCCTTATTGAGTCACTATCCTGGCTTGTTCTTTATAATCTTCATGTAACTGATTATTATTATTATTCACTTCGTACTGCCTCCAAGTGCCTTCTTCCAGATTTCATGCTTAAGAGCCCCTCATTCATCAATTTTACATCTACCTTATTCAGCCTTTCGACCTTCAAATACATTCACACATTGATGCTGTTATATATTTCTTTGTCAGTTCTCAAGCAGCATTTATTTCCTTACTGCTCAACTCCTCTATAGCTCCAAGCTGTCCACTAAGCTTGTTGTAATCACCAGCCTTGTACTTCCACATACATCCTTTCCTCACGGAAGTCTGCATATGGCTAGCCACAACCCAGGTGACCACTCTCACCAACTGGAAGAAAGTGTGAAACCCTATTCACAATTACATCCTCTGATGAAATGATCAGATTAGAACTCTTGGTCCTCGTGTGCCCTCCTTTACATGCTGCCTGAGATAGTTATCTCTCAAGAACCCAAGAAATTAATTTTCCTTATTCCCAAATGCTATCTCCTCATTCCAATCTATACTGATATAATTAAAATCATCCATAATAATTACCCTTCCTTTGTTTACTAATACAAGTTGTTTATACATTTCTTCATCATCACCCTCCACATTCCCTGCCTATGCAACATCCAACCAAATATATCTTCCTGTGAACCTCCATAACCATTGTCACTATTTCCCCTCTTTCATGGCTATCTTATGTGGACATAATTCTCCTGCTATCATCAGCAACACTCCCCCTCCTTTCCAGTCCTTTCTATCCTCACAAAAAATACTGCATCCATACATTTCTATTTGCATCAGGATATCATCATCTTCATTCAATGTTTCACTTATTCCAACAATTTTGTAAATAAACTCAATCAGAGAAACCATTACATCTCCCTTATTTCTGATACTTCTGGCATTTGTAATTAAACATAGCAATTTTTTTTCATATGAAAGTTAGTCATAATGAGTAATGCTAATGTCAAGTACCTTTAGGAAAATTTAAATAGACTTTTAGCCAATTACAAATGAGTGGGGATTACCATTTTTCATTAATAATTACCAGGTATTTCACTTGAGAGTGTAGAATTTTATGGGTGGAATTAGACTCCAGGAAGGTGGGATAAAATTCAAGATCTGCAGAGACTAGTTGATAGAGGTCTTATTTAATTTCAAAGGTATGTGGCAGAAGCCTACACAGTACACAGTTGGCATCATAAGAAGCACACTGACCAGCAGAGATAAGGTTATTGTTGCTCCACTTGATCCAATCACATATGCACTACTGTGCACAATTTTTATTTTTTATTTTTTAAAAATGAAAATAATTTTATTTTGAAATATATTCATATTTTTACACCCTTATTATTAGTAGGTGATGTTAAAAATATTTTCACCTAATATAATATTACTGCCCTTGTTGCACCCAAATGACTTTACTGTATCATCAGCCAACAGAAAACGCTAATCTCCTGGCTTCATACTTTCCCTGAAATGCACAGACAGTTGATGTTGGTAAATGCTACCCTAAACATTCAAGACACCAAAAAGTCTCCTGGTCATGATGGCAATCCCCTGTCTTGAAGATATGCACTCTAGAGTTGTTGACACCTGTTCTATGTCACCTTTTTATGCTCTCTTTATTCTACTGGTGTCTATTTCACAAGCTAGAATGTTGGCAGTTACCCATTGCCAAGAAGGGTGGCAAATCCCTATCATCAAACTACCTGTATCCTCCTCCTCTTACTCTCCACTCCAATCTTCTCCAAAGCAAATGGAGAGAACCATCTTATCAACTAATAACACTCAACTAATAAACGAGCGACAGTATAGACTCTACACTGCAGATCAATTAACAGAGAATCTGCTTATATACATCATCCATTTCTGAAAAAATACCATTGAAAAGTTTGAATCCCAAGCAGTCGTACTTCACATCACCAAGGTTTCTGACAGGGTCTTATAAGTTGACAACTGGGTTATCACCTTTCTGACTAGATGCATGCTATCTGTGACTATGGATGGCTTCTTATCTTTTAACTATACAACTAATGGGGGAGGTCCCACAAGCTCTGTTCTTTTGACCACCTTTTCCTTCTGTATATCAATGAGCTACTCCAGTTGACCACCAATCATTGGTGGTCAACTGGAGTAGCTTATTAACTTACAGTTTTGCTGATGACAGTAGGTCATTGATATATACACAGTTTCGCTGATGATGGTAGATGACTGATATATACAGCTTTTCTGATGAGAATATACTTCACTCATCCTCTTCATATGAAAAATTTTGCACTACACAAATCACCACAACTTAATAGACATGAACTCCACTACACTTCATTCTGATCTTCAAGCTATTCTTCAATATGGTTCAGATAACCATCAATTTCAATGATCGCAAAAAACATAGTTCTGCCTTACTTTTTACAACTGCAGTTTTACCTTTGACAATCAAATCTCTAGACAAGATGCGATTTCTCTCCTTGAAATTTCCCTGACATCAAGATTCCTTTAGCATAAACACACTGCAACCATTGATTCCTCAGCATCCAAAAAAAAAACTAGAACTCCTCTTTGTTAACTATTATTATTATATTTCTACTAATTTCTACTAATACCCTATACAAATCACATGTGCACCAATATGAAATATTGCTCTCACATATGAGGTGGGGTTCCAAAGAGTTCCTGCCCTAGAAATACCTGACTCAATCCAGAAGAGGACAATTAAGAGTTGAATAATGACTCGCATCTTATCAATGCATTCCACTGCATTTAGTGTCTGCTATATGCATCTTCTATAAATATTACCATGATATTTTTTTATATTAACTAGCACCAAGTTATGTCTACTAAATCCATTGAAATACAACCAGTTGCCACTCCACAGCTCAACTTTCTCATACATTCCTTCTACCTGTAGTCTTCTCTCTTATGTGTTCCCCCCAGGAAATATAATACACAGGTTTTCAAACTGAATACAAACTGAAAACCAACCACAGTACTACCATACTATAGACTGACCAACCAATCACTCGTCTAAGGGCTCAACATAAACACAATAGTCACCTGGTTTCCAACGTAATGTGGAAACTCCAGAGATGGGCCAGTCAGTGGAAAGCAATATCGGTAGTTCTGGGATATTGGTTATTGGGAGAGGTTAAAGGGGTTGAAAATATATGATTTTCAATTTAATTTGTTTAAAGAAAATTAGCTATACATATTAAAACTGAAAAATTTCAACATACAGATAACAGATGAATGAAAAAAAAAAAATGTGTCAAGAAATTTTGTTATGTTCAAGAAGAAGTAAATAATAAATAATACTAATCAGCTAATGCCTTTTATTCCCTTATAAGGAGTAGGTAAGGCCTTTTAACCTCATGACTATCACTAATTATAAGCAGCAACCAATGAAGAGACAGGGAACCAAGTGCAGCCATCTCTTGGTACCTAACCCTAACAAGATATGTTACTGCAGGTTCTATGGTCGATTTTCTTGAGTTTATGGGATGAAAAACCCAAGTTGCCAGGAGAAAAAATTCACACTATTAAAACCCACTTACTCGTGATAGAGATCTGAAAGGTGAAACTGTTAGGATATCTGCTATTTAGCGATTTCAGATTATCTTATTTTTTTTCATTAAATTTTCAGTGGTGACATTTTAAATAAATAAATAAAAAAGGACAGGATAAGTTCTATTTTATCACGTATGTAATCATCTCCTAAATGTATAGCAAAAATGCATGATTTCTTGTAATAAGAAATTTCTTTACTAATGTTACATATAAGAGAAATCTTTATATAGTTACAGCCTGTTGCAAAATGTTTAATTGTGATATTTATTTGTAAAAAAGGACTCACCTCTAATTTAGTTTTTATATCTGTAACTTAAAAACAAAAATAAATTTAAAAAATAACAAAAAAAACCTTGAGAGAAGAAAATATTGAACTTTCTGACAACGCTATTAGGGAACTGTAGTCTTGTTTACAACAAGCCATCACTTTACTTTCGTCTCGCTGCAAAGTTGCTTTGCAGGCCAGCTAGTAGTGTGGTTGTGCAAAGTTTGTACTTCAGAAGAGAAAGCTGAATTAGTAAGAGAGAGAGAGAATAACAGAACAGCTGTTGCATTGATTAGAACAGAAAAGTTGTAAGTTTAGGGGAGAAATATAGTGTGAAGGAATTCTTAAGCCAAAAAGGTGGAAAAGAGCGTTATGAGGGAAACAAACAGTTATCCTAAAATTAACAGATGCATTTCTTTCAATGGAAACTAAGTTGAAGTCTATATAAAAGTGATAAGAAGAATTATATAGTTTCTCATTAAGCAACAGACAGTTCCTTTTGATACATCAAGCAGCAAAACTTATTTTAGTGAAATGCTTTGCTATAAACTTGAAAGAGATGAACTTTTTTTTTGTGTGTGTGTGTGTTGAAGGATAAGAATTTTCCACAGGGAAAAGCATACTTTAAAATTATTTTTGAATTTCAGTGAAATAGAAAAGGAACTGATATTGTAGAGAAGATATGAAAGAAGAAATCCATTCTTTCTTAAGAAAAGTTGCATACAAATTATCTTTCTGCTTTCAAAGAAAAACAGATATGAGCTAATTAGATTTCTGTAGCTACTGTTAAGAGTGGAAGAAACTGTGATATTTATTTTTCTGTGTGTCTTACAAGTTTGAAGTTTGTGTATTTCCATCAAATCCTGTGATCTTGAAGAGAAGAGACAAGAAATCTTGTGTGGTGATTATGTTCTTTAAGTCTGATATTAAATTTGTGGGCCATTTTCTCTTTAGGAGATAAGTTTTTATTTATAATGCATATTTGTATATAGCACTTGCAAAACAAACATTTTACACACATGCTATTAAAACAATACCATAAATTTACACTAATATTAATTGTTTGTAAATAAAGATATTATTTCTGAATTGGGGAGATTGAGACAGCCTTCCCGTGCTCCCCCTCACCACCACCAGTAGTGTCACCCTTGTTGTACATTGTTGGTGCTTCAGACACAAGAAGCCCCAGAGATGTAATGCTAACATGAAGCCAATGTCTCAAACCAGGTGTCCAAAGGTCCAAGCCTCATGGACCACTTGCAGAAACCATGATAAATACACAATTAAATAAACTCTATGCCGGCTTGATTGTCACCCGGAATAACAAGGATCACATTGCTTGTTTGGGAGGAGGGCAGGCTTCAAAAAATAAGTTAGTCCCCTTAACAACACTCTCTCAAGATTTATTCCTTAAACATAGAAGGACTATTTAAATCCAAAGCCAAAGTCATTGGAAAAATAGCCAAAGACAAAATGATTGATGTCCTGGCACTCCAGGAAACCCACGTGCCTGACACAGCTCTCAATAGACTAAAGATCCCAGGCCTAATTCTTGTATCTTATAACTGCCATCCCAAGCATGGCCTGGCAATCTACATCTGGTCTGGTCTCAAGGACATAACCCAATGTATACCTGAAGCAGAATACTCCATAGGTATTAAAATTCAAAATGCCACCATCTACAATGTCTACAAACCACCATCACAATCCTGGCCTGACCAGATGGACTGGCTGCCACCTAATCCTGCTATCTATGTTGGTGACTTCAACTCTCATCACACCATGTGGGGCTATTCCTCTAACAACCAAGATAGTGATAATCTTGTTAACTGGATGAATACATAACCTATATTTGATCTCCAATGCCAAGCAAGAAGGCATTCTTCACTCAGCCAGATGGAACAGAACCTACACCCCTGACCTGTGCATAGTCTTAAAGACTCTGAAGACCACCCTCTGCCAACAACCAGAACAATCCTCAACAGATTCCGTAACAGTCAGCATTGTCCTACACTAATAGAGACAGGGACATCAATCCAATCATCAGTGGAAAACTAATCGCTAGAGGGAACCTTTGCAGATCCAATTGGAATGTATTTGAGAAGCAAATTGAGCAAATCATTACAGCAATACCATCCACCCCTAACTGCTATCCCAGATTTGTCAAACTAATTAAAACTGCAGTCAAAGCCTCTATTCCTAGAGGCTACAGAAAACAATACATCTCATGCTGGAGCAGGGATACGGAAGAACTTTTAGCGAAATACAAACAAACTGAAGACCCAACTACTGCTAAGGAGCTCATAGCAACACTCGACAAAAACAGAAAGGAAAGATGGATTTCAACTATCAACATTAACTTGACTTCACCAAATCTAGCCAGAAAAGTTGGTCACTTTTGAGAAAATTAGGGGGAGCAGAACCAACATACAAACCTCCAGAGATAACTCCTGAACAAATGGATAATCATTTACTCAAAACCTCCAAGATTATCCCCAACTCTCCAAGAAAATAACTGTGCAATCTTCCATCATAAAAAATCTGAAGATGGCCTCCGAGCTTCCTGAACTTGTATACCCAGTTTCTCTTGAAGAAGTACAGGAAGCCTTAGAGCCTTAGAACTCGCCAAGAATGGTAAGGATGCGGAAGTGGATGGTATCCTCCCCGAGTTTCTAAAACATTTTGGCCAAAGAAGTCAAACATGGCTGGCCGCCCTTTTCTCAAAAATTATAATAACTGGAAAACTACCAAAACTGTGGCAAGAAGCCAAAATAATTGCTGTGCCCAAACCAGGGAAAGATCCAAATAATGTCAAAAATCTACAACCTATCTCATTGCTTTGCTCCACCTTTAAGTTCTTCAAACAAATTCTCCTTAAAAGAATTTCACCAATCACCGAAAGAGCACTCTCAATTGAACAAGCTTGTCCTGACAACACAAATTGAAGAAAGCTTCCAGAAGAAACTTAAATCCAGTCACTTTTATTGACCTAACATCAGCTTATGACACAATCTGGATCAGGGGCCCTCTTCCTAAAACTAAGCAATATCATAAGGTGCAAAACAACTTTCCACCTTTTTGAATCCATTCTCTCCAACAGAAAGATCCTGGTCCATTTGGTGGAAAAAGGAGCAGGCCCAGATTCTTCCACAGGGCTTGGCGTTATCCCCTTTACTATTTAACATCTACTTGTCAGACTTTGCCACATACCAGCTCAAGCAAATATATATACGCTGATATCCTGCGATCTTACACCAGTCTACCTCCTTTGCCAACCTGGAAACAACCTTGAACATCCTGGAGGTGTACTTTAAGCAGTAGTACTTGAAGCCAAATCCAACAAAAACTGTGTTCCATCTTGAATGAACTTTTTGAATCCATTCTCTCCAACAGAAAGATCCTGGTCCATTTGTTGGAAAAAGGAGCAGGCCCAGATTCTTCCACAGGGCTTTGTGTTATCCCCTTCACTATTTAACATCTACTTGTCAGACTTACCACATACCAGCTCAAGGAAATATATACACACCAATGATCTTGCAATCCTACACCAGTCTACCTCCTTTGCCAACCTGGAAACAACCTGAACATCCTGGAGGTGTACTTTAAGCAGATGTACTTGAAGCCAAATCCAACAAAAACTGTGTTCACAGCATTTCACCTGAACAATGCAGAGGCGAATCACACCTCAACCTCTCTTTCTGTGACAAAAAGGCATGGCATGAGCCTTACCTGAAATACCTTGGAATGAGGCGGGACAGAAGTTTAACCTATAAAAGGCACATCACCAACGAAATTAAAACAAGAAATAATATCATCTCACAGTGTGCTGGAGCAATCTGGGGTTGTGGTGCTGATGTCTTAAGGTCATCTGCACTGGCCCTCGCATTCTCTGCAGCAGGATACTGTGCACCTGTCTGGGAAAGAACACATGCACCACTATAAATGTTCCAGCCGAAGTCCCACAGAAACAATGCTATTTCAAGTAGCTCACTATTACAAACAGTAAACACTCAAAATATTCACAATAGATGCGCATAAATGGAGACTGTCAGACCACCCTTATTGTGACTGTTCCCATGTGGCCCAGACGATCACTCATATTGTGAATGACTGCCCAAGGTGCCAATTTCATGGTGACAGAAGAGCTCTGGATTGGCTTTCTGGTCTGGACATCGACCTATAGCTGCTTTTGCCATAAGAATAAATAAATAAATAACTTTCTGAATTTTCTTTGTCTCTCACTCAACCACTTAAGTTAATTTATTATAATATCCCAGATCTGAATCTGTGATATTAACTAAAAAGTTAATGAACTGCTCAGGTACACTCTGGTATAAGAAAACCACCTCACATATTATAAACAGACATTACATTGGTACCATAAGAATCATGACAATTGTACCATCATCTACAATTTCCAAATTTCTACTATGTCAATATTATGTACACCTCTGTAAAAGTAATTAATGTCAGCATATGCCACATAAATTTCATTTAATGCATGATTATTTTCTTATTGCTTTCTTTATAATCTCAGTGCAGATGAATGATTTTCCCAGAAAAACTAAAAAACATTAATCAGGCAAAAAAAAAAAAAAAAACATTTCCTAGCAGGTGACCAGGAAGTGAAACCCTTTATTATTTATCTGTCACATCTATATCCTGATATACAGCAGTTTTATATTTGTTTTGGTAGTACTATTATGATTTATTAGGTATACTTTTGAAAAACGGAGAATTTATTTGATCTGATGCATACTACAATAGACATGCACTACACCACTATAAATGTTCCAGCCAAAGTCCCACAGAAACAATGCTATTTCAAGCAGCTCACTATTACAAACAGTAAACACTCAAAATATTCACAATAGCAAACTGAATTTCCTAACAAATGACAACAAATCATACACTGATGAGAGAACAATCTATATGTAAGGCAGGGGAACCTTACATAAACAAAGGAAACTGAAACAGAACAAAGAAAATGGCAAGAAATCATATGGATAACAGAACAGCAAAGTATAGGTAGTAAGCAAACAAAGAACACAAAACGGCATGTAATCAAGTACAAATGCAAACAATAATGGAAAACATGCAAGAAATGGGTTAAGTAGTAGAATAGATATAGCCTAAACAGCTGACACTCAGACTACCATATTTACTCGAATATAACTTGCACTTTTTTTTTTCACAAATTAAAGCTAAAAAATCGTGGTGCAAGATATTTGCGGGGATTTTTGAAAACTACAGTTTTTCAGGAAAAAAACGAAATTGAGGTTTATAATTAAATCCTCAATATTCATTATAATTTATAACTGCTCACATTATTTATAAGATGAATACATTAAATATAATTATCAACGTTATTTACATGATCAACTGCTCACCTTCATCAAGCAATATATTTGAATTTTTTAGCGATAATGCTTCTGCAGTTAAATTAATCATTTCTGGAAAAATTATGTCCCAATCTCTCAAAATCCAGTTGGACAACAAATGATGGTCTCTTAACTTTTATCCACCCCCATGCAATCCAAGATCCAGCAAAAGTCAATGCTCTCAGTCCCCCATTTCCTGTACTGGTTCCTTCCATTTCTATACATATGATTGGTGTGGTATTAACAAAAGATTGAGTGACTCAACGAAAAAGGCAAACTGACGATTGTCGAGTTGAAATGCTTTTCTTCAACTGAATTCCAAAATATCTGAAACTGCAATAACAATTCACCATGTATTTCTTAAAGTTTTAAACTTTTTTTGTGTGCGAAGCAGCATATGCAAAACTTTTTAATTTCTTTTTTCGTAAAGTAAAATTGGAGGTGCGAGATATATGTGAGGATGAGTTATATTCAAGTAAATAAGGTATAGTAAATCCCATTACCACAAACTTGCTCACAATAAAATTACTGAAAAGTCCCAACTCAAAGTCACATAGTCACAATGCCATGTTAAAGGAAATGTATGTGTTAATTTATTTAAAGATATTGATTCACAACACAGAATAATAAGAAAATAATTAATATTTATTAACTTTCAGCAAATAAATTAATAAACATTAATTATTTTCTCATTATTCAGTGTTGTGAATCAATACCATTAAATTAATTAACATGTAATGCCAACACACAAGACATTCTACTGTAAGATGGAGAAATTTTGCAAGGAAATTGTTCATTCAGGATTTAACATGCAAAATTTAACTACTTAAGGAAATACCTGTACACAGCAGAAAATAAAGAAAACTTGTTTAATTTATGTGAGAATATGTATTCCTTATATGTGATGTATTGAAATTTATTGCTGTTTAGCGGAAAATCAAATTAAGGAATTTATGTCAAATAGAAAATTTATATAAGAGAAATGCTGGCTTACTATTGGTTTCATTA
Source organism: Typopeltis vanoorti (assembly GCF_054136105.1). Lineage (NCBI taxonomy): Eukaryota > Metazoa > Arthropoda > Arachnida > Uropygi > Thelyphonidae > Typopeltis > Typopeltis vanoorti. The sequence goes on from NC_143551.1 coordinate 143,159,454, forward strand.
AGCAATCGAGTATACTGTAAATCACCAGACAGGTAATAAATAGCAGTCGAGCATAGCGTCGGAGGCAATGGCTTATGCGGAAGGTGGCAGTAGCATGTTTGCCATGGAAACAGCAACCTAAGAGCAAAGGGAGAGGAAGGGATTGACAAAAGGGTCGTGTGGAAAAGACCCAGCAAAATAGGGGGTGCACGAGAGAAGAATATAAGGTGATGTGCGCCATATTGAGTCTCTTCTTTCTTTTTCCTGGTTCCTGCTTGGTGTTTTGACGGGTGGTTTGTGAGAGTGAGGAGCATAGGTGCTGTAATGTCGGACAGCAGGCCTTTTCCTGGAGAGACCTAAGAGATTCCATGCGGAGCCATTCATGAATTATCGGCCTTTGCAGAATTGTGCCATCACTGAATGTCCCATTGGACGGAGCGGAGAAAGTCCCCTTTGATGCGGCAAAAACACGTTCATGTCCGGCAGTGGTTCAAGGACGACATAGCCACAATGACAGGCGCAGAGACAGCCAAATCGGAAGGTAACCAGAATCAACACGTGGTAGCGACTAGACACCCAGAAAGGGCTCGGTAACATAGAGAACTTTATAATATGTTTCAGAAGTAATAGAAGAAAGAAAATTGTGTGTAATTATAAGATGTGGACAATTTATTAGAGAACTTTAGTGAGAGTACTTATTTGGAATAACTAGTTTCCGTTGAACAAAAGAATTGTTCGGAAGTGATTCTCATATTTGAGTATGACTGAGTTTGATAAAGTGAAATTAAGATTGCAGATAGCCTTTAATTGAGTAACACCGGAATGTATAATATGTAATGAGTGGCATGTGGAAAGGGATCATAAGATTATGTGATATTGTGTTTGCTTTCTACCTTAACTAGTTTGATTAATAATTTGGAAATAACTAAATGTGTTTAACTAACTTAGAATGTATTAACTTCCTTAGCATGAACCTTATTTAGTATGAAATTGAGACTTTTTGAACATATGATTCATCTTAGTTGTACGTGTCTTAAAATTCCAATAAAAATGTTTTATTACTTATGCCTGATTACGAGATCAAATTACCACTTATAAAATAGAACCTTAGCGGGAAGAATTTAGAAGGTATATAAAGATAGATTACAGGTCACAACTGTCAGCACCAGAAATCTATACGACCATAACGAAGTGCATAATGATAAGTGTATGCCTTAAGATCTAGGATTGTTTCCCTGAGCAAGAATCTCTTCTGTTATAGGATACTGGCTGGTGCAGCACAATATAAATTTTGCCAGTATCTGAAAAGGAAATAACTCTAGATAGAAATTTCTTAGGCTAGACAGTAGAATAGATAATAGTGATTATAGAGACAGTAAAGATAGAAAATTAGTAGAAAGTAAGGACATAACACTACTCATTAAAGGAAATGTAGAACAGCAAACTATAACAAACTATTTCTGTATATCCTACAAGTTTGCTATAGTGAGAGTCTATCATACTTTAAATTAGCAGTAAGAATTGAAGGAGGCAAAAGAATAATGGCTTGATGTAAAATCAGGTGCAAGACAATGGTGCATGCTACCTTCTCTATTATTTATCTGAATGGTTCACACCAAGAAGTAAAAAGATATTAAACCAGACATCAAAATAATAGATATTAAACTCAGCAGTTTACTTTACATAGGATTTGTTTATACTCCTAAATAAATCAAGTAATCTGCTGCTATAATGAATTTGGCCTGAAAATCATCAATAAAAAGACAGCATTAAGAAATCAAATAGAAACATGGAAAACATCAAATGCATTTTCAATGGAGAACCCATAAAACAAAACATTTCAGCTATTTAGACATGATTTTTAGCGAGATTGCAAATTTAATATGAAAAAAGATAATAAAATAAGTGCAGATCGTGCAATGGAGAGCAAGCTAAATAAATTTAAAGCAGGTAAGAAGAGAAAAATTAGCCAAAATACTACACAAAGCAGTCTCCGAACCAACTTACAGAACTGAGAGCTAGGTTAGGAATTAAATTAAACAGTTAATCAAAGATTAAAAACCACACACATATGAAACAGATATGGAACTAGACGAAAAAGTATTGGATAAGTACTAGATCGACATAATAGGCATTACCAAAATGAAGAATACAAAAACAGGTGAGATCTTTCTAAGCAACAAATACAAGATGTTATATTCAGCAATGTAAATCAGGGAAAAGGAGTAGCTATAATATTCAACACAAAATGTGAGGATAAGCTTCTTGAACGGCAGGCAATATCAAGTAGAGTGATGTGGGCATATATGAGAATGGGAAAATGGACATTGAGACTTATTTGTGCCTATGGTTGCACCAAAGGTTGTACTGAAAAAGAAATAGAGGAATTTTTTTGAGACACTCACTAAAGAAGACGGCTCACACAATGAAAAAGGAAAAGCTAGTCCTTGTTGGAATCTAAGAAGAGTTGGAAATAATTGCCAGACATACAGAAATATTTTGGGAAAATATGGAGAAGAGTATATAGTTAATAATAATGATAAGTACCTGCTGGATTTCTGTTCAAGACATGGACTAGTTAATGTCAGCATATGCCACATAAATTTCATTTAATGCATAATTATTTTCTTATTGCTTGCTTCATAACCACACTGTTAAATAAATAAACTAACACCATGTTTGAACATAAAAATGTGCACAAATTTACATGGAGAGAATATGCAAGGAATAAGAAAAGTCTCATTGACAATGTTGTTGTCGACAGTGATGTTTTCCCACTGGTTCAGGATACAAGAATGTACAGAGGATTTGAAATTGAAAGTGACCACCACTTAGTTTTGAGCAAGATAATGTTTGAATTTCTTATTGAAAAGTAGAGTGTGGAAAAAAGTTTTAAAAGGAATCAAAGTTGAGCAGCTTTAATAGATGAACTGTAGAATCAAATACACAAACATTATTCAAGAAAAAATTAAACAGTTTTAAAGCAAGAACCAAACCTTGGAGATTTCAGTCGCAAACCCTGAAGAAAACACTGACTGAATCAGCCAGGCATGAGGTAAGGTAAAGTTGTCTGCAAGGATTAAAAAAAAAACTCCATAGTGGACTCAGGAAGTTAAAGAGGCAGTAAAAAAAAAAGTACAGAGCATACTGAAAGTTTCTAGTAAGATTGTTTGTTCTCTTAGACAATGTTTCACAAAGTGTGGCATGCATATCCCCAATGGTACACAAAAGGTCTTTAGGAGGGTATGAGGCAATTTTTTTTTTTTTTTTTTTTTTTTTTTTTTTTTTTTTTTTTTTAAGTACTTCTGTTTTATTTTTTGACTATCATATTTGTGTTACTATATTATTGCAATTTAGTGCAGGTCTATTCTAAAATAATTTTGCAATAACTAAAAAAAAATTTTTTTTTTAAAAATGGCATGCTTCTACTTCATACCAGAACCACACTGTTTTTAGAAGGGGGGGGGACCATGATCTAGGTGAACAGTTGTCATCATCATGCGTATCAAGGATTTAGGCCTAGCATGGCCTGTTCCAGCCTTAGAAGTCATCGTTGAATCGTTTAAGAGGACGTCCTGGTGAACAGTTAAGTGCCTTAGAAAACAAAAATATGAGATCTGGCAAATACTGGAGACCCTGTCTATTCTATTTCCTCAGACATAGGGCTGGTGGGGTAGGTATATGCTACCATACTAGGGAAATGATTATGAGCAAGATGGTTTCCCATTGCCTTCCTTGCCGTACTATATCCAATGACTGTAGGATATAGTACCTTTGTGTTCACAGGGCCAGTTTGCCTGATTGTAGGATGAAAAATTCCAGATAAACTGGTGGAAAAAACCCTGCTGTCCACGCCGAAGACCAGCTAACTTAGCTTTGGCTGAGGAAGATCCGTAAGCTCCTCATGTCGCTGACAGGAATCAAATCTAGGATGCTCCTTCCCTAGGCATATGGTTGTGAAGTGCACTAGGCTAACCACGACACCGGAGACCTCATAAATGATTAATTTGGAAAAAAAAAAACTTAAAGGGAGCTAGAAATTGTGTAAATTTAATTATGTAATATCATAACAGTATTCTCTACACACTCGTGAGGGTACATATTAGGAAATTATGATATTTTAAAGAATAAAGATCATATTTTTATGTGAATCTCATCCACAAAAGGGCGTAATTCTCCTGTAAGTAAATTTTTCTTATTCTTGTTCAATAAATATGCTAATGATAAAAATAATATAATTTTAAATGCTATTTTTATTTTAATTTCTAAAAAATACCTCAAAAATTTAAAGAATTACAAAATATACCGTGCTGTTTAGTCTTTCAGAATTGTATTAATTGTGCATTTAGAACAACTGTAAAGAAAGTTTAATCAGTGAAGTGTCTATGATGTTATGTGACATAAAGACCACAACAACAAGAAAAAACTCACCTTTTAAAATAGAATCTCTGTGTCGGTCATACCATGCTCTTTCATGTGGATCTATTAGTACATCATAAGCCTGTTGAATCAATTGAAACTGTTCTTTTGCCTCCTCTATTCTGTGGAGGTTCTTATCTGGAATGTTAATTTGTTATTCTAAAATAAATTAATATATTATACTTCACAATATTTACAAACTCATTCAGAATTATCCATATTATTATTATTTTGTAATGGTGATCCCAAACACCAACTTCAACATTAGTGTCCTAGTATGTGAAGTTATTAACTGTACATGTAATCTACAGTGAAGAGTAACGTAGTGTTTGATCTAATATAATCAAAGAGTAGTGTTTGATATAAAGCTATAAGCCAAGTTTTTATGTTAAGGAGCACCTTTAGATCAGAACGTGTCTTATGTTTTACTTTCAAGGCCTTTACAGTTTTTGTTCTAGTGTTTAATCTTTTAATATTTTTCATTTTAAATTTTACATTTTATAATATTTTTACTAATAATATAGCATCATTCATTACCAAATTTATTCTCATCTTTTGAATATATCCTATTATTTTTTCACTTTTGACTCCTTTATTCATATCGCAGTTTTAAAATTTAAAAATCAATGGAACTTCATCTCACTATTTTACCTATCACTAATACACTCGTTAATCACCATCTGCAATCTCCAATTCAAAGATCATTATTACCAAAGGTATAACAATTGATCACTTCATAAATTTTTATTTTGGTTTTTAATTTAAAAAATATATTTGCAGTCAAAAGACATGTTCTGATCTAAGGATGCTCCATAACATAAAAGATTGGCTTATTGTTTTATATCAAAGATTACTAAAGGAGCAATATGAACCATAAGTTCAGAGACAATATAAAGTTCAAAAAGTAGTGGTTCTCTGACATGACATGTCAGATTTGACAAAATATCACCCTTGTGACAAAAGGAGCCATGTAGAATTTAATAAAAATAGTTGATTGAGGATAGTACTTGAGGTGCCATGAGAAATGCTAGGTCTGATTTAGATGTCTGTAAATGGTGGTGCACATCATGCATTTATGTTTGTGCTAAGGTTACTAATGTTGAAGTGGATGTGGCATCTTTTATTCTTGCAGTTAAAAAAGAGTAGGGGTGTGCAGTGTATGGGTTAAGACTCACTAATGTCACTTACAATGGAATTTGGGATTATTTGCTTGTTGGTTGGGAATCCTCCTGGTGGATTACCATGAGCTTCAATCCATTGTACTATATAATGGCCAGCCTACTAACCACTTAGTACAGAGATCGATAGCCACAAAACAAAATTGTGTTTTTGTAACCCTAAAGAATACTTCAACACACAGGCTAGGCTAAGTTTATATCTTAACTTTAAATTACGATTAAGTTTTTCTTATAACAGTATCTAATTCCAATATTTTAAATCTGAGAGTTTGACAACTTGTTCATTAGAGTTTTCAGTTTCCTTGAGTCAGAAGACACACTTGTGCCTAATATCTTAGTTGACATAGACAGTTATAACTTATTTTGACAGTATTAGCAACACCAAATGAATGATTTTATAATAATAATAAAAAAAAGATGTTTATTAACTGGCTTATATTTTGCTGAATTTCAAACCAGCATGTTATAGTTTATATGTGATAATTAGTAAGTGAAACAGTTCAAATTGTAATGGACAAAAGATCTTTGGCAACCTCTAATGTTGCAAAAAAAGAAGTATCACAGCTATGTAGGATTTGATCTGTAATAACTTTCAAAGAGCTGATCTGTAATAACTTCCAAATAGCACACTGGTTTTCTAATCCTGTGTGAAAGAGTGTCCAAAGTGTGGTCTGCTAGTCCTGATTTGTCATAATGATAGTAGCAAATGCATTTGTTATGTTCTTCAAGGCAGATGTTAACAGATTTTCCAATCTGTACTAATAATTTATTTAAAACAGCAGCATTTGCAAGAGAAATAAGGAAAACATATGGAAAACAGTCCACCGAGACCAGCTGTTGAAAAAGTTGCGAGTGGCGCACCTACAGATTATTGTCAAAACATTTTGTTTTTATAATAAAGAACAAGGTAAGATGGGATGCCACTTCCCTTTTCTAAAATGTTCTCAACTGAAAAAGTAATAACATTACTGGAAGATAAACTCTCCAGATGAGTCATGGCACTCTTAAAACACTGTATAAATTCAGGTCACTTTGTTTACAAGGACACAATCCACAAAAAAAAATTTAGACCTGGCAGTGAGATAAATCTTTGAACCTCCCAACTGGCAAATATCTATATGTAAACATTTGAAAAAAGAAAATGTACATAGGATATTAATCTGCTCAGTCTCATCATTACTGATCCCAAAAACTAAGGGATTATATCACCAGAGGAGCTTGAGTCCACACACATTATGATGATGAGGAGGAAACAACCAAAGAACTAAAATTTCCTTGGGCTACATTCCAAAAAAACAGTCCTCTTATTTCACTGTTATCAATTTCAGTCATGAAACTGATAAGTGAAATAGGGGATTAAGTTTAATTAAATCAAACTTGCCAAGAAATTATATTCTTGTTAAATCTTTATCCAAGTGTAAATAAATGAAATATCTTCACTACTAGGATACTTTGTATATAGAAGCTGATGACTGCACTTCAACTGTCTTAGTATAATGCAAAGCATACTTCCTTTCAAAAGTGTATATTGCTCAGCATTATTATTATTTATTATTATTATTTCATAACACCTCCAGGGAGTCCAATGACTCACTGAGGGAGGGTACCAACTCTACAACTCTCCATCTCCACCAACAGCATCTATGACCGACTACCACCACTAGTATTTTCATTTTGGCAGAGCAGTTACATTATCAAAAATTATGGAGACAACTACCATGTTAGAGCACAACTTTAGTTTAATAAAAACCAAAATGAACACTATAATATTAATAATAACATTTAATAATAATTATTATTGGATACATATAACTATAAATATATAATGCATATAACTATTTAATTATATATAACTATAGGGGAGAACCAGAGGTCATACCTGGAAACTGTATAAAGAGGGTGTGAGTAGGGGAGTGAGAGGCAGGTTTTTTTCGTGCAGAGTTGTGAATGATTGGAATGCCTTGCCTGAGAGTGTGGTGTCTGCAAGGAGTTTGAATGTGTTTAAGACCCGGTATGATGAGATGTGTGTAAGATAAAAGGACCTCCTAGATGAGTCTTTGACTCCATGAGGTCTTGTTTAATAATAATAATAATAATAATAATAATATATTAATAATAATAACATCCTCCTAGATGAGTAACTCCATGGAATCTTAGGATGATAATAATGTATGAAAAAAGTAAAAAATCACCTATTACTAAAATATTCTAGTTGTGAATATACTTCATGGTTAAACTTTGTTTGCTTACTCTTGGACATAGGATTAAACAAGAATATTAGTTCTTGGCAAGTATAATTTAATTTCTAACCAAGTGGAAAAACATTCTACAAGACTTTACACCCCTCTCTCTCTCTCTCTCTCTCTCTCTCTCATATATCATCTCAAGTTAGCAAAAATTTTCAGAAAACACAAAATCCAAACCACTTTCGCATCTTGGATCAAAACTACATTTCTTGCTACATCCAGTGAAACCAAAACATAAGAAACTTAATGCCATTAGTGTGATTGCAATGTATCATATTGCAATTACACTAAAATTCATAGAGCACCATACAGAGAAGCAAATTAGAGACTGCATATGGAAGATCCAGTCATGTATTTAATTCTTCAGATCCAAATGACAATCTATCAGTTACGTAATAAAGTGGATGCATCAGAGATTTTTCACCAATTATGAGACAAAGAAAAACATTAGAATTAATTCTAATTAGATTAGATTTAATTAATCAGACTGCAATTCGGCTATTGTGAACATGAGACAACACACACATGTTCAACAATACCAACAGATGCAGAATAGTATTAAACAACAGAATTTTAGTGTAATGACAGTTGCTGCATTTCTAATGTTTATTGGGTTTCTAAATCTTTTCTTTTGTTTTTTTATGCAACAGACAAATTCCATTAAGGGTGGGATGAAATTAGTTGTGCTTTTTTAATAATAAATAAAATAATTTACTCTATTTGTTTACTTCAGATTAATCATAAAAAATTATGCAGTGCAGTTTAATGTATACTGAAAATATTAAGAATGCTAATTGAAATTGCACTCAGCCAAGCATTAATATAATGATTTTTCAGTGTAATATATTCCAAACAACAATTACTGTATTGATGCAATACCATACTTCATAGCTCGATATTTCAATGCACTAAACATTAGAGACTTTTTTTAGGAAAGTCTCAGAAATGCATTCTGTCTTAATTCTCTAACACACACACACACACCATTGCTCCAATGCAATGAATACTTATTAATATAAGACACAATCAACATAATTTCCTTTCTGATGAAATTACCAACAGCCTTATAGTGAAGTACTGCTTTACAATTCTTTATATTAAAATAGAATAGTTTACTTTTTGTGCTCCATTGCCTTAATTTGTCATAAAAATTTATTATATATATACATACACACACAACAAAACATGAAAGAGTGCAAACTCTATAGCAGCTCAGTACTGCATGTGGGCAAGAGGATGATATTCCTTTAACAACCAGAGTGGGTGCTGTTTGGAAAGAAAGTCTGAGGGAGGGTGTTCCAAAGAAGAAAGGTAGATAGAATAAAAGAGGTGGAAGATAAGTTGGTTTTAAAGTTTGATGCTAGGCAGTAAATGAATGTTGTGTTCTTAAGTATTAAAAAAAATTGGGGGGAAATGATGGTCTGTTCAGCAGAAAATTGCCTGTAAAAATGCTAGTGAAAGAGGAAAAGGTAGAAACAGAATATTTATGATGAGCAAAAAGGCAAATATGCTAGCAGTTCATCTTGAGGAAGATCTGTTGATATCCACCTTGAAGAACATAAAAAATACATTTTATTATTATTATGATGATGATTCAGGCCTCCATGGGGTCAAAAGACTCATCGTGGGAAGCCCTTCTTAGAAAACAAAGTCTATCATACCACTCCTTGAACTCATTGACCATTCATGCTCTCACCACTATCAGGCAATGCATTCCATGGTTCAACCACCCACCATGCAAAGAAACCACTCCTCATCCTCTTGCTCACATCTTCCTTTCATAACTTTCAGGGCCCTTTTGTCCTAGCTCCTTTCCCCTGTTTCACCAAGCGAAAGAACTCCCCAGTGTCAACTCCATTGTTATGGGAAGTCTGGATTAGCAGACTACCATGCATTGGACACCCTTCACAAAACATCAGATGAAAAAATAGTGCTACACAGGTCATTACAAGTCAGAGAGAAACTGTTTTGGAATCAGCAGCAAATTTAAAACATTACCCAAACCTGCAGTATCAATTTACCAAAAATATGGGAGAAAGTAATTTTAAGATAAAATGAATAGTTAAAACCTCTTTCTTTATCCAACAATAGATGATGCCTATTAGGAGTTCAGTACGTTGTGTTGTCAGTTACAATTTTAAACTGGTCTCGCTATTAACTAAATGTTGCTATTTGTATACTATGACAAACTATTCTCTGGAGATATTAGGTATAAAATCAACAAGTAAATAAATATATTATTTATTTTTTAGATTTTGAAGCTTGGAATGATTGTGCACCCCATGATCTGTTAAATAAAAAAGAGGAAAGGGATGTACTGCCATCAACAAAGCTATGGAAATGATTTATCAGTGAAAGAAGGTCATTTATTTAAAGAAGAGCGAGTGAGACCTCTGCACAGCTTTTTCAGAAATGCAAAGAACCAATTCTTCTGACTTAATGGCCATTCCAAAACCTTCTCATGGCAAACTCTGTTAGTAAGCATCCACCTCGATACTGAACAAAAAAGGATGGGTTGCAATTTCGGATTTACTTACTTATTCCTCTTCACCCCACTGGAAGCATAGGGCATAAACACAGATCTCCATCTGATTCAGTATTGTGCTCCTCTCTTCATCTGTATCCAGTTCTTTCGAATCTTTCTTCTTTCCAGTCTTTTTCTATTCCTCTCCATCAATTCATCTTTGGTCTACCTCTCTTCCTCTTTCCTTGTGAATTCCACTCTAATGTTTGTTTGACTTTGTCATTTTCAGGTTTTCTTAGTACTATATCCATTTACATTTTCTCTGATTAATGTCATACATCATTGGTTTTCGTTTAGGTTTTTTTTTTTTTTTTTTTGTCATAACTCTTTATTGGTTATCTTTTCTGGCCATTTTATTTGTAAGGTTCTTAAACATTTATATACAAAGCTTTGCAGTTTTTTCCTAATTGCCATTTTATTTGTAAGGTTCTTAAACATTTATATACAAAACTTTGCAGTTTTTTCCTAATTGCTTTTGTTGTTATCCACGTTTCTAATGCATACAAGAAGAATTGATTTGATATTTATACTAAATAACCTGATTTTGTTTCTTAAGCTTATTTGCTTTGATTTCCATATTTTCCTTAACATGTTAAAAATTATTTGTGTTCTCTATATCTTAGATTTTATATCTTTTTCTGCTCCTTTTCTTTTTTATTTATTATTGATCCTAGGTAATTAAAATTCTCCATTGTTTCTAACGTTTGGCCACCCAATACTATATCTTCTTTTTGCTTATTCTTTTTTTTTTTCATTTTATTATTATTATTATTATTACGTGACACCTCCAAGGAGTTCAAAGACTCATTGAGGGAGGGAACCTACTCTACAACTCACCATCTCCACCACTTAATCCACCAACTACAGCTAACTGCCACTATCATTGTAATAAAGGGTGTCATTTTCCAATATTATTTGTATTATCTCATGGTTTATTTTCTTATATGTAATATCTTTATCTTTATATGCCATTATTCTAATTTAGCTGTGCGTGCTTTCTCTCTCTGAATCTTTCTTGCTTATATTACATACTGTGTTTATCTACCCTTCGCACTACAAGTCTTATGCCTAAGATACTAGAAAATTTATTTAATTTAGACTGTGCCACTAATATCATTTAATTAGCATAAAACTCAATAATACAGCAGATTTCTTTCTCTCTCTAACACAAATTTCTTCAATAAAGCTTTACACAAACAGTTGTGGTCTATTCTTTTACTTAAATTTAGGCTTCGGCTATCTCACTTAGTTTCCCACTCACAAGTCCAATATTTTTAGGAACAGTGCAGTTGTAATATAAACAAAAAGGCAGCACTCTTTTAACAAAAAATCAAAACATATTTACTTACATTACTATGAAATATACATGAATTTAAACAACTAGGGAGATTGCTTTCTCTATCCATCTATAAAAATTCTTTAGCATAAATTAGAACTTTTTTTTACTTCAATATTAAATACTTCCTTTAACTCAAAACTTATCTACTCTCAGTTTACAATTTTCACTTATTAAACTCCAAATTTACTCGTAAAGAGGTTACCTAAATCTCTGTTGAATTATCTTTACAAATTTGATATCAACTTCTAACATGCCAATTCTCTTAAGGACACTTCTTATCACTATTAAACAAAAATCTTAAAAGTCCTTCTATAACAACTATAAGAGGGAATATACAAAAGTGTGCAACTTACAAAGACTCTGTATTGCACATTCAGTCAAAAATTTTTCACTAAAAGTTCTCTGACAATTCTTTCATCTGAGATCTCAAGCTTTCTTCAGGAAATTTTGGCATTCAGCAGTATCTCATCGGAAAAATAGTGGGCTGTAAACTGCCAAATTGTAAAAGGTTGTTCTCCCACGGTGAAAAAGAAAATCTTCCGAGCAAAGCTGCCTTGGATAATTTACATTGCCTTTTCTCCTCTGCTTTGGCTCGCCAAAAATGCCTGGATGACTGCCGTCTCCAATAGCCTGAACTGTCGCCTCCAAGAAACTGAAACTGCCGCCAACTTTCAACCAGGATCCCTACCTCTCTGGCAACTGCTGAAAGTGAGAAGCCCCGTCTGCGGCCTCTGGGAAACCCTCTCTCTCTGGCCTAGAAGTCTTCTCTCTCTCTAGCAACATCTCGAACCGGGAAGCCTCCTATGCTTGGCTCTGTCCCTTTTTATTATGCCTTCTCTGAGACCGCGCCTGAAGTTTGTAACCCCCAAAGAACTCGGCATTACTCTTTCATCTTCTTTCAAGTTTGGTCCACTTTTTGTTCTCTTCGGTGCCTTCTTTTAAGTTGCCGGCCATCGGAAAGTTGTTTGAACCTTTCTGACTGACTTTGGAGATGTTTACATGCAGAGCCTGTAAGCCTTTCTCATACATACAAAATTTCATAAACAACCTTTCTTATGCCACCATGTAGATCTATTACATACAGCTCCGGTGGCAAAACATTGCCTTTGTTTTTAACACTCTAAAATATTCCTATTAAAGGAGTATATACAGTTAACTTCCAAAGGGTTATTTACAATAATATCTAATATAAAATATACAGAGACAAACAAGGTTATTTTTACAACATTCTTATGGGACTTGACCTATGTAAAAAAGTGATGCAATGTGCTTTAGAATATTTAAGCTACAATTGAGTTTTTACAAAAGCCCACCCCTTAATGAAAAATTTTTCTTTAATCTGTCTGTATCATGTCTCATACTTTCTCTGGGTCAGACAATACTCAGTTTTGTCATCTAATTTTGAGCAGGGAACGTCATCAATCTGACCTGTAGGCTCGTCTTGGCGTGACTGATGCTGTGACTTGTTTGTTATTATCCCTCGGGCGTCTAATTCCCTTCCAACAGCTTGCTCTCTCTCTCTCTCTCTCTCTACTTCTCCCATTGCCTGGGTGGTGAATTTTATTACTGCTTCTCTCTATAATGTTTACATTGCTTCTTGATCTCAAGAAGTATCGCATCTGAAAATGCTGCTTGCTCCCTGTATCATCAACCTATGTACTGCCCTCACTTGGGGGCTCGTAGCATTCATTCTCATTATCTTTGTGATCCTCCTGGTTCACGAATCTGTGATATTTGGCAGCATCCTCCTCGGATATGAGGTTATCCTGTTTCCCTTGATTGGCATAGTGTGCCCCTGCCTTCCTCTTCTCTTGATGGCTGGAGGTCCTTTTTTCCAACAATGAGTCTAAAGAGTCACCCAAGCACACGTCTGTTATTTCTTTTGTTATATAACTTTATCGTATTCGAATGTACTACAATGACCTTTCCGGGGTTCTTTACGTCTCGAATTTTGAAGTTTACTGGAGAAGGTTTCTCCAGGATCACGTAAGGGCCTAGTGCACTTCTTCCAAATTTTCCTCCTTTCCTCCGGATTGATTTTTGCTCAAGGAGAACTAGGTTTCCAGGGATTAATTCCTTATACTTTCTAAGCTTGTTGACATATGCTCTGGTTTTCAAGCAATAGTGATCAGGAAATGAAGAAGCAGCTGTAGTATTCAACACTAAACATGACTGTCTGAATGATAAGCATTTTCAAGTAGTTATGTGGGCAAACATGAAAATGAAGAATTGGAAAATAAGACTGACTGTATCTATAGTTCTACTGAACGTGAGAGAAGACAAAGAAAGAAGTGGAGGAATTTTTCAAATTAAGGCAATTAACAAAGAAAAAGCTGATCCTTGCTTGAGATTTCAATAGCACAGTTGGAAACGAATACCAAGACACAAATGTTTTGTGAAAATTTGGAGAAAACATTAATGTTTGTAAACCTTCTAGAATTCTATTCAGGATATGAACTAGTCATTTCTAATACAGTATTCCAAAATAAAAATGTGCACAGATTCATAGGAAATTCCCATGAAATAAGAAACTTACTATGTTGCTGTTCATAGTGATATATTCATGCCAGTTTAGCATACAAGAAAATGGAACGGGCAAAACTAGATAGTGATTACCATTTAGTTTTAAGCAGGATGAAAGTGAATAACATACTGAAAAGAAAATCATGCAAGAAAGTCTTTAAAAGAATCAATGTTGAGTTGCTTTCATAGGCACGCTTTACACTCAAATATCATTACAGAAAAACATTTTGAAAAAAAGAGGCAAACCTTGGAGGTACTGGCAGAGTGTCAAGGAAACACTGAACTAATTCAGTCAGGGAGGCATGGTTATTTGCAAGAACAGGAAAATCCAAACTTCAGGGTAGACTCACGCCAGATATGCTAAAGAAGCAGTTGAAAAGAAGAATGCATATTGAAAGTTCCTAGCAAGTAAGTTAAGAAATGTCCTAAGAAAATATAAAGATAAAATATAAGAAAGCTCAGCTAACTATGTGGAAAAATAGCTAAACGATAGTCAAGGCAAAATTTGATACGAATATAGAGGATAAATATCTGCGATGAGTCTTTTAACTACACAAAAGTCTGGTGTTAATATCAATAATATCAGAAAGTTAACAAAATGTTCTGGAGGTACAGAAAAAGCTTAAAAATGGAGGAAGGTGTACTGTCAAAGGGATCAGATATGATAAAGGACAAAAATCAAGAATAAAAACATTCTGGATGCCCAAAGTACATGAAACAAATAATAATAACAGAACTTCAATAGAAAATAACAAAGCAAAATACAATCAGGAGTACATATCAAATACCTGGGGAAATCAAAAAAAAAAAAAAAAAACTATCAAAATGTCATGGACTCCAGCTATGAAATATAGCTGGAGTCCATGACATGACCTCCAAGGAGTCAGGGACTCATCGAGAGAGGCCACATACTACATACACCAGCTGTCATAATTATTCTTGAATACATTCACACTGCTTGCACTCATAACAACTAATGGCAATCTATCCCAATCATGCACCACCCTATGAAAGAAAAATCTATCCCTCACCCCTTTCTTAACAGCATTCATTCAGCTTCCAAGGATGCCCTCTTGTCCTTTCCCCACCCTCCATAAATTGAAAAATTCCAACAATTGAAATCCTGTATGACCCTTTCAGAAGTTTGTAAGTCTCAATCTTATCACCTCTCTTTCTCCTGTTTGCTAGTGCCTGCCTGCAGTCTACAAATTCTCAATTTGTCATCATAATCAGTATTCCACAATCCTGATATCATTTTTAACACTCTCCTTTGCACTTTCTCCAATATATCAGCATCACAACGGAATCCAGGAGACCAAACCTGTGCACAATAGTCCAAGTGAGGTCTTATCAAGGCCTTGGAAAGAGGCAAAATGACATCCTTATCTAAACATTTCTTTCAGCATTGCTTTATCATTGCTTTCAGCATTCATTATCTTTTGAGTTGTATTTGCAATCTGCTACATGGCCCCTGAACTTCAACTTCCTATCTACTAACACTCCAATATCCCTAGCATTATCAGTTTCTTCTAGCATAATCCCACCAATATAATACAACATTGGATATCTAATCACGCCGAAGTGAATGACTTTACATTTACTGACATCTATTTTCCCATGCCCACATTTCCAGCCTATTCAAATCATTCTGCAAGTACAGCATATCAAGCATTCCTGATTACCCTACTTACCTTGGCATCATCAGCAAATAGCTGTATGTCACTTGTCAAATCCTTCCCAATATCGTTAATGTACAGATTAAATAACAGTGGACCAAGCACTGATCCTTGTGGTACACCACTGGTTATTTTTATTTATTTATTTTTTTATTAATCTTTGTACTGGTTATGCGCAGTACTACCCTTACATCACGTTCAGACACCTCGACCAGACTTGATATAGGCCTAAGCCTTTACAAGTGTTTTACCCTATGCTTGTTCCAGGGTGGGTTTTATCACTAGGCGAACCTAGGCAATCGCCTATGGGTGCCAGATTATGCTACATATAAAACTATATAAAACTAACAGGAACTCCTATATTCCATAAAATTCATGTATGTAAGCATACCATTTCTTTGCTGGAGGTATATACATGTCCAGCAAACCTAGATAATATTCTGTCCACCTGCTGAAAGAACATGGATAAGAAATGTAGTTTGACAGTCAGCCATTAGAAGGGGCAATAATCCTTCATGCTGAAAAGAACACTTAACTAGATTACTTGGCGTATGTAGTAGCTATGTTCAGTTGCCTACAGCAAGAGACGCAGTTGCTTGCCGTTTGCTCGGTAACCGGAATCGAAGTTATATCAGACTAAATACCTATGAGTTATATTCATTTTGCTGCTTGTTTTTATTGTATAATTATAGTTTTTAATGCCAGCGCAAAATAAGAAATCCTATCATACTTTCTTCACTTCATATTGTATCACTATGGAAGACCAATGTTGCTATCAATTTTTTTGCTAATTATTTTAATCACCAATACATTTTAAAATTCTCCCAGAACTTGATTGAAGATAATTATTTTTGTCAAACAATTATTTTATAAATTCAAGAAAATCCGAATCTAAAAATGAACACAGCCTCCATCTGTTCCAAATTAAGTTTTCTTTTTTATTCGTAATCTTAGTTCGAAGGTTAGTTCACAAATTGCACGAAGGTTCGCACTTTTAAATTTTGCTTTATAGAGAATCATATGTAAATCTTGAATCATATCATGTAATGCATCATTTTTATAAACATAATCTGTAGGTTTATGCATTTCAACTTTCTTGGTTTCCCCCAATCACTCCCTATAAATCGAAATAAACGGCAGTTATGAAGTCAACTGTTATGTACATATTTTCAGTATTATGCGGCAGTTTAGAAGTAGCAATATTTTCCCTACACTTTATCCTTCGAAACATGCGTAGGTGCATGCGTCAAAATGAAATTTTATTTCCAAAATTTTCATAACAGAAATCTTCTTCTTATTGTGCTATCTTCTATCGAAGGTCAGCGACCATCTTGGTGAACAAACTGCGCTCTTGTGCTAATCTGAGCAGTTGTGCACTGCTCTTTCCTGTCCACGTCTTGATGTTGTCAAACCATGATATTCTTTTTCTTCCTCTAGTTCCTTTGCCACCAATTCTTCCTATCAAAATAGTTTGTAGAAGTTGGTGTTTGCTGTTTCTCATGATGTGGCCAAGATATGTTTTTCGTTTCTTGATTATTTGCACAAGATGTTTAGCTTTGCCAATGGATTTTAAGACATCTTCATTGGTAATTTTTTCTGTCCATGATATCTTTAGCATTCTTCTGTATAGCCACATCTCAAAGGCTTCGATTTTCTTGATGGTTGTCGCCTTCAATGTCCATGTTTCAACTCCATAGAGCAGAATAGACCACACGTAGCATTTCAGCATTCGGCATCTGACTTCCATGTTTAGGTCTTTATTGCAGAATAGTGTTCTCATTTTCATGAAGGACTGCCGTTTAACTTCCATCCTTGTCTTTATATCTATTTCTGGATCCCACTGTTCATTAAGCCAGCAACCAAGATATTTATATCTTGACACTTGATCGATATTTTTCCCATTGAGTGTCAGTTTCATTGATGAGGCTGGATGTTTGCTGATGATCATGTATTTTGTCTTGTTGATGTTTATATTTATTCCCATTCTTTGGCTTTCTATGTATACTCTGTCAATGAGTTTTTGGAGATCCATAATATTATCTGCAATTAGCATGGTGTCATCTGCATATCGAAGGTTGTTAACAATCTTTCCATTTATTGTGATTCTCTCTGAACATTCTTCCAATGCTTTTTTAAAGATTGCCTCTGCATATATGTTGAACAGGAGTGGTGAGAGCACACATCCTTGTCTCACTCCTCTTTTGATGTTAATATCACTGGTGGTAATGTTGTCTAATTGAATGGTAGCTGACTGATTCCAATACAGATTTGTTATTAGTCTTATGTCTTGTTCGTCTAGCCTTATTTGTTGAAGGACTTCTATTAAGTTAGTGTGTCTGACTTTGTCGAATGCTTTTTCAAAATCTATGAAACACATAAAGACAGATTACTGTTTTTCTGTGCATTTTTGTATCAATATTTGGGTACAGAAAAGGGCCTCTCTAGTACCAAAACCATTCCGAAAGCCGAATTGTGTTTCACTTAGAGTTTCTTCACTTTTTCTATAAATATGATTCTGAATTACTTTCAAAAATATTTTTAATGTTTGGCCCATTAGACTAATAAGTCGGAAGTCACCACAGGAATTCGCTTTGGGTTTCTTTGGGACAGTGATAAATGTAGATTTGAGCAAATCTGATGGAAATTCATCACTTTCATATATTTTATTAAATAGTTTTTCAAGAAGTTTGATGTTATCTGGTTCTATTAATTTTAAAAATTCTGTTTGCACACCATCTGGTCCACTGGCTTTTTCTGTTTTACTTGTTCGTATAGCATTCTCTATTTCGCATTTCATGATTGCTGGTCCTTGAATGTAATCTTTTATATTTATAGGCTTCTGTCTAGTATCATTGAAAAGTTCTGTTACATATTTTATCCAAATCTGTGCTTTATTCTCTTCTTCTAGAACTATTTTTCCATTTTCGTCTCTTTGGGAAATTTCTCCAGAAATTTCGTTGATTTTCTTATACAGATTGAAATTATCATGTTTCTTCTGAAGCAGTTCAATTTCAGTACATAAATTTTTCATCCAATTTTCCTTGGCTTCTTTTATTTTTTTCTTGATGAAGTTATGTGTTTCTGTATACCTGGCAAGGTCTTTGTTTTTGTACATTCTTCTTGTATCAATAAGAGGAAGAATCTCATCTATCATCCATTCCTGTTGTTTTATATTATTCACATAACCTACTTCAATACTTGTTGTTACGATGGCATTCTTTAAGCTATTCCAAAGAGATTCCACACTTTTATTTTCTTCTATGTTAATCTGTTGTAATCGCAGGTTAAGCTGTGTCTTGGCACTTTTATTTATGTTCGGGTCTTTCAGTTTTTCTACATCAATTTTCTTTTTCTTCTTTTGTGATTTTTTAGCTGATTTTAATCTAAGACGTACTTCTGCAACTATGGGATTGTGGTCTGATGAGATCTGCTCCAGGATAAGTCTTTGCATTCTTTATACTCCTGTGGAATCTTTTATTTATCAGTATATAATCAATTTGATTTCTGACAATGTTATGTTGGTTATCTTGAGGTGATTTCCAAGTGTACAGTCTTCTGGGTGGAAATTTAAACCAGGTATTTGCTATTGTTAGATCTTCTTCCTGACAGAACTGGACTAGGCGATCTCCTCTGTCGTTTCTGGTGCCTAAGCCATGTTCGCCAACAATTTATCCATCACCCCCTCTTCCCACTTTTGCATTGAAGTCACCCATCATTATGTTTATATCATGTTTATAACAGAATTAATTCGCCTTTAATGGTTAACTCGACCCACCTCTCAAAATTATCACCACACACACAAAATACTGCTAGATAACATATGTGCACTTTCTTTTTGTTTGAATTCGTTATTTTTCCAAAGTAATTGTACTGTTGCAGTTTTAAGCAAAAGACAAAGGCAAAGAATCTCTGATAAAATACCATTGGACATAAATTTTTGATATTAAAAAGACTCACCATTAGAAACCCCAAGTAATGCAGTTTAACATCATTTGTTGTTCATTAAAAAAAAAAAATCATTCCTAAAATTGAAATGTGCGACCCATATAATTTTATTTTGCAAGGAAAGAAAGCAAAATGTCATATTTAATAAATTTAGTTTAATCCTTTATCCAAGTGTGAGCAAACAAAGTTTGCGCCAGAAAGTATCTTCAGGACTGGGGTAAGGTGGTGCAACACCAGGGCGACTCCTTGCAAAGGTGGAGCAAGCTACTATCATTCCTATCTCAGTATCTCCCATAACACAAAACACATCTCCTTGCGGATATGTCTAATGTTATGCATTAAGGGAAGGGCCACTACCCAGACTAGTTTCGACCTTTATTGAGGTCTCTTCAGTGGGAGCCAGGTCCAAGTGGAGATACCAGCCAGAAGCGTTAGCAAGGTCATCTCTACCTATAGGAGTTGCCAAATGGTGTACCACCTTTTTAATAAATTACTCTGGATTTAGAGAAAATGTTGAAAGTTTATTTTTCACTTGGTTAGAATGTAATAAATTTAGTTTAATCCTTTTAATTATGAACTCTATAAAGATATATTTAATAAATTGGTTGTATTTTTGTGTTTTTAATTAAATAAACTAGTTTCATTTTGTCGCAGATGGTTTTTGCTTCTGAACTACCTGGACTATTGTTCTTATCAATATTACTAAATTCCAATCTCCTTCTCTGGAAATTTTCTCTTACTAAATATTTGACTTGTGTTGACCAATCACTGACTTAGCAGTTTAATCCAGAGATTAAATATATGGTCAGTTTAATCCATAACGTTTTTAAGAATATTTCACCCTGTGATTTCCCAGACTCCTGTTAGGAAAGAACAGATTGCTGAGTATTGAACTTGCGATCATTTTCAAACACGTTTCTGAGACAACAGAAGTTTTTTTGTGTGCTGCTGCTATTTGTATTAATTGGTGGGTAAGAGCAGTTTCTATATCACATAAACAGAGCATTTGATTTTCAAGTTTATTATTATTTATAAATTAAATTGATTTTTCAGTTCATTTTTTTATGCATCAAGATTCTAGTTATTTTAGTGTAAAATGTCGAGTAAAAAAGTGGATGTTAGCGAGCATAGAGTTATCATTACTATTGATTGCTTCTATGTTTTAACTAAAGCTGGAATTATTATACTTATTACTGCAACTTAAAAAAATCAAATCTGGAGTTGAATAAATCTTAATAATTGTGCGATAAAGTTGGAACTGAATTAATCCTATATATATATATATATATTATATGCTTTTTATGTGAATCCCAGGCCTTCAGAAAGTAAGGTGGTCTTGCACTAGGCAACAAAATTTACCTTTCACCTAAAGTTGGGTGGTTGGAAAGCAGATAGGTTAACCATTCTGTCAACCAGGGAGGCATACTGTTCATGTTACTGCAAACTGAAATGTTTTATATTTATATTCAGATCCATGTTGTAATTCCATAAATATAATGATTTCTGCTAAATTTTTATTACCGTAAATTCAAAATTTTTATTTTTATTGAAAATATCTGAACGTTACAGTTGATGAAGTTTCTATTTTTACCTTGATTATTGTAGAAAGGCTTATACGCTGGTTAAACATGATAACTAATAATTAAGGAATTGACAGCATACACTAGAAATATAAATTAAATCAACTTTAATATATACTTTCCGATATTTCGGCAACGTCACGTTGCCATCTTCTTGGGAACTTAAAATAAAGATTTAAAATTCCCTCACAACAATATGGAGTTATTAAGACACTATTCAACAGGGCAAAACTAATCTGTTCAAATGATCAATTCCTAACCACTGAACTAAATCACATCCTTGACACTTTCTCAGCCAATGGCTACCCCCCCCCCAAAAAAAAAATCCAAAAAATACTTAAACCAGTTATCCACCCCCCCCCCACTTCACAAAAAAGATTACTCTAAATCCATCACCATTCCCTACATCCGAGGCACCTCGGAAAAAATCAACAAAATCCTAAAAAAATGACTTGACTACTTGTTATAGAGAAAATTGGCATCCCTTATCAGCTCCACTGAAGACCAACCACTTCCCCTAGACCTACCTGATGTATACCAGGTCCCTTGCAGCTGTAAATTGTCCTATTTTGGCCAAACAGGCAGGACAGCAAATATCAGAATCTCAGAACACAAGGACTACATCCGATTTCACCAGTACAGCCACTCTGGGCTTGCAGACCACACTCTGGATACTCGCCACAGAATAAGGTGGAAGAAAGCTAGTAATACAGTAATACACCGCAGCAAGTTCAAATATGAAAGAATCAGCCTCATGGAATTCCATGAGGCTGATTTCCTTGAATTCCACGAATTCCATATGGAATTCATGGAATCAGCCTCAGCCCTTAGGAACATGACAAACCTCAACAAATTTGGATGCATGAGACTGCCCCAAATTTGGGAAACATTCATCAGAAGAACTTCAGCCCAAGGCCAAGAACTACCAATATAGCCTGCCAGGGGGCACCATCAGGACTTTAGGAAAACGGTAGCTTCCTCGCTTCTATTCTCATTTGCTGTTACATAGTACTTGTGTGCACTTGTCTTTATTTTAAGTTCCCAAGAAGATGGCAACGTGATGTTGCCGAAATATCAGAAAGTATATATTAAAGTTGATTTAATTTATATTTATGGTGTATGCTGTCAATTCCTTAATTATTATTTACCTTAATCAGCAAGCTTAATTTGATTGCATTTAAATTCTTTTCTTTTTTTTAAAAAAAAAAAAAACTTTTATTCTTATACGATTATTTAAGAAGCAACTTGCACCAAAATAAAACAAGTGACCTGTAGTTATTATGCATTGAATCAGATATAATGGCTCGATTAATTATGATGACATTATAGATATATTTGCTAAAACGAAAGCCAGAAAAAAAAACTTTTAGTTATTGATTTTTTTTATTTAAATTTGAACTGATTTATTTTTATACTTTTTTTAAAATGCAAATATATGTATACCAATGTTGTATTGTTATTAAAATTAGTTATCATGGAAATGTTGACTTTTATTTTGAATAAACTAAAAAAAAGTGCTTATTTTTGAGGCCTCCTAATTTTTTTTTTATTCATATGGAGTTTCTTCCCTTTTTTCTCCCATGTCCCCATTGGGGTGAGTTGAGCTCCCTCATGGGGGTTAAATATTTTATGGCTGTAGATCCGTGTGTGTTCACAGCGCCAGTTTGCCTGCTTGCGGGATGAAAAACCCCAGATAAATTGTGGGGGGAAAAAACCCTGCTACCCACGCCAAACTGGCTAACTTGGCTATGGCTGAGGAAGATCCTTAAGCTCCTCACGTCAGCGACAGGAATCGAACCCAGGACACTCCTCCCCCAGGCATATGGTTGCAAAGCACAAAGCCACTAGGCTAACCGTATGAACAGGCCTCCTAATGATGTTGCGCCCCGGGTCTCCAAAAGTATAAATGCGGCCCTGGACACTGCCTGTTTGTAATGCTAGCGGTGAACGTTTATTTTCTGTACTTAAACGTGTTAAAAATATTTACACAATTCGTTAAGTCAGATGCATTTGAGAAATTTGTCAATAAATAAATGCCATATAAAACGATATTGTTGAATTATTAAATTATAAATTTATGATAGATAAGTTATATCAGTGGTTGCCAAAGTGGCAACATTGTTAGGGGTTGATTCGGGCTCAGGGATCGATAGAAAAATATAAGACATCATTGTATGGGTAATATTTAATTTGGTTAACTTGGATTACCTCCATCCTGAATGACAACGTAATTAAGAGTAAATCATGGGAAGTGATATGAATAGGACCTGTAAGATGGAGTAAGGTCATGAAAATAGTTACTGAGGCTAATCAAGTAGGCCAAAATGATGTATTTACCAATAAACGGATGTTGGTGGTTTCTGCCCAGCAGGCACGGCGGGAGCGAGATTGCAACACGTGTGCGGTTCTTATTTACTTATACTTGCACGTATTCAATCCAAGTCTCATTTTCGCACATCGACATACAAGTGAGATTTAATGTTCGAAAATTCATCAACATACATATTATAATTCAATCATTATTTCATTCACGAACTGAACTTCTCTATGTTGAAGAGTTGAGCAGGGCTGGTAGTAATACCAGTGATATTAATACCAGTAGTTCATTAATATCACTAGTAATACCAGTGATATTACTAGTGATAGTAATAGTAGTAGTAATAGTAATATAATAACATATACTATATTATACATACAATAAACACTAACTATAAAATAAACAATCTAAAAACTCACATAAGCATCTTTTTTTGCTTGTCCTATTATAATTACGTAATAGTAAAATAGAGGGGGTCGATAAAAAGTCAAGAAACTCTTGAAGGAATCAATGGTCAAAGAAGTTTGGCGTCCCCTGAGTTATATAGTTACAAGGTATATATAATTGATAAATACTTCATTAATAAATGTATAAAAATTTATTTGTGAATTACTGAATAGTTTAAAGTCCATATTTTTTTATAATTAAGATTATTTTTATTTATAAATATTTCAGTTACTGGATTTTGAAAATGGATAAACAAGAAATTGGGTTTTTAATATTGCAAACGTAAAGCGGAAAAGGAAGAAAGTTGGAAAAAACAAGAAGGTGCATTTTTAAAATCTTTTCCGAGAAGATCGTAATCACATACAAGAAGAAAATCTTCAAGATTATTCATTGGATAATTCGTCTATAGCATAGGTTCCCAAAATGGGCGGTACCGCCCCTCAGTGGGCTCTGAAGCCTTCTACGGGGGTTACAGTGGGATCAGAAGCATTTGGGGACGTTCAGGCGGTCTAGGGGTCGGTGGCTCTTTATAGAAGAAATTAATAATATATATTTAAAAATTTCAATTATTTGAAAATTTACCATGTCAAATAGAAATAGATGTCAATTTTCTATGTCAATGAGAAAATAGAGTAATAGAGTGTATATATGTGTGTATAATAGGTTATGTTTACAGTAGCAAATATATTCGTTATATTTCATTTCAAAATATAAAACATATAAAACCACTTTTCTAATTGATTTATACAAAAATAAACCCAATTTTATATAATTTAATATTACGATTAAATTTTATTTCTTTCTTGCCATTAAAAATAATAATGGCAAGAAAGAAATAAAATCGTAAATTTTAGTTAGCCTAGTTAGTACTAACTTATATTGGGAAAAAACAAAGCAAATATTATTCGAAACTTTTTATACTGTTTTCTGTGGTTATGTTTGGTAGGTTTGTTGGTTATATCTTGTGTAATTATTTTATTTATTAATTATTATTTATGAGGGGGCGTTACAAAATTTATGTCTTGTAAAGTGGGCGGTGGCTGAAAAAATTTGGGAACCTATGGTCTACAGTTTCGATTAATGAATTGGAGAATTCTACAGATACAACAAATTGGATTAAAACATCAAAGGAAAATCTACAGATGATATGAGTATTGTTGATTCTGAAGCTGGTTTGTTCTACAGATCCAATCATAAAAGGATTTGATTTTACAAATTTAAATTATAATGATCCAGCAACTTGGAATTCTGTAAAATTTTTCAATATCAATCAATTACATCAACTATTAGTTGAACATGGACCTGAACAGATTCATAATTTTGATTTTCAGAAAGATAACAATAATAGAAGATTTTCAATGACTCATTATACTCGAAGACTATTTAATGACGAGACATTGCAGCGTTTCTGGTTATTGTATTCAAAATCCACGGATTCTGCATTTTGCTTCTGCTGTTTATTATTTGATCAATGGCAGATTAACCTTGCTGATTCTGGATTGAGGGACTGGAAAAATACTTCTTCTATTTTAGGTGCACATGAAAAAAGTCAAAGACATGCTAAAAATTACCATAAGTGGAAAGAATTAGAAATTCGAATAAAAGAAAAGAAAACCATGGATGAAGAGAACTTGCTAGTTATTAGAAAAGAAGTGATGAAGCTATTGTTCTCCTAAAAGTCCTGATGGTGCACTCTGGAGGGCTAAGTAGGTGTTCTTGGCCGTTGGACTGAAGGTCTACTGATGTAAGCCTCCCAAATTTGGGGCAGTCTCATACAACCAAATTTGCTCAGGTTTGGAGAGTTTCTTATGGCTGAGGCTGATTCCATAAATACTCTTTCGAATTTGTATTTGCTACGGTGTATTACTGTAGCTTTCTTCCACCATATTCTGTGGCATGTATCCACAGCATGGTCTGTACGACAAATTGGAACGGATGTAGTCCTTGTTCTTGGCCCAACGGCCAAGAACACCTACTTAGCCCACTAGAGGGCACCATCAGGACTTTTAGGAGAACAATAGCTTCATCACTTCATTCTCAGTTACTGTGTTGTAGTGCCTATGTGCACGTGCCTTTTTTTGTAAGTTCCTTTTGAAGATGGCAACATGCCGTTGCCAAAATATCGGAAATATTTATAAAAGTGTAATTTAATTTATATTTGTATCTACGTTGTCTATTCTTTAAGTGATTTAGTAATGCATAACCAATGTATAAGCCTGTCTATGAGAATATTAGAAAAGAGGAGAAACATTGGGTGCAAGTATTACGACTCTTTGCTTTAGTTCAGATGCTAGCTATTCAAAATTTATCATTTCAAGGAACAAATAAGACATTGTTTTCGCATGGAAACGGAAATTTTTTTTGAAATTTGTCAAATTTCAAGCCAAGTTTGATCCAATAATGAATGAACATCTTCGAAGAATAAAAGATAAAGATAGATACGTGCATTATCTTGGAAAAGATATTCAAAATGAAATAATAAACATCTTCGCCAATATGATAACAAAGAAAATTTTAGAATCTGTTGTTGCCACAAAATATTTCCCCATAATTATTGACTATACGTCCGACATTGGTCACACGGAACAAATGAGCATAGTACTTTATTCGTAGACACTAATAATAGCACGGTTTCTATAAAAGAAAACTTTTTGGGATTTATAGAAATAAAAAATACCACTGGAGAATTTTTATCAAATGAAATACTAGGAACTC
This sequence comes from Typopeltis vanoorti, assembly GCF_054136105.1. Taxonomy (NCBI): domain Eukaryota; kingdom Metazoa; phylum Arthropoda; class Arachnida; order Uropygi; family Thelyphonidae; genus Typopeltis; species Typopeltis vanoorti. The sequence goes on from NC_143551.1 coordinate 143,186,342, forward strand.
TAGACAAATTTTTATTACCAATACAAGATTTACGAGGTCAAGGATACGATAATGCCAGTAATATGAAAGGTGATGTAAAAGGTGTGCAGCGAAGAATTTCAAATATTAACCCGAGCGCAATGTATATACCTTGTAGTTCACATTCATTAAATTTAGTAGTGAATTGCACTGCTAATACTTTAGGTGCCACAGCATTTTTTGATGAGGTACATCGTCTATATGTATTTTTTTCCGGTTTGACTCATCGATGGGAATACCTCAAAAGACACAAGTAATTTTACACTCAAACCAGTCTGTGATACACGTTGGGAGAGTCAAATTGACTCATTAAAGCCCCTAAGATAAAATTTGACCGATGTTTGCGAAGCACTGCAAGAAATATCTCAAGATGATAGTTTATGTCGATTAATTGGAAATACCATGAAATTAGATGCGAGTAGTCTTCTTAAAACTTTAAGGAAGTTCAAATTTATCACATCCTTAGTAATGTGGTATAATATACTTTTTGAAATAAACTTTACAAGTAAACAACTTCAGAATACAAGCCTTGATATAAATGGTGCCATAAATTGTATTAATGATGCAAAGAATTTCTTAATGAAAATCCGAAATGAGGATGAATTTGAAAAGATGTCAACAGATGCGGAAAATTTCACTGAGGTCTGTCTTAAGTATAACGCCTAATTTTGAACAAGAAACAGTTAGACTTAGAAAAAAAAGGAAATAATTTGTGTATGAAGCAGAGGATGAATTCATAACAGATTTTAAACAAAAATTTAAGGTAGATTTTTATTTTTCAATCATTGAGACCGCAATTGCATCTGTTGATGAAAAATTCAAGAACATGTCTACAATTAATAAAAAGGTTGGTTTTCGTTTAAATGTATATGAATTTCAGAAAATTACTTCAGCAGAACTGCTTAAAAATGTTTGATATCGGAAAATTGTTTAACACATGATAATTCCAGAGCAGGGGTCGGCAAACTGCGGCATCATAACAGATTTTAAACAAAAATTTAAGGTAGATTTTTATTTTTCAATCATTGAGACCGCAATTGCATCTGTTGATGAAAAATTCAAGAACATGTCTACAATTAATAAAAAGGTTGGTTTTCGTTTAAATGTATATGAATTTCAGAAAATTACTTCAGCAGAACTGCTTAAAAATGTTTGATATCGGAAAATTGTTTAACACATGATAATTCTAGAGCAGGGGTCGGCAAACTGCGGCATCATAACAGATTTTAAACAAAAATTTAAGGTAGATTTTTATTTTTCAATCATTGAGACCGCAATTGCATCTGTTGATGAAAAATTCAAGAACATGTCTACAATTAATAAAAAGGTTGGTTTTCGTTTAAATGTATATGAATTTCAGAAAATTACTTCAGCAGAACTGCTTAAAAATGTTTGATATCGGAAAATTGTTTAACACATGATAATTCTAGAGCAGGGGTCGGCAAACTGCGGCTTGCGAGCCACACGCGGCTCTTTGGGTACTTCAGAGCCACATAAGTGTGGCTCTGAAGTAAAATTGAAAATAAAAATAAAACTATCATAGTTTCATTTATAAAATTTTTAAAGATTATACAGAGGGAGTGGAGAGGAAGGTTGAGCACATGGTAGGCAGAGCAGCCAAACAAAGTGACTAATTAGGATTAGTTTTAGGGTGCCTCGATATCTGAGGTCATTTGCAGAGCAACAAAGTGACTAATAAGTGATCGCACATGTGTGTTAGCATTTCAACTCAACTGGCGGCTTGCTTTTATCTTTTAGTCTCGCGATTTCCAAAAAATATATAAATACTGGGGTTAACTCACAACACACTTTGTCCAAGTATTACTTAGCACTTCTGAAGATATATCGAGCCTTGGTTGAAGGAGGAAAACCTTCAACAATAAAAATCAATAAACAGTAAGCAATTGGTTGAAATGTGGTCATGTGGATAACAGTGTTCACTTCAAATCTGACAAAACAGCAAGTGAGGGTGAAAGCAATAAAACCATATTGTTATTCATTTCACCCCTCTTTTATTACTCATCATTCTGCCGCTACAAATTAAAACAGTGGCAGAATGTTCATGGAATGAACATTCTCCCGCTATTTTTATTTTTTTAAGTATCGATTGTATTTCAATAATTTTTACTTGTTCAATTTTAATTTGTTTTGTTTGGATAATTAAAATATATAGATTTATTTGGTTAATTTAAGTCTGCTGTGGACCACCTGTCTCATCGTTGCAGACCACCTGTGGTTCACTGACCATAAGTTGAGAACACTGCTATAGAGCAGTGGTGGCAAACCTGGCACGCCCAGAATTTTGCTGGCACATCAATGATGTACATATGATATCATTTTATACGCTTATAAATTATTCCACTTTTTTTAAATTGTTACAATACGTACAAGTTAAATTTTGTTTTAGAGGAGAGAGCAGCTATGAAGACATGAATTTGATTGGTGCGGTATTAACAAAAGATCACGCAACCCAAAGAGAAATGGAATCGACAATTTTTGAGTTGATATGCTAATTCTCTTCAACTGAATTCCATAACATCTGCAACTGTCATGACACCATTCACTATATATTTCTTAGTTTTAAGACATTCACGATGGGGTGTTTTTTATCGTTCCGACAGAACTTCTCATTACCGTCGGGTTCAACTCATACAAAGATTCAACCTTTGTTTGATTTTTATTGGCTTGGTTGTGTTTGAGCTAGAAGGAGAACTCGAACAAGCATTAATGGCATGTTTCAATTTGTGGTAGAATTTTATTTGAAGTTAGCCTTTGTGATCTGTCATAATGACATTGAGAACGTTAAATTAACTTCGGCTTTATCAATTGTGGTAGATGAGTCTTGCGGCATCAAGGACACAGCCCAAGTTTCCCTTTTTGTGCAGTATGTATCATCTGGGATTATTGCCACTCAAGGGCCAAATGCGCGGAGAGGACATAGCAAATGCCATCCTTGAATACATGAAAAAAAATCATATCCCACTCAATAAAATTGTGTCAATTGCAACCGATGGTGCAAAAAGTATGATGGGAGCAAAAAAGGGTTTTGTTTCAATTTTAAAAGGAAAAATTAATCATGAAGTTATTACTTTCCATTGTATACTCCACCAGGAAGCACTTTGTGCACAAAGATTTACAGAAGAAATTGGTAAAATTATGGAATTGATAATTAAGATTACCAACACCATTGTAGCAAGGGGACTTAACCATCGACAATTTAAAGAGTTGCTAAGTGAAATGGAGAGCAAGTATTCAGATCTTCTCCAGTAGAGCAGGGATCGATGGCTTTCCAGAGGCGACATGTTAAAGCATTTTGCATCGTGCATAAATGAAATCAAACTATTCCTCTGACAACAAGGATGTTCAATATCCAGAATTAACAGAAGATCAGTGGTTGCAAAAATTGTACTTTATGGTGTTACAATCACAAATGAATCAGCTCAATCGTAAATTACAAGGCAAGGGAAATACTGCTTTTTTCAATGCTAGATGAAGTTATTTCGTTTGAAAAGAAATTGATTCTGTTCGCTGAAGATTTAGGCAGGGGAACTTTAGTTCATTTCCCAAACTTGTCTCAATATCGCCAAGAAAACAATGCCCTCATTAACAAAGATTATTTCAAGACAGCAGTTTTAAACATGAGAGAATCTTTTCTTCAACGGTTTCAGGAATTCAGAAATAATAAAGCGACTCTAGCTTTTATTACAAATCCTCTCAATACCAATGTGTAGGAATTCAATTTTTCTCCATTTGATATTGACATAGCTAATTTTGAAATACAATTGCTGGACTTGATAAGCAAAGACTTATGGAGCTCAAAATTTGTATGTCTTGGTACTGAAATAGAACTGGAAAAAGAAAAATGCAATCTGATTTCACAGCGCAGGCAGACTGCCATAAAAGAACTACAGAAGGCAGACTCAATGATTTTCAATACTTGGAATAGTCTTCCAGACTCATATCATGAGTTGAAAAAATTTGCATTTGGTGTTTTCAGTATCTTCGGGTCTACATATTTATGTGAGCATTCGTTTTCTAACATGAATTTCATTAAATGTAAATTGAGGAACCAAATTACTGATGCCAACTTGGAATCGTGCCTTAAATTAAAAACGACTAGTTACAAACTGGACATACAGAAACTTTCTAAGGAAATACAAGCTCATTGCTCACACTGATTAAAACCAATGAGAGCAATTTTTTGGGTAATTTTTTCTTCATTTAATAAAGATATAATATTATAACTTGTTATATATTGCTATAAATTTACTATAACATTACTTCAGATTTTCCTTATTTGTAAAAATATATTTATGGCTCTCGATTAATTTTTAAATTGTTATGAGGGACAGGTTTGGCTGTTCCGTCTCAAAAGTTTGCTGACCCCTGTTCTAGAGATATTGATGGAATAGATTTATGTAGTGAATTACAAATAATAGCAAAGCGAATTCCAGAAAATACTTCCTCATTAGATGTCCTGTCATACATATGCAAAAAAAATTTAGAAAATAGTGTTCCAAATGTGTTTATTGCTCTGAGAATTCTTTCGACATTCCCAGTATCGGTAACAAGTTCAGAAAGGAGTTTCTCGAAATTAAAACTTATACTCGCTTTACGATGGCTCAGGAACGACTTACTGGTCTAGAAATAATATCTATAGAGCATGAAATTGCATCTACAATCAATAGAGATGAATTAATTCAAAACTTTGCCAAAGCAAAAGCTCGAAAGATTAATTTTTCATAATTTTCGTATTTAAGATATAATTTTTCTTGCTATACAGATATTAGGAGTAATTATATATGTATACAAATGTATTGGTTTTGATTAATAAATTTTATATATAAATGTTCATAATGATATTATTTTTATAAATATCCACATGTGTAGGTGTATGTGTGCTTGTGTGAGTATGATAAAATATATATACAGCAATTCCTCGATTAGTGCGCCTAATGCATTCTTTAAAACAGGCGCATTAATCATAAATGCAATAATCGAATATAATAACCTATGGGAAAAAGTATAATTCGTTCTTCAAATTTCTTTTTTGAACCTTAATTTTTTTTTATAAAAGAATTAAGGTATGTCTTAGGGCCTAGTTAAAGCAAAATCATGTAGCTGAAAGACTATAAAACATATTCAGACATAGATAAGAATATAAATTAAATTACACTTTAATAAATATTTCCGATATTTCGGCAACGTCATCACGTCATCTTCAAAAGGAACTTACAAAAAGGTATGTGCACGTAGGCACTACAACACAGTAACTGAGAATGAAATGATGAAACTATTGTTCTCCTAAAAGTCCTGATGGTGCCCCTAGCGGGCTAAAGGTGTTGTAAGTAAGTATCAGCAGGGCTAAGTAAGTAGTTGTCAATTCCTTAAGTGATTTAGTAATGCATAACCAATGCATAAGCCTGTCTACGAAAAAAACATATTCAGAATATAAATTTTATTATTCTACTTCTTAACAAAGAATTGAGCTAACGTAGTTTGGCAGGCATTTTGTTTCTTTTTTTTCATATAACTGACGGTATGGCCCTATTGCCTCTTCTACTCTTCTGCAAATTTTACTGCTTCTCTATTCATCAGGGTCAGCCTCTGCATTGCTGCGTAAAAACTTCGCTTGTACGAAAAATATTATACGCCGCCGATTGTATAATCTGCTTGCAGGCAATTTTTCTGACCGATCATAAACAGCGGTATTCTCTTTCCCAAATGTTGAAAGGTTTCGATGAGTGAAAATTAATGATATACAAAACAAATGTTATTAGGCATTCTGGGTTTGAGCTTTTCGACATATTCTCGAATATTACTCTCCTCAGAATATTTCCACTATAAAATATTTATTCATAAAAAATGCTTAGAAAACTAAAACGACAAATTCCAGGAACTTCTCGTGGAACACTTATTCACCTTCCATGGAACACAGTTTGGGAAACCCTGACTGTGTATGTATACCATGTACACTATGTAAACACTGGTATACATAGTGTACATGGAAGTAGTGTAGTATGCCATTATAAATAACTTTGTAAAATGTTTTAAATCGGTAACTAAATTATTTCGTTCTGGTGAATGATTTTTTAAAATAGTTAGGAATAAAAATGTATAGAAAGAAAATTTTTTAAATCTGTAACATTTATTTTTAAGATGTATATAAGTGCACTAATCGAATTTGGGTATCGAATAAAATGGCGCACTAATTACTGCATAGAGACATTGTATAGGGGTGCCTAAATTTTCTTTACCTAGGGGCATCAGATACTCTCACACCAGCCCTGGCCTGTTATAGTTATCATTGTAATCATTCTCTGGTGACAATGCCATGCCACCAGTGTGCCCTGTAGGGTCCTCAAGGAAAGACCTTTTATATCCTTCTGCATAAGCCCAAGCTGTTTTAAGTCCTTATAGCTATCTGCGCTCCATACCCCATGTAAAGAGATGGTGGCGCTGGTAAACCTCGGAGTTGCCCATGCTCCTCCATTATCTTACTAACTAGATTTTGGTTATTCTTATAATAGTTTACCTTATTATTATGGCTATAGGCTAGTGGGCACCCTGCTACCACCACCTGGGCATCAACTACCCAAATATCACCATCTCTTTTAATCACTATGTCTGGCTTACCAGGGGAGGTCCTATAATGTGGTTACACTGCAGTCTCCCAACCTCTCTTCTTAAAGCGGTTGTTCAGAATGGAGATCACGGCATCATGCCTCCGCATGCAAACCCCATGGGTGTGGAAGCAACACCGGGCTATATGACACAATGTCTCACTGTAGTGGCAGCCAGCCCTACAGTTTGAGTTGTCACTACCCCATCAAGCTGTGTGGGCTCGAGTGGACAGGGCACTGATCCTCGTCCTGATAAGGTCAAATTACTCGAACCCAGGGAGGAGTCTGTTGCCATCTCTTACCCAATCATACTGGGAAGGCACCAGATATGGCTCTTTTAAAGGAGCACCATCTACAGAACAGTGCAGCAGAGATGGCCATCTCTCGTGTTCTGCAGGTGCTGACTCAATTAAGGTACCTTGATAATGGGACCAGATAATGGGCTATAGAAAGCCTCTCTGCAGATAGGGAAAGAAGATGGTTCTACCTTTGCGATTCTGGACAGCTGCAAGAGTGGAATCAGTCATCTAAGTGATGGAACTCCGAGCCTGCCGTCCTTCATCCTTGCATGGAAATATGCAGTAGGGTGTCAGGCGGCAGTCAGAGCCATGATCTCATGGCTGAATGAATAGCCCTGTCCATTCAAGACAGTACCGAGATATATGTCCTACCAAGCACCAACTTGTGGTAAAAGCGAGGTAGGAAATAGTGGGAAAGGAGAAACAGTCTTTGCTGGGGCTTGAGAGGAGCTTTCCTCAAAGAAGCGATCCCAGCTTCTAGGGAAGGGACAGAAGACCTTCCCTTTGGGGTGAACATGATACCGAGGTATCTCCACTCTTCCAAGATGGTCAAAGCACGCAATGGCCTCCTATGCAGGGAAAAACTCTATAGTCTTGACCTTAAGCTTCTTGTCATGACCAGAGGGGGACAAAAGCTAAAGAGCAGGACTTCTCTACATTAATAGAAAGGCCTCGAATGGAGAAAAAGTCAACTCCCTGATCAAGGAGTTCCTGCAAGCCTACCCTAGTAGAGGCTATGAGAATAAGATTGTCTGCAAAGGGCATAGCATTAAAGGAAGAACTGCCTAGAGAGTAGCCTATATGGCTAGGAAGAGAGTGAAGAAACTCATCTATGATGCAGTTAAAGAAAAGGGGAGATAGAGGAACACCCTGGTGAACACCTCGCACTGCAGGAATAGAAATCGCACGGAACCCTGTAGTGATAGTGATGGAACTACCCAAGTATAGCTCCATAACATAGGAAAGAAAGGGTTCGGCATCCAGCAATAGACAGCGCTCGAAGGAAAGCAGGAAGGGAGATGCTATAAAAGACCTTTTGGAGGTCCAGCGATGCCATACATAGAGGCTTAAGGCGGCGACGGGAATCAGAGAGAAGAGAAGAAGATATATATATTCTCGGCACAGCCGTCTGAAGGGACAAAAGCTCTCTGTCTATAATCATGCTGTACATATTGCTGAAGTTGTTTAACTAAAATTTTATGATAGAGTCTAAGTAGCACAGGGAGATGGTAATAGGCGTAGAGTCTGATGCACGGCTTTAAGTTTCTTTCTTTGGAACGAAGATAGTTGTTGAAGCACGTAGGTATGGCGGTATTGCTTTACTGGAAAGAAGAATGTCCAATAAGTCTTGAAGAATCTTCAACAGCACCTTCCGAAGCCTAGCCGCAGGAAAGCCATCATGTCCGGATGCTTTGATCTTCTGGATGGAGACAGGCTGGTATATTTGAAAGGCAGGAATTGACCTCAATATCGTAGGTTGGTCATCATCAGGGAAGTGTAGAGGTGGAGCAGAAAAGACTGTACTCCAGAATTTAACAAAATCATCAAGTAAGTCTGCTAAAGGTGGATGGGAAGCACCGTCAAGAATGGTCTTGGCATATTACCCTCTATTCTTTTTATAGAGAGCCTGCATAGGCCCTCTTCCTCTGCTTCCTATTTGACAAAGTCATTGTAGAATGAGATGTAGGCTGATGTTGACGAGGCATCCACTTTTTGATATCTATCAGTCAGCCATCCTGTTATCCATGCTAATATTCTATAACCCAAACCCATATTCTCCAATTTATGCAATAGTCTACCATGCAGTATTCTGTCAAAAGCTTTAGCAAAATCCAAAAGTATCATGGTGTATCTGTTCCCCTTGTTTAGTTCAATTGTAACATTGTTATAAAATGTGAGCAAGTTGCTTAAACATCATCTTCCCTTAGTAAACCCATGTTGCTCATTGCAAAGCAGAGATTCACTGTCCCAATTTTTCAAAAATCTTCACCACCACTCCTGAGATACTAACTGGTAGATAGTTGGATACACTGGTCTTTGCACCACCTTTGTGCAATGGAATTACCATAAATTTTTTTTCCATTCCTGTAGAATCTTCCCTGTTCTGAGACTCATATTAAACAGCATAGTCAAAGGAATAGCAAGTTCAGTTGAACACTCTTTTAGCACACGTGCTGATATTCAATCAGTTCCTATTGCTGAATTCTTATTCAGTTTGCACAACAGCTCTAATACCTCATCCTCATACACCAGAGTGTCTTCATCCAGTACACAATGTTGAGCAGTGAGCTCAACATTGTGTACACCAGGTTGATAGCTTTTAACAAAATGGGCACTGAAAGTTGAATACACTAGTTGAACAACCTCTTCTGCATCTGTAACCCAAATACTATCTGCATTTCCAAGAGTTATTCTTTCATATTCACTCTTTGTTTTAATTGTAGCATATCGACAGAATTCTTGTAGGTTGTCTTTAGCACACAGAGCCAGTTTCTTTTCATACTCAGACTTTGCTTTCCATATAACAGTTGTGACTATTCTAGCCTGCTGCTTATACTTTTCATAATGGACATCGTTATGCACACAGTATTCCTTCCACATCATCCATTTCTTATGAATCTCTTGCTTAATAAGATTACACATCCATTTGACTCCTACCCTATTTATTCTTCAAACTCTCAGGACACATTCTGATATCACATCATTTAAGTATTGTTTAAATGCTTCCCATGTACTGTCGATATTCTTCCCATCTAGCAACCGATCCCATTCCACTGAACTCAGTGTACTTCTCAGTTGGTCATAATTTCCTGCTTTGTAGTTCAGCATGCACCCTTTTATGAATGAAACATTCGTAAACTTTGTCACTTCATAAGTGAGTAATGCATGATCACTGTCACCAACCTGAGGCAGAATAGTTACATCTTTAACTGAAACATCTCTGACACTATAATCAAATTTAACACTCTTTGACCTCGAGTTCCTTCTGTTACATCTGCTTGAGGAAGCTCTCACACAACAGCGCAATAAATTCAACCAGAAAGATCAAATTTCAGATGATTTCAGATGAATTTCCCTACTGACTTTTCCAGGGTAAGATTGATGCAAGCATCCTTGAGGAGAAGCTATTAAAATTGTGGAAGAGAAACTTGGAGAAGAATAAGCTGGCTTCACACCAAAAAGAGGTTTTCTGGGATCAGTTTGACAGTTTTTTTCCTTTTAAGGCTGGGAAATCCTATATTTAAGTTATATAGATATGACAAGATGCCAAGAAGGAGAAGGATATGATAGGACCTATGATGGGATATGATGCGATCCCATCATATCCTTCTCCTTCCCCAAAAATTTCTATCTTTCACTTCCTGCCCACCCTTAAAAAAAAACCTTAAAAATTCACACATCTCTTGCCTCACCGATAATTCTCTCATATCTCTCTATCCCCAAATTTCCAACCCCCCTTCCTTTCAGTGATACTTTAACAGCAGGTAAATGTATACCACACTGGATGCTGCAGAATAAGAACATAACCAGCAACATCCTACAAAGGTATGTCCAAATTATTATTCCTATATATTCTTCATATATGTCTGTGTTTAAAACATCAGTAATGCCCTAAAATTTGAGTAAAAAGCCATTATAAAATGACATTATAAAAAAAAAGGGTATTCCTAAACAAAAATAAGCTAAATAGATATAAAAATAAAATTACTTATTTTAGACTGTAATGTTGAGCATGTGTGTTTGTTTGTGAAATTTAATATGAGATCTCATTTAGAAAATGTTTTTATATATGGTACCTATGCACAGAAGGAAAATGGCAGCCAAGATTTCCTTGGTCACTGAGTTTAGTATGAAGGATTTTGATATAGTGTTTGTTCTAGGCATTCATTGCCAAGTGTATATGAGTTGTGGTGCGAAAGTGAGAATGGAGAGAGAATTTGTCATAAATGTTTCATTTGCCAGTGCAAGAAATGCAAGTCATGCAGAAAGCCGTAAGATTAAGTGAAAAAATAAAATGTAAGGAAAGATAGTGAAAGTGTTCTGGCAAATGCAAAAATAGTGAACAACAGAGTGTGGAATGAGAGCATGAAAGAAGTCGTTGAAAGTAATGTGGATGATAAATCGATAGTAGGAAGTGAAACAGCACACTTACATTGCATCCTTCACAGGACAAAACTAGAGCGACTGGAGCGACAAATGACTGTCATGTGATATGGTGACAAAGGTAGTGAAGTTGGTAGTTTGCAGAAGGGAGAAGTGAAAAATATGACTGTTATAGCAGGAACAAATTATTTGAAAGCGAAGAAATATTCAATGAGAGAAGATATGAAAGAGTTATTGAAAGAAGTTAGAATGAAGAGTAAAGAAGCAAAAATTGTGAGATTGCTGCCTCAGTATAATAGGACAGAGTTGGGAAGAAGATTCAATTTTTGAGCCAGTGAGAAGATAATGCAAGAGGAATGTGTGTAGTTTATTGATGTATGGAGTGAATTTGATGGCCTGACAGATTACATTTAAATGGATTTGGAATCAGGTGTTTGGAGAGTGTGTTGTTTAGCAAAAGTTTGGAAGTGCAAAACCAGGGAAACTAAAGATATTGGTAGGGGAGGAATGCAATCAAGCATGTGTCTGGCCATCCCTGTGATAAATGAGCATGTGTACAGAAATAGGGTGCTTAAGGGTCAAAGCTGTATAACTGAGAGGAGACCTCCAGATAGCCTTCAAAGGAATGCACAGAACCAACCAGGGCTTCTGACCTAATGTCCAATCCTCACCTTCGCGTGGTACACCCTGTTGGGTACCTGGATACTGAACGAACGAGGATGGGCTAGCAATTTGGGATTTAGCAGACCAAATTGTATTCTTATTGGCTAAAACCAATATAGCAAATAATGATACAACATGACAAAATTTCATGCTGGCTGGGGCATCGCCCAGTTAAACAAGGGCCCCGTTGTTTTCATCTGGGAACCAGGGCGAACAGCGAAAAGTCAGCTACTGGAACAAATCTGAAAATAAACCCTAACTCAACATCACCAGAGTTAAAGATCGGTACTATCAATGTAAGAAGCCTGAATGGCAAAGAAATGGAGCTATCTGAGGAATTAGATAAGTACCAGATCGACATAATAGGGGTGACTGAAACAAAAAAGACCAAAACTGGTGAGATCTTTCTGAGCAATAAATACAAAATGTTATATTCAGGCAATGACAATCAAGGAAAAGAAGGAGTAGCTATAGTATTCAACACAAAATACGAGGCTAATCTTCTTGAATGGCAGGCAGTCTCAAGTAGAGTAATGTGGGCAAATATGAGAATGGGGAACTGGACAATGAGACTTATTTGTGCCAATGGTCCCACAGAAGGTTCTACTAAAGTAGAAGTGGAGGAATTTTTTGATGCTTTAGAAAAAGCAACTGACACGATGAAAAAGGAAAAGTTGGTCCTTGTTGGGGATCTAAATAGCAGAGTAGGAAATGATTGTCAAACATACAACAATATTTTAGGAAAATTTGGAGAAAAGAGCAAAGCTAATAATAATGGCAAATACTTGTTGGATTTCTGCTCAGGACATGGACTGGTTATTACTAACACCATGTTCCAACATAAAAATGTGTACAAATTCACATGGAGAGAAGAGGAAAGGAATAAGTCTCATTGATTATGTTATTGTTGATAGCGATGATGTTTTCTTCCTGGTGCAAGACACAAGAGTGTACAGAGGATTTGAAATTGGAAACGATCACTATTTAGTCTTGAGCAGGATAAAATTGAATTTCATATTGAAAAAAATAACATGTAAGAAAGTTTTAAAGAGAATAAAAGTTGAGCAGCTCTCAGATGTGAACTGAAGACTAAAATATACAAAGATTATTGGAAAAAAAATGAAAGAGTTTGAGAACAGGAACCAAACCTTGGAGATTCAGTGGCAAGCCTCGAAGAAAACCCTGATTCATTCAGCCAGAGAGGCATGTGGTGAGATTGTCTGCAAGTATAGAAAAATCAGAACTCCATGGTGGACACAGGAAGTTAAAGAGGCAGTGAAGAAAAAGAAGAAAGCATATCAAAAGTTCCTGGCAAATAAGTCAGCCTGTGCTCTTAGAGAATACAGAGACAAATGTAAGAAAGCAAAACACTGTGTAAAACTGGCTAAACAAAAGTCATGGGAGAACTTGGGCAAGAACATAGAAAATAAATATCAAGAAGGTGGTAAGATATTCTGGAGGTTGTTGAAAAAGCTTAGAAATGAAGGAAAGAGTGCTGTAAAAGGAGTTAGAGATGATAAAGGTGACATTAAAACAGGAGAAAAAGATATCCTTGAAGTATGGAGTAATTACTTCAAAAATTGCCAAATGTAACAAGCAGTGACAGTACAGTGGTAAAAAAACACTCAAGGTATACAGTCAGGAATACATATCCATACTTGAAGTAGAAAAAGCCATCAAAGGTTGAAATCTGGAAAGGCAGCAGGAGTAGATGATATTCGACCAGTGAAGTATGGTGGTATAAAATTCTTACAGTGGCTGCACCACATAGTTCAGAAGGCCTGGACAGAGGGACAAATTCCAGATGATTGGAGTAGAGCTCTCATAGTACCCATATATATAAAAAGGGAAATAAAACTGAATGTGAAAATTACAGAGGTATTTCCCTACTGAGTGTTCCTGGCAAGATCTATGCAAGTATACTTGAGAAACGGTTGAGAAGAATTGCGGAAAAAAAGCTTGGTGAAGAACAAGCTGGATTCAGGCCAAATAGAGGCTGTCAGGATCAGATCTTCACTTTAAGACAAATAGTTGAGAAAGAATGGGAATATAACAAAGATCTGTATTTAAGTTTTGTCGATTTGGAAAAGGCATATGACAAGGTGTCAAGAGAGAAACTATTCAATACGCTACAGTTATATGGTGTCAATGGGGCATTATATCAAGCAATACTTAGTCTTTATTTGAGTTGTAAGTCAGCAGTTAGAACTGAAGAAAGTACAGGAAGATGGTTTAATGTTAAATCTGGTATGAGACAAGGATGTACATTAATCCCCTCTGTTATTATCTATATGGATCACATTATTAAGGAAAGTGGTATTAAACATGATATCAAAATTGGAGATGTTAATGTCAGCTCTTTGCTTTATGCGGACGATGTTATATTTCTAAATAAATCCGCTGCAAGTCTTCAAGATTCCCTGACTAAATTGAATAACTGTTGTAATAGATATGGTATGAAGGTCAGCAATAAAAAGACAAAGACAATGAAAATAGGCAGAATCATTGAAAATGTCAACTGTGTTGTGAATGGAGAACCTGTGGAACAAGTAAAACATTTCAGCTACTTAGGCACAATTTTTAGTGAAGATGGTAAATTAAATATGGAAATAGACAACAGAATCAACAAAGCTGGTATGGTAAGAAGTCAATTGAATAAATTCATATGGAAGAAGAGAGAAATTAGTCGGAACACTAAATCAGCTGTATACAAGACAGTGTTCAAACCAGTTTTAACTTATGGATCTGAGAGCGGGGTCAGAAGTAAAACACTTGACCAAAGACTAGAGACCGAAGATATGAGAGTCCTGAGAAAGATTAGAGGCATGAACAGATGGCATCAATGGCAATATCATATTAAAAATGAGGATATTACGAAAGAACTTGACATTGTCAGCATCCAGGAATGCATTAGCAGAGCTAATCTCAGGTGGTATGGTCACTTAAACAGAATGGGTGAGGAAAGATTAGCAAAACATGTTCTCTCCCAGGTTAGCAGGAAAACGACCCAGAGGAAGACCAAGATATAGGTGAATTGATACAGTACGAAGTGCCTTAGACGATAGAAATATAAGATCTGATAAGATCTGACAACACTCAAATCCTCATGCATGATGAAAATTATCTTTTTGAATAACATTAACCTCAAATCTCTCTTAGCACAAACATATTACAAATATTGCCTCCTCTGTCTCCAAAAAATTAGGTTTCTTTTTTGCTCGAAGTGTTACTTTAAGCAATAAAGAAAACCTAATTTTTCCAATAATAAATCTGTCCTACAACTATTGAAAATATTGCTCCCATATCTAGAGTTGTGCCCCTAAAAGCTCCCTAAAGATACTGGACTCGATACAGAAAAGGGCAGTCAGACTGATCAATGATCCCCCACTCACTAATACACTTTACTCATTTTCACAAAGATGCTCAGTTTCTACTGCTTGCATCGTCTATAAATACTTCTACAGCCACTGTTACAGCCACAGCAACATCAGAATTAGTCAATAATACCCCTGCTCTTTGTCAAATCAATTCAAACACGTGCAATAACTAGCCAACGCTCCCTAACAGTGTATCTTCAAACTCACAGAACAAATTTTGGAACAGTCTGCCATATTATGTGTTTTCCAAAGAATACAATCCTTAACCTCAAATCTCTCTTGGCAGAAACATATTACAAATATTGCCTCCTCTGTCTCCAAAAAATTAGGTTTCTTTTTTGCTCGAAGTGTTACTTTAAGCAATAAAGAAAACCTAATTTTTCCAATAATAAATCTGTCCTACAACTATTGAAAATATTGCTCCCATATCTAGAGTTGTGCTCCTAAAAGCTCCCTAAAGATACTGGACTCGATACAGAAAAGGGCAGTCAGACTGATCAATGATCCCCCACTCACTAATACACTTTACTCATTTTCACAAAGATGCTCAGTTTCTACTGCTTGCATCGTCTATAAATACTTCTACAGCCACTGTTACAGCCACAGCAACATCAGAATTAGTCAATAATACCCCTGCTCTTTGTCAAATCAATTCAAGCACGTGCAATAACTAGCCAACGCTCCCTAACAGTGTATCTTCAAACTCACAGAACAAATTTTGGAACAGTCTGCCATATTATGTGTTTTCCAAAGAATACAATCCACAGCTTTCAAGATAAATGTGGAACAAGTTCCTTTCTGCCCATCCAGAGTACTAGCATACTACAAGCTGGGAACCTCTCATGAATGGGTTCCCCATAAGAAAATAAATCCAGTATAAATATGGTTTTAAGTATTTCTTTGGATTCCTATAAAAGAGGTTTCAACGCTACCTGTAGCTCTCTTATACAGAAATATAATTTACTAGTTAGCACTGTATCAATTATTCTAGTAATATTACAGACAGCGAGGATAAATTAATAGTAAATTTATTAGGACATCCTCTTACCCAGGAAGAGATCTCAGTATTAGCCAAAGGCTACAAATATGCCATCTCTCCAAGTAGATTATTTTTTACCTATTATGGATTTTTTTCATCTTACAGGCTAATTTTCAGTTCCTTCCTGAGACTGCTGACAAAATATGTTTTCAAACAGCTATGATTCTTTACAAAGCAAAAACTACCACCTTCTAATCCAATTCTATGGGAATTTAAAGCACTTAATTCTCTAAAAAAGAACAGTAATCTTACTATTATCAGGACTGGAAAAAAAAAAAGGGCAAAGAAGTAGTTATACAAGATAAGAGAATATTTGAGGAAAATTTACTTAATGCTACCTGATTTCTCTAATTATTGTCCCATCTCATCCAATCTGACTTCAAGTCAAATTAATAAAGTCAATAAAATGAATGATAATATCTTCACCTAGGATGAAGAATTAAAGAAAAAACTTTAAAAAAATTTTAGTTTTTTCTTTAATATATATATAATATATATTAAATTGTATCAGCTGTCCCACATATAAAGTTTCTAAATACTTGTCTATGTTATCCTCATTTACTAGAAAATTTACTTCTCACATCAAGAAACTCCATAGATTTTAAAACAAAAGTTTGTAATCTATATTGAGAACCTTCAGGTTGGGCTTGATATATATATATATATATATATATCTTTGCAAGAACATTCCACTGATAGATACTATTAATTTAATTAAACATGATTTTTCTCCAGATATTATCAAACTTCTTGATTTTGTAATTCGCTGTGGGACTGATTTTAGATATATGTATTTAGTGATGCAACCCTCTCCTCTCCCGACCACAGAAATAGTTTGTTAAAGCACAATTTTGCTATAATGAATTTAGGAAGGTAAAGACTGACTACCTACTGCACTGCCATGAAATAAAATGGCATGTAACAGAGCAAAACAAATGGTGGCAAATTGTACATTGATAACAGAACATTGTGGAGAAGAGTACAAAGAAAATTTCAGGAAATGGAAAAAGGAAAACACAGGAAACAGAACAGATGAAATTGCAGAAAATAAGACAAAGGGAATTATGGCAAATATCTCTATCCACATAGCAAAAGAACTCCAAAATTTCCAATGGCCTGCAAGGCTTTCCCTCATAATCCACTGTTGTCTTTCTCACCATACTAATCACCCTTCTTACCTGTGCCTTGTACTATTTATGATCTTGCTGATTGCCTTTCTCTTCATATACTCTCCATGAGTGTTTTTTCTTTTTCTGCTATCCTGCAGTAAAATTCGGACTTGTGATGAGTGGTAAAGCTGGTGAAAGTCTTGATCATTACGCAGAATGAATGCTCGCTTATACGTATACTTTTAGAACACATTCATACGCATTTCACTGATGTAACTCTAGTGATGTTATTTATTTCTGAAAAACTTGACACAAACTTGCTTTACAAGATTCTTGAAACTACAAAAACATTATAATTTGCCTTCAAACACTAATGTTGTACTTATTCTTTCACTTCGGGCACATTTAAAAAAAATGGATACCACACACAGCGGAAACTTTGCTAATCAAGTCCTAAGCGTCGTCTGCTTCTGTCACGACTGCAGCGCCTCCTCGCCAAAGTACACAGTTTTAAAGAGAATTCGCAAGTCTTTGTGACAAAAATCTTTACAGCTCCCTTTGGGGGAAGCACATCCGTCACAGGAGTGTCGATGTTGCATCTAAAAAAAAACTCAGGCGAGTAATTGACTCTAAAATACAAGAAATGAGGTGAGAGCTTTATGGTGCGATGCAGCTCCCACACACACAAAAAAAAACTATATAATTATCATTAACTAAACATCAAGAAAATATATAATCATTATTAAGAAACAAGCCAATAGCATTAATTAATTATATCAGTTTTTAATCTGGAAAGGGCATCAGCGTTACCGTGACGACTACCCTTTCTATATGTAACAGTCAGATTATAACGTTGTAGGGCTAAAGCCCATCGGGACAACTTGGCACCATGAGGGGCACTTTTAGTTAGATAGGTCAGAGGGTTATGATCTGAAATTACCTGTATTTCAGCACCAAATACTCATGTGTCAAACTTTTTCAACGCCTCCAAGACGCAAAAAGCTTCGCTTTCAATGGTTGACCATTTCATTTGACAGGAATTTAGTTTCTTACTGAAGAAAGCAATGGGCAATTCTTTTCCTTGTTCGTTGTTTTGAGCTAAACATGCGCCAATTGCTGTTGCTGATGCATCCGTATACAACTGGAATGGCTTGTCGAGATCTGGAGTATGCAAAGAAGGCATTTTTATAAGCTCTTCCTTGAGTTTCGTAAAAGCTTCATCAGCATCAGTAGTCCAAGGAATGTTGTTTGGGACACTTTTCTTAGTCAGATTTGTCAGTGGTAATACAATTTGGGAGAATCGTGGTATGTAGTCACGGTAGTAGCTAGCCAGTCCAAGTAGACTTCTTACTTCCTTCTTTGTTGCTGGTGTCGCTAAACCTTTTATAACCTCGACCTTCTCTGGGTCTGGAGAATGTTGACCGGATCCAATCAAATGACCTAGGAACTTCACTTGATTTTTCCCGAATTCGCATTTTTCTAGGTTTACTGTTAAACCCACCTCTCTTAATGTTTTGAAGACTTCATCTATGTGGGTGAGATGTTCAGACCATGTTTTAGAAAATATAGCCAAATCGTCGATATAAGATCGGCAGTATGCCTTATGAGGAGCTAGTGCTTTATCTAATGATTTCTGGAATGTGCTTCCAGCGTTCTTCATTCCAAACGGTAAGACATTCCATTGATAGTGACCAGAATGCGTCACGAATGCGGTGAAGGGCTTTGCTTCCTTTTCCATAGGGATTTGCCAATATCCCTTGGTGAGGTCAACTACAGTGATAAATCTTGCTTGTCCTACCTCAAATAATAAATCTCTAGCTATTTTCATTGGATAAGCATCTGGAATAGTAAAACTATTCAGCAATCTAAAGTCAATGCATAGTCTGACACTTCCATTTTTCTTAGCCACACAAACAACGGGATGAGCCCATTCACTGACACTTGGCTCAATGAGACCCATATCTAACAGTTCTTTGACTTGTCGATCTACTTCCTTTTGTAGAGTGATTGGCACCCTATAGGGTTTGAGTCTCTTAGGGGAACAGTTCTCTGTAACTTTGATGGAGTGTCCATCAACTTTGGCATGACCAGGTTTGGAACTAAAAACATCTGCATATTTCCGGAGGATGTCAAAAAGTTCTTGTTTTTGTTCTTCCGTCAAGAGAGCTTTCATATCCTCAAGGTGTTTCCTAATATCTTCAACTGATTTATTCATCTTGTCAGCAGGTGCATAGTGGAGTGTTCCGAAATCTTCATCTAGTTCGAAAACTAGACCGACATGATTAATTCTTTGAATATATGGTCGAAGCTTATTTATGTGGAGCTCCCTGATACTTCCATCCTTCATCTCAACCTTCGCAGAATGTGGTCTAGTAAGTTGGACGACTGTAGCAGGTCCTGTCCAAGTATTTAGAAGCTTATGAGAGGATGAAGGTAACAATACTAAAACCTTTTCACCAACCATGAAGGATTTTTCTTTGGAACGAAGATTATATATCTGGAGGAGTATTGTTCTTGAGACCCTTTGGCATTCTCGGATGCAATTTCATGAGCTTTTCTTAGATTTTCAAGAAGCTCTTGTAAATAATTTTCAACCGAACGAGAGGCAGCAGTTGGGATGACTCGTCCACCAGTCCAAATTTCTTTTAACAAAGATAAGGGGCCTGGAGGTAATCTTCCATATACCAACTGGAAAGGTGATAACCCAGTAGTGCTATGTGGTACTTCTCGGTATGCGAATAGAAGATAGGGAAGATGTAAATCCCAGTTTCTTCCATGTTCCTGTATATTCTTATTCATCATCTCTTTTAAAGTTCTGTTCCAACGTTCAACAGCGCCCATACTCTCAGAATGTCCTGGAGTGGAAAAACGTGCAGCTATGCCTAGCAGATCTTCAAAAGCTTGAGTGAGTTTAGATGTGAAATTCGTACCTTGGTCGGTACAGACCATTTTAGGAAATCCAGTCTGAGTAAATATCCTCATTAGAACGTTACATGTAGTTTTAGCACTTATTTCCTTGACAGGTATGGCTTCGGCCCATCTAGTGCATAAATCAACAGCACATATTATGAATCGATGTCCTCTTCCCGATGGGGGTTCTAACGGTCCGATACAATCCACGCTCCATACCTCAAACGGAGCTTCTGGTCTGACGATAGGTCGTATGGGGATTCTATCTCTATATGTAGCAGTCCTTCTCATTTGACATTCCTTGCAGCTTTCGCAATATTTTTTCACGTCTTGTTTAATGGTAGGCCAAAAGAATGAGTACTTGATTCGCTGACGGGTTTTCTTTTCGCCGAGATGGCCAGCAAGAGGGATTTCATGTGCCATCTTTAAGACATTCTCTCGTTTCACACGCGGTAGCACTACTTGTCTAATATTCTCGCCACAAATATGTTCATTATGAAGCAGAACCCCATTGTCAAACGCATAGGAATTTTTGTCTTTTTGCCCATTCAAAACACCTTCGAAGCGTCTCATCATCCTTTTGAAGTTTGCCGAATTCGAATTTTGTTTTTTCTGGTATACACTCATTTTCTTCACCTGGTGGGGACTCTATCGTACTTACTGCCAATGCTGTACTGGTTATTTTCGAAGGCATGTCTTCATCTTCATCATCTTCTGACCGTTTATCGCTTAAATCTTTTGATTTCAGAACCGGTGTCTCCCAATGATGACTACTCTCATGTAGCTCGACGCTTTCGACCAGCATTTCATAGGCAGAGGAGCTCAGTAGCAGATCGGTAACCAGTTTTCTTGAGACAGCACATGTGACTGGAACATTACCATGTAAATTATCATCAATTTTCATTTCAAAAATCCTTAAGGGTGTTATTTCATTTTCTCCGAAAGCAGAAGATATTTCTATCTTACTTTCTCCATCATGGGGCGTATCTGCCACTAAATCTTTGCGCACTACCGATATTTGCACTCCCGTATCTATTATTCCATTTAAAACCCTACTTCCACATTTGATTTTGACCACCTTCAAATCATCTACATTTCGATCAATGTCCACTGATTTGGATACTGGAATGGAAATTTTGGCAGTCAACACACCTGATTTATCGTCATTCCCAGTGGTAGACGTTTGAACTAGGTTACTGTGTGCTGTAGTAGGAGTACCTTTTGATTGACTATTTTTCATACAAAACTTGGCAATATGACCTTCCCTTCTACAAGTAAAACAAGTTGGTTTGTAGTGAGGCTTGTATGAATCATCATTTCGCCACGGCTGGTACCATCTCGGTGGACTTTGAGAGGGAGATAACTTATTTTTGAATGTTCGCTCAGCAGGTGGAGTATAAGGTCTAAACTTTTCAGTAACCTTGTCCTTCGGAATAGCTCCGATGGGCTTCCTTGATGTACTACGAACACTGTCGTATTCGTCCAATCTGTCAGCTAACTTGGTTGGAGAAACAAATTTTGTCCAGTCGTCTAAGAGATGTTCTCTCACTTCATGTGGTACTTTCTTCTTCAGTTGATCCGTAATAATTAGATCTTTTAACCCTTCAAAATCCTTGATATCAAGGCCACCAATCCACTCTTCGAAATAATTAGTTATTTCATAACAGAAATCCCTCAAAGATTTTTCAGCAACCTTTTGGTGCATCACAAACTTTTTTCTGAAACTTTCAGGATTCAGTCTAAATCTCTTTAGTAGAATTGTTTTAATATATTCATAATCTTCGCAATTTTCTTCTGACTCTTTACCAATTAATTGGACAATCTCAAATGGTAACAAAGTCAAGAGACATGATATCCAGTCTTTAACATCTATTTTTGTTCTCTTAGCTTGTCTTTCAAACAGGGATAGGTATATCACAATGTCATCCTCTTGTAATCTAAACCTAGGCATTAGCTTAATTAGTTCAAGACAATATGGTTTATTGTCACTGGATACTGGAGTTGAGGTTGGTTGAACACGCGCTTCAATTTCCAGTTTCTTCAACTCGAACTCCATTTGTTCTCTTTTCTGTTGGGCCCCCAATTCATCTTTCCGGCATTGGGCTTCTAGTTCTTCCTTCCGCCATTGAGCTTCTAATTCTTCTTTCTTCATCAGTTCTTCCTCGAGTCTGGTACTAATAATCGTCTCCAACATCCCTTTAACAAATTCTTCTTCATAAAATTTACTTCCCGTAATAATCATTTTAAGATCTATCACTTTCATTTCAACAGTTGGCTTCTCTCCAAATTCTTCAGCCAATTTACGTAAATCTTCCTTTCTACCTTTGGTTAAATAAGTCATGGTGCTAAACAATAACTCTCTTTACTGATAAAAAAAAAATCACCCTAAAAAAAAAGAATCAATTGCACTTTTTTTTTTTTTTTTTTTTTTTTTTTTTAAAAGCCCAAAAAGAGATGTATACATTTGGCGATTATGGGACTCATAATTAAATTCAACATATCATTTGTAAACATAGATAAATCTTACAATATTATCAGATAAAAACTTCAACTACACAATTTACTACACTTTCAAATACACAAATATATATATATATATATATATATGTGTGTGTGGATATATAAAAACAAAACAAAAACAAAAAAATAGTTCCGATTTTACACCGCTACTATATAATAACTGAAATCTCGAAACAGAACTATCAAAACAGTATGCAAAAATTAACTATGATAACACTGTCGTGTTCTTTCTCTGGCGAGAAATCACAAGTTCTGACTGTTCCAAGATGGAACTAACATGCAAAACAGGACAAATCGGTAACTGCAGAACAAAATAAATTTAAAATGAAAAAAAAAAAAAAACAACTATTCTGAACTATCTGGGACGAAAATATAGCTTGAACACTGGCGTGTTTTTCATTTATCCAAACTGTTGTACTACTGTTCCAGGATGGAACAAAATTTGAATACTGACGTATTCTTTCTCTGGCGGGAAATCAAAACTACTACTGTTCCAGGATGGAACAAACTACGAACACTATTTTTTTTTTGTTTTGTATTAAAACAGACTTTCGCCCAAATAATCAAAATAGAACTCTAAAACATGGGAGCATGCATTTACATAACGAATTGCTCTCACCTTGTAGGTCCTATCGACTGCGCCAGTAAAATTCGGACTTGTGATGAGTGGTAAAGCTGGTGAAAGTCTTGATCATTACGCAGAATGAATGCTCGCTTATACGTATACTTTTAGAACACATTCATACGCATTTCACTGATGTAACTCTAGTGATGTTATTTATTTCTGAAAAACTTGACACAAACTTGCTTTACAAGATTCTTGAAACTACAAAAACATTATAATTTGCCTTCAAACACTAATGTTGTACTTATTCTTTCACTTCGGGCACATTTAAAAAAAATGGATACCACACACAGCGGAAACTTTGCTAATCAAGTCCTAAGCGTCGTCTGCTTCTGTCACGACTGCAGCGCCTCCTCGCCAAAGTACACAGTTTTAAAGAGAATTCGCAAGTCTTTGTGACAAAAATCTTTACACCTGCTTAATGATGTTATTCATCAATCTGATTTATGCTCCTGACTCGATACATAGTCTGATACTGCTCTTCAAACAACTCTTGATCATCTCGATGAGCATGGTACTGCTGCTGATTACAATTGTATCAGACCCACATATAAAATGTTGCAAGACCTACAAGCACACATCAGTACTGTGTATGGGGTAAGAGGACACTGGACAGTAAATGGGTGTTGACCAGTAGCTACTAATGTTCGAACAGTTTTGGAAGAAAGCAGAGGAACATTGGTGCAAATACTTACAGAAGAGACATAAGGCAGAAACCAAACCTATATAAGAGAATGATCATCAGTTGTCCTCTTCTTCTCAGCTGCACTTAAAATCTCAGAGACATTTAAGTGCACCACACTACCCTCCCAAATGTGTGAGCAGTATTCCATAGTTGGGATTTATACAATGTTAACAACTTTACAGGCAAGAAGTAGTATCTTGAAAAGTACACCAAGTTTTATGGAAGATGAAGAAGCTATGGCTATGTTTATTCCAAGTGAGGTCACAGATGTAAATCAACTCAAGAAGAGAAGGATGGTCTCTTGTCTGAAGAGGTAGATATTATCAAGTGTAAGGGGAAATGAGACCTTTCTTTGAGAGATAACAGGACTGTGTTTACAAGATTATTCTCATCCCTCTAAAGAAAAGTGAGAAGTAAAACGTTTGTCACTGGTTATGGATGATCTTGAAGTTTCTAAGGATTGTGAATGACAGGGTTTGTCAATTGAAAAAGAGGATGGTACATGCTGTCATCAAAACAGCCATAGGCAGGACTTGCAGTTAGGGAGAGAAGGTAATTTATGTACAAAAGGAAAACAATGGGTGAAAGTCCAGAGTCCAGAGGTACATTAGCATTAGTGTGAATACCTGAGGAGAGGAAGTCACTGGTTATGGATGATCTTGAAGTTTCTAAGGATTGTGAATGACAGGGTTTGTCAATTGAAGAAGAGGAATGGTACATGCTGTCATCAAAACAGCCATAGGCAGGACTTGCAGTTAGGGAGAGAAGGTAATTTATGTACAAAAGGAAAACAGTGGGTGAAAGTACAGAGTCCAGAGGTACATTAGCATTAGTGGGAATATCTGAGGAGAGGAAGTCCTCAAATATGACATGTGGTAAATGAACAGAAAGCAAGCCAATGATCCAACAGCAAAGACCAGAAGGCAAATCATATAAGATGGCTGCTGATAAGGCCCTTGTGACAGACCTGATCCAATGCCCTAAAAATGTCAAGAACAATCACGAGTTTCTTCAAACCTTTCCATGGCTTGATTCAAAGGGTAGATTGTGATGACTAGGAGATTAAGTGCAGATTGAGAGTGGTAAAATTATACTACTGGTCAATGATTAACTGACATGCTTCCTCTATGTGGTAAAAAGTTGGCTGATGGATGATAGTTTGTTAGTAGACTTATCATCTTGTTTTTGGAATGGGCTGAATATAGGCCTGTTTCCATGATGGACAGTGCATGCTACTGACATAGAAAAAGGTAGTATATGTTAGGTATTAATTTAATAGCACAGGTTTTTTAGCAACAGGAGATGTATCATCAGGACGCCAGCCTGGTTGGCCAAGTTGTCAGCGTATCCACTCTCTAGCCAAAAGGCTGTGGGTTCAAATCCCACTGTGGGCAATGATGTTTCTGATTGTCTGTGAATACTAGTGGTGATGATGGGTGGTAGATGGCATTGGTATAGATGATGATGATAGTTGTGGTTCGCTGTAGTTGGTGGATTGAGTGATGAAGACAGGGAGTCGTAGAGTAGGTACCCTCCCTCGATGAGTCTTTGGACTCCCTGGAGGTGTTACGTAATAATAATAATAATAGGACAAAACAATGTGCTGGTATCTTAGCTACCGAGGATTCTTCTGATTTCTTTCAAATGAAAGACAAGAGTGGCACACAATGAGCAGTTCTTGGTAAAGTGGGGGTTAATGCAGGAGTTGGGGAGGAGAATAATGCCAGTAAGTCAGTCTTGTCTTTGGATGATGTTACTATAGTATCAAATTGTCCAACCACACATGAGAGAACCCTGGCTAACTGGCTGGCACAGTGCCAAGAAGAGTCAATTCACGAAGGGGAGAATAAAATAAGGCAATGTATGAATTCATCACCAACATGTGAAATCATGTACTTTATACATAAAATTTTCCAACTGTTGTATAAGCAAAATAGTTACCACTTTAAAAACTAGAATTTTTGTAAAAGAAAAGCTAATTTTCCGACGTATAATAATAAACACTCATCATTGATTACACTATTATTGGAATGGATTCGCCTTCTTCTGCCATGCACAGTGTTGAGGGGGGATCTCACATCTGTGGTCGGACAGTACTATAGTATCATACTATACTCTGTCTGCATCTGTATTTGGATGCAGAGGTAGAACATGAATGGGCAAAAGTTTGTCACTACAAATGCTTTGATTGAAATCATTGATACATTTTAATAGCAACCCTAAATTTAAAAAAAAAAAAAAAAAAAAAAAAAAAAGCTAACGCCTTTTTATTTCAGTATATAGGGAGTAGGTGAGGCCATTTAGCCCTATCTAACGTTTGGAGACTGAGTGGGCAGTTCAATCTCCACTGGCAGCCAATCAGAGATAGCTGGCCCAAGGCTATAGCTAATTAAGCAGCACCCAGTGAAGAGAGGCGGCTCAACAAGTGCCGCCATCTCGTGGTCGCTAACCCTAACACTCGTATTTAATGTCCGAAATAAAGTGGGTTCTACGGTCGATTTTCTTGAGTTTACGAGACGAAAAACCCGAGTTTCCAGGAGAAAAAATCCGCTTGTCCGTGCCAGAGATCGATTAACTCGGGAACCAGTCGAAAAAAGGCTTAGAAAAATTTCTTCTAGTCACCGACTAGATTCAAAACCAAGAAGCCTTCCATCATGCGGTTAAGCGCCGTGGTGTGCAAACGCCACATCCACTGAGCTACACAGGGCTCTTCTAAATTTCATTAAATTCTAAAAATCATTCAATGCCTTTTATTCCCTTATAGAGAGAGTAGGTAAGGCTGTTTTAATCCTATCTAACATTTGAAGACTGAGTGGGCAGTTCAATCACTTTAAATTTTATAAGGTTAGAAATGGAATTATTATTTGTGAAAACTGCTTTGCTAAAGAAACAATTCAACTGAAACTGCAACCTAATTGAGGTTTCAGTTGAATTGTTAGTGATTTGCATGATTTTGAAAATAAATTCTAAATTCCGTCTCTACAAATGCTTAGAATGATTCAATCACTAACTTAACTATTACTTTTTTTTTTTTTTACTTTCAGTAAAAATAATGCAATGAAATTTTCAAAAAATGTAGTTAGCTTTCATCCTCCTGGAATTAGTCCAAACGAACCTTTTGCAAACAAGAACAAAGAACTGTGCCTTATTTATTTATAAGACTTCAAGGTTATTATCCATTTACAAATAATTTAAAACATTTGGCAACAGTTTCCTCTTAATTCATCTGGTAGGTGGCTAAACATGCGGAATTTTCAGTTAACAATGTGCATATGTAAGTTAATAGCATTAGACTCAATGAGCAAGTCTTGAAAAGTAGTGAAAACTTTAAATATTTGAAGTGTACTTTCTAGTGATGGTGTTTAGATTAGGAGATCTCACTGAAACGTAGACTTCTGATTAACAGAAGCAACTTTTTATTCACTCTTTCTTACGCAGCAAAGATATGGAGCTTAACAAAAAGAGACAGAGTAGAATACAAGCAATGGAAATGAAAGTTATGATGAAAATGATTAAACAAGGAAAGGCAGAATAAAAAAAAATGTGGACATTAGGAGTAATTTGAAACACCTGAAAGCACTGAAGAAAAGTGAACTCTATTTATGAACTTTTATTTGAAGTGGTTTGGACATATAATAATGAGAATGAATTTAGAAAGCATACCAAAAAGAAGGTATGAAATGAAAATTGAGGGAGAAAGATCAAGAGGAAGATCACAAAAAAAAAAAAAAAAAAAAGTGGAGACACCACAGCACAGGCCAGATGGGTACTGGCCTAACATACTCCCCTTACCATACTAACAACATTGTAAGAAAGGCAAAATTAGACTATGAGAAGAAACTTGCTCAGTGAGCCAAGTAATTCCAATGAGTTCTTTCAGTATGTGGTAAGTAAAAGAAAAATGACTAGAATAATTTATGAATATTGATGGTAAAAAGGTAAATGAACCAAAGAGAGTAGTTGAATTACTGTGTAATCACTTTCCAAAAGTGTATCAAGGTGGAGATACTGCAGTAATAGATGTGAAAAGAGCTGATCTGAAAACAGAGGTAGATGATATGTATAGGATATTACAGAAACTTGAAAAAAATAGTTTATATATAAAATATGGTAAATATAAAAAAAATTACTTGACAAAAATAATACAGCTATGGAATTAGATGAGATATAAGTACATGTGAGAATGTTTCAGGGAACTGCAAGTGCCTCCGACTAGACTGAGTCTCAGCTTTGGTGGGGTCCCAAGGGAGTAGAAAGAGAGGGAAAATACTTGTTGCATAAAACAGATTCAAAAAAAAAAAAAGAAAAAAAAAAAGCAAATGATCAACCAATTAACATATCAAGAGTGGTGGTCAAGGTATTGGAGACAGGACAAAATTCACGAATCGATGAAAAGGACACCATGGTTTTGACAATGGTGGATCATGTCCCAGTAATTTACTCACTTTTTTTATAATAAAAATAACAGCTGATTTGCATGGAGGGAATGGCTATATGATAATACTGTGGACTTGACAAATGCATGTGATAGGATAACATGCAGAGCAAATGAGATGGACATGAAGCTCATAATGTGGATAAGAGGGCAGCCAATGGACAGTCATCTGAGAGTAGTTTACAGAAAAGTAGTCAAGGAAAAGGTATGTAACTAGCAGTGCTTCACAGGGCTCTGTAGTCCAGCTGCTACTAATATTCATTTGTCTGCTGATGATAAAATTGGGTAGAGCAATAATTAATAGAGATGCAGAAATCTTGCTGGATGATTTAAACAGATTGGCAGACAGTATGGACAAAAGAAAATGGTTGTCAGTTTAATGTAGCAAAACATAAGGTTATGCATTTTGGGATGAAAAGAATACCAGCTGTTTAGGAGAAGATGAACTATGAGTTAAAGTTCAGAGGACATACTGCAAAAGTGGCTAAAATGGCTCATAGAATATAGCCCTAGATGGAGTAATGTGCATAGATCTAGTCACGTGGATTTCTTGTAAGAAGTAAAGAAGAAGATACAGTGGCAAATGATCAAGTTGATGGTAGATCTATGGAACGTTTCTTACAAGGAAGACTAAAGATTTCTGGGTTCTCTCCTAGAAATCTTCAGTCGTCCTTGTAAGGACAACTGAAGCGATTGTAAGAATCTATCGAGCACTTTCACCGAAGAGAAGATAGGCAGAAAAGGAGGATATGACAGAGACATAAAGGATTAATATGGAGGAAATATTTCAGTGCGTGAACTGCTGTGGGAGTACTATTGGGCATCCTTGGAAACAGAAAAATTTGGTTAGCAAGGGCATAATGATGAGATTTTTTGCTTGGAGAGTGGTAAATAAATGTAATGGCTTGTCAGAGCCAGTTGTGAGTACTCTGTCAATGAATGAGTTCAAAGCAAAATATGACAGTTATTGTGTGAATGATTGTTATTGATTAGTGAAATGTTAGTGGCCTCCTGCAATGATTCTATAGACTCCACTGAGATGCTCATAATAATAATAATTAAAGATTCCTTCCTTAATGTTTTATGCTTGAGTGTAAAAACCATATCATGCAAGCTTTGTCTGGTCAGTTTTCTTGTTTTGGTAGATAAAAAACCCAAGTTTCCAGGAGGAAAAAACCCTGCCACCTCCATATGAGACCAACTAACTCACCTTTAATCAAAAATCCCTGATAAAGGTTCTTCACATCCTAGATAGATTCGAACCCAGGTCTGCCCTAACAGAAGGCACATTTCAAACCAACGGAGCTGTAGGCTCCGTTGGGAGAGGCTCGATTATAGATTATAATGCACAATACATAACAATTATAGATTTATGTTATGTTGACTCCCTCTCCTGGAATTGATAAATAGAACTTTGGGTAGAGTAAAAGATGTAATAAAATAGACTCTCCCCACAACTCCTTTTTCCAGTTAATCAAAATTGCTCAAAAATAATATTTCTCATTGTAGGACATTATAGAATAAGACTATAAATCTATTAACCATTCAGGATTAAGTGATGCATTAAGTGATGATTAATGATGCAGTATTCTCTGTGTCATTCCCAAAAGGCAAAAAAAGGGTAAGGGAGCATCAAGTATTAAAAACACTGGAGAAGATAGTTCTGTTGCATTATCAACTAAAAACAACATGTGCTCTCTCTCTAAGACAAATGGCTCAAAGAGAATTCATGTGGAGATGTGCTACAAAGGCTAAGTTGCACTCCGTAATATATAAAAAATATCCTGGGATTGCTGAGAGAAACTTTAGATTACTACAAGATTTACGAGGTCCTTTAAAAATGGAGTCAATTAGGCTTCATGAAATGTTCAATTTTCACATAAAATGCTGTGGCATACACTTTATCACAAATCACCTGGGTAATTTTTCAAAGAAAGATGGATTCTAAAATATTTCAACACATGCAATATCTTTTTTAATGTAGTCTATTATAAAGTTGAATTCAACAAATTATTTTTCAAAAACTCCATAATCTTAATAGTAAGCCAGTATCAAAACAACATTGCTGATGTTGTTAAACAAACATCAGTTAAAGAAATTGCATACTCCAGTAGTGAGTCTTCTTCTATATACTTCTACAGACATTTCAAATGCAAAACAACTCGTCCATTATGGAAATGCATAGATAAAAATTGGAAGAGACAATTTGTTTACATAATTCCTCTCCAAAACTCAGGTGCACTGTATGTTGATAAATAAACCATTTTGTTTTATTATATATATATATATATACACACACAACTTTTACAAAATTTATTAATTTCTATGGGCAAGTAAAATTTTTTTGCCCAGTAGATTTAAGTGGCATTTCTGGAGCTCTGCTAAGACCTTTACTTTTTAACTTTTATGTCAATGATATTGTCACTGGACTGCAGAGAGATATTCAGTTATTTGCAAATGATGTGAAGCTCGGGAGCGTTTTAGTTTTGATATTGTGGCTCTTCAAGAGGTGTGAAAATGTGGTGTGTCGTGATGACAAGAGGTGTGAAGATCAATGGGAATGCCAATCTAATGCAACTAAATACAAGGTCTTGAAATCTGAGATCCACATATGCATGCTCTATTGGCAGATTAAGGAAGGAAATGAGGCAAAGAATCTTGGGATAATTAAGTTTAGGGCACATGTTGCAAAGGTGGTAACCCAAAGAACTGCCATAATAATAAGGACTTTGACAAGCTGTGATAGGAGAGTGGTGATACCATTGTATAAAGCCCTGATAAGGCCACATATACAGTATTGTGCCTGATCTGGTCATCAGGATTTCAAGAGGATAAACTAACCTTGGTAAGTACAAAGACAGATAACAATTTTGGATTTAATTGAGACATTTACACTGTTAAGAGATATTTAAAGGATTAACACAAGGGAGATTTTTCACACACAGTAAAACAAAGAGGGAAAACAAGGACAAGAGGTCATTCCTGGAAGCTGCTAAAGGAGGTAATAAGTAGGAGGGCAAGAAGTGGCTTTTTTTGTTTTGTTTTTTTGGAAGGTGGTTGGGCCATGGAATTCATCACCTGATGGAGTGGTATGACAGACTTTGTTGTCTAAGATAGGTCTCCCATGATGAATCTTATGATTAAATAGAGGTTTAGAATAATAATATTAACACATTAACATTTTTCTGGTTCAAGGTTTTTATGTTTTACCATAAATATTTATACCATTGATGGTGAAATTGTTATAATCTATAAAATCTTTTACCTTTTAAAGATGATGTCATATTCTGAGAGTGACGATATGGACAACATAGATACAAGTCTACATTGACAAATCATTGTGCACTTGAATATGGAATACAAGGGAATTGTTGAATATCTTAATCAAACTGAATAAATTGCATTTTTAAAGGTTGCTCAAGGCTAGAATAAATGCAATTTAAAAAATATTTAATATTTTCTAAATTGTATAATATTTTCTAAATAAGAAATAATAATATTTAGTTTTGTTTATTGAAATAAAAATAATTCACTGTTTATCTTATATCCTTTTATTTTTATATGGAACATTTGTTTGGTAAACATTTTGTTCATCGAAATAAAATTGTGAAAAAAAAAATGGAATGAATTTTTTTCCCACTCCACCTAAGAATGTGAATCTCTAGCCAATACCATGACCAATCTATTATCAATAGCTCTCTCCACCCCATGCCAACTTGTCATCAGAAAATGCAAGCAGAGTTAAAGCAAGATCTATCTTATACAAACCCATGCTGACAGAGAAGTCTGGCAATCTGCAACCCAATCGAATATTCTGTTCCTAACCAATATTTCCAATACTTTAACCATAACTGCAGATATATTCTTGCACTAACCGAAAACATCCGTCTTGGAAGACCAAATGTGTGTGCTGCAGTGTTGGGAACAAATTTTTCGTTTCTTAAGACATTTTTCTTCTAGCATTTTTTTAAAATCTCCATTCCTTGGAAATACTTTCTCTTGCAAGATCCTCAAAATCAGTTCAAAGGTTCAAATAACCTTTGAACACACATTCCCTACAAAATGTGTAGTGATACATCATCCATTCTGACAGCCTTATTAACTTCTAGTCCACTCAATATCTCACACATTTCTTGATATGTCTATAACAAATTTACATTATTAAAAAAATTCTATCAAGTGCTACTGAAATTCCAATGATCATGACAAAAATGAGAGCTCATTTATGACACAAATGCTCAATTTTTATTCACAAAGATCCCAAACTATATATACTACAAACAACCCAAAATTGACATCATTCAACAAATTTTAATAGAGATCCTTTATGAAAAAGAAAATTTGTTGTTCATTTTAGTATTTGGATTTTCATGAGAGTTTTGTACACATTAAGATTACACTAAAGGGTAGTGTGATGGCAACAGAGGCATAGCTGGGGGGGGCGGTCCACCCTGGGAGGCACTTTGAACCTTTTTGAACTTTTGCAGTTAATTCTAAAATACATTCTCGAGAACTCATTTCCAAATATTGTAATACTAGCGCAAATTTTACTCACAATTGCTGTAAGTGTTGCTAGTTGTAAGAGGAATTTTTCTAAATAAAATTGATTAAGAATTACCTACATTACTATGAAATAGACTTTGCCAATGTCATCGATGATTTTGCTACAGAAAAGCAAGAAAAATAACATTTTAGAATGTTGAAATTAAAGTTTCACTTCAAAAATAAATATAGTGTTTTAATTTATTTTCCTATACGTTGTTTTGACTTTCTGTAGTAGTTTCGGTGTCTATTGAGAGGGGTAGCAAATTCAGGGACCGCCTTGGGTGGCAAAATGTATAGCTACACCACTGGATGGCAAAAAATGTTTGGGAACCTCTGGTATAGACAGAGATTGCAAAACACCTGAAATCATACCTATCATTCACTTATCAGCTTTTTTTATCTGTCTTGTTCTTTCCAACCTTTCCCCCTAAAAATGAGTTGATTATGTGATTTCAATCCATCTTAATAGACAACATTTTGCAGTCCTGATGGTACACATATGCCACTGAATTAGAAACCTTTATGCAGATATATGTAAATATCACATACACAGTGCATATGCAAAATACATGGTCACATGCATGACCATGTGTTCTAGGTAACTATTTAAGAATGCTGCTGGTCAGCAATCATCAATAGTATTGATTACAATGGGAAAACCAAAGGATCTTTTGGAGTTCGATAAAGGGCTAATATCAGTATCTGTCTGGCTGGAGCCATGATTCTGAAAACAGCAGAGCTAACTGGTGTCTCAAAAGGTGAGATAATATCCCAGGAGTTTAATCAGCAGAAAAATAACCCACATTGCTTTCTAAGAGGCATAACTGGTCCCCTGGTCCTAAGAGAGTTTGTCAGAAATGAGATGGCCATCATCTGAGAAGGCGTGTACAGGCAAACAGAACTTCCTGCATGCAGCAATTGACTGAAGCATTTAATGGAGATCGTTCCTGACCCGTATTTCACTGAACTATGCACAGGAAATTGAAGAGGATCAGAACTGGTAGTCGTGGAAACCACTGATTTCTGTGAAGAAAGTTCATCTGCAGTGGTGTCAAAAACATCATGACTGGACACTGGAAGACTGGAAAAAGTCATGGTCCAACAAGTCACAAGTCCATCTGACAACACACAGAGAGTTTGGCAGGAGCCCCATGAAGCAATGAATTCAGCTTGCCTTCTAAACACAATTCAAGATTCTGGTCAAGAGTGTCATGGTGTGGAGCATGTTCTATGGGTATGGAACGGGTCCACTGATATTGCTAGAAAGTTGGGTGTCTTCCAAGGAATATATGAACATTATTACCAATGAAGTCCATTTTGTAATGTTGACTTTTTATCCAACAGGTGAAGTTATTACATGGACAGCAATGCAACTGTCCATTGTGCAAGCACTGTTCAGAAAGCATGACAGTGACTTCCACCATCCTCCCTGGTCACCACAAATTTCGGATCTGAACCCCATTGAGAATATATGAGACATGTTAGAAAAACAGATCCAGGAACAAAATCCTTCTCCGTCAATCTGAACAAGTAAAGGACTCTGGCGAACATATGTTTATGCTGGAGATGTAAATGAAATCCAACACCTTGTGGAATCTATGCCAAATCACATATGTGTTGTAATTTCAACTAAAGGAGGTTCAACATGGTATTAAAGAAAAGTTTCCAATTCACTGGCCGATATGGATATCTTTGCTACTTACTAATGTAAATCTAGTTTCCTCGCCCCTCTCAAAATTCAAGTGGCCAGTTATATATGGTATGATCACAGGGCTATGCAATGGAACCACAACATTATCTCTAATGGTTGGTATCACTCACATCATTGCAGCAGTCCTATAGGTTATCTTTACCACCTTTGCTATATGTACTTAAATTTCAATTCCACTTATTACCTCAAGATCCAATGCCATTTTCAGGATAGTATATCTCACTGATAGAATTACAGTTTTCCATCTATAGACTCAGTGCTTAAAACCTCATATTTATCACCATTAAATTAGCACTGCCCAATTCGGAATATCTTGTTTTAATCCATTTGCAATATTGACATAAAGGTTCGATATAATGGCACCAACAGAGAGTCCTACTTACAGCCTTCAGTCCTTACAAATGCTTCCCATTACATAAGTTTGGCAACTAACAATCTGCCACATAGCCAACTATCAGGATAGCCAATTATCAGAATATAAATCGCAAATGCACCTATATATATATATATATATATACACACACACAGACAGAAAAGGACAAATAAGTAATTTCACATGTACAAAAGGACATACAAATGTTCTAATATATCATTTAACAGTCAAGGATTACCAGTTATACTGCTTATTCTTCTGAAAGACAATAGTGTCTGTCTTTAGTAGCTTTTTACAACAAAACCTGTAAGGTTTTAGTGTGTTATACTGTACTACAGACAGTTCCCCAAAACCTTTAAAAATGACATCTTGATTACAGTGGTGGTGTTTTTACAATTTTCCAGTACACCCATTTTTTGCATTATTGGCTCATTAAGTTCCATTCATTTTGATAGATTAGCATCCATTAAAAGATATAGGAAAAATGAGAAACTGCTGGAGAGGAAAAAAAGGAATCTGTATGTAGTAAATAAATATATAAATACAAGTCGAATGACATTCACTGCAATCTAAAAATGTTTAGATTTTTTTTACTGTACTGAATTTTTTGCTTGATGAGCTAACAGCATATTGAAAGATAATACTAAAAAAAAAATTACAAAAGGTTTGCCCCTTCCTCTTAGAAAATGAGAACCCCATGGATTCCTTTCTTCCTAGAAAAATCTAAGCCAAGGATGATATATAAAATGTATTAAAAAAAATACTAGCACTCATATCAGAGTGCAATCTCTAGTGATTCAGTTTCTAGCACATGCATTACACAGAATGCCTGGTTAAATCAATGAATGCTGCCTTGAAATGTATGAAAAATGAATAAAACTGCTTGTTCCCTGCACGGGGCACAAAGGCACCTGATCAGGAGGGGCCATTTCAAGACGATAATTACTAATACATTTTTATACAATGCTCTTATTCATGAAGTAAAACTTTACAAAATAGATTGCACGACTTAAAATAAACAGTAAGTCGATAAAAAAATTAACAGTAAACTGATTAGCCACTTCGCTTTGACGCACTGCTTCATGATGGTGCATCAAAGAAGGTTTGAATTATGTTGCGATATTTTTGTGCTAATTGAAAAAAAAAAATTTTTTTTTTTGAGATGCACTATTTTTATGTACACATGCATATATGTTGTATTTATATACAAAATAAATAAAAATTTCTTGAAATTAATTTCATTTTAATTTGCAAATTCTATTTTATGGGGGTGGACACTGAAATTTAACTTTGAACAAAGGTATCTCTTACCAATGGGGGTGGCCCTGCTTATACTATGGCATGAAAACACTATTCACATTACATTTTTCAGTGGAGCTGTCATCCCACACATTAGCATATGAACTTGTTATAACCAAATCAATTAATTTATTTGAAAGGATGTTGATTGGATTTTTAACAGTATAGATGTGAACACAGATTGATAAGAATATAACTATTTATTAACTTAACGCTAATATTTCGCTGATATTATATCCAGCATCTTCAGAGCATACAAACAAAGTTTGTTACAGTAGTGAGACAACCACAATCCGGTGTAACAGTGGGACTAGTATGAGTAATTGTAGCATGCAACACGAAGCCTAAAGTCGTAATTAGGCACCATCTAAGTTAAAAAAAAAAAAACATTAATTTGGTCTTAGGATGACTGTCTCCAAAATCTTTGGTAGATTTATATAGCCATACTTGTTGAGGTTTGAAGTATGTTTCAGGGCTTCTGTTGATTCCAGGAGCAACCTCTCTGACTTGTAAAAGCTTCTGTACAGTACTTTTGTTTTTTTTCCAATTGATCCTGTGTGCAGGGGTATCCAAAACATGGTCTGCCAGACCCGACTTGCCACAGCGAAAGTGGCGGATAGATTTTTTTTGTTCACCTAGGCGGATGTCCACAGCAGTTCTTCCTGTCTGTCCATAGTAGGCTTGATGACATGAACAGGGCACTTCATAGACTCCTGGATGCGATAAAGGAGAGAATCTGTCCTTAGGTGAACGGATGAGAGTTGCCAATTTCACATAAGGTTTAAATACAGTGCATAGTTGGTATTTGTCAAGCACCCTAGATATCTTTTCAGATGTGCCTTTAATGTATGGGATGGTGATAGTTTTGTTGTAGTCTTTTGTGGTAGATAGTGGTGGGGGGGGATTTTTGGGGAGTATTTAGTATTTTATCTATCTTATTCGTTGACCTAAGGACACATTCTCTCCTTTATCGCATCCAGGAGTCTATGAAGTGCCATGGCATCGAGCCTACTGTGGATATCCGCCTTGGTGAACACAAAAAATATATCCGGCATTTTCACTATGGCAAGTCGGGTCTGGCAGACCAATGCTTTGGATACCCCTGCACACACAGGATCGATTGGAAAAAAACAAAAGTACTGCACAGAAGCTTTTACAAGTCAGAGAGGTTGTTCCTGGAATCAACAGAAGCCCTGAAATACTTCAAACCTCAACAAGTATGGCTGTATAAATCTACCAAAGATTTGGGAGACAGTCATCCTAAGACCAAATTAATGTTTTTTTTTTTTTTTTTTTAACTTAGATGGCACTTGATTAGGACTTTAGTCTTTGTGTTGCATGCTACAATTACTCATACTGGTCCCACTGTTACACCGGATTGCAGTTATCTCACTACTGTAACAAATTTTGTTTGTATGCTCTGAAGATTCTGGATATAATATCAACAAAATATTAACGTTAAGTTAATAAATAGTTATTTTCTTAGCAATCTGTGTTCGCATCTAAACCGTTAAAAATCCAATCAACATGTGTGACGAACACATAAGCCTTTCTACACGATTATTCGAAAGGAATCAACTAAAAAAAATGTTTCTATGAGTGTGTGTGTTTCCCTCCTAATAGTAATCCCCAGGAGATAATTTATTCCTACATGTTCCATTGTATACAATGCATATATTACATGTAGCTTCCAAATACTGATTAACATTTACATTTCCAATTTTGTATCAATATTCATATTTACATTTATATTTTTACATCTATATGTACATATTCTTTACACAGTGGTTTAGCTAGAGCTTTAGCAGCCCAGGGCAGTCCCTGAGTTTGCCGCCCCTCTCAATACACACCAAAAATACTACAAAAAGTCAAAACGACGTATAGGAAAATAAATTAAAATATTATGTTTATTTTTGAAGTAAAACTTTAATTTCAACATTCTAAAATGTTATTTTTCTTGTTTTTCTGTTAGCAAAATCGATGACATTGGCGAAGTCTATTTCATAATAATGTAGATAATTCTCAATCTATTTTATTTAGAAAAACTCCTCTCACAACTAACAACACTTACAGCAATTGTGAGGAAAATTCACAGTAGCATTGCAATATTTGGAAATGAATTTTTGAGACTGCATTTTAGAATTAACTGCAAAAGTTCAAAGTACTGCTCCCTCCCCAGCTACGCCTCTGCCTTTACATCCATATTTATATTTGTATTTTTAGTGGAGCTGTCATCCCATATATTAGCATATGAACTTCTAACAACCAAATCAATTAATTTATTCAAAAAAAATCAATTTAAAAAAAGTGTGTCAGTAGATGTGTACATATATTTACGTAATTTATGTTACTTTACAACGACTGGTAGTTGATCTTATTGGCAAATTTAATTAGTTCTGAGTAATACTTTTCGATAAGTCTCTGTTTTGACATTGGGCATTTGTCTCCAGAAGCAATGATGTGTTGCATTAGGAGCATGCGGATGGAGTCCAGTAGCTGACAGTCGTAAAGTATGTGGTCAACAGTCTGTTGAAGGTGTGGACTACAAATACATGATGGTGATTCCAGGATATGGAATCTATGTAAGTAGTGTCTG
This sequence comes from Typopeltis vanoorti, assembly GCF_054136105.1. Classification (NCBI taxonomy): domain Eukaryota; kingdom Metazoa; phylum Arthropoda; class Arachnida; order Uropygi; family Thelyphonidae; genus Typopeltis; species Typopeltis vanoorti. The sequence continues at coordinate 143,225,273 of NC_143551.1, forward strand.
AGTTTTCTGTGTCCCGTTAGTAGCATGGTTAAACCTGAAGAAATGGCTTGTCTTTTCAGCCGGAGCCTGCTTCTGATGCTAGGAAAGAATTCTTTTGTTGTTGATCCTTTTTTTTGATGTTTTCCATTCTTCTTCCCACAAGTCTAGGCTTCTTTCTTCTGCAAATGTTTTTATAGCAGATTTCGAGTACTTTTGGTAACTTGTTTCTAGTCGTTCGTTTCTAGCTGCTTCTTTAGCCAACTGATCTGCTCTCTCATTTCCTGCTACCGCAGTATGCGCGTTCATCCAGCAGAACTTGATTTCCCATCCCGATAGAGTGAGATTCCATACCAGCTTTCCTGTCTGTTCTATTAACGCTATATGGTTGTTCTGGTTTTTTATGCCATCTATAGTGTTTCTACTATCACTGTAAATTGTTGCTGTCTTTTGATGAGAGGTGTTGACTTCTAATTCCTGGAGATATGTAAGTAAACGAACTATAGCAAGTTGTTCTGCTTGGTTGTTGAAACAGAGAGGATGCAGTCTAGAGCAGCATTCTTGTATAATGGACTGCCTGTTATATGTAATGAAAGAACAGCCGACATTCCCTCCAGGTTTTGCTTCCATCAGTGTATATATGGAATTCGTCACTTTTAGAGCTTTGCTTCTCCTTAATATTTGTTTTCTTTGCTGGGTGAGGCCACTTACTGTAGTGAAGTGGACATTCGTAGCAATTTGGATCAATGTTGGGATTTCTGTTATATCTTCCAGAAGTGACTTTGTATATTAGGGATAATTCTAGTATTTTCAGACAGATCGGTGTTGGAGCTGCAATAATGCAAGCTACCGTGAAAGATATTGTCCTGTATCATTTAATTATAAGGCATAAGGCTATAAGGCATTGAACTCTGTTTAGCTTTTGTCAATTTTTCTTTGATTTTAGTGAATGTTTCCAGGCAGGTGCAGCATAAGATATTAATGGTAGTATAGCTCCGGTATATATTGTTTTCAGCACTCATTGGTCTAATCCCCACTTAATCCTGGCTGCCTTTGCTAAAAGGTTTACAATTTGTAAGCTTTTTTCGGCAACATATGAGATGTGCTTGTTGAAGGTAAATCTTTCATCTATTATTACTCCTAGGTATTTTAGCTCACTGGCTACCTCGAGAAGTTCTCAGTTTAGGAAGAACGTAACAGGTTGTTTTGATTTTTTATGTGAGATGTGGAGCACTTTAGACTTGCTACTGTTGAATGTAACTTTCTTCTCACGTGCCCACTCTGCAATGTTAAAAAGTTCTTCGTTGGCAGTTAATTGAAGTTGTAAGCTGTCACATCCCTGAATCGTTATCATCGCATCATCGGCAAAAGCTATGACTTTTGTTTCGGTAGTGAAAGGAAGTCTTAATAGCGAGTTGTACTGGATGTTCCAGAAGCCTGGCCCACAGAAGGAGCCTTGCAGGGAGCCTCGTTTGACTTCTTTCATTACCACTGTAGTTATTAATGTCATGGTTGCTCTTCTGTCTGTAAAATAATTTCTTGTAAGATCGAGTAAGTTTTTTGGGTATTTTAAATCTCTTAATCGATTGATTATGGCTGGCCACCATGCAGCATCGAAAGCTCCTTGTACAGTGAGTGAGATCAGTAGTACGTCTTTTTTTTTTTTTACTGTACACTGCCTTTTGTGAACTCTTTAACCTCCATAATTGCATCTACTATGCTGGATTCAGGTCTAAATGCATCATGATTGCTGCTTAATAGGTTTCTTGAGTAGACATAGTGCATTATTCTATGTTTTGAATTTTGAGTTGTTTGCAGTAGCTGTATGTTGGGCAGTCTTTGCAGTCGTTTTTGGTTTGGCATGCTTGTTGGCAATTTATGCAACTCATCTCAGACTTATTTCATGGGCACTCACTGAACTTATGTTCTTTAGAGCAGAATGGACAGGTGGTTTTTCCCCTGCAGTCTTGTGATGGTGAAACTTATTACAGTTAAAGCACCTCAGAACGCTTATGTAGTCTGCACAGTGGCAAATTCTCCATAGCATTTTAACATCAGTTTTCAGCAGTCTGGTCCTCACTGTTGGATCAACTTCTATAATCAGGTTTCTTTTGTTCGTTTTTTTCATTTGTCATGACAAATTTCTATGTCATCTTTGTGTTGCCGATGAAGAGTTCTTCATTCTGCATACAGATTGAGTCTATTGCGTTGTTCGTATCAATTTCACTGTGAATATCATATATTATCAGCCTTGGAAGATGTTTCTTATTGGGATTTGCTATTAATGTGTCTTTGCATTCCTTAGATATTTCGTTATGTAGCAAGTCTATATCAGTCTTTTCTTTGGATTCAATTAACACTCTTCCGTTATTAATATTTTTTATTTTTCTTGGGTCTAGTTTTTCATTTATAAGATTTTTGGTTTCTTTGCTGTTTAGTTGAGCTATCGGTTTTATATTAAATAATGGCAAGGATTGTTTTTGGATTCATCTTTGTTTTTAGAGTTGTTTTTAACAAACTTGCAAGTATAGCTGAATAGGCTGAGCTAAGTTAGCCTGTCTCTGGTTGTTTCTAGTAGGCTATTGTTCTATCGATACTTTAGTTGCATTTTTCATTTTATTGAATACCTTCGTTAGTTCACTCACTGCAGTTAGTATGTCCTTTTTTAATAATTTCTTAAATTGGTTTTACTTTGGTAATGTTAAGCAAATCTAGGGCTTTTTTCAACTCTAATTCATCCTGTGCCGCCATCTTAATGTTACTTAAAGTTGTGTATTATAGCTTTCCTGTTGAACTGCTACACTTTCTAAGATACAAAGTTCAAGATAGTGTACTTACAGTTTTCCTGCTTGTTCCTAAATGTGACACTTCCGTTGATTTAGGCTTCAGAGGGTTGTTTCTTGTGTCCTTTATATACCTCCCAGTGGCAGCAGTTGGGAGGGGGGGGGAGGTGTTAGCCCTTGCTGTAGCAGCTAATTCTATTATGACCATGAAAAGTGTTTTACCTTGGGTATAATATATATGTTAAAGATACCAAATAATTTTATAACCTTGGTTTTAATCTTTTTTCCCAAGTAAGCAAACAGACATATAAGTCAAGTTTGCGACTGAATGTGGTTGTTGGCAATTTAAAGTCTTGAATCACGTTCAGGCACAAACTTGACTTACTTGTCAAGTAAGTCAAGTTGGGAAAAAGGATTAAAACCAAGGTTATAAAATTACTTGGTATCTTTAACATATCTATTATGACTGGGACATTGTCTTTGAGGTAGCTGAACAACAGATAGTCTGACCAGCAGTATTCAGTTCAAAAAGATGGAATAAAATTTCAGTCATACGTGCCTAGAACTATGAAACTACAGAGTAAATTACTCAATGTTAGATAGAACACTATACGAGCCATCAGTTGATACTAGATACATCCAGTTTTTCTGTTCAAAACCACACAAAATCAAGGTAAAAGCAGGAGCAATTTCAGGCATGTCAGTTTGCTTCCGAGCTTGTGCGACTCTTATGTGTGTGTAAAATAGAAAACGCTTATTTTACAGATCTCTAGTGCTAATGGAGTGGAGTGAAAGTTTTTCCATGATTACTTAATTAGGAAGAGGATATGGTGACGTCAGTTCCCTTAATTGTTCTTCTTGAGCAGGAATTAGATTTATAAGGTTTCAAGATATTGCATGCAAGAATTTGCAGAATTTTAATTCAAAATTCTGCAACTGAGAGTGAGAGAGAGATGAAAATTCTAATACCATTGATATTACATTGAAATATATGATAAACATGAAGTGTATGAGGAGTGATGTAATTTATCCATATTGACATCATCATCTAATTCCTAATATTTACCCTCAAGGGTATGATAGTACTAAATGAAAAATTTACATCATTACTAACTTCCTATCTGCAATTTTCCTCCAAATCAATATATTACCTGTCAATGCTCCAACATTGTCATACCTTATATTTCTATCTTCTAAGGCACTTTTTACCATATCAATCCACCTATACCTTGGTCTTCCTCTGAGTCTTTTCCCTGCCAACCTGGCAGAGAACACTTGTTTTGCTAATTTTTCCTCTCCCATTCTGTTTAAGTGACCATACCACATGAGATTAGCTCTGCTAACACATTCCTGGATGGTAACAATGTCAAGTTCTTTCCTAATATCCTCGTTTTTAATACGATATTGCCATTGATGCCATCTATTCATATCTTTCTCAAGATACTCATATCTGTGGTCTCTAATCTTTGATCAAGTGTTTTACTTCTAACCCAGTTCTCAGATCCATAAGTTAAAACTGGTTTGAACACTGTCTGTATACAGATAATTTAGTGTTTGGACTAATTTCTCTCTTATTCTATAGGTTCTCCACTCACAAAGCAGTTAATATTGTCAATGCTTCTGCCTATTTTCATTGTCTTTGTCTTGTTATTGCTGACCTTCCTATTATATCTATTACAACAGTTATTCAATTTAGTCAGATAATCTTGCAGACTTGTAGCAGATTTATTTAGAAGTATAACATCATCTGCATAAAGCAAAGAGCTCAAATTAACATCTCCAATTTTGATATCAGATTCAATACCACTTTCTTTCATAATGTGATCCACATAAATAATGAATAACAGAGGGGATAATGTACATCCATGTCTGACACAAGATTTAACATTAAACCATTTTCCTGTACTTCCTTCAATTCTAACTGCTGACTTACAATGCAAATAAAGACTAAGTATTACCCCACTGACACCATACAACTGTAGCGTTTTGAATAGCTTCTGTCTTGGTACCTTGTCATATGCTTTTTCCAGATCTACAAAACTTAAATACAGATCTTTGTTATATTCCCATGATTTCTCAACTATTTGCAGTAAAGTGAAAATCTGATCTTGATAGCCTTTATTTGGACTGATTCCAGCTTGTTCTTCACCAAGCTTCTCTTCCACAATCCTTCTCAACCATTTCTCAAGTATACTTGTATATATCTTACTAGGAACACTCAGTAGAGAAATATCTCTGTAATTCTCACATTCGGTTTTATTTCCCTTTTTATATATTGATACTAACAGAGCTCTACTCCAATCATCTGGAATTCGTGCCTCTGTCCAGGCCCTCTGAACTATGCCGTGCAGCCACTGTAAGACTTTCATACCTCTATACTTGAGCATTTCTGGTCGAATATCATCTACTCCAGCTACCTATTCACATTTCAGACTTTTGATGGCTTTTTTCTACTTCAAGTATGGATATGTATTCCTGATTATATGACTGGTCAGTGTTTTTTTTTATCACTGTGCTATCATCACTGCTAGTTTCATTTGGCAATTTTTCAAAGTAATTACTTCATACTTCAAGGATATCTTTTTTTTTCCAGTTTTCATATCACCTTTATATCTCTAATTCCATTTACAGCACTCTTTCCTCCATTTCTGAGCTTCTTCAACAATCTCCAGAATGTCTTGCCACCTTCTTGATAATTATTTTCTATGTGCTTACCAATGTCCTCCCATACTTTTGTTTAGCTAGTTTTACACAGTGTTTAGCTTTCTTACATTTGTCTCTGTATTCTCTATGAGCATAAGCTGACTAATTTGCTAGGAACTTTTGATATGCTTTCTTCTTTTCCTTTACTGTCTGTTTAACTTCCTATGTCCACCATCGAGTTCTGATTTTTCTATCCTTGCAGACAACCTCACCACATGCCTCTCTGGCAGAATCAATGTTTTCTTCAGAGTTTGCCAATGAATCTCCAAGGCTTGATTCCTGTTTTCAAACTCTTCCATTTTTTCTTCAATGATGGTGTATTTTAGTCTGCAGTTCACATCTGAGAGCTGCTCATCTTTTAATCGCTTTAAAACTTTCTTACATGTATTAAATTCTTTTCTGTATTAAATTCAATTTTATCCTGCTCAAGACTAAATGGTGATCACTTCCAATTTCAAATCCTCTGTACACTCTAGTGTCCTGCACCAGAGAGTAAACATCACTATGAACAATAACACAGTCAATGAGACTTTTCTTATTCCTTGCATCTTCTCTCCATGTGAATTCATGCACATTTTTATGTTGGAACATGGTGTTAGTAATAATCAATCCATGTCCTGAGTAGAAATCCAACAAGTATTTGCCATTATTATTAGCTTTGCTCTTTTCTCCAAATTTTCCCAAAATAGTTTTGTATGTCTGACAATCATTTCACTACTCTGCTATTTAGATCCTCAACAAGGACCAACTTTTCATTTTTCATTGTGTCAGTTGCTTTCTCTAAATCCTAAAAAAATTCCTCCACTTCTACCTTAGCAGAACCTTCTGTGGAACCATTGGAACAAATAAGTCTCATTGTCCAATTCCCCATTCTGATATTTGCCCACATCACTCTACTTGAAATTGCTTGCCATTCAAGAAGATTAGCCTTGTATTCAGTGTTGAATACTATGGGTACTCCTTTTTCTTGATTGTCATTGTCTGAATATAACATTTTGTATTTATTGCTCAGAAAGTTCTCATCAGTTTTTGCCTTTTTTGTATCAGTCACCCCTATTATATCGATCTGGTACTTATCCAATTGCTCAGCTACATCCATTTCTTAGCCATTCAGGCTCCTTATGTTGATAGTACCAATCTTGAGCTCTGGTGATATAGAGTTGGGGTGTTTCAGGGTTTGTTCCAGTAGCTGACTTTTCGCTGTTCGCCCTGGTTCCCTGGTAAAAACAATGGGGACCATTGTTTTTACAGGCCATGCTCCAGCCAGCATGAAATTTTGTCATATTATACCATCATTTAATATTGTGGTTTAAGCCAATAAGAATACAATTTGGTCGGCTAAAATCCCAAATTGTAAGCTCATCCTCATTTGTTCAGTATCCAGATAAATATCTAAAAGGGTGCACCACGAGAAGGTGAATACTGAACATTAGGTCAGAAGCCCTGGTCGGTTCTCCACATTCCTTTAAAGGTTATGTGGAAGTCTCCTCTCAGTTATACAGCTTTGACCCTTAAGCACCCCCCTCCATATTGACATTGATGTGATTAATACTTAAGTGTTGATTTAAGCTCATAATTAAGGTTAATGAAATAAAAGTGCCTTCATAGTGCAATTAGAAGAACAGCAGAACATGGGCTATTTGACTGGAAAAGACCTGTGTTTGATTCTCATTATGATGAATCTTTATATGGACTTTTTCAATTGAAGGTGAGTTAGCTGATCTCATACAGAGTTAGCAGGATGGGTAGTAGTAGTGTCGTGTGTATTTGAAGAATTAAGTAGTAGGGAAAACAGTGAGATGCGTGTGTAGCAGAGTAGAGTAGAAAGCTCTACTGTGATGATTCCTTGGAGGTGTCATGTAATAATAATAAAAAAATAATAAAAATAATAATACAATGAGACTGATTTCTGGCACAATTAAATCAACACCCCCACACTGGCTTCCAGCTCTTAGCAACATTGTTTCACCGAATCTGTGCAGGACTAAGGCTCTCTTACAGGAGTATAAGAAAATCTTGGAGAACACAGCCCTACCAATACATTTAGATCTCCCAGACTTAAGTGTATGACGATTGAGATCAAGACCTACTACCACAATTAGTCCAACTACTACTACAATCTAACTTTGACCTGAAGCAAAAGTGGCAAGAACAGTGGGAGAGCCAGACAGATTACATCACAAAATTTTCTCTCAAAGAATTACAAGAAAGTTTTGATGCTTGCTCACACCTCCCACGAAAATCCTGGACTCAGCTTAATAGAATACGAACTGGTCATGGTGTATGTGTGAACATGCTTTTTAAATGGGGTAAAAGACCATTCCCGCATTGTGATTGTGGAGCTCAAAGACAAACTGTGGACCATATTGTGACTCCGTGTTATCTCAGAGCATATTCAGGAGACAAATTGGACTTTTTAAGTGCTACACCCGAAGCTGTAACTATCTGACCAATATGGATGTAACCATTTAATTTTATTGGTTTTTAAAATGACTTTTAATTTTATATGTTTTTAAAGTGACAGTGTATTGTATTGTATATTTTGTTATTCATGCCATATGAATAAATAAATAAATAATAAAAAAAAGCAAAATGAAATAATTAAACATTTAATAGTTACAATATTTTGTTTCTGTCACAGAGACATCATCTGGGATACAACATAAAAACTGTAATATTCAGGAAATACAAATGTTAGCCTAAAAGCCCAAATGGCTTTCATTCCAATGCTAAAAACATTAATAAAATAGTTGTTCCTCTTGCCACCTCATATATTCCTCAACATACATGATTAGTGTAATGTTATCACTATTCCATATATCCAAGATGCCTCTGAAAAAATACCCAGAACTTTAAAAAAATATAATCTCTTCACAGCTTTCAAACCTCATATTAAGCTAGATGCCCTTATCCTCTCTCTGTTCCAGGTATATATATATATATATATATATATATATATATAAGGTTTCTCGTTCTCTCAACTTGTCAAACATTATTATGGACAAACTGGAAGATCTACTAACACCTTTGCCATTACGAACAGAAAAACTGCATCCACTGACATAATTAAGGTGAGTCAGTGTAGCTAACCTTACTTCCGATATCTTGTACAGAATCAAACGGTAAAAACTAGATTGCTTTACCACAATAAATACAAACCTGACGGGTATATATATATATATATATATACATATATATATATATATATATCAACAGCATATTTAAACAAAACCAACCAAATCTAAATTACTATGATTATGTTAAACGTCCCAAGATTTGGGAAACATTAATTCTTAGGCCTCCAGACCAATAGCAAAGGCTAGCTACCAGCATCCATAGAGAGCATCCCTCTTTAGCCTTTAGGCTTCTAGTCTAACATTTTCCAATTATTGTTTGTGTATTTTTGTGTGTTCCTACAATTGCTATATTGTGGCCAAGATGATGCCTCATGACAAAGAACTGGAACTATTAAACCTATAGTTAATTATTTCATTGTGCTGTTTTCCTCCCATTAAACTTAATTTTGAGCAATGTGAATAAATGTGGTGATTTGACCATTATGATTCACTAAGAAAATTTTAGGTTTGCAATTCAATCAAGAAAACAAACCGCTACTGAAAAATACTTTCATGATATCCATCCTCATATGGCATTTCCAGGGACATCAAGAATATTAAACCATAATAAATGAAAGCAAATTGAGGAAATGAGATGCTTGGGAAAATATATGGCCAATTGATCATTACTGAACTACTTGTGGCCAGATGAAATGACCCGAGTTTCATAGGGAGAGGAAGTGATGGAGAAAATACAGATTTTCTCCATCAAATGTTACAAGATAGTAACATTTGATAACCTTTCATCCATGTTCATTATAAGCATGGCTAATAGAGTTGATAGGCTTTCATCCATCCTCATAACAAGCATTCCATAGATATGTTGGTGTGATAGAAACATAAATTACCGAAGTGATTTGACAGGATAGCTGTAGAAAAATTTTACTACATGTTTGGAGAGGTGGGGAAAGAACTTGCAGATCATCTTTGAAAACTAAATAAAAGATATTGGTCAGGAATCGAATTTTTTTTTGTTTTTGTTTGCTGCATGAATAGATGGAATGAAATGTAAGATAGTGCTTGGCACACATTTTCATGAATAAGTTCAGACAGTATGACAGGCACTGTATGGGCTCTTAATTGTTGTTTGGAATTACAGCCAAAGCATCTAGGGTTATAAGTTCATTATATTATGACTGTTAACTGTGTGCACTTTCTGATCAGTTTTCTTGTTTGTAGGATAAAAAAAACCCAAGTTTTTTTTTTTTCTTTTGGGAGAAACCATGCAACCTCATATGAAACCTACTAATTTGTCTTCTGCCGAGTATGTAGAATGGCTTTTTGTTTCCTAGGTAAGATTCGAATCTTGGCCTGTCCAAAAGAAAAACGGTATCGTCAATACCAAGTTACAGATTCCATTATATGGGCATTCGTGATAAGTTCTAGGTCTCCATAGAGATGCATGAATACTATTATTACTACTAATAATATCATCACTCCTTAAAACATCGTTTGGGAAATAAATTCTTACTAAACTGATAGCCAAAATTATTAGTCATACCTGGGTGCCATTGTAAAGCTAATTTTCGATAAGCTTTCTTGAGGTCCTCAGGGGATGCATCCATTGACAAGCCAAGAACTTCGTAATGGCACTTCATTTTGATTTCTTGTTTTGATATTCACTTTTCATACATTTGTAGAAATCTTCGTAAATATTACATATAATCCGGATGATAAACATAAACTTACCCCGCATATAAACTCTTAAAATTTATGACAAACTAGTCATAAAAATAATAAAATAAACCAACTAATAATCGAGTATATAATATTAGTCTTTTGGGGCATTAAAAAATAATAACCACAGTAAGCATTCAAGCCCATTATTTTCATTTACATTATGGTCACATTTCCTACAGCGACAAATCACACCGCATGCCCAGTTTCTTTTTTGCTTTCTTTTTGTTTTCGATTATATATAAAGTAATATATACAGCCCAAACAAGCCCACAGTGAAGTACTATAAATCTTAATTCTCTGTTATCTTTTTAAAAGTTAAAACTTAATGTCCATGTCAATGGATCTTATAACATAGCTGTTTTGTACAAGGAACAAAATGACCATACTATAAAGCCTATCATCATCATCATCACCGCCACCACTGAATTTCATTGTCTTTTGCATTCTACGATGAACAATGATGTTTTGTTCACTGCCTTTCATCTAGTGGACAGCAGAAAGATACTGATAATCGGAAATTAACACCCCGCATAAAAAATAACCAGTGTTACCAGTCTATCTATTAAAAATAATTGTAATTTGATTCTATTATATGGATACTATAATATCTTGATTAACATTTTAAGACCAAACATTTATTACAAACTCATGCTTAAAAATATAGATGATAATCCTGTATATATTGCAACAAATATAGTATCAACAAATGATAGTACATTCGTATGTGAAACATTTAGACCATGATTTCGCATAACCAGCAATGGCATTTCTAGAAGAAAAAAAAACATGAATGAAAAGGAAAATAATAAAAGACAGAAGTCGTTGTCTATATCCAATACTGCATTTGAAAACTCACAAAATGGATTAAGTGACTCAGAGATAAACAGTTCTAGGAAACCAAAGGTCGATATCAGTTATTCTAAGGATAAATTCAAGGAAAAAAAGACTTTTCCAAAAGAGATAGATTTTGTATGAATAAATAAATCAGAATTTAAATAAATATCAATAAATTATAAGATAGAGGTATCACTCTTCAATTCAGTAGGCAAATAGTATCAATTACAGTTTTATTTTGAGGATGTAATGAAAATAAATCCAGCCTCCGTAGCTCAGTCGGTATAGATGATGCTCTTTGGTAGGAAAGACCCTGGTTCGATTTCCGTCCAAGATGTGAGGAGCCTTTATCTGGACGCTTTTGAATAAAGGTGAGTTAGCCGGTCTCATAAGCTAGGAGGTTTTTTCACCCAGAAATCCGAATTCCGCCCAGAACAAGCAGAATTTTTGCTTGTTCTGGGGGAAGAGGCAAACCTGCCTATTCAACACAATCATCTACAAGCATAAGACTTACCGGAAGGCATAGAACTAACCACGTTATCCTGGAAGCAGTCGCGGTTTCAAATCGTAATAGGTCATGCTTGATACGAACGTAACGAGCCACTAGGCCTAATACGTGAAAGGAGAAGAGGAGAATGAAAATAAATCAGTTTATTTATTTATATACCGATAGTAATTAAAAATAGTAACGCTTCTTTTAGCAATAAAAAGAAATAGGGAAGATGAAACTCTCATCCTGAACAAATTTTAACTTTTTATAAGCCTTTCTTCGATCTGTTCACGAGTTAGTCAATTTCTGGTACCGGCAAGTGGGTTTTTCCCGGAAAACTCAGATTTTTCTCCCTGTAAACTCAAGAAAATCGACTGAAGAACATGCATTATTACAGATAATAACACATCACGTTAGTTTAGGGTTCACTTTAGGAAATTGCTATCTATCCGGTCTGCTTCAATATTCATCAACCATAGTAAATTCATGGATACTAATCACCATCATCATCCTGATAAAATCAAGAGACTCGTCGCGGAAGGTCATACTCTCACACAAACATCTAGTCATACCTTGACATAATTACATTGATTGTCTTTGCAGTCGCCACACATTCAGACAATGCATTCCATCACTCTCCATGCAAGAAAACTACTTCCCACCCTCTTGCTTATCCTCCTTGTACAGCTTTCAGGGAATGTTCTCTTCTTTTCTTCATCCAACCATTCTATGAAAAATTCCATCCACATTAATCTCATAATTACTCCTCACCACCTTATATGTCTCGATCATGTCGCCCCTTACTCCAATCGACTAGGATATGTAATTTGAATTCTCTCTATCTGTCTGCATACTCCATTCCATAGACCTGAAACCACTCTACTCAGTTATCTCTGATCCCTTTCTAACATATCTTCATGCTTAGAGCTGTGCATAGTTAATCCATATGTGTCAGCTTCCAAATCGGTTTGAACTCACCAGTTCTCATCTGATCATTGAAATTAACCCCAACCAGGCACAGCAATACTTCGGAGAGTAAACACCTGGAAACCTTTGGTGCTGCTGGCATGAATTTTTTTATGAGTTCCTTGATGGTGAATGGTTTCAAGAAGAGGTATGATGTGTGTGTTTTTTTGTATAATGGTTGAATTTAGTAGTCCCACGATGAGTCTTCAGACTCCATGGAGAGGCCGTAAAATAATAATAATATGTGGTGTGATCAAAGCCTTATACAATAAAATCATAACATCCTTATATTTGCATGTTATACAAAAGTATTTGGTGTCCTATTTTAAAAAAGTATTTTAAAATTTGGACACCAAATTTTAAAACATTACACTTTGCTTGCTACATTGAATTGGCATCTTTATCCACTCGCCCATTCATACAATCTATTCAAGTTCATTTGCAAGGCCACAGCATCTACTGCTCAAAGATCTCTTCAACTGCAACTCCTATGGCCTTATTTACATAAAGTTTACTTGATTTTTATGATGAATTTTCCTGTCACGTCTATGATCTATTTCGATGAATTGCAGGATAAAACCTCTTGTTTTAAGAGAAATAATCCATTGTTTACTTCAACTCAGACCCCCCGAAATATTCTGTTATATATATTATCTTCTCTAACGTCTTTTTAGAGCCTGTGTAGCTCAGTGAATGTGGCGTTTGCATACCACGGTGCTTGGCCGCACGAAGGAAGACTTGGTTTCGAGTCTAGTCGGCGACTAGAGGAAATTTTTCTAAGCCTCTTTTCGACCGGTTCCCGAGTTAGTCGATCTCTGGCACTGGCAAGCGGGTTTTTTCTCCCGGAAACTCGGGTTTTTCGTCCCGTAAAGTCTAGAAAATCGACCGTAGAATCCACATTATTTCAGACATTAAATATATTGTGTTATGGTTAAGGACCACGAGATCGCGGCACATTTTAGCCTTCTCTCTTCACTGTGTACCGCTTAATTAGTGATAGCCTTGGGCCATCTATCTCTGATTGATGGAGTTTGAACTCCCCACTCAGTCTCCAAAAGTTAGATAGGGCCAAATGGCCTCGCTTACTCCCCGTATACGGGAATAAAAAGGCGTTAGCTGATTTTTTTACGTCTTTTTATGCCCAAACGAAAGTAGGCGGTTCTACTTTTTGTAAAATGTGGACAGCCTGGGTACATCAGTAGTCATCACAAAAAGTTGAATAAATTGCTATCAATGATTTTTTTGGGGGGGGGATCAAGGCGTATATAACAGGATATGTATTTATTTGTACACAGAAGAAAACATAAAAAACGTAAGCCTGTCTTAAGGCTTATCATAAGTAAGTAGAAATTTTCCTTTCAGAAAACTAATAATACGAATTCAATCTCTTGTCTAACTCAACAGCCATATTCAAATATGAGAAAGTTACTCAAAGATGTCCTTCATGTAGTAAACCCATGTTGTTCATTTCAAAGTATAGACTTTTCTCTGTATAAACATTTCGAAGTATAAACAATCTCTTACCAACTTTTCCAACATCTTCACAACCACTTCTTAGAAACTGTTATGCCAATAAACACATTAGTTTGTATCACCCTGGGAGCAATTGGATTATCATCCATTCTTTCCACTTCTGTGGAAACCCCCTGTGATAAGACTCAATTTATACGCCATATCAAAGGAACGGGTAGTTCAGCCGAACTCTTTTTTAGCATTTGTGCTAAAATCCCACCAGTTCCTATGATAAAATTTATATTCAGTTTATGCAATAGCTCTATTACATCTTCCTCATATACATACATTTACTCCTTCCGTCTAGATGTAGTATAGGGCTCTATGTTGCATACAACAAATTGATAGCTTTTGGAAAAATAGGCACTTATTCGTTGAATGATCTCATTTGCACCTGTCACTCGCATATCCTCTGCATTCAGTAGAATAATTCTTTCATATTCATTCTTTCCTTCACTTGCAGCATAACGATAGAATTCTTTTCGGTTGTAATTAGCATACAGAGCTGAATTTCATAAATGACACAATTTCATAAATGACGAAATTCATAAATGACATAATCCTTATGCACATTGTATTCCTTCCATATTATTTTTTTTCTTACAAATCTCTTGCTTAATAAGCTTGCACATCTATTCTTTGTTCATTCTTTGTATTCTCTCCTCTATGGACACATTCCGGTATTGTATGGTCGGTGGTTTTTTTTAAATATCTTTCATGAATTGTCGGTATCCTTTCCATCTACCAACTAGTACAATGGAACTGAACCTAGCATTCTCCTCAGTCGATCGTAATATGCTGATTTATAGCTCAGCCCGTAAAATTTTCTAAATGAAATATTCATACACTTAGCCACTTCTTAGGTCAGTACAGCATGATCACTGACACTAATCAAAGGTGAGGCCTTTTCTTACCCCTATCTATCTTTTGGAGACTAAGTGGGCAGTTCAATCTCCACTGGTACCCAATCAGAGATAGCTAGCCCAAGGCTATCACTAATTAAGCGGCACGCAGTGAGCGAGATGGCTCAACAAGTGCCGCCATCTCGTGGTTCCTAACCCTAACACAATATTTAATGTCTGAAAAGTGTGAGTTCTATGGTCGATTTTCTTGAGTTTACGGGACGAAAAACCCGAGTTTCCGGAAGAAAAAACCCGCTTGGCCGTACCAGAAATCGGCTAACTCGGCAACGCCTAAAAAAGACTTAGAAAAATTTCTTCTAGTCGCCGACTAGGCAAACGCCACATCCATTGAGTCTAATTCTCTCTGACCACAAGTTCCTTCTATTCTTTTCTGCTTATGAGAGTTGTCTCGCAACAGCTCAAGAAATTCAGATTCTCCTCATGAGATTTCACTGTTTCCCAATCATTGTCCTGATAAATATAGTCATGATGATGATGATTACTTGTTTAGTGCATATTAGGTTTATTTGTCGATGCATTTCATCGTCGCCAATAACTGATCCATTAGGTCTGTACCAATACTCTATGATGTGTTTGATCTTGTTCGACTCTACCTCAACCCTGTAATCTCAAACTCACCGGTATAGCAGGGAAAACGTACTAATACTGCAATTCTAGCATTCTACCCTAAATTGAATAAAATCATTCGATGTCAATAGCATCATATTTCTGGTCTCTTCTTTCTAGCTTTCTATCATTCCTAAAAAATGCTGTATCCTTTACATTCAATACCAGTCATTATATCTACTATCTGCTTTTGAGTCTATGTCCAACTAGCATCAATTATCTGAGGCTAAAACATATTTGCTAAGGCAACAAACTTATCCTCTTACTCCTTATATTCCCGAAATTTGTGTACAGAGATACTATTGTATCTCCATTCTTTTTTTTTTGTATACTCTCCCCTGTAGTCTGCATAATCCACTTGGATAATTTCAGATTACTGTTAATATCTAATGCTTCACTTTTACAGACATCTTGACACATACTTAATAAGTACGAAACGGTCGAACACAAAATCATCTCTTCATCATAATAATCTCTGCTATTAAGCATATTTGTATCATTGAATATATTTGCATAACTTGGTTACTCTTATGCATAGATTATCATCATTCCTCCCATCATAATCCTGACTCTCCATATTAGGTCTAATACCAATAAATAATTTCCTCAGACTCGTGATATCAAACGGATTCAAATGCAGGCCATTCTTCTTCTATAATTCCCTTCTGGGTTCATACTCATCACTGCACACATTCAAAAATTCGCGCTATCTACACAGCTTACACATCGAGATGTTTGCCATCATAGTCCATAATCTCTCCTTAGCTAACATACTAACTCTTTTCACTTTGTAAATCTTCACTATTGCTTCTTCCAGAAGTCCTTTCAAATCTTCTCTCATATTGTATTTATTGCCAGAAAATGTCTTGTTCCTACAAGAATTACCATGCTGGTTACTGTGCTGATTTTCAATTACATTCCTTTTGCACAAGGCATGTGCAGCTCAGTGAAAGTGGCGCTTGCATCCTCTGCGCTAGGTGGCTCGAAGATAGAGTTTGGTTCAAGTCTAGTCGCTGACTGGAGGAACTTTTTAAGTCTATCTTCGACCGCTTCTTGAGTTACTCGATCTCTGGGACGGGTGGATTTTTCGTCTCTTAAACTCAAGAAAATCGGCCATAGAACCCACATTATTTCAGACAGTAACATATCCTGTTAGGATTGGGTAGCAACAGGTGGCTGAACTTGTTTACCGGTCTCTTGATCGGTCGATGCTTACAATTTGCGATTAGTCATGGGAATGCTATGTCTGGTTGGCTACTGGTGGAGATTGAACTGCCCTCTCAGTCTCCAAAAGTTAGATTAGATTTAAAAGTCCTCGCCTACTCCTTATAAGGGAATAAAAGGCGTTAGATGGTATTTTAGCACACGCAAAACTCGAAGCAATAACACAGTTATAAATCGCAAGTTTCATAATTGAATCTCTATACCATATAATATACTTCTTTCTGTAATTGATTTTACTTACCTGATTATCTTTATGCATATATTTTTGGTTTCCCTCTTCCTGCTTACTCTTCATGTCCATCTGATTTCTCTCTAATCGCTTCTCTCTCTATTTTTTTTTCTACCCTACTATTCTTGTAAGGTTTTGGCACCATTTGAAATGAACGAGGAAAATGTATTTATGAAATAGTATAATCGACTTGCTACAAAGAGAGTAAAATTTTTGTGCTTTTTATTAGCATAGTTTTTGGAGGTATCAGTAATAATAATAATAATAATAATAATAATAATAATAATAATAATAATAATAATAATAATAATAATAATAATAATAATAATACTTTTGAGTTTTATTCCTATTGTTCTTTCAATACTGATGAGAATACAGTGAATATCCAGTAAAGCACAATACAGTGAAGAATTCAATCCATGGTTTCTTTAATTTTCTGCATATATCTTCAACCAGAAACTTTTTTTTTTGGACTCAGATTGATGGAATATTATTTTCTCTTGTGAGTATGCGTTTCTGAAGATAATTGCTTTTGTGGAGATTAGTATCCAATTACATAATCATATTCACTGTCTATTTTCATTTATTTGTTGTAAAAGGTAAAAAGTAGTCGCTTTCTTTGTTTGTTTGTTTAAATTCAATTTGTGCATACTAGCTAATGCCCAAGCCTTGTAGTATGTTGGTAATTTAGTCGAAGGATATTTGCCCATTAGCTGTAAGCATTCGACAAGGTTATAACTATGGTAAGATTTTGTAAAACATGTTCAGCTATACAGATATTGAGGCCTGTGTATCTCAGTGGAAGTGGAGCAACCTCTGCGTTAGACCGCCGTAAAAGACAGATTTCAGTCTATCTAGTCTTCACTAGTCGACGACTGGAGGAACGTTTGGTAAGCCTGTCTTCGACCGGTTCCCAAGTTAGTTGATCTCTGGCACTGATAAGTAGGCTTTCTCTGAAAAACTCGGGTTTTTCCTCCAGTAAACTCATGGAAATCGACTGTAGAAGGCAAATTATTTCATACATCATCATATCCTGTTAGGGTTAGGTACCAATAGATGGCAGATTGTTGGCCCGTCACTTCTGCGGTTGCTGCTTATATAGTCATTGGATAGCTATCGCTGAATGGCTGCGGGTGGAGGTTGAAACTGCTCACTCCGTCTCCAAAAGCTAGATAGGGTTAAAAGACCTCGCCTCATCCCTATAAAGGAATAAAAGACGTTAGCTTATTATTTATTATATAGATATTGGACAAAAGTTGAGCATCTGTATATGCGAGTTTTAGACTCTAGCTAAAGAAAATGATCTGAAACATGTAAAAGAAAGTCTAAGCCCTGTTTAATCAATTTGTAGTAAATCACATTTCATTATCAGTTTCATCAAATTGATGTATAGCGTTATTTGAATTGTAATTCCCAGATCTATTTTCATGTCCAAATGAGATGACAAGGTTTATCTTTAGCTGTAACAATAGCATAAAAATTGAAAATTCTGACCTGTTTTCTCCATTGTTTGTTCTTTTCACCTGCGAAATTGTAGGGAATTCATCTTTATTTTTATTCCGATTATAATAGGAAAATGCCTGGTTAACCCGCTCCCTAATTTTGTGAACTACAGCAGCTAGTTTAACCAGAGTTAAAGTCATGGTGACAGGCTAAGATATTAGTCCTAACAGTCACCTTATCAGTTGATTATTACTATTACAAACTTATTAAAATCTGCTTTAAGGAAGACTCTGCTATATCTTTTAAAATCAAAATAAGCTCCATAAAAATAAGCAAATATATATTTCTTATTAATAAACGTATATAATTAGAAACAACAATCTTCTTCTACTTCTTTTAACCATTTTTATAGCACTTCTGGATATAGTTGTCTCCCAATTCTCTCCATTTGGAAAACCTGAGCGTTTTGGTGCCAAAGAGTTCCAATTATTTTCCTTATATCATCTGACCATTTGATCTTTTACTTTTATATGGCTGCCACTTTAGTATAACTTTTGTCCCTCTGTTATCTTTGAGTCTTGTAATGTGTCCTCTCTGTTTCCATTTCTTTCGAAGTATGCTTTCTCCAATACCTAAAAATTTGTTTTAGCTCTTATTTCTTTATTTTTGATTTTATCTCTGAACCTTATGTTTAGCAGACATGTTTCCATTCTTCTTTCTATTTTTTTGCATTTTATCTATTCTTTTCCTTTAGATTGGCCAGGTATCTGCTCTAGATGTCATAACAGGCAATACACATTGGTTTAACAGTTTTTCTCTGTTCTTAAGTTTTTATTAAAAACTGTTTAAAAATTCTTCCATTTTCCATTAATCCATTCCATTCATATTATTCTTTTCACTTCTTTTATGGCTCTTTGTTTTTCCATTGTTAACAATTTCTTTATTGTTTACCATAATAACGTGTCTCTCATCATAACCTTTTCGGTTTGCCATTATTTGGGTTTTCTCAGAATTAATGTCTTTCAATTTCAATCGATTTGGTTGTTAGATCTTCTATAATTTCTTTTACATCTTTCATATTGTTTGCAATAATAAGAATATCTTCAGAAAATCTTAGGTTATTTAATTTAATTCCATTAATATTGACTCCTTTATTGGACCATTCTAAATTACTCATCATATGTTCCAGTGTTAATATGAAGAGTTTAGAAGTGGTGTCTCCTTGCTTTATGTGAATTATTTTGTTTCTTTCATTAAGAATGATATTTGATGTAGCATTCGCATAAATGAAGAAGGTTGTTTTTTAATAAGCAGGTTTATTTATGGAATATGATTTATTGTACTGAAGTTCTTTCTGAAACCAGCTTGTTCAGACCGTTGCATTGAATCGTCTTGTTTCTAATCTATTGGTTATAATTCTAGTGAAAAGCTTATAAATGTGGGATAAGAAACTAGTAGGTCTGTAGTTTTCTAGTTTTAATTTACTTCCTTTTTTGTGAAATAAGGTTTGCGTTGTTCCATATTTGTGGAATTTCTCCTTTATCAATGCATCTAGTGAGTAGGATTTTCAGTTCTTGTTTTTGAATATCCCTGTCTTATTTGATCACCTTTATCATTAAACCATAATCTCTGGAAGATCTATTGTTTTTCATTTGTTTTAATGCTTTTCAATTTCAAAGATTTCTAATGGAGGTATATCAGAGGTATTTTTAAAATCTATTATTTATTTTTTTTTTTTTTTTCTGATTCTGAAATTTTCTTTCTATCATCACTTTTGTACATGTAAAAAATTTTTGCTTCTTCTGTGATTTCTTGTTTGCTAAATAATTTTCTTCCATTTTAGTCTTCAAGAGCTATAATACTTTTTCACTTCCACTGAGCTAATATGTGATTTCATTAATTTTTAATTTGACCAAAACTACTCTATCACATAAACCTTTATAGTTGGATATTCTATCTGAAATTCGTTTGTATAGAAGAAAGCGAACTCGTTTTGATCTTTTGAATTAAATAATGACACATTTTTCATTCGATAAATACATGTTTGTTTATATCTACATTTCCCATGACTTGATAGAATGAGTTGTTTAGAATTATGGCCCAATCAACTATTGCAAAACTTTGTCACCTGATGTTCTGATATGAAATCAACTTTCAGAAAAAAACACTTACAAAAATGTTTAACACAGGATTTTAAATATCTTTTTGCAACCAAAGGTCAAAGTTGATATCTTCTGTTCAGTGCAGGCCAAATATTTCTATTAATGCAAATATTTCTGTTAACGCTTGGACAGTAAATGTTAGAATTTATGGCGGCATTTCATTACTCTAGAAAGTGCTGATGCACTCCTATTATGAAGTGCATTGAACTGCCCAGTCAGTCTCTAAAAGTTAGGGATAAAACGGCCTTGCCTACCCCCTATAGGGGAATAAAGCAGTAGCATTTTCGTCCATGAAACAATCTTCAGGTTTTTGATAAAAAAAAAGTCAACATTGCAGGATGCAATATCAGAGGACCCGTTATGTACCAGCAGAATATACTCCACAGTATGACATCACCTCCAGAACCTTGAGTAGTGTTTACAAGCCAAGCTGGGTGAATTGCTTTATGGGACTCCCGACAAACTGTCTCCATCAGAACAAGGTGTACTGTGACTCGTCGGACCACATCACGTTTTTCCAATCTTCCAGTATCTAGTCACAGTTTGCCTGCTACCACTGTAGATGAACTTTTCGGTTCTTTGCTGAAATTAATTGTTTCCTTATAGTCATGTTACTGCCAATACCGATCCTGTTCAGTTCCATGCTCATAGTTTAGTGAAATGTTGGTTGGGAACAGCCTTCAATGATTGCTTTATTCAATTGCTGAACCCACTAAGTTCTGTTTGTCCATACAAACCTTCTCAGACAATGGCGATCTTATTCCTGACAGACTGTATTAGTACCAGTTATGTCTCATAGACAAGCAATTTGGGTCATTTTCCAACTAATTAAACACCGGAGATATCTCAACTTTTGAGGAACCAGTCGGCTCTGCTTTTTTTCAAAATCATGGCTCCAGCTAGATGAGACTCCACAATAAGCTCTTTATCGATTTCCAAGAGATCCTTTTGTGTTTTCCACTGTGATCACCACTGTTGACGACTAGTGACCAGTAACATCGTTAAATGGTTGTCTAGAACACGTGTTGACTCACGTGACCATGTATTTTGCATATACTCTACGTAAGTGACGTTTACCTACAGTACATCTGTATACGGGTTTCTAATTCAGTGGGCCAGTTTACATATACTGGCCACTGAATATTGCTACTGTTTGCAATTCTTTTTTTCAGTCACAATCATGAATAAATTCTTTATTTTATTTTCATCCCATCTGAGCTCTTTGGTGTGTCACATACAGTAGCTGACCAAGACTGACATAATAAAATTTACATTTCTCGCAGAAAGCTTTGAGCTTTGTGGAATTTGATTGTGCCTTGTTGGTTGACAAAGGGAATGCTGAGAGGAACAGACTTTTGATTGGAATGATATATCAGATCGTGACTGCCAGAGTAATGGCAACAGTACAAATTCAAATATTTTGTGAAATATTGCTATGACAATGTAGTAACTTAGTAACTGAATTACTGACTCACAGTCTGCATACAGGAATAGTTTATTCATTAATATATTTATGAATTAATTTATAAAGAATTCAAGTAAGATCAATAGGAAAATAATTTGTTGATAAAGATTTGTGTTTCTTTTTAAGAATTACCTAAACAGGAAGAGATATGCTCATTTTCAAACTGAAGAATAAATACTATCATAGTTGAACCAAAGAGTATAAAAAGGCAAGATAAAACAGGATTCATCGATGAACAAACCTGCAGAAAAAAATTCAGTTACCACCATTTATTCCCTTACAGGGAGCAGGAGAGGCCTTATAACCCTGTTTAAAGCTGACCCAAGACCATCCCTAATTATAAGTAGCGACTGAGGAAGAGACTTGCACACAAGTGCTGCCATCTCTTGGTACTTAACCCTAACAGTATATGTTATTGTCTTAAATAGTGTGGATTTTAAGGTCGATTTTCCTGAATATAAATGACGAAAACCCGACTTTCTGGGAAAAAAAAACCTGCTTGTCCTTGCCATAGTGTGATTAAATCCGATTGAAGAAAGGCTTCGAAAAAGTTCCTCCAAACATTTCAGAGTAATCCGAGAAATATCAATAGAACTAACAAAAGAATTTGGGTTCTCTTTTGAACAGTTCACTAATCAATTTCTGACAAAAATAAGATACTGAATGTTGTGAGTTTGAAATCATAATAAAACACTGATTTTACCGAAATTAGCATATTAAGAAATGAATGAACAATAACACAAGCAAGGATATCGGTACTTAAGTAACTCTGAAGTGATTCATTGGAATTATCCAAATAAATAAGGTCAAGGGTATGACAATGGGACAAATATGGAAGGGAAAAAATATGGGCTCCCAAATTTGCTTTTGAACAAAAATCCTCGAGCTTTTTACGTGCCATGTTCTGCTCATAATCTAAATTTAATCATTAAATGCAGCCAAAGTGAATGCAGATACAATTAGTTTCTTTGAAATTATTCAAGAAATATACAATTTCTTTTCATTCTCTTACAAACGTTGGGCAATCCTTTTAAAGTTCGTAAAAAATTTAACATTGAAACAGCCATCAGAAATGCGATCGGAAAGTAAAATTAATGCAATCCGCTCTCTACGATATCAATTAGGAGAAATTTACGATGCACTTTTTGAAATTTTAAATAATGAAAATTTTAAAAAAGAAAATCAGCATGAAGCACAAACATTATGTGCTAAAATAAAGGACTACAAATTTATTTGCTCTCTTATAACTTAGCATAATTTACTTAAGAGAATAAACCCTGTGAGTAAAATGCTTCAAGACAAAAATATGAACATTGCTTTAGAATTTATCGAAAACTTAAAAATATTCTTATTTTTTAAAATATTCTTAAAAAATATTATTAAATACTCTTCAAGAGTATCGATGAGATACAAATTTTAAAGAAGTTCTAAAAACGGCAAAAGAACTCAGTGAAGAGGTGGATGGAGAACATTAGGTTTTTAGAATTTCTTTAAAACTGGTACGGAAGTTCGATGACGAAAGAAGACACGGCAATTTGACTACGAGCATCATGACGAAACGACACAATCGCTAGAAGATAAATTTAGAGTGAATGTGTTTTATACACTTCTAGACGTTGCAATCATGGCCGCCCCTAGGAATTTTTCTGCTCCGTGCAGTAGGATATTTTTCCGCCCCTTCTCCCTTATTTTTCGTATAGTTTATGCCACTTTTGCCACCCAAAAAAAACTTGCCGTCCCGTGCAAATGCACGTCTTGCACCGTCGGTAGAGTCGGCCCTAGTCGCAATGTGTTTGTTAATAGAACGTTTTGAACAACTAAAAACATATCATGATTATTTCTTGTATAGATTACTACAAATTAATAACGAAGATTTACGAAAGAAGTGTGACGATTTAGAGATTCTCTTGAAGGACGGCGACAATAAAGACGTAAATGCAATAGAACTATATGACGAATTATGAGCTTTCTGGTATATTTTTCGGAAGGATAATTTAAATATTCAAAACCCTTTCGATATTCTTAATTTTATTGTGTCCAATAATTTATTTTTCCCTAACTTTTCAATTGCTTCAAGAATGCTATTAACCTTACCTGTTAGTATAGCGAGCGGTGAACGTTCCTTTTCCAAGTTGAAATTGATTAAAACTTACTTAAGAACAATTATGTCACAAAAGAGGCTTGTTAATTTAGCGTTAATAGCTATTGAAAATGATATATGTGCGGAATTAGACGGTAAGACAATTATTTCTAATTTTGTGAATATGAAATCAAAAACCCTAAAATTTTAATAAAAAAAATTCCAAGTATATTTATGTAATTTAATTTATTTTCTGTTATTCTGTAAAGATGTTATTTTTTGACTACTTATATTAAATGTTTTAACTATTTCTGAATTATTTTCTTATTTTCTCATCTATCTTGTGTTTCTATTATTTTACTAAAAGATAGTTTCACTTATAAAAATTATTAAAAAAAAAAATTACAAGTTACTAAGAATTTAGTAACTTGTAAAATGTAAGAATTTTTTAAACTTTAGTTCAAATAAATTTTAACTTTAATTAAAATTCATGTTAATTTTGTTAGCGATTCCGGTCGGTTAGAAGGCTGTAATCCTTGTATCATTTTATTCAACGATTAAAGTGAAGTGGCTTTATCAAAATTTGCTTTAACTTTTGAGAATTTTTTGAATATTTGGATTTTTAACGATTATCCTGCCTAGTCAACACCCCCGGTTCGTTACGTTTAGCGAACCAACGTGTGGCTGTTCTGTCAAATATTTTAAGAAATTTCAAATAACTTAAAATTTTTATTGTTGTAAAAGAACCACACAAGCCCGGATCGTTACAGGGGCGCTTATATAGAAATTGCATGCAGGCGGCAAAGACCCTAGCGCCGGTTCTGCCTCCAGACAGTCAACAACTCACCAAGAGAGACCATACTATTCTTACCAGCAGTCTTATCTATTCTTGAATTCATTCACACTGCCTGCACACAATACATCCAACGGCAATCCATTCCAATCATGCAACACTCCTATCAGAGAAAAATCTAGCCCTCGTTCTCTTCTTGACAGAATTCATTCTCAACTTCCAAGGATGCCCTCACTTTCTTTTCTCACCCTTCATAAAATGAAAAATTCCATTTATTGAAATGCTGTATAACCCTTTCTAAAGTTTGTAACTCTCAATCTTATAACCCCATCCTCCTCTTTCTCTGTTTGCTAGTGTCTGCAGTCAACAAATTCTCAGTCTGTCTCTTTGCATAATCACTATTCCACAATCCTGATATCATTTTTGACACTTTCTTTGCATTTTCTTCACTGTACTAAAATCACCACGGAAACCAGGAGACCAGACCTGCACGCAATAGTCCAAGTGATGTCTTATCAATGCCTTCTGAAGACGCAAAATGACTTCATTATCTTTACATGCCAAGGTTCGTTTCAGCATTGCAATTATTCTTCGATTTGTATTTACAATTTTTGTTATATGATCCTTGAACTTCAACTTCCTGTCTACTATAACTCCAACACTCCTAGCCTGATCAGTTTCTTCTAGCGTAATCCCACCAATATAATACCACATTAGAAATATAATCGCACCAAAGTGCATGACTATACATTTATTAACATTGAAATGACAGCTATTTTCACATACCCCAGTTCCAGCCTATTCAAATTATTTTGCAAACATCTTTGCATCATCAGAATAGCTGTATGTAGCATGTCAAATCCATCCCAATGTCGTTAATATATAGATTAAATAACAATGGACTAAGGGGTGGTCCTTGAGGCACATCACTAAATACTTTGAAGATCTAACACTCCTCATATGAGAATTTTCAATATCCGTCAGTCAGTCAGTCCTCTTCTTATCGAGGCCAATAGTCCATAATCCAATCCCATATTCTGCAATTTATGTAAGTCTTCCATGCTGTATTCTGCAAAACCTTAGCAAAATCAAAAGTATCATAGTGTTTCTATTTCCCTTGTCTAATTGAGTGGTGACATTAGTATGGAATGTAGAAAAGTTGGTAAAAATGAACTTCCCTCATGCTATTCATTGCAAAGTAGTTATTCTCTGTGAATCTGTCATCCCATTTCTGAATGCAAGCCCTAACTAACTTTTCCAAAATCTTGACAACCTCTCCTGAGATACTGATTGGACAAAGTTGGATACATCGGTCTTTGCACCATCCTTGTGCAATGGGACATACATTATTTCCACTCGTGCGGAATCTTACCTGTTCTGATATTCAAATTTTGTAGCCTGGTCAAAGGAACAGCCAGTTCAGCTAAACACTCTTTTACCATCGGTGCTGATATTCCATCAGTACCTACTGTAGAATTCTTATACATTTTGTGCAAAAGCTATAGTATTTTGTTCTTATACACATGAATTTCCTCATTCAATGAAGAGGTAGCGGTGAGTTCAATGTTGCCTGTACCAGGTTGATAGCTTTTATAAAAATCTACTCATTAGTTGAACAATCTCTTCTGGATCAGTCACCCATATACTATTTGTATTCAGCAGAGCCATTAGTTCTTTTACTTGACGCATAACGATAGAATTCTTTTACGTTGTCTTTAACTTACAGAGCCAGTTTCTTATCATACTGAGGCAGCTTTCCGTACAAACCTTGTGACTTTTCTGGTCTACTGCTTATAATTATCATAACTGACATTATCCTTATGCAGTACTCCTTCCACATTATCATTTTCTTAGGAATCTCTCTCTTAATTAGATTACGCATTCATTTCACTAGTACTCTATTCTTCGAACTCTAGTGACACATTCTGATATCATATCATTTAACTATTTTTTAAACTCTTCCCATGCACTGTCGATATCTTTCCCATCCAACAACTGATGTTATGGCGCAGAACCCAGCATATTCCTCCGGTGATCATAATTTCCTGCTTTGCAGTTCAGCATGCAAGCATTCCGAATGGAACATTCATAAACTTTGCCACTTTCCAAATGAGCACTAGGTGATCACTGTAACCAACTGGAAGCAGAAGATTTATGTCTTTAACTGACCCCCCCCTCGACACTATAATGAGATCTAACACTCTTTGACCACGAGTTCCTTCTGTCACGTACTAGTTGAGGAAGTTGCTTCATAACTGCTCAATAAATTCAGTTTCATTTCCATGTTAATTAACAGCTACCCAATTAATTTCGGATAATTAAAGTATCCATTATGTTACTCTTTTCGCACCCATCGATTTTATCTGGTGATGCATTTCTTCGTCACTACTAGCTCATCCGCTAGGTCTGTAACAACACCCCACTTTGTAGTTGGTATTGTTTACCTCCACCTCACACCAGATGGATTCAAACACACTGCCACATGAAAAACAGCTACTATATTGCAGTCATAGGTCTCAACTCTAACTGGATTCAACTGATCTGATATTATTAGGAGCATGTCCCCATCCTCTCCTATGCTGTCTATTCTTCCTAAAAAAAATATTGCACTCTTTGCACTCAATACCAGTTAGTATTTCTTCTGATATACAGGTCTCACTAATGCCTATAATATAAGGTGTCAATATATTAACCAATTCAACAAACTACTCCCTTGTTTCTGATACTTCTAGCATTCGTGCATAGACGGAAGTTACCTGCATGGTCTTTTGCATACTCTTGCCTTTGGTCTGCATAGTGCGACATCTTACTGACCTCTTCTTATCTAGTTCCTTACTTATGTAGATATCTTTACCCATGGTTGATAGGTCCGAACCGGACGAACACAGAATCATTCTCTCAACATACCATTTCCATAATAATAACCATTCCCAACATTAACGTAGTTACTTAACATTTTAGCTATTGCATATAGTTTCTCACGATTCCTCAAATTCTCCGACTCTCTGTGTTAGGTGTCATGTTAATTTATAATTTTTCAAGACTCCTGATGCCAAACGTATTCAAGTGTAGGCTGTCTCTCTTATAGAAATCCAATCTTCCCCCAGACTCATTCCCGACATCCAAAAACACACATCCATTTCTTCTACACTGCCTATGAGTCGAATCGTTTGACACCATAACCTCTTCTTCGTAATTCTATTTTCATTTTGTGTATTCTTGCATTTTTTGTATTCTATTATTCAACATCAAAAAGAAGAAAAATAGAATACAAAGTACAGGGAAAACAGTAATAGAAATTCACGCCCTTGAACAGAAACATGCCCCGCAAATCGTCAAAAAGACCATAATAATAGACAGACAAGACAACGAAACAATGCTTAGAATATCAGAAACGATAGCCATAAAATGTGACGAGAACTCAATCAACGTCCTCCGACCCTACATAATCTCCGAGTGTTAGAAACTCCATAACATAAAAATTAGGTCACAACTCCGACCAATAGACTATAACATAAGCACTTCAAAGGCAGATACGCCAAGCCGAGATGACATAGCATTCACTTTCTCCATGAATTCAGACGACGACACACACGATCAAAACGGCTCGCACCCCGGTAACCCTCTCCCCGGGCCCCTTTTCCCATAAACCGTTCCCCTTCCTCTTAAAAATACTTTCTATTTTCAGCCCCCTTTTTCATCTTTTTCCCACCGTACAAAAAAGCGCTCTACCGCCCTTACAAATATATTATTTGTAACAAATATGTATACATTATATAAAAAAACCTGTTTTTTTTTTTTCAAATTAATTCTCCCACTGCCTACCCTGAACTTCCCTTTTAAAACCACAAAGCAGAAGTATGCACATCGCAGAAGGAAGACAGGCAACAACATCCAAGAAAAGGTATGTGCGAATTTTCTTCTATTATTCTACATACATTTATCTCTAAAATACATCTGCAATGTCATAAGAATTCTTGAGTAAAAAGCCAATGACATTAAAAAAGAGGAGTACTCCTGAACGAAAGCGGGCAAAATAGCCATAAAAAAAATAATAAAATCATTTAAAAATTTTCAAATCAAAAGAGATGCTGGGTAAATAATTAACTTTTTTTGCTGCGGATCGTCAATTCAACAAATTCATCAGTGACATCGCTCATTGCAAGAAATGCTAAATGCTGTGAAGCCTTTAATTTTCGTGTCGGATTCAACAACTGTTTGATGGCGTAACTTCAAACCAATGCCAACAATTTTGCAATAAAGCTTTTGTGCCATATGAAATAAACAACCAGTTATAGTTGTTGATGTAAATATATTTAGAAAAAAAGTTGATAGTTGCTTTCTCGAAGTCAACCATTAAGGAACCATTTCGGAATCTAATGATGAATGTAAGCCCTTTAAGGCACTGAAAATAATCTACTGTAAGTTAATTCTGATTTGCCAGGAAGCAAAGCTGAAAGCTGCCATGGAATCCTTAGGGGTCTCATGCCAGTCCCAAGCATGCATAAAGGAGGAGGATCGGTCAGTTGAATGTCAATGCTCTGACCGTAAAGAAAAAAACACGATTGTTATCTGATGCCTATAAGATCAACAGCTACAACATGCCAGCTAGGAAGCCGCTCGGATCAACAAGATCCTCGATACCAATCGAGCGATTCCATATCATACTCATTACCTGGTGGTGATATCATCTTCAATTCTTCAATTAGTTTCCCAACGCTATCTGAATCTAGGTTTTTTTTTTTTTCATATAACTCACTACAGTATCTTGTCCATCGCTATACAATTTTATCTTTATTCATCAATAATTTGCCTTTTTCGTCTTTAACTGTGGTCTGTTTTGTTTGCTACCTTCTATTAATGGCTGTAACCATTTTGTACACCTCCCTAGATTTATACTCTCCATAGTACTGTTCTATATTTTATTGCACTGGGCTTCTAACCATTTCATCTTATCCGACTGACTGCTTTTTTCACCTCATTGCACTTTCTTCTATATGCTCCTCTATTTGTTCTGATGTATCATTTCTATCTTCAACATTCTTTTCTCCTGTACTAACTTCAGAATTTTTTGTCTAATCCACATCTTCTCTTCTTTTTCTGGTACTGTTTCTTCAACTGCATCTTCTATCGTCTTCATTAATCATTTCACTCTTAGATTCGAATTTTTTCTTTGTCCATACTTTTAAGTTTCTCCTCTAATATTGTTCTGTACCTTCTTATTTCTGCTTTACTTATTCCTGCTCTCTTCGTTTCTGAAGATCGGATTTATATTTTCTTTTTAATTTCAACTTGATGTTTGCAATCACTAAACTATGATCCAAGTCTATATCCGCTCCTTGAAAAGTTCGACACTGCTGTAACGATGTTATTCATCTTCTTTTAATCATAATCATATCAGTCATTTTCTTGGTTTTCCCATTAATTGATCGCCACGTCCATTTTCTACACTCCTTTTCCTGGAATCTTGTGTTACATCATCTCGGGGTCCACAGAAAATTCTAACATTTTTTTCACCTCATTCATTTCTTTTTCCGAAACCATATTTTCCCATGACTCTTTCCCAATCATCATTCTATATATTCCGATTCTAGCATTTGAATCTCCTTCAATAATTAGTACATGTTGCATTGGTATTATTTGTATTGTTTACACCAAATCTTTGTAAAATAAGTCAATATCCTCATCTGTGCTGTTCAGATGTGGGGTGCATATATAACTGGACTATTGATATATTAAATGGTTTTGCTTGATATCTTGCTGCTATGATTCGTTCACTGACTGGTTTGTAGCCTAACAGTGCCTTTCTAGCTTTTTTGTTAAGAAGGAAACCAACTCCTGCTTCATGTTTGGTGTCATGCCATGACCACATGACTTAGTATCTATTTATCTTTCCTGCTGCTGTCCATCGCAACTCCGCCAGCCCTAGTATATCACATCGATATCATTTCATTTCCTCGCGAAGTAATTCTAGTTTTCCTAACATCCAAAATGTCCGTACATTCCATGTTCCTACTGATAATAGTTCTGTTAGTTTCAGTTTCTGTTTCCTTTCGGTATCCTACTTTTCGATCCAATCCCAGATTGCTTGTTGGAATCCCGGACCTTGTTGATCCGGGAGACGTCCGAGCCGGCATATTGTAGCTGTTGATCGTATAGGCATCAGATAACAATCGTGTTTTTTTTCTTTACGGTCAGAGCATCGACGCTCAACTGACCGATCCTCCTCCTTTATCCATGCTTCGGACTGGCATGAGACCCATAAGGATTCCATGGCAGCTTTTCGCTTTGCTTCCTGGCAAATCAGAATTAACTTACAGCAGATTATTCAGTGCCTTAAAGGGCTTACATTCATCGTTAGATTCCGAAACATTAATGGTTGACTTCGAGAAAGCAACTATCAACGCTTTTTCTAACATATTTACATCTACAACTATAACAGGTTGTTTATTTCATATGGCACAAAATCTTTATCGCAAAATTGTTGGCGTTGGTTTGAAGTTACGCTATTAAACAGATGCTGAATCCAACATGAAAATTATATGCTTCATAGTATTAGCATTTCTTGCGATGAGCGATATTAGTGATGGATTTGTTGAATTGACGATCCGAAGCAAAAAGTGAATTGTTTACGCAGCATCTCTTTTAATTTGCACAATTTTTAAATGATTTCATTATGTTATGTATCACTGGCATTCACCTTAATAATGATCCATTTTAATGATTTTATAATACCCTTTATCAACCATTGATTATTTACAAAAATTAATGCAAAATGTCTTACGGGGAAAATGTTTTATGGCGAAAATGTATGCGGCGAATTTTCCTAGGGCGAAAATGTTTACTGTGAATTTTTTCGGCCACGCATAATTGCGACCTCTTTTGCTTTTTGTTTTTATGTTTTTCAATTGCTTGAGTTATATTCTTAATTTTTACTCAGGAAAAACTTGAAGTTGTAACCTGTTCATCAATGGCATAACATTCTACCTTTTCAATCAACTTTACTTACCAGATTTTTGTTATTATGCACTACCTTTCAAGATTCTGTACTTTGTTTTCCATTTTGCTGCTGAACAACTTTTTTATACTCCCTATATTCCTCTAAACGCCAGTCGATTTAATTTCCTCGCTGTCTGTCTAATAATCTGCTTTAACCTAGCGATTTCGGAGGTTAAATTATTTCAATACTGTGTATTCTGTAGTGGAGAAAACCTTATTTGCTACTTAACTGTTCTTGTTGCGTTTCGTTTCTTCTGCGTTTTTGGCGCGATTTTACAGCAGTTTTACACAAGCACTAAATTACACCACGCACAATATAACCTTGAATCCACTTTAGCGTAACCTGATATTACAATATGAAACCTCATATTATATTATTTGGCTTACAGCCTACAAAACAATAGTATTCAATACATGTATCCTAGAAAATAACTATAGGATTTACCCATCTTGTTTGAAGTAAGTCTAAAAATGTTCGAGTGAAAGAAGTAGACATCAAGTAAACTGTGATATTGTCATTAGAAATATAAAGTAAACTTCGTTGCCGAACATGGTTTATGACTATCTCATTCCTATAATAAATAACGTTAGTAGTATTATGCTAGGAGATGAGACATATACTAAGTTATAATTAAAAGAAACACACGTATTAACTACAGTGAAGATTATTTAATTGTAAATATTTCATCCTAAGTATCTTAGGGCATCATCAGTACAGTAGTACTGATGATGAAGAATAAATAGTACTTAGAAGCCTTGTAAAGCAAGCCATTCCTTACTACTCAATCAGTTACGAGTTTCTAAGCATGAATTAGCAACAAACAATTTAAATATTACAGAATTAGAAACAGACTTGTCAAATACGTTAAACCAAGAATTGCTACAATTAATTATAACTGTCTCAAAGAATTCAGGAAAAAAAGCTTTTGATAAAAGCAATAGTGCTCTACATAATATATTCCTTAATCTATTAAATCGATCAAAAAAGATCACTAACAAATTACCAACGGAAAAATGGGTAGTCAATTTATGTAACCGTCCACTAACAACAGACGAATTAAATGTTCTAGCAAGAGGCCATAAATTTGCGATTTCACCAAAATGTTTCCCATATTTAGACTTCATACATAATATAGAAAGAAACGTCAACCATCTCCCCAGTATTGAAGCCTGTCTTAGTATATATATATATATATATATATACTAAGTTAGTATGCTCTGTTGTACAAAGTACAACAGTTTACTAACTTAGTCATTATCGAATAGCGTTCTTTGGCTGGACAAACCCGAACTCGCAGATCCTTTATTATGGTTTTTTCATCTGGAAGTGAATTAGCCAATCTCATCTGTAAGATGGTAGAGTTTTTCCTATCGGAATCTCAGGTTTTTCATCCAGCAAAGCAGGCAAGCGGACCAGAAGAACAGAATCAATTTAGAGAACATAATAAGTCTCATAAGCCTTAAGATGCTTTGACCACAATTCTACAACTCACATGTTTAAAACAATTAAATAAAAACGCGTAACCTTTCCATTTGAACTGCGGAGGTGCACATTACATCAAGAACCAGTTTTTGAAATTTATAGACATCTTATACGTGTATATTATTACCATTACAACTTCTTGTAGCTTGTAAGTCAGCTCTATTTTAAGGCAAATTTGCAATTTTGATTACATGAATTCAGCCTCCGTTGCTCCGTTGGTATAGACTGGTTAACTAAGTTTTAACTAAGGTCTGCAACCCTTTGGTTGCAGACCTTAGTTAAAATCCCGTCTATGAGAAGAGGAATATTTATCAATACTTTTCAAGTGAGTTAGTGAGTGGCGAGTTAGCCCGCCTTATACGGTGGTTTATGCCCTGGTAACTCGGATTTTTCGTGCCTTAAAACAGGCAAACCGTCCCCGTGAACACACAGATTACGGGCATGAATATTTGCTCTTCGGGAATGCAGCAGAGGAGTAGCGTGCGGGCTGCATTAATTCGTTGTGATCTCTAATCTGGGGTTCTTACCCTCCTAAGGGACGGATGGGTTGAAGAAGAAAAGATTACATGTTTAATTCTCGTGCCAAATGAATGTGCGATAGAGATTGGTTAAAGTTTTGTCATATTAGAGAATGATATTTTACAAGAATTTTTTAAAATCACATTTTGCAATATAACCCGTAAGTTTATTGTTTTATCTGATGAATAAAAGCACTACTTATCTTTTTTCCCCCCCCCTCTCAAAGCCCGTTATTATACAACTTAGAAAACATACACTGTGCTGAGTATATTTCAGTAAACTTCAATATGCTGTTGATCTACCTTTTGTCGTGATTGCAGATACCACCTTTTTGGGTAAGCTAAGAGTTTTACTAAATGCTCATAAATAAAGACAGTCGTTTTGATTCATCCTCGTTAGCTTTACTCTCATACAATTGTTAAAATTAGTACAACTGTTGAAACATGATACTGCATCAAGTGTTATAAAACAAATTCTTAAACCAAAAATTAAATTATTAATGGCGGAAATGTTAGAGGAGAAAGAAAAATTTATTCTTTGAGATTAAACAATACATCAATACACTGCTTGGAAAGAAGTCAACGGACACACCACGATGGACAAGTTGCATCTTGCCATGTAACGAGTCACAGATTTGTAGCCGGTGTTAATTAGAAGAATATGATGCTTCCAAGTCAGTGCAACTGTGTCCTAGTGAAATAGCTGCGAGAAGGGAAATGACGGAGTTTGAAAGAAGCGTTGTGATAGAATGAGATATTGCAGGCCTATCTGTTCAGCAAATTGTTGACAAACTCGGCCATCCCAGTTCAACAATCAGTAACACCATACTGAGATGGTAGCGCAGGGAGTAAACTGCAAGTGCTACCTACAGTGGACGACCCACCACACTCACTTTCGGTGAGTGTAGTGGGTCGTAGGGTGCTACGAATAATGTGTAAAAACCACCATTCGTCGGCCGACATCTTGAATGCGGAGTTCCAGGAATCGACTGGAACACGAATCTACACAAAACATTTAAAACTGAGATTCAATTTGCAAGCCCCCACATTACCCAATCCAACAAGTAGCGTCGTCTTCAGTGGTGCAAAGAGCTTGTACTTGTACAGTGGGACTGGTAAGCTTGGAAAGCTGTGTTATGGAGAGACGAATCGCGCTACATCCTCTACCAAGCAGATGGACGGGTGTAGCGAATTGTAACCCCAATTATGAAATTCCGAGGTGGCGGTGTGATGGTATGGGGCATGTTTTTTTATTCTGGTTTGGTTCATAATTCTATTTGTACTGCGACTGACATTGAACTCCGAGAGGTATCCGAACATTCTGAACCATTAGTTACTCCTATTTAGCAGCGTTTCTACGGGAATGATTGTCTCTTTCAGCAAGATAATGCAACGTGTCATAAGGCTACTGCTGTATCTGCGTGGTTTGTGGACACGAATGTCATCACACTTGACTGGCCTCCACAGAGCCCAGATCTCAACCTATTGAATATCTGTGGGATGAACTGGACTGGTTGGATCCAGGATATATCCTTCCCACAACAGTTCAGGGCCTCATACTTGCGAACAGGAAGAATGGTAAAAATTTCCCATTGATCGCTATCGTACGCTTCTGGAAAGTATTCCCCGTAAGATTGCAATCATCACAGCGAAAGGAGGTCCTACATCTTAAGATGAGCGCCATGGCTGTTTGTCCCTCACACTATGGTGTCCGTTGACTTCTTTCCAACCGATGTATACAGATAGGCAAGATTAATAAGTTGGCTGCTGATTCCGCTAAATAGCTTATGATTTTTTTTTTGTTGGAGTTGCTGTGTAGTGCCTTGTATTGATGCTGTTGTGGTCAGGACTGTTTCGATAGTGTACAGCATTGTAGAAGGTGCTAGTTATTCATTGGCCCGTTCCTCTGCAAGTATGCGTATCATCAGATTCTTCTAGCTCAGCGAATTTTATTTAAATTTCATATCTGGAATTTAAACCGAAACGTACTACTTTGTGTGTCTATAATGATGTGCATTTTTTAAGTGAATTCAACCAGCAAAAAGTTGAAAACCTATTAGTAGTTTCTATACTTATCAAACAGTATTTTTTCAAGTCACTTTAGATATCCAATAAGCGAGGCGTGTCTTACACCAGTCGATAATATTCGTGTAGCACCTAGATGAATACTATTCAATCATTCAGCCAGTTCGGCAATTATTTGTATTATTGCAATACATAGTGCTCTTTAAAGCTGCAGATTTCATTAATGATAAGGAGGTCAATTGATTATATCATAGTTCACACATTCACTTTTCACTAGAAAATAATTTTAAGTTTGACATTTGAGAAGTGTCCTATGAAGGAGTGATAAATAAGTCAAAAGGAATAACGAAAAAGGTAGAAGAAGATTTAGTTTTTATTTTACTTTTTACTAGCCACTCTATACGACTATATACACTTGCGCAACCTTTACTGCGTTTTATCATTTAACATTTTCTCTTATACATAAGTAAGAGGGTCATTTAAAAGCGACTTATTTTAAATATGAGGCGAATTTAGAGTCGTAGAAAACAAAAATATATAATATAATATAAAGCTTTATTTTGTTTCAAAAATGTTCATTTTGTCACAGTGAATGTTCGGAAGATTACCATTTAAAAACTGAATACTTTTAAATTAAGAAATAACAAAGCTGTGCGATGCACTCTTAATGTAGTTCATTCGGTCTTTTTGCAAAACTTTGTCCATGCAGCAAACATCTGTATCAATTAAACAGCAATGTCTTAATAGAGTTTTAAAAAAATATGGTGACTATAACGAACACCGTGTTCTGCCACTGATGTAAAGAGATGTTTTCCTACAGTTCACTTACTTTTCCCATGAAGAGAATCAAACCTGTATGAGTATCTCGAATAATAAAGAGGAACGGGTGATCTGCATTAAATGAAGATACCAGTGGACCACCAATTCTGACTCCAGCTGCCACTCCTGTAACAGTAGCGGCTTCGCTTCCTTCTTCGTTTACATCAATCACCGATTTATGAATTACCTTAGTAACAAACAGTCCTTTATTTGAAGTAATTCCTGACAAATCTGCTTCTTCATCGAACAACATCTTGATTCCCATTTCTTTCAACACAGGAATAAGATCGCATTTTTCTTCAAGATGGAAACGAGGTAGAGTAACTTGTACAGGCACTTCACGCAAATCTTGTATGATATCTTCGATGACTGTAGATGTGACAAGAGATTGAATTTGTTTTAATCCATCCCGTTTCTCTGGCAGGATTACCAACATTGAGATATCTTTTCCGCTGTAAGGTAATTCTAATGCATAACTCTCTAGCTTTACAACGTAAGTGTAAGGAAATTTTCTTCTAATCCTCATCATAGGAACGGTTTTGGGCACCTGTCCATTGTTATAGAAAGTATCAGGCATAGTTAAGCGTTGATCAAAACGAGTTTTCCAAGTACCTTTGAAGTAAACAGCATTCAGAAGAAACAGCCGAGTAAGTGGTTCCAGTGGTTCTTGAAGAAGCGTGGTGATTTTTCCTTCTGTTTTCCAGGCAGTCCAGGCATTCACTCTTTTTAGAATACTAAGTGAGTCAGCAAAGTTCACTTCATGTACTGAAGCATTATAAAAATGGGTGATTTGATCTTTGTAGCTGGATATAACACGATAATCTTGCTGAACTAGCATTGTATTGGCCAGACGAAGATCGTATTCCTTCTTACTACTGGATACCATTTGTAGCACACGTTTGAATCCCTCATGTACAGCCTCAGGTTGTAAATCAGCAGTGTCATAACCTAATATGGATCTCATTTCTGCTTCAGTGGTCCCTGAAGCGCCAAGATAAATCATGGCTAAGGCAATAGAAGCACTGATTGGAGAAAAAAACAGATTTCCAACAGTAGGAAGATGACTGGCGAGAGAAAATGCAAAACCATTACTTGTCTCAATAACGCGTAATGGGTTACCAGGATAAATAACGTCAACTAACTGGGATTTGGAAGAAACATCCGCTTGACAGAAAACGATCGTGGCACAGAATACTAAAACGTTTTTCATGATGGTTCTGAAACAGTAAAAAAATACAATAAAAAAACATAAATATTAAGATAACTGCATGTTTATAAAAATTAAGGAAGGAAACTTACGTGAAATAAATTTATTAGCTGTAAAATGTGTGCCTCTGGATCACAGGAAACTTCATTTTCAAAAACGTGCATAGCGTTAATAGGACAAAGATAGTCAATAAACTTCCCAATTATTAAACACAATATAAAAATATTTCCCATAAAAGGGAAAACTGAAAGCCATCAGATCTGTTTCTAAGTTGAGTTAGTGCAGAAAGACCTCTCCTTACATAACCACTCTATAAGAAATAGACTTTTATGTAAAAGTTTAGTTTTCTTCCAAAATACTGTCTGCTTAGTCAAGATGGCACGTTCTGCCACACCAGATTCAGCATTTCATTAAGGTCATGAAAAAAAAAAAAAAAAGATTATAACAGTTACAAGGGTGGTCTGAAGAGTTCTCGGCCTAACAATGAAAAAACGAATTTATAATTTCAAAATTATTTTTATTTTTCAACATAATCTCCCTTAAGACTAATACATTTATTCCAGCAATGCTCCAGCGCCATTATCCCGTCCGTGTAGTGGTTCTAGTAAGATCTGCAAAATACCCCTCTATAGCTGCAATCGCCTCTTGATTCGAAGAAAAACGCTGACCAGCGAGAAGAGTTTTAGTTTTTGGAAGAGATAGAAGTCAGAGAGAGCCAAATCTGAGAAATAGGGTGGATGTTCCAACAATTCATAGTGCAGATCCCTTAATTTTCTCATTGCCAAAACACCTTTGTGGGCAGATGCATTGTCCTGATGAAAGATGAATTTTTTCTTCTGCAAACCTGGTCTCTTCTTACGAATTTTTTCGTCTAGTCTGGTTAAAAGATAGGAATAATATTCCCCGGTTATTGTTTTACCCTTTTCAAGATAATTAATAAACAAAATGCCTTTAGCATCCCAAAACACCGATGCCATGACCTTTCCTGTTGATGGAACCAACTTTGTCTTCTTT
This sequence comes from Typopeltis vanoorti, assembly GCF_054136105.1. Taxonomy (NCBI): domain Eukaryota; kingdom Metazoa; phylum Arthropoda; class Arachnida; order Uropygi; family Thelyphonidae; genus Typopeltis; species Typopeltis vanoorti. The sequence continues at coordinate 143,264,323 of NC_143551.1, forward strand.
GGCGCTAAAAAACGCTTCTGTCCACTGTTTTGACTGGTGTTTGGATTCTGGTGTGCAATGGTGAAATCACGTCTCATCCACAGTAATAAATAGACGCACCAAATCAGTTTTATTCTTGTTAAAACGCTCCAATCACTGTTCAGAGATTTTCATGTGAGTGCGTTTTTGATCTGATGTGAGCAAGCGAGGAACCCATCTTGCGCAAAGCTTTTTCGTTTGCTATTCTTCATGCAAAATATATCCTACACGTTCTTCTGAAATGCCTATAGTCTCAGCAATTTCACGCATTTTGACTCGCCGGTCATCCAATACCATATCGTGCACTTGATCAATGATTTCTGGTGTTATTATACTTTTTGGACTTCCTTCACGTAGATCATCTTCAAGGCTGGTACGGCCACGTTTAAATGCTTCAGCTGTATAAAACAAACTACTTGATAGAATGACCTGCAGTTTCACATGGATGCTTATGACAGATGTACCAACTTAGAAAAAAAAATCTTGCCAATAGTATTGCTATCTATGGTCGAGGCCGAGAACTTTTCAGACCACCCTCGTACTATACTCTCTTGTTAAATGGCTTTCTTGTAGTTGAAATTCAAATTCTAGTCAATTCCCAAAATCGAGAACATTCTTAACATCAAAATACTAGTTCGATGGTAAGGAGTTTAATGCACTCACTTTTATAATATCTAAAATAATAGCAAAATTCATATGGAATTCTGACATTTTTAATCTTCTTGTATATATCGATTAAATCTTAACCTATTCTACTCTTTTCTTTTCTTCTCTCTAACCTGACAAAATTCATAGTGCACAAAATATCAAAGCTTCAAGAAACGTGTAGCTAACTTCATAAGACTGAGAATTCGAATTTTCTTAAGTTAATAAATCATAGCCGAATCAAATTTCAAAAGTTCAAAACATTTTTGTATGATAACATCCAGATAATCAAAACCTACATTTCCTCTTGGATTAATTTCCCACTTTTGCTTATGCAAACCGATCAGACCTATGGTTACTTCAATATAAATAGGTACGGAAGAACGAATCTAATAGCCTCTATGGATATGCATACTAAGAAAAGAAAAGAAAAAACCTTCTTCCTCGACTTCCAGCCCCAGTTTGCTATCTTTATAAGTCTACCAGATACAGGGTGTTCAATGAGATATCCTGAATTTTCTTTCTCTTTTTTTTTATTTTTTTATTTTTTTTATTTTTTTATTTTTTTTTTTAGAGGAGGAAAGTCTGAAGATCAAGAGGAACAGAATTTTTTTGTCGAAGTAAATTTTATTGTTTTCACCTTTCTTTATATTTTCGGGAAAAAAATAAAATAAAAATATAAATAAATAAATACAGTTTGTGAATTTTCATTGGATACTCCCATACTGTCATGTATATAGAGACAAAAGTATTGGAGTAAAGTTAGCTTGAAGTAAAGTAGATAAACCTGACATCTCTTTAATTAAAAGGAAAAAAAATATAATTGTTATAACAATCCATTTGTCATAAACTCTGACGAACATTATAAAATCAATTTAAAACATACCTGCATTATTCTATAATTATATTCTAACTAGACAATATGTAATTTATTTTGCTTTGCTTTTCATTTTTTTTAATCTATATTATTTTATTATAACGTACGCAAAGAGTAACTTAACGAACTTGCTTTTCTGTATACTGTGATTTTTTTGGGAAAAAAAATCACAAGCTCTAAGCGTATTATGTGCTTAAGAAGTTCATCGAAGACAGATTGTTCTGATAGTTACACCTTAAAAAAAAGGCAAAATTGTAAACATTAAAAAAAGCATATCTTTTTCAGAGCTAATAGCAAATTGACGTAAGTTAACCAATAAATTGTCAAGAATTCATTTCTTTCATTTCCATAGTTTGCTTGAAAATATCCGTTATTCATCTAAGAGTGATCACTTGAGAAAATTGCGAGAAAGGACACATTCTTCATTCGTATCCTTATCGCTCATTTTAATTTTAATTTTAATTTGTTGAGGAATCGAAACCTTTTTTGATTCCTCAACAAATTATTTCAATTAAGTCTCAGAATGCGACATAATGATTTTCGAAGGTCAGAAAAATTAATTTTTACGCTTTTTTACGCCTCTTACGGTTCTAATGGTGGTCAAGAAAAAAAAAATGCTGTCTAGAAAAAGATTAAATTTTCACAAACCGTATCATTTCCTGTCCTTCAAAAAAATTCACGACGCTCACCAGAAGCTATAAAATATCGAATTTTCAGCAATATTTGTAGCCTGAAAGAAATAAGAAGCACTACTTGTTTCTTTCTTAAGAACATACACAATGAAAAGATACGCGAGAGAGAGAGAGAGAGAGAGAGAGAGAATTTTCTTTACTGACCGCCGGAAAAACGTCAGCAGCCATTTCCGGGATTACAGGAAAATGAACGACGCTCTGTTTGGGTCTAGCTAACGCTATCTAGCAGTGCATTCGTGAGGAAGGTTGTCATAGCACTAATATAGGAAAGAATGGCCGAGAGGGTTGCTTGACTCTAGCAGAAAGTGAAAGGACCTTCAATCTTTCACTAATCTTTGCATCACGACGAGTCAACAGACTTCGGAGAATTCAGCTTTCCGTCAGCTCTAGGTGATTACGAAAGGAATTTCAGACGTCGTATTTTCAACGACTTTAATGAAGAATTTTTTTTTTTATCTATGGATTTCATAAAAATAAAATTCAATTAAACTCAGAAATGTGGCACAATAAACTTCGACTTTTTCAACTGTTGATTCAGTATAATGCAAGAATTCAAGTTTAAATACCGACTCAGATGTTTAATTTGAAAATTCTTATCCAGAAGAAAAGAATGCTCCCATTTTCTGACTGAGTTTCGATGAAGTTATGTAATTTAATTTTACTTCTTTATTTATTTTATAATCTCTTTCTTATTACTTTTATATTACTTCTCCTATCGTAACATTTTATTATCTTATCATAGCATCACTCTTATTATTCTTTTGTATTACTTTATTCATAGAATATGATTGTCGTTACACATCACAATATACATTGCTTAGTGCTCTAAGTTTTTAGGAATTAGAACTGCACATTATCTATTTTAAATAATGACGTCGTATTTTCATTAAAGATTAAAAAATATTTATTACTGATAGAAATACAATACGTTTCATGTCTTTCAATATTTCAATATTTTGTGTGATCCATCCATTTTGAAAAGACATTTTTATAAATGTCTTGTGAGACGATCCGAAACCAGTCATTTAGAGGTTTTTTTTTTATGGACAAGAAAGAAAGCATTATTGCCTATCAAGTTATTTTAAGGATACAATTTTATTTCATAACTAGATCCTCCACAGCTCAGTCGATATAGATAAAGCCTTTTGGTCGGAAAGACCTGAGTTCGATTCTCGTCCATGAGGTGAGGAACCTTTATCTGGTCTCTTTCGACTAAAGGTGATTTTGCCGGTCTCGTAAGAAGGTGGAGGTTTTTTCTCTCGGTTTTTTCTCTGTGTGTTCACGGGATTTTTCATCCCGTGAACACACAGACATGAATACATTTTTCCCCAACGTCAGGCTCTGCGATAAGTCTCTTGGGATTGCTTCAAGTCGAATCATATAAAAAGGCCGGCACCAAATAGATGGGATAAGGCACAAGAACAACATTTTTATTTCATAACTGAATTGTTATATTTTTTCTCAACTCCTACTGCAAATGGCTATTAAAATCTGTAGGTAAGAGAAAGGTTAGATAAGATGGGAATGTGTAGGTGAAACAAATGTTAGGTATGATGGGAATCCTATGCGGAAGTTTTAATTATTTCGATTCCTCATTAAATATGGTACATGGTATACGAAGATCATTATCCGCCACCTAGATTTTTTTCTTTTTTTTTTTTTTTTAGCAACTCTAAATTTTTAAAGCTGGAAAGTCTTTTTATAAGCATGCATGCTATAGTAAGATTCGAATTCAATCTATTGATGGTACAACGAAAGATTTATAGGGCGACAATAAACAATATCGATTTTTACGAATACTTCACAGATCTTAAATTAAGAGATGATTCAATTTTCTTATTAGTGAAACAAAGAAAAATACGTTTCTAAACTTGCTTTCGCAAAGATAGTTTGATCTAAATATGGTGAATGAATCCCGAAAAGTTATATTGAAATATGAAGCAGGTCTAAAAATATTTCATGGAAGATTTTTAAAATTTTTACGAACATCTAATAAAAGGGGAGATATGATTGAGACATTCAAATTGCTAAAAGGATTCTATAGGATTAATTCAGATGATATTTTTGAAATCAGGACTGGTGGTGGGAGAACTAGGGGACACCCATGGAAGCTGGGCAAGAGCGTGGTTAGCAGGGGTGTTAGAGCTGGGTTCTTTACTTTTAGAGTGGTAAATGAGTGGAATAAGCTGACAGAGTCTGTTGTGGGTGCTATGACAGTGAGCGAGTTCAAGGCAAGGTATGATAGATACTGTGAGAATGTTGAACAGCTGTGTGAACATGATGTTTAGGGCCTCCCTCGATGAGTCTAAGGACTCCTGGAGTAGCCCGTGGTAATAATAATAATAATAATAATAATAATAATCTAAAATTTTTTATGGACATATCAAATTTCTGCTGATATTAATTAATATCAGCAAATTTATGAACGGTTTGCAGCCGTACTCTGACTGCCATCAGCTGCCATAATTTGCCAAGATTTCTCTTCTTAAAAAGATTTTAATCGTCGATATTTCTTGGCATAAACATGTTACAAGTAATGCCTCCAAGAAATTAGGTTTACTCTTTCGTTCAGAAAGTGTCTTGAGCGAAAGAGAACAGATATTGAGTATATACAGATCTCAGATCCTTCCAACCATTGAATATGATTTTCGCATTTGTGGTACCTTCCCCGAAGAACTGATTAATGACATTTGACTCAGTACAGAAGAGAGTAATTAGGTTGATTAATGACCCATCACTCAACACTACTTCCCTCTTTTTCACACAGAATTTTAATCAAATATTTCCATGATCAAAGTTCATTACAATTACCATCAGTAATTCCTCCGCTCTCCTCTCTCTTCTACATCTACTAAAATGCGTGAAAGTTCTAAATATAACTATGAAGGACTGATGAATAGCTCATTTTCAGAACTTTTTTTTCTGTTCATTCATGCTTTAATACGGATGTCTTTGGAACATTCATCCTCTCTTGTATTTAAGGAGTACGATCTACAAGTCTTCAAATTCAAAGTTAACATGCTCCTTCTTTCTCCTCATCTTTCTGCCTATTTCACAGCTAGTTTTCTGTAGGGTGAACTACGACAACAACAACAACAAAAGCGTTCCAACTCCTGAGTTTTGCTTAGTTCTTAGATCCATGAGTTATATATTACTTCTACTTTTATCCATTCTGATAATGACTCAAAAGCGAATGCATGCTTCCCCCTCACCTCGTTCTGAGTATTACTTATACGTAACCGGTGAATACAGTGGGACAAAACTGGAAATTTAATACAAAAAAAAAGAATAAGAGTATATTTCGAATAGAGGAAGAGGATGGATGCAATCCTTATTCTGATAGTAAAAAAAAAAAGTAAGAATTCGGCATAATTGAAATTATATTCGCAGCAAAGCTTACTGATTAACTGGGGGATCGTAGTACAAGTAATCTAGATTTGTTCGATTTCAAAACGAATGCCAGAGACAATAGAACGGTGCCAAAAATTTTGAAATGTATTGTCTCGTAAAACGCAGACCAACAGACCATAGGGTATTATGACTGATTGTGTGTGTGATCGACTTGGAGTGTGACACCAAAGAGCACCATAGCATACCATAATATCTCGGGTCATGATTTTAGTAGTTGGTGAATGAATTTGTCTGGATTATATGGCACAAAGTTACAGTCTAGCGATTAAGAGGGCAATAGTCCGACTTTATTTTATTATTGTTAGTTTTGATTATGATAAATTTAAACTTCCAGTTCATTTCTGTCATAGTTGAAGAAGAAGAAAGAAACTTTTTTTTTTTGGAAATAGTTTGAGAAAGCAGGTGGTGATAAATTTTGAAATAACAAATCTTTGTTTACACTGGAGATTATTTTACACGACTACCAAAAAATACTACCAAAAAAATACTTGACATACTTGTGAGGCAAGGTCACTATTTCTGAAAGAGAGAAAACTGAAGAAATAGTTGCCAGGTGCTGACCAAAATAGCTTTATAAGTATGTTCTTGATAGCTGTCTAAAATAATCTCCAGTATCAGCAAAGATCTATTGTTATTTCAAAAATTCATCACCCAGACTATTTCCAAAAAAAAAAAAAAAAAAATACGGGAGAGAGGGAAGCCATTGAGTTCAGCTATTTAAAAAATTAGATTATTGGTGTGTAAGTACTGTATATGTACTGTTTCTATTTAAAGTAAAAGTACTGAATAAAATTAAGAATGCAGTTATCCGTACATAATTGTATTACTCACATGGAAATAATGAAATGTTTTGTATGATGTTAATCAGCTTGAGAGATGTTAATTCTTTTCTCCTTCTATTGTTTTGAGTATTATTATGGATAACTGGAAAATAAAAAAAACAACATATATATAATGCAAAAGAAAAAAATCATCATCATCATCATCATCATCAAATTCCTGCCATGTACCCTCAAGGGGTGTAAAGAAAAAAATATCACCAGAATTCCAAATGACTCATACACTCTTTCAGTTCTCTTGATCTGTTGTTAACCAGTCTTCTTTTGATGTCAGTTTTTTTTTTTTTGGTAACGATAACCATTATCTAGTGCAAGTTTTATTTTTTTCAAAATAAAAAAGTCTTTTATCGTATCGTTTAGCACTAGAATGGCAACAAGTGCTATGGCCTGGGTAATTTATACTATTACTTTCCATTGTCAGATTACTATGACCACTGCTGAATCCAGACACTTTCACTTTCCCTGAAAGAATTACTGAAATATTGTCTGAAGGAAACCCATTCTTCGTATTCCATCCAAGTCTTTGCTCACTGATAGAGTCCCGTGGTTTATCAAGGAGTGATCCAAAGCAGTTCAAGCAAAAAATTCAGTGCATCAAATTAGTTTGAGACCAAAACTCCAAATTTCTTGGCTTGGAATAAAGTTCGCAATAGAAACCAACAAATCGAAATCTCACTTTGAAACGAGCAAATGCAGAAATCCTGCATTTGCTCATTTCTGGCTTGTCGATCTTTAACAAAGCCATCGAGTTTTTTACACTCCACACAAATCCATAGGTAATTTAATGACACCAAATATCATTCTTTTCATCATCCAATTAACTACCATACCAAAAGAGTATCCACAGAGTGTCTTCTGTGACCTCTCACCAGAAAGATCAGATAAATATTGAATAGCATAATTCAATAGTCTTTTAATATTGATTATATCCCCCCCCCTCTACTAATTCTATTCAATTCGTTAAAACTTGTGTTTTTCAATTTACATCCATCGTCTATCGTATAAACTCTTTTATGCGCAGATGGAATCTGCATTGGTACTTAGAAGTAAGCCGATCTCATATTCATCCCATTTCAAAAAGGAAATAAAAGGCAGTCATGACATTACTGATCCACTGAACTCACCTTGTCTCAAAAATCACGAAAAAGACCATTAAAATGTAAAGTTTTTCCAGTGTAGAAGTCCACCTCTGGTTATTCACAGATATCACTGGTAAGCATACTGTACATTCGAGTTCCTTTGCCTACATCACCCACCTCTGGGCCATTGTTACCGAAAGATTTGGAAAAACGTGCATTCTCTCGTGACGTTTGGTTAGGTGTGTCATTGTGGCCTTCTCAGCGAACTGAAATATGATATGCTTTCTACCTTTTGCAGGTGAGTGCCAATCTCCACGCTGTTTACTGCACATCGTAGCAGACTGGTTTTTCGCTTCTGCCGTTGCAGGAAAGCGTTTAGTTTAGAGGAAAATGTAGGCATGACGGTAACTAGCTTGGTGTAGCCCGTAAAATTCCTGCAAAAAATGGAGTCACTGCTCCTGGATACCTTTTAGGTTTGATAGGGAATTTTTTTGTTGCAGCCTCTCAAATATGAGAAAGATGCATGTTAAGTATGTGACCGAATAACTCATCTTCAGTTGAAAAAAAATCATTATAAAGATTCTTTATATTAACTAGATCGATAAAGAAATAATTAAAAATGTACGATAATTAATGAACAGTAATTAAAAATTAAAAATGTAAAAATTTAATTATTGTACACAAAATGTACAATAATTAAAATTTTAAAAACGTTTATTGTATAAAAAATGTTAAAAATGAAATTTTGCTTATAATTCCTCCTAATTTTTGTTACAAACATCACTTTCAGTAACGTGTGTGTGTGTGTGTGTGTGTGTGTGTGTGTGTGTGTGTGTGTGTGTGTGTGTGTGTGTGTGTGTGTGTGTGTGTGTGTGTGTGCGCGTGCGCGTGCGCGTGTGCGCGTGCGCGTGCGCGTGCGTGTGTGTGTGTGTGTGTGTGTGTGTGTGTGTGTGTGTGTGTGTGTGTGTGTGTGTGTGTGTGTGTGTGTGTGTGTGTGTGTGTGTGTGTGTGCGTGCGTGCGTGCGTGCGCGTGCGTGTGTGGATCGGAAATATCGTGTTGTGGCTCTACTAGATGACTACAGTATTTCTTCAAATTTTATCGCATGTTCGTAATGTCGTAGATTCATATCGAGACGTGAGTGAGTGAGTGTGTGTGTGTGTGAGAGAGAGAGAGAGAGAGAGAGAGAGAGAGAGAGAGAATCTCACTACATTCAGCTAAGTTCATTTTATATCTTGTGTAATAAAAAATCAAATAAGTACACGAATAAGTGACTAATTCTCCACGAGAATGTGTTCGTTCAATCATCAGCATATTTACCTTGAAAGTAGTCATTAAAATTTTGCAAGTGAATTTCCTTTCTCGGTTTCAAAAGTTTAACGAGAAATTACGAATGTTTATTCCCCTGTTGCTGTTTATTGTTTCGAATTACCCAATTTACAATTGTTTTCCTGTGACCATAAAAGCGTACAAATTAATCAAGCAACATTAGTTACACAATGTTCTAAATTACTTGTAGTTATTATTTTCTTTCTAAGATAGTACAGAAGATAGGAATTTTATTACCGAGTTTGAAGTTCGGACAAGAAAAATTACTTTGAAAAACCTTCATGGTCTTTGTAACATATTAACCTGTCTCAGCAAACATCGAGGATCGTTTAAAATGTTCAGAGGCGTTCCATCTAATTTATTTCTAAATTTATTACTAGGGTATTATTTTTTTTAGTAACAAAAACAGCAAAAAATGGCTTCTACTCTTTCAGCGTGACTTGAGTACCAATGTACATGTTCACGTGAGTCGTTGCTAGGCAGCGCATTCTCTGATAATGAACTCGCTCGTAGTTGCTTTGTCTGTTTAAAATCACGCTCCGCTGCTCATATGCTGCGTTTTGAATGTTTAAGCTTCGTCTGCTAAAGGGGGAAAGAAAGAAAAAAAAAGAAAGAAAAAGTACAGAAATGTAGACATTCAACTTTGGCTTGGAATTATCAGTTTTCTGAAAAAAAAAAAAACAATGTAATATAATCTGAAGCAAAAAGTTGTAATTGAAATGGACATAAAATTATAATGAGCCTATTTGGCAGTGAAGGAACTACAAAGGATTCTTGAAGTAATTTATCTATTTTTACTGTTTCATTTCTATTATTGGTTTCAATATTCTGGTTGAAACAGAATCCAAAACTTTCAAAACCGCAAGCAAACTTTTATATCAGTGTTTTCAAAGCTGAAACAGCTTGGAAGTTATTGGAATTTACTAATAATCAAGTCAGATCTATCGGTATCACGATATGAGTATCGCATATATTTCGGCTGTTTTATATTTTTGATTCTGCTTATCACATTACGTATAGCATTTTTGGCTGCAGTTTCGTTTAAAAACATCGAGCATAAAAAGCCTTTTATGTTTCTATATTCTTTCTATTTTTCATCATTTCATTATTTTCTCGGTTTTACTTTCCCTGTCTGTGTTGCATTTTGTTTTTCAGATGTGTCCATGGCCATATTTTCTAAGAAGCATCCATAATCCCACTAGTTTAAAATCTATAAGAATACATATGGCAACACTTCATTCAAAGTCCAAATCTTATTCCTTCATTTCTTTCATTCTTACCAGCTCTCCATCTGTTTCAAAAAATTCAAAACTTCAGATGTGATGTTCAAATCCGAAGTTAATAAGTTACTTTTTTTTTGTTATTGGTAATAACATTTCGTTTTGAAGTAGCCATAAAGATCGTGTTAGTTCCAGTTGAAGACTTCCCATTCTTGAAAGTAACATCTATACAATGATGCATACCTTTCGCTAAAAAATGCTACATTTCAATCCATGTCGACCACGGATAAGTCCGCCAGTCTCGCAGTAAGACTGCTGGGTTTCTTACTGCCAAACATACAAATCTGCCTGAGAGAAAACACAGCTGATAAATATAACACACGAACCTTAAAGTTCCAGTAATAATCCAATCAGCTGTAAAGCTAGCGGTTATTGTAATATAACTGTAGCACAATTTTTTTCCCTTTTTTAAAAGAAGGTTGTAACTAATATAATTAGTAAGGCATTCTCATGCGAATTAAAGGTCGGTTCATTTTTCCATATCAATTATACCTGAATATATTAATTAAAGAATGAAAAAAATTATACAAACGAAACATGGCTCATTAAGCGAAATTTTCTGAGAGTAATTGGATAACTGAACTCTCCTCTGACTCTTCTTTTGCATTAATTACACCCAGACAAGTAGCTATGAGGAGAAGAAACAAGAGACGGATGGGATGCAAATTTACAATGTTCCCCCAATTACCTAACTTTGATCGATTGTTAAATTATTCCAAACAAAACCATTAGTGTTAAGAATTCGTGTTTGTAATTTTTCTCTCCTATTTTACTTCGTTTATATATTCCTGCTCAATGCTTTTCCTATATACATACTGTATATGTATGTATATCTAAATTTGTTTTATGCTCATATATTATTATCTTTCCATATAATGTGTGTCCAAAAATCTTTATATACATATATTATTATCTTTTACACTGTTTTGATATATTTAAAACAATAAATTTAACATTTTATTAATCCTTAGACAAGCAAAAGATTTGTACTAGGAAAATAGAGTTTCTTTTAAGCACTGCGTTAATTGAAATTGTATAGAGTTTTGATCCACCTTTGCTCCGAGTTGTCCATTTAAGTGAGGCAACTCCTACAAATGGCTCTGCACGCTCCAACTGAAATTCCTTGCTTTCGGAATATGACCATTTATTCTGCTTAATACATGCACATATGCTAGTTTAAGGTTGATTGTTAACTTTCATTTAATGTTGTTTGTATTTTCAAAAAAAAAAAAGTATAACGTCACTTGAAATAATATACGTAGTCAACGTTATATATTTTGCAGTCGATAATTTCTTGCGACACTTTTTTTTTTTTTTTTTTGTAAATTGAATTTTGTGGATCAGATATTACTCTCTGAAGTCGTTACTCTGGAAAAAAACTTTTCAGAATTCAACAGCAGTTCTTAAGAGTTTCATGAATGTCTTTAAAGACCAATGATTGCCGTTTGTTTGGTGAGTTGGCTCAGTAGGAAAAACTAATGTTTAACTGATATTTGCGCTAACAAAAAATAAATTATTTGACGAAAGACATTTTGCTAAAATATTATAATATTGGAATTAGATCATTCGTAGCTCAGTCGGTATAGACGAAACCCTTTGGTTTGAAAGCCCCGGATTCCGAATCTAGGACGCGAAGAACTTTTATCAGGGCATTTCATCTGAAAGCGAGTTAACCGATCTCATACAGAGGTGGAATATATTTTTTCCCGGAAACTCGGGTTTTCCATCCCCCAAAAGGCAACTGGCATAGAACACTACGGGAATAAGGATTAAGCACACTTATACGTTGGATGTGGTTTCGAAAGCCTGCATGATACTGTGTAGGTCTAAGCGTAAGCTTAAAATAGAAAGGAAGGAATATTGGACTGGATGTTACGATATTATTATATAGCATGTAGAGCTTGCTCTAGTCATCTGGCACTTAAATTGCTGGGAAAGACCTGAGGGAATGAATTTTTTTTTACCTTTTATCAATACTTTTTTTTTTAAGTGTTTCCAACACATTTGCTGTAGGTGCTGGTACTAAGTCATTATTTTGAGCTTCTTGGTTCTCTCTAAGCATATTCATTAACATATATCTACAGTTTTCACGAAAAGATAACTATCCATTGTTATTTCATAACTAGTAGGCAAACGTTGCTTTTGAAATTAGAGTTTCGAAATTGACCGAGGGCTTAAGGGAACCATCGAGATTAGTTACCTATTGCACTGCTATACGGGCATCTCGGCAGAGTCTGTCTTTACTGTAAGTAGTACCAGAGTACGGTAATTCATTTTCACGATTGTATTCTAGGAACTCTTGAAAAATTTTGAAACTTTAATTATTTAAAAGAAAGGCAAAATTATTTGTTTAATTTACTGTGAAAAAATACATGTTTATTTTTCTTTCGTTTAATAATTTTCAGTGCTAGATTGAAACGTCTTTGGCTGTTTTCTTCACACTGTTGAGCCGTAAACACTGGGTCAGTCTCGAAAGCTGTTGTTGAGATTAGCAAAGTAGTAGATTGTGTGTGTGCGTGCGTGCGTGCGTGCGTGCGTGTGTGTGTGTGTGTGTGTGTGTGTGTGTGTGTGTGTGTGTGTGTGTGTGTGTGTGTGTGTGTGTGTGTGCGTGCGCGTGTGTGCGTGCGTGCGTGTGTCGCGCTGCTTATCATAGGCATGCAATGGCTAGGGAAAAAAAGTTCTGTTTTGGTATTAAGAGCAGATTTATGATTTATTTAATTCTTAGCCCACTCTGTTTTACTGCACTACAGGTTTATAACTGGGCGTAGTTCGTGGGCGTAGTTCACCGAAAAACATGGGCATGATACCTTATGAAAAGCACGGGTTTCATACTTGAAACTTCAAGAACGAAGGGCAGAATTGAAGATGAACAATACAATCGCACCGACTGCTTTACTATGAAAGAAAAAAAAAAACACTATTCGGATGATGAGAAATTAACCGTCATTATGAAATCCTTTGAAGATGATACTCCAAAGCGACGTGGTTCATCTCTTTAGTTCGAGGTCAGACTGTACAACAGAATTACACCGTATTTGTATGATGAAGTCACGATGTTAAGGCAACTTTTGAATCTCATCTATTCATACGTAGAAACTTTATAAGAACTTTTCTGTTGGAGTGTCGTCAGAGCAAGTAAAATACTATAAGAGAAGTTATTTGAAACGTTGCCGACACTATTAGATTCAAAAGTACAATAATCCTAGCCAAAGCCAAACAACCTGTTCTCAACACGTCTCCTTATGATAGAAAGGCAATTCTCAACTTGAAGAAAATTAAAGATATCATTATTACAAAAGCTGATAAAGGAAATTCTACAGTTATTCTCAACTCTAAAGATTATTATGATAAGTTAAACGTTTTACTATCAGACACCTCAACTTATAAAATCCTAGACAGAGACCCCACAATGAAAAATCATAATGAAACAAACCAACTAATCAGAAATTGTAACAATTGGCCAGAAGAAGTGAAGAAAACACTAAAATCCTCACATCCTATCACTCCAAGACTATATGGGGCACCTAAAATACATAAACAGGATATACCTCTCCGTCCAATAGTTGATGGAAGATCATCACCAACCTACCTTTTGGCAAAGCATCTTGCAAACTTATTAAATAATAAAATAAGATCAACAGAATCCTATATCAAGAATAGTCAACATTTTGTAAATAAACTCCAAGCCATTAAGATTGCACCAACTGACATGCTAGCCAGCCTAGATGTTGTATCCCTTTTCACCAATGTTCCAGTAGAAGAGGTAATAAACATCATCCAAGACCTCTTTCCTCTAGACATCACACAGATCTTTAGACACTGCCTTCAATCTAATTTCTTCAAGGTTAATAACACCATATACCAACAATTAGAAGGCCTAGCAATAGGAAGCCCACTATCACCATCTTGTGCAGACCTTTTCATGGAAAAACTTGAAAAAGAAATTCTCTCTGAAATCTCTCCGAGACCATCTACATGGTGGAGATATGTGGATGATATATTCATCATATGGCAAGACAGCTTAGACAACCTAAAATCGGTTGTGGATAAAATCAACTCAATACATAGCAAGATAAAATTCACTCTGGAAGTAGAAAATAACAACCAACTGCATTTTTTAGATATCTTGATAAAAAAACAACCTAACAGTGTCAAATTATCCATTTACAGAAAGCCCACAGATACTGGAAGATATCTTCACTATACTTCAAACCATCACAAGTCACACAAACAGAGTATTATCCACATGTTGAAACATAGAGCCAAAAAGTTTATATCAGAAGAGGAGGATACACAGAATGAACTCTCACTAATAGCTAACACATTATCACAAAATGGATATCCTCAAAACATCATCAAAAAATATCTATACAATGACAACCCCAGACAAGAAGAATCCCACCGTCAGCACATTTCTACTGTAGTGATACCTTTCATCAAGCCAATTTCTTATCAAATAGCAAGAATACTAAGAGCCCACAACATCAGAGTGGTCTTGAAACCAACCACCAACATCAGACAAGTTTTAGGATCTCCAAAAGATAAAGTTCCGTTCTACAAATATCCAGGAGTATATTACATTCCCTGCTCCTGTGGTCTTGCCTACATCGGACAAACTTCACGAAGTTTAAAAATTAGACAAAAAGAACATGTTGGTGATGTAAACCACAACAGAAGCATCTCTTTCGGCTTAGCACATCATTTCTGCACGTCTGACCACACGATAGATTGGCAAAACAGCTCCATGCCATATCTCGATGACGACTACAGGCATCGTGTATTTAAGGAAGCCACAATAGTACTAATAACCGGCGGAAACCTCAACAGAAATCCGGGTGTAATTCTAAACAGTTCGTGGAAAAACTTGATCCTCTCTCTCAATCAATCTGAACTACAGCTAGCCAGTAATCACATTACAAGTCTACAACAAACACGCATGCGTGATAATGAATAAGAACAATAAGTCATCTCTGTCACGCGAAACGTGTAACCATAGATACTAGTTTGGTTTACAACGTTTTTTATGTTCCTTTTAATTTGCATTTACTAACTTTCATATCTCCGTAATGCCTTGAAAAAGTCAGACAGTTTGCTGGCGAAACTGGTAGGTTTGAATAAATGTTTTTATTGTAAAATACTGGTCTGTATTAATAAAATTGTATTTCTATTATAAAACGACCAAAAATGTATAATTTAAATTTATTTAGAAGTTATTTGAATTTCCTACATCTCAAGTATTTGTAGTATTAATACAGCGTTTATAATTTCAATAGAATTCAGCAGAACTTGTCTGAGTCAAAAAGCTCCATGCCATATTCATTGTTGATGCGATGCACTTCAGTATTATGGGGGGTGTCTTAATTGGCATCCTTTCACTACTACTACTATTACAACGAAGTTGACAGTGGTTGACGATTTCAACCTCATCAATAAAATGATGAGCGAATCTGCGGACAAGTGCATGCATTGCCGGCAGTTCCGTAGCAATGAAGTGCACATGAGCTCAATGAAGTTTTCTTTCATAAATTACACATTATTACACATTATTAAATCACACATTATTACACATAAATTACAGATGCTCCGGGTGTTGCTTATTAAATGAACAAATTGGAATGGCAATTTGGAGTTTGTTTGGCAAAACTGAAGATTTGCTTCTGTTGATGTTACACAGAAGCCTCTGTAGCTCCTTGGATCTCGACGGAGTTGTTTGGTTAAAAAGACCTAAGTTCGCATCTCGTTAGAAAAATCAGAGCTTTTCATTCAAAGGTGAGTTAATCTGTCTCATACGGAGGTGCTACTTTCTTTCTCCCATAAATGAGAGAGAGATAATACATACTTAGGTGACTTTCATTTTACATGACGTTTTCGTTGCTAGAAATAATATTTCTTCTTCAGGAGATGTGTTTCACAGCCTTTATTTTAGTTTTTTAATTTGATCGAACGCCGTTGAACATGCTATATCTTCCTTCTTTTGTTTGACTGGTTTTTCGCTACTACCTTTTGCGTTTTTCCGTGATAATTCTTGACTTCTTGATTGCATAATTATGCGAGATTGCATGAAAGATTCTTCGTAATACCACTGGAAAAAAATTCTGTTTCTGCTGAAGTGCATATCTATCTTTTTAACTTCCTTAACCAAAAATAAATAAATAAATATTTGATATGTCGGAAACATAATTGCCGTACCGATGCAACATGGATTCGAATATCGTCTACAGTACGAGGAAGCTTACGAATCTCCTTTTTGTATAAGAACTTTTCAGTTGAAGTGGAAGAATTAGCCCTACAGACAAACTAAGTACAGATGCAATTGGTGGATAATATACTGGCCTCATAGCCGTAACTGCTACTCCGTTAAATCCAACCAGTCCTATTTTCTGTTTCAGTTTTTTTAATATTTAATGTGAACAAATGGATTATTGATGCGCATTTAATTGAAGTTCGAGAAAAAAACAATAAAAGTCACTTCGGACGAACAACATCACAGATTTATATGTGGCATGCAGCAGAAATTACATTTCCATCAGAGTGGGTGAAGTGAATCAATAACATGCCGGAAATCATTAATTAACTTAAATGCCATATTACTGGGAGTTTATTATGTTAATTAAACTAAAACGTTTAAGAAAGCTTTATGGATATATTCCCACATATTGGAACAGCACCCCGTGACACAACACCTTTGAGAAACCGCAGATCAGAATTCAGTTAATAATTATTTTTAGTGAGGTTATTTATTAAAATAAAAATTGCGTGTATAATTAGAACTTTAAGAATTAAAATGCAAAGCTATTATTTAATTAGCAGGGTAGTTTGGTTTCCATGGAGACAATGCCAATGTTGCACAGGAAGGATTTATTCAACTTCTGACATAAGAAGACATAGATCTAAAGCTAGTGAAGCCAGTGCATTATTAGATTGTGTGTGTGTGTTCTTTTGGTCGGTTTACCTGTTTTTAAAGGACGAAAAACCCAAGTTTCTGGGAGGAAAAACCCTGCTATCCCTTATGAGATCAGCTGAAAAGTCCTGATAAAGGATTTATTCACATCCCTGGTTTCAAACTCAGAGCTTTTCCAAAGAACATTGTCGGAAAGTAACCATATTGGTGAATGCTTTTGTGTGTGTGTGTGTGTGTGTGTGTGTGTGTGTGTGTGTGTGTGTGTGTGTGTGTGTGTGTGTGTGTGTGTGTGTGTGTGTGTGTGTGTGTGTGTGTGTGTGTGTGTGTGTGTGTGTGTGTGTGGTTTTAAACTACCCAGAAGGCGAGTCAGAGTGTGCGCCGAGACAAAAGCACCCAGGAATCAGTGGCTGTGATTGGTTATTGTTTCAACCAATCCGATTGAAAGTTGTCATTTGTCATGAGTTGCTGTTTTTGTTTTCTGCGTTTCAAATGTTTTGCGTGCGTGAAGTGCGTGAATTAACGTGTTTAGGACATCGATATAAACAAGTTTTTAAAATATAATTTTCTATAAATAATTTATAACTTTCTTGCCCATGTTTACATTGGGAAACAGTATTGACGATCTACTGAATGTCCCGTTTTCTGCCAAAGCTTTTGCGGATTATATGATTGTAGTCGAAGGAGGTAAGATTCGTCCTCCTCTCCCAAAGTTGCTATTATATTTACACCTGTTAATAATTCAAATATACCGAACAAATTTAGCATTCTTCTTCTTCATGATTGTTTTCTAATATATCTTAAAACAAGCAAACCCCCCCCCCACTCTACGCAGAATTGGTTACAATTAATTGATAAATTAATGTATTCAAATTTATTCTACAATGAATTGCATTAATTAATGCAATTAGAGCGTTGATGCATTCTTAAAACTTTCATATATCCATAAAAATGCAATCGTACGGTCAAATTGACGTGAATTTTGTAGCGCGGGCTGCATAAGCCACACGACAGCGCACTCAACCGAAATGGGCAAGCGAAATAAATTTATTTTTATCGAGACAAAGATCAAAATTGATATTAGCATTTAAGGACAGTGGAATTAATACGGATGTCCTCAAGTGGTTTATTAGTTGTCTGGATAGCTGTCCTGCTCTCATCTTCATCCTGTTGTTTTCTCTCTCTCTCTCTCTCTCTCTCTCTCTCTCTCTCTGTTGCCTGTTATAATGTGTAATTTTCTTTCAAAACATAACTAGATTGAAATGATGAAACTGATTAATTCCATTTGAGAGGAAACATTGTCGACTTTCTTATCAGTTGTAACTCTGGAGTAAGCAAACAGTAAGCTGGTCTTCACGAACACCTTCAGATGTATTCGCATCTGAAGATTTCTTGAATCATGAAGATTCTTGAAGATTTCCTATAGTTTGAATTTTCATATTTTATAACATTTTATATCATGGACTGTTCTCAGCAAAAGACTGAGGAATGCAGGATTTAAAAAGAATGGTATTCGATTGTTTCCAGCAAAAAGTAAAACGGCGTTGTTCGGTAGCATCCGATCGTCTTCGACAGGCTTAGTATGCTGTGCAACATGACTTAACCACTCAAAAACATCGGAGATCCCGATTTTGACTCTGTTGGGCGAGGTGATGCCCTTTAGTTGGAAAAACGTGGTTTGAAAATCTCTCTAAGATGCCAAGAAACCTATATAAGGGCTTTTCAGTTGAAGATAAATTAGTGAGTTTCATACGGAGGTGAAGGGTTTTTTCTCTCCAGGAAATCCAGGCTTTTCATCCCGCAAAAATAGGTAAAGTGGCCAGTAGAACACGCACGCACACAGTGAACAGACCATGAACTGGCCTGATAGCCCCTTATTTACGGAAATTCAAAACAGCCTGCCCAGTTCTGATGGCAATGACAAGTTTATTTACTGTAAGAATGGAAGTGCAGGAAAAAAAACAGAGGACAAAAGAATTCACTTACCAGAGGCATTAAAACAGCAAATTGTCCTTGGCATTTTCAATTGAGTAGTGAATTTTTACTTCATCAGTTTTCCTTGATAAACATAGGTTTCATCTTTTTTTTTTTTTTTGCTGCTGTTTGAAATTCTTTTGATAAAGAAAACTATTTCATACAGACGTTTTATCAACGAAAGATAAGTTAAGCCATGAAAAAAAACACAATCATGATGGAACAAAAGCAGGCGAGCAAGTATTCGCCCTTTTAACCCACACTTTATGCGTACTCTTATCTCCATGTGCTTCATATTTTCACAATTATTGTATAACAGAATGAGATTAATGTCTCATGTCTTGTATTGTAAAGTAGACTGTTATTCCTTAGAAACCTTTCTGAAACTCATGGGAATAAAGTTTTCACAGGTGAATCATGGCGTTTCTGTTTCACGTGTGGTTCCTCTAAGCTCTGAGTATTACCACTGTGTAAACAAATACGTAAAAGTATCAAATGAACAAGTCACAGTAATAGGTGTAACTCGTGTTGTAATGGTAATTCAAAAATTGCTTTGTATGAATGCTTCTCTTACATCAGGATCATAATAATAATATCAAGAATAATGTTTTATTATTCCACTAGATGCATTTTCTATCTGTCCTTATACGAGGGTAAGTCAAAAAGTATCTGAAGTAAACTTAATGAAATTTGCATAACACCAATAGAGAATTTACGCATCGAAGATGTTCAAAGTTGGAAATATCTATTACAATATATTACATAGTTCTCAATTTGCTTCTTTGATCAGGCTTTCTTCTAAGTGATTTTATTTTTTGTCGCACGCAATTTTCGGCTTAAAGACGTTATTTATTTCCGGGGTGTGTGTGTGTGTTGGGGGGGGGGGAAATGGACGATTATTTTCTTTCTTTCATTTTATTATCACGATTTGTTATTTTTAATTGTAATTAGAAATTCAGTAGGAAACGAGACTTTTTTCATTATACAGAACTAACATGAAATGTTAAATATTAAAAAAATTACAGCCATTAAAGACATTTTTAATATTGCGAATGTTTCTATAAAGTAGATGGTTTGCAGAAGGTTTTAAATTATTAAGCGAATTATTTCGGATCTAAACTAAAAGGAACAAATATGAAACCAGAAGATCCTTTCATTATTTTGCTTTTTTTTTAGAAAAATAGAAAGAAAGAAATATCAGCTTGTTCCGTCTCGTTAATTTAATCATTGGTTTTTATGTTTTCCTTTTTGGCATTCCTCCTATTTTTTCCCTCTTTAGTTAAGCTTTCTCTATCTAATTTACCATAAATTTTATTAATTCAGTATTTTGTTTTTCGTTCAATTCTTTTTCTCTTGTGATCATTTTCGTTCTATCATTGTGGATTCTACGATTTCAGGGATTTTTTCAATGCTCTTTTAAAAGCAGTCAGCGAATTCTTTTCACCGGCTGTTTTTTTTTTCCTTTCTTTTTTTAATCCTGTATTTGTATCTTTCAAGAAAGAATTGCAACAAAATTAGAACACATTTAAGAATTAGAATAAATATAAAGGAAATGAACTCACTTAGTATACAGAGAGAGAGAGAGAGAGAGAGAGAGAGAGAGAGAGAGACGTTGCTAATGACCGCGTTCAGAGATGCGTCTGGAGCGATTTAAATTATTAACACTGCGGAGACATTGTGCATAAATGATGCATGTGTGCGAAGCATTACACTAAATTCACCGACTGTATAAAAGCTAGCAAATTAAACAAAGTTTACTGGAAAGCAGAAGAATGCGATAGAATACTGAACACTCTGAGTTGGGTTTCTTTACTCTTTATATCAAATAGGAAACGCGGTTTTAACACGTTATTTACAGTTTCAAAATAGAGCAAACAGAAATTCTCTTCAATTAATCTTCACGATCAGATTACAGGCCATTGCATGAAAAATTTATAGGAACTACAGCAGTAGGAAAAGAAACAAATTTTACTCGCTCCCAGCTTTTGGTACGTGTAGAAATCTTAGTCAAGCCTTTCTTCCTTAAGATGTTCCCGTTTCCTGTTTCCTTGAGATGTTCCTGTTTCAAGTTTAAGGTCTCGTTTGTATCTCTACCAAGAACTGGGTGAGTAAGATGACGGCTTCATGTGTGACGACGTAAGGCGCCGAACTGGTTTACGTTTGCAGTTGTTGACAAAATAATGTCATTGAAAACAACTTATGTCATCCATTTGTAACAACGGCTTATTAAAACTAAAGTCATGGAGAATGATGTAATATTACGTTTAATAACAGGTGATGTGAACTGACTAGGACACAAGAAACCTTTATAAGGACCTTATTAGGACGATGTTTGCGTAAAATTCAAAATCGATTGGTATTGAAACACAATAAGATGATCACTTGCCGATTCTCCACTGCAAAATGTATCAGTATCATGTCTCTGCTTTAACTATTTGTAACTAAATACCGGACAAAGGCAGAAAAAATATGGAGAGATACACAAACAAAGAGTTGTTAATATATATCAAGCTATTTAAGCACTTATTTTCGTGAAAAACTTTTAAACGGCTATCTTTAATATTTCTAACTTACTTTTTATGATTGCACATGTAATATCTCACTGTAATTCATAAATAAGAAAATTAACATTAGTGTCGACGTTTCAAATAATATCAAATAAATTTATGTAGAGCTCGAACTACTTTTTCCATGAGTTAGCCTTGTATGTATTCTTTTAGATTCGTGTCTACTGGTAAAGGTGGCCTAAACTCCAAATGAAGATGCACGTTTTCTCTTTGCTAGGATTCAAAACAATATGGATACCCGATCCACACACCCACACGAGTAAGCAAGTTTTGCAATGATTCGGGGTCTGTGTTTAGCACGCAAAGTGATCAGTGTGAAGTCTCCCCTCCTTTAATCAACTCAGGGGATAAAAAAAAAATAATAATCTTTCATAGACTAAACGAATTTAAGTTTATTGTGTGTGTATTGCTTTTGTCCTCCCCTTTGCATGAATAAATATCCTAATTATATAAGACATAAGGTTCAATAAAAACATACTATTTTAGTGTTATTATAGATTATTATTTCAATTAGTTATATTATTATTTTAAATAATATTATGTTTAACATTTCATTTAACACTGAAATTAACCTAAGAAAGATATTTGAAATGGATAATTGATTCTGTTATCGGTAATCATTACATTTAAGGGATTAAATTGTCGAATTTGTGAGTACTGTTCACAGCCAATTCGAATATTTATGAAACCACCTAGTCAGGATCTTTCAAAGCGTTCTGTTAAAATAGACGGAAGTGCAGCATTTGCCTTCGGCGTGTCTGTGACCACTGGATGGCTGGACCGATTGGATCCAGAAGCAAGAAATTTGAAATTTGTAGAACAGAAAAAGGAAGAAACATTTATTTATACTTAATTTCTTTTCTTTTTCTTTCTTTCTTTTTTTTTTTTGCCAAAGTATAAATGTCAAACATTAAATAAATACATTATTTAATTTTTAATATTTTTAATAGCATATATTTTCGATGCCCTATTTTTATGAACCCCCGTCAAAATGATCTGGGACTGGCTGTGATTAATAAACAGATTGAAGTAGCACATTGATATCAATATTTCAAAACATTTTGATTATTGGTATTAGATCAATACTCACATCTTGTAAAATAGTCTTATTTTGCTTTGTTAAACATGCGATATCATTTTTTTTTTAAATAACGAAACCTGGGGTGATATCATAATTAGAAGAAACACACGTATTAACCACAGTGAAGATTATTTAATTGTAAATATTTCATCCTAAGTATCTTAGGACATCATCAGTACAGTAGTTTAAACAATAATAGGAATAACATACAGTTAGGGCGCATGATTACAATAGAATCTCATTAAACGTGCGTAACGAGTTACAGAAGAAAAAAAAAAACGAATAATAATTATTTAACCCAATTTTGTATGACAATTTCCCATACTTTAGGAATAGTAAGAAGGTCGTTGAGGTTTAAATTTGGTCTGTGTAGTAGGGCTTCAGAACTTTCTTTGTATAAACGTTCATAGTTAATTTTATGTAGAAACAGTTGTAATTCACGTTCGGGATGATCGCAGACTGCAGATACGTCGTCGCCATATCTCAACCAAATTTTTGGTTTGGGTTCAAAAGTGAATATTTTTTCCTCAAGGTGTTCTAGAAACAAGTTTGCTAGGTTTGGTAAAGGAGGTCCCATTGCTGTTCCTTCTTCTTGTTTGTAAATTTGACCTTTCCTTTTAATCTCCTTTATCACCAAACCTAGCAAACTTGTTTATAGAACACCTTGAGGAAAAAAATATATATATTCACTTTTGAATCGAAACCAAAAATTTGGTTAGAAAAAGAATCTGCACAGGGTATCTCCTTTTTGGATTTACACATTTAAAGAAAAGAAGACAGTTCTATCGCTACTTCTGTCTTTCGCAAACCTACATTCTCAGGTCGCTACATTCACAATTCTTCTGCTCATCATCCATCTCAGAAATCTGCATTATTAAATTACTAGTTTCCAGAGCACACAAATTCTGCTCCTCTGAAGAATCTTTAAACCAAGAATTAGAAGTAATCAAAAATAATACAGCCATCCTAAATGCATATAATCCTAAAACAACTCAAAAAATCATCAGTCACTTTTTCACACATCAAACCAGACAGGAAGAAGTCCATAGGATTCCCATACTTTACGTCAAAGGCATCTCCGAACGTCTTTCTAAAATTATGAAGAAATACAATTTTGCCACTACTTACAAACCTATCAACCAAATTTACAACTTGTTACCTTCTCCTAAGGACAAACTCTCACCTTTGATGCTGCCTGGCGTTTATGAGATTCCATGCTCATGCAAATTGTCTTACTTTGGACAGACAGGTAGGTCTGTTCAGAAACGCATCTCGGAACATCAAGACCACATTCGTCTTTTTAAACTGCAGAAATCTGGCCTCTCTCAACACGGAATTGAAAATCCAAGTCATAAGATCCAATGGGAAAAACTTTTACTTGGATCTTTATATAAACATGAACGTTTATACAAAGAAAGTTATGAAGCCCTACTACACAGACCAAATTTAAACCGCAAAGACGTTCTTACTATTCCTAAAGTATGGGAAATTGTCATACAAAATTGTGTTAAATAATTATTATTCGTATTTTTTTCTTCTGTAACACGTTGCGCACGTTTAATGAGATTCTATTGTAATCATGCGCCCTAACTGTATGTTAATCCTATTATTGTTTAAACTACTGTACTGA
Source organism: Typopeltis vanoorti (assembly GCF_054136105.1). Classification (NCBI taxonomy): domain Eukaryota; kingdom Metazoa; phylum Arthropoda; class Arachnida; order Uropygi; family Thelyphonidae; genus Typopeltis; species Typopeltis vanoorti. The sequence goes on from NC_143551.1 coordinate 143,288,641, forward strand.
TGATGTCCTTAAGATACTTAGGATGAAATATTTACAATTAAATAATTTTCACTGTGGTTAATACGTGTTTCTTTTAATTATGCGATATCATGACAGCTGCCATTCTTCCAAACTGAGAATTAAATATAAGCAATCAATTCGCTGCTTGTAGAATGATTAAATTTCCACAGATATTCGGTGGCACTAATTAGAAAAGATTAATAAAACCAAATTTTATTAATCAGAGAAGACAATATTTAGGATGCTAGCGAAATTTCAAAAAGGAGACTATGCATAAAAATCTTCGATTTTTATATGGAGGACTTGGTTCACTTATTTACGAGTTCGATATGTATCGGCAGTGCAAATTGTCATTAAAACTGTATCGGGATGTAAAAAAAAAAACAACAAAAAATTTTCCCTTTTTTTTAAATTTTTCGCTAAATGCAAAGGCATTCATATGGAAGAAGAATAATTCATTCTATTAGTACGCATCGATTAATTGGTTCATGGATCATTTAGGTCACTTTTTTTTCTCCCCAAGTAATCAAATTCAACTTTGGGAAAATTTGCGAGAGAAGGAATAATAATAAAAAAAAAAAAAAATCAATTGTTTCCCTAAAGACGAGTTTAGACTGATTAAAAGAGTCAGTTTTGGAATGGAGTATGTTTCCATCAACAATTCTTGAAAGAATGTGCGTAAAAATGCCTTAAATACACGCTAATTTTTCAAAACTACAAATCTCCTCACAAATGGTATAAACTAAAGAGCCATCATATACGTACAGAATTAGATTTCACGTGTAAGTTAATATTTGTTAGTTATTAAGCATTGCAAAACGAAATCGCTTAAAATAACTTAGCTCTGGGATAACAAATGAAATGAGAAGGTATTTGTTAGCGTGCTACGGAAAACAAAGAACTTAAATTCTGTTTCGGAATACTTATATATTTTAAAAGAGTAGACATTCTATCGCACTTCGTCATCTGTTTGTATCCTCATGAAATCAGTTGTTTTTCTGGGAAGGAGAGGAGGGTTTTTTTTCTATAGTAAGTAGGCTAAATCAGGCTGTTACGTTATATTCATAGAAATTAGCAATTGGGTCCCGAGTGATATTATTAATATTATTGATTTTTTTAGCATGCTAGCTGGATAAGATTTTCTTAGTTTGGCACACCAGCTGGAAAAGCTTCTTCATCACTGTCTTACGTGATGCGTTACTTCCGGCTTTTCAGTTTATGAGTCTATTATGATTTCAATATCATTGCTTGTGCTCTGTTGAAAGGTTATCAAGGTTGGTTTTATTTTTGTTTCTAGGTGCTGCTTCCTGTAATATTAAAACAACATTGCTAATAAAATAAAATACATTGTAATATCAACATGCTTAAAGACTGAGACTCAGAAATAAATGATTCATTTCGTTTGTGTCCAATCACTTAATAATATATGGCATCCCCGTCCCCTTATATATAAATAATGTCTGTAGAATAATGCGTTAAAAATTAAAACAGGAACACTGATGTCAAAAATACACAATAAATAAATAGGAATATATCAAAAACGAATAGAATTTATTTTTCTCAAAGGGCCTTGGCAGTAATTTAATCATATTTCATTATATAAATGGAACACACGTTTTTTGTATGGTTTTCATAATAGTTTGAGTTATCAGGCATTTTTTAAAAATAAAATTACGTTAAAGCGGAACACAAATACCTATTATTAATGATACCAAAACTCGAAGTGACAAAAGTATTATTTGTTTCTGAAATATAATAATGCCAGAAAATAAAGAGTCATTTATCTAAGCACTTATTGACGCTACAGCCCTCACCTGAGTAATTCTGCACCTCCCTAGCTTGGTGTTGATTTTGGAGTCTAGTGGCTGGTGTCACCGTGCCCTTCCCACACTGTTCGTTTTCAGTGACTCCGTCAACACAAGGGCTACGATGTTTCAGTTCCTTAGAAAACCGGTTCCCTTGCTTCTTTCCTTCCCTCTTACGACCGCTCTAATATATTGCTCGACACTTGCTCACCAAATGACCTTGAGGAATACCCCTGGTGTACCCAATGATGATTGGCCATAACTTAAGTCGGAAATCTTTCCCGTAGGTCGTGTAGCCGGCAGTATTATTTAACACAAGTGTCGCGTATGGGAAATGCGAAACCTGTTCGATTTTTTTTCAGCAGTACCTGACAGCAACGGACCCCAGCTAGTGTAACCTCGCTTGAACCCATATGTTATATGTTATATTATAACAGACAGTTATAATATATTAATTGGATCACAACGCCATCTATCGGTATCATTGGAAATATCGAATAATTGTCATATGTTATAAATATTTAGTGATAGTTAATTCTTTGAAGCAGTGTTACGTAAATAATACTCAAATGTTGAAATACTCTCATCTTTATTATTATTTTTTCCTTCACTAAACATATGAACTAACAATTAAAGCATTTCTTTCCACACTGGAGATGTTTGAAATAATTTTAACCAGGGTAATAAGGAATGAAGTTAGTATATTAGATCTGTCCATTCCTGGACAGTTTATTTGTTTTCTGGGATAAAAAAAAAATCTTGTCACTTTGGTATGAGATCGGTTAACTCACCTTTAAATGAAAAAACATATTACAAGAGGAACTGAACTCAAATTTTTCCAACCAAAGGACGTCATCGCTACCACCTGCGCTACTAATGTGGCAACGTAAGATTAGGAAATACTTAAGATGCACTGAACAAAGGGAACTACATTATTTTTGTATGTTGGTAATAGTAATAGCAGCAGCACTGATTACTGATTTTAACCCCGAATAGTCTTGTGGACTAAAATAAACGGAATTTATAACATCTGGCATCTGTTGGAGAGTACTGGGGAGGCAAGGCCGAGAACAGGACTGGGTTTCATATTTGGCATTTGATTAATTTCCCACTTGTTTTTATATGAATCCCTCTTAGAGGATTATTATTTCAATCATGTAAAAGGTCGTCCTCCCCCTCCACCAGAAAAGCAATTAGTAACATTAAACTTTATTTGAGCCTCGTAGCTCAGTCAGTATAGAGAAGTCCTTTGTTCGGAAAGACCTGGGTTCGATTCCCGTCAGATAAAGAATCTTTATCTGGTCTCTTTCGACTAAACGTGAGTTAGCTGGTGTCATACGGAAGTAGAGGGTTTTTCCCCCACCGAAATATCGGGTTTTTCGTCCCTCTAGAACAGGCAAACCGGCCACGTGAACACACATGGATTACAATCATGAATACGTTTCAGCCATATGCCAGTCCTGAGCCCGGATAAAATTGGGAGTTGGGGGAAGCAATGGTGAACTATCCTGTAATTCTCACGAGGAATACCTTGTGGGCAATGCCTACAAAGTCACCTACGGTCGGAAACGACTGAAAGGGAAAAAACAGTCAGTCAAACTTTATTTAAATTATATCTCACCTGCTTCTATTTTCATGTTGCTAATAATATACTGTATATATGGGCAAACCGATAAGTCTATCTCACTACGACTCAAAGAGCATCAACGTGATATCTCTTACAACAGAACCAGTGCAAGCGCCCTCTCCAGTCTTGCCCCTTTCTCTGCCAACTCTAATTTAGAAGAGCGTCAACACCAGATAGACTGAAATCTTACTATATATACACATATATATTTTTTGTTGACGTTGAAAGTGCTCTATTTATAAGGAACGAGAAGAATATTAGCTTGTGCTTACAGTTAATTCAGCACGATGCGGATCACTGGAACTTTTTACATTTATCGCATTTATCAGGTGGATCCTGTTAGTAGGATACTGAATAAATGAGCAGGAGTTAGCAACTTGAGATTTGGCTGCTTACTGGCGTAAATTAAAACAAAAATTGATGGCATAGTAATGGACTTTAATTCTGGTTGAGACATATTCGAGTTAAACAAGGGACTCGCTTTTTTCCCCAGAGAACAAGGAACAACAGTCAAAAATCAGCGCTGGAACAAACTTCAGTCATCATCATTGAAATTTCATATACGTACCATCGAATTAAGAAGTATCAAGCAAAAGACTTGGCAGCAGATGCTGAAGAAAATATTGAAGATAGAAAAAAATAGAACTCCATGATGAAAATGTAAGAAAACAAAGCAATGTGTAAAAGTAAGTAAACAAAAGTGGGGGGAAGAATATAGACGATAATTTTCAGGAAGGTAGTATTAAATTTTAATCCATATTTTATTTACTTTTAATGCTTAAAATATAAGTACATTAATTTATCACTGCTACCAAAAAAAAGTTCTTAATATAATTCCATTTCACTGAAGAAGCGGATGTGGTGGGGTCATGTGAAAAACAAGAAAATAAGCAAAAAAACGACATGCTTGAATCTCCTATAGAAATGACCACAATTCATGAGATTTTCACCATCTTCAAGGTTTTTTCTAAACAAGCAAAAACAGCATTTCATAGCGCTTATATCTGCAAGTTGACATGAGATGATCTTTCCAAAAAGTAAATATTGTTTTTGGCTTATAGATTTCTACCTAAAAAACTAGCATATAAGCTGATATATACAGAGCCAGTCAGAGTTATTCAACCACAGATATTTCAATAGAGTTTTATTAATATTAATCCCTCCTTTACCAGGATTTGCTTTGAAACCGTTACATATAGTTTTTTAAACCTAAAAAAAAAATAAAATTGTCTAAGAATAATTATCTCTGATTTTAAGATTTTAAGAGAATTTTAATAAATAAGAATATTAAAGTAGGTGTGAGAATTGGAACAGTTAAAGCAACAGTCTAGAGTATTGCAAGGTATGGAAATGAGTCATGGACACTCAGAAAGAGAGATATGGAAAGAATTAATGCATTGGAAATGTGGTGTTACAGAAGGATGGAAAAGATTAGCTATACAGAGAGAATATCAAATCAAGAAGTTTTAAGAAGAGTTGGGATGGAAAGAACACTTAAAAACATTATGCAAAGAAAGACCAGATTTGCAGGACATCTGACAATAACTATATTACAGCTCATCTGTTGCAACCCTCTAAAAAGAGAGTTGCAGCAGATGAGCCGACGACGACGACGACGATTTTAAGATGTCATTAATTTAAATGATTCTTATATACATATATATGTATGCATATGTATGTACACTGCTTAGCAAAAACTCAACGGACACCATAGTGTGAAGAACAAATATGATGTAGAACCACCTTTCGCTTCGATGATGCAGCAATCTTAAGGAGCATATTTCCCACAAGCGAACGAACGATTGCGATCAATGGCAATTTTGAACAATTCTGTAGGCATGTAATGAGAACCTGGACTGTTGACAAGGGCTAACGTCCCTTGAATCACTTCATCCCACAGATGTTCAGTACAGTTGAGATCAGGGCTCTGTAAAAGCCTGTCAGGTGTTCACAAACTACACAGTTAAAGTAGCAGCCTGATGACAAGGTGCATTGTCTTGCTAATAGAGACAATAGGCAGGTCCGTAGAAATACCATAAAGTAGGAAGCATTGTCCAGAATATTCAGATACTTGTCAGAGTTCAATGTTCGTGGCCATAAACAGAGGCCCGAGGCCAATAAGGAAAAACATGCCCATATGATCACACTGTCATCTCCGAATTTCATAGTTCTGGTTACGTACTCTGGTAAAAGACGTTCACCGGGCATCGCCACATCCACACTTGTGCAACGACTCGGTAGAGGATGTGGCGAGATTCGCCGCTTCATAACACAGCTTTTCAAGCTTCTGTGTCTCAAAGTACAAGCTCTTTGCACCAAAAAAGAAGACGCTGCATGTTGATTCGGATAATTTGAGACTTGCATATTGCCGCACTATGATGGAAACCCCTATTGTGAACCTCGGTTCTAAATGTTTTTGTGCAGATTCGTGTTCCAGTCGATCCCGGAACTCTGCATTTAAAGCGTCGGCCGAAAAATGGCGGTTTTACATATTATCCTTCGTAGCATCCTACGGTCACGTTTAGTGAATGTGATAGATTTACTGGTGGTAACACTTGCAGTGACCCCTCTGTAATTCCATGTCATTATGGTATCACTGATTATTGACCTGGGATGACTCAATTTGTTTGTTAACAATTTCCCCAACAAATGGGCCTTCAACATGGCATCCTATCACAACGCCCTTTCACACTCTGTCAGTTCCCTTCTCGCATCCATTTCACCCGGACACAGTCGCACTTACTTGGGAGCGTCATATTCCTTCAATTTATACCGGCTACAAACACATGACTTGTTACATGGTAACATGTTACATCTTGCCCATAATAACAATTGAATGTTTGTCTAGTTTTTACCTTATTGCTCAACTTCTTTTTAAACCTTATTATTTTTATTTTATTTTTATTTTTTGAAGAATTTTGGCTGCTTTCATTAATGATTGGCATCTGATTGATAAGAAAAATACCACTAGTTTAATAAGAGAAAGGAAATAGAGATTCATTCCCTCATGAAATCTTAAGTATACACATCACATGCACATTAACAGATTCCTTTCTTCTCTTTAATTATTTGCTCACATAATTGTCATATTGTAGATCTTGCGTGGAGGAGCACCTGATATAGGTATATATCATCTCATATCTCATATTCATCCTATTCCAACAAAAGTCTACCGCCAAATTTTCCATTTTAACCATTTTCCATCACCTCCATCATCTCCAAAATAATGGAGAATTTCATCAATTGTAATCTCCCCTTCTACTTAGAGGCTTACCAATTAATCAAGCGACCACCAGTACGGATTCCACCATTCAAATTCAACAGCTGACTTCGTAGCTTACATCACCCACAGGATTCGGAAAAACTTGTGCTGTCGCCTTTGACATTTCCAAAGCTTTCGACCGTGTTTCAAGTGGCTGGGAGACCATTCTTTGGTCTCCCAGCCACTCTCTGTACTGAGAGCAAGCATTCTCTCTGATAGTTCTCTGTGAGTCATGGTTGATGGCTCTTCCCTCCTCTTCAAACTTTACCATCGATGCTGGAGTGTCTCAAGACTCTGTCCCATCACCTACTCTCTTTCTCCTGTACATGTCCTATTTGCAAACCCCACTAATCTGTCCACAGCTTTGCAGCCGATAGTATTCTTCACTCATCGTAATCCTTTGACAAACCATGCATTATTATGATGTCCCCAGCTACAAGATCATCTACAATTAGTGCCTTAAACATTGTTCTCCATACTGTCCTTCGATAGAGGTTAGGACAATCTTGTCATGTGCAATGCCACCAAAAGCAAGGAGATCTGATGTGTAATAATTTGTGTGTTATTGAGGATATGGATAGGTGTGCTATCTTATATCTGGCATGGTAAGAGGTGATTTCCCCTATTTATCAATGCAAGATTTTAGGAAAAGAGTGATGACAGGAGGTCAGCTTTATCTTTAGGTGAAATGACAGTGGTGCCATGTGGATGAGAAAGATTTGGAAGTGAAGGAGAGCTGAAGTTCTGTCTAATCACTTTAGCTAGGGTCCAGAATTTTTAGCTGTTGGCCTTTATGAAATCAGATTTAGATCTGCTGATGACTGATTTGCATATGGTGCATACTTTAGTGTAAGCAGAGTATGAAGTTCTTGAAGTGAGCCACTTGCGGTAAGCTAAATTTTTTCTTCGAGTGCTTTGGTACACTTTCGAGTGAAACAGGGATTGGAAAGTGGATGAGGATTATACCTTTATATAAAGATGGTCTTCATGCCAGTGAGAGTAATTTCTATAACTCGTTCACAGCAGGTTTTAGGCTCAGATGAGCGGACACAATAGTTTGACCAAGAAAAGGAGGGCTAGAAATTCGGAGGTCATCCCAGTTGGCTCTTTTGTAACCAGAGGACGTGAGGTTGAGATTGGTTAGGGGAAGGGTGTATAGGTATTGAGGAGACGTATCAGGAGCTAGTGAGGAGAAGCACCAGATTGTGGTCAAGAGTTGTCGAGAGGAGAGGTAACCTCTACAGTGTATCTGGAAGGAGAACTGGTCAAAGAGAGATCCAGAGTATTCGGAAAGTGAAGCTGGTTATGAGGAATTCTTAAGGTAGATGTACAATTTCTGTTAGGTCCGCTTTGACTAAGTTCGACGAGAAGACTTCTGCCTCTAGTTCAACTTGGTCAATGATGTCGGAATAGGGGAACCAGTTGGAAGTTTGGACGTTGAGGTCGCTCAGGAAGATTACCTCACTAACTGGATAGTTGAATTGTAGATGGTCGAGTTTAATGAAGGAATATGGAGAGGTCAGAATGGTTATCATTGTTTGAAGACCGGTAAATTCAACAAATGAATGTTACTAAATGGGGAAAGAAAACCTTGAGTAAGGATTTTAAAGCAAAGCAAAGGATTTTAAATTGGCCATTCTCTGGCAGACGTGTCAGATTTCACAAATGCACAAGACACCTTTGTGGCGAAAAGAATCGTAAAGTGTTGGGCGCTGGAAGTGGATAGTGGGAGATATAGTTGCAATCGGGGTTTCTGCCAGATATTTGATGTCTGGTGTGGACGACTGCAAATGATGGCGAACGTCATGTTTGTGTTAATGCCATGGATATCAGTAAAGTGAATGTGAAAGTGAGGTTTTGGCTCGGTTTTTGTGTTGTGTCTGTTTGTGATGTGACTTTTTTGATGGAGCTGGTTTATGAAGGAAATTCATTTTTGTTGCAGCGTTATTGTCATTGTTTGTAGGCGCCTTCATATGTTTAAGTGTAATTAGCTGGGAAAATGTATTGGGGAAGTGTAATGAGGGAGACAAACTTTCGGGCATAATTATAGCATCTCAGACATGCTCAAAAGGATTATGGTTAAGAGACCTGGCTGGTCAGTCTGTACGTACGTACGACTGCTCTTCTTGAAGTATCTCTCTAACTCGCTGAGAGCGAGCATACAGACGAACATAAGAGTCCAGGACTTGTCTCGTTAACAATGATCGCTTTGTAGAGAGAACCAGGGGACAATTTTTTATTCCTCTAGTATCCTTGAAAGGGACATTTGTGGTGGAGGTAATGTTTCCTCATTTATGGCTACTGAAATATAACGTTTATGTTTGACTACCCCAAAATATGTTAAAATAACTCGCTAAACTAGACATCAGTAAAATTTTTACTTACAAATAAATAACATAAATATATATAACGACAACAAAAAGCACAGTAAAATGTTAATTTTTGGGGGTCGATCGTTGCTCAAGTATTTCGGCCTGCATGATCCCGTCCTCCTCAAAGCAAAGATAAATAGTACCGATTTTTAAAGGGTAAACATTAAATAGTAGTATGTAAACCATACGTGTATGTTTTTTCCTACAACGTTCTATATATTTCAAAATTGTTGATTTTTGACCACAAAGATTAATGAGAGTAAACTATTATTTAGATCGATTGGTAGAGCCTCTGCTACTAATGGCTCAGTTAAGTAAGTTTGAGCGCGGTTAGTAGTTGAAGGTGAAGAATCGTTCGATGCTGTTGGCACACTCTCCCTCGATGAGTTTTTGGACTCCCTGGGAGTGTCAAATATTAATAATAATAATAATAATAATAATAATAATAATAATAATAATAATAATATTGGTCAAGTGTAGGTGAACAACTATTTTAATTACCAACTAGTTTCGCCGGCTTATGCTGTCGGCTTCATCAGGGTACAATCAGGAAAGCAAAGAAAACGAAAATTACAAGATAAACGTTAACTGGCAATTCTATTTCAATAACAAAATAGTGCGCGTGAAACAATACGCATTTCGCGGATATATGATTTACTTCACATGGTGTATTCCGATAATTGGATTGAATTTCTTTATATAATAAGCTATGTAAAACACAATGAATTGATAAAAGACCCGACAAGTTTCGTGAGTCGTTTGACTTACATCTTCCGGGGAAAGAGGTAACTTAAAGTTAAAACACAAAGAAAAGAGAAATTATTAGTAATAGTTCATACTAAACAGTTGTGGTCGTCTGACTATTGATAAAATTAAAAATCAGAGTACAGATTCAAAGTAGTGATGATTTACTTGTTGAGATGCATTTTATAGTTTGCACTGAAGTTCATTTCTTGTGTGTTTATTGTTCTAATTAAAGTCTTCCATATGTCTGGTAGGATTAAACCTCGGTTCCTATTGAGGTTATTTGTGGAACGGGCAACTGTAGCAGCTTCTTTGAAGATTCTGGAATGGTAGTTTTCTTCTATATATGGCATAAGACTTTTATTCCATTCAGTAATGTGGTTGGTTGTAGAGAAGCGGGAAGAAAGGCCAGAAATATCTTGTCTGTTGTTTCTAACATAGCTGATGTGTTCCTTTTGTCTCACTTCGAAGCTTCCAGACGTCTGACTAATGTAACTTATACCACAGGAACAAGGGATGTTATAAACTCCTGCATGTTTGTAGAAAGGATTGGAATCTTTTGATGATCTTAGAAATTTCTGGATAGTTTCAACTGGTTTGAAGGTCACTCTAATATTGTGTGGTTTTAGGAGGTGAGTTATTTTCTTGGAGATGGTATTAACGTATGGAATAGTTATAGCAGATATATATTGGGTGTCATCACGTTGTCTTTGTGGTATATCAGAGAAGAGAATCTTGTTACGGCTACCATAGAAGACTTCTTAATAAAATTTTCTTCTCTGATATACCACAAAGACAACGTGATGACACCCAATATATATCTACTATAACTATTCCATAGGTTAGTACCATCTCCAAGAAAATAGCTCACCTCCTAAAACCACACAATATTAGAGTGACCTTCAAACCAGTTGAAACTATCCAGAAATTTCTAAGATCATCAAAAGATTCCAATCCTTTCTACAAACATGCAGGAGTTTATAACATCCCTTGTTCCTGTGGTATAAGTTACATTAGTCAGACATCTGGAAGCTTCGAAGTGAGACAAAAGGAACACATCAGCTATGTTAGAAATCACAGACAAGATATTTCTGGCCTTTCTTCCCGCTTCTCTACAACCAACCACATTATTGAATGGAATAAAAGTCTTATGCCATATATAGAAGAAAACTACCATTCCAGAATCTTCAAAGAAGCTGCTACAGTTGCCTGTTCCACAAATAACCTCAATAGGAACCGAGGTTTAATCCTACCAGACATATGGAAGACTTTAATTAGAACAATAAACACACAAGAAATGAACTTCAGTGCAAACTATAAAATGCATCTCAACAAGTAAATCATCATTACTTTGAATCTGTACTCTGATTTTTAATTTTATCAATAGTCAGACGACCACAACTGTTTAGTATGAACTATTACTAATAATTTCTCTTTTCTTTGTGTTTTAACTTTAAGTTACCTCTTTCCCCGGAAGATGTAAGTCAAACGACTCACGAAACTTGTCGGGTCTTTTATCAATTCATTGTGTTTTACATAGCTTATTATATAAAGAAATTCGATCCAATTATCGGAATACACCATGTGAAGTAAATCATATATCCGCGACACGCGTATTGTTTCACGCGCACTATTTTGTTATTGAAATAGAATTGCCAGTTAACGTTAAGCTTGTAATTTTCGTTTTTTTTGCTTTCCTGATCGTAACCTGATGAAGCAGACAGCATAAGCCGCCGAAACTAGTTGGTAATTAAAATACTTATTCACCTACACTTGACCAATATCTAAATAATAGTTCTATATATTTTCCCCTAACAGGCCATTCCACGGGGCCGCGTAGTATTCTCTACGCGGCCCCGTGGAATGGCCTGCGAGATCCCCTGATCTTTGAACACTCGACTTTTACTTGTGGGGCCAGTTAAAACTGTGGTGTATCAGGAAGAGATTAGAAACATGGATCATTTAAAAGAACGCATTCGAAATGCAATTACTTACATAACAACAGATATCATGGAACGCGTTCGCCATGAATGGGAGAGAAGACTTTGTGTGTATGTAGAAAGAGGTCGCCAACAAGTAGAGAATATTTTGTAAATAAAGGTACAGTTAGCTACAATTTCCCATTTTCCCTATGAATGGCGACTTTTAGGACACTCTGTAGATTCTTAGAAATATAATATAAATTACATAGGCATAGGGGATCTATATCTATCATTATTTAAGCTGAATGTTTGTAGAAACTATGAAAGTTTCGTAAGCTGACCTGAGAGCTTAAGAGAATACAATCGTCGGCATCCCCGAGTTACCGTAGCTTGCACTACTTAAAAGACATGAGCGCTTCCCAAGCGTCCATATATTCACATTTTATTAGTGCATTTGATAAAGGTGTGTCACTGGCCTGACAGCTGTTTCGAACTGGTTGGTTCTCTTCAGAGATCAAGCAGAAACCTGAAGAGAGCAAAAAAAAAAAAAAAACCTCGTTCAGTAATAAGGAAATCGAAATGTCAGAGAAAAAGGCAATATATGGACTCTTGAATAGCGCCTCATGTCTTTTAAGTCAACTTACGAAACTTTGGTTTCTACAAACATTCGGCTTTGAAATAATGATGGATCTATGTAATTTTACATCGCCGAACTGAAGCCTTTTGGTTCTTTCTTTTAGTAACATAATACAAATATTATATTCTCTGAAGGTCTTTTTCATGTATTTCAAATGTTTCTTGTTTGGCTGTTTACTAAAGGGGGTCCTCGATCGTTGTTGTTTAGTTCTTCTATCGTGCTTTTTTTTTTTTTTTTTTTTTTGTTAGAGGTTCGCCAAGATGTCCTAAAGGCGAGGTTGAACTATTCAGTAATACCCAACAGTTTTTGAACCTTCAGGCGCAGCGGGTGGTGTCGAGATTCTGTGGGTTCTCCAAAACCTATATAAAAATTAAGTTTTTATAAAAAAAATAACTTTCATTCTTTTTTAGTGATTATCTAAAACAGCTTATTTCAGTCTTATTTTCGAGTAATAAGGAGGAAAATTATTTTTTAATTATATTGAAAGCGTCCACGAGCTTAGCCTAGTGGTTGTGCGCTTCGCAACCATATGCCTGGGGAAGGAGTGTCCTAAGTTCGATTCCCGTCGGTGCTGAAGGCTGCCATAGCCAAGTTAGCCGGACGTAGACAGTAGGGTTTCTCCCCCAGTTTATCCTGGAGTTTTTCATCCCCCAAGCAGGCAAACCGGACCCGCGAACACACAGACTACAGCCATAGGATATAGTACGGCAACGGGAAACTACCATTCTAATAGTCATTTCCCTAGATGATGGCGTGTATATAGCTGCCATTAAACAGCCGAAAGGCTATAACCCCACAGCATCATTCTTTTTACAATGCTGTACTAATATTCATAGTAAAGTAATATTCATAGGAGGAAATTACCACAGGCAAAGCGGTTTTCTCCTTTGAATGACTTTTTTTTATACAATTCAATTCTTCTTCTTCTTCTTCTTCTTATTATTATTATTTTAAAATTTCCTTTAATCATTTTATAGATCTCTGCAAGTCAACTTTTAATGTGACTTGAACATTTGCAAGTATGAAGTGGAAAGGCAGGTCTGGTTGGCCGAGTGATTAGCGTATCCTCTCTCCGGCCAAGAGGTTGGAAAGAGGATACGCTAATTCGAGAAAGGATACGCAGTTCAAATCCGGGCACGGATGTTTGTGATTGTGTTACTTAATCTTTGGGGAAAAGGGATTCTGCGAGCGACCCTACCATTTCTATCAGAGGGCTTCACTACAAAAACCTTATGAGTTATCTGAGTTACCCTACGGCGTCTAGTGATGTCAAACGTGAATAACTCACTGACTAAAGTAAGTGGAAAGTCCTTGCTATTTGACTCTCTCTCTCTCTCTCTCTCCCCATTTTTTGTTACAGTGTTCAAAATTCCTTCTCCAGAATCTCACAAGTGTCATAATTAAAAAATAAATAAAATGTTTATTTAAAAGTTTCTTTGCTTCGTACATCAAGAAAAAAAATCATTTTCTTTTCTTCAGAGAAAGAAAAGAATGGAGAAATTAAGTTTTCCTTTAAGATTTCCAAAAAATTAGTTTCTCTTTTCAAAAATTCAGCTATTATAATAATACCAGGGCGGCCATATTTTGAAATCATAATATAAATCCGTACTTCTATTCTGTTCGTATTCAGATTTTCGAGTGTTTATTACGACGTACAAAGATTTTTTAAAGTTTTTTTTTTTAATCAGAAAATCAAACTTTTCTTAAGAAATGATCCACAAATAAATCGAAATTATTTGTGGAAGTACGACATCCTCTAAACCTCACCTTAACAAAATAACATTATTCACTTATTGAGGTTACTTCCAATTGATTTATCTTTTATGTGAATTTCACCTACAAAGTTTGGAAACCTTCAGCACATTTAGTAACCCGTGTAAGCTAGGGATTAGTTTATCCAGAACTCTGCTCTTGTAACCAGACATGAAATGCTTTTCAGGGGCCACCTCAGGCTTCAAATAAGCATGATGGCAGTACACTTATACCTGGCAATGAAAATCATTTACCACTTAAAGATTTTCACATATGTTCGTACCCCTACCGGGATTCAAAAACGTATAGTCAGAGGATTTCATTTTGTGCTTTGTGATATACTTCTCTCATTTTATAGACGAATATAAAATGAAAGAAGAAACTGTAAACTACTTTTCATCATAACCATAAACCTTGTTAAGCCATTCGTCCTATGATTATAAGAGTTTTTATGTCTCTATTGAACAATGTGACCATTTCATGCAGACATCGGTGGATAAGTGATTTTACATGTTGATTGTAAAAGTTTTACTTGCAAGATCTTTCTTTAAGTCTAAACACACATACCGGTCACTTAATTAGAAACCTTTATGTAAATGCATGTAGACGTCACTTACGCAGCATATATGCCAAATACGTGGTTTTTGCGTGTTTTAGGCAACTAGTTAAGAATGCTGGTGATCAGTAATCTTCTTTGTTTTTCCCATGATAATGGGAAAAACAAAAGATCTTTCGGTGTTCGATGAAGGCTTATTGTGGGTGTCTGTCTACTGGAGCCAAGATTTTGAAAACAGCAAAACTGACTGGTTTCTCAAACGGTGAGATATCCTGGGTGGTTAATCATTATAAAAATAACCCAAATTGCTTGACTAAGAAGCTTCACTAAGGTCCTAAGACAGTCCGTCAGGAACGAGATCGCCTCCTGAGGAGGCTTGTACGAACAAACAGAACTTCTTGTATGCAGGAATTGATCGAAGCATTTAATGAAGGCTGTTCCCGATCCATATCTCACCGAACTATGCGCAGTGAATTGAAGAGGATCGGAATTGAAGTTTTTCACACGTGAGAATTTTTCACGAAAAGTATGCTACTAAGTATAACTTTCTTTGAATTTTCTCTTGAAAATTCACTTGATTATGTCTTTAATTTCAAAATGTTTGGCACGAAGATAACGTTTGAACTTGCTGACTCTCGATAATATGTGAAGCCATATCAGGCCATCAATACCAGTCACTAAATATGTAAAACTGAAACTTTAAATATGTTTCATCGTGTTTATGTATTTATTTATTTTCCTTTTTTTTTTTTTTTTTGCTAGATAACAACACTTATGGCTTTTCAACTTTTTCTCTCGCTCTATAAAAAAGAAAAGAAAAACTTCGTTACTGCCTTATTTTTTCTCTAAGATAGAATATTTAACCTAACTAAAATACACGCCCAATAATGTTCGGTTAAATTTACCAGTAGAAGGAAAGGTATTAAAAAAACTCAGACCGATATAATATAAGAGTATTATCTTAATGCTCTTATACTATATCGAAATTCAATTACCTTTAAATACAATTGCATTTACAATTGTATTTCAAGCATCACTTGAAATACAATTGTAAATGCAATTACCATCTACCATCTTTACGATCTACTTTACCGCTTACAATTAGTTCCCCGGCTTCCTTTCTGATAATTAACCACTTAGAGTAGTCTACGGTTCTGTACGTTCCTGTAAATAAATAACTTTCTTTCAAATTCTGTCCGTAGCTATGTTGATGAGAACACACACCCTGCTTCCCCTGCTTCATTTGACAAATCCTCAAACCCATAATCTGCATAATCTTTAGAAACTTCAAATCTCCGTAACAAATGCTTTAAACTATTTTATCCTTGTTATCTTTCGCTGGAGAAAGTATAATCTTGTGATCTTCAATGCTACAAAGACACAGCCCTTGTCTGATCTCTTACTAGAAAGACCTCGTTTCTCTTTCTCATACTCTCTCTCTCTCTCTCTCTCTCTCTCTCTCCAATACCCAGATCTCCAACCAGGATCAGATTTTCCTCTAGCCTCTCCTGGCATAAACGCATCTCAGCTTCTTCAGCTGCCTACAAGAAACTTGGTATACTTTTTTCCACTCAAGACACTACTTCCCATCTATACAGCTGCTGACACTATAAATCCAAATCCACCTATTCTTGGATTAATGCTATCCAGAAGAGGGTAATCCGATTAACTGACCATCCCATTCTCACAGACTCACTTCTCTCTCTCTCTCTCTCTCTCTCTCTCTCTCTCTCTCTCTCTCTCTCTCTCTCTCTCTCTACCTAACAGATGTCATGTTTCTGCTTTATTGGTTCCTCCGATCTAGCTACCATCATTCTTACTCCTTCACTTTCTTCCAAAACAGAAAAACAAGAGCAGCTGCTGGGTTAATGTTCACTTACTATTTAGCTTCAAACTTACACAACTGATTTCTCTTCTTCTTTTTCATTTCATCCCTTTTTAGTCTTTGGATTGAACTTCTTAAATATCTTCTCCAAATACCAAACCAGTCATTAAATTCCTTCTTTTCTTATTCTCGTGTTCACACGGGGTACTGATGCGCTATAAGCCTTGAAACCTTTCGATAACTCAAGATAAAATGTAAGTGATATGAATGGCAGCCATTTTTTCATTTCTTTCAACGAAAATATTAAGTAGATTGCAATTGGGAAGTGAAATATTTAGCTACAACTTACTTCACTTCATAAAAATAAAAACAAATAAAAAACTATTGACTAATGTAAATATCAGTATATAATTTAACTTCATCAAGCACAAACTCAAAATATTCGAAATGCTCTTCCCATAATTTGGGAACTTCTGAACAATCAACATGATGGTAGTTTCAGAGTTGGAGCATAACGAACGATAAAATTCATGTCACAGTGTTTCCTAGATGCCTGACTTCTTGAACGTATTTAGAACGCCCAGAATGTCTGAAAAGAGAAGAAATCATACAGTAATATTGCTATAGCCAAAATGGTGTGTGTGTGTGTGTGTGTGTGTGTGTGTGTGTGTGTGTGTGTGTGTGTGTGTGTGTGTGTGTGTGTGTGTGTGTGTGTGTGTGTGTGTGTGTGTGTGTGTGTGTCGCACAAATTTAATTTATTATGAATATTCGTTCCTTTCTTTCCAGTTTATATTTTGATTAGAGTGCTCTGGTTGATAGGAAAACAGAAAGGAATAAACATTCCTTGGAGCCACTTATTTTATTCAATTATTGTTTATTTATACAACTGTCTAGTTAGCGAAAAGAAAACAAGTGAGACACATTATCTTTCTTCTAAACTTTATTACATTTCTCACACATAAAGGAAACAGTGACTGCTCGGATTACAAGCCTGTAGGTATGTTGCATGACAGCATCAGAGAGGGAGAGGGAGAGAAAGAGAGGGAGAGAAAGAGAGAGAGAGAGAGAGAGAAGGGGGAACAGAGAGAGAGAGAGAGAGGAAGTGGAAGGGAAATATCGTGGTGAGGCAGCAGAGGGTGGGGAGGGATATGAAAACGAATCTAGACTTGCCAAGCACTGTTGGGGAAAAACAAACATAAAAGACATAAACAAAATGTTAAAAGTATCCAAGTACACAGAAGGAACCAATGGAATGAGGGAAAGTCATGGGCCGAACACGACAAAGACTTTAACGAAGTGTTCGACACTTGAGTACAAATCAGTAAGGAAGATGTTTGCCAGCATACACATTATAAATGTTTATTGCCTCGAGGTCGGATATCAAGAAATGAACTGATATGTTTCACTGAGTATGAATAATATACACGAGCCTGCACCTTTCATTAACAACAACAACAATAATCATCATAATAAACACAAATAGAGACAAAATTAAGAATTTTATAAATAAAAAAAATCACCAGTTTTTATGTTATTTGGGATTTACAATAATTTCTTTATTCATGTTAACTCATTGCAAGAAATTAAATAACAAAAAATATATATTGAAATGAACAATATTCATTAAAAAAATCCAGTTGTGATATTGACATGTGTAGGCAACACTAAAAAGTAAGTACAGTTAAAATGCTTAACAATCTTTGTATATAATAATAAGGCAACGACAGTTAAAATTGACAAAATAATGGACTTAACTGAAAAAAAAAAGATTTGAATAAGTACACATCTGAAATGTAAAAATCGGAAAAAACATTTTATGATTGTTGGAAAATACACATCTTCATTGTAAATAATTTACAAGTTTCTCATTAAAACAAGTATTAGAAATGGCACCTAATCGATACTATCACACGATATAAAGCCTATGTACAAATTATCATCTAACAATTACCTTTCAATGGAATTAAAAGCTGATTTTACAAAAGGAAGTTTAATTGATAAAAAAAAAAAGAAAAATAGTTCTTCAGTTTTGGCTCTTAATCTTAACCAAGTTTCCTTTTATAATTACTTAAAGATAATAACATCTTAAAATTAAGTAGATGATTACCGAATCAAATGAGGAAGGAATGCTATTAGCAGGGTGGGATTGGTTATGGCACAGTATGAACTCTCTGGCAGAAAAAAAAAATCTCAATTTCAACAATACAGTAACAAAAATATGACATTAATAGTATTCTGTAGTCCAACGTTTACCATTTTTATCAACTACATCTATTAGCAAAAGAAAATGCCAACGTGCTAAAATAAATGGGAATAAGGTTCAGAAATATGTACACAGTCAATGCATACTTCTGTGGTAAGATAGGATCTCTAGGATCCCAGCCACATTATATAGTGCAAGAATGTCAACTACGGCAACATACACAGTGAGGAAACAATGTTTTTCTAAACACGCCTATACAAAGATATTGCTTTTTTTACTGTGCTCAGTTGTATAATTACTTTCCACAGTGGGAAGCGGCAAATTGCCCAGAGCTTAAAGAAGTTCGAGGGTGGGGTGGGGGAACCTCCATTCGCCCTGCCGAGTCTGAATTCGAGAGGAAAGAGAAGACAGATAGAATGATAGAGAGAGACAGAATAGATAGATAGATAGATAGATAGATAGATAGATAGATAGATAGATAGATAGATAGATAGATAGATAGATAGATAGATAGAGATGAACCGTTTTACAAAAATAGGATACCTGCTCCAGCGTCTGTCTCGTGTACTACGAAGCGTGAAACTGAGCTCGCGAGCAGCTGTACAAACGCTGCATTGTTGTGAAAGTACTCTGTAATGACTCTAAAATAGCTTGCTGTTGTGGACAATGAGATTTACCTACAATACCAATTCTAAACTATCAGGTAAAATGGTTATCATGGCCCTATGGGTAGAGAGAGAGACTCCGATTTAAAATGAATACTTTTTTATTTTATTCTTTTTTTTTTATTGGATACTTGTAATAAAGTTCGGCCTGATAATTAGAAATAACATGAGACATTCTTTGGAAGTAAAGATAAAATAAAAAAAAAAAAGTGAATAAAAAGACAGATCCTTCTTGAAATCATATCGATAAAAGGCATTCATAACCTTTCGTGCTGAAAGGAGTGAGACGTTCGTTAACATTATTAATTACTCCAAAATGTAATTAACATCAATAATTCAAAAGTGTTGCGAAAAGATGTCGCGCCACACACGGTGGGAAATTAACAAAAGTGGCCGATTGGAGGCGCTAATTAATGGCAGCACGTGATTACGTTATGAGTCTTGCAGACATGAAGGGGGGGAGGGGAATCATGATCTAAATAACATCTGTACAAGAACGCTGATCGACACAGCGACATGAGCATTGATATTCAGGACACAATGTTCCGTAGTTTGCACTTTTCGAAAATAATCGATACCAACATTACAGGCACTGTTGACGAGATTATAGCGTCGGGAACTTAACTGTCTTGCACAGGTTGTTTGCATGTGGAAGATAACCCTAACATGGAAAATGGCTTACTTTTCTTCCTCTGTATCTGCTGCGCATGACAAAATATACAAGGACTGTATCAGGATCAACATTTTCATTCTTACTCTGTTGTTTTTGTGAGTGTATGCGTCAATGTGTGTGTCGAATGGTTTTGTGTGTCTGTGTGTGTTTTGAAAGGACGCAAATTCTCCGTTTATTTTCATGGAGATATAATTTTCCAAGTCAATTTATGGATCAGTGAATTTAAATTTAGACTTGAGTTATTTCGTTTTACTGATCCGTTCTGGGCTCCTTGTAAGAAAATATCCAATTATCAAAAGAGAAAAACAAAAGGAAGAAAGAAAGAAAAAAAAAAGGAAAACTAAAAGAAAAAAGTTATTGTTAAAAATGACACCTCTTGGGCTTGAACCTTTTAAATAAGTTGATGATAAATGTGCCATCGCTCTTTTTAACTAGCTAAATTGTCGCTTTCAAACTATTTAATTTTTTTTTATTAATTCGTTTTCTTCTAGACCATATTTTATTGCTATAATTGTGGTTCACAGTTCGTTAGATAATATTCATTTACTTTACTTATGGATTTCTACAAACGGGTACTAAACATGAACTTTTTGATTTGATACTTGAATCGTCATTCAATATAATAATAATAATAATAATAATAATAATAATAATAAAACGGAAAAAATTTAAATAATAAAAAACAACAAGTTTAAATCATTAAAATAAAGTATAATTAGCGTAAATAAATAAATAAAATAAATACATTATTATGAAAAAAAGTAATTACAAAGACTAAAGTTCAGTATATAATTCTTATAGATGAAATGGTACTTGCGTGCAGGAAAGAGAGAGAGAGAGAGAGAAAATCAATGTTTAATGTGCTATATATATATATATATATATGGTAGTCTGATATACTAATAACTATGTTTCTTTATTTCTTTGAAATCCAAATATTTTTATTCCTGAATTATTATTTTTTCTCTCTACATTTATTCGATCATTCTCTCTCTCTCTCTCCTTCCTTTCTGCTTAATTTGCATGTTACATCGTCATTCTGGCTTATAACCATCGAACAAACATCTGAACACTGAATAAGACTGAGGAGAAAGCTTTAATGCCATTTCCATTGTTTTCATATTCACTTTTATAACAAAGCATCCGAACCTACTATTTACTTATTTATTATTCTTCCCTTTTGATCATTTATGATCGCACATCATCCAAACAACAGGTCTGTTTTTTCTCTTCTAACACGTCTCTATGAGTAAAGATGTCCTATCTCGAAATTGCTATGATTTTGTTTCTTTTTTTGTCTTTTGACTTTCCATGTTTTCTGCTTCATTATCATGCAGTAGCTCGCTTACTGAACCTCTGCAGAGAGGGGAGGGAAGGAAACTACATACACAGATCCATTAACCAATGTAGATTCATTATAGATAATTAACTTCGTTTTTGCGTTATTATAAAAGTCAAATAAAGTAAAAATATATTATGTTGTTTATCAGAACCAGGGGAAGGATTTTGCAAACAAAACAGTAAGGGTGATTTATTCGTTTTATTCTTAAAGCTTCTTCAATTACTGTATTTTTGTAACATAAAATTATGTTCTTATAAATAATAATATGATATTTTATAGCCTTTTTTATTCCGTAATATCCTTAATGTTATTATTAAAGTTTATGTCTGTAAGAATTACTTCTAGTGTGTGATTATTCTTGAAAATGGTGTTATGAGTATTTCCACATAAATACTTACGACTTTAGTTTATCACTGAATTATGAAATACGTCTAAACGTTTATACATGTCTAGGGGAATGAATTTAACACACTGGTTTTGCTTTTAATTAAAGTGTGTAAGACATTAGAAACAATACAACACAGAGCAGAGGTCATCAATTGTGTTTGTTTACTGATCGACTCGAAATGTGTTTGAGCTGAGTGACAATCTGAATTGAAATCTGGAAGGTGGTATTAAAATAAAATCCATTTATGAGAAATAGTAAAGTAACTTTTAAAAAAGAGTTATTAAAATCATTCTTTCAATAAAAAGCGAAATACATGTAGATCAAAAAAAAAAAAGAAAGAAAGAAAGAAAGAAAGAAAATAATGAAACGTATCTCAAGCCAAATGGCCTTTATGAAAAATAATGGAATTGATCAGTCGAGATAAGTTTGACAACCTCTGTATAATAGGATTTTGTTACATGATTATTATGCTGCTTATTCTTTCAGTTACAAGGTTTGGCATATACTATCTTAAATAAAATGCAAGCAAACTTTTTGAATCATCAGTTAAAACACTGATTAAACTATAGAACTATAAACTGAAAGCAATATACTTAGAGAATATATTTGAGCATATAAAAATTGATCATATATTGAAAACAAAAACAAACAAATAAATAAATAAACACATCTTTACTGTATAAAATATAAAATATTTACAACATAAATAAATATAGAGTTTATTTAACTTACTAGATGATTAAGAAATTATACTGGATATGCTGGAAGATTTCGATTTTGTTTTCAAATGATGAAATTCATTTCAAAGAAAACTCTGAGACTGGATGTTAAAATTTAATTCAGTATGAATTTTATGCACATGAAATGTGATTTGAATCATTGTTAATGTTATGAGATTAGAGACACATTCATATAGTTAAAAACACCCACTTCTAAATAAAAACAAAATTCAGTTATTGATTTTTTACAATGATACTCAGCCTGTAGAATCCCCACTGCTAGAGTGTAAACCTTTCCTTAATGCGATCTACTCTCCTACTTATTAATATGGCAACTTTGGTACAGTACTATGAGTTCTTTTTCGTTTTCTATCTTCTAAGAGCCACGATGTTTTGTTAAATATCTATCTGAACGATTTTCACATTCAATAATATAATATTCGAGTGTTTTCTATTTCCATATGAGGATTTAAATAAGTAAGTAATTCTGTTAACTTAGTCTGTTAATTCTGTTAACATTTGAACAAGTAAAACTCTTACTTAAGAAAGCAAAAACTAATATTCAGCTTATTCTTAGGGGAAAAAATCATATGTATTTTGAACTTAATTTATTATTGCATGATTTACTTTTTTTTTTTCAGCTTACCAGAAAAAATGAGATAATATTTCTCCAAAAAATAAAAATAAAGTTTTAAGTAGTTAGGGCATAATGTCTTCATCAGCAAAATCAAAATGAGGTCGTCACTGTCCATAAGCAAATATCTATATTGAACCGCAAATGAAATAGCCTTTTGATATTTAACATGTAATAAAAATGTATTTTCATCTTTTAACAAACCGTTCTGTTGATAACGGTGCTTATCTTAGCCGTTAATTACATCGGAAACCTTAAGTAAATGAAAGATCATTAAAGTTCAGCGAACTATTTGCCATCTCAATTCTGCATGACATTA
This sequence comes from Typopeltis vanoorti, assembly GCF_054136105.1. NCBI lineage: Eukaryota > Metazoa > Arthropoda > Arachnida > Uropygi > Thelyphonidae > Typopeltis > Typopeltis vanoorti. The sequence continues at coordinate 143,312,086 of NC_143551.1, forward strand.
AATGTTTCAATTGTAGTAATTTGTTCAATTCTGGCAGTCATTTTCAGCTTATTACGCTAATTTCAATAAAAACTTACAAAGAGATGTAATTATGGCCGATAAAGCTCATTCTGATGGCATCTAGGCATAATTAGACACGTGCCAACAGTATTGGCTTCAGAGAACATAAATTGTAGGCTCGAGGAACAGATGATCTTACTGCGTCGTTGTCTGGCGGCACTCAATGAGCGTGCTTTGGCCCAGATGGCTGGCATACAGCTGTTTTATATGACTAAACAATTAAACAGATCATATTATATTTATACATCACGCAAGACTAAAAACATCATATTGTAATAAAAAAAATAGTAAAAAAATGTGTGTGTGAATGTTGAATGTAGGGGGACTGAATAAATCGAAAATAAGTTAAGAAAAGTAGACATATTATTATTCCCTTCTGAAAAGTCAGTCTCCATAATCATTTAGAGTTATTATGCTTTAAAATATGGCATTCTGTTAATCAGTTAATCATTCTATTATGCAACAGTTCTGCAGATTACAGGGAAGGTAGTAATAATACCAATATTTATGCTATCACAAATGATCCGTTTCAATATATAATCTGAAATAAACTTTTCTAGCGCCCTCTTTTTTATTTCTGCAAAATCAATTAAGACTTTGCAGAAATAAAAAAGAGGGCACTAGAAAAGTTTGCTAAACTTCTGATGAGGTTTAGCAAACATTCACAATTAATCGAACAAAAAATAAATGATTATTTCTGTATAAACAAAAAAACAACAACAACTTGAGGATCAATACCTGACTTCTTCCAGCGTATCCTTTTAATTTCTTGATGGAATGTTAAATGACTAGAATGTTGAACCTTACTTAAGGAACTATTCAAGAAATAAATAACGTAGTTATGTAGGCAATTCTATAAATAATAATAAATTAATAAATATTTCCATTTTATTTATTATGGCAAATTTTGTCACAATTAGAGTGAAGGTTCTAACTATGGGTATAATTAGAAAGACAGATAGTACAAAAACCTTTTTAAAAAGAGCCAGTTTGGAGGTTCATCCTCTTTTTTTTCTATACACGTTTTCATGCTTACAATGCTCGCTGAAGTAAATAAAGCATATTTACATTTTTTTTCATATTTACCGATTTCTCATTTTACAACATCAACTGATATAAGATGGTACAGGAAATTTTAAAAGATCTAAGAAACTCGACCCATGGTATATTCCGTATAGCACTATAAATAATGCTTGCTTTAAAAATAAAGGCTTGATTTCGTTATGAATTTTCAGTTTTTGTCATAAAAATGTGCCTTAAAAATGAACATTTTTCTTGCTTAGGTAGGGTGTAGAATTCTTTTCAAAAAGACTGTAGTAGTGCAAAGACCACAGTTTAGATTTAACAAATGATGATGAAGTCGTTGATTTGTTGTGTTGAGATCTTCTTATTGAACTAAGTTGGAGTCTTTTGTTTCACTCTAGCAACCCCTGTCTATATCTTCAGAGCTTTTTATTTGTATAGACTTTGAAGTATGTGACTTTCTCAAGAATATTTTACCATCTTTGATCCATAAAAATTGATACTTTTTTCTGTTTTTTTCTTTTCTTGCTTGGCTCCAAAGATTCTTATTGAATTGATGCTAATAATAATAATAATAATAATAATAATAATAATAATAATAATAATTCGAGAACTTCTTGAAAAAATGGCCTAAAAGTTCCTAGTCAGCTAATCAGCAACTAGAATTTACTTGTAACGCCCTTTTCTTACGGTGATATGATAGTCCAGCCTATCAGAAACATTGTCCTCAATATACATAGGCACCTATAATAATAATAAATATTTTAAGACTATTTTTTTTCTTTTTTTTGCAAGAACTTAAACACTGCTAACTTTAAAGTAGTTGATATTAATATGAGTTTCCATTGTGTACTCGTAGCTATAGCAAACTTGCCTCAGAACTATATGGAGAGAGTGAGAAATAAGATCAAATAAGAACACATCTGAAAGGAAACTAATTATTGTCCTTTAAATGGTGAAACTAGCAAAATAACTGCCTTACCAAAAATATTACATTCAAAACTTTAAAGTTTTGAAAGACAAATATTAATGATCATGATGCAATTCATTCACTTATACCGTTGATAAATTAGAATGTATTATTAGATTTTGTGATCAAAGAACGAAGTAACACATCTCCAAAAATGTAAGAAAAATATTTTTGTCATTTTGCTTAAAGAAACGATATCGCAATGCGCTTTGTGTTATTGGAAGTCCTATTGTAGAATAGGACTGCAGTTTGCAGTGAAACCATAAACAGGAAATTGTATTTCGAATTACTAACAGAATTTTTAGACAAGCAGAATTCAATGAAATATTCAGAAAGAATAAAGATGCATTGGAGATAAAAAAAAATTAACATTCAGTATTCATAACAAAGAAAATTATGAAATGAGTAATACAATTGAGGGAAACTTCTTAAAATATTATAGTCCCTTTTAATGAATCTGTTTATTATTATTATTATTATTATTATTATTATTATTATTATTATTATTATTATTATTATTATTATTATTATTATTATTATTATTATTATTAAACAGCATAATGTCATTCTGTAGCCAAAAGACTCGTCCAGAGAATTATACCTAATTAGCACGTCAATTTTAAGATGTTAAGTGTTCTCAACACCTCATCAAGCATTTAACTCCCTTGGTAAGCATTATGCTAAAATAAATATTAGTGTAAGATTTTATGAAATAACAAAACATAGGATTAGAAATCCTATGTGATATTATTAGAAGTATGAATTAATAAAATAATCGTTGCATCATGTTGAATTAATTCTGCCTAATATACATTGGTAAGTGAAGCTCGAATTTACAAAATCAAAAATAAAAGTTATTTACGAAATCATAGCATAATGGAATTCATAATGTCATGGTAACAACAACAACAACCTTCCAAATAACCCAAATGTAATGTTATTTGGCAAACGTTCTATGTATACTGGCTAATAAGAAATTGTGTTTTGAATCATCGGATGAATCTGTAAAATTGACTCAGAAAAACCAAGTTTGATTTTAGTGTTTTGTTATGTTTTTGCTAACACATCAGTGACGTACGGCACTAGTTAAGGCAATTCATAACCAAAAATAGTGCTTTATCTTCCTAGACAATGTTTAATCATACCACACTATTCTACCCTAATACACTGGGGGAAAATATTTTTTTCTGGACTTTAAAAGTCCACAGTTAGTATAGTTCTTCTTCTTCTTCTACTACAGATTTTCTGTCTAAATATGTATTTATATAATATCGAGGATTTTCTAAAATGCACACACATACACATACATATTCTATATAAAAATAAGGTAATATACGAATAAATAAATAAATCGAAAGATAATTTAGTTGATTTTTCTAAATGAAATATTTGGAAACTCCAAACTGACTTTTTTTAAATTAACGATTTTTTGCTATTATCGTCTGACAAATTATAAATAATTATAACACAGTAAAATATAAGATTAACATTTCATATATTTATAAACGACATAAATAAATATATTAATAAATAATTATCTACATATCTATAATTACATTTGTATTATTCCGGTTTGCAATTTCGATGTCTGATAAATAAATATATTGTATATATTTTACAAATTATATTTTAAATAAAGGGAATCTCACAGGTTTGGTAAAATCTACGACCGCTTACTTGTAATATATATTTTTTTCTAAACATCACATTACAAAGATGCTCTATCTTGCCACCTAGCGGTATACATTTAGACGTTGTTCTTTTTTTTTTCTTTTTTTACTTTTTTTTTTTTTACAGGAACGGAAACAAGCCAGATAAGCCTAGGCGTTACTGTACACATTTATAGCTTTCTCAAGTTATCTATCTGGTCGTGTTTCCTTTAGGAATGTTGCAGCAGTATATAGAACTTTGAGCCGTAAGTTATTTCATTGTCAGACCGCCTCTCCTAATATGACATCAACCTACGAGCATGCTAAGCCTAATCATTATTTGCCAGTCCTATTTTTGCCTAGAACTAAGCATTATTCTTTGCTGTCATTATACCCGCTGATGCAGCAAGGGAAAAAAACAAGTTTTGTCTTACGTGGAATAATGCAATTGTATTGAATATAAAACACGCGCTGTGAAGGAACTTTTTGGCATGTCCTTTCAAAAAAAGAGATTTATTCATAGAACAATGTGCATTTATTCACTTTGAGTGAAACCTGGGAAACTTTTAAGCTTTTTAAATAGGGGTACGATACTTTTAAAGTTTTTCTTTGTTTTTTTCCCTGCTTTTTTTTTTTTAACTCATGATCAGGCTTAGCAGCGAGGATTACCTCGTTTCACAAGTACATGAATAATTATTCTAAATAGGCTTAAAGACTAGATTGTGCATGGACTGGTGACTTCTCCTGGTGTTACAGCGAACTATCTTCACCCATCCTTCTTTAGTCCTGTATGTGCTTTCACTTCGGCAGGTAGCGCTGCTTTTTGAAGGAGGGGATTGGTTATGACGTGGTTACAGCCACAACTGTTGCAACAGGTGTTACTGTGGTTGTGAGGATGGGTGTCGGTGTAGGGGTGGGAGTAGTGGAGGTGGAAAGAGAGCTGTTGGCGATTGTTGCACTGCTTGAGCTGGTTGTCTTGCATTTGTCCTCATCTTGCCATTTGTCCTGGGAACGCCTCCTGGCGTTCATAAAGAAGTTACCCACAGTGCTTAGCTCGAGCCCTAACTGCTGTGAAATGGTGATCTGCATCTCCTTGGAGGGCCGTTTGGTTTCCTTAAAAATAGCTTGTAGGGTACGCCGTTGGAGGTCTGTAAACACAAGACGAGGCTTTTTGGGGGCATTGGGATGCTTCTGCTGCTGTTGTTGTTCTTCTTTCCGTTTGCAAGCTGAAAAATAAAGAAATGTGAATAAGCATTTTATGGGTGGGAGTTTAATTCATCTTATAATAGAATTAAATTTTTAGATATTTTTGAAGTTACTTCGTTCCATTATGCAAATTTCTTAAATACATAGTAATCATTAGGAAAAGTAGAAAATCATGGCATACAGCTATAGGTTTTCCAGTTTTTGTTTTCTTTTTTTTTTAGTAGAATAACTTTTAACAGAAAGTCTCATCCCTCTAAACTGCATTATTTTCTTAATAATAATAGATCGTATTACATGAAGAAAGTAGTTGTAATCACAATCCTGAGCTATTTTCTCTTCCTAAATGTGCCCATGCCAAGTATTTTTATGTGGCTTGTAAGAGAACAACTCTACGACTTTCATGAACGTACATCACAAATTTTATTCAGTATAATGAGAACGCCTTTGTAAAGTACATATTGAACCAGAATTGAGTGCTAAAGGTATCAATGTGAAGCTGAAATAGGATACAGAATTACTATGAAGTATCTTCATCGATTACATGAAACTTGACGTTAGTTTAGTTAAATAAATAAAAATGCACAAGTGTGTAAGAAGGAATAGTACGAAAGCTCATTGCTCAGTGTATAAATTCGCCCTGCTTTTATGTCTCAAGGACAGGTGCCTTTTTACCAAAATCTGTAATTTCTGGAAATATCCTTCAACTGATATTTTAAAAGTCGATCCCTGATAATTTAAAATCTGTTTATTTTAGTTCATTTTGTTGTCATTATTATTATTATTATTATTATTATTATTATTATTATTATTATTATTATTATTATTATTATTATTATTATTATTATTGTTGTTGTTGTTGTTGTTGTTGTTGTTGTTGTTGTTGTTGTTGTTATTACTTGAAGTTGAATGCAAAGAAAAATGTTTGAAATGAAAAATATAATAATAATTTTCTATAGTAGATTTAAGTTAAAGTTTTATGCATAAATATTCAAGTAGGAAACACGTCCCATATACATAGATTTTATTTCCCTTTTTTTTTTCATTTAATACGAAGTTGAAGTAGGATGAAATATTATTCTGAAACATATTCATTCATCACTTCAAAGTTCAGTTTAGCTAAATAACTAAATAAAAAATAAAATAAACCATTTAATTAGGTTAAATTACATTTCTAGGGTTTATTTATTTATTTGAAACAGGTGCATTAAAAATGTTAAGTATATATAATCAAAATAATTTAGATATAATTTTTATGTACATCTTTCCGCAAATTATTTTTGAGTGCATATACATTAACATTTTCATGAATCTGTTTCACATAAATAAATAAATAAGCATGGGAAATATAATTCAAGCCGGATCAAAGTTTTTTTTTTTAGTGTTTAAAGAAATTAACAAGAAATTAGTCATTATTATTTTTTAGTTTGCAGTCAGGCACAGTTCATTTTATTGTACATACCATGGCAACACAAAGATGTAAAAGAGTTCAATATATGAAAGTGATTCCTAACAGTGTTGTAATAATTCACACAGTCTTACTTCTTTTCGTATTCGTATATTCAGACTTTAAACAAGCTGAATGAAGACTATCAACATAGTTAAGTTATAGCGATTTTGTTGTGTTTCTTAATATGTAAGGAGCCATCTTTATTCGTATTCGAGTGAAAGAAAAGTATACATAACATAGTCTGCTCCATCTACTAAGATCGACTCTCATCTTTTCCATTCTCCCTTCTTTATCTTTCTTACTCATTTCATTAGCGGCGCACGAAACCCCTTCTTAGAAAAGTAAAGTCTTGAATAATAAATATGTAGATGTATGCGTAATTATGCACAAGGTTCTTCTACGTTATAGTTAAAACAGCGAGAAACAGATAAGTGGGAGCGGAGACAGCAATATTTCTACCACCAGGAAGGTATTAAGGCCGTTGTTAAGAGAGCACATTTCCCAGAGAGGCGACTTATTGTGTCATTTAGGAAGAAATGTTGTGTATGCACAAGTTCCCAATGAATTATCTCTCTCTCTCTCTCTCTCTCTCTCTCTCTCTCTCTCTCTCTCTCTATTGCACATACACACACACAGAGCAGAGAGAGTTCTCTGGTTATAAGAACTGTTATTTTCTCCCTTTAATGAGAAATGTTTTTGAGAAGATGAAAGATACTTAAAGAAATCTTATGAAGTAGAAAAGTGTTTATCAAAGTGTACATTTATTAAATAGGATGCAGGATGCAGGCTACTTTTTAAAAAATTTTACAGCGATTTTAAAATGCAGGTTTTCAAGAATTTGTATGTGTGAATATAAAAATGACGCGAGTCAGAGGAGTGAAAAAACCGAAGATGAAGTGAAGGTATTAGTTGTTGCCTCCACAAGAAGCCTTGGTGTTCAGGTGCTGCTTACTTCACATTATGCAAACTTAAAAGTATTTGTATGGCCAAAATTTAGTTTCTGGAAGCGATAAACCAGCAGTATGTCATGAAAGGTTTTTGAGACATTCTGGATGTTGGTATTTTATTGCTTGAATTTCCTGTTATGTGAAAATAATAATGTAATTATTGAATTTTTAGAGATGCTGAAGCGGGAGATAGAGAAGAGGAAATAAGGAAGTTTGGAATAAGGATGGAGGGTTGAAGTTTAAGGATCATAGTGGTGATAGCAGCACAAAAAAGTGCGTCTAGTGAAAAAAATATTGACAAGTAGCTGTAGGAGATAGCTCCGGTGTATAATGCATTTTTTATTAGCCCAAATATGGGCTGTTATGCTCAGATTTGGAAAGAATACAGAGGCGGGTAACAAACATCGGATCTCCGAAATATCGGTTATGAATATAAGTATAGGGCAGGCAGAAGTCTAAACCTGAAAATTATAATCAAGACGTCGAGTAAATGAGCGAAGAAATTTTTTTTTTTAAATTAATACACTGAGAGTGCGAAATAAATGGAATGCGTTGTCGAATAAGACGGTTTGCGCGCAGTGCACATATGGTGAATTTATTTAAGGCAAGGAATAACGGATGTGTCTGTTAGATTACTTTTCTGTAGTGTTTTTTTTCCTGCGATGATTCTTTGATTCCAAGAGGGATTTATAATAATAATAATTGAACACACTGGGTTGCCAAATGGATAGCTTATCCTTCTGATCAAATAGCCTGTGAGTTTGAATCTCGTCGTGAACATGATTGTTTGTAACTGATTTAGATAAGCGATGAATTTCATGATTCACCTAGTGTGAGACTACCATCTTGTTTATTAGAAGGCTTAAAGTGATTTGAAAACTTCCGTGCTTGGTCTCTAGAGCATGGTTCCCGAATTATTTAAAAATGCATATAAAACCTAAGAAATAAAATTAAATAAAAATGTGTACGTCATTTCCTTCAGCTTGCGATGTACATTTGTATCAACAGTAAGTTCAGAATTCATAGGAATTTCCGGTTAGCCTAAACCATATTTAGACTGAAAGACTAGAACATACCATTGCATTCCATCAAAAATAAAACCTAGAGTTCTGTTGAGTTGGTGACTCTTATATGAGTCAACGTGCACTCGCCGTATACTTTGAAGCCAGAAAAGCTGCTATACTATGGATATTAACTTGAATCAAATGACATACCAGTTCCAGTATGTTATTTGATTAAAGTATTGAACCATTAAACTTCTTCAATGGCTGTGGCCTATTCATCTCGCCAAACTAGAACTTTCTCTACACACTCGGGAAAAGCCAATCACATATCCCTAAATAAAATCTGCTATTGTAATAGGAAAACAGGCTTCAACAGATCGTTGCCCATTGAATCCTTTGAGCGAAGACAGTTCATTAATTGAATACGTATCTGATTTCATATTTTCTATATGAAACAGTGATAATACCATCTTCAATCCTTTCTCCATAACAGCAAAACTGTAATAATCCGTTGCCATCAAAGGGGCGATGGTGAGTTATGGGTTTCTAACAAACGCTCCCTTTCTCCTTTAATCTTCCAATTGCATTGAATAAATACATGCCCTTCCTCTTTCATTTATATACCAATCATAGAACGAAAAGCAGTTTGTCCACTTAGCAAATTTCCTTCCCCTCACACTTCCCCCATAACTGCCTGAACTCTCCTTTCCCAAAACATTTTCATATATATTTTTCAACATATTCCTATTCCTTTCTTCTTCCCCAAATTAAGCTTCATTATGTTTATGTCCTCCGGTACTTCAGTTTTGTCAATCCGTAGAAGGAGCCACTAAATTATTTACTATCCCCATGTTACTGTCCTTTGATTAATTTGCTGTGTCCAACCACTCTGAAAAGATTGAGACTTCCATCCTACAAACTCTGAGGTTTTATCCGTTGCATTTAATTTTTAATTGAAAAGCAACAACCCTTTACTTAGTCCCATTCTCGACTGCAGTACATTTTTTGCCATTTATAGAACTCTTGTTTTCTTTGAGAGAAACAGTGGAAACAATGCCAATTTTTATTTTCTTCTTTTTTTCTTTCTTTTTTCAGAATATGATGATTTAAAATGAGGTTAAAAATAAACTAACTTTAAGTATCACTTAAACTAGTGCTCCGGTTAATCACTGTTGATAAGAAAGCGAACTCTTGTTGTTAAAAAAAAAGCACTAAAAACTGCATAAAATTAAAATTTAATAGCAAAACAGAAAACAGCTAATAAAGATATTTATAACTGAGTGAACCAAACAACAAAATATTCTGAAGAATAAACATTGGTGTGTGTGTGTGTGTGTGTGTGTGTGTGTGTGTGTGTGTGTGTGTGTGTGTGTGTGTGTGTGTGTGTGTGTGTGTGTGTGTGTGTGTGTGTGTGTGTGTGTGCGCGCGCGCGCGCGTGCGTGTTTATTAAAATTAATTCTGGAAATGGAAAATTTAACTGTTTTGTGGCAAACTTCATTCACGAATGATTGAAATCGGTAATACTGTAGGTCTGTGGATTCAAGAAAAGGCAAGGTAGTAGTGGTATCATTCCAATTCTAGTTACCAATCACTGACTTATTATATCAGTAGAAGGAACCACCAAATTACCCCTCACCACAATATTACCATCTTTTGACGTTAATTTGCTGTGATTTATCATTAGAACTGGGTACAGAAAGTAGCGTATATTTTAAATATCTGAAAGAGAACAATGGAACTGTAATCATATTTAATAATTTTGGTCAGTCCTATGAACTGCTTCTGCAGTTCTTCACCACACACACAGATATACACAGGGAAAGGGGGAGGGAGGGAGAGAGAGAGAGAGAGAGAGAGAGAGAGAGAGAGAGAGAGAGAGAGAGAGAGAGAGAGAAATAATTAGAAATTATCATGATACATTTTTCATACTTATATCTCTACGAAATAGAAAATTGTACTTCGTGAACATTTTTTGAGGATACTTTTTTATATCATTCCCTTACAGAAGCAGTTGCAGAACCAATAGCAGATTAGCGGCTTGTGTTTTGGGCAGGATTTTGCGAGAAGGAACCTATTGGTATTCATTTTCGAACAGTTGAAGGTTGTCGTCCTTGGAGAATATTTAGAAGGATCTTTTATTCTCTCTTGGAGGATGTTTCAGAGAATAAAGAGCTATGGGAACTTATTTTTGAAAAACTTTCTCTTTAAATACCATATTCTGTCACCAACATTATTTAAAGCCTCAAAGAAAAGTCCTGACGAAACCTAATTTAATTCTTGACAAGAGAGGACAGTGAAATAGTCGCTCGTCTCTCTTGAACTGGTCATTTTAATCTCATAATCACAACTTCTTGCTTGACTATCCTACTCTCATAAAACGCAACACTATTTCGTGAAGCATAATTGCGTGCCTGTTAAAAGTATAACTCTTTGCATCTTTTATCATAGTATATATTTCCTTCTTAATATATTTAAGAAAGAAAGGCCATATTCTCCCAAGAAACCTTCATATGGATAACCAATACTACTAGAATAGCCGGAGATTTATTATTATATATAGTTGAAAGAATATGTTTAAAGGAAACATATTCTTTAAACTGTGGTTGGGTGTATCTATTAAAACGTTGATTCATCGAAATTATGATTTTCCCAAGCGTTTCCATTAATCCCTTAACTTAGTTACAAACTACAGAACCATATACAGTTAACCAAAAACAAATAATTTAAATTTTCCTGACGCTTTTGAAATAAAATGATTTTTGTGGCAGAAAATCTAAAGATGCTTCATAAGAATACGATAGTACAGTTTCAGGTCTAGCCGTCGAATTATCTTCATGTACAATCAATGTCTCAGGTAGTTTAAGAACTGGCAAAGTATCATCATCTCCTGAATGATATATTTAGACATTTTATATTACATTTAGATTTTGCAGAAAATTTGAAGATGCTTGCCGAAACATAAGTGGTAGTCATTTGAATGGTCTCTAGGGTCCTCCATAGCAATGGGACAGCAAAGAGTGCTGATGAATGGATCTGACCTTTTAACTGCTGATCTTTCATGACCTTTCAGAATACAGCTAGTATGTGTTCGTGATTGAAGGAGTGAATGTTAGTTTCGCATTTTCGCCACACACATATAGGTTAACGAGTCTGCACTATGCATACACTTACCAGATATCGTGAACTATAATTTCAGACAGCGATAAAAAATCACGAAGTTTACCCTTTGTACAATAGCACATGAGTTACTACATCAAAATTCACTCCATAAAGTCACATCAAACGCACGATACTAGTTAGGTAAAAGCAAATGCTAAATCACATGGGGACAAAACTAGATTTTGGGGTCAGAGTGGTAGTTGTGCATTTTCCGGTTCCCACTCTTTGTGGTAATGTGATCGCGGTATATTAAGGACGATGAACACCAATAGTTGCATATAAACGTGTCATATGATGTGGTGACGTAATCCCATCAGATCTTTCGAGAATGTCGAATTTGAATTGACTCATTGTAATTCAACATTGCCTACTTCTGTCTAGTAAAAACGTTTTTTATGTAGTGTCGGATTAGTATACGAATACCATTTTTGTATTCAATGCATGCAATTTATATAAAAGTCACCTTTTGCATAAAGGCAAATTTGATTTTTCTGTGATTACTTTAAAAGTCGTAGAAACTTGTTACTAATAATGGGAATTAAATTTTTGTTTCTATTATTATTATTATTTTACAAGAAAGGTGGATTGGATTGTTTTGTTTTGAATATACGGCGGAAGCAACTATGGATAGTGGTGTATTACTTCCTTTCATTGCTGGTGTTTTTTCTGGAGGATTTGCCAGTTTTGTGGTATGAAAAACTCAGGATTCCGGGTCGGGAAGAAAACATCTTTTATCTTCATATGAAACTGGCTAACGCACCTTTTGTTGAGAAGCCCTTATGAAGGTCATTTACAAGATATTTACGACCAGAGAGCATAGCTCTTACCGACTGAGCTACGGAGGACTCAATTACATGTGTGCAGTAATATCGATAACTTTAAATTCGAAATTTTCTTCATAATGTTCTTATTTCAGGGACTTATTATAATGGTCGAAATTTCAGTGTCTTAGATATCTAGAATTTTCTACATTTTATTATCGAGCATTATAACATGTTTGTTAGAAAAGCTGAACTTCGTTCAGCTCCTCTAACAAACTTTACTCTTGCGCTTGAAAAAATAATCAACCGTATTATGTTCAGTCAACATTGATGTAATTATTGATCGTTTACAAGTCAACAAGTTTGATAACTAATTAAGTCCTTTAGCTGTACAAATTAAAAATTCATCTTCGTTGTGGAATTTGGTTCTGTGTGTGTTTGTGTTTGGGTGCTGGGCAGGATAGGAATACGTGAGTATTTTATACGCAGGGAATTTAAGGAATATCTTTTCAAAACTTCACTGTTTTGTACAATTTTTAACGCACCGCATTGAATCAATGTTTTTAATTCAATGCATAGAAATTAAAATTAATGATGCATATTTCTAGAAGGAGCCTGTGTAGCTCGGTGGATGTGGCGTTTGCCACCCACCGCGCTTGGCCGCACGAAGGAAGACTTGGTTTCGAGTCTAGTCGGCGACTAGAGGAAATTTTTCTAAGCCTTTTTTCGACCGGTTCCCGAGTTAGTCGATCTCTGGCACGGGCAAGCAGGTTTTTTCTCCCGGAAACTCGGGTTTTTCGTCCTGTAAACGCAAGAAAATCGACCGTAGAACCCACATTATTTCAGACATTAAATATATTGTGTTAGGGTAAGGGACCACGAGATGGCGGCACATTTGAGCCGTCTCTCTTCACTGAGTACCGCTTAATTAGTGATAGCCTTGGGCCATCTATCTCTGATTGGTACCAGTGGAGATTGAACTGCCCACTCAGTCTCCAAAAGTTAGATAGGGCTAAATGGCCTCGCCTACTCCCCGTATACGGGGAATAAAAAGGCGTTAGCTGATTTTTTTTTTTTTATTTCTAGAAGATGTGATTGTTTAGGTGATTGTGGTTTTCGCAACATTGTTTAAAAATTTTCGATTACTGAATTGCAAAACTTCTCAAAGATTGTGTAAAAAGTGCGTATAGCATCCAAATGTCTCAATTTATTTCAATTTGGCATTCTATGACCATCTAAAACAATTAATTAATTAATTATTAATAATAGTAATTGTTAGCATCTCCATATAGTTCCAAGACGCATTTCCTTAGGACACTTCCTCATTTCATTTCCCTTCCATTCAATAATTTTTTTGGCTTATTAATTATGTGTCTTCTCTGCTGGTTTGTCTATTTTGCGAGAAAAAGAATCCAACTTTCCTGGAGAAAAAATCCTGCTACCTCCAAGTCGGTGTGAGACTAACTAAATCACCTTCAATTGAAAAAGCTCCTGAGGTCTTTAATCTCGTCAGGACATCATTGAATTCAGATCTCTTCCAACTAAAAAGCGCGTGTGGCATGTTCCAGTTATACAGGTAATTTTTAATACTCAGTTGGCCAATTACTCCATAATCGATCTATTATATTCAACAGTTTTTCTTTGAAAACTGTTTAAAGATTAAAAAAAAAACATTCACATGACAAACAACATGGATTTTGTTCCACTGATTACACACCCGTATATCTCACCTTTTGAGAAACTAGTCAGTTCGTGTGTTTACAAAATCGTGGCTCCAGTCAGAAGGGTACCCACAATAAGCCCTTTATCGAACTCCAAAGGATCTTTTGTTTTCCCGATTGTTATCACGACTATTGACGATTACTGACCACCAGCATTCTTAAATAGTCGCCCAGAACATGTGGTGGCGCAATTGACCAAGTATTTTGCATGCACACTGTGCAAGCGACGTTTACGTACATCTACATAAAGGTTTCTAATGCAGTGGCCGCTATGTTTAGTGCTTTAATACTTTGTAGTATGTTGATTGCTGTCATACAGGAGAAAGGTAGACCCCACATAAAACTCTCATTAGACCACCTGTGATCTTAGGAGCTTGACCAAAACGATATATTATACATTTTAATAAATAACTTTATTAATATTAAATACTTATCAATTATTAATCATTAATATTACTATACTACTAATTAAAGATATTTGTTCAAAATAATAAGTAAATGCAGACAAACCAATAACGAACTATACCTTATATACGATATTCCGTCTCTCATCTGGAGAATCAAAGATTGTCATCCTGGATGATTTGGTAATGTCAAGGGAATGAATAAGAGCAGAGTAGTGAACGAAAAATACACTGAAAAAATGCATGGGACCATACTACGATATCTTCTTAGAGAAGGTGAAAAGACAGCATTGTTATAGACTTGGAAGAAAAAGGAGCAGGATAGGATAGAGTAAACATAGTAGTGCTGTTTGCAGAAAAGGCTCGTAGAAGTTTACATATAAAGAATACATATAAAAACAAATGGTATATAACCATACTCTAATTAAACTCCGAATTTGAGCTCACAGGGCAACCACATTCAAAATTTTCAGGTCACACCACGACGATATACTTTTTTTTTTTTTTTCGTTCAGCCACGTGTTTAATCAGTGGGCCTGATTGGCGGAGTGGTTATCTGATCGCCAATCAACAGGCTACGGGTTCGAATACCGCATTAAGCATTAGGTAGTAAATGAATTTCATCGGCAGATGCGAGATCACTTGGGGGGGTTTTGGAATGTTCAAGGAGGCCTTAAGTCTAGAGGAGGATTTTCGGATTAGGTATCAAGGATTGAACAAGAATAGAATTTCTTGGCTTAGTTAATTTAATTTATATCCAAGTGAAAAATCTTTCAACAACCACAAGTAGTTCTGCTTACTGTGGGATGAAAACCCACATCGTGTTGGTCGAAGAGCGGCTCCACTACCCACTCCTCCAAACTGCTGGCTGGTAAATGAAGTTGAATCCACTTTTTCTTGGATTGTGATATCCCCCTGCTCTTGTGGTTGTATGATGTCCAGTACCGAAGTAACGATAAAACGATAAATTAAAAGTGACTACGCAAAGATTTTCATTATCATCATCGGATTCCTGATATATACCCTCAGGCGGTTTACAGGATATTATGATCGTACAACATGAAAGGGTTACATCGTTATTAATAGAAGAAAATTGTCAGCAAGAAGTTATAATGATGTAATAATGTAAGAATGATGATGCATAGATTTTCTCATATTAAATTGAGCTGGTATCACTTTGTCAATACTGGTAATCAAAGTATATTTTTTGGAAACCAAATTTATATTAAAATTTTTCCAACCGAAACATTTTCATATAAATGGATACCAAGAGATAACTAGACTTTTTGCATATCTTTTGAAGTTCACGTTACAAAGTGTTTATCTCTTGACCCATTTGAAAGGTATGCAGAACACCGACAAGAATACACGAAAAACTTTTTTGCTGTAAATTCGAAAACATTAAAAAAGATGTTTAACTAAAAAAAAAAAAATTCTTTAAATTCTAGGCCGATCTTACTGTCACTGGTGCTTGCACAAAGAAACAAAAACCCATCAAGAAAAAAAAAAATGTTTAAAACACGCACTTGACGGCAGAGCCATCTGTCACTAGCGCCGGAGAAATCTACAACAATTCACCCACAAATGTATTCACGTATTTCTTTGAACAGACTCTTTCCATGCCGGTCTGTGATTGATGGCGCAGCTCTGGAGCGTGTATAATTGATAACGGCCCCAGTAATCTCGAAACGTGCGCATTCTCTGATTTCAGTGTAAAAACTATAAAGTACATCAGGCTTAAAATTAATATTACTCTGCTTTCTGGAGACTTTTGTTAAAAGAAAGCTGGATAAATTATTTAGAGGTAACCTTCGGTGACAGCACTGAGCTAAATATTGCTTGTTGTCAGGAAGGAAGATCATGTAAAAGCAGTAAAACGAGTCTGGAGGTACATGATGACAAAAAGCATTTATTCTGTAGGTATTTTATGTATCTTCAATTAACTTATCAGATCTTTGCTCGTATTTTTCCTCTTCTTATTCTCGATATGAAATCCTAAAGTGGCGATGAAACCGAAACGACCTATTACTTTAGAAGTAAAGGATAAAATATAGCTAAAACTAGAAATTTTAGAGTGAAGTTTCTAACACACATAATTTTTCTTAGAAAAGGAAAGAGTAAAGGTGTGTGTGTGTGTGTGTGTGTGTGTGGTACCGATTTATCATTGCCTCCTCGAAGTTGACAGTTTTACAGTTTTATTTTAAACTACTTACGTAAATCAAATTAAAGATATAGTTGAATAAAATGTACTTGAAAAGTAAAAACAGAATCCATGCATGTCACTTTATGTTTGACCGATTCAATTGTTGGAGACTGAAAGGATTTTTTTTATGTAAAAAAGTTTGGTACAATATGGCATGTAACGAAATTAGAAACTAAACAAAGTGCTTCTTCAAGTCACTCTAAAACTTCAGTAAGCAAGACAGAGGTTTCATTGCTCCGAGATAAACCCACAGCCTGTTGGTTGGAGAGTGAAGATGATATTCTTTTCGACCAATCGACCTGCAATATGAAAAGTTAATTGAAATACTTTTTCATAAGAGAATCCTCTGTATATCACTGATACGCATGCACTTGTGTTGTTATTTGGGATTATGGTCAAAGCAACTGAAGTTATGAGGTCAGTATATTACAGCTCTTAACTGAGTGTGTCCTTCTGGCCAACCTGTCTGTTTGTGCAGGATGGAAAATTCTAGTTTCCTGGAGGAAAAACTCTTCCAACCCTTCCATCTCCTTATCAAGGTAGATAACTCTCCCTCAGTGGAAAAGCCCCTATAAAAGTTGTTTCATCGAAGATGAGATTCAAATCCCGTAGGCTCGTGCATGTATGGTACGTGTTGTTAGTAAAACAAAGGAATCCAAATAGATACGTTTATGTTTAGCAGTTTAGTATTTGATGAGAACTTTTATTATGAAAACTTAAACGACTGCTTAATAATATCCAGTAATCATGCTCATTTTATTAAGAACGACATCATAATATGTAAGTTTAAAATAAATAAAAAAACTAAAAAATTAGGAAGTTGGCCTGTGAACCTTGATATAATCGCTGCTTTGGTTAGATCATCGTGCTGCTGATACTCGATATACTGATTCATGGTTGAGACTGAAAATGTTATACTTGAACTCCTGTTGTATATTGTTTTTATGTTTATATCAAAATCCACCTCTGCGATCTTTCTTTTGAGAAGGATCAAAATTTTATCTCTTCCGAGAGTTACCTTGAAATATCCACCCAAACACCAAAATCATTCTTGTCTTGTTTTTCTCAACAAATCTCTCATATATTAGCAAATTATCCAGAAAGAGAAAGACTTAGCAAGTTATTGCTAAGGATTTTTTTTTTCAAAAATAATCTATGTTATTAATTACTTAAGCTGATTCACATCTAATTCTTCCCATTCATTCTCCCACTGCGCTCCGAAGTTAACATGCATGAGTAGGCCCTGCGTTTCTGAAAATTTAGAGCCCTGTATACAGTTAGTCTGCCAAAACCTTTACCTGTTTCATGACTCATTGCAGGAAGTAACTTTTCGGAATCAACTTTACCTGACTGGAAAATCCACCAAATTCCATGTATAAAATGCATTTGTTCTCAGACCTATTTGTCTTTTTTTTTACCCAGGGAAATAAGCCCTGCTATCACTGTATAATATCGGTTATCTCTTAGCTTCACTTGAAGAAGAAAAAAAAAACGATCCTATAAATATGTTTCACTTTATACAAGCTTCAATCCTCTTTTCCAGTCAAAGAGCGCACATCCTTCAGACTGTAATTTTCCCATCTTTACCAATCATTTCGTCTAAGAAATTATGAATAAAAAAGATTTGCATCGTGAATTTTGAATAAAAGCATTTGTAGAATAAATATTTTCTATTAAAAAAATAATTTGGAGTATTACCAATACATTACGAAAACGATATCATTAATGAAATGCATCATAACGATATCATTATTATGTATTGCATTATCGTTAATAACTCCGCAGCGTTCCCTAAAGATATCTTTGACATCTATGATGCCACAGATGTCTCTTCGGGAATAAGTCTTTAAATAATGAACCAGTTCACAATTTATTATTTCACTTAGAACTGTATATGCATTAATTACATTTATTGACTATGCAGCGAAATAATTATCCATTGAATTAATTAAAATTACTCAGAGATATTAATAACAGTGGGAATTATAAAATTCTTTGTCTGTATACATAATCACAAGAAAACCTGAAGTCTTCTGAAATTTATAAAATGAAGCACATTAAAACGTTTCTCTTCCCAATTTATAGTATTATATTGATTGATCCAGATATTAGCCATATTACTAGCACGGTATGGTATAAATAGTCTACATAAATAGTCATCTGTATGCATTATGTCTCTGCCTCCCCTTATGTACCCGGAAAATGTTTGTCTGGTGTTTAATGAAAGTGCTCCGCGAAGAAGAAGCAATGCCTTAACAAGAGAATGGGCTCTGAGAGTCAACCTCTTCGGCAAACAACGCTTGGGTACTTGAAGAAGAAAGAAGCAAACAGTGGTGCGGGGTATTTTAGCAGCAACACGCTGGCCAACACAGCGATGAGAACTCACACACCTGGGAGGAGCTAATCGCGTGACGCGTCTCCACAATGAAGATAATGCAGTCGCTTGGCAGTGCCACGAGAAACTGATGTACTGGTTTGTTCATAGTGATGTCACATCGTGGTCTGTCAGGATATGTATGTGTGTGTGTGTGTGTGTGTGTGTGTGTGGATGAGCGTATGGTTGTGTTCTTTCTCTCTTTTCTTGAATTGACATTAACAAAACAGGGGCTTTCTTTTCTTTCGGTTGTAATGTTGTTTTCTTTTCTTTTCTTCCAAATAGGGTTTGATGTTTGAGGGTAATTTAGAATACATTTTTTATTATCTTTTGTTACACTGTTGCTAAATTTCTGAGAAAGTGGTTAGTCCTACTTCATCTTCGATTCTGTATCCGTTCCATAAAATATTTTAAAAAAAATATATTTCAAATGTAATTAATGCAAAAGCACTTCATTTAAATTTTTTCCAAAGATTAAAAAATCAACTCGACTACTTCATTTAAAAGTACAGATCGATTCTAAATTATTCTTTTATCTTCTTGTTTGCATGTAAAAACAAGGTTAAGAGATTGATTAATGTTTGAGATAAAAATATAATAAAAACGACCAAATAAGTTTATAATTTCAGTGTCTAAATTTGATTGCGTTCAGTCATGCTAGTTTTAGTTTTCATTTGATACTTCAGAATATCATCATGATTATCATTATTTTATATTATAATTATAAAATAGCACACAGTCAATAAAAAAAGGACAAGTTGAGAGTTTAAGCTGTTGAGCTCTAACATTTTAAGGTTTTAAATATTTTTGGCTTCTCCCGTAAATTAATATTAATTTCAAAGTTTTGTGAAATAGCTATAACAGAAACTATACTGAGTACCTATGGCAGGTTTCACAAGTGAAGACTATTATTTTTTCAACTCAGTGCTATTCAGAGGACTGGTAGGTCTTCCCATTCCTATTATTTCCTCATGTAGCCCCATAGCTTCGACTCATAAACTGTTTTGACCAGTTTACTGCCCATATCTGAAGTTTTGCTTATCGTACCGAATCAGTTTTATTGTGCATATTATGAAATGGCTACTGTTTTGTTGTTGTTATTATTATTATTAGGCCGACAGCTCGGCAACGAATATCCCTTTTTTTGTAATATATCAACGGAATTCGAATATTATCCCTTAGTAAGCATTGATGATTCAGTAACGTATAAGTTTGGTACCTACAAACCGTAAAAATTTTAAATAAATAAATAAACAAAACCGATTAAGAGTAATGTCCGATACGATATGAAACAAAGATGCTATTCGACAAACTTGTAAAAGTTGAAAGAGATAGATTTAGTATACAACAGAAAACATCAGTAATACATTGAAGAGCGATATTTATTTTTTACTCCACAGTAGCAAATTTTCATGCAAACACTTCAAGCCTTTAGTAAGCAAATTGTGATGTTATATCGGGCGCTGAACTTCATCTTCCACCTAAAGACATCCAGGACATTCACATCTATAACGACGGAAGGATTCGAACACGAAACCTGCTTGGAAAGAGGGAATATGCTATCTATTCAGCCAACAAGACTGACAAATTATTAGCCAATATGATGTATCATCATAACGTGTTTGATTAATCATAATAAAGACGTGGGTGAGATAACCCACGTTATCTCAGATTTTTATGAAAACCAGATTTTTGGCAATCCAGATTTTTATGAAAAACGTTAACATTATAAAATTGTTTTACTACATTTAGGAAATGTTTATCAAATAAAAAGTATCTTATCATTTTGATTTGTCATCCA
This sequence comes from Typopeltis vanoorti, assembly GCF_054136105.1. Classification (NCBI taxonomy): domain Eukaryota; kingdom Metazoa; phylum Arthropoda; class Arachnida; order Uropygi; family Thelyphonidae; genus Typopeltis; species Typopeltis vanoorti. The sequence goes on from NC_143551.1 coordinate 143,332,815, forward strand.
TGCATATAGATTAGTGACAAATAAATAATCTAAATCATCCCCCCCCCAGATAGTTCCAATAAGTAAACAACTAATTTTTCCCTTCTTATTCTATTCCTATCCCTTTCTAAAATTTAGCACGACCTGCGAATACTTTTATATTCAGAAGCTTATCATTAATAAAATAAAAAAATACTTCTCTTTGTTATTAATAAAGGAAGGAACCTAATGGTTTCATAAAGAAATTGAAAAGCAAAAAAATTTCAACTTAGTTTTTGGTTTTAACTTGTGGGCTTTACAGAATACTTCTGTAAAGCCGTATTTGGATTTAATGTCGACAGCAAATGCTTAATTGCTAGGAAAAGGCCTAACAAATGAAAACATGAGCCTTGTGGGATTCCACACAGTCACAGAGGATTCGTGTTTGAACAGAAGGTTTGATATATCTCCTCATTTCCCATTTTCCCTTTTGCGTTAGGCTTAATTATCGTCACGGACAAGTAACTTTACTCTTTTGAAACCTAATTAATTCTCTGATCGAGTGGTCAATCCTTTCTGAATAGTGTATTATTTCGGTCTATTGCGTGTGTTCCAATGGGCGGGTGAGGGATACAAACTGGATTTCCTGGAGGGAAAACCTCCCACTTCCACGTGAGACCAGCTAGCTCATTTTCAGTTGAAAAGCCCTCATGAAGGTTCTGGTCCTAGACGGAATCGAACTCAGATCTTTCCAACTATAGGATATCGTCGAAACTGAATGAGCTACTGAGGCTTGTTTCGATATTTAAATGATAAAAAAGCGCCGAAGCTTTTTTTTTTCAATTTGAAACTAGTAGCATTTAACATAAAGACCACTGGGTTCTGTAAAACCGATGTCGTTATCAGACAGTCAAGGAAACTCGTGTTTAAACGCACCCTTAGATTAATTGCATTTCAGCTAATAGATTTCGTCTTAAATTCACTCAAATCTCCTAAATATTTTAGCGCTGATTTTTGATAATTTCTTCATTATGCCCTCATACGTATGACAAGTTTCCTTTTTGGTTTTATGCCACCGCGAATGTATTATTGTGTGTTAATTGCATGTGATTTAGAGATTTTTTTTTTCTGTTTGTCACGAGAAAAAAAAATCAGAATTTCCGCGAGGAAAAATCCTGTTATTTTAGTATGAAACAGACCAATCCACATTCAGTTGAAAATTCCTTATAAAGATGAATTTTTTATACTATAAAGTGATTCAAATTCAGGTTTTTTTATGCAAAGAACATGTGATTTTGACATGTTCTTTGCATCGAAAAGGAAACTCTCATAACCAGTTCTGTTAAGTATTAAAGTGCACTAAACAGATATTTGATGTCTATTAACGTACATTATAATCTTCGCATTAATGTTAAGATGCTAATGTACGTGGTGTCTTGACATTAGGAATTTGAATCAAATAACATTAAGTAGTTATTTGATACAAATGCTCATATTTTTATTATTTTTTTATTATTTTTGGAATATATTTTCTGTTACATACTTCATATGTTGCTTTTGATAAATGAAATTCTCCAGATAATTTATTTTGCTCTGTGTATCATTCGGTTACCTGAATTCCTTTGGTGATCGAGAAAAATGATGCTACATTAGATTATGTGTAATAGCTTTCTGGGAGAACTTGAATTACCTTTAGGCAAGCCGATTTGATTTCCACCTCCTCAAGGTACGTTTTCTTTTTAAAATGTTCAGTCTCCTTAAAAGGTATTTTCCGATTGCTTATAGGAATCGAAGAAATTTATGCCCTGACGCTGATATTAGCGAAGGATAAAATGAAAAATATATAGATCATCGATCATTTGAAAGTGGACAACACTGTCGTTTTCAGACGTAGATACAAGTTTCTAGAGATATTTTCATGACCACAAGTTTATTGTAAACCATTATAGAAATAGAAATATACCTAGATGCAATCACAATAGAGCTACACTTTCTACGAAATGCGATTTGAATTGTAACTATAATCTTGGTTAGGCATTATCATTGCGACTAATTGGAACAGTGGGATAGTTTGACACTGGACGTTACAGTTTAGCGATTACTGATAAATCCCGTAGTGCTCTATCCATTACGATCTTGTAGTCATAGCCAGAGTCCTCCACACTGGGATGCAGTTACATAGGAAGAAATTCACTAAGCATGCTGCAAATCATACTTGTTCGAGAGAAAGGGCTTGTGTCATGTACCATCCGGATATTAGGAAAATGTCGCTGAGATTGTTTTTCCTATGGACACTTCCATAGAAGCAACTCTAACCTAGACACATGTAAGATGTCTAGGCATTCTAGGAATTCCTCATGAAATATTCTTGTCCAAATAGAAGTGAACATTATTTGTCCGTACTGTGTTTTAGTTGAACGAAATCTCTTTACACACAATGTAATTGAACATCTGCAACTGCAACCTATCACTCATGTCGTGTTGACCACCGCTTCTCAAACTTTTTTATAACGCATTTCACTTAACTGATAGCGAAATAGAAAATTTCCCATCCATCAATATATTAGACACACGCAGGGGAGGGAGAGATGGAGGGCAAGAGAGAGAGAGAGAGAGAGAGCTAATTATTTGTAGACTTCTGGAAAATCCTCATCAGAAAGTAATAAATGTATATTTAATTATATTTAGTTCGTTTCGTTCTTTTCTCCTTTTATTAAACCCAAAATATCATTTATATCCCCTCAGGATCCGGTTGAGAAACAGTGCTTTCGACTGGTTGAAATAGTAACCAAGTTGCTCGATGAGATTATGAATTAAGCTACCAGACGATGCTGGAAAGTTGGTCATGCATGATCGGGAGCTTTCCTTTATTCTGCATTTTGAATTATTTACTGTTTGCATATAAAATGAAATCTTGGTCTTGCATACTCCAGAGAATTCATTTAATCTGCATTTTGAACTATTTACTATTTGCATATAACTCTAAGGGGTTGGACATGAGAGTGTTCGCGCGGATTGATACCAGAGTAATTTATGAAGACATTGTAATTTATCACTTTCGTTGCAGCCAATGAACTTTTTTTGAAAAAATCGGCGCTATTTTAAGTTAATCGTTTTATGAGTCAGCGACTTTTTAAATATAGCGCCCTGAGAAAATGTCCCCGTTTACCCTTCGTTACCGTCTGTTCCCTTAATTGGATCCGTAAACTGTGTTTCATTTACACATCGATTATAGTTGTGTTACATTACAGTATGCTTCTGTGTTCATATAATGACTGATTTGCATACCAAAAGTTTATTTAAAAACTATACACAACACATTCGTTTATAAATGCAATGAAAAATGTGTTTTCAACGTTATCCAGACAGGCTGCAGTTGAAAAATAGCACTACTTTAACATCTTAAAAGAACCAAAACTTAAGATGCAATAAACAAATGTATTTAAATTACTGTTGCAGTTTAATTAATTACTTTTAATTTGCACGCTTTGTTGAAGTTAAAACGAAAAACAAATAATTTAAATCTTATATAGAGAAAGCACTAAATTAATAATTAACTAGAAGGTATATTTAATCACTCGTAACACACGTTGTTTTTACCCTGCTCATATAATTAATAGCTCTTCATTTATACTGGATACAATTAATTGTTCCTTTACACATATTCTTCCACAATTAGTGATTTACTAATTTAATTATACGAGATTGTAACTGGATTGGATTTCATTGAGTGTTTTATATCATTTGGTGGTCGTTTCGTTACTGTGCAAAACTACATTCTGCTTTGATAAGCCGAAAGGCTATTTTACCGGCGAATATGTTAATAGAAAGGAGGATGGTAAATCCCTTTATGTTTATATATATATATATATATATATATATATATATATTATTGTTTTACATTACGAGAAGCGGTCGCTACCCAGACCGGTTTCAACCTTTTTTGAGGTCTCATCAGTGAGTAGGTAGACCTGGAATATCAAGGTTTTAAGTGAACACGAACTTACATACCTCTACTATCGAATTGCCGAAGTGGTGTACTCCTGTATTTATTGTTAATTACTAATTTAATAATCCGAAAGGCTATTTTACCGGCGAACATGTTAATAGAAAGGGGGGATGGTAAATCCCTTTATGTTTTTATAGCCGGGTACGAAACTCGGATCGAAATCCATAGAGTTTCATTTCGAAAAAACTATCGGCGAGCCCAAGTGTAAATGATCACTTGGGTAGTACAACACCAGGGCAACTCCATGCAAAGGTGGCACAAGCTCCGTCACTAAAAACTATCCGCCGATAGTTTTTTCGGCATGAAACTCTATGGATTTCGATCCGAGTTTCGTACCCATCTATAAAAACCATATAAAGGGATTTACCATCCCCCTTTCTATTACACTCTGCTTATTGAAGGCCGTAGTTATTTTGAAAGAAGCGCTATTTTTTGACTTTTAGAGCAAGGTTTTCAAATTATTTAACATTTAGCCTATCAGCGGGGCTAATGTACGACAGGTTTCCAATCCGTGGATGTACCTAAAAATATTTTTTGTGTTAAAAATCTGAACAAATTACGATAAAATTTATCCTTTCATCGACCTTGATCAAGATGAAAACGATTAGAGACGACAGTTGTGTATTTCATTAAGCCATATTTCCACTGTAAAGAAATTAGTTCCAATGTATAACTTATGGTGCTGCACTTTAAGCCTACTGGAAGACCAATCGCAGTACTACAGTAGTGACGTTCCTTCGTGTAGTTGCTTTGATTTGAGTTGGTTTGCGCAATTCCGCAAATTGAATAGAATAATTATAATCACGTAATAATCAACAATCCTTATGTTTTTCTATATATTTTTCACATCCTTTTGCGCTTAGCCGCTTTGTCCAACTTCTTGTATGAGTCTGATAGAGAGTATATTTGGTATTCTCCTCTGCTATATTTGAGCATATCATATCCATTATAGTAGAACATGTTAGTATCTTTAGAATGCAACTTCAAAACCACCCATAACCATCAAATGAGCTTCTTATTTTGTTGTCTTGTCTCCTCTGCGTGTTTTCTTTTCACAAACTTCCTTATTTGGCATTCTGCAAACATTACTAGCCAGGTGTGTGAAATTCATTTGAATAATAAAAATAAAAAAAAATTGAGAGAGGGTCTTTCACGAGAGGTTGCAAAACTTAAGGCAAATTAATATTGTGTATAAGCTGGGAAGGAAGATATTAATAATATTTTTTTGAACAAAAACTGGAGATTTTGAACAACCTCAGTGAATGTTAGACAGATAGGCTGTTCTGGATGACGGGGGGGTAGAATGAATGAAAGAGGAGAAGCTACTAAACATTCATCCCTTTTCCAACTAGATTCTGAATGGATGCTGACCAGGTCAATTTTTCGGAGCACGCACCCTTCAAAGTGTGAGAACAGTATTTTAACTCCGGACGGATATGAAAATTCATATAGAAGAGGCCAAAGACAAAAACTGACAGTCTCTTTCGGTAGTTTGGTTTGAATTATGGAGGAGGAAGACGAGGAGGAAGTGACTAAAGCCATGTGACCAGTATGTCTGTTGCGTACCTTCTCCAGAAGGTTCGTCTGTTTAACGAGAGTAAAAACACTTTCCACCTTCTCACCTTATAAATGATTCCCGAATGATAGATCTTACGTTTAACTTATATGGAACTTACATTTTACATTCGTTCCTGTTTCACAGAAATAGAAAATAGCTTGGCCTTGGTTGCTTTTGTAACTTCAACCAATATTGATATCTCACTCAACCAAAAAATGGCATGGAAATCAGTATTTAAGGCACGGAAAATCTTGAAACTCGGAATATTTGAATACTGCAACTTTTGTCATGGAGTGAAGAAAAGGAGGGTACTCTAAAACTATCGGTAAAACTACGGATAGGATTTGAAGGCCAGTGAAAGATCATTCGTATACTGCAGGAAAGAATAATTGAACGAACAGAACTCTATGGCATTTTGGCATAGTTGTCCATGCAGGAATGACAAAACGAAGTCGGAAGTCATTCAGTCTGACAAGTAGTAACGACTGGAGAGGGGGACTGGCTCTCCAATTACAAAGGATGGAAAGCAGTCCTTAGGGTGATAGTTGTTAGGATAATAGGATGAGACTTCAAGGAGATGAAAAAAGTACAAGGAATATGCCTTGTACTTTTCAAAGAATGTGATGCCATGCAATACACAAGTTTCTCAAATATTTAAATGTATTTTTAGGAAGAAAACAGATGTAGTCAAGATTCTTAGCCGCGACAGTGGAATCAATGCTGGTTATTGTTTAATTGGTGGGGTTTCCATCTAAAAATAAATTGACTATATAATCACGTACATTATTTTAGAAAGAAACTGAGAGCAACAGATCAATAGTTTGAAGGAAGACTTGCGAATATAGGCGTACTTCCATGTTGGTTAGTAGATGCCAGAGAGAAAGGATTAAAGAACATAGATGACAAGAAAGTGATAGTAGTTTCAGAGCATAACGTTTGATCAAAAAGGGAAACCCTATCAGAGCTAGAAGACGTTTTGGTATCTAAAATTATTTATTTGTTGGACGGGCTCCAGAGGAGGTATCCATCGCATTATCTTTGGCAGAGGAGGTGATATTTGGTTATCCATGCAAGAGATGAAGGAGAATAATGGCATGGGGTTAGTAGATGATGTCAAAATGAGGCATAGATGGGGACACATTGGGTACAGAAACTGATAGATTATGTTATTATCTAGTCAAAAAATTCACAATATAAGTCTATCCATTCATTAAGTCATTCTTTCATCATATTCATTTATTCAACTTCACTAACTTAACCACACTTTTGAAATTCTCCTTCAGTGATTATTCACTCCATATAATACTCGATACGGATAGAAAGTTTCTGATTTTATTATTATTTTTACTTTATATCTCATCTTGTCTCCTTCGTAGTTGTTTACTTACAACTTGATATAGCCCAGCGTTTGCGCCATTGTCAAAAACAATTGCAAACATGGAGATTTCGGCAAGTATAGCCTACAGTAGATGTTTTCCAGTCTGGACGGTATCATCGTCTTTTACCTTCCATGCCAACTTGAGTTCTGGGAAAGGAAAAAAATTCACGGATTGCAGGACCTTGAAATGGTAAAAGGATACAAGAAGAAATTTTTCTAATTTTGGAAAAACAACATTCTATTATGTGTCAGAATTGTATGATCCAAATGAGATAGCCTGTAATTAGCAAATTGTAGATAGTGATGCATTTGTTTTCATGGCCAAATTCTTGATCCATGCTAGATTTTCTGTTATTTGCTTGTCGATGAACGCATCATTGTTTAGCAGTATGAGCAGATGTTAGTCCGTTTTTGAATTTGTAAAGTGAATCAAATGTTTGAAACTTTGCTGACGATTTCTACTACGAGAGAAAACTAAACATGCAAAAGTTTCTGTGGTAACTTTTGCATATGCACAACTTGCTCCATATCGGCTATTCTTTGAAGTTTCGGCCATTTTTGATGTAAAAAAATAGTGAAGGAATGGTTTTCGTATCTGTAATTTATCTCCGAGTTGTCGGAAAGGAGTCAAGAGAAAAAGCGTCTCTATCTTCAGAGAGAAAGTAACTCGTAGATAGGACTAGGCTATCTCTGAAGACGTTCATAAAGATGTTTAGGTTATCACTCCAGGCATGTACATTTCCACGGTTTCCATGATACAACTTCTTCGCACGTCTTCCATAATGGCAACAAACGAATATTAGAAATATATATCGAATGTTGTTGGGAGTACGTTTCCCATTGTAAGGGGGTCTGTCCTCGATGAAAGTGTCTTGGACTTGTATACTGCTTGGACCAGGACAATTACTTTTGGAACTTCATATAAAATATCACTGTCGAGTTGCATACAGAAATTTTTGGCAATTCCATAGAATTCTCTTTCCACTCTTCAATCTTGAGCTGAATCCCTCATGTTAAAGGAAAAACGCCTAATCGTATAAAATCAGTCTTTGTATGCACACGGTTCGAAATTACTTTTCTAGATCTTGGCCACGTGCGACAGGCTTCGTATTCTTGAAGAGGTCGAAAATGTTAACGAAGGATCGCATTCATATCCAAGATTTTCTTAGGATAATATTCAAACACTTCTAAGAATAATGAATGTATAGATTTAGATTTTATCATGACTCTGGAAGGATAAAATCTTATGGACAGAGTGACCATAAAATAACTTTCCCTTTTTGGAGGCATTTGTAGCTAAAACCAATAAACGGAATGAGACCAAAATCTATATTGAGACTTTTGAAGGCGATTTCATTTGAAGAAGATTTCAGCGAAAAAAATATTTAGTACCAAAAGTTGCCGATTGGGGAAATTTTGGCGCTGGTGGAGCATAAAACAAGCGGATAATTACATTAAAGGCAGATAAAATGGAGTAATAACATTTCGACGGTGTAAGCAACAGCCACGTCACTCATTCCAACTGGATATATGGCGCGTTACAATGATAATAATAATAATAATAATTAAATAAAACAGCAACTTGCGAGAGACATAGAAATGAATGTAGTGATTGAACGCACAGGAAATAATGTTTTATTCATCAGAATCACGGTCCCCTGGACCACACACACGATTTTCAATGTGCTGAACTTTCTTGTGTACAACAAATTGCATCCAGTGTGCAACATGCTTTACAGCTGAGGGTAAGGAGTCGGATTGGATGTTCGTAACAGCCCGTTTTATGTTCTCTTTCAAGACATACAAGTTGGGAACGCCACCAACCTACACAACGGATTTGATTTCAAATACCCCCAGAGCCAAAACTCACATGGAGTGATGTCCAGGGATCGAGGCGGCCATGCCGTCGGAAAGAACTGACTGATAACCCTCTCTTTACAGAAATGCTGGCGTAAAAGGCTCTGTACTGAACGTTCAATGTGTGCCCGTGCTCCATTCTGCATAAAAATTATGGAGTCCAAACATTGTCTTTGCTGCAATGCAGGAATGACAAAATTTTCCAGCATTCGTCGATAAATCTCTCCAGTAATGGAGCAGGTTACAGGACCTGTAGGGGTAATACGCTCAAAACAGTATGGTCCTATTATGAAATCGGCTGTGAAGCCATACCACACAGTTACTTTTGGAGAATGCAGTGGTACTTTGCTGGATTGCTTGAGGATGTTCACATGCCCAAATTCTGCAGTTGTGAGTGTTGACTGACCCATTCAGATAAAAATGAGCATCATCATCACCGCATTAAATTCTCCAAGGCCAGTCATTGTCGACCTCCATTCGGGCAAGAAACGTTAGCGCGAAGGTCATGCGCCTATCATAATCTGCAGTAGTTAGTGCTTGCACACGACTGAACTTATACGGATAAAAGTGAAGCATTTTCCGTAAGATTTTCAAGACTGTAACATAAGCCATATCAAGCTGGCGAGCTATGGCACGAGCGCTTGGACCAGTACTGGTCCCTGTGTCGTCGAACACCGCAGTAGCAACGTCTGTTACTGTCTCTTCTTGCACTGCTTTCCGTCCTCTGCCAGGTCTAACTCCCAGTGATCCAGTTTCTTCAAACTTCTTAATCATAGCTCTCAGTGCTACAGCTGACATAGGACCTGTACGCAGGTTATGAAGACTTCTAAATTCCCGAAGGGCCGCTACGGCATTGCACTGTTTAAGTAAAGCACGCTGAGGCAAGGTAGGACGCATATTGAGTACAATTCGTCAGTCATTCGAATAACTGCCTGAACATTCCCAATCCCCTTTTAAGTGGAATTGGTAGCGCTGCTGTCACGTACGAACAGTAAAATTTGCATAATCCTTTTTACCTGCGTTTACTGCAAATATCTGACAGCTTTCGGCTCCATCAGCGCCAAAATTTCCCCTATCGGCGACTTTTGTTACTAAATCTTTTTTTTTTTTTTCGCAGAAATCATCTCTCCATGCCTTCAAAAGTCTCAATATAAAATTTGATCACATTCCGTTTATTGGTTTTAGCTACAGATGCCTCCAAAGAGGGAAAGTTATTTTATGGCCACCCTGTACCTAATAAAAACTAACATTATTCACATTTACCACTAGTTTACCAATGTGAATGGTGAATGGAAGTAATAATTTTCGTTAGACAATTTCTAGGCTGATTTTCCTATCGCAAAATTCAACAAACCTTATAACAAAGCCAACAATAGTTCAACATTGCTTCATCCATATCTTCAAGGAAAATGCGCTAACTCTATTTTGTAAACTCTTCCTTCATATTTGTATATATTCTCTCTGAATAATTTCTGCAACTAACTTAGTGCTTTACATTAACTTGAAGGGTGCGATAGATATCACTATCAAATAATAGCGATATGAAATCCCATGCAGTGGAAATATTTGTGATAAAGTAATGCAAAACGAGATGTAGGCACTGACCTAATATTTCGAAGGTCTTCAAGTGATTTCAAGTATTCAGATTGAATGGTATTAGTTTCTTTGACATAGAATTCCCTAGCGAGACCTTTGCTAAAGATCTTTTTTGGAACTTCACATAATATTCGCTTATAAATTGTACAGCGAACTCTCAAAAAATCTTTTGTAAAGGAAAAGCAAGATACTTTTAAATTATCTAGAGAGATAGACACACACACACACAGAGAGAGAGAGAGAGAGAGAGAGAGAATGTTTGTTATTTCATATGTACATAGTAAAATAAGAAATCTGAGATTTGTTATTTATGACAATGAGAGAGAGAGAGAGAGAGCACAAAGTAAAATCGAATTACATTTTTCTTTATGCATTGTGTTTATAGATGTCATTTACATATTAAGAGTTGTAAACACTTTCTCTTTATGCATTTGTGTACGGTGTTTTTGTACATTGAAATCCACGTACTCTATGAGTTTCTTTAATTATAAAAATTACTTTAAAAAAACCACACGTGTATTTGATTCAAGCAGCTGTTTTAAATAAGATTACAGAGCAATGAACGCAACATTTTTCGGTCTAATTTAAATTACTAAGATTTTTCCCCAAAAAAGGTGCAGTAACGGAGAAAGGCTGTCGTGTGTCAGCTAAGGTAGTTTAATGCGTTGCGGAGTATTTAATTTGTTTCATGTTCAGCGTTGAATTATTTTAACATCCAGAAGGGAATCAATTAAAATTTGGCTTCATTTTAAAGACAAGACAGTTTTTATAATTTCAGTTTAGCGCTAATTTTAAAGATGAGAGAGAAAATTACTAATGCAAATATTCTGGTCTTTTGAACAACGTCTTTGCGAATTATTCAAGAAATATAACAGGTGGATAGATAGATAGAGAGAGGCTAGAGGAAGATAACTAGTTTGTTCCATTGTACCCATTTTTTATCTATACCATTTCATATTAATCACCAGTTGACGAATCGACTGTTGCTTTTCACAGAGCGAAACTCTAAACAGATATGTCAAAACGTTTTTTTTTTTTTTTCCTGAATCGGATTTCTGTATTAATATCCTTTACTGACCTCAATCGACAGACATTAGTAACAACTATTTGTGTCGTTTCTAAGGGATACTCGCAGGAACAATGATAGCGCACATACCTTGACAATAGTTATTCCATATTGTTGTGTATGTAGGCTACTGGTTTACGGTTCGTTTATTTTCGTATTCACTATTTCGTTTATGTGACTGTTCTTTACCGTATTACCAGTCGATGTTATCGAACGAAGGTTCAAACATATTTCATTGGACATATTTTGATGTCAGAAGGTATACAGAGAATGAAGGGAAAGGAGAATTAGAAATTTTGTTTTCTATCATTTTTCCCCTACCATTTGTTGTTATTTAGATTTACAGACGAAGCAACGAGAGACTGGCCATCAAACGTTCTGATGAATACACATATAAAATTCTTTGCGTCCTAGAGGGATTCAAATCCCGGTCTTTCTAACCAAACGGCATCGTGGATACTGACTGAGCTACTGAGGCTCTTTTCCTATCAATCTCTTCATTGTCACATTGGCAGTAATTACTTAAATGTTAGAATATTGCTATTTTCTAAGTATGCCTCCTTTAATAATGATTAAAATATGAGAATGCTTACTTTTCTATTTGATTATGAGATCAAATAAAACTGCCATGAATCATAAGACTAAATCCAAATAAAATAAATAGCAATTTTTGAAATTCTAACAAAAACAAACTCTCTAAAGATGTGAACTGTGCACTTAAATGACAAAACTCGAACCCTAGAATGTTGAAATTAAGACGGACAGTCCACAGGGGAATTCATTTAAAATCTTTGATTTATTTTAACGACAAAAAAATTTTCTGTCTTCTCATGAGACATGTCTGAGAACAGTTAATATGCAGCAGTAAAGCTATTCAGCATAAAATATTCAAGTTTAAAACGAAATACACCGAAATAAAAAAAGTTAACATAATTAAATGATGAAGTTATAATATTTAATATTTTCATTCTGTCAAAAAACTGCTGCACACCTACCATGACTATAGTCCGGTGGTCCGGATGAGAAGGTTCCCGGACCTGATTCGGACTGCGATCCGGCTTTTGCCTCTCGGCCTAAAATATCAATATTGGAGAAATACATTTAAGAAAGGTAATTATCTCAGCACAAATTAAGATGAATGAAGCAAGTGGGTAAATTAAGCTGTCACATACAGATTACCTCGCATTCTCCCTTCCTTTCATCATTTTCATTTTCCACTACTCTCTGTCTCTCTCTGTCTGTCTGTCTGTCTGTCTCTGTCTCTCTTTCTCTCTCAAATTGCATTTCTCTTTCTCTTACTCGGCTTATTTTTGTTTGTGATCTGTGTTTATCTCTCTCTCTCTCTCTCTCTCTCTCTCTCAATAATAATAATATTTATTTCCTATTGGATTTTCTTTTATTTGATCGATTCTCTCTCTCTCTCTTACTCGCTCGCCCGTTCGTTTTCATGAAAGTTTCATTCTAGTTGTATTTTAATTATGTTTTCTGCTTATTTCTGTCTTGTTGCATCTTTATGTGTTATTGTTCACGTATAATAATCGAGCTTATCGTATTTGTTTTTCGAAATAATATCACTATTTTGCTCTTATAACTACAGCTAAATGAACATATAAGCCAAGTGGTTCTTTTTTCTCGTATTTTGTATTCCTATCACAAAAATAGTCTATTTTTTGAAAGTGCTAATAATACCTGATAATGCTAAAATAGAGATAATAAACTGGCTAATTATCCGTTTTATGAAATGAGTTACAAAAGAAATTCACAGAACTGAATCAGTGTGTCTTTTTCACACAGTGAAATCAGTGAGAGAGAGAGAGAGAGAGAGAAATAATTAAAACTTCTTAAGAGAACTGTTCCCGTTTTCTAAAAGAAACTTAGTCGAAGGGTCATGAAGAGGAGGAGGAGGAATAGGATCTATTAAAAGGCATAATATAGAAACAGAGAACCTCTGAGAAAGTGAGGAGAAGGAGTTTGTGATAGAGGGATCACCTATTAAGCAGATTTCCCTCTTTTCTGTATATAATCAAGCATTCTCAGAGAAGTTTTGGTTATGCCATCCAAAATATGAGAACAATATTCTAATGGCATTCGCATTGGTATGCAAAATGTCAGAAGTTGAGTAGGAGAGCAGTAGCGTTCTAAACGAAAATGAATGTCAAGTTTTTTTGGAAGCTGAGGAGACTAAATATGTAATGTGTTTATGCCAGGATAAGCTAGATATTCCCAGGAAGGGAAATCTTATCTTGACAGAAAATTGGAACATTATCAAAATGGTGTCTTCATCATTATCAAAGTGGCATCTTTCTTTCTGGTACTCATAGGACTTGTTCACTTAAGAATGGTAAGAAGATCAGTGTCTAAGACATCGTTTATGGAAGATCTGGAAATCCAATCATTTCAGTAGTGCAAGGTTTCTAGAATGAAGAAGAGGAATGGAGAGAGAGAGAGCGAGAGAGAGAGAGAGAGAGAGAGAGAGAGAGAGAGTATATACACAGAACTTTGGGTATTCCAGTATTGATATAAAATCTGATTACAGAAAGCCATCCACCATGGCAAATAATGAACAACCAATGAAGATTCAATAAAAGACAGGAGTGAGACTATAAGATGACAGCTTGTTGAGGACTTGATGCCAGACACGATCACATGCCTTGGAAATATCGAGCGACCACAGGAGTTTCTCCCAATATTACCATAATCTATGTGTGTGGGTTAGGTTATCGAGGTTGTCTGCTGTAGAATAAGAATAGACGAATCCATATTGGTGTTCCGTTACCAGTGCAGAAGCTGTTTGTTGATGGCTGCAATATTACGTTATTACAATCATTTAAGCAGATCAACCACCTAGCCTATCATTAGCCTATCATTAGCAGTCATATGCGCGTGATAGTTGATGTATCCTCTCAATCAAGTATTACTGGACTACCTTTAGTCTACTCTTTCATAAATCTTTTTATACGAGTACCATACCAAAGATATTCTAAGAAATTTCTCCATTATTTTTAATCAAATGAATAAGATGTCAGAATCTAAAACAGTAGTGCCGGTGCTCCAAAATCTCATCCTAACAGCAGCTCTTCGTGTCTTCTTGCCATTAAAATTAGTTCTGTAGATTGAACACCTTTTCAGCTTTTTATCCTCTTATTTTATTCACTTTCTTTAAATTTTAAATTTCTTCGATTTTGATCGAATTTGACCACAAAGCCTTTAAATCAGATTCCATATCTTATGGTGTGTCTGGTTCCATTTCCAAATAGTCAGCTCTCTAGTAACTATGCGCGTGATAGTTGATGTATCCTATCAATCAAGTATTACTGGACTACCTTTAGTCTACTCTTTCATCTCATGTTTATCCATTTATATATATATTTTTTGAATTATAGTAAATGTTATCTACACTTATACTGTTGATTGAACATAAAATGAATCAAAGTCGATAGAAAATGAATTTCACAAAATGGGATAAAGGGACTGCTGAAGAACCAAGAGGAAATATTTCTAAATTAAGCAAGTTTTGAAATAGTAAAGCTCACAGTCATGCGTAGGAATATCGGCTTTAAAATAAATGACTCATACTCTGAGTAATTTGGCACAATGAAATATTGATAAAGGAAACTAATAGTTCAAAATTAGGTAGAAAGAACTTTATGCATTCCCAAGCCATGCCAAGCTTATCAGTTAATAGGCACAACTATTTAAGAGAATCATTGTCCAGCTAGATGTGTGGTTGCCCCTGTTGTTTTATATTTGTGTTTGATTTGTTATCCTCCTTTTTATGTGCGTTAAAATTATTTACAGAAATATTAGTTGCTTGTGTTGTTTAGGATTAATGACAAACTAACTAAGATAGTCATGCTCCAGTGAATTTCTCTGAATTATGCATGTTTTCAGTTTCTTTTGTCTCCTTTATTCGCGAAAAACTCAAAGGGTAGAAATATTACCTCAATTTCGGTTGAAGATTTTTACATTAGATAAATAACAACACGATATTTTGGTCATATTCATTTTGTTGTCATGGGTAATAGAGTAAAAGAGGTAGTCAATCTTCGTATTGAAACCAGCATTCCCCTTCAACTGAAGGGGAATGCTGGTTTCATTTGGAGGAGGAAGGGTTTTTTCACCCCAAAAACCCAGCAAACCTAAAGACCGCACGCTGTTAACTTATAAAAGACACTGGCGTCATAACCTTAGTTGCTTTCAAATAGCAACAACTGGTAGGTAAGTAAATGAACTAGTTGGTAATTACTTGCGTTATTTAGTTTAAGATAGAGATTCTCTGTCCATCCGTCATGGAGGAAAGGCATTGTATCGTTTCAGTTATTATAATTTTAAATTTCATTCCATATGATTAGCCTTTTGCTAGTAAATATACTCTCGACAAAAGCGGACATCGTTTGCACCAGGTATTAGGATAAGTATTATTCTTTTTTTAAAATTTCAATGACTATTTTTCACTTTTGTTTTTGAATTTATACGTTTGCTTAGACATTTAAGTAACAAAAAGCGATTTCTAAATATATTTAAAAACACTAAAGAACGAACGAATAGATCGATTACAAATAAACCAAAATATTTTGCAACGTCTTCATGAACTCTGCTGTCCATTACATGTAGTGTAAGTAGTAAACTAATGGGTATACTACGTACCCTGTACGAACCTGGAACCTCTCTCTTTTTACTGTACACTAGTAAAACAATTCTGCAACGGCTGCCAATTGCAATTCAATAGAGGACTTACTTGGCAATTGGCTAGCAAATAACTCTATTGTCATTTACTTTTCCAGACTGTGCCTGAAAAATCCAAATATTGTGGTTATACAAGGGAAGCGAGGGAGAAATTGTCGAGGTCACACTGTGGGCCGAAAACTGAGGGCTCTTTCTGTGTAGGAAACATGTCTGTAATTCTTTGACTCTCACAAAATGTCCCCTTCCCCCCCCACCTCACTAATATAAAAAATAAACTCACGGAAAAGTAATACCAAAAGAAATAACAAAAATCAACAGAATTGTAATCCAAACACTTTAAAAAAAAATACAAAAAACAACAAATGTCCAAACGAAAAAAAAATCATACAAAACAACATCATTGCAAAATAAAGTTCATATCCACTTCACCAATAGACACTGTCTTAATACCAATTTGAACACTGTGCAATATAACTTACAAACTTATAAACGGGATCTGCTATCTTTGAGAGAATCTTAACTAGAGAATCAAATCAACCAGCTGTTCATTTCTTTGCTTTCCAATCTACGTGTATATTCTGCATGATTCTTTTTGCTACAAAGGTGTTATGCGAAGTCAGATTCAGTACCATAGAATGGCAAATCATAAATCTCCTCTATTCCTGTTCCCGCTGAAATATTTTTGGGCTCATTTAGTTAATTTATTGCCTCTATCGTTTCTAAATTCTGATAACCCTTTCTATTATTTGTCTGTGAAACTTGATCACTTACAGTCCAAGCATTCAAAGAGCGAGATTGTCTTTCTTTTCTTCCTTGGGGACTTCAACATTTACGACTCAGAGTGGCTTCCCTTTCTAATTCCACAGATCAAGCTCAAAGAAATGTAGAAATGTTTGCTGATTAACAGTCTTACACAAATTTTCTAGTTGCCCACCAGAAGACCTTATATTCACACCTTATAATCCACTCTCCCAACAAATGTAATTTCTTCTGAACCAGATATCCTGATAAATATACTATAGATGTGACTCCTCTTGGTAATTCAGACCATAACCTCATTCAAGTCTTGTTTCTTGTAGAAAGCCCTTCACTTAGCTGTTCTCAATCTCATGTACTTCACTTCATTAGTGCTAAATCGAATGACCTGAGTGGATTCTACTCTTCATTTCCATCAGCTGACTCTTCTTTACAGTCTTTGGTTCCAGACTCCTGCTTCATTCTAATCGCAGTAATTCTTACTGGAATGCAGGCCTTCTCTCCCATTCCACTCAAAAACCAAGGCCACCAAGGTTCTCCAAACCTTGGTTTTCCAAGTGTGTAAAGGCAGTTCTAAGAAAAGAATTCATCATATTGGAAATCCAACAACCCACTCAACCTAAAAGGAAACACTCAACAGCAGTAAAAAGATCATCGGCCAGCCTTCGAAAGCCAAGCGCCACAGACGTGTCTTATTTTCAAATGGCAGTTGAGCCTTCTGGTCTTTTTCCAAGACCATCGGACACAACTTCTTCCATCCGGGTTTCCACCTTTTCTACATCTGGATGGTCATCAAGGATAAGGACAAAATTCGCTCCAACTCTCTCTGCAAACGTTTCATGAATCCTATGCGATTGTTTTTGAGATTTCCAGGACATTTGATCGATTCTGGCACTTTGGTAATTTACTAAATTACCATTTGTGTGGTAGACTATACGCGCTTCACAACTGGAATGTCAGTTTCCTGTCTGGTGTTAAACTGTTAAAGTATTAAACCTTGGTAGATTGTTTTTTAGATCTGCCCACCCCACCAATTCTAGAATATCCTGGGGCTCTAAAGTCTCACTCACACTCTTTTTCCTATTCATAAATGACTTTCTGATACTAACCTCATTCTGTCAGTTCTGTCGATGACGATACACTCAATATTACTTCACCTTTCCTCACATAATACTAGGATCTCCACAAAAGATCATCTCTCTCTCTCTCTCTCTCTCTGTCTTTGGACTGACTTTTACTCCTATCCTCTCCTTCCATATGCACATCACATCCATAGCCTCCTCTGCATTCAAAAAGCTAGGTGTCCTTTTCCGCTCAAGTCTTTATTTCTCACCAGTACAACTCCTAACACTGCATTAATCCTATCTCTGTACTATCTTAGATTACGGGCTATATGCTTCCTAGTTTGCATTCCCATTTCCTAAAATTATACCGCCACAATTCGTGTAGTGCTGCATTATCATGTTGGTATTCAAATTGGTCGTTTCTATCTTTTCTGTTGCGTTTGCTAGAATGTCATATTATGTCTATGTCCATCGTCTTTTCTTGCACAACTGCAAGAATATGTCATGGCCTTAAACTTAACGGATTGGGACGATACACCTTTTTAATTAATGATCTTCTATCAGTCAGATATACTCAAAGACATCCATCTGATTTCAGAGACGTCTTTCCAATGACCTACATTCCAATCACGTTGAGCTCTGCTCCACTGAAGTCTTAACCGAACATTGTTTGGGATGTTTCGCTTGTTGGCAGAAGCTCTTTCACAGCAGGAGCTCAGGAAACCATATGATTATTCATTATAATCATATCTCTTTCCATTACCTCACCTTAAATGGTCTGCTTGACTATTTCTTTTCACTATCACATTTCCATTCTTCTAATAAAAGTCAATTTCATATGTTCTAATTGTGCCGTACTCGAGCGAACTGAATGATGACATTCCCAGGACTTATCGAGGGAATACTGTAAATAAATAAATAAATAAATAAATATATATATATATATTTATATTGTATATTTGTATACATTCTTGACGGCAACAGATAAATCGACTCTTCCGGTTTTCACAACTTTACCAATCAAGTATCCGGTTCTGTTCTAGGAAATTACGTTTTACACTTCATTTTCCTGTCTTTATTAATATCCTTGTGTTAAAAGAGTGTACGTAGAGCTATAGGCTTTTTCAAATAACATTCTCCTCTTCCGCAGTTAGATTAAAGATACAATTTCTTTCAAACGTTTTATCTAGATCTTCTCTCTCTCACACACACACACACACACGCGCACACACTCCTTTTATTCGCACAAGAAGAATTATGCTGCGGTTTTCGCCACAAGCGCCGCTATTGTTGAATTTTCAGCTAAAGTGTTTGACTTAGTTGGTTTATTTATATACACCGCAGTTATCTTCTGCTATTGTAAAAACTTTAATTATTTATATCGCTTTTAGGAAAATATGATGGTATGAAAATGTAGCGGTACTCTAATTATTATTTTTGTTTGGTACCCGCACACAAAAACTCCTAAGTGCCCTACGAGAAATTGTGAGGTAATTTTCCACAGTATAATGAACTCTGTTCTCATTGGTTATTCTTCAGAATTAAAATAGCGTGGAGCCAAAAAAGAATCATTCTTGAATAGAATGATAGTCAGCTTTATTTAGTTCATTAAAGTGCAGCGTGCGTTATAAGGGATAATGAAATCACACCGAAAAGCTGAGTGTTTGTTTGTTTGTCGGTTAACATAGTTGCTTCAAGTTATAAAAAGAATTTTGATGAATGTAACAACGCTGAAGTTTTTCCGAATCGATAATGAGAAATGAGGTTAATCAGTAGATTAACTGTGGAGAAATGCGAATTCAAGTTGTTCCTCTCAACTATAACTATTCATACACCTCTAAATTTCCTTGAATGTAAAACTATACTATTTAAACTATTAGCTACCAGTAATCTAGCAGATAAACTTAGGTTTTGATTTTTATTCATGACTTATTTTTAAACGGTATTAACAACACCAAACGAAATATTTTATAAAGCAATGTTCTGTTAGCTGCTTATAAATCAGTTAATAAAACATCGTTTTATAAAATATTTCGTTTGGTGTTGTTAATACCGTTTAAAAATAAGTCATGAATATTAGCTACCAGTAATTGACTCAGTGTTGCCTGAAACAATATTTAAAGGGAATCGGTATTTCAAACTGCCTCCGTAGTTCAGTCGGTATCGACGAAGCCTTTGTTCCGAAAGACCTGGGTTTAATTCTCGTCAGTGATGGGAGGAACCGTTATCTTGTCTTTTACGACTAAAGATGAGTTAGCCAGTCTGATATGAAGATAGAGGTTTTTTTTTTCCTTCCGGGAAACTCGGGTTTTTCGTCCCTCAGAACAGGCAAACCAGCCCATGAGCACAGACGGATCTACAGTCATAAAATACATACTTAATCCTTCACTAGGAGAGCTCAACCAACCAGTCCATATACACTAACCAAAGTTGCTTGACTGTGAGAGGACGTTGAGCTTAACAGGCAAAGAGAAGACGATGGGGAGATGGCATCTTTTATCACTTGAGAAACCACAAAACAAACGAAAGAAAAAAAAAACCTTATTACTTATAGGGCAAATCATCCTAGTAATGTGAGTCAAAAATTTCATTAATTCTTTAAATACTAGGTGATTATTATTACACGGTATGAGCATTGGAAGCATAAACTGGTTTTGGAAAAATACAATTTGCTCACACAGCAAGGTTACCGGATTTCAGACGCTTTAACACACCACCGGTGCTTATGCGTTATGGGTTTCCACTCTTTCATAGTTGAGCTTATCATAAAAAATGATAAAATCCTGAAGAGAAAAAATAACCGACAAATAAGATCGCTTATGGGTGAGGATAGATTCGGTGGCTGTGGTGATTCAAAGAATATAATTTCGTATAAGAGATAGGCAATCGAGCATACATTGCTTTGCGTATGAGATTATTTTTGAATTAATTGTACTCATTTTGAATTCTTGTTTCCTAATCATTATATAATAATTAAGATCATTAAGTGTACTGTAATTTGGAGAATGTTAATGGTTTATATTTACAAATACTAATTTTAATTTTCACACTGAAAACGTGCAATATACAGCAGTCATATTAACACCTCTCAAACCACGTTAAAAAGTTTTTCACTCCTAGAATTGATGGGTACATAATTTATCCGTTATGAAGGATAATCTGTTTATTAAAAATGATTAGCCGTTGCATACGAAAAAAATAATTAATTATCGATTTCATGTTTTTAGAGAAGTTCGATGTTTTATCTGAAAGAAAATAAACACTGCTTCAATGAAAGATGCTTCGAATTTTATGTTTAAATGAAGATAAAGTTGGCTGAAGTTAGTTACCTGCAACGTATCGATTCAAAAATTAATTTTGACTACCGGTAACAAGGTCGGTTGCAATCTTCTCTCATAAAGATAATCCCACACAGAAAAGTAGACGGGAGTAGATGTAGTTTGTTTTTGTTTTTGTTTTTCTTTTCTTTTTTTCCTTCTTTTTTTGCATTACACATTTTGATGAGAATTAACTTGCTTACATGATAATAACTTATATGATACTCTTAGCTTCATATATTGTCCTGGGTTTAATGCTAAGTTTGGAATTTTTATGGTTATTCAAAGATAATTAGCATAAAAGCAAAGAAAAAAAAGTTAGAAATAATTTTCCTTTTGTTCAATCTATTGTCTGTTTTGTCTTCAAACAAAAAATAGAAAAGGAAATGACACTTAGAAGTATTCGTGTACTGTTGATTATTGTGTTATGTTGATTTACTGATCATGAGGTTACAAAAAAGAATTCTACTATGAATCAATATAAACAGGGCAATAGTCATTGTTGTCCTACGATGTGCAAATGGAAACAGTGTTGATTTAATATTTCAATTTTTTTATTTATTTTATTTTAGCATCGTTTTTATGTTTCACAACCACAGAGGGTTGTGAACAATAACAGTATCACAACATATACGACATTTGCTTAATTTTTACTTATTTATAATTCTTTTATTGCACGTTTTATATTTTCTGTTTTCATTTTTCTGTATTTTTATTTATTGTTTGTGTTTTCGTTTATTTTTTATATATATTTTTTTTTGTTTCAGTAAGCGGGGAGGTGATCTTACAATAATAAAAAGTAAAAATGATCAGTAGTCGATTAAGACCTGCAAAAGATGAAGTTAAGCGTTCACACTTACAGTTACTTTTATCAAAGCAATTGCAAGTGTGAACTTCCTCCCCATAAAAAAAAAAAGAAGTGATAGATATCTGCCTTCTCCAACCGATTAATTGCAGTCTGGTAGCGCTGCTATTCGCAGGTCTCCCGAGGTAATCTTCCAGGCAGCGATCGTAACACAGAACATAGATCGGAGGATTTAAAAAAAATACGTGAAATCTAAATAAAAAATCGAATATATTGCGAAAAATGTCTGGTGCATTTTATTACAACCGAACCTGTCTACCGTCTCAATTATTTTTTTCTATGAAAAGCCGACGCTTAGAAGGCTGAAGCAACAGTACCAAGCTGATGAGACTTGTACTGCATCGAGCACTATGCCAGAAAAGGGTATTATCAATAACATGCTGGCGGTATCTATTACATAAACCAGTATGTGCATACACGTATTTGCTGTCTTCTCGACCAATAGCTTATATCCGTTATTTTATTTTTTTTTGTCATTTCATCTAATCATAGATGGCTTCCGTCATAAACTTATTGTTAATATATTGAAACGTATATAATAACTTTTCGAAACCTTCGAAACACCGTTATTAAACTGTTACGAAATAGAACTGCAATAAGATGTTACAACGCGATATAGTATATCCGCGATATAGTACAAATTGACTGAGTTTCGCCATGCAATGTAAGAGGAAGCAAGTGATATTGCACAGTAAATCAGCAATGCATGAGTCTGAATAATACCACCTGCTCTTGTTCTCCATGGTGAAACTCAGTTTATTTTCAAGGATATATCTTTCGTTGACTAACATCGTTTCATAGAGTCCACATTGCTTAGACTGTTCACATAGGGAAGATATAAACTTGGTCTCCATAAGCTATTTGTTTTACTTGAGTTAGTTTGAATAACTGAAGATGAAGATGATTTCGTCTTTGGAAGACCACAACCAACACTTCTTATATGACGCGACTGTCACTCAGTCTTATTAAAGGAACCTATAGCAAGTGAAAGATGTGTGCTGTAGCTAGTCACAGAATATCTTCATACATGCTGTTGTCAGCGCTATAGTTGCTTATAAAAACATCAGTTGTTAACAAGAAATTTACATCTTTTATTTGTCATATTTTGTTACCTCTTTTATACAGCAAGAAATTCCACCTTACAATATTCGTTGTTGCTGGGATATAGGTTATCTACGAGTACTTTCAGCAAACACAGATAATCATTCTCCAGATTGGGCTACTTCGACCTACGTTTTGAACGCTAGTAGATTTTTGGTTGTCGAGTTACATATAATCTCCACAAGATTATACGTAATCTTGGGGAGATTATACGGAGATTAAGTGATCAGATATAACACTTCCCATATATTACAGAGCAGAATTAAAAGATGCGATTATAAAAGAAATATCCAATATTTTAAGTAAAAATAGACGTCGGCTATCTTAATAGTATTAAATATCCAGTAAGGAAAATTTGAAATATGTTTCATTTGGAATATCCAGTGACATTTTTCTACTTGTGGAGATATAACATCAATAAATATGAAAAAGAGAAAATAGTAATAATAATATAGGCTTTTTATACGGGTTGAATTCATGACTTTGTTTTCACTACTTACCTTTCATATCTATTTTCAAGTGGCAAGTGATCAGATCAGATCAGTTAGATAAAATTTGAACGCAAATGTCGATTCGAAAAAAAAAAATGCAGTTACATTAGTACTAAAGTTCCAAGGAATGTTTAGAAAGCAATATGTCAACATTGCCAAGTTGAGTTCTTAGCGGTTCTTTTATATTTTACATGTTTTGTATTAAAGTTTGGGTTTTCGGGGTCACGCTAATAGTTCCTATAGCCCAGCAACGCAGAAATGAAGGTACCCCGAGGGTCCCACGGGATACTGTAAATGAATACTATTTTTAAGGATTTTTATTTCACTGTCGCAGTAGTATTTTTTTTTAATAAATTCGTACTTTTCACCCTTTTTTAAAACAAATTCGTACTTTTTAAAAAAAAATTAAAATAAATACAAATCAATATTTCTCTAATTTTTTTATTTGTGTGGTAAAGTGGGAAGCAAAATGCACATGACGATTGAAGATTATAATTGTTTGAGAAAGCAACTTTTCTTTAAGGCAATGAGCCTGTGGAATTTAATCGACAATGATATTACCTTTTGATCAGAAAGACCTAGGTTCAGATTATCTAGGAGGCAAAGAACTTTTACAAAGCCTTTTTAAGCTTTGTAAAAGGCTTTGTAAAAGTGAGTTAGCCATTCTCATACGGGGTTGGCAGGATTTTCTTCGAAATATTCGTTTTTGTTTTTTATTTCCATAAACCAGTCAAACCGGTCAAAAGAAGACATGCAACTAGCAGACATAATAACACGCGCTTCACAGGCTTAGTTTCATCCTCTGTAATTACAAATCAATCCAACCCAATCAACTCTTTGAAGCAATTCATAATCTTCATATTTGGAAGGAGAGGAAATCGGGGAAGGATTTTGGACACTGCAAATGCATATCTCTGCATTTCCCAGTTGGAAAGCAAGGGTAGTTCACCATTGCTTTCCCCAACTTCCCCAATTTTATCCGGGCTGGGGACCGGCATATGACCGGGACATATTCATGACTGTAATCCACGTGTGTTCACGGGGCCAGTTTGCCTGTCCTGGAGAACGAAAAACCCGGATGAAAAAAACCCTCTACCTCTGTATGAGACCGGCTAACTCATCTTTCGTCAAAAGAGACCAGATAAAGGTTCCTGAAAACGTCACTGACTGAGCTGCAGAGGCTCAACAATATATGAGAGCAAATATTATTTTCATCAACAGCTATTTTCAAACCATGACAATGTTTTTATTATTTACTTATTTACTTGCTGATTTTGATCGCCCTATCTCCGAAATATTTTTGGAATTCTGCATTCTGGTTATGTCAGTATACCTTTATATTTTTAGAAATTTTAGTCACTACAGTAAAGAAAAATTGAAACTGAAAATTAAATCTTCTGATTGACGATTATAATGGGATCGAGATGTAATTGATTTAAAACTGGTCATAATAGGCTCACTTATAATGGATCTTAATAAAGTGTTTGGTTTGCTGCGTAGTTAAGGTGTACCTGCTTTCAATCAAGTGGCTTGCAGGTTCTAATCCCTGCATAGACGTTTGTAATTGTCTTTCGGTGGGAGATGAATTTCATCGCCTGGTATGAGACCGATTCTCCGCTTCATAGAGACTTGACGTAGCTTTGAATATTTCCATCGCTGCGTGGCCAGCAGCGATTTTGAGGTGCTCTACCTTTACCACGAGTTTCTTTAGTATGCATAATTATATTTGTAAAACTTGTATCCAAAGGTACAACCTCTGAGTACAAGTTTTACAAACTCTAGAAGTGTGTGAACAGCATTTGGATACTACACGAATCAAGTGAAAAGCTCATCTCGTCCCTACAGCATACTTAACATACTTAACGTCAGTGGATAGGCCTAACAGTTTTCCACGTCTGATGCTATACTGTTCTGTGAGCCCTGAGTACAAATAAATACTATCAAGAAAACAATATATATACGTTTAGGATGTGTCTTCTTATAGGAGAGTTTTAACTTGGATTTTCTGAGAATATATATCTTTATGCATGTAAATTTTGTTTGGTTGTAATAACGGCCATCAAGACTATAAATCCAGTATATTGTCTGTTAATTTCGTTCTATGGGATGAAAAATACAAGTTCACGTAAAAATAATCCTGTCACTTCAGTGTGAGATCAGGCAATTCAACTTCAGTTAAAGCCCTTATAATAAAGCTTCCTGATTGTCATAAACGGGATTTGAACCCTCGTCTTTTCAACCAAAGGTCAAATATCGTGTCCTCGCTACGAAGGTATTTTAAGTCAGAAAGAGGTAAAGAATTAATTTTTTTTTGTGTGTGTGTGTGTGTGTTTCCGCTTCTCACACTCTAGACGCTTTTAAAATTGCCGATGTCTGACGACGGAAGCAAAACTCATGAAGCTATGAGAACCGGACTTAGACCATAAAACATGAGCACGTCCTTCAGCATGAAGAGAACGATAACCGTAAAAGTAAGTTTTGAAATGTTAAAAGTATACTTACGCGAATTTTATATGGAATGAGCTAAACCAAACTTTCTGAAAAAATGTGTTACATCCCCCCTAAACTTTAATTTGTCTACGAGTGAGCCGAGTTTATAAATATTCACAATTTTTCGTGTTCTATTTATAATAACAGACAATGCAGTTTTCGAATACATATATATCATTCTCTGTCTTTCTAAAGTGTCTATTTTCATTTCTCTATTTCTCTTGCTCGATTTCCTTATGCCTCCGGTTAACATTTTCACTAAAGACAGCAGTTAATAAATCTATAAACGCTTAATAAGTGTATTGGATTTATGAAATTGTATTTGATACATGCTAATATATGCAGTTCTATTTTCATTTTACAGACTTTTAGTGTAACTGTTTAATTATTGTTGGGGAAATAACATAATTATGTCGTTGTCTAAAAGGCAAATGAAGGTGACAATTGAGGCATGCAGTTCAATGACTGCATGCCTCAATTGTCATTGAGGCATGCAGTCATTGAACTGCATGCCTCATTCATTGGCGAACTATTGCTTGTGTCTGAGCTTTCATTGGCGAACTATTTTCTTGTGTCTGAGCTATCGATCAATAGATCAATTGCTTGACACCTGTGTGAAGAGTAATAATCTACGGATATTACGACTCTTAATTTGTTTCACTCATCATTACTCTACATTTCATGTAGTACAATATCTTTTTTTAAGTAACCACAGTTTGCAAAAATACAAACATGAAAATTTGATTTAAAAACTTGTGACTCGTATTTGATTATATGAAACGATGCGATTTTCTTTCTTTGAATATAAATAATGGCGATGTGTATTTATAATAGTGTCGTTGTAGTTGGAGGATCAAGTAGGAGAGACTGTGAGTTGGGTGCATAGGAGTAGCGTGTCCTCCGACGATGAGTCTTGAACTCCATGAGGTATCACGCAATAATAATAATAATAATAATAAAAATAAAGTAATTTTTGTGAAGAACGCTGACCACGCTTTTTAATAAAACTAGTATTAAAATTAAGCTATATACATACCCAAAATTCATACATGCATATATTCATAAATACGCTTACATACATACCCATACATGGAGTCTGTCTATTAGAATATAAGTAGAATTAATAAGTAAAAGAAATGAAGCAAAAATAAATAAATAAAATATTTATTTATTTATTAAAATATAAATAAAACGAAGTTTACGTAAAAGAATGTCCTTTTTCAGTCCACTCGAATTTTTTTTTAAAAAAAGGTAATCATGCAAGCACGAAAATCCTTATTTTATAAAAAGTTAAATTTTAGTTAAAAATCTGTTTATTTTTTGATACCTCTCTGATTCTGTTCTTACAGATAGATTGTACGGTGCGGCCAAATATAGCAATGCTGTTTACATTTAGAAAAAGAGCACTCGAAATAGAAATATACTCAACTAGAGCGAAGGAGAAAGGTGGTTGGAGTAGAAAGCTCATATCCAAAATAAATTGGGGCAGTGTGTGTATATATATATATATATATATATATATATATATATATATATATATATATATATATATATATAGTGTGTGTGTGTGTGTGTGTGTGTGTGTGTGTGTGTTTCTTAACCTTTCTTTTAAAAATACATTAGTAACACAGTCTGTGTTGTTTGAATACCTCATCTGTTAGGAATTCGTTTCAATTTTTTAAAGTAAAATCAGATAGAATATTTCTAACTATTCGTCTTGTTCCTTTTCTATATTTAATTATCATTTCTCTTATAATATTACAAACTATTTGATATCAAATAACAAATATGAACTTAAAAGTGACTGTAATTTATGCATGTTCAATTCAAGGATTCATTCCACGTTACATATATAATCTATTCTGTAATTATAGATGAATAAATCATTTAGTTTGATCTCGTCCGTCTGACCTGACAATTGCTGTTAGAACAGTTGTTGCTAATGCAAAACATCATTTGGTTATGCGAGGTTTGGATTACAAATGACTCAATAGTTAGGGAACAATAATGAGGTCCTCGCTGTTTTTTAGCTTATCCCACTTCTTTACTTTTAGTTGCATCCGAAATTTTAAATTACTACAGAAGAGGAAAAATTTATTAAAATAGTTTTTACCTATGGAAAAAACACTGTAAGAGATTGACTAGTGACCACTGTAGACTGTACGGTGGCGACCTCTAAGTATAATTACAGACAGATTCATATGTGTAGATCAGTTTAGTTCAATTTGAACTATCAGTGCTTCATGTATGATTTGGTGAAATAGTTTAGTGTAAAAAATCGTTGTTTTTAACTGAGCAGTTGTTCAAATAAACAAACCCATATTCGGACTAGTTCTTTTTCATAGTTAGCAGAGGACTGCGGAAGAATGATCAACGTTTTAAATGTTTACTAAATACACTTTCTAACTAGATAACATATGAAATAAGAATCGTTCTTAAAGGATATTTAGCGAAAAGAGGATTTTGAGAAAGGGATATTTTTTCATCGTATCACAAAATAATCAATAGCTAACTTATTTTAAAAATCGGAAAACATTCTAAAAATTCGAATAATTGCCAAATACCAACAGATTTCAATTGTTGATTAATAATTAATTTCAAAATATGATAGTGCGGATATTATTGTAATTATTAAGATTATAAAAAAATTGAAATGAATTCATCTGTAAATGGGAAAAGCAAAATCCCATTTTTTAAAATATGTTTTTAATGAGATGTGTGTAAAGAGGGAGGTGCAAAGGTCCCCAGAATATGATGATTAGTATCATAATATCACAACAAGTATAGAATTAGTAACATTAATTTAGTTTCTTTCTGGATAAGCATGTGCAAAACGAGTAAAAAAATCCTTCCACTTGCTAGTAAAATTTTGAAGTTTCTTTTAAATGAATTTTGCGGTGGCAGAGTGCGAAAAAGTGTTCACTTGGTGCTCTGAAAGTTCTTTTAACAAATATATGGCTAGATAACACCTGACAGTTCTCCACTTTAACTGTTAAGTGTAGTCTGTTATCTAACCACTACCACTACTAGTGCCCTCTTGCGTCAAGCTGTTGCTGCGCCCCTAGCGGTGACCGCGCTAATTATAGGGAAGTACAGCATTTCTTTTGAATTATGGATGGATAGGGGTGCAATTACCAGCACGTGCTGCAGTGGCGCTGGGCATTTACATCGTGAATAAGCAGTGGGGAGAGAAGGAGGGAAAGGTCATTTATATTCAAAATTTCCTCTACATAATGGCTACGGTAACAGTGTAGAACTTTCGTGCGCCATCACGAATGCCATCTGTTTCAGAAACAACAACAGCAACACGGCCATATATCTAATCTATCTCGATAGGAGCTTTTAGGAAGGGAGAAAATTCTGGAATAGGTGAACAGCTGGTGAACTGCTGCTACTGGAGTCGAAAAGTTCTTTCCCTTTTGGAGAAGTCCGTTGTTTGGAAATATAAACGTACGTACTACCTGATATAAAAAGTTTCACATTCGAGCACAGGACATACGTATACTTACTGTACAAAAGAAAAAAAAAACGAGGCAGAAGGGGAAAAATGAATGTGAACAACTACAGAGAAAGAACGTTACTAACAGTATTTACCTCTTCGATATACCAAAACAAATAAAATTCAGAAAGAGCGCGCTCTAGAGAGAGAGAGAGATCTTTAAAATAAAAACAAACGACCAATGCTAAAACTAGTTATGATTTAATTGAGGATTTAATTTTTTTTTTTTTTTTTTGAACACGAAGTTTTACCGTGCTTTGATATTTAGAGTCCATTCAGTCCATAGGAAAAATCCCTTGGGTCAGCTTTTGTGCATGTGACAAATCGTCGAGATTTGTTCTACTTATATTTACTTGAATACAAAATCACAATAGCATTGGCAAGTTATCAGCGAACAAGATACAGAGTGTGTCCTAATTGTACTAGAGCTGTATACAAGACCAACTTTGTTGACCAGTTTGCGCTTTAGAAATATCTTAGGAATGACTCGATATTAATATGTGATACTTAGAAAGACGATATGTAGTTTATTTTCTGTTCGTATTCGTTAAAGATATGATTTTTCCCCCCTGGAAATTGCCTTTTTGGTATTATAATTATTATTTTGAGCTTGACTGATTCTTTACAACACATTAAGTAATAAAACTAAAGCAAAGTATAAAGCACGAAACATTGTGAAAGATACCAAATGATGCTAATAATGAACAACCTGGGGAGCTTCTGCTCTACACCAATTTGCACGCAACATGCAGTCTTTTAACGTATTGCATTTTGCCTTCTGAAATATTTAAATATTTGATGTATAGGTTTATTTAAATAGCACTGCAGTGGATTGACTACTTATTTATGAAATGCCTGTACTGATCAGGGAAGTTGACTTGGATTCATTCAGGAAAAAAAAAGTGATATAACCAACGTACCCTTTAAGAAATCCTTTTTTTAGAGGGTACATTTTTTCTCCAAAAAATCCAATGAAAAATTACTAAAAAAAAAAGGGATTTTTTTGGAGTGATTTTTCATCAATCGACTGGATTTCAAGTTACCTCAGTACTCAGGCCGATTAGGATTTCGAAACATTGGCGTGATGACTAATGAGTGGCCCGATGAGTACTCTCGGATAATTAATGCATCTTCAAATAGTACCTTTTCTAAAGGTTGAGCTTAGTGGGAATATTCTGCAGAATTCCTGTCATACCTTCCGCATTTTATGCTTACGTCATAGGAATGTTTCAGTAAGTCCTAACGAATGTTTTTTTTTTCTTTTTTTCTGAAATCCGAATTTCTTCGTACTGGCCAAATGACCAGTAAAAAGAAACTGTCAAATGCTTCCCCGAAAGCTTTTTTTTTTCTGCACTGTCATTTCAGGACACCACAGGATATCTTGAGGAAGACGTTCATAAAGTGTCTTTCATAGTTTTTTTTTTTTTTTTAATTTTTAACGTAGGACACTTACTTAAAGAGCTATACACTCTGAGTTTCTGTGGAAGAATAGCTGCACTTTTTTTAAGTGACCCCCCCCTCAAAGACAGGTTTTAGTATATAACCTGTCAAGCTATAGTATATTATTATTACTCTGCTAAGGTTTTTATTCTTTTTATACTTTTATTCGATATATCATACACTTATATTCAATATTATTTTTTTTTATATTTTTACATAATCGAAACAACTTGCTCTTTAGATCAAACATGAATTTTTTCGAGCCGTTTCAAGCCTTTTAAGCTGAGTTATAGTCTCATACCGGGAAATTAAACTCACTTCCCACCTAAAGACAATTGCAAATACCTATGCCCATAGCTGGATTTGGACCCATAGACTCATTAGGTAATTATGAGATCTGTTGTCTTTTGCTTCTTTTTTTTCATCTCAAACTATTTTTTTTTAGATTAGTGCAACTATCGACTAATGAAACAAAGAAAAACAACCTGAGAAAATGTGTACAGTATAGAAAAATGTTTCATTTTCTAATCTTATTCTTTTTTTTATTAAAGTTAGAAAATTTCCATACCATAAGGATTAAAACGTTCTTTTTAAACTTTGACAATGGAAATTTGAAAATTACACTGAAATTTGATAGGTGAGGTGAAAAAAAAAAAAAAGCTGAAATCGGAAACGTTGTTTCATTTCTTCCGATGCGAGCCAGACTAAGTACATAGTAGGTGCATAATATACTTACTATGCCAGAAGGTGCAACAATTATATGGATATCTTCATTGTTCTAGAATCCTGTTTGCTGTTGACAGGACATGTATCACAGCAAGGTATAAAGACAAAGGTGTGCGCTAAATGATAGTTGCATACACTGCTGGAAATTGGGCGTGGTTTATATTTAATTAACCGATGCACAGGTAGGTGTTATCATACACTGCCGTATTAGTCATCAGTGAAACAGACCATTCCATTCAAGTCTGGATGACGTCATTGAAAGATGTTAACGTAATATTAAAACGAAATTCTAGAAACAAAAGCAGAATTGCACGAACTGATGGAAAGAGAAAGTGCTAAAGGTTGCGCGTTCACTTCATCAAGCATCAATGGATTCTCTGACGAGGAGTTTTTCGTATCCACAGCTGTTGAGTTTTGCGCAAGAACATTAAATACATACTGAACTCTATAGCCTCGATTTTCATGGAAGGTACCAAATACACACCAGACTCATTCAACTCGCGTGGTCTTTTATTCCCTAAACATTAATAATGTGGATTAATACTGTAGTAATATACATTATAAAACTGGTAAAGCGATTCGTGTCTAAATACTGGTCTGCAACCAGGAATCACGATGTAAACTCTTCGAACCTGATCGATCTCTTTGAATGTAGCGGCTACCAACAAGAACATGTTTGTTACCAGAATGTATTGGCCCATCTTTTCTGGGGTGCTGGTAGTGTTATGATGTGAGAAAGTTTCTCCTATTTAAGATTAATATCTCTCCTCGTTGTCTACAGAAAAACGCTAACATCCAGTGGTAGTTTAGTAGAAATGACATACTTGGGTATCAATCTGACATCGCAGCATATAATTTGGTGAATAACAATATAGTGTAAAGAATCGGAGTACAAAAGTAACTGACCACAAAAATGTACTCTGTAGAGTACTTTTGAAAAGTATTAGAATCTGTTGGGCCACTTCGAACTTCGTTACAGGAATTGAATATAATTTTGGCGGGCTAATCAGATAAAATATCTGCTTCCATTTAATACGGTTTAGTGGAAAATTTACCCAGGAAAGATTTATTTTGTTTTTAATTTATCGTACCTTTCATATCAGACGTCAAGTCATACTTCACGCCTCCCACCATGTTTCAATCACGTCTATCGAAGTCATAAATAATAAGTTCTAAGGAAAGCGTTTATTATTTTTGCATCAATCGTTCATTCAAGTTTGAAGTTTGAAATATTCTATTTTAAATTAAACTATATAAGTACATCTGCAATAGGAGAACACATTCTCGGCTGACTTTTTCCCCCTTTTCGCTTCTAGTGTAAAGAGCATGTGTAGCGATAGTTAATAAGTAGTAAAGCCAGTCGTTAAAGTACTAGGTCGTATCCAAGACAACCAACAATGGCAAATCTTTGCTTGCTTGTAAGAGCTGGAACGGCTGCTGCACCGTCGTTTGCTAGACTATTTAAACACACTCTTTATAGATAGCTGTAAAGAAGAAATTATTGCAGGGACTCTGGAAATCTTGAAACTCTTACTCGGCTGTTTAATGGGCCATCTTGTGGCTCTTGGCAAAACCATTAAACTATATATATTGCAGAGAGAGAGAGCCCACTCGTCTTAAAATTATGCAGACTTTTGAAATACAGAATTAAAAGGAAAATTTTTTCAATAAAATTTCTTTTCTTTTTTTTTTTTTCTGAAAGAGGCGAGCTAAACACATTACCTATAGGTTCTAAGTAGTAGAGATTATCACCTAAGGAAGAGTTTTTAATGTAATGTTCCAGAAAAATAACCCCATCTATATGTTTTAGAATACTTTTGGTATTTTATTTTTATGATGGAGAGGAAGTTTAATGCTGCTAGTGCAGTTGTAAACTTCGACTGACCTCTTGTGGCGAACAGGTAAAGCATTTGTTTGTTACCCGTAGACTTGAGCTGATATCTCGCTGTTTGTTTTTAAAATGTTTTGTAATTTAAAAATTCGTTAGATTTTTTTTTTTGCCATAAATAATTTAATTTACTGCGTGACACCATCAATATGCTTAATGAAAGCTGAGGTGATTACAAGAAAATATATTTGGTCTTTACAGCTAACCCTTCAACTCAAAATACTAATACTCGACAAGTTTTCAGCCATTAATAGTCGGAGATAACATCGATGCACTTATAACTTTCAGACTGTTTTGTAATAGAATTCATTAAAGTAGACATTTAAGTTATTTGTATTTCTCACATTCTTACATTCAGTACGTTAAATTAGATTAGACTAAGTAGAAGTTTAAGTTGAAATGTTAACTTGAGATTTTAGGCCTTAGTGTCAAATGCTTTTTATGTTAACTGTCTATCTTAAACTATATGCTAAAACAGTATACAGTTGAAGGTTTGTGAACTGCGGATAACTTAGAGGTGTTTATTATATCACGAAAAATGCTATATAATGAGGTGTTGCATTCATGTTATTCTTTACGGAAATGTGTACGTTGTATTAAAGACGGATGTTAGATATCGTCAACGTCTTTCCAATCTATAACGCCTCCACTTCTTCCCCAGTTCTAAAGAATTCCAGAATCACTCCAAAATTTTCCAGATTTTTCTTCCTCTAGAAACGTCCATCATTATCCATTGAATTTTCAATACTGAACTACGCTAGGATTATACCAACTGATGACATTAGTAGACTCCGATTTGGTTACTGAAAGTCAACTTTCATTATCCACTGCGAACTAATTTTCAATATTTATCGTCCACCACTTCATTTGGACATCAGTGATTAATTATATGCTTTTTCTCTATATGAAATACGGAATTTCTCCTCACTAAGGAAACTTTTGTTTCGCCACTTGGAGTAGTGCTTTGTAATATTTTCTGGCATTGAAACCAGATCACAACAAAAAAAGTAATTTCTCCCCCCCCCCGATTACCGGGCCATATTATCCTCATCCGAAATATTATTATAATTATAATTACTATTATGATGATTACAAGAAATCTTCAGGGAGTCATCGAGGATGCTATTTATCATTCACACGTCATACCTTCTCTTAAATTCATTCAGACTATCTTCACTCACAACCTCCAAAAGCAAACCATTCCAGTTATGCACCGCTCTATTCTATAAAAGAAAAATCTAATATAGGTCTCACCCTTTCTTGACTGCATTCATTCTCAACTTCCATGGACGTCCTCTCTTCCACCCATCATGAAATAAAAAACTTCCGTCCACTGGTATCCTGTATGACCCTTTCAGAAGTTTGTAAGTCTCTATCATCTCATTCCTCTTTCTGTTGTTTGCTAGAGTCCTCACTTCACAACTCTCCCCATAATCTACATTCCAGTCTTGATATCATCCTTAACACTCTCCTTTGCATCCTCTCCAAGGTATTTGCGTCATCTCGGAAACCAAGAGACCAGATCTTCGCATAATAGTCCAGATGAGATAATATTGAAGCCTTGTAAAGAGACAAAATTACTTCCTTATTCTTACATGTAAGTGTTGGTTTCAGCATTCATTGCAATTATCTTCTCAGTTTTATTCGATGTTAGTAAAGGCTGTTACCTTTACTAACATTGAACTGATAGCTATTTTCACATATCCACAATTCCATCTTATTCAAATCATTCTGCAAGTACTGCATATCAGCACCATTCCTGATTACCCTACCTATCTTTGCATCACCAGCAAAGAGTTTTTTCTCCTATCCAATGGTTCACAACGCCATTAATGTAAAGATCGAAGATGTGGGGAAGATATTTTATTGCAGAAGAAATTCGGCAATAAAATGCATAGGAATGTAGATTACACAAGCTATTCTTGGATTCGTTAGTTTTATTTTATTTAAAAAAAAACACACGTTATAGCAGTGTTTTTTTAGTATTTCTTTAAAAATTGCCGCTAAAGGACTTTTTTCAGTCAGTTTTTCCCTGATTGTTCCCTAATGAAATTTGAAATGAAGCATATGAATCATATGATTCATTATATGAATATTTGTATATCTGCAACTTATTTTTAAACTTAAATTACAAAGATGATACACCAATTAGCAATAAATAGTGAAGATGATAGTACGATAGCCTATTTATATTTTTCCATTTGTTCACTTTCATACGGGAAAGCGCTTGCTTGGAGATCTTGATATGTTCTCAGTGGATTAAAATGGTTCACAGACTGCTTTCAGCCCGCTCACTGCAGGTTGAATATCCCTGCATTAGAGAACAATGTGTCAATCAAATCGGTTTTATGATTTCCATCGTTCCATCCAGATAGTACAACTGCGATTCGAAATAATTTCATTTTTCTGTTTATAACTTTGCGAAGGTTGCCTATAGGATAGGATTTTATCTGCTCATTGAATTAGTGTAATAATATCGAGCGTGCGTGATACATGCATGAAACTATATGCTATTAGCGTTGATTGTCTGATTAGCTGTTGGTAGCATCTCGTCCCCCTCCTGCCAACAAAGCCGCGAGTTCGAGTGCCACTGTGGCATGGAAGTCTGAGAATGTCTTTTAAGCGGTAGATGATTTTCATCCCACGTTGTGAGACTACCACCCTGCTTGGAAACCTAAATGGCTTTAAAAAGTAATGGGTTTTGTATCTAGAACAGGGTTTCCTGGGTTATGTAACTCTTGGCGTACCTATAGCATTGATTCACTGTAAGCTTACAGTCCTCTGTGGCTCTGATTTTCATAAAGATCATTTGTTTGGTTATGTATGGATCTTTTTGGATCTATATGTATATACATATAGATCCACAAATTTCCAGGATTTTTTAAGCGGGTAGGGGAGTTACTGAGCCTAAAAAAATTTTGGCTCTGTAAAGATCCACAAATTTCCAGGATTTTTTAAGCGGGCAGGGGAGTTACTGAGCCTAAAAAAATTTTGGCTCTGTAACTTTTTTATGAGCTGGATTATTTGCTATTAAGTAAAATGTTTTGATCTTTTAAGAATTTAAAAATTTTAAATTCTTAAAAGATCAAAATTTAAGTCATTTCTGTGTAGATTTAAGTTATCGTACAGGGATAAAAGGTTGCTGTCACCTCTTTGTATACCAGCTTGAATGCCTTTGATTTCATTAAGATAAGTATTCTTCAACATCGATTTACGATAATCGAAAATATGCGCATCTTCTTCCTTGTCTTGTGCTCAGACACTCGATGTTAGAGGCATAATCTAGATGGTGAATAGTGTCTAAAATCAATCTAAAATAAGCAATACTTTATTATTTTGTTGAAATTAAAGAAAGCAAAACTGTATGCAAAGTCATATTCATTTTTTAAATAAAAGTTGCCGGAAAACATAGTCTTAGAGGTGGATTATTCGCAACAAAAGAATTGAATGAATTAAAGTAGGCTAACACCTTTAACACTTGAAGTTTTACAGCAAAGTCTGAAAAATGATTAAATATCCCGTTATGATACTAAATCTGATCAATATTTAGTCCAGTTAGGAAAGAAAATCAGCAATTTATATAAATCGAGGAAATTGCTAGCTATCCTAAACAGCCCGAACCCAAGTGAGAATATTTGCATATGTTTTCCAACATCATTATGAATAATTCATACACTACATTTAGGGGGAACTGGCAGAACAGTTTGTAGATAATTTATTTACCAAGAACGAGGGGAATTCAAAATGCTTCAATTTCTATAATTTGACAACGAACACTTTATACTAAGTGTTGTAATGATTGCCAGTTTATTTAAAATGCGAACGGTTGGGGAAAAATCATCACATTGGACAAGGAAAACAAGTATTGGTGTTGTTATTTAACAAGTTGGACAATAAATAAATAAATAATAACAACAATCAGTAGTTGAACGAAAATTTAAGAACGATAAATGTTTTTAGGTATATTTAAATGACGATGCCGTTTTTAACACCGCTAATTTTCCGTATAATTCAAGAAATAAACGGACTGAAATTTCCATCTAAAATGAATGTCATGTAAATTCATACTTTGAGAAACACGAGGGGAAAGAAAAATATGAATAAATCTTTCTCATTTCTCTTTTTCCACCAGTTGAATTAAATTCGAAATAGCACAGCACGAATGTTTTTTTGTTTTTTTTTTTTGTTTTTCTTCACCCCCCCCCCCTTTCTCAAACGACTTTCCATTGCTCTTTATCTGTGGCAGTACCATGTATGTTTAGTCCTGTTCGCTTGGCTGTTACCATAGCGACGCTTGTGCTATACGTAGCGTGGAAATGTACACCTGGCTCCATGCTGTTAGCTACAAACAACAGAAGCAGGTGGTCATGATATTTTGATATAAACGACCTATTTGCTGCGTACTCTTAGCAGTCGGCCTTTCGTGCACTGCTTATCTAATAGTGACGTTCGTCTGCTGCGTTTTCATTAAAGTTTTTTTTGTTCAGTTTCACCCCCCACTCCCATACACACCAATTTTATTTGTCCACTGAACATAAAACCTCGTACGTGTGTGTGTGTTCACTTTCAGTGTCTTAGTCTTATTTGTAAATAAAAATTGAGATCCCATGCGCATCTCATATTTTATCTTCGAAGGTAACACACAATTGTATGATCTGTTTCAACAGTTCGATATTTTTTTGTTTTACATTTGGTGCCTCTCACTTTGCTTTTGATTTGTACCACCAAATTATGTAATCATTAAGACTGTCGTCTTTCTTCAGCAAGTGGCCGCGCGGGTAGCCGAGTGACTTTGCTCTTCGCAACCATATGCCTGGGGAAGGAGTGTCCTGGGGTTCGATTCCCGTCGACGACGCGAGGAGCTTAAGGATCTGCCATAGCCAAGTTAGCCGATCTTGGGAGTGAGCAGCAGGGTTTTTCCTCCAGTTTATCTGGGGTTTTTCTTCCCGCAGGCAGACAAACCGGCCTCGTGAACACACACGGAATACAGCCAGGAATACTGACCCAGCCATAGGCCTGATTCGTCAGCCGGTTCCGGAGCCCGGATAAAATTTGGGGGGAGACTAGATGGAGCCGTATCCCCCCGCCTAAAAAGGGGACTCTCGGCTACTGTACCATCACACGGTAAGGTAAGGAAGGATCTTTAGCAAGTTATGGACACTGAAAACGACTGCTCCAGTAAATTACTAAGGCTGGTGTCGACACAGTATTTAAAATATTAAGCTCCTTGAACAAATATGGAATATAGTTTACTAATGATTGTTCATATACGTAAAATAATTATTTTTATTTTACAATATATATATATATATATATATATATATATATATATATATATATATATATATATATATAAAATATATAGGATAGGTATTAAATATGGTGCTGAATTTCAGCGCCGTTGGAGATATATAAAGGACTACGAGACTTTTGGTATCCAAACTATCAAGGATTCTTTTATTCTTCCTGGCAAAAGATCAAAGAAAGTATTCAGTGAGCTGTTCTTGTTGTAGTCAGAGGCGATTTGCTGTGATCATCTATGGCAAGATTGAGAGAATAAGGCTGATGCTAGGAACTCGGCCTTATTTTTTGATAATACTACAGTGGTTTCGTCTAGAGATGAGAAAAATGAACGCATACAACGGTAGAAGGTGCACCAAATTGAGTAGGCGAGGAGGAGTAAGGACAGGTGTTAATAATACTGAAAACTGGATTTAAGTACAGCATAATGAGATCGTAAAACAAAAAGAAAGCTGAGATACTCAGTAAATTGGGCGAATTCTAGAGCTACACCTGGTTATATCTGCTGTCCAACCATGTGTAATGAAAGATACCAGAATAATACCATTCAGATAAGTTTCCTCCGGTATCCAGTGTAGATATTTCTTTTCTCATCATAGCTATAGTTACTCCTTTTTATTTTAAACAGGCCTGGCACCTTCAATGGTTGCTTACCTTAGTTGGGAAGTTGTCCGACTCAAGGCGCATTTAGTTATAATCCCTCGCGATTCCTGTACGCGCAATTATTTGACCAGTTATAGGCCGTCGGTTCAACTTCGCAATCCTATTGATCCTCCGTCTGCCTCTCGCATTGATCAGCTGTTTCCAACCACGTGCCCGATGTTGACTTGATGTTTTCTGTTTATCACGCCATTCTAGTTCCATCCGAGACACTGCTGCACATGGCCATTCTAGAAGCAGCGCTTTCTGAAACACTGTTCTCTTCTGGTCCTGTCTGACTTCAACCTGCCTGGAATGACTTCATCCAGGGATGGACAAAGTAACTTAATGGCAATTAAGTCACTTTGTGAACGTAATAACTCTAAAAAAAGACTTGAGATACTATTAAGTAGGGAATTTTTAGAAGTATTTTTATAGAAAAAGGCAATAGATAGAAATAATAACAAACAGTATTATTAAAGTCGGAGTATTATCACAAGACGTCCCCCCCACTAAAACACCACGCTAAAAAAGTACGTCATATTAATATTATAGAAGAAGTACGTCTTCTTCTTCTCCCTACTACGTATTAGGCCTACTGGCCTGTTGCAGAGCTATCTTTAGCCGGCATGTCTTATGGGTCTGTAGCTACGTGTGTTCACTGGGCCGGTTTGCCTGCTTGCGGAGGCTGGGGAGAGAAACCCTGCTGTCCACACCCAAGACCGGCTAGCTTGGCTATCTCTGAGAAAGATCCTTAAGCTCCTCCTGAGTTTGATTACCATCGTCGGCGATGGGAATGAAACCCAGGACGCTCCTTCCCCAGGAATACGGTTGCGAAGCGCATAATCACTAGGCTAACCGCGCGAACCATATTTATAGTAAAAATTTAAAAATAACTAATATTAAAATATTAGTTTTTCTTAGATAAGCATCAGCAAGAGTTTTAAAAAATGCTTATTCTTACTATTATTGTGATCATTAGCCTTCCACTGAAAGTCCTTTTAAGGGGACAACGGCACGAATCGAAATACCTAAATCTCTGTAACTATCTTACCAAATTTAACTAACCTAAAATACGCATTTTGGTAGTGCTTTATGTGTCCGAGATCAGGTTTATGTTTATTTCATCGGCAGTGCTGGCTCGAGGGTATGTGGCGCTCCTAGGCCAGTTTTTATCAATGCATTGTAAGACAAGACAGGCATCATAAAATTCTTTATTGTTAAAAGCAGTTTATAGTTATTGCCAAAAAAATGCGTATAGAGCATTTTGTGTGTGTGGGGGGACACTGCTCGTACCACCAACCCTTCGACTATTACTATTACTTCGACTAATACTATTTTTGTTTTTACGATGTTGGCCCATCCAAAGCCATAGCGTCCCTAGCTCGGTACCTCTTGTGCCTAAGCTTAAAGCCGGCCCTGTTCATCAGTATTCTGATTTTTGAAATATAGCGCTTAGAATATTTTTTTCCTTCAGTTTACTGACATTCTTAGCTAAAAATCGCTGTCATGTCATATAATTCAACAAGAAGTAGATGTTTTAAGAAGCTCTTTCGAACATTTAATGTTCGAAAAAAAAAAAAAAAACAGGATTTGGCTGAAATTATCCAAAGGTGAACCAGAAGAAAAATAGACAGCTGCTAGCAGTTCATGATTTCTGGAGGACGATTCTTCAAAAACCTTAAGAATCCGAGTCTGCTAACTCAACAACTGAAACTACCTCTTATAAGTCTTCGAAATATCTCATTGAAACTATTATAACTCAGAATTTACTACTCTAATAAAAAACGATACCGTAATATATTATTCAAACGACCATGTTCTCTATTAACAAAGTACTGTCGTTAATGGATAATCCAAAATATGTTTGTGAGCATGATGGCTTATGTATAAAATATTCACATTTAAGTCTCATCTAGGATATAACGAACCAAGAGAAAAGTATTGTAATCATATGAATTTGATTTTCTCTGTAATATAAAAATCCTAGTGATTAAAATACTTATTACTAACAATGTTTACCTCTATAACATTTGTTGTTTCGTGTCTGAAGAAAAGTGCGTTACGTAATCTCAAAATAAAATGAATAAATTATTAAGATAATACTTTCAGTAATGAATTTATTTTTCTTAGATTTCGTGTATTTGCCATTCTGTCAAATTTGCGAGTTGTCTAAACAACCAAAACTGGAATACAGAACGTTTTTCTATGTTATTCATGTTTACTTCCTATTTAGAAATAGATTGTTGTTATAATGGCTGCAATTTTACTGAAACGTAGATCACTAGAATATATTATAATAAGAGTGGTGAAGATGTAATAAGGAGACCACAAACATACAACCATTGGAAAGATGGATGCACACATGCGAATCTCTAAACTGAAATATTTATTTTCTTCTTTCACTTGTTCTTCTAGATCGAAACTTGGAAGAAGTATCCAAATAGTTTTGTTTGTTTGTTTCATATATAACAGTTATTGTTGAATAACACATGGTTGACATGACATTGGTTGGCTGTTCTGATATCTGGAAATTAGATCAAACAGT
Organism: Typopeltis vanoorti; assembly: GCF_054136105.1. Classification (NCBI taxonomy): domain Eukaryota; kingdom Metazoa; phylum Arthropoda; class Arachnida; order Uropygi; family Thelyphonidae; genus Typopeltis; species Typopeltis vanoorti. The sequence continues at coordinate 143,375,048 of NC_143551.1, forward strand.
GTATGAAGTTGCTTCATAACTCCTTAGTGGATTTCTGTATTCATTGTTTTTTTCTGGTACGAAAGAAACCGCCTTGAGCCATTACTGGAAAGAAACATACTGCAGGTGGACATCGTAGTCCAGTTAATAACATTGCTTGAGTTAGGGCAAGACCTAGAAGTATCCATTTTTAATGGTGCCAGTTTTTCTCCACTTAGATGAACAGGCATCAGAAAATTCTCAAGAGAATTCCTATTCGCAGTCTCTGCCTATTTTGCTCTTTTTACACCATCTATTTGCTTTTCTCTTGTCGAAGAGATGTAACTATCGCTTGTTTCCTTCTATTTTTTCCACCAAACCCATGATATTTAATACTACGCTACACTACTATATTTTAATAGTTTTTCAACCAAAAACTGAAGAAAACCGAACTGAATGACAAGAAAAAAAAATGACAACGTATGGGATGTATTTAACATCTCAAATTATTTTAAAGAACTGTTTATCAAGAACAAATACCAATCTTTACGTATTGCAGATTCTAACGATTCGATACATGAATCTTTAGTATCACTTTGTGTGTGTGTGTGTGTGTGTGTGTGTGTGTGTGTGTGTGTGTGTGTGTGTGTGTGTGTGTGTGTGTGTGTGTGTGTGTGTGTGTGTGTGTGTGTGTGTGTGTGTGTGTGTGTGTGTGTGTGTGTGTTCATTGTTACATGTATCGGATGCATGTGTTCACAGACCAATTTGCTGACAGTGCAAGGAATAAACACTCACAATTAAACAAAAAATCATTATGATCTAAAATGTCTAATTTTTGCTGTACTTAAAGATGCTCTAATCCTAGATGGATCTAACTTCAGCCCGTTCTCAGCTCAATGACGCGTTGTGATGCCACGAAGACGTCAGTGTAGGTTAATTGTAGCTAATGAATGTATAATCATAAAAATATATAAGCATGTAAGTAGCCACTTTTAAGTCATAAAAGAAAATTCAATGCTAAATTTCAATAGGATTTCAAAAACTCACTGACGTCTTCGAAGTGGGGGACTGTCTGCTCTCTGATTTTCATTGCGGATGTGACACTCTGCAATGAAACAAGAGAGCAAGTCTCAGTACCTAGGAATACACATTCAATCAATGAAGCCTATGTACAGTATATAATTGTACAGTATGTTGCAAAAAAGTATACGTACACCTGAGTGTTTTGCGAGCCATTTATACCCACCAACCTGAAATTCATACCGTTTTTTCTTATAAATCTAATGATCGACATTTGTTCGTGAGAACAGATGATATTCTTTTGCGGATATAAAATTTTAAGAAGTAATGCAGACCTCTTCAAAGACCTCTGCAGTTTGTCCATCCTAAACTTTAGGTTGAGAGAATTCATTGATGTATAGCGGTTTTAAATGACTCACTCACAACTGATTTGATATTTATTTGTGGAACAATCCCACCAATTGACTGATAGCAATTATCGCAGTGATATCTCCTCGCTAAAATCAGTTAACTGTAAGCCATGCTCCCATTTCGTACTGTACAGTGTTGTTTATCTTGTATTTCCCTTATTTTTATATCTTTCTTTTATACGTGGTTTGCCATCGATATTTAGTATTAGAGAAATTTGAGAATGTTCTAATAATTTTTGTGACATAGTGTATATTGATATATTATCCTTTATGTCTTTTTTGAATTCAGAAACAAGGCGTTGTGCAATTTAGATGATCTCATGTTACTAAGTTCCAAAAGGACTTGCTTGTTTTTCTCAAAACACTTGTGAATAATGTAATCATGAAGTTTGATTTGGACAACAATTGGAATGACTTAGAAACAGAATGTTGTTGAGGTTATAGCCTTTCAGCTGTTTAGGGGAAACTATATATACGCCACCATCTAAGAGAAGGACTACGAACAAGGTGGTTTTCCGTTGCCTTCCTTGCCGTATAGCCTATGACCCTGTGTGTTCATGGGCTGGTTTGCCTGCTTGTGGGATGAAAAACCCCAGATAAACTGGTGGAAAAAGCCTTGCTGTCCATGTCCAACTAACTTGGCTACGTCTAAGAAAGAGCTTTAAGCTCCTCACGTCGACGACGGGAATCGAACCCAGGACAATCCTTCCCCAAGTATATGGTTGCGAAGAGCAAAGCCACTCGGCTAACCGCGCGGACAGGAAAAGAATGCTGGATTTAAATTAAATTTTGACAACCAGAAGGAGCACTAAATGCCATTAATTCATATTTAAAAATACCTTAAGTTTAGTTATTCTTTTAACATGATTTATTGAAGCATTTTTTAACCTAGAAATATATTTTAATCGAGGAAATTCAGTAATGGTTTTGTAGCCGTTTTAAGTATCTAAATTACTTTCGTTTCTTTAGAAACCTAAAGTTTGGACGTTGCGTTACTTTAGAATCAAAGGAAACGAAAGAGTAAAACACCCTCTTTGGAAACTTTTTAGTTTAATTTTGAAAAATTGGCGCGATTTAATGGAAATCTCTCTCACTCTCTGATTTTCTGTCTATCTATTTATCTATCTCTCTGTTTCCTATTCAATGCTAATGAGGTGACCAGGAAGAATAGAAAACAAATGACGACTAAACGACCGGTTTCTTTACTATCACGTAACATTCTGCAAGCCTGTTATGGAAAACAGCTTACCCATTACATATTGAATTCGTCTGGCAAAAAAGATCAAGAATGGAGATGGTTCCATAGATGCATAATGTCGATGCAGAAGAATGTGAAGAGTAGTTATTAAGGAGAAAAGGCATTGGCGGAAGTAAAGAAAATCTGTCGCATTGTGCAGGGGTAAACGGTTTTGTGATGTGTAATTTTTCATTCAGTCCCACTTGCTCAGCATAGTTGAATATCAATTGAAGAAAGATATACATAAAACATCATACTATGGTCTGATAAAAGGAGTCATGGAAAACAGGCGACAAACGTTTAGTGACGTGTGGTCATTAATTCAGCCATATCATGCATTCAAGCCGACCAATCGAATCGTGGGAACAAAATAGACTTCCAAGTGATAACAGCACTTGAGATATAAAACGTTGATATGTACATCGTGTTTGCTAAAAGAGTCCATGTTACTTGTGATACGGTCAGTGTTAATATGAGAAAAAGCGATTTTTTTAAAATTATTTTTGTACAAAATTAACGGAAGGGGTTAGATCTTTTTTGTAGCTCATAGAAGAACATAATGTGCAATTTAGGTGGTTATAAAGTCGTCGTAACGTTTATGAAATCCGTGAAATAGATTTCTTCCTTCGCCTGTTGTGGTTAAGTCCTCCTAGAATCACTAATTTTTAACTCCCCCCCTCTCTCTGTATTCATTACTTGTCTGTCTCTGTCTTTATAAAATTACTTCTGTAATTTTATAATTCACTAATTAAAATCCGACGCGAATTCACTAAATTCGCGTCGGTAATTGACTACTGTTTGTAAGGCATCAAAGTATTACTATTCACTTAGATGGGTTTTAAAATTGCACTTTCTAGTTGGTCTACCTCGCCAAATTAAATACAGCTGAAAGAGCATAAGTACTGGGCACTGGAAGCGATGTTTTTCAGTATAAAGAAAAGTTTTCACATTTTTCAGTTTTCAAATTTCTTTAAGAATACATAAGTCTAATTAAGAAATGAATAAATTAATACAGCAATACCTCGCATAACGCTGTTTCAAATAGCACAGGTTACACTACAATGTGGTTTGTAATTAGTTTAAAATACACAAAGTACATTTATTGTCATTTCACCAGAATGGCAATTATACTGATTATATTTTATCATTAATAGTTATCCAGTACTTTGAAATGTGTTAGCATTAAGGTGAAACGAGCTTTCAAGTCTAACAAACAAGCAAAAAACTTCTCAAACGTTCCATTTCTGAGCGTTCTTGTTCATATTACTTATTACCCCTTTATACACAGTTATGAATAAGAAAACGAAATGGTTAACAATAGAAAAAAATTCTAATTGTCATGAAAATGGTGCATCGTTTGCTAAAACTGCATAACAAAGGAATGGATAAATTATCCGTACGCGCCATTGTTAAGAAAGATCAGCACAAAGACCATTTTATCATGTTAAATTCTTTCATTATATCAGATAATGCCTGTTACGGATATCTAATTAGGTTTGTTTTTTGACACCCACCGATAGAATAATTGTCTGGAACTCTTCTCGCTATATTCCTGCTCCGTGCATTTTTCAGTTAAAACTTTATGTTTTCGGCACACATTAACCTCACTATTTGAGGTATTGCTGAGGTATAATATTGAGGTATTATACCAACTCTAAGGTTCGTATAATATTCTCAGTAACTTTATTGGTTGCTGAGAATTTTCCTATACAATTTCCGGAATATACGACAAGAGAAGGGAGGTATAACTAGAATTATACGATGTCATAAAATCGAACTTTTCACATTAGGAGCAATTTAATGCACGCTTTAAGAATATTAAAATCGTTAATACAGTAAAAAACTGAATATGGTTACATCAAATATCTTTTATTAATTATTAATTTTTTTAAGAAATAAATAAATAAAAAATACACTTGGTAAATATTAAAAGACGAAGCGTATGTTTTTTGCTCGTACTACTTTAAAAGTTGGGGAGTGAACTGAAATTAGCAAAATCTAAAAATGATTCTAATACCAACATGCAGAATTTTCGTATATGCTTCGGGAAAAAAAAAAAAAAAAAACACCTCACGTAGAATATTTCATTGAGATCTTAAGATCTATGAATATATTCAGTTTTGTTTTGTTTTTTACTATAAACAAGCAAAACGTTAAAAAGAAAAGCGGAAGCTCTATGATGTTGCGTTCAAACAGTATTTTCATTAATGGTATTGATCTTAGTCCAGCATATGTTATACTGATGGCGAATTTTTGTATCTCTCACCTTTTGTCCACAACAATGGAATACATTGCACGTGTTCGTTTTCTTTGATTTATATAATCAGCGAAGCGTCCATTTTTACGTGATTAGTTCAACGTGACAGCTAATTATTCAGGGTAAACGGCTTTATTTAAGTAATAATGAAGTTTCAGGCTTACAGTTGTGAGTGTATTTCACAATGCGACCAATCGAAAATAAATAGTAAATTAAACATAAAACTCTAAATTCAAAATGTCATTCATTGATGCGATTTTACTAAATTGAGAAAAATGTGCGACTGAAGTGAAATGGAGAGAGGACTGCTGCATAAAAACGCAAAGTAAATAAATAAAGAGGATTAAAAGTTTGCATAAAAAGCGGCATGCTGTTTTAAGACATTTAAAATTTTATATTTTTACTTTGTCTCCCACTAGGAAAATGGCCACCGATTTATGCAAATTGACATTTTGCGTAATGGAAAAGTCATCTTTTCGAAATTATGAAGCTCTTTTTTTTTTCTTTTTTTTCTTTTTTTTTTGTCGGCATTTCGAGTTGCATTTTGACTTTAAGCAGGCACACGAATGAAGCTTTCTATAAAAACTAAAAACGCAGGCAAGGATGATATTTTCAGACAAAGAAAAAACTTTCCTAATTATCATAACTGATGCTCTTTAAATGTTAACTCTAGCACATTGACTAATGGATCTAATGTGGTTGGTTGACAGCATTAATTCAGCTGTCCTATTATTGATTTCTTTCGAAACAGATATCCTGTTGAACACGTTTTTAAGCACACGATGAGCAAGAACATACAGATGAAAAAATTAACACTGAAAACAGAAGGCATTGTTTCTGAAATTACATCTCTGAAAAATCCTTGTTATGAGACAAGCAGTTTTATTTGTTTCATTACCTGGGAAACAATCAGTTGCCTATAATGAAACAAATGAATCTTTAATTGGAGACGTTAATCGGAGATGTTTATATGAGAAAACGATGTTAAAGTGTTATAACCAGTGGCGGCTCGTGGCTTGAAATCGTGGGGGGGGGGGGGGGGCTGCTACTTTCGAAATATACATGTACACTGTAAGTACAGTGTATACCTGTTTGGATAAAATATCAAAATTATGGTAAAAATTTAAAAAAAATAAATAAACATGAAAAAATATTGTTTATTATCGATAAAATTATACAGTTTGGTATAATTCAAAATTACTTAAAAATGAAATCCATTATCATAACCTCAATAATGTTCTAAAATAAAAACTATAACAAATGTTATGTCTTTAATTGCAATGTCCAAATATTTAAAGAGACGCAGTAAACACGATAAGCACTACAAACACTACTACTGGCACAAACTGCATATAAACAACAGTGGAACTGCACGACGGACAGTGCCGCATTACGCTAATATGACGTGCACATGACGTGCGCGTAGCAATATGACACTGTGGTAAACACAGTGCTGCTAGCGTCCTTCGCCCTCCTAAGTTCTACAAGATGGATTTTTATTATTTTTTATACAAAATAAGAGAATTGTATAGGATTGTTGATGATAAAATTAAATATTACAAGCAAATATAAATAAATTAATAAATATATTTATATATATCGAGAAAAATTGTGAGTTCCGCAATGTCTATGCACGAACCGCCCCTGGTTTTAACAAATATTTAGAAAAAAATTACAAAATTTAATTGTGATAACGCAAACTTAGTAATACGTATTCACTTTTTTCTTATAATCTAAACATAAATTTGGTTTTTCTGGAAACAAAAAAAGATCAATTTCACTTTGATATCATATTTTTAATGGGCCCATTGTACCTTACATAAGCCAGATGCTACGTCCTTCCAATCTATTAGTAATTTGACCTGATAGGGAGTAAACTTTATGGTAAGTAATTATCCTAATTACCATAAATACTCTGTTTCCATTCCACGGAGTATAACATCGTGGTAATTTCAGTAAATATTAGTAATCGAAATGGCCAATGTTTTGGTGATTTTGTGAATATGATCATAATCAATGATCCGTCATCAGGTGATACCAGTCCTTCATATACTGTACGAAAACAAAAGTTTGATGGTAGAAACGTCATTTGTTTTGTACATGCAATATATAGATCCTGCTAATGTTCTTACCAGTGGTTTGCGAAAAAAAAAAAAGTCATGTCGAAATAATGCTTATGGGTTTTCTTGAAATTTCTGAAGGAAACATGTTATTAAAGGAACTTTTTAAGTCAATCTTTCACGTAGGTCGTTGCCTTTTTCTTCCTTTCTATCATTTATTTTGATCAGCAGATATGAATTTGGGGAAGTTGCCATTGAAGGCCGTTCTACTTCTTAGTAGCACCCATCCATCAAACCCCAGCAGCTGATGGTGGGCTATTCTAATTACCCGGTCTCCATAGTAACCTATATAGGCAATCATGTACTTTTGGGTCAGACTAGAAACGTCTGGCATTGAAAGAACGGACAGGGAATAACCTCTGGCGCGCACCCACACACACACATACGAAGGGACGTTCACTACAGTTTGTTCCTGACGTCTGGACATTAATCTGGTCTTCCGGAAAATTTCGTTGGCCATTGCTGAAGCTCGTGAATCACACACGTCACCGTTACTGTAGATCAGTTTTCTCCCCTTAAATCTCCTCCTTCCCCTACCTTGAACGAATGGTGAGAAAGTTCGGTGATATTTGAAATACAGAACATTAAGTTTGAGCAAGAATTGGTGAAGATGTAGTAATTCGCCTGACGTAGGTTGAACTTTAAACGATTTAGTTAATAAAAACAATGGTATTTAAGGTAACTGTAGTAATCTAGCTAGCTTCTTATATCCATAAATGAAAATTGCAAAATCTTTCGGGGAAAAAAATTGGGAAAACTTGTACGAAAAGCAAATGAAATGAGAAGACTGCATAATTACTATTCTCTCTCTCTCTCTCTCTCTCTCTCTCTGTCTGTCTTTCGGCGAATTGCATGCTTGATAAAATTTGAAGGGAATCTCTTTGGTTCTGGGAATTGAAGTCACACAGTAGCACTTCCGTATTGCTTTAAAGTTATATGTTGCCATATAGAGATTATTCAACATTACAGCCATGCCTTCCGGGTACCAGAAATAAAAAACTTTTCATGATTCAGTGCGAATTATTTACATTAGAAGGCCAACGAAATACGGATGGTTTATAAGGTTTTTTTTTCAAAGAAATGCAAAAGGTACTACTGGACGTTGGTTACTCTAAGAGTTAGAAAATTCAGAAACCTGTCTTCTAGACATCGAACATAGACTTTTTTTATGATACATCAGACATCCAAGTAAGGAGGGGGGGAGGGTGCATCTCACACCGATGTAATAAAATTCATCTACCACATAACTCCTTTGGTTGGCTGTTCCACTGATTGCTGTTCTTAAGAACAACGATCAGTAAAGCAGCAGGATTTTCTTCTGAAACTGCGTTTGCTGTAAGCCAAACTGATTCGAGATTCCTTCTTTTATTTAATCTATGTCCCACATGCATGTGTTTTATTTATTTATCGTACGATGACAACTGCCGTAGGTACGCGATCTTATAAAACCAGTGCAATGCTATTTGTTGTAATGTAATTTTGTCTGTAAAGTGTGTGTGTGTGTGTGTGTGTGTTCTCTGGATGACTTGTTTTTTTTTCCCGGAGACTTAGCTTTCTGGGAGGGGAAAAAACCTGCTATCATTGCTTGAGATCAGTTAACTTACCTTCAATTGAAAAAGACCATTTAAAGATTTCTCTCGTCACGACGACAATCGAACTGAGGTCTTTTCCAGTTGAAGGACACATTGTTCCGTAGTTCTTCCGATTGCACCTCCGTAGCGCAATTGTAGTTCTTCCAATTGCTCTACGGAGGTGCCATACATGAAGTGATAATATACGATCGGTTCTGTGGTCTCTCGTATGTGACATTGACAAAAAAAGAAAAAGCCCATTTAATCCGCCTTAGTTACACCATATTATTGGACCAACTTAGTTGCAATAATATTTATTTCTTTTCTTGTGAAACTTGCCATTAAAATCGCCATAAACTGAATAATAATCATTGAAAAAGTAAAAAAGACTCTTATTCAGAATTTTGATATGTGTGTTAGTCATATTAGAGCATCTGTTTACTTCACTAGTTGGAATTTCTGACGTCAGCTTCACAAATTCAAAGATCATTGTTGAAATGGATAATTAACTTTCATTTATTTCATGCAAATAAATTGTAACTTTTGGCAGAAAACAAAACTTAATTGTTAACAATTCTGAAAATGTGTTTTTAAATCTGTGAGCTGTTGCAATCTCTCGCATTGTTATTTTTTTAAAGATAAGGATAGATTATTGCAACAATTTTACGCTTTATACTGTTAGAACTTCAGCATTTTTTTTAAAATTTCATTTTGTGAAATTTTATGCCCATCTATTAAATACTATTAAAACCATTTTTTATTAAAGTATTATTCAGTCCGTATTAATGCTACAAAATCATTGATAATATTTTTATGCTAATTATGAAATCATAAGAACTGCGATTAGTTGAATGTTTCCTCAATAAATATTCTCGAAACGTGTAAAACTTATCTAAGTACATGGAGATAAACGGTTTATGAACATAAGAATTAATCCATCTATTGCTCGTGGATAGCCCGAACCACAAAGAGCCATTGTAGCAACAAGATATAATCACCGTCCACTTTCTCTTGGATGGAATAAAGTGCTGCTGCCGGCGTTACCTTCCTTGCTGCAAAACATACTTCCTTTTATTGCTCGTGATTTAGTGTGATGAGAGATAGTGTACACGTGACATTTCAGTTCATATACGAAATGTCCCGGATATTGAAGAAAGAAAAGGAAGCTTGCACTGCGGCAAGGAGGAAGTGAGAAAGCTAGAGAGTCGCTGCCATCGGTCGTGCATGGAAAGGCTCCTTCTGTTTCTCTTAGAACAACCTGTCAGAAGTGGTAGGGGATCTGATGCTTGAATAAATAATTCCCCGAACCTGCGTGTAGTTCAACTGTGTGCTGACTGGAAGCTAAATGAGGAAAAAGAGAATCAAAACGCAGCTGGGCGATAGGGTTAATAGCTCCTACTAAACGCCGTATGCAGGTTTAATAAATACCCGACGACAGCTTTCCGTAGATGCCGTAACAACCCATGTAAAATTCATGTCGGCCGACTAATAGCTACGGGTTTACACACCCCACAAGGCTTTTATAAATATTTGATTACTATTGACAGATGAAGTGGCACGGCGTTCCAAATCGTCGGCGGTCTCTCGCCGGAAGGCAGAGAGAGGGAGATTCTTGGTTTCTAAGAGGAGATCTCTAGACAACAGAAAAATAAACTTGTTTTAGGCTATGTAATTAAAGTAACGCGAGAAAAGGCTCTAGAAATCTGGAGGGGATCTGCAGCGCTTCGTGATTAAACATGGTAATGAAGTTGTAGTGAAACTACACTTGAACGTACAAATTAACTCCACCCTCACGTATGTTATGTTGTTCCTAGGAAGAACATGGGTTCTAAGTAAGAAAGTTTGCGAATACTACGGCGATCTGACCTTTCCGAAGAAAAGATGAAGTCATTAGTCACTAATAAATACCCGAAGGTCTAGTACGCGGTGTATCACGTGCATCTGATAACGATTAGCTACAAAGACTAAGTAATATTTTTCTCTGAGATGAAGGTTTATAAATAGGACCAAATAACGTCATTTTCAAATTCCGGTGTGCTATTTAGTATTAGGAAACGAATAAATTCGATTCTGAATTTTATTATGATTCTAGTTATTGTGAAACGGGTTGTGATTGTTTAGTATCACCAAGGCAACTTAGGATCGTGAGGTGAATCTATTACGATTCATTATGTTCTTCTTGATCCTGTTAAATAACATAATCTATTGAGTCTCATTTATGCTGTTGAAGACCAAAGAGTTATCGTAATGTAACTTACGTACTTATTTCAATGTAACTGAGTACGTAAGTTACAATTACAATTCAATCATCGGATGAATTCATAAGCCGATTACTAATTTTATCTGACCACAAAAAAGTCACCGAGCTAGTCACCAGTTTATAAATTTATCTGATCAGACAGAAAAAATGAACAATTATTACTCATTCAGAAGATCAAATGTTTAATCTCATTCTAGAAATTATCTTCATCGTAAATTTACGAAGTACAAAGGTGTAAAGCGCTAAATTGCCGTTAGTTAGGATGACTAGAGAGCATGCAATTGGAGCTCAAATATTCGCATTTTGATGATAGTTTCACCCTTGAAATGCTGGAAACGAATGACAATCATCTAAACCACAGATGGCAATAATGATCTCGTTATTGCCATGTGTTGTCTAGATAATTTAGTTACCCTGCTTTAGAGACTAAGCATTGTATTTTATCAAGCTACCTCACCTTCAGTAATCAGGACTGATTCCTCGTACCAGTGATGAAAATCATCTTCTACCTAAAGACTACAATGGTTCTCGAAACTGTAACCTCCTGGTTGCTAAGGGGAAGTGATATATACTTGGCAACTAGGCCTACTCGTTCCCTTTAAGTACGTCGATTGAGTAAGAAGCTGTTGAGATCTGGATACACTCTTAAAATATGCATTCGTCACTCTTTTGTTCAGTGAGCGTGGACATTTAAACTTACCCGGATGAAGCTAGCGTTGATTCAAAATAAATTGCATTGACACAACTCGTAAAAAGTGCGCCTTCAAAATGGAGGAAATGTTGGGAGTGTTTTCATGATGTCTGCTGTATCTCCTTCTGGCCTTTCTCTCTACAATGAAGACATGATTTTGATATTGAACAGGAGTTCTTACACCAGGGGTTGGTGGAAGTTTACATCTCCCGTATGGTGATTTAACTACAGTGGGGTATATTAAAAAAGTTACTAACAAAAGATTTACTTAAGACCAAATGGACTTGCTGATGTTCAGCACATATTTTTAACTCAAATAGACTCGAATATCAGTTATTTAGATTGATTAGTTTTAAACTAGTTAGATAAAGATGTTAAATATTTATTCCGTATTCAAAACGAATATCATTGCTTTTCTCTATACGTCCTTAATTTCTGTCCCATGAGACTAACCTGTGAGGTTAGTCTCATGGGACAGAAATTAAAAAAAAAAAAATTACGCAGAAAATTTTCAAAAGGATTGAAAGTTTCTATCTCTCTTTGTAAATTAGTGATTAATCTTGATATTTCTGAGATTAGTAAGTCTTAATGTAAAACTTAGAACGCCAATAATTATTCGAGATATAAAAATTAAAAAAAAAAAACAGGTGCATCTCTCGTTTTTTTTTTCCTGCATTCATCTATTTTAACATAATTAATATTCAATTCCTATATGTAGATTTCTTAATAACTTGACGGAGAATGAAATAAATCCATTAACACACGATATTTCAGTCAGTTTTCAGGAAAACACTTCTGACTCTTATGTTGCAGCGGTATCATCATTAGAGCTACGCCTCTGGCTGAATAGTTAACAACCAGTTCGACACATTAAAAGTCATTGACTATCCGGTTTGCTTTGATGAGACGACTCTTATTGATAACTTATGTGCAGCGAATCGGTGCCTTTAAAATATACGCATATTATCTCGCATGCTACTGTAGAAAATAAAGGAATTTTTCCCTTTCTGTTTGGTAACACTCGCCTGAACTGATCTGAAGTCAAAAGTAAGTTAAGAAATCTTCTTGGATGTTTATTAGCAGAATTTAACAAACATTGCCAACAAAATCGAGATAATTTTAACAAAGAATTCATGGTAAGAGGACTCAACCAGCTTCATTGCACCAACAAAGTTGTCTGAGGACTTTAAAATCGAGTTGATCGTAATCCATTTACTTTATTATGATGTTTTTAATTTTCTGATGTCATCCTAAATACTGCATATGATTCGTACTGATACCAGTGGCGACCGGTACATAAGCACTGCGACACTGCAGCACCCCCAAGGAAAAAATGAAAAAATTAAATTTTGTTTGTGTTTATAAATAATAACAACGCTTACAACAGTATATGAATGCAATACAACATGTTAAAGGTTACAGCTTATGTTTTGGCATTGATTGAATAGTTAATAATTGGAATTGTTCTATTAACGCTTTAGATTACGAAACAAATGCACTGCGATCTAACGCCGATATTCGTTTGCGCTTGTCATTGCACGTTACGTCATTCTCACACTGCGCAAACGGCAGTGTATCTTTAGTATGCTTACGCGCCTTATTTCTGTGAGCTATGAAACGTTTATTATTGGTGCGTGTTCGTGGTGAACTATTTTTTGTCAATCTTATTTTATTTTGTTAAAAAAACATATAATTATTTATTTATTATAGATACAAGGCTGAATTAATGCGAGTGTCACTGTTGAACATATGAAAATAATTATATTTTTTCATTTGTTTCGTTTAATGATAATTGCGATCTAACACCGATATTCATTTGCGCTTGTCATTGCTATTGATACGAAACTTTTATTATTGGTGTTTGTTCGTGGTGAGAATGAAATATTTTTAATAAATAAATTTTTAATATGTAAATTTATTTACACATTAAAACTTTTTTTGATATGTAATTTTTTTTTTTTTTTTTTTTTTTTTTTTTTTTTTTTTTGTATATGCAGCATTCCCACTTAAAATTTTCACCGGCCGCCACTGTTTTATACATAAATCTTCAGCAATAGTACTACTGGGTTACGGCAGGGTTTGGCTATGGAAATCATCTGCACTGGTATTTCTCCCCATGCGCATTAAACATCTAAAAGTTTTCAGTTTTTTCATATCAATTTGATATTAGTGATTTACTAGTTTTCAAGTCATCTAATTTTGATTTAGATGTATCGTTATGGCTAAAAGTCACACTTCTTTAGACTGCCTTAAATCTTTGTCTTTCAAAGGATATTTCTGGCGCGCTTCCAGTATCTCTGGCATAAGGAAAAGGTTTTTTTTTTTTTCAATTCCTTTTTTTTACTACAATTTTATAGCCCAACGAATTTCTACAACAACATTACTTCGCAACTGTTTACAGATGGCTCTGCTGTTGATGAAATGGATTTCATAAACACGTGACATCAGTGAAATAACCTTGAACGCACTCCTCCTATACAGTTCGTTGCTATAGTTTTTATATTATCGTTCGTCAGAAAGATCCCGCTAAATGCTGATACATTTTTATTGCTGGAAAAGCTAAGAGAGTAAGTGATAGACCCGTTTTGCTTTACCATAAAAGAGTGGAAGTGATTTTTAACATTTTCTATTTTTCTCACTTAACTGCGAAAGGAGCATGAAGAACATTTTTGGCAGCGTTTGTTATAGTTTTAAAAACAACGTCGAAAAATGATTCTACTTACAAAAAAGGATATTTCTCAAATCAACAGAAAGTTTGAAGCATTTTAATAAAGAAGTAAACTACACTTACTTATATAATTAAGTGTCCGGGATCTTTCATTTTTGTTCTTTAAAAATCATGTTTTTTAATAACAAGTATCCAGAATAGTGACCAGAGAGCGATGTTTCTTAAACCCCGAGGTTTCGTGAAAACTTATAGGGATTCCCCAAAGCATACAGATATTTGCGCGTGTTTTCTCTTAGCTTAGCGGTTTATACGTTACAAAAGCGTTTGGTTACCTATAAACTATTTGTTAGGCCGAGTCTTGGAAAGAGGTAGAACAGAGAATGCTAACCTTACGCACAGCTGGGAAGACACGTTTCTTACGTTTTAAAAGGGCCGTGAGCCGTACATAAGATTTCAAATTAAAAAAAAAAAAAAAGCGCGCTATTATAATTAGAAATGTTTGAAATACAATTCATTTTGTTTTATAAGGAAAGCTTTATTGCATTTTTCTCTCTTTGCACGCATTATAAACCAAAGATTTATAAACAATCGTTTATTGTTAGTAATGATTGGCTTATTAATAAATCTTTTAAACAACATACTCATAAACTGACAGAAAAATGGAGATAGCTTTAAAAACATAAAACTAAATCGATTGGATAATTAATGACCACTTATGATTAAATTTAATTACAGTTATTTAAATGAAAACAAACATGCCACTGAGTTAGGCAATAAAGTGGAGAGAAAATAGGAACACGGGAATTCTTCAAAAATTTACTTTGGTTAAGTTTGGTTCCCCGAGATATTCATAAAGGATATCCCCGTAGTTTTGAATTACTTCACTACACACAACTTGGGTTGAAATTAGATCTCACTTTTAAGTCTACGACAATTTTTTCTTCCTTCATCCTTCATCCAGCAGGGTCAGCCTTAGACGGAGGTGGAGGTTTTTTTTCTCTTTTTTTTTCTCTTTTTACCCCCAAAATTCAATATTTCCTTCTGTAAAGCAGGCATATAAGGAGAAAACTCAGTATTTTACAAGTATAATACACAATTTCTCTGCCAGTCAATCAAGGACTGCGTAGACCCAATTCCTGTAGTCAGGATGAGCATTATATGTAATTAATAATCTAATTAGTTAAGGCGAAAAGAGAAGTGATGGTGTGTTAGAAAGGAGAAAACACACTAGTTTTCTATATAGTTTATTATAAAAATAACTAAGAGCTGAAATGTGCTCTCGTGAATCTAAAAAAAAAATAAGGAATAAATGTAGTTTGAAAATAAAATATCACAGAATTCGATTTAACAGATAACTTCTGATTTTGTTGAAAGATGCTGATAAAGGCTGCATTTTCTTCTTCTTCTTCTTTTTTTTTTTTGAAAATATACGTCTGCTTCACGCTTTTTTTTACGATTTAAATATACGATTTAGATTCCGTTATAAGAATCGGTGAATTATGATTATAGAAAACAACTTCGCAGAAAATACGTTTCTTTAAATAATTTTTCCCATAATTTTCTAAATCATGGGAATTATATAAAATATAATTTCCATATAATTATCCATTTAACATACTTTTAAGTATATATCCAGTGTGCATATTTGCTTCCACGATGCCAGAACATTTAAAAATTAAATTGAAAAATTATCTTATATCCGAATCACAGTTACAACTCCAATAAGGAAATGTTTTTCTGTTTGGACAGTAATACGAAGAAAGTATATGACACAATAATGTTGAAGAAAGAAACAAAACACCCAATAACAGATGGATCCACTTTGATCTGAAGGATCTGTTAACCAATTTATGAGGGTAGACAGCAAGAATTTGACATAATTCGAAACATTGTCGCAACAGTCGAACTCAGTTCGACTTAAGAAGTTAGTTTCACCAAACTCCTGCTTTTCAATTCCAGCAGTTCTACAAACTACAGATCAATCTTGATCTGCAAATCATTGCACACTAAAGCAAACTGGTTTTCAGTTCAAACTCAGCATTAGTAGTTATTGTTGTAACATCGAAAATTAACAGTAAGTAGTCGATACAAGAGTTCAAAAAACTCTCAATCAACTATCGCAATTCAGAATAGAATTGCGATATTTTATCGTGGAAGTTGTCCTTACAAAGACATAGCATCTAAACTGCATCCATCCTCTAATGAGGGAATGCCGTCTAGTGCTCTAAAATTTCAGCCTTAATTTTAATGAGAAAACAGCAGCTTGCAAGATCCTATAACATCCGTGTGCACACTAGACATTTTTTGGGAGGATGCATTGTTCATTGTTCTTGAACTGGAACAGTAAACAGAAATTCCTATGCAGCATTGAAGATTGCATTATAGGAATTTCTGGTTACGGTCGTGAGTGGTTCGATGTGGAACTGAAAATCCTTAGTATTGTCATATGTCAATAATTTGGACACATTCTTGGTGCCTATGCATAGAATTTCTCAGAAGCTTCATCATTCAGATTACAGCATAATAATGTGCTACGGGATAATATTAACGACGCTTAATGTTCGTTGCTATTATGTGGACTTTACTGTATCGCTCTCAGTGTAGTTCATTCTCTTGATTGGCTTTGACCAACTTGACGGGCCGAGTGGTTAATGTACCAGTTCTCCAGGTTCTCCAACCAACAGGATACTGATTCAAATACTATCCTGGGCATAGATGTTTCTGAATGTCTTTATATGGGAGATGAATTCCATCACCCGATATGAGACAATCTCCCTGCTTATTGGAGGTCTGAAGTGCCTCCGTAGTTACTCTAGAGTAGAGTTTCCAGATTAGGCAGAAAATAAGATAACATAAATCCTTAGCCTACCCAAGGTACTAATAAGCACTATAAGTACTATAAGTTTAAAACTTTTCATGGTGCGAATACATAAAACTCTTCCTATAAGTATTACAAGGAGATTCCTAAGGAGCTTAGGAATAATCAGGAATGGAGATAGAAAACAGGGCTATTGTATGACCGTACAGATGCTGACAATACTAGGCCCTCGCTATCTTCCACCAGTTTCGTGCAATCTCATGGCGAATACGTTGTGAGGTATTCGCCATGTGAGGTTTTTTTCTCCCTGATAAAGAGCAAAAAACGGCGAACCTTGCGATAATGATAGCCAGTACTGTTGAGCGATGACTATGCGCTGGTGGATGCATATAATATTAAACATTTCTGGGAAGACAGCACTGCGTGCACGAACTTGGATGTCTCTTGTGGTGTACTATTAAACTTTCACGTGCGAGTTTTGTACATAATTTGGAAACCATGTAATCCTAAATGCTGAGATCCATTATTATATTTTAAGTGTTATACTTTTCTTGTGTTGATGGATTCTTTAAAGAACTCTGTATCAAAAGGATGACGAAAAACTACGTATGTCTACTAGAATATTCTTGTCTAATGGTAGCTGTTTATTACTAGTTTCTAACGAGAAGATTTATTACAGATACAAAAATTTAAGGGGACAAACTATTGTATTAAAAGTACCTCAGTTTTTCGAGAGCCAACTTATTTGGTTAACATAATGCAGACTTTTTTTCTAGTACGCAATTATAAACAAAAAAAAACTTTCTGCTATTTATTATCCTTGTTGTCTTTCGTTTATTTTTCTTTATGCTTGCTTTTAATTAACATGATGGTTCCTACATATAATAAAGCAATAATCAGGCGTAAAAAAAAGTAAAGTAAGAAGAATATAGGAACAAAATATCCAATATGTAGTGCCTTCGTAGCTCACGTGAAATTTCTGCATGTAGATCCATTTCATGTGATTATAGTGGATATTTAAAAATATGAGTTATAATCGAAAAGTACGTATTTTTCCTCCATGCCTTGGCCATCTACTCAAAACTGTTACTGGATCCACCATGAAACTTTGACATTGTGTAACAGATAATTTTAAGAATTTGTTAGTTATACAAAAAAAAAAAAAAACGTATTAGAATTTCATTTACTTTTAATTTGGATTCAGACGGATTAAGTTTTCCTTAATGTCGTGAGGCTATCATTCAGAAGTGTATAATATTCCTGAAATGCTTTTGCCCTTGAAATAAGGCCACACGAGATTCTTGATTTCGAATATTTATATTAGAATCCTACAGTAATATAAGGAATTTCGTATCGATTGAGTTAGCCTGTTTCAGAATCGAGGTTTAGTACTCCAGAAAAAATCCATTTTATTTCACTTGCGAAAAACAAACCAGCCTGAAAACACACGTATTCGATATACCACGCAGATGTTTCATGGTTTCCTGGGTGTTGATCCAACCCACGATCTTGACTCCACAGAGAAATGAAATCACTGGAAATTTGCCCTATATGGAAAATATATATTTTTTACATTTTTATTTTTCGTTTCTTCGATCACGGTTACATCATTTGTAACCTCCAAAGTATGAACTTTTTTTTTCCAAGAAGGAAAACAGCCATGTTTAGCCCAAACGATAAATATTTCTTCAAGCTGACTGCACTTATGGTGGTTGACGTCGATGAGAAATGGCATTGTCTTTACTGCTTCGAGTGGGTCGAAACTGAATATTTATAGGGCAGCAAAACAGTGCGTACATATGAAAGGCCGAAAATGACAACACGTCTGTGGCACGAGCTCTTCTCGTCAGCGTATGATCCAAACATAAATCACAAAGCATTGCAAAGTGAGGAGTATAACTGACTTCTAAATGTAAAAGGGGGGAGGGTAGATGAAGACGGTAGAAATGGGACAAGAAAGAGTGAGAAACCATCCCTTGACTTGGACAGAAAATGCCATCAACTCCGATCCATCCACGTTTAAGCGGTGTCTTTGCAATTCATTTATCTTCCTTAATTCAGACAAATGGCTTGCCTCTCAAACCCAGCGCCGCGGTTGAACGGTTTGGTTACTCCGTAGATTGAAGCCGAGCATCCGACGATCGCTGCTCTATCATGCACTCCAGTCTGACACCTAAGAAGCGACCGAAAGCTAAAGAATGTCTCGCCAGAGGCGTGTATGTGTGCGTGTGTGTGTGTGTGTGTGTATGTATATACGCGTGCGTGCTCACGTGCCTTGGAGAGTATACAAGAGAGGTGGGAAAGGAGAGGGGGGGAGGAGTTATTATGCATCGAAGGCTGCGGTTGTGGGAGTAATGCTAGCTGACATGCAGTATGCGGCTTACATTGGATATAACACCGAAGTTGGGTGGGTGGAAGAGGACGTATCTGTGCGGAATGGAACGAGAAGGTGAAGATGTCAGAACAGTCGCTTCGATTAGTTTTGTCAGGAAGGATTATTATGTTTATATTGCTTTCAAACAGCCAGAGAGAGAGAGAGAGAGAGAGACGAGAACGTCTTTCATTCTGATGGGAAACTTCCTTGTGCTGAACATCCGTTTCCAGCATGCACTCTGCAAGTTGTATATTAAAATATGCGCGCCCCGGACAAATACACTGACAGCTATTATTTAAATAGAATTATGAAATGTCTAATAAAAATTCTTTATTGGATTAATATAGAAAGAGCCTCAGCAGCTCAGTGGGTTTCGGCGATGCTTTCAATTCGAATCCCTTCTGAGAGGCGAAGGACTTTTTTTTCAAGACTTTTCAGTTGAGGGTGAGTTAAAAGGTCTCATACGGAGGGGGTGGGGAGATTTTTCATTCAGCAAGTAAACCGGCCAAGAGAATACACACAATTGTCTAATAGTCATAATACACTATGCAGAAAGCATTAATCGACCTATAAGAACATTAATTAAGTTTAAAAAATAAGCCAAGTTATTTGGCCATGACAGGCCATTGAGCTTAGCAAGCGTAGGGAAAATTAAATCGATATAGAAATTATCGGCATTTCTACATCTATCAAGAACACACATCAAGCTCCTTCCTTCTCTACCGTGGTCCTCCTAACATGTTATTTAGCTGTAGTGTCTTTTAGTTGTAAATAGCGTTCGAACAATTGAAGCATTTGGTTAAGCCAGGTGACTAAATCCAAAAATATCATTAATAATTAATAGAAATGTCATTTAACATTTTTTGGTCCATATTTCTTTGTTCCCATACATTTAACTGTCTGTAGATTTGATAGATATCACGCAAGCAAGCTTTCATTTCAGGAAATATATGCCATTGTCCATCTTGCATAGCGTGTACATTGTTGCGTATGTTTATTTGTAGTCTTGGACACGGTGTGTCCAAGACTTGGGTCATCAACCTTTTTGTATTCACTTATCCCATTCGCCTGGTCCAGCTCCATAACGAAGGCTGAACTACTTAGCTATCATTAGCAGAGAAAGAATTGGCATACACTATTTGCAGAAACATTTAGCATGTCGCATAAAATGGAATCAGAGTATTCTTTTTCAGGAATAAAAAAGAGATTTTTACAAATGCATTTTATACAAATAACTGTATTCGGTCTTCAATATAATTGTAAATTTTTGAATGTTTTATTATTGTTATTATTACATAGCAAATCAAGGAGTTCTAGGACTCATCGTGATAGGTCACAAACGTTTTTTTTTTTTCTTTCTTTCTTTCTTTCTTTCTTTGTTGTGTATATTATTGCTACTTTTGTTTATTGATGTGAACTTTTATAAGATGTTCAAATTAATAAGATGTAAAATGTTAGAATGCGTATAACTTAGGCGTGTAATATTTGATGAACTGCTAATTTAAAAAGATATTCGTTAATTTGTATTTTTTTTGTTCAGCTTTATAAGTATTACATTGTTTTATCAAATACAAACATTAAACATATTTGGTTATGCATAAGTTCTATCGCCTCTCAGTGTGACAGTAGAGTGTATAGCAGATGATTGTGTCTCGTTTATTATTGGTGTTCACTCTTTTCTTTTAAAGGTCGATTTTTCTTGTGAGATTTGCATTCTTTAACCATAACTTTGACTGTTTAGAGAATTTTTCACTAAGAGATGTAAGAGAAGTAAACCCGAAGACTAAGGCTATAATACTAATCCCCGGCAATTAGAGGTCTTTAAGGCCCACTACTTGCCAGGTATTCTTGGCTTTGGTGACCATAATTTTAGGATAAAGTAGTTAGTTTTGCTAATACTAATGCTTAAGTATGTTTTTTGTGTGTCAATTATATGTGTTCTACTGGTTGCGGGAAGAAAACCCTGGAGGAAAAAACCCCTTCCACTTCTATATGAAACCTTCTTACTCATCTTAAGGTATAAAGCCCTTATAAATGTTCTAGACATGATTCGAACTCAGGTATTTTCAACCAAAGGGTTTCGTTAAAACTCTTTGGTTAAGGGTTTCCTAAGTTACTAAGTCTCAAACTCAAGCTGTAGGACAAGTGTCTGTTAATTACCCCCTTTTTCGGGTCTTTATACAATTACAGATTATCTTGTGTATGTTTAACATAGACAGGCATAAGAAATATTAACTATTCTTTAAAACGTTTGGTTTCATTCGATTTTTTTTAAAGTAGAATAAGACTGTCTTTTAAAAAAAGTTT
The DNA here is from genome assembly GCF_054136105.1 of Typopeltis vanoorti. Lineage (NCBI taxonomy): Eukaryota > Metazoa > Arthropoda > Arachnida > Uropygi > Thelyphonidae > Typopeltis > Typopeltis vanoorti. Next base: position 143,396,739 of record NC_143551.1, read on the forward strand.
TTTAAATAAAAATGATGACGTCCACAACGCTAGATCGATAAACGAAAGAACCTTAGAGATTTAGTTCAAGTCATAGACTAGAGGAGCTCTTTTATAGCCGATTCTCAGTTAGTTGATCTTTGGGAAAGAGTTTCTTCTCCGGGAAGAAACTCCTTTTTTTCTTAACCTCAACCTTAGAAAAATTCGGTCATAGATCTCGCACGTTATTGACACAATAATACTAGACAGAATTAGGAACACGATATGCTGGAAGTTGTCTACCTTATATTTTTTTACTGCTTTGCTTTCTTATAGGCAAGTCACTTGGAGATTGCATTTATCTTATATCGATGAGAAAGATAGAAATCGGCTTCCGACTCAGTTCCAAATAGCTAGGCTAAGGGATGCGACATACTTGAATTTGGGAACAGAACGGCTTAGATGTTAACATTGTTTTTCTGGGAGGTAAGTAGGAAACAATTTCATCCCCCCATGCATCCTCTTATGAGAGCATAAGGGGATTTATGCGTTTGATTTTTCGAATCTTGTCTAGGATGGAAAAAACTTTATATGGATTTTTCAGGCAACAGTCAGTTAGCTGGTCATATGCAGTAGATGAAGAATTTTTCTTTCCGTAAATATTGTTTTTTATTTCATAAAACAATGTCCTATTCTCATGATTACTTCGGTCGTAACCACAAATAACCTAATCCTAAACTTATTAAAAATCTGAGTTGTCTTAAAGAAAAACAACTTCATATTGTGCCAGAATTTCATCAAACAAGGACATAATCGGATATAATGATGAAAAATGTTCTTTGTGCAATAACATTCTTGTAAAATAACATCATTCATTATTTATCAACAGCTGAATGCAGGGGATTGTTTGACCTATATACTGTATATATAATTTTGTTTTGCCAAATTTGCCATTAAATTATCCAATTGAAGCCAAAACTGAAGTGACAAAGTTTAGTTTAGATTCCAAGTATCAAATTTTATTAACTTTCATGCCCCTCAGTGGAATTATTTCTGCGGTTTCCAATTGCTTTGCCAATAAAACGATTCGATTGAAACAGAAGTCAACTGGAACAGAGTTTTTTCTTTATATATTTTAGAAAAGATTTGCCAAATGTGTCCCTCGAAATGGTCCGATAAAACATAACAAAAATATAAAATAAATTTCAGGGAAATCCGTCACAATTTATTGTCTGCTGAAGCTTAACTATCAAACGGACAAATATATAAAATTACTCTAATAAAATACTTCACATATATTATAAAATATTTTATTATATATACACACACACGGGTATATATACGTATATATAATATATAACGTTTGAGCGGTTTAGTGTTTCCCTGAAGCACATATGCTAGATTTTTTTTTTTGTAATCCGATTTGAAAAAAAATCTTTCACGTGATCTCAGAATTAAAAAGACACTGCATATTTTTATCTGCTCCTTCTTGTTTCTTAGTTCGCTAGTTTTGCTCTTTGTCAGGTACGAATTTCGTAGTCTTTCCTGACGTGTCATATTTCACATCTCATTAAAGATTACCTCTCAACCTCTTCAAGAATCCTAAGTGTTCGAAATGCAGGAGCCAAACGAATTCTTTTTTGACTTAGCACTGAAACAGAGCACTAAGATAGTGCGGCGATAGGACATTGCATGTTATAATTACTATGGCAAGTCTGAGCCGGAAAGAAATGTCTCAAGTATTTATCAAGTCAACCCTGTAATCAAAACTGTGCTTCTGACACCTCGCGCGTTGTTATGTGAAGTGATAGAAGAGAGGGAGGAGTGCACGAAGAGACGTCGGTGGTTTTCCTTCCTTCCTGTTAGGTTTAAAGATGCGAAGTCCTGACTGACAAAGTGTTCTCAGTTTTGAAAATTGCACAATGAATAAGAGTTGCAGCCAAAGTTGATCTTCGCTCATTTTCCTAAACTGTCACTGATTTATGTTTGATCTGGTATTATTAGTATTAGTGATTGTATTTTTCTGTAGGCTCCTTTCTTACTAGCAATCCCAACAATATTTCATTTATCAATAACAATTTTAGATTATAAAATATGTGCAGTCACTGCTATTTGGATGGTATTGTTAATTTAGAATTACTTAGAGGCCCCACGAGGCGAGTAGATTTTGTTTAGTAATTTGCTTGTGTATCTCTGGCTGGTGTACAATATATAGAGGAGGAAAATATCTAATTTTTTCAGGAAGAAACCTTGTCCCTTGGTAAATTGCCATTCATTGAAAAAACATTTATAAGTGTTCCACACGTTCAATAACTGAACTCTGAACCCAGTCTTTCCAACTAAAGGATATGCTTTCTTAAGTCAAACTGGAATGTTTCAAATGAACATTTATTATTATTATTATTATTATTATTATTATTATTATTATTATTATTATTATTATTATTATTAATTTTAAGACTAATTGATTGTTTTCTCTTGATTAGCTTGGTTTGTTTTAGTTGGAATCATAACCGAAGGAACTAAGGCTTTGAGGTCTATTATGTCTTTTAATTGAGTGTGTTCTCTGGTCGATTTTTCTGCTTATGAATGACGAAAGTCCCGAATTTCCGGAAGAGAAAAACCTTTCCTTTCCCTTATGATATCTACTAGTACATTTTCAGTTGAAAAACCCTTATGCATAATCCTTGCTTCCCTTCCTAGATGGCATTTGGAATCGAGGTCTTTCCAAACAAAGGGCATAGCAGTTTTCTGTGCTACGGAGACTCCCCCCGATTTCAGGGCAGCACGAATGACAAAACGGGTACATTACAGAACTTAAGAAATTTTGTTGTCTTTAATTTATTATTTAACCAATTACTCCATCAGTCAACTGATCAACCCCTTGCAATTAATCGAATAAATTACTCGAATAATTTTTAAACCAAATAAACTAAAAAGAAAGGTTTTGCTGCTTGTTTTTACTTTATCCTAATTTTGCAATATTGTACCCAGAAAACTACATTTAAATAGGAAAATGTTATGAAAGTATAATTCATTAGTTAACAACTGTCCACAACAGGACTGCCAGGTAAATGAAGTCTTTATGTTTTGCTGTCATAGCATTGCGTAGCAATATTATGACAGCAAAATGAGAAAAACTCTTAAAGGCACCTCTTAACTAAACTGGTGATCAAACATACGTTTCTCTATATCAAAGGTTGCAGTGGAAATCAAGCCTATTAAACATAGATTTCATTTGTAGCTTCCCAACACAGCAAACAAACCAATAAATAATAACTAACTGGTGTCATCCTCAGATAAGCTTACAAGTAAGCTTCGAGGATGAAAGCTGAGAAATTACATCTCATCCAAGATTAAAAAAGTATGTACCATATGTAATCAAACGCATGTAATGTACGTATCACATGTAAACAAATGTATGTAAACATCATATGCAATTTAAAAAAAAAATACTTATTGTTGCTGTCATTAAGGGTGTTTGGTTGAGTGAATGTTCCTTCGTCTATTTAAAGCTTTCACCCTTGGATATGGTTGCAAGGCGCTAAAAAGTGTTACATTTTGCTCTATTTTGTAGAATCTCTCTCTCTCTCTCTCTCTCCCCTTGTTGAAAATTTTCAGATTCGGTACCTGTTTGATATTTAGCTCTATTAGAATAATAACAGGGTGAGATTTTAAATACCATTATTCTACGAGGAAATCTTTGCTACTCGTACTATCATAATTTTTATATTCTTTCTCTTCGCATAATAACTTTCTTTCTTTCATCCAGCGATGTGTATTCTTTCGTGTTATGAAATTTTCCTCAGTGATATTCGATTAATATGAAGGCACCTCCTGCTACTTTTCATGATTCTGTTGATAAAAATTATCATTCATAGGCATAACAGGATTTCTTATTTCTTATGTCCTGTCGTTTTCTTTTCAAGCAATTTTCTTAGGATCAAATTGAGAAATTGGGTTGTATTTTATCGATTGCATGACTTAGTTTGCGTATAGTTGATTACAGTAATTTAAATAATTTAATTTGCCAATGAATCAGCATGGGTTAATATTTCCATGGAAACTAGATTTCTAGATCAGTTATTCAAAGCAATAAGAAACGTGCATTTTAAGTTCAGAAATGTAAAATATTTGCTCCTTTAAGAACAGTGTTTACAAGTGTTTTACCCTACACGCCTCTTAGATTCGTTACCTCCGTTTAAGTATCTGTTGGTACACAAGTTATTTCCGGAATTTGATTGATTGGATGAATTTTATGGTAATTCTGTATTTTGGAATTCATACTGAAATTTGTTCTAGCCCACTAAATTTATCCTTCAATTAGAACCATTCACAAGAACCAAAAGGGACAGAATTGTTAATATTATACACCGCGATGCGTTCTCTTTAGCTAAGGTGCACTTCAATAAAATTTGTGGTTGAGGATGGTATTTTAATAGGCACAAAATGCCAATTTTGTGCTTAATTTAGAAAAAAATAGCCGTTTGGCTTTTTATCTTAGTGTTGAACTTCGTTGTTCATATTTTAATTATTTTCACGAGAACTAATATCTCTGGAAATGCGCATTATTTAGAGAGCTCTATTTATTTAAAATTCTATTCAACCTAGTTTTGGCTTATGTATCTAAACATATAATTTTGCCCCTTCAAACCTAATTTGAAACCAAAGCGCAAAGCGAGAAATTTTAGTAGAGAAACTAAATATCAGCTTCGAAGGCAGTCAATTTATCACATATATCATGGTAGGTCTTGTGAAATAAGGAAAATATTGGCAATCTAAAATACAATTCAACTTGTAACAATACTAAACTGCATTGTATGTAAATAATTAAAAACATTCCTACTACGAGTATGTAGGTTGGTCGCTTCCGCGATGATGTCCACTTTTAAGTTCAATAATACTTCGATAACTTTTTTCGCATAGTTTTAAAACTTTTTTTTGTTCTTGTAAGACTTATTATAGAAGGCTCATTATCAGATCGAATCGGCTAACAAAATACAGCAAAGATATTGCTAATAAAATGTCTTTGCTGTAAAAGCTTCAGGCAAAGTGTTTCATCTTTTTCTCCGATTAATACCCTATTTCTGTCTGCGTTGAAACACTGTAGTTATCCATCATTGGTTTCTAATTTCAGTTTCGTTATTCTATCTCTGGTTGCATTTTCCTGTGTTGTTTTCTACCACACACGTTTCTACTTTGCTTTCAATGGCTATTATTTTGAAATTAATATTCTGCGATGCTTCCCGAATTAAAAGCCTCCTTGCAGAAGGTTCATTGCACTGTCTGCGAACAGGAAACAGTATTGACTTTACGCTTCAAGTAATTCCTTATGAAATTGCATGCCGCCATATTTAGGATAAAATGTTGCATTTCATGAAACGGTTCAGCGTTTGCGTTCTATCTAAGAGAGAGAGAGAGAGAGAGACATATGTTTGCGCATTACGTGTGAGCCTCTAAGCATGGCGTGAGTGCCTGGCCTATTCAAACATGCTAATATACTAAAATTACTAGTTGGCTAATGAGATATTGCTGAAGGCATTATCAATGAGGTTCAATTTAATAATAACTAGTCGAACAGGCAGTGCATTACACTAGACGGTTTGGTTTCTGGAATAAAAATTCATCTTCATTATTATTTGTTGCCTATTTCTTGATATAACAGTTAAATTGTTCTCTCTTTCTCCACACACGCACGCACACACACACATCTTCTTTTAAGGTCTGGAAACTCTGCTCCGCGGAATAAATATGGAACTTTTTCAAGCCAACTTCAGTAGACAGAGCGGTGGTCTCACATCGGGCAATGAAATTCATGTAACACTAGAAGGCGTACCCAAAGCATCTATGCTCGTAGTAGGATTCGAACCCACCACCTATGGGTTAGAGAACGGAAACGTTATCCACTTTTCCAACCAGGCCGGCAAATACCAAATATAAGAAGTTATTTTTATTATTATTATTATTGATTACTTGGCTATGAGAGTTTGTACTAATCATAAAATCTTTTACTGCTCTGTTGATTACATAGTTAAGCGTACATCTTCCACTCGAAAATGTATCAGAGTATACTGCAAGTAAAAGTTCATACGTGATTGATCATTGCTGCTCTTTTCATACTATTTTCTAAAAAATAAACATATTTTGTTTCCGTGTAATAATGTGTTTGGTTTTATTTTGTTTTCGCAATTAAACGATGATTGTGGATTCTCTTAGATAAATAGCTATATCTTGATATATACAACAAATCGTGATTAACAATTAGATCCGTCCCTATTATAAATAAATGATAATTTGAATTTGTCATCATTATCCTAACATGTGAACATTTTAAGAGAAACTTAACAATATGTTATTAAAAGACATTAAGGGAAAATTTTGTATAAGGTGTTGAATGTTGTATAAGTTAGCTCAAGGATTTTTGATGCGCCTGTGAATGACAAGATTTTAATGGTAATACGCTTATTAAGATGTCTGAAATTGAATACAGACATTAATCATGTTTCAGAAGCGTTCTGAATCTGTTTCCGAATATTCTTTGAAGGAATACCAGAGAAGGATAATATGCAATATAAAATCTAATAAAAGAACGAATTTTTCATTAAATAAAAGTTTCGATTTAATTATGGTGTTTTGCTGAATCATATATTTTGTCCAGTTAACTTTGATTCGATGAACTACATATTCACATGATATGTCTAATCCAAAATGCTGATTTTGGATTAGCAGTTAGAATTTATTTGAAACTTTTAACTATACTTATTGCTATTATAGTTCGCCCACTGATTAGAGGTCCCTCGACACTTCTGCGCATGTCAGAAAAAGGAGAATCCATTCCGATAACAGAGTAATCAATCTGTTTTCTGGGATGTGTTTATTATTACAGGTCGGAAAATTTAGCTTTTCTTTTACGAACATTGTAGTTTTTAAAGTGTAACTATTTTGCTTATATAACAGTTGGAAAAATGTACGTAGAGTATTAACAAAATTAAAAAAGGTATAGCATAAAACAAAAATTTAACTAAGTTTATTTTTAAGAAAGTTTTCTATAAATAAAAATAATTATACAGAAAAACAGAAATTTTTTCAAATGAATTTAGATATTCTAAACTTACAGTTGAGAGAACTGAGACACTTTAATATCCTAAACCGAGTAATTATTTATGACTTGTTGTGACTCTTTTAACAAACGCATGCAAAAAAAGGTTGGAAAAAAATACCATTATCAAATCCGTTTAATCTTCATAGTTCATCTGAATCGGTGACCGAATCGCCATCACTTTCACTTACACTGATCACCAAAGATTCGCATAATTCTTCGATAATTCCATCTCTGTCCCAATACATATTTTCCAATGAGGTGACACGAAAGCAATATTTTCCCCAGTTTTGAACTGTAATACTTTCAAACGCCTGTTCTGAAAGCTTAGAAAGTTTCGACATGTCAATATCTCCAGTTACGTTGCGATGGCGAATTAAACTTTTCACTTCTGCACAAACATACTCAATAGCATTAATATCGCAATGATATGGTGGTAGCCTCAAAGCTAGAAATCCGTGCTCTTTGAGCATCGTGTCGAATTTAAATAGTTTAGTTGTGGGCGAGTTTCTTTTGACCAAATTAAGCAATTCAATTTTTGGCATATCTGGGGAATGAGAAATGTTATTTGCAGAGAGTCAAATCCATTAGACCAATTTGGAACTTTGTTTAATCGAATAGAGTGATATGAAGCGTTATCAGTTATAACAACAGCATTTTTAGGAAGGTTTGGAATCAGTTTTTCTTCTGCCCACTTTTCGAAGATCGTAAAATTCATTTGCCTATGGATTTGTATAGTAAGTTTGAATTCGGTAAAAAACCCATTCCTCCACCGGCACACAAAATTATTATGTGCCGCGAGACATTTCCGGTTTGTAGCACTCCACATTCTTCTTTAGACTGCCAACATTTTCCATAAGTTAAATTACTATCAATCCAAGTTTCATCTAGATATACAATCGGTCTTTTCTCCTCCCTGAAACGACTTATTGCTCTCAAATACTGCGTTCTAGATAAAACAATGTCACTTTGCTCCATGATAAATTTCCTTTTATTCTGGGACTTTTTAAAACAAAATCCGATTTCATGAAGTATTTCCTTAAAGTTTCTCTTTTCCAAGGAAAATTAATTTTTTCTTTAAGCACAGGAATCAATTTCGGAACAGTTGGCACTCTTTTCTCGACCACGTTAAAATTCGTGAATAGTTCTTCTTATAACGTCTACATCAGAATCATTCAAAGCTACGGTTTCGATGGTTTTCTTTACTCTGGCGCTTTTTTTTAGGAGATTTAAATTTTGGCTTACCTTCACCTTTTGATTCCCTACGAATTCTTTTAACAGTCGACCCCGATATGCCCGCAATTGCACTTGCACGTTTTATGACTTGAGAAAGAGGAACAAGGAGACGGCCTTCTGACGATTCTTTTTCGCAGAATATCAGCACATTATTCAATATTCTTTTGCAAGAGCTACTGAAACGTTTAACAATAGAACTTGTTGACTGTGCTGGATCCATCATACAAATTAATTATAAAAAATAATGCAAAAAAGCGACAACAAAAATCAAGCTAGTACTAGTACAGCGACAGACAAGAAAGCACGTGATTTCGCATGTTGGCGACCAATTCGTGCATCCTTCATTTCTTTCTCTCCTTCAGCATGAATCGACTATTCTTGACAAAATGCCAAGGAGAGATCTACAAACGGTGGGCGAACTATACAAACGGGAACTGATATATTATACGTTTTAAATATTGAAAAAAAATCTCCACTTTTAAATCAGCTGATGAAAATGTGGACAGAATTCGCTTCATAAAATATTACTCGTTATGGCAAGTCAGAACTGGCAGATCATACTTTCCACATCCGGGCACACAAGAAAGAAATCAGAAACCAGCGTGCTATATAGAAGTTACAAGTCAAAAAGACCATTTTAAACAACAGATATTTATTGGTTTTGGTATTCTACCGTTAAAAAGAGAATCAAAACAGCACTTTTGTTATAAAGAACAAAACAGATTATTTTCAAAAAACACCACAAGTGAGCCAATAGGATCTGCATATTCCCCGTATGAGTCAATGTGCGCTGTTATCAGTTAAACCTAATCAATTAGATCACAGTTGGCAAGTTGATGTTTCTCACGCGGACGTACGAGTTTCTGACGATTTCATCAAATCATTGGAAATTAGTGAACTGCGAAAACGGACATTTTACTATTTAGCGATAAAGAAAAAAGGTGCTATTTTAATATGCATATAGCGAGAGAGAGAGAGAGAGAGAGAGACGGTGGATATTGAAATATAACTTCAGGAGAGCGAATAATGAGAAACATAGACTGAAAAATAAGATGAATAAAAAAGTTTTCTGTTCAATAGGCTTCTGCCATAACTGTGTAATACTACTGATGTTTTAAACTTTAAAGAGTGGTCTCATCTGTTTCTCTTTTTCGGGGATGTCAGTGAACCATACGAACTTGAGTCACTGGCAAAAGTGCCAACACAAGTCATTCATCCCTTCCAGTCATATCTGCCTAAATATGATTTAATGTTTCGTTCTAAGGTCACGAAGCTCCCGAAAGGTTTTTAAATCTGTGTGCTGGTCTAACACATAACCATACGTGCTTCAAGTGTAACAACACCTTTCCAATCTCAGCTCGCGGTGAGGTGCTCTCATCGTTCTTACCTCGCATATCCATCAGTATGATTCCCGTATTAAACTGTTCCCCTATTCCCAGCTTTACTCCATCAAATTCCAATCAATCACCTCAAGTTTCATTAAGGCTGTACAGGGGACGAATGAAACTTCCACAGCTTTTAACAACAGCTGCATTGCTCAGATATGCAGCACGCGACGAACTGCATGTGCGTGCGCGCACGTGCATCAAGGATTTTCCGGACCTTATTTCACATATAGGAGGTGGCTTCTTCTCCACTTACGGAGTTTTCCTTACTGATAAATGTTTTACAGAATTTTATAGGACGTCATCATCCCTTTGCATTTCTTTGTGATTCCTTCTTATATATTTTTATTCCTGTTTACATTATTGTTCTTTTCACTCTTAACTTGCAGTGTCTAAATGTTCATAAGTAGAATGATATTACAACGTTTCGGAAAAAAGTTGTTGCTTTGTGTTGTATTGCTGATGATTGAGAAAAAAGGGGATTATTGCATTCTTAACTCGATTCTTGTTTTTCTCCTTTTTATCCAAATTATTCCTCTTTTTGTTCGGTTCAGATTACAGATAAAATGTATTATTTGTCATTTAATATTTGTCCTTTCGTAAAATCAGTTCCCCCTGTTATTCATTTCTTTTAGAAGTGGTTCTCTAAGTCAGACGTCGATAGACTCTTTCGGTAAGAATTGATTTATTGGTGGATTTCTTTGAACCTTGCGAGCAAGATATTAATTATGACAGAAGCAGTTGACGGTTTGGAAACATAGTGATAATAAAAGGCACACATTGACCACACGTATTATGCTATGCACTGAATCTTTAGAGTTAAAATTTACAATTCGGCAGACCGTATTCAAAATACACGTTTGTAACTAATTGTAATAAGTTCTCTTCTCTCCCCTTCCTTCGTTTGGACAGGACTAAACTGATTCGGAGGCCTTAAATTGGAAACTCTTGTTCTAGAGAGACAGTGTTTCAAACATTTTTTTATGATTAAGTACAAGGATCCAATTGAAAGCAAGGCATCCGATCAACCCTTCAAGGAATGACAAGCGATTATTAATGTAATACAGTTCGAAATGTGGAAGATGGGCAAGTTATCCTGTGTCTAGTACATGGGCGAAAACCATATATATATATATCGTGAAACTTAACTGTTATGTTTATTTTTTAATGTATACATTTAATTATTTCAACTTCAACTTGTATTTAAATAACGTGTAGACTATATCTCTTGGGTTTTGACATTTTTGATTTATCTATTACTAATCCTGCGTAAAGTTCTGTTAAGTGGTGGAAAGGATTTTTTTATTTGCATTTAAAGAAAAAAGAAGTGTTTTGCGGAGCTCTGATTGAAACGTAGATAGCTTTCTATCAATAAATTCCGATGCATGAGAACCTGATTTTAAGCATCGTAAAAAGAACCTCATCCGTATATCAGAGATCACAGTATTGGCAAACGCTACCTTGGAATTTTTTGTTTTACACAGATGGCTGGAGTTAAAAAAAGTATTTTGCAGTAAATTTATTGAATCCAGACTGTGGATGAATTTCATCACCTAGTATGTACCACTATTCTGCTTATTAGAAATGTGAAGTGGTGTGAAAAAGTACCATCTTTGGTCTCCAGAGGAGGTTTTCTAGATTTCCTAACCTTCAGTATTATAGCTTTACAATCTTTCGTGCGTGAAGTATCTTATAAATAATCTACACTTACTTTCGAGAGGTAAAATTGGAAGTGTTAACAGTTGAATTGATTCTGAAATACCGAATAGTGTTCTGGGGCGTTTAAAAATGTATTTACAAAAACATCAACGGTATGTGGAAATGAAACATCCACCATTGGAAGGACAAATAGAAAAATCTTCTGGTATAGGTTAGTGAAGTTCAATTAGCTTATTATTTATGAAGGAATAAGAATAGCACATGAATAAATAAAATGAATTTTAATCTTCATCTTATTCGTCCATATAACGAGTGGACAACGGCGATCATTATTAGGAAAAAAAACGTAAATAAATAATGAACTTCTCAAGTGATCCAAACCTGTTTGAAGTTCTATAATGGCATAAGAATTCATTTTTGTATAGCATTTAATTATTTTTAAATATTTTTAAAACTATTCAGATCTTGTGTATCCACATGCCTAATTTTAAGTAATTTGTATAAAGGAATTAATGATTTAGGATTTCAATGATGGAAATTATGAATGGTATAGTACGGTTCAGTTAATCTTATTACTATTGGACAGATGTCAGACCAATAAGGTTTTAATTGAAAAGTTTGTGAAGTTAAAAACTTCATTTAGCTCTGAGAACTGATAATCAAGTCTCAGAACTCTATGATTATAAAAATAATATAATTTAATTTAATTATTTTTTGATGATAGATTAATGCATACTAGTTTTAACCTCCAGTCGTAGTATTCCTATTAATTGTTAAATATTTTAAGATCGCAATTGGAGAATGGATGCTCAGTTTAAAGGAAATGCTATGGTAGTAGTGTTTCTTATATTCTGTCAACTACCATCCTTAAATGACCCATTGCTGACTATTTATAATTAATTATTAGTTAGCTTTTAATTTTGAATGTGTTTCCTACCAGTGAAACCTTCACGAAATCTTGTATTATCTTTAAGTGAAATGTTATGTCCCTACAGATATTAAATAGTTGTTATTAATCTAACAACAATTTGGAGAATGTCTTCTGAACGATTTGGAAAATCACAATGCCTAAGCTATGGTCGGAGTACTAACTTGTATGCACCAAAATAAGATGTGGAATCTCTCAATATATGTGTGTTGAATTTGAACTAAATTTAAAGATGAATTTTTAAAAATATATAAGTTTAAAAAAACAATGAATAGCAGTTATTTTTTAAATTTGAAACAATACGTGCGTGTAATTAAATAAATAAATAAATAGCAGTTGTTATTTTAAAAGAAAAAAATACCGAACTTCAAAATAACTTTTTGTCAACCAGAATGACCAAATTATTGACGCAGTAAAGTTTCATGTGTGTGGCGCGGATCTCCGGTTTGTTTAATCTAAGAATTGTTGATAATTTACGGTTACTTATTCCATCATATCTGCCTTAATCTCTCTCTCTCTCTCTCTTTCTCTCTCTCTCTGTGAACCTTTTCACTACCTTTTTTTAAACACTTGTTTCGCTAATATTTCGAGAAAAACGATATTAGTTCTGCTTACACACTATTGAATATTAACAGCCAAATTATCAAGAAGTAAGTCCTCTTCCTGGTTGATAAGACACAATAAAGCCCAATTATTATTACGTATAAAAGCTTTATTATTGAGTCATTGAATAAATTTGCCTGGGTCTTATTTGTCGAGTGGTTAGAGTATCCGACCTTCGACCAACAGGCAGCTGATTTTAATCTCGCCATACGAGATTCATCTCGTAAGTACATGCTGTTTGTGACTTTAGGCGAAAGATGAAGTTCATCATTATTCTGTTTTTGTGAATAAAAACATTAATCAGATATGAAAATGAAAATAAATGCAAATACAAAAATTCCATAGGATTAATAAAAAATATTTTTAAACGTATCATTTTTAAAACTATTAATTGGCAGATGAAATCGAATCGAATCCAATAGAATAGAATATGACGATGTAAACATTTTAATGTAGTATTATAATAAGATCCTCTGCGTCTCCTTAGAGTAATATAAGGAATTTGATGATGAAATGAAATCTTATATATTTCTAGAATGTCTTTTGTCTTCACTGGAGCATTTTCATATTAAGCTCATCCGCGAATGCATTCTGTCATGGGTGAAGTAAGGATAAAGATAATTAGTAAAATCTGCTCTAGAAACGAAACATGAGACTTTAAAAACCACTTCTAGCTTCTGGTAAGCAAGGCAGTGGTTTTGCACCGTTTGGATGAAATTCGTCTGCAGCCTAAAGACATTCTCGAACATCCATGTCCTCAATAGGATTGGAATCCACGACCTATTGGTTGGAAGCGTTTTCCACTAAGCGAATCTGGCCGGCAACTACCTGATTTAAATACCACTGCTCCGGATGACTTGAAATGCTCAGTTATCTGATTCATGTTTTTATTCACAAAAACAGAATACGAAAAGATCATTGGCTCTCGCTAACCGAAAATCGAAATGGCATATTTCAATGAAGATGAACTGAAGTTTCTGTGTAAAGCAACAAAGCTCCTCTGTCGGTGGAATAGCTATGCTGAATGCTGTACAACTCTTTTTCCTTCTGTCAGGTAAATGCACAGCTTTTTAAAATAAAATCATCATTCCAATGAACTGTTTTTTATGATTGTGAATACCAGAATAAACATCACTTTTAAGAGTTTTACTACGTATATCTTATTGTTACACATATGAGTTTATTTATTTTTATGCTATTAGGTGTTGTCTCTGGGTTCTTAGTAGCTAACATATATTTTGGACTACTTTATATATGTGCCTTTAAGATTTTTGGTGAACGAGGACTGACCTCGACATTTGTCTTTTTTTCTCTTTTTTTTGAAATTTATTTCTTGGTATTGGCTGTTTTATTTCAGAAAATGAAATGTACTATTTTATGTATAAATGCAGCTATCAACGTTGATTGAACTACTATATATGTTAATATTAATAATGTTATTCAATTCGGATTGATTTCAAATGGGTATGCTAATCAGTGGATTAGAAAGGTCTCGAATACTCTGTCTGAATATTCTTCTAGCAAACTATGAACTTTTTTTATTCCAAATTTCTACTGTTTTATTTGTAATTCTCATGACTGAATGAGAAAGCAAAGAAGTAACGCATTTAAGAGTTTACAGTCCCTGCTGGTAAATTTGCTAAGTCGGTTTACAACCCCGTTTTTAATTGCTGCAAATCTTACATTTTCTCAAAGTCTGCATCGTCCTTTAATTAAACAATAGCCATCTATTCTAATTCTTTATGAATCCGTCAGGTCTTTAATGCTACCTTTTTCTATCCTTTCGATCTTTTGTTGTTATTTCTACTGCCCACAGCTTGCAGATATCTGCTTCGGTTTTACATATCTAGTTTAACGACCGCCTGTAGTTTCAGATATATGTCCATACGATTTTAAGAATATCTAAAAAGGGAGATATTGACGTTTGGTTAAAAATTCCAAATTTTCTATACAAAGATTCCAGTCTTTATGGGAACCTGTTATTTCCCAATCTATAATTTCATAGTTGACGCTCTATCTGTGAACTAACATCATGCATCATTTAAAAAATATAAACGGTGCAAATTAGATATAATCAAATTCGTTAAGAAACCATTTGATGCGCGCTTATCAAGCAAATGATGCAACGAAGAAGTAATATTTTTCTGCAATATTATACTGCATAATACTGTAATGAAATACGATTGTTTTGAGATGTTATTTATGAAAAGTTGTTTTTCCCCTTAAGAAAAATAATACATACTTCAAAAATAATACATAGTCCTTATAGTCCTTATAAGGACTGGCTTAAAGGGGCGAAGCAAGAATGCTTTTCATATTGCCCGTTATCTGTAGAGGACAGTGTAGGGATAAGGTGTTATTGAGCTATCAAAGCTCTGATCATGGCAGGAGGGTAACAGCAATAGCCGAGCCTCAGTTAGAACTTCATTGGCTACAGCATTGCCATCCATTACCCTCCAAGGGTATTGGATTGAATGAACCAATCACCGCATCTCACGGTCGATTGATCCATCCGCCATCCAAAATAATACATACTACATACACACATCAATCTATATTAATATTATAGATTACTTCCTGTGGTGAAATTTTCCATTGTGGGGATTATTCAGTAATTAATAAGAAATATTGATTGAATACGACTATAGATACACGTAATATACAGTCGGTGTAATATCCAAAAGGATATTTTAGGGAGGATAGTTGAAATTACAGTAGATATAACCAAGCCTGTGAGACCGGTGTATCACATGTCTTTTATGTTATGAAAAACCCGAATATTTCAGAGAAAAACAACCACCCCACCTACGCTTAAAATGAACTAAATCACTTTCATTTGAAAAAGGTCTTATAAATGTTCCTTATATCCTAAACAGGATTCGAATTCAGGTTTTTTTCAACCTAAAAAAAAAGAAGTATTATGATTGATGTCTTCGCAGCTGCGAAGACTTTGATCTTACGATTGTTTTGTGGAATAACAGAGAGAGAGAGAGAGAGAGAGAGGAAAAAGTATTTAAATAACAAACATTAAACATGTATTTAAATCACCAACCAAGCCAGAGTGCTTAGCCCAGTGGATAGCGTATCCAACTAACAGGCTGCGTGTTTAAACAAAGGTTCAATGGTCTCTAGAACAGGGTTTCCGGACCAGTTCAAGTAAATAAAAATACAAATAAATAAATAATAAATAAATAAATAAAAGATTTACAGAAACCTTTCGTGAGTGAGAGCCATATTAAAAAAATGCTCTTCACTTCTGCGATTTCGACTCTACAAGATCGCAGATTTTGAAATGTTTTATTATTTAGTTATACTGCAATAATGGATAATAAGATGGAGTTCGAAAGAATGATGGCTTTAATAAATGGAATGTGCATATATTCTAACAGAAAAAACCTTTAGATGTATGGGTTATATACAGCATACAACGTTATTAAAAAAACAATAATTTTCTTGGCCAGAGCTGAACTTAAATTAACAGTCTAACCCAGGAAAAACATTTTAAGCACCGACTTAACCAACACAAGATATTTTTTTCGTAAATTTGCTTTTGTAATAAACTTACCAGTCTCCCCGTAGATGTCAGCGCACTCACGCGTACTCATTCGCAAAGATTCCCCTGTAGAGCTTATTTGGGCAGCATTTCTTTTACCGGAGATCGCTGAAAACATCGAAAAATAAGATTTCTTTGGGTCCCTTAGTTCAGGAATGTCTCAGAAGACATATTTATAAATAAACAATAAGAACAAAAATATTTTAATTGGTAAGCTTTTCATCATCGGAGATGTTAACGTTTTTCCATCTACTCGATATGAAACCGTTGTAATATTATTCGTTTCTGATTACTTTTGATGAATTATTGTTGTATAGATAGTCTATGAAACTTGTATGCGTTTCAAAGAATGCATACTAAGCTGCCATTTTTTCTGTGTTCTATTGAAAATATAAACTACTTAGAAATCTCTTTTCACCCCTTTTTCATAAAATATACATGAAAAGATACAAGTCTCGCGATGCAGTGTAAATTCTAATTTTAGAAGATCCTATTGAAAGTTTAATTGTATGTGAAACCTGTAAAGTTTTTAATTTATTGGATGGGATACATATTTCAACTTTTCTGGATTTCCCTATCATTCCTTCGTGTGTTTGCAACTTCTTGATGCCTCGTCAAAGTGTGAAAAGGAAGAAACATTACTGAGGTTTCGGAATGCTACTACCTCGGTAGTTTAAAGCATACCATTCAACCTATCACGAAGACTAGACTCATGCTGAAGAAATAGTATACTTATTACATATTGGCCTTAATTATTTTTTACCTGACTCGCCAAATAACCGTATCTTTTTATTGCTCTACGTTGTGTCTTATGTATTCTCATACTTCAGTATATTTTAATATACAGCAGGTGGTTGGGTATAGCATCAAACTTCTTTTATCTGAAGTTTGGAACATAGAGCTTAAAATTGTAAGCTTTATTTCTTATATTTAAAAATATTTCTACTATTAAAAGAAATAATTAGTTAGCAGCAAGATAACATATCTACAGCTTATTACCGAAACCATTCTTGTCTTCTTAAAGAAAAGAAGCGCAATTTTTTTAAAAATCTTATTGCAGGAAATTCAAATAAAAAATAAAATAAGTACCTCGGAATTCTACTGATTTTCGTTTTACGAAGGGTTGCTTGAAAGTAATGTCTCCTTTTTTTCGTACGAAAGAAACCCACAACTTTATTCATTATCACTTTGGTATAATGTTTCACAATTCTGTCACTAGAGGCAGGCTTTGGAATTATAATAGTAAAAAATGCCACAGAATAAGCAGACGATGAGCTGCTGTTTAGCTATTGAGTTTCCGACTTGTGGAAACGTTTTTCCGATTAGTATTCACCATCGAAGGAAAGTTGTTTATGGATACGAGTGTCTGATGCTACGTTAGAACGGTACAAAAACTGAAGATGCGTATTCGAAACGTTCGTCATCTCGTACTGCAGAATTTCCTTCAACATAACCTCATACAAGCGTATGAGGTCCGTACGCTTGTACGGACAACTACAGCGATTCACCGCCTCGACTTCAATTATGTGTCACCCATAATATAGCCTAGACTTGGCTCCATCTAATATCGATCCCTTCCCGGTATTGAAGGAACACTTGAAGGGACATCTCTTCCTGTGAGATAATGAAGTCCAGACAACAATAAAGATACGAATGTCACTAAGACTCGGTTCTATCTTGATGGTTTCTTGACAATACCTGTACGTGTTAGCAGGAAGTGGGTGAACCTCAGAGGTGATTGCGGGGAGAAATAATTATGTAAAATGTTTGGATAAATCTCAAGGAAAAGATTCATTTTCTTCAGTGAAATATCTATTCGCATTATTAATTCAAAAACCTTTATGATAGCTTGTTGAATTTAATTATGCAATCAAAGATGTTTCTTATTGGCACTGATCACAAAACATATTTTGTAATCAGTTTTTCTATCTGACTCTTGAGTAACTATTACATCCTGAAACCCATTCACAGAGGTTGAGAGGGGAAAACTGATCATTCCTGATCTTTACGCTTTTTTACTAACTGAAAGACACTAACCGATGCTTTTCGTAACTTTGATCTATAAACCACTCACATCAGCTGCTTGTCACCTACAAGCTATGGGAATGTGATGTACACAGCGGGGATCGCTAATGCCATCGCTAGCTGACTGGATAACCATAATGACGTGGGAATTTCATCATTTTAAGCTTCATGGGTATTTTATTATACGGTCTGAACCTGAAAAGGGATCTTTTCAAGCGCTTATTAATATTTCTATTTAAATGTTTTAATTCATTTAATAATCTATATAACCTCGTCAGCTCTTCCTCGAAGCTATGTTTAATGTATACTGCTTATTTATTTTATCCCTCATACCTGAGAATGTACTTCATTAGTAACATACCTTACAGACGTATTATAAGTTATGCAACCGCTCATGGAGATTCATTTAAAAAATATAAAAATCACAGATAACGAGAAACAGTGAAAATAAGTATTTCCGGCCTAACTCTGTTCTAGTAATAAATTTGTACAATGAAAGGTAGCCAGCTCAAGACATGCAATAATTTATAGTTTTTTGTAGTCGAATAAACCACTGCCTAACACACACACACACTCTCTCTCTCTCTCTCTCTCTCTCTCTCTCTCTCTCTCTCTCTCTCTCTCTCTCTTCTCTGCAAAAGTTGTAGTGCCGATGCCCAAAAGTGGCATCCATATGTTTTGCTGTCTCAGCAAAATCTGGTCTGAATATATCACAGCGTTCTCCTATTGTTTAGATGGCCTTGGTTTCAACAAACGAGTGTATTCTTTGCCAGACGTAAAGGGAAATGAACAAGGGAGTTTCAGTTTGTTGTAGTGGAAGGATGGTGATTAATCACACGTATTTGTGGGCTGTAGACGCTAAATACCTCATTAATGCTTAAATGTCAAGGGGGAAAAGAAAAAGAGCCAAGTAAAGTAATACTAAGTAAAGATAAAATACAGATTTGGTGCTCTGGAATCTTTTTTCCATTACTTGATTGGAGTATCCAATCCTACCTTTCATAAATCTTCATTGAAAAGGTATAAAATTCAGTTGATTTGATATGCTTTTTTATCGCAGTTCAGTTCAGTGTAAAAGGCATTAGATTTTAATAATGTCACCAGATTAACTGAAACTGTGCGCATGCGCACACACACACACACACACACACTCGCTAAAAGGAAAACAAATCTCCAAATTTGAGATCATATTTTTAGGCTTTTTTGGAATCAAAAGTTGGAGTATCCCACAAAAATACGTTGCCATCATCTCGTATCAAACAGTTTTATTTCCTCTACAAACGTTTTGTTATTTTTATACCTGTTAATTTCATTAGATTTTGATAACTTTTCCTTGTTGTCTACTAAATGAAATGTTTTTCACTTTTTCTTACGCTATAAAACCAATTTCATGGTAATTTTTTTTAAAAATAGGTTTTGAGATAAATGTTACAAAATTCGTTATAAATCGCAGCGGAATGATGATAATTTTAATACATTGATGTTTATTAAAAATAAATTAAAAGACATCGTTATATATTTAAATTTCGCTTCCTTCTCCATGCTTGATTAAAGAATTACTTTTAATTAATTCAACTTTCTTAAAAAAAAAGCTATTTAAAAGCGTGTTATTGATAATTGATACGAAAATCATAATTTTGTTAAGCAGGCTTAGTGAATGGATCCATAATAGTATGATGAGTATAATATTAGTTGATAATAGTGATTACAGTATTTCCTCCCGATCACAAATATTTTTGTATTTTTTAACGTTTTCTTAAAAGTTATTATGTTTTTTATTAATACATAATATAACTTATTACTTTGTGAGTGTTGTCGCGTTTATTCATAAGTTGCTTAAATTTTTTGATTCAAAAAAATTCTTCTCTGTGAAGGATTGTCGACTTGTAGTCTAGTGGCAGAATATTTCGACATCTCTATTTGTATATTTGTCTGATACAATAATGAATAAAATGCACTTTGTGAAGCGATATCACAGAACTGCTTCTAGTTTTTATCATCCAAATGATAAAAACTAGAAGCCTTGCTGTCGTCAAGTACATCAATAGAATTTCTGGACATCCATCAACTGTTTATTTGTCATAAACTTTTATTGCTTGTCCAACCGTAATAATACATTTATCAGCATAAGCAACTTTTGTTACTAGTGATAGACGCAGATGAGGGTTCATGAACTTACAAAAAATCACTTAATCCTACCGATCCATGTTTGTTGTCAGAACATCACACATCTTAACATAGCGTATTTAACTTGTTTGTTGTTGCTTTATCTGGAATTTTGCTGTATTCCTGAACCCATAATAGCAAGTGGATGGAGTTGGACTCTCTCACTGTCGCAATTTCATAAGATAAAAATGAGATAGATGGGTCAATTGTGGCTTCTGTTTCTTACAGTGGAGAATAATATTCCCACTGTAGATGATTTTGCTGCAGAATTACCCTGTCATAAATTATGTACTCAGAAGTAACAGAGCATATGTGTATATAAGACCGAATGGTGTTACAAAACAATGTTTTCTATGCATTTAATAAAAGATAACTTTAGTTTGTTTAAGGAGAGGTTCTCTATTAGGATGGAGGAGATTGAGACTTTCGTCTCGTCGACGGAGCGACCTACGACAGGAGCACGCACACGGCCAAGGTGACGATGAGTCTATAACATAAGACGAAAGAATAATGAAATAATAATAATAATATATTATTCAGGCGGTCTAACTTTCTGCTTGTTTTTGTATTAAATCTTTCTTTTGAAAGGATTTTATATAAAATACACTGAATAAAATACGCAGAGAACTGAATACAGATTCAGTTTTTCGAATACAAAATTAGAGGTCCTCGTTCAAGTTCATTTAATTCTTAATAAATACCTTTTCCCCTCTCTTCATACTTCGCCCTTCTTCGAACTGTTTGCCTAAATAGGAGACGTCTCAGGCAAACACGAATGCAGTACCGATGATCACTCCAAATGCAAACTGAATAGACAACTTCAGAAGTGTGTCGTTTTATTTATGCATCCTTTTGCTTACTACAAACAATGATGTTGACGTTTCACTAGACGCGTCTTTCCCTTAGCACTGTCTTATTATAGTCTTGAAGCATTTATTGCAAGTAGCCTTTCCAGTTTGTCTCATGTCTTAAGTCTAAACAGCAGATATAAAAAGGAATGCTAAGCATCCCAGGTGACACGTTTCCATGGCAATGTTAAAACTCTATCAGCATTTTCCTCCCGCTTATTCTCTTCCTCTTATTCCTGCCCCCCCCCTCCTCACTTGTGCTGCCAACTGTCTTGCCTTAGCGACTGTACTCTTAAGGAGAACAAGAGTCATTATTCAGTGACTGCAGCAGCGGACTGTTGAACAAAGGGTGCTCATAAAACCTGATACGGACCATAAATAAAGTTCTATTGAAGCACATCTAGCTAATCTGCCTCCTACCGATCGCTTTCTTGAATTGCAGAGAGCACGGATTGCAACGGTGGGCGTCGACATGAAACAAATGGCTTCGCTTTTGTTTGCTGTGTTTATTGCTTTTGTAGGTCTGAAGACAATGGCCCTGGCTGACTCTCTGAACTGTCGATTATTAAATGTAACAGAGCCATACATTTATGTGTTGCTTATCTCAGGAGGTACGGATGCTACACAATAGTCAGCCTGTGGAGTCGAACGAAAGCTTTACAGTGCCCTCTATTGTCACAGTAAATAAGAAAGATATCGGAAAATTAAACACTTTATCGAAGTATGGGAAAATTGGTACATTTTAATGTATTCTTATTATACTTATTATTGCTTATTGCAATCGTGGAAGTAGAAAGCTAATTGATACACAGATTCTAGATGTGTTAAATGGATTTCATGAAAAACTTTTTTTGTTATTATCAGTTAGCATTTTCCTAAGTATTGTACAGTAATAGAAACAGATTTTCTGCTTTTATAACAATCGGTCTCGCTTCGATAATGTAAATATGCCCTTCTTTATCAATTTCCACAAAGCTGACTTTATTTTAAGTGAACCAGCTTCTCAATAAAATGCCTGACTGCTGCACTGCTGTTCCCGTTATTGCTACGTTTTGATAACATTGTTTTGAGAAGCAGTTTTTATTTATTTTGATTCTTTCCTCATTCGATATTAAGAGTTAATGTGATCTACTCATTGAAAGACAACAATACGTATAACACTCCGAACATTTCATAAAATTATAGCTATTCCTATTTAAATTTGAGTCACCAGAGTTCAGTCGGTTTCGACGTCATTTCAAATCCTATCTAGGACGCGAGGAACTTTTATCAGTGCTTTTCATTTGTAGTTGAGTTAGCCGGTCTCATACGGAGGTGGCAAGGTTTTTTTCTTCATGTAAACTCGGTTTTACGTCCCACAAAACAGCAAAACAGTCCAGGGATGTACACGCAATATACACACATGGAACACCACAGAAGTAAGGCTTAACCAAGATTTCGGAAAATTTGAAATTTTTCGAAACCAGATCGAAGAATCGTAAACTTACATCGTTTTTCGAAACAAGATAAGTTTACACGTATTCGTAAAACACAACTGTTTAAATTTACTAACCTTGAAAGAATTAATTCGTGTATAATTTTATTTGTGAAATTTTTCTAAATATAAACAACCAATAAAGAAACAAAAATGATTTTGCCATGTTTGGTGAGTAGCTGCTTCTACAGAACCATGCAATCCAAACGGATAAGAGAAATAAATCCTTGCCTTTTCGTACCTTCGTATTCTCTAGGAAGGTATAAACTGAAGATATACACTCGCACTCAATTTATTTAATTATATCGTTAAGAGAGCAAAGCAGGATTTCATGTTGTATACACTGTGGTCGAAATTCAACGATACATTAATTGCCTTTAGTTAACATTTCCCAGAGATGGCCTTACTGTGTATAGCAAAGTACTTTCCTTCTTAAGCAAATGCAATATCAATTCATACTTTTATGCGTCATTCATCTTCAACTTTTAGTGCCTGTGTTGAGAGCCCATAATCCAAGTCATCAATATAGTGTTACCACAGCCGTGTTCCTGTAACTGACACAGATGGAAGCCGTTCGCATTGCTTTCAATTGAGACGTATTTCCCATGCCATTCGCTGAGAGGATCACGTACCTTCAAACCAGCAAATAGCTGTGCATAATTCAGATCTGATAATGCAGGGTTTCGTCGAGAAGATTACCTAAGTCCACACTAGTCTCACCTCTTATGAATACGGCTGAAGGTAATTTCATGGAGTGTACATAAATGCTTCAGGACGTTACTAGTAAATCCTTCTCCCTTTTGATGTTTCTGACTATCCGCAGGTAAGCTCTTCTCTCTCTCTGTCTCTCTCTCTCTCTCTCTGTAGATTTCATTGGCGATAGGTAGGTAAACAAGCACGTTCATATGTCTCGCCTGTATTTTAGTATCAACAAGTAATTACTAAAAGTTCATTTAAGATGATTCTGTTCTTTTATGTAATTTTCATTACTTTCCGGTTTGAATGACAAAATTGAATTATAACGTCACTTTAAATATCAATAAATAGCTCAATGAATGAAATAACGTAGGGCCACCCTCTTTTTTTCTTCTATTGTTTAGCTCTATTTCAAGTTATTTACCCAATAATTCTGTAGTAATAATAAAAAAATATCTCTGTTTGGTTTAGAATAAAGACCTAAATGGATTCCAAATTATGGTACGTTTCTTGCCTTTTGCAATTGGCTGACACCTCATTCTGAATAATTCATATGATGCAGTGCAGTTCTGTACTTGTTTACTTTGTTTAGTTTTTACATACATGTTTACTTAGTTTGTTTGTTTTTGCTTTCGTTCGTGTTTACTTAATTTGTTTGTTTGTTTATCGATACGGCATTTCCATGATTCAAAGCAATACTCCAAGTCACAGCTTAAACCGGATATTATCGAAGCATAACATGATATTAATGCGCAGCAAGTAACGAATCCTATATATATATATATATATATATATATATAAATAATCCTGAGCCATCTACTGTGATAAACAAAGGGTGTTGCTACTAATCCTAAGTAGTATTCATTGCTATGTACTTACGCGAGAGCTGAGGTCAGTTTTTTTCTTTCTTTAAATCCAATTTTTTTTTTATAAAACAAATTCTACTTACTTGTTCTAAAAGATCTCTTGACTTCTTAACATCAGAAAGCAGGTCTAGAATTTTTTTCTAAAATCAGTGACTAGAATCAAACATGCAAATCTTTCTTCTTCTTCTCTACACATAATGCGATGAAAGTTATCAGGAAGCTATGTGCATTTTATAAGCTAAATATTAGTGTACATGACTTATGCAGACCCATGAAACTTCCATGATACTAGATGAGAGGGGATGGAAATTTTACAGATCCGATATTGGTAAATTAACGACTAGCGCAACTTTTCCCAAGACTTTTAGCAGCTAAGTAGTTTTTTCTTCAAGTTTTTTGTCTTCAAAGATATCTTTGTATCCTTATGGAAACATTTCTGATTCCATTAATGCTAGACAGCCGCAATAAAGATCGTTATTGGTTCGATTCTAGTGAGGAATTTTTTTTTTTCATCCGGTTTCGGAGTTATTCGATGTTTGGCGCAGCTAAGTAGGACCCCAACCCCGCCCGGAAACTCGACTTTTTAATAGACAACTTGAAAAACCGACTTTAGAAATCATAGTGTTTCTGCTAGTAATACCAATTAGGGTTCACAATGCGAGATAGGGGCAATTTTCTGTTGTGCTCTTTCCCTGATGTCTTCAAAATCACCGATAGCCATAAACTCAACTATCAGTGCCGACTAAGGATAAATACCGGCTGCTTACAGATTTCCAAAGGTTACTTAGCTGCATAGCTCAGTTATATTTGTTTACTGGCGGGGGGGGGGGGGGGGGGGGGAATCCTACTTAGCTGCGCCAAACATCGACTAACTCCGAAACCGGATGAAAAAAAATTCCTCACTAGAATCGAACCAATTCTAGTAACCAATTTCTATTGTTTGAAATCTGTTAGAAGATTTTCTGTTTTCTATTTATTTCTAAAATAGAAATATCTATTCTATTTCTACGTTCTATTTCTTATTTTTTTTATTTATATTTCTTTACTTAGCTACATTTCTTACATGAAATGTCTGTTTCGTAAATCTTTTCTCTTCTATTCTATTTTACTAACCAATACTGATTATTTCTGCTTACAATTTTTTTTCTGATATCATTTATGTGTTCACCGCTATAATTATTCTAAAAACTTTCCCGAGTGCGATCTCAAGTGTTTGGTCGATATTTTA
Source organism: Typopeltis vanoorti (assembly GCF_054136105.1). NCBI lineage: Eukaryota > Metazoa > Arthropoda > Arachnida > Uropygi > Thelyphonidae > Typopeltis > Typopeltis vanoorti. The sequence goes on from NC_143551.1 coordinate 143,422,463, forward strand.
TTTCTAGCCCAACTTTAGAATTCATAAGTGATAATTACTTTGAATACCGCCTTTTATGCCGCAAGATTATGGCTGTCTAATTTATTATTTCATCTAAATTTATTCACCTGGTCCAGATTTAAAATATTTTAATTTAAATTTAAAAAACACAGCCTAGTTTGCTATCTGTTTTTTTTTTTCTTTTTAGAAAATGGCCCAATTAACTTTCTGACAATGTCCAAATTATCACTGATGTATAACAAAATAGTTGGATGACACAGTTTGCGATGCTGACTGGAGTTTTATTAAGTAGAACTTTATAATCATAACTCTGCTTTAGTGATACTGTTATAATTTCTGAGCAAGTAATAATATTCATTTCTCGAATGTAAGAAAAAAAATCTTTGCTGCTTTAAAAACTTCAGAACTTCGTTTACAAATCAGTCAGTATCGTCAAACAGGAAATTGATTCTCTTTTGTAAAAAAATAATAATAATAAGGATTCGAGATAAGTTGATTTATTATTTGCAATTTTTCCTTTCTTTTTATCTGCTTTTTTCCCTTCCTTATTTTATGTGACATCTACCCACATTAAGTACATTAATACCGTGGGTAGATTAAGGGTTTTTTTTTTCTATTTTTAATAATTTTATATATTTTTTGTATTTTTTTTATTTATTTTACACAATCCGGAAACTTTGCTCTAAAGACTAAATATGGAACTGTTTCAATCTACTTCAGGCCCCCGATTATTATTGGGGTTATGGTGCCGTACCGAGTGATGAAATTCATCTTATTTACAAACGATCACAAACTTTCAGGCTCACAGCGGGATTCGAACTAGCAAATTGTGATCACTGTAACCAATCGGCAAGTAGGCCAGCAACCCTTAGGTTGTTTATCTTAAAGTCATTTTAAATTCTTGTGCAATTATAGAATATAGCATTTTACATTGTTTTCCATCAGGGAACGTTGAGAAACCTGTAAAGATAAAAAAAAAAGCCGACGTCACATTTATCTTCCAGTTTGAAAGAACTTAAAATTTTATAAGCCTTTTCAACTTAAGGAGAGTTAGTCAGCCTCATACAAAGGTTGCAAAGTTTTTCCTACAGGGAGAAACTGAAAACAGAGAAACTATTTGAAGAGTGTACGTAGTTAATAGACATAATATATTGTTCTTCATAACTTTGTTGCTTCGGCCGTAATACCAACAAATACGAATTTTATTTTTCTCGGAATATGATTTAAATTTTTGATGATGTTATTTTGTATATATATGTGTGTGTGTGTGCTGATTATTACATATAATACTGCTATTGATGTTTCTTACGTGTAGTTTATATTCAAGGATTCTTTGACTAGGAATAGTAGCAAACTATTCACTGGTCAAGAAATTGAAATGTTTAGTGGAAAATGAATTTTTATTTGTTTATTTTTATCAAATCGCCTGTAGGGAGGAAAAAAGTGTGTGGTCTCTTTCATTTCAGTTCTCTTCCAGCGAAGTTAAAGTCGAATACGTGAGGCATTGGCAATAGATAAGATTGTAATGTGTTTAGCAGTTAACTCTATCCTAAATTCTATTCATCCGACATAGAACGAAAAAAAAAAAAACTGATCTTACATTAACTTAAATTAACTTTATCGCAACTTCGTTCCTTACGTAAGACAACTACCCTATATAACTAAGATAGATCATTCGGCAAATGAATACTAAGCATGGTAAGGAAATCGAACTTATTTTGAAAGAAGTGAGATTGATTTTTATATCCAAAGGCACAATAGTGTATTAACCCTTATTTAGTAGTAATTGGTGATATTTACGATGCACACTACTTTGCAGTATTCTGCCCCTTTTAATACTAAATAATACTTAAATATTTCTTACCAGTCGTAATTTGAAACATGAGAAAATGTTTTATCTTATGGAAACTAACGGACTCCAATACCAAATAAGGCTGATTGATTAGATTTCTCTTAATTTTAATGCACTCAACCCATTCCTTGAGGGAGATTTTAGCTGCTAACTAAATTTATAATCACACTTACTGCTCGTTGGACATTAGTGACATATAATGACACGCGAGTAGAATATTTTAGATGTGGTAATAGTTGTAAGTTAATTTTGAATTGACATAAACTGACAGGAACCTCGCTACAGGCATATTTTGCTCTTTTTTATTTTAAGTGTTAAGGAATACTTAACTATATTCCTTTCTTCAAAATGGAGAGTATTATAAATACTTTACTCAGTTTGATATGAAATACTTGAAAAGTCCAAGTTAGTTATTGGCAAACCTGTACAGGAATTTATTTAGTCCAAGATTTCATTAGAGACATCATATATAAACGAGGAATATGAAGCAAAACCCATTTCTTAGTCACAAATATAATAAATGCAATCTCCCAGGAAAAACGCACATACGTCGTGTTTGCTGTTACTCAATAACAATTATACAACTTCAAGAAATCTACGAAAAAAATAATAAATAAAATAAAATTTACAGAGCTATACACGGTTTGAAGAAGGTACAAAATTATTTTTCCGCAAATTCGAAAAATATTTTGAATCATCTGTACCTGATGACCTATAAAACCGTAGATTTCACAGCTAAAAAATTGTTGAAATAGAAGTCAGAGAATCGAAGTGTTGTTCGGAACCAAAAGAACAAAAAAGTTAACTAGGCCAGTATCTGCTAACTGCGTGTGCTGTTTTGCCCAGTTAGATGATGCTCTCATAAACGGTAGTACCTCAAGATTCTGCTTTTATCGATGACATTTTCACATAGATGCCACTTCTCTAGATGTCGCGTACTTCTTCGGCGTAATGTTCGGAACGCAAAACATATAACTTGCGACATAATTTTAACGTTCGAATCTGTAAGGTTAGAATGATAACAGGAATTAAAAGAATACGATAACGCATCTGGTGCATTACGATGTCCGACCCAAGGAGGATTTACATTCCAACTTTGCTTTTATAGTGGTAGTGACACGAGAACCACTTTGTCATTTTCGGTGTGTTTGACATCCACAAAAAGAAATCAAATTAGCTAATTTTTATGGCGAACCTTATGTTTGAGCCTCGTATTTATTCTCACTTGATTTCAGTCTGACTTGAATAAACTGAAGGTCACATGAGTCTATTTATTTATTGTCATGTTTGAAAATTATAACGGGACATTCTAACAGCGAACTAAAATATCATCTTACAAGGGAATTTACTAACTCTATGCATAAAAGTGGTCTGCTATTTTTCAGTATATGATAAGCTACAATCCTTGCACTTCACGTGTATTTCATCTCTTTTCCTTTCTGTCTTTTCTGCTATCCTCACGCTCCTATGAGCACGGTTGTGCATATGTAGGACCCACTCGTTCGCTGACTCTTTCTTTCCCTGTTCGTTCCATGTGTCTCTCTTCTCCCCCTCCCCACTTTTCACTCATACAAAATGAACTCTATCTTGCCTATACCCGTGGCCACTGCCGCTCTTGCCGACACAGAAACGGAGTTAGTAACTGGAGGTCATTTTTCACTCTGGATTGTCGCAAAGTTGCCGGAATGGTCGGGTGAGTGTCAACGATGAAAAATGAGAGACAGCCAGAGAGTTTTAATATATATAAAAAACGCTCCGCCATTTGCAACAGACAGTTACATTGGCCGACGTTCCTAATGCTGTTTTCATAGGGAACAGCTAAGTCGGCACCAAATTCTGCTCGGAACACAGAGTACGTCGGCCGGAGAAGGAGGGGGAAAAAAAACAGACCTACCTTCTCCTTCGTTTATCTTTTTCCCCGCCCGCCACGTTGCCTCATATCCAAGTCAACGACGGCAGTCGTACGGTGATTGCATGCCCGATTACCCCTGCATCGGAAACAAGTGGCGTTCGTCCGCCTAATAATCAAGCCTTGAATACGGAAAGGTAGAGTCATCTGCTGCTTAACTGGTATTAAAGACATACATTGTTGTTGGACAGAGACGGAAAAAGTACCACCGACACCGGTTGTGATGAGGGGAATGTTGGAGAAAAGAGGAGATGAGAGGGTGGACGGGGGGATAGGGTGGGGATCGGTTAGACTAGAGCGAGTTGGCAGGAAGATTTGCTTGTTGTCTGCCGGTTTTTTGCTCGAGCTAAAATGGAAATGGAAGAGAGAGAGAGAAAAAAAATTGGAAATGGCAAAAGCCAACACTAGTAGGCTCTGTGTAGAGGAGATCACTCCATTACTACTTGGATCACCAAGTTTGTTTCTTTTTTTTTCACCCATTTCTTTTATGGAGAGATATCCGCTCACGGCCAAGATCGGTAGTGAAGGAAAAAAATGTTACAGTAACCGGAGACGAAAGATGGGTTGGTTGGTTGTTGCGTGTGGACCAAAAAAAAAAAAAAGCTGTTATCTCCAAACCCGTCTCAGATTCTCAAGTCCGCCTTCTTTCTCTTATCTTGCCTTCTATTTACATAGAAGGAGGTCGCTAAAAGTAAAGATTTGAGTTTGGAATCATACAGAAGATTATATACGCCCACGCCCACGTGCAAGTGTAGGGGTGCGTGCGCTCGCCAAAACATTCTCCAATTAGATTAAGCTAGAATGACTAACAATGAAGGACTCAAATGTAAAACAGAAGTTTTTTTTCCCTTTGGTTTAGCAATGGCCACTTGGACTGCAAACCTGCAACGTAAAGAAACTGAATTCGAAGTGCTCACTAAAATTGATTGAAAGTAATTGTGAAATTCTTACACCGTACATAATGTATCTAAATGTATGGATCCCGATTAGTTCTCTTAGTAATATAAGTTTTTTATTTTTATGTAGGAAATGCAGATCCTTGTTATTTCAAATCATTCTTTGAATAGTTCTTTCCTTAGGCATTTCTTTGTCTTCAGAAAAGATCTCTTCTTGTGACTTAGTTTTCCTTTCTGTTTTACCAAAGAGTATCATATTTGGGCAGGGTCAAAGAAGGCAAGCCCTCTTTGCTGCTTCTCTTTCACTTAACCTAGCTAAATAATTATCATATTACCCTCAAGTTTGCGATTGCTCGAGGTGCAGTTAGATTGAGATAATTGAATGCGGAAGTGATTTATTGTGGGTCTCTGCTCCAACTCTAATCCCCTCTTCCCAGACGGAGTTGGTGCAATATCAAATTAAAATCTACTTTACCTCTGAGTATACATATTTAATTTCTCGAGTACATTAAGTATTGCATTCTCAATTTTCTATAATTGTTACCAGAAACGCTTTGAAATTGATACTATTTACAATAGGAGTATTTTATGATAGCACGTTTGACATATTTTCGTCTTTTTTCAGTTGATATAATCATACAAATAACTAGTAAAATGCAGTAAGGATTTTATTACTTATATTTGGAATACAGTTGGCAATGAAAGTCTTTATAGTTCAGTCGATATCAACGGTTGCCTTTGGATATAAAGACTTGAATTCCAATCCTGCTCTCATACTGAGGCATCATGGATTTTCTTCTCAGAAACTCGGATTTTTCAATCTAAAAAACAACAGACTGCCCAGGGAATGCATGCAATAACAAACATAATATACTGAGAGCCTCGTAGATTCAACTGTTAATCTCATCCCCAAAACTACCATATGGAAACTGAGTTTAAAACTAGAAGCCAGTATACAAATTTCCTCTTTTAAAAAGCTAAAGTAACTCTTTTTAGAGTTATTTTAGCTTTTTAAAAGAGTGTCCTTCGGTCAAAAACTTCTATATATAAGAAAAATAGATGTCCAGACAATTTTCATAAAAGATCAAAAGACGAATTCGCCTCCTCCTCTCCCTCTCCTTCAAGTGTGTTACGTAAATTATTGACGTCCTGCAACATATCGATATGTGATACTTGGCTTGGCAGTTTAAAATGTTTTAAAAGCATAATATGTACTAGGCGGAGGACACTGTCATTCAGAAGGAAGAATGTTATGATTCCATTGTATAGGGTTTTGACCAGATCACTCTGCACAGATTTTGTCACCCGATTTACATAAGGATGAAGAAATGTTGGAAAATGTTTAGATGATTAACAAATGTGGTTTCTTCTCTCTCTCTCTCTCTCTCTGTCTGGAATGTTGGGTATGAAGAGAGATTGGGGGAGAATTCAAATTGTAGTCTAGTGGACAGAAGGAAGAGGAGAGACATGTAAGTATAAGTTGGTAAGGGATTATTACCGGATTAATGTGGATGAGATTTTTTAAAGAATGGGTGGAGCCAGGTGGAGAAGAACAAGAGGCATACCTGGAATGATGGGATGAATAAGGGGGTTGAGGAGCAGTTTGTTTTCTGCTTGGAGAGTGATAGACGATTGGAATACATTGCCTGGAAGTATGGTGAGTGCAGAGACAGTGAATGTATTGAAGTCAAGGTAGCACGAGCTCTGTTTGTATGAGAGTGGGACCTCTCGCGATGAGTCTTTTGACTTGATGGCAGTCGATTAAAATAATAATAATAATAATAATAATAATAATAATAATAATAATAAACTAACATAGGCAAAGAATGTCTGTTTTCAATAATTCAAAGTACTAGGCTATACAAATGATTTTTCATTTATTGTTTAAATAAAAAAATCTCTTACGAAAAGTAAACAATAAAAGTAAAAATTTAACACTCTACCTACAACATATAACATTTCTAGAAGCCAGGTTCTAGAAAGACCTAGGTTCGCATTTCCATCTAGGATTCCAACAAACTTTATAAAGACTTTTTCAAATGAGGGTGAGCTAGCCTGTCTCATATGGAGGCGGAAAAGTTTTCGCTCCCAGAAACTTGAGTTCTCCATCCTGCATTAGAGGCAAACAAACTCGTCGAAGAGCCATGCAGTTAATGGATAAGACACTGGTCTCAAAGCCATAGTTGCTTTGGACGTAATTCCAAACGACAACAAAATAAAATCACATTTTCTCTTCTCCCCCCCCCCATTCCTCACACTTTTATTTTTAGTTTCATTACGTAATTTTATTCAAAAAAATTTCGTTTCGCTCAAACTAAAATTTATTCCAAAAATAAAGTGACGGGTTCTGTAGAAGGATACAGAATATTAGTAAATATCTTGCAGTTAAAAACACTCTAATGCGAAAGAGTGAAAAAATGTTGAATCAAATGGCATACCTCTCGGACAGATTACAAAACTTAAAGATTTAAAACAAAAGTTGTTTTAAATTGCGCCCATTATTCTTGCTGGTTGTGTCTATTTCAACCCTTTTACTTCCAATGTGTTACGTTTTTCTAAATACGTTCAGATCAATTGCTTAGCAATTTTCTTTCTTAGCTATCCTCGATCATAATTCACGAAAAAGCACAAAAAGGAACTGAATAGATTTTGCAGTGTTTCATAAATATATTCATTAAATTTAAAAAATATATTTTGATTTTAAAAATTTAAAGTATTTAAAAAATTTTAAAGATCTCTAAATATGCATTCCGTTATCATTAATTATTATTATTCTTTAACGAAAAGTGCGTTTACACGCCACGTTAATAACGATGATACAGCTATAAGCAAGAGCAAGGAAACGGTAAAAACAGATTACGATATAATTAAAAACACTTCGACTGTCTCTCTCTCTCTGAGCTCCTAACAAAGACTCCTGCAGCCCGATTTCCCTCGTTAGCAACTACCTCTCTTCTTGATAAGGACGACTGTTTGTCTGCGTGCCTCTCCTTCCCGCGAGGTGACAAGCTGTTACTCCGGATTCCCGCCCCTAGGGTAGCGCGAGAAGCCATTGGTGCGATGGCGACAGCTCATAGAAAACTGCTTACACGTTGACACGTGAGCTGAGACAGCTGGAGGTGACGGCGCGAAAGATATCCACACACTTACTTTCCTGATGAATGAAGTTCCACGGTCAGCACCACACAGGGTTGAAAGGACAACAGCGAAGATGGTAGAGGGGGAGAATGGGAAGGAATGGACATGGGGGGGGGAGAGACGCGAACCAGAACGTAGACATTTTTCGATTGGAATAAAAAGGAGACCGCCGGACACCTGTGTATCGCCAAAGTCCATCAGTAGTCGCGTGCACCACATGCTACTAATGTGATGCTTTCTTTAGCTATCGCTTTTTTTTTCCCTACTTCTCTAGACCTGGAAGGTGAGTTCTGACGCTTCACCTTTTATGGCTTCTAATATTAGGTTGCCTTGACGACCGTTTGTCGACACATCTTTCTGGTGAGAGAAACGGGAGATGCCACTCTTTTTTCCCTCCCCTTTACGAGTGTAGTGTCTTAAAATAGCGTTTTTCTTCGGTTTTCTTATATCAAGAATGAGTTTAGGATAATATAGATTTACTGTTTTTTTTTTCAGTTTACGGCATCGTATCACCTTTCATAAACTATCTCCACTCTTTTCTGTTCAGAGTGGGATAGAGAAGAAAAAAAAATATGTTAGACATGTAAATAAGAATTATATAATATAATTTTAACATTTCATACCCTTACTTAGCACACATAATTTTATCCTATTCTACTTTGACTGCATTCCTTTCGAATAGTTACCTTAAAAATGTATACATTTAAACTAATGGCTTTACTATTGTTCAAAATATTCTTCGAACTCTTCTGTGAATTTGTTTTGAAAGTTGGAATCGCTCTTGTTTAAACGTCTTTAACGTTATCAAATCTTTGCTTTCAAAGATGCTTTTCAATTCTGCAACGAGCCAGAAGTCGTTCGAAATCAAGTGTGGGGAATAATACAAGTAATCAAGCTAGGCAGTACCCTTTTTTTTTCTTGTACTGAAAAATCTATCGACGACTCACTCATTAGGCTTAACACTTCCTTCGTTCCTTTTTTCAGCGCACAGAAACCTAAAGTTTCGTCAAGATTTTTATTTGCAAATGGTCATACTCAGCTGGTATCGAAGCCTAAGAACAGTAATCCTCATTGAATCAGCGGAATGTGAATGCAGCCTAAGCAATATAAATATTAAACGAACATTTAAAAAAATGAAAATGAATCAATATCTTATATCTTAATCTGTTACTTTGATATTCGGACTTTTTTTGAGTTTACAACAAAAATCATTTAGTACCTTTTTCGTAGACTTTTCTTCACCTTCAGATTCTCCACAAAATGAACTTTATTGCTTCTTTGTGTAATTTAAAGTTAACCATCATTGTTTATTTAAACATTAATCTGAATGAACTAAATCCTTTACATAGCAGGACCGATAAAACTACTCTTGGATAACTGCTTTACCGATTGTCTGTAGACAGAGGCCAAAAAAGGTGTTTTTGGCCTCTATTTAACGCTGTTCTCTGGTTTGAAAGTTTTTAACTTTTGCGAAACAAGAATCAATATATCGTATACAAAGTACTTATATCAGTTTGCAAGGAACATTAAAATGAGAAAAGAAAGAAAGGTTTTGCTAATGGTAACTTTTCCTCCAGTTTCACGCCCACTAAGGGATGTTAGTGCAAATCCACTTAGTGGATCTCCACTAATATCCCGCATGAAATCATTTCAGATGCTTCAGGTAGTTTGGTTTCAGTGCAGCTTTTTTGGAGGTTTAATTATATTCTATATTTATTACTTTTCGGTTTGCATGGATCAGTATATATACTGGTATCCAAAACTTAAGGCGAACACTATTTCTGAAGGTTACAACCGCAAATTCAAACGAATCAGCGCGTGGCAATTTCTGTAACTGGCGATTTCGAGTAGAAAGCAGGTACACATTCAAATTTTCGAATCGTGGGCAAAAAAGTCACGAGGTCGCGCTCAACAGAATAAATAAAGGAAGCTCTTTTCGTGGAGGAATAAAGTTGTAAAGTTGGGTGTCGTGTGATGGCTCAAAGACATCATTTAAATTATTTCACGCGGAATAGAATTATTGGACATCTTGAAGAAGACCACAGAATTACTAATATTTCCAGAGAGTTTGAAATTTCACATAGTCTTGCGAAATTCCAAACATTGTATCCAGGCTCTGGGCAGCTTTTCAAACCAATGGAACGTGTTCCAGGCGTGTGCTAAGAGGTCACCTTCGCTCTACCACGGAGCATGGACAGATTGTGATTATTACAGCAAAATGTAATAGACGTAACACAGCGGGTCAGCTTATAAGTGGGCTCCATTCAATCAGAGGTATGCGGATATCTCGACAAACTTGGGAAAGACGTCTGCGACAAGTAGACCTATACGCCCCGAAGGCCTTTAGCCTTGCGCCCCTTTATCCACAACTCATCGTAGAGTACGTTTCGTGCTCTATGATTAGAGCCCGAAAAAAAATTGGACAAGACACCAGTGGGCTAATGTACTCTTTACAGTTGAGAGTCGTTTTAGTCTTTCCTCTGATTCTAGAACGACACTTGATCTGGCGTGAAAGTGGTACTGCTTATCACCGCGAGAATGTTCTTGAAAGGGATATCATGGTGAAATCATTTCATATGTTTCAGGTAGTTATTTGTGCAGCTTTTTTGAGGTTTTATTAGATTCTATATTTTTCACTTTTCCATTTGCATGGATCAGTAGATATACACTGGTGTCATGGTGTGGGGGACGCACCGAGCTACAAGTGCTGAAACAGGGATTATGACTGGCGAACGATATTGCAACGAAGTTCTTCGACGCTTTGTTCGATTTGTTCAGTAGTGCTGTAGGCGAAGAATTTATTTTTATGGATGACAATACCACACCACATCGTACACGAGCAGTAGAGATACTTCTGGAGACCGAGGATATTAATCGGATCGAGTGATGGACATGCTCCCCACCCCTAGATAGGTGACTGATGAATTCATCGTCCAGTCGCACGCCGGAATGCAGATTATGTAAAATATTAAATAAAAATAATAAAAGAAACCTTATCCCCTCCACGGTACTTATATGCTACATGTTTACAACTTTTCGTAGGTAGGAGTCATATAAAAATTAACACGACTTACTTTTTTTTAAACCATAGAAGGTTTAAAATAGGTTTCAAGTAGAACATAGAAAGGACTATTAGTTGTTGCTGATGTTGACATGTCCATTTGAATATTAATTGTTATTCACATAACAGAAAAGTATTGATGAACCACGACATATGTACGCTATCTACCTTTCTTGCCATTACTCACGCAGTATATATTACTCCGAAGAATCTTTCCGGAAGCGGAAACCAAAATGTAGAACATGTAAACGGTAAAGACTGCTTGAAATATATAAATCTGTAAATGTAATCATATACATTTCTTATATACCATTATAGATTTGTTATTTATTATAAAAGTAGTTTTATTTCAGTATCACTTATTTTTGATAACTTTTGCTTTAGGTACAGAAGTCCTTTGTCATTCACGTTTATGGCTGTATAAGTTATTGGCGTTGCCAGTTGAATACGTATGCACAAATAAGTGTTTATTTGTGCATAGATATTGTTCTTCGGATCATCTAATAGGATAATCTAGCTGTTGCTCTTCCACTCAGGAATCAAATAGCAACAATAGTGAATGACGACTCTGTTATTGTTGTTGTTATGGAATTATAGCCGAAACAACTAAGGCTATGAGGCAAATGTGTTATGTCTGGACGCACTAATTTACGTGTCTGCCGATTTGCCTCTTTTTTGTGCATGAAAAACTTGAGATTCCAGATAATAATAAGAAATTATATAAAAAAAAAAGAAGAAAACTGCTGCATGCTATGAAGGGACCATTTCATTCACCTTTAAGTTGAAACGCTGTTATAAAGATTTTTCTAGACAGGATTCCAACTCAACTGTTTCTTCCCAATGGACATTGTCGCCAGTTGAGGTAATAATGACCGAGTAAGAGAAACAAATATCAGAGCTACGTCGTAGATAAATTTATAAATTATGAATATATAAATATTAATATAGATTTAATTTCATTAATAGGTTTAAATATAGATTCTATCAGTGGTGCGGGGGGGGGGGCATGATCCCAAAAGAAAAAGAAAAAAAACACTAGAAAATTTTCCAAAAATCTTTTCCTCATTTAAATTCATTTTTTATTTATGTTGCGTCGTGTCTTCTATTTCTATACTACTTATGAATTAGCGGTCACATAAAGTGGGAATACCCTATAGCTCTCGGGAATCACGGCCGCTATGAACGCAAGGCGAACGAAGTTCTCGAATGTAGTGCTCGGGCGGACCGAGAGCTACATCGTTTGCTCGAGTTGGGCCACAGTAGAATACAGGTATCATATATTGGCGATCATTGTAGATGTTCAATCATAGGTCGCATGCAGTGTGTAGTGAGTATTTTCAAATCGTCTATTGAACTCGACCCCCCCCTCCCAAGATTAAATCTTGAGTGCTCGCCCCCGCTCAGATTAAATCCTGAGCGCGCCGCTGGATTCTAGTATACCACAGTACGAATTTTAAAATTATTTTATTCTGTCAGTTGCAGTGTTATGTATTGATCCAAAACAACGCGAACATCAAATTTTTGTTGGATTGTTCATTCTTGCTGGATATCCGGTCATCTAACAGCATTGTGATAAAAATACCAAAATGTTTTTTACATTTAAAATATTTAGAAATGGTTGACAAGCTTCCAAAATCAACAGACCTGCTGATTTTGGAAGCTTGTTGTGTAAATGTACTGGAAAATAATTTAGATAATAAGCTATCCTCAATTCATGATTAAGAACGCTTTCCTGCAAAATATTCTACAACATTTAAATCTCTGCCTACATCACCTGTTCAGTGTATGTGGAGTTTTTCACAGCTGATCTTCATTTCACAATTTCATTACCTAGAACTTTAGATACGATAAGAGATGCGACGGAAGATTTAATTAATTAATGTTTTTTATTCTTATTCGAAAACAATCAGCAATCATTAGTCAAGACACATGTCAAGTAACGCGAAGTTCATCACGTAACGCAAGTTAAATAACGATATATAATATAGTGCATTTCTTTCCTCCAAATCATGAGAATTACAAAATCATTAATCTGTGCGTATCTTTCATCTTAATCCTACCATACATGCGCAATGATGTGTGGAGTTCAGTTTCATCTTGATCTCCAAATTGAATTGTTTTTTAATGGAGGAGACATTTTGTTTTGCCGAATAAGAGTAAATTCTACACATATGTAACCGAAAACCTTCTGAATAAATCTGCTTGGCCTTTGAGAATAACATAAAAGTAGTTTCAGGAATTAGAATCGGAAAGAATAAAAGTCAACAAGCAGCGAGAAATAAACAGATTATGATTTACACATTCTCTGTTAAAAGTTAAGATGTTATATGCGCTGTACCACGGCCTAAATAAAAGAAAAATTATATAAATATATATAATTTTTCAAAATATTCAAAAGAAAAGTCCTGAAAGTATCGTGTCTTTTGTTTTATTTTAATAAATTAAAAAACAAAATTTTGAAATTTTGGTAATATAATAATGTGCTGTCGTGACGTTTCCTCTTCAGTTAGAGACATAGTTTCAAATACCATTCAAGATGCGAGGAACTTTTACAAGATCTCTTCCACCAGTGTTATACATAACACTGGTGGAATAGTTGATAGAGAAATTTATGACAAAAAGAAGAAAAATGGAAATCCATTTTTCTTCTTTTTTTAATGCCTCAAAACAGGTAAACCAGCTGTAGCATGCACACACACATATGCAATTAATTGATATAACACATTCGCTTAGTTGCTTCGGCCGAAAGTGAGTAAAGATATAAGCTTCCCAATTGCAATTGTTTGCTGCCACAAATGAATGTAAATCACGAAAATACGTCATTTTTGTAACTCACAATTTAGAATGCTTGTATTAAATGCTCACGTCATTCATCATATCAGCGCGTGTGCGATTCTGTTGTAAATAAAACTAAAGTGTATATGCTTCTCGTGGTTAACAGATGGTAGTAATTCAGATTCACGAATTCTAATTCTAATTTCTTGCTTAGATGAATTATTTGATAATGATCCAAGATCACACTTTTGTCAAGTCAGCGAAATCTTAATACTGAAATAATCCTAAAGGTCCAAAATATGGCTCCTACGGGATTATTTCTAAGAAGAAGAAAATTGAATCAACTCGCAATAAAGGAGGAATAATTTTCGTAAGATATATCATACTTAGAAAATTCGATTTCTGAATGTGATACTGTTATAATAATTGCATGCTTAGTTTCCCTTGCATCTGATTATTCGAAGATGGAATTGATGTGCCAAATAGTCAAACCAAGTTCCATCTACAACCTCTGCATCGTAATGTAAACTTTAATAATGCCTCATTATTAACTAAAGCAGAAAAATCGAGGCTATCATTATAGAGACTCAATTCCAATACAGATTTATTGAGCCAGTTCATTTAATTAAAATAGCACAAGAAACGTATTGGTATTTTAACGACGTATATCCAGCACAAAAATATTACAATGCAGTCAAATGGTCAAATACAATAAAATTTTTACAAGTGGACAACATATTATTATGACATAAGTATAGTAACAACCACTATAAGATGAATAGCAGTCGCTGCGTTGCCCTGGGCAACCGATCTTCTCTTAGGAGGATTCGCGCATAGGCCCCAAGTTCTTTGAATTTTTTTTTTTTTATATTCTAAATAGGCATAATCTGTTGGTACAGATTCTATATCATCATTTGTATTCATAAATAGCTATTAAGAAATATGGTTTGCTTACACAGATATTGCTTGTAATAACTCCATATTAAAAAAGTAGTGGTCCATAAGATATCTAGACTCTGATATTAATAAATTTAGGCACTCTCTGGTATTTTATTATATATTTTTTCAAACCAACCTCTACTATTATATTAACAGCTACTAAACAGTCAATTAAAATAGAGATGCAATTTGAGATTTGCAAATTTAGCTGCCTATATTTTAATTTCTCATTTTTATTAATTCGTCTTTTTAACCGTAAAGTGCTTTTGGTCACGAAAATACCATATCATTCTAAGATAAAAGTGCTGTATTTAGTAATAAGTAATAATAAGGAGTTGGATCTCACAGGAATCTAATGTTATCTTTAGAACTAGGCTGATATATTGTCACTGCAAGCCAAGACATTTTGATTACAGCTCTCCATATCCAAGAACTTATCGCATTGAACGTATCGTTATCACGTGCGCATTCGAAGAGATGATATATTTTAACAATGATTCATAAAAAATATATAAAAAACTGCGTGTTCTACTAAGGAAAAAAGGCTGCGTTTCGCTGATGTAGTGTAGTTACCAATCATACAAGGCGGACTGTCTTATCTGAGGCAATGACTTAATGAGACGTCACTATTGATTACCATCCTCGTTAAGCTTTGAATGTCCCCGCTTAATAAAACATCCGCAGGGGAAAACATGCCGACCGCATTCTTCGGTACACCGGGGCATCTCAGTAGAAGTTTAATCCTTCCTGAGACCAGTGGGAACTTCAGGGGGGAGATACTGCACTCGTGGGAGAAACCTTCGGTAATTAATGGTTGGTTACAACTTCATTGGATGCTGGCAAATCCGCCACTTAGGGTAAATGAGTTGAGCGCATGATGACGACTATCCGGAAAAGCACACATCTTCGGAGAAATGGAATCTGTCGGCCATTTGCATTTCAATCACCTGCTCTGCACGCTCGAGGCGAACACGCCCACACGTCGTCTGCAGAGTAAAGCGAACGAGAACTTCAAATCTAGAAGTGGGCAGTCCTAGAAGTTCACTGTTGACAAATGGATATTAATGACTTTAAAGAGAGATTTAGCAATCATTTATTGACCTGTTCATTATAGAGGTCAACTAAATAGCACCTGTGAAAGCTATCTTACCAAGCTGTCTTTTGATCTTATGGTTTTTTGTAATAAGTGGCAAGATGGAAAGTAGCAGGTGGAGAAGATGAATGCGGTACCTCCATACATTTTATCTGCTTATTGCTTTCCTAGTGGATTCCGAGTAGGGATAATAAGAAGAGATATAATAAATACTTCACGAATATCTCTTCATAGCCTTCGACTAAAATTGCTCAACTTAAACTCTAAATTCAGAAGATAGCATTTAATTTATTGGGAATTGGAGTACTGGAAATGTTCTCTTCGTTTTCATTGCATTCAAACGCATGGAACTCAAGAGTTTCGATACAAAAAAAACATCATGTATTTCTGTATATGTTAATAGCTGCTTAAAATAGCTTAAAATCTATTGTTTAAAATGTTTCAAATTTATCATTTTTATTTATAAAAAACTTTAAACAAAAAAGAAGTTTAGACCAGAAATGTAAATGCATTATCTTTAATATATGTTGTTCTCGTGGGTGAATTAGATTTGTGAAAAGCATATTTATGTATGAAGTGAGTTTAAATGAAAGTCTGCATGTGTGGTTTTAGTAGATTTGACTAGTTAGAATTTTTTGGGGAACTCTAATTATGTAAGCTGTATTTTGTAGCTGTTGCATTAATCTCAATGTCTGTTTGCTATAATAGTATGTCTTTTTATAATAAGGAAATACGAAATGGAAGAAGTTCATTTTAATATAAAATTATTGCTAACATAACACCCTGTATTGTTAACACTCGTAGATATAAATGGAGTATTATAATATGGAACGTTTCTTGGTATATGCTAAGTTTCTTTTTAACAGTGTTAGATGCTATTTTAAACTTTAAAATATTTAAAGTTTGGGAGCAACATGTACATATAATAATAAAATAAAGTATACTGTAAACCGTGTAAAACTACTGTTAAACAAACGGCTTATAGAGGAGAGAGAAAGAGCGAGCGAGCGAGATATATATATATATATATATAGAGAGAGAGAGAGATACTAATTGGGATTTGAACTTGAAAGAATTATTAATGATTGTCAATTTATTTGAAGCTGTTGATTAATATCCGTAAGGATCTGGTATATTTGAATTATCCTGTCTGATCGTCTATGTTCGAAGATTAACAACGCATGTAAACTGCACGTTCATTTTTTTTTTTAATTTTCGAACAACAAGAATTGTCAGATAATCTTAAATGTATTTATCGATCTCTACTTGTTTTCACTGAACAAAACCTAATCAGACAGCCCTTTCGATACTGGAGATCAGAATGCTCTCATTGTGATCAGAGGTAGACACAAGCAAATAATAACTCTCTTTCTTAAGGCTTAATTAAAAATATAAAAGGAAACAGTTGTTTCGATGGGAAAAAAGCATGTGCTAAGAACTACTGTTGTAGTTTCAATGATTCGGCTAAACTATTGAAACCAGTTTGGAGGAGTGGAATCG
Organism: Typopeltis vanoorti; assembly: GCF_054136105.1. Lineage (NCBI taxonomy): Eukaryota > Metazoa > Arthropoda > Arachnida > Uropygi > Thelyphonidae > Typopeltis > Typopeltis vanoorti. The sequence goes on from NC_143551.1 coordinate 143,439,626, forward strand.
CACGATATGCGATTAAAAACATGCGTATTAAAAACTAGTTTTTATTATTAAGAAATGCAGTTGTTAATGACATTTCAGAAGAATCTTCACATTTTTAATTATTTGTTTTAGCAGAAATAAATTTGTTTTTGTATCTTTTATATGTATCGTAGTTGCAAATAATCATGTGTTTGTCAAATCAGTATTTTAAGATACTTCTTCCTTAAATTCGTAAAACGTCACATGATTATCCCGAACATAGTTATATTAATTTCCTCTACCCCCTTTTTATACTAATAGTTTCCCATGTATCCGTTTTAACACATAATGTTGGCTTTCCAAGTTGTGCCATTATTGTTGTTTCTTTATTGACACTTGGTATCATCTCTGCTGTACCCTCGGCTAAGAATCTCTGTACTCATATGTACGCTATTTCTAGGTTTTATTTCTCCTTACAATGATATAACCTTGGCATCCAGATTTTCCTACGTTTAAGAAATTTTAAGGGTGGTATTATAGAGAACATTTGTATTGCCTCTTTTAGCAGAGTGGTTAGCGCACTCTCTCTCTCCAACCAACAGGCTGCGAATTCGAATCCTGTCATGAAAATGGACGTTTTTCATTGTCGTTAAGCGAAACATGAATTACATCGTCCGGAGTAAGAATGCCACCCTACTTATTGGAAGCCTGAGGTGATTTCAAAAAGTTACTTATTTGGTCCTTAAAACGAGGTTTCCGGATTAGTTAAAAATAATAATAAAAGCCCACGGTTCTGATGTATTATAGGTTTACAAATGATGAGCTATCATGAGCTGGAGTTACGTGAATCAGAATATGAAGTCGCTATGTGTTTACATATCAAAACAACTGCGAAAGACGCAACAAATAGAGTAGACGATGATGAGAGTATTATTATTATTAGTAGTAGTAGTTAGTAGTAGGATGCATAATTCGCTATTAAGCATAAGCTCCTACGAAAACTGAATGTTGGGTTATTTAAGTTTAAAATACTGAAAATTGAATTGAAGACATTACAGTAATATCAGACAATAAAGCAAATTACGTTTTACAAACTGTATCTTCTTTGTTATCCCCTATATTCTTCATTATTTTCATAAATTAACTAAGACTAATTCCAGAATCAAATTGAATCAACGCGAGCTTCAGTTGGGTCGGAAAGAGGACGAGCGATACGTTGCTTCTGAAAAGGAGTTATAATAGATCCGTATCGTTACTATGACGTCTTGTTTACTCCAAGCTGCGTTTCACGTGTCCTACCTGACTCCAGCCACGCGGTTCAATGACACGATGTTGCCTCATACTCGTACGAGATGTTCGATACTGTCGAAGGGAGGTCATCGGATTGCACTCAATAGATTAACCTTTCAGCGGTAACTTTGCCTGCGGTGATAGAAGCTTGGAAGAACTATCATCTTAACTTTTTCTTTGACGCAAGAAAAGATTAAATGAGTTATTAAGACACGAATTGAAAGTGGTAATTATAATTACACGCACAAAGTAAAGTTCTTAGGGTTTAAATCCGACCTGTTAATTTAATGTCATCAACTGCGTACATTTGGTTCACGAACTTCAGTTAAGTTCTTTACAAGTAATAACAAACGTTATAACTGCTTTCTGGATACCTTCAGTGCTAAATATATTAGTCGTAAATTAAAATGTTTATTTTATTTTATTCTCCTTAATTATATCTTAATCAGTTTGATTACGATTCATCCTACGGAAAGAAATGTCAAAACTGTATGAAAATAAAAATCAAGTCATCTTTTACAAAAAATGCAGCCATCTACATTTCATCGTTTTCTTAATAGAAATAAAACTTTATCCTGAGTCAGATTCCAGCCTAAACACTAAAGCCAATACCTTTTAACAAAGACAACCAAGAAGCAATTACTGAACACTTTCCGAGCCTATTAATTTGACTATTAAGCTCGCTTATATCTGGATTAATTATCAGACCATTCATCTTCCTTCAACAATCCAATTAACTGTTTACACGGCTACGAAAGGCCGTTTACCAACGTACATTGGCTCGGAACATTTCATTGCTGGTTAGAAGATGAGTTGACGCTCGGAATGAAACTGTTAATTAGACTACTTGCACTTCGTAACTAGAGACGCTTTCTCTGAGAAAAATTGTTGTTACAGTAGATGTTTACCCCTAACAGATGACTGTTGTAAGCAGTAGATCTCGATGATGGCAAAGAACTCATTACTTCACTAGAGTAGAAATGAAAGAAAATGAGAGCTACAGACAATGGGAATCTCAATTTAATAACCTCAATAATGATACTGTATATGAATCTCTCTCTCTCTCTCTCTCTCTCTCTCTCTCTTCTCTCCACACATACGAAGAGGTAAGAATTTATTTCATCGTTTGAAACTAATTTTATATCATTCTTACATGACGTCACATCCGTTTAATAACACGAAGTATACATCCCATTATTACGCATTGCTTTGAACTTCTGTTGCAAAAATGGAACTCGTTTAGCAATAGGGGTAGTTATTGCCTCATTTATTCTCTTAAATAAATATATAAAATAAAATTCTGTTACTGCGCTTGGAATGTACACCAGATATACGATAAGGACAAATATAAACATCGGCACCAATTAAATTTACGCCCTTATTTTTAGAATACTCCATGATGTGCGCTATGAGATGCATCTAGTAAGATAAACAAGAGCAACACAATAATGCACCTATTAGCCCGTTTCTTAGATTTACTCAGCTAATAACAAGCAGCATTGCTTTCAGTTCTGGGACGCTTCAATAACCTCCTTTATCTTTCAGACTAGCTTCATCGCAAAAGGTTCAGGATTGATTGATTTATTATTTTAGTGAAATGGTGCTAATACTCTGTTATTCCTGGATTAATTAGTACAGGAGTTTTTGTAATATCGATATATATTGGTGTTGAGTTTGAATTTTCTTTTACTTCTCTCTCTGTTACATTTCTTTATGAAATCTCTCTGAATAAATGCAATATATGTCAGATGTGAGTTTTTTGGTATGCAAATATTTCTGAATATTAAAATCAGTACTGATTGCGTTGTTGAACGAAGTTAATATGTCCGTTAGAAGGATTTCGCTATCTCCTTTGAAATTTTGTACGACGTGCTAGTCTCTGAAAGTCCCTTTGTTCCGAAGTTCAACTTTTGCTCATCACAGATTATGCATTTGCCTATTCTTTGGTCTTTCCATCTTACAATTGATCTTTCTCTCTGTTTCTTCCTCGCTGGTGTATATTTATCCACTCCTTTTGATAGTCATTAATCTCTAACTTGATAGTTATCTTAGCTGCTAGGTACGTATAGTATACACGTATATTCTATTATACATTGATTATACACGTATATTCTATTATACATTGATTATACACGTATACTCGATATGTCCGATGTTCTGCCTAAATATCGAGTCTCTACGGGAAATCTATAAACACTGTGAATGAGGACTCAGCAAGTATTAGTTGAAAGTGTTCTTCAGTTCGTTTTTGTTTCCCGCAATTTGTTTTCAAGATTATGATGAAATATACCGCTGTAAGTTTATTTTGTTTCTCTTTGTTTCGTAACTTTATTAATCTTCGTTTCGGATGGAGATTAGTTATGTGTAATCCGTTTAAGATGAAAGGTAAGTGGACAAAGAACAGTGATAACAATTATTCTTTTAAATTAGGATGCTGTATTTTCTATTTTGTAAAGCCTATCATCATTTTAACTTATAATTTTTTATGTCTCATAAATTGCGATTATAGTAATTTTCCATTCTAATGATATCTTCTGATGATGTCTTTATCTAATATGATTCACTGATTCAGCAAACCTGTTATTAATGCCCCTCCCCTATCTTGACGATTCTTGATTTTTGTGCACATCTCTCCAGGGGATTTTCTGTGAATTCACAAATGTGTGGCACCATATTAAAAAGATTTAGTGAAAATTGGTTTTCGTTAGGTTGATTGGATTACTGCTGAACCAGAGAAGACTGTGATGCCATTGTTTCATATCTTTTAACTTTAGTAAGTAAGAAAGAATTCTTCATACTTCTGCATAAAAGTAGCTAATTCACCTTTACTTGGAAATCTGTTACTAAAGAAAGTAGGAGTATTTATTTTTCTTATAATTCAAATGCTTTGAGAATTCTTCAACAGTTTGAAAGCAATTAACCAGAATATATCTCATTTAAATGTATTGGTTTCGCCACTTAATACACCACTATTCGTCTGTATACTCTCTTTAACAACGTTAAACTATTAAAATTTTTGATATTTGTGAAATGTAAAAAAGCATCAACAATAGTGTTTTTCATACTTTCACATTTTAAATTTCGCGAATAAAAATTCACGAAATAAAAATATTTTAAGTCGATCCGATGATTTTACCAGCTTAACTGAGTTTGGGATATCATATTGGATCTATCATTTTTGGAATTTTGAGTTTTGATGATTTTCCTGTGGATTTTGTATATCCTCTATAAGCAAGACACATGTCAACCTTTTCTGAAATGTAGCGATGCAGCCATTGAATTTTAAAGATAGACATACATACATATTAAGGGGCACATTATATAGGATGCTAGCCTAATAAGAAACCTTGTGTTGTGATACTTATTGAAAATAATATAGAAAATTAAAGTAATAACAACAAAAATCAGTACTTCCAGTAATGAATGAATATCTTTTCGTTTGCCTCTATAAACATGTCATGACTGCAATCTGTTTCACTTTATAATTTTCACAAATGCCATTTACAAATTTCGACATGCCCCTAATATATTAACATTTCAATATGTTAATAGATTAAAAACTGACTTCGCTCTTAAAGAACTGTAATCTTACTAATGACCTAGTTTAGAAGGAACAGTTTCACTTTTCTTCTAGATCTGAAAACTGCTAAGGTTCATCATAAGTCAACGTTTAATATCAGAATGATTTCCTAAATGCTATAGGAGTTAGATTATTCTACATGTACAAAATGATTAAACACGTTTTTAAGCTTACCACTGAAACCTTGTGGTTTTCATTTATCAACTCAACGGAGCGATACTATTAGATTAAAATCACCGACAGAAGTGCAACATAAATACAATAAAAAACTTCACTTTCAGCAACATGGAATAATTTACAGTTCACATTTTTTTCAGTCGCGTTAAAAGGATATAACTTTTTTGTGAGTGTTGATTTGGAGTGATGCCAATTTCTTTTTTTTCTCTCCGGCTAGTCAAGGTCATCAAGCTTAACTAGACAGATGAAAAACTACTTATGTAGTTTTACAATTACTCTTAGGAATATCTCGTCAGAACTAAATAATATCGTTCAGATTGTTTTATGTTTTCAAATAGTCACAGTTAAGAGGTAGTTTTCTTTGCATAAAATTTTTCACCTTATTTAATCGTAAAAAAATATCATGTAAAACGTAACAGATTCAGAAAGAGAATTCCAATTGATCTTATTGTAACTTGTATATTTTCAACAAAAAATATTTATTTTTATGTTGCTTCCATCTTCCAAAGGTTGTAAATCTTTAGTACGTTAGTAGTACTTTGGATTGACTACGTTTTTTTTTTTAAATAATGCTAGAAGAATCGGAATGATCTTAAATTCCTAAATTTTAAAATCCAATAAAACACAAATTAAGGCCTATAACTCGTAGAGAATTAAAATTTTGAAAAATATTACTTCTTTTAAAAGTCTGCAGACATTGTTTTTAAAATAGACACTAAAACACAAATGTTTTTAGCCGTTACGATGATTACGTAACTGATTGAAACTTCTCTCAGTGTAAAAGAAAATTGTTGTTGATATTATTTTATTTGACTAAAGTGTTTTAAAATTCTAATTGTACAAGTTTCTTCTTAAACTAAACTAGTACGTATATACATGTTAAGAGTTTCATCAAGTATGTACACTAAGGATTTAATCCCCTTAAACTCCTTAATAAGGGCTTAACACGGACAGAAAAGTGAAAAGTTTTGTTAACAAGCATGTTTCTTCTCTGCAAGCGCCGTCTGCTTTGCAGTGAAACATCCTTCGTTTCAACAATCGAACAGAAAAGCTCTGGAAAAAACTTCATTTTTGATCATTTTAGTAAACTTGAGCGTAAAGTAAAGTAAATGCATGAGACTAGACAATGTTGAGTTTTTAATTAGAATAATTCATTGAATATCACAATTCTTTCATAATTATTGTAAAATTATTAAATCATTGTTAAATGATGATTATTAGTTTGAAAAGCAGCATAATAGTAATGTTAACAAAATGGATTATAACGATACACACTAAACAGAATGATATTATATTGCAGAGCGCAACTCTTGAATGCATTCAATTATAAAGATAAGCAATTTGAATAATTAATTAATTAGCCAATTAATTATGATGACAAAGGATGACAGGTATTATAGTAACAGCGAAGGCCTTCTGATCGTAATAGCGAAGTCGGAGGTTTACCTTTTTAGGAATTATATCTTCAGGAATAAATATCTACTTAAAGTGGAGTGTTTTAATATGAAATATTGAATAATATTTTCAGCGCTATCATAAAATTTCACAACTTCCGGCGACATATGGCGTTCACATTACCCTTTTTAGGTTAAGTTAAATATGTTGCGTGTTGACATTTCTTTTTTTTTTTACTAGCACAGAAAGGCGAAGGTTGATTTTTCTATTCTCTGTTGTTATATACTGTCATTTGGATATTCTTAATGATCACTGGGCTTATCAAAGGATAAAATAATAAAAAAAGGGCATAATATGATAGAACAACTAACTGTTAACAGATGGCAGCACAGTATAATTAACTTTAAGATGAACTGCATGATATGTTACTCTGCTGAGTATAGCAATTCCTCTATGAATAATCTCTTATATACGAGTATATATAATGACATCTAAATGCAATATAGATAAAGATTTCCATGGTTTAATAATAATATGCTATATTATTCCATTTCTCCTTTAGCCTCTTTTTTTCATGCAGTTTAGGAGCATTTATAGCATCAGTGAGCAACGTTTCTCTTTCTCATACTTTCTCCTCTTTCTATGGAACGCATTCAAATATAAACAAAGGGTGTCCTTATTGACAGAAACTAATAAACTATTGTCCCGCTTTCAGTGGTAGTAGTAGCTCCTTTAATTCTTCACAGAAAACGGCATTCACTAGTTTCTGGTAAAGAAAAATCTGTCGTATTGTGCTTCGTTTCTATAAATTAGCAAGTTCTACCAATAAAGATCTTAGCCATGCTCTTAATTTTGCATTCCATATTATCCTACAGTCAAAATCTATGCTGGACACTTACAGTGTCCTGATATTATTCTCTTGAAATCACTCTATTTGCAGTGATTTCTTAAGGACATGGGGTGTTATAGAATGGGAGGATGTAAGAACTGGTGACATAAAATTGACGCCATGCAGGACATCTACAATTATCCAGAGCTAGCTGTGAATCCATACATTATGACCAGCATACTAAATCCGTGCCACGAGAACCAATCCCATATCATTGTGTGGCTATCTTCAAATTTCAACATATAATAATAATAATAATAATTTCAAGTAAAAATAATTCTTTAGGTATGGTATGCTCATGTTCAAACATGTCCATTAGATTAGAAAAGCGTATAGTATAATTCGTTGCATTACAAGACCGATTTTCATTGTTCTATAGTTCTATGTGCCTTGGGCATACCAATCGAAGATGTGTATCCTTTGTCGTTAACAAAGACTTTTAGTCTTTGTTAACGACAAAGACTAAAACGTATATACGTAAGACTAGTACGTATAAACTTTACTTAAAAATTCCTGACTTCTGCTTTTTCTATGTACGAAGAAACTGTTTACATCTCCAAACATCTATAGGGTCTGATAGAACGATAAAATAATAGTCAGTCTTTTCAAGGAGCTTCCTATTTTATGCATGGCTGGATATTGAGCTCGCTGCCACCTGTTTTCTTCAACACCTTGCCAACTGTGGTATTGAGAATAGTCTTGTGGACTTGTCTGCTTAACTGCTGCATCATAGTACGTATAAAGACATTTTTCACCAGAGGATATTTGACTGTTATTCTCCTCTGAAACGCTTCTAAAACTCCTTCCGTGTGCATATCGATCATAATACAAATCGAAATGATTTTTAGTGAACTGTTAACCTCCTTTATTATCATGTTTCTCTTTACATAAGCTCAATGACGTGTCACAGTCAAGTAATTTGACTTTATACAAACCTAATTAAAGCTACGATAGAATACTTAATCCTGTTTACATAACTTGATATGTCTGCCAGTTGTGTATATTACTGACGTTTTGTCTGTATTTATGGGTATGAATCGATGAAGTATAAGAAAAATTATATAGATTAGCTAGTGAAATGATTTTAACTTTGGTGGATATGTATCTCCATATATTTTAAAGAATATTTTTTCCTTCTAGGTTTAACTGCTTAGGGAAAATGTACTATCTGTTTACCGCAAAGGCTATAAGAATTTTTCATCAAGGCTTGAATGTTTCTGATTTATGATTAAGCTAATTGATTCTTTTTGGATTTATATATTGTGTATTTATTTATACTGAATTTTCATTTATTATTCTAAATATTCTTGTTTTTAGAAGCAAAAGAGTCTGGAAAGATGTTAGGGAGGGATATTATATATGTATCCCTAATATCCCTAATATAATTCAGATTGCCGAATTTTATTCTTTCGTTTCGAATTGTGTTTATCATTAAACAGGTTATAACTAACAGCTTTAGCATGTAATCAGGATGCTTCATGCCATTTAGATATGATGTGGTTTACTATATTTTGAGACGTTTTAAATCAGTGTTAGATTTATTACTAATTATTTTACAACTACTGATGCAAAGTACAGAAATGAAAGTTTATTCTTACGATGTTGATTGCATGATCATATCAGATTTCAAATAATAATTCGCATAATACCTATGAGTGAGAGTGAGTCGATCTTAAACTGAGTTCAAAGAATCACTTTTCGAATTTTTCGTTATATACGAAAACTCACGCAAATTTCAAAAATACCTTCCACGAGAAATTAGAAAATTGACTTAGATTTTGTTGTCAAGACATTGGCAAAGTTGACTATTTCTGTTTAGCTATAAATGTCAAACAACAATCTAAACGGTATCAACCAGTTAAAACGAACACATCCTTGAATTTGTTTTCAAAAGCACAAGCCACCACAAAATGAATTTAATAAGATTTATTTTTTCTCTCTGTTCTTTCGTATATACTACTACCTGATTAGCAGATGAAATTTACTGGAGAATATCGGATCATTTAATGGAAAAATTAGGAAAATACTATTCAAAATATTAAAAAACTGTATGTTACAAATGGCAGTTAGTGATCTGTGACACATAAGCCTGGATCAGTTTTAAGTTCAGTAATGATAATTAATCCCTTCCCTCTACAAGAATACTATTACTAATCACCTTTTCGTGATAGGTGGGGATATAATTTTTTTATTTCTATTCCCTAAGAAAATTGTCTTCCTTAAAGTGCAACCTTCTCATTTCTCCTCTAAATAAAAAAAAACAGCTCACTTGAGAAAATTAGAACACATTTTTGCTTTCAAATAAATAAATTAGCTAAACCTGTTATGTTTGCTTAAGTGCCATTACCAGCGATAATACTCTTTAAACTGTCCACTGTGTAGAAATATGATCACCATAGCAACCCACAATATACAAACAAACAAGCTATTTTCAACCAATGATGAATGTCTAAATCTTGCGCAAGTCTTTCCAAAGAAGCCATTTCCAGCTGCTTCACAAATTACATCATTTTGAAGAGAAGTGAATGACGTAGAAGGAGAAAATAAAAACGCAGTCGTACCAGTACCGTGGAATACGTAGATCTTTCGTGGCAAAACAATGTCTACTTTATCAAATGAAGACGCTTCATTCTGAAGTTGCGGACGGTTTCCCCACTAAATAATACTCCATGAAGCGTCGATTAGAAAGAGACAGAAAGAGAGAGAGAAATTTCTACACTCCTCCGACTCGTTGCAAGCCTTTCTAAGTAACGGTGCTGTTCAACTGCCATCTCTTTGTGGCAGTCTCCCAGACAGCCCATAAATCACCGAGAACATAGGCTACGAAGCAAAGTTCCATTAAATCGCTTGACGGGGAAGGGTCAGTGTTTTCAATAACGTTGGTCTTCTCATCAGCGTGGACAGTTATAAGGCGGCAAGAACGCCAGATTTGTCACTGTCATGTCATTGGTCACTCTAGACAGAAACTTTACCCCCCCCTCCCCAACATCTGGCAAATGGAATCGCGTGCGACGTGCTCTGGGACAATTTTCTGCCGAAAAACATTTCCTGTTCGTAATCGCTCTGTACGTTTCAATCTGAAGTCAAATTCCGCCAAAAAAAAAAAAAAATGGACTGCCCATAGTCTGTCCTCTTTCTGACTGCAGCAGACCTCTAGCAAACAATCATTATTCGCTCCGACCACGTCAGCATACGGTTGTCAATTTGGAGCGCGCACGTGCGACAGTAGAATGGAAAAAAAAAGGGGGGGACGCCCGCTTTTAATAGCAGCTTAAGAACGACCAGAACCCAAAAGTGCGGTAAAAACATATTGACTTACGAAAGAGAAAGAAAGACACAAATTGCAATCTGGAACAAATTTCCAGATGAACCCTACTTAGAACACACGAAGAGGTGTGCTGGAACAGGTTACTGCTGCCGCATTTCCCACAGTACGCGAGAGCATGTCTGGGGTGATTGCAAGTCCCGCCATACGATAAAAGCCTAGTGTCATGTGCACGTGGCTATCCGGACGATTCCTACCTTTCTTTCCTTCACATCGTTTCACGCGTAAGTACTTTGATTTCTCGTGACACACGAGATAACACATCACGACTGTGAGTAGCAATAATAGTGATCCCTCTGAAACAGTGAGAGAACTACCACCTGCCAAAAGTAGAACTCTGGGTGGAATTGAGCGTAATGCATTGTTTGGTAGAATAAGTGGAGTGTGTGTATATGCGATAGTTACAAAAATTAGAATCTTTACTTAGAAATTATTAATTTGATTTAACAGCCTTTCTTTATTATTCTTGGTCAGTTCTGAAAGAGATGGAAATATAAAGATATCAATCATCGAAATTATTTTCTCTCCATCTAGGAATTCGGTATTCAGTCTTCGAAGACTACATTTTACCTCTCTGTATTTACATATGTTTAATAAAATTCATGTCAGAGTGTTCCGAAAAAAAAATAATTAAAAAAATTATTTACTTTTATCAATTAAATTGCGTATTTAAATTCCATTTGACGCATAGTCTTTTCCCACAAACCGGCTACTTGAATGCCTTTCATCTGTAATTTTGGCATATATTCACAGCTAGACACGGCTCCCTAGCTAGGTTGGCAGGATACACATCTCTCAGTAACAAAAACTGAGCCGGAAGATCTTCCTTCTGGAAAAGTGCGAGTATTTCCTTACTATTAGTTAACATACTGAACAAACTTGCTCGTACTCCTCTAATCTATGGTTTCCGTCTACACACATATTCAATGAATTATAACTCCTCAGAGCTGAATTAAGGTTTACGGTTGAACATCTTGTTCTAGCTCCCTGGCAATATATTAATTATGAAACATCATATACATGTAACTATGTAACTTATGTTAATATCTCGAACCAGACGAATAATGTGTTTATACAGATTTGACTATCCCATCAGCATAAGAAAGAAATACTTTATGTTATTGATGTACGCGATGTAATATTTACTAAATCTAAATGCAAGTCGCAGATCTATTTATTCATATTTGCTTAAGTCAAAGTCACGCAGAAACATTTTGCAAATTATAATCTGTGTACCTTAGTGTTGGTAACTAGAGCAAACCTTATATTTTATGAACCACAACTAGGTAAATGTATTTACTTAAATTAAACTCTAAATGATGTAATATTCTTCAGATAAACAATATCAGAACAGGAAGTGGCAGAGTTTTTTCTCCCGGAAACTCAGTTTTTTTAATGGAGAATGCAAGCAAGTCGGTCATGAGCATGGCAGAGCTCTAACACCAGGAAATAAAAATTATCTGCTGTTGAATGACCTTTCACAAGTTTTCATGCTGGGATTTAAATTGTGATGTTGGCAAAAAAAGGAAGGTTTCAACATTTTAATTTCGGATCTAAATACGGTAGATCCCAAATTCAAAGGTTTGAAATTATATTATCGTTTTTGACAGAAAATATAATAAATATTTTGTTTACGCTCTGACATTTGACACATAATCATGACGTTTTCATTAAAAATACTGACTAACTTGGATATTTGAATACTTCTTGAAACATGCAAACGTGTAAAAGTATTTGTAAACGCTAGAAGGAAACCTAAATAGAAAAGATTTCGTTCGCTAGGAAATAAAACATAAGAAATATATTTTGAGTAGATTGGTTGGAGTTACGACTGATGGAGCTATGGATATGCGACTACTATATTAAACCTGTCTAGAAAATTCACTCAGCATTGGAAAAAATGTATTATGAAACTTTTTTCTGGTCCAATTCGAAAGTAATTATAAGTATTTATAGTATATAATAGGTATTTCCAACCGAAAGGAACATTCGCGACTGCGCATTAGTTTTGAGGGGATTTGTTTTATTATTTGTTATAAAACCAGTTTGTTTTTAATGTTTAACTTCCTTAAGGTACCATTAAAATAAATTCATTTTATCAGGCAAATATAAAACACATTTAAAAAGCGCAATTCTAGGAGGAGAGGGAGGGAGGAGTTAGGAACTTCGGGATCATTTCCTGTCGAATACATTTATCTATTGCATTACTATGACATTCAGACAGGAGAAGAGCGTGGAGTTTTTCCCGAAGTTCTGCAATAAAGACTGTAATAGATAACAGTCTGATTCTATTAGCTTATTTTGATCAGAGAGATGGCGTTTGTTTATCCGCGTTGAAATTATCATATTTTGAGAAAAAACAACCTTCGCTATTTCACAAATCGCATGGCGAGAATGTTTATTTTGAGTACATTAAAAGCAAGAGGGCTGTAAAAATATAGGGACATATTAATTAATATTTTGGCCTGCGGAACAATTTAAACTGCTTTTCTTTTCATCCTTCCTCCCTTTTCTGAAGATCGGATCAGTTTCTATAAACAAGTTATTACGGGGAAAAAAAAGAGTAAAACGCTATAGAATTTTGAATAGCCATATTTATCTTGCGTCCTCAATTCATAGAGCGGATGGCACACATACACACGCACACAACGCACCGCATAACTGAGGCCTCTCTCTCTCTCTCGTGTCTTCCCGCCCCCTCTCGTTCCCTCTGTCCTATCTCCGATAAGACCTCAACAACAGAGAGACTATGAGCAATAGGATGAGTTCTCTTTGAAAGTTCCCGGCGTATTTTCAAAAGCGACTGCAGTACAGTTGGAAGGATATGCCATGCGGTTATTGCGCCCAAGTGATTGCCATGGCAACAGCAGACATTTTTTGGTTGCTTGGGTAACAACACATATCAGGCTAAACGGATTACATTGCAAGCTCCGGCAATAATTATGTTACACCACCACAAGTCAACAAAGCCTCGATTTGTAATCAGGTTAGAAGTTGAGAACAAATATAGAACGCTAAGGGTCTTACAACCTTTTCTAGAAAGAGATGGGGGAGACAGAAAGAGAAAATCTGGTTGTAAGAGAAATAAAAGTTAGGTATTATAGTAATATCATTTCTTTTTTTGTCCTATATTTCGAAATAATAGATAGACCTGCTTTAAGTTGATAACGTGAATTCTCAAGAAAATGGAGGATGGTGGTGATGCTTGTACAATATTAAAAAAAAGAAAACAAATACTACTTATAGTTTGACATGATGAGCATACCTAAGTATATATATTTTACATGATATGTACCGTTTTAGACATTATAGGATTCGGTTATAGAAATAGAATAGTAGGCAGGGTGCGTACATGTTCGTCTTTTTGAAGAGAAAACAAGAAGTGAGTTCAGAACTAATTAATATCAAGAAGGTATAATTGTTATTTCATTTGATAGAGTACTTCCATGATTTTGAATTGCTGGAGGAGGGGAGAATCATCATATAACATACACGATCCAAAAGTAATCATGCATTCTACATTAACTACTACTTTTAATTAACTATCCAGATTCCATTTATATAATGATACCCTTTTGTCTTTTTGCAACGAACAAACGATGACTTTTCTATAAATATGAAAGTTTTTAAATCCATCATACATTTAGTGCAGAGGTTAGATAGCACTCACGTGCTCTAAAGACCAAACATAGTACTTTTTTTTTCAAGCCACTTCGCTTATCTGTAATCTGAGTAGTGTTCTCATCTATCTATCAAAAAGCTGAGTCTTTTTCAGTTTGAATAAGTGGTATCCAGATATTATAACAGTCTGGTGTATTATAACTGCACAAGCATTTCGAAGTTTTGATGTTGAAAGATAAATTGGAAAAAGACAGAAAGAAAGAATGAAATACTTTCTGCAATGTTTATTTAAATTATCTGCGATTTCTATGCTTTTCGTATTAGTGCTGTGATTTGGAGAGGGATCTAGTTTGCTGTGTTTCCCTGTAGGTGGCGCTTTTGATAAACAGTAAAAGACCTTGAGAACTAATGTCTCTGTGATCTAGTGGTCCTGTTCTTGTACAAAAGACGTTGTATACGTGTCGGGTAGTGGAAAGGGCACTTCAGGAAAATCTGAAAGGAGGCCGTTTAAGAAATGAAGTGAAAGATAGTCGAGCCTCTTCAAATCGCACAAGGAAAAGTATTTCTTCCTTGCCTTATCTGGTGCCGAGAACAGTCGTCCGTAACGCTTTTATAAAATTTTCATGGCTCGCGGTAGTATGGGGGGTGAAATCGTGTGGAACTCGGCAGTGCAAGGCAATGTTATCGCACTTCTGCCGTTCTTTAATGGTGGGATAATCACGTGCGGCCTAATGTGCCAAGGCAATGTGGTCTTCTTCAAGAAGCGGGGGAGACAAGTTCTGCTTCTGGGCGTTTAGTTAGATTTTTTTTCTTTCTTTCTGTGTTCCATTGGACAAAATGAAGCGTAACAGCGATTGCCGAAATGTAGGTTTAAAGATTTTTCCCGGTAGGTAAACTAGAATGGTGCATTTCTCCATCCCCCCCCCTTCAATAATCTCTCAACCCTTAAAGAAAGGCAGCACCTGACCAAATGAGACTTCATGTAGGAAACACCGGTGAAAAATCAAGATCTCAAACTAAAGTGACCTCACTTCTTCGTCTTCCTTAATTTGTTGGTTTAAACTTTATAGTTTCTGAGTTTTTTTCCCTTAAAAGCAGAAAATGACTTCGTGCCAAAGTGAAAACAAAAACGAGTGAACGAGAGAAGCACAGAACTATGCAATGTTTAAAATATTATTTCAGAATATCCCATATCAAACGAAGAAAACTGAAAAGGAAGAGACAAAAATAATACTTACAGACTTAAACTCCACTACCTGCTCGGATGGGCTTTCATAACCCTCATTTTAGAATAAGATCATTAATCTTATGCCAAAATTTATATTCTTGTGTGTAAATTACGGGTGTGTGGCCGGTTTGCTGTTTTAATATGAAACCCCGAGTTTCTAGAAGGAAAACTCTTTCACCAGCGTATGAAACCGGCTATTCACCTTTACTTTAAACCTTCTTTTGGTCCTAAATGGGATTCCAACTCAGATCTTTTCAACCAAAGAGCTTCGTTGAAATCGACTAACTAAGGAAGCTCTAAATGTTTCCGTTCCATTCACTACTTCTTACCTCAATCTCCTTTTTAAGTCATGTCTATAAAATATAAAAATGACTTTCTGTATCTTTTTAATATTAAAAACAATTAGGGAATTAAAATAGCGCTTACCCTAATGCCCAGTATAGTTGCAAATGACCTTAATTAGCGAGCACTAAAAATCCAAAGTAAACTTGATCTTATTAAAAGGAATTGAGCAACACGAAAAGGCGGAAATGTAATACCTAAAATATCTGCTTGCCAATTACATCAATGTTCCAACTTGTAGATCGATTATAATTGCGTCAAATAGTGAGACAGAAATCAGATATTTTCCATTGAGGTCATTATTATCGAAATATATTCATTTTCACAAGCATTTGTTAAACTGGAAGGTAGTTACCGAAAAGTAATAGAGGAATAAAACTGCAAGTTCTGAAACAAAGCTTACACAATTAATGTAAAGGGTCGTACACATGAAGGTGACATCGGAAGATTCTTTTGGATAACACTAAGGTTTATATTCCATGCCTTTTCCGCGTTTCCAACTGTTATTAATTGGCCCTTGTGTGATAATTCCTTGATTCTTTATGCCTCATCTCTATAGAATGTCTGTCTGGTTTAGATGGCTCCACTCGGAGCCATCTAAACTGAAGTCGTTAACCAGACTATCGTTCTACCAAGGATGCATTTGATTCTTTGCCATAAAACCATCCATTAAAAGTATACCTTCTGCAGCATCCGAGATGCATTTCTCCAAATCGCCTCCCTCCCTCCCTCCCTCCCTCCCTCCCTCCCTCCCCTCTTCTCTCTCTCTCTCTCTCTCTCTCTCTTCTACTTCCATCTGTTCCTCAGAACATGCCACTTCACGCGCCTTGCGATAGAAGCTCGTGCCATCAAGCGGACAACGAAACCACCATCGGCCGACAATCGTCAAGTTACCGTAGTGTTTGTTGTTCTGCCGTCGCCATACGATTTCACCCGTCAGTGGAGGTGGCCGTTTTAGTCTAACACAACGGAAATAACGGCGACTAGGGACCTCCATTGATCTCTTGAAACGCGTGCTGATACGAACCTGTTGACTGATTAGTGTCATGGTAACCGGAGCCACGGAAACTACCTAAGTAAAAAAAATACATCCAAGGAGATATGTGTTTCGATTTGGTTGATGGCATGTTGAAACGCGGGGAAGTTCCGAAGTCTATAAGCAGTAAATGTAACCTATGTGCACATTATTGTCAGCTCTGAGTGACTGATATTAATACAGAGGAAACAGTTATTACGAATAGATTTTCCTTCTAAGAGCTTTTCAGTATTAAATACGTTTACCGATTTAGACAATATTTGATATGGTCGCTCACCAGGAAGTCACAAATGAAAAATGTTCATATAAACACCAAACGACTATTGAATGAATTATTTTGGAATTAACAGCTGCATTAGAAATACTCGGATCTACGAAGCAAAAGCAAACGCTTGAGTTAATGTTCTGTAAATGTTTAAAATAACTTTTTATGTAAAACATATAAGAACGGAGTTACACTGACATGTTTACGTTCCTGGACCGTCCTAGACCTTGTCTTGAACTTATTGATTCGTTACTTGTATTGATTCAGACATTCTCTGTCTCATGAGTGAGTGCAAGGAGATTTTGACTTTGAAAAACGTTTATCAACATACTTAAAAAGGGAGACAGTGTATTGCTATTAAAAGAAATTAGATTGTTTCCTCGTTACTTATCACTATTTGAATTTGAAGGTATGTAAAAGCTGTTTCAGGATAAACTTAGAACTCAGTTTGCTTTTGTAAACCTGATAGAATTAACCTTAGGAAAGACTTTTAATGGGATTATATTGATCACGTGCATATAATAAACAACTATGTTATACTAACTAGTTTCACTAACTAAGGCTGTTGGCATCTTCAGGGTACATAACTGATGTAAGGCACTAAAAAGTAAAAAACTGTTACAAACCATAATCAACCGATTCCAATTATATTAAACAAAGAACAGAGCGCGTACAATACATGCATAGAGCGTGCATGATATCGCTTGTTATTTAGGAACGTTCTATAGTTGGCACTATAATTCAGTTCTGGCGAGTTGAAGGATCTGATAAGGGTCTTCCAGATCACGGGAAAGATTAGTCCTTGATTCCTGTTAAGGTTTTGTATACAGCGGGCAACTGTTTGGCCTCCTTAAAAATTCGGGAGCGGAAGTCCTTCTCCACGTAAGGAATTGTGCTTCTATCCCACTCTATGGTATGGTTCGTTCTTGAGAAATGAAAAACTCTAACCACGATTTTTCTTATCTGTTATTATTGACGTCACCTATGTGTTCTTTTTGCCTAATTTCAAGGCTCCTTGAAGTTTGGCCGATGTAATTCAAGCCGCACGAGCAGGGTATGTTATAAACTCCAGCATATTTGGAGAAAAGATGGCTATCGTTTGGAGATCTTAAGAATTGTCTAATCGTTTCTGTGGGTTTAAAGCCCATTCTTATTTTATGTGGTCTAAGGAATCTAGCAATCTTATTGGAAACTGTCCCTAAGTATGGAATGACGATGGTAGAAAAATAACGTACATCATCTTGTTGTCTTTGTCGGGGTTCAGAGAAAAGTATCTTGTGGACGAGTCTTCGAGGAAATCCATTCATGGTAAGGTTAGTGAATATCAGGGATAGTTCTTCCTGGAGGTCTTGTTGATCTGTTGTAAGGAGAGAGGCACGGTTCTTCAACATGTGTACAATACTAAGTTTCTGAGAAATGTGGTGGCAGGAAGTGAAATGTAAATAACGTCCTGTATTGGTACGTTTGCGGTAAACTGAGAGGTTGATACCAACATTCGGAAGCTTCTTAATTAATAAATTAATTAATCAATTCCAATTTTTTTTAACAAGAATAAACCTTAATTTATACATGTGCTTCTTGTGGTAACAAATTTTTACGTACACTGTTATTGTTGTTGCTAAAATATTGCTTATTTTTACTCTTAAAACAGCAGTTTGTCCATATTTTTATAGAGTAAATATTGGCTCTAAGTTCCAAAATGTTTTGTGGCAAAGAAAGTTGAAAAGATTTGTTGAGCATATTTCATTCTTGACGACGTAAACGGTCATGACATGTCACCTGATACACATAATGACAAATCATTGTTATATTTACATAGTGGCGAAAGCTGAACGTCATATTTCTCGTGACAAGTATCAAAGAACTGAAAGTATTTTATTTAAACTGGGAAACTGTACCTGTGATTACAGAATATTGCTTACATTTCATAGTTTGTTTGATTCCCAATGTATTTAAATATACACCCATTAAAATGAATACAGCTTCACAGTGGTAATATCAGCTATAATGCTTCTGTGCAATTCTAAATACGAAACATAACCAACATACGGATTACGTTATTCAAATAAGATATTCTCTTCCCTTCATTATTATTAGTTTTAATTCCAACAGAATTTTATGCAGCTACGAATGATGTTCGCTGGCAGTACAAATCCCCCTTGTCTTCCATTTGTTACTGAATCTATTTCCACACTAATAAAAGAGATCCATATCTCTTACATTTCGTAATATCTCCTGCTTAACAACCTGTGAGACAGCTCCGTCAGCTGCCAAAATACGCACTTTTTTGGGGGGGGAGGGTCTTCTTCCATACACAGAGAGAGAGAGAGAGAAAATGGGGAATGTGCTACAGAAAAGAAACTGTTTCGGTGGCTAATCAAATTGCAGGTCACGTGGAGGACAGTCAGGAAGCTTCAACCATCTCTCGGGAATTATCCCACGGGAAATCTCGATATGTCATTTTCGAAATGACGGTAAGTCCGTGAGCTCTCGACCCAGAGATCACCGCTCCTTGTGTCCATCCATCCGTGAACACTGCGTTCTTTTGTTTTCGAATGCTCTCCTAGGGAGCGCTCCAAAGTCAAGACAGAGACAAGCTCGCAAGAAAAACCTCGGGACTACACCTGGGAGGCGTGGGCGTCTGCAAAGCTCAAGGATAGTATTGCTTTTCTCGGGCACTAAATTACAGCGAGATGCAAGCCGAAAGGTTAAGGTGTTAAGCCCGATTTTTCATCTTCTGAGAATAAATCCACGTGCACTTCAGAATCTGTCCAAGCATACCTATTATTGGTGATTATTGGAAATCGTTAATAATAGAAATAAAAACTATATTTCTTGACACAGAATCGAAGGGTTCGTAGATATTGAAGGATGTGTTATTTGAGATTTTTCAGACTCTTTCTTTAAAGAAAAGAATCGGATCTGACTCTTTCTTTTTCAAGTCTTAGCTTTGAATGATAAATTATTTCAAGATTTCAATAAGATACCCGATGAATAATATATTGTTAGATTATGATCCGGTGGATGAAGTGACAGTGGATGATATAGCCATCTTAGTTCAAATATTAAAGATAGATATTTGTATCCACCTATGAGCATTCATCTGCATGATCAATTAGGTAGGATAGTATTTAGGATATTACTTTTATGCTTTGAACCGGTCTATTTGATAGCGTCTTCAGTTTGGAACTACAAGCCCTTGGCCCGAATCCCCACAGTGGCATGAATGTTTGTGATTATCATTATTTGGTAGATGATTTTTATCTCCCAGTGTAAGATCACCATTTTACTTTTTGGAAGCTGTGGTAACTTGAAAGAAAAAAAGGCACTGGTCTGTAAAACGAGCTTTCGTATTTTCTAACACTTAATTCACCCCTAATACTAACGAACTACAGAAAAATCCATGAGAGATAGCAATATTAAAAATGTTCAGGAGGTTTTTTTTTGTAGAATTTTTTGGAATATCTCAACTAAAATTAGAGCGAGTATAACCCACTGCAAGCATGGAAGATTGTAAATATCTAAGCGGCAGTTTCATCGCCTGTTGTGATGCGCATTCTTCTTATTTTAGGTCTAGAGGTAGCTTGAAAACAAAAACAGGTTAATGTTTTCTAGAGCAGAATTTCTGGATTATCTAACCATTAATACATCTAACAGTTATATCAAACTCATTGGCTCTAAGACATCCAAAGTCATAGCTGAACTTTACCCTATGATCAACCGCAGCATTAAACTAGACGTACAAAACAAATTATTACTGTACAGTAGGTTTATAACCTTGCAATGTTGGGATTCACATGCAAAATATCATACCTATTATGTACATATTTTTCTTTGTCTGTTTAGCTAGAAGACAAAATTGAATTTTGGGCGGTTTACCACCAGAAAAAATGAGGACTGTAACGGTTCTGTCTCCGCATGTTTAACTAAATTATCTTCAGTTGGTAGGTGTTATAACTGTTCTTCATATTTCATATGTAATTATTTGAACCAGGTACCACTGATCACAGGGCACCGTCGCTCTTTAGACAAGTGCTAGATGCACATGCAAATAAGCAGCTGTTAGTTTTTTTAAGTTATTATTTTACACCGCCTGCCCATATCCCCCGTGCTTAATCTTAATATTTAATAAGCATATTACTCATCTTTCCTCGTACATGAAATCGGCCTTTATATTAAAGAATGCACTCCATAGTCTTTGTTACATAGAAAATAGAGCACAGCTCTTCCAAATGATGCATAACAGCTATTCAAAAATTATTATCACAGTTTTCTCTCATATACATCCATGGATATATTCTGGGAGCATCTGTCAGAATTAAAGTGTAGTGTTCCTATCAAAATATTCAACCTCTCTTCAAAAAAACGTTTATTGAGAAGAGTGAGTTTACTTGAGATATTCACTTCTGCATCTAATAATTCCGAAGTGAATATCTCAATGGTGTTAATGTAACGTTCACTAACTTCACTTTGCAAATGATATGCAGAACAATCACAAATTCACAAAAGTTATCGATGAAAAAAATTTAGAATTCAAAACATTTTGGAATGGATTATAAATATGCATGATATTACTATCACGCATAATTCATATCACTATTAATAATAATATTATTATTGTGATTCTAAACGTAATGTGCTGTTGTTATTCAGGCGACCACTTTCCAATTTGTTTTGTTAATCGGCGGGAAAATATGCTTGAGTAGTGCTCCGAAGATGTCGTTTATCATCGCGTATGATACACTACGTCCAACAAATCTACAGTAATTACAGTAATTGAGTGCTATTGAGTAATTCTAGAATTCGAAATATAAAACTTTCAATTAGTCAGCGACCTCACTTGTCTGCCAATTAAAAGTAGTTAATCATTTATCAAAAGTACTTAAAGTACATTTTATTATCCAGTTCGTCGTATTTCAGAAAATGCTTAATTGTAACCCGAATATTTAGCATTGTATATCACTGTATGCAGTGCAAAGCAGATGTGTAATTTTATGCTGAAAATGATTATCATAATAGATACTAAACTCCACTGTGTTGCTAATAATGAAACTCAGTTTAATACATTCAAGTCTTAATGTTCTTCATGTAGGAAAACATTTTTATTAATCAATATACAAAATATTATTTTATTTGTTCTCTAGTATGTAATTCATATAACTAATAAGAAAAAAAAACAAGAAACAGAGATCATAATTAAAAAATAAAAAACTAAAGAAAATGAGATAAACGGGATTTCAATTTTGAAAGGATGAATGTATGCAAATTAAGGAGAAAATACAAAACAAACAATAAGAATACAAATGGAAAATATGAAATTAAGAGAACAAAACATGAAGAGATTTTATTTTTTTTTCTTAAATTTCATTTGAGATTTTTTTTATTCTTGAGATGTGAACGTTAATTGTGCAAATTAACTTATCTGCGTAGACTGCTTGTAACCGACAAAACTCGAAACTGAAGTAGAAGTTTAATTTGTTCCAAAAGAATAAACAAGTTATCAACTATTTAAGTGCATTGCAAACAGAGCATCTAACAAACGAAAGAGGGAGTTTATTTTTTTTATCAAGAACTAAAGAAAAGTAAAAGATACCTCTTCATTTCTATTGCAGTTGTACGAAAATTTATTTGCATCACTAATCTAGTTAAGAATATATGGTGCTAAGGGAGTACAGTGCATTCAAATGTGACCTTGAGGGAAGAATGCTGAAAGTAGAAAACGTGCAAGAAGTAAAACTTTAAAAAAAAAAGTAAAAAAAAAAACATTGGCTAAATGATGAGATCATTTAACAAACATCTGTATAAAAACTTCACTAATGCAAGGCGACCAGGCTGGGAAGTCAGCAAATAACCTAATTATGGAAAAACAAGGAGAGAAAGAATACTAAGGATAAAACATTAACTAACGACCTAAATGGAAGCCAACTTTAAACTTAGAAAAAAAAACTAGATTGAGAGAAGTCAATAATAGCCTGGAAAAAAAGGAATACAAAGACTTCCCATGAAGAAGATTTAAAAATAGTAAAAATTTTACAAGTATCTAAATCTATTTTCCTTTTATATTGTATGTTTAATTAAAGGACTGTTATTTTCGATAACAAACGGGAAAAAAGAAACAAAAATAAGAATATTAAAATACTAGATTTTATTCTCTTTTTATTAAAACAGCTTTTGTAATGAATTTAGTTAATAATTCATTTAGTTAATAATTTCTTTAACTATATTCGTGAGAATCTTTTATCAAACAAAAGTGCATCAATGGCTTGACTTGTCCATTATTTGAACTTTTTTTAACATGTTTGCCACGAGTTACCAACTTTTATTAGTACTGTAAGTAGAATTATTTCGTATTCGGCATTTTCAATATGTTTTCAGGTGTACATAGAAATGTCTAGATTATAATGACCTATTGATGTCTGTACTTCTTAATAACTCTATCCACTATCTTAAATTTATGCTAAGTTTAATATAAAACTGATTGCATTTCGAAGAACTTGGTGACGTAATATCCATCATAAATCACTTTCCAATACCAGAATATAAGTCACTTTTCTCTGTTTCTGGATACTGATACTAATTATCATATCTAGTCTATCATAAACGATTTAAAGTAAAAACGAGCCATATTTTGGATTAGGTTAATGATTGATTATGTGAATTAATAGCAGATGTTTACCTGACAGCTAAAGAAGTAGTAGGGCGAGAAAGATCGGGCACAGTTGATGTAAGCTTTTGTGATAATGATAACTACGTATCCACAGTGTTGCAATGATAACAAATTGCGAGGTCATTTATTACTTGTACTTTTATCAAAAAGAAAGGATAATAAATAACCGATGTTATTTTATAGTCATTTTTTTAACATAACATTTTTAACATGATCAACTTTTACATTTTGAAAAACTTTAAAAGCTTCACAAGTGATCAATAGCTTACGAGAATACAACATTCTACACGAACTGTCTGGTAATGCTACTTAAAAGACACGGACTCCAGTCTGTTGATGAGGCGGAAACTTGAAATAACTATTTCATTCAATTAAGTGAATTCGCAATACTAAACATTGCAGAAACGAACCAAAACATTTTACAATTCTTCAGTGTCATTTTCAAGATTGTGAAATCCGGGGACTTATTGTTGTTTTGTGGTATCAATATACTGAAAAGTGTACAAATATTCCTTACAGTAATGATTCATGACGGTTAACTTTCGGGGATCCTATTTTTTATTTGTACACTTCGCGGAAGCAACGTCTAGTCCAGTTCAACAAACAAAAAATGTATTTAAGTTGAAACATAAGCATTCAGCTGGTGTATTAATAATAGGATACATTTATTCAATCGAGTGTGCACAGTTTTTTCTATGTTCGAAAATTCCACTAATAAATATCGTGTTGAACAAAATTGTTCGTGCTATTTAATATCTTGTCACCTTTCATGGAATATCAGAATTGCCGACTTGAAACTCTATTAAAAATATTTAAGAATGTAGAAGGACTTGTTCTTTTCTGCCTTTTGCGCTTCAAGTTAAACGAAAAACAACAACATTAAAATAGAAAAGCGTCCGCTATCCAGTTTTACGTCACATATGAACGTGGGCGTGCTGACATTTACAGTTTACAATGCACTAGACGCATTAGACGCACACTGTGCTTCTAATGTGAAGGGTAGCTGCTGTTAATTTACAATTCAAAGAAAAGAAATTTGCTGCATGCGTGTTTCGGGTAATTCAACTAATCTCAATGAATTGTCTGTTTTTAAAGTAATCTACTTACACTGTGTATAAGAAGATTAATGCATACTTTTAATGCCACAGGAGTTGTTCAAGAAAATGCGGGGCTTTCTAAAGAGGGGTGGGTATATCTAAAAAGACGTCAGATCAGAAAGCCGAAGAATTTTAGAAGTTTCTGTCAAATAAGAAACAAATTAACGTAATGTAAGAAACATAAAAACAGTTAAAAGGTTTTAAAATAAAAGTGTTGAATGCAAACATAATCCAGTTTCTAATTTATTTCATCATTTCAAAATAGTATGGAGATTTTTGGAGGTATATATTACGTTTAGCCCCCAGAGGAAAAATATCTTCATCCCATTATATTAACTTTTTTAATTTAACATATAATAGATCATTTTGCGCCAATCATTATTTGGGGATAATTATCAGAAATGTTAATATAATTATCTTAAGTGAAAACTTGAAAAATTTGCAAAAAAAAATATTAATCGTGTTAAGGAAAAATCAAACGTCAAATTACGATATGATATTCCTTAAAAATAATCAGACTAGGAAAAGCCGCCTAGTTTTCTCAATGGATAAATGCTGTTGCTATAGTTACATATGTATGAGCTCTGAGATACTTTGTGATAAAGATGGGAGAAGAGGATATATTGTATGTCTCCAGAGCTAATATTTTCAAGAATAATTCCTAATTCTACCAAATGCAATGAGTTTGCTCTAGAATTCAAATAAAATATTTAATAAATAAAAATAAAAAAACTATTTCTATTCGTAATCATGATTGTGTTCATAATTTAAAATAGTTATTGATATTATTTGCTTAAAATATTTTTCTAAAGATCCGCAAAATACAGGGTTGTCTTGATATTTTGTTCCCATTATTTACCGATACACACAACTTTCAACCAACATAGGCACATTATAGAAGATGGTTAACAGTGCAATACAATGTCGCTTATTGAAGGTGGATGGATCAGTGATAAACTCTGCTCTCTCCTGTGATCAACAGTTTCAGAATAATAATATTATTCATTACCTAATTGGAACTTATCTTTCCGTCATTAATTGAAGAAAGTAACCGATATGGAATCAGTTTTATAAAACTGAGAGGATAATATTCGGACTGCAGTAGATAACAGACACCAAGTAAGAAATATATTTTACTATGTATTTTTCTTTCACATTTGCAATGTGCGTGCTTATATTCTGAAGATGGGCGGGGAGGGGAATCGGCTAAAATTTTAATGTTAAAGCAGTATGCATTATCAATTGAAGACCCATGAGATAAGCACTTCATGGCTCTTATTATTTGTTCATTTCTCTTTTTTTTTATTTAGCAACATCGCTGCAAAAATGAGCATCCTGTAAAATATAGGTTTTAGTATACTCTTAGTAAAAACCGTTTGCCAAGAATTCTTCGTCCATACAAGCATATAATTAAGTGCCATGGGAAACGAAGTAATACTAAATGTACAATTAGTTTTTTTGCTTATGGAATAAGATGAAATATTTATATTTTAGTTATTCTCATATTTTTCATATTTCTGCAATTTCCTAGTGCTGCCAAGTGTACTTATATGTCTGGCTTTAGCCCATTGGTCTCTCAGGCTGTTACTGCATGGACCTGAGCTGCATGAATAATTCACATTAACTATAAATTACGTGAAATCATTTTGCCTTGTTATTTCAAACAGCCGACGGCATTTCTATTGAGATTTATATGAGAAACACGTTGGATAATCTCTAACCAAACAAAAATATCATATGTTTTTAATATAGCTTTCTATACAAATTGAATGACAAAGGAATTGTTTTACCACAAATACAGAATTGATGTACGAAGTAGAAAATGCATATTTTTTTCTTTTTTAATGTTGTCATTAGAAATGTTCTCCGCATGCCTCCGGTTGCATATCTTATATTCATTTTCTTACAGGATAACTGATAGGTGAATCATTTTATTCACCTATCAGTTATTAAAGTTCGTATATTATTTAAGTTCGTATATATAAATCATGAATCACTTACGAAGACTACAAATTTTCATTTCTCTCCTAATTATCCGTAAATATTTCATTACTATATTTCAGAAAACGTTTTATTGGTTACATCCTGTATGATTAAATGGTACTACCTTTTTTTTCTAGTACCTCGTTTGGTTTTCCATTCATCAATATTTATTCACTATTTTGGTTATTTTTAGAAAATTTTCCTATGCTAACTACCATTACTATTTACATCTGTAATTAGTCGATCACTTATATGAGAGAGGATTCAATCTGAACTCTCAATCTGGATTTTTCTTGTCATGCTAGATTCTATTTTATCTGCTATCACTTTGTCAAATAATTCAATATACTAATATATCACGGCTTGCCCGTTTTCCGATACGGTTGCAGAGCGTCATCTTGCACTTCTGAAACAGTGCAGTATTCAGAGCCTAGCATCAAACAGACTACAAATCTACTTGCCACTAGGAAACCGCTGTTCGAATTCGATGCTTTCTCTCCTTACCTTGCTAATTTTCGAGTTAATTATGTAAATGACTAAATTATTCAAAGAAAAACTTTATTAAGGCATGTAATAATCATTTCTCAACGAAATTTCTTTTATAATTAATGTTCCTTATACAGTATAGTTAATCCGAAAAAAATTTTGTTTCTGTAGGTACAAACATTTCGTTTTATCTTATGATTGTCTGCTATTCTTGTTAAAAATAGGGAAGAAAATTTTCCTATCGCTGTGTTTAAAATCACCAGTTCTTTCTATCTTTGCACTCCTATCAAAATAACATTTCCTTTACTAATACAGTGTAACTATTAATAAACTGAACTTCTCTCTCGGCCTCTCTCTCTATATATACATTTCTCCACTCTATGATCTATGCTACTCATTACTCTGGACCGTGTTCCTGCGAGGTGCCTTACCCTACTTTTGGCGCTTGCAACCATCTGTATCAGTCGTTGCCATGGTAACTGCTCGCTGTCCATTACCACCCTTATGGCAACCATTATCGTGGAGGTGTTAAGCGTAAAGGTACCCTTTTGACGGAATGAGGTGATATTTCTTTTTGTTACCCTCTTGGCAGTTTCACGAAATATAAGTAATTTTGTTATATAATTCTGTCTGTGCCTCACAACTCGTGTCTTGGTGTTTCGGAACGTCTTGGAAATTTACACCGCGACAATATTTGAGCATTACATTTGTCCATGATGCTGTATTAGAGAGGGATTCATAGCGATATGGAAGAAAAGAATCTTTATGGGCACTAGCAGCATTATCTTTAGTTGGGTGTCTCCTTCTGTAAATCGAACCTCGAGTAACTAACCATAAGTAGTGAAATTACAAATCGTTTATTGTAATGTACACAGTGTTGTTCGGTCTTATATACACACTATTCTATTTAAAGGTGCAAAGACTTACTTCATGACTTGGAGGAAAAAAAAGGAAAATAAACAGAAAACAAATCTCATGTATTTCTCTTAGGAAAGTATTGGATAACTTATGGTCGTAAGCACTTTTTCTTATTTTCGCGTATCACCCCACAACAACCGTAAGAACTGGAATGTTCTTTGGTAAGAAATACTTAATTTAAAATTGCATCGATATAAAGGATTTTCAGCAGAGAATGAGTTAGTCGATCTCATAGGGGTCTCTAAAAATTCTTCCTTCCAGAATCTTGTACTTTAATCCTCCAAAGAGACAGACGTCCAGGGAACACAACACAATTGATGGACATAATGTACTTGAGTAATGACTTTAGTTTCATTTTCATAATATTAAACATCTACAGTATTATTTTTATCCCTGGAATTCATGGCATGAAACAATGAGCTGTTTTAGTAGAAATCCTCTGATTGAAAATCTACAGGAATTAAAACTGTACTTGAAGGATTAAATATTCAGAGGAAAAAAATTAACATTTGCTTTGGACATCTCCGCATTATAGATTCCAGGAAACAGATAAATGAAGTTTCTTCCTATAGTACATAGGTAATAAAAAAGATGAGACGGTTAAAATGAATAGGTAGTCAGTGTGAAGATGAACTAGAAAAAGTAATAACTAGTAGCCGCTTGGATTTTAATAAGCTTTCAGATTCGTGAAACTATAGTTGCAGGTGAATAATGTTCAGAATTTCTCATACGATCTAACTTGAGAGAAATATCTTGGCCTGATGTGTCTCAACGTTAACCTCTCCACAGCGCTCCTTCAGAGATGTTAAACCGAGTGCTTCTATAATATGTAGTACTCGGTTGTTTGACATCTCTCTTCAAATGTGGAAATAAAGTTTAATTTTAAGAGGATTTTCACCAATTCATAATATACTTAGTATAGGTTAGTATTTATATAACGGCTATTCTGGCTGACAGATTTTGGTGAAATGAAATTTTATATTTGAGATTAACAGTACAATTTATCATCAAGATTCCGTTTTGGTATAAACTGTATTTTTATCCTTTTACCAAGAATAGATAAAAATAATCGACAATTCACAATAGAATAAGGAAAGCTAGTATCCAGTTTATTTTAGGTTCAATCAATAGCTTACAATTTTAGGTTCAAAATCTTTAAATTATGAGAAACTATGTGTGACTTTTTATTATCATTTTATTTTCTATGTATTGTTCTTAGATGAGGATCGTGTAATTAATGCGTTAATCAATGTTGTCCAATAAACTTGAAGGATGGACTGATACTGCCATACAGCTGTTATTCTGAGTATAGAAAAATGTTTCAAAAAAACAACCCTCTTTCTATTCTTGGTCATATATTTTATGTGATCACTTTAGCGTAGACAGATTAAATTTTTGCTGAGTGTTTAATTTGTTTTCCTTTATATTTGTATTACACGATACAGATGAATCATTGCAATTTTTTTCATTCTCTTTCTTGTAGCTAGCCATTTTTTACAAACTTAGATTAAACTAGATGATAAATCTGCAAGTTTTGTATTCTTATTTCAAGCTTCAACGGAAAAATTAATCTGCACATTATAGTTTTTTTTATCACATGGGCTTTTTTTATGTTTCTCCGCGATCCATGACCTTTTAGACTGCAAAATATGCTTCATTTTTCTGGCATGTTTAGATGAAATTATTTATCTGACATGATCTCGTTTGCTGTTTAAATAGTGACACACATTCCTCTCTTATACTTTCTAACCATCGTTATTTAACGCTTTCGTCGTATTAAATATATCATTGCTTTGGAAGCAGTTCCGAGAAGAAAACAGTGAAGGATGCAACAAAATGGACAGAAAGAGAGAGAATATCAGTAAACCTCTTCGGTTTCCGGATTACAAGTAAGTCCTAGTACTACGAACTGTTTCGTTGGTGTCGGAGGGCCACCTGAGCCCAGATCGGTGTACTGCACGGCAGACGGGTGAGCACACTCGAAGGGTAGATTACAGGGCCACTGTAATGAAACGAAAGCTATTTTTTTCTTTCTCTCTTCCTCGAAACTAAAGAATATTCTTCGCTCTGCAGAGCACAGTAATCTGACCTAAAATTAATGTTATCGTACAAATTGAGTTCAGTTACAGTGCAGTAGACCACTTAATTCTTTGGATTACATGAAAGACGTTTCGTGTACAGTAATTATAAAGAAAAAAAAAACAAGACGCTTCCCTAATGGCGTTTAAATACATCTCTTCTGATATTTACGATACAAAATACTTCTGATGTTTGACACTCAACTGCAGTAATTCTGCTGACATTAGAAGGGTAAATATTTATAACTTATTAGCTAAGTGATAAATTTTCTGAACAGGTTTATCTCCTTTTTAGGGAAGTGTATCTGTTGCGATATAATTCAACGCATCATATCACTGTATGATACTATGTTATTTCATGTCGTGCTTTTGTTTAAACAACATACGTTACGTTAATTCGCGCATATTGACTTAATAGCAGGCAGTTTTCATGACGTGGAAACTGTTTCAGTTTTCATCTCTTCAAATTTAAATTCAGACCGTAGTTATTGTCAGTGAGATAAACTTTTCGCTCTGAGTTTACGTTAAGTAGCACCCAGTCGATTCTTGTAAATAGATAAATGTTTATATTTCTACCTATACAATGGGATTTTTTTTTAGAAATACACCGAACTCCAGAAAGGTGCACCTAGATCAAAGCTACATACAATCTTTTTAAACTGAAGCGATGGATCCATCCAGAATGGATCACAGTTTCCAACCTTTGTGTTGCTTAACTTAATATTTTGAGAATAATGTAGTATGGATCATTGTAGCCAAAAAAAAAAACATTTTTGGCTACAATGATCCATAAAGAAACACTGCAATTTTATCCGCATTACAAAGACTAGTTCGGATCCATACTCCATTCTACAGTCTCTTGTTAGAGATTGTCAAAGTAAATGTTAAAATAAATGATTTTCAAAGTACATAATAAACTACATAAACTATCACAAACTACCTAATTATATGCGAAGTATATAATTTATATAATAGGTGCATTACACACACATAGAGCCTCCATAACTCAGTCGGTACAGACGAAGACCTTTGGTCGGGAAGACCCGAATTTCATTCTGTCCATGACGTGAGGAACCTTTATCTGGTCTCTTTCGACTAAAGGTGAGTTAGCCAGTCTCATACGTAGGAAGGGTGCTTTTTTCGCCCGGAAACTCGAGTTTTTCTTACCACAGAACAGGCAAACTGGCCCGTCAAAAATACATACTTAAAATCCTTCATTGGAGGACTCAACCAGTCCTAAGGGGCAGATAAGGAAAATTGGAGGAATCCCACATGACAACAACATTACACACACCTAATTGTTAAAATTGTATGCCTACAGTGTATAGAATTTTAACGAATCATTGCACGTATGGTTAAAAAAACACTAAATTAAAATACTTAGAGGATGTTTAAGGAAGCTACTTACTCTTATCTTTGAAATGAAATTCTGAATTTCGGATTAAATTTCTTCAA
The DNA here is from genome assembly GCF_054136105.1 of Typopeltis vanoorti. Classification (NCBI taxonomy): domain Eukaryota; kingdom Metazoa; phylum Arthropoda; class Arachnida; order Uropygi; family Thelyphonidae; genus Typopeltis; species Typopeltis vanoorti. Next base: position 143,471,416 of record NC_143551.1, read on the forward strand.
GATCATTACCGTCACTTATGGAAACAGAAAACTCATCTAATATATTCAGATATATACCACCTGTGAAAGCATTTCTTTGAAAATAGTTAGCCTTAAAACCTTAGTGTTATTCAGAATGCAAAATGTTTTACTTTTGAACTATCTAAGATTTGAGAAGTTCGTCATCTATCATGTGTCATATGACTGTCCGTCATGTACCACGTGATATGTGATGGACTTCTCACATCTGCAGACGAGAACATTTGCTGTTCACTTTTCCACCTAAAACGTTATGGAGATCAATCTTCCACCCTCATAAAACAGATTGAAAATATTCCGATAATTCACAATTGTAGATTGGAATTCTTCATATTTCGTTTCATATTCAAACAGTACTACTTGCAGCATTTGAACTCAAAACACTGTTTAGTAGCGTCGAATCATGATTCGAAAATTCTCTTGATTTTTGAAAAGAAATTAAAAGCAACCGATATCCCAATATTTTCGCTTCCTTCATGACTCAAACACAGTGAACAATTATTAACATTTAAAGAACCTCCACTTGATGCCATCTACGAAGAAAGTATTTTTATATCATCTGCAGAATTTTCCCTGAATTCTCGCTTCAGTCTTTAACTCTTAAAACGCGGGCAGTAGGGTCTTCCCTCAGTTTAACTATATATATATATATATATATATATATATATATATATATATATATATATATATATATATATATATATATATATAGCTAAACTGGGGGAAAACCCTAGTAGCGTAGTCGGATATATATATATCCGACTACGCTATAGAAAAATGGTCGGCTGGTTGTTTGTCGGCTTTGTTTATCTCATAGACCATTTTTCTATAGCGTAGTCGGATATATATATATATATATATATATATATATATATATATATATATATATATATATATATATATATATATATATATATATATATATATATATATATATATATATATATATATATATATATATATATATATATATATATATATGTGCTTGCTTGATGAAAAATCGATCTAAACTGGGGGGAAAAAACCTACTGTCCGCGCCCAAGTCCGGCTACCTTGGCTATGGCCAAGTTAGCCTTGATCCTTGAGCTCCTCACGTTTCCGACGGGAATCGAACCTAGTACACTCCTTCCCCAGGCATATGGTTGTGAAGCCCACAGCCACTGGACTAACCGCGCGGACATTACATATATGTGTGTGTGTGTGTGTGTGTGTGTGTGTGTGTGTGTGTGTGTGTGTGTGTGTGTGTGTGTGTGTGTGTGTGTGTGTGTGTGTGTGTGTGTGTGTGTGTGTGTGTGTGTTCGATTCAGTATAAGATTCGAATTAGCTGATTATTAGCTGGTGCTTTTACTGATGTAATACGAAGAAAATTGACATAATATATGCACATCATGACTTTAGTTACTTCGACGCAGTCCTAAACAACAAGTCTGAACGAAGTCGTCAGTCTAAAGAAGTTAAAAATACTCATAGTTTTCATTGTTTGTATGTCTAGCCTAACAATTGTTTAACTATTTCAATTGTCCGTGAAGTTAATATATTATGTTCATATCAATAATAATTATCATATCTTTATTACTTCTATGAATAGTAATTATAATCTTAAATGCGTTATTCTGTACTACACTAAAATGATAAAAATAGTTTTAAAAAATAAGAAGTTCCGAGAAAAGTAATTATTCATAACCATAAAGGAAAAATATTTAATTTCTTGTTGTCATGTTAGTCGTTCTGCATCAAACCAGCCAAAGAACATCAACTAATTATAGAACCTTACCATATTAGGTAAGAGAAACATTATATCATAGAAACATTCTCCGTTTGAAGAAAAACATTTTTTAAAACAGTAGTTTAAATATGTAAATTAATAATTAAAGTTTACAAAAGTATTGTAAGATGTACGCTTGGTATTGTCACAAAACTTAAAAAAGCCTTAAAGACGTGTTCCTAGCAATGCGCTGATGCTTGCAGGGGAAGTAGTCTTCACCGGCGTAACATCAGCCCGTTTTCTTACGCGTGTTGGAAGAGTTCAACTAATGTTTATCTGTATTCAGAAGTAGCACATAAGACGCCTAAGTCGTTAATCATTTAGGAAGAGGACGTGTCTGACAACTCGCTCCTTGAATCGAAGAATCTAAAGATTAAGGAGACGTTCTTGGAAAATTCCATTCTTATAAAAGGGGGAGAAGCAGTTTAAATTATGCAAATAAAAAGCAATTACTTTATTCTTCTTTCCTTCTAAAGTAAATTACTCGATTTACGAACATGAATAGGCTCTTAATGCGATGTAGATTTTTAATTTCGAAGTTAAACATTCAGGCAAATTATTACACATTTAAGTCATTTTGGCTCATTATCAGTAATGAACATCCCCAACTACTCGCAGAAATATCACAAATTATGTGCGGATACGCTACGAATGTGTACGTTTCTCTTAAACTGACAGTTCTCTCCCAGTTTGATTCCAAACAAAAATTAAAAGTCAAAATTGCCTTTTAAGTAAGCTTACATGGAGGCTATTTCGTTTTTTTTTTTTTTATAATTTTCAAGAGACTGAAGTTTCTGATTAGGTTGTAGAATTAACGCCATGACATTAAAAGCCTCCGTAGCGCTATTGCAAGAACGACACGATATTGTAAAGACCTGAGTTAGAGAATTCGAGTATAAGTTGTAAGGAATCTTGATAAGGACTATTCAACTGAAGGCGGGTATTATTATTGTATAGAGGAGATCTCCTCCTGGAAGCGTGGCTTTTCATCTCGCAAAACAAGTAAACCAACTAGAATAAAGTACACAATCCATAATCATAACACACTCGTAACTTGAGTTGTTTCGTTCATGCTAAACCACGTTCAGACAGTTGAAACTACAAATCGATTATATTATATCTGTTTTTTGTGTGATTGAAGAAATACAGGCTCCGATCTTTGTGATCCTTGATTTTAAATAGGTGTTGTCGAAAATGCATCAAATATTCTGTAAAGCAAGTATTCTCATCACTCATTAAATCATTTCAGATGTTTTCCAGCAGCATCTGCGTATCGGAGATTTTCTCTGCTCCATGGCTTATCGAGGAGTATACAGTTTAGCAAAAAATATGCAAAAGGTGAGACGGAATACTAACTTGAAATGCTCTACGCTAAAAGTATATCTTAAACGACACCAAGATTTTGAAGAGGATACGTGTTTCTGATATCAGACAAGCTTGACTCAATCATTCAATGTCGATTCAGTTCATGAGCAGGGACTAGTTAGTTGCAAGATTAGAATCTTGCATCGAATTAGCGGAAGTTGTAATTACGTCCGCTGATTCGTATGTGGTAAGGCCTTACCACATACGAATCCAGAAACTATTTTAGGAAGGATCAAAAGAATATAAGGATCATATTATTATTAAGAAATGCCTCCGGATTGGCCCATATTTCTTCAGATCTCCGTTCTGATAGTCAAACAGAATGACTATATCACGATATTGAAAATATTATGAATACTTATATTGTTACACGTATTCTAGACATTATTCTAAAGGACGCCTTAGAGTTCCGTGTTATAGAGAATAAATACATTACATCAAATATGCACACTGTTTATCAATGGTATTAAAGATAACAACGGGACAGTACGTGATTTAAGGTTAACGTTCTACTAATGTGATGTGAAATTAACACCAAACTAGTATTAGCTGATGGAATACAGTAGGTATTGCTTATGTATTTTGTATAGCGACTTGATTAATCTATTAAGATAGCAGTTTTTGGAAATAATACCGTTGGAATGCAGTGGATAATCAGCAAGCATTTATGTTTATCTTCTCAGTAGTATTTGTACAGCTTCCTAAAATGCGATTAAACGTTTTACCAGAAATGAAATGTACACTTGCATCTGATGGTTCACCATCTGCCTCTCTAGTTGCATTATCTGGATTTTCTTTTGTACGTAGGGATCGTGTCTGTGCTTTTTATTGAATTTTCAACGACCGATCACATGCACACTAAATTTTGTAGACCGTTGACTTCTGTTAGAAAGATCGAATATACTTAAGTAATCTAAGAAATCGTTTAACTCAGTTTAAGTTTAACTTAGTTTTCAGATCGTAATTTAAAAAGGTTTTTTAAAGTTAAGCATATCATAGCAATTTTCAATAGTTTATCACTAAGGTAAAATACGCCGGCCTGATTGGCCAAATGTATCCGCTAACTGATAAAAGGATGCGGGTTCAAATCCTCTATGGGCTTGGATATTTCGATGTCCTTCATACAAGCAAAATATATATTCTTCCAAGATGGATTGGGTACATGGGAGAAATAGACGCGACTCTCCCGCATTAGCTGGGAAAGGCCTTTCTCAGCAATGAGAGAGAAAGAGAGATCAGAGGCTTATCTCTAACTCACTATGAAATACATAGATACAAATACATACATAGGTTTCCAAAGGCTTGTCATTCGTTGAGTTAGCCCATCTCGTATAGGCAGAGGTCTTTTTGTTTTTGTTTTCTCCAAAAGACATAAATATTAGCGATAGAATACAGCCATAATTTATAACTGACTAGCATCATAACTAATCTTATGGGTTTTCTGACTACTGTAAATCCAAACAACTCTAATATCCAATCAAAGTGGTGTAATTTGATCCTGAAAAAGTCACTTGCGTTTGTGATGAAACAATACTCTGTTAGCCTTAATGGTATTATTAAAGATTGTGTCATTTCATATCATTAGCTATATTTGTATTATTTGTCTATGATATTAACTGAAGTGGTAGTTGTTTGTTAACGGCTATTTGGTCTTATAAACAATAAAACATCGTTTGCATCATCTTTAGGATATGCTGCAGACTGGTGGTGAATAGTAGAAATATACAATATATGGTCACGTGGGATTTTTGTTCAGAGAATATCGTGGTTTAAAATGTCACATAATTTTTGAAAAGACATGGACCGTCTAATTGATTATTTTTAATTGATGAACAACCTTAATTACAGAAATGTTAACACCAAATAAAACTTTGAATTATTTATTGAAATTATTAACCTTATTATTCCCAGTGCAAACTTAAAACTCGAAACATTTTAAATATGTATCATAAAGCCATTCTTCTCGAAAGCTTTGTTCTTTCATAGAGCAAGATGTTGGAAAAATAATCTTACCGAAATAGAATAATATTGTAATAAGATGAATTTCTTGTCCCATGATAGTTTCCCGAGTTACTTTTACAGATAATGGAGAATAATTAAAATTGTCTGCTTAATTAATTCTTCGGCCTCTTAAAAGTTAAGCACGGAAAACGGGAACAGCTATCCTGTGTAAACATCTTTATTTAGCATCCATCCACATCCAATTTCTTCAAAGGATGCAGGCAGTTTCTCAGGTATACATGCAATGCTATCGCCATCGAGACAGGGTACTAGCGAGCTCTTTACGGAAACCGCTAATCTCGTCGGTTGCTAGGCAACTGAATTTCTTTCTGCCCGAACGAAGACATAATTACGAAAGATTTCTTTTTAGCCCAGAGTCAAACAAGCCTAGTTAAGCCTTCTGTTGCGTCACATGTAGTCTCGCACGCACGCGCACGCTCACACACATACACACACACACACACACACATAGAACATTAGCTATTTCAAAACCGTCAAAGAAACGTTGTCGTTAATGGGCATTTGCTTTATTTTTAAACCAATCTTGTAGATTTCGTTTGCAACCACGTGACCTATCTCGTTTGATCTCGAGACACCTCGGGATTTTAACGGAGAGCATCATTTTATATCTAATTAGGAACGATGTTCCGCTTCTCCTTCTTAAGTGTAAAGGGGGTTCAGGCATCTTGATTTAATCAAACTGGGCTTTTGTTTCGTTGGAAGCACAGATTTTGCTCGTGTCTTCATGCTGTGTTCTAGTCCCAGTTATAATTCCTTTGGGAATTCAGCAAGCTGATTTTGCTACATGAAAGCCAACAAAATACATTCAAAAGCATACACTTTCTTCTTTATGGACGACCGAGCACTTACATTGTGAATGTATACTAGAGAAACAGAAATTTGCAACAACAAGAAGAATAATTGATTTGAAAGTCTGGATTTTCTGATGTGTAACATCTTTAAAAGCATTTACTGGAAACGTGAAAGTTCCGGCAAAATAAACTGCAGCTTCGGTATTTTAATTGTAATATCACTAAAAGACACACTTTGTAGTTTAAAAAGGTTTCGTTACATATACTCTAATGAGAATACGCTGTTTAAGTTCCGCTCGCATACGCCGTATATTTTTCTCATTATCATAAGCATCTGTATGTAATGTTAGTTCGCTATGCTTTACTTCCTTCAAAATTAAACTGAAAGGTCATAGTCGATAATTTTATAATTCTCTGATATGTTTTGGTATAATTTATTCACCTATTTTATAGAAAATGTTCACGTTATATTGAAGACAATGGAACAAGGAATATCCTTCTACACATCCATCTTGTTCTTCCATAGACGGATTGAGTCTTCTAAATAGGAGTTTTTTACAATTTAATGCAGCTGGCTTCGGCATTTCTCCGTTGCATCCCTCTAATGGTAAATATTTGTAGATATTTGTGCTCACGGGGGAAGTTTGCAGTTTGCTTGTTTTACAACAGAGTTTCCTGGAGAAAAAACCCGCCACTTCCGTACGAGACCGATTATTATTTTTTTTAATTTGTAAAGCATAGATAAAAGTTCCTTGCGTTAGAGACGGGATTTGAAATCAGATCTTTCCAACCAAAGAGCTACCAATTGACCTACAGAGGCTCATGAATATGTTTCTAAATTATTTTTTCCATATGATTTTCTCCCTCTCTCTCTCTCTCTTTCTCTCTCTCTCTCTCTCTCTCTCTGTGAATCTCTGTGAATGGATATCCCTATTAAGGGAATTTAACTGGTTAATTGTTTGAAAGGATTTGACTTAAGTGCATTTAAAATAGTTTCAAAATATTTAAATTTTAGTATGAAACTTAAAAAATTTGTAAATAATTCCTTGAATTTTTGTTATGCATTTAAGTAATAGTTTACTTATCTAGCCCAATCATCAACCAATGGTATGAGCCGAACTGAACAGCACGAATAAGTTTGTTTCTTTCCTCAAACGTTCGAGCCTCCAATGACTTTCTGGTTCAATATTATACACCGGTGCGTTGTCTAACAGATTTTCGAGAACTTTCTGTAACTGACTTAGATCTGAATCACCTTGCTTGATAAAACACACACACACATAAAAAAAAATCCTAACGTACTTCATAACATGAGATCGCCTATTATACCCCCCCCCTTCCCTCGATGCTATTGGGTTTTTCGCAAGTTATTATTATCTCTAAGATTACTTTTACTGGTCTGATCTCACTGGGTATGTAATCGCTGATAATGTTTTGCAATTGATTAAGTAAGTTTAATTCTGAATTCGGAGTTCAAATTAGTTTCAATTTTTTTTTAAATGTTAATATTTTAGAATATTATATTTGAAGGTTGTTTATAGTCGGTAAATATTATGCCAAGGCAACAAAGTTGTGATTCATGATAAGCACAGTATGGCAGTTGCATGTAACTTCAAGCGGGTTTATTTGTCTGAGAGGACGAACTCTGCTATATCTGAGGCTGGAACTCATCTTTTGAAAAGTCTTTACACGTGATCCTTGCATTCTAGTAATGACCTTTATTATTTTATTATTTCATTGTTCTGCAGGGGCGCTTATAACAGAAAGAAACTGGAAATTCGTCTTTCCACATTATCATTGGGCAAATTATCATTGGGCAAGAGACAGTAGTGGTGTTCTTTGTTCCCAGTATTAAAATTATCATAGTAATATGAACTTCTCGACTTTTCTTCAAAAATAAACAGAATAAACAAAGAAAGATCGTGAATGAAGACATCTGTAGTACTCTTTTTACAGCTTATATATTCCTAACTAATTCGGTGTTCGTTATATGCTTAATATACGTAGATTATAAACGGTTTAACCACCTTACCGCCATTAAGGATCAAATACGCATCCAGATACGCTTCCTATCCATCATATATTTCAATGTAATATGAATGGTATTACAATTTTAATATGCACTTCGCATCCATGGTAACTTGGACGTATATGTATGTCCTGGCCCGGTAGCGTGGTTTTAATGCTACGTGTTGTTAATGTGATTCACTTCAACCTGCATTATATAACCGATTGGAGGGATTAGATAATTCGATCAATCTTTAATCATTAGGTTTCCAAAATGAATTCCTTTTCACGAACCTGAGAGTCCAAGACGAGAGAGAGAGAGATCCACAGCAAAATTAGGGTTGTAATAATTTATCGATATCATTAAAAAACAATGATAAAAGTATTTTAAATATTAATGCAGAATAACCTTTTATTATTGTTTAACTATGAGACATTCTTCAATTCCAATGGAGAGATAGGATTTCTTTATTGACGAAGAAAATTGGAGGAAGTAAAAAATTTAGTATTCTTTCCTGTAGTTCAATATGAACTGCGCTCACTGTATAGGCTGCAATAAAAGCATAGTTATTCAATAAGAATAACCCTCCTTCAGTTGAAAAAACCTTAGAAGTATTCTTCGCTTCCTAGACAGTATTTGGACCCAGTTCTTTCCAACCAAAGCATCATCCAAGATGTAGATGGACATACGGGATATAAACAGTGTATATAAAATGCCTTGAAGAAAAACGGTCGGTTCTTGCAGAATATTGATGTTAAAAGCACAACATTCTAGACAATATTCAACATTAAAAATGGATAATTAAAAATCACTAAAATGCTAACGAGTAACAACTCAACTTCATAATGGAGACTTTAAAAATTTGGAGCCTCTAAAGTTCTGGTCCTTATCAACTCGTGCGTGCTCCCCATCTTTATTTTTCCATTCCCTCCCCATCTTTTAAGTATGTATGTATGTCTGTACGATGTACAGAGAAAAGTCCTTAACTTAAATCCACTTTTGTTCAAGTGTAATTTTTTTTCATGTGTAGCATTTGGCTTTTCTTACGAAGAAGTGTTTAAAATTGATAAAACAAAAAACACCATTTTGATGCTTACTTGTTTCTTTTTTCTTATCCTGCTTGCTCAAACCGTTAACATCTTGCAAATAAATGTCTGCGTTCTGATATTCCGTTTAAAACACTCCCATGCACTTTATCACCATCGATTAGAATGACGCACGTGAAATATAGTTCTGGTACATTTCTCTAATTTTCATAATTAATGAGCTGCAAAATTTTAATTGAAATCAGAGCCTTGTCCCATACATTAAGCTGTTTTTCTTTGTGGTTAATTAAGCAAAGATTGTCATAAATATTGTATGAGTGGTATGAAAGAAATCTACGAATGCCGGTTAATTTTTGTTTGATGTAATGTTTTATTACATTTCTTAAAGAAATGAAAGTCATCTTAAAAATTCTTGTGTTTGTTTTTTGTTCTGTCGTCTTTAGAATACTCATGCGATAGCACACGAAATGCAAATTGCGCATCTTTCTGTTGAACAAAATATCTCGTTAACACTTTTAGTACTGTCATTTTTTTTCTTCTTTGATTTTTATTTAATTCAATAAGTTGCCTTAGAAAATTAGGTCGTCTCAGTTATTTTTTCTGAAAACGATTTAATTAGAATATCCATTTCTATTTTCGATAGCATTGTTTACAAAACACTTATTTTCTAACGGTCATATTACATTCGTTATTGAACTTACGTTTCTTTGTGATGTTTACTATCTTTTATACGTTATTAAATGGACTGCGTATCTAATATTTTATTAGCCTTTTGACACCCAACTCAAAATATAGTTGAGGCTGAATATATATATTCAGCGTCAACTATGTCCAATCATGTACTACATTCTACAGATCCTAATGACAACAGTCTACTAGACACCTAGTAAAATGAAATGTTATGAGAGTAAAATAATGCTGAACCAGCTACAATTTCGATTGTTATTCAACTGCAATTCAACAATGCCGAACACGAGACCCACCACGCTCACACGTGTTCAACAATACCAATAGATCCAGAATAGTTTCAAATTGCAACAGTTCTTTTTAATGTAATGACAGTTACTATCTATCTAATGTTTATTATTGTGTCTCTGTATCTTTTATTCTGTGTTTTGAGCACTAAATACAGTTGTCGAGAGTAGGACTAAACTAGTCATTCTCTTTTCTTTTTTTTTAATGAATAGAATCGTTTATGCTGCTTAATTAGTCATAAACTTATTAAATATGTATATAATTTACATACTTGAAAGGGGATAGATACATCTCTTTATTTATAATGAATAATATGATATTATTCAGTTCTGAGTTATTAAAATATATTATTAACAAGAAGAGAAAGAAGGCTATAATTATTTCGGTGAACTGAATAAAAATCAGTAATGTAAACTGAAACACTAAATGTCGTTGTTACCTTTAAACTCTCCTTAATGTTCAGAACCTTCTTGCTATAAAGATTAATAACAGACATACTAAGTATTATGGGTGGGAATGCAAAGCATTGAGATTTATTTTTAATGAATATTGATTAGTGATGGCGTAACTTTGTCACATTAATTAATTTTCGACGTCGATTTTAATTACGTTAAACTATTCATTCTATTTCATAAATACTTTTAATATCTTGATCGCATTTGCTTTAATTTTGTAGGAGTTGCAATTTTGTTTTCAAGGCTGTAAATGCATTTTCATTTAAAAACAGTACTCAATTATTTATCTCCATTTTCAGTTGAATTTTCTTTATTGTATTGTGCATAATTTAGTAATCCGTTTATTAATGCGAGAAAACATTTCTTTTTCTAAGATTATTCTTTTTTTTTACATTTGGAATTTTCTACGATGCATTCAGTTCTTTACTTCTTGTATTTTAATAGTAGTTCTCCCCACTTTAGAAAGTGTTGGACTTCATTATATTAGTACCACGTTGAATTAAAGGTTCGATTTGAATAACTACGAGTTCAATCTTGTTGTGGAGGGGCATTGTTTTGAGAAGAAGAAGGGGTAAATGAGGAAGGTGAAGAAACTCCAAGGAGAGTTCAAAGTGAAAATAGTTCTAAGGAAATAGTGAATTATACGAGACAAATTCGAAGAAACTACTAGCATATTAGCGAATATTATTTGGGCATACTTTAATGAATATATTTATATTTACACGTTCACACTTTTCTCTACAGTTTGGTTATTTTTACGGCAAAAGTAGTTCCACTTTTTTAAGTAACGCGTCAAACTAAACTGAAAAAAAAAAAAAGAAATACTTTCTATCAGCCTTCGATTTCTATAACCCTCATACGTTCATGTTTGACAGGATTCGCTGTTTTTAAAGATTTTCTTTTACAAATTTCAAAGTCAGTTGCGTTCGTCTTGTTACATAGATAATTCCCCAGAGAAACGTATAATTTGAGTTTTTACCTTATCATGTCCGCATTCGAGTCTTCTATCTGCTCGCTCTCTCTAGGCAACACTACTTTAATATTTCGAGGTCCTCACGGAAATTTCCTTGCTGGGACACGTTTCGCATTCTGAGAAATCGCACCCAAGAGATGATCGATTATGAAACCAGCATCTACTTGAGTGATCTTTCATATGTGGACGAACGATGGCTACATCGAGTTAGCTAGGTAGGTGGGTTGGTAGGAGAGTATACTGCCTGATAAAGGAAATGAAAAAAAATCTGCTGCACCAGAAGCACTCTATATTCTATGAGTGGAGAGGGGAATCTAGTGCAATGTTACCGAAATACTATGCTTTGAAAGGTATAGAGCCTAACCTTCAGACAAGGCAGATTTTTTCGTTAATTGTGCTAATGTCTTCTAAAAAACCAGAGAAGATATTCCACGAATATATATTCTACGATATTCACTTTTTAAGCACTCTTTTTTGTGTCATTATTGAATTATTTATTTAAAAATACTACTATTTACTAAACCACGAGCTACGTATATTATAACTATCAACCCAGATACAATGCTAATTTCTTCTTTCTTCTGACAATTTTATATATTTTATATAATGAAAAATCGTTACTGGAGAGATCCGGTTTTTCTCCTTCTGTTGAAAACTCCTAATGAAAATCCCTTATTTTTCTAGATAGAATTCAAACCCAACTGTTTTCAACCAAGGGGCCCATCATTTTTCCGTTGCACTGTGGATGTGCCTTTAAAAAAAGAGAAAAAAAAAACTAAAACGGTCTGTGTAGATCTCAATGTATTATTCTGTTAGGATTTTTGCGTTCCCTCACGAAAGTACGTTGTTAATTATCTGGAGTAAACATCGCAAGTAAGCACATTTACAATTACTGTACTCGGTGATGGTAATCGGGCTAACGTTTATTCCACTCAATTACTGTTTTACTTCAAAGTGCAATCAAATATTTCAGAACAGAATAGAATATATTCATATGTATTACTTTTTATCTGATGAAATAAAGTAGTTGGATTCATATATATAGTTGACTATACCCACTTATCGATTAGTAGAAGTAAAAGAGCATCCAACCTTGCAAATGGATTGTGTTGCGAATTTAACGAGTGATCTTTCAACGGCTCATACCCTGAAGCTTCTTTGCATTAGTGTTATATTACTCTTTCACTAATCTTTCACTAATGACTTTTATGTGCAAAAATACCAAACGAAATTAATTAATTATAATTATTAATATTCGAATTTAAACAAAATAAAAGAATAGCCAAATTCCAAATCAAAGAAGAGTTCTGGAATCCTGTTTTAAAGTTGGCTGCATCCAGATATGAATATATAGAATATATGTAGCGAAGAATCTAGTTTTGATTAATGTTTAATACAGTTTAATTATTCCCTGCATGAAAACTATAACAGCTCTATAGTGAAGTATAAGCTCTCCTTTCCTCGCAGTAAACGCAGTTAATTCTTAAATGATGCCATTTTTCTTCTTTTCTCTTCTCCTTTCTGTCTCAACTTCTGTTCTTTATCTTTACACAACTAGGAAACCCTTATTTACGCCATTAGTGCCTTCTATTGACCAAGAACGACGGCTGACCCAGCAAATCCTACGGAAAACACTTGAGAGTTGTAATGGTGGCACTGGCACGAGAGCAATGGGAAGGCTCATTTCCTAGTTTGGAAGTCGTTTGACATCATTGCTTAAGACACCGAAGAATAAGAATAGAAGAAGACTTTGTCAACAGTACAAATTAGATTTATAAACACCAAGTTCTGTTGTTATGTATAAGAAAAACGTCCAAAGTTTCCATATTAACTCTGTGGTTGTATTATTATTGACTTTGGTAGTAAAATTTCTCAGTGGTTTCACCGACTAGTTTAATAGCTGATAACGATATTTTGAACAGTATCATTCACACGGTGGACTTCTGGTCGGATTACTGTATTGTGTAATTGCAGCTTAATTAGAAGTCAGTAGTAATTTAAGTAGGTGAAAATCACATATTAATTAAAAGCAGCGTATTAATACTTACACGATATCCTTATTTTGCATATCGCTTGCGAGATTGTAATATGTAAAATATTGTTTCTTTAATGACTGCTGGCGTTTGCTATGCTGAAATAGCAAACATAGAACGTGATATAACTGTTAAACTACGTTGGCTAAATCGGTTATTTCTATATTCAATGATGGATATTAAGCTTAGTGAATCTCAATTTCTGCTTAGTAAATTTTCAATTTCTACATTCTAGTCTCTTCTCTTTTAAATCCATTTTTAAAATTGGATTTACCACTGGCTTGTATACCGATAGTATGGTATTTTATGTGATTTCTCTTCTGTCCAATATAAATTTATTCCGCTAACTTCCGCCACAGTAATTACTCATTAAGTTATCATTTTTATATTTAAATTTTCCATCTCAACAAATAATTCTGCTTAAGAATTAAATGTTTTACCTATTATTACAGGTTCACCGCTATGAATGCAAATGATGTCTTCTGTTTTCCTACCTCTTCTCACAGTTTCTTATTTTTATTTCTGATTTTCATAACAGATTTCGAACAGCAGTTAATTGGAGTATTTACATTTTCATAAAGGCAAAACCTAATCGGATTTATTTATTTATCACATATTATATTTGATTTAGTTAGGCGAGTTATATTCGCCTAACTAAATTTCTGAGGGCGAGTGCCGTTAACAAAGTAGCAAGAGCTACTTCAAATAAAACTTACTGAAAGAACAATACTTTAATAGGAACAACTTCGTCTTACAATAATTTTAATTTTATAGGACGAATTTATTTTGTCACTCATCAAAGATTGCAAACTTATCGTGCATTAGTACAGTAGGCAGACCAAGAATGCAGAATCCAAGATATCCATGGTATGATTCGAACTTACAACCTGTTGGAGGAGCGGGTACGCAAACTACTAAGTCAACTAGTGGTGCGGTTTCACATTGCTTTATGATATTTACCAAATATTGAATTATTCAGAAATTTTAACCCATTGAACGATCATTTTAAATCACAAATGAAATATGTAGAAGCACAAAGCATTTAATTACTGGAGAAATAGGGATAGTATCTCACACAAATAGTGCAAAAAGATTTAGTAGAAAACCGGAAATGTCAACTAAAATGTTACTTGTCCTACATTGCGAACCCGTTTATGATTGTCATTTGAAACATCGTCATACGTGACGAAACAAAAACTAAAGAAATACCATATTAATGGAAAACAAATTAATGCAGTCATCTTTGTTTTGCAGCATTTGGTTATTATTTTATTTTTTAATAGAAAATTATCCGTATTCTGTAGTAAATACAGTATCTACTGAGGTCATTTACTTGTGTAATGGGACAAACAGTGGCAGTAGTACTAGTAGTGAAAGACGATATATGTGGAGATTCTATACAGAAAAGAAGACTATTCTTAGATTATTAGCGTTAAATTGTTGATTCAATAATTATATCACGCATTAACTTTGTTTGATATCTCGAACAAAAAAACATCTTGTCTAACAGTGGCTAGTATCAAGAAGACAACTTTCTTCATTTTTAATATATTTGAACTTATTCTCATATCTAAATAGAGAGACAACTACGAAGCGGACGAAAGAAGGACGCCAAACTGTTCCGGCGCCAGTCGGTCGTTGTCATTGCAAAAATGTTGGGGTGGTCAAGCAAAAGTTATACGTCTTACATTCCGCAGTTGTCCTCTCTGAGAACATAAAAGTAACTATTTCTTTAGTTCTTCAGGTAATAGATTAAATAGACGTTCATAAATTTTCGTCGAGAACATATCATTACTTTTGGGCTAGAATAATAATGTTGCACGGATGCGCACACACATACATACGTCCCTACTCGCGCGCAGAAGATGATTTCTAATTGAGTGTTTACAACAATTCAGATCAACAATCAATGTTCAGAGACCAACTGTTTCGCTTTTTATCTGTTGTATATGTGAGCTTGAATGGTTCTTTGATTTCATTTTTCAAGTTTATGACCTACAAATGCCACCTAATCACGAATCTGTTTATTACGTTTGGGATGTTAGCCTTGTTATTTACCATTACACCTTTTAAATCACGTAAGTTTTATAAGGGTTTTATAGAAATAATTAATACAAATGATTTTAAACTAATAATTTTTTTCTTTTAGGCAATGTTTAATATGGCTTCGAATCGTGTGCTTGGTTAAATTATTTGTTTGTATGTTGCTTCTTTGTTTACATGCAGATCGATAAAGTCTCTGAGGAATTTAACGTATGCGTAATATTGAGTAATTAATGACTCTTGTTTTTTGAGCCTACGATAAATCTTTAAAGATGATACGATATTCGCCAAGTATTTCTGTTTTAAATTGCTTACTGAGAAGAATCAGTTGGTTTAATCGTTTTCTCAGACTTTAACAGTTCGTTCGAACTTGTGACTTAGTCTTCTTATTCACTATATTTGAGCTTTTTATTTAATAAGGTCAAAGCACCTTGTGGCAACTTGTTTTGGTAAAATTTATAAGCTCTGCTTTACTTCACCCTTGGCATTTGTATGGTCTGGCTCCCACTGATGAGACCTCAATAAACGTCGAAACCGGTCTGGGTACTGGCCCTTGCCTTTAATGCATAGCATCATACATCTCTGCAAGGGGATGTGCTTTGCATTAGGGGAAAATACTAAGGAAAGTGATCGGATCTTACTCCACCTTTACCATGAGTTGCCTCAGACTTGCACTATGTGCAGACGCAAACTTGACTTACTAGTCTATTTGCTTACTAGGGAAAAAAGGATTAAAACCTAGCTTATAAAATTGCTTGGTATCTTTAACACACACACACACACACACACACACACACACACATATATATATATATATATATATATAATTAATTTTTTAACTTGGGGATACTGTATATTAGGGTTACCAAGTAATTTTATAAGCTTGGTTATTTAACTCCTTAATCCCAAGTATGCAAACAATTAAGTTTGCGCCTGAACCATAGTTCAAGTCTGAAGATGGTACAACACCAGCACCTGAAACACACTATGTTTCAGGAGCAAACTTAATTGTTTGCATACTTGGGATTAGGAGTTAAATAACCAAGCTTATAAAATTACTTGGTAATCCTAATATATATATATATATATTATATATCTCGGTTCTAGTCATTCAATTTTTTTTTCATAAATATATATATATATATATATATATATATACAGGGTGTTCGGGATAAATTTGACATATTTATAATTAATTATATTTTTCCGTAAGTTACATGTATTAACACACACTTCTCTTCATTTAAAAGTTTGGACCCTTCTTCATTCATATACAAGATGTCATAAAGGATGGATAGCTGGAACCCACCTGAATCATGGAAGAGAATAACTTGTATCATGATGATTCGTGCCCGCCATCAAAATAAGGATATTACGACTGCTGCCCAATGCTCCCTGAATACAGTAAAAACAATCAGGCATGAACTAGAGACTTGCAATGGTGACTACGAGGATGTAGCAAGAAGAAAGATCCCTAGCAGACGATCTGATTGCGTTCGTACAGCAGAATTCCTCGCAAATCTGCAGGAACAGGTGTTGAAGAACCCTGGCATTGGAATTCGGGCTTTGTTCGTGGAGTTGCTAACTGTAGTCAAGCCCTGGATAACAAGGGTAGCCAATGGTAGGCCGTATGTATGGCAGCAGGATTCGGCCCCTTGCCACACCTCTGGGAAAAGTCAAAAATGGTTGTCTGAAAATTTCTACGACTTCACCAGTCCAAATGTTTGGCCTCCAAACTCCCCAGACCTTAACCCCATGGATTATTTTGTATGGGGCGCAGTTGAAAAAGACACCAATCGCACTTCCAGTAATACAAAAGCCCAGTTAATGGATAAAATTAAAACAGTTTTTACGGCCCTTCCCAGGGAGACTGTAGCATCAGCTTGTTCGAGGTTCCGAAGCAGAATTGAAGCTGTGATCGATGCTAATGGTGGTTATTTTGAGTAAATCTTGTTGATAGTATTGTAATTAACTCTGCCTGTAATGTTTTTTTGTCAATTCATTAAATTTAATAGATACAAAGAAGATTTTCTTTTTCCTTACGAAACTGTCAAATTTATCCCGAACACCCTGTATGTGTGTGTGTGTGTGTGTGTGTGTGTGTGTAGAAAGTTTTTTACTTTGGGTGTACTATATAAAGATACCAAGAAATTTTATAAACTTGGTTTTAATCCTATTTTCCCTAGTAAGCAAACAAGCAAGTAAGCTAAGTTTGCGCCTGAAGTATTTTCAGGTCTGAGGCAACTCGTAGTAAAGGTGGAATAAGTTCTGATCACTTGCGTAAGTATCCCATAATGCAAAGAACACCCCCTTTCGGGCGTGTATAATGCAATGCATAATGGAAAGGGCCACTAGCCAGACCAGTTTCGACTTTTATTGAGGTATCGTCAGTGGGAGGTCTCGTCTTTCTACATCTTTCTATCATCCGGAGATTTTTATTTAATAAGGTCAAAGCACCTCATGGCAACTTGTATAGGTAATTATAAGTTCTGCATTACTTCAATCTTGGTATCACCACCTCTAGGTCTGGCTCCCACTGACGAGACCTCAATAAAGGTCGAAACCGGTCTGGGTAGTGGCCCTTTCCATTATGCATTGCATTATACACGTCCGAAAGTGGGTGTTCTTGCATTATGAAATATTTACGCAAGTGATCAGAGCTTATTCCACCTTTACCACGAGTTGCCTCAGACCTGAAAATACTTCAGGCGTAAAGTTAACTTACTTATTTGTTTGTTTGTTTGCTTACTTGAAAAAAAAAAGGATTAAAACCAAGTTTATAAAATTTCTTTGTATATATATATACCAAACCAAGAAATTTTATATATATAGGAATTATAGAAATATAGAAACATATAGAAATATTATATATATATATATATATATATTCTATACATATTTACACGTGTGTGTGTGTGTGTGTGTGTGTGTGTGTGTGTGTGTGTGTCGTCAATTGCATCGTGCCAGTGTGTCTTCCTTCCCCGTTAGTGTGCTATGTCACTAGAACATCACGAATCTAGTGTGTTATGTCACTAGATTCGCGATGCTCTCTCTCTCTCTCTCTTTGTTTGCTTGCTCTTCCTGGAAGAAAAACGACAATTTCCGTGGAAAAAAAGTTTGTCATTACCATATTCCTTCCAGATCATCGATGCTATTCGGACTGATGTCTCTCTTATCAAAGGGCAAACGTCGCGAATGTTTCAGTAATAATTAATAACTGTTTGGTATTTTTCAACTATAGATTTCAAGTAACTATAAAGTTGGAGCTCATATAAAGAACACACATGTGCAATTCTTATGCTAAATGAAAATTAAAATTCAGTATTCGTAATTTTTCCTACCTTTTGGATAACTAATTTACAAATGATATTGGTGACTGAAGAATAATTCGTACTAAACTGTTCGAATACTTAATACGTTAGTTCCTTTCATTCTTCTGTCCTTGGTTGGTAACCTCTACGGCTAAAATAAGATCGCAAGGCTCCCTGGTCCACTCAACGCAGACAGACAGTCAACGAGAGAGAGAGAGAGAGAGAGAGAGAGAGAGAGAGAGAGAGAGACTGATGCCACCGATCCAATAAACAAAAGACTTCGATACACGCTTCTCCCGCGAGACACCAGGAAGCACTCTTGACTGTCTCGTGCCTCCCGTGCCAACATTCCACGCGACCTCAGATACCACTTTATCAAGGTTTTATGAATCCAATTACAACGACCAAAATCAATAGGACCGTACTGCTCCACGAACGACACCGCTACAGGTGAGGCTGAGCGGGGGTGCTACCAGAGATACCGGAGATGTACTATTTAAAGCCACGACCGAAAGCATTATGAGAGGAAGTACTCCTTGACAATCGAATTCAGGAAAAGATCGGAGGCTTCGAGACTTGTTGGGCACTCTATAATGATGTGTTATATTAATAGCATCGTTGGCGGTGCAGTCTGAGATATCAGATACCGCTCCTGATTACTGCTTTCGCCTACTTTTGTCCTGTGCATCTATCCTCCCTACAATCTCCTGTAATAACTAACTAGCCAGTGGTATTACTATGGAGTATATCTATTGTGTTTATTGCTTACAGTAATTTTTATCTTTAATCTTAATACGTAACTTTTGATAGTGCTTAGGTTTTATTAATCAACCTTTTATCGTAGGGCTATATAAAAGTTCTCGCAGTTGAAGATTAGGTTGAAAACAATCTGTATAATTGTATACCATTATATACGATGTTCTTATAATATAATATTCTTCTAAAAGCTCCAGTTAGGAAGCAGACATTTTGTTTCGGTTAATTATTTGGTTGTGAAAGTGTTAGTATGCTTCTTTAGACAGGTATTACCTGATACCTATCTAAAGAAGCAGATATTACCTAATTCCTAGGAAGATCACTAGCTTTTTTTTATGTGACCGAGTTAGTCTCTCTCTTATTTTTTCATTATAAGAAACGGATATGCTTCATTCAAACGATAAATATGCATTAAGCACCCATAATATGTTCACATCTAACAGATTTAGTTGTCCTTTGTGTGCGTGTGAGGAATCGGTGTTGTTTAGAATTGCTACAATCTCCGTGGCAGTGAGGTCAGTTTATTATGTCAGTTAATTGCATGTGTTCTTATTGACCAGTTAGTCTGCTTTCCCGGATGAAAAACTTGAGTTTCCAGGAGAAAAAAAACCCTGCTATCTGCATATGAGATCGCTAACTCACAATCACTTGTAAAGGTTTTTCGCGTCTTAAATGCGCGATTCCAACCCATTCATTTCTTTTCAGATTCAGAGGCATCATCGATACCGACTGAGCTACAGAGGCTCTGTGGGAGAAGGGAGTGTTCAATGCATGATAATTAATGAAATAAACAAAAAAAGTTTATTGAGAACGTATTGTAAGCTGACATCTAAAACATACACGGATCTGTCATGGATCAGTGTATGCTTACTTAGACGCACATCCCTCATATCACTCATTTCAGAATCCAGATAGTTTTATGCCAATTTAAAATGTCCTTATTTTTTCTAATTATAATAATTTAATGCTTTAAAAGGCTTTCATGCGTACTAAATGCATGCTTGAACAATATAGCAAGAGTTTGAATGAGCTTTCAATACTATAAACAGGCGTTGTAATAAAATCTAAAATTTTAATTTTGCATAAATAGGAAGATGAAGAGATTTGGTTTCTATTATAAACTACCGAGAGGGATGTGTTTCAACCTTTCTTTTGATTGTCTATTAAGATAAAATAGTCGAATGATTAACATTAGCGTCTTTTCATCACAAAGATAACTCATACGAATCAAATTACCACTTAACACCGAAAGAAAGTTAATAAACATTTATGCAGTAACAAACCAATTTTCTTTGTTCTATAAATTGCTGAGTGCCTTGTAAACATAAGCTTTTCAAATCCTTATAAATTTAGTTCAGAATATACTGAAATTGTTGACACCACCCGTTCTTTTTATCAGAACATCATTTTCAAATCTTTCCGTGTTGATGATTGGGTATCTGAAAATTCTAAACTTTTTTTTTCTTCTGATATTCAGTGACACTGATTTCAATTTCTAATGAACAAATTGAAACTCGAAATACTGAAATGTTTACTACAATACTTATTTGCTTTGTAATGAAATTATGATGAGTACTCTATAGGAATACTGGTGAGAATTGAAGTGTGACTCAGCTGCAGCAACTCTTGCAAAACGCAAATGTCTGAGTCATCGTAATTGTGCTGACTGAGTTGCCATTTGGAAATTAGAATCCAGATTCGCAGGTGACATTTCCAAGTTAACACTGATAGGAAAGAGAAAAAAAATCACGTGATAATATTTGATGCCAAAAAAAGTAAGATTACGAAATGGGGACATACTGTTATTGACACCAAGCAGTTAGTTGCATAAAAGCTTCTTAGAGGAAAGAAAATAAAAAAAAAAAAAAACGAAACGGAAAAAAAGTTTACTTAGGTGAAATCATTAACACGTACGGAACGTACATTCGCTTATATACACCGGGGAGACATAGATGGCATCGAGAAACGTATGTACACCGATACACGATAGATTAAAGGTAAACATGCCTTCCACGCACCTCCGTACAACCCATCACACACACACGCACTCGCCTATACGCTAGCTGAATAAAAGGTGGTAGTAAGCTAGCTCACTTGACTGGAAGCCCCCTAGTTACCATAGTAACATGAACAACAGCACTTATTTCGCAAACCAACGGGCATGCATTAACTTGAGAGGGAGGGCTGAAACACGAAAACAAAATTTGCCTCTCTGGGCCCAACTCATTTCGCTACACAAACATTCTGGCCTACACAAGTGGTACGCACGTTCTATTATCACTCGGCCCAGTCCTGGGTGGCGCAATAAAATTATCCACCGACATGTGCATCTGTCTATCATAAGCCTGAAAAAGAGAAAGAGAGAGAGAGAGAGAGAGAGAGAGAAAAGGGACCTGCTTCTACCACTCGTCGCCTGTGGCAATCCTTAATCCCGTGATTCCACGCAAAGGGCAGGGCGGTCTCGTTAACCGCAAGTTTATTACCTGCCACGAGAAGCGAGCAAGACAAAATACCCAGGGGGTCCAATTACGTCTTTCATCGTTTCCTGCTCCTATGAGAAATGACGCGAAGAGCGGCGAACAATATGGAGTCACAGCGAGAGATGATTGAAGATCCCATAGTCTTACAGAGACATAAAAATTCAGGAGAACTGGATTAAGATAACTCAGTGTTTGTAGCACTTTCTCACCGGTCTCTGGGAAGCCTTTTTACGCTTGTAAATATCGTATTAAAACTATGTTTCGTGTGGTAGCTTTTAAAGGTATAGTGAAATCCCTCAAGAGAGTTTAAAGATATCGCTCACCAAGCTTTTTAGCTGCAAATAATGCATCCGTTGCTAAAGGGCTCGTTGTTTTTAATAACTTGCAGGAGATTTCGTTCTTTTGAATCTGAAAACCGTTTCTCAGACAGCTGTTTAGTACTGGTATTGTCGAACTGTACACACTTTGCATCCCAGATTATTAATATCCTCTAGGCTCGCTCGTGCTGTTCAGCACAAGGTTTTGTATTCACCACAAGAGAACGGATGCGATGCTGCAAATCAGTCGTGTTTCCCAGTTTTTTTTTCTTATGCTTTTTTTTGTTTCGTATTTGACTGAAAAGATTTTATTTTTAATTCCTGGATTTGAGCTGTCTGCATTATTACGATTCAAACATAAATATATTTTAATACGCCATATTTAACAGATATATTTGTGGTCCTTACAAACCTCTCGAAGATGATGCACGCACTTTTAATATGATAGCAACAATAAAGACAGTTTGTTTCATTACATATAACAGAATCAATAAAAGATTCATACTGTCTTTTATCTATATAATATAGTTAACTTCAACCTGTTCAAATAAAGCTTCTTAAATAGTAAAAGCCATTCCCCAAGTCATTTGACCTTTAATATCAATGAAGAAACCATAAACCATGCTTCATAGTAACATTGCATGCACCAAATTTCTGACCGCATATCACTTATCTAATTTTGATGCGTTAGAACGTAAGTGCCACAAAATGAACATTTTTTTTTCTGCAGTATAGCGAAATCTCGTTTTCATTCTTTGAAAATTTATTAGAAAAAAATTATTAGTTTCGTTGAAATGTACTGTAGTGGTTGGCGACTCTGTTCTCGAACCAATATATGATTCCATCCATTAAACTGTGGGTGGATAGTTGGCTTAATAATAAGGAGCTATGGCTTAGCTCCTTAATTTTACGAAAAATTAAAACAATGGAAAATTTTTGTTAGACGCTTTATCTGCATACACTTTTCGCCCATGTGAACGTTATCGACTCAGGTCCTGCATAAATGCCGTTTTTTTATGTAGCTGTTGTATAAAGAAAGCTGGTTTTTTTCTATAGTTCTGATGGACTTAAGTTATCCTCCCCAAAACTTACGTGAAACTAATTTTTTTTGTATTAAAGATTGTATTAAATATTTCGTTAAGATTTTGGATTGGACCGTATTACGCTACTTTATTGTCGTCTGAATGCTAGGTTCGTTGATTCTTCAGTTATGTTGCTTATATCTTGTTTAGATTTTTAATTCATATACTGAAGATGTTCTTCATATGTGGGCGAAAATTTGCGCAAATAACATTTCTAAGATTGTTTTGAAATTTTCAAATCGTTGAAATTATTAATAATAATAAACAAAAATAGACATTTATGAGAACAGCTAGCTGTTTATAATTCCACGAATATTGAAGTAATTTTACACAAATCTTTATTTATATTTCAAGGCGCTTAACCCTTTATTCCATTTTTTTTTCTCTGTATGCATTTATCTTACATTTTGATTCATCTTCATTTCTCTCTGAATTTTCTATGTACATTATATGCTACATTACATTTATTTTTCGATTTACCATCTCGCGTGCTATAATATACAGTATATATATATATATATATATATATATATATATATATATATATATATATATATATATATATATATATATATATATATATATATATATATATATATATATATATATATATATATATATATATATATATATATATATATATATATATATATATATTGGTGTTTGTCATTTTTTATCGTTTTTCCTTATTGGTTCCTTAAGAAAGAGGATTCTTAAAGAAGCGAAATGCTTCATTTGGTTTCTAGCAAACGAGCTGGATAAGAAGAATTTCTGTCAAGAGTAACAAATGTCACAACTAAGGACGTTGCCGACAGCAAGAAACCTCGGCAGCTAAACTCCGCTTACGAGCTGGCTTTCTAGGCCCCACGTCGCATTCTCCACTGCTGCTCATGCTGCAGGCATTAGTGTCCTTTGAGGCTAAATCACACAAGAAAGTTTTTCCACTGCCAACGTTCTAATATTGAGAAATATTATTTTGCCTCTTTTCTTAATACCATCACTTAGTGTTTGTTGAGCGTTTGTTTTTCTTTCTGCACACAGAAAGAAAAATAACTTTAATGAGCCTGATAACGAGGTATATTTTAATAGGTAATTTGTTTTTATTTAAAGATTACTCAGTCTCTTTTATCATATCTTCTGGGAATGATTGATCCAAAGTTTATCATCTTAAACCAATATAAATTGTCATATTTTTTTTAAATAAAAATAACGTAGTTTGCCATTTTATCATTGCATTAACAAGCAGCGTCGAGCTCATTCAAAAAGTAATGACTGCTGTTTTGTGGAGTATGATTCATTTAAGAAATAAGAAATTGATTTAAGAAAACATTCTTTTGTTTTCTTAAAAACATTCTCAGATCTTAATGCTATTCCTGATTAGCCTTTTTAATTATTTGAAAAGTATGATTAGCTATATTATTTATTTCCTCAGTGTATTCAAGGCTGAGTTGATTGGAATTACGTCGGAAGGAAATAAACAATGAAGCAGTTGCATTGCTTCTGCTAATTAGTGTGTTCCTCGGCTAGTCTGCCTATTTTGCGGCATGAATCATATGAATATCGTAGATCACTGTTTTTACCATTTCTGTCTAATAGGCAATAATATCTAGTTGGATCCGAATAGAATGCGAATACTATAACATCAAAATATTTGTTATATTCGCTTTGTTATATTACCTTCCGAAGGAGGGCAATTTGAAGACAGATAATCAGTTACAGCTCTGCTTGTATCTTCATTGTATCAATTTTAGAAGATTTGATATCCATGACGTATTATGATTAGTAGTGGAATCAACTGAGAATTGATTTTTGATAATCACAATGTAATGTTACGCCGTTCCTATCTCGTTCTAAAGTTTCCAATAGTTTTATTAATTTAAATCTGGCAATTTCTATTATTCAGTTTGACATCTTTTCGATGACATTCTTTTCTGTTTTTTCTTTTTTTAATCTCTTTGTTTCGAACCTTGGAAGACTATCTTATCGTAATATTATCTTCAGGCCTTTCGCTCAATTCTTTAAAAGATTTTCATTCATGAATAGTCTGTTGATTAAATGCATGATTTTTTTACATTGGCATATTGTACTGGTGCTGTAAACTATTACTTGAATACTTGAATACGAGAATCTGAAATAAAATGGTATTCGTGATACCATTTTATTTCGATGCGTATCACGTGATATTTTGTTACGTATTGCATTATTTTAAGCTAAGTGAAAACAATTATTATCTTAATAGTTATTGGAAGAAAGGAAAATCGAATTACTATGAAAAAGCACACATCTCAAGTGATTAACAGATGGATGGCATTGATTCTAATCGAAGAAATATGCAGGTGTAGATTTTGCAATTTGATTACCACATTGATGAAAGCTTTCAAACCTTAGTTTTCAAATATGTCATCTCGTTTTCATCGATTCAACCCGCTCGCCTTTTATTTAACAACATAACCACTTTTCGTATTTATCATTAATGTCTTATACCATTACTATCATTCATTTGCATACAATGTCTCATCTTCACTTAGTAATCGTACTCGCATATCTCTTATTTCCTCCAGAAACTGCTTGTCATTCTCCCATACAGGCTACACCACAACTATCTAAACCACAACCTCAACTAAGTAATTTTGTTTGTTGGAATAATACAGCTTTGTCCAGCTGTATATAAATAGTGATAGCATGCTTAAGCATAGGGGGGCAGCCTACCATAATTTCGTAAATATACATAGTTTATGCGTATTTCATTTGAATACACATACCTGAATTTTATCCATGAAGCTTACTTTTCCATTAGGATTTTTGAAAGTGATGACAAGGGATATAAAAAAATCAACGTAAGATAACCTCCCTGCTGACGACCTGTTTAAGAAAAATACTCATTAAAAAGACATTACGTTTCAAATAGTTTCTCTTTCCCCTCCCGTGGTCATTCAGGCTGTTTAATAGAGTTAAGGATATTTCCTACATCATTAACCTCCGTATGTTTGTTCAATCATTTCTCTAGTTTTTTTGTGCATGTTCCAAAACTCGCTTGTCTCTTCGCATGTTTCATATAGTCTGGGAACGAGGCTTGCTAATCAAGAGTCTGAACTCTCCAGACTGTTTATGGTGCTGATAGAGTGTCCTTTTAATGCAGCACTTCTTTAATTATAGGTCTTAATGGCACTCCTTACTACCTTCGACGTTAATTCCTTTCTCTGGGTTTTAATTGACATTTCCTTGCAAGATCTGGAGATTGTTCCCAACAGAGAAAGGCCAGTGGTGTTAGGAATGGAAATAAAACTAAAGTAACACGAGAGTACAAATTTGCCTTGTGCAAAGAGCTTAAAAAAATATAAGAAGATAAACGATATTAATGTAAGGAAGCGATATTTAATATTTGTTCTCTGATAAACTAATAAAATTCTGATGGTCTGGATTACAGAGAATGACTTACTTCGTAATATCTGAGTGAATGCAAAACTAGCTTCAAATATCAGCGAAATGAAATACATACAAAACATATTTTTCCTCTTTTCTTGTTCCTTCTCACTTATTTAGTCTACCTGTCTAAATATTTTAACTATAATCCCTGTTTCATTCATTGATCTAAGGATAGCACTCACTTCAAAAGGTCATCCAAACTTTCAGAAGTATATCAACGCCATCGCAACACATCGCAGAAAGAGATTTACCTTTTGGTAAAAGACCTGGGGTCCAGTTCCACTCGGATGAGAAATATTTTCAGGAGATTTTCAGCTGAATCTCCTGAAAATATTTTCAGCTGAAGATAGATACAAATATGCTGCAAAACACAAACATCTGATAAACATAATATATGTGTACTTGGCTTATCAAATTCAGTCCTATATAATTCTATATAATTGCAATTAAAATTTGCCAGTTTTAATCAGTGTCACAACTTTAATCAATTATTATACATTTATTAGTTGACCGAATTCTATGTGAACGAATTGTTTAGGACTATTACTATAAAATCCTTTTTCTAAGATCACTACCAAAATGGAAAATGCTTTATAACGTTGTAAAAATAGTAATTATGAATATGGCCGTTAGTTTATTACCGATCAAATGTATTTATCCTTAAGAAGGACTTTTCAGCTGAAAGTGAATTATTTGTCTTATAAAATGAACATGAAATTAATTTTTCATGTTCCACTGGTATTTACTCAAAATAGCTTTTTTAAGTCTGACCTTTATGAGATATGAGAGTTATATCCTCTGGAGCTCCCGTCCTCCTCCTCCTATCCAGGACTGAATGCTGTAAAGGTCAATTCTAATTTCCTTATTCACAAAAAAAAAAAAGGATCCCTGCTCTCTGAACATAGGAATCTGAAATTGTCGCTACCTGAGTTTTGAATTTCTCTCCTGGTTAAACCGCTAACTGGAATTATATATAAACATTACATTGCAATTCATTAGGAAGTCGCTATGTATTCAAATAATGCAAATAATGAATCACATAAAAAAAAATGATGAACATCTATGGACACTACGAAACCGCAAAAAAATCGGTTTTTCATCTGATGAGCCTCGTTCCCAGTTTCAATTCCGTTCGACTGTTTTCTTATACAGATATTCTAAAAATCAGAATTTGTGCTTTAATAATTCATTGGCGAATATATGAACGAATTCATCAATTGAGAATTTATTTAAACAGACTTATAAAACTTTGTAATTCGTAGACAAATAACAGAGAAATTTACAGTCCATTAGATTCTTTCCTCAGTTTAATCATCCTTCCGCTTAAAGAAATAGTGCGTGATGCTTACTTAATTTTCACTACTTGTTAAGCAATTCTGACCCTCCCGCCCCTTTAGTCAGATCCTCTATTGAAAAGTTTAGCCGTCGAAAAGAAAGTAGTAGCTTTAATTAGTGCGGATTAGTTAGTAGATGTATACAAGGTGAAGGAAAGAAAAATAATCCGCCTATTAACCAGGGAAAAATGCGTTATTGCTAATCCCAGAGGGCATCGTTAGCATCTGGCTATAGTTGATCGTTATGAGCTGCGAGTGTTGTTGGTGATTCTCGCACGCATCAATTAGTTTCACTAATTAAGGAGGACGCAGTGGCCACTGTAGCAACAACCGTCGCACGATCTATCAGTTTAGCACGTTCCAGCAAGCGTGAACTGGGTATTGTCTTACGACAGTTCAGTCAGGATGCAGTTATTGTTTGGGGAGCATACATGTGAAAATACTTAACAGCTTTTACACTCTGGTAATTGTACTCGTGTACAGTTCAAGACATTGTAATATAAAGTAACAGTATGCTGTATATGAAAGATAATCCGTACACATCAAAGAATAACACTCTGTAAGGAGGCGTTTATGGAGGAAGGAAGGGATGTACTGAAAGAAGGTGACGCATTCAGGATGAGTATAAAAGAATCGTTAATTTCATTATTACACTTTCCCTGAAAGTGTGGATCATTAAAAGAGGATGAAAAAAATTTATTGAGAACTGAGGTACACTAAGAACTGAGAACTGATTTTTACGATGCTTTAGTGTTTTTTCGCGACTCTTTTCAAGTGTTAATATAGCTAATATGGTGTTGTTTTTGAAGTAGCTAAGACCGTGAAGAAGTGTGTGTGTGTGTGTCATGTCTGTTAAGCGCGTGTATTCTTCTGGCTGGCATGCCTATTTTTGTGGACTGATTAACCTGAGTTTCCGGTGAGAAAACTCTCAACCTCCGTATGAGACCGCCTAACTCCGGTACATACGTTAGTCCTAACTCCTCCTGGGAATGTGCTAGTACTAACTGTAATAAAAACAGATATATGTCTTTTTTTCACGAACTAAGAAAACCATTCAGTGAAAAGTTGTTGTTGTTGTTGTCGTTGTTTTTTCAAAACAAACAAACAAAAAAAAACATGACGATTGTTTCGTGGAAGGAAAAATGGGTTTATTGCCTACTAATAATGATGAAGGTGGTGGATAAAGCTTAGAATGGATATAAACAGATCTGCACCTCCCCCCCCCTTCCCCAACTATATCATGTTGCATCATTATTAGCCAGTACGCATGCAGCATTTATCCTTTTGAGACCACACTTTTCTAGCATTTACTTATCGGATTGGTAAAATGCTTTTTTTGAATTAAAATATCGTAGAAGTTATTATCGTAAATTATCGTAAGAAAAAAGTCAAATCGCGAATTTTAGGCAAAAACGTTTAGCCTTAATAACTTATTTTTAGCTAATTTTGGACTTTTATATAACGATGATAACTAAATATTATTATAGTTATTTTTAGGGATGTTAGGAACAAAATTTAGTTGAAACTAGGTGGCGCTATAACACGCACACACACACACGCGCGCACACACCCACCCACACACACACACACACACACACATTTAGGAATTACAACTCACTAAATGAACTCATGAATTAATATACAGAATTTATTTCATTGCTGTTTTGTTCATTACATCGAAGGCTTAATATTTCATTTAAATATTTTTTTATTCATAAGAAGATACAAACACACTACAGTTAAAAGATCTGGAATTAGAGTTTAGATTAAGTAATTTCGATACAATATTTTTCTCTTCTTATTTGTTATATCCTTAAAGCTAATAGCGAAAATGAAAAAGAGCACAGAAGAAGGCTTAATGTGAAGAAGTGGATAATCTAATATTTGAAATTGTTATCAGATTGTTGAATCAACTGATATGGTTTGCAAATATTAGGCAATATGAGAAATTAGATTGAGGGTGGGGGACGCAAGTTAGCTGAAGCTCTTCTTTAGGTACTATACAAAATTTATGGATAACATTTATATTTTGAGTAGCTATTGTTTTATCTCTGTTGCAAGCAGATGACATAACTAGAACTCGCATTATTTGCGTTGTAGTATAAGAAATATTCCTACTTACAGCAGTACGGTTACTGTCCTTGTTGATTAATTGGTTTGTACAAAAAAAATTTTATGATGTTTTAAGTTAAACTATGTTAACCATTTTCGTAATGTATTGCTGGTTTCATTCATGACACCTGTCACGGTAGGTCATTAATAGATGTGGTTAAGTGTGTAACGTTAGCATTGAATTTTTGATGCCATATTCTCAAAATGTTTTTTTTAGAAATATTACGAGTCGTTTCTCCAAATATACGCATAGTTTAATATTCACTGTAGATTAAAAAAAAAAAAAACTTTCGTGTGGTAAAGTGGGAAAAAAAATCTTACTGCAGATGAGGAAATATCATAATATTTTGATAAAATACTTAGTTTTTGTAAACGTACAAAAACATTTAATTATATTTGATCTTTTCTATTATGCGAACGTGTTTATGAGTAATGTTTGCATCTATAAGGGCATGTTATATGCAGCTGCTAGGCTTTGTTAAATTTATCAACAATACACAGCAGTCTAAATCCTAAGAAAAGTTTTAAACTTCGTAATTCTATCATGCGCTCTCTCTCTCTCTCTCTCTCTCTCTCTCTCTTGCTATCTGTTTTTTTTTTCTTTTCTATTTGATATCTAACGTCCTACCGCCTCTTATCCTATTTATAGTGTGTACTGCAGTGCTGCCATCTGACTGTACCTTTCTGAAATCAAACTCAAACTATTTCTTGTAGGATATTTTTTCTTATCCTCCCCCTCATTCCTCTCTTTGCCTGAGATGAACAAGCCATAGCTTGCGCCAGCTTCTAACCGAGTGTTTTTATAATTCACCAGCTGTTACCGGGAAGCGTCATTTCTCTGCTTGCCACTCCTCCTCCTCCTCCTTCAGACGTTGCAAGTATTCTCTGGACTTTCCCTAGCCACATGCAGCTCCCGTTCTTCCTCGCTCATTCCTTCTCTCTCTCTCTCTCTCTCTCTCTCTCTCTCTCTCTCTTTCGCTTCCATCCTACGCACGTGTGTCATGTGTCCGCGAGCAAACAGAGCTGCTTCAAGTTGCACAGAAGTAATCGCATTTCCTAGCCAGAATAACATGTAAATGAGAGCAAGAGATTGGGTTATCATCCTCCTGGGATGGCAGTCGTCATGGAAACGGCTTACTCGATCTTTGTGTGTATGTGCTGGAGAGCACTTTGACCCAGTGCATCTTTCGAATTCCAAAGTCTTTCTACTCTAACCGCTCTGCACCAAACGTCTTCATTAACATGGACATTAAAAGTGCTGGGAGCTATGCACCAGTCACCACTACATTAAATATCTTCCATCTTCTCTCGCTGCTCTGTTCGTATTATTCTTTCCCAACGTACATTAAGTGAATAGCAAAAACACTTGAAGTATAACATACAATAACTTATTTTTAAGGCTTGGACTAAAATTAAATAGAATGAATGTTATCTCATTACAGCTCTTTCAATCATGTGAGTGTATTTATATATTCTAATATCGCTCGTATTGTGCCAACTCTATGCAGCATAAGATTTTTTCAGTAGTTATATTAGAAATATCTCTAATATATTATAAAATATTCTTGTTGTAGATTGTAGAATATTTATTTTAGATATTGAAATCATATATATTATCCAATAAGCATTCTAGATATCTAAAATATGCTTAGAATAATAGAATTCCTGAACAGAATATTTAAAATAAGTATGATAGAATATCTGGAAAATTTAATATGTTAGATTTTATATTATAACGTCTTCTAAATATGAAGATATTTGGTCATTCTTATCCTTGCATAAAATTATGAATTAATTCAATTAATTTTTTTATGTAATTTTAAGCATCGGTGGAGAGAAACTGTAATTGAAACTGTTTCTGTCTAAGATATTTACAATAGAATATCCAGAATAATTAGAATAGATTAAGTAGAATAGTTAGATTCTAAGACATTCTAGAATATGTCAGTAAAGTATTGTAATTAGTCTATAGAGCAATATAGACTAATTACAATAGAATAATATAGAAATACAATTAAAAAATAGAATGCTTTGACAGAATATCTAGAACAGATATTCTCGACTTCTAGAATATCCGTTATAGAACATATTGAATAGTTCCAATCAAACATATCCAGAATCGTTATAATGTATTGTATAGATTACTTGAGATGGTTAGAACAGAATATTTGAATCGAATATCGATTAGTTAGATTGTAGAATAGTTAGAATAAATTACATAGAATATCTTGAATAAATACAAAATTAATAACGGAAAAACTCACCTAAAAAGATTATTTAATAGTATAATTTTCGCCTGTGTGTCACAGGCATCTTCAGTACATTTTAAGCTTAAATTAAATAATAACTGTCAATTCCAAAAAGCGCCACCTAAGTAGCTAGTGTAAGATAACTAAAAAGAACAAAAAATTTCCTAACAAGAAAAAATATATATATATACAATAAAAAGTTAGGAAAGATTAGCTGATTTATAGAGTACTATCTCCCATAAAGGGGATAGACGTAAACCATCGGATCTGTTTAAGTTGGGAGAGTGAAGTAAAGTTTCACATATTTCTTTATAAAGCCGTTCCATGAGGACTTTTGTGAAGGACTCTTGTCTTTTTCCAATGAACTCTATGTCTAGTGATGATGGCATGTTCTGCAAGTCCAGACTGTTCAGGTTCAAGGTATTTAATATAAGATTGGTGTTCTTCTAGCCGAATAGAAGCAGATCCTCCTGTTTGTCCGAAATAAGATAATCCACAAGAGCAAGGAATCTGGTAGACACCTGGATAATTAAGATGTTAATTGTCCTTAGGAGAAGTGAGAAAGGTGAAGATTATTTGGGACAAACAGGAATATCTGCCTCTATTCGGCAAGAAGAATACCAATCTTATATTGAATACCTTGAACCTGAACAGTCTGGACTTGCAGAACATACCATCATCACCAGACATAAAATTCATATGTCTCTATTCCTTAAAGAAACATGTGAACTTTACTTCACTCTCACAACTTAAACAGATCCGATGGTTTACGTCTATATCCTTTATGGGAGATAGTACTTTATCAATCAGCTAATCTTTCCTAACTTTTTATTGTATATATAACTTTTTTGTTAGAAAAAATGTTTGACCTTTTTAGTTATCTTATACTAGCCATTTATGTGGTGCTTTTTGGAATTGTCAGTTATTGTTTAATTTGAGCTTCAAATGTACTGAAGATGCCTGTGACACACAGGCAAAAATAATACTATTAAATAATCTTTTTACGTGAGTTTTTGCGTTATTAATTTTGTATCTATATGTCTGCTCACGGTATTCCTTTATTAAATTTAACTTGAATAGATATTCCATAGAATTTCTAGAATTGTCAAATTCTGGAACATGGATTCTACATATATGAACTATTCTGGGACATATCTTTTTATTTTTATTCTACAGTCCATTCCTTTATCCTATCTTTGCATTCAACGGAACTTGTATCTCACCTTGAAGGATAGCGCTTCCATTACGGTAATAGACTGTTCTCACATTTTACCCATAATGCAACAACTACAACCAGGCTAGAGGAGTCTTTTTCTTATGAAAAAAAGTTTCTCTTGTAAGCTACTAAGAAAGGAAATATACATTCTACAGTATTGAATTATAACAATAATTCACACGAGTAAATGTTTCCTCGGTCGAATCTATATAATTATCAATAAGTTTCTGTCAACGGCGCAATTATAATATATTGAGAGTATGGCATACAATTGATTTTATGACTTGGAATCGCAATACTAATGACCTTGCTTGTTGAATCGTCCATGTTTTACCAGAGAATTTTTATAATTTCCACGAAAGAGGATATTTACTATGAACATCAGAGAGATCTGATATATATCTCTGTACACCAAACATCCAGCCTACTCCTAACGAAAGATAGTGAAGTAGTCGAAGGATAATGGCACTGGTTATGCTCAATCTAGATGACATTTGGCAGAATGTATTGATTTTGGGAAAAAAGGAGCTGGATGTGGTGACGAGTTCCGTTTAGAATGTCCCAGAAAATTGAATTATCAATAGTAATGTAAAATTGATTTCTTCTAATCATAAACGATCATGAAAAAATCGAATATCAGAAGTGGAGGATGTTATTATTCAAAATTATCGGGCACTTTATTTAATTTTTAAAGTTTTTTAAAGTCTGTAAACTGTTTATCCTTAAATTAGAATGCCTGTTTAGGATTACAGATAAAGTCTAGTTACACATTCACCTATTAATGTTTTTTACTTTTTTTATATGACTAGAATAGTTGGAAATGGCAGAGTTTTTACCTTTAGGAAACTCCGTTAATATCTATAATACACTTGTCTCATAGCTGTTTTAACCATGTCGTTAATGTGGAATAAATATAAAAACTAAATATATCAGCTTAGTTATATAAATATCGCAATAATTTCAATACTCTAAAGAGTACTTATGCCTAAGTCCTTTCTTAGATTTATACACGCACACAAAAGTCATAGATCTCCCAAGATTTTTTGGGAAAAAAAACATATTTTTTTATCAAAGCGATATTTGTAAATTTGTAACAAACATTGAGTTTAAATAGATAGTTTATTAGAAACTTCTTGAGAAGTAGACATTTCATGAGACGTCCCAAAATAGCTGTTTCGTTATATATGTGTGTGTAAGCTGCATTGCTCTCAAAATATCTGGATTTTGACATTTTGAACCTTAATGTAGAGAAATAATTGAAAACTATTTTTCATATCTGAATGGATAAATACTCCTAGACAGCAGCATTTATCGTTGAAGAGAAGAGACGCAGTTATCATCAAATAACACTCAGCATGTAATTACAGTATTTTCGTAATATTTCGTAGTGTCGTTATAAAGCATTCTCAATGTTCAAAATAAAATACACATCTTCAACTCTCTGAGTGGTTTTGTAATAGTTAAAAAGCTCACAATAGGTTAGAATTAGTTGTGTGTGGGGGGGGGGGGTGTAAAGTTAGCAAAAGCGTCTTGACTATTATATGGTAGTTAGCGTACCTCTGCAGCCAACAGAATGAGGGTTCGAAACCTTCCATGGGCATGGATGTTTGTGAGTCTTTGGGTGGGAGATGAATTTCATCGCTAGATGTGAGATCACCTCCCCACTTCTGAAGTGGCTTGAAAAAGTTCTGTGTTTGATCTCTAGAAGTGGGTTTTCGGACTGTGTAAAAAAAATAAAAAAAAATATATAAAATTAATTAAAATAGAAAAACAAAAATTCTTAGCCCATCCACGGTACAAAATGTACTTTAAAAAAAATGGTCCAAGGTTATCACTAATTAATCGTTCACGCAGTGAAGAAGATGGCTAATATGTGTGCCATCTCGTGGTCCCTAACCCTAATTCAATATTTTTAATGTCTGAAAATAGTGTGAGTTCGACGGCCGATTTTCTTGAGTTCACGGGACGAAAAACCCGAGTTTCCGGGAGAAAAAACCCGTATGCTCGTGCCAGAGATCAACTAACTTGGGAACCAGTCGAAAAAAGGCTTAGAAAATGTTCCTCCGGTCGGCGATTAGACTCGAACTTATAAGTCTGTTTTCGTACGGTCAAGAGCCGTAGAGTGCAAACAAACGCCATTTCTACTGAGCTAAACAGGCTCCAAAATTGTACTCATAGGTTTGCAGATAACGTTTCGTGGGTGGGAGAAAAATATCAATGAAAATTCTGATGGGAGATTTTAATATATATAGACTCTTCTGTTTTAGCATTATGTAAATTTAGCTTTATATCATTGTTATTAAATAAACATAACAAATTATTAATAGTATCATTTTATGAAAACAAAATAAGTGCTCACAAAAACATTACCAAATGAGGCAAAATGTCCCATGAACACCTTATCGTAAATATAGCAAAAAACTGCAAGATAAGATAAAGACCGAAGCCATTCGGAAGCATGCTCATTAAGAAAATGACAATGAATAAGTAAATAGAAGGAAATAAAACCAAAGTATCTTTTCGTTTGGAATACAAAGTCAGAAGACTGGTCAAAACACAAAGGAAAGAACTAGAGATGCATTCAAAGCAAACTGTTGAAAATTATCTCAACAGTTTCTACGCCTACACTATGAAAGAAATTAATAAGCAGAATAGCTCCCTCATTTCTTAAAATTGACTATAATAAGATTATGCGTGTAAAGCCATTCTGATATAAAATTATTAAACTTTCAGAACAATTTACAAGCAACTAGAAAAATAAATAAATCAGAGCTGGAAATATAAATCTGGTCATATGGAAACAGACTGAGAAACTTTTTTCTTGCACTGATGAAGAGTGTGAATTATGTTAATGATTCATAGATAATGTAAAATCTTTTGTCTTTACTGTATATTTGTTTCGCCTTATTGACACAGTGCTTATTACAACATCATCAGAAAAGTTCTGGTAAGTTAGGCATTCTTTCCACTATCTCAACTGTGAAGCTTACTACTTGTGCCTTGCACCAAGACTTCAGGTTTGAATTCCAGCCAGAGGACGTTTTTTTCTTCCTTCTCCTGAAAGAAGAAGAAGAATGAACCCCCCCCTTCCCCACCTTCCCCTACTAACATGTATCTTTGCCTGCTTTTTTATTTTCGTTTACTTCTTCCTTCCTTCCACCCCAGGCCGTTCGCCTCCATATGATCGCCTCCTCGAGCTTATCCACGCACAATATGTTTCTACACTGGAGCCTGGTAACAGCTGTGATACTCAGCGAATGCTTCAACACAAACAGGCAGCAGGACCCTTTCAGTCTACACCCCTCCAGCACTTCTTCCAATAGTAATGTCTGCCACACTGCTCTCTCTCTCTCTCATGCTGTGGTTTAATATGTGTAGCGCATTTATGGTGTCAGTAAGAAAAGACATTGAAGTGATGGGTGATAACATGACTAAGACAAGAGTTTTATTTAAAATAAAATCCTAGACAAGCATAAATGCGATATAATTCAATAGAGAATATATTTGAAGTGACACATTTAAAACTCCACCGGAATTTAAAGTTCTGTTTATTCTTTCTTACAGATGTTTTTCTTAGTTATTATAATTAAATGGATAAACAGTAAAGCTGACAGCTAAGCTTAAATTCTGAAAAGGAAAAATTGCGTTTGTTATCTCATCGTCGCATTTTTTAAAGACTTACTGCAAATGTCGAATGCTGAGTTTTATGTTTAAATTATCGTCATGAAATATATTCCTCTTTCTTTTTTTTTTCTTTAAAATTATAGGTTGTTATTTCTTCAATATTATATTTTAAATAGTCCCAAACAATAAGATAATGTACGGTCTGAGTCTGCTCTGAAATGAAAAATAGCTCAATGTATTGTAAATAAATAAATGTACGACTGCATATCACCTGCTGTGTCAAATTAAATATTTTGCTGTCTGTAGTAATCATATTAACTATTTGAAAAAGGATAAACTTTTATTTTATTGAATTGTTCTTCGCTTAAAGAGAATAAAGACAGTAATGAAAACATTGCTTAATATTAAATATTGCATTTCATAAATACACATTAAATATTAATTGGAATGTCATTTATCCTAAATGTCAGTTAATTAACTCAGTCTGAAGTTGCAGTACTGCATTTTGTTAGTCGAGTATTTTTGTAAATTATTTGACAGTCATTCCTACCTTTTTTTATCGCTAACGAATTGCTTCATAAACAACATATATGTATAGCTGTAGTAACAGCAACACTTGATAGGAATAAATTTATTTCGAATTAATTTAGAGTGGGCATAAGGTTAATAACTCTTGAGGAGTTATTTCCTTATGTTATTTATTTATGCCCTTTATACTTATATAATTCAGTAAACAGTTTAGAAGAAAAAACTTCACAACTCAAAGAGTACGTTAACCAGAATATTATTTTGATCCTGATATTTCTAGCTTCAATGGAAAAATTTAATACTGTAGATTTTATATCATAACATTTGCATAAACAAATTCGTTTTTAATTCAAATTATAAGTGTTATAAGAAATGTTATCGATAACTTTATATTGGAGCAATTGTATGCAAAGTAGAATGTGGCCAGCTGGATATTACATTTGAATATTATTAATGATGAAC
The DNA here is from genome assembly GCF_054136105.1 of Typopeltis vanoorti. Lineage (NCBI taxonomy): Eukaryota > Metazoa > Arthropoda > Arachnida > Uropygi > Thelyphonidae > Typopeltis > Typopeltis vanoorti. The sequence continues at coordinate 143,509,807 of NC_143551.1, forward strand.
AGTGATACGCTTGCATTCTTTTATCATTGTAATCGAATTTAGAAAAACACGTGGTAAAGATGCTAGTCCATAAATGGAACATATAGATTCTTCGCTTGCATACTATTTCAAATGCAACCACATAAATCCAAAATTCATTACAAAAAAAATAAAGCAGTTAAATATTTTAACTATATTTACTAGTAAAACTTGTGACGCATGCTCCATTCGATTTTTTTGTATATTTTACTTAATGTTAGCAGAAAAGTTTAAACACAACAGTGACAGAACCATATTAAGTATCACTTAGTATAAGAAGAATGTGCGGAATGGTAAAGTTATTTTCAGTATGTGATCCTAAACTGAAATTGGGGAGAATTTTATAAATTATAAGGACGTTGTGCTGCGAGAAATTATGCGTAATTTAAAACATTCAATTTTCGAAGTTAATCAGCTAAGTTCGGATATTGATTTCAGTGTTTATTGTGCACATATTTATATCATTTCTAGTACTGTAAATATGCATAATTTTATAACTGATACATCCATTGACTTCTGAAAATACGAAATATTCACCGCTTGATTTTAGAAGACATTTTGTTTCACTTGTGTTCTTTCTCGAAGAATGTTCTTCGAGAACAATCCCTAATTCGCTAAGAATTTCATAGGTGGCGCTTCCATCGGCTTTTAATTAACTTGTGTCTATCCGTACTTATTAACATACAAAGAACGTACATCTTAGGATGACAAAGCAGTAATTAGACACGAGAGAGAGCCTTGGAAACGTCACAGGACATTTCCCCGCTCCATTGTTCGGTTAGAGTCTAGAAGAAATTAATGGCCGCTGAAATTTTGTCACACAGGGATGACTTTACTTAGCACATAAATTCAGACAAAGTTCTTCACAGTGGGGAGAAGATCCTTAATTCTTAAGTATATTTCAAAGTTAAGTATCGCTGCAGTTTTCTCTGCAATAGCTGGAAAGATTTTAACGGAAATGTGGTAAGAGTTTAGACAATTTGCACTTCGTTAGCTTCACATTTCTACGAGGAAAAAAACATACAAGAGTAAATCTATAATGCTTTTTCCTTCTCTCTCTCTCTCCAGAAAGTGTCTGTGGTCACATTATCAAGTCAGGATTACCTTTGATCTAGTTAAATAGTTAATCAAACTTTACCTCTGATGTTTTGCTGAGACAAACAGTACAAATTTAGAAATTTTTTAAGAACAATTTCTCTCTCTCTCTCTCTCTCTCTCTCTGTCTCTCTCTCTCTCTCTCTCTCTCTCTCTCTCTCTCTCTCTGTCTCTCTCTCTCTCTCTCTCTCGAGTTAACTTCGCATACAGATGTGCGTTAAAGTTTTCAGTAATTTAATATCATGGTTCACTAAAATCTTAATCCTTTCCTCCGTTGTATAATTGAGATTAACGATTGTATTAAAAACCAAAAGAAGACAGAATAGCAAACATATGACGTGAAACAGGATGATGATGAGTCTAATTTTGTGTTAAGAATAATGCTTATAATAATCATTAAACTACATGCAGGTCGTTGTCCCCAAAATATTAGCGAATACAGTTTACGTGTAGTATTTAATTTGCCTGTCTTTAATTCACACCAAAGAATATGAAAAGGAAATAAACACATATGTTCATTATCCCTTTAACCTCTATTAAAAATAATCTGCTGGTTGTGATCATCAATGTTTTCTGATAAGAAACTCAAGTTTCAGTAGGCTTAGCAAAGGGGGCTTTGTGAATTTCAAATTCTTCATAAAACAAAAATCCATTTTTTTTACGTAACTTTCACTCACGAAAGGTTGTAAGCCTATCGTACATTAGTACCGTGAGTAGGAAGGATAAGGATTTTTTCTTCTATTTTTAAATTAATTTTTATATTGATTTTTACATAGTTCAGCAATCCTGCTCTAGAGATCAAACGGAACTTTTTCAAGCCACTTCCGACCTTTAATAAGCAGAACGGTTGGTCTCACACATGGGCATGAAACTGATCTCCCACCGAAAGATAATCATAACTTCCTGCCCAATGCGAGATTCGAACACTCAGCCTGTAGGTTGGACAGCGGATACGCTAACCACTCGGCCTTCTGTCTGTGTCGCAATCTCTCCCATAATTCACTAATTAATATAAACATGAAAATAACAGGGAAAATGTGGTATGTGAATTTCATCACCCGTTGTAATTTCACAAGTTCACTATTGAAAAATAACAGCTGATAGGTGTGAAAAGAGCAACTTGTACTTTAACATTGTGAAGCATTTTATTGCTCATCCAAAACATCTCACTTTATTTTGAACATGCAAGTAGCGATGTTCTATCTAAAAAAGAAATACGACTCCTTGATATGCTGAAGGCTAGCAGAAAGAATTATTTAATTGCTATCCTTGAACCTCTTAAAGATCGAGAACCGGTCACTGAAGAAATCATTCTAATGCTTTACAAAGACATACCTGGAAGCCATATCATTAACTTCAAAAGTGGGCAAGGAAGTTCGATTCTATTAAAGACCATCTTGGATAACTTGCATGCAAGATTTCGGAATTGGCATGTCGACGTTCTAGAGTCTATATTTTCTTTTTTTTTCGAAAAGAGAGAGAGAGAGAGAGAGATAGAGTAGACTTCCGTATGGAGCATGGCAGATGGTAACACGTAAATGGTACCAAAGAAAAAACTAAAGCTATAGAAAGAGAGCGAAGAAAGCCCCAAATCTAATTACTAATTCTTAAAAACAGTTATTGTGACCCCACGAAGTATTATAATATCGGGAACGAAATGTTAATATAATTTGAGAAGTGCATGCACGCGCAAAACTCGAACGCCGTATTTTTTTTTCTTTTCGAAATTCAAATCGAATCCACCATGTCCATGCTAGACTTGTTTTAGCTTCGCTATCCGATAGATGCTAAACTATTTAAGAATAGAAATAGCGGCGGTAGGAAATATTTAGTTTTAAGATAGTATAGAACTGTGTTCAAAATCTAGCATACAGTTTCAGACATCAAGCTCTTTGAATGATTCATTTGCAAACATCAGAATTGGGCAGCCTACTTTTTTTCTTTTCTTTTTTTTTTCTTTTTTCCGTGAACGGTTTTAAGTTTCGTAATTATTCATGAGAAAGTGCTGCTATTGGTATGCAGATAGCACACGTATCACCGCTTTAAATGGCTCGTATCCTATACGCTGGTCTATATTTCAACAAACTCGTTGAAAAATTCAAATAACTGTGGGTTGTCGAACATTTGCTTTTGTTTCATTTCTTAGAATTTTGTTATGGAAACTATAAACAAACGAGTAAGAAGATTGAGTAATTGTTTTTATTGGGGAATTCTGTATTAGATAAATGACATATCTTTAAATGCCGTTTTGTATAGTATTTGCAAGAAATTTTGGAGCCTTCAAATATTGCTTCAGGAACCTAGACAGTTACTCTGTTATTTAGTGTTAACGGAAATAATTTAGCAATGTGCGTTGGTTAATTAAATCGTGTGGCATTTAATTTTTTTCTGAAAAGAAACCAGAAGATGTAAACATATTTACCTTTTGATAATATCGGATTCACTGTCGGAAAGAGAGAAAAAAAATGTCAACGTTCAGTATTCCTGTTGTTTCTAATAATATATGAAATATTTGATAGTTTAATCAGTTCGAAATAAATATTCTGAGGCCTTAATATTAACGCTTGTTTAGTTGGAAAATTTATCCATCTTTCCTGAGCTATATGATCGGTTATTTTTTGATTGTTGATAAATTTAGTCTCTCACTATTTATAGTAGTAAACGACGAGCCTCATTTGCTGTTAACATTCTGATGATCCTACGCCACATTTGAATTAGATATAATTACCGCCCAGACAAGTGAGACCATGAACTTATTAGTTTATATCTGTTAATTTTTAGGTCATTCTTGTTCACGAAAGGACGGTAACCTTTAGAATATTAATTACCTTGGACAGGAGAATGGTTAAATAATCCGAAATACTTCTCTACAAACCAACAGAACTTTTTTCAAGCCATTTCATGACTCCAATAAACGAAATTGTAGTCCACACTATTCAGACGAAAATCATCTGTCACTTTAAAGACATTGACAAGAATCCATGCCATGGTGAGATTGAAATCACAACGGGAACATGCTATCCGTTTTCGGGTGTTCCATGGCTAGTTTTGCCTGATTACGAGAGTTATAACCATGCCACCACAGTATTCCGGTTAACAAACTTTCAGTCAAAAAATTCTACACTTCTGAAAGAACTTTTAAAATCAAACCGTTTGTGGCTGATTCTTCTTGAGTAACGAATTAAACAAAATCAATAATATTAGGATGTTAGCATTGATGATATGCAAACCCACATCAACATTTTTAAAATTCTTTCTCTACAAAGATTTCGCATAACTACAGATTGGAAAATCTCTATTTAAGAAAACCAGAACCTTACCTATGGATGGTTCGACATGTCACGTTATTAACATGGGAACGTTTTGGTGTAAATATATATATTTTTTTAATTGAGTTTATTACTTTATGTAGTTACACTCAAAAACGATTCGTAACTAAAATTATCCTTGTAGTAAATTCTTCTCGTAGCAGACTACAAAAGCAATATTAACAAACAAATGATATATAGTGGGATCTTATAGAATGCTATTTAAAGTTCTTATAAAACATAAAAATATATAATATAAACAGAAACATCTATCGAATAGTAAGGGTTAATATTTCCGACGTTAACTTTCCAAAAACAGGCTAGAACAAGATTGTTTCTTTTATTCCATATTTTGATCTCATCCTTCTATTTTTTTTCTGTTTTATTTTCGGTCAAAAAAGAAATGAGTTATATTTTAAACAATCATTCAATCTCTTCCTTATCTGAATTCGAATTAATAGCTCTGGTTAGATTGGATTCGAAACGAAATAAACTTTTGTATTTTTCTACAAGTAAATGATTCTCAATAACATCAGCATATGTGGTCTCCTATTGACCTTATACAACAAGTGTTACTTCTAGCAGAAGCCACTGAGAATACACAAATAGGAAAGGATATGCGGGGACATCGGCGCTGGCGGTATTTGTTTATCCTGCACTCAACTGCGGCAGTGCTCATGCTGCGAATGTAATGAGTGCTCATGTTTGCTTCCCTCCCTAACTACAACAGAGATCTCAGGGCGCCAGAGAGAAAGAGATGGAGAAAAATATGGGAAAACAAATGCATGCATGTATGAAGGTCTATTTTGTTTGTTTTTTTCACTTCGCATGTTTCCTTGACCGTTGGATATAATACACTTTAAAATTGAAAATCAAGAGAGCATCGGTTATCTTCCTCTGATCTTCAAATAACAGTATGATTTGGAGAAAGAATTTTACCGAGCATATTGGCAATACGCTTTCAGGCATATTTAAACGATGTACAAAATCATGGGAGTTTTTTATTATTATTATTTTTTTTTATGTGATTCCCATACACGAAAAGATTTTCTGTACATCAGTACCGTGGCTGAGTTAACTTTTTATCTACTTCTATTAATTTTATATATTTATGCTATTTTATGTATTTTTTACATAGTCCGTAAACCCTGCCGTAGAGACTGATGACAAGGCTACGGGATTCGAACCTGCAGCTTCTTGGTTGCAAAACTGATTAAGCAAACCACTCGAGGGTTTTTTCATAAAAATAAATATACCATTTGATTTTTGATAATTATACAATCGTACAAAACCATGAAATCCTGGGATTAATGTACATTATTTTAAAATTTAAAGAGCAACCAATTAGTTTATAGTTTAAATTGGTTTTCCTTTTTTTTTCTTTTCAAGATATATTTTATATATATATATATATATATATATATATATATATATATAAAGTTAATAATTGTGACTGTTTTTATACGTATTTTTTGTCTTTTATGGGAATACCCTCAAATTAAAATGCCGAACATGTTATAATAAAGATCCAAAAGTCATGACAATGGACCTTCCCGTAATAGTCACAGAATATTAAATGTTCCCCCCCCTCCCTCCCTTCATCTTTCTCGCCCTCACCAGCGGTCGCTGTGAGCACAGATAAATTGCCAAAAGTAGCCCAGGAGAAAGAGGTATTGTCTGTACGAGTGCAGCGTCCTCTAGTGACAGGTAAAGATGAAGATGAGTTGTTCCCACCCCGCCTTGATTGTTCCCTAGTGACAGGTCGTCTGAAGTCGGGGCTTGCATCTGCGCAGTACAGCACTGTGCATGAAGGTCGGCGCCAAAATAGGCTAACCAATCCACTTGCGTTCCCGATAAAGTACTCAAGGCATAATTCTTTGTTGACGTCATCCTGTATGTCACCTTATCAACGTTCGGACTTGGCATGTAAAGAAAAGAAAATCTGTACTTAATGTAGATGTTTACAACCAAATGCACACAGTCTACTAGAATTGTCGCCATTTTCCAATTTTGTTCAGAGTGAAGCTTTTCCCTTATTAAGCTTTTAGAAAAAAAATTTATCTGCCATCCTAGCTCGTCTGATGGTGATTATGGCTGATTGGAATAATTCTGATCGTTAAAAAAAAAAAGCTACTACAACAGAGTGTCTACATGGATCACTTGTTTTGATTTGCTGTAGATAAAGCCGATTTGCAGCCTGGTTGAGCGTGTTACGTGTGTAATCAGTTACTAGTCAGCAGAACAACTGTCTTCACATCAATTCACTTGGAAGACGATATCACTGTTTTCTTGCATCAGTTCATTTTAACGATATGGATAGATACACTCAGTGGTTGTTTATATAACAACTGGCATTCGTGAGAGGTACCGATAAAGATTAAGTCTCTAGATTGATCAGACATCTTTAGAGATAAGAAAACATCCAGGAATTTTCATATATTTTATTCTCATCATCATCTTCACGACCTAAAACATATCAGTACGCTTTACGTAGAGACTCCGTAGCTCAGTAGGCGAAGCCCTTTGATCGGAAAGACCTGGGTTCGATTCCCGTCCATGACGTGAGAAAAACCCTTATCTGGTCTCTTTTGACGAAAGGCGAGTTAGCCAGTCTCGTACGGTGGAAGGGGGTTTTCTCACCCGGAAACTCGGGTTTTTCGTCCACCCAGAACAGCCAAAATGGTTCTCTCAGCCATATGGTCCCGAGCTCGGATAAAATTGGGAGCGGGGGAAGCAATAAAAAAATCTCACCAAGAAAACACTTTGTGGGAACACTAGGGTTTCAAAAGACGGAAAGGAAGACCCACCACCGTGTGCTTTAGGTGTATTGCAGTGTTCTAATATGGTGACGTCAAATCTATATAACGAAAGTTGCTAAATAATCTACCGGTGTGTTGTTACGCCGTGTTATAATAAAGTAAGCCAGACTTGTAGCAAAATGCATTCCTATGTTTCTGTAGATATCTTATAAATTTATATTTATTATGTTTAGCCATTTTTCTTCAAATCTCATATATGAAATCTCAAGCCCAATGCCCATCATCTAGACCATCATCATAATTTTCGACCTTTTCCATAATATGGCACACCAAGACTAATTATTAAAATTCTGCGGCACACTAAAAATATATTCTTTTAATTTTTTTTGATGATCTGGCAAAAAATAGGCATAATTTTGATTGATTTACACACACAAGAAGAGGGAAGAGCAGACACTAATAAATAAATGCGCAAATTACGACATTATTTCTTTCAATTAATTTATTTTCATAAATCTCGCGGTACACCTGAAGACCTCTGGCAGCACACAATGTGCCGGGGCACACCGGTTGAAAATCGCTGATCTATAACCTAGGGATTGAGAAACATTCTACAATCTAACATTATTCGAGATATTTTCGATTCACTTTGAATTTGTTCGATATTTGTTTTAACCAAATAACAATAATTTTGAAGGCCAAAAAAAAAAAGAAAAATCAAGCTTTCTGTAAAGACCATGAACAGTAAGCACAGTCAATCACTTACATATAATTACCTACACACACAGCCTCTCATATAGAGGTTAGGAGAGGCATGTTTAAAGTTTAAAGGCATGTTAATTCCTTGTATAACGATTATTTATTTAGCAATAATGAAATGGAAAAAAAATATTATATTGTTTTTGTTATGCTCTTTCTGTCTTTCCAGCAGTGGACAGAAAATGACTGATGAAGAACAAGATATTGTTTTTCACCAGTTGAACAGTTATGACATCGATTGGTAGTTTATTAATTAAATTGTATTAATAAATAAATAAATTAATTAATTAATAAAATAATTAAGAACATCACATACAAAATAAAATACAAAGTACGAATAATAGGTGATTATAAATATACACTCATGAATCAAAACATTATGACCATCCGGCCTGTTTCCAACCATACACATTGCACTGTTGGCCGGAAACAGGCCTGTGGTGGCGGTATTCTGATCCGGGGGGGATTTTGACGTGGACATCACTTGGTCCTATTTTCCCCATTGAACACTTAGACCGCTAATTCTCCCCTGGGGATTGTTTCGGACCATGTATTGTCCTACTTGGAGACAACGTGGCCGGATGATAGAGACTCTTCCCGCAAGACAACACCCCGTGTGAGAAGGCTTGCACTGTGCAAGTATGGTTTGAAGAGCATATCCAAGCATTCTGTATACGCATCTGGCTCCCTAATTCTCCTGATTTGAATCCTAACAAACATTTGTGGGATAATGTGAAATGTAGCATTCTCCGCTCGAAGTCACGCCATTCTCAATCGCTGACCTCTGGAACGTTATATTGTACAGTTGGTCTAGAATACCTCCGGACACCATCCATGGTCTAGTGGATTCGATGCCATGACGGGGATAAGCAGTTATCTCCGCCAAAGGAGGCCTAACACGGTACTAGGCCGGGGAGGGGGGGGTCATAATGTTTTGGCTCCTGTGTGTGTGTGTGTGTGTGTGTGTGTGTGTGTGTGTGTGTGTGTGTGTGTGTGTGTGTGTGTGTGTGTGTGGTAAAGATCAACCAAAATTCAAAAGAGACTATAGGTGTTCAGTCATCCTTAATTTGGGGTGACGAATCATGCTACATCTCTTTGTTATCGAAGGTGCAACGAATGCCTGGAAAAGTAGATGGTTAAGAGGTGAGATCATCGTTTCAAGGGGACACACACACACACACACACACACACACACACACACACACACACATACACACACACACACACACACACACACATACACACACACACACACACACACACTATTGCCATAAATTTAATTTAGGTTTCTTTGAAATATAGATGACACTATATTTCGTCACTAGATGAAATATAGTGTCGCCTATAAATGCACTAGAAAGTTTCGAGCCATTTCCGGACTTCATAAGCAAGAGTCGTCTTACATCAACCGATGAACATCATCTGCACCTAAAAACTTCTTTGCAGTCAAACAGTATGTAATTGTTATGAATCAAATCTAAAGTGGAAAATCCGTGTGTATTATTTTCCTTTTCGAATAATTTATGTACTTGTTTTGTTGTAATTCTTATAAGTATTGTTGCTCTCTGTTACCTTTTAATAGTTTTTTTTTTTTTTTTTGAAAGTTCAGATCACTTGAATGGCGTAAAAACTTTCCTTTCTAAGTGTCCATAAAGAATTAATGAAATGCCCAAGAACATCACTCAGTTCTTTATGTCTGCTGAAAGTTCTCGGTGCACACCGCAATAAAAGCTGCCTAAAACAGCTTGTGAAACAACCACCAGCACCTCCAAATAATTGCTCGTCTATTCACGATACACCAAACCGCTGTACTAAAGCAGTCTACATGACGTGCTAAAGATAAAAGTGAGCGCTACATCTGCACCCTTCCCCCCCACTTTTACTCAGATAATGACCTCTCCCAAGCATCTGTCATTTCATCTTCGGATAGGGCTTTACTCTAATATGCTGGCTATTCTAGACTGCGCCATATTGAGTATATCCTCATTATAGCATCGTGGTCTCTCCACGGTAGTCCTCCTCTTCCTACCTAATTTTTTCCCTACTGCCACTACGCCTGAACTACCTCAACGAATGCAATTCGACATTCACAGTTCATTCGATCTTCTCCCTCCCACCCGTCCCACCCACACATACATTCAGTTGCAGCTTCTAACAAATGAACGGAAGAGCGGCTACCGCAAGCTCTATTTTCACGTACTGGACCACCGCTACCGATCCCATTTTTCACGGGGCGAGTTATTTTAGAGCGGCGATGGCCTCACGAGAGCCGACACAAGTGGCGGCTGCTGACGAGGAATTGTGGGATGGGATACTGTTCTCTCTCTCTCTCTCTCTCTCGATGCTCCCAGAGCCAATAAACGCCGACGACACCATGGGTTCTGTTTCACGCCGATTAACTCAGCTTGATTTATTTATTCTGTGGGTCTGTGCCTTGATCTTGACACTCCTTGAGGGAGAACATCAGCCCGTTTCTCTCTCGTTCCACGAAACGGGGCTAATTTACTATCCGGCATCACGTTATTAGCTACAGTGAATATATTAATAATGGTGACAATAAAAAAAATTCACTTTTTTAGCCCTTGCTTTCTTTTTTTGTAACGAAAGTCATTTCATGACTTTAATAATGGATAAATGCTCCGAAATGCTCGATCTCTACAAAAAAAATATCAAGGTGTACACGGTTCAGTTTCTGTAAGTCTGCGTATGGTCTTACATATATTCTTCTGAATAATTACATTAACATGCGAGGTTCAATGGTTGTCACTACCAAAAGCACTTAGCCTTCGTATAAACTCATCACCGTCAGACAGGGCGATTAATCCTGTCAACATAGTATTGTTATGTCTGTTAACTGTGCATATCCTCTTGCCTAGTGGTCTGTCAAATGGGTTGACAGTCCCGAGTTTCCGAGAGGAAAATATGCCATCTCTGTATGTGACCAACTAACTCACCTTTAGTTGAAAAGCCCCTGTAAGAATTATTTGCATTCTAGCTGAAATTCAAACCCACGTGCTTCCAGCCAAAGGATATCATTTATACGGACTGAGCCAGGAAAGCCATTTTCTGAATAATTAACATCCAATGTAAAGTGTTTACATTGGACATTTTAGACTCGATACTTTAAAACAGGCATTTTTACTAGATATTTTAAGCAACAAAAGGCTACATCGATAAGGAAATTTTAATGGAAGTGAGTTAGCCAGCTTCACGGAGATGGAAGGTGCTCTTCTCCTACTTCCCCAGGAAAATCGAATTTTTTATTCTGCAAACCAAATAAAAAGCTAGTGCAAACACACACACACACACACACATATTGCCAGTACGCTGACATACTGACATCGTTGCCTTCATTTCAACCATCACTAAATACTTTTTGTGCTATAATTGTCCATTTTAGACCAAAACTGAGACGACGCGATAACTTTTAATAAAGTCCGAATTTTATTAAAATCAGAGTCCACTAATTGTAATTTATGTACAGAAAGATGACAGAACTTAAACTAGTAGAAACGTACGTATTTTTCTCGAATGTGTTTAAAAAAGTGATGATATGTTTCATAATAACCATTATAAGGATATTAAGTGCATTTCTTAGGAATATGCTAACACCTCTAAAAGTGCCCATTATCTCCACGTCAAACACTTGTAAACAATGCCAATTTGGCTGATGTTGTTGATCTAATTTAGTATTTGGGATCATCACTAAAAACTTCATTAATGTCGTTAAATCATGCTAATTTTAGAACGTATATCAGATTTATGTTCCATGCAGTATAAAAAAGCTCTGGTGCTGAGGTATTTAGCGTATAATTGAAGGTACCCAATTCTCTCCGAAAATGATGACATCGCTGTGCAAGAATGATTTCTATATCTCTGATGATCAGAGATATAGAAACTTTTCTAACAATTGCGATGTTATAAATAGGATAAGATTGGTTGCATTAATAGGCTTTAAGATAGCGATGGCTTGACCACTAAGGCCTTGAATACTGATCCTCTTTCTGTGTGAGTAGAAACCAAAGTTAGACACAAAGGATCATTTATTTATTCATTTATGGATTCATTTATTTATAATTCTCTCTCTCTCTCTCTCTCTCTCTATCTATCTATCTATCTATCTATCTCTGGTCATTTCCATGCTTTTATGACTAATTATAAATAAACTTTTAATGACTAGGTGTGGATATTATTGAAAGATCAATCAGGAAGCAGTGCTCTGCAGATAAAATAATGTTAACGATATGACTTTTATAACATCATCACGCAAATTGCTTACTGGTCTTTGACCCCCCTCCCTTAGAAGTTATTATACTGAGTTCACTTTTCTACTTAGTCATTTTCCGAAATTCCTTTATTTCTGTGTGTGTGTGTGTGTGTGTGTGTGTGTGTGTGTGTGTGTGTGTGTGTGTGTGTGTGTGTGTGTGTGTGTGTGTGTGTGTGTGTGTGTGTGTGTGTGAGAGAGAGAGAGAGAGAGAGAGAGATTAACGTTTCACTTACATTATGTAATTAAAGTAAGAGGCAACCATCATGAACATCGTGTTATTTCCTGCTGCTATTCATATCTGTTTTTTTTTTTTAAATAATACGAACGTTTAGTACTCCGTTTTAATGCTTCCTGCATATTACAAAAGCTTCACTGATATGCCTGTTTTGGAAGGAAGTATAAACTATAAAACTAAAAAATCCTGATTTGACTAAAGAACTAAATTTGAAATATATAATTTCTGCATTATTTATTTATTATTATAGTTATTTGCAATTTCTACACATTCCAATGGCTATGTTCTACTACTCTGATAGATGAATGGCAGATTAATTAGAGATTTGACTTATCTTGATTACAGTGTACGTGGCATAATGTTCTCTCATTACTGAGATCAGGCTGGGTTGTGCAGGCTTAATTTTTTTTAATCTTCGTAATTCTTTCTTAGAATGGTTATTTAGCCTTAATGTCATTGCTGACGTTAGCCTTAGCGCCGTATACAGAAGTATATAAACATTTTATTTCATGTGGTGACTTTTAATATCAATACTATGCTTCACAAGAAGGTAGTTCAGAGAATATCGGAAGGCATTTTACATTAATATGGAAGTAATAATGTAAATAGGTGTTTTACATCGTTACTTACCTGTCAAAATATGCTTAACCTCTGGCAGATGTCAATCTCATAAATAGCAATTCAGAAGCACTTTTTAAACTGTACGAAGACATCTAGTGTTCATATTTGTCACTTTCCCACATTCATATTTTCCAATATGAATATTGGGAAACTATAGAAACAGCAGTTTAGCATATAAACATTGGAATGAAATGAGGTCCAGTGAACAAAGACGTGTTTTCATAGATAAAAACGAGTAAACGTCTAGAAGTTTGAGGCGTAGATAGAAAAAAAAGGGCAAAAAACGAACGAATGAGGAGTTACGTAGGAGCACGAGAATGAAAGAGAAACATATCGATCGATTAAGTGTGGCTTGAAACACGTAAATAGACAGACCCGTTCTTGAATGTGAGTCAAGTATGCAATTTGGTGTGTTGGTGGAAAGCTGTAACTGCATCGCCGACCTTCGCGACTGGCTCTGCACGGCACATGGAATTTTATATGTTCACTCAGTTACCTGAAATGGTTTATAAACTCTTAACTGTACTCAAAATAGAAGAATATATATCAGTATACTAAAATTGCGACTCGTTTAATTAATATTTATTCTTTTCGGAGTAGCTATAGCAGTGAGATATGATGGTTTCCAATGCGTTTGTCGAATTGGACCCAGATTTTGAGTTTGCGCCAAAGGAGCCGTAGTGAAAGTGTTTCAAGGCTTTGCATCATCTTCAACATTTCTGCTTTTTTACTATGTTAGTCTTTTAAACAACTAATAATTAGCTGTAGAAAAAGCGAAAATTTTCCGCACGTAGATGCACGGTATTTATCACGATCTTCCTGTCATCATTGATAAACTTAAATATCACACACAAAAAAAAAAGTTTGATCTCGTTAGTGTAATACTTATGAGTTAATCGTCGTGGACCGTACTCAGCATTATAAAGCATATTTAAAAAGTCTTATATCAGCTCAAGGAATAAGATAAAAATATACCATGAAAAAATCACTCCCGCGTTGTGGTGAGGACTTGTAAACATTGTTTTAAGTATTCATGGCTGTAGATCGTATGTGTTCACAGGGACGGTTTGTCTGTTCTGTGGGACGAAAAACCTGAGTTTCCGGTGAAAACACCCTCTACTACCGTATGAGACTCACCTTTCTTCGAAAGAGACCAGATAAAGGTTCCTCACATCATCGACGGAAATCGGACCCAGGTCTTTCCGACCAAAGGGCTTCATCTATACCGACTGAGCTACGAAGGATCATAAGCAAAGATATAGAAAAGATATAAAAAAATCTGTCATATGAACCCAAATTTATCATTTCTTACAAATTACCTTAAATTAAGAAATTACCCACCTTAAGGATACCTTCTTTTATAACTATGCACAATAGTTTATGCTATCCATTCTGTCTAAAATTATGTTTCTTCATTCCAAAGAAACAAAAAACTTGTACGATATTAAAATTCTCATATATTCATAACAAATATAGAACTGTTCAAATGAACCTTCAAATTATAAAATTATCTTCATCACCAGAAATTAAATTAAACTAACTTAAATTAACTTACTAAAGGGAAAAAAAACAATAACCGTTCTACATATTAAAATATCATAAAGCTGTTTGCTAATTTCACTGTTGGCTATGATACAACACCAACTATTATTCCTTTTTCAAAATCACGTCCAATGACCATTGATGTGATTTGCTACATCCCCGTACTCGACTATTTGCATCACACTACGAAGATAAATTACGATCAAAACAACAAAATCAACGACAAATTTCTACTATTGAAATTATTGTTTCATGCCATGCAGTTCAAACACACTCCTAAATCTAAAACGTCACTATTACGTATTCTCAACAAAACGAGAGAAAATTATGATACTCAGAAACTCTAGCGATGACAACAGACTAATGTCCAGTAGACACACCTAGACTTTACTTAATCTTGTCCGCATGGTAGTGAAATAAAATTGATTACTTTCTATTACCTCTAATCAGTTAAATTTCATCTGATATCAGGTCATATCATAGGCTTCCCAGATTAGCCTCATAATTAGTTTCTTTCTGTTCTATAATCTGATGACAAATTACTCTCAATGGCCAGCACACCGTCTACTGGCTTGTTGTGTATTACATGTTTTCTTTTCTTTTTCTTATTTTTTTATAGTAATAAATAATCTCCTCGCTTCTTACAGGCACACACCCTGCCCACATTTACTTTCGTAACTATACTAATTTTCGAAAAAGATAGTCCCCATTCCTATATATGTACACTATTTTAAATAGTTTAAGTTGTTCTCCTAGATAGTTTTCTAGTTGAACAACTAGAGTTTCCTGGAAGAAAACTCCACCTTCGTATGACACCGACTTATTCATTTTCATTCGCAAAGCCCTGACAAATATTTTCCATAGACTGGATTAAAACCGAGGTCTTTCTAGCTAAAGAGGTTCATCTAAACCGACTGAGTTGCGGAAGCTGTACTTCGTCTTTTTTATAAATTTTATATTCCCATTTATTTCTTAAGTTAATATGTTATTTCTGTATATTCTTTTTCTTTCAAGAATATTCAAGCATGTTTCATTTCAATATATATTTTAAAACTAAACGTGAGTTTGTAAATGGACAAGTATTAGAGTTATTAACTTAAGGATTGGTAACATTGGATCATCTTCATTTTCACTAAGATTTGTTATTAAGCAATAATAACTAAAAATAGGAATTACACGAAACCTTTCTTGTAAAGAATATGAACCGTTTTCAAGCTACTTCAGGCTTCTGGTAAGAAGGATGGTGGTTGCACACCGGAAAATGAAAAGTTATCTATCTAAGGATGCTCATAAGTATCCATGTCACAGCTGGATTCAAATTCCAAATCTACACTTGGAAATCCGAAACGCTATCTCCATTCGGCCAAACAGGCCGAGTTTTTACAGGAATGTGGAACTCTTATTAACAAGATTTAAGTATTTGCTAAATCATTTTGTGGTTATGTTAAGATTTGGTTTAAATATAATGGATGAATATACTGTTTTCTCTATAACCGTAATTTTTCTTATATTTATTTATTTTTGTTGTTAGTCATTTTAAACACCCCCTCCTTGAATAGTCTTTTGCTTTTTTTTCAAAATAAATTGCAATAGCGAGGAACAGCATCTCGAATACAAAGTACGGGTATATTATGATATCTCACCTCACCTCATCTTCTTTTTACCCTCTTTTACCTTGCGGCGTCGAGGGTTTATTAATCATCGGACCTCAAACCGTTCACAGGATAAGATGGTCAGCCCAACGCCCCCGATGTATCCTATGTCCTGTAGGGTTGAGTTCTCAAGGCCGGTTTGCCTGCTTTGCGGGATGAAAACCCCCAGAATAAACTGGAGAAAAAACCCTATTGTCTACGCCCAAAACCAGCTAACTTGGCTATGGCTGAGGAAGATCCTTCACCTCCTCACGTCACCAACGGGAATCGAACCTAGGACCCCAGGCATATGGTTGCGAAGCGCATAGCCACTAGGTTAACCGCGAGGAAATATTCTCCTCTTAAATTTTCATCATAACGAACAATAATGCCGAAGGTCAAATTAAGATTGATGAGAAAGGGCAATGGCGCTACATCAGCTACACTTAAAGTGCAATGTATACGATTTTACGCTCGCTAACAATTAAATAGAGAGAGAGAATGGGTTGAAATCAAGAACCTTGATGTGATGATTATGATGACACTTAAAATGCAGGTGAAATATTAGAACTGCAGGAACTCAAGTAAGCTAAAATAAATCTTCCATACGTTTATTTCATGTGTTCCAATTATCATTCCAGGCTGTTTCCACCTTAAGTAGGTCATATTTATGGAAGTGCCATTCCTGAATCATTCCTTCAATATTAAAATTCCTAATTTCTCCACCGGTCTAATCGTGTGCAGATTAGTTTAAATAAAATTCCCAGCGTGCTTGTATGCTGAATTCTTCATCAGTTACACATGACAATTGTTGATTTATCGGCTCGCAAACTCGTGCAACAGGAGCTTATTATCAGAAACGCGTAAGGTTGTAGAACTAGACTAAGGCCACACACACTACACAACTTTATTGACCTACATACATAATGTACTACTGCCGTGTTTCTGCTAGTCGGAGACGTCCCTAGCAACCCTCTTATTGATCTTTGTGCTTTCCTTCGTGGCCAACTTAGGAAGTAGTGTAAGTACAGAGGTCTTGTGTTGCCACTTTTGCCTTATCCGGGGTGTTTGTAAGCCTCTGATCTCTCTCTCTCTCTCTCTCTCTCACTTTCCCCTTTCTCTCTCTCCCTTGAACTGATAATTAGAACATCTGCAAAATGTAGCCTATAATGATAATCAGAATTTAGCCATATGAAAATGCCTTAATTAAAACACATATACAAAAATAATTGTCAAGTAAAGTTCTTAAGTGAAAGCTCAAGAACTTGACTTGCTTCAAGGAATTGTGAACGTTTTTTGTCAATCCATCGTTTTCTTTTTCTGGTTCACTTTGTTTCATTCTTTTCATTTTTCTCTTCTTTTCTACGAGATTTATTGCTTTACCATCTATCTAATATGTCATTCTTCCCATCCGTTTCTTTATCTATCGATTTTTATTTTGACCCGCTTTTTTTTCCTTGTTTGAACCTCTTTTGCAGTTCTTGTAATCCATTCAGTGAATTCTTTCTAAGATTCAGCAGTAAAACTTTTATCGTAACTCCTTAATGTAAATATAGTCTTTGACGTGGTCGAACTGTGTTTCAATCTTCCACTTTTTTTTATAAAATATAAATAAAATTCAGTAACATTGTGGTATTGGATGCTTCGATTATTTTTAAAATGTCTCCTTATATTTTTTGGCAATATTTTAGCATAAAGAAGTCGTTTTTTTGTTTACTTTTTTTTGAGAGAACACAGTTTAATTTTAGTTTCTCTGGAAAAGTGATATATTTGTGAAGATGGTAGCGTTAGTCTTCACTTTAATTCCTAGAGAGAAAGATAATTCATTCTCTTAAAAGACGCCAGAAGGGAGCTAAAGTCCGTGACCTCTTTATCGGAAGACAAACGCGTGGAAGCGTTGCCAACTAATTAAATCCCCGACAGACACTAGTAGAAGCGTTGATGTGCGCCGTACATATCACATTTGGTGACAGACTGCGTTATATTTCACCTATACTTTCGACCATCGCTAAAGCTCCAGAGTTCTCACTTCTGAAGGCTTTACAGAAGAACGGATCTGTTTACCCTTTTCGTAATGTAAACTCCAAATTCGAAGGTTGATTTAAAGCACACGCCAAGATCAGTTTTCTTTACATCGCATTTACTTCTAGAAGAGCATTTATATTCTTTGATAGATACGCTGTTCTCTGTGTGGACATCTGTCTTTTCACTTTATAAATCTCACCAATAGGAAGTCAAACTTTCTCCATTGTTTCCAACACTAATCTTAATACCTGGCAAAAAGACAATAAAATATCTAACTTGACTTCATGTTTGATCGAAAACTTAATATGACTTCAGAATTTCGTGTTAATGTGAAACACATTTTGATGCATAAAAATGACTGTTGAGATCTTGCTTCTTTAAAATTAAACTACAATAAAGATAGAAATATAACATTGGCTTAGATTATTAAAAATCTAAGACACATCTTTATATATGCTCAGTTTTACAGTATATAGCAAGTTGTAATTATTTACACGATTATTGAAATAATTACCCATTTATGAAAAAGTACCGAATTTTGTCTCAGGAGGATTTTCGTTATTTTAAGCCAACCCTGAGTCCTAATATACTGCAACTTTACAGCTTTCCTTGAGGTGGGATTCGCATACAATATATACATATATATATAATATTATCATATTAAGAGATATTTACAAAAATATGTTAATATAATATACGGTGATTCCAGTCTACCAAACACATTCCAAGCGTGATTTATTTTGGAAGGTGTCATATTATTCTTTTATTTATATTATTTATATCAATTTTACTTGTTTGGGAACATCGAAGAGTGTGCTAGTATATAAAACGTTTTTCGCTGACAGGATTTCGTAATTTTTTTTTTCAAATAGATTTCAAAAAGGCATATATTGAACATGCAAGCAGACCATGGAGAACTAAAATAAAGTTCGATAATACTTCGCTTACTCATGGTTAAAGGTGCTAGGTGATTATTCATAATAGTGCTTTATGGAATTAGCAACACCGGAAGAATAAATTAAATAAATATATTTATTGAGTTACTAATATTTCTCTGGATTTTAAACTGGAATCTTCCAAACATAAGTCAGAACTCTGGTATGATAAGCAGTACTCGGTTACATTGTTTCAGAAGCATTTCAAATTTTTACTGAAAAGGAACCAATATCCTATCAAAACTCTCTAGAGACTAGAATAAGAAATGAAGTTAATTCATGAAAGTCAATTCTGTTTCCTAGATCTGGTATTGTTAATACCGTAAAGTAATATTGTGTATTAACAAAGTATTTTGACCTGTAAACGTTCTAATATTTGAGGATGTGCTTTAAAATCTTACTTATTCAGTTTATATTTACCAACCTAGAATAATAAATCGATATGTGCATTTCTGAAAATATGAGAATTAACCCATCCCCACATTGGACCAAATGTATGTGAGAATATGTATTCACATGTTTCACCGACAATAATATGTGCGCTTACTATGACTTCAAAAGATCTCCTGTCACAGATGATCATTTGCAGAAGACGAAATTCATGAAGCGATCTTACATCGAATGTCAGAAAGACATTCTAAGTGATGTGACATCTTACTTACTTAAGCGTAAAGAGAAAACGTCAGAATAAAATTACACAAACCCAGGATCATTACTATCAATCCAGCATCAAGTTAAGGAACCCTCATTAACACACTCGGTTTCTTTTAAAAGCCTTCTCAACAAACAACATCTGAAAATTTCTTCTTTTGACAGATAATATATTCTCAACAATCCACCATAAAGGTGGATTGTTGAGAATATATTGTTTATACTCTCAACAATTTATAGTGTTTGTTTTGTTTTGTAAAAGTTAAGCCTTATAAACTTACGAAACAACTAGACAAACTTTCTTCTTCTAGAGGAGTATTTACCGATGTCCATACCTTACTCGGATTTCAAAACTGAAGCCGAAATAGTAAAGAAGTAATATTGTTTATCAGCTAAGCTATCGAGGGAGTTACATTCCTTTGGAGTTTTTTCATTCTTGGTTTATATGTAGTGAATTT
Organism: Typopeltis vanoorti; assembly: GCF_054136105.1. Taxonomy (NCBI): domain Eukaryota; kingdom Metazoa; phylum Arthropoda; class Arachnida; order Uropygi; family Thelyphonidae; genus Typopeltis; species Typopeltis vanoorti. The sequence continues at coordinate 143,530,111 of NC_143551.1, forward strand.
ATGCTCTGTTAGTTTGTTTATCAATCTTTTACAATGCTTTACTATTTCTATCCCGTACGTGGTTTTCTAGCAGTTTGGTTTTTCGATAATTCTCACGGGAATCGAGATACCTTCCTAATTAAACTTGTGGCTTTCAGTCTTTCTCTTATTATTTCATTTCATATTTGACTTTCTTCTTTTTTTTCTTATATTTCTGGCGATGTTCTCAGGAGTTTTGAACAAACCGCGACCTTGAAGTCTATTTTTATCTAGAATTGCAATAATATCAAAATTACAGATAGACAGATTAAAATCATTACTTTATTTATCCAATATGTTGCCACATAGGAAAGTCGAAATCTTCTAGCAACAAGGATAGATTTGTTCATAATAAGATGATGTCTGAAGAGAGAGAGAAAATTTAATTTCTTAGATGTGAGAAGATTCTTTCTGATCTATTTAATGACAAGAACTGTATATTAATATTAGCCCAGTGTATTATTTGAAGTTAACAGTTGATCTTTCGTTGACAAATAATAACAATCTTAATGTATGAAACAAAAAATCACGACTGCCATTTTTGACTGAAATTTGTTTCTATTCGAATTTCACTTACACGAGGAGGAATTAACACCAACCTGCTGTGATTGAATTGCCTAAAAGACAAACGTACATACGGTAAAAATATACTTTAAAGAATCAGTGGTGAAGAGGAGTTTGGGAAGTGTTTGAAAAGTGCTTAATATTTTTTGATGTTCTAAAAGATAGATGAAAAATTTGCGTAATCGTATTAATGATCACTCAGCGTATTCATCTACTAATTCAATATAACTAGAATAGGAAAATAAGTTGCAGTTGTGAACTTTGCATTCTTCACAGCTGTCACTTCACTAATAGAAAAATTAGGTAAAATGTCTGGAGTTAAAGTAGGAAATTCAAAAAGTTTAGAATAATTATTAGGGTTAGAAGAAACATAAAATACAACAAATGAATTTGAAAAATGAAGACAAAGAGCCACTTTTGAGTTTAAACATGTCAAACAAAATTAAGTTGGGCATTTTCTGACATTTCTTTCATCTTTAAGTTAGCATTTTTGCCACCAATTAGACATAAAAGAGTCCAAAAGCAAATAGTAGTTGGAGACTCCAATAGTTGAATTTAATTTAAAATGTTAATTATTTAGTATTTTTTATTTTTAATAATAATTAGTACTTTCGGTATATTGATGACAGTAATCCGATAAACTTTGTTCTGTAGTTACATGAAACAGTCTAAAGTTGTTGTTTTTTTAATGTTACTTTAAAAAAAAAAACATTTCATAACAAACTGACATACTTGAAGCCAAAAGTATGAGAACACATATTTTTGAATATCATCCAAAGGTTTCGAGCGGATTGCCTTTTTTTCATTTCATATAATCTCAAAGGGAATCCGTTTATGAGTGCTCGAAATTATATCAAGTAAAGTTGAAGGTAGGAGTGACAGAGAAAATGAAGGTATGGATTATTAAATAATCCAAACTTCATATTCTATGTCACTCCTACCTTCAACTTTACTTGATATAATGTACATGACGTCATGATATGATGTACACATGAAACAAAACAACAACAAAAAAAAAAACTCTCAGCATTCTGGTAGTTTTCACTTATAATCTCCCGGAAACAGACTGTACACAGCAGAACAGCAGTGGCGAGATTATTAGTTAGATTACTTGGAAGTCTCTTATAAACCTTATCATTTGATTTGTTTCATATACAAGTTTACAGCTAGTCTAGAACAACATGTGTTGAAGTTGTATAGATTGGCAGAAATGTGGGTTCCCAATTCTCCATTATGGCTGGCATGTGTGCTCTGAATATTACTGGAGAAACAATACGGTGTTTTTTATTTATATTTTCTCTTGAGATCCGAATCTTGAAAGACCACTGGACAAATTGTATATTAGTAAAGGATCTCAGTCAGAAAAATATAATAATAAAAATAAATACATAATGCATAAATGTATATATATATATATATATATATATATATATCATCTACAAATGTTCTTTTACTCCCCAAAATAATAATTTTTTTGATCATTCTTATATGCAAATTTCCTAATTAATTATTTATTTCAGGAATATATTCTAAAGCATTCTTTGGACTATACGATGTCTGAAACATGGATCTCTTCCTATGATGTTTACTCAAGTAAAAGGAAATATCTCTTGTGTATTCGGGATTAAGAAATAAAGCAGCAAACTTCCAGAGAGCAACAAATTTTCCAAGGTGACCTCTCAAAGTAAAAAAAAAAAAAAAGAATCACCACAAAATAGATTTTTAAAGAAATCTGAGTTAGCATGTGATCAGTAGCAGGAGGCTATTGTAATCTAGCCAAGCAAAAAAACAAAAAAAAAAAAAATTAATGGGCGGCAGGAGAGGAATCATAACCTACCCCAGATACAGTAGACGCCTCTGCTGCGTTCTTTATTCTCTCCCCGTATCATGCCGTTTCTCCACATCTCTAGCCCCCAGGCAGCACAATGGAAACGGCCCATGTATAAACCAACTGCTGACTCACATGGTACAACAGGGTATGGCCACGGGTTGCCAAGCAACCGCCACAAACCACCGCCTTCTTGAGCCAGGCGGTGCGTGTGCTCCTTGCGGCAACACTCTCGGCGCGCGGTGGTCCTTCAGTAGAAAACAGCCCAAGCGGTCGTGAGCGGCAGATTAGGTGGCTTTATACAGCGCCCCCCCCACATTGGATGTTCTTTGTTTGGTGAACAGAAAGGCAGAGTTAAAAGGGAACGGGAGGGAGGGGGGTAGGGAAGGCAGAAGGAAAAATATAAAAAGCATTTTAACCTGATTATTACAGACAGCACTGAAGGATTTGATGTGTTGCAGGGTTGTTAACTACCTCATTTTTAACCTAAATTCTAGGATTAAAGGGCTATGATGGTGACGGCTGCATGCCAGAGTAATTACTGCGATCAAATTAAAGAGCTTTACAACGTAAGCAGCTGCGGTATGCCATCAGAGGGCGTTGGCCTAGTTTTACCTGACTTGTAGCTCTTTTTGTTCAGCTGGCGTAAACAACACACCTGATAAAAGCCTGGATGGCCTCAAATTGCGATGTTGGACACCGAATGTTTGAAAATACTGCTACACTTAGCGCCACTATGACCTTTTCAGTGAATGCTTTTTCGCTCTCAACAAAAACGTGTGCCTGTTTAGAAAATTTAAAGCATTATGAATGCTTACGCGATACCTTTTCAGCTCACAAATTATCATGATATGTTTACTACCTATGATAAAGGGTACTGAAGGCTTTCAGTGAGAGGAACATGATATTGATAAAAATGAACACTTACATAGCTTTTTCTTAGCGGTTTACGCACATTGAGAAGTATGTTTTGTTTTCGAATTTTTTATTTATTTCCACATCGATATATTTCCTATCATCTTCAGAATTAGCGTGAAAATATTCGCATTCTTTTATATATCAATCGCTGGCGCTAATGTTTTTCCCATTGAAAATAATTGTCAAACATGGAATGTTTATTTACTCCGTGTTAAGGGAGTGTTTTCTAATTTTTTCTAGAAACTGTTAATAGATTTCATATGGCATTGTTTTGTTTTCGTCTTGTAATTTTGATTTGATTGATTCCGGGTAGGTGGGAAATGCTATTTCCAGTGACCTTTCTTTTCAGGTTTTACTTAATTTTTTTTCTTATTTCATAACTAAAACAATTTTCGTAGCGGATGCCTTTATACACATCAACATTCTTTTATTTAAATACAGGTTTGTACTCTAAAATGCAAACTGGTATTTAAAATTAATAGAATATAATATCGCTGTCCTGAATGTGTCCAATATAATGTCCTCTTTAAATTCCCTCTTTTCAAATAGCCGAACTATATTTTTTTTTTAGTAAAAAGTTAATTTTCTAATTACTTTGAGTGACCAGTCTTTATTAAATATTGTTCAAATATGCAAAATAATTTTTAAAATGGATTCTGTACATTTGTTTCTTTTCAAAGATATCTGTAATGCGATTTTAAGCGTGAATGCTACTGTAATATAACAAGTGGAATAAATTATGTATATTTAGTGACTACGAGCTTATTTATGAATCAGTACTTCTTACAGCATCAGTGAATTAAAAAATAAGTTAAGTCTTTGGGAAAATTTTAGCTAAACGCTGAAAATAAACGAAAAATAAAGAGACCTTTGTATAACCATTGTCTATATTCTCAGCTAACAGCTATGTTTTATTCCAAATTACATATTTATATTATTACATTAGCAATTAACTTGCTTACTTTGCCTCTCTTTACTTTTTTTTTTTTTTTAATTTTGGTGTTTCTTTCGTTTTACTATGTTATTTAATGTACTGTTTTGAAGTTTTCATCTTCGAATTTCACGTCGATTTTGGTGTGTTTATTATTGGATTTGTATTTCCTAGTCCTTACTTAAAGCCTAGAAATTTATTATTTCAAAAGAGCTGTCAAAAGAGTCGACAGTTGCTTGGTTGATTTACACGTGCGAGTGCCACACTCATTTACACTTACAGTAGCTTACAAATGTAAATATTAGCAATTTTATATCGCGATGCAATATATTTGACTGCACATGGCTTGCCAAAATTAAATCACAAGTTTATATCTTTTTTTCTTTTTACGAAATATGAATTTTTCTCGTAGTTTGTATCAGTTAGCACATATTCCGAGCAAATTTGTGTTTAATGATAGTTCTGACCTCAGCAATAGTCTAAAAATAGATTTAGACTTTATCGCTTGTTTTATTTAATCAATTTTATGTACTTGGTATTATTTCACGTAAATACAGTTTAGTCTTGAAAATCTAAAGCACTTCTAAGCGCCTTTTAAAAAAAAAATTCTTTTTTCTGTCAGTTCAATTACTGCTGTTAACCAAAACTTCGAAAAGATGCTTTTTCAGAGAATTGCCTTTATTGGTTTTGTTATCCGGTGGCGGAGTACAGAATTTCAGGGAGCGAATCTCTCTCTCTCTCTCTCGCTCTCTCTCTCTCTCTCTTTCCCTCCGAAGTAGTCCTTCTTAACTCCTTCATTCACTGATGAGTGATCCGGGTATTTTCCTGATAGAAAACAATATTTATTTTTCACCGTTTTAGGTAATGATCAAGAATATTTCTTCCAGAACATTGTTTATCAGTAATGATCGGATATAATCCTCTACTAAAGATATGTTTTTTGTCATAATTATACCTGTTTACTTGTTTACTTTCAAAAAGAAACTACAGAGTAGAAAGGTCATTTTATTATTATTTTATTATTATTTTTTTAAATATCTATTAATTGCATGTTTTCTTTGCTCGAGATGCCTGTTTTGCAGATGAAAAACTCGAGTTTTTTTTTTTTTTTTTTTAATTCCTATAAATGGAAGGGGAGGGAAAAAAACCTTCCCTTTGTTAGTGGATTTCCTACTTTTCTACCTAAGATGATTTACTTGGCTTCATTTGAACACCGTTATAAACTAAAACCTAGGTTTTGCCAACCGAAAACAGAGTTGTGATATTCAATACAATAACGCCATCACTTGCTGAAAACATTCAGTTTATATAAAATATGCGTATAATATGCTATATTATTTGTGTATTTACATAAAACATAAATCAACCTTCTAGTAATATACAGTGAAAGCACAGTGAATTATCAGAATGGACAACTGAAAAAATTTTGATTCTTAGGTAAGATGAATGCATGCATGGATTGACGTACGCTTATTATAGTTTATAACAAAACATCAACAGGTTGTGCACTTAAATGTAAACGATATTTGTAATGTTCAAGATTAACCAAGTCACAATTTGGCATAATTGTGTGTATGTTCTTTCGTATAAAACTGGTTTTAATCTAGGATTATTCGGAAAAGTAAAAATCAAATAAACAACTGTTAACTATTAATGATAATTACTATTAGTAATCATTTGTTAATTGACTTCAACAGAATTATCGGAAAATTCCATTATCATTAGTACGCTTTTTTTAAAGATTGCTAAATAAGCAATAATACTACCCAACCTGAAACAAACAGTATTCTTTATTTTTGTACAAAAATTTCTTGGTTTACAGCTTTTTGGGAATTTTTTTATTTTTAGCAGTTAGATGATTCGTATTTTAGAAAAGCTTATTAATGCAGACAAAATTTTTTTGAATTCTTAATATAGTCGTTTGTGCCGAATGCAGTTGAGAAGATATTGATGCGTAGTACACATCAACACTAGTAGTTACGCGAAATTAAAAAAAAAAAAAGCAATAAGAATAGAAGAAAGAGCAAGCAAAAATACCAAATGAAGTATATTTGTGTTTATCATTGAAGATTTTTTCTTCAAACGAGTTGAATCATTGGCATTAAATGAACTTAGGAGAATAAATTTAATTTATTAAAATGCATGTATTTGAATTTGTTCCCCATCCCCCTTAGACTTCTTTTGGAGCAACAACGCTCTCAAACACATTTGATTGCTATCGAATGAATTCTATTATCATACTTACGATACCGAGTCTCCCAGGTGATGTCTAATACTGCACTTTTTCAATCTCATTTGATATCTGTGAATTTCTCATGATAAATGTACATAAAATTGGCTTTTATCCTACGTAAACCTTAAAAGCACTTGAAGAAGAGTTTGGAAATGTAAACGGTGGAATGCTTCATAATGAATTATTTGTTATTGTTGAAATATTATTTTATTTTGTGGTAAGATTTTATCATCGTAACTAAATTTGTTTTTAATATTCTTTTTGCTGTTTGATCGTTATTTAAAAACTATATGTTAATAAGAAGTAAAAGACTTTTCTCTGCTTTTATGCCAATCTAAGTGCGTGCAATATAACACGTGCCAATTGTTAAGTTAACGCTAGTGTATCATGTTGTCAATTGGTGGCGCACGACTCCTGTTCAAATGATTCTTCCTGTAGTGAACGGAACACAGACTGTTTCATTGTAAAATGAGACATACAGAAAATGGTCCTTGTTATCAGGAATAAGAAGGTCGACGTAAACGACGACAGATGACTAAGTGACGGAGTACTTAGAAAACTTGAGCTGTACGACCGGGTGGGGGGAAATGATAGGGGGGGGGATGGTGAAAATGACTCGAGTTTTCTCACTACTGTCTCAAGCTTAACTAATGACTTACATGTCAGTGACAAGAGGTTGGCGGAATCTTTCTAATTATGTTAATTAGACACGCTGATTACTTCATTAATTAGGCTAATTGCATATATCTGCATGTTTTAGTAGTTGAGACATCTCTCAGATCCATAAGTCTGTTTAGTATCCTGATGAGCTCTTGTATTGTAGTTTTTTGTACTTCCCCCCATCGAATTCTACGTTTAAAAGGTTTGCGTATTTCTGTTTTATTGATTATTTCATCTGAACTTTCGTAACTTTGCCTTTCTACACTAAACACTGCAACAAACAACTAACAGTTGCTAAGCAACAACAGTCTTATGCTGAAATTCAATTATTTAAAAACTACTTGCAGATACCCAAAACCTAGAGAGGACTTTATAGTCCTACATGTGCTTTATCGCTTAGTGTTTTCTTGGAAAAAAATATAGAAGCTTCAAATCTGTTCATTCTACGCTGCTTCCTGAAGTTGTGATACGAATTTTAGGTTTGATTTGCTATAATAATCCAAAAAGAAAAATCTTGAGTACACATAAAGTTGCTCTTAAGCATTTGTTATTCCGTTGATTTGAGCTTACGCCATAAACTTCTGGTTGACGCATAATTGATGATATTGAGATGACATTGAAATCAAACCTTCTTGTTATGAGCATTTGATTTCGTTACTAGACCTTTATTACCGATTTTCTCTGAAGGCTAGTCGAAAATCAGTTTATATTAACGTTTTAATCCTACAAGTTTTTCAATGGTTTGTTTCGATCGCTCATTTCATTTTGTTTATCTATCTATTTTATTTTTATCGTACTACTGTACAGATCTGTAATTACAGTGAGGTCACATATAACATAAATACAATTAATGGCGAATGGTTCTTCCAATCCTAAATTACTGTATCATTGATAGAAACATTTAAAAGCCATTGTTGTTCGCCTAATCAGACATGATTAATAAAAGGGTAGCGCACCTGATTGTTATTGATTTTGTAAACAGGCCTCTGTTAAAAGTGCTCTGATTACATATGGCTGACGACGTAGTTGTTTTGTAATGACGTAAATTATCGGTTTCGAGATCAATTCGAGATTCTAGTTATTTGTTACTTAGATAACTAAACCTTTTTGCTAATATTCGATTTAAAATAAAAAAAAACATAAATAAATAATCAGTTTCAAATAAAAGAGCATGATATCTTTGAAGTTCATTGCAGTATTAATTACATATTCCTGAAACAGAAATCATGCATAACTAAATTTCACTGACACGTGACAGTTTAACTACACTTCGTAAAAACAGTTTTATTATCATATATTAAATTTTATAACAGTTTTTCGAAATCCACTCTGAAGTGAGCCCACCACTTTGAAAGGTAGTCTCACATCGGGCGATTAAAATCATCTACCACCAATATACAAAATAAATTTGTAAATTTCAGTGGACCTCGAAAACAATTATAATGGAAATTCATTAACGAAAAATTCGAAAGCTATTTTAAAATTTAATATGTGATAATAAAAATGTTTTACAAAGATGCTCACCTCGCTAATTATTCACAAAAATGAAAAAAAAATGCATGATTTCCGTTTCAGGAGTTTAGAGGCTTCAAGTGACATAAACTTATTTAGTTCTATAGAGCAGGATTCTCATATTATCTAACTCTTAGCCTACTCATTAATTCATATTAATTAACTCTTAACCAACTGTTAATTAACATTAATTGACTCTTAACTTACTCATATTAATTCTATTGGTTTCCCAACTTTCGTGTGCCGTACTGATATAAAAAAATACGTCACGTTTTTCTGGTATTTCTATACAAAAACTGAAAGCTAAAAGTATTTTTCAGCTGGTGATTTATTATTGTTATTATTATTATTATTATTATTATTATTATTATTATTATTATTATTATTATTATTATTATGTTCACTTGGAGAGAACAGTCTGTAATTCTTCAGGATTATACTTTCCTCTCTGCGCTGTCAGCACCGAATTACAGAATTTAAAAGAAATATAAAGAAAAGATATAAAATATATAAAATATATTTATAAAAGAAAGATATAAAATATAAAATTAGATAAATATGCAAAGTTTTTATATACTGAAATAGTTAAATTGTTTCCATAAAGTTTATCATACTACTTGAGTTAATGAAATTTGCTTAGAGGATAAAATTCTTATTCTTACATGAGCGAAATAGATTCCAACTGTATTATATTTTAACATTCTATTTATTTATTTTTTATTTAAATAGGCATCGTTATTCTCTTTCTCTGTTGGTTTCAGAGTGGGAATTACTTGTGCATTCTTTTTTGGCATGCGCATTAGGTAGTAGCGTCCCACTTCCTACTGCAATATAAAATTAATCTTTAAAAAAAAATAAGAATTCAGCTTTTATCTGCAGAAAAGTGAGAAAGGTGCATAATAAAACAACCTCAAATAATAAAACAAGAAAGAGAAACAAAAACACATCAGACACGATCAGAATCGTGATGTAATGATATTTCAGAACATTAAGAAGGCCCCAAGAAATATGAAAACCCTTGGCCTTCTTTCCAAGCTAAAGTTTGCACTACTGAAACGAAAGTTCAAGGTCCTAGACTGATTTTCTTGGGCATAACCTTCTCTTGGCATTATACACGCGGGAGACGTTTGGTTGCACAGTAACTTTCGTCCATTCTTTCTTTCTTATCTAATACTCTACATTTCATTTTTTGCGCACGCGGTGAGTGCCATTTTGATATTATCGAAATGAAAGTCACCAATTTCTTATCTTTAAAAGTGAAATTTTTCGGTAATTCCAGTAGTCTGGTTTTTCTACTTTTCTTGAAGATGATAGGGATGTTTTTTTTTTCATTCACCGTGTATCAAGCAATATAGTTTCAATTGTAGCCATAATTCTGGCTAAAGATGTCCTTTTGGAAATCTTTAAAGAGATGCCCTTTGGGCCACATCTCCTTTCCATCTACAATTATTTTATTGCTATAAAAATCCTCATAAACAATTATGTTCATTGTGGGCGCAATTCTTTTCTATTTGACAGTTTTTCTGCATTTTCTTGCCCTCAGTCGAGTCCTCGGCTATTTTTGATGTTAAATGTTTTTCCACTATTTTGACTTTTTTTTTTTAGCCAAGAATTTTTTGTATCTTTCACTTTATCATTGTTTTGTTCTATATATCTTCGGATTTATTTCTATTTATTTCTACATAATGCCTAATGCAGTCAAATATTTATTTATTTATTTTTATGCTTTTCAAAATATCTTTAGTAAACTCGTTTGTCATTGAATGTTTTTCCTTTTTATTTCTCACTGAATTAAGTTTTTAATAAGATATTTTCCTGCTGCTTTATAAATAATACCTTTGATACTTTCTCATTTTGCATTTATACCTTTGGTCAGTATATTCCTGAGAGTTAGTTCTAATACTTATGAATAATATATAGATTTCCGGATAAATAATTTTCTATAAATAATGTTCTTTTTCATAAAAAATTGATTAACGTGCATTTTTATTTGGTATAAGCTTTCCCTAAATGCACAGCGTCTTAAATCTAGAGAAACATCACAAAAATGTTTTTGAACATTTTCATAATATTTAAATTTAAAATGATAATTTTATCTTCTTTATTATTGATAACTTTATTACAGTTTCTTTCTTTCTTTCTTTTACTTCTCGACGACATTTGTCTTCTTTGGCCACTACAGTTGATAAAATCCTTAAAGCATAGCCGGATCTTTGGGAAGAAGCAGAAGTCTCAGAGATAACAGTTTAGTGAGTATGAAGGTGGTTTGGACTTATATGTCTTCTGTCGTCCACAGTACTGCTCTTTTCAGTCTGATGGAATTTTTTAGATTCATTTGAGTATGATTTTTTCGCGGGTTCCAGTTACAGTAGCCCCTTCTCTATAGAGGAAACACGGATGATATCTTCTGATATTAAAAATCCTACTATCCTAAACGACAGTTTCCTATCTTTTAAAACTCTTAACTACCTTAAAGTAATTATATGAGATTATTGTGATATCTGTCATGTATTTTTTATCGTTTATTTCGTAATATTCCCTTTGAGGGCTGTTCAAAGTTCAATATACATATTTTGCATTCCTACATAGTTGAATAATGCTGTAACGTATGAAACGATGAACTAAAAGATAGAAATTTGGAAGACCTACTCTAGATATCAAACACGGAACTTTTTGAAACCCACTTCATTCCTCCAGTAAACAGTCTCACACCAGACAATGAAGTTCATCTAAAAGATATTAGGATGTCTATGAAAAAACGTCCTTGCCTACAATGGAGTAGTAAACTACAGTCGAAAACTCATTCAAAGACAGAACATTTCGTTTTAGTAATGTGAATTGTAATATGCTCTGTTGAATCAAGCATTTTGAAGTCAAAATTTAATTAGTGTCAAATATATTTAAATATCTACATTATATTTAAATATGCGTGCATTATATTAATTTTTTTTAAAATAATACAATCATCCTGTCATACTATAAGGTTGTAAACATAATGCATATTACTAACGTTGTTGATACGAGGGTTAAATAATTCATGAACCATTGTCTAGAGATTAAATATAGTAATTTTATCGCATTTTTATATTTCCAGTGCGAAAGTGGTGTCTCAGAACGGGCTTCGTTCCACCAAAATATTTTTCACAAATATTAAATCTAAGGTAGAATTCCTACTGTGGAATTCACAAACATTAAACCTGCTATAGGAATAAGACTTTCTTGTATAATGTACAATTATACATTGTACATTATACAATTATATTTTCTTGTATAATTGTATAATGTATGGATACCAATGGAGTATCCATAATTATAGAATCACACGTGAATTTAGAAATTGTAGAAACTACAGAAAATTTAAGTTTTATTGTAACGCACGTGTGATTCATAGTTAAAGCTGCTATGGTTTTAATATTTGTGAATCTGGCAAAACTATGCTGTTTGCTTTTATCCACTCGGCGATTATAGCCTGTGCAATATTCCTTCCAGTATAAGAAGTGTACACTATATTGAAATAAAGCGTTGGAACACCCTCTGTTTTAGAATGAATTTTCCGTATTTCCTTATAAGCATACTGACACGTGTGTTCCTGTTGTCACACACGAGGCCTATTTAAGGAAAACAGATATATTTCTAGAATCGACTGTGCATCTGTATACCATCAGTTGCACTTGGACAAAACTTACATACACTACGAATGAAGTGTTGTCGTAAGATGCATATTAGTGGTCTATCGCTTTGTTACATTGGTAAAAGATCGCATTGTAACAGTACACCAATAGAAACACGAGAATTTAACTTCAGTCAAGAAACGTATTGGGTGCTCGGAAAGGTCGTGCGTAAATTCAGCTGCTTAATGTGGAAACGATAAATCAAGAGTTCAAAAAGTCTAGAAAGAGGTTCAGGTCAGTAAGAGACGCTAAGTAAAGAGTTGCACAGTCTCGGTTTCTGCAGAAGGGTAGCTGCACATAAGTCAAATATCAACCAATGTAATCAATAGCGTAGACTATAATGGTGTAAAGAACATCGTAACTCGTTTGTAGAGCGTTGGAAGTCATAATATGGGGTGATGAATCATGCTATACCTTTGTTCAGATCAGATGGACGTGTGTAGTGTAGTGTAACAAATGTCTAGGTAGGGCCACATTGAGGAATGGACTATTAGGCGACATGCCTAATAGTCCATTCCTCCCACTACATGTTTCCATGCTCTTTTTGTCTTTGCCTCTTAAACATCATCATGACAATAAACACCAAATGAATATTGTGTTACTGCCGTTAAAATAAAAAAATTCAAAAAAAAAAATGTAAAACTTAAAATAACTTAAAACTCATAAATAACTTAAGTTTGGATGTCTAAATAACTTTAGACATCCAAACCCAATGTACTGTTTTTGACTGAATCCCAAATTACTGCACAACAATTACAGCACATCTTAACTATCATTAACCAACCTATACACTTTTGATTCTTTCTGCCATAAGAGTGATGCCAGTATTTTGTGCGATTTGCTATTCCTTGCCTAATAATCTTGAATCTCCTCTTTTTGATCTGTGGCTTAATTTTTCTTTTCCTCAGTATATATCATCTATCTACTGTCTAGTTCTGTAAATCATTCTGATCTCTTGGAATTCTTATATTTGAATCTTTATTTCCTGCAATTCAACTCTCCTAACAGTAAATTCGTCTTTTTTGGTGATTCTAATGTCCATATCTTTGACTGATTCTCTTATTCCACTGGAAGAAATGCTGAGTTATTTGCTATAAACAATGGTTTAAAGTAAATTATTCATCTGCCAACCGAAACAATCTTCTCTAGTCGCCTAACACTCTAGACCTTTTGTTAACCAGTTTTTCTTCCATGTAAACTGTTGAGGTGATCTTTCCTCTTGAATAGCTAAGCGAATCCACTAGAGGTTTCACCTCTAGTGGATTCGCTTAGCTATTCACAACCTCATATCCATAAATACAACAACACCAAATGGGAAGATCTCTGAGACTTTTGCTTGATGTGACTGTAAGAGAGAAAGTATCCATTTGGATGGAATGAGGATCTTCATTTCCTGCTCTATTCATATTCCTCCCAGTATCCATGGGTTTCGAAGAGGTGTGTACTAGGACTGTATAAAAATTAAAAAACAAAACAAAACGGCATATCTTAAGAAGCGTGAGACAAAACCTTTATACACAGCCTATAATGAAATCTCACAGTCCGTCTGAACAGTATTGAATCAGACTTTGAAAAGGGCAAATGTAGAAAATTCACCGTCTGTGCCAATGACAGTTGTGTCTACTAATCCTTGCAAAAGCTGTTCGGCGCAATTTCTACAGGTCTTTGCTCCTCCTCCCCTCAACATCATCTAAAAATAAAGCTGACCTTCTAGCATTATTCTTCTCTTCCACCTCCTGCACATCTATGCAGGAGGTGGCAGTTTCGATTTAAATCACCTCCAAATTTACCTAGATCACATCAAGATTACTTTTCATCTGTGCAGCCACTAACTCTGTAGAAATCACACATCCCCCCACTCAAACTTAAATTCTGCAATCACATTTTGGTGGTGCATCCAAGACTTCTCTTGAAATTCTTATTCCTGTTCGAAAACTCCAGATTTTTTTATTCCTTCCCCCACACGTGATATAAAGTTGTCATAGGCTTTGAGGCCTCTTGTGTGTGGAAGTGGGAAAAAATCTCTCCTTTCCCACATTGTGCTATGTGCAATGTGAGAAAACATAGCTGTTCTGAACAGTCTAGATCTCAAAATAGAACACTTTTGGAACGAGCTGGAATGTCGAGTATTGGCCAGACCATTGCGTCGAATAAATCTACAAAGATTGATGATCATGTTGAAGGAAGAACAATCCAAAATATATTATCAGAAACAGATGGGCAATATGCCTAGAAGAATGGAAACTTGTTTAAGACAAAAGGAACATCCATACGCCATTATTACGATATAATGGAACACCACAATATGAAAAGTAGTGTATGACCGAATACGTTTTGAATATTTCACGTATGGGACACACACACACACTGACATACACGTATTACACAAATACCTTCGTGAATTTTATTTATTCAATGAGATTGTTAGCGTCATTGCAGCGGAGCATTCATTACACAGACCAGCTTCGTAGTTAAAATGACGTTGCTGAATTCACATCTAAATGAATCTTCATCACATTTCAATAAGAAGGAGAATGATTACCGTCCTACATAGCTGAACAACTATACTTCTTCGCTGATGTCTGCAGACACCCGATTGCCGTAGTTTAATTACAAGCTCCATCTGATATGATTTATTTTCACTCAGTCCATTCACAGTTTCTGTGATGCTGAATTTCGGTTAAGTTTCGGAGACCTGGTCGATTTCTCTACCGCATCAGTAAATCACCTGGCGTGTCTGATATCACTCAGTAGAACTGATATTCTATCGAGGTTAGCCTGAGGGCTACTGAAGTCTCTAAGAAATCAGCAAAAATCGCCTAACTTTAATTTCGTGGATTATCTTTGTATTTAACTGGAATATGTGTATCTATTGTAGTAACTCCTGTTCATAAAAGGAGAGAGAGAGAGAGAGAGAGAGAGAGAGAGAGAGAGAGAGAGAGAGAAAGAGAGAGAGAGAGAGAGAGAGAGAGAGAGAGAGAGGGGGATAACAAGATAAGAAATTAACATATTACAAGTTGTTTTGGGACGAGAGTTACAGAGCCTGCCTAAAGGCTAGTAATTCCAGAAAGGTTAGCAAAACAGATAAAAGAAAGAAAGAAAAACGTTGATTAAGGTCAGTTCGTAGTTATCCTTTATACAGTTTTCTTTATCGCGACTCGATATAATGTTTGAGCTGTTTCGTTGTATCTAATCATATATTAATTCCCTTATGTTATTCCACGTGGTATTAGACTGTATTTATTTATTTAAAAAACTTATTTCTTTAATCCATATAATTATAATTGTTTGTTTGTTTGTTGTGTGGGGTTCCCCCAATTTTTCCCCATTCATCCCCATTGGGACCGGTTGAGGTAGTGCCCTCCAATGAGGGGACTTCTAAGTATGTATTTTTGACTGTAGATCCGTGTGTGTTCACGGAACCAGTTCGCCTGTTAGGAGGGATGAAAAAACCGAGTTTCCGGGTGAAAAAACCCTCTACCTCTGTATGAGACCGTCTCTTTCGTCGAAAGTGACCAGATAAGGGTTCCTCACGTTATGGACGGTAATAAAACCCAGGTCTTTTCGACCAAAGGGCTTCATCTATACCGATTGAGCTACGCAGGCTCTAATTATAATTGTTCTTATGATTGATTAATCAGATATTATTATTATTATTATTATTATTATTATTATTATTATTATTATTATTATTATTATTATTTAGTTCTAATTAATGAAATATGCCCGCGTATACCCATTAATTAATGGGCGCACATTGCTAGTGTAATTGTCAGTGCGTACTGTTTTAATACAATCCGTTTGTATATTATCTCCTCCCCTCCTCTATAAAACGCACTTGGAATGCCATAACACGTCACCGATTCTTTATAAATAAAGAATCGGTGAGGTGCTTGTTTCCTATTAAGAAAACTTCTAAATAATTTTAAACAGCGATACTGCTAATGCTAATAAAATATGTAATTTATTGCCATGTAACGTTATAATTTACTTGATTATCTGATTTTTTTTCAAAGAATTATCGAAGCAAGACTAAATTGGATTTTAATTAATGAATTAAACTCAATGAATTCAATCAGCAAGAACAATGATTTTCTCGTTACTTATTGGGTGCTATAAATTCCGTGCTATAAATTCAGTACTATATATATAACAGTGTTTCCCAATGAGCGGTCTGTATTCAGTACCGATCCTTGGAAAAAAATATACATCAGAAAACATGAAAAATCACATGTAGCATGTGTGCTATCGCTAGAAAAAATTCAGATTATGAATAGTAAAAAAATATAAATAAATAAATAAATAAATATATATATATATATATATATATATATATATATATATATATCCGAGCTATACGAGTTTGAGAAAGACTGATTTCTAACAACCTACCCACCCATGGGTGGTCGTAAACCTAGATGAGCTAAGGGTTAAATAATCCGGAATCACTGCTCAAGAGACAAGTGATACTTTTCCAAGGCACCTCATGCTTCTCCAGAAAGAGGGTGGTGGTGGTCTCACAAAAACCAGTTTATAGTGACATTTAAATTATTAATAGATAATATTTGTCAAATTTTATTCTGACGTTAATACTGCACTTTTTAAAAAATACAGACTCCATGAGTGTATCCGAGAGCCACATATTCAGCTTTCTTTAGCGATTCAGATTAAGGATTTGACTGACCTGACAGTTGTCGGTGCTCATTAGAAACAGAAATAAAACGAATACCAGTGAAAGCTCATGTTTAAAAATTATCTATTATTTTTTATAACTTATGTTACAATCAGTGAAAAAATCATAAAATACGGAAGAAAGTAGACTTATTATCCTTTTCTTAAATATTATTTTTGAATATCAGATGGAATCCTTTTAAGGCTTTTGTCTTTAATATTTATGATTTCTACCCTCTTCACTTATGAAGTACACATCTTTCTGACCTGTCTACTAATGGTACTCTTGATTTTTATCTTCTCCGATGAGAACCATCAGTTCGAAACGGTGTTAGTACTTTTGAAAAATTTTACAGCGAATATACAGACTGTGAAGACAACTTATCTTGCAGGTCTTACAGCACCAAGACAACTGATATCGAAATTTTTCGGCATGAGTTTCGGCCTAATCTTTGTTTCATAAAGATTATGAAACTCTTGCACGTAGAATCCTAGAGAATCTTTTCTGTCATTTATTTCGTTTTATTTTCATTTCATTCTTTTTTAGCATTCTGTGTTAATAAAATAATAAAAATTAAAAAAGACTTCTTGGCACGAGAATAAATATAAAGGAAGCCGATTTGAACACAATATTAGTCCTATCTTTTAACTCTAGTATTGACTTTTAGCATGTCTTGAACAATGAGGTCGTCAGTTGGATGATAACTAAGTTTAGTGTTTTATTGGTACTCTCTCTCTCTCTCTCTGGTTTTATTTATCTCTCATTTTATTACTTTATTAATGTTAGACTGCCAACAACTTTACAAGATCGAAGAAATATTGTATATTTTCATTACGTACTAAACGGAAGTTAAAGATTTGTCTCCAATGTTACTTGATTAACTAAAACCATCAGAAATAATAAATGCGATGTTCCTGGAAGAGAATAATTTTGTTTTTAATCTCCAACCATCTTCACCTGCCACTGATGCAATCGTCGTTTATAAATAAAACAAAAAATCAACTAGTAGCTCCAACTCGTGCAAATGCAAGTTCTGTCGGTAGCTTTGTGTCCTATCAAACAGCCTCTGGCAAGTACCTAGCACAAGAACGCAACATTTAGTGTAGACGGTGAGAAAGCGGACAGTGCAAATAATTCACGACACAGAGACGCTGCCATGGCGACATACAGCAATACGTGATTACTGCGTCCCTCGCTTAGTCATAATAGAACAGCTGAAATCAGCGCTGCGTTAGTTTTTCTTTTTCTGTTTTTTTTTTTTTTAAAAAAAAGGTCAGCGGTACTGTTCACTCACTCTCTCTCTCTCTCTCTCTCTCTCTGCCTGTCTTGTAGTATATGTACGTTTGTGTTGGAAAAGACATCATTACCGTTACGAAATATTGTCCTTTTAGTTGTAGCGTTGTTTGGACACAGTTAACTGTAGGAAAATGGTGCCAGACTGTCTAACTCTTAGTCAAGCCATTAGTGACTCAAAGAGAACACCTCTTGATGTGATAGCTGATGCAGTATGTGGGTTGTGTTCAGATGTCATTGAAAAATAGGGGGGACCTAGATTCAAATCACACCGTCCACTTTGCAGTCACTTCACATTTAAAACATGGTGACAAGTTCAAGTGCTCTGTAAAACACTCATATTAAGTTTAAATTTCATCAGAAAGCAAATTTATTTTGAAAACGATAGATTTAATTATATTAACTGCATATACAGAGGAAAAACATCTAAACGAACCTGCTGTGCATCGTGTTAGGCAATCTATATGAACATATCTTACTCTGTCGGTCAAAGTATTGTTATTATTGATTTAATGTTTAAATAAGTACTATTTCTATTCTTCGTATTTGTTTTTGTAACTTTTTTCACGCTTGTTATTTATTAAAAATCCGGCTGCCTTGTATACCACTAGAGATTGAGACACGAGTGTGGTTCATTGTTCCAACTATGCAATTGTTGTTGTTGAAATCTTATAAGCAATTTGGGGACAAAATTAGAAAATTGAGTTGGGAAACAAACAAGACATTTTATTCCTTGTTTATTTCGCAATAAAACTGATAAATTCTTTTAATATTACACTGATGTTTACAACAATATAAAATGTTACTAATATACGACATCTTAACTTATTTTTCATTGTCTGTTTGTTTGCATTGTGAAATTAAAATATGAAGGGACTCTTGTATTCTACTTCAGTACTTTGCAAAGTAAACTCCAGAGTTGATCGATTCAGTGAGTGCGCGCTCGGACGATATCTCGTGAGCTCTTTGTTCTATGTACTATGCCACATATACTTGTGACTGTTGCTAGACAGCTGTTCAGAATTTTTTTATAATGTAGTGTATGTACACTATGGTGTCATCCGACACTCTATTAGATATTGCTACTTCTTTGATAATGCTTTTGGTGGCACCTTAGTCTGTGCAATGAAAGACATTTCTTATCATTAACCATTTTTTGTAGAAATAAGGATTGTAACATTTTAATGTTTTCGCCTTGCTTCAGTTATTTTGGACCATCCATTTGAGAATCTGAATTAATGTTCCAGTACGTTTATTTCACTCTTTTTTTTCAAAAGATGCCGTCTTTCTTGAGACTTAAATACGAAATATAAGATATAAATGGCTTAACTGATGAAACGTTATAAATAGATTCCACTTGCTGTATCTGAATTGGAATGTCGTAAGGCAATTCTCGGTTTCTTAAAAATCAAACATTCATTGGCCTTTGATCGTAATTCATGTATGACTTCAATATATATCTGATAGGTTTTTATTAGGATCAAATTTAAATTTCCTTGGTTTTTCTTTACAAAATTAGAATAGCAAGTTAATTTATTTGAGGCAAATTATTTTTCGTCGACCTCAAAGTAGAGCTTCTTCTTAGGTCTATCATTTCAAGGAATCCAAAATAGCAGATCTAACGAGAAAAAAATATGAAAGAAAATATAAAAGTAAATATAAATGATAAAACAAACCAAATGTAATAAAACAAAATTTTAAACCAGTTTGTAATAAACAAAAATTTTAAATAATTATAAAAACAAAACGTTAAAAACAAAATATAGATAAATAAACATAAATAAAAACGAAAATAAATAAATTATGTTTTCTTTAAAAATAAATAAATATAAAAATTAGAAAAAAAACGTTAATAAAAACTTGAGTTCTTTCATATTTGCTGTCCTCAAGATAGGAATTATTTCAATTTAATTTTTTTTTAACCAACTTCTTTTTTTTTTCATTACTCGAACAAATCATGTCTAAACTTACATCATTGTTCATCTTTAGTTACCATAGGAGACTACTATTGGGTTAGAAAAAAGACTTGAAAAGATTTTATATTCTTGCATCATCCTCTACTCCTAAGAACCCAGTGATAAAAATGGAAAATTCACGAAGCTCTCTCCCTTACAATGTCAATTTCCAATTCTTTCAAAGAAATGTTCGTTAGTTCTTCTTCTTCCATGTTACCGCTTTAAGTGCCTTGTTTCTAAGCCAGTCTAAAAAAACCACTGTATGTGTGCGCGCGCTCTCTCACACACACACACACAGAGGAAAGAGAAATGAGAGATGATTATCAACTCCAAGCTCCGTAATGAGGATTAGAAGAAAAATCCTTCTAAGAAAACAAACTGACGATTCAGGCGATTACACTCGCTGCTTTCTTTTTAAATTTTAAATGAGCGGTTTCTGACGTCCGCTAGGAGAAACGCAGAGTGGTAGTAGTAGTAGCAGCACGAAATAGACACGAGAGAATAAATCTTCCTCTACGACTAGGAAATACCCACCCCCCATTCTGCTACCGTATATCAAAAATGGTGTAGCAAGCAAATAAATCGGCTGTTTGAGAAGTTTCTTATACCAAGAAAATTGTGTAAAATAGTAAAAAAAAAAAAAAGCATGCACCACTTTCTCGTTTTGCAATGAAAAGAAAGACAAAGGGAGTTGTTGCGGCTGTATCTCATGCAAATTTTCCAGCAAAGGCGACGGTAATCGTTGGATACATAAAAGACAAAATATTAAAATTTTGAATATCAGTATATGCGTATAATAAATAGTTGTTAGCACTTTTGAGATAAACATTTATGAAATAGAAGAAAAACATTCAGAGGATGGAATTGTTTTAGCATTTATTGACTCATATATTGCTAATAAAATCTTCTCTCTCTCTCTCTCTCTCTCAATCACAGTATGATGAGCCCTTTGATTTGAGTTATATTGTATGGAAGACTACACCAGTGTTTTCATGCAGTGTCAAAAACGTTGGGGTCAATTTATAATGTATAAATTCGCAAGGCGATTATTTTAAAGGAAACAACGTTCTCTAAATAATTCAAGCTTATCCTTTGTTGGTCTGAGAACTTTGGATAATAATATGCTGCAATTTTAATTTAAAACAGGAATTGCCAGAACACTTCAGTATTACTTTTTCCCGTTAATAGAAATAGCGTACTACAGGCTATTTAGGCATTAATTAAGTTCCACTTAACACAAATCGGCTTACATGATCAAATATAATTCTGAAATATAAAATATATCAATTCTATATACTCATACGGAATGGTTGTTTTCCATTTTTCAATAAATAATATTAAAAACAAACTATAGAAGTCGTGAGAAAGATGGTTTTAGAATAGGTGGAATACTGTACATTACCTTTTTATTTGAAGGAATGTCATTGAACAAAATAAAGAGCTTTTAATAGCTAAATGTTGTAAATTTTGCCAAAGATTTTGACAATATTGATAGAGATATACATCATGGATTATTAGAAACAGTGGAGTTCCTTTTAAAGAGGTGATAATAATAAATAAGTAAAAAAAACAGCGAACAGTATCAGAATGGTTTAAGATAAGAACTGGTGTGAGATAGAGTCATCTGGACTACTTTTCAACATAGAATATAACATGAAGATTGACGAAAGCAAGTATTGCTTTCGTCAATCTTAAGAAGATTTAAGAAGATGAAACCTTTAAGAAGATTTAATAATATATATAATTAATCTAAATATCATGATAGAAGCCATATATATATATATATATATATATATATATATATTGCCAGTGAAATAAAAATACACAAATGGAAATAGATTGCACATGCACTGAGAATGGATAAGGGAAAATTCCAAGGGTAGCTTTGACATGGATCCGGAAGAAATAAAGGAAAAAGATAAAGCATGAACGAACTCTGCAGATAATGACAGGGGGGAAAAGAAAGAAAATAGCTGGTTAGGAGAGAGAGAGAGAGAAAGGTGGAAAGAAGCAGTATTTTGCAAAAGACAGGAGAAACTGGGGAAGATGGATCTCGGCTACTTATCTGCCATGCTACGGGACATGAAGAGAATGATTGGATTGGTAGATATGGTAAGGTATTACTGACAGTAATTTCAAAAGAATACCGAGTATTGAAAAACAACCGTGATTAAAATTACACAATAATCAATTAAAGAAGTAAATTATCTTTGAATTAAAAACATTAAACTATTTTGAATATTTGCACACAGAATATCCACCTTACATCCACAAGTTATTATTTACCTATCAAGGAATTTAAAACTACTTAATAATCTATTCGAAATTAATCGGTAATAATCTTTCCATGCATCACAATTTTTTGGAATCATTCAACGTTACTGCATCACGATGCAGTATCAAAGTTATTTGGTAATTCACCTAACCAAATTCTTATCCTCCTCTTTCATTTCGTGTTTTGGAATCATTCAACGTTACTGCATCACGATGAAGTAACTAAGTTATTTTGTAATTCATCAAACCAAGTTCTTATCCTCCTCTTTCATTTCGTGTTCTTTTATTTTATTTATTTCTATTTTGGAACAGCGTTCCTCGTCATTTTTCCTAAGAACTGCAACCTCCAGCTGTTCAAGAAACACATCAACAGGTTTCTTCTTTCTGTTTTAGCATTTTCCCATACACGGTACGCTTGTGCTATGGGTTTTCCATCTTTCGTGTTTAGGAATGGATAAGAAAAGAAACAGCCTATATGAACAAAGTGGAAGTATAGCCAGTATTCCGAGTTCATATTGAATGAAAAACTTTTATTTACTGGTTGCTGTTGAGCATTTTGAGGAGATGTCAGAGCTACAATATACGCAAGAAAGTTTATGAGTGGAGTTATTTCTCCACCTTGTTGCAATTTGCTGAACACCATCTAGAAAAAGATATCTTAGGGAAGTTCCCCAAATATCAGATTAATATTCCGATGTTAGGATTTTTAACTTTTAGAGGGGAAATAGTCGTTTAGTGGGAAGTAGATTAAAGGAACTAAAAAGAAAGTTTAATTTTTTGAGCCCAGAAATTGTTTTAGATGCCTTATTTATGATAGGAAAAGTTTGCATTATTCGAATAGGTGAAATCTCTTCTTGACTGAGTAAAAGGGTAATATTAAAATTAATATCACTAGAGTGAGTAGTCTTTTTACTATAAATATGACAGAGCTAAGTTTTAATAACGCTTGAAGCGGACTAGCTATCTTTCTACTTTCTTGGAGAACGGAATGGCAATCAGCGTTTAAAAATTATCTATATTCTTGAGATCTTATTGATTTATACATTGAAATCTGGAATGAGTAAAAATAACATTTGCATTTTGCAGTATTTGGGGATAAGCTGAGTTGTGACCAATGTCTCTAGTGAGGGACAAGAAAGTACGACTTCCATTTGAACATCAGACAAGTAAATTAAATTTTTACATTTAAACATGGATTTTTCTAAATCTGATTCTGATCGGTCGTTACAATATTTCAGTATGCATTCAGGGTGAAGGGCTTTGTTGCTTTTATTCATTTTTATTTTGGGCTGTCTTAGCGTTCATGTTGGAGAACCAATAATTCATAATGGGACTGGTAAGCATGTGTCGTTTTTACGTTATTTTTATTGTGGTTCATTAAATGTTTTTAACATTTATTTAATGTGTAATTTATATCTATATATAATTAACCGATGTCAATTGTTAATTTCTGAGAATATTTTGTTTCAGTTGCAAATATATATTTAACAAATTGGTGCTTTATTTTACATATTTTAAAAGGCCATTCTATAGAATAACGTGTTGCTCTGAGTTTTGTATGCATTTTGCACGTGAGCCATATAAATAATAAAGATATAATGTAAAGAAATAATTGTGAATTACTAGCAAAGAAGTTTTCTTCTTTGCATCATAAAGTGAGATATCAGCAGGAATATGGCAGCCTTTTATACAAAAATGCATTTAATTCCTGCCAACTAATCAAATTAATATTTTGATTTCTGAAAACCTAACTTAATACTATATATCAAATAGAGATAATCCTCAGATATTCAAACTCTAATTTTTGTAATCATTAAGCACCAATCACTGAAGTATGTTAGTACTTTTCATGCAGTGCATTAAAAGACGAATTACATTAGAAGCCGAATAGAAAAAATTCCAGTGAAAGAAAAAAAAAGAAAGGCTTGGATATAATAGCTTGGTAAATTCTTCCAGACTCCATGACTTGGGAGAATGATTTCTTTTTAATCTTCCGTAAACAGAAATGCATTTTTATCTATTTTCCTTCTCTAGTAGCAGTTTTTGTAACTGTTAACAGACAAGATATACAGAGAGAAGATAAATAAGCAGGTATACAGGATGAGGGAAAAGTCCATTTACAGTGAAATGTATTTATTAATAAAAATATGTAATTTAATAAAAATAAATACATAAAAGGTTCAACTAGTATCAAAATCATTTAGAAATCAAACATGTTATACCAACGCATTTTTGGAAATTATGGAGACAACTACCGTGTTTGAATAAAAACTTTAGTTTACTATTACTAAAATTTTACAATTCGACGTTTCGACCTTTATGTCAAGGTCATCTTCTGGAGCGTACAAATATACACAGGAAACAAGCTATACTACAATCATACTGGTTCGTTAAAGACACTGACTAACCGCTACCACAATTGTTGGCCTGACCTCTGGTGGGAAAAAAAAAAATTATATATCAACGCTAAAGGTTAGGTAATAGTTAGGTAAAATTTTAGTAATAGTAAACTAAAGTTTTTATTCAAACACGGTAGTTGTCTCCATAATTTCCAAAAATGCATTCGGATCACCGTGCAAGCCTAAAAGAAAGGATGTTATACCAACCTTTTCAATGGATGTTTAGCATCGGTGTCATGTAATACATCTGTCAAGTGACTTTTGCCTCATCCTGTATATATTACTTTTTATTATTTTATCGGATAATGAAGACGATAACTCTTCTGAATATTTTCTTGCATATTACATTCACTCATTTAATCAGTGATATTTAATTCGAGAAACACATCATCCAATTCCTTCTTTCTCTTTTAGAAATTTGTCCTCGGATACCCACACCCACCCACCCACCCACCCACCCACACACACACACACACACACACACACACACACACACACACATGCTATTGTGTTATGAGTTTTGCAATCTTTCCTATGTGGAGTCATGAATATAAAATAATCTGTATTATTGGTGTTTATCGGGATATTATTTTGATTATTATCCTAAACGGCTTCCATTTGAAACTAATTACTATCTTACAGATGCTATCAGAAGATCTGATATATGATTTTTTTTCAAAAACTATGGTTTCAAGAAAACAGACAAACATGAGAACACATATAATTGATAGAGACATAATACTAACATCTTTTAGCTTAAAAAAGCTAACTTCATGACATATATTGAACTCATTTTTAAATTGCACTCTTCCTTACTTTTATAATCTGAGTAATAAGAAATGAAATTGGAAATGTTTAGGATCTCTTGTTATGTTTTTTCTTATTTTCTTCTTATACGCTTCATTAGATTTCTTCACTTGAATAAAAATCTAAGACTACTTACTTTATAAGTTACTCGAAAATATTTCACAATTTTTCTACTTTCTGACGTTCTTTAGAAAGAAAAAAAAAGCAAATAAAGAATATAAGAATTGATATGCAGTCATTGAATCCCAAAGACTTTAGTTTTAATTCTGATCCATTATGTAATTCTGTTTATACAAGAGTAATGAATATATCTGCAGAATGAACCTTTTTTCACTATTGGCATTGGCTTAGAGTAGACACCGGTGCTAGAATTCATACTGAAACGTGCTTGGAGGGAGAAAAAAAAAACA
Organism: Typopeltis vanoorti; assembly: GCF_054136105.1. Classification (NCBI taxonomy): domain Eukaryota; kingdom Metazoa; phylum Arthropoda; class Arachnida; order Uropygi; family Thelyphonidae; genus Typopeltis; species Typopeltis vanoorti. The sequence goes on from NC_143551.1 coordinate 143,556,256, forward strand.
TCTGGAGAAGATAGAAAAAATCTACAATGACGAAGTTAAATTGACGTGGGGAAAAAGAATTAAAATGCAAACAGAGCAAGAACAAAATAAGAAGCATGACAAAGAGAGGAAAGAGACAGGTAGTAAAAGAAAATTGTGAAGTGGCAGACGATAAGAAAAATGACCAGTAAAATTCTTCTTAAAAATTTAAATCCGCCTGGGAATAAGAAAAAGTTGGCTAGCTGCCAAGTGCTGCATCGGGAGACAGAGGACACAGAGGAGCGAGTGGCTGATCGTGTAGCATCCAGCTTAGTAGAGCATAGTAACAGGAAGAAGAAGGAATGGAACTAGCTTTAACTTACACGTGATGACAGGTACAATCTCCGCTATTGTAGTCGGCATCCCCCTCAGATCACCGGAATTATGCAGCTGCTTATGTTGTATCTTAACCTCATTAACATATACAAAACGTCGCTTAATTAACGCGGCCTTTCTACAGCCATTTAGCTATAAAAACGCAGTTATGAAGGTGCCGTTTTGTTCTTTGAAACCAAGAAGTGGTTTATCGCAAATTAAAATTGCTCGGTTTAATCTTCGCGAATATGATAAAAATTACTGATATGGCAAATGTCGTAATCAGTCAGGAAATGGATTCTTTTTTTAACTATAATTACAAATATAAGGATTGGAATGAACTATTTATGATACGTAGATAATGGGTGTTTCGTATATCTCAAGACTGTCCGTATATCTCGACACATATATAATAAAACAGATATTTTACAATATTTGTATTGAGAATTATACCAACCTCATGTAATTCCATCTGAACGGACAATTGAATTATGATTTCAAAACATATACGATTTTTACGAAAGTGCAAACGACTAAAAACTTGGAGAGTGATAAATTGTCTCACAGAATAGCTGGCGCGTGTACCGAGGCATGAACATTATGTTTAAAAATAAATTATGCAAATTCATTCTCATTTTGTTGAATATTATTTTTTTTTCAGAAACCACTACTGAAACCATTAATGTCCAAGACAGAAAGATGAGTAGATACATTAGAAATGAACTTACCATTTGAATGTTTATATATATATATATATATATATATATATATATATATATATATATATATATATATATATATATATATATATATATATATATATATATATATATATATATACAGTGTATATATATATATATATATATATATACAGTGTGTATATATATATATATATAGATATATATACTGGATTTTTTTTTTCATCCAAACAGTGTCTTTAATTTACCATTTATATTTTTTTATGATTCAGGTCTGCTTCACACCTTTCCCTCATTAATAATATCGGATTAATTTTCAGATAGCCTTTCCAATAATATAATTTTGCAGTGATTGTAACAGATGTTTTGTTTCGACGTGTGTGTAAGGCAGTGGTTCTCAAAGGGTGCGCCCTAGAAGATTTCCGGGTGCGCCCTGTAGTATTCCAGATAAATATGTGTCCAGATATAAAAATAAATATAGTTACTCTATTATACCTTTTCATTATGGATATACCGCTCTTTTTGTCAACACATCATTATTATGTTAATTAACAGCGGTTTTTCTTGCAAAGAGAACAAGAATATGGTTATTGTTGTGTATATTACTTATTTTAAAAGTGTTGGAAGTGAATGTTATGTGCATATTACTTATTTTCAGATAAATACACTCGAATAAAATGGATAGATTTCTCAAAAAGAAGCGTGATATTGAAGAATCAGATTCTGTAAGTGAGCAAAAGTTAAGTGCAAGTAAGAAAGCAAAATCGCTGCCTACTTGCAAATATAATGAAAGTTATTTAAGCTTTGGTTTCACTTGGACCGGAAGTGAAGATCATCCTTTGCCGCTATGTTTAGTATGTGGATGTAAAATGGCAAATGAATCATTGCTTCCTAGTAAATTGAGTAAACATTTTAAAACTATACACTCTAATTTACAAGATAAATCTGTAAGTTTTTTCAAGAGATTGCCTGAACAGCAAACAAATGCGGCAAATTCTTTTAAAAGTGTAATGACTGTTTCTGATAAAGCTCAAATCACTTCTTATCAGGTCTCAGAACTGATAGCAAAAAAATATGAAAGATCATACTTTAGGTGAGTCACTTATTTTGCCTGCATGCAAAAAAATGGTCATGACAATGCTAAGAAATGAAGCAGCAATGAATATAAGCAAGAGTCCTCTGTTCCAACGATACAGTTCACAGGCGTATTATAGAAATGTCTTCTGCTATCGAGAAAAATGTATGCTGTAATAAACTTCAGTATTCAAATTTTGCATTGCAAGTTGATGAGTCAACAGACATTACCAACAAGGCACAACTCTTAGCATTCGTCCGTTTTATTAATGAAGATCAAATAGTAAATCAGTTTCTTTTTTGCAAAGAATTAAGTGTGTCTACAAAAGGTGAGGACGTTTTTAACATTTTGAATAGCTATCTTGATAAATGGCAGTTAACATGGAAGTCGTGTGTAGGCATTTGTACAGATGGAGCCCCTTCCATGGTAGGCTGTGTTAAGGGCCTTACATCTTTTGTAAAAAAACAAAATGAGAATGTTTATTGTAACTCAATGCTTTCTTCATTTAAGAATTAAGAAAAATTAAGAGAAGTTTTAGATCAAGTTGTTCAGATGGTAAACTTTATTAAAACAAGACTTGTCAAATCGCGTTTATTCGAAAAGCTTTGTATCGATATGGATTCACAACACAGACGGCTGCTTTTACACACTGAGGTGAGGTGGCTGTCAAGAGGGAAAGTACTTACCCTTGTACACGAGCTATGACAAGAACTTCTTGCGTTTTTTGAAGAGATGAAACAATTACATTTTTGTAACCTCCTTCGGTGCGAATTTTGGATTGCCAAGTTACAGTATTTGACCGATATATTTCAGCAGCTCAATATTTTGAATACTAGCATGCAAGGGAAAGAAGAAAATATTCTCACATCCACTGACAAAATGAAAGCGTTTCAGAGAAAACTACAGATTTGGAAAAGAAAAGCTGTTGAAGGTAATTTGGAAATGTTTCCATTGGTAAGTAAGACTTGCATAAATGAAACACTTCCAATAATAGTTGAACATTTAACAAGTTTAGAAGAAAAATTGAGTTCTTCAATTTTTCTTCTAAACTTTGTTAAATGTTAAAATTGAAGAGGAACTCTTCAATGTATTCACGAGGAAATGAGAGTTTGCTTTTCAAATATATGCCCAAACATTGAAGCAATCGCTAGGACACATTAGGCTCATGTTTCTCATAAACACAAGAATGAATAAACTTAAGGTATGTTTCATTTTATTTTTTTTTATCGCATTCTTTTTTTTTCTGTAATATTTGACTTAATTATTATAACATATTTCTCAGAAATTTGTATATAGTGCGCCTATAATTATTTATAGGATTTTAAATACACCTCGACTTCAAAATATTTGAGAACCACTGGTGTAAGGAGACTGAATTCAACTATTTCCCACTGCGCACTGAAGTGCTATCAGTTTTGTAACCTTTCCTATGTGGGTCTGATATATATTAAAAAATAATAATGACCTGTTTAGATAAAATGAAAAATAAAAATTAAATAAAAAAGCTTTATTTCGTTTTTGCAATAATTGCTGATCACACATTAAAATAAAAATAACAGATGTATTTTTATATATTTTTAATTATATATATATATATATATATATATATGTGTGTGTGTGTGTGTGTGTGTGTGTGTGTGTGTGTGTGTGTGTGTGTGTGTGTGTGTGTGTGTGTGTGTGTGGAAAATATTTTACTTTGGGTATAATAAATGTTAACGATACCAAGCTATTTTAAACCCCTGGTTTTACTCCATTTCCCAGGTAAGCAAACAGACAAACAAGTCAAGTTTGCGCCTGCAAGTGTTGCAAGTCTAGCTGACCCTGCACGTAGTGCAAGACCAAGGCAACTCATGGTAAAAGTAGAATAAGCTCTGATCACTAATCTTAATATTTACCCTTAATGCAAAGCACATCTCCTGGAGGAGATGTATGATGCTTTGTATTAAAGGCAAGGGGCCACTACCCAGACCGGTTTCGACCTTTATTGAGGTCTCATCAGTGGGAGCCAGGCTAGAAATACCAAGATTTTAGTAATACAGAGCTTATAAGTATTTTACCAGAACAAGTTACCATATCTCCTCCTGAGATTTTTATTTATTAAGGTTAAAACACCTTATGGTAACTTGTTCTGGTAAAATACTTATAAGCTCTGTATTACTAAAATCTTGGTATTTATTAAGATTTTAGTAATACAGAAGGTAAATATTAAGATTAGTGATCAGAGCTTATTCTACTTTTACCATGAGTTGCCTTAGTCTTGCACTACGTGCAGGGTCAGCTAGACTTGCAACACTTGCAGGCGTAAACTTGACTTGTTTGTCTGTTTGCTTACCTGGGAAATGGAGTAAAACCAGGTTTAAAATTGCTTGTTATCTTTAGCATATATATATATATATATAAGGCAAAATAATCAAATGAAGCATTGATTACTGATATTTTTTTAAATTTGATTTTCATTTCTTGATAATTTTACTAAAAGTATTGCGAGCTTCATTGTAAAAAAAAGTGCTTAAAGGTTTGTTTTGAGCCAGCTCGTTTGCTTTATTCTTATTTCGAATTGTCTTGGTGAATATTTTTTTGCAAATACGAATGCTTTGACTTCCAAGAATGAAATTGTTGTGCAGTTAGGTATCAAACGGATAAAATAATTGCAAATTACCGAAATGATCCATAATGGCACTATTACAGTGTCATATGAGTGAGGCTATGGGATAGTTGTCCTGCACAAAATCAAGTCGAGGACCAAGTACTAATGAGAGAATCTCTAAATAACAAGCCTTTTAGTTGAAAAGACTGTTGTGAGAGTCAAAATTGGAGATATTAAGGAAACTGAACTGTAGGCAGTCAAATGTTTCCAGAAAAAAATATCAAAAAGTTGTAAATAATACGTTGTGATTTATGAAACGATATATACAACAAATGAAGCAGGGAATGTTTTGTTCTTTATGAAAAAGATCGTCCAAATAGGAAGGAAGGAGAGTGTTCGCAACGCCGTTTTTCTAGGTGAGACAGTCCGGACAGTATTTTGTAGAAAATAAGCTTAGTAACACAAAAGGAAAGTAATAAATGATCAATATCAAACAGTAGCCATGATTTCGAAGAATGACAGTGAAATCGTATTTATTGCTTATTATTCAATTTGTATGTATTTTCAAGTAGTCGTTATAGACAAGTTGACAATAGCAGAACCACTAATGGATATATTTTGTGTATGCGTGTAGATTTCGGGCCTTTCATCTGTTAAATCTGTTGACGGATTCTGAAATTTGGTATCCCAACTAAAATTTATCTCTAAATAAATTCAATTTTGATGCACGTCGGACAACATTTGATCTACTATGTTACCCAGAGTGTTTCCCCTTCCATAAAACAGTCTGTTTAATACAGTTACAGTTCTGCTATCATTATGCTTCTACACCTCCTGCTGGCATTATGCCAAGAATGAAATATACAAGTCTTGGAGGATGCACCAAATGCCTCATTATCAGATGTGGGTGAAATTTTTCATCTGCTTAAAAGTGAATATTTTATGTACTGAATTTCAGATTTATGTAGTAACATTAAAATATTATGGGAGTGGTGACCGCTGTTTATGATATCAGTGGTTAATGCAGTTACAGTTATTTAGTTTTTCAGTTCACTCTCTATCTCTCTCTCTCTTAACAGTATTGTAACGTAGTTAAGACTTGAATTAAAAAGTTAAATAAAGCTAATACGTGAAGTTGGTTTATTTCAAGAGATATTATTATACAATGCATTTGAGCGGTTTTGCTTTTCTCTAAAAAATTACTGAAAACCACGCAGATATCAAATTAATGTAAAATATATTTGGTTATCTTCATAACAAAGGTTAAAGCAAATTCTTTTTATACCTTTATTGACTCCAGTCTCTATTAAGCTAGTCTTTTTTTCAAATATATCTTTTCACTAGCCTTACTTATTATTAATTTATATTAATTAATCTTTATGTCTGGATTTGAGTTCTGATATCACATCACTCCGGGCATCATATTAATTTCATTATCAAAGTTTTTCCCTCATTTCCTGTTTCTTTCTCTAAATGACTTTTCTTTTTACATGAATTCGAAAGTCTTGTGTGCACGAGATCTTTTTTTTTTTCATCTCCATACGTTCACAGTGACATTCAGAGACTTCTAAGTCTACTCCACTGAACTCCGCTGTTGTATGCAGACTTGTCGATAGCATACGAAACCAAACGTGTCATTTACACCGAAATGCACTGAGATTTTGAGAGCATCTCGGTCAAATTTACGAAGTTACTTGGTGCCCGGAGGAGGTTTAGAGCATCACCGAGGAAAACTCAGTCATTTCGCACTTCAAACGGAAACATATTGCTGTAAAAGTTCACCATCTCTCCGTCTAGGCGAGAGCGTGCAGTGCACTAGAAATAAGTTCACTTCAAGTGAGGGTTGTACCACGTGATGGTTGAACACTTGAGGAAAGCCAATAAGGAAGTATTGATAAATATGAAAACCGTCCACCATCGTAATGTAAATAGTTATGTAAGCAAACCTTCCTTCCTTCTTTAGATCTTTTATTGACTGCTTCTGACGATGTCATGATAAACATGGCCATTAATCCATTTAGTGTTGCTTGCACGATTCCAGAAAGCCTTAGTTGGGAAGGAAGCAGTTTTCTTGTTGAAATATATTTAGTAGCCAACATAATAGAAACAGTTTACGCTGAATACAGTTGACAGTGAAACTACTGTTTTTTAAACATGTAACTTCAGTCATTCAAGCTCTAATGAATGATCTATTTGGAAAACTGCGGGTTCAAATCCTGGCCTAGGACGAGAAGAAAATAACGTCTTTTCATCTGAAGTTGAATTAGCAAGCTTCGTACAGTCCTGGCATGTTTTTCCCTCTTAGAACATCTCATTATCATTCTTAAAAACAAGCAAAGTGGCAAGAAAAAGATATTCAGTTAACAGACTTTACTAACAGAATACATTAGCCTTACCGGTCTTAATGTATGGAAGCGAAATCTGGACAATAAAACAAAAAGACAAACAAAGATTAACAACAGCAGAAATGAAGTTTATGAGAAAAACTGCAAAGTATACCCTGTTTGATCACAAAAGAAACGAAGATATTATGAAAGAATTAAACCAAGAAACAGTAATAGAAAAAATTAAAAAATATAAACATAAATGGATGGAACACGTTCAAAGAATGAAAACAGAAAGATTACCAAAACAAGCCTTAAAGTACAAGCCATTAGGAAAAAGAAAACCAGGACGTCCTCTTAAACGATTCAACGACGACTTCTAAGGCCGGAACAGGCCATGCTAGGCCTAAATCCTTGATACGTATGATGATGATGATGATGATGACTAACAGATATTCTAATATCACTAGCTATATTGTAATGCGAAACAACTCTTCTGAAACACGACATGTTCAAGATCTTATGAAACAGTACTTTTTTTCGCGTATTTTATTGGTGTATTGCAAACATCCATTTTTAAAATTGTCGAGTTGCATTTTTAATTTGTTTTCTGACTAAGTGCCTACGTAGTGCAGTAACGACATTCAATCTTGATTTGGAAATAATTTGCCTTAATCATTCCTAGTAAGATTGAAACCCATAATATAAGGACTTTTCATCTGAAAGTGAGTTAAACCGTCTCTTAGACAAGTGTCAGAATTTTTATTCCCCAGAAACTCAAATTTTATCATCTCGCAAAACAGACAAACCGATAAGAGAACACACGCAATTAAAAGAACATCTTCTGCCATAATTTCAACTTGCCCAATTCCGATATAATTAATAGTACTCACAAAATTCAGAAAGTTATTTTAATATATTATTTATAGCGTTATGATATGGATGCGACAGTTTGTAGCTGCCCAAACGTTCGGGAAACAACACTATCAAATCAAAATAACATATATCTTGAAATATTTCTCTTTAATTAATTTAATAATGATATTTTAATAATTAAGCAGAAAGTCAAGGAATATTTTAGAAGGCAGATAGATCAGCTGCATAAAATTAAGTAATTCAATCTTACATTTTGAACATGATATTTCTAATTGTAATATCGACTATTGTTTATTACATGAAACCCAATCTCTGGTAATCATACCTATTACAGGACTGTGATATTATACTAGATATTATGCAATATATCGGCTTCCCTAAAAGTTTGAAAATCGGCAATATATTATTTGAAAACAATGTACTGTTTTAGTGGACGTTGAAACACTAATGTCTTTCTAGTTCCAGTGTTATTTATACTGCAAAATACATCAGACAGCGAAAAGCATATTAGTTTTGCTTTGCAATGTTAGACATTTAAACTACAGTATAAAACGCAACAGAAATAACATAACCTACACTTGTATCACGAATGCAGTGCTGTATTATAGATACGGCTTGATTATACTACAGAATCGGTCGAAAAATTTACTCAGTTTTTTTTTTAATTTTTTGTAAATTAACGGTTTATTTCTAAATGAAATGCTACTAAATACTGAATTAAATATTTTATTAAAAGTTTTAATAAAGTTCTATTAAAATCTTTTTTAACAAAAAGTTTTTTTAAAGCTGGCAACAGACCGAATGCTGTTCAAAATTATAATTCTAAATTTTAGTTACTCCCTCTTCGTAAAATTAAAAATTGATTTTCCATTTTTTTATTTATGTAAAGAAAGTAACATATAATTTTTAGTTTTAGTTTTGCTTCTCTGAATTATCTTCCATGTTCTTGGAGTTCCGTTAGACTTTTCCTTATAGGTTATTGTTGACTGATTGCCAAACTGTTCGCTGATAATTTTTTTTTTAATATTCAATGCGCACACTTATACAACGCAGATACACAATTACAGATCCTCCCCCTGTACTCTTATCTGACAGGAAGCACCTGGAGCCAAAGATAGAGGAGTAGACTAATCATTTAGCTTTCTGAAATCCGCACTGTTGCATCTTTTGTTCCGTGTAGTTGAACATGTCCGATGCATGCGTCACAAACTTTACAACATTGGCAAGGCGGCTCTGACGTCACTTGTGACGCAGTTCGAGTTGGAAATGACGAAAGCACATTTCGGGAAATAACTGTAGAAGTAATACATTAATATCATCTCTAAAAATGTTCTGGATGAGCTCATTGATTATGGCAGGCTGTGTACCGGAAAACCAGCACGTGTAATAAATAAGTTGATGTCACACGTTGCTAGAGTAACAATCCACTTTACAGAAGAGATATTTTAAGAATAAAGACGTTGTAATGGGACTGATTCGTGTAGGGAAGGTTTAATTACGTTAAAAAAAAAAGAAGACAATTGTTTTTATTCTGAAATATTTCTGTGCTGAATCATGTTAATCGAAATACTAAATAAGACGTAAATTACACCTTGAGAAGGAAAATAAAAGTTTCAGTTGCCTTCTCTCTACTAACCCCAAATACAAACACACATGCACACGCACATTGCTAGCATTAATGTTAATATAATCGTTGCAGATATTTTCAACATGTGGATTCCTTTCAAATTATCATATAATGAAGTCTTATACTGTGAACAAGTCGTTCCCATTAGCAACATTCTCGCTTTACTTCGCGTGCATGTTGCATCTTTAAATTTAAAACTATGTCAGTCACAACGAATGTAACAGTTGAGCTCGCATATCTTCTTGACGTCACTAGCTTCGTGGATGTCCCTTATATCTTTTGACCCCGCCAAGGTTAATGTAATTATATTCCTTGTCGTTAAAACCACACCCACAACCCCCACCCTAATGGGGTGTGTGCTGCTTTTTGTAATTAGCCACGGTTCTGTTAGGTCATGAGGAGATCTTTTGTATAAGGTCATTTTTCTATTTATCTAAATTTAATATCTGGAAAGCTTGTTTGGTATATAAGCACCATTTGCTTCATGTCATGAAGCAAATGCCAGTCTGTTTGCGTTTATACTTTACTTTTGAGGAACTCATACTTTTAAAGATTTAAGGATTTTAAAGAAATCGTGTTTGAATATACAAATTATCACCTTTTCAGCTAATTATTTCCTAACAATGCTGAAAAACAGATGTCACGTGCTACCTTTCACCGTTTCCACGTGTTTCTATTATTTATACCACAACGGTCCATGCATGCTTTGATTGTCTAGCCATACATTTATATGTGTTTTTACACTGAAGAAGCCACACGTTAATCCTGTAATAAACACACGTTTTTTTTTTTAATCATTAACCTTCACTTATCGAAAGTTCTCCTTCAGACATGCGCAGCTTATTTATTAACACTGATATTCCATAATTAAAAAGGTGAAAAATACTCTGTTACTCTAGGTTTTCAAATTTCGAGTCGCAAACCCTTGCTGGATTGTGAGAGAATGTTCCTCAGGTCGTCTCTAGTATACACCAGTAGCGTACATATTTGTTCAAGAGAAGGGCTGACTGGCGTTATTTAATTTAAATTTTTGCATCGTGTCTACCAATATGCTATCAACTAGAAGCTGAAATTCAATATGATGAGAAAATCTACCAAAATGGCACTGATGTATGGTTCGTCATCTGGCTTTTTTTTTGATGGGCTGATCTCTTTACATTCCGTACACTTGTAAGGGGGATGAAGATGGATTCAAACTTACTTTCTGTGTACCATTGGTAAACACGTGCAATAATGCTAATACAAGTGTTGATTTTTTATCTTGTTTTTATCAAAAAAAACTTGCCCATTTTTTTCTTTGTATAGTCATTAAAATATATTTTTTCTTTGTTCTAGAAACATATTTTAGGCTTGCTTTATATATACATCAGCAGCTTCCTTTAAGGTAAATTAAAAACAAACCATTTGTTTATAGAGTTATGATATGTATAATTCATTCATTTCGTATGGTGATTCAACAGCCGTGAGCCCCTTTTATGGGGAGCTACGGCACCACCTCAATCCCCACTATTTTTATCCGGGCTCAGGACCGGCATAACTGAGCATTCAGACCTATGGCTGAAGGGAATGTTTTAAGTATTCCTGATTGTATCCGTGTGTGTTCACGGGGCCGGTTTGCCTACTTGCGGGATGAAAAACCCCAGATAAACTGGGGGGGAGCCCTGCTGTCCACGCCCAAGACCAGCTAACTTGGCTATGGCTGAGGAAGATCTTTAAGCTCCTCACGTCATTGACGGGAATCGAACTTAGGACAACCAAGCATATGGTTGCGAAGTGCCAAGTAACTAGGCTAACCGCAAGGACATATGTCTAATGTTATAGAGTTATGATATAGTCTAATTAATACCATCTACTTCCTTCCAGTCTAAAAAAAAGTGGGTTCAATTCTACTGTGGTATGAATGTTGGCCAATGTCTTTAGATATTACATGATGATTCATAGCTGCTCTATTTATTAGAGACCTGAAGTAGACTGGAACGCTCCATGTTTAGTCTTTAAAATAGAGAGAGAGAGATCCCCGATTATGTAACATTTATCCCCTTCACACTACTAATGGTAAGTTTAAAACCTTTAGCTTGCGAGATTAAAAACTAAAAGAGGTTAATATAAATTTCAGGTAACAGATAGACAACTACAAAGTCTCTTCTTTCTTAAAATTTCAATTAAATACCAGCAATTTATAAAAAAAAAAAAGATGCTATAATTTTGGGGAAACTAATACTAAAATAATAAAGCAATTTTCTGTTCTCAAGTTTGTTTTTAAAAAAATAATAATAATAACTGTGTTATTTATTAAAGGTTCACGCAGTATTTATATTGGAGTTTCATTTTTTTAGACGTATGTGGCAGACATATGTGGCAAACTTATCATCGGCTAGCTATTAAAATATATTTAAACTAACTTAACAATTGCAGATTGTTAAACTGAGCATGGATATGAAATGCCGAAATATAATCATTTGCAACTGTGCAGTTTTCTAATAGCAAAATAAAAAAATGTGCAAAAAGTTTTTTTGCGAGAAAATATAATCTTCAGCAAAACGTTGCTACCCTGTCAATAAAAAACAATCCCAACCACATCTTCTTTTTGAAGTAAGAAATAGAAGTAATCCTGCTTAGCTGGGGTTCAACTTTCTTTTGAGTTTACAACCATAGCGAACCACGGGAATCAATTTATTCCACCACACGGCACACCTCGACAGCGTCTATATTGTAATTATGTCTACAAAATTCTGTTTACTCTTCGCTGTGTCCTCTTACTTTCCGAGACTGCAGGAGGTCCTTTCCTGCTTCTAATCTATCCGTCAGCGAGATACCTTTATCTCCGGTTATCCCGTCAGTTCTATGGCGATCATTACCGCTACGCTTCTGATTAAAGGTGGAGACAAAGCAAGTGGCGGTGATTGATATTTGGTACCCAAGTAACCTGCCCGAGCTGTGTAGCCACGCTACGATAAGACACACTGACGGACGCAGCTACAGCTATAGACAGGCCTCAAGTGAATTGTGACGTATTGAACGCCCCAGGGTTTGGTCGTCCTTATAACACGGAATCGGGGCCACACTCTTGTTTCGTTAGAGAGGGGGAAGAGAGGAGAGAAACGGAGGGGTGAAGAAGGACACTGGTACAATTAACACAAAGAGATGCAACAAGAGATTCATCAAGGAACAAAAAAGTATAAAGTGAGAAAAAAGTAAGATAAGAGACAAGCCGAGAGGGAATGAAGAGAGCGATAGGAGAAGGGAAATCGATTAGTTCGAGGGACTAGTTGAACAACGGGAGCTGGGGAGTTTAAAAAGTTGAAATAATTCGAATAGACACGCGGAAGTACCCCGAGAGACAAAGCGAGAAATAAGAAAATTAAATTAAAAACCAAATAGAAGATGATTGCTGAGAAGTAGCGTGAGTCGCGGAGGAGTGTGTAAGACACACAGAGAGAGAGAGAGAGAGAGAGAGAGAGAGAGAGAAGGGGGAAGAAATCTTCGGTAGCTTAAATGGCCATTATTAATTCAGTAGCGAGATAATTAACTAATCTCGCGTTAAGTGGGGCTAGCGTGAAATCACGAGATTTTTCTTTGCTTTAATAGTCATTTAACTTTATTTAAAGAAAGCACAAAAAATGCACGTAGAAATCCCGAAAATGGCATTAGCAATTAAGATGTCATTGCCACAGAAATGGAAATGAATGGAAGACAAAGCAAAACATTTTCCTACAAAAAACATAAAAGGTTAATTGACAGTATAGAAACTAATAGTTCTACCAGAAAGCTTATCTGCAATTTTTATATGATGATTTCGCTGTTGTGTTTGATCATACATTGGTTGCTTATTCATAGAAGCTCGCATAGGAAGATGTTAAATTGTCAATAATTGTTTGAACGTTGTTAACAGTTTTTTCCATGAATTAAAGTTATAAACAGTATGTGAATATTTAATTTTTTTTCATCATTCATTTCAGCTATCTGAATTTGAAAATAAAAAAAAGTCCTTAAATTTCATAAATTCAAACTTATCTTATTGATTCATAGTCCGTTTTTTTCATAGTCCGGCAAAAGTATTTCGAATTCGGTACGTGTAAAGACTTTGATGGTTATGAAGACCATGTAATAAACATAAATTCACGTTTCGTATTATTACCATGTCCAGATTAGTGAACTGGTAAAGCATTATGAAACCCAACGATCTATATGTCATTGTCCTTTCTCTCTGATATTTTTATTGTTTATTCACTGTTTAAATATTTATTTGTTGTTTACTGGTACATTTAATTCCATACTTGTTTTCCTCTACTAAGTAAAAGTTGTAACCTTTTACATGATCATCAAAATCATTTGTAAAATATATTTGAACAAAAGTTTTTGTTTCTGCTATAACACTGCAGCATGCTGTAAATTGATATAATGGCTAGTGTTTAAAGTCAATTAATATTTTAAATGCTATCATTCCAAGAAGCAACATAACAACAACAACTGAAGAAAAGCTTTCTATCAACTCATATTTGATTATTTGGAAGGCAGACAAAGAGGATTCCTCAGGTCTTATGAACGCGATTATGAAACAAAAATTGCCAATTTACTATTTGATCGACTCATCTAATTGAGATATAATTAGGTGATAGCAGAGATATAACAAGAGACCAAATTATTGAAAAAAATACATTTCAAATTACATTATTCTTTAATTTTACGTTTGTATGATCTCAAAAAGGCAGAAGTCCTGAACAATTCTTCAGGGAGAGAAAGAGAAAGAGAGAGAGATTTGTTATCTTGCATCTGTGCAGTCGGATAACAATGCATTTATTATGAAGAATTTTGTAAAACCTTTGTTTTATAATAAATCAGAAAGGTGGGTTTACGTTACGCTATTTTAAAGTTAGAATTCCTGGAGTGTATTGAGGCGTCCTAAGCATCAGTTGTAACACGAATAGTAGATCACAAGACTAACGCAACAAATGAATAATATCTGATCTATGAATGAAAATATAGCATTTGATTAATTAACATTACAATGCTTTTATTTGCTCAGATATTTCTCATCTGGTAAACGATTATGATAATCAATTCTTTGCTAACAATCTACCTATTCACCTTAGAATATTTCAACAGACATTTTTCAAAGTTTTCATTTGAATTTCTCCTTTAATTTACATACTTTCCGAGGACAAGTCATTGGCCAGATTTTCCACCCGACATTTTCCATACAACTCAATCTTTTACCTATTTTATTTCTCTGGGATAAGAGAACTTGCCTGCAAGTTTGTTCATTAAGTAGCCACGGCCGTGTTTAGCATTTTAAGCAGATATCTTAATGCGTCATCCTCACGCAATGCAACTACTTCTCTCTTCGTTCGTTTCCGTTGGATTCATTCAGCTGCTGCTAAGTATTTGTTGGAACGAAAAGAGGAAACCTGTAAGCAAACATATACTAACATGGAGCTTTACTAACATATACTAACATGTGCAGTAGTGATCGTACTTCTTGTGGACGCCAGGTTTTATCTATCTGTGTCAGTCGTTAACTCGCTCTCTCCTCATTAGGTACGCTTCGATGCTAGCGATATACTATTTAGGAAAGTTACCGGAAGCCTGCACCATATGCTCTTCGAACAGTGCAATACGACACTACGTTAATATACCGAACAGCTGATTAATGTGGCTGAGAGGCCAAATGAGAACTAAGTGCCAGCAACCCTTCACTCTAAATGAGCTGCACAGTTAGTTCCTCATCCAAGGGCTAACCTCATTAATTTAGTTGACTAACCGCAGTGAGAATGTTTTCATAAATAAGAAGTAAATGTTCTATACTTGCAACATTAAGTGTTTCCTGTATCAATAACTGGCCACCCTATTTCTTAATTTATCTGTTTATCGTCCAGAAACTATATATATATTTTATGAGTGGAAAAGCATGAGACCCAGTCATTCACCTTCAATTGAAAAGTCTTTATAATAGTTCCTTGCATATCAGATGGGAATCAACCCCTGATATTTCTAAGCAACGAGTGTCGTTGGAGATAGCAGCTCTAACAAAACATATATCAACAGCATTTTCTACAGCTAGTGAGGATTCGATGAATTTATTCCTCTTGTTTATTAATACATTTATTCAGGAGTTTTATTCGAAATTTATTAAAAGATAAATTAACCAAAAGATAGCTTTGATGTGATATCGTCTTTACTGAAAAGCTTTTTCTAGAACTTTTGCATTTGTAGATATATCACAGACACTTCTGGTCAGTTGGATGTAATTGCATTGTTAATATGAAATGGATGATGGAATATTCTTTGTATAAAATCAAGTTTGATGCTATTTATTCTTTTTATAATTATATTCATTTTGATTTATAAGCAGATATAGTAGTATGATTGTCAATGAATAAAAAATAAAAATTACATCGAATTAAACTGATTATCATGAGATATATAGAAGCTTCGACTAGTGTTAAATATAAACCATCATAATATTAAAATAACTAGTAATGCATCGCGTGAAAAGTTTAACATTCATTCAGCCATCATTACGAGAACGACTTTGTCGTTCTCGAAATGATGATATTTTAAAAAATATTTTAGTTATAAAAATCACTCTTTTAAAGTGTGTTTAGCTACTTTGTGTTAAATGTTATAGATCTAGGAAAATTTTCTAGAATGATTTTAAGTTTAGAATCTAGCACCATTTACGTGTGTCAATATATGAATCCATCATCATAGCGAAATCAATTAATACATTCGAAACATGAATTGTGAAGATTATAAATTCTCTTAGTTAATGGACGTTCATTTTTCTGTCTTTATTTTTTTCTGGATTAATTTTCGTTTACTTTCTTTATTGAATTGTGTTCACGCTTTCATTTTAATGATAAATAATACATTTTTATGGTTATGATGTTGAAAAGATACGCTGTTGGTTGTTGCAGCAGTTTCAACAGTCATAGGCGTTACAGTCCACCTTACAAACTATTTCGTAGACCATTTCCATGACAGTAGTAATCAGATTTGTTGAAAAACATGAACATGCGAATTAAATCAGTAATTTACATTTTCATTAATTTAATTCCTCCAGAGGAAAATAACGTATCATTAACAACCAATTAAACTAGACTCTATTGAATTCTTCTTAAATTTTACTCAAACTGTGTTATCATGATTTAATACCATCTACATAATTTAAAGATGTAACAAGAAGTTAAATAACCACGAAAACAGTTCATCGACATCATTTTCCGATATGTGCTATGGAATGCATGCTGGCTGTATATAATTGAGTTTGTATTAACTTCCCCTAACGACTTTTCTTTATATTAATAAATATCGATTTTAAACTTAAATATTTATGATTTTTATGTTACATTTGTATTAAAAATAATTCATTGATTACGATTAGAATGTAAAATGAAGAAGTATCACATGCTAGTGCTTCTATAAAACGCCTAAGTATTCAGTAGTGAGCGGAATCGCCATTATGGTCGTCTATCCCCTGCTTTATGTAAAATATCTCGTTGTTTAGTCTCAGTGCATCATCTCAGTGACAGCGGTCGTGTGTTGGATACTAAATATTCCTGAGGGCAGAGATAGTCTGTCGTCTTTTCTCTCCTGGTCATTTTGGCATGGGCTTATATTCACTCACTGAGCTCATAATGTTCTGCTGCTATATTGGAAAGGTTGGCAAGAACCATTTGTTTGGGTCTCTTAGTTTCACTGGGGCCGCTTCCAAGTGCTGGGAGAATGTTCCGTCTCTCTCTCTCTCTCTCTCTCTCTCTCTCTCTCTCCCTCTCTCTCTCTCTCTCTCTCTCTCTCTGTGTGTGTGTGTGTGTGTGTGTGTGTGTGTGTGTGTGTGTGTGTGTGTGTGTGTGTGTGTGTGTGTGTGTGTGTGTGTGTGTGTCTCTCCGTGTGCTGCCTAAGCCTATCTCTCCGCTGGGACCAACCATATTACTGCCTGCCCACGCTATCGTGCAGCGGTGCTTAGCAACGAAATCCCAAACGAACAGTGACTTTCTCCTCATGCCTTTTGCTACCATCTAGGTTCCGTAGAGAGAGTAGTCCTCGTAGACTCCTCCCTTGATAAATATGGTCAAATCGTGAGAGGTGTGTTCGTCAAAGGAAAACGAGAGAAGAGAAAAAGATTTCCAGAGGGTGGAACATGTCTGGGGTGAATAAAGCGACAGAGATCTGCAGAGGGCGGAGATTCTGAAAACTGTGATTTAATGGAGCCTCATACAACAATTGCGTATATAACTAAAACACGTTCACTGGATGAGGGAATAATTTTTGATGGAAATAGAGTCGTGTTATGCTTAGAACAACAGAATAGTAGGGAATTTATGCCACTGAGTTCCTAACAATTACTTGTACTAGTCAATATTTTACTTGTAATCGTGAGAAGATAACATATAGATTTATCCACGTGATTAGTCGTTTCAAGAAGTCAAGTATTCGTATTGGATTGTATAACAAAGAACTTAAATTTGCTAGTAATAAAATTTAAATGCTAAACCAAGTGATAAATGTCGTGTAATATATAAATGAAGAAAATAATAAAAATACTCAGCAAAATATGGATCTAAAGATTTTAGTTGACATTATCAAACAAAGTGTTCATTTAATTTAGCAATTATAGTTGAAAGAGAAATTAAATGTTGATATGTATGTATATAAACAGAACTCATTTACCTCTTTATAGCATTGCCTATCAATCTTTAAACCTCTTGTCTCTATTTCATTTAAAAGTTATCAGTTGTCTAAAAGCTACTTAAAAGAGATAACAGAAATGCCTTTTAGAAGGCGGTGCTCATTATGAACATGGTCTGCTTCTTTAATATCGTTCAAATTCTACCTATGGTATGAATAACGTCTTTATGGCTCTTTGCAATTGGATGAGTGTGTGTCATCAAGCGCTTTTATGTGCAATGTGATTCCAAGATTAACCAGTACATAAATTACAGAATTTTGCAGTCAATAAGACACTTATGATGATTTGGGTATCTTGAGAGTAAGGTTGTCTTAAGTGTCTTAAGTATCTATGACATCTTACAAGAAAGATGATCGTCATTGCTTTCAGACATAAGAGATGTGGTGTTAAAGCAGGAAAGTGAAGAAAGAGAGAAATAAAACGAACGAAATCATTTGGAAAATGCAGAATAATCAGTTAAATGTTATATCCAGTAAACATAATGACGCCACTTCTCTTTTGATATCAGTTAAGACAATAATTAAAATAATATCCTGCTCCAATTATTGTTAAATCTATTTAAATCAAGATATGAATGCATTGATATCTTGATTTAGCTGAATGAACCACGAGACTGGTAGAGTATTAATGTACATTGCTTTAAATAAATAAGCCCTACACTAATTTGTTTTTAATTCTTTTAAAATCTAACAATCGAATTGTCTCAAAATCAGTTACAAAAATTCAATGCGCTATCCTCAAACCAAGGAAGTAAATTTCTCTAATTAGGCGTTGAATTTAAATTACACATTAGGAAGTCTACTACATAATTGTTTACAGTATTTTAGAATTGAAGCCGTTGAGAAATCGAACACCATCAACATCATCATCAAGTCTTTCCATGCCTACTGGCACATAAGGCTGCAAAAAATGTACACCGAAATTGTACAATAAATCGAATTTCATTCCCTATTGACAATTAAGATTTCTCACAAGTAATAAAAATAAAGATTTATCGGATACTTATTTTATGGAGGCTCCAGTTTATGCATATTTCGTGTCCACTTCAAAAGTCTTTCGCTAGTAGTACCGTAGAATTTCCTTTTGATTATACTACAAGTGCTTTGAAAGGCTTTATACTTGATGTTTAATTACGAATTTTAATTAGAAAGAATAAAAACCCATCTTTTGAAATCAAACAAAAGGCAAATAAAAGTAAGAAAAACGTGTCTGAAACTAATGTTTCGGTGTATTTCAGAGAGTGTTTATGGTTTGGCTTGAAAAGATTACTTTTTAATTTAATGTCTATGAAAATGGTGTAAGTGTCTGTCCTGGTTTTTTTCCCCATAAATATCGACTTTATTAATTAGAAATATATTTACATGAAGTTCTCCAAAATAATTCTTTTAGTGGATGCCTTTCAGTGAAATACTGTTTAAATAATAATAATAAATAAACACATAGAAAGCTATATGCCAGGCATTTCTACAGTCATTCTTAGCAATCAGACCTGCTGTGTATAATAAATGAAAGTAAAGAAGGAAAAATTAGCCATCTACAAGATGCCGGTTGTTGGCTAAATTCATAAAACGAAAGGAAACGAAACTGTTTGTATAATATTTCTCACTGTAGGAAATGGTTTTGTGTGATTAAGTAGAAAGGATTTTGTGACGTCATATCAGTTGTACATAACCGGCTAAAAACGTTATTTACGCGTATCACTTTTAATGTTAATTATTCCGAAATCTTAGGTTAGCCAATTTGGATGAAATCATTCAGTAGGGTAATAATGATGCATAGAATAATCACCATCAATATGTGAATGGATGAATTCAACGTTTGTCTTTCAGAATAACCTGTCGCATTTTATTAATAGCTGCATCAATTGTTATGCACATTAAAGTCTACTTCTACGATTATTATTAGAAATATTAAAAATATTATTACTGAATAATATTATGAGGTCACAACGAAAGTGATTTTGAGCAATGTTACGCTGTTCCAATAAGCATCTGAGACACACGCACACACGCACTACATTCGCACAACTCTTCATTACATTTAAATTATAGCGTTTATTATTTTTCATCTAGTGGGATTTCGCGACTCCTAATTAATAAATAATAACAAGTATTTTCTTAACTGGCACTGAAAAGAAATAAGTATCATCCCTTTAAAACAAACTATGAAAGATACTCGTAGTACGATTGTTTAATAAATGCATGATTTAGTTTCATTTATTTAGTACATTTAGCTTCACATAAGTCTAATTTATAACTAAGCTGAAACCTTAGGACTTTTTCAGTATCATTACACGTTGCTAACTTGTAATGATACTGAATTCGAATTGTTTCGAATTTTTAACAGCGAAACTTTGGTTTACACAAAATGTTTCCCATAAACTAAACCTCGCAATAATTTTTAAAACAAGCATTTACTAATATCACCAATAAGACCACGTATCTACTTCGATTTATGGAGCAATTTGAAGTCTAAGGTATCAAAATTAAAAAACAAAAATGATGGTCGTGGTGTCTTGATAACTATATGACAGTTTCCATGGAAGAGACCATGCAATAGCAAATAAGTTAACATTATTATATTAAATAGATGCAAGACAAAACCGAATAGCACGTTCTGGTAATACAATCGACTGTCATTATAGCAAACCCCCACTAAAGTGAGTCATTAAAGCAAACATTCAAAAATTCCCAATAGAAAGAGCTAAATCCCTATAGAATCGGTGCCATGCTAAATGAAATGCACTTTGGTACACAATCCACTATAACAAACTATTTCTATGCTCCATATGAGTTCATTGTAGTTCGTCTCGACTATATTTAGTTTTAGGATTAAATATTATCCAATTTTTGTACAATTGTAACCAGAATTATATCCCTAAACTGCAAGTAAACACAGAAAAATGGCTTTATTTTGAAACTCAGTTGCTTAAGTTTACTCATGAGGCTTGTAAGATATTTCATCTCATCATTAAAGCATGTGAATCAAATGGAGTAACTTTTTAACATGAAGGTTTCAACCATAAACTATCGTATTTACTGGCTTAGCATCTTCAGTTAATTTTGTTTTTTGAACCTGTAGAAATAAATCTGATTATCAGTTGAATCAATTAAGTATTGCGTATTCAAATATTCATGATACATCTCATGAATATTTGAATCGCACTGTATCGAACTATAGATGAAAATGTTCTTTTACGGTTATGACAACATAAAAAGTATTAGTAAAAAACCTAACCCTAAAATTGTCATGTTTTATGTTTTGCGTGAATCATCTTTATTCTTCAAGTACGATTTGTTAATGACGTTTCAACTGCCAAACCAAAAAAGCTTTAGGGTATCTCAAAATCTTATCGTTTCCTCCTTAATTAATACAACGGAGATTTCCAATACCACCAGCGTATAAATCATAATGCTCATAAACTATACCCTGACATTCGTCCATCTTCACCCCGCCAACCATCTCTCTCTCTCTCTCTCTCTCATTTTCGTACTCTCGATGATACATCTGACCTTCTCGGAACAACTTACGGGCAAGAAAAACACTTGGTGAGTGCGAGCCTTTCAGTGCTCCCTATAATAAAACAGAAACATCTGTTCCAGGGCGTCTCGAGAGAGTCATTGGGGTAATGCAGGGACCCCACATAGTGGCGTAATCAGTGCCCGTTTGGCCAAAGGAGAAAGATGGACAATATATAGAACCTTAAAAAAAAGGCGAAAGAGAAGATTCGTTCTTCCAGACTAACTTTTAATGTCCAAGATTTAGTAGTTGGCAGAAAGCTGTAATCTCGGTTCGCATTAGGCGACGATGATCGAGTGTCAAGTGAAACGCCTGTTTTGGCCACGATGCAATGTGAAGTCAAGCAAGTTATCCGCTAGGGAATAACTACGAGCTATCTTTATAATTAAAGGAAATTCGGGTAACTCTCTTTAACTGAACTAGGATTAGTGAAGGTGGTTATCATAAATAATGGGTGATTATATGTTATCTTTTTTGTTTAGGTGAACGCGGTGACCTCATCAGTTTCAAAGGTTCCTGTTGACTTCGCCCTTGAAACTTGAAACTATTGCCATCTTAAATAGTGATCACGTAAGTTATCATACTGGTTACTTGGACTCGCGGATTCCATAATCAGGAAATGTTAGCTCTTTACCCAATTCTCCTCTACTCAGACTTTAGAGTGGGCATGGAGATGCCCGCTCAAAGATGGAAAATATGGATGTCGGATTTATGTAAGTTTCTTGGTATTATCGCTGATTTTTATTTTATTTTCATGTCTTAACACTATGAAATGTACAATATTCATATTTAATTATAAAAACTATATTGTACGTTATGAGAATGATGTTAATCTATTTACTGAGGTAATATTAGAATAATAACACACACGTGTGCTCGTAACTTTTAGTAGTTTATGTTTTTCTAATGTTAATTTCATGTACGGTCCGTTCTAAACTTATATTAATGGATGGACTAAGGGCTGTATAATCTAGAAACTCAATTCTAGATACCAAATGGAGCTTTTTCGAAAGTCACAAAAGGCCTCCAATAAGTAGGGTGGGTTCTCACAAAAACGATGTCCCCACATGCTCAACAAAGAAGGTAATCTTGGAAGTATTTCACTCTCCAATAGTGAAAATATTCGCTGTTGAGGATCAAATTATTACACTGTTTTCCACAGGAAATGTTATTAAGTTCAAAGACATAGTTAATACATTCACAGATAGGTGTGTACTTTTATGATTTTATTTGGGAAGATCGGGTATTTTATTACGCTATCCTCGCTTTCGTAAAGTACGGCTGTAAAGCGTGAATTTCTTTCATTCGGTTCACGAAGTACAGACACCGCCTTGACCTTGAAGCGTTGCGATCAATAAAATAAATCGTGAATTAAACAAAGCACGCCGTAACGAAATGACGAAATGGATATAATAGGAACAAGAAAATTAACACAGCAAAGAACGTTTATTAAAATTTCTGCAAATGGCTACGAGCAGTCAGTTATCGAGGAATGAGAACATTGACAAATAATCGGTATGCCGTTGAAATCTGGCAGTTCCAATCAGGTAAATGAGGGCAACGATTGGCATCAAAAAAAGGGGGGTAAATTATAACTAAAAATAAATAACGAAAAATTATGAGTAGAAAAACATCTTCGAATATGTCAACTGTTTTTCAGACGTTTCAAATAAACTGAGATCAAACTAGTCACCACTCCACAATTCAGGAGGATCTAAATGAAAGGCTTAGTTCCATTAATTATCAAACAATTTGATAAAGTATAGTTTTATAATATAATAAAAGAAATCTAGGTTTAATTTATCTTTTTGTCTTTTCTTTGCTGATTGTTTCCAATTTCAAAATACTGCTTCACCCGACTTGATCCTTTAAAAAATCATAATCGAGTCACCTATAGCATTATTTTCAACGACATTTATAGAACCAATCAGCAAAGCAAATACTAAAAGATAAATTAAATCCTAATCGTTTAAATTTTTTGCAGGATTTCTTTCATTGTTGTTCCTAGTGGATGAAGGGATAATAACGCAAACAGAATTCTCCAACCTTGCTGATAACAATGATGTTTTCCTTGAAACAATTCTTGGATTAGTGCACATGAGGGAATTTTCACAAAAAATAATTTCGTAATTTTTCTTCTAGAAAAGCACATATTTTAGTCTATCAAGTGAGAAACTCACACGATAGGCAAAATATGAGGTTAATTTGTTATGTCGGGTTTCCTTACTTTTAGTAGTTATGCTTTTACTCATGTTATGAAAACATTTGAAATCTATTAAATGGACGTCAGAAATCTAAGATGTCTCTTTTATGAAATAGTTTTTCATAACATGAGTAAAATGAGTTTCCAACAAAACTTCCTCACTACGTTTGTAGCAGTTCTATAATTAACGTAGTTTGTGGTTTAAGTTAGAACTGCTACATACTAATATGAAAATCAGCAAACTTATTCCGATATAAAAATATTTTTCATCCTTCCATATTAATATTTTTTCTTAGCTTCCGACTGCTATTTTTCTTGGATTTTATATGATTTTTAGATCATTATTTCATTCAATTAATAGTTTCACGTGTTACAGTAAATAAAAATATTAAATAAATTATTAGTCCAAAACTGTGATATTCAGTGGGATGCGAAGAAAGCAAAGGTCTATTACAGATATTTGTTATGATCAAATCTATTTGGATGCGCTAAAATGCATATTTCTCAGGATATGTCACAATGGAGGTTTGAAATATAAAATAATAAATATATTAACATATTTCACCTTTCAGACAATTAATTTCATTATCGCAAAATTACGTTTATCAAGATACTAATTATATAAATCAAGTATAATCCTGTAGTTGCAGCTGCTTTCGTATATAATTATAATCCAGTTCTAAATACATTACGGGGATTGCAGAAAATAACAACCTAAGACTCATACCTGTGCTTGCGTTGTAAGCAAGTGGTTTTATAAAAACGGCACCTTATTTATCAAAACGGTATCTAAGTTTCCTTTTTTTTTATTTCTTTCAAGACATCCTCCTCTTTCAATAGCGAGTTTCCAGTGCACCTCTTAATGTTTCCTCCACCCCGTAATCAACTGTCGGTTACTCTGGAAACATGGTCTTTCATTGTGAATGCAAGAATTGCAGTTCTTGTTGGAAACGCCTCCTCACATGACTCGGAATTGAAGTAAGGACAACTTTAAAGCCCTTAAAAGTAGGGAAATTAGGCTAATATAGAGTCCAACTGTATTGATACTGAGAAAGTGAAATGCACATTCTTATCAGTGTACGCCTAACAAGAACTGAATGATGGAAATTACAACATTTAAAGAATTTAGAAACTATCCTTTGCGATGCATTCGAAAAAGCGATGCTTAGCTTATGGTTGAGAAGACCCATGACTCCCACAATGGTCGTGTGTAACATTTCATCTAGATTTAGCCATTTTAACTGTTTCTCACAAAACATTTGAGTATCCCTCCTTCGATGAACATACTCAATCTCCAGAGTCTCACCTTACAGCTTTGGTTCTCTCCCTCATTTAAACACAAATTCCTTTTAGACAAATGTAGCTCGCATTAAAATATATTGTGTGCTAAAAGCAATGGAATTTGGCCATAAGAAAGGTGGTTGGTGGGACAGCAATACTACTTTACTGGGGAATTATGTAACGATATATTTCAAAAAAATAAAAAAATGAATTCTTTAGTTACTCATTTAACAAAGGAGAAGAGAGATTTCTCATATTTTAACTTTTCAGTGTCCTTTAGAGACTTGTTTCTTTAACCTTCCTTTAAGTTACTAAGCTTAATTCTAACAATACCAATATTTGGAATTATCGGTTATCAGTACAGTTCAAGTTTTGAAAAATATCCATTTGAAAGAAAACTATGCACTCTAAAGGAGTTTTTATACCATTGTTAATTAACCCATTAGTCGATATGATTTTAATCCTACTAATCCTTCTGTAAGAGTTTCATAGTGAAAATTATTTTAATGTTTTACTGATGTTCATTAATATGATCGAGACAGTTATTCATAACTTAATATGAACTGTAAGTT
This sequence comes from Typopeltis vanoorti, assembly GCF_054136105.1. Classification (NCBI taxonomy): domain Eukaryota; kingdom Metazoa; phylum Arthropoda; class Arachnida; order Uropygi; family Thelyphonidae; genus Typopeltis; species Typopeltis vanoorti. The sequence goes on from NC_143551.1 coordinate 143,582,040, forward strand.
AGGATTTTAATACAAATGTGATGCCTGAAAATTTGATGAGATATTTTGAGTGGAATATGTAGAAAAATGTTGAAATGTTTAAATATATTGCCAAAATAAACTATTTCCTCATTTTAAAATGAAAACGAATCGATTGTTAATAGCACAAATAACTGTTAACTTCATTTTCTCCTAGGCAGAGTAAAAGTAAATTCTTCTAGCATCTCTTCTTCTTTTGCAAATTACATACGTGTTATAGTAGTAAAGATTTCAAACAAAAGTAATTTACTAAGCATCAGTGTGCATTGCTGTGCTAATCAATTCAATTCATTGTGTGTCTACTAATATCGTTTAGATAACAATCGATGATATTTTAATATGTTAATGTCTAAGAATCTTACAAAATTAAAATTTTCAAGGATGGTTAATTTTCTTTTTGAATTATTCATAGTTTTAGGATTTCAAAGTTTTTTTTCTTCTATAATAATTCTCAATTTATAATTTAATTTAATCGATAGTTTTGTTTATAAAATTTAATTTGGGGATATTTCGAATGAGAAATATATTGTTGAACGTATACTTTCAATTATATTGTTTTTTTTTTCAGAGTTGTTTACACTCCAAACTCTGAATGCTCTCAGATTTCATGCTAAGTATGAATCCGAAAAAGAAAAACAAACGAAATATCATATTCAGAACGTAGTATCCTTTAAATGTGATTTAATGATGTTTATCAGTTCCACTTTATATATATCGGTCTGGTTGATAACCAATTCCAATAAGAGTGATAAATAACAGCTGTGGTTCTTATTTATTAAAGTAATTTGATAACCTCATGAAGAAAGACAAACAATGTTTAGTATTTCTTTCTAATATTGACAAAAACAATTTTCCCAGAATAATCGTTTATTTCGTTTCCATTAAAATTAACATAAATACTAAAGGAAGTTCTATACTCATTGTATCTATTTCTATGTATTCTTTCTGAGATAGTATATATTTTTTGTATCTTTCTATAAGCTGGAAGGAGAAAAAAAAGATTAGCAAAGTAACCTCTCTACCGTGTATTGAACTATTCCACGTCTGCAATCTAAAGCCCGCTTTACCACAACAAGATTCTGCCATACGAGCGTTAGTACATATTCCTAGCCTGAGGGTAAAATCTGTGATTTCAGCCGAACCCCGAGGATGCGACTATCTTCGCTTCCATGGCTTATCTTGTGTAGGAAAATGTGGGAGGATGATGATAACAGAAATGTAGCTAAGACGCGGTGTGAAAGAAATAACTCTCTGCACCTTGATTGACGTTTCGCTGTGGTTTCATAATCCTACTTGCTGAATTCATTTAAATATTTGGCTTTAAAATTCGTTTAATATCCCCAACTAGTTTAATTTGCTGGAATTATACATTCAAGATTCGACTTTAATTTCGGGAGAATTTATAATCTGATTTAGTTGTATTTTATGTGAATCCCATCTAAGATATAAACTATAGTGCATTATTAGTCCCACAGCCAAACTAAAGTTAAATAATCCGAAAAAACCCTGCTCTACAGACCACACACATGGAACTATTTCGAGCCATTTCATGCTTACAGTAAACAGGATGGTTGTCTCACACAGGGTGATGATATTCATCTACCTCCTAAAGACATTCATAAACATCTTTGCCCATATTGGGATCGAACCTACAACATGTTTGTTTGTTGGAGACGGTATCCACTGGTCTAAGTTGGTTATATTAGTTACATTGCTTAATTATTAAATATAACAAATGTACCTCTATCGTTTTTAATTGTATATCATTTTGTTTATTTTATTTTGCTCATCTATAGAATATGCTATTTATATGGATACACTCTTCTTTTTCTTCTTCTCTCCCATATCCCATCAGGAACACTGGAAAATTGTGAATGCTTTCCATTGGTTCCTTATCCTTGCTATTGGTCTTAGTTCACCAAAATGTTTCTTCTCACATTCTATTAAAGTCAATTGCTTCCATGTATTTTAGGAGGGGCAGCTTTCTTTTCTCTTGTGGGTTCCATTGCAATGCTGTATCACGGATTTCTTACCGATCCGTCCTTAACGTATGTTCCATATACCTAAATTTTCATTTTCTGATTTTTCAGGTTTATTTTTTGTTGATTTGTTCTTTTTCAGAGTCTTTATTAGTGAATCGTTTAGGCTACCACACTTGAAGTTTATACTCCACTGAAATTGGTTAATAAATGTTTGTGGCTTTCTTTGTATAGACCTCGAAACTAATTGTGCTTCCCATCCATATAGAAGAAATGAATTAATACATGTATTTAATATATTGCTATATGTATCAATACTTATCATTTTCATAATGTAAGAAATTTAGCTATGCACTTCTTTCCTTTCAATCATTATCTCTAACTGCTCCTCGATCTGCGATTATAATATTCTTGTAATGTGTAAAATTTGAAACGATTTCAAGTTGTTGTTTTTTTCATTTTCAGTTGTACACGGTACATTGTTATTCACTCTGATTCTTATTTCATTCGTTTTATTTGTACTTATTATTAAATCAATTTTCAGTTAGCCTAGTGACTTTGCGCTTCGCAACCATATGCCTGGGGAAGGAGTGTCCCAGGTTCGATTCCCGTCGAAAAGGTGAGGAACTCGAGGATCTTCCTCAGGCATAGCCTGCAAGTCAACAAACCGGCCCCGTGAACATACGCTTCTACAGTCGAAAATATATTCCCCCCAGCGGCAGGCTAGGCAACAGGTCGGTTGGGAGTGGTACTAACAAGAAGTCGCATCTAAGTAACACGAGGACCCTGCATAGGAAGCTGGAATAATGCGTAGTGAAAGAAGAAAAAGATTAAATCAATTTTCAGTATTTCTTCTTATAATATGTATAATATATATATATATATATATATATATATATATATATATTCCAAGATAAAATCTCTACATATTCCAATATATCCAAAAATAAATATAGATATTTATTTTTGGATATCTACATATCTGTGAGCAGTTCGACATACATCGTTTTCATGATCTACATTACCGAGAGTGTTATTTATTTTCCATGATATTCCTCTGGTATATGTTATTTCTGTCTGTTCTAAACATGATACCTTACATATAAATAATAAAAAAGATAGTCACCCTTGTCGCACTATAGATAATTCAGAAAGGTTGTGACAAATATCCATCATGCAAGAACTGGCATTAGAATTTAATATAATCTTATTTAATATAAACCTTTTTGAGGTTTATTATTTCCTGTGGAATTCCTTTTATCGGAAGGAAATTCAATCCATACACATATTCTCCATCAGTGAAATTGTAGAGGTTTTCGTAATCTGCAAATTTGTAGCTCATATAAAGATGCATCACCAGATTGCTCAGTTATTATTCTTAAGGTGTTAAGATCAATTCACGATCAATTTGGCATAAAACCATGCTGCTGTCTTCTCCTACTCCTCATCAAAAATATTGAATTTTTAATTCTTGAAGGATTCTTACAATGATAGGTTTTCAATAAATTTATCTAATAGCACATAAATAGGTTTATAGCCTCTAATTATTATAATTTCCTGACTTTCATTTTTTTGATATTTTTCCTATAATCCCTGTATGCCAATCACTGGGGAACAGCTTTTTTTCTCCAAATATTTTGGAATATTGGATAACGTATATTTGTAATAGTTGTGATATCAGTTTTCAGAACTTCTGCAATGATTCTATCAAACCATATCTTGCAACTTTTCCTTTGGTTTCTTTCATAGCTTTTGTTATTCTTCCGTTTTGATGGCAGGCCAGTATCAATTTTTAATTTATCTATCCTCTTTATTTTATTATTGTTTGTATTCTGTCGCTACTATTACGTAAGATTTGACTGAATCGTTTTCGCCATTTTTTTGCACTTTTCCTGTTAACACCAGAATTATTCCATTTAGATTTTTCATTGAGTCACTTATGTCATCTCCAGAAATAAATCTCATTTGATAGCGTTTAAACTCTTGGGTGGTCCAAAGGATGTAGCACGTATGTAATACGTGCTACATCCTTTATTAATTAATAGGGTTATTTTGGAAGTGGAAGAGTAATCCATGCAGGAACCAACTTTCATGTTCCTCTCAATACTGCTTGGTTACTGTTATTATTCTTGGTAAAAGTTTCAGATGTATGATCTTTGTGTGTTTTCACAGTTAATCAAAAATAAAGAACCAAACATTATTTCTGTTTTGCGTTCCTTTTCAGTCCTTGTACCAGACTTCTCTATATTCGTGACTCGAGAAGATTTGCAAAACTTGAAAACCTGAAACAGCTTTCATTTTGTACGGATGGTCCTAAATTTATTCATTCCATCTTTAAAGTAATAAAATGAAATGTTTTAGAGTTTTTTCCACGAGATCATATAAAGCTATAAAAGCATTGCACAGCTCACAACTACTTGTTATATCAGCAGGCCATGTTTCTAAGCAGTTCATTTCGAAATATGACACTTCGTTATCATTAGAGAATCCAAACGTCAGCAGCATGCCATATAACAAAACTCGTTATCGTTTTCAGTAAGGAATTTCAAAGCAGAATCACAGGTTGTAGTCTGTCAGGCTCAGTCCCCGTATAATGGCGTATCTACAACCTTCGGTATCCTAGCAGCTACATTACTTTCGCCTGGAAAAATAAATTATGCAAAGGTAGGGGCAGGAAACGAGTATGCAAGTGAACATGTGGAACCAACCGAAGGTTTCGTATACGTTCTACTTTCTCAAATAGTTCCTCGAAAGAAAGCGGAAAGTCACTAAGCATAAGTGTATCGGTAAAAGAAACAACGCATGCAAGTAAAGACTCGTAATCAAACCCATGCATTCGCCACAGAAATGTTTCTTTTACATAATATGTCGTAGTGCTTCTTTGTGGCACTACTTTCGACTACCTTAGCAGCTACTCATAGCATTGTAGAATCTTCCAGATTAAGCAGTAGGTAAGAGACTTGAGTTGTAAGAGCTATCTGCACGTGGAAATAAATTTAAACCCTTAATTCTCAGCTGGTTTATGTTACGCTAGCTTTATAGCAGGAGTAGCATATATATATATATATACTGTTCGTTTTAAGTGGCTTCCGTGATTATGAAAAAATAAATATAAGAATTCGACGACCACTGCAACCTTTCCCTATAAAAAAGTCATTTTATCCTGTTAAGGAGTCGTTAAGTATACCCATGTCTCAAAATGTACTTTTCAGTATTCTCTATGATATATCGGAGCAGTCTATAAAATATCCACTTAAATCTCGCTGTTTCTGAACACATATATTCTCATCTAAATAAGTTTCACCATACCCTGATAGCGTAATATTGATAACAGCTTTCGTTTTAATATCTAAACGGATGCGTATTATATTTTAAAGATATATTCTTTATGGTCGTTTTAGAACGACCAGTGTTGCTGTTAAATTGCCAACAGCAACCTACCATACGATATCTCAGCTTCTTGGAAAAAAGAAAAGAAATGAAATGCCTTATTTTATTATAACCAAATTCAAGATTTAATAGCCAACTCATTTTAAAATATGATTTAGGCAATGTTTTAAAGAAAGTTGTTTGATCTATAGTACACCAGAGTACTATGAATGATCCGGAAAAAAGAGCTTTTTAACATTGGATTTTAAAGAGTACAAGTTAAAAGATTTTAAATATACTCTTTAGGAAATAGATATGCACTAAAGGAGATAAACGAAGAGAAATAAAAAAATATGTTCTGTGAGTATGAAATTGAACTGTGTTGGATGACTAGTTTCTGCACTAGTCTTCACAGATTTAGGAGAAGCCGTAGAAAATATTGATGCCGATTCTGTTAGACAGCGAATGTGGAAATATCAGTACGTCTATGTGAAAAAAAAGTGAGGAGAATCAGTGAGAAACCGGCCATTAATCAGACTAATTGCTGTCTTCTGTACTGAGTCAAGAATTTTTATGTAGCTGTTATCCTAGTGGGACGGTATTTTATGGTTGAATGCGTTAGCGATTTGTACAATGAATGTTAATAGTTTTTTCAGACGAAAACGTCTTGCGAAAAAGTAAAATCTGGTTTCTTGAGTTCTGAGGAAACGATCTATGTTGGTATGTGTTTGACAATGTACTAGTATGCATGGTATTATGCTGAAATCATTTTTGATTGGCATATTAATATTTAGAAGTATAGAAGAATAATATTGAATACAGAGATATCAAATATCGGGCATACGCTGTCTGCATTAGTATATTCCTCCACCTTCATTCAGTTATTATAAGCATTTGTCTATTACATTTGAATGAAATATTAGGTATTTCATTATGTAAGCGTCATTGAAAGTCAATTTTTAGTCTGAGGAATGAGCAAGTACGTTATCAATTGCACAAATCAATTACATTATATGAATTTAGAGTATACTTTGATTCTGAATGCAGTTTAAGGGAAAAAACCTAAACAGATTTAAATAAAACATTTCCCGTTAATCAAATCGAAGACAATTTCGAGAATCGTTTCTTTTAATCTTTAAAATATACTCACTTTATTAAAGCATCATGGAATAAGGTTTAAAAAAAATATTTCGAGAAATGCTATTAAATTTAAATGCTAATATCTTTGTCGATGGGCTTAGGAATATCTCCTGGAGGTTAAAAAGCTACCAAGATATGAAATCAATTATCTATCGGTGGACCACTATCATTTGCTACCCCCCCCCCACCCCGCCCATCTAGGAAGTCAAGCAGACAGTGACGTCATTGCCATGCATTAAGCCACAATTTGCAGTGTCTAGTTATCTTTATGCAATCTATAGGCAAATATCATTAATCATGTCAGGTTCTTCCTGTTTTCTTCAGATGAAATTTTTCCAGTCACTGCCAACTTCTGCTCTCCGTTTCCTTCACGTGAACTTGTTGCACCGTCTTCTTCGTCTGCCTTTCTTGCAGTATTATCGACTATATTGTTCTGGGTTTTTTTTTCTGTATCATTCTCGGAAAAAAAGTTTTTACACAAGTTGATTTTAGTGCCATCAAGTAGTTGTATACGTAACTATGGCTTCAAGAACACTGTTCTGAAATGTTTTCTTTCTTCCACGCGTCTGCTGATTGATGGCATTTGCTTCCTTGCTCGACCATTTTCGGTAATCTGAAAACCAAACAAGTTAACTTATGGATAGTAGCGAACCGTTCTTGGTGAAAACATTAAGACGTATTTGGAGAAAAGATAAAGAAGCCAGCAATTCGAAAGCTTTATTTTCTTTAAACAATGTCTCTAATTTGTTTAGTTTCTTCTTCTTTCCATCTTGACGGCAAATGTATTGTAATCTTTTACTTACTAGAGACATTTTTCATCTCGAGATGTCAGTGTTATCAAGTTAAATTTCTCTCAAAGATTCAAATATATTTTCATCACCTACAATTCTTTATTACAAACCTAAGAAGCTCTATATATTAAATGTCTGTAGTCTCTCATACTGAACCAATATTTATAGCTTCGTTTTTATCATTGTCCAAAAATAACAACACTTATATAGATTGCAAACGTTAGTTCAATTTAATAGTCACTTAATCTGAGGATTAATACAATATTGAATCTAGCTTTTCAACATCATGCTGTTTCTCCTATCGACGTAGAAGCTATTATGTACAAAAAACAACAAACCAATGTCTGAAAGAGTTTCATATTTAGTCTATCAGCTATACTGACTCTTCTCTGAACAGATTTATATATATAAATAAACAAGTAGACGAAAGAGGTTTTAGTACGATATCTAACCAAATATTTATTTGAAACTTGCAGAATCATCTTCAGTATAACTGACAATTCAGAAAGATAAATAATGACAGTGAATTTGAAATATCAGATTTCAACATATAAAAGAATTGATACAGAAAATGTAGAAATTCAGAGCTTATGGACATTTAAATGGTAGGTTATACTGAAGATGATTTGTAGATTTCCGATAGAAATATTTAGTTATATACCTTAATGATTATTTTATTATGATTAATGATTTTTTATTATATACCTTAACTTTATTGTATCTACGTATTCATATATTATTTTTAAATATCATTTCAACCAGTGTAGGACTTATCTTTTCCAGTCAGTCATAAGCAATGCATCGCCACCTTCTTATAATCTGATATCAGCAGTGATCCTCTGTTTAATCGAAGTGAGCTCATATTATGCAGCATCTGTAATAAGGATCTTGTTGATGACTAAATTCGTCAAGAGATCGTGTTAGTCTTTTATGGTTCTCGGAAATACAGCCGTTTAGAGAAATTATAACGCTATATAAGCTTGGGCCTTTGTCTGTAATTAGTATAGAATCCATTGCAGTTCACATATGTGGCGTTTGAATTATATGTGAATTCTATTATGTGTAATAATTGCTACATAAAGCATATATATCTATATGCTTTAAGTCAAAATGGAACTTGTTTATTGAATAAAGAAAACATAGATCAGATCAAATAAACGCCTATAGCTAATGATATTCTCTATGTTGACATATATTAAAATAGATCTGGAGTAAGGAAAGAAGACAGCCTTAATCTTTTAACGGCAAACACCAATCGCAACGCATCAAGTGCCACACAGATAAACCGTTACTTGCAAGAAGTGGAAACGAGCTGCCTTTGTAATAAAACAGGTGTTCCTTCAACCTAAACGGAGCTTGGATAACCAGGATGTAAAACTATATATTATAGAGTAACGTTTTCCAGATAACGTTTGGTCGTCTGTATCGGAACAAAGAAAAAAATAGATAGAAAAAGAGAAAGAAGCGATGCGATTAATGGAGCACTTCCTATTACGCCGAGGAGAGAGAGAGAGAGAGACGAGTGTACTCCGTATTTTCTTCTTAAATTAACATCTCCTGTTACAAATCTGATGTGATTTAGTCTTTTTTTTCTAAAGATTGCAGAGGTAAAATATGAAGGAATTGATGTAGAAAATACAGAAAATCAGGGCTTATTGAGAAAATTATTTTGACATTTGATTGAACGCAACCAGATTCATTTTTGTTCATCTTTTCTTTTTTTCATGGAAGGGCTACTGAATCTCTACTAACAATACACGAGAAGTAGACATTCGAGGTAAACAGACTTTTGAGAGATAACAAACATCGATACAAATATGTTCTGAAATATTTTATAGAAGTTCATGATGAAAATAGATTTTGATTTTTCAAAGATTCTTACATTCGCTATAAACGTACATGTTAACGAAATTTGATATCTTTAAAGCGCTGCTGTCTGCCATTATTACAATAATAACAGCTTATATTTGGAGTTCTTTACAATTATACTATGCGAATGTTTGCTTATGCTCTAACAACCCTGCCATATCACTTCTGAAACCAACTAACTTCGGTTATTAAATGAGGCAGTGCCGTAAATAGTCTTCTTCTTACTTTTTACGTATTAGACCTAATAGCCTGTTACGCGTATTAGGCCTAGTGGCCTATTACGATTCTAAACCGGAACCGTCTCGAGGATAAGGTGGTTGGCCCTATGCCTCCCGATGTGTCCCATGTTCTGTAGATGCTTGTGTTCACGGGGTCGATTTGCCTGTTCTGGAGGACGAAAAACCCGAATTTCTGGGTGAAAAAAACCCCTTACCTCTGTATGAGACTGGCTAACTCACTTTTGGTCAAAACAGACCAGAAAAAGGTTCCTCACGTCACGGACGGGAATCGAACCCAGGTCTTTCCAGCCAAAGGACTTCGTCTATACCGACTGAGCTACGGAGGCTCTCCGCCGTAGATAGTAAAAGCATAAATTAGGAAATATACTCTCTTCGAACACATTCTATTATTTATGTAGAAGTATACGCTGTTTCTTCAAAGACATATTATATATTATATTACAAAGACATAGTATATGACGTATATCATTTCGTTAATTTCAACTCCACCTTCTATATTTTTATTATTAAAATGCCTTATTTTTATCTGTTTGCAAGAAAATCTCAATATCGCATTAATCTTCCTTTAAAGCATAATTATGATATATAGCATTTAATGTAGTGATAGAAATTATATCATACTCATTCGAAACAGTTCTTTAAAAAATGTTGTTAACTCCTAAATTTGCGTAATCATATAATTATTTCTATCAGATCATCTTCTGAACATTGAGGTATTTAGGTATTTGAACATTCTGGACAATGCCATGCGTTCTACTTTGTGGAATTTCTACGGAATGGACCATTGTCTCTTTCAGCAAGACCGTGTCATAAAGCTGTTGCTGTTGTAACTGCATCGTTTGTGAACATGAACATCACGACAGTTAACTAGCTTCCACAGACTCCTAATCCCAACCCTATATTGAACATCTGTGTGATGAACTGAAATCTCCGGTGAGATCAAGGACGTCTGCTCCACAATACTCCAGGACCTCATAACATGTCTGCAGGAAGAATGGTCCAAAATTCCCGTTGATTGCAATCGTACGCTTGTGGAAAGTATGCCCCGTAGGATTGATGCAGCGAAAGAAGGTCCTACATCTTATTAAGGTGGGCGCCATAGCTGTTTTTTTATCACACTACGGTGTCCGTTGGCTTCTTTCCAAGCAGTGTATACATATATATATACACTGCTCAGAAAGCATATGTATAGATGCTTCCTACTATATCATAGTATTTATTCTGCAAGAAGTACGCAAGATTTTTGACAACCCAGTTTAATTACAATCAAGATTTAATGTATTGTCAACCCTTCCAAATTCCCAATTCGTGTGCTTTTTAACATTCGGGCATCCATGTGAATGCATTTAAATTAATCCCTTCAGCTATTCATTTAAGAAAATCTACTTAAGGAGACAGTGACTCTTTAAGTAATGTTTAATATGGTTACTAATTAGTAGGGGCCTCGTAGTGTAGTCGTGAAATATGGGACTTGGGCCCTTTTTTCTTTAGAACGAAGTGAGTTCTAATCCTGCCAAGAACCTATAATTATAAAGGCTTTTTGATTGAAGATAACTTACCATAAAATGGCTGCAGGATTTTTCCCACTCAGAAACTCGAGTTTTTACTGGCAAAATGAATAAACGAACACGACAGTAACCAAGGAAAATACTGTTCTCTCTCTCTCTCTCTTCTATACGGAAATTAGTGTTGTATATTCATTTGTATTCCTAGATAATATTCCACGAAACTCATTACAGCGCAGTTTAATAAATACCGGTCTGGTTTGTAAATGTAATTAATTGGTTGTCGAACTCATCTCCTAGTACGCTTTTAGATTACACGCATTATACAAGTTGTGCCTTCTCGTATTCCTACGTAGTACAGTTACATTTGTTATTTCAGCTGCACGGTCAACGCATTATTTGGTTATCCTCCTGAAGAGCACAGTCCTCATCGATGGCACACATTTGAGTTTGTTGCAAACAAAACTATGTGCTATCATGTGTCATATTATAAATAACCTTTTATCGAGTAGATTGCCTATTACAAGTTGCCTATGCCTTGTACTGATAACGCCTGATACTCCTGCAGGTGATGAACTGCAGGCTACGGCCAACTGATACGAGTGTGTTTTTACCATTACTAAGTCTTAAGTATAAAATCTCATTTCTACAATAGCCGATTAACATTTTCCCTGCACGGAACAATAAAAAATCATTAGATAGACGCCTCTGTTGAGCCGTTAAAAAGGATATTAGCTGTCAATGGGTATAGTTTATCCTTAGTTTCTTATCTTTGTCGTGACTTAGAGAGAGAAATATCGATTTCCAAGTTCCTGTGTACGTATGACCTTGCCGAGAACGAAAGAGGGCGGGTGAAAACTTTCGGTAAACTAACAGCATTCAGGACTAGTGAAAAGGTGGAAGGACATTGTTTTTATCCGAAGATTTGTATCTATACGCACGGCTAGAATGTGATTGATTAGTCATTTGATTAAGAGGGTGAACAAAATGGGAGGTAATGGATCTTCCATTCTAAACTGTAAGCTTTGTGGCTGCTGTTAAAATACACATGCACTCACGCATATTTTGTGTATTATATTTATAGATATCGTTGTATAAGATAATGATAAAGTTTATAAATATATTTAATGGTTTGTATTTCATAACTAAATTCATCAACAAAAACATTTATTTCGTATACAACAAAATAAATGCTTCTGGTATTGGGAAGACGTAATTTTCTACACAGTACACCTTGGTTATAATAACTTACTGAGATATAGCAACAGCTCCGTATATTAGGGCATATTAAAAATCATATTATAACACGGAAATTTTAATGAATAAAATTATTACGGTACTCACTTTCGAAACATAATATGACACGTGATCTGAATTTTTACATAGATTTTCAAAAACAAAATAAAGCGTTTTTTTTATATAAAATTATCGAAAATATCTCTCTTGTATAAAACAGCCGATGATTTGATGATTTTTTAAGAATTATCCGAACACTTCCAACTCTATCCTCCCATCATAAGATATCTTTAAGCATATTGAGAAAATTTTCATCAACGCCCCGAAAAAAAAAATAAAATGAACCCAGATAACTTTTGATTTCGTGGAACAATGCTGCATAATTTCAATAATATTTTTATTAATAACAATATATTGAACAATATATATGAAAGATACATGTTATCCTGTATATAAATGATGCATGTCTATTACTTCAGGCAATACTCCTCTTTCTACAGAATGAATGTGACATTTTTCAAATCCCAAATTAATATGACTTGTTGCAGTACTAATAAAAATGAATTCTCCGAAAAAAAAAGTATGAAATTAGAAAGAAGAAAAAAACTCGTTTGTTCCTTGAAAGTTTGTTACAAATTATTAAAAAAGAAGAAAATAACGTTTTAAGGAAAGCCAAAAGTTTTATTTTAAAAAGACCACGAATTTTGATACGGAGCCAAAATATTTAAAAGCCTACAAAACACTGCTTATAACAGAACGCCCAAATAAAGGCTAAAAGAAATGTCGAAGTATTTCAAACAACAAAGCGTTTATAAAAGGCGATGAAAAAGTACGAAAGAAGTTTAAAATGTAAGAGAACTCAATAGCTTTCAAAAATACCAAAATACCAAAAACTACTTTAAAAATGAGTTTAGCACGAAAAGAGTGCTCGTTTCCATTAAGTGAGTTGCGTCCTAATTACTTATTCTCCGTTCAAAACTGAAAGTTGCCAGTACGGAAATTATTCTTCCGTTATTTAATGTAATTAAAATATTATTCGGAGATTCTCGCGTGATGGCGCTGTACTACTATATGATACGTTTTGACCTATTTGTATTATTGTTAGTATTCATTATATTTTATTAAAATTCCATTTTCAAACAAAATGTCGTTTGCTTTTATACCTAGGCTTATTTGCGTATTCATATTTATATTTCTTTTTCAATGTTTTAGCTTCAGTAAGAGAACAAAAAAGACGCCAACAGACCATTCTAAAAAAAAAAAAAAACTGCCTGCCTGCCGTGTATGTGCGACACGTGCTAGTCCTTCGTGGAAAGGGTTTACGTCATAGTCAAACAATGGAGTGTCAGTGAACGAGCTGTACCTGGATCAATGTTGTTTCTTTGCTAACTGCTTATATTACGGTCTCTCTCTCTCTCTCTCTCTCTCTCTCTCTCTCTCTCTCTCGCTAACTCCCAGAGGGGCGTTTCCTAGATTTTTTTTTATACCGGCAAGTGTTAGCTTTACGTTTCAAACTACTCGACATCAGATTTCTGTCTAATGCAGACATTATGTTTTTTTTCAATAGTAACGCTGATCCATGCACTTTTGTACTTTTGTTACTAACTATTTAGCAGCTGATAAAACCTAGTGTATACAACTTAATCATATATTTGTTATATACCCTTAGATATATGTTGTCTTATAAAGTGAACACATATTAAGATAAAGTATGCACTCATTTTAAATATCTTTTCATTTAAAAATTTGTAATCATCGAAAGGGAATTTACGAGCGACCTCTAGCTGAAAAATGTATTACATTCATAATAATTAATTATATTCGTGTAAACGAAAATCAAAGATGGTTGCTCCTTGTAAAGCGCTGTGTTATATTTGAATCGTTGAAATGTTGTATTAAGTTGTGCTTGTAAAGTCCGTTTTTGTCATCATATAAGCTTTTTCGTTTCAAGAGAACTAGGCGCAGTCTAAAATAGTAATGGAAGCTTCTTTTTTTCATGAGAAGGCCAAAAGTCACCATTAGTCCGATATATCCTCTGGGGAGTTTAAAGAGATCACAAGCTGTCGTGGACTGGGGAAATTTTATGCGTAACACAGAAAACTAATTGCATATTCCAATAACAATTAAACGCAGCAGTGTGCAAAAACGTTCCATCGCTTCACATTTGCCAAAATAAAGTATATTAAAAGTACAAAATGAGATATTAAATAAGCTTAAAATGCAGAACAGTTACTGAATTGTTTTTTTATAAAAATATGCCGTTTTGTTCTAAAGAGTGTGACAGCTAATAAATTTTCTGAGTTAAATTTAAATGTTTTCAGTGATGAAGTGAATGTTTAAAGTTATACGAAAATACAATCTTCAGCATGAGTTGACTGTCTTGGTATTCCAATACTTAAGACATGAACTCTGTCCAGAAGCTTGTATATTCGACTGTTATTAGTTATTTTAATTAATGTTGCATTTGATTTGACTTGACAATTGTTTTGAACTCTCACTTGTCATCAAAAACTCTGAATACAATCCCTCTGCCCAGTATCATGGAACCCATGTTTTTGTGTATTCATTTGATATCAAACGATGCCCTTAAGCTCTCTTCTCTACTTAATATAAATATTTCACATAATTTCTTTAGCATATAATAACAATCGTTCATGTAATATGTGCCAATCATCTCCAAACCTTGAAGTCTGGATCCTCTTCTAATTATAATGTGGACACCTGAGATGGATGTTGTTTATATCTACCTTGGAATTGATCGAAATAATCCTAATCACAGTAGTTTTTTTTTTTTTTTTTGAAATACAAATTTAAGACAACAATTAACAGTCTTTCATTACAAGATATAAATTTATCCATACGCGATGCAAACTTACTGGCGCAGGGCGATAGACACGCGCATACCATTTATAAAATAAACACACTACAGATTATATACATTATTTCACTTTATGCTTCTTTCATGATTGTCCTATGTTCTGAAGTGATTTCCATGATTCTAAATTCTAAAGTCACGATTCTTTTTAACCTGTTAAGTATCTTGTACCTGAGCTAAATCGAAATAATGCCAGTTAGGACGTCATATCACTTGGTAACGTAAATAATCGAATGTTTGGTATAAGAAGCTCCTGTGAGTAATAGATTGGAGCATTTGATTGTTAGTTCATATTAATCTTTACCAAAAAAATTATTAATGTGTATACCATTCGTTTAAAAACCTGATACATATCTAATGAAATCCTAAATGACGGTATCATGTTAAATTAAGAAATGAAAAGGAAGTCACCTTAAAAGGAAACACTTCAAATTTTCATTTTCCTACGAACGTTTTCTCCTTTTATAATAAGATTATTACTGATTAATCAATAAATTTAATTTTATAAATAAATTTAATAAACAAAAAACGGAACTGAAACTTTGAGTATGATAATGTAATT
The DNA here is from genome assembly GCF_054136105.1 of Typopeltis vanoorti. Taxonomy (NCBI): domain Eukaryota; kingdom Metazoa; phylum Arthropoda; class Arachnida; order Uropygi; family Thelyphonidae; genus Typopeltis; species Typopeltis vanoorti. The sequence continues at coordinate 143,597,623 of NC_143551.1, forward strand.
TTCTATTGAAAATACCTTCAGCAATGTCACTTGGAATTTTAGAACTTTCAGATGTACATTATACGCATATATAGCTACTCACTATCAGTTTGACGTACACCAGAATGAGAATGGGAAAGAGTATTGTAGCATTTACTATCGTATCGCGATTTGTAATCCTAACGAATAGAAAATGCTATTAAAAAATACATCAGTTTTAAGATCAAAATATTACACATGCATACAAAGCACATGCAACAACTATAAGTAAATTCAGTGCCTTTCGTATAATGATGGTTTTGTAACCATCTCGCAATCTCTTTCAGTTGATTAATCAGAAGACTGAATCTTCTGAAATTGAGAACCACAACTTTGGCACTATTTTCATTTCTTCTAGAAGTGCAACGTATATTTATAAACAAGTTCTTAGAAGTTCTACAAGCCATGTGTGTCATTTCTTGAGGTTTTATATACAGTATCTAGTACGGAATAGACATTGATTATACCATTTTACATTAAGAAGCTGAATAAATTTCCAGGAGTGGTTTACAATTATGTTAATGAAAAACTGAGGAACCTTTCGCAATTATTTATAACCTGTAGATCATCAGTCTTTAGAAATCATTGTAGGAATTCTTGTTCGTGTTGTGTTGTCAGTCCTTAACTATTCTTCTTTTATTTGTGTTCTTAAAGAAGCAGTTGAATATATTTTGCTTTATTGTATATAAATAAGCATTAACAAAAATACTACTTAAAGATTGCATCCATTCGATTTAAGAGAATTAGAAGAAATGGTGTGAATTCCTATAAGATTTTTTGAATAATGTAGATTGTTCAAACATTCTGGAGTTAAGTCAATGTAAGTAGTGAATAATTATTGGATTGTTTTCGATAACAAGTGATCTTCGAAATATAATCTGATAAATATATTCTGGTCTACCTAAATAAATAGATCATTTATTTTTACCTATTAATTGATATTTCAGAAAGATTGGAAAACATTGGAATCGTCCCATGTTTTCATTGTAAAAGTTCAAATCCGTGTGAATCTTATCTTCTCAAAATATCTTCTGAAATTTCAGATCGATCGAAGAAAATTAAATGCATGAATATTAAGTAAACCTTCAAATAAATGTTAGATTTCCTGCTCTAAAATCCATTACTTTAATTTAGCTTCACTTTTAATATGAAATAAAACTTGGCACAATAATCAGTTCTCTCAACTTATAAATGAGAGAACGTTCTCCTATCTTGGATGTTTTTTCTTACGCGCAGTATGAATATTTTATACAGCTTATATTATATTAGCACATAATACATAAAAGCATCCACAAAAACAAATGGAAATTCACGAGCTTTTCTGTATGAGTCATTGTTTACACAATTATTGTAGATTTAGTCGTATACTACAGAAATTAGTCTGTGGAATTCCCAAATCGATAAAGTTTTCTTTTCACAAATTTCAACGAAGATACTCACCAGCTCACAATAAATATTAATGGCGAATTTAATATTTGGTCTCTCTCTCAGTGTGTGTGTGTGTGTGTGTGTGTGTGTGTGTGTGTGTGTGTGTGTGTGTGTGTGTGTGTGTGTGTGTGTGTGTGTGTGTGTGTGTGTGTGTGTGTGTGTGTGTGTGTGTGTGTGTGTGTGTGTGTGTGTGTGTGTGTGTGTGTGTGTGTGTGTGTGTGTGTGTGTGTGTGTGTGTGTGTGTGTGTGTGTTCAGGTTTATTTTATCTTACATTTGTTAATAGAAAATATAGTGATTCGGATATTTTACTCATTTTAAAACGTAACATTGAAATATTCATTTATTATCAGCTAATTGTATTTATTACGACAAGCCAAATAGTTGTTTCGTGAATTTTGCCTTCACAATGTTGTATACGTCGTATTCTTAATTATTTATAGTTCATAACAGATTAATCCTTTCCAGTTTCTTTACGTTTCCCAGAACACATAAATATTGAGGGTAATCCAAAGTTATATCAAACATATTCTTATATTCTAATTCGAATTCGGTTAATAAATGTCATTTAAATATGAAGATTTCAATAACTATTAAGGAAACTTCGCATTTTATACTGTAAGACAAATGACGTCATATTTTATAAACCAGAAAATAATAGTTTAATATCAATTATTCTTTCTTTCTCGTTTAGTAGTATTTTATTACCTTATTTTGAAGAAGAGATTTTCTTGACCACTTAATGTAATTGTACCAAATTGGATTAGAACAGAAAGAATTAAGCGTATATGCCACCTATTATATGAGTTTTTAGTCCAAATTTAATTTGCTTTATTTTTACAGTAATCATTTCTTTTGAATGGTAAGAATGCTTCAGAAGTATAAAGTATTCTGTAAAATATTCTCTAATTGTTTTATAAGTGGATATTTTCTTTTTGTCTATGTCTTGATAAAGTGATAAATGAGTCACTTCAGCTAAAAACAAATCTTAAAATATGATATATATAAAATGTGTCACTACGCGCTATTTTGCGTAGAATTCTAATTTTGGTTGAATATACGATGTATAAACATCCAAAGATTATAGAGAGTGCTATTTTTTTTTTTTTTTGGTTATTTACAGAGAGCATAATATTTTAAAAATTTTTTCCTATCAAGATGAAAACCCACTACTTTTCTCAAATAAAGCGCTGGGTACAGATTGAATTCCCAAAGTAATCTTTTTCTTAGTATATTTATCGTTTTTAAAAACTATCATTGTTGATATTTCTCATCGAACTACCGAAAAACAGTAAATAAGCGACTCACGAATAACATTCATTTTCAGTATTATATCTATATAATTTCAGTATTTGAAAAGAGGTTATGTAAAGAATTTTAATCATACAATAGTGAACTAAACGAAAAAATGGAAAGAAAAAAGAAAGAAATAATAAGAAAGAAAGAAAGAAAAATAGAAAGTAATATTTTAATATATTTAGCTTTAAGAAATCTTATTTTAAAATAAGTGTATTTATCTCTGAATACCTATTTAAATAACATTGATTTGCATAAATGTTTCAAATATATTCAAAGTGTAGATATGCAAATTAATCTACTTGTTTTCAGAGAAGACTCTATCACAGCTAACGGTTCTTTGACCTCTTATTAAAGAACAGACTTTCTTAGTAAAGAAAACGCATCAGAATTTTTGGAACTCTGCACACAACTAAATAAGTTTACAATTACAAATATGAGTAATATTTTCGATATAACATGTTATCAACTCTATAAACATTGCCTTATATACAAAAGCATTTTATGCGAGAAATACAGATATGCACCACCAGATCGTCTCAGACTATCCAGGTTCACTTCACTGCATAGCTCTTATCAATCCGGAGTAAGCATCTTTACAGGGGCATACTGGTTTGTTTCATTTTCAGTGTACTAAGCGGGTTTTGTGTGTGTGTGTGTGTTTTCGCGAGATAAAATTAAGTTAGTTTTTTTTGCATTCATTTTATATCTACATATCAGATATTTACGTTTAAAAATAAATTTCGCTTTATACTAATAATTTCATGATTAATTATTGAATTTTTTTGTTACAAATATGCCTAATTTATCACATCTAAATTGTTTATATCATTGCTGGTGTTGCAAAAAAACAAAAAAAAAAGTCTGGAAAACACACCCAATTAATTAAATTAGGTTTCATTATTCCACATATTCTAATTTTAATTATCTCAAACAATCCTCACAGTATATATTTCAAATCGAAATATAATATGGCCAGAATATAATTAATATGCAAGGGATGTCCTAGGAGCAACCGTCAAACTTAGAGCTTTCATATTTGAGCAAAAAAAAAAAAAAAAAAATTATATCAACATGGATCCGACAAAGTAATTTCACTATATTCTGTGCTAGTAACCACACCACTGCTTGACTACGTACATATGATAGTCCAGTTACATAATTAATTCTTTAAGCATTATCAAAGCGTGTAAACAGTGTTCCGTTCTGCGTTATTGAGTTGATGTTTGACTGTGTAATTTTACTGAGAAGATGCCAACTAAGTTTCAAACAAGTGTATGCTGTGCTATTTACAGTTTCGTAATTATAGCGGAAGAGCTGTGTTCTGGAATACCTATGACTATTTCTCGACCACATTGTCTTTAAATGGTAAGTTTTATTAACGTATGCTGATGTTTCTAGAAAACCAGATTATGTAGTGTTGCATCTGAACGTGATATTAATCTCCAAGTTCAGAAGAATAAAGTGATCCAAGGAGTGTAACACAGTCCTCTGGAAGTACCCTGGTGAATATCCGCCTACCTTAATTTCCAAAATAAAAAAGACTGTTTGGAGAACGCCACGCAAAGATCATTTACATCCGTACCATTTTCAAGAATTGCAGCATCTTGAATAGGCAGTTATGAACTGCAAATCATTTGCACTTGGGTACTCGAAAACTTTGTTATGTAGACTTTACTCCAGATGGAGTGAATAATACCCGTATTGAATAAGCATGGGCTGGTGACAATCAACATGTTAAATTGAAACACAATTCCAGAGCTGGTAAATGTATGATACGGACTTATTGGGAAACAATGGTACGGTACGTGTGATCATCTCAATTGGGAAATATTTCTTTCATTTTTTTCCGAATGAGCTTCTAGGCCCATTTGGAAGCTCTTCCTTTATTAAAGCAGTAACATATCTATTTCCATCATGATGGAGTTCCACACATTTTTCCCGACATGTTTCTGATTATCTGAACAGCCTCTGTCTCAACCGTTGGATTCGTCTTGGAAGTCCTTATTCTTGCAAGCCAGGTTTCGGTAGATCATTTTGTCTCGAATCACGAAAACAGTAAGTGTACGCACCAACAGTACTCAACAATACTACATCGAAGAATTTTGGACTACACCAACTATATTCGAAATGAGTAACAACACAAGAAAGATATGTTTACATTTACGGTCGAAGCAACTGGGTCTATCAGATTATACAGCTACAGAAAGAAAGAGAGAGAGAGAGACCAATGCAAGCATTATTATTACGGGAAATATGTATCCAAGTAGAAAGCAGACATTTTGAGTAATCTTTATAATAGCTTCACTCATCTTCATTTCTTAATGTAATTGAATTTTAAATTAAGTTTCGTGATCTTTCAAGTTATTTAAAGATTTTTAATTTTTAAATAAAGATTGAAAATGATTTTTTAAAGTACAGTAACTTCATATCACATAGAAATCTGATATGAACTTTTTTTAACTTAAAATCCCTCAAGGAATGGATCTCAAGCCCCTGTGAAGTTTGGTGGATTCATTTCTGAGTTGAATGTTTTAAAATATTTACTTGACCCTCATAAAGCATTTGTTTCATATAAATCAATGCCATTATTGACTTTTAACACCAAAAACGTGCAACGGTGAGCCTTCGTTTTAATGACTACTCCCTCTCTCCCCCACACTTCTTCTTTGGCATCACACCAATTTCAGAAGTAATTCTTTAATAATGATAAGGTTCTAGAAAGATAATAAAGACTCCGTTAACTCATAAGGATAATAAAGTCTTAATTAGCTCAAACTTATCCAAAGTGTTCTTATTTGAAATCTAACATTGGAGGTTTACCATAAGTAGTAAGGAGTCAGAATCTGGAGACCGTTCAAACAACGGTTTCACCTTGTCGTGATTACGTCCCTCATCCATTCCTCAACAACAATAATACCATTTTATGAAAAACCAATTCCATTATCCTTAAAAACTCTAGTGAGTTTTTTGAAAAACTGTCAATCAAGATTTTATATTGGAAGCGAGTTATCGAAGGCTGATATTCTATTTCGCCATGGTTGCAGAGGACTTGCTTCCGAAGTGGCGATGAAGTAAGATTGCTACCATAAACTAAGCATAATAATGTCTTCACATAATGCTGTTCTTCTTTGTCCATTGCTATTTTTTCTTCAATATATCTTCCCTTTCAGAAAGTTTATCAGTTGCGGAGAAAGTCAATGTACTTTTACTTAGCAATGTGAGATCAAAATATTGAATCTCACTTGCTTTTGATGCCAATTATTAGGCATAAATAAATTGTTTCTAGTGATTAACTTCATAAAAGAGTTTGTTTTACCTAGAATACTTACAAACTAAGTAATAATGTGTTTGAATCTGTTTTACCTAGAATACTTACAAACTAAGTAATAATGTGTTTGAATCTGTTTTCTGATTTTTCGAAAACCAAGTTCCCAATTGAATCAAGTGTTACATTCCAAATACTTGTATTTCTCCTTTTCACATTCCTATATCTTCCGTTTCACGTTATATATTTTGGTTGAAATCATCACGTAACATTATATTCAATGAACTACTACAAGGCAATGTGTTATATTCTGTCAACTAAAATTTAATTTTAGTTGACAGAATATAAATCTTGATAGACAAGAATTTAGATAACTAATGGAATAAAAGTGAAATACCGAATTCCACATGATATTAATCATTTTTCTTTGTGTGTTTTAATGGCTAATGCAATGTGTCATCACACAGGCAATGTGTCATTAGGTAGTCGTGATATCATCATCTTTTCGATGAATGAATGGATTTCAAAGAATCACACAAAAGATTTCAACTTTGGAAACTGCCCTAGTTCAAGTTATTTTAATTCATAAAATATGGCAGCGACTTTAATATTTTTAAATATGCAAAAAGTGAATTTTTCTCATATAATAAAATCTTTACAATTCAAAGACAAGTATGTGAAAAAAAGTCAATGAAACTGATGAACAGTCTACAGTGAACTGTGTGTAATTTAAAAAAAGATTAGAATTATACAATTCCAGTTAATTTAAATTCAGATCCAATTCATATACCAACCAGTGATTCATGTTATATACAGTAAAGGAATTTTGTCTGACATCTCTTAATGCATGTCATGTGTATCAACACACTTATGATAATGTTGTGTTATTCTTACAAAAGAAGGATGAAACCAAAATAAAATGTCTATTCTAAAATACCACCGTATTTTAGAATAAATCTTTTAAGAAGTACAGTAATAGATATTTCCTATTACTCACCTCCATCTTTTACGTACAACTTACGAGTCCAATTCTTATTTTTATCCACTGTTGAACAGAAAATCTGTCAGTATTTCCATCAATTGAATTTTAACCAAAAGTTTTTTTTGTGTTGTATATTAATTTACTGGTAAAATCAATTAATGGTGATTACTGCAATTTGATAATAAATATGAAGTAAGCTACAGTAAGTTATTTTAACCAAACAAAAAAGGACAACTATTATTAGATGAAACTATTAATTCATCGTCATCAGTACTCTAATAGAGTTTATCATTTATCTATTCAGGCATTCATCAGTTCCTCTCTTTCCATCTTCAGGCTCACTGCTTTCACTCTTATCCGCTTCTCTTTTTTATTATTGCTCTCGTTTCATTCCTTCTAACATGACTTTTATCTTATTACAATCATTTACCAAAATGTATACTATCCATTGAGTTTACACTTGAAACCTGTTTCTTTTATGATATTCTCAAAAAATAAATAAACTAAACTAAAATGAAATAAATAAATAATATCTCTTCACAAGGCATGCGCTGGATGGAATAAAAATGCGTTCTTATTGCACTGCCGTGACTCTCGCTCTACACCATCGGACAATAGCAAGTAATTCTCCCGAAGCGATAAATTGGCTCTTCTACAGGCTCCAAATAACCTGACATACACGTCCATAGTAAGGTGAAGTAATAAGCACTACTACTACTAGCACACTTGGCGTCGCTACTGTGCTGCACTACCTATATATGACTCGCTGTGTGTGTGTGTGTGTGTGTGTGTGTGTGTGTGTGTGTGTGTGTGTGTGTGTGTGTGTGTGTGTGTGTGTGTGTGTCTTGCGAGTTGTTTTAATAACTAAAGGATGGAAAAGAAAATTACCATGGAAACGCATTAAGTGAACTGTAATGTTTCTGAAAATGTGTAATTAGTGAGTGGAAAATTTTAAGCCTCTCTCTCTCTCTCCCGTTAGAACAGTTTCTCTGTTTCTCTCACTTTTTCTCTACTCCGTCTTTCAGTCCATTCTCTCTCTCTCTTCTCTCTCTCTCTCTCTCTCTCTCTCTCTTCTCTCTCTCTCTCTCTCTCTCTCTCTCTCTCTCTCTCTCTCTCTCTCCCTATTCTTTCTTTCTTTCATTCACAGAAACACTTCCATAAGTGCAAGAACTTTGTTCCTTTTAAATTACATTTTATTTGAATTTTTCACACATAATATTAATAGTCTTACTGTGAGCTAAAAACGTTTTCAAAAATACTGCTCAAAATTAGTCTTGTTAAGCATTTTTTTATAATTTAGTTGTTTTAAAATTCTTACTCTCGATATTCAAATTGAAAGCTATTCATATTAAGATTAAGAAAATATCATTCTATTGAAAAACTTTATACATATTTCAAAAATACTGTCTGAATTGAGATTAGAACAAAATATAGAATATGTAATACATCTTTTTCCTTCCAGTATATGGATTTGTTGCTAAAAATGTAAAATGTACAGAATTACTAAAATAAACTAAGAGTATGATCATCACCTGCATGCCTAGAGCATTTTAACTGTACAGAGCTCTATATTTAGCACAGACATCATGTAAATATTACCTACCTGCTAATCGAAGTGCAGACATTCTCTGGAATTCTGGCTCCTCAAGCCACTTGTACATCCTTCGAAAAGTCTCCCGGCCAGATTTCAGCTTGCTCCATGGCTTTGGATTTCGTAAGAGGTCGGACAAAGTACCCTGTGAACGACAGAGCACACGTTGGGCAAAGATGGCCTGGGGGATACTGTAGCGTTTCAACTCGGCACTTATCCTCTGAGCTAGTTCTTTAGTGTTAATCTCTTCCACTTCGTCTGCTGAGCTATTTTTGGATGCTGAAGATGAGGAAGAGGACGAAGAAGAAATGATGCTCTTGATGGCGGGGATGCTGTTATTTGTGACACTCGTATTAATTCCCCCAGTTGCTATAGGTAACGACGCAGCCACGGTTATTGCAGATACAAGGTTAGGGACAGTCTGCAAGGGGACATTAGACTGTGCTGCCAAAGTCACCGCTAAAGGGGTGGCGGCAGGTGCCGAAAATGTGACGGCAGGTACAATAGCCATTGGGGTGACAAGGGTAGTAGTGGTGACCGGTTTGATATCATGGCTACTTGGAGGAGTGGCAGGGTCTTGCAGTTGGGCCGAAGGTGGGGTACTGGGAGCATTAAGGCCGTTCAGTGTTTGCATCATTGAAGTTGGTGTGTGCAGGGTGACGGTGGGGCTCTGGGGTGATCCAATACCCCTGGACAATTCTCTGTGAGTGTAGGACTCGAATCCAGTGGGTGACATGCTCTTCTCCGGTGAGTGCAACCCGTTTTGCGAATACGGTGGCGAAGGAATGCCTCCTGGCTGTGACCCAAGTCCGTTAGCTGTCATCATGGACACTGCTGATGCATGAGTGACCCCTAAAGTGGGACTCATGTTCATTCCTGACATCGCTCCCAACTTCTCGTACTGGAAGTTCATTCCCATGCCGAGGTTATTCTGCATCAAAGCGAAACTCCCGGTCACGTTGCCCGGATGCGCGTAATGAGAGAACTTGTCCGACATCGTCGAGATGGGGGGAAGGGGTTGCAGCGGAGTGAGAGTAGCATAGCTGCTCGCAGTTGAAAATCCCGGCGATAGGCGACCATTTAAGCTGTGATAGGCCGGTTCGGCCAGAGCTCTAAAGTCCGTGGCATCTATCATACTTGTAGGGACCCCAACGTCGTCGGCGTCCGAGCGGGCAATATCGGAGGCTAGCTCGTGCGCTGGGAGTAAGTCCGGGGGTTCTACGTTGTCGACACTGCCGACGCTACCGACTGGTTCGACTGTCTCCACTGGTTCCACGGACTCCACTGCTACAGTCTCACCACCACTCGCCGACTCTCCGATCTCTCGTTCGCCTAGCTCTCCCATGTTTTCCATGATTTGCGCGTTTTAATGGCAATCAAGATGCATCGAACGGTTCTGTGACACTCCTAGCCGTGCCGTAGATGGATTTTAACGATCGACGATTGGATTTTGGGGCGTACTTAGAAGCCAGGAGTGGACAATCTGCGAGGAAACCCGTACCTATCCGCCATGTTTACACAGTGATGACTGCGCATTAGCAGGTGCGCAGGATTTGAGAGCCACAGCGCATGCGTCCTATGCCTCACCCTGCCTGTTTTTGTTCGTCTGCTTCTACCCGTGCCTGCACCACGCCAAGTCCCTTCCTAGTTTTCCGAAACGCTGCGTTTTTCGCTGGCGATTTGATAACAGGAACACAGTGGACTGCGTGAGTAACCTATGCACTCACCTTAAGGTCACAGTCCTCCGACAGAAAAACGTACGCCTCCGTCCAAGGAGAAGGACGTAAACATAGAAAAACTGGCTCAAACACGCGATTGCTACAAGCAGACGAATTTCCGATATTTGGATCTCGTAATCGATATCTATTGTCCTTGCACTTCTCCCTCCGCCCTACTCACTTCACTCTAGTCGTAGCATAGCCAGTGTACACAGCTCACGCGCCAGACTGGGGTGACTACAGCCTAACACGTGCCGCCGCCAAGCAGCTCCTGGGCTAAATCCTACAATGACAACGCCAGCTGCTACCGCGAATTCGTTTTGCCGCCATCTTGATAGGGATGTTGTTAGCCAGGGAGAGAATGAGAGATTTAAAGAGAAACCATGTGCACGGAACTGTGGACGTAACGTTGTGACGACAAGATGGCGGTGGCAATGTATTCCTGCGCACAGAGAACACTCAAGGATATTTCTGTGAGCGCTCTTAGGGAAAGGACTGCAGTGAATCCTTTTCTTCTTTGTTCTCGCATTTCGCTGACACACGCCATTAAGCGATATGTGTTGCTGTTACCATATTTTATTTCACATGTCTTAGTTATTGTTTTTGTTTCTTTCTTTCCATACTGAAAGTCTCTCTCTCTCTCTCTCTCTTTCTCCCTCTGTGTGTGTGTGTGTGTGTGTGTGTGTGTGTGTGTGTGTGTGTGTGTGTGTGTGTGTGTGTGTGTGTGTGTGTGTGTGTGTGTGTGTGTGTGTGTGTGTGTGTGTGTGTGTGTGTGTGTGTGTGTGTGTGTGTGTGTGTGTGTGCGTGTGTCAATCTAGTCCATTAGGTTTACTGATTCATTTTTGTTTCCTCGGGCGGTGTATTTTTCTGAATAATCCATTCAATTTCTTTCGGCGTGCTTTGTGCGTGTTTTTTATAATGAGATGTAAATAAACGGATTTAAGAGGTGTTACTAACAATATATAGATGCGCACTCAAGTTTCATTGTTTTGTTTATAAGGTCAAAGGTCATTTTTCATATTCTGAAATTACGTTCTAATAATCCTGATAGAACAAATGAAAATTTTCCCCAATATATGAAAAACGAAATATCTTTGTGTAACTGATATTCCATTATTAATTCTCTCTAAGAGTTTGAAATACAACCAGTAGATTTTTTTTGTCGAAAGCACTAAAGTTCCGATTTATGTGATAATGTTCATCTCTCTATGAATATCAATGGGTGTTAACTGCCTTATAAAACTGTAGCCTCGCGCTGTTATTTCAGATATCTTAAATACTATATTCATGCCGAATAATTAGCATCGAACGGATTCGAATTATCTGTGAGAAACAAAACGTTCTTTTTTCTTTTCTTTTTTTTACAACACTAAATAGTTTCACTTTGAAACTTTAATTTATTAAGTTTTAGAAAGTACTGGAGAATTAATTGAATCGAAATGAATGAAACAAAAAAGGTGGCTGCCATTGAGAAGCTAACTTTTACGTTAGCTTCATTGTATTGTATCCTTAATATTCTTAGGATTATCACTACCTATTTCCATAATTATTGCAAGTTATAAAAAGAATTCTTGCCACACTAAGTTACCTCTTAGTAAAATAAGTTTAGAATTATAATCACCTTATATTGTTTTCCTTATGCAGCATCAAAGTGAGTGGTTTTCAAGAGATAATTTTTTCGTCCGTGCGGAATACGTCCAAAATATAGAATTGAATAAAACTATTTGTAAATATTAAAAACATACATGCAACGATACGATGTTTAATTTCATCTTTAATTATATATATGTGTAGCAGAAAAATCTTTCTCTTAAAACTAAAAAATTAATTTTTCTAAAAATGAAAATATGAAATCTGCATGCTCATAAAAGATGAAACGAACTTTTTTTCTAGAATTCTTTTTCTACTTTGATACATATGAGGAATGGCATAAATCTGTCTTATTTGTTAAATTCGTATAGAACATTGTGTCTGCAGTAGTTCATAGATGAACAAATGAACCAGTAAATCAATGGAGGAAATTTTCTGAAATATTTAATTTTTCTTGTCGGAGATTAATGATAATAGTTTATATCATTCAGTTAAAGTCTTCTTTTTTATTGTCTATTGTTTTCCTAGAAAATACTCATCATGCGCCATCTGGTGTTACCATTCCAAAAATAGTTACTTGTAATTTAGCAGACTTGTTTATTGTTATCAGTATACACATGTAACATGAATAGAAGCTATTATGTTACTTTACCCCCACTCGTCCACCCACCCACATACATCTATGCACTGGAAGAATAGAAGTAGATTGTTGTATACGAATGTCTGCAAAATGTTGAAATATGTTTCACTAATTTCCCTTCAACTAACACGAGTGGCGACTCCAAGATAACCCAACCATGACTCTACTCAGTATTTGGGTAACATTGCCGCCAGCGTCTGAGAGCCGGAAGGAACCCGGGGCGCACGAGCTACTCCGTTGCATGCAACACGGTATACGTACGTTCAGAAATAATTAAACTGACGTGCAGTAGCGACCAAACACGAATGTCACCGTGCGTAGCAAGGCCTCCGGTTGCCATAGCAACCGGCGGAGGGTGGCTCTGCTAACATGCACGGACCAACCCGCCGAGTGGCGGACTGAACGCAGAGGTCAGGGGTGTGTGGTAGGAACGGCGGAAACTTGCGGACGCAGCACTGGAGAGATGAAACGCTGACCTCAAACGCTCGGGCTGGCGCTTTGCGGCCTTTTATAACGTGCTGTGTAAGCGTAGGACGGAAAAGGAAAAAAAAAATGTCTGCAGGAAAATATGCGAGATATTTTAAACACGTTGAAGCGAGGATAGAAAAATGGTTAGAGTGTGCGCGCACATACACACACACACACACACACACGTTACATGTTCACAGTTTGAATTGCCGTTGCCTACATACACAACTATGCCGGAGGATTAAGTGCTGAGGTACAGGTACATGTAATGTTAGGTGGGTGGCGCCTTCGAGAGAGTACGTAATGTGCGTGTGGTGGGTGAGGGGAGGGGAGGGGAATACGAACGAGAGAGAGAGAGTTAGTTGTAGCAGCTCAGACTAGAGTGCTCCATTTTTAACCACCGCGTACTCCCACAAAGATTTTGATTCGAGTTTAACTTGAAGTTTTCTGAAATTTTGCTTACCCCTGTAAATGCTGCTTTCCCGTGAAGTATTGTGTTATGTGGTAAAGACACGTTGCAGAAATGGAAATAAGCTTATACTCTAAGCTGTCTTCTTTTAATTGGCATGACTTAGGTCATGTTGCTTGACTCTGACTGTTTTATTAATTAGAAACATAAGATATGCTTGAGAAAATATCTTATGGAATGCATAATTTATCATTTGGAGATATATTGTTTATTTTTGTGCTTCTCTTTTTTAAATACAATGCTAATAAAAAAAAAAGCATTTAATTAGTTTTTTTAGTATTTTTATAAAATTCTTTAGGATTCCTTAAATGTTCAATAGAATTTAACACGGTTTTTGTATATTATAAGTTTCGAAATCTTTGCAGATACGATTATCATAAAAATAACGCTTATAAAAAAAACAACTGAATACATTTCAAGGATCTAGAAATAAGAGAAAGAAAGTGTTAGGTCTTTAACACAAAATCAGTAAGTTAAACTATTTATAAAAAAAATTCAGACAATGATAAGAGAAAAATACAACATATGAGTTTAATTACTACGTCCTTCAACTGTTTGAGACTCATTTCCTTCTTTTTTCTTTAAAAATTTTCGTTATAGTTAAATTTCATATTCTATCAATGACTGAAAAAGCTAATTCGAGGGGAATTTTTTTAAGTGCAAATTTTGGAAAATATACGTAGAGGAATTATTTTCTTGGCCCATTTTCAATATTTGAAATTTCTGTTTTGTTGCGTGGAGAACTCCAGGTATGCTAACGCTGGGAAACTTTTTTCTTTTGAATATATATTATATTCAGAAACTACTATTCATCACTAATCGTTTTTCTAAGCCTTTTATTAACATAATTTTATTAACATAATCTAAACTTCTATTAGCATAATGAATCTTGTGTTTATTCAGATATTTAAAAATATGCCGCTCCATCTTTGGTCGAGTCAACATGATCCTTTTGGGAAGATTCTTCAATTTACGATAACTACCTGCTAGTATTTTGCTTTACTTCTCTTTGAAAGTAGTGGTCTCCTCGTATCAAAAGTTGACTAACAAAACTGAAAATTCCAAACCTGAATTCGAAAATTTTGTAATTCAAAATTACAAAATTTTGAAATTTTGAAAAATTCAAAACTGAATTTTGTAATTCAAAATTCAGGAATTTTTATATAAAAAAGTTTCGGGATGATAAAAGAATAAAACATTTATAAATTAACTGGACTACTTTTTTATTACTCTCTAATTTAACTTGGGATTGTAGATGAACTTCGGGTAATAGTGAATACTATTTTATGTGTAAAATAATATTCCGTATTACCCGAAGTTCCTGTAAATTAGAGTTAAATTATTCATGAAAGAAAACCACAATTTTCTGGAACTCAAAAAAAGAGACTAGTGATGAGTATATGTTATATGACGTTACTTCACATAATATTATTTGTACTGCATTAATATTATTACTCTGCGACTCAGATGAACTACATAAGAGTTAGAAAGATATGAGTTCGAGTCTGTGCAAAAGCATGGGAGGATCATATTCAATTTAACTGAATTTATTGATAGTATGAAATAGATCAAATACATACATACATAGTTTATTCATAATATGATACGATGTGAAAAGGGAAAAGAGGTTTATATTAAAAATTAAATATTGCAAATTATGGTCTTCCAAGTCTCTCTATCTTGAGCTAACTGGTAGATCTCAGATGGAGTTTTGCAGTTCATCCTGCTGATGATTTCACATATGTATTGCCAAAATTGTTTGCATGGTCTTCCTCTACTGTGTATGCCATCTTCTGGTTTGTACAGGATGAGGGATTCCAAAAAGGGCGAGACATCAGGATGTCTGAGTTGATGTCCAAGCCATCTCAGTTGTAGTTTTTTGACTATACTGACAAGTGATTCTTGCTTAGCCAGATTTCGAACAGCAAAGTTAGTGACGCGGTCCATCTAGGTATATCCAAGGTGCATACTCTCATCAAATCAGGTGACGAGAGTATTATACAAACATTGATCAGTGAACATTCACTTTTTTTATGTTAATCCTGCTCATAAGTGGGATAAAATTAGACAATCCGAAATTCTGGTGACTTAAAAAGTAACTTCAGTAAGTAAGGTAATGGTCTTCAGTAAGGTCTTCACTGGTCGACGAGATTCATCTACCAATTATTGATAGTATGTCAGATGGAGTTTTGCAGTTCAGCCTGCTGATGGTTTCACATATGTATTTCCAAAATTGTTTGCATGGTCTTCCTCTACTGTGTTTGCCTCCATTACTGTGTTAAATCTCTATTAATTATATATTAATGGAGATTTAAATTTGCTTCATGATTTTGGTAATTCTAAAAATTACTTGATGTGGGCTTATTCCTATGTTAATCATGTGCATTTATATAAATATACGAAATGAAATTAAAAATGTTTTTATATTTGTTTCTTTATGATTACTCCATTCACCTGCTATTTCATGATGTCTCCTTCGAAATATCTTTCTTCTTGAGATTTGACACAGTGATTCACTGGTTTGTGTCTTTATTGAAAATATTTAGAGTTCCTTTGTTTTGAACGTTTTAAGGATAGCTGAAGATTGATAACTTGATGATAGCATCAAAAATTTTCCCCTTCGGACATCAACTAGAGTTTTTGAAAAATAAAAAAAAAGTCGCATGGTGAAAAATCTAAAAATAATGAGAACGTAGAACAATAGTTTTGTTGTTTGAGGCATGACTTTTCCCGTAGTCAAAGCAAAATGTGAAGAAGCATTGTCATGGTAGAGAAACTAGTCGCCACTTTTCAGATCCGAAGTATACTATATAGCATTGAAGATCAAGTTCTGAACAACATCCTGCGTGATATAGAAAGCAAGCGCTTTAATATCTGAAATTTCTAGGAAGGTTTTCGAAGCAGAACTTGATACACGCTCTCCCTCACCTTGTGTGTGTGTGTGTGTGTGTGTGTGTGTGTGTGTGTGTGTGTGTGTGTGTGTGTGTGTGTGTGTGTGTGTGTGTGTGTGTGTGTGTGTGTGTGTGTGTGTGTGTGTGTGTGTGTGTGTGTGTGTGTGTGTGTGTGTGTGTGTGTGTGTGTGTGTGTGTGTGTGTGTGTGTGGCCGTAGATATGTCTGTAAGATCATCTGTAAGATATGTCTATCGCTTCTAAATAATTACTTGTTATAGTTAATTCAAGTTATAATTTTGAAATAAATTATTTGAAAAAAAATAAACTATAACCAATACATTCTCCTCTATCAGAGATAACCTTTGAATTAATTGCAGAGGTGTCATCTGGCAGGCGGTGTAAAAACTGTTTTATCACATTTGTATTTGTATATGTTATATTACGATAACTGTTAGTTTAAATTAAAATATCTTTAATTACACAATTATTCAATGAATTTAAATCGTCAATTTTAATGCATAAAAAAATCATTTGTACAGTTAGTGTCGAATGACATAAAAGCAGTATATCCTGATAGAGTTTTTACAACATAATTTAGATATTTGAATTGTTAAAGTTTGGCGATCGTACAGATATTTGATAATGGTGCATGCATGTAGAAATAGCTAATAAAGTGTTTATGGAGATAAATTAAATTGACGTAGTCTTTATTTCTTATTTTGGTTATTATTAACACCTATATCTCACTCAAGCTTAGTTTATTATATTTCATAATATAATAATCTTTCCCGGGGATTGAATTCCAGCCGTCTTGGGATTCTGCCAACAATTAGTTTTAGCCAGATATCCTTCGTGATGCATGCCACTAGTAAGTGGTGGAAGCAAGAACATGCCTTGGATATTTTCCATCAGACGCGATTCCCCACTGCTAGAAGGAGGGTGGTTCGCTTAATGTTCTGCTATTTTGGACACCCAGTATTTCTTAGTTTCTAATATATTAGGTGCTTGTGTGTGCGTAAACACACACAAACGCTAACACTATGACATAATCCGCGAAACTTGACACTTTCGTGTTCACGCTAATTTCCCGTAACCAACTGCACGTAACGAATTCTGTTATAAAATGCAATGAAGACATTACCTGAGGAGAAAAAAACTATTCAGAGATAATAGCGTAAATACCAAGAGATATCTCAAACTGCAAATTAGCTTTTAGTGAAAGAGACACTTTGCTAAAAAAAAAAAACGTAGTAATTAATGCTTTAAAAATTAAAACCATTAGTGATGACATTGCCACTGCTGCTCTTAAATGCGGTAATGGGAAATTATCTCGAAAAGATTTTTAAAATACTTAAAAATTTGATAATAAAAATATCCATCCTCTTTTATCTGTTCTCCACTTTTTTTTTTTAATTTTAAAGCTTATCGTGAGATTTTTTCTTAGAAAATTATCCGAGAAACATGAATTCTTTACTCCTACTTTACCGTTCAGCACAAGAGATACACTTCGAATTAATTAATATTAATAATATTATTAGTATTATTATTACAATCGATTCTTTTTAATTCCGTATCTCGTTTTGATTTCAAGTCTCCTTAAAGAATTCTAAGGTGCACTCAAAATTGATTTCTAATTTAGTCTAATTATATATGATCAAAGGTTTTGATCACGTGTATGTTATATTTAAAGTTATTGTTCATGTTTGTGTCGTGATGGTGTATCGAAATCCCCTTATAAACTAGCTGTTACATATCGTTATTAGCAATTTTATTAAAGAGAGAATACGTGTTTAAATATACACAGTTCGAGAAAAAAAAGCTAACATGTAATGAGCCGAAACACATTCGCAACTTTAGTGGAAAAGTCAATAAAAGGCTTTTAAGAAAGTTCTCCGAAAACATTAACTTAGCGCTATATACAAACAAGTAACTTTACTAGCAAATATTGAAATATAATACAGAGATTTTCATCAGGTAAAATATAAATACACAATTGGTTAATATTAAAATCTATGTTACTTCAAGTAACGAGTGTGTTGAAACTCAATCAAAACATTAAACGCTGAGAGTAGAGTAAATGTTTGATATTTAACTTCTCTAAAAGCTAATGCTTGTGCATCAATTAGAAAAGCAAAAAAGGTAGAATATGCCGAAAAAGTTGCTAATTATTCTTAATGTGAAAATATCAGTATTTACGTTCACAGATGCTGCTGTCTATTAATTTTAGAGAACTGTTTGATTGTGTTAAATAAGAATGACCATAAAAAAATATTTAAAAAAATCATATCAAGAGGCAGAAGTTTTTCTTTCTGTTTAAAGACTTTCTTTGTAATAAAAATTTATGGACGTTCTCTTTAAATCCTGAAGTATATGGATTGATTTTCTTACCCCCTGAGACTGGCAAACTCCACTTCTCTGCTTCTTCTTCTGAAGCATAGTTGCGTAAAGGAATAATTTTGATTTATTTCAGAATAAAGCAATTATCTATTTTTTTTAACAAAAGCAGATTCAGTCTTGCATGCATGGCTAATATATAACACACTTGTTTTAAAAGCTGTTTCTTTCTATTCTTTCCACAAAGTTCAGCTGCTGCCCTTTCAGTTTAAATCGTGCACTGTAACAATTCCCTTTCCCATTTAATAAAAAAAAGCAACACCACACGCAGACAAATGGATGTCCTAATGACTTTTCCTTAAGAGGCTATCGAGTGCAGAAATGTTTCTTTTCTTGGTCTGTGTGGAATGTTGAATGATTTCTCCACATTTCACCCATTTAAGTTCATTAAAATCGATCATCAAATCCTTTTATTAATTAAAATTGTCATAATATAATTGTACCGTTTCGACATTAGGGATAAGTTCCGTGATAGTGCTTAAAATAATGCTTTCACTTTGGTGAAACAATTATTCATACATGTAATTTACGATTATGAAAAATTATAATTATTCAGTATTTATTAAATGAAATCTAGATGTTCTTTAATACAACAGAATGCATACATTGAGATTTAACCCTAGAAATTTTAATTAGGGTTTTATAGTATGATATTCAAATTTGTAAATTCTTCCAATGGATTTCTCCAAGCTCGGTGATTTCCTATTTTTTACTCTTCGTTATTCTGCTTTGTAATAGATATAGTAAATAAATAAATAAATTATGCTTCTCTAAAACTTGGCTTGCTTTCATTATATTTGTCTATTAATCTGTGGATGCCCTGTATACATATGTAATGGAATACACAAGTAATGGCGATATTATAATAATACGTTATGATAAAATATGACTATAAGCGATACTGTTGTGCATGGTGAATTAATCATGTTGCACTATTTAAAAGCAATAAGAAAATGCTGTACATAATGATTTCTTCTTCTTCTTCAATGGATGTTCACTCTTGGACGAAGCCTGCCCCAATTTTCTTCATTCCATTCTATTTTCAGCATTTTTCTCCTTTGCCTTCTGCTATCTATTCTATAAATATTTAGGCCATCTAGCATTGTTATATCTTCTAATGTGTCCGGCCCATCTACATTTTGAATGCATAATGTAATTGATGTCCTGTCCACCTGTTCTCTATCTTATCAAATGAGAAAGTATCCTGTGTTTAAGTGTCACACCAAGCATATTTCTTTCCATTCTCCTCTGGGTAACTTTCAATTTAGGAGTCATCTTTTGCTAAGTTTCAGGTTTCGTTGCCCCATGTAATTACAGGTAAGACACACTGATCAAAAGATCAGCGTGTCCTTATCTGTAAAGATCAGCAAGACATACTGAGAATTACCTGGCCAGTAAAGCAATTGGATATTGTGATTTTTTGAGGAACTCTTTCACTTTATTCGAAGTTGAAAGATGATTTTTTTTTCTTTTTAGATCTGTCGGAGCACATTTTTCTCTAATATTTTTATGCATTGGTCACTTTTCATCATATACTCTGCTTCTAACAATCTTGGACAGACTGTCTTGTCAGAAACATTAAGTCCACTAGCTGTCAAGTCTATTTAAGACTGCAGCATACAATCTTTGATTCATTTCGCTTTTCCTAACTAATAAATGATCTTGAGTAAGTGTAGGAACACTACACTTACTCAAGTGTACTTTTCCTACACTTACGGTAGTTTCCTTTTTCATCTACATTTTACTTTTTTGTCAGGAGAAAAAGTACCTGTCTCCTGAAATCTCTTTAAAATCGTTAACAATATCCAAACCAACGCCACACCGACTGGCAATTTATTTTTGAGTCATAGATGTGCAGTGAGAAAGAGTACATATTTTGAACGCTTTCTTGGGGATGTATCCATTTTATAGCATGACACTACGAATATCAACTTGTTTACGCTATTAAAAAGGCACAACATTATTGATAAGCATCACAGAGATAGTTAAAACTCGCAGCACTCAACCAAAATAGTGAACTAAAACCAAATTTATTGTGAACTGAAACAAAAATCAAATGAAAAACTTGACGAAAATTCGGCTTGTTCGAATTAATTTGTTCGCTACTGTGTGTGTGTGTGTGTGTGTGTGTGTGTGTGTGTGTGTGTGTGTGTGTGTGTGTGTGTGTGTGTGTGTGTGTGTGTGTGTGATTTGCCTAAGACTATGGATATAATTCCTGGTATTCAATTACGTCTAAATCCTGCCTGCTTTTCTAATTGCATGTACTTGATCTGTTGAAATAATAAATTCATAATAAACAAGAATAATGCAATATTCTTGTTTATTATGAATGTTTAGAATACTGCTGGTAATAAACTAATAATTTTTAATATTTTCCTTTTCACCTTACATAATCTGTATGGCATTCGATATGGATTGAAAGTAATAAGAAATAGGCTTCTTTAAAAATATTTCATAAATAATTTTTTATTTAAAAAAATCTTCAGTGTAAGCACAAATGAGAGAGATATTTTATAAGATCGCCATGATTTTCCTAACACTAATTCTAGTAAGTAAATTGCGCCCTCTACCGCCGGTTTTCTTGACAACCGTTATAATTCGTACTTCGCTAAGTATATAGAATCACATTTTCATTGCAAGTTTTAAATAAATACACTTTCAGAGAAGAAATGCTAGATTTTTATTACTTTCAGTTTAAAGCATTTTTTGCTTTATGCCGTTCAACAACATTATCGTCAGTGAAAATTGAATAGTGCAAAATCTATGAAAATATGTTTCACAATAACTTTCTGCAGAATTGTTTGACATATGTGGTAATGATAGTGAGGAAGTAAGAACTACAAACAGCAGCCATATTTTTGTGGTTATTTTAAACAACTGATGCGTCGGGTATTATAATATAGTATTAACAGAGAATTAAGGCTGGTATTTATGGTAATTAAATTTGCTTTTAATGAATCATTTGTTTGATTTTGATTATTGCATGCTAGAAATTGTAGGTTTGAAGTGATCCATGTAAATTAGTTGGGATTTAATATCTGTTCATGAGATTATTCATACATTCCATAACGGAATATATCATCAATTATTAGTGGATCTGAATTTTGTTTTCGCTTGGACTTCTCCAAATATTAAATTTTATAGATAAAAATAAATCAATAGTGAAGTGTAATGATTTCTTTTTGTTCAGTTTTTCTTCATTATGCTTGTAAAGTACTCCAAAAATAACTAGTCATTTTTCTGTTGCTAGTGCTACCGGCAATAGAAAAGAGTTGTTGGAATACCCAGATGAATTTCCTTATTATTCTTTTCGTTAATTCCTATTTAACATCATTTTCATTTTTTGCTATGTTTCATTCTTTTTTACTCCTTTTATTCCTATCTTTGACTGTAATCTTGCATTCTATCTGAACACAAAAAAAATCGACTATCATCAAAGATAAAAAAGCAGGAAAAAATATATAATTTCGGGGAATTCGTAGTTATTTGCATAATTGTAGTGCTTGTTTAAAGCATAAACGAAATGGAATTAATGAAATAGCAAACAAAATCTTTTTTACTTTGTAAGTTAAAAATTTTGTATAACTTTTTTGATTGACTGAATGTAAATAAATAATACTCGTTTCATTTTATCACATTTTATTAAATCAATTTTATATTTTTTTACAATTTGATAACATCGGTATTTTATTTATTGTTAATTTATTATTGGATAGGGGTTAAGGTACAGAGAGCTGTTGATGCTTGAATATCTGGATGTTGTAGACCTTTCTTTGTTCAGGAAGGCTGTTTCAGCGAATATAGGTAAATGAAATTGAAGTGGTAAAAGAGGAAAGTCAGTGCCGTAGATTAAATGCTGCTCATATTATTATATAGAGCTTCAAGTGGAGGAATGGTGGATTCAAGTTCAATAAAACTGCACCGATGAAAATATAGCAAGACAATGAAGAACCAGTTCAACTGTGAGATAGCAGCCTCATTGAGCTTGGGAGAGATTGAGTTATCTCACCGTTCCAGTTGGCCGAATGGGTGGTGTTTTTACGTTCCAAGCACTTGCTGTGGGTTTCCTCCCGCTGCGACACAGATACAGTATTTGGGAATGTGCTGAAGTGCTATGGAAATTTAATCATTCGATGCAAAACCACAACTAGGGCAAAGAAATATGGGATATACTTTGCGTATGAGAATTATTATTATTATTATTATTATTATTTTATTATTATTTAACACCTCCAGGGACTCCAAAGACTCATCGAGGGAGGACACCTGTTCTACAACTCCGTCTCTACCATTCAATCACCAACTGACCGCAACTACATCAACGCCATCTATCGGCGACCACCACCGGTATTTCCACAGACAGATAATCACAAACATCCATGTCCACGGCGGGATTCGAACCGCAGCCTTTTGGCCCTGGAGAGCGGCTACGCTATCCACTCGGCCAACCAGGCCAGCAAGAAGACGGGACAATTTTAATAATGCTGAAACTAAGCTAGTTTATCCTCCTTCCATTACAGAATGGTGCATTATTGTCACTAAAAACTAGGAATTGGGTTTGATTTGAGTGAAATATGGTCATTTATTCATAGGAATTAGCAGATAAATGAAATACAAAGCCCTCGTGTCCTCCTTCATTGGTTGGGAAATCTGAAGAACTCGTGCACTATCACGTTTGTTTCAAAAACTAGAAGGCAGACCACAGTATGGCTCTTTGTTATTATCTCTCTCTCCAGCCATACTGAGTAAAATGCCCATAAAATATCAGTTGCCAATGCAAAAGTTTCTCCAAAGCTTTACATAACACGTGTGTGGAATTGGCTGATGGCAAGCTAAGATATCCGCAGTATTTAGTGTTTCGGAGCCCATACTGGTGGCGTAGTAAGCATCCAGGGAATAGATAGATAGAGAACAATAGATAGATGGATATACCATTGAAGACAAAGTTCTTTCTCCTCTTTCTCCTTTAAAAAAATGAGCTAAGAACTTGCATTCATGCTGTGAAGTTGATCCTATCTGACTATGGAAGAATGTAAAAAAAATATAAAGAAGCGATTATACTCCAGCTATGTCAGTTTAGAGTCCAACTTTTGACAGGAGTGAATAAACAATTAGAACCAGAACACTTTTCAGCATTTAGGTTATTCAAGACTCTTCTGGTGTGTTTCTGACGAAAGACCATATGCGATATGTAGTACACTATGCATGGAATCGTAAGAAATGATTTATCATAAACGAGTATGCAGGATTTGCATAAGAGAAATGATGTCAGCAGGATAGCTTTGCATTTAGCTCATGTAACTTACTGCTGTTTGCATCTGGAAATAATGTGCAAAAGCTGTGCCATCTGTCTTTCGCATGGGATCAGAAGGCACAACTACCAGTTCTATACGAGAGGGATATTCTGTTTGGCTATCTCCAGTTTAATTAGTAAGCAATGTATGCAAATCTTGTTATGTATCAATACTGGTTGAGAGTGTTTCTGTGTACCTGCTGAAAAGCATAAAATATTCATAAAATAACACGTTCATTTCCAATCACGGGATATCGCGTTATGTGAGTTCTCACCGGGCGGCCGATCACGCGTTATCGCGTGGACGTCGCTAACTAAATAAAAAATAAAAACATTTGGCCACCACACGAAATTCCAATTTTCAGCTTGGCAATGAAAGTGTTAAAAACTAAATGCGGTATAGTTCGCATTTAAAAATTAAATCACTACTTTTTATGCGATTCCCACCGCAAAAGGTCATAAACCTGCAGTATATTAGTACCGTAAGTGAGCAAAGAGATTTTTTTACTATTTTTATTTCATTGTTATATCTATTTTTACATAATTGGAAAATTCTGCTCTGGAGAGCAGACATGGAACGTTTTAGTCACTTCATGCCTCCAATAAGCGAGACGGTGGTCGATGAAATTTATCTACCATCTAACGACAGTCATAAACACTCATCCTCACGACGGTATTCAAATCCACAGCGTGTTGGTTGGAGAGTGGGTACGTTAACTCCTTGGTTAACTAGGTCGAAAAATTTAGAGAATATTTGATTGAATATTTAGAATATTTAACGCCTTTTATTTGCATTAGAAAGAACAAAATAAATAAATTAACTTCAGTTCAATACAAGTCCTTAACTAATATTACTTAATTGTAGTGACAAATTTAAGTAAAAATCAAATAACTACAGTACTGCACGTATTTTTAAACTCTCGTTACCTTTTTCAAGAAAGGGAACTTTCATCCATTTGTTATCATTTTAATATGATCGTAAATTTCATCATGAGTTTCATTTATTTATTTATATTTCGTCAGTAGTTGAAAAATAACAGAAAAATTGAAATTCCGTCCTAATGAAACCTTCAGACTTCAGGGATTACGAGGAGGACATTTTTCTGCTTGAAGAGAAAAAAGCGGCTCTAGCTGAGACATTTCCAAGTTAAAGACATTACGAAATGTCTCGGAGTGAGACATTTGTTGGAGGAAAAAAAGAAATGTCTCAGCTCAGGGCAACGAAAATGATTTGTAATAATTATTGTAATAAAGTCGAATATAATCACAAGATATACTGCGTATAGCTTAATATACGCAAGTGCATATTTATTTTCTAAACTATTATTTAAAAATAATAATAATAAATAAATAAATAATATATATATATATATATATATATATATATATATATATATATATATATATATATATATATATATATATATATATATATATATATATATATATATATATATATATGAACTGTCCGTCTTAATTTCGAATACTAGAAACTGTTTGTCCTTGTGAATAGTTTCGCAGGTTGGAAACTGTTGTCTTAGATAAACAAAACCATGACCTCATTTCCGGATAAATGAGCAAAACAAGCAAATGCGGTTACATTTTTTTTTTCATTGTATGTTCGTTCTCTTTTAAACCTAAAGGCATTGAAGGAGCTTGTTCATAGTTTATTATTTTGATCTTATTACACTGAGTGTAGTACATTAAAATAGTAAATATCAAGAAGTTTGAAAGCTATAAAGGAATGAAATTATCTAACTAAGTGTACTCTAAGTTGTGTTTGGAAATTTTGAGAGTTACTTAAAACTATGATTGTCTTTCTTTTTTCTTTCTTAGTGTTCTGCCGTCATCTTATGAAGAATAAAAAAATAGATTTATTGAAAAGGTCTTATCTGTTTAGAACAATAGCTTTATTACAATTTGTTTTTAATTTGAATCGTTTCTACGATTTATTTCATATCACGAATTAATCTGATAATTTTGGCTCAACAGATTCTTCACCGATTGAACTTATTAGAAAATTATTATTATTAGAAAAGTTCAATGCTTAAACGTTAAGCCTTGAACTTTTCTGTATGGTTCAGTTATAGCTTATTAAATAAATTTCTAAATTCCAAATCTTCATCATCTGCTGCTTTCATATTTACTTTTTTTCCAATAATATGTTGTGATCGATTAATTCCTCAGCTACGTACACATGTATACATTCATATATCAAATTGGTCAACCACTTGAAATGCATTTGCAGATATGGTTATAAATAGCTCATAAAAATATTGCGTATGCCAAAGAAGTAAACAGATTGTGTAATTTAATTCTGTAACATGGCCGAGATAATTTTTATTAATTAGCATTGATTTTATCATTTTGTTACTATACTTTCCGAGTAAGAGAATTTATATTCTTAACAATGAGATTAATAAGGCATTCCAAACAGTTATTTCTAAATTACAGCAAACCTTCATCTTTTCAGTACTTGACCCATTTTCCCATAAGAGATGTTTTTAAAGATATCCCATATTTTTAGATTAAAAAAGGAGGTGAAAGAAGTAGATAAAATGATCATGGAATAACTGGTCAAAATAGTTTGAACGGTGCCACTTGTAGTGTATTTCGAGTTACTTTCTTTCTTTCTTTCTATTCCTCTTTCATTCTGATCTGATTGCACAAACTTGGCACAGTCAGATCAAAATGAAGGCAGATTAGAGGAATTGAGCATTCGCAGAAGACGAGGAGTAGGAGGTGGAGGAGAATGAGGAGAAGACGAAGATGATAAACATTATGCAAACAGAGTTTTTCGCTATTTCCAAAGTGTTCTGATTCTTTTATAATTTGGATTTACAACATCTAATTTCGTAGTATGTGTCCATGAATACTTTTTGTTCAAATAAAAATGGCGGATAGATAATTTTAAACTTAGAACTAGAGCTCTAAGTGAATATCGTTTAGACCTATGGTTCTTGTAATAAGAATAACCAGTGTCTTGCTGCATTACATAGCAGTTATCAGCTAAAGAGTCATTAAAGTCTCTCTCTTGATATGTTGGTGGATGTGTTGATTTCGCTTATAAAAATTCGCAATGTTAATAATCAGTTAATTTTCTTTTTGTATAAATTTTCTGATATTCCACCGAGAATTAATTTCTCAAAGACCATTGAAGAGACAGTAAATAATAAAATCTGCCTCTTGTGAATAAATGTCAGTTTGTACTGGAAAAATAGATTTCCCTTTTGTATTGGAATTTGTAAGCGAAGATTTTCATTTGTCAGAATATATTTCGGTCTGTCAATAAACAGATTGTAATTCTTAAACAATTGGTTGCATAAGTTTCTCTTTTACTCTTTTAATTACATTAACTGAGGTACACATTTCAAGTTCAGTAACGGGGTTCAGGTAAAATTGCTCTTTGATATTCATAATGTCTCTATTATATTTAAGTAGCTTACAATTGATTAGGCGCTCTTCTTTAAAAATAACTTTGAAAAATGATTAAAATCTCTGTCCTTCTGAATATCATTAGTTAATGTAGTATTTTCGCACTTAATATCTTCAGTGATGTCGTGGTGTTTCTTTTGTCTAGACGTAAGATTATTAATTATTTTCCACGTTTGGTTTATTGATTTGTTGTTGTGCATGACTGTGTTTTCGTTTCGTAATCTTTCTGTTTTGAAATCCGTGATTAATTTATCACATTATTTTTTAAGTGGGTGGTATATATCTGTTCATCAGTGGTCCTAGTGGTGTTTTAATATTTCTTAAGGAGGTTACTTAAGAATAAAGAGCTAATAAGCTTCATTTCGGCAATGAAAACATTACTTAAATTAAGGGGATATTAAATCCCGCATAGTTTTAAAACCGAATAAGAAACTCAAAGATCAGAATCAGAGAGTTTCTTGCCGAATATTTTATACTTTATAGTTTACTATATTCGGCAAGAAACTCTCTGATTCTGATCTTTGAGTTTCTTATTCGGTTTTAAAACTATGCGGGATTTAATATCCCCTTAATTTAAGTAATCTTAAGGAGGTGTTTCCTTTCCCAAGTTGTTTAGAAAAGTATTCATTTTCAACGCACGTGTGCATATTTCAGGTATTTGTATGTTTTACTCTATCACACAATAACAAATATGTATGAATGAAATATGTGCTGATACCTTTCAGTGATTTTTTTCCAGGACCTAATTTTATCATTTCTTAATTTTATTAATCTTAATTATTTTTTTTAATCTGCCATAAAAACAAAAAAGCTAGCTCACAGTTACTGTGCGGCTTTTCTCACCTGATGACGTTTTAACGAAACAGCTAGCACCCGTCACGTTGTTGCTGGCTTACTATATATAAGAGGTTTTTTATTCTTAGTTCTTTAAAAATCCAAAATCTATATAAGTCATTTTTTCCATGTTGGTTTTTTATGTCATGTTTATCTTAATGTATTTTCTGTACTCAGTTATCGCCATCTTGTTCTCATCACTTTTAATTGCAGAATATCTCGGCTGTAATAAAGTCTTTTGTCAAGTTTTCACCATCTTTACCTTCAAGACTTTTACACATGTATTTTAATTACTATTCTTCACTTAAAATTTTATTACATTTAATTAAATTAACACAAAAGTCTCTATCGGCATAAAAATGGCTTAACTTTTTCCTACAAACTGTAAACGATCAATATAGAGTATTGATTAATCTGTTTTTAGTCATTTGTCTAAGTTCTGGATATTAACCATGGTTGCTGGTATATTCTCAGCAGCCATGGTTAATTAAACATTAAGGATGGTTAATTTAGATGACTGGAAAATATGGTCAGTTATGCCAACCTGAAAATTTGCACGACGCATAGGTTCAAAGTCAGAAAAGTTAGCAAGCTACTTATAGTTCTCTAGAAATGTCAAGATGATAAAATGTTCCTAGATACTGCTTTGTTTGTTTTAATGATGTTTTGCAGAAGAAGACATCATCCTCGTGCAATCCTTGATCTGCCATAGCCCGGATCTCAAGCCTGTCGAACGTATCTGGGATTTCAAAGCACAAAATAAAAGCCTAGTCTCGAAGATCACAATAGTTCTCAGTTCATTATGTGAATGAACTGGATATTATACTGAGAAGGAATTTCACGTCTTGATACTTATCTCTTCTTGTTGATTGAAAATTCCTGGGGGAAAAAAAGAAACAAAATTGTTATGGCCACATCCGCCATTAAATTACAATTTAAAATCGCATGAGGGAATTTTTTTGAAATAAGATTGCAAAATTTTCTTTCTTTCTTTCTTATTCTTTTAAGTCTATAAAAGTCATCTCTGAATCTGTTTTTTTCACCCTTATTTATTTTTATTACAGATCACCGTTCTTCTTAGTTCCAATGCATGTAAGAAAACAGTGTATACCACTTACGAGTATTCCATTCCAATTACGCAGGTTAAATTACAACTAGTTTTGTTTTTTCCACAGAGCGGTGCTTACTTGGCGATTTTTGTAAAGATAAAGTGTGCAATTTCCTGGATTTTCTTTTCTGTTTTCCAGTTTTTTTCCCTCATGTAAGTCACGTTATTTTCTGTGTTTCGGTTTTTATGATATTTGAAATGTATCGCATATAATCACTGGTCTTCATTTTGATTTGAATTTTTCTAATTCTTATCAAAGTGATTAGTATGTGCATAATGATCTTGGCATGAAAGGGAGAGGAAGAAGTGCTAAAGTGGTGCTTCCAAACTTTCTTTAAGTATATTCGAACTTACTCAAGGAAGGCGAATTCCTGATGTTTGCATTGCTGTTGATCAATGCGCCTTTACCCATGAGTCGCGAGCACAACGCAATCCGTGTCGGCATGTATGCCATTTTGAGTGGGTCCGAGAGCTCTCTCTCTTTCTCTCTCTCTCTTGACAATTTAAAATGCCCTGCCCACAAGTTGTTTTTTAGAGTTTAATGGGCGGAAGGAAGTGTTTATAGTAAGGCGCATGAGATTACCTCCCCTGGAATAAGATATAGCCTTTAAAATACAAGACCCTGGCGTGAAAAAAATTTTGACATGTTGAAAGTTTGATTAATATATTATTACTCATTTCATGCACTTCTTTTGTTTATGAATAAATATTTTAACTATATGGTCATATTTTATGCTAACTGATGTATCTTTAACTCCAAAATTGAACCAGGGTTCGCGAGGTCAACACTGCAAACCTAATCTGGGTCTCCATCAAAAAAAAAAGGTTAAGATCGCAAACAAAAAAAGGTTAAGACCTCCCATTTGTATATTTCTACTAGAATTGTTTGATCCAGCATTTTAATTACTCTCTTTTAATGAAATTTACTAAAGCACATACCTAACTAGCTACGATCATTTTACTGTTGAACAAATCCAGAGAGGTAATTGCTACCCCATAATTCTATTTTAATAATTTCAACAACGATTATGAGAATTTAAAAATGTTATGTATACATTACTAATTGGCGTCTGTCAAATGAAACTTCTTTACAGAGCCTGAAATCCTGGTTTTATTCTCGTATATGAGTAATGAGAAAGAATGATTAGCAGTTTACACCTTAATGTTTACATATACCCACTATACGTTGCTTGGAAAGAAGTTAACGGACACTATAATGTGAGGAACAAACAACCATGGCGCCCACCTTAATAAGGTATAGGACCTGGACCTCCTTTTGCAGCATTCCTATGGGGCATACTTTCCACAAGCGTATGATAGCGATCTATGGGAATATTTGACCATTATCCTGTAGGTGTGTAATGAGGTCCTGGACTGATACCTCTCGAAGTTCAGCGTTCTTAGCACCACAGAGGTCCGAGGTCAATCAGGGAAAAACAGAACCATACCATCACACAGCCACCTCTGATTTTCATAGTTGTGGTTACGCAACTCTGGTAAGAAACGTTCACCTGTCATCTGCCCCACCCTCCATCTGCTCAGTAGAGGGTATAGCGTGATTCGTCGCTCCATAACACAGTTTTCAAAGCGTCCAGGTACCACTGTACATGCTCTTTGCACTACTGAAGACAACGCTGCATGTTGATTCGGATAATGCAGAGCTTGCGTATTGCAGTCCTACCATGGAAACTCATGTCGTGAGCCTTGGTTCTGAGAATGATTTTGTGCAAATTCTTCGTCTAGTCGATGCTCGGAATTCCACATTCAATGTCGGCCGACCAATGGAGATTTAATATATTATCTTTCCTAGCACCCTACTGTCACGTTCGGTGACAGTAGGGTGCTAAGTGACACTGGTTGTTGATGTGGAATAGCCCAAATTGTTAGCAATTTTCCGAACAGATAGGCCCAAATACTTTCTAACTGTGTGGTTGTTCCCTTCTCGCAGCCATCTCACCCAGACACAGTTGCACCGACTTGGGAATATCACATTCCTCCAATTCATATCAGTTACAAACACGTGTCTCTTTGCATGGCATGATGCACCTTGCAAATGGGGGTGCCCTTTGATTTCTTTCCAATATATATATATATATATATGCAGAGGGTCCTCGACCTACGTCGTCCTCGACATGTGTCGTTTCGACTTTACGGCGGTAATCCCATAAATAATTTAAAAAATAAATTTCGACTTGAAGCAGCGCGACGTAAAATTCAAACGTCGCTGGACGAACTTGTTTGTGAGCGCGGCGGAAGAATACGCCGTTACGCGGCGTTTGTTTGGGAGAGGTGGCGTCGCTTGGGTCCCAGAATACACTCTTTGGGTACCGCGTGCTTTGTTTACATCCGCTCTCTCACTTTTGTGTTTGCGTTTTTTTTTTTTTTTGTGACTTTTTACCCTTCAATATGGTTCCCAAACGTAAGGCAGACTCTTCCGATGGCAGTGTGTGTCGAAGAAAAGGAAAGCCATTATATTAGAAGTGAAATTAGACATTATTAAAAGGGCAAAAAAGAGAGAAACGCCAACGAACATCGACCGCGCGTTGAACTTAAGTCGTACCACAGTCGGGACTATTATCAAGGATAAAGTTCGCATCCTTGAACACGTGAAAGGATTGGCGCCCATGAAATCGACTGTGATTACGAATAAACGTAGTAGGCTCATGATTGAGATGGAAAGGCTTCTTGTTCTTTGGCTGGAAGACCAGCATCAACGCCGTTTTTTTTTGTCGTTTTTCTGTACTATACAGTAATTATGTTCTCCCTTTCATTTTCCTTTGACCTAGTTCTGTTTCTTGATATATACGTATGACTTTAGGGTGTTTTAGGTTAGGTAAGTAACTTAGGCTGTGGTACTTGCATCGAAAATCGCCTTACGTCGGTTCGTAGGAACGGATCTCCGACGTAACTCGAGGACCCCTGTATATATATAAACCTCAAAACTTGCCTTGATTTCCATCTTGAAGCTCCTTGTGTTCATCCTATTATTAACGATGAGGATGAGTTATCCAAATAT
Source organism: Typopeltis vanoorti (assembly GCF_054136105.1). NCBI lineage: Eukaryota > Metazoa > Arthropoda > Arachnida > Uropygi > Thelyphonidae > Typopeltis > Typopeltis vanoorti. The sequence continues at coordinate 143,630,061 of NC_143551.1, forward strand.
TTCTAATTTCCTTACTAATTCCTTTCTGCAAAACGGGGGTACGACAAATATACCATCTCGGGACTTCTTGCCTATCACCACGCTAATAAAACAGCTAACATTTTACAAACGAGAGGATATAAGAACAGGATATATTTCAAAAATTCTACACATTGTATTCTTTTTAATCTAGCAAAGAACATTTCACAAACTTTTAATGTCCATTTTGCCTTATCATTGATGCTGAACGTTTGAGTAGGTCTTCTGTTCCTATCAGCAAACCCCTATTTGAAAAAAAAAAAAAACCTCATCAATGGTAGTGAATCTTTTTTCCCAAACTACCTTTTCAACTTAAGTAACAAATCGAAATCTCGAGGACTTATTCAAGACAATTTTTTGGGGGAAATTACTTCTATCCATACTTTTCCAATGATCAGATACTTCAGGTGAAACATATGCGCATTGTCGTGGGTGAAAAACGTGGGATATCCAGCCTGAGTCAGATTCTTTCTCCATTTTGAATCTTACTTCACGGAACAGGAACACAAGCAATAGAAGCACTCGACGTTTTTACTCAGTCTATTTTACCAGCATGACGTTAGGATTGAAACTATTCCATCATCCCACTAACCATGCATGTGCCGTGCTCTTATGATCTTCGTATTTCTTAAGTCAATGTAAAGAATATAGCTTAACTTATCAAACTAGAACTTATCAAATTAGGATAGAACTTATCAAACCAGCTAGGCTTCTCAAAGAATATATATTTAAAGTATCATTCGCTTCCTTCATCAAATTATCATCCCTACTTCGTTCTGTTAAGCCTAATCAGGGTTTATCAAAACACCCGAAAGAAAATAACCCTATCGACTATAGTGCGATTGTTATATCTCGTGATAGTGCAAATATTAAAAAGCTACCGACGAGCGTATATCGTAAAGCATGCGGAAATATAATTCTAGAGTCAAGGTCACAGCTCTTTCCAGACACGGACTGCCTTTACCCAACGATGACGATGAACAAGTCGAGAAAGTCGCCAAGTATTCTAGAAATCCCACACCATTGCTATTATAAGATAGAAGTAAAAGTTAGGATCCGCAAATATCATGATAAATTCCACGTCATTTAAACACACATTCAAGTTTTAATCTTTCTGTTTCTGTTGGCTATAGAGCGTTGATCAGTCTACTTTTGAAACAAGAAAAGTAGACTGATCAAGAGCCTGCACATATACACAGTAAGTGTATAAACATAACTCTTTTAATTGATTAGAATCATGTTTAATTCCGGATTTTTTAACATCCATTATGATATTCTACTTTCTTTGTTTTTTTTTAATTTTTTATAATGTTACTCCTACCCATGTAAAATTGTAAATATAGCACATTAGTACCCTGGATGGACTACGGATTTCTTTATTCATTTTTTAAATTTTTTCGTATTCTTTATTCATTTTTATTTGGTCCGGAAGCTCTTCTCTTGATACCAAACATGGAAGTTTTCAAGCAACTTCAGACCTCCAATAAGTGAGACTTGGTCTCAAACCGTGAGATAAAATACTGCTCCCACTTAAAGAGAATCAGAAACATCCATGGCCACAGCGGGATTCGAACTCACAGTCTGTTGGTTGGATATATATTTTCTCCTTCTGTTATTAACAATTACTATTATGAGAAATTATAAACGGAGGTAGCATAGGTTTCAAAATAGTTTCATTTAACTTTGTACTGCCAGTGCTAATACGAAGAAACCAAATAGAAAATTACACAGTTCACTAGATTCTAGTGAGTCACGCTAATTATTATTTCTTTTTCTTTGTGTTTTCAAATAGGATACTTGACTATAATTACATGGGTCATTCCGTTGTAAGGCAAATGCCAAACAAACACACGTATAAGATCGTCCATTTTGCAACACACGAAACACACTAAGAACGATTAAGTATTTTTCCCCCTTTCTTTATGTTTCTATTGGGGATTTATGTGGCTGGCGATGACGAAACATTCTATTCTCTCTCTTTAACATGCTCTCCACCTGGCGAGTTTAATTGTTAATTAGCATAAAGGCAGAGAAGTGTTTGCACTACAAACCCACAACCTCACTAAACAAAAACTGTCGCTGATTAAATCGTCACGGTAAGCGAGCACAACGGTTTCTAATAAAAGACGAACCGAACTCTCGTGATGAAATGCCACTTAATTAAAAAAACCACTATGCGTTGTTTTTATGCTTCACTCTGCACGCATGTCAAGGCATACAAAAGAAATGAGAGAGCAAGCGATGCAGCAGCTCAGTGACAGTCGCCCTGCAACAATAGGTCTAACCGTCTGGAAACTTGGGATGAGCTCAAAACGGATTCATGTCTCAGTTCATTATCGTGTATGTTTTTGTTTGGTAATATTGAAATACTGCGCACATAAGGAAAATGATTCAACCTTCCTTCTTGACTTGGAAATGAAACAGAAGAAACAGAACTTAAAAAAAAAAAAACGAAACAGAAGAAACACTTATCTAGCCTTCTTGATATCAAACAGAAGACTATTCTTGTCACTTGAAAAGAAACTATATCCGAAAACTTATTCTCTCTTCATCATCTGATTTCTTCTCAAAACATCCTTATGGTTTTTTTTTGGAAAATAAACAAATAAAAATATGCCGAACATATTTTTATTTTTCCATCAGCATCTGATTCGAGTATCCAAGTTGGATTTCTTAAAGTTTTGGATTTTGTTTCATTATTTTTTTAGTTTCCTGTCTGTCCTGATCTTAAAAGTTATATTTTTTCAACCTTTTAGGCTGAGTAGCATGTCACGGTGCAAACCTAATTAATACTATGACAGCACTGTTAACTCTAATTGCAAAGTTCTGTTAACTGTGCGTGTTCTTCTAGTTGAGATGTCCGTTTTGTGCGATGACATCTCGAATTTCCGGAAGGGGGGAAAACCTGCCACTTCCGTATGAGGCCGGGAACGCACTCAGCTAAAAATCCTTATAAAGGGTATTCGCTTCTAAGACGGCATTCGAATCCAGATCTGTGGCCAATCGAAGGGGATCGTCGTTAACGACAGAGCTACGGAGGTACTAACTTCTGGCCATGATATAACGAAGGAAACGTTTTTTTTTTTTTGCAATAATGTTCACTGAGTTTAATAAGTGCATTCACCTACTTCTACTACCGAATGCAGAATCTCCCTTTGTCCTCAAGATAGCCTCAACTCGTCAGCCATAGACTACACGAGGAGCCGATAGAGTTCCAGAGGAATGATGTCCCTTTCAGACTTTTACATTCCATCCCACGTTGCCTGGGATTCCACTTTGGGGAAATCTTGTCTTAAACAATTTCTTACATTGTAATCGGCACTATACCCCGTGACTGAGTATTTTAGTGAATTATGTTCAATCACCTTCATGCTTCTGGAACCATCACCAAATGATCTATGCTTTATGATTCTTACGGTTCTGTTACAATAACTGTAACAGCAAAGGATTGGAATCAGCATCATTGGAAACTGGCAGAAGGCGTTTGGTATCCATAACTGTGTTACGTCCAAAATGTGTTGAATTGCGTTTTTTTTCCCATCGAAATACCTCTTAAACTAATGATTGACTGTTGTCCTCCAGCTTTTTATCATTATAATTACTACGAGACAATATAATATCAATGAAGAAAGTAACGATGACTAGTTTCGAAATTTTCCTAATCAACTGGACGAGTGTGTAATCTGGAATTCATATTTCTCAAAGCTTGTCAAGTGGGAAAAATAATGCGCCTTTAATGAAAATGTGCATGGAATTTGCAGCGAAACAATGAAAAAAAGAGAAGTGGGGGGGGGGGAATTATTTGCACAGGATGTCCAAATTTTATGTAAATCTTCCAAGACCTCCTGCCTCAGATCAATCTCAATGAATAATTTCATATAAAGACTGATGCTTCTTAGTTACGAAACTGTGGATATCTGAAACAAGGGCTTAACCTGATTCAAACAAACATAGTCAGTTCAATAAAAATTAAATGGTAAATGATTTTTATCTCTGTATGTGACACTGTCATTCTGCTAAAGCGGCCTGAATGTCTTGAAAAAAAAAGTTCCATGCGTTTGTTCTCTAGCCCTTAGTCCTCGAATGAGCTAAGGGCTAGAGGCCTTAATTAGTCACATGAGAACTATAACCTTAATTAATCACATGAGTTTAATAAATGTTCTAAATAATCTCTGTAAGAACTTAATCGTTTATTTGCTTCAGACAAATGTTATGAAAGTATTACGGTGTCATTGATTCATCTTAAAATGATATACATTTCCAATTTAGTTCATTTATTCTTGATGTTTTACGTGTAATCTCCACATATGAAAATTAGCAGACTGAGATTTGATGACTACAGTGGCCCGTTCTTATAAGCTTGCAATCTGTCAGGGAATTTTTCATTCGGATACCGCACAGAGTTCCTATCGAAATGTGTATGTAGGGGGATGGGGGTATCCTATTATACCAGAGATACAGCTGTAACCGTATTCGCAGAGAAACGTTCTAATCTAAGAGGATCGGCAGAACTCAGCGCAAATGTCATCTGTCAGATGCTGTGAGAAGATATATGTTCCAATCTGTTGTTCGCCAACGATACCACGTCACCCATTTACGGAAAAGAGAACCAATGTTCCAAATTAGTTTCCTGTTGTTCCGTTTGGGTCGCCATGCGCATGTGTAAGTGAAAGATTCTGGTGTGTGGTTGATCCTACTAAGAATAAACTGAGCATCATCGACGAATGTAGCTGTGCAAGCAAGATATGCATCAAAGTAACCCCAGAATCACAAACGGTTAAACACACAAGGGTCAAGACGCTGAATCCGCTAAACGAGGTGCAGGTATAATCCAATGTTTTTATAATATTTCCCAGACTGCAATGTCCTCGGCATTGAGGCAAACATATCAGAGTATGGAGATTGGATTGTCCTATTATAATTAAAATTAGGTTTATGAAACCTATTTTCTTATTCCTAATGGTTCTCTTATGGCCATTGGATAGAAAACGTAAATGAAGATGGAGGAGGGGGGTTTAATTCGCTTCATTTCTGCTAATTAAAACATGCATATTTATTTAATGCTTATCGTTTTGATAAATTCTGTAAGAAAATGGGGAATGTTTAAGCGGAATTCCTCCTATTTTAATTATTCTAATTATTCTCTATATCAACTTTTTATAGAAAGATATATTCATTCCAAATGTCATTTGCATTTTGCATGACCGAAAAGGAGTTTGCTTATTTCATATTTATTCTTTTTCCCACCTTGGAAAATGAATGACATGGAAATGACTCGCAAGGACACTTATCTTTTACCAAGATTTGCGTGACTGGCAACGCATTGGACAAACCGAAAGCAACAATGCATGTTTCCAAAATTGACAGATTACGTGAGAGTGGCTGAGACTGGTGCGGTGTTATCATCATAGTTTTCTAATGCGGTCGTTGTGAGAATTCTTCTTCCATTAAAGAAAACAGAAGCAAAAATGCTATTTAGGAATTATATTTGCTGCATTAAGTCTCTTTTGCTGTAAGGACCTTATTAAAACATATGGAGATGCTTAGAGAAAATCCACTGTGATATTCTAACTAGACAATCCTTAAAAGAGTGACACGTGCAATTTACAAACGTAATTCACAAGAGCCACCCTTTTTCTCTTTCTGCTAAACTGAACTCAGCCAGTCATTAGAGTGAATGGGAAATACTTTTGCATTGTGTCAATTTTTACCAAGTGAAATAAAAGTGAAGCTAAGAAAAAAAACGAGAAATTTGATATTTCTGCATTTGGATTTTTAGGAAAAAAAAAACAGACGAAAGAAGAATCTAGTAAAACTGACAGAAGAGAGAAATCCAATTATTCAAGTGAGTGTATTAAAATAATATATTTAGTAATGGCTAAAAAGCACGTCTTTTAAGTTTCGAATTATAAAATATTCATTTATTGATATAAATTATTTAAGTCATTATTAATATAAAAATAAGCATTTAATTCCATTTTATTTTATTTTTATTTGCGTACCTGATATTGTATCCATTTAGATAACAAGACATGAACTCAGCTCACGAGCCCATGTATTCGCCTTTAATTAGTGGGTTTAAGTTTCATTGGCCTGGCGGTTATTTCGAACATTTGGTTATCGTCAGAGAGAGCAAGCAGAAACCTAAGAGGGAAAAAAGCCCTCATTTAAACTCTAGGAATCATCATGTCAGAAAGTTTTATATTTTCCATAAGTGAACTGTGGTGACATTCTTATATACCGAAGGCTATATTCTTATAAGAATATATCCGAAGGTAATGTCTCATAAGCTCTCGGGAAAATATGGCTATGAAATTTAAATGCGTTTGATATGTTTTATGTAAATGATTTATTTTTATTTGAAAAAACTTTTAATTCCTTCTCTTTTAGAAGTTTATGGCTATACCTATCAAGAATTCACTTAAGAAAAATATGCAAGTGAAATCTAAAAGCATAAATAAAAGGCGAATATTTAGGCTCATGGATTGAGTTAATGTCTTTTTAGTAGAACAATCGAATATGACTCCAAAGCCGAAGGTTGAATTCTCACAAGCTCTCAGGAAAATGTCAATCTTGCTGTGAAATTTAAATACATATAATATTCCTTTACGTAAATAATTTACTTCCTTCAGAAAGAAGCCTTTAGCATTATTTTATATTTAAAGGAAATGAAAATATCTACCTTTGTTCCTGCATTCCGAAAAATTGTTGATGATATTCTTCCTATGGTGGCTGTCAATAGCAGATTGCAACAACTATCATGAAGTGATCCCTTTAACAATTCAAACATTAATTTTCTTTACTAAAATCAAATAAACGATAGAAGGAAATGATTTCGTACAAAATAACGGATATCATTGCCACAACAAAACGAACTTGCCTTTACATATATAACTTCAGAAGTTTAGTAAAAAAAAAAAAAAAAGAAGTATCTGCAATTTCTCACAAAACACTTGTTTGAAGCTATCCCCGTGTTGCTCTGTGGTAGGAAATTGTTTAAGCTGCAGTACCCAAATGGCAGCATTTGGTACCAGCACACCATAGCGTTTCAATTCTATAAGCCATACGGGAAACAGCTACATTCAAAATTGCCTTATCACGTGGACCCTGTCATAAAATCTCCCAGGCAGTCACAAAGTGATCCTGGCTTACTGCACGTAAATGGTTACCTTGTGCCAGCCATTGTGTGATAGATCAGTATATATGTCAGGTTTGGAATCCTAAAATAATTTTTAAAATAAAAACTAAAATGAGAAATGTTAACGTTTTATCTTTCTGTTGTTTGTATCTCAAATTCTATTAAATTCATGGTTGTAACAGTTATGCTTTGAGAATATATACAGACTCTAAGATAATACGTTTCAAGAAAAGAGTAATTCATTAATCAAATGATCTTTTGGTTCAAAAGGATATTATTAAATGGGCGGAGGTTTTCAAAAGTAGAAAAACTTTTTTTTTTAGTTCTTAACTGATATACACATTAAATCCTACAAAGCGTGACTTGGTAAAATAGCTGTTACAACGAAATATTGTTATCCAATAGATTAGGCTGATTCATCTGACGTATACGTCGTCTTGTTTATTTGTGATTGATGATAGACAGGCTTCAACATCTGTCTGTTTCAGAATCAACTTTATTAAAAACTCAGAGTAAAAGTAGACACTAAAAAAAAAGTTAAGTTTAAATGTGAAGTTGTATATAAATTATTTCTATGCACGACATGTTAAATAGGAGAATGGGTAAAAATAAGCATATTATTCTAGGTGTTCGTTATGCGTTTGTGTTGCTGGAGACATTAGACTGTAATAGAAGGGATTGAAAGGGAAACCGACATATGCTCATCCTTTTCTACTTGACTTTTCATGTGTTCCGTCGCTATTATGGACATAATCCCTCTATATCACGCATATCGTACCCCTTTCTTTCCTCTCTGTCTGATTCATGTAATAGACAGTAATGATTAATAGAGCCATTCTCGTTATTGTTGGACAAAATACTTTCCTCACTACAGGAACGTATTTTATTCCCACAAACTCACTAGAAAACTTGTCCTTAACAACTAACAGACTCTGGCTGGTTAGTTTTTGACGTTTTGTTTTTTATACATTTCTATGAGATTACGAATTTGTCATCTTCAACAACTAATGATATAAAATATTGCATTTACTATTTGGTTTTATGATATCAATGTTCTTAGACACGAATTTTGATATCATAAAAAGATATTTTTCGTTTTGAATACAGTTAAAGATGCACCATTTAGTTCAACTTTTGTAGTCAGTGATATTGACTAATAACAGTACTTTTATGTTGAACCACAGCATTTGTTTTTAAAACATTTATTTTATGAAACAGTGAGGATCAATTTTCCGAATTTAAAATTTAAAATAAAAAATAAATGAAAAATTAAAAATATGCTTAACAAATAAATGATAACACATTCTGTCATCGTTAGTGTAAACTTGAGATACTCAGTGGAAGAATGAGCTTATGTTATTATTATTATTATTATTATTATTATTATTTAGTATTTTCTATTTCTGAGGAAGGAGTGAGTCGTTTACGCAAATCATTTTTAATCACAGCTGTGCGAGATGTTATTAATGATGTTCTATTATTAATGAGTATAATAATCAACTTGGTGGAAATAATCTCGTTTATCAGTAATTTTTTGCCAGTCAGTAATTATAGCTTTATCTGTTTCTAGAGACTTATTTTCCGTGTGAGTTCTGTGCACTTATTCCGAATTATGTGAGATTTTGAGATTGAACTTTATACTCTACTATATGAACTTCATAGTCCACTTGTAAAATCGATGGTTAGACAGTTGCGAATTTCATTTAGAATATTTGTAAGGTTTTTCTCTATCGAAGGTCAACTGTCAGATCACATGCGATGATGGCAGAGCTTTTGCTATTATGAAACAAAAAAAAAAAAAAAAAAAAAATAGCCAGAGGACAAACGCAATAACAGACAGTCAAGTGATAGCTTTAATAATCCTATTTAGCTATAATTAGGTTTATGAATACCATATTACTTTTCTGTATTAAACCCTTCGCACGAGGAGTTACAAAATCTGTAGCACATTGGTAGCATGTGTGAATTACCTTTTAACAGGCTTTTCAGTCTGATTTGTTAGGGCCATGTTATGCGCCCATTTCGCCAAAAACTATGCAATGCACAAATCCTCTACTCAGTTATAATGAATTAGATGAACTCCCTTAAATAATTAATCACATAATATTGTTTTGTTTTGTGTTTAACAGCTGCTTTTTTCTGATGATGCTCATATATCCTTAAGGATTCATTTATATGAATCCATAAGGGTATGAGGAATGGTCCCTTCCGTCATAGATAAGATTTGAACCAAAATTATTCCATGTCTTCCCTGCTGTCCCTGGCCAAAGCAAGAGATGGAGAAAGATGTAATTCCTGGCCAATGAATTCATAAGAATGATTTTTCAGAGTGAACCATATGAAACAATTCAAATCAAACCTAATCCAAGCAGAATAAACGAATCTGCTTATTTTAATAATATTAACGTAAGTTGCCACCACAGCCAAAATGGCTGCACAGTACAATATATACAATATCAGGCACACGAACGGTATAAAGTGCAGGCCAGAAAGGTAACGAGTGTGGTAAAAAAAGCAAAAGCTGATTATGAAAGGAAACTAGCTATGCAAGCAAAAGAGAATCCCAAACAGTTCTTTCAATATGCTGCAAGTAAGAAAAAAACTGTACACGGCAAAATGATTTTAAGGAATGACGATGGTAAGGAGGTCACTGAATCAGTCGATATAGTGGAGTTACTGAGCGCGCACTTTGCAAAAGCATATCATCCAGGTGGTGACATTGAAAAAATGAAGGAACCATTAGTTTATACGGGAATAGTGATGAATGAAGTGGAGGTGACTAGTCTATTACAGAACCTTAATGTGAACACATCTGTGGGATTGGATGGTATACCGGCACCGGTCTTGCGTGAAGCGGCTAAGGAATTATCAGTGCCCTTGACCATGTTGTTTAATCTGAGTCTCAGGTGTGGTTTAGTCCCGAAGGTGTGGAAAGAGGGGAAAATAGTTTCACTGCATAAAGGAGGATTCAAGACTACGGTTGCAAATTACCGACCGATCAGCATATCAGGAGTCGTTGTCAAGGTCTTGGAGAAAGTAGTCAAGGGAAAAATACAGGAATGGATTGATGAAAATGAGATACTGTACAGGGAACAGCATGGCTTTGTGAAGGGTAGATCATGCTTCAGTAACTTGCTCAAGTTTTATAACAAGGTGATGGCTGAACTGGATAAGGGAAATGGGTTTACAGTGATACTGCTGGACCTGGAAAAGGCGTTTGACAGGATACCACATTGAATACTAATCCGTAAACTACAACATATGGGAATGGATATAGGGTTGGTGAGATGGATAGGTGGCTGGTTGATGGAGAGATATCAAAGAGTAATTTATTCAGGAGTAGAGTCCAAAAGACGGCCTGTGACTAGTGGTGTGCCGCAGGGTTCTGTTCTTGGACCACTGCTGTTTAATCTGTTCATTAACGATATAGGGAAGGATCTAAGTGGAACAATTCATTTGTTCGCTGATGATACAAAGTTGGGTAGGGCAATAGTGAATGCAGAAGATGTCAAAGTCTTGCAGGATGACTTAGATAGATTGGAGTTCTGGGCTAAGGAGAATGGATGTCAATTTAATGTGACAAAATGTAAGGTTATGCATTTTGGGGCGAAAAGATTAGCAGCAGTATACCACATGGATGGAACTGTACTCCAAGAGATTGATGAGGCCAGGGACTTGGGAGTGTTTTTGGATAGGCAGATGAAGTTTAGGGGGCACATTGCAAAAGTAGCTAAATCAGCTCATCAACTCACTTGGTTGTTGAAAAATACCTTGACGAGCAGAGACAAGCAAGTTATTGTACCTCTGTACTGAGCCTTGATAAGACCTCATCTCGACTACTGTGCCCAGATTTGGTCACCTCGGTTCCTTCTTGATGGGGAGAAGGTGGAGAGGGATCCAGAGGCGAGTGACTAAGATGATAACAGGTCTATGGAATGAACCATATGAGAACAGGTTGAAGATTTGTGGGTTGCAGAAACTAGTTGATAGGTGGAAAAGGGGAGATATGATTGAGACATTCAAATTGCTAAAGGGATTCTATAGGATTAATTCAGAGAATATTTTTGAGATCAGGACTGGTGGTGGGAGAATTAGGGGACACCTATGGAAGCTGGGCAAGAGTGTGGTTAGCAGGGGTGTTAGAGCTGGGTTCTTTACTTTTAGAGTGGTAAATGAGTGGAATAAACTGCCAGAGTCTGTTGTGGGTGCTATGACGGTGAACGAATTCAAGGCAAGGTATGATAGATACTGTGAGAATGTAATCGCATAGTTGTGTGGACATGATGTTTAGGGCCTCCCTCTATGAGTCTAAGGACTCCTGGAGTCGCCCTAAATAATAATAATAATAATAAATATATAAATTTTCATATTTGACTTCTTCTATAGACGCCGATGGTTTTGGCAATGATGTCTTCTACTAGAATAAGTGATAGGGTCGCATATTCATTTCCCACACAAAGTTTGTAGGACAATCACAAACATCCATGCCCACAGCAGGATTCGAACCCGTGGCTACATGGGTGGAGAGCGGACACGCTAACCACTAGCCAACCAGGTCGGCTCGAAATCATACAGAAGATTAAAATCATATTAGGCTTCTATATGATTTTGTAAAGTGAAAAAATCATTTAATGCGAGTGAATCGCATACAAAATGCAGCCGGAAAATTTCTGATAATTTACAAGGAAATGATGAATGAATTTAATTCGTGAATATACAATTGGGTATTCGACTATTGTGATGCAGAATAGAACAGTGATATATGTGACACTTTTTGAATTCACTAATAATGAAAAGATTTGCAACGCACCAGCCAGTATCACATAAACACTTTAGGTACGTGTGATAATCTCTCTCTCTCTCTCTCTCTCTCTCTCTCTCTCTATTGATTGTCAACCAGATCTCTTAAGGCACCGTCATTACCGGTATAATGTTGTGAATTTTTTATATTCCATCTCGTGCTGGTAACCCGTCCAAAACATTAAAGAATACGAAACTTTCACGACATATATTATCTGACAACCTTGCAAATGACGTCATGTTTTCTCATTAATCATAACCAACGAGACTAACTTGTCGAAGAGAAAACAGTTTCAGTCACTTACAGACCAGATCATTCATTCAATAATCGCTCTTTTTAATGGTAGGTAATTATTTCTGCTGTGTATGCCACAAACGAAAAGATTTGTTGTTCACTAAGTGTATGTGTGTCCAAACTATTTACCCAGTTCTCTGTGTTATTGCTAGCTATTACTATGTTCATTTTCCGCTAGCAATATCTCACTTTCATAGAAACTACAAGGAAAATAAGAAAAATTAATCTTCTCAAGATATCAATTAACTGTGAGTTCTTTGAAAGCAAAAAAAGCTAACCAAGTCTTCAATTCTAGCTTATTCAGTAGTGTAGTCGATTATTTACACTTTTAAGCAAATGTTACTATTTTTTGCGAGAGTCTTCATTGTCTATCCCAGGAATTCTTGAATGGGGATAAATTATTCCTTTTTATTAGCATTTATATAAATACTCAGTGCCATTTATGATTTATGTTGACTATATGTGTCGAATGTTTTTGTCTGTTGAGCTGTTTCGTATCAATATAAAAAGTGATCTTTTGTTTTTCCTTTTGTTTATACGTACTTAAAATGTTTCGTTCAGTAAACACTAAATACAGTTTTTTTAGTTCTATTACTGATTTTGCAGAACTAAACCTATTATCACTAATTTCCGATCAAGAGATTATCATCAGATATATTCCATTGAATTTCCATTTTGAATTAAAATTACATATGACCTGTGCATATTTAAGTGTACATTTTTGTTTGGTATTTGACCAATATAAATTATTCCAGCAAGAAAACATTCTTTGGCCAAACCTACTTTCGACCAAAAGTTCATTTTTTAAAGTGAATTTCTATTCACTTGTAGTGCAAGAACAGGAAATTTAAGTTGCTTTCAGATACGAAAGGACTGCCATAGAAGTGAACTAATAACATCAAACCCTTCTGAAATTCTTATCTTTGTAACTACGTCTTGGAATGCATCGTGCTTGCTTAAATTGTTTTTTTTTCTTACTCTCTCTTTTAATTTAGACCCTTCTCGTAGCAATGTTTGCTTTAGTTCGCAATCAGTTTGGCTTGTATTATTTGGCTTTCTAAGTTTAAATCTGTAGCTGATCTGATTATTATCATACTACCAAATTTATGTGTATTAATTAAAAAAGTATATTCGAGTATATATATATATATATAAGAATGCATACGGGTTTTCGTAAAGAAACCTAACAGATTTAATGCTTAAAAGCATACAGTGTTCTCTGAGGAATTTCACAATATCAAGCTTTGATGTCACGTTCTCAAAACAGACGATGTACTGCTTTGCTAGTGCTATACTCATTTGCGACGCCTCTCCATAATAATAATTTAATGTTTTAATAATTTTATGGCAATCACTGTTATCAAGTACTGTAAAAAAGTTACTACGTAATTTTTTGAAGGATCGTTAGACTTAGATTCGACTTGCTAAATTAGAAGAGTTAAATCCAGTGAATAAGACAACTAAAATATCTGAAAGATAACAGAAAAGTTTTCGTATTTTAGCTTCGTCTTTTCCTCCTCTCCTCAGACATCTGTTGTTCGCATCATTCAATCGATTTCGACCAACTTTTACCATCTAACAAAATAAGTGATTCCTCATAGAAAATAATTCATATGCAAAAGAGTGAGCCAAGTAAACTCAAAAAACAGGAGGTGACAGCAATTTAGAACGAGCTACTTGGTAGACATTATTATTTTAATCGTCGAGAATGTAAATGGCTTCTAGAAAAATAAAATAAAAGCACGAAAAAATAGTGTCACTAATAAAGAAAAATCAAGTCTGCAAAACAGTTATGATTAAATTGCTTCCAGTCTTCTCTTTAATCACCACTTCACTCGTTTTCTTCACATCAGAGATACAATTTTGTAAAGATTGCATAATAAATAACGCAGTTCTATTAGATTTATTTATATAGTAATTTAGATTTCGTCATAGGACTAATAACCTCATTCCATATAGTAAGTGTGGCGTTGTTAATCACAGCAGATAAGTAGAAATGGAAGCATTAGATGGATCCATATTGTTTTATTTCCTAATTTGAAAATGATTCTGAAAGAGATTGTTTCCATATCACTTTAGGAGCCCGCAGATCTTTTCCTGCAAAGAGATGACTGCCAGAAATATGCTGCATGTATGTAAAAAATGTCGAGGAGATGTACCTAATCCTTATTAAAAAAATTAAAGTAATACCTTAATATCTTGTAAGTTCTATTATATTTTTATACATTACTCTCATTATCTTCTTTTTTGCATTACGATTCTTTGACTCAGTGAAAATCTGAAGCACTGCTTTATCCAAAAATGGAAAATAAAGAGTATTCAAAACAGTAACAGTAGACAAGAAACGTGTGTCAGGATTACCACTTTAATTAATCTGTTCGTGTCAGTTGTCTCTATGTGAAATTTGTTACATATAAATACTCCTAAAGTAAACACCCTATCCTCTTAAAAAATATTGAGAATTGGCATAAACTCTGTAATATAATCCAGTAATATATGCTATAAAAATCAGGGGAAGAATTCCCTGTGGGTGTTCTTCGGTTTTCAGTCATTTTAATTTTACACTATATTTTCAAATTGAATTTTAAAAAGAAAATATAACGTCTAGAAATAAAACATAGGTTCGCCCAAGTTCAACCTAATGCAAATTAAAGTGTATCTTTCTAAAGAGAGATTTAGCTGACTGCGTGTTTGTGGCTACCCAGTACATGTCGCTGCAAATCTACACACACACACACACACTAAGGGCCACTTCATATCAACCTAACAGCGCAGAGGCATCGATTCTAAGAGGTTTTCAAAGTATTCCAAAGGTATTCTACTCGAGACACGTCTGATGAATTCTGGAAGTTCTTTTAATTTTGCTGTAGAAGTATCCCAAGCAAATGGTTAATACTAATGGGTGGTATAGCAAATGTGTTCAGCCTGTGTAACTCATTCGGCTTCGATAATACTGTTTGATTTGGAAAGACATGGATTCGATTCTTTCCGAAGAAACTATGCAAAAACCTTTCAACTTATGATGACAGCCGATGTCATATGGATTGGTGGCAGAGTTTTACTTCTCGAAAACGCTGGAATTTTTGTCCTACATCACAAAATTAACAGACGTTATACACTGGCGTCATAGTCTTAGTTACTTCGACCATAACGCAACAACTTAAAGATGTTCAGATAGTCCGCACAATTCAACTGTTGCTTTATTGAGCCATCGTTGTTTAGTTTTCAAATATAATGCGTTGGTTCCTCGATTGAATGGGTTATAACAGCAAATCCAATCTCAGTGCGTAATCATTTGGCGAATTGTAATGTCTATTGGATTTACGATCCTTCATCTACATATTGCATCTATCAGTTGTTTCTAAGCCACATGAAAAATATCAAGGTGATGTTTATTGTTTATCAAACTTTCAATGTAATTGAGATCATCGTAATAATAACTTCTGAAGTACTCTTCCCGGTCATCACCACTTTCATTTTCATCATTCGAAATCACTCAGATCATGACTTTAGTGAAAGCAGTTGAACGCAGATGCTATTCCGGAAGTAATCCATCGCTTGTTTATAGCCAATAGATACGTATCTGATGATTTTCCATTTATCATTGCTGTGTCTCCAATATTTTAGACACTCACTCTGTATTGGAGCATTTGATATATACGTTATTACAGGTAATAATAGTAAAGACAAATTGCTTTAATTTGCATTTCAGAAAGAAGCACTTAGAAAAATGGTGTTTTCATAAGGTGGTTGATAGTATATATATGATTTTAGTTTTCTAAATAAATACCAGATTCATTTTTTGAAATATACTATTAATGGTAGAATCAAACTGCATTTGATACTAATATTATAAATTTTATTATTTGATATAAATTAATAAAGAGAAAACTCCTTAGTCTGTCCACAGTATTAATGTAACTATATGTTTGCAAAAATCTTTAGTGGGTGAGAGTCACTTAAAAAAGAAAACCATCACACGAATTATTAAAATTTGCATCACATATTTAGAATACTTTTTTCCTATCCGATAATGCAAATTACAATGATCCGTTGTATCTCTAAGTACTGCTTAAGTCATTCGTTTATTTTCGGAAAATATATATCCAAGTATGCATTACTACAGTCGGCAGTTTAACTCGATATTATTTCTAAACCAGATGACATTAGTTTCATTATTTGCCTAGCATTCAAGCAAAACGCTCCCACTTCTTAAAAGAAAAAGAAAGAAAAAAACACTCAGTCACCTATTCACTTTAACGGATAGTGTAGTTCAACATTCTGCATTGCTTGGAGAAATACTTCATGAATAAATATTTGTTCAGTACTCCATCGTTCCCAGAAGGTTTGGCATCCAGCATCGCACTTAGCTTATAATGAGAATCCCATAACCAAATTTGCCAAGGATTTTCTCACAAAATACACAAAGTGATATACCATGAAGTGAAAATGTGAAGAAAACCAAAAGCATGAAACTACGCCCAAGGTTCAATGTGCTGTTTATGATATGAGAACTTGATTTACCCGAGTAGTAATATAGATGCTACCGCCTGACTACCGAAAAAGAAAAGGTTCCAGGTATACTTGAGAGCAGCGTTTATTGTCTTCCTATCAAGCTTACATCGATAGGAAGACAACCAACTAGATCTCTAAATTCATCGTGAAACTCCGGAGTTGTTCCACAAATCGATTTTATAAGTTAATATTTATACCTGCTCCTCCTTCTCTTTTAGTCTTTTTCTTTCATTGCCTCGGGATTCGTACGTCTATTGAGATGATGGATGGCAACAAAGGAGCTACCAATTTAACTACTTTCTACCTGTCATGGGGATTTTCCCAGAAGGTATTCAACGTCCACTGTTCCAGAAAAGCAATTTTTAATAAAAACTTCCTTTACGTTTGTGATTTCTTCAGAAAAAAAAAATAATACAGTAGAATACGGCAATGAAAAAGAAAGTAAATAAATAAATTATCCGAAATGGAAAGATAGCTTCATAAGGAGAAATACCGCTGCCTAAATTTTAAATTCTATTAATGTTCAAGATACTTTTCTTACGATTATTTAAACTAAATCCGGATGTAGAGAGGTGATCAAATTTAATTCATCCATAGGGAAAAGAGGTAGTCGCTTTCTCTGAATTCTGTACATTTTTTTTTTTTGAAATATTTACTTTAAAAGAAATTAAGATTTTTCTTGCCCAGTGAGTTCTGAATGTCAAGATTACTTAGTGGTTTTTTTTTTGAGACTATACCGTACTGGTATAGTCTCAAAGTATGGAAGATTTTCTATAATGCTTTCCCTCACATTTGAGCCTATTTTAACTAAAAACTCGTGAATTTTGGGAAAACATATTCTCCATTGAGTTCACATACTCAGTTCCTAACTTAGTAGTATATTTAAAAATAAACATTTTGCCTTGAGAATTTGGAATTTCTGTTTCGAGCAGTTGGTGTTTCTCATTTTTATATATTTAGGTACCAATTTACTCTCTGAGAAGAAAAAGAAGAAAAACAAATACTGTTTTAAGCAAAACTGTTCTCTTTTAGCATTCTGCTTAGCATTTTTCTCAATGCGTTACACTGATTTAGCAGTAAATGTTACAATGACGATAAAAATGCTTTTTTTTGAGTGGGTGCATGGTAGAATGCCAAGTAGTTGGGTGAAAAAAAACGAAATACAAACTACTAAGCATTCATTTATTCCGACATATTTTTCCATCAAGTAACCACTTGATGGAAAAATATGTCGGAATAAATTTTCGAATATATATATATATATATATATATATATATATATATATATATATATATATATATATATATATATATATATATATATATATATATATATATATATATATATATATATATATATATATATAAACAAACTATTTGAATTCATGAATTATTCGATAAAACTCAATTGTTTGCAGGTTTATCTGATGCTCCTTGTAGTGTTTAAAAATAAACCTTCCAGTCATTATCTATTGGAAATTTTACTTATGTATGTGTATAAAGGATGCACTGTTCCTGAATATAAAGTATTCTGTAACTATCTGGATGTAAGGCATTCATAAACAGGTACGGTTGATATAATACGACACGAACTGTAAAAATTTGTCGGAAAACAAATTAACTACACATTGATTTCAGATTAAATGTCCTACGCAGACATTCATTTTTATATATCTTGGCTTATCAACTAGAAGTTATTAAAGAATTAATTACTTCATCTAAGTTCTTGTGCCACACGCGATAACATGACTGTAGTCCTCCGATCTCATCGTCATATTTTATTATTATTAATTTACAATAAAATATACACAGGTGGGTAACGTTCTTTACAACCACATCTTCGTAAATATGTCCCATTGAATAAGATGGTCTTTTAGAATTTCTTATCTTAGTATATAGTAATATTAAATATTTACTTAGAATCCTGGATACTTACAGGCTCTTGCAGTTAGGTCTACGATCCAGACTGGCTTCCGTAACCATAATTTTAGGATATAATGGTTATCCTAAAAGTATGGTTACGAAAGCGAAATGAAACTTAAATATTTATTTATTTGTGTGCTTGTGAATTTTTCATCCAATTCACATTTGCTCTTCGATGTGCAAAAAACACTCTGATTTTCGAATAGCGACACTTTCTCATTCGTACTCAGTAGATTAAAATTAAGAACATTATAATTTGAAACTTCAGAGTTCATGACCTTCCTCTTTAGCAGTTTGGCTCTCATAACTGCTCCATGCATCAGCATCAAGTATTCTTGTAGTAGAGGGTAGTATCTATGACTTTACATGATTAGTGAGTGGAGATTCCCTGTATGCAGTGTGCTTGTTTATACTGCTCCTGATAAAGCTGTTTAATTAGCAAGTAAGAAAATAATAGGAGATAATCATAAAAATGAAATATGAGTTTTGTAATACCTCTTTGTATAACGACACCATTCAGTATGAATATTAATGTTGTATTTGAACTTTGTCATTTTTGACGTATGCATTATCACCTTTATCCACCAGAATATCCAGTTTGAAATTAAAATTGAAATAACTCGACACATTTTAATCGAGATCCTCAATACTAAATTAAAGGCAAGTTTAATGAGAAAAACTAAATATGAAAGTTATTATTATTATTTTTTGTTGTTTCATTAATATCACAAAAATGCAGAACCATTCCATACTTTCCTTTATACCCTTCCAAGTAATTATAGTTCATTTTGTTTTCATGAGAATTATATTTATTTTATCTTCGCTTCCGATTATCTGCATATTTGATGAGATAATGTACATTGAGTATTTTGTACTTGCTGTTTACCTAAATATAAATAATAAATAAGTCGAGATCCTAAACCTGTACTACCTACTAGCTGGAAATATTTCTTCACTAGCCGGAAGTACAACATAAGAATGTATTTGATGCGTATCGATATATTCAATTTTAAAAACATTGCATCCTTATAATGCAGTCTTCTAAAGAAGCTAAGTTCCCGAATTAACTGCTTTGACCTAAACAGGTCATCTTACTACTCCAAACTGTTTAGACTCTATCTGATACCTCTCACAGAGAGAACACGGAAGCATTCACAAGTGTGAATGTCCCAATATTTTCTCTCAAATATCAATTTATGTGTCTCTATTTTATATTCTAAGTTTCTCTGTTTCTTTAGCTGTGTCTCTGTGATGAATATGATATGAAACACGCCAATGTGACTCGGTTCAAATATCATCATTATTTTTATTTATTGAACCATTATGTTACTTTGTCTTATACGTTTTAACTCATCTTCAGGGAAAGGTTTGTAAATAAGAAATTTGTTTAGAAAGTTTAAAATAACCCCTCACTATAATTCTATAATTTTTCACCAATCTGTTTTGAGAGAGACATCATTCAAATTTCAAATGTTGTATTAAAAATGGATCCAGTGTTTGTCTATATATATATATATATATATATATATATATATATATATATATATATATATATATATATATATATATATATATATATATATATATATATATATATATATCTACATATATATATATATATATATATATATATATATATATATATATATATATATATATGTAGAAAGTATTTTTACCTTGGGTATAAATATGTTAAAGATACCAAGTAATTTTAAACCTGGTTTTACTCCATTTCCCAAGTACAAGCTCTGTACTACTAAATCTTGGTATTTCTAATTCTAGCCTAGCTCCCACTGACGAGACCTCAATAAAGGTCGAAACCAGTCTGGGTAGTGGCCCCTTGCCTTTAATACAAAACATCATACATCCCCTTCTTGGAGATGTGTTTTGGCATTAAGGGTAAATATTAAGATTAGTGATCGGACCTTGTTCCACCTTTGCCACGACTTGCCCTGGTCCTGCACTACCTGTGGGATCAGTTAGACTTGCATCAATTGCAGGCGCAAACTTGACTTTGAGTCTGTTTGCTTACTTGGGAAATGGAGTAAAACCAGGTTTAAAATTACTTGGTATCTTTAACATATATATATATATATATATATATATATATATATATATGACAGAATGATCATTGACTCGGTTAACACATAGTTTTATGAAAAAATTGAATGACTAGAACCGAGGTTTAAGTAAAAAGATTTTAATATAAACACACTACTAGTTTCGGCCTGTGACAGCCTTCTTCAGGTGACATTATAAAAGAAAAAACACTAAACATTGAGGGTTAAAAGACTATGAACAACATAGACAGTCTTTATACATAATTAGCATGAAAACCTTGTAGTTGTATTTGAAGCTGTTCTTTCATTTGTATAATTCAGATTCGGGATTACCAGAATAAAATGATTGAATTACTACATAATGATACCTATACAATACTTGAGAGAGATCCAACTCGTGAACTTCAAAATCGTACAAACAACTTATTAAAAACAACAACTGAATTATCCCGAAACGTTCGTTTATCTCTACGCTCTCTCCATCCGTTAATTCCTCGCATATATGGTGTTCCTAAAATCCATAAAGAGAACACCCCATTACGCCCAATTGTAGAAGGTATCGATTCTCCAACATACAAACTTTCTTTCATTTGTATATTTTTTCAAAAGTTTTTCAGGGACCTCACCATCCTTTATCAAGAAAACTACAGAATTTGTTACATACATCAAGGATATTACAGTTGATGAAAATGACATCATGGCTAGCTTGGACATAACTTCTTTGTTCACTAATGTCCCTACAGATGAAGTCCTAACATTACTCAAGGACAAGTTATCCAAAAAAATGTTAGCCTTGCTTACACATTGCATCAGGTCCGGTTACTTCAAATTTCAAGATAATACATACAAACAAAATCATGGACTGGCTATGGGTGATCCTTTATCCCCTGTACTCGCAAATATTTACTTAGAGGATTTTGAAACCAAGGCTATCTCTTCCTTTATTTTAACACCTAAAGTTTGGAAACGTTATGTGGATGATATCTTCATTGTTTGGAGCCATGGACATGAATTCCTTATGGTTTTCCTCGAACATCTCAATAGCCGACATCAAAGTATTAAGTTTACTGCTGAGCTTGAAACAGATAATTCCTTGCCTTTTCTTGATATCAAACTGACTCGCTCTTCTGGTAAACTAAAAATATCGATATATAGAAAGCCCACACATACCAACAGATATCTGCACAGTCAGTCTCATCATTTCCCTCCTCATAAGCTTGGAATAATTTCCACCTTGGGACATAGAGCCCGTTCTCTTCTTGATGACCCAAATGAACTGCTTACAGAAATAAACCATCTGAAAACTTCTTTCGAAGTTAATGGATATTCCAAGAAAATAATTGATAAATTCCTTCTTAATCCTCCTAGACATCACTCAGAAGAAACAAATAGATTCAAAGGCAATATATCTATTCCTTACATAAGTACTGTTTCACACAAATTACAAAAGTTCTAAGAAAATACAATATCAGAACCTTGTTCGCTCCACTTCCAAAGATCCGTTCCTTAATTAGCCACCCAAAACCTTGTCATCATCAACTCAAATACCCTGGTGTATATAAAATATTATGTGACTGCGATATTCCTTATTTCGGGCAGACAGACAAATCTGTCGAAATGCGTATGGAAGAACACATGAGAGACATTACTTACAAGAGACAGCGAGCGAGTGCATTATCAAGTCATATCCTTTTCTCGGCTAATCCTAATGATGATAATAATAACCAAAGTCACAAAGTCTGCTGGGAAAAATCTACTAACATCTTCCGTTGCAGTGACAAAATAGAGAGAAAAATTGTGGAATCTAGAGAAATCATCTTCAATCCTGTTCATCTAAATAACAACTTAAGCTACAACCTCCCAGATAGTCATTCAGCTGTAATCATGTACTGGCGTTAACGTGATGCAGCAAACACGCACTCTCCCAACAATGCAACAAACGAAAGAACAGCTTCAAATACAACTACAACGTTTTCATGCTAATTATGTATAAAGACTGTCTGTGTTGTTCATAGTCTTTTAACCCTCAATGTTTAGTGTTTTTTCTTTTATAATGTCACCTGAAGAAGGCTGTTACAGGCCGAAACTAGTAGTGTGTTTATATTAAAACCTTTTTACTTAAATCTCGGTTCTAGTCATTTAATTCTTCATAAAAAAAAAAAAATATATATATATATATATATATATATATATATATATATATAATATTCATGAATATTATTGGGGTGCTTAAGCTGTATAACTGAGAGGAGACCTCCACATAGCCTTTAAAGGAATGTGTAGAACCGACCAGGGCTTCTGACCTAATGTCCAATCCTCATCTTCTCGTGGTGCACCCTGTTGGGTATCTACTTGGATACTGAACGGACGAGGAGGGGCTGGCAATTTGGGATTTAGCCGACCAAATTGTATTCTTATTGGTTAAAACAAAATATAGAATGATGGTACAACATGACAACATTCCATGCCGGCTGGGGCGTCGCCCAGTTAAACAAGGCCCCCGTTGTTTTCGCCAGGGAACCAGGGCGAACAGCGAAAAGTCAGCTACTGGAACAAATCTGAAAATAAACCCCAACTCAACATCAACAGAGTTAAAGATCGGTACTATCAACGTAAGAAGCCTGAATGGCAAAGAAATGGAGCTAGCTGAGGAATTAGATAAGTACCAGATCGACATAATAGGGGTGACTGAAACAAAAAAGACCAAAACTGGTGAGATCGTTCTGAGCAATAAATACAAAATGTATATTCAGGCAATGACAATCAAGGAAAAGAAGGAGTAGCCATAGTATTCGACACAAAATACGAGGCTAATCTTCTTGAATGGCAGTCAGTCAGTCTCAAGTAGAGTAATGTGGGCAAATATGAAAATGGGGAACTGGACAATGAGACTTATTTGTGCCTATGGTCCCACAGAAGATTCTACTCAGGTAGAAGTGGAGGAATTTTCTGAGGCTTTAGAAAAAGCAACTGACACAATGAAAAATGAAAAGTTGGTCCTTGTTGGGGATCTAAATAGCAGAGTAGGAAATGATTGTCAGACATACAAAAATATTTTGGGAAAATTTGGAGAAAAGAGCAAAGCTAATAATAATGGCAAATATCTGTTGGATTTCTGCTCAGGACATGAACTGGTTATTACTAACACAATGTTCCAACATAAAAATGTGCACAAATTCACATGGAGAAGAGGCTAGGAATAAGAAAAGTCTCATTGACTATGTTATTGTTGATAGTGATGTTTTCTCCTTGGTGCAGGACACCAAAGTGTACAGAGGATTTGAAATTGGAAGTGATCACTATTTACTCTTGAGCAGGATAAAATTGAATTTCATATTGAAAAGAATAACATGTAAGAAAGTTGTAAAGCGAATAAAAGTTGAGCAGCTCTCAGATGTGAATTGTACACTAAAATACACAAAGATTATTGAAGAAAAAATGAAAGAGTTTGAGAACAGGAATCAAACCTTGGAGATTCAGTGGCAAACTCTGAAGAAAACATTGATTGAGTCTACCAGAGAGGCATGTGGTGAGGTTGTCTGTAAGGATAAAAAAATCAGAACTCCCTGGTGGACACAGGAAGTTAAAGAGGCAGTGAAGGAAAAGAAGAAAGCACATACCAAAAGTTCCTGTCAAATAAGTCAGCTTGTGCTCTTAGAGAATATAGAGACAAATGCAAGAATGCTAAACACTGTGTAAAACTAGCTAAATAAAAGTCATGGGAGGACTTTGGCAAGAATATAGAAAATAAATATCAAGAAGGTGGCAAAATATTCTGGAGGTTGTTGAAGAAGATTAGGAATGGAGGAAAGAGTGCTTTAAAAGGAATTAGAGATGATAAAGGTGACATGAAAACGGGAGAAAAAGATATCCTTGAAATATGGAGTAATTATTTTGAAAAACTGCTAAACGAAACAAGCAGTGATGACAGCACAGTGGTAAAAAACACTGACCAGCATGCAGTCAGGAATACATATCCATACTTGTAGTAGAAAAAGCCATCAAAGGCTTGAAATGTGGAAAGGCAGCAGGAGTAGATGATATTCGACCAGAAATGCTGAAGTATGGTGGTATAAGAGTCTTACAGTGGTTGCACTCCATAGTTCAGAAAGCCTGGACAGAGGGACGAATTCCCGATGATTGGAGTAGAGCTCTCATAGTACCCATATATAAAAAGGGAAATAAAAGTGCATATGAGAATTACAGAGGTATTTCCCTACTGAGTGTTCCTGGCAAGATCTATGCAAGTATACTTGAGAAACGGTTGAGAAGAATTGTGGAAGAAAAGCTTGGTGAAGAACAAGCTGGATTCAGGCCAAATAGAGGCTGTCAGGATCAGATCTTCACTTTACGACAAATAGTCGAGAAAGCATGGGAATATAACAAAGATCTGTATTTAAGTTTTGTTGATCTGGAAAAGGCATATGACAAGGTGCCAAGAGAGAAGCTATTCAATACGCTGCAGTTATATGGTGTGAATGGGGCATTATATCAAGCAATACTTAGTCTTTATTTGAGTTGTAAGTCAGCAGTTAGAATTGAAGGAAGTACAGGAAGATGGTTTAATGTTAAATCTGGTGTGAGACAAGGATGTACATTATCCCCTCTGTTATTCATTATCTATATGGATCACATTATGAAGGAAAGTGGTATTAAACATGATATCAAAATTGGAGATGTTAATGTCAGCTCTTTGCTTTATGCAGATGATGTTATACTTCTAAATAAATCTGCTACAAGTCTGCAAGATTCTCTGACTAAATTGAATAGCTGTTGTAATAGATATGGTATGAAGGTCAGCAATAAAAAGACAAAGACAATGAAAATAGGCAGAATCATTGAAAATGTCAACTGTGTTGTGAATGGAGAACCTGTGGAACAAGTAAAACATTTCAGCTATTTAGGCACGATTTTTACTGAAGATGGTAAATTAAATATAGAAATAGACAACAGAATCAGCAAAGCTGGTATGATGGGAAGTCAATTGAATAAATTCATATGGAATAAGAGAGAAATTAGTCGGAACACTAAATTAGCTGTATACAAGACAGTGTTCAAACCAGTTTTAACCTATGGATCTGATAGCTGGGTCAGAAGTAAAACACTTGACCGAAGATTAGAGACCACAGATATGAGAGTCCTGAGAAAGATTATAGACGTGAACAGATGGCATCAATGGCAATATCATATTAAAAACGAAGATATTAGGAAAGAACTTGACATTGTCAGCATCCAGGAATGCATTAACAGAGCTAATCTCAGATGGTATGGTCACTTAAACAGAATGGGCGAGGAAAGATTAGCAAAACAAGTGTTCTCTGCCAGGTTGGCAGCAAAACGACCCAGAGGAAGACCAAGATATAGGTGGATTGATACAGTACAAAGTGCTTTAGACGATAGAAATATAAGATCTGATAATGTTGGAGTCTTGACAAGTAACAGACTGATTTGGAGGAAAATTGTAGATAGGAAATTAATAATGATGTAATTTTTTTCATGTAGTACTATCATATCCTGTACACCCCCCCCCCTTGAGGGTACATGGCAGGAATTTGATGATGATGATGATGATGAATATTATTTTCATCGAGCCCTACCCAAGTGCCTATGAGTTGTGGAAAAAATACTTTCTGAAAATGAAGGCTGTGCCAAACAAAGCGGCCTTTTGCAGCTGTCCAATTTTTAATCCATCTAACTCGAGTGCTTCTAGATGTTTTTTCAATGTTTTAGGGATGGCGCCTAAAGCACCTATTATTATGGGAACAACTTTCATTTTCTTTTGCCAGATTCGTTCAACTTCGATTTGCAAATCGCGATATTTTGTAATTTTTTCATTTTCTTTGTCGCCAATCCGACTATCTCCTGGTACTGATATTTCGGTAAACTTAACACCCTTGTTTTCATTTTTTTCAACCACTGTGATATCGGGTGTATTACATCCAAAGCTTTTGTCAGTCTGGATTTTGAAATCCCAGAGTATTTTAGCTTTTTCATTCTCAACCACTTTCTGATGAACTTTATGCTTCCAGTTTAGTCTTTAGATACTTCAAACCCGTACTTTTTACATAAATGCCAGTGGATTATCTTAGCTACGTTATCATGCCTTTTACGGTACTCAATTTGTGCGATTTAATTTTGCATCCTCTTATAATGTGGTCTACCGTTTCTTCCTTTCTTCCTTTTATTTGCACAATCTACATTTACTGTCTTCTTGAATTTCTTGTATTTTTGCCTTCATAACGTTGGTTTTAATGGCCTGTCTTGTGCTGCAAAAATTACCGATTCTGTTTCTTTCTTTAGTGCTCCATTTCTCAACCATTGCCAGGTCAAGTTGCTGTCAGCGCTGTCCTCTATGCTGTGAAGGTATATATACAGGGTGTTCGGGATAAATTTGACAGTTTCGAAAGGAAAAAGAAAATCTTCTTTGTATCTATTAAATTTAATGAATTGACAAAAAAACATTACAGGCAGAGTTACTTACAATACTATCAACAAGATTTACTCAAAATAACCACCATTAGCATCGATCACAGCTTCAATTCTGCTCCGGAACCTCGAACAAGCTGATGCTACAGTCTCCCTGGGAAGGGCCGCAAAAACTGTTTTAATTTTATCCATTAACTGGGCTTTTGTATTACTGGAAGTGCGATTGGTGTCTTTTTCAACTGCGCCCCATACAAAATAATCACCTGTTCCTGCAGATTTGCGAGGAATTCTGCTGTACGAACGCAATCAGATCGTCTACTAGGGATCTTTCTTCTTGCTACATCCTCGTAGTCACCATTGCAAGTCTCTAGTTCATGCCTGATTGTTTTTACTGTATTCAGGGAGCATTGGGCAGCAGTCGTAATATCCTTATTTTGATGGCGGGCACGAATCATCATGATACAAGTTATTCTCTTCCATGATTCAGGTGGGTTCCAGCTATCCATCTTTTCTGACATCTTGTATATGAATATATGAATGAAGAAGGGTCCAAACTTTTAAATGAAGAGAAGTGTGTGTTAATACATGTAACTTACGGAAAAATATAATTAATTATAAATATGTCAAATTTATCCCGAACACCCTGTGTATATATATATATATATATATATATATATATATATATATATATATATATATATATATATGCATTTTCTTTTATTCAAAGAGATGTTGTCCGGAATATGTTAATTATGGTACAGAGACAATCTTGTCTCTCAATTAAAATATAGAGAAAATTAAGTGAAAAAACTTTTATAATATATTTTTAATTAATGCTTTTAAATTAATAACGTTCAAATATTAATACTTTTACCGATAATAGTAATTACTCTGTGAACTCAAGATTTCATTTACTGATACACTGGAATTTTATAAAGCATACAATATAACACCCAACTAACACATGAACAAAAGAGTTAGTTTCTGCTTTAGCATCTTCTTTAATCTCTACTGATAACAACAATTTAGCGTATAGTATAATAACAGCAGTATTCTTCTTCTCTCCTACCGCCAACTTCAAAATATATTTTAGGTTCCTCCAAGAGCTGTTTTTGGTCAAATGAGCTTACTTATGGAACAAATATATTGAAAATTTTAATAATGATAGCTTGAAAAAACAGGATTTATAAACCAATGCATTCCTTTATGCAATGTTTCATCCTATATGGGTCTAAGCAAACCTCATTTGAGTTACTGCAGTAATAACGTATTGCCAAAATTTTCATCATGGATCTCTTCCCATAGAATTTTACTCAAGTCTCCGAAAATTATCTTCTTTCTTCTCTCCTGAAGGAAATCCAGGTTCCAACTCATCTTTTATAACCAATACCTAATCAATACCCATCCCATCCCTTCTCCTCCCTTCACTCTCTTTAGTTCTTTTTTTTTTTTTATCCGCTAAGGTTTCAGTTCTGGTTCTGAGTTTCATTAGTGTTTCTGTGCCAATTTTAGCACAGCGCTCGCTCTGAATGGACGCCTGTGTAATCTTATGTTTTACTCTTCAACACTTGTGCTTACTATTTTCATCTGAGTATCGGTTATTTTTATTCTATGCGGTACCACTTTATAGGTATAATACAGTAGCTATTTTAGGAATATTTTCGCTCCTGTTCATATTATTGAATAATAAAAAGAAAACTCTTTCATGTACCTCTTGAAATTCAGTGTTGAATTTATTCTTGAAAATTTTCTTCAACTGTCAATGAGAGTTTTAAAAAAAAAGTTATTTACCATAAGCGTTTGCTAATGTAGTCTAAAAAACAAATCCATGTCAGGCATAAAGAGAGATTACGCACGGTGTGATATTTTATATTTACCTTGTTGATTAAATTATTGTTTTTCATGTTTACTCCACTTCTTACTTTTTCGCAGTCAATTATTGATATATAAATGCTCCTAAATGAAGGTAGGCTTTTTCAAAAGTGTTAAACTGTTTTATAAAATTTTTAAAAAAATGTAATTTAGTGCAGCTTAAAATTATGTGATCTCTGTTTATGTATAATGCAAAAGTTTATTTCATCAGTGTAAGGAATCTGTTTGGAAAGGTTTCCACATTCGTACTTGTTTCTTCTTGCATCTGAAGAATGACATTTTCTACCTTCACTAGAAAACCGTAGTCCTCATTAATGTTACCCAATATCCAACTCGTTTCGCAAAACCTAATTATCCAAAGATGATGTTTATATGTTGAACGGAAAGCTGGCGTACACAAGTTAACAATTGTCGTCAAGAGAGAGAGATAAGCGTGGTACGGGATGGCACGCATCGCAGCTGTCACGAGCCTGTTGCTTTAACGTAACCACGCCTCCAGACCTGAATGCACGCGAACAGACAGGGTTCGTTTCTTAGAACAGTTGCAAGTATTGCTGTTTACAGCCGCAGGACATGTTGCTGTTCCTTGCGTTTCATTAAAGTTTAAGTGACGTGTCACCGGACTGCCATATCATTGGTGGACGGTACATTTTAAGAGCGTTTTCAAAGAACTAAAATATAAAAATCATTCTGAGTTTCTACACAACAACATTATATGTATAAAATATAAAGCATGCTGTATATTGACTTCTAGCTTTACATATCATATACTATTTCCACATATAATCATATTGTCACTTATGGAGGTTTGTTATAGATAGTTAACCATTCAATTAAATATGAGGAGTCATCATAGCCCTAACTACAAATCTCTCTCTCTCTCTCTCTCTCTCTCTCTCTCTCTCACACACACACACACACACACGCACGCGCACACACACACACACACACAAATTATACGTGTATATTATTAGGGAAAAAATGCTATATTTAACACATGTTTTATAAATTCATATTGATTTCTATTGTATTCTAGTCCCATTTCTCTGATTCTAAAAAAGGTACTCTTTGGAAGCTTGATTCTCTTCTTCCTATTTCTCATGCACATTTTAACTAGTTAAAAAGTAATCCGTCCTATCAATTCGTGTTTCGAATCTCATATTAATTATTTCAAATAAAAAGAAATAAATATTTCAATAATCTCTACCCTGTAAACAACTTTTCTGTACAGGTTACTCATGTAGAGATGAAAATCACGGACGACCATGAGATTTATCTGATTATTACTATTGAAATATGATTTTAAAATAATAATGCATCTTGGAATAAAATTAGACAGTAAATTCGATGTATCTGTTTTTTATGACGCGATTTACTAAAATCAAGTGTTGATGATGATTCGAGACTTCATCTAAGCGTATGATTTTGTGCCATTCCGTATAAGTTTGCATAATTCAGTGTTTTTATATATCAGTCTAACTTAGAAGATTGCAGAGATTATAACAGTATCGCATATGGCCTAGAGATTATGAACAGAAAAGGAATCTGTCAATGTTATTCAACAGCCTAAAGTCATAATCCATTGAATAAACAGTACTGTGGAAGACTGTTGCAGAGAATAGAAGTAGGTAGGTAGGTAGGTAGGGGGGAATAAATGAAAGAGAGAGAAAATCTGCTTTGATGAATTCGAAGTTGGAATGTGTATAAGTGTAATGGATGCGGTTGACGTTGGCATAACCTTAAAAAAAGATGCACTGAGCAGAAATAAGCTCAGAGGTCCATGTAAGTATCTATAGAAAGGATAAGGAAAACATTAACCGTCTGTGATGACAGATACGATTCAGCTGTAAGGGGGGGAAAAGCACAAGTTATTTGAATTATCTTTACCTATTCAAAATCCTCAGCGAGGATTTTTGTGTACTCCAGATAGGAACTCCTAGAATAGCATTCAAGGTTAGAACGGTTTGTGATTTGAACAATGAAAAAGTTAGCAGTTGCACAGGAAAGAAGTAATAATGGAAATGATTTCTATTTGGATTTATTGATCAAGTATTTTTTAGAACAACTATGTTATACCAACTAGTTTCATCAACTGAGGCTGTTGGCATCTTCAGTGTACATAACTGATATAAGGCACTTAAAGCTAAAAACTGTTACAAACTAACTATTATTAGTAGTAGTAATTATTAATTAGTAGATAGTCTGTAACAGTTCTTCAGGCATTTTTCTTCCCGGAAAATTTGAATCCTTAGTCTACACCAGGGATCGGCAACCGGCGGCCCAAACGTGCATTTTTAGCGGCCCATAAAAGGTTGACCATACTTACATGGCATGTGTCCCATATGTTGAATTATTTAAATAATACATTTTATAATATAAATAATAAATTTAAAATAATTTTATACCTATACTTCGTGATATCACCCGTGCAACTTGGAAATACAAACAAAAGGTAACTTTTGTTGGTATTATTGAAGATTTACAAACGGAAGTTTGTAAATCTTCAATAATACCAACAAAAGGTGCAAATTTTGCACCTGAGGTGCAAATTCGAATACTTAAGTTATCAATTTTTATTATATCAATTTTAAAAAAATTGATAAAAAAAGCCAGATAATTAGGCTAAGAGAAAACAATCACAAAAGTCACATTAAGCAGGGAGACAAACATATTGTGATGCATAAACTATGTATATTACTTTTTTTATGTGATAATAATTTTTCATTGAGTTTCATTTTCATGCTTGTTTCATATCTGGCTTTTTTTATCAATTTTTTTAAAATTGATATAATAAAAATTAATAACTTAAGTATTTTTTCACTCACTATTTTCTCTTAATTAAACGCTTGCTGCCTGATTATTAAAAATAAAAGTTGAATGTAGCCCGCGAGTCTGAAAAGGTTGCCGATCCTTGGCTATACGAATTGAAAGTGGGAATCCTATCCTCTGCAACCAAATTGTTGACAGTGTAGTGCGAACATTGAACTCGAGTGGTTTTTGAATGTTCGAAGAATGTTTTGAATGTTTTTGAAATAGTGTGTGTGTGTGTGTGTGTGTGTGTGTGTGTGTGTGTGTGTGTGTGTGTGTGTGTGTGTGTGTGTGTGTGTGTGTGTGTGTGTGTGTGTGTGTGTGTGTGTGTGTGTGTGTGTGTGTGTGTGTGTGTGTGTGTGTGTGTGTGTGTGTGTGTGTGTGTGTGTGTGTTCTCTCCTCCTCTTAAGAAATATATATGAGGAATCTTTAATATATATTGACAGCCTAGAACAGCGGAGGAGAGCATCTTCTCTTTCCTACCAAAAACAAGCGCTTTGGGTTGGAATTCCACTTTTCATAAACGTAAATGTCTATGGCGATAAATGAAATTTCATCACCGAGTGTGCCAGTGCTTCTTTGAGGAAGGAAATGACACGAAAATTACTGTATTAGATCTCCGGCGATTATTCTTTCCGGATTATCCAACCTCTGATTTAACCACATTATTATGTGCTAAAGTTTTACAACTTTTAATAAGGCAAACGGATTCTCATAAAAAGTAAGATGAAAGTACGTGAACTAATAAAATCACGGGATACTATTTCATTAGTAAGGAATCCCGAAAAAGAAGTTTCAAAAAATTTCAATGTCTCGATAAATTTTCGTAATAAACCCAAAGACCGAATTTGCCATAATATATCGGATTCGAATAATAACAGTTTAATAAAATATTAAATATACAGTAAGGAAGTCCTTTTAAAAAACTTAAACGCATTCATTTCCTTTATTAAATACAATTCCTTTATATTTGCACGTATCTTTCGATGTAATTCAAATCAGTGAATTTCAAATGACTCAATTTTAATGAAAAATCTAAATACCAAATTTCATTCAAAATCCCTGATTTTCTTTCTTGTTTTTTTTCCTAAGAAATGCGTGGATTATTAATGATTTATTTTACGAGTTCTGGGATAGTTTCAAATGTTATTGTTTATACACAATAACAAAAGAAAGCATTGACAAAAACAATACGATTCGTATCTCATCTGTCTATTTTTAGTCCAATATATTCAAGTTGCATACTCATAGAATTTTTTTCTTCAAGATAAAGCAGCATATAAAACCAGTGAAATGAGAGTTACGTAAATTTCAAGTCATCCCTGCTTGCATTACACAAATGTCTGAAATGCACATTGACGTTTAGATTTGATGGCGCCTAAAACAATTGAGAATTACTAAGAAAAAATGTTAGTTCTCTGGTTATTGAAATTACATTTCTAGGGAGTTTATTTAGTGGATAAGATACGTTATGATCATTCAGTATTTCATGTTGGAGAATATCCATCCATCTTAAGCATGAAGTATTATCGATCCCAGATTCCCATATCGAATATGAGATCGATAAAATATTTTAAAACTACAACACTTATTGCATCTGTTGCAGTATCATCAAATACAGGGGATATCGTGAATGATGTTTAGAAAAAAAAGTGAGAAAGAAACTTAAATAAACCAAACACACGTATGTGAATTTCAGAAATAGTAAGAAAACTGGTAAACATTATGCTACGATCATTGCGCTTTTTAAAGAAAAATCAAAAGGAGTAGATCGAGCTCTGATTATTTTAAAAGTTAAATCATATGCACTAATCTCCATTGCAATGACTACAGTATTTCTAATCCCGTATACTTGAGCTTTCAGGTTTTATACTTTTTTCTATGAAGAGAAACAAATTCTATGATTCTGTTTTTATACGTGATACGACCTAACGTTATAAGCGTTTAATCTATTTCATTCAGGTGTAGTTCCTCCTCGTCCGAGTTGGTCGATTGGATAGCATCTCAGCTATAAATTGTGGATTCAAATTTCCGCTGCAATCATGGACATTTGTGAATCTCTTTAGCACAAAGGTGATTTTTCATTGCTCCGTATAAAACTATTATTCTACTTATGTGTTGCCTGTAGTGGCTTGAAAAAATTCCACTCTAAAACAAGATTTCCATTAAATTGAGGAATATAAAATATAGTGCTTCATTGGTACGACTACACATATACATCCAATCTTTGATTTACAAATGTATCGAAACAGTGTAAATTGAGACCTACATGTTATGAGAAATAGAGGAATACGTTTAATTATTTAGTACAACTTTATTAATTCATTAATTAAGGAAAGGACTCCACAACAGATTTAGCAACACCGCTTATAAGATGTACTTATAAGCGAGGAATAGAGCCCTCTCCGCTTATAAGTACATCTAGATTTTCTTCATCGCAACGTGATGATGAAGTTCACATTATTAATAACTTCATTCAATTTATATGATTATGAACTTTACATTATTATTACCTTCCTGTCAACAGTTTTACTCTAAATTATTCTGTTTTCTATCACGACTCCAATTTCGGTCTTCTACTAAGTACATCATTCCAGTTTTTTTTTTTATGTTGTTAGATTGTTAAATCTTAGTCATCATTGCACCAGAGCACATGCTTTTCCAACCTTTCCTCTCCTGTTCTCTTTATACGACCATACCACTTAAGATTATCTCTGTACATACACTCTTAAATTCTAACAGTATCAAGTTCTTTCAAACATCTTCATTTCTCATATTCTTTCATATGAGAGTATGTTTTTCATCTTCCACATGCCAATGATGCAATCTGTCTATGCACGCAATTTTTCTCAGGATTCTTATCTGTTTCTAGTTTATTGACAAACTTTTTTTATTTCTAATTTAGTTTTCAGATTTATCTGTCAAAAGAAACAGTATAAATTCTGTAATAAAACAGTGTACAAGACGGATGTAAATATCGTCATTAAAAGAATATAAAAGATGATATAAATATTTTCTTCTATACTTTTCTTCTGCTAATTTAGGAACTAATTTCTCACGTATTCCATACAAATTGATTCAGCTGGCTCTATCTGATTCTTTTTATCCAGAATGAGCTTTACCTTTGGTATTTACAGTTTCCTTGAATATTATTTGTCTCGCAAAATAACATTGAAAGATCGACTCAAATAAAATTTAAAAAATTAAATAATTTGAACATTATGCAAACTTAGATTAGTGTTTTTAACTTTTAGAAATTAAACTTACTTCGTTTTATTAATATGCAATTTCATATGTAAGGCAGATAATTGTATTTACTTAATTATATAAATTAACTAAAAATGAATTAAAATCAATGCTCAAAGTTTGTTTTTTTAACAAAAAAGAACATCATTTTGTACGTCTTTGAAGTTGAGGTTATTTTGTTATTTAGAATTTCAACTAAAGTAATTAACGCGGTATCCGGAGAGTTAATCGAAAAATAGTTAATCGAAAGACAATTCATCGAAAAGGCAATTAATCGAATGAACAATTCATCGAAAATGCAATTAATCGAATGAACAATTCATCGAAAATGCAATTCATAGAAAAACAAATTCACCGAAAATTTTAACTTTTCGAAAAAATGTTATGATTTTTTCGAAAAGTCCAGCCTGCGCAAGCTCCATTATTATTATTGTTACTAGTAGTAATATGCGACTTCAATACAGCAAAATTATTATGGGATGAATTTTACTCAGATTCGCTATTTGAAACTTTTACAAGAAAATGTCGAACCGTTCCAGTTTTCAGTTCAGCTATATTCGGGGCAAAAAAGAAATCACGTGTCCAAATTATGTATTACAAAAATTTTCTGACTTTGCGGAATTAGTAGAAGTTGCCAGTACAAGAAGCTGTCTGCGCGGTTCAGTTTTTGTTCTAAATGGATCACTTTTATCATAACATTTTCGAAAGAAAGTTTCGACATGATATTAGCAATTCCGCTTTGGCTGGATCAATTTAATGAAATTTTAATTAACATTTTCGGTGAATTGTTTTTTTAGATGAATTGCATTTTTAACGAATTGTCGTTCGATGAATTATCTTTCGATTAAATGTTTTTCGATGAAGTTTCATGGAACCAATTAACGCTTTGATTAGAGCAGCCTGGATATGCTTCTATTCGTCCCATGATTCCCGACTTGTTTATTATGGACTTTTCCTTGCACATATTTTAAAACCGTGAGTTCTCCACTGAACTGTAAACAGTTATCTTCGAACAATTTCTTCGCCAATGCATAGTCACCAACTTTTGAGATTGCAAACGACACTTAATCCATAATTAATATGCAGTTGTATAATAACTGAAAACACCAATCAACAGACTTAAGTATGAGTTATTCTTTAATTTCATCGTTGTTTTTTGTGAGTGTTAATTGTTTAGGTATTTTAATTGTTTCCGAATTAAAATCATAAATTATATTTCTCGAGGGCTTACAACGAACCTTTATGGCTCCCAAGAGAGCATTTACTGACAAGTTTGGAGCCAACTGCGTTAAATGATGTTTGCACTTTATAAAGCAAACGATATATATTAAAACAGTTAGTTATTGGAGTGAGTACTAGTAAGAGCTTGTCTTAATGAAACTAAATTCAAATATACAGTTAGTTAAATGTCAAGAGTTGAGTTACAGCGATAGCATTAATTATGACTAGCAATTCCTTATATATATAATTTATATTCTTTGAGTGGAAGAAAAATAAAAAATAGTTTACACGTTTGATCAAAGGTATACTTTTATTTAAATTTATTATGTGTTTAATCCATATTTATTAATTCATTTTGATTAAATATATAATAATTATCTAAAATATAAATTTTAAAAAAAAATTCTGCTGATATTTTAATTCAAATTAACATCTTAAAATTCCAAGATTTCATATTAGAAGTGAAATCTAGTCTAGCTACACAAATACACGAACTAAAAATAATAATAATTAAAGTATAATGTATCTAGATATACAGTTGGAACTCGACTTAAGCTGGAGTCAGGTTCCTGGAACCTTCGTAAACAACGTTCTTTTCATTTATGTAAAAGATGCATACAAATGTCACTTATTAATTCCAAACATTCGGTTCATTTAGCTCTTTTTTTTTTTGCATATTAGATTGATACACAAAATATAATGGCAATATACAGCTATTCCTGTTACCACTTACCAAAGCTGATAAATCTGCTAATAAAAGAATTTTTTGTTAAACTGTAATTATAAGAGAGGGTGTCTGGAAAGTTCTGATGAATACCTAGAACAAAATGATATTAAAGCAACTGATATAACCACAAGAAAGAACATACGAGGATATAAGAACAGAAGCTACCTTCATAACTCTGCAATAGCTCTTCATAACTCTTCATAAGTAGCAGAGTTATGAAGGTAGCTTCTGTTCTTATATCCTCGTATGTTCTTTCTTGTGGTTATATCAGTTGCTTTAATATCATTTTTGTTCTAGATGTTTATCAGAACTTTTCAATTCCTTCTCCTCGTCCATACTTATATATCATGAAAGTAAATCATTAAACTTTAATTAGTCAAGTTAACAGCTTTGCGGGTTGGTGATAGGATAGCTCCATTTCCTATATGCTTTATTAGTGTAGCCAATTATGAATTTCTTCTGGGTACCAATGTCAATAACAAATTGTAATTCGATTTTATATGACTGCTACTAACGAAAGGGTGTAAACCTATATTACAATAGCAGTATAAATGAGTTAAGTGACTTTTATAATGATATTTTATGATTTTTCAAATTTTTTACATAATTTAGAAATCCTGCTCTAGAGCCCAAACAATGATATTTTTCCAGTCATTTCAAGATTTCAATAAGCAATGTGGAGATGGTGGTCTTAAGCCGGGCGATGAAATTCATCTCCCACCTAAAGACAATCACAAACATCCACGTCCACGCGGGATTCAATTCTACAGCTTGTTTGTTGGAGAACTGATGACTAATCACTCTGCCAAGAAAATATAAAACAGAACATCTCGCAATTTCAAGAAATATCATATTCTTTTCTCATGCGTAGATTTTCGTTTAATCTTCCTATAGCTTGTGTTATATTTCCTGGCCTCCTACTGAGCGGATGTCGTCTCCGTTAACCAGTCATCAGACAGTGAGTTCCAATTGCAGTTTATCATCGATTGTTTATGAAAATCTGTAGATGGTACACGATTTCGAAACCTCGTGTTAAACATCATACTTATTGAAGACCTGGAGTGACACCACGTTTGGTGCTTAAACGCATCGTTGAATATCAACGATGTGTATATGTTGAACTTCGACTCTTCCGAAAACAAATTCAGTGTTTCATTGATCTGAATTCTTCTTATCAAGTTCCTAATTCACATTTCAAATGTGCCACATGCATATTTTAAACAAAATTTGTTTCTTGAACTATGGGCTTTCAGAGTTCTGTCGTTTAACCGGCGTATAGCAGTAGCACTACTTGCAATGACGTATCAACATTCCTGTAACCTTTCAGTTCATTTGATACAGCCATTACAATTTTGCAATCATAATCACTTTAAATATCAATCCTGCTCTTCCGTAAATAATTTCTACCTTTCAGATTTCCTCTTGATATCATTTGTTTCACTTTCTTGAAAAATGCGATGGTATTAAATAATTGCAATCCAATTTTTTTCTAACATCCCGTTGTAGGTAATTCCTCCCTCTTTCATGAAGAACAAGCACAACACACACTCTGCAGTCAATGTCAACATTGCAATTTTATTCCTTTTCTTTTCATTGCAAGTCGATTATAACATTTTGATCTATAGCCTTCTAACTCTTAAATGATGCAATACCGAAAAATTATTTAGGAAAATGTTTTTGAAAATACTTTTTCCTAAACGTGTGTGCATAGGAAAAAGTATTTTCCTAAACACGTTCTGTTTCTGGCTCAAAGGAATAGGCTACTGATCATAACTATCTTCTTAAGCGATACAAAATCCTCGCTTTCCTTGGAATCCGTATCACTTGTCTTATTTTATTTATTTTCATATGCCATATACTGTACTATAATGTTATTATAGTATAACATGATAGGAGTTTTCA
The DNA here is from genome assembly GCF_054136105.1 of Typopeltis vanoorti. NCBI lineage: Eukaryota > Metazoa > Arthropoda > Arachnida > Uropygi > Thelyphonidae > Typopeltis > Typopeltis vanoorti. The sequence goes on from NC_143551.1 coordinate 143,669,012, forward strand.
ATTTTGCATAGTTGAGTTGTCCACAGAGTCTCCGCAGCTCAGTTGGAAAGACCTGGGTTCGATTCCCGTCAGTGAAGGGGGGAACCTTTATCAGGTGTCTCTTTCGACGAAAGGTGAGTTAGCCAGTCTCATACGGAGGTAGGGGAATTTTTTCACCCGGAAACTCGTGTTTTTCGTCCCCCAGAACAGACAAACCGGTCCCGTGAACATACGCATCTACAGACATAGGACACACCGAGAGGCATAGGGCTAACCACCTTATCCATGACACGGGTACGATTTGGAAGGGCTAAGGACAACTCCGTAACAGGCCACTAGGCCTAATCCGTAAAAAGGAAGAAATTGTCGATATTCCTGTTTTTGACTACCAAGTTTCATAGCGATATTTTTTCTTCCTCTATCCCTTATGAGATTTTTTTAATTTCAGTTAAAAGTCATATCTTTTTATCTTCTCCTTTCCTACACTAATAACAAACATAAATCACAAAAACACAGTGAAAAGTAACTTCTCTTTTCCTCTGTTCCTCCCAGAGTATATCTCTTTTATTATCCCTAAACTCAAAGCTAGTTTTGCTCTTTCTCAATACGTTACCAAATTACTGCAATATAATATTAATATTACTTGCCAGAGAAAGAAGAGATGGTTCAGCATTCGTACAATTCTCTCATCAAGGCTAATTTCAATGTTTTTAATACTCTGAAGTTTTCTCTCGGGAGGAAAGAGGGAAAAAACATACTAATTAATTAATAAGGTTCTCTGACCTTTGAATTATTAAGTACGGCAAAAATAATTGTTTTTAAGATTTCCAGAATATTAGTAACGTGCTTAGTAAGTTTCTTTCTTTCGATATTTTTACATTTCACATAATGCATCAAGCAGCTTAAACTGTATTATCATAAAGTAATTGAACAAACTGTTCTTTTACCATTATGAGATGCTGAAAACTCCTAAATAATAGTTTATCATAATTATTCCTCCCATCCACTTTCATTTGACTTAGCTTAAAGAGATGTAAAATCTTTAAGAACAACTTATTAATAATTCAGTCAGTAAATAAATTAATCCCTCTAACTGCGATCAATAAGATATTCATGGGCTTTTCGACTGTATTTATCTTAATAAAACTGGATTATTAATTTAATCATTTTCCTTGCTCTAATTTCATAAAACGTTCTTTTAGATTTTAATAACCTTTAAATATTTATGATACATCATTTATCACCGCCATTTCACTCTAAACATCTTAAAATTTTTGCGTACTTTTCCATTATTTGAATATCTTTCTGTAGTTTGTGGAAATAACTTGAATACCATGGACTTGTATCCATTTATTTGGGGGGGAAAAAATTGCGACATGCACACTTGAATTAATGCAATGCCATGCAATAAAATATTGCAGTAAAACGAGATTACTTATTATTTTCCAGTATCCAATGTTACATCTTATAGAAATGTATAACAATCAGTATAAATGTGGGGAGGGAGGGAGTTCATCTATTATGATAATCCCGGTCATTCCTCCAGCTAGCATCTTCAAAATTACAGATTGTGAGTTATTGTGAATTAATATTAACCATGAGGAGAATATATCAAATGTAGGTTCACCTGCCGATGTGAATGAGCATTTTATAGAAAAATCCTATTACTATATATTCATACTTTTATATACTGACTGAGAGCCGAGAATTAGAACAAACAATTAAATTTATTAAATACGCAACATGTTTCATCGGAGTGGCCGACTTCTTCAAGCATGAGAGAACATAGAAATCCAATAAAAAACTATAAAGAAACATTGAGTCACTATAAAACTATAAATTATAAAACTATAAATTCGACTATAAACCACAGTTAACTTTGAACTGGAGCTACAGTCCGTGTTAAAGTTCTATTGTTAGACACCTGTGCACGTGTGGCTTCACGAGTGCGCCAATATCTGACAGCAGAGCTGAATGAGTCCGGTAAATTGTAGCTAAGGTTACTGTTTATATGAAGAGGGTCCATGACAATTTCTTTAGACTCAACTATGAGGCGTTCTACCTCGTCGTGGCATATGTGAAGGTTTGAAGTTGTTGTCCAGTTTATCTCATGTTGGCGGCCTTCATTATTTGTGTTTACTGAAAACAGGACATGGCGGCTTGAGAGGGCACTAGCTCTGGTTCTTTTGTAAGCAATGTCTCTTCGGTGTTCTTCGAGACGTAGGAGGATGGATTTTTCCGTTTGGCCATAGTTTGGTTTTCCCCAGTCACATGTGATTTTGTACACACCTGGGAATTGTAGATGGTTGCGAGCTTGTTTGTATTTGAAACTTGATCTTAGTTTGGGAAGAGTAGAGAATCACGTTTTTATGTTAAACTTTCTCAAAATTCTTCTTAGTTTCTTGGAGAGCGTACTGATGTATGGCAAGGAGATATAACCTTTGGGGGTCGTCCTGTGTTTCTACGTTGTTTCGTTGACGGCGGTATAGTTGTTTATTGATAGTTTTTGAAGAGTAGCCATTGTTTTTGAAGGTCCTTTTAAGATGTTGAAGTTCATTTTTTAGTTCTTCATCTGACAGTAAGATCTGGCACGATGCGCTAGAGTTGAGATTATACCTATCTTCTGTGCGGGATAGTGATGTGAAGACGCATGCAGGTATTTGTTTGTGTGCGTAAGTTTTCTAAAGATGGAGATTTTTATGGGGTCAACTGTCTTAGTACGTTTTACGTCCAGAAAAGGTAGAGATCCATTTTCTTAAATCTCTGTGGTTAATTTGATGTCTTGGTGGAAGTTGTTTAAGTGATTTAAAAAAGTGTGAAGATTGTCAATATCGTGTTCCCAGATAAGGAATATGTCATCAATATATCTAAGCCAAATGTTTGGCTTAAATGTAGAAGAGGAGATTGCCTTTTGTTCGAAGTCCTCGAAAAAGATGTTGGCTAGTATTGGAGAGACGGGGCTGCCCATTGCTAATCCTTTATTCTGTTTGTAAATTTTTCCTTCAAATTCAAAGTAGCCTGAGTTAACACAATGAGATAGCAGAGAAAACATCTTCTTTGAAATCTTGTTGCTTAAATATAGAGAACTTCTTGCGTCGGAATATTTGTGAAGAGAGCTACTAAGTCAAAGCTCACCATGATGTCAGAAAACTGGAGTTTTATATCTTTAATTTTAGAGACAAAATCTGTTGAATTTTTTATATAAGAAGGAGATTTTCCTGCAAAACCTTTTAAGGATGATGCCAGATATTTTAATTACCGGTAGGTGGGTGAGTCAATACTATCTACTGTAGGTCTCAGTGGGCAGTTTCTTTGTGTACCTTCGGAAGACCGTATAATCTTGGAATGACTGAACGTAAAGACGGATGGAAAGGCGTATGTTTTGTGGAAGTTCTGTGGCCTTTTGTAGAAGGTTATTAGTTTTGTTATGTATCTCCCTCGTTGGGTCTCTCTCAATTTCCGAGTATGTATCCGACTCTAACAACGTTAAGATTTTTTCCCGGTAGTCTGTTTTATTTAGAACTACAGTTGCATTGCCTTTGTCAGCTTGTAGGATAACGATGTCTTTATTTTTCTTTAGATTTTTGATTGCAAGCCTTTCACCAGGGGAGATATTATCAGATGGAGGTTTTGCATTATTGATCGCAAATATTGCTTCCATGCGAAGTAAACTCGCGTCCGTGGTAGGAATTAGTGAAGCGGCTTTCTCTATCTTAGTTAGAAATAGTTCTTTGGGAATGCTTTTAGGTGCAATGACAAAATTGAGACCTTTTCCGAGAATTTGTTCTTCGTCATGATTTAGAACGTACGACGATTTGTTTATCACTAATTTTTTAAGTTTTTCATGAAGATTATTAAGAGTTGGCTGTTCTTGTGTTGACTTGAGCAAATTGAACTTTCTGATGAGTTTGTATTTATTTAAGTTTTGAGATCTTAATGCGCGGCTTGTACTTATTTCTTTAACGTAATTCCATGACACGTGGTCTAAGGAAGTCGTTAATTGGTTTTCTAAATATGATTTTTCTGTAAAGAGAAAAGCTCAATTGCGTTTGGTATCGCAAATCCTCTCCGTTAAAAGTGTGTATATATATGTGTGTGTGTGTGTGTGTGTGTATACCTAGGGTCTGAATAAGTGTGAATTAGCAAGGGAATGAATTGGATACATTTATGTATCCAGTTATAACAATAACAGCAAAAAATATAATACATTCGCATTATTATTGAGGCTGGATTTAAATGTCGATTTTTCAGAATGTGTTCAAGTTATATAAGCTTAACGATCTGTAGAAAAGATCAGTTTTATTTCTGCTCTAGGACTGACTTCCATCTCCAGACATCTCTAGTTTCTTTTCCTTGAACAGGCACATCATATCCATAGGCTCCAAAAACATAGTGAAAAGTTAGTGTTCTCTTCCACTCGAGACGCCACTTTTTATCTGCACAATTCTAACGCTATATAAATTCATTCAAATCTCGGAATATTGAACGTACATTTAGATGATCACCAAATTTCTCTCTAAAATGTCTGTTGCTACTACTCAGAAAATGGTTGAAATTCTCTAACACCGATTCAAAACATTCGCGCATGCGTGATGATAACGAACTCTGAGTGGTGAACGAACCCATAACTAAACATAACTATGAGCTGCTAGTCTGATATTCTCGATTCCACAGGAAGATATCTACTAAGGGTAAGTTAGAAGGCTGGCAGTAGACCACTTGTTTGGTGATATTTTCCCTCATCTAATCACATACAACAAACATAAGACAATGACGAGATATTTTATGAGGATAAGATCACCCAATAAAAATAGCGCTGGAATATGAATATTTCATGATGAAAATAACATGAAAGATGATCTGAATTTCCTTCTGTAGGGTAGGTCATTTATGCCATCGTGACACTTATGGCCAAAGTCCTAAGAGGTCAAGTTTGGTTAAATGCTTAGCTTCATGATTTATTTTGTTTATATTCATGTTTATATAAATGAGTACCACACTAGGCTATTTACAAATGAAATCATCCAGTAGGACATATTGTCTCTCGTTTAGAAAAAAATATATAAAAAAATAGATTTCACAAAGTGACATTGAAAATAATGTGAGGGGGGGATGATGATGACAAGATGATTAACAAGATGGCACTCTATGAAACTGTGTTGAAATTTGACAAGTACCGACAAGTTAATTGACTTTCATAAATTCAAAAAAACTTTCATTTACATAACGCATGCGTTATGTAAATTATTAATAATCTTCAGTAAATTATTGGTAGCTATTAAAAGAATAATGATCAACGATGCATGCGTTATGTAAATTATTAATAATCTTCATTATTAATAATTATTAGTAGCTATTAAAAGAATAATGATCAACGAAATGTCAAAAACATTTTTTTCGTACGAAATGCTTGTAATGTATTAGTGTTTGTTGTCTTAGTATTAGTTGTGTAATTACGCTAAACAGTGATCCTTGCTATAAAGCTGAGTGCTGGAAATATTCATATTCTCAATCGCTCTCTATGGTTCTGAGATAGGGTCAAGGACTCCGTGAGATGAATATTGGTTTTTAAAAGAACAAATTATAGAAAGATTCTGCGAATTGGATAGGCGCAAAAGGTAACAAATATTAAAAAAATAAACTAATGTGAAGAATACTTAAGCTTTTTAGACATATCTACAAGATGGATAACAGTAGAAAGATCTAAACCTTAATGTTTTGGTACAATGGATGGTATCAATACCTTGCCAGAGAATACACAACCTAGAATCGCCCAACTTTGACCTTCTTTGGATGAAAATATCCCTTCCCAACTCAGTCAAATTCATATGATGTCTCTATCGCTCCCCTAATGCAACCAATCACTCTGAGCTCTTTAATTTCCTCTCCTTAAAAACTTACTTCCTCCAGTCCCACTTTCCCAACAGCGAAATCATCCTCCTAGGATATTTTAATGTCGACAATACCAACTGGCTTTCCTCCTCCAGCTGTACAGATCTTGAAGGCAGAAATGCTGAATGTAGAGGGCCCGCTAGGAAATTCTGACCACAACCTGCTCATCTCCTCTCCCATGCAACAACGCTTAAACAGTTAATCCCATACAAGACTACGTTGGCATTATAATAGTGCCATGTGGGACAGCCTCCGCAACTTCTATGCCTCATTCCCATTGTTAGACTACTGCTTCTGACCTCATGCACCGAACTCATAACCAAAGTAATCCTCATTGGCATGGAATCATACATCCCCCACAGTACTCTGACCTGCCATTCCCTAACCCAACCCTGGTTTTCCAAAAGATGCGCCCAGGCTGTACAAATGAAAAACCAAACATACCGTTACTGGCTCAAATCAAGAACTCCATCCTCCTTTAGAGCTTATACCCAAGCCCGAAATAAATGCAAAAAAAAAAAATATGCGTGCATTGGAAGCAAAGGGTGAGGCCAGGAGATTGGCCTTTACTGTAGGTGCAATGGAGCCATCTGGGTATGATAGAGGTGGGAATAGTGTTGGGTAGAAGTTACGACTGATTGCTTTGGCGAGAGACCAAAAGGCTCGGCTGCCGTTTGGACAGGCTGCTAATTTCCTGCTTTTTGCTCTTTCGAACTCTTTTTTGGAAGCATTGATCGAAAGAGCAAAAAGCAGGAAATTAGCAGCCTGTCCAAACGGCAGCCGAGCCTTTTGGTCTCTCGCCAAAGCAATCAGTCGTAACTTCTACCCAACACTGTTCCCACCTCTATCATACCCAGATAGTTCCATTGCACCATCACCTACAGAAAAGGCCAATCTCCTGGCCTCACACTTTTCTTCCAATGCACGCATAATTGACAATGGCAAATGTCCTCCCCCCTCCCCCCAACCATTCCAGATGCCCAACATACAATGCCCACTATATCCTTTTACCAGAACGAGATCAGCAAAAATACCCAAAATAGACACAAAAAGTCTCATGACCCTGATGGTATTCCTCCAATTGTCCTGAAGGTTTACGCACCAGAACTGACTCCTGTCCTACATCGCCTATGTATACCGTCTTACTCCAATGGTATCTATTCCACAGACTGGAAATTGACCTATATTCAACCCATTCCCAAGAAGGGCGACAAGTCACTGCCGTCCAACTACCGCCCCATCTCGCTCACCTCAGTCCTGTCTAAAGTAATTGAAAAAATCATCAATTCTCAACTCCTACATTACCTTGAAGCTATCCTTCTAATAAACGACCGCCAGTATGGATTCCGTCGCTGCCGATCAACAGGAGATCTGCTCACATATGTCATCCATCTCTGGACAAATGCCATAGAAACGTTTGGAGAATCTCAAGCGGTTGCACTTGATATCTCCAAGGCATTTGACAGTATCTGGCACAAGAGCTTACTAAGCAAGCTGCCATCGTTTGGTCTGTCTGAAGACCTCTGTAGTTGGATTGCCAGCTTTTTGTCTGGACGTACACTATGTGTGGTGGTGGTGGTGGTGGATGGTTCCTTATTCTCTCACCATTCAACAAATGCCGGTGTGTCACAAGGTTCTGTCCTCTCACCGACCCTCTTCCTCCTATATATCAATGACCTACTTCAGCTTCCCTCCAATAGTTTTACAGACGCCAGCACATTACACTCCTCCCTTTCTTTTGATAAACCTTACTCTACGCAACTCACCTCAACCTACAGAACAGCAACCACTGCCCTCAATTCAGACCTCCAAGCCATCCTCCAATGGGGTTCATATAACCTAGTTTCAATGCCAATAAAACCCAGTACTGTCTCATTTCTCATAAAAAAGAACCATTTTCTCTCAGTATTATTTTTGACAACATCCAAATTTCCAGACAATCTGAGATTTCCCTTCTTGGAATTACTCTGACATCAGGCCTCTCTTGGCATAAACACATAACAATCATTGCGTCCTCAGCTTCTAAAAAAGTAGATTTCTCTTTCGCTCAAGAAGTTACTTCACCCCTGAACAGCTGTTAACCTTATACAAAGTACAAACCCGCCCAACCATCTATCATACTGCTCCCACATATGGAGTGGGACCCCAAAAGCTCCCTCAAAATGCTCGACTCAATACAGAGGAGAGCAATCAGACTTATTAATGACTCAACTCTTACCAACTCACTCCCCCCCCCCACACACACACATAAACACAGCGCGGAGACCGACCGTCTGTGCGAAAGTGTGCGTGTGTGTGTGTGGGGGGGGGGTGATTTGGTAAAAGTTGGGTCATTAATAAGTCTGATTGCTCTCCTCTGTATTGAGTCCAACATTTTGAGGGAGCTTTGTAGAAAACACTGTTTTCTACAAATATTTCCATGGAAAATGTTAAACTGAAATAACATCAATAATTTCCACTCAGTAGTGAACTATTTGGAACACGTGCAGCTGCTGCTCAACACCCCTACATAGTGCACCTTGAAACCCACAGAACAAGTTTCTTCTCCTCCTTCTTCATCCCTGCAACTGCTATACTATGGAACAGTCTTCCCCTTGTTGTGTTCCCTAAGGAATACAATATACAGTCATTCAAATCAAACGTGAACAAGTATCTTCTTTCCCAACCCATACACGGTACAAATATATTATAGGTTGATCTACCAACCGCTCGTGTATGGGCTCAACATAAAAAAAAAATCAACAGAAGAGACAGCCAATACCAGAGTGGGTAGGTGATGTGAATGAGTGATGTGGAAAGAGTTTGCAGGATCTGAGTCAATTGACAAAGAATGGCCAAAAGAGTACTGGATACCGACGAGCATTGGACGCATAGAAAGTGATGATGAATTGGTGAAAATGGCAATATTTAATTTTGCTTAAAATACTCCTGTGTGTTCAAGTAATTAATTCAACTTATAGACACAGGAATACCTAATCAGTAAATGCTCTACAGTTCCTTTCGTAACGCTATGCTAGTCACCTACAATTAATAATACAAATCCCCAATCAACATTTAATTGTGCGAAATGCTTGATTGATTATTTAGTCAACATCAGTTCAGTGCAAGTAACTATGGATGTCCAACCGCTTCGTAGCGAAGAAAGATTGGTTTGAAACACCAACTTGCAAAGGGTTCAATCCATTTGAGAGTAAAACGATGCAAATCATTACTTCTGGCCAGTGGCGCACTCAGGATTTAATCTTTGGAGAGCCGAGTTGAACGGATAAAAATATTTTTAATGCAAATTTAATAAAATAGATTAGGTGATTATAAAAATGTATTTAAAGAATAAAATCCAGTTTTCTTTTCTTTTTACAAGGCTCTTAAATTACTTCAGTCGTGGTTACATTAATCTTTGTGTGCATATAGCAAAGCCAGTCCGTTCAATCGTGATTGTGTCATGGTATATCTTAAATAGGTTTTTAAAAGGCGTAAGGTAGAAAATGACCTTTCGCTGACCCATGTTGTTACAGGAAGCGTTGCAAATATTTTTAATAAGTTATAGATGTCAGGGTATATCATTTTGTCACACTTCGAAACTCGATCAATGGCATTTATGCATGGAGCTATTGCAAACGGTTTATCAATTTTTTTATATCACAAGTTGAGCTCGGGCAAACGAAGTAGCACTCTGTCCGCCCGAGCACTACTTCGTTCGCCTTGCGTTCACAGCAGCCGTGATTTCCGAGAGCGATAGGGTATTTAGGTCGCCGCTAATTCATAAGTAGTATAGAAATAGAAGACACGACATAGACATAACATAAATAAAAAAATGAATTTTAATTAGGAAAATTTTTTTCTCTTTTTCTTTGAAAGGTTTCCGGACCCTTTGTTCCCCCCCCCCCTCTGGGTGCGCCCCTGCTTCTTGCAAAGCATATATATAGTGGGTATCATATTCTTGTTTCTATTAATAGAATAATCTTGAGCCACGTAAGGTGGTTCAAGCTTTATAACAGCTGCCAAAAATAACAATCTTAAATAGCATTGCGAAACTTTTGGTGACAGGAAACTACAGTTGTACATCGGGAAGTTCTGTGGTGTCCTAAAACCCAATGACCATTGTATGTATAAGAACTATTCGCAAAAAATAATGCTTAAAGCATAAAATAAGCAAGGATCGAAAAATCTGTTTCAACAACTTCCATATTCCATACTTCAAAGTTGCCGCATTTATTCCATCAGTCACACTTGCTTTGTCTCCATGACTCTCTCTTTCCTACCGTTCCTCCCTCTACCCCCACCCCTTTTTTTTTATTCTTTTTCGCTTACTCGAGCATGAGCCATTATTTGAACAAAATCACGTATCTAACTTTAACAATAATTAAGATATTGATATACATAATCTCAATAACTGGACATGTTTAAAATAAAAATTAAATTCATATTTTATGTAATATACTAAATTTACAAGAAATTATTTATTCTCTAAATATGGTATACTGCTACATAAAAAGGCAATAACATATTTCAGGGAAATGCTGTACTACTAAATATTAATAAGGAGAAACTCGGCCTTAGAGTTACTTAAGTAGTGGCGAATTCTTTCCTTATAAATAACATTTTTTGTGCGAACTGCATATAATCACCGTTCAGTTTACTTGTTCTAGAGTTGGAAATACGCACGGTTGTCAGGAAAATAACTTAGTGGCGACCTAAGACCGGCTGAAATAACATTGCATTGAATAGAGTTCTTTTCATTGTAGAAGTTTTGACCCTATGTCTTTACCAGACAAGTGTTTTGGGAAGGAAAGTCCTAGGCTCAAAGTACTCCCCATGCAGATATCTCTCATTTAGTATCGACAATGACCTTTGGTTGGCAAGACCTGGATAAGAATTTCGTTTACTAAGCGAAGAACCTTGAGAAGGGGTTTTAAACTAAACGTGAGTTATCCGATCTCATATGGAAGTGGATAATAATAATAATATTAATAATTAATAACAATAACAGTCATAATACATTGGCCTCACAGTCTTAGGTGCTCCAATTGTGATTCTCAATAGCAAAAAAAAAAAAAAAAAAATCAGGTATCTAGCGTAGATTAAAAGTTTCCTAAACGCCCATTACTGTTAAATAGCTTGACTTCTAAACTCATTTAATGATATCATAGTATGGGTAGTAATATTTTTATTCCTTTCCATGTCTACTAATGTGTAGCTGTATTCTCTGACCGGTTTTTTTGTAGGAGAAAAATCTTTTCTCACGAGAAAATACTTGTAAATATTTCTTGTGTTTCTGTATCGTTTTAATCAAAAGCACGGATATCATGTATACTATAGATTTATAATCTATTAATTTATAAATGGAATTAATAAATTAATTCCATTTATTTTTCTTTTGAAGTACGCTTCAACGCATTGTTTGCAGTAGGATAAAAAAAAAGAATTGCAACACATATAAAGTGGCTGATGATATTTTAATTTTGATACAGTTAGAAATATAAAGCCGTATAGATGTTTCCTAAAGAGACAACAGTAATATGCTATCACCAACAACACAAAGGTAAGGTGATTAAGAAGACAATACTAGTACTTCAAAAACCGTGGAGCTCTTTTTATATAACACTGTGTATCTTTCTTGGTAATGTCTTTTGAGAGTTGCATTAAGAGGCCTATGAAATGTTGCTTTTCTGTGCGTATTGCGTATGTGCCTTTATTTTCAGCTCTCTCTCTTTCTCTCTCTGTGTGTGTGTGAGAGAGAGAGAGAGAGAGAAGGAGGAGAGGAGAGGGACCACGGATGATTACCGTGGAAAAAAAGCTTTGTGAGACCAGACAGTTGGTACTTTAGCGCACATACAAATAGCACTGTTGGTCACGCAACTAAATCTTCTAACATTATTTAGTTCGCGTGAAATTTGAATTGCACTTTCAGTGTGATATAAAGAATTACTTTGGCGCTGAGAATTATTTGAAAATAATACTAATATTCTGGTTAACAATAAAATAACTTAGATAAAAGTCCACAATGTGGATAGAGTCAATATAACAGAACGAAACTTTTATCGCAAATCCGTGTACATTAAATAAACCACCAAAAATCATTCTTTGGTTGAGAACTTTAATGTCTGTATTTTGTAAATGAATCTGTATTGTAGTCTAAATAACAACGGTTTTTAATAGTTAGCATTCTGTATGATATAACAGCTTGTTAAAAAAATAAGTTCAGTACTGTTTACCATTACCAATTTCACAGGTTTCCTTTAGAAATGTAATTGCCATTGTTCAAAAGCAGTGGTGCTCTAACAATAAATCACGAGACATTCACAGTGGCGTGTTTGCAACAGAAACCTACACAATCCCGCCAAAACTAAGCGCATGAAACTGATCAATCAAGGCACTTTGTGCTAGAATATTTCGCGGACTTCCCTTTTACATTTTTTTTTCTTTTTTCTTTTTCTTTGAAGCAATTTCTGATATGTATACAAGATTATTGCCTTTCTTTGGTTGCTTGAATCAGAACAATGGAACATGGCTGCACTTGGGTCCTAGCGCTGTGATAAAGAATACGGCTTCCCTATCGTCCTAAAGACTTGCAATAATCAGCTATTATGTGAAGGGTCGGTTTTATTTTTGCCCCTCCTTGTAATGTGTCATCACATTAAGCCATACCATCAACTCCGTTCTTCCCTAACAATGAGACGACTTATCTGTGCTAATTTTTCAAACTAAATTACCCTTCTCATCATGTCCATATATGAGGACGCACTATGCAGATATCGCCTAATTACACTGCTGTTGTTTCACGTTCTTCGGTTGCCAACAGGCGGCGACACGGTCATCGCTACAAACTCCTCTTTTCGATCACTTCTCTTTACAATGAAAAAAAAAAGTATAATTTATACAACAAGAAAAAAAAAAGGATGTGGGGATGGTGGAATTTAATTTGCGACCAAGAAGAATAGACAGCTGGGAAAAATAAAGGTTTTTTTTTTTCTTCGCAAGGAAATAAAAACACCGGAAAGCACAGAACGTTTTTTTTTTCTTTTTGAGTCGTTTAACTTTCTCAGTAACTGAGCGATAATATGTTTATTATGGAGTTGTCAAAACTGTCCCACACAGCAAGCTTTAGCTGTTAAAAAAAATACGTTAATTAGCATTTCCCGTTTTTTTTTTAAATAAAGTCTGGCCTTCGCGTCGGAGATAATATTGTTTGTAACACGAAATAAATATATTAAAAAAAAACAAAAAAAACTTTAGTTGATCAGGTGACTTGTGCTTATTTACTCTGCAAAAGAGCCAAACATTTGTACACAGTAAAAGAGAAGTTAGGAAGCATCCTACCGATAACCCAACTAATTAGGCACGATGTTTCACTAAGCATTCATTAACAAGCAAACCAAACTCAACGTGATTAGAACTTTTAATAAATAAAACATAAGTTTAAAACTTTGTTTATAAAGTATGTCCATTATTTAGTATATAAATTACAGACTGAATGTTTAAGAAAAGAACGAAATTATATGTAATAGTATTGAATTTGCGATTTGAGTTAGGCGCTTCTTCCCTGAATGCATACAAAATAATAAACAATTGATTTCTTTAAAAAAAATCAAATGACGTGTTATCATGTGATGCAAGCGTTTTTATATTATTCTGTTGGGTTCTCGTGGTAGTTCATCGTTTGCCTCTCACAGAAACGTGTCAATAACCAAAATAAAATCGAAACAATAAAAAACATCAGTAACCAATTAAAATCAGAAAACAGTATATTTTTACAGGAACGAACAGAATAATATTTCACTTGTTCTTCTAATTACTGAATAGTGCACAAAATAGTATACTACGAAATATATACCTGTTCATTCCTATTATGTGTAGTTATAAATATCTCTGAATGCATGAGTATATTTTAGCGCTTGAAATCTGCAAATAAATTCGAAATATTTTGAATATTGAATATTTTAATAAATATTGAAAACGACAAAATATATATCAATAAAGTAATCGACTGTTGTACAGCCTGTCATTTTAATCGATTGAAAAAAAAATCGACAAAGAAAATCAAAATAAATAAATAATGAATAAAATAAAATAGACAGGTATAACCGCATATCACAACACAGAGAATTGATCCCTGACTGTGGCTTTGATTTTTAATTTTTAACGCTGAAAAAAATGAGTTTTTTTTCATTTAATTTATAAACTTTTGTTATATTTTATTATATTAAACTTGTATGCTTTTAAGATATTTTATATAAAAATACTCGTTTTATATTCTAAAGTCTAGATAATTGCCTTTTTTGTCTTTTAGCTAATCCGCCATTCTGCTGTGATAAATGAGATTCTCGTAGGTTAAACCACAAACCACATAAAATTGATTGACTAAGAAAAACTGATGGATAGAAAAAACATCTTGGGCTTTGTTTTAAATTCAAACATATCTTACAGTCTTTCCATAACAATTGAATCTGCCTCCATCCAATATTTGGATGGAGGCAGATTGATAGACAAATAAGCACTCTTAATATCTTTATTTTAACTTATGAGATTTTAACTTTTAACTTAGGAGTTATATGTGCCTCTTTCAATGATAATTAAAAAAGAACTAAAACCAAAAAAAAAAAAAAACTAAAAAGAGCTAGAAGAGTTAAAGGTCGATGACAGTTTTCTAGAAATTTACTGAACTCGCATTCAATGTCGCATATTGATATGTAATCCCTTTTGCATTCCAGTACACTGACGTAGCGATTTTGTTTAGAGCGATAATGTAAAACATATGGTTGGTTCAATTAAGAAAATGTAACTAAGGTTGTGCGCGCCCGCTCTATCTGTTTTGTTTTGTTTGGCATACGGGATTAAAGAAGTTTAGTTTCCGGATAGAAAAGCCCTTTCGCCTCCAGATGAGGATTACTAAATCATCTTCATTTTAGTTCTTCCAGTTATCCTATCATTTATGCTACTCAAATCAAGTCTTCAACTTCAAATTTCACTTAAATGTAAATGAATAATTGTGACAGAACCGGGAGAAACATATATTTTTGATCATAAACAATGGAAACCGTGCTCATAAAGATGAACCATCACTAAGACTAGTTACCAACTTAAAAGTGATGTATTTGAAGTAATTGATTTTCTACATTGGGAAATAACACGGTTGTGTCATTTTAAGCTAGTCACCCTTATTATATTGAAATAATACAAAATACCGTAACAATTTAATCAACAAATTACACACAAAAAATATCAGTAATCAAACCACTTCGAGTGAACTCTTTGGCGAACCTCATCTGTAATGTCTTGAAGACATATATTTCCATCCGCTGGCTTTCTTATCAGCATCATCCTGCAAACGTTCAGTAATTATCTCTCCTGCTCACTCGTTGATAAGACTCTAGTCTGCGATAATTCAGATAAGACAAAAATTTTCTTTTTTAAACTTGAGTACTGACTTATAGCACTTGTTCATGAATCTGTTTAAAGTTTGTTAAATGCTAATCAAGATCATCACTTCATTTTGTATCTATAACACACACACACACACACACACACACACACACACACACACACACACACACACCAAATTCTGCGAATGTGCACCTTTATAATTTGCACCGGGCACAAATTCCCGGTTTACTTACCTTTAACAAAATTCCGATTGACAGCATTTATGAACAGACCGGTATAACATTTATGCAGCTGCTTGCTAATTTAACATTAACTAATTAAAAAACGTTCTCTTGTTTTCTTCAAATTCATTATAATGAACTGTATTACCCAGCATACAGGTTTTACTAACTTTTTTCTTCCTTTGTTTAATTAATACATAATTAATTAATACATATTTCATAAATCAAAAAGGAAACCGGTATGTCGTATTTGTTTCTATAAACTGAATAAGCATATTACTAGTGCTTTATTGGTGTTCTAGATATCAGCAGTCTTAGTTAAATACAAACATTATATCAAGAAGTCCTCATGATGATCATTCTTTCGAGCTAGCTTTCTCTGTCTTGAAAATAGCATTAATTCTCATGCAAATACGATTAAAGTATTTTATTAAAGTATTAAAGTATGCGTATATTCTAATATTTTAATAATAAATATTTATTTTATTTTTTATCGCATTTATAATAGCGGAGAAGTTTAGATGGCAAGTTTATTTTCTAAAACTAAAATTATAAAAACAAATATCGAAATGATTCAAAAATGTGCAATCCTTGATAATGATCTGAACTATCGACACTAAAGCAAATGGTAGTTTCTAAACAGGCATGGAATTCCAAATTTCATTAAAATTTGTCTCTACTGAGCTACGTATACATACGTCCCTAGAACTCACACCAGATAATAACACATAAGTAAAAAGAAAGAAGGGAAGAAAGAACGGTCAAAGTGACGCTAATATTCGACCAAAGAGAAACATATAATAATCTCAGAATCAATTGAATCGTAAAGCAATGACCTTATCACTATTCACAAATAATTCACTTAATTTACACACTGAATTCATTCTTCAACCGAAAATGTCATCTGAAACGAATTCCATTTAGAAATGTAAAACTGGAATTTGGAATTAAATTAAGTCCATTATACCTTTCGTGACTAACCCCGAAATTGTTTTCTCAGTAATTGGTAGTAAGTTATCACTAAAATGGTACATCAAAATCCCTAATGTTTGTTTCATACTTCAGCTACACGCGCCAAAGGAGATTGTAACCTCTCCCTTCCTCTCATTGGGCACTCAGATAGATGATATATATCTTTATACCTATTATATGGTCACCGTAGCCATGTGTCAAACCTCCCATTGGAATTTTCCGAGCACGCCACTGTTACTATTAGAAAAATCTGAGAGCTACCTCGGGAAAAAAAAAGCGGGGAGAATAAGATATTACTTTCTTGTTCTTACGAATAATGTAATGTTAGCCTTCTTGTTTTTATCCAGAAGGAAAAAATCTACTTGTAGTTTAGTTACTTTTACTTATCGTTGAGATTTTGTTGAACAAACTGTAGACCCCAAGCCTGTTTGAAATGCACGTCAGAATCATACAGCATGGATAGAATCCAACTAAAATATTACAGAGAAACTTGAGACACGCATGGTACATAATGTAAAGCTCGAAACTTCAACGGTGATATAGAAGTTAAGAAATAACTCGGTGGAATGGGGGGAGGGAAGTAAAAGACTTTCCCATCTGAAAAACTTTGTAAGGAGAAGATGTATAGGAAGCAGATAGGTTAACATTCAGCGACATAAATATTTTACCTTTTTATTTGGTTATTGCTAATATAAATAAATAAAAACTTGGCTTTTCTGTTTAAATCAGCATAACTAAAGTAACTAGGAATTTATTTTATTTTCTTAAAATGCAAAAATCTGTTAAAGCGATTTAATATACACAAACAAATACTAACATTAAATTAATGTATGTTAAAGCTAAATTAACTTAAGCGAATACACTAACCGCTGGGCAGCCAAGTGGTTGGTAGGTGAAGTGCGGGTTCGGATCCCGTCCTGGGTATGGAATGTTTTGTGACATGTTTTTAGGTAGTAGATAATATCATCCAATAAGCATGTGGTGTGAGACCACTATCACCTGTATACACCTACTTAAATAAAGGAGATAGTTTCGCACTACCTGCTTACACGAGGCTTGAAGTGGGTTCGAAAAAAAGTTCCATCTTTGGTCTCTAGCATAGGCTTTCCATATTAGGAAAATGAATAAAAAATACAAATAATAATACTAATGATAATAAATCTGGGAGGTACATAAAAATTAATTAGTGTATTATAAACGACTGGGCTCCAAGAATTGTGTGTTGTATTTTATACTGCAAGCTCTTGGTTAGTATTTACAGATACTGTAAATCACAAGAGGTGTGTAAATTTCAGATTAACAGAACTTATCTTCCAATGGCATTGGCATGTCTAAAACATCAGGCTTTTAAAGTGAAGATGAGTTAACCGGTCTCATATGGGGGTGGCAGGTTTTCCTCCCGCAAAACAAACAAAATGGCCAAAAAAAAACACACACAATTTACAAACAGGGCACATAGTACAAATAGGATTAACCTCTCTATCATAAATACTAATCAGGTTTATAAGATGCCAAGTTATTTGACAGATCATTGTGCCTAACGCGACAAAGAAAGATGAGAATGGGACTCTATAGTAAGATAGACGTCTACACTGAAATTTAAATGGGCTAACTATGCGTACCCTTATCTTTTAAAAATTAGAGTTATTTTCTGTCTATTATCGTGTAGTTAGTTTTGTTGTTATATATTACAAAATTTCTGAAATAACTCTTTATACGATTAAGATTCTTGAATTCTCAGGGCTCTTAATGGAGTCACGGCTTCTCTGTAGAAAGACATTGGATCGTTGAAAGAGCTGACAGTGTGTCAGCTAACTCTGTAATTAAATACTTCCGTTATGTCATGAAGCTTATTTTATCTGCCTCACCTGCGAAAAGGTCAATTAAGAAATATTTAGCTAAATATGGACTTGGACCTGATACTAATAATGAAGGTTATAACATGATAATTAAAACATTGGGCGTCATTTACAATCCCATTCTTCGAAGTTATTGACGACTGAAGTAAAGTATTAACTTCAATTGTACTAGACGTACTACTTAGTAAGTCTAGTGTAATATTTCCAGGTGTAGACCTACTATTCAAGCTGAATTGAGCAGCAATAATTCCTCTTTACTAACTCGAAGTAAAGAGCTATCGCTTAATGCATTGATTGATAGTGAATGCAAAAAAAAATTCAATTTTCCCCCCATTTATATATTAATATTTTACATTTTATTCTCTGATTTCACGTTACACAGTATCATTTTATACATTATCATTTTAAGTGAATATTTGCTTATCTTTATACATGGATTTAAAATAAACGTTTTTACTGTCTTTATGTTTTAATGAAAATTTTAAACCAGCTATGCTACTTCATTTATGAACGTACCCTCATTTTTATGGACAACCGCTTTATAAGGTAGAGGAAATATGCTCTCATATTTTGGCATATCGATACCATCTCCTGCAGGAAGATTCACTTTAACAACAATATGCTAACTTACCTACAGGTGGCTGATCGGTAAGTGGTGGTAATTATCATACGTAGTTGTGTTGTCGTATGGAGGTAGGAGAGATGGAATTATGTGTACTCTATTGTCTTGACGTAACAATTATAAAGATTATTTATAATCATGTCATTTCATAAGTTATCCGGCAAATGAACTTTGCAATAATAACTGGAACGACTGCTATTTCTGTCACGCCGAGCTCTTCTAAGGCTATATTCCCTATTATAAAATAAAAAAATTAGAAATATGAATGAAGATATATTTCATATTTAAATTATTTTACTTTGGAAGAGAGAAATTTGGATAATACCATTTCAATGGAATAAGAAAAATCAGCATTTACTTTACGAACCGTTTCCTAGGCTGGCTTGTCTGCTTTGCAGAGAAAAACCTTTCAACATTTTGGTTCACGTGAAATGATTATTTTTTTTTTTTTTCTTATAGACTGATTTATAATTAAAGCTAGCTTGATAACTACTTTAGTTAATAGTTTTCTTTGATTTTTTCTAATGTAATAATTTAATAATTCTAAAAGTCAGTGTTTCTATAAATATGATTGCCTTTTACGACATTTGACAAAAAATATTAAATCGATGAAGCAAAAAGTTACTTATCTATTTGACTTCAGAACAAACACGGGTCGAATCCTGAAGAGGAAAATGCTCCTTTATACCCTCATATACGAACCATTTTCTAATAAGACTGCGAACTGCAACGGATTAGATAAAATAAATTAATTAATAATCTCCAATTATTCTTTCGCCTTTTTCATTTGTTTAAGGTATCTGGTGGTGGTTTATCCCTTTCAGTAGTTTTCGACCCTAGGTGACTTTGTAGGCTTGCCTACAAAGTATTCTTGGCGAGATTTTCACAGGGTAGTTCACCATTGCTTTCCCCCACTCCACCCCACCCCAATTTTTATCGGGGCTTGGGATCGGCATATGGCTCTGATGTATTCATGACCGTAATCCATGTGTGTTCAAGTGGCCGGTTTGCCTGTTCTGAGGGACGAAAAACCGCGGTTTCAGGGTGAAAACCCCCCCTAGATCCGTATGAGACCGGCTAACTCACCTTTAGTCAAAAGAGCCCAGATAAACAGGAATCGGATTCAGGTTTTTCTGACCAAAGGACTTCATCTATACTGACTGAGCTACGGAGGCTCTTAAGGTGTCTAGTTTATAATGTTCGATTACAGTTTTATACTGAAACATAACTTAATTGAGCTTTGTTTTACAATCTTTTCTTGTTCTCGCATATGCACACACCAATATGTGTGTTCATGCATAAATCTACATACTTTTCTTAAAATTAAAGATACAGTAGCTTTTAATTTTCTCCATATTTACATTCAAAATTTTTGTTTTTTATATAATTCTTCTGGTTGAAAGTGTTCTTGTTAATTTTAAATTATTATTCATTAGTTTATAATCCATTTGTTTGTTTATATATCGTTTGAATAGTGATACGTGGCATAATAAAAGAAATAATAGCTCATTGATTACATAAAAATACTCATATTTAAAAATAAAAGCAGCAACATTACATTCATATTGGCAGAAATATAAATCAAAAGGATTCATCGCTTTTTTTTTTAATTAGTGACTTTTAAATCTTTTAAACTTCTTAGAATTCATTCTGCAATTGCATGATTTTTTTGACAAAAATACTTGTCGTGGCTTCAGCAAGGCGTTTAATTAAATATTTTAATAGAAATGTATGGTACATCGATTTTAACTAAGAAAAAAAAGGCAAACGCTATGTTAACTTGATCTAACGCAGGATAAACCTACGTTTCCTTTAATAAAGCATATGTGGTGTGGTAAAACATGTTTGGATCTAGCTTTATTTATTTATTTATTTTTTTGTCAAAGATGGTTTGAATATGAATGTTAAACCTCTGTTAATAAGAGAAAATAAAAAAGATTCCGCAAAGATTCAAAGAGTCTTCATAATACTACCAAGAATAATGAAGCAATTAGTTTTCTTTTCAAGAAGACTGCTGCAAAAAGTAATTTATTTTTATTACTATTATTTACGGCATTATTGTGATGTTCGTCGAACACACAAAGGCCAAAATATGTCATTTTAAAACGCATATTAATCGATCTCTAATACTCGAAATTAATCTACGAAATATTAAACTTTTTTTCACAAGTGAATTTCACTTTTTTCACAATTGAATGAATGAACCGATTATGATGAAACATACCATGTAAGACATCATGGAAAGAGTATCGAACGAGTTGAACTTAAAATCTAACCAACACTTTGCGTGAAGTTCACGATACATTTTTCACCACATGAGTAATGAATAGAATTGCCCAAGCGCAGAGAATTTAATTGCGCCCAGTGAACTTGATCTACCACGCATCTGCTGTCCCTAATTTTTTTTTGCCTTTTTGTTTGTTAACAATCGTCAATCGTCAAATAAGGTTGAAACGCAACTTCATTGTTAAGTTAGATAGTTTTGCTGTATTATTTCTCGGTTGTTTTAACTAGCTTATTCTGTTTGACCAGAAACCAATTTTATTTGTTCCTAAATATTCGAATTTTGATGATTACGTGTTTATTCTATGAAAAAAAAAATTAAATAAAAAAAATCTCACTTTTAACAGCGTGCTAGTAATATGTTCTGACCCAAATGATGTTCAAAGATATGACCCAAATTTCAAATATTTTTCATTTATAAATGTATTTACTTCTTGGGTAAGTGCAACTAAAAACATCGTATGTTAAAAGTTTGTTTGTTTTTTTTAAACAAAAAACATTTCATACTACTCATTATTCAACAATAGTTAACAATGGCGTATTTCGTTTAAATGCAGATTTGCATATTTTAGAAAAACAAATTAAATAATCGATCGTATTAACTCGAATAGTACAAATAGGTGTTAAATATGCACCTAACAACAGAGTTAAGGAAGAAGTCTTGCTTCAGTTTCTTTTATTAATGAGAAAGAAATAAAATTCTGAAAGCTTCTACAGAAGTACGAATCTTGTTTTGTTTTTCTGTTTTTAACACTGAATTATTGCATTAACTTTCTTTCTTTTATTTCCTTTCAGTTGTGTGTCATTGTTTCCACATAAGATAATTTAAAGTTTTAAGTTACGAAACAGCTTAATACGAGGGGAGCGTTCCTATTTTAAAGTGCCAGCTGAAATGTATGACTGTTAAAAATGTGGATAATGTATCTACTGTTCAAGAACAGCTGGTCCAACAACCTACAAAAACCTCCTTACTCAGATAAAAGACTGAGAAAGTCATAGTGTCTCAGAAGAAAAAAGAGACAAGGACGGCGTGGAATCTGTCACTTAAGACGGATGTACAGCCTGCGACAGATGTTGGAGCTAGGAATGATGGGAGGATCACAGACCAAGAAGAAGAAGAGCAGCTGTGTTGTGAAGGGAGACGTGAATTTGTCACCGGTAAACCCAGCCGGAGGTTAGAGAAGTTAAAAAAATTAGACTTCAAGGACTAGACGTCACTACTGTAGCCAAGTAACGTGAGGGCAGAAAAGAAACTAGAGGCAACATCGCGGCTCTCCACTGACCCATGTTCAACATTATGACTTTCTATTCTTCATTTTGTTAGGAGTTTTTGTTTTCCGTCTTTAGGAATATTCCGACTAACACTAAATTAAGATTTAAATAATGTGCTAAATTGGCGTGATAGCCTAAAAAATGCAGAACAAAGTAATTCTATGCAAAAAGGTGTTTGCCTAAACATACACACGTAACCAGTAAATTTTAATATGTAAATATTTCGTCCTAAGTATCATAAGGACATCATCAGTACAGTTAATTCAAACAATACTAGGAATCACATACAGTTAGGGAGCATGCATACAATGGAATCCCTCTATGCGTGCAATAGCGTGTTATAGAATTAAATTAAAATATATCTGAAGGGGGAAAAGTGACATTAAAATGAAATAACATATATAAAAATTATTTTACACAATTTAAGATCACAATTTCCCAGACTTTATGGATAGTAACCGTAGTGTGTCATTACGGTTCAAATTGGGTCTGTGACGTAATTTCAATTCCGTGTTGTGCGAGGCCAGAAAACCCAAACCATAGAATCCATTGGAAAAAGACCAAATTTATACTCAGATCTCTATACAAACATGAACGTTTATATAAAAAAGTGTTGAAGACCTACGTCACAGACCCAATTTGAACCGTAATGTCGTTCTTACTATTCCTAAAGTCTGTGAAATTGTCATCCTAAATTGTGTAAAATAATTTTTATATATGTTATTTCATTTTAATGTCACTTTCCCCCTTCAGATATATTTTAATTTAATTCTATAACACGCTATTGCACGCATAGAGGGATTCCATTGTAGCATGTGCCCTAACTGTATGTGATTCCTAGTATTGTTTGAATTAACTGTACTGATGATGTCCTTATGATACTTAGGACGAAATATTTAGTTATTAAAAAATCTTATTACTGTGGTTACGTGTGTATGTTTAGTCATGAATGCTCCACAGGTTTCATTATACAACAAATATGCAAAAGGTTGATTTATACGTAATAGACAACATATTATACGCGTGTGTGTGTGTGTGTGTGTGTGTGTGTGTGTGTGTGTGTGTGTGTGTGTGTGTGTGTGTGTGTGTGTGTGTGTGTGTGTGTGTGTGTGTGTGTGTGTGTGTGTGTGTGTGTGTGTGTGTGTGTGTGTGTGTGTGTGTGTGTGTGTGTGTGTGTGTGTGTGTGTGTGTGTGTGTGTCGTTTAAACAGGCGTAACTATAATTCAGTGTCAGTGTTTTCATAAAAGCATGAGAAACATTTATCTACAAATTGAAGAATTTAATAACTAATATATAATCATCAGGATTAGTTATATCCGTTAATCAATTTATAAATGTATGCTTAATGTGGGATGTTTAATGATTCATTTTGCATCATTAAGTTGTTTGGTAAACATTTTCGATTTTGTAATAAATGACTTGAGTATCTTCAAGGTAAATGTAATAAGTTTCGAGCCCTTCTTGAAATACTTCTAGGAACGTATTACATTTACTTGCTGTGTGTTTCATTAAAAACAAGAAGTAAAAATAACATAAGGCATTTATATAAGAAGTAAAAGTGAATTGAATTTATCACTGTTATACATTTAATACTCCTAGAGTTAAACTCAATTCGACAATTTCACAAAATAACTGACTACGTAGGCTAGTTCTGAAGTCGAGTTTTGACATCCGTATAACTTTTTCTTGTTAATTGTAAATATT
This sequence comes from Typopeltis vanoorti, assembly GCF_054136105.1. Taxonomy (NCBI): domain Eukaryota; kingdom Metazoa; phylum Arthropoda; class Arachnida; order Uropygi; family Thelyphonidae; genus Typopeltis; species Typopeltis vanoorti. Next base: position 143,693,200 of record NC_143551.1, read on the forward strand.
TGTGTTTATATCGCCTTGTAGACATGTAATCATACTTAATAATTTTGTATTATCGGTATTGTTTTTTTTTTCAGAAAATACTATTGCAAAAGTGAAGAGTATTCAACAGAAATGTGAAGAAATTTTGGTTGATTAAAATGGGCTTTTACAAAAATGTTAAATAATATAGGAATCCAGCTTTAATGATCAAATCTGGTACTTTTAAAAATAAAACTTAAGTCCTTCACTAAGCACTAAGCTAGATGGCAATTTCACACCGGAAATTAAAATTATTTGCCGCTTTGCATATCTACTGTAGGCCACATTATTTGCGTTCAAGTGTGCATGTGATAATGGGCACAGGATGTGAACTTTGTCTTCGAATAATGATGGCATGGATATCTGAGTTTCTGAAATGAAAAAAAAATCAGACGAACTGATTACAGAAACTCATAAATATTCATTACATAATGGTATTCGAAACCACGGCCTTGTTGGTTACAAAGTAGAAACTCAATCCACTCAATCAACCATGTAATCAATTAATGCAGATTATTCTTAAGATTCAAAAGAAAGATTTCGGTATTGAAACCACATGTTTATTAAAGATATATTAAGATTTATCTTAATAAATTAAGATTAAAAATTAATATTAAAATAAAGATAAAGAAATCCGACAAGTTTCGTATGTCGTTTTACTTACATCTTCAAAAGTTAAAGGTAACTAAGAGTTTAAACACAAGAAATGAGAAATTACTGAAAATTTTCCATGAGCTGTTGTTATGGCAGTGTAACTGTTCATCAAATTAAAAAATCCAAATGCAGAATCGATACATACCTTAATGCATGCTATGTTTGAACAATGCTGGATGTTTTCACGTTCACTCTGTCCAAGGTTTGACTTAGGTATATTTTTTATGAATGCTGACCAAACTTGGTGTAGAATTAGGCCCTGGTTTTTGTTGCATTGCGTTGGTATTCTAAGCATATAATATTCTTAAGATTGCTTATGATGTTACTCACTATAGACTTTGGACATACATGATATTCTATAGCGGTTACCTATAGATTTCTTTCGAACGAGACTTTGTTTGCAGTGAGAAGAAAAATGATAGCTAATATATTGATAGACTCTTTCCGTTTTCCTACGTGTTACATTGAAGAGGTCAGATCACATGATCTGACTTCTCTCTAATCCATTTCACAAAATCAGTTTCTTAATATTTTATTACAATGAAAATATTTCTGTCATTCCTCTGTGGTGGATTTTGTTTATTACCAGGAAAGGGGGGGAAAATGGTTGTTCTCAGAAATTTTGTAAGAATTTTTGTGCTGTAAAAATTATTAGTTTAATGTCTAAAAATATTTAAATTAGTACTGTTAAGACATTGGACATCATTCGTTAAGGAGATAACTTTGGTGTTGATCGTTTGGTCTTCTAAAAATGTCGCCATGCTACCACTTGAATTTAACAACAAAAGAATGAGATCCCTTACATATGAGCTATCAGAACTTTGTGAATTGCAACTAGTCCCCCAGTGCTCATGTTATGGAGGGCCGATCATTCGATTATACTATATTCAAGTAAGGATTAGGTATGAGTGGACATGGTATTGCTGAATGAGGATCAGCAATACCATGTATTGTTGATCATAATTCAACAGAGAATCATAATTCTAAATCGACAACAACGCAAAATAATGTGAACTGAATCATGTCATTTGTTTCGAGCACTTAAGATATTTTTGCCTTTCCTTTTTCCTATACTTAATATTATATCAGAACTGTACCAACAAGATGGTGCAACTAATTAAGTTGTTAGTGATGGGCAGCTGCGACTCTCAGAACCTTCCGGTGTCTCACTCAAGAAATTATCGTGAAGCAAAACTTATACGTGTTAAAATTGTTAATATGCACAAAAAATTATAAAATTAATTTCGTTTAAAAAAACCTACAATTTTATGTATAAATTTCTAAACAACAGCTGTCAGATTTTCCTCCCATCCAATCTTCTCTTTCATGCTAGATTCAGTGGCCTGTCACAGTCAGACAACTTGGCTTTCTTATAAACCCGATAGTGCTTATGATGGCGCGGTCCATCCTATCTGCATTATCTTGTTTTGCGGGATGAAAAAAATCCGAGTTTTGGGAAGAAAAGAAATTGGCTGCCTCCGTATGAGACTGGCTAACTCACCTTCAGTTGCAAAGCCTTAATAAAGGTTCTTCACATTTTAGACGGGATTCGAACCCAGATGTTTCCAATCAAAGAGCAGCGTCTGTTGACTGATCTACAGACGCTAAACGAGTTTCCCCTAAAGTTATTCTCGAACATCACATGATACGATGTGAAAGTTTTACCTATTTTCCAATCTATCGGATTATCTTATTAAAAGAAAATAATAATAATCCTCTTCACAAAATGTGCATACTACAATTAATATGCATTTTGTTACTTGAAAACATAAAGATATTGTGTCACACATAAAATATTATTAATATCTTTATGATGTATTGCAAGTGCCTCCCGTTTCTCGGAGAAAGTTACTGTCGCGAAATGCTAACACAAAAAAGGATACTCGCTACTGAGTTAAAAAGCAGCATTTAAGCATCCGAGAAATCAAATTTGCTTGGAATTTCTCTCTCTCTCTCTCTCTCTCTCTCTCACTCACACACACAATCGAGCAAGGAACGCCTTCTCTAGATGGCGGAGAGCTGTAGAAAATTTGAATGCAGCAATGAATTTCAATTTCGGTTATTTTACACTGACCGACGGACGATGATGAACAATAACATGAAGTCGTGGATCCATAATGTTTTGGTTACAACAACACATGATGCCGGTGGAATAAAGAATGTTTTTCTGCAATCCTTAGTGTTGATAACAGCAGAGGATGAATGGTGCATTCTGCTTCAAAATTATTGTTGTGCAAATATACTCATTCATGTTTACCGATTATCGTGCGCGTCCTTATTTAAACTTAATAATCAACACTCACAGACTGGATGTTGTTTAGGAAGGGTTACCGTAACATGATAGTAACCTTATCTGAATGGAGCGGGCCTTTGATTCCCAAATCTCAATTTTCGTTAGATCAGATCACAATGATATTATTAAGGATCCGTTGTCATCAAATCTAATGAAAGTGCAGGAATTTCACAAAATTACTTCTCCGGTATGGAGGGTGGGGGAGAGAAGTGTTCCGAAGATTCACATATATATTCCTACAGGAATATGTTTATTCTTATGTAGTTATTCCATGACCCGGATATCTGCGGCATCTTTCACTGGATGCGGAACGTGTACAAGAACTTTCAAATTAAGCACACACACACACACACACACATCAAAATTCGTATAACTGTGTGAAGAGAATGTACAAATTACACTTTCTCTGCTGCTGCTAGTTAATTCCAGTGACTTCTACTCTCTCTATGCTTAGTTATGCGGCTTGTTGTCGCAAGACTAATGCATAGTTTATTTTTGTAGGCTTTCCTGGACTTACAGAATGAATCTCCGGACCGATATATCATTCTTTTTCTTGTGCTAGATTGCATGTTGATATCAGAGAATCCATGTAAAATGTATTGTTGTGTACTGTGTTGTCAAAATATGTTTAAAGAGTGCATTTACTGTATTGATTTGTCCTCCCTTGCAAAGACAATTTGGTTTTCTTTAAGAAAGGTCATGCGTTAGTTTCAATGAGTGCAAAATGTGCAAACTACTTGATAAAAAAAAAGACTGTAAGTGATTTTAATTTTCAGGTATGCTAATTTCGGTGAAAATAGACTGACAAGCGGTAGATTTTTGTAGCCTCTGTTTGTCTTGATGCTATATGCAACTCATTCTTTTCGTAGTTTTTGATAGTCTAAAGATTAACAAGACATCCCGTTATGTCCGGTAGCAAACTCTGTTGATTCAGTGAGGCTGCGCCTCACTGAATCAACAGAGTTTGCTACCGGATAACGCGAATATTCATAACGCGAATCAACTGAATCGCGTTATGAAACTTGCAGGTATACCAGAAACTAATGGTCAAACAGAGAGTTAGAAAACAAATCTTACATCATTTTGACGACTATATCCTCTCCTAATTTATGCTCACGCGTAGACCTACAGTACACATTATACCGTGTATGTATTCGGAACCGAAATCCTACGGAATAGGCTGGTCACTCTTTATTTCTGGAGGTATCCAGAAACAAGGAGTGAAATAATAATATGGCTGTAGAAGCGTGTGTTCAAGGGGCCGATTTGTCTATTCTGGGTGGGACAAAAAAAACCCGAGTTCCGGGTGAAAAAACCTTACCTCCATATGAGACCGGCTAACTCACGTCTTAAACGGAATCGAACCCAGGTCTTTCGAACCAAAGAGCTTCGTCTATATTGACTGAGCTACAGGAGTCTCGTCGACTATATACAAATTGTTTTTTTTTAACTTCTTTTCAGAAATCGCCATACAACCAAAGGACTGGGCAAGAAGCTTCCACATAAGCATTTACTAATGTCGTATAGAATTCTTACAAAACAAGGCCATGATAAGCACAGCCAGACTCCAGCCTAAATAATTTTCAGTAAGCGGAAATCATTTTCCTTGCTTGGGAGCATGGAATATAAGCAACACACATATTTCTGTCATATGAACAAACCAACATACGAAGATCCGGTTTATCTATGAAATAGAGAAAATAACTATTTTTAGCAATGTCTATATTTACTACTGAAAAAATCGGTAGTTAATTCTAGAATTGTTGTCTAGAAACATGGAACTATGCAGATAACCATTTACTATCGACTCTTATGAACAGCTTTTCTGTTCATAAGAGTCCGTAAAAAACATTGTTCATAATAGTCGATAGTAACATTTCTTGTCTTAATAACGTCTGACCTAATTTATAAACCTCAGAATAAACTTCGTGAGTTAGTTATCATCCGAATCTTCTCATCAAAATCCTAAACATCCTTCACTATGAATGACTTACAAATGAACTGCAAAGTATAAAAGAAGCGTTTCTTGACAACAGTTGCTCTCCAAGTGATATAAAACGCATGTCAGACTATCCAAAACAGCTGGTCTGGCCGGTCGGTACGAAGATACGAGATGCCTCATAGAATACCATTTATCATTATAGTCCATTATTTCACTGAAATGAGGGCGATTCCACTGATGTTTTAAAATTAGAAGCACTTACATCACCATTATGTAGCAACATTCCTCCGAAAGTGAGCCATATCTCACTTTCGGAGGAATGTTATACTTTTAATACTAGGATACATTTCTATGAAACATCGCACTATCCATAAAAGAGAGGACAACTCAAACAGAAGAAATGTAGAATATAAGCGAATGAGAACTAAACACAGCTTGAACATAAACTTTTTTTAAAACCGGTATGCACAACATGCTCAACAATGCAACGCATAATTAGAAGTATTTTTTTAAAACCGTTAGATTCTTGTGGAACCACATGGTTTTCACCCTTGTTAATCTTTACTTGTTTTCGTTTTACAGCTAAAAAAAAAACTGCTTCAGAATCGAATGGAAACCATTCTGGAAGCTACTGAAATCCTACAAACTATTTAAAAACAATGTGCTAACGCCTTTAATCCCTATAGGCTGTTTTAGCCCTAACTTTTGGAGACTGAGAGGGCGGTTCATAGTATAAATATCCCAAATTTCACAGTCTGCCGATTCTTTCAGGTAGCAGGTACATCGAATAAAATTATGTAATTATAATTTTATAATTATAATACTTTTATAATAATTATAGTTATAAAATTATTCTTGTTTGTATATTTTTTTACCAACCCTATAACACATCGATACAGCGGGTGGGCTGTGGAATTTTTCATCATTTTATTTATTATTACTATTATTGCGGAGACCTCCAGTTATGTTTTGTATTTTTACACATTCGAACCCGCAGCCTATACACATTATATATATGTGTGTGTGTGTGTGTGTGTAGAAAGTTTTTTACCTTGGGTGTAAAAAAATGTTATAGATACCAAGAAATTTTATATACTTGGTTTTAATCCTTTTCCCAAGTAAGCAAAACAAAGTTTTGCGCGTGAAATATATTCACGTCTGAGCTACTTGTATATAGAGGCTAATGACTTCATATCACTTGCCTTAGTATGTATCCCATAATGCAAAGCACCTCCCCCTTTCAGGCGTGTATAATGCAATGCATAATTGGAAGGACCACTACCCAGACCGGTTTCGACCTTTATTGAGGTCTCTTCAGTGGGAGCCAGACCCGGGAGAGAGATACCAAGGTTGAAGTAATGCAGAAGTCATATATATCTCAAATACAAGTAGACAAAAGGTGCTTGACCTTCTTAATAAAAAATCTCTGGATGAGAGAAAGATGTAGAAAGTTTTTTACCTTGGGTGTAATCGTTACTCCGATCAGCAAAACTTCGACATGGTCCACTAAAATATCCAGGTATTTATCAACTATGATGCGAATACATGTAATCTTACTGGACAGACAGAAAAATCAATTGAACAACATATTGAAGAACATGTTTGAGATATAGAATAAATACCATGGGAGTGAAGCCTCAGCTTTGTCATCATATGTACTCTCTTCACTGATCCACAAGAGGCCTCGGCAATGAGACATCAAATTTTATAGATAAGTCTGAACTATTACACCGTTATTGTGATATAAATGAGAGAAGAATTTGGGAATTCTTAGAAATGACATTGTATCCAAAACCTAAATATAAATTCTAATACTATCAACTTGTCGGAATGCATCGAGGTCATAGCTAGCCAAATGAAACACATAATTAGAATTTTTAATAAAATCATCAGATTGTAGAAGCGCATAGTGGTTTTTAAACGTTTTAAAGTTGAAGAAATCCAATGTAATCAATATATATAAATATTCTGCAATGCCGTTTATAGTTGTCAGTTGCAGGAGTTTTTCACCCTCCATTGCTACCTCCGTTATGAGATTGGATATGTGTGTTTTTGTTTGTGATCTCAAGCAGCTGGGAAATTCCGATATTCAAAAAAGATAGATAAAAAGTAAAACAGGGAGTCGAACAAAGAAAACACAATTCTCTCATTTTTTTTATCTGTCTTGTCTTATTAATTTTATTCCTGGACTGACAATGATATTTGTTCCTAAAGAAGGGAAAAAAAATCTGTCGTGTCTCATAACATATTTCTCACTCACCTAATTGAAATTTTCTCGTAAATGTTGATACCCACCATGGTTTAATGAGAATGTCATTAATATAATTTTGAATCATGTTCCTTTGTTTCGCAGGTCATTCTCCTAGGAACATCTTTCCTTTATCACACTCAAGCAGAAAAACAAAGCAGTTCTCAAACGTACCAGTCCTTGGCTATTAGCAAACTATAGTGCACTGATAAAAGTGATTTTACTCTAAAATCCAACTGTCATTTGCAATGATACTGTGGCTCTTTGCACTCGAGAGGAGCCTTTGTTTCTAAGTGTCGCTGGGAGGAACGCAACGAGGAGATCTTTTCAAAATAAATTACGCGTAAAAATCTGTTTCCAGAGATAAACACCATGTAGATGGTCTCTCTTCTCAACCTGTTTCATTTGTGTTATCGCACTTGACGGAAAATGCACGAGCCTAACATTACCAATTTTAAGACAAAAGTCCTCTCTCTCTCTCTCTCTCTCTTTCCTCTTTACTCACATTCCAGTTATCACTCTATATATATTATTTTAGATATTTATCTTTCTCTTTTGTTCCTTTAATTATGCTGTTGCTTTCTTTTAATACTTTAATAGTTTATTTTTAAGGAATTTTCTTTTAAATTCAACACTGTTTTCTTTAGGAATATTTGTTGGCATATTATTACCTTGCTACCTAGTTTCTTTACGTTTTTATCTCCCTCTTTCTTTATTACATTAATATCAATATTCAAGGAGCATGAAATTCCGCATACTATCAGTAAAAGGGTTTGTTCAAACAACACAGATATAAATATAGTGATATTTTAGTTATTAAAACATCAAATATTGAGTGTTACATGTTTGGTTTCTAGAGCAGATTTTCCAGATTATGTACTGAAAGTTAAAATATTACAAAATATTAATTTTTGATTGAAAATATTTAAAATATAATAAAAAATAAAATATTCTAAGCTTACCCACGGAACTAATGTACTATAGATTTAAAAATCTTCTGTGGATGGAGTCACATAAATAAACTATATTGTTTTCATTTTATATTAACTGATATGCGGTAAAAATATAAATAATTCAGTAATTTGTAGAATCTTTATTCTCATGAAGTTACATTGAAAATGTGGAATAGATACAGAAAACATAGGATTGTACTGTATTTTATTCTTTTCTACTATTTATGAAGTAGCTTTTAAGTGCAAAAAAATGATATTTAAAACGCGGTGAAAATATTGTATATACATACGTTATAGATGAGATAAAACGAAGAAACGTAGTGTGGAAGAAGTCGGTTTCAATGCGAGCACAGAAAGAACTGTATTTTATATATCCAGTGTGTATTTTCAATATAAAATGTAAGAAACTGGAAATTTAGCGGATAATTGAATTACTGAATTTGTTTTTCTCATCACAACTAGTTTTTCAAATCGAATTATTCATCATGAAACGAGTGTTTTTTATTTTCAAATTAACATGCCAGCAATTGAAGGAGAAACGGTCAATCACATCAAATGAGGATATATGGACGGTTGAAAATTAATGAAAATGTGCAATCATTGGTACTGATTAGAGAACAACTGGAATTGCAAGTAGTAAGTAATGAAGCCCCTCATATCTTTCTTTATTACTCACCACCAAGTTTACAACCTTTCCTGGGTAGGATACACATAAGTGAATATGACACTGGCTTGAATACTGACATTTCAAAATGCCCTTTAAAGATTCCAAGATTCTTCACGTTCTAAATAGACTTCTAACCTTTTTTTTTCTAATGGTATCATGAGAGAATACTAGTTAGTAAAAGTGTCGGCATTATCTAGTATGTTTACCATTTATTTAATAGCATTGCTAAATAATGTAACGAACAAAAATATTTTTAAAAATAGTAGTCAGTAGAGGTAGAAACACCTCCATGTCCCCATGAATTAACTCCATTCGAATAAAACCTTCCTTCCGAATAGCCTTTCAGAATAAAAATTACGAATCAGCATACGCATAGTTTGATCTATCATACTGTTAAATCAAAAAATTCCAATGTATACGATGTTAGAATAGCTGGAAATTATGTTCATATTGTTTTCACAATAAATTTTTAGAAATCACTTTTATGATAAATAGTAATTAAAGATTTCAATAATATAACTTATAAACAGTTATGGTGACTGTTATTCTTTTGAAATGAAACTTACGTTGACAATGTCTGCTGTCATTTGACTATTTTAATCGTCATCATCATCGTGCATATCAAGGATTTAGGCCTAGCATGGCCTGTTCCGGCCTTAGAAGTCATCGTTGAATCGTTTAAGAGGACGACCTGGTTTTCTTTTTACTAATGGCTTGTACTTTAAGGCTTGTTTTGGTAATCTTTCTGTTTTCATTCTTTGAACGTGTTCGATCCATTTATGTTTATATTACTGGTTCTTGGTTTTAATTCTTTCATAATATCTTCGTTTCTTTTGTGATCAAATAGGGTATACTTTGCAGTTTTTCTCATAAACTTCATTTCTGCTGTTGTTAATCTTTGTTTTTGTGTTTTATTGTCCAGATTTCGCTTCCATACATTAAGACTGGTAGTGCTAATGCATTGTATAATTTTAGTCTCGTTTGTTTTTGAACTAGGTTTGGTTTAAATATAGAGTTAATTGCAAACTGTTATTTTTAAATATTTTGCAATTTTTACATTTATATCTTTTTCATATGTGATCGTACATCCTAGGTAGTTAAATGAATTCACCTGTTCTAAGATCTTGTTATCTATTACTATTTTAGTTCTTGCTGGATCTTGTCCTCTAAAGGCCATAGTTTTTGATTTTTCTGTTGATATTATCATACCATAATCTTTGGATATATCATTTAGATCTAAAATAGCTTTCTGTAGTTTATCTTCAGAATTTGTAATTATTATTTGGTCGTCGGCAAAGAGGAGAATGTCTAAGTTTATTGTAGGAGAAAGTTTAATTCCTTGATTTTTATTCCATTTTATTATTATTTCATTTAAGTAGATATTAAAAATAGTTGCTGAGAGGGGACATCCCTGTCAGACCCCTTGGTTTATTTCTCCTGTATATGATAGCTCGTGATTTAATCTTATTTGTATTTGATTATTTTCATATATACTTGTGATAGCTTTTAGGATATTATTTGGTATTTGTCTTTCTTTTAATATGTTAAATAACATGCTTCTTTTAACTTTTGTTTTAAATGCTTTTTCAAAGTCAATAAATGCAATATGTGTTTCTAAATTGTATTCTCTTCTTTTATTATTAATTTTAGGCAAAAGGCCGGGTCTATACATGATCGGCCTTTTCTAAATCCATTCTATACTTCTAAAATAAAGTTTTCAGAATATTTCATTAGTTTGCTATTTAAGATTCCTATATATTTTGTAACAAGAATTTAGTATACTGATACCTCTATAGTTTTTAGGGTCATCTCTATTACCTTTTTTAAAGATAGGAATCACAATTGTTTTTTTCCATTCTATTGGGGGGATACTAGTTGAATAAATTTTATTTAAAAATAATAAGAGTCTTTCTTTGAATCTACTGCATATTTATATAGTTCTGAACCTAGTTTATCTTCTCCAGGTGATTTTCCGTTTCTTGTTTCTTTCAGGCTGATTTTTAATTCTTCTTTATTTATTTCCTTTTCATTTTCGTTAATTATTTGCCAGTTGTCTTTTTTAAAATATTTGTCTGTCCACAGTTCTGTGTAGTAATTTAAAAATTCTTCTAATTTCAATTCACTGTTTAATTTTATGTTTTCTTTGGTATCTGCATTTAAGTGTTTCAAAATTTTATATACATTGGGTCTTATTTTATATAAATCAGGTTCTAAATTAGAAACAAATTTGTTCCATGATTCTCTATATCTTTTTCTGACTTCTCTTTTAGCTATGGCTTTTATTCTTTTATATTCTATTTCATCTTTTTTCTTTTTGATTATTTCTTTCATTGTATCATCCCAGATCTTCAGTTTTTTTCCTTTTATTGAAGTTTTTGGTCTTTCCTGAGCTTTCATTTTCTGCTGCATTTAGTATCGTTTTTATATTAACCCCTTCTATTGCTATTTCTTCATTTTGTTTTATTTTGTCTAGATATTGGTTAATTCTTTGTTTTTATAGCCATTGTACATTTGTGTCAATCAATAGTCTAGTTTTATAAACAAATGTTTCAATTTTTCTTTCTGTTCTTGTTACTTGTAGCCATTTAGGTGGTAATCTTAATTTTATTTTAACAAGGAAGTGGTCACTGCTTATTTCATATCCTCTGTGAACTCTAACATCTAGTGACAATTTTGATGTCTTTTCATTTAGTATAAAGTAATCTAATATTGATTTCCATCCTCTTGCTGCCCAAGTATATTTATGTATGTCTTTATGTTTATAGAAGGAATTCATTATTTTTAGGTTATTATAAACTACAAAGTCAATCAATTTTTACCATTCCTGTTTAGAGTATGTTCTCCATGTATTCCTATATTATTATTATTAATTTTCGTGTTTCCAATTCTTGCATTTAAGTCTCCTGCTAAAATTATGTAAAACTATATTCTAAAAAACTATTTTTAATAAATAATTTAATTATAAAAACAGTGTCCTAAAAATAATAAATGTCAATAAATACGTTTTCCTTTTTTTATTACAAATTCACCTTACTTCCAGCCTTCGCAGCTCAATCGGTGTAGACAAAGCCCTTTGGTCGGAAAGGCCTGAGTTCGATTCCTATCAAAGACGTGAAGAACCTTTATTTGGTATCTTTCGACTAAAGATGAGTTAGCCGATCTCATACGGAGATAGGGGTTTTTTCACCTGGAGACTCGGGTTTTTCGTTCCCCAGAACAGGCAAACCGGCCGCATGAACACACATACACGGATCTACTGTCATAAAATACATACTTAATATACTTAATCCCTCACTAGGAGGGCTCAACCAACCCTAAGAGACGGGAGGAAAGGGGAACCCCATACGAAATAATTAAATTAATCCTTACTTCCAGTGACACAGACATCTCAATCCTTTTGTCAGTCCATCCCATAATCTTGCAGCGCAAGATCAGGAAAAACTGACCATAATTACAGAAAAACTTTAAGCCTGAGAATAATTCTCTAAAGTTTTAAAAACATTTATTTATCACAGAAGAAACCTTATAAAATTGATTCTCTTATGACACATTAATAAAACAGTTCTATGGACGAAATTACAAAGAATTTTGAAAAGTTTTGTGTAAGTTTGTGATGATCATGTGACAATGCTGCATGAACTCGCTTAGCGGCTGTTAGGAAACTATTTAAAAGCTTCTTATCAGAGAAATCAGCCTTCTTTGTATCCATCTATCCTACAGAATTCACGCTGTGAAAATAACACACACACAGATATCTCCAGTCCTTTTGTCAATCCATTAAACTAATGTAAATTCCATTCATGACATTAACTACCCCTTCGCGCTTTCAAGAAAGATAGAAATAAGAAAAAAATATTAACAGCTATTCTAAATGTACCACAATGAGTTCGGTTTCTCTAAAAGACTGATGTTTTCGAGGCCATTTGGGAATACAAGCTATATCAAGGCTTTTAAAGTTTCGCGAAGAAATCGATTAAAAGAGGTTGTTCGTTGTCTAACGTCATTAACTTTAATTCCGTTTCGTTGTCTTTCCCGTTTTCCCACTTGTACATATTGTACAATAGCGATGTAGTCATATTCTGAAGAGGAATATCTCATAATGCAAGGAAGGGTAGAGTAGAAACTTAAATGAATAATTGCATCCTTTTTCGAAATACGTGTTCTCTAAACAAATTCACTTACAAAGCAGTTATCTTTAAATTCTACGTGTGTGAATTACAAAATGTGCATGTGTGTACATTTTGCAATTCATAATCCATGGAATGGGTTTGATTTTTAAAAAAATGCATTTTTTTAAAAAATCAGTTCAGATTTGTCACTGTTTGGAGTTTAGTTACTCTTTGGAGTTTAGATATTAAATCATGAAGATTTAATGTTAGTGATGTTGACTGTGATTAGTGCCAGTAGCCAGTATGACCTGTGTGTTATTTGTGTGTATTGTTCTAGTCTGTTTGCGGAATAAATATTCCAATTATCCTAGTAAAAAAAAAAAAAAAAAACCTTCCATCCAGGAGCGGATTAAGCGGGCTGGGGACCTTCCAACTAAGCGGGCTTAGTTAGAATGTAGTTGTTAATTCAAGGCAACTCTGAAATTTTTATTACATCAATTTATTAGAATAACGTTTTTTCCGTGTGATCTATCATACTACCAATATCAGTGATGATAAATCTTTTTGCACCAAAAACATGTTTGGCTCATTATCAAAATGTATAAAGAACCTAATAAACCGTAGGGGAATAACCAACAATTAACTAATAAACCATTTTAGATGTTTGTAATAATGCAATAAAGTAATTTTAAAAATACATCATTGAAAAAGTGCCTATGAATTCTGGAAGCATCAGTAACGAAATAATTATAGACAATCGTAAAATTGTGCATTTTACCGCTTACATTTAATTTCATTTCTCCTCATTTTTGTCATTAAAATGGTTAAAACTCTTGTTAGATGAATTTAAAAAAAAATAGAATAACTACAAGAAGGTGAGATTTAATTTTGATTTCAATCAGCGTATTTCTCTGCAAAATTATTCGAAATGATATTTACAATTCCAAACTGACTGGACGGGAATTTTGTCGATTTCTGTTAAAGTCGAATGGTTTCAATATCGTCTACGACAGTAGTTCTTAACCTGGGCGGTAATGCCCCCCACCCCTGGGGAATTGTGAACGCTATGGGGGCGGTAAGCATTAGTGGGCGCTGAGGAGGTTGTTAAGCGTTATAAATACTACTAATATAATAAAAGCAAAAAATTCTGTATTCAATCTAGCATCCCTATTTTTATCGTATATTTGGCAACACTGTTCAGAATATTGTATGTTTAGCAATACTGTTCAAATTTATTCGCTCCTATTTTTTAGAAATTTTACATTGAAAGTTGAGTAATTAGGCTACTTTTTGGTCTGAGTTTTCTACATTGAAAATAATTAATTTTGGCTATTTTTTTAACAGAATTCACGATTTTTATAAGCTTTATTTGCTATTTTCCAAACGCCTATCTGACAACCCTGGTTTGCAGTTTACATCTTGTCCATGGTATCGTGTGGCCCACTTCGTTGATGTTGGGTAGCACTGTAGTCCATTAACCCCTTAACATACAAAGATGTCTGTGACACGTCTTTTGTTTATTGCACCAAAATTGATTTTGAATTTTGGTTTCACATATAAATACAACCGAATATAGACGCTAGGCAATCTTGTGCCTATTTCCTTTCAGCCGAGAAAAGTTGCCAACGGCGTGTATTATCGGCTATTTCGTTTGCACAAATGCATTATTATTTTTCAAATAATGATGAATTTGATCCAGCAAATCACTCTCGCCCAAAAAAATGGCAGAAAAACGACCCGCTTTCTGATTTTTAATTGGTATGTTAAGGTGTTAAAATGAGTGAAAAAAGTGTCGTTAATATTCAAGTAAATATTTAAACTATGGAGTTATTCTATCAATAAATAATGAGCAGTTACCAATGTGCTTAATATGCGAAAAAACTTCCTCAAACGAAGGAATGAAGCCTTCAAGTGACTGAGTATTTAAGAACAAAGCATCCAAATAAAGCAACAAAGGATGTGAAGTACTTTCGCGAATTGAAGATTAAATTTAAAAATCGTCCTGGACTTAAAGGGTTGGTTGCAAAACAAAGTAACCAACAAGAGAAGGAACTTGTTGTGCCTTACAAACCTTGAAAATTAATTGGCCAAATATTGGCAGAACTCTCATCTTACCGCTTATAAATGAATATATACGATGATTGGCCCAGGTAAAAGTAATATGACGTCGTCAATTCCATTCAGCAATAGTTCAGTATCAGCAAGAATTGACGAAATGGCAAAGGACATTGAAGAAAAAAAAAAGCTTTGTGATGATTTAAAAAACACAGAATTTTCTGTGCAACTCGATGAGACAACTTTAAGTGACAACGAAGCGTTGTTAATAGTCTACGCGCGTTATATAAATACTAATGAAGAAATTATTGAAGAGTTTCTATTTGCTGAATAACTGAAAATTAACACAAAAAAAATTATAAATTTTTAAGATTGTTGAAGACTTTTCAAAGCTAAAAACATTCCTCTCACAAATATTATTGCATGTGCAACTGATAGAACACCAGCTATTGTGCTTTTATCAGAAAATTAACATTCTACAAGCAGAGAATTGCAAGACGAGAGTTTCTTCCAATTCTGCAAATAATAGATGATGATTTAATATTAGATCCAGATTTCGAGTTATTTTTCCCAACTTCTAACACTGAAAGAAGACTTAATGATCAGATTCAAAGACTCTGATGAGCTTAAAATACCCGATTGGGCTATAAATCCATTTCTTTCTGATGCCACTTCTTTTCATCCAAATCTGTGTAAAGAACATATTGACTTAAAAAAGGATTTTGAAGCTCAAGTACAATTTCAACAGCTTGGTATGAAAGATTCTGGCCAAACATGCAATGCAAGTATCCTCAGCTTTGGAAAGAAATAAAATTACTGCTCATTGCTTTTCCTTCTTCATACTTGATCGAGAAAGGATTCAGCGCCGTGTTGCAATTGTTAGCTAAGCAGCGAAATAGATTGTAAATAAGTGAAAGAGGAGACTTGAGACTTCGTTGTCGAACATTGAACCTGATATTGAAAAATTAGCAGGATCTCAATCAGGCTCAGGGTAGCCATTAATGATTGGCTTATTAAATTGGCTTATTAAATACAGTAAGTTTAGATTTTTTAAGTAAAAATTATGCATCCAAGTAATTAATTTTTAATTAACTATCAGTTCAAATATGTTAATGGTAATATAGGTTTGTCTAATAATATATTATAATTATCTTGAGTCATTAACCTAGCGAAAAATTGAGCAGGGGGCGCCAGGACATACAAATAGTTGAAAGGGGTGCTAGGCAAAAAAAAAAAAGGTTAAGAATCACTGGTCTAAGTCATCATGATAATTCTCTCGAAGACAACTGATATATCAAGCAATGAATAGTCTCATCTGAACAGTTTCAACTTATGCTCTACAAATAGTTATAGTATGTTATTTCATAATGCATAGAGCTCAGAGTTTTACGCCTCTGTTCAAGACTTTATGATAAAATACTTCTTTTGTCCGTTATACTATAATTTTTATTGAACAAACGATTAAAAATATTAATAATAACTCCTCGGTAACTTGAAGAAATGTAACGATATTTAGTTTAAAATCATTATTAAAACATCTCAAGTTATTTTATTGGGGTTTTTGATAAAATTAGGTAAAACAAAGTTATATGTATACATATGGCAAAAAAAAAAAAAAAACATTCAAGATTCAGCTGTTGTGATAATAAATGATGCCATCATACAAAAATGTAATCACAAAGATCACATTTTATGATTAAGATCATTTCCATACATTTTTGAAACTGTATCAGTTATATTTAATAGTTCAGCAATAAATATCAAACAAAATAGCAATTTTTTTATTATTTTTAAAAAGTATAAAACTTTTCTCTGCTTATTATGATACTAGGTAATGTTCAGACTAAATACGTTTACTTTGATTATCAAGTGACTCACTATAGTTAAATGCAGTCGAATATCTACAAAAGAAAGGAAAATAACGCTATTTGCTTCAGAAATACCAACAATTTTCATATCTGTATGTCGTATTACCAAAATGGGATATTTATAACTTGAACAAATAGCACGTTGTATTAACAAGTTCCTGCTACTTTAAACAAATGTACATTTTAACGAAAACATTTTAACAAGCTCGTAACACACTCTCAGGCTGTTCAACATCGCATTACTAAAGAACTTTCTGCGAAAATCAATGTTGCTCTGGCTTATTGTAAAATGAGCAAGTTCCATTAAAGAAAATGTTATTAGGATTATATTCATTAATCAGTTAATTTACTGAATAATGCTTTCTCGGATCAACACTTTGGTTTTCCATTAAGTTGAATGTGCTGCCATCTATTAGCATTAAACGAGCATTTCGAAAGGGGGGAATCATTTTCTCTTTCCCCCATTCATAAGCTAGAGGTTTATTGTGACTTTTCTTTTCGTTTTTTGCTATTTAACATGTCTGAAGATTCAAAATTTTCATTACATGTCAAATAGCTAACGCGCTCCACACAGCGACAGATCCAGAGGAAGGCTCACGGAGACAATCGTACATCTTACGAGAAATCCTCAAAGAAAAAATTATGAACTTTCAGTTCAATAAAAGAAGAAAGAAAGAAAGCTATCTGCCTCTTTAATATTTCTTTTGGATCTGAAGAAGTCCCATATGATTAGGATGAACCTAGTCGTTCACATTAAACATTACAAGATAATTTTTGTGTTTATTTCATTCTACATGAACTTTAATATATCTATGTACGTGCCAAATTTGCATTCCAATATAACAGAGGTCGGTAAACTTTATTTGAAAAGGGCGGATGGTGAATATTTTAGGCTTCGCCTGCCCAGAGATAAAATCGAGGCTGTCATATACTTATAAGATAGAAAACAAAACTTATACTGTTTCTTTTTATTAATAAAATAGAAATACAAAATATAATTGTGTACAAACTGATTTTTGTGGAGTTAGTGAGAAGGTATAGAATTCTTTATAGTGACACATAATTAAGATTAAATAACGTTCAAAGTTAGTGTTCCCAGTCATCAAAATCGATTGCAAATGCCTATCAAATAAGATTGATCTCTAACGAGATTTCACATATTTCATCTTTGAAAATGTCTTCATACAGAGAGAGAGAGAGAGAGAGAGAGGTAGTGAGAGATATTGAAAATAATCCACAAGAAAACAATTTCAATTGCTTACACCATGTTAACAAAAGTATTTAGACATCTTACCTGTCATGCAAATTTCGGATCCTATCACATGCAAATATTCAGGGAGTATCTGTAAGTCTGATAATAAAAAGTGGGATGTGATTCATGTTTTGCACTGTACTCGATGTCAAGATGCTACATTCAGCTGAACTGCAGACTACCAACGTGGAATGGTAGTTGAGTGGTCTTTCTGTCCGTGACATTGCTTCCCGTCTCAGTATACCGAAATCCACAGCTGCTTATGGTATTCGTAGATGGAAGGTTGATGGTGCTACCACAGCAGGAAAACGCCCTGGAAGGCCACCGACACGCACTGACCGAGATCGACAAGCTTTGTCTTGGAATGTTCGAGCATTCCACGCGTCATTAGCAGCGGACCTTGCAGTCAATCTGGAAAATGTTGCAGGGACATTGAAGTGAGCACTAGAACTGCTCACAGCAAATGAGATTGGAACGGTGTCTTTCACACCGTTCCTGGACCATAGATGATTGGTAAAGGATTCTGGCGATGAAACACGCTTCCAAATGTTTCACACTGATAGTCGTGTTTTGATCTGGAGATTACCCGGGGAACGGTTCCTGCAGGACTATGTCATTCCAACTCTCAAGTTTGATGGATGCTCGGTAATGGTATGGGAATGTTTCAGTTGGATGTGACTTGGTTCATTGGTGGACATGCCCAAAACCATGCCATCTGATCCTGGACATCCTGAACAACTTTAGCATGTTTCAGCACGACAATGTTCCATGCCAAACTGCACTGCGTATCCAAGACTGGTTTCCACAAAACCAGTGTTGAATGTTGTTGGAAGTGTTGAATTGGACGGCTCAGAATCCAAACTTCAACTCCATCAACATCTTTGGAACGAATTAGAATGCGAAATCGCTCCACAGCGGCGTCATTAGTATCAGCTTTGTGCGAGGAATGGAAGACTATTCCTTTTGCGAAGTATCAGAAATTGGTTGAAAGCATGCCCAGAAGGATAGTTACTGTCATTCAGGCCGAAGTTAATCCCACTCGGTACTAGAAATGTAATTAAAACGCATTTTTTTCACCACAACTAGGTGTCAAAAAACTTTTCTCAACATAGTGTATGCCCATATTCACCGACGTAAACTCTTGATCCGTGCTAATAAGAAATTGGTAGCACCCAAAACAGTGTCGAGTTTGCACTATGAATGCGAATGGCAAAGGTGACGACGAGAGTGCAACATGAGGAAGCGAATTTGGTATGGCTGCGTTACATTAAAACTATAGTCTGGATATTACTGGACTAGATTAAGGAAACATACGAGGGGGGAGGGGTCTGGAAAGTTCTCATAAACACCTAGAACAAAAATGATATTAAAGCAACTGATATAACCAGAATAAAGAACATACGAATATATAAGAATATAAGTTACCCTCATAACGCTTCTACTAGTATGTTCTTTCTTGTGGCTATATCAGTTGCGTTAATATCATTTTTGTTCTAGGTGTTTATCAGAACTTTCCAGCCCCCAGCCCCCACCCCACTCGTATGAACTGATTCCTTCAGCTTTCTAATCACTTGACCGCATGCGGAACTATATTTTGTGTTATAATTGCGACGTCTGGTGTGTAAAATTTTAGTTCACAATCACGAATATATTGCAAGTTAAAAATGGCAAACCATTTGACGAATTAATTCTTACAAAAGAAAAGGACCAATCTTCTCAGAAAAACCTAGGATTCATAGGAGATAAGTGAATTCCTATGTTCTACTGTATTATGAAAGTAATGCCAAATTACATTTAGAAAAAGCAACTTAGGTCTTCGTCTTCAATTAACTTTACGATCATATCAATCCAAGATGCGAAAATACCCGGGGGAAAAAAAAAGCTAATCTGCAAAGGTTGACGACTGCAATCATATGTTTCCTATAGTATTTATATTCATTTCACCAAGTGGCATTTGATTATGGTATTTTACCCTATAAATACTTTATATGTTTAAAGTCAATAATAATTATTTTTACTGTACAATTTTATAATAACTAATCATGGCCAAGTATTTAGGCGGTAGATGAATTTCATCGCCCGGTACCCGCTTATTGCAGGCCTGAAGTGGCTTGAAAAAGTTCCGTGTTTGGTCTCTAGAGCAGGGTTTCTGGACTATAAATATTGGTAAAAAAATACCAAAAAATATAAAACTAGGGGGAAAAAAAGCCTTAGCCCAACCACTGTACAAATATTATAGGTTTACTGAAACACCTTTCGTGGGTGGGAGCCACATAAAAATTACAGAAATTATTATTTTGCGCATTTTCCATGTCAAAGTAGATCTCTAGACTAGAATAGTGTCCGATATTAATATTCAGTTATATATTCATTCCTCATTATATATTCAGTTATATATTCATAAGAAATGCTTATCTATTTTAAGTCAATAACGATTCCTTTACATTATACTGAAAACAAATTTTATTTCTGATTTCCTCATTCGTTCCATTTTATAAACACTTTTTATCATTACGACTATTCAAAGTTGTTCAAAAAGTTTTTTTTTCCCTCATGTGTTCGTAATAACAGTTAAAAGAAAATGGGTCGCTGTAAATCATGGCTAATTAAGTTTCTGGCCGACGTTACTAAGGCAACAGATAAACAGCAGAAAGCGCCTTTTTGCGACATGCGTATGTGTAGCGTTTGGATAAGGGCAGTAAACAGCATTCACAAATATTTATTCCTTAAGTGTCGCAAAACTCTTACTAATGGGCACTCCTTCAGGCGATTTTGAAACAGTTTATTACTCTTTCGAGACGAATTGCTCAACGAGAAGATCCAGACATTTTTTTTCTCCTCGAAGAAAAGGAGAGAACAAAATATAATAATGTGTTTTTTTTTTAAATATCCGCTGACTCCTTTTAAGTTTTCACGTAATAATATATTCATTTTAGTAATAAATAAATGAATCAACCTCCTAAGAGTGATTTCGCTGTTTGATATGGCAGGCACCATTGACTTCTTTCCTTTTTTTTTTTTCTTTTCGCAGGCACATTTCCACTTGTCAGTAGCTGCCTGTTCTCAGATTCCCGTTCTGACGATTACCCCACAAGCCTCTTTTCTTCATAGCTCTCACAATGGTTCCTCTTACACATAGTTCTTGTTTTCCTCCTTCCGGGAATGACCAGTTCATAATTCTACAACTTGATAATCCATTTCATTTACTTGATTACTTTGGCTTTAGTGAGGAGTCTAACACTTCACATTCTTAGGTCATTATATTCTCCATAATCACTGACACAGCATCTTCTTAGTTTTCTTTGAGACCTTCTGGCTCCATAAAATCCCATCCATGGTTCTACTTAACTGCCATTCCTGCTACATTAACTTCACATCGTCCGGACTTATCCATCATGGAGCCCAGATACTTGAAGGCATCCACCAACTCTATGATTCCCACCTTTAACACAAGGCTGTTGCACTATCACCTCAAACTAATAGGTACTTGGTGTTAAACAAATTAACTTTCAGGCTCCAATGTTTATATGTATCCAAAGATTTTGTTATCTGGTATTCTACATCGCCCCCTTCCCTTGTTCCATGAGAGGATCACTGATCATCATCAAAAATAAGAGCCTTATGCATGACTTCTCTTATGGTACACTCATTCCAAACATTGTCTCTTTCAATTCTACAAGGGCACATATAATTAGATCTTAAACAATGTTGATGACATACAACATAAATTCCTCACAAATCTTTATAACAGATCTGGGTGTCTGGAATAGCTTCTGCATTATCTCTACTGTCATCTACATCTGCTCTCTTTAATGCCTTCCATATTCTCTTCAGTGGGACAGTATCATAATATCCACAAAAATCAAATAGTTTTTTTTTTATTCTTATCAACTATTTTTTGCGATATTTATCATGACGAAAAGTTATTATGCATACAAGATCTTCTTGCTGTAAAAGGGTTTCCTTTTACTGTTCTTCCAACATTGTTAGAGATATCTGGAATTCAATTATTTCGAATAAATATTCTTCTACCCGAACACATAACCCTTATTTTTTTTTATATAAGACAAGCCTTATATACTCAATGGGCTATGAAAGTTCGTCCAAGGCAGGTTTTTGCAACCAACCATGCTCACAGTGGAATTCGAAACCACAACCTGTTGGTTGAAGAGTGGGTATGCTAGCCACTAGGCCAAGCAGACCGGCTGGCATTTTGGCATTTTTTACTGCCCTTGGAAGATATATATATATATATATATATATATATATATATATATATATATATATATATATATATATATATATATATATATATATATATATATATATATATAATAAATTCCCTTCATAAGGGATATTCTCACTGAAGTCACTGTGTTGAACATCACTGTCAGGACACGTAATACTCTACTATCACCATACTTAAACATGTCTACTATCATTCCACCAAAGTCAGCCGCTTTTCCGTTCTTTGATTCTTGAATAGTCCACATCACCTTCTCTACTGTCACTTTAAATATCCTTTCTACAGTAACCTCACATCTCCTTGTTATTCCACCCTGTCCTCATATACTGTAATAAACCTTCAAGATGTGCTTTAAAATCTTGAATCGAAATGAAATGACAGTCCAGCTCGAGATCTATAAGGGCTCTTACTTGTTGAACAAATTTTAAGGCCTCAACAGAGCAGATATATCCTACTAGGTGTTCAATTTTGCTGCGCTTTCTTTCCGGCATTCTTCTTTGCCCTTAAATACCATTTTTTTTTTACTGGATATCGTTATACTCCTCTCTGTTCGGATAGATTTTAGTACTTAATCATCGATTATATGCTCTCTTCTTTTCCTCTCTCTTCCTTTCACACATTGACTCATACGGTCTATATTTACTTGCCTCTTACTTTTTTTCTTTCAATGGCCTCTTCAGCAGCCTCGTGTCTACATTTCTTCAAATGATCATACAACTGAAATGCAGATCCCTCTCTAGTTTAGCGCAATTTCCACTCAAGAGGTAGTCTATATAAATCCCATATACTATTGTCCTGTAACAGCTTTATTCTCTATGCCAGGGGTGTCTTCAACGCATGGCTCTAAGATGCTTTCCAGATTCACAAGGAACGCTGTGCATTTGATACTTTACATAAAATACTATAAAAATCAATATTAAATAGACATGCTTCTTCAGCCATCTACCAGCGCCAAGCGGTACTTAAGTACTAGCGTAGCAGGTAGACGGCTGAAGCAGTAGTTCTTTCGAGTGCGCTGTCTGGTGCCTTCCAGATACATTTCGAAGGTTCTCGATACTCGCTACTTCGTTATTTTCATATAAATACAAGAGGATCTCATCCACAGTCAATCATGAAGAGTGTGATATTCGTGTATAAGCGCACGTAGGTTCGTCGTGTCAGCCATAGCCTATTGTGGTTTTATATTGCCAGACTTTTTTCATTAGTGTGAAACATTTTCAGTGGATAATAACCGTTACACGGCCATTTTGGATCATTTTTTGGGTTCACCTTTCATCACTATGGCGTCTACAAGTAAAAAGCGTAAATCAAGTGATTCTTTTCGGGTTTTTAATAAAAAGTGAACCAATTTGTACTTTTTTCTGCCGATCGACGATAGGCCAGTGTGTTTAAGCTGTCGTTAGTCAGTGTCGCTATCAAAAGAATACAATATAACACAACATTATGAGACAAAGCATGCGTCCAATTTCGATCACCTTCAACGGCGGATTCGTGTGGACAAAGTGAACCATCTCCAAATTGATTTAAAATGCCAGCAGGGTACGTTTAAAAGGCAAAAGGAAGAGAGCAAAGCGTGCGTCAAAGTAAGTTATGTAATAGCTTAAAAAATTGCTAAAAAATCAAAAGCCTTCTTGGACGAGTTTGTGAAAGAGTGTCTCATCGCTGCTGGGGATATTCTGTGCCCAAATAATAAGGACGTGTTTAAAAAACCGAGTTTGTCTGGAGTAACTGTGGCACGATGTGTTGAAGAACTTGCCAATGACATTGAAGGAACTTTAAAAAATCTGTCGTCGAATTTACGTCATATTCACTTGATTAAGATGAGAGCACAGATGTGAAGGATACAGCATAACTGGCTATCTTTGTCCGTGGCATTGATCAACAATTCAGAGTACCTATGAAGGGAACGACGAAAGGCTGATATTCTTGAAGCCGCGAAGAAAACGCTCTAGCGTTTCGACTCAGCTTAACCAACCTCGAGGATGTGGTAACTGATGGGGACCCTACTATGGTGGGAAAGAACGAAGAGTTTGTTGCGCTGCTACGGAAAGAACCGGAACTAGAAGGAGAAGATCCACCAGAAGAATTTGTGCGCGAAACTTATTGGATTTGAGAGTGTCATGAAAGTTATTGTGACTGTCGTCAATATTATCAGAGCAAGAGGATTGAGTCATCGTCAATTCCAAGAGTTTTTGACCCAAGAGTGAGAAGCAAATCACGGTGATGTGGTTTATTATAGTGATGTGCGTTGGTTGAGCAGAGGGAAGATTCTTAAAAGAGTCTTTGACTTAAGGAGCGAAATGCAGTAGTTCAAGTGCAAACCAAGGGAAGCCGATTGCGGAATTCAAGGATCCGAAGTGGATGACAGACTTTGCCGTTGTGACCGACATCTTGTTGCATATGAATGACCTAATTACGTGGCTACAATCCAAAGGTCAACTGGTGCACACTTTATTTGATCACATCAAAGCTTTTGTGGCGAAGCTCAAACTTTGGGAGGCACAACTCGCAAAAAAAAAAAAACTTAACTCATTTTCAGCTTCTCGCTGAGTCCAACTGTTTGTCTTTTGATGAATACGCTACAAAATTAGCCGTCTTGCGAAGTCAGTTCGAAGAGAGATTTAGTGATTTTCGTAACCAACAGTCATCTTTAGATTTATATTCAATGCCATTGAAATGTCAGGCTCAGTACAAATGGAGCTGCTTGAACTCCAAAACAACTCTTCCTTGCGAGAAAAAGTATTCAATGTGCCCTTGTTTACATTTTACAAATACTACATTTCTGAGGACGCATTCCATAATTTTTGCCGGCATGCTTTGAAGATGTGCGCTTTGTTAGGAAGCACATACTTATGTGAGCAGTTCTTCTCCAGAATGAAGCATGTGAAGTCCAAGACAAGAACTCAGATTACGGACCAACATCTCAAGAATACTCTGCGCATAGCGATTCCAACATTGATGCAAACATCGACAAGCTGGTCAAGGAAAAGCATTGCCAAGTTTCCCATTGACATTTGTAAAAAATGAATGTTTTCTTCATTAAATTATATTTTTTAAAGTATTGATTGTATTTACTTATCATGAACCCGACTCCTACCTATGCTCTTAAAGCTGAGTTTGTTTACATAAAATCCTATTTTTATAGGATTTTATGTAAAGTATCAAATGCACAGCGTTCCTTGTGAATCTGGAAAGCATCTTACAATTCTAAATACCGCAGTATAGCATATTGGCCAGCGGGCTTTATTGAAATTTTTAATGCGGCCCGCACTGTCTGAAAGGTTGAGGACCCATGCTCTATACTACACTGGCCCTAATGTCTCAATAGTAACTCTACAGTTGTCACGTGAGGAATTTAGCTTGTAGATGTAACAGAACACACAATTACTTATCATGATAAAAGGATTTGTCCCACACTCAGTTTCGCGACACCTTTCACATCTTACACTATTGTTTCAGACCTCTAGATAGTTGGGTCCATTTGAAACTGTACATATCTTCGTGTTAATAATAGCCATTTTGCACCAGACAGCTCTCATTTTTATTCACCTGCAACCTATATCCGTTGTTATTAACATAGTTTTCTCCATGATCTCCAACCAAACAATGATTATCATTCCTACCAACTTGACTATTAAACTCTCCATTCACCTACTAATTGCATCATTCTCTTAGATCTAATCTTCAAAATACTTTTCCTTTCATTGACCGAGATATCGTCATATTGGTCATAAATTCTATAATTAAAAGCCCATGTACGTGAAGAATTACTTTCATAAATCTTTCCTTTACTTCTTTCCAATTTTTTACTTGGTTTTTCTATTAAATTTTTATGAGGAAAGACTTCAGCTTTAATCCTTCTGTTTTTATCGAGTCCACTAGATATTTGCCTAATACTTCATAATCTTTACCATTTTTAATTCGTTTCCATTAGGACCATAACATCTATCCCATTATATTTAGTATTTGGACCTCGTGTATTGCATGTCCCGTTAAGGATTGTCTATTTCAAAACCTTCACCAAGAAGATTTACTAGAATTTTTTTTTTCCCAGCGATTCAGAGTAATATTAATTTTACACAGATAGGGAACTGATCAAATGTGGAACCCCCAATATGTCAATATTGGGGGTTCCACATTATTGCCATATATAATCCCAGCCAGATTCCTAGATGGCAGATGATTTTCATTCCCTTTTAAACAGTATGTCTTGTAATTGGAAGCGCGAAGTGGCTGGTGCCATGTTTTTAGTGTCCAGATTCGGGACATCAGTTTCTGTTTCTCGCATGCGTGTTGGTCGAAATCCGATCAAACATGCATGCGATGCCTGTACGTTGGCAAGTCATGCCCAAAGGAAGTCTAAGTACGGCAGTATGCAGACTGCACAGGTCGAGACATCAACTTACG
Organism: Typopeltis vanoorti; assembly: GCF_054136105.1. Lineage (NCBI taxonomy): Eukaryota > Metazoa > Arthropoda > Arachnida > Uropygi > Thelyphonidae > Typopeltis > Typopeltis vanoorti. The sequence continues at coordinate 143,719,912 of NC_143551.1, forward strand.
GAAATAGGGATATTTACTGTGTGGTACACGTCATTACAAGTATCTCACTTTTTTTTCACTGCATGTCCCTATACCGGAATTAACATTATTTCATTAGCAGTCATGAAAGATACCATAAAAATACTGTAACACTATGGAGCAAGTAAAATCTTCCCCCAAAAAAAATTTTTAAGCACAAAAACACCAAAACGTCAAAAAACAAATAGAAAAAGCACCAGAAAATATTTGTAAAAAATACACTTCGAACATTTGTGGCTATAACACACAAACATAAATACCATCCACTCAGTTTACTTAAATCAAACCTGTTATTCTTTTTCAGACAACCTCATTGCTAGACTTAATTGCTATCCATCTGAACTGTTCCAATGGCGTATCTAGGGGAGGGCGAAGGGGACTGTCCTCCTCGGGCGGCACGTTGAACCTTTTTGAACTTTTGCGGTTTATTCTAAAATACAGTCTCGAGAACTCATTTCCAAATATTAATACTACTGCGAATTTTCCTCACAACTGCTGTAAGTGTTGCTAGTTGTGAGGGGAGTTTTTCTAAATAACACTGATTAAGAATTACCTACATTATTATGATATAGACTTCGCCAATGTCATCGACGATTTTGCTAACAGAAAAGCAAAAAAAATATATCATTTTAGAAAGCTGAAATTAGTGTTTTACTTCAAAAATAAACATAGTGTTTTAATTTATTTTCCGATACGTTGTTCTGACTTTTTGTAGTATTTTTGGTGTATATTGAGAGGAGAGACAAACACGGTGACCACCCCAGGCGGCAAAAGCTCTAGCTATGCCACTGAACTGTTCAAACGATATTTTTATGATTTCTTCCGAAAATGTGCATTCGTCCTATTTGGCATTCCATGTCATAGTCGGACAAACCTAAAATTCCCTATTTTTTATCTGATCAACATCAAAATTTCCTTGCCACAATTCAACCTGCCTTCCCTTCTCCGACTCCACTAATCAAACTAAATGAGATTGTGCGGTATTTACTATTAGTTATGAACAAAAACTGCCGGTCTACACACCTGAATATCAGATAATATTCATCATTTTTCCAACATCCTGGACCTCTTCTTAACCATTCCTTTTGATATACTACATATGTAAGCTTTTATCCTTATGAACTAACACTCGATTAGCTTGTACTTTTCCTTTAATACGAAACGTCCTTCAATAAGACATTTTCATTTGTCATTACAGTGCTGCTAAATAGAATGACTCCGTAATTTCTACTTCTCCTTTTCATCATTTGCATAATGTTTCACTTTCCCAATCCAAACTTCTGAACAACAAAAATAATTCTTGGTGGAATCAATGTACTTGTCACCGACTGTACTCTAGACTCAATCGCTATTCAAGCTTTGGTTCTCAAAAAAATGTGTACCAAACAAAGCAAAGGAGTAGAAGACAAAGATAAAATTTCAGCACATTTTAAGCAGCCCAAGAAAAACCTCAACTTTGCATTCAGAATTCAACTGCAACCAATAACTGACGCGAGATCATTAGTGTTATCTTTGTGTATCATGTTATAATGGTATCCAAATGGTCATGATAACACCATTTTGAATATGGTTTCAAACAGGAAACATTGAAGGGCGAAAGTTGCCAATAGTCTTCGCAAGGGAGTACTAGAAGTTTCGAGTGCCATTTAAGCAGGAGGCAAACTTTCTGCATTTCATCCTTTCACAGTTAAATTTCGATTTGTTGATGCTTCTGTAAAAGAACCAACAAAAAAAAAATAAATAAATAAATAAATCTAAATATAGTTTTGTTCATTTGTAAAAGAACAAATCGTGGTAATTTTTCTTTTATAAATCCATAAAATGGATGTTAAAAATTCATATCCGACTGTGAAAAGACCAAATACAGAGAGTTGCCTCCAGCTCAAATGGCTGCCGAAACTTATAGCTCTCCCTTGCCACGACTACCGAACACGACTTCAGCCCTTCGATGTTTATGTCTGAAACCATATCCAAAAAAAAATATTATAATGGTCGCTTGGGTACCATCGTAATATGACACAAAGATTACGCTAATGACCTGTTTATATATATATATATATATATATATATATATGTGATTAGTACTATTAACTCGGGATTGGGATATGTTCATTTTTCTAAATTAACTGACTTAAAACCCGAGAATTATAACACAATGACATTTATTTGTAAAAACGCAACATTTTTCGTCAAGAATGACTTCATCAGGCGATAAGAACATAGAAAGATATTAAAAGACACGAAATTAACATTGATACACTCTAAAGCTATACAATTATAAAGCCATAATATTCGACTGTAAATTACAGTTATTATGAGCTTGAACTACAGTCCGAGTTAAAGTTCTATTGTTGTACACCTGTGCGTGTGTGGAATCACGCGATCTCCAGTATCTAATAGTAGAGTTGAAAGAGTCAGCCAAATTATAGCTAAGATTGTTATTCATGTGAAAAGGGTCCAAGATGATTTCTTTTGACTCGACAATGCGGCGCTCTACTTCATCATGGGAGATGTGTAGGTTTGAAGTTGATGGCCAGTTTATTTCATGTTGGTGGCTTTCGTTGTTCGTGTTTATTGAAAACAGGACATTGCTTGACAGAGCAGTTGCTCTGGTTCTCTTATAAGCAATGTCACGCTGGTGCTCTTCGAGACGTAGTAAGATAGATTTCTCTGTCTGCCCATAGTAAGGCTTTCCGCATTCACAAGTGACCTTGTATACACCTGGGAATTGTAGAAGGTTGTGAGATTGTTTATAGTTGTTGAAGCGTGATCTTATTTTTGGCATAGTCGAGAAGCACGTTTTTATGTTAAACTTCTTTAGAATTCTACTCAGCTTTTTGGATAGTGTGCTGATATATGGCAAGACGATATGACCTTTGGAGTCGTCCTGTGTCTCTACGTTGCTACTACTTGACGGTGGGATAATATTAGTTGTTAATATTTTTTAGAGAGTAGCCATTGTTTTTAAAGGTCCATTTAAGATGTTGTAGTTCCTTTTTCAGTTCTTCTTCATCTGAGAGTACAGATCTTGCACGATTCGCTAGAGTTGATATAATACCCAACTTTTGTGCTGGATGGTGATGGGATGACGCATGCAAATATCTGTCTGTATGAGTTGGCTTTCTAAATATGTTGTACACCTGTGCATGTTTCCACTCACGCACAGGTGTACAACAATAGAACTTTAACTTGGACTGTAGTTCAAGCTCATAATAACTGTAATTTACAGTCGAATATTATGGCTTTATAATTGTATAGCTTTAGAGTGTATCAATGTTAATTTCGTGTCTTTTAATATCTTTCTATGTTCTTATCGCCTGATGAAGTCATTCTTGACGAAACATGTTGCGTTTTTACAAATAAATGTCATTGTGTTATAATTCTCGGGTTTTAAGTCAGTTAATTTAGAAAAATGAATATATATATATATATATATATATGCTGTATATGTACCAAACCTGCATTCAAAGTGAACTCATACAAATTAATAAATAACTTCTAGTCTACAGATTTGGGGTGATTTCTCGTTCCTTTTCATATTGTGGATATCCTCGTGGCATGGCATAATTGGTAGTGGAGGGAAAGTGTTCCTCATCTACTCTACTCTCGACCACCGATCGCTAAACAAGTTTTGATTTACAAACAAAACCCTTCCATAATGAAGTCAAAGAAGGTAAAATAGCTATATGTGGGGATAGTTTGGGTCTCACGCGATGAGTCTTCGTACTGTATGGGGGCAACTATGTAATAATAATAATAACAATAATATTTTCCTCGAGCCCAGATCACCAGACATTCTATTGATTACTTTAACAAAAACATATTAACAACTCGCTAACAACAGTTCAAATGCAATTAGAACACAAGCATACACGCCTCGGTTACAGCCTACATCATGCATAGAGGTGTTATATAACATATTTCTCTTACACTTCTCCTCAACCAGCATGTATTCTAGTTTTCCTCAGCGCAGTTGCAAGGACAGCATAGCAATTTCCCTTCCATTGGAGATATTTAAATTCGCATACCTAACCAACGCGAGGAATACAAGGTTTGGTCCTTTAGAAAGTAGTTACTATCCCCCCTCCCAAAAAAATTCACAAAATGGATAATTGTTCCAACAGACAGCAGCAGAAGGATAAAGAGATAGATAATTTTGGCTATGAGTCAGAGATAAATCGTGCAGGAGCACGAAATAGTCTTAGAGATTTAGAGGATAATGGAGTATAATTGATAAATTTCAAATATGAACATGAAATATATGTAAAAAATAAAAAGGCCTGTGTAGCTCAGTGGAAGTGGAGCTTGCATCCTCTGTGCTTGGTCGCTCGAAATTAGACTTACGTTCAAGTCCAGTCGTCAACTAGCCGACTGAAGGAACTTTTCTAAGCCTATTTTCGACCGATTCCCGAGTTATTCGATCTCTGGCAATGGCAAGCTGGTTTTTCCTCCCGGAGTCTCGAGTTATTCGTTCTGAATTCAAGAAAATCGACCGAAATACCCACATTATTTCAAACAGTAACATATCTTGTTAGGGTTAGGTACCAAGAGATGGCAGCACTTGTTTGCCAGCCTCTTCATCGGTGGCTGCCTATAATTAGTGATAGACATGGGACAGCTATCTCTGATTGGCTACCGGTGGAGATTGAACTGCCTACTCAGTCTCCAAACGCAAGATAGGGTATAAAGGCCTCGCCTACTCCCTATAAGGGAATAAAAGGCATTAGCTGATTTATTTATTTTATTTATAATAAAAGTTGAATATCATGTAAAAGAGAATGAAATCGATTACTTAATGATGTCATTAATCAACCAGATTGCTCTGTTTAATACCGACCCAAGTATTTTGCCATTCGGATCACCATTCCGAATTCAGAACAATATTCAATGGGTATTTGGATTTCATATTTTCATAAAGTTAATAGGCAGTGAGAAATAAAGCAACACTTTGAGGAAACTGAAAACCTAATTTTTTGGATTCTGATAAGGGGTATTTGTAATATTTTTATGACAGGGAAGATTGGATTCTAAAATTATTCCAAGAAGAGATATCTTATATTATTCAAAGATTTCGGTGTCAGAAAACGTAAAATAAGACAAAAATGAGTTTTTTAAGCGGTAAGTAGGGCAGGATCGAGTTTTACCAGCATTGAAATTAACAAGATTATCAGAACTCCATTGAACAATGATTTGTAAATCTGAACTGAAGACTGTGAAAGTTGACATTCAGGAAGATCTGATGCTTCTGTGAAAGCTCAAGGCCTGCCAAATGAGAAAGAGGAAGGGTGCGTACAATAATTCCGATGGATTGGATTTATAGCTACCAAAAGTTGTTGATGTAGAAAGAAGAAAGACAAAAGAGTAGCAGATCCTTATGGAACACTAGCAATGATTGCATATTTGGAGATAAAAATATATCCGCCTTCAGAGAAAATGTGAATAATTGTTGTAATTAATTTTATTTCTCATGTAACTTGGTAACAGACAGGCTTTAGTATATTGAATATTGTGATTTATTTGTCGATTCTGAGTAAATGTATACAGCCACTTTTATAGCCAGTTACATCCTACTTATCTCAGTATGTTTTGTCGAAACCGTTTGGTTGTAAAATCATAGGTTCGAATCCGTGATGAGAAGAAGAACTTCATCAGGATTACAGGCATGTTGATTGGTCTCAATCAACATGCCTATAATGAATACGGAATACGGAATTAGAAGATTTTTCCCTCAAGAAAAGTCTATACTTTTCGTACAGAAATTTATATACAAGAACACAGTATATATATATATATATATATATATATATATATAAGATGATCCACTTTATCCTAAAATTGTGGTAAAACACAGTCTTTATATGTCATAGGCCTTAAGGGCATATAAGTACCAAGTACTATAAATAATAACATCAGATTTTTAGTTTTAAAAAATAATGGGATGCAGCAGGTATTTTGGAGTTATATTTGTAGTTTCGTACAAGTAATCTGAAATTATTCCAAAAATAAATCAATTATAGGACGCACTTGGAGCCTATGTAGCCTAGTAGAAGTGGCATATGCTTCCATAGCGCTAAGCCTGAAGAATGAAGATTTAAGTTCAATTCTAATCATTGGCGTAATTTTGCTCTGCCTTTTTTCGATCGCTTCCCGAGTTAGTCGATCTCTGGCATGAGGAAGGGGAATTTTTCTCTAAACTAGGGTTTTTCGTCCTTAAAAATCAAGAAGATCGATTCTAAAAACCCACACTATAAATATATATATAGCTATATCAGACAATAAATAGTGTTGGAATTAGTGATCACGAGATGGCAGCACTTGTCAGCTGCCGTTTTTCACTGGATGACGTGTATAATTAGTAATGTGCTTGCAAAACTATCTCCGATTGGTTAATAGTGGACATTGAATTGCCTTCTCAGTCTCTAAAAGTTGGATAGGGATAAAATAACCTCGCCTTCTTCCTATAGGGGAATAAAAGCCGTTAGCAGATAGCATTATTACAATACGATGCACTTAAGTTTAAGATCATCAGTTTGAAAAGAAAGTACACAAAGATGATTTCATGTAAATTCTGAAGTTGTAAAACAATGATTCACACCATTTCCATTTTATTCGTTCCCTATATGCTTCACGATATGACGGAAAATGGCATTAATCCCGATATCAAAATCGGTGAGGATCAATATACTCTTCACTTTATGGAAACAATCACACACACACACACACACACACACACACACACACACACACACACACACACACACACACACACACACACACACACACACACACACACACACACACACACACAAAATAATAATAATAATAATAAATTGTGCAAGGTCTTTTTGTTCTTCTTCATAGTTGACGAAAGTGTTTCAGCTCTAACTCTCTGGAAACCAATGACCAACCATTCTCCATCCTGTCTTCTCACCAATGGCTGAAATAACAAGTATTTGATGATTTACAAGGCTTCCACGAGAAAATGCGGGTGGCAGCCGTTTCCTAATTCTAGATCCCAGTAGTTGTACTTTTGTCAGAAATAATATCAGTACAATACTACCATCAATTTTTTCTGAGATATAAAATTTTAAACCGAACTTTACATGAGAAAAATCCCATCTGTTGTTGTCAGTGCCAGAGATCATGCAATTGGGAACCAGCTGAAAATAGAAATAGAAAACGTTCCTGCAATCGACAACGGGAATCGAATCTGTAACCACTATTCATCTGGTAATCTAGAATGTTCTAGATAGTCTATCCACAAAGCTACCTTCATGATGCTGATGATGTCTTCATCTTCTGATCATTGGACATCCACAGCAGCCATATGGTCACTCCGATGCTTGGTGACGTGCCACACCATCCCTTCCCATGTAGTCCTGTTGTATGCTTTTCTGGAGGCTTCAACTCTTTGAAATCAGTCACTCCACACACACACACACACACACACACACACACACACACACACACACACACACACACACACACACACACACACACACACACACACACAAACACACACACCATCCATCCATCCATCTCATTGATGGTCTACCACTTCCTCTTTTTTCCAGGAACATTACCTTCTTTACTGTTCTGAGAAGTGTCCCTTTCAATGTGTCCAAAATATATTAACTTCCTTCTGTCAATATCCTTAAGGATCCTAAATGTTATACTGATCTTTTCTAACACCCATTCGCTTGTGTGCCTTTCAGTACATGATATCATCAACAGCCTTCTGTAAAACGACATCTCCAAAGCAGCTTTCCTTTTCTTATCTGACTTCTTTAAGTTCCAATTCTCACATCAATAAGTCTCTGTTCGAAAAAAGACTGTATCCAAAATCTTCGACCTTATTTCCGTTTAGATAAATCCATCCTTCCAGATTTTAGACTAATATCTGATGTATCTGACTGTTATTTTAGCCATTCCTAATCTTCTGACGTCTTCTAAACAACAATTCTTTACATCAATAATGGATCCCATGTACTCAAACTTGCTGACTTTCTCAATTCTTTCTCCATTAAGGTACACTTCTTTCTCAAGAGCTTCCTCTCTGTATTTCCTTTGAGAACCATAATCTCTGTCTTGCTGGGATTGAGCTGAAGTCCTCTGTTATTACTGATTTCGATAACTTTATTATGAATTAGTCCTAGTTCTTCCTTATCATTTAGAGTGGAATACTGTATCATCAGCATACTTCAGATTACTGATCAATATACACATATCCCAATTCTCGTCATGAGCTCATCCAGTACTTTATGCATGATGTCCTCAGCATAAATACACAAGTGAGGAGAAGGTAAACATTCTTGCCTAACTCACTTTCCAACCTGATGCCAATCAATGAATCTAACACCTATTCTTACCGAGGTTTCTTGCTCCCTATATAAGTTAGCTATCAACCTGATAGTGTGCATTACTTTCCACCGTTTCACATGATGAACGCAGTAAAAGCTTTCGAGTAGTCTAAGAAACTCATCACTATAGGGAGTCGAAATCCTTTATACTTTTCTTGATCTGTCTAAGGCAAAGGATCTGATCTCTGGTGCCCTTACCTTTCTTAAAACCTGCTTGTTCCTCAGGCATCTCTGCCTCAAATTTGGCCTCAGTCCTATTTAGCATGAGCTTCAATAAAATCTTGCTTGCATGAGAGATTAAACTAATAGTTGTATAATATAATAATAATCTTGCAATCCTTCATATCTCCCTTCTTATAGATAGGAAGAACTTGCTAAACATATAACAATTATAGCTATTTAGGCACTGTTCATAGTGGAAATGTCAAATTAATTTTGATAAGGGATAATGGAATAAGGGACATAGTCAGGAAAAAAGCAGCTAATGGCTTTTATTCACTTATATGGAGTATGCGAGCGGGTATTAGCCCTATATATCTTTTAGAGAGTGAGAGAGCGGTTCAATTTCCATTGGCAGCCAATCAGAGATAGCTATCCCAAGACTATCATTAATTATAAGCCATATCTGATGAAGAGATGAATGACAAGTATCACCATGTCTTGGTCCCTAATCATAACACACTATGTTATTGTTCGAAATAATGTAGGTACTATGGTCGATTTTCTTGATTTTACAGGATAGAAAAACCTGAGGTTCCAGGAGAAAGACCCCCAATTTGTCAGTGCCTGAGATCGACTAACTTGGAAACCGGTAGAAGAAAGGCTTAAATAAAGTTCCTGTAATCAGAGACTGGAGGAACATTATCGAGCCTAGGTCATTCTTTGGTCATTATACACATGCTTGGATATAGTCAGAGCCATTTGAAAAGGTGTATAAATCATCAAAAAAAAAAAAAATCAGCTACCACCTTTTATTTCCTTATAGGGAGTACCTGAGACAGTTTTAGCCCTATCGAACTTCTAATGACTCAGTGGGAAGTTTAGTATTCACTGGTAGCCAATCAGAGATAACTATCTCGAGACGATCACTAATAATAAGCTGCATACGATGAATAGTCAGCTGACAAGTGCCGCCATCTCACTGGCCCCAACTCTAACATGATATGTTATTGTCTGAAATAGTATTGTTTTCACGGTCGATTTTCTTGAGTTACGGGACGAAAAAACGAATTTCCATTAGAAATACCTGTTTACCAGTCCCAGAAATCAGCTAACCCGGGAACTGGTCAAAGAAAGACTTAGGAAAATTTCTCTAGTCGACGACTAGAATCGAATTTAGGTTTCCTTCTTCCCCATCCAATGCAGAGACTGCACACTCCACTTCCACTGAGCAACAAAAACTTTCAAAAAGCATTCCGTTCATTCAAAAAATTTATTTTGATTTCCTCCAGTGCCTTTCATTCAGTGTTTTTACAGTTTCCAGAGATGACCTCTCATTTTATTTCACCTAACCTGTATATTAATTCCATTGAATCTATTAAACATGGTCCTCTAATCAACTTATATTCCTTACTCATCACCTCTTATCTACTTTGTTCTGAGGACCACATTCCCATAATTTGTTTGCATACTAAATAGCCAGAGTCCAAAAAAATTATTAGTCACTCACTTCAGTACTCGCTCCTAAGTCTCCTTATTGTACAGAGACCAGATTTATGCACAAAATTCCAAATAGTGATTTATTACTTCGTTACAAGGGGAAATGAAATTTTAATTCTTTATCTATCTATATATATATATATATATACTAGGGGGATCCGCCCGCCCCCCTCGGTGCCTACGGCGCCTAACCCCCCGAGTTGTATGCTGGTAAGCCAGAAAGCTGCTAAGACAAAAAAACGTGACATAAGAACGTTTCAAATTTCGGCTTATCTTTTTATATATAGAGAGTAGATATACAGTGTGTGTGTGTGTGTTGTAATTTTTTTAAAAAAAATCAGCTAATGCCTTTTATTCCCTTATAGGAAGTAGGCGATGCCTTTTTTTTAACCATATCTAACTTTTGGTGGCTGAGTGAGTCATTCCCAACCAGTAGCCAATTAGAAATAGCTGGCCCAAGACTATTATAAGCAGCCACCAATGAAGAGACCAGAAAACAAGTTCTGCCATCTCTTGATAGTTAACCCTAAAAAGATATGTTCTCATCTGAAGTCGTGTGGATTCTACTGTTGGATTTTTTGAAATTATGAAATGAAAAAACCCGAGTTCCATGCAGGGAAAAAACCCGCTTGCAGTTCCAGAGATCTACTAACTCGGGAGCGGTCGAAGAAAGGCTTAGAAAAACTTTTTTCTAGTTGGCGATTAGACTTTAACTTAAGTCTATCTTTGGGTAGCACTGAGGTTGCAAGTGTCATTTGCACTGAACTACACAGGCCTTTCATATATTGTAGTTAAAAACAACGTGGGAGATTGTTGTGTATTTAAGATATTTATTAATTTATTACTTTTACAATTTTTTATTTCATTTATTTATTTATTTATTAGAATCTGTGTAGCTCAGTGGAAGTGACGTTTGCACTTCATGGCGCTTGATCGCCCGAAGGAAGACATAGGTTCAAATCGAGTCACTGACTAGGGAACATTTTCTAAGCCTTTCTTTAGCCGGTGCCTGAGTTAGTCGATCTCTGGCATAGGCAAGCACGTTTTTTTTCTCCTCGAAACTCAGGTATTTTGTTCCAAAAGAAAATCGACGGCAGAACCCACATTATCACACCCAATAAATATATAATGTTAGGATGTCAGCAGTCTTTCTTCACTGGATGCTGGATGTTGTTAGTGATGATCTTCAGGATTGAGACAACTCGTAGTTTAAAGGGCTCTCATCACTCCTTGTCTTAGTATCTCACATAATGAAACCACATCCCCTTGCAGACATGTACAGTATAATGCTATGCATTAAGGGAAGGGCCACTATCCAGACCGGTTTCGACCTTTATTGGGGTGCAAACTTTGTTTGCTTACACTTGGATAAAGGATTAAACTAATTTATTATAGTCTAACCAAGCGGGAAAAACTTCGAACATCTTTCTCTAAATCCAGAGTAATTTAATAATAAGTTGAGACACCTTTTGGTAACTCGTATAGGTAAATATGACTTCTCCATTGCTTTCACCTTGGCATCGCCACCTATGGGTCTGGCTCCCACTGACGAGACCTCAATAAAGGTCGAAACCGGTCTGGGTAGTGGCCCATCCCTTGATGCATAGCATTATGCATGTCTGCAAGGAGATGTGCTTTGCATTATGGGAGATATTAAGACAAGGAGTGATGAGAGCTTGGTCCATCTTTACCACAAGTTGCCTCAGTCCTGATGATACTTCAGGCGCAAACTTTGTTTGCTTAAACTTGGATAAAGGATTAAACTAAATTTATTATAGTCTAACCAAGTAGGAAAAAACTTCCAACATGATTAAACTCAGATTGCCATTCTTTGAGCAGCTTAGTGCTGTGGAGGCACACGTCTCTTCCACTGAGCTAGACAGGCTTTTCTTTTTAAAATTTTTCTTTATTTCTTTATTTATTATAGGGATTAGGTGAGGCGTATTTGGGAATGCCTTTTTTCCTTTATAGGATAGCCATAGGCTAGGCATATTTGTCCTATCTAAATTCTGAAGACTAAGTGGGCAGTTTAATCACTGCTAGCCAATCAGAGATTATAGTCTAACCAACTGCCCAAGACTATCACTAATTTTAAGTGACATGCAGAGAAGAAAGTAAACAAATGCAGTTATGTTGTGGGATACTAACCCATAACACAGTATGTTATTGTCTAAAATGCGCAGGTTATACGGTCGATTTTCCTGACTATAGTGACGAAAAGTCGAGTTTCCGGGAGAAAAACCTGCATTTGCTGGCCAGAGATAGACTGATTGGGGAGCTGGTCGAAGAAAGGCTTATAATAAACAGTTTTCTATATTCGGCAAGTGGAATATAAGTTAAGTTTTTCTTTAGGGAGCCTAGTGCTCTAGATGCAAACGACTTTATTAAATTGTGATCAATTTAATAAAGCGTTCTCTTTATTAAATTGATCACAAAACGTTCCAGAAAGTTTACTTATATGTTAGAAATTAGAAATAGACTCTTCTGTTACCAACATGAAAGTGTTGTGTTTATGCATTTTTTCCCCTTTCTTTTAAGCTTACGCGGTGATCCGAATGCATTTTTGAAAATTATGGAGGGTTAAATAAAACTTTAGTTTAATGTTGCGTTTATGTTTTGAGCATTGTGCCCAACATACTATTAGTAAATCGAAAGTCGTGAAATATCACCTTTATTCAGTATCTCAAGTACACCTCAAGACGTCCTGCCTCTGCTAAAAGTAGACCTTGAACCCTTCACTTTGTTTCATAAGTATAATAATAACATCTTATCCAATATCGCAAGTAAAATTTAACTTTTCTATAATGTTTCATATGTAGACAAATGGTCAGAGAACACACGAAGTTTACAGGCAAAACTTTGAGCGGTAGATCGCGCTATGTCTATATTACTCTTGTTATGAGCTTCCCTAAAGTGTTTTGTTGTTGCTGTTGTGTCAGATAATAAGCGTTGGTGTTTTTATTATTTATTTGATGATCACGCAGAGGAGCTGAACTCTCCGTCATGGAAATTACTGGCATTTAATGCAATCGGTTTGCTTGTGTTTTTCTGTATTAATCTAAGCTCCATGTTATATGTATGTATTGTGTATTCTTTTGCCGGTTTCTGCATGTCTGAGGGGATAAAAAAACGGGAGACATTTAGGTTCTGTATAAGATCTTAATCTTATCTCAAAATTGCTTGTGTGGTTCCTCTGCTGGGAATTAAAATATTGCTCTGACTAACCAAAGTACAGCTGTGGCATCGATTCAGTATATGGAAACTAATTTATTGATTATTATTTTGTTGGAATAAATATGATCTCAAGTAGGACATCTAAAATCACCAGATATTATTGACTTCGGGTTTGAAATTTTATGTTCTTCATGAACACATATATCTATTCATCTACTTCCATTTTAGAATCCTTTCTTTTAGTGAAAAGAAAATTTCTTCATTTAGTACTGAATTATATTAATGACGGCATGTACTGTAAGTTATAGAAGCTAACCATCACTTTTATTTCTCTTGGGAAACTGTAGGTATCAATTTTTCTCTACAGATGCTTCGTCTGAGCATATGCATTTTTCTTTATTCACCAGATCTCTGATACTCTCGTCATCAGTGAATACCATTGTAATGATCTTCAATGTGGATGTTGAATGGGCTTGTATTGTTGTAGTAGCCTGACGGCAACAACGAATTTAACCGCTAAGGAAATAATGCGGAAGTCATCAAAATCGCGGACTGACAGTAGCTGCAGTAGTTCGGCAGCTGCTGAAAGACTAGCGGATTATCGTGGAAGTGGGTCGGGATCTTCTGGTGGTATTGTATGTACTGAAATTGCAAACTCTAGCCCTAACGTCAGCCCTAATTCTCCCGACATGGATGGAACTCGTCACGGTATTGGAAGTTTGAGTATGTGCAGTAGTGTAGGTTCTCATGAGTTTGGAGATTGCCATTCGACTGTTGGGATGGATCATAGTTGTCCTAGCAAAGATATTACAAAGGTAATGAATGAATGAATAAAATGTTATTATGTGCGTATATATAAAATATAATAATAATATATAATGAATATAAATATAATACAATAATATATAATGAATATAAATATAATACAATAATATATAATGAATATAAATATAATACAATAATATATAATGAATATAAATATAATACAATAATATACTATTATAATATTAATAATAAAATAATATAATAATAATAAAGATATTAAGACACACACACATATACAGTATATATATATTTGTAACTTTTTGCTTGCAGTGATCACTGGTGTAATGCATGTGTGGTTATATTTTTTTTTTTTTCATATTATGATCAATCATAATAACCTATACATACACACCATAATATTATAGACATTGCTTGCAAGAAAAAAAAAAAAAGCTTGATGTCAGTACCAAGAAGCCAAGTTTGACAGAAAAATGAAATGAAGGCGTTAATATCACAGGATTAGATGGGATATTGCTCTGTGTATTATAGTAATATGCAAAGGAACTATTAGCAGTACTTCAGATTAATCTGTTTTTAAGTCTCAGAACAAGTTGGATTCCAAGCTATTGGATGGAATAAGATAGTTCCAGCACAAAAGGGAGGATTAAAGACAGGTAGCAAATTAAAGACTGTTTGAATCTCCAGATAATACTAGTTAAGGTTTTGGAAAACTTGGTTAAGATCAGAAATCAGGAATCGATAGGTACAAATATTATTCTCAATGGATGTAGTGGAAGCAGCATGGTTTTGGGAAAAGGAGGGATCTTGCTTTGTCAATTTACTTTCTTTCTGTAGTAGTGTCACATTTGAGGTGAATAAAGGAAATAACTATGCTGTGATATTATTGGTCATTGGAAAGGCATTTGACAGGATACTGAAATGATCTGGTAAGTGGACAGATGCAAATGAAGATAGATATGAAGTTTCGACATGGATAAGAAGTAGCTGACAAAGACAGATGGACATATATGATGGAGCAAAAGCAGATAACTAGTGTGCAACAAATCTTCATACATTTTCCATTTATTTAGTTATTTAGTCTATTTAGTTTACACATTTATTTATTTATTTATTCGTATGGCTTGAATAACAAAACATGCAGTACAATACACTGTCACTTTAAAAACATAAAATTAAAAGTCATTTTAAAAACCAATAAAATTAAAATGTTACATCCATATTGGTCAAATAGTTCATAGCTTCGGGTGTAGCACTTAAAAAGTCCAATTTGTCTCCTGAATATGCTCTGAGATAACACCGAGGCACAATATGGTCCATAGTTTGTCTTTGAGCTCCACAATCACAATGCAGGGATGGTCGTTTACCCCATTTAAAAAGCATGTCTACACATACACCATGACCAGTTCATATTTTATTAAGCTGAGTCCAGGATTTTTGTGGGAGGTGTGAGCAAGCATCAAAACTTTCTTGTAATTCTTTGAGAGAAAATTTTGTGATGTCATCTGTCTGGCTCTCCCACTGTTCTTGTCACTTTTGCTTCAGGTCAAAGTTAGATTGTAGTAGTAGTTGGGCTAATTGTAGTGGTGGATGCCTTGATCTCAATCGTCGTACACTTAAGTCTGGAAGATCTAGATGTATTGGTAGGGCTGTGTTCTCCAAGATTTTCTTATACTCCTGTAAGAGAGCCTTAGACCTGCGCAGATTCAGTGGAACAATCTTGCTAAGAGCTGGAAGCCAGTGTGTGGGCATTGATTTAATTGTCAGAAATCAGTCTCATTGTATTATTTAGATGGTTATCAACAAGTTTAACATGTATGCTATTTAGCCACACTGGTGAGCAATATTCGGCAACAGCGAAAACTAGACCAAGAGCTGTAATCCGCAGATTATCAGCTGTTGCTCCCCATGTCGTTCCTATTAGTTTTTGTATTATGTTGTTACGGGTTCTTAACTTAGCAGAAACGTTTGTTTCTGCTTGTAAGAGTGTTCTGGTGTTGCTTGTAAGAGAGCATGCAGTCCAGGGGCACGCCCAAGTACTTTGGAAATTTATTGTGTCGTAGTAAACATCCTTCAAAGAAGATATGTAAAGTGACATCTGCCATGTGATTATTAAGGTGAAAGCTTTATACTTCTGTTTTGTCTGGATTGAGTTGGAGCCTCCATTTTTTGTAATATTCACCTATTGTTTTCAGATCTTTTGTAAGTTTACACATTAATGATATTGGAGGTGATTTGAAAGGTAATATCCTTAAATCATATGGTGCAAAACTAGGGAGAGCATTAGTAAATAAGTGGTAGAAATTCTGCAGGATGACTTGAATAAATTATGGGTAAAAGATAATAGTTGCCAGTTCAGTGTGACAAAGTGTACATTTATACACTTGGGTCAAATTGATTGCAGCTAATATAATTATACCCTTGATAAAGCCAGACAGTTGAAGTTCTGAAGATATATTGCAAAAGTGGGTAAAATAGCACAAAGGCTCAGTTTTGGATTCTGAAAAGCAGAGTGATAGAAATGAGGAAGTTTATTATTTCTCTTATAAGGCTTTGATGCAGCCACATCTTGACTACTGTGCTCAGATCTAGTTATCTGAGTTTCAGTAGGATGAAGTGGGGAAGAGGATTCAGAGGCAGAAGACCAAGATGATCTCAGGGACCTGGAATGTCATATAATGAAATGAACAGAGGTGTTTGTGTATTACAGAACTTGATTTGACAGGTGGAAGAGAGTGTATATGATAGAAATGTAAGTTATTATTATTACCACCCCAAGACCTCATGGAGTCAAAGACTCATCTGGGAGGTCCTTTTATCACACACACACAGCTCATCATACTGTTTTAAACACATTCAAACTCTTTGCAGACACCACATTCTCAGGCAAGGCATTCCAATCATTCATAACTCTGCACGAAAAAAACCTGCCTCTCACTCCCTTACTCACACCCTCTTTATACAGTTTCCAGGGATGACCTCTGGTTCTCCCCCTGATCTCCCACTATTCTCTGTAAAACTTCTTCAGCATTGATCCTATAACAACCCCTTACCAACTTGTAGGTCTCTATCATATCTCCCCTCTTCCTCCTGTCCACCAGACTCTGACAGTATGAAAAGTGTCAGTATATGACACCTTTCCTCATACTCGACATTCCAGAGGTCAGAAACTACCTTAGTCAGTCTCCTTTGGACCCTTTCCAACATCTCTTCATCCTTCTGAAAACCCAGTGAAAACATGGACTATTGTGCCCAAATCTGGGCACAATAGTCCATGTGTGGCCTAATCAAAGCCTTATACAAAGGAACAAGAATCTCCCTACTTCTACATGTCAGTGTCCTCCGCATCATTCCCAGAAGCCTTTGTGTTGTCTTCACAATTTTGGCGATGTGTCCCCTAAATTTTAGATCCTTATCCACTATCACCCCCAGATCTTTTATTTCCTCTACCTCCAACAATATATTCTCACCAAGCATAAATTCTACATTCCATCTTTGTTTTCCAAATTTTAAAACCTTACATTTTGCAACATTGAATTCACATCCCCATTTCTGTGCCCAATCACTCAATCTATTCAAGTCTTCCTGTAAGGCCACAACATCTTCACTACACTTCATGGTTTGTCCCAACTTTGCATCATCTGTGAACAACTGAATATCTCCATCCAAATCTTCCCCTATATCATTAATATACAAGTTAATCAGTAATGGACCTAAAAACAGACCCCTGAGGCACTCCACTAGTGACTTTCCTTTTCCTGGATATCGCTCCCCCATACACAACTTGTTGATACCTATCAGATAGCCAGTCTCCAATCCATTGCACCAATCTAATATCCAACCCCATCTGCTCTAGTTTGACTGCCAAACCTATCATGAGGTACTCTGTCAAAAGCCTTTGCGAAACCCAAGTATATTACTGTGTATCCTTTTCCTCTGTCCAAGGAAGCAGTCACTTTATTGTAATAAGTAAGTAGATTACTAAAACATGACCTCCCTTTAGCAAATTCACGCTGTCCATCAAAGATAATACCATTGTTATCAACCCAACTCTGGATTCTAGTTCTCACAAGCTTCTCCAGCAAAGTTGCTAAAGGGAATCTAATGGAATGGATGCAAGGGAAATTTTTCAGTTTGTGACAGGAGGGAAAAGAACACCCTTGGGAGTTTATTATGTGGACTAATTGTTTTTCTTGGGTGAATGAGTGGATTGGGTTGGCAGTGTGAGTATACTATCAATGAATGAATTTGAGAGGTTTGATAAGTTGAGTGTGACTAATTATATAGCAATAATGTTTATTATGCACAGTGTGTCTTTTTTATAACTTGTGTTAACTTTTAAAATGTACAAATATAACATGTTAAACCTCTAATGCCTTATATTTCCCAGGAAAGTGGATGGTACTCATTTAACTCTAACTTTTTTTTTTTTTTTTTATGGACAGGAAGAGCTAGGAATGAGTTCTAGGTACATATCATAATATATGTATTGACAGTGAATGAGTTTAAGAAAAAGTATGATGGAAATAGTATGAATAATGATTGTGGACCTCCCATGGTGAGTCAGGTCTCTGCTTGTCATCATTACTTCATTACCACAGCACTTCTGTTGCATGCTGAATGTTATAAGCAAGAATATGCTGGCAGAATAACCACTAGCAGAATCTTGCATTCCTAATCTTCATTAGTGGTTCTTTTATGTATTTGTTCTACAGTCAGTTTCTATGAGAAGTGGGGGTGGGGTGGGGGGAGGAATTCCTACTAGTCATTGCAAAGATTGACTAGTTTAAAAAGTTTTTCTTGTTCTCAACCAGAATTCGATCTGCGTTTTGCAGATTTAGTATCAGAAGAAATACACATGTTCACTTATTGTATATAGAGAATACACTTAATTTATAGACAAAAAATACTATTGGTGGTGGTGGTAGATAGCGTCATGTATAGTTGGTGGCTTAAGTAAGTAGTGGTGATGGAGAGTTGTGCAGCTGAGTAGAATACCCTTCCTTAATGACTCATTGCACTCGTGACATAATAGTAATATAGCATAACAGAAGGTGAGTTATAAAGTCCTCCTGCTCTGACTTACCCTCCCTTCCTGGTATATCTTCCTCATATACAACTCTAATAGCTGTCAGATAACAGTCAGCTGCTAATCCAGTCCATTAACCTGATAGTTAAACTCATTCCTTGCAGCTTAAAACAATTGACGTGTCATGTAACACTTGAATGCTCTTGCAAAACACAGAAAAATTGCGGTTTGTGCATTTCCACATCAACCACTCTTGTTACTTGATTGTAATAGTCAACTGGATTGTTTAAGCAAGAACACTGTGCTGACCTTTGTAAATATTATTATTCTCATCTTCATAGTCCTATATGAGTTCTTACTAATACAGTAATTCCAAGATCTAATCATCTCAGTAGAAACAGTAGATGTACAAACTAGTCTTTAGTTTGATGTCTCTAGTCTAGTACTACTACTACTATGCTTATGCAGTGATGCTCATTTACTCTCCTTCTCATCATGACTTTCATTAAACAGCCATGTCCATTTCTCTTAAAACATGACAAAACTTATCCAGTTCTGTTAGTTTGCTGACATGTGTAATACTTCTTCATTCACTTCTAATGCTTCAACTCTCCCCCTATCTTTCTAGTAATAAAACCTTTCTTGACCAAGATGAAATAGTGTAATAAAATTATCATTAAACAGTTCTGCTATGTCTTTTGCATTGGTTGCCTGACTACTTCCATCTAGCAAGGTAATTCATCTACAGTCATTTCTCTGTAGAAAGTTTTTCAGCTTGGTTACCCAGCATATTATATACAAAAATTTATATTCTTCTTTTAATCTTATCCACAAGCATAAGCAAACAAAGTTTGCATGAAATATCTTCACAACTAGACTGATTGTATCCCATAATTCAGGACACACAAAGTACACTTCTTTTAGATGTGTATGCTGCTATTCATTATGGGAAGGATCACTACCCAGACTGATTTTGACCTTTATTGAGGTTTCACCATTGGATTCTAGACTCAGGAATATACCTAGGTTAAATCAATGCTCAAGTCATATATCTTCTGTTATAGGTAATATCACCATATTATTAAAATACTCCAGACTAGAAATAATTGAAAGTTTGTCCACTTGGTATTGACATTATACTTGACAAAGACTCATATTTTTGTTTTGATCCTTTACCTAAGTATAACCAAACAGTTTACACTGAAATATCTTCATGACTAGACTTCTTATATATAGAAGCAGTTGACTTAATGCATTGCATCAGTTGCAAAGTTGCATCAATGCATTGCAATATATATACACACACACACACACAAAAGGAAGCATGATTTGCATTATGGGATACTGAGGCAATTAATGTGAAATCAACAGTCTCTCTCTCTCTATACAAGTAGTCTAGTTGTAAAGGTACTTCACCTGCAAAGTTTGTTTGCTCATTCTTGTTATTGTTATCCTCCAACCATAGAATCAAAGACTCATTGTGGGAAGTCCCTCAGTCATACACACAGCTCATAATACCATGCCTTAAATACATTCACATTTTCTGCAGACACCACACTCTCAGGCAATTCATTCCCATTCACCACTTTCCATGCAAAAATCCTGCTTCTGATTCCTTTGTTTACTCCCTAATTATACAGCTTCCAGGGATAATCTCTTGTTTCTCCCACCATTATGTGAAAAACCTCTTTAACATTAATCTGATAAGAATCCCTTTTCAACTTATGATTCTATCATACCATTCCTCCTCCTCCTATCCACTAGTAAATTACATTTTCTCAACCTTTCTTCATACTCAACTTTCCAGAGACCAGAAACCACCTTTGTCAATTGCTTCTGAACCTTTTCCAATATATCTTCATCTTTTTGAAAACCAAGTGACAAAATTTGTGCTCAGTAGTCCATATGTGACTTAATCAAAAGCCTTATATAGTAGAACCAGAATATCCTTACTTTTACGTGTCGGTGTCTTCAGAGTCATTACCAGAATTTGTTGTGCTGTCCTTACAATTTTAGTCCTTTAATAGTCTGTCCTTTAATAGAACATTATCCATCCCTCTCTTATTTCTTCCACTTCCAATATATTGCCACCAAGTGTATACTCAACATTTCATCTTTGTTTTCCAAATATTAAAATGTTACACTTTGCAATACTGAACTGGTAACCCCGCTTCTCCGTCCATTTACTCATACTCTTCGCGTCCTCTTGTAAAGCGACATCTGCTCTATTCTTCATAGTTCTTCTCGGCTGTGCATCATCTGCAAACAACTGAATATTCCCATTTAAACCTTCATTAACATACAGGTTAAACAGCAGTGGCCTTAAATCAGACCCTTCAGGCACAACTGCTAATGACTTTCCTCTTCTAGGATATCGCTCCCTCAAACTTGCTGATACCTATCAAATAGCCAATCTCTGATACACTGCACTAATCTGATATCCAACCCCATCAGTTTTAGTTTAACCATCGACTATCATTTGACAGTCCATCAAAAGTTATTGCAAAAGCTAAGTTTACTACCGTGTATCCATCAACCATGTCCAATGTACCTGTCACCTTATTGTAATAAGTAAGCAGATTACTAAAACATGACCTTCCTTTAGCAAATCTGTGCTGTCCATCAAAGAGAATACCACTGTTGTCAACCCAGTTCTTGATCTTGGTTCTCACTAACCTCTTGAACACTTAACCACAACACCTGACACACACAGATTGGCCTTTAGTTTGAAGCTTGAGTTCTGTTACCACCCTTATGAAGAGGTAAAATCTTGCCTTCCTTCCACTTTCGAACTTGAAAGTTAGGCTGACTAGGGATGACCTCTTGTTTCTCCCACCATTATGTGAAAATGGTGTAAATGTATTTCAGGGGTCAACTTCTGATCTTTGACATGACTTCTGCTGAATAGTTTTTGAATAGTACCCAAACAGCATTTGATCTCCTTTCCGCCAACTCCTTATTCTATGCTACAGCTGCAAGCTGTCTCCTGTGCTTTTCATAATCGCCAGCTTTGTGCACCAGGGAGTTGCCATCTCATTAAACAAGTATGTCAAGGAATATTTCAACTCCCTAGTGCATTCCCTCAAAACACATGGTGATATATCAAGTCCCACAGCTTTATTAACATTGTTTACTCAATTTCCCATATACCTTTTGTTCACTTAATCCCTCCTCCTCCCATTCCATTGTGCTCAAACTCTGCATTCTTTGCTTTGCATAATTTACACATTTTTCACTATCATGGCTTCCAAGGAATGGAATAGATAAGTTTTATTTTCAATCAGGGGGATTGTATCTTATGTAGTTAATTTCATATATGTTAATTCCTTTAGACTGTTTGTCCCTTTGTTTGCACAAAGATACTCTTAAAGATATGCTGCTGCTCTTTCCAAAATATGAATTAATTCCAATCTATGACAACAGGTGGCACTATTTCTCTCGCCCTCTGTTATAAACTTAAGCCTATCCTGCATCTGCAATTTTTGAAATAAGCTATTCTTAAGCATTTTATTTTGTATAACTTGTAAGTCATCAAGATACTCATAAAAACAGAAATGTCATTAAACAACAACACCAAAAAAAAAAAAAAAAAAAATTAAGAAGACTGATGTTCATTTGTACTGCCAACTGTATTACAAAATAAGACAAATTTATATACTTATTCTCCCAACATCCTCTTTAACTCTTAAGTAGGTATGCAGTTGCAATATAGCTTATTTTCACAGTTTACAACATGGATTAGGTTAGTGTAATTATTTTACTTTAACATTTTACATGATAAGTTATATAAAGATGCCAAGAATTTATATTCTTAGATACTTCACATTCAAAGTATGTGAAGTATCTTCACTACTAGACTACTTATATATAGAAGCTAATGACTTCACATCAACTGATTTAGTATCCCATAATGCAAAGCACATGCCGTACTGAATGTATATAATGCTATGCATTAATGGAGGGGGGCCACTACCCAGACCAGTTTTGACCTTTATTGTGGTATGCTAAAGTATGAGAATAGCTCTCCAAAAACTGAGTGATCTACAACAGTGCTTCCCAAACTGTGGGCCACGGCCCCCTTGGGGGCCGTAGGTTTTGTTGAGGGGTCCGTAAAATAATGAAAACAAATTTAAAATCTTTTAAGACTAAGTAGATTTTTTTTATCTTAAAAGAAACGTATTTAATTTTTATTATTTATTATTTCTTTGTTATTTTTTATATTTTAATGGAAAAAAATCACACATTGGTGCGGGTTTACAAATTTTGTTTCCTGCATATTTCAGCTCTTAATGAATATTAGTAAATATATGCTTATTCATATAAGTTTCATTTCAAAGCAGAAATGTAAGAATTGCAGTTTCAAATATTTCACCTGATATTGGTGTAGCAATATTGAAACCATCACATTAAATTGTTATTAAACTTCTTTTATGTTTTTAATTCTTTCTTTATTACTAATCGGTTTATGTTTCATGTGCTTGTACTGCAAATGTACAATAACAATATATCTATCTATATAAAAATATGAGATAATGTGCCAAGTCAAATGTGTATGTAAGATGCTAAATATGTAATATTTGCATTTGATTTTTGCAATATTCGCTGTGTAATGTTTTGTATTGAATATAAATGCAATAAATAGTATATAATAATATATGTCTATATGACGAAATTTTTTTCGAGGGGGGGCATGAAATAAAATTTTTCCAAAGGGGGCCCTGACATCTAGAAGTTTGGGAAGCACTGATCTACAAAATCACGTTAAATCCCTCTGAGCGACCCTAAGAGATCATTACTAAACTCATCTCTCCTGACTTGAATCACTCTAGGATAGGAAACTCATCGGTGGCTCCACTCAGTGACAGAAACCAGCCACCGAGCTGAACCTCTACTCGTTTAAGAGCAAGCTACCATCAGTGAGAGCCAGACCCAGAAGGGATACCAAGATTGAAGTAATATAGAAGTCATATGTTTCCCATATACAAGTAATGAAAAGGCATATCATCTTATTATTAAAATACTCTGGATCAGAAATAGATGTTGAAATTCTTGGCAAT
Organism: Typopeltis vanoorti; assembly: GCF_054136105.1. NCBI lineage: Eukaryota > Metazoa > Arthropoda > Arachnida > Uropygi > Thelyphonidae > Typopeltis > Typopeltis vanoorti. The sequence continues at coordinate 143,743,992 of NC_143551.1, forward strand.
AGTCACTTTGTTAGACTATTGCCAAAAAATTATATTCTTAGTTTAATCCTTTTATCTAAGTGTCAGCAAACTAAATTTGCATATAAAGTATCTTCACTACTGGACTACTTGTATACAGAGGCTAATGACTTCATATCAACTACCTAAGTATCCCATAATGCAAAGTACATGCCCTTTTGGACATGTATGATAAGATAAGCCTCCTCTCATAATACTATGCATTATGAGAGGAGACCACTACCCAGACTGGTTTCAACCTTTACTGTGGTCTCATCCTGGGAGCCAGACCTAGAAGAGATACCAAGGCTGAAGTAATGTAGAAGTCATATTTTCCCATATACAAGTAGTGAAAAGGTGTATCATCTTATTATTAAAATACTCTGGATCAGAGACTTGCATTTTTGATTTATAGTCTAACCAAGTGAAAAAACATTCTACATGTATCTCTTAATAATAAGGTGTTACACCTTTTCACTACTTGAATATTGGAATTTTATGACTTCTGCATTACTTTAAGCTTGGTATCTCTACTATGTCTGGCTCCCACTGATGAGACTTCAGTAAAGGTTGAAACTGATCTGGGAAGCGGACCCTTCCTATTATGCATAGTATTATACACATCTGAAAGGGTGTGTGCTTTGCATTATAGGATACTAAAGCAGTTGATATGAGGTCATTAGCCTCTACCCTATGTGGAAAAAATAGTATCTGGACACCCCATTCCACAACAAAAATGGAACATTGCAATAGTTCACATGTGCCAAAATTCATTTAAAACTATGCGTGAGCTCCTCAGACATCATACAGCTGTATATTGTCTACTCGTGAGACATGCCCACGTGTGTTGAGCTTACTGACTTCCATTGAGGTGTTATGAGGTGCCATATCAGCAACCTGTCCATGCGTGCGATTGCAGAAAATTTGCAACACCCATGGTCAACTGTTCAAGACATTATTAGTAAATGGAAACGTGAGGGACTTACGACTACCAAGAAATGTTTAGGAAGGCCACGGAAAAAGACGAGAGCTCCGAAACATGTTGTCCATGAGTGCCATCATTCCTCTTTACAAATCATTACCAAGGAATTGCAGGAGTCAACAGGGGGTGGGGTGCATGAAGACCATTCATAAGGAACTGCACAAGTTAAATTTCCATGGCCATGCTGCTGTATAGAAGCCGTTAATAACTCGTACTAATGCGAGTAAGTGACTTGTTGAAAGTTTTTCCACTTGGTTATACTATAAATTAAAGATGCCAAGAAATTATATTCTTGGTTTAATCCTTTATCTGAGTGTAAGCAAACAAAGTTTGCATGTGAAGTAACTTCACGACTGGACAACTTGTATATAGAGGCTAATGACTTTACATCACTTACCTTAGTATCCCATATCCTTGCAGACATGTATAATGGTATGCATTATGGGAAGGATCACTTCCCAGACTGGTTTCAACCTTTATTGAGGTCCCATCAGCGAGAGCCAGACCCAGAAGTGATACCAAGGTTGAAGTAATGCAGAAGTCATATTTCCATATACAGATAGCTAAAAGATGTCACACCTTATTACTAAAATACTCTGGATTAGAGATGATGTCGAAAGGTTTTCCATTTGGTTATACTATAAATTAAAGATGTCAAGAAATTATATTCTTGGTTTAATCTTTTATCCAAGTGTAAGCAAACAAAGTTTGCATGTGAAGTATTAAAAAAAAAAGTGTGAAAATGACCAATAAGTCAGAATCTAGTCTTAAGCAAAAATATCGAATTCGGTAGTCATTGCAGAAAGTAAAGGTAGTTGGGGGTTTTAAAGGGATGCTGCAGTTTTTATATACTAATTTCAGAAGTATCAAGAACAAGAGAGAGAGAGAGGAGTTTTTAGCATTGCTAAGTGCAACCTTACCAAACATTATAGGCATTGGTGAGACTTGGCTAACAGCAGATGATGTAGCTGTTGGGATAGAATGTGATGGATTTATTATTTTCAGAGAGGATACAGTAGACAGTACATGGTGTGGGGTACTGCTGATGATAGCAAATGAATTGCAGCCAAAAAAAGAGTAGGAGTCAGTTGGGCAGATGGCAGATCTTTTGAGTAATCTAGTGTGAGATGGATGGCAAGGAAGATGTGAAAGGCATGCATCAGCAGATTAGCACAATGAGTGCAAATCGAGTAATTATGATGAAGATTGTCAACTTCGTAAACATGGAGTTGAAGGAGGAAAGATTGCATGAATTTTTATACACAAGAGATAATTACTTGAAAAAGAATCTCACAAAGGAGACTCGGGATATGAGAGTGTTGGATCTTGTTATGGGATCAGAAGACTTGTCCATAACTAAGGTGGCTACATTTTCTCCGATTGAGAAAAGCGATCATGTACTTGAGGGATAGCAAAATGTGGAAATTCCAGTTAAGAAGGTGAAACTATAAGGCTGATTATTATGATACACTTAGGAGACAGCTTGAAGCAGTACCATACCATAAAGATCTGCAAGGGAAGGATGTTCACAGTGCATTGGGATGTAATCAAGGGGTATCTGAAGGAAGCAATATCGCACTATACCCATGATCAGGAGGGTAAATTGGGAAGGAGTTAGATGGATGAGTAATATCATTGAGCATGAGTTACAAACAAAGAAAATGTTATGGAGGCTAAATAAGAAGAAAGGTGATCAGCTAACTCATGAATAGTACGAGGATCAGGCAAGAAAGGTGACCAGCTAACTCATGAATAGTATGAGGATCAGGCAAAAAGGTGACCAGCATGGAAAGGAAGGCAGAATCAAATTATGAGAAGAGATTAGCCGAACAGGTGAAAGGAAATCCCAAAAAGGAGTTTTTTCACTATGCAGCAAGTAGGAGGAACAATGATTATTGAAGGATAACTTGAATGAGTGCTGATGCTTCCATCAGTACTCATTCAAGGGATAACAGAGGCAAATATCATCCAAGTGAAGATATTATTATGACAGAGGTGACAGCGGCTGATGTGAGAACAGAGGTTGAGTAATTCAAGGCACTTAGCATATTGCAGAATCTAAATACAAATACAGCTGTGGGATTGGATTAGATATTGGCTTGTGTTTTAAGAAAATGTGCAGGGGAACTTGCAATGCCTTTGACTAGGCTGTTTCATTTAAGTCTCAGCTCTGGCAAGTCCCAAGAAAGTTGAAGAAGGGGAAAATAAATCCTTTGCATAAAGGAGGATCTAAGTCTGTGGTCATAAATTATAGACCAATAACTATCTCAGGAGTGGTGATAAAATATCGGAAAAGTTGGTGAAATACAGAATTTAGGAACGGGTGGATAAGATTATGATACTCTATGAGAGGTAGCATAACTTTGTGAAGGGTCAGTCATGCCTTAGCAATCTACTGACATTTTATAATAGTGACAGCTGAGTTGGATAGAGGGGAATGGCTATGTGATGATACTTCTGGATTTTGCAAAGCTGTTTGACAGGATAGATACCACATGGAACTCTTTTACACAAACTGCAACAAATTGGGATGGATATGAAACTGGTGATATCAATAAAAAGGTGGCTGATGGAGAGATTCCAAAAAAGTAATATATGGAGGAGCAGAATCCAGGAGAAGGCAGGTGAGTAGTGTTGTGCTGTAGGACTCTGTTTCATTTGTACATAAATGAGATAGGAAATAATTTGAAGAGAGAGATATATTCATTTGTTTGTTGATGATGTAAAGTTGGGTATGGTAATAGTCAATCGAGGTTAGAAAGCTTGCAGGGTGATTTAAAAAGGCTGAGAGTATGGGCAGAACATAATGGGTATTTAAATTGAAAAAGTGTCAAGTTATGCATTTTGGGATACAAAAGTTTACAAGCTATGTATCACACTGAGGAAACTGTACTCCAGGAAATTGATGAAGCCAGGGATTTGGTGGTAGTAGTAGATAGAGAGTTGAAATTTATAAGGCACTTTGCTAAAGTAGCCTGAGTGGCTCACAGGATTACCTGGTTATTGAAGTACAGTAGTCTCCCCTTATCTGCAGTTTCACTCACCCACAGTCCATCCCAGTCTGAAAATATTAAATCAGAAATTCCAGAAATAAACACTTTATAAGTTTTAAATTGCATGGCATTCTGAGTAGAGTGATGAAATCTCATGCTGTCCCACCTAAGATGTGAATCAGCCCTTTGTCCAGTGTATCCACACTGTACTATATACGCTACCAGCTCATTAGTCACTTAGTAGCATCTTCGATGTCAGATTGACTGTTGCAGTATCACAGTGCTTGTGTTCAAGTAACCCTTATTTTACTTAATAATGGCCCCAAAGTATAAGAGTGGTGATGCTGGCAATTTAGATATGCCAAAGAGAAGACGTAAAGTGCTTCCTTTAAGTGAAAAGGAGAAAATTCTCGACTTGAAAAAAAATTCATATTCTAAGGTTGAGATTCCATTCACATAACTTTTATTACAGTATGTTGTTATAATTGTTTTATTTTATTATTAGTTATTGTTTGTTAATTTCTTACTGTGCCTAATTTCAAAATTAAACGTTATCATAGTATGTATAGGAAAAAAACATAGTATATGTAAACTTCCTAGTTTTCGTTACATCTAGCACTTTCACCAACAAAATGTCTCTTCATTGTTTGTGTGCAAAATCTAAGATCCATATTGGTTGTATGTTAGATCTTTTGGGATGTCATATAAACACTAAATTGACATTTCTCTGCTCTTTTATGTGAGTTTCCGTTTTAGGCAACAACAGTAGATAGTAGATAGAGAGTTGAAATTTATAAGGAAATTTATTTAATGGCATTAATTCACAACACAGAATATAAGAAAATAATTATTTATTTCACTTATTTGCTAATATTTTGCTTATATTCTTTTGAGAGTTAGTAGGATCATAGATTGTAATCCTGATAACTCTCAAAAGAATAAAGTTTGCAAATTACTGAAGAAAATCACTTCCTGGCCAAAAGAAACTGTTAACAAACTCGAGCCTTTTCACGTAAGAATATATTACGAGCACCTAAAATTCACAAACAAGATGTATCTATGCCTAATTGGATAGTATAAACAGCTCTTCATACAAACTTGCTAATCACTTAAACTAAATTATTAGCCCCCTCTCACAAGTAATTCTTCCTCCTCTGTTAAAAATTCTGTTCCTAAAAGGTATATTGAAAAACCATATCTTAAAAAATTCAGACACAGTGATTAGTTTCAATATTACTTCACTGTTTATCAATGTACCATTAATTGAAACCTAAAGTTTTATTGTTATTATTATTACCACCCCAAGTTAAAGACGCATCTGGGATGACCTTTTATCACACACACACACACAGCTCATCATATCATGTTTTAAACACATTCAAACTCTTTGCAGACACCACATTCTCAGGCAAGGCAATCTAATCATTCACAACTCTGCACGAAAAAAACCTGTCTCTCACTCCCCTACTCACACCTTCTTTATACAGTTTCCAGGGATGACTTTTGCTAAAGTTGCATTTCCCCCTACATATACACAGTCTTGCCATAAATATAAATACTGTTACATCTTCCACACAGTCACATGCTGCCCACAGAATTGCATAAGCGCTCGGCTCTGTGGTCAGCCAACATTCGCATGTTTATCAGTAGAGAAAGAGTTGTCTAGCTCTACGAGTAAACATGCAGTGGGGAGATTATGAGAACCTTGTAGTTGTAATAGCACTTCACAAGGTTGGAATGCAACCACCTCTTCTTTTTCAACATGCTAAAAACACTCAGAATCAGTAGGATGTTTGTGTATCAGACTACTGACTGTTTTATATATATATATATATATATATATATATATGTCATCATTCTACTGGACACTTCTTAACACAACAACTTATGCAGCAGAGGGTGATAAAATGAAAACCCTTCTGTACATGAACAACAGATATCCTCTTCACAGATGAGATTTTCATCCATTGAAGAGTCTGTTAATCGTTAAAACAATCAGGTATGCCCTGGACAGTCGCACAGTACGTGCTATGACACCCAGGATTCAGAGAAGTCATCACCCCGTATCGGTCATGGTTTGGTGTGTGTGTTGGGGAGTAGTGACATATCAGGGCATCCAAATTGCATTTCTGTGAGAAAGGGGTCAAAACCTCTGCCATAGTGTATCAAGACACCATGCTGGACCCTGTGGTATGACAGCCCCTGCACACAAGGCGAGGACCACACAACAGTAGTTGGAGGTGAATGTGCCTGACCACATATCACCATCTGATTGGTCATCCAGAAGTCCCAATCTGAATCCACTGAACTTCAAATTGTGGTCGAAGCTTGAGAGAGTAGCCTGCAAAAAAACGACACCTCAACATCATCAACGTGAAGGTGGATTTAGAGTGAACAGTGGCAGTATTTCCATTGGATGGTGTGTGTGTGTGTGTGCCGCCATTGATATGTGGCCTCACAGACTTCAGGTGTGCGTGAAGGCAAAAGGGGGACATTTCAAACATTGAGTGCTGCTGTATGCACATTATACATGTTGTTTGTAAATTCTGAAAGCTGTAAATGATTTATTGATTTATGGTTTATGCGCTGTTCAAGTTGTAACAGTATTTATGGCTAGACTAATAGATATTTGAATTATTCAAATTTACAGTACATGCAGGTTATTTTGCATGGAAAGAGAAAATATACGACTAAATACTCCCCAGAATTCCCCTTCATTGCCTAATACATAACATTTCCATAAATTCAGGGCAAATGATGGAACAGCAATGGACCCCCCTCTCCTTTTTTTCTCTCTAGCCAATTTCTACATAGAACACTAAGAAAACAGCTATGAATACAGCTACTCTCAAACCACTTGTTAGGCTGCACTATGTTGATGATGTATTTGCTATTTAGTTACATGGTTCAGACACATTTTTAGTGCATTTAAATAGCCAACATTCTAAAATCCACTTCACATTGGAACAGGAAACTAATGATTCTGTCCTTCCTAGATACATTAATCATATGCCTTCCTGATGGTTCATTATCCATTTCTATTTATAGAAAACCTACACACACAGGGAGATTTGCACAAACAATCATACCATCATTCAGCTCAAAAATATGGTATCCTCAAAACATTAACTCACAGAGCTAGAGCTATCTGTTCCAATTACAATGCTCTTACTACTGAACTCACTTACTTGCATCACACCTGTTTTAGCCAATGGCTATAATCCCCAAAGAATAGAAAAACCACTAAATGCTCCTCAGAAATCCCCTTCATTGCCTAATATGTAACTTTCCCGTAAATTCAGAGCACATCTGAAAAGATATCAATATCGCACCACATTTAAACCATATATGAAATTGGCAACTCTCATCCCTTCACCTAAGGACAAACTCTCTCCTTTATCACATCCAGGAGTATATGACGTGTCCTGTACTAGTGACCTGGCTTACTATGGTCAGACAGGAAGAACTGTTGACATCTGCCTTGGAGAACATGAAAAATACATTTGCTACTATCGTTATTGAAAGTTGAGACTAGCAGACCATGCTTGGATACCCCTTTACACTGGATCAGATGGGAGAAAACAAATGTGCTATATAGTTTTACCAAAAATCTGGAAGACGGTAGTTTTAAGATCAAATTGATACTTATTTTTTCTCTCTCTCTTTATCCAACTAGATGGTGCCAATTACTGTAATTCCTTGCACTGCTATTACAATTTTTTAAACTAGTCCCACTGTTATACCAAATTATTGTGATTTTGTGTACTCTGACAGAACCGTGTTTGTGCTCTGAAGATGCTGGGTATAATACCAGTGAAATATTAGCAAATAAGTAAATAAATAATTATTATTTTCTTATATTCTATGTTGTGAATTAATACCATTAAATAAACTGTCATGTACTGCCAACACATAAACCTTTCTACTCATCTTAGACAACATATCTTAGTCTCATTACATTTAGTTTTCCTTAACTATGTTAACATGAGATAACTGCCAAATGCGCTGAACAAAGAGTCGCATCGAGAGATAGATTCCAGTATTGGGACCACATGTTTATTAAATACGAACAGGATACGTGAAAACCCCGACAAGTTTCGTAAGCCGTACAGGGGCATTGGTATATAAAAAAAAGTTAAACACAACTAACAAAGATTAAATTGTCCATTATTTGTTTCTAACTGTAACATTGAAAAAATTGAAACATTCGTTACTGAATGTTTGTTGGAACATTGTTATTTGTTGTCACGTTCTGTGCTTTACGTGTGTTATGTCCGAGATCTGAGGAAGTTAGATTTTTTATGTATGCCAACCACACTTGGTGTACTATCAAACCTTGGTTTTTGTTGCACTGCGTAGGAATTCTAAGCATTTTTGCTGCTTCCTTGAATTTCCTTGCAAAACAGTTTTTATCAATATATGACATGATAATTTTTTCCCAAAGTACTTTATGGCCAGTGGAATTTGTGTGGAAAGCTAGGCCTGATTTGTGTTCTCTTCTTTTTTCTACATCTTTTTTATGTTCTGCCGTACGAATTTCTCTTGACCTTCCCTATGTAACAAATGCCACAAGAGCAATAGATTTGATAGACCCCTGATTTTTTTATGGAATGGTGCGAAGGTTTCGGTGGATGTAGGAATTTTGATATTTTTCTGCAGCGGATTTTTTTGATCCGATGCAAGGATAATGAGATTATTCCAAAGTTCGTTAGAATTAAACGTGTATTCTCCTCCACTAAAGCAAAAATAATCTATCATAGAACAAAACTAGCTCTTTTGAGAGAACAAATTGCAATCACTAGATCTGAATCTAGATCTTATTACGACAATAAGCCATCAGATGTTTGCTGTACACAATGAATTAGCCATTTCACTACCTTCAGAACTTGGGAATAATATCGATAACATTACATACAATAAAGCTACATCAGTTGCCAAACAGAAAAAATATAATTTAATAAGGAAATCAATTTACTTCAGCAAGAAAAAGAAAAACAACAAAAGCATCTAAATCACTCTAAAGTAGTGATTGACCTATCTTCACGAGTCCTGTCAAAAGCAGAAAACAATCTTCTAATGAAAGGCTTCAATTTCGCTTTAACGCCGCAGCACATTCTGAAAGTAGATATCATTGCGCAGATTGAAAAAGGAATCTGCAATTTTCCTAGCAATACAGCAGAACACCTCATCTGCATACAAAGTTCTGCATTACTATTAAAATACCACACAAGAACTTATCAAAACCGGAATCTGTAGCACTTAAGAAATTAAGACTTGACAACAACATCGTGATAATGAAAGCAGATAAAGGAAACGCGCCAGTCGTCATGAACTCTGAAGATTACACAAGAAAGATGAACACCCTCTTGTTCATCTAATGACTTCATCAAGAAGATATCTAACTTGCCTGAAGAACTAAAAAGAACTCTATCATCTAAACACCCATTAGTCCCAAGAATTTATGGAGCATCAAAAATACATAAAACAGATACCCCGTTAAGGCCGATTGTAGATGGAAGAGATTCCCCGACATCAAATCTGGTGAAATATTTGACAAACATGTTAGCGCCACATATAGGAAAAACAGATTCATTCATAAAGAACAGTTTACATTTCATCGAGAAGATCAGGAATGTTAATATAGAAGCTTCAGACGTTTTAGCAAGCTTGGGTATAGTTAGCCTTTTCACTAATGTACCAAGAAATGATACAGTGGCTCTTATTGAAAATCTTTTTCCACCAGACGTTTAGAACTATACAAACATTGCATGAATGATACGTTTTTCACATTCCAGGACAAATTTTGGGAACAAAAAGAAGGACTAGAAATGTGTTTCTCCCCCCCCCCCTCTCCCCAGCTTTAGCCAACCTCTTCATGGAAAACTTTGAAACTAACGCTGTAAAAAAACTATCAAAAGAAACCTAAGAGATGGCTACAGTATGTAGATGACATTTTTGTCATTTGGCCAGGAACGACAGATGAATTAATTGTTTTTAAAGAATAGCTTAACAGAATACACCCAAATATAAAATTCACTTTGGAAATAGAAGAACATCCTCATAGAAAAAAATGAAGAAGAAAAACAGTTTAACGTTTTCCGTTTACAGAAAATCAACAACTACAGGAAGATTTCTTAATGCAGCCTCATACCACCATCCCTCACAAAAAATAGGTATAATAAAAACCTTGAGAGACAGAGCATATAAGATATCCAACACAGAAAAAAAGCAAAATGAGGAATTACGCTACTTAACACAGAACCTCACACTTAATGGATTTGAGCCATAAACAATCAAGAAAATTCTGAACACAGCTCCCACAACCAACGTAGAAAAACAAGATTTCAAGAACGCAATCTCACTACCATGCATCAAAAATGTCACAGACAGATTAGCGACATTGCTCCGCAAGTACAACTTAAAAGTAGCTTTTCTCCTTTAGAAAAAATATCAAGATTCTTACAACCACCGAAACCTTCGCACCATCCCATAAAAAACCAGAGGTCTATCAAATCTTTGTTCTTGTGGCAATTGTTACGTAGGCCAGACGAGAAGGTCAGGAGAAACCCATATGGCAGAGTAGATAAAAGAAGAGAACACAAATCAAGCCTAGCTTTCCACACAAATTCCATTAGCTATAAAGTACTTTGGGAAAAAATGATCATGTCATATATTGATAAAAACTTTTGCAAGGAAATTCAAGGAAGTGGCAAAAATGTTTAGAATTCCTACACAGTGCAATAAAAACCAAGGTTTGATATTACAGTGGTCAGCATTCATAAAAAATGTAACTTCCTCAGATCTCGGACATAACACATGTGAAGCACAGAACATGACAACAAATAACAATGTTCCAACAAACATTCAATAATGAATGCTTCAATTTTTTCAATGTTACAGTTAGAAACATCTAATGGACTATGAATTTAATCTTTGTTAGTTGTGTTTAACTTTTTTTATACACCAGTGTAAACTGGTATATAAAAAAAGTTATATCATAAAAGTTAAATCATAAAAAAAAACTGGTTTATACACACGTGAAAACCCGACAAGTTTCGTAAGTCGTATGACTTACGAAACTTGTCGGGTTTTCACATATCCTGTTCATATTTAATAAATGGGGTCTCTATGTCGGAATCTATCTCTCGAACTACTGAACCACAGAAACCTTCGCATGCATAAAGAGTCGCATGTCATCTGTTAAATTCTTCAACAGCAAATTTAATCAGCTTCTGTGAATTATTCATATCATGGATCAGATGAATGGTGAAGTATTTGATTAAATTTTTATTACCATATCTTTAAGAATTTCCTCAATAAACTGTCTTAAAATTTGAAACCTCATCAAATGATGTCTCACTATATTTTAACATCCATAACTAATTCCATCTCATGTCCCAATTCATCTTTTATTTTTTGTTTGCAAAAGAAGTATTGAAATACGTAACTATATTATTATTATTTATTATCACATCCTCTGTGGAGTCAGCACACTCATTGTGGGAGGTTCATTCAACTGACAACATATTTATCATACCGAATATTAAAATCCTTAATACTTCCTGCATTAACAATGGAGGAACCGCAATTCTCCTTGTAAAAAGTCTCTTCACATTCTTCTTCATCTTACTCTTCCATAATTTCCAGGGATGTCCTCTGGTTCTTCACCTTTCTCTTTCTACTCTTTTTATAATCCCCTCTGGGCTAATCTGATAAAATTCCCTCACTAAGTTTGGTATGAAAGAGACTTCTCTATGATATCACCTCTTTTTACCCCATCCATCAAACCCTGATATTCTCTTAGTCACTCTCTGCACTCTCTCCAATATTTCCACATCACAATGACAACATCCCTACATGTTGTCAACTTCAAATTCTTCTTTGTCATCTGAGAAATCAGCTAAATCCCCAAAGTCATTATTCTTCAAGGCCTTCACTTTCATCAAAAGTTGTCTTTCGTGTACATCACGAACTGCTAAATGTATTATGGTGATGCTAGCACAGTCACCATTTGATCAACAATGTTCTTCTCAAAATTGATATTGAAAGTTCCCAATTGATTTCTACCAGAGAGATACTCAATATTATGTGTAATTTTTCCTGTCCTGTCAGGTGTCTTCTCCCTCCAGGAGATTGACTACCATGTGTCTCCACCATGTCCTATTCTGTGCCTTTCTGTTGCATTCTTCATATGAGAGATAGGTCCAGTCTTCTATATTTTTCATCCACTCCAGTCGTTGTCTTCCTTCCTTCTCTTTCCCTCAACAGTTCCTTCAAGAAGGAACTGTTGAGGAAAAGAGAAGGAAGGATCATAACTGTCTCCTTTGTAGACAGTTATGTCTCAGAATATGTCCGAAATAGATGACTTTTCTTTTTTAAATTTCTTTTATCAGGCTCCTGTTTATGCCTACCATGTCTAATACCTCTTCATTTGTCTTTCCGTGATAGCCTCATAATTCTTCGCAGCATCCACATTTCAAAGGCCTCCAGTTTTTTCGCACTCAGATTGGAGAGTGTCCATGTCTCTACTCCATATAATAATGTGGACAAAATGTAACATTTGGAGATTCTTAGTCTTGTTTTCAGATTTAATTCTCTAGATGTTAGTAGATTTTTCATATTGTTTTAAGTTGACCTTGCAATTTCAATCCTTTTTCTAATTTCATCTTCTGTCCTGCTATTCTCTATGATCAAGTGTCCGAGGTATATGTATATTTGCACCTGTTCTAATTTATTTTTTTTTATATTGGTGCATATTTTTGGTATTTCCTTTTCTCTTGAAATTATCATGATTTTTGTCTTTTTAAAGTTGAAACTGAGGCCATACTGTTCGCTGTACTTGAGGGTTTCAGCTATAAGAGTCTTGAGGTCATATTTGTTTTCACTTAGAAGAACCATGTAATCTGCATCTTAGGTTATTAATCATTTATTTCTATGTTTATTTTTCTTTTATTTCTTTCAAGAATGATGTATAGGAGGACTTTTGATACTTGACTGATGAGACTAATTGTCTTGAACTCTTCACATTTTGTAGCTTTGGTTTTTTTGGGAATTGGAACAAAAATTGAGAAATTAATATCTTCAGGTAGAAATCCAGTCTCGTATATCTTATTGCATAATTTTGTTAGAAATTTCAGTCCTCCTTCATCGTGAGCCCTCAACTATTATGCAAAGATATTATCTATTCCTGCAGCTTTAGGTGGTTTTAGTTTTCTTATGGCGTTTTCAACTTCACAAAGTAAAATGGGTGGTCCTTCTAAATCAGTCTGTTCGTGAATATTATTTCTTTGTTGCTCATATAATTTCCTTGTGTATTCAATCCATCTTTCCATGATTTTTTTTTATCCATTCTAGAATATGGTCTCTTGAGTCTCAAATGACACTTGCATGATTTACTGTATTTGTCCTGCTTGTCATTTCTCTGATCTTTTCATACATTTCTGTTTTCAGTGTCTGTACAGTTATTCTTAATCCATTCCTCTTTGGCTTTCCTGCATTATTTTTTATTTCTTTATTCATGCTTTTATATTCAGGTTCTTTAAATTTTTTTCTTTGTTCTATCAACTTTAATATTTTTTCATTTATCCAAGATTTATTCCTTTTCCTTTTTAATTGCAGGTGCATATTTTTGGCTGCTTCATTGATGCTATTCTTGAATGTTTGCCAGTTCATGTTAATTTCATCAGTTGGTGTTCTGTTTTCTGTGTGAGTTGTGGTGTCAGACTTGTTAAGGGATTTTGTGAATGCTTTTATAAAGCAGTCTTCAACTTCTTGGTTGTTAAGTGAGTCTGAATTATAAGTTTCTCTTATGAATGGTTTGCATGGTATCTTAAGTTTTATTTTGATTTTTGCAATCACTGGGTTGTGGTCCGATCCTATGTCTGCTCCAGGATATGTTTTTGTTTGTGCTGTTGCATTTCGGAATCTTTTGCTTATTATTATATAGTCAATTTGCTTTCTATAGATATCCCCAGAGCCTTTCCATGTATATAGTCTTCTGGGAGGATGTTTAAATAGTGTGTTGGCAATTATTAGGTCATTGGTTTCACAGAATTGAATTAATCTTTCACCTCTTTCATTTCTCATTCCAGACCCTTGGTTTCCCATGCAAAATGAGATTTTTTTCTGCACCCACTTTTGCATTTAGGTTTGCACCCATCATTATAATAATATCATCTAATTTAGCACCAGAGATTGCAGTTTGGATGTCTTCATAAAATTGTTCCAACTCTTCATCTGCGTGGTCTTGGGTTGGTGCATATATGCTTGGATAATATACAAGTTGAATGGTTATGCAGTTATTTTGTTATGATTCTGTCATTTATGGGCCAATTTCCATGTAGAGATTTTGCAATTCTATTGCTTAGGACAAGCGCTACTCTGTTAAGGTATAAGTCACTGCCAGAGTGGATTATAGTGTGATTTTTTTCTTATTATTATTATTATTCCTGCACCTGTCCATTTCACTTCACTGATACTTGCAATATCAGCCTTCATCACTTCTAATTCCTGGATTAAGTTGTCTGATTTGCCCATCTCATAGTGTTCTAACATTCCATGTTACTATTTTCAAGAGATTGCTCCTGGTTTTCAGACAAGGGACATCTGAGAATATCCTTCCCAGAGGATTTGGGATATCATCTTCATACGCTACCTTAGTAGTTCTTGTCTTACAATTCCCGGTTTCAAGCTCTTCTTCCCTCTAGCTATGGTTGCAGGGGTCTCAACCACATCTCTAACTTCATATTGTGACATGGTGTGTTTCATGGTTGACAATGGATAAATATGTGGTGAGGCTCCAATCTCTTCCACAATGGCTGGCCACAAGTCTCTTAGATGTCAGTGTAGTGTTTAAATATGATGATAAACAGAGTTGTTAGTAAAGGAAAACAAGAAGACCACATAGTTAAAATTGACAAAACTCAATAGACTTGTTGAGTTTTAGATTGAGTATAAATTAAGACACACTGAATCCGGGTCTGAGTACTCAGATCCAAGAAACCCTACACGTCATGTAGTAGTCTTTCAAATGCTTTTGTAAGTTGAAGAATGTCACTGTATATGGGTCTCACTTATCCAGCACCTTTGTCACCTTATCTTAAAATGAAAGTAGATTGCTAAATCAAGAACTACCTGTTATAGGTAAGTAGATTGCTAATTCATGAATTCATGCTGGCTATCATAGAGAATCCTATGTCCATCAATCCAATCCTGATTGATGGACATAGGATTCTCTTCCTAACTGACCTCTCAAATATCTTAATTACACTTCAGATATACATCTTCTCTCTCTCTTTCTCTCTTAGAACTATGTTTGCATATTCACACTGTTTGCCTTCTTTCCTTAGAATAAGTAAACAGCCAGGTCAAAAATATAGCTGACTCTTTTGCACACGTTCCCTAAAATATATAGTGATATGTCATCCATTCTCATAGCCTTAAGTCCAATCAACACTTGATAATTCTGATTATTCACTTCTAATCCCTCTGTCATATGCCTTCTCATTAATAATTCCACTACATCCTTTGCCACAGTCTTCTACCACCATAAACATCCACCTGTGTCACTCTTCTCTAATTATTCTTTCCTCTTGCCTACCACAGCAGAAGAATTCCCATTAATTTTCTTTGGCCTCACTGGCCAATCTCCTTTCATAATTACACTTTCCCTTTCTTTAACACATTTGTCCCTTTTCTGCCCTCATTTTATACTCCTTGTCAATCACATCATAGGAGGTACAATTGTCTTCTATCTCCTCCATAGCATCTTTTTTGTTACACTACTTGTTCATGTAGGGAAAAAGATTGTTTCTTTATCTATTTCACTCATACTTTATTTATTCACCTAACTCACTATATACAGTTGTACATTGCTTGTGTCTGATTTGTTCTAATCAATTCTCATATCCTGTCAGCTTATTTTCCCCAAACATAACCAACACCTGGTATTGATGTTGACTGTGGAGCTTTCCTAATCACCTGCTTTATAATTCCATATATATTTCCTTTTGATAGTAACTCTCCTCTGCTGCATTAGCTTCCAAACCAGCACCTTATTATCATTTACCAGTGGGCAGCAGTATTAGTACCTGGTTCACAACCTCATCCCATGTTGATATTACCAAATCCAACACCCTAAAACTCACACTAAAGAGTTCAAAAGTCATCTCACATACTTATTTTCCACCTTCACCCTTCAATGAAACAATTCTTCTACTAACATTGGATGCCATTATTTCTGTTCCTGCAAGCATATCATTCTCAGTTAACCATGTTTCACTTAAGCCAATTCTGAGCACACTCTCTGAGTCCATCTTTTATCAAAGCTAAGAAGTATACACAATGGCAGACACAGGTCCAGTCGGTGGAAGAGGAGGTTTTCTTGGTGGATTTGGGGATGGTGGACAAGGTAGATGACCCGCCATGGGCATGGATGTTTGTGATTGTCTCTGAAAAGTACTAGTGGTGATAGTGGGCAGTAGATGGCATTGGTGTAGTTAGTTGGTGGAATGGTGGAGACAGTGTTGTAGAGTAGGTGCCCTCCCTCGATGAGTCTTTGGACTCCCTGGAGGTGTCAAATAATAATAATCCCATCACTGCTTACAATAGGACAGTTAATCCTCTCTACATTATCTATTATGGCTATAAATTACATGTTCTTATGGCTGGTTTCTGTTTTGATGAATGAAAAACCTGAGTTTCTGGGAGTGGAAACTCTGTCACCTCTGTATTGTATTGTATGAAACTGAACTCGCCTTCAGTAGAAAAGTCTTGATAAAGGTTCTTTGCATCTTAGATAGCATTCAAACCTAGGTCTTTTTTAGCCAAAGGGCATCTATAGTGACTGAGTGACAGAGCCCCCTGTAATTGCTTAATATTTCTAAACATTTTGACCAATTCTTCTGCAAATGGTCTGATTTAAACCAAAATGAGAATGTCTAACAACGTTTTGATATCCTGAATTTTATTAAAATCCATCCAACAGAGTTATTATATGCATACAGATAGACAGTCTTACATAAAATAGTTAATGAAGATCATACCATATTTAATAAAATTCTTCCAGAGTAGAGTAGTTATATGTAAATGGAAGGATGGACAAAATGAATCTGTGCTATTAGCCCACCCATGGCATTTCTTTTCGATAGGGTGTGTGTGTGCATGCGCACGTGCGTGAGAGAGAGAATGATAGATATATATGTACTGTGTGACCACAGATGCGAGACCCCTTGACATTTCTTGCGCATGGCAGAAGGCGAATCCATTCTGATAATTTGTAAATTAGCTTTTCTTTTATGAAAATTCTAGTTTTTAAAGTGGTAATTATTTTGCTTGTACAACAGTTGGAAAATTTTACACATAAAGCACGTGATTTCGCATGTTGGTGTGATGAATTCGTACATCACCTTATTCCTTTCTCACCTTCAACGTGAATTAACTCTTCTTGGCAATCTGCCAGTGACGGCTCTCGCTTCTGTGGTCGGACAGTATATATATGTTTAAAAACATGAAATAACAGTCAAGCTGTGCTCTACAAATCATTTCCTTCTACCATCTACTTCTTTCAGTTTAATAGTAGAGTGCTAAAAAAAATGAAATAGATATAGTCATTATATTCTGGTGATTAATTGACTGTTTCGAAAGTAAAAATCTAGTTTCAGCCCTTATTTTGGATTTTTTTTATTTATTTATTTATTTATTTTTTCTGATATTTGAAGATAGGTTTAAATGCTAATTTACAAAATTTGAGGTGGTAATTAACTTTTATTTAAAACTGTATTAGCAAGATTTTGGAATCTATATTGGCAACTGTGCATCAACAAATGGTGCATTCTCTGTTTGTATTATACCACAATAATGTGACCTCTGGTCTAGATCTTAGAAATGGTGTAAATTTCATGTTTGGCCTCGAGCAGGGTTTCTGGACTACATAAAAATAAATTTAAAAAATTACAAAAATTATATATATAAAAATTAAAAAAAAATCCTTGCATATGGAAATGATTTGTAGGACACACATGTATTGACTTATAAATGGGGAAAAAAATTTGACATATTTTATCCACAGAATTTTAGATCATTTCATGCAACTGAAAATTGTTATTCTAGTATTTTTAACGATTCAGTTCTATGACAATAGTCGAGAGACATTGATTGATTGGTTGGTTTGTGGTTTATTATTGCAAAGATAGCAAAGGTCATACTGCACCATTACAATGGTCAAGACTCATGACCAAGAATTCTTTGGATATAGCAAAGTGCACCTAAGTTTTTCTGTTTAAATTTTTTATCATAATAATTTATGAAAGAAACTGAATATTTTTATTATTCAAGAATATGTAAGCAAAGTATGGTAGACTTAAACAAAGTGAAAGATTATTAACAAAACAAAACAAAAAGATGGTCTAAATGGATGGGATACATTAGGAGTGCACTTTAATGAATTGAAGACCTGACAAGTGACATGTTTTAGTGAATATGTTGCAGCCCCAAATTTTAGCATTAGTGAAACGTGGCCCTCAGAATCAGATGCAGTAACTGGAATTGAATGTAAAAGGTGTAGTATTTTTAGGAATGATAGACAAGATATTGTACTTTTGACATTTATATTGTTCCCTACATCTAAAATCTCATCCAAGTGCTCCAAACCATTCTTCAATATAGGATTCTGTAACCTTGTTAATTTTTCAACATTAAATTAACAGGCTATGTACAAAAGATGGGTGTGAGTTTAATGTATAAAGTGAATTTGATGGTAGAAAAGACTAGCATAAGAGGGATGGCCTGAACATGAATGGATTTGGCATCAGGTGCCTAAAGAAATTATTTATTGGAATGAGACTATTGCAGAGTCAGGGCAACTAGATCATCTTGGGAGGAAAATATATATACAATAATTCTTGTCTGACTGTGCTGTTTGTTTTCTTTTCTATCCAACTTAATGTAATGTTTACAAAGCATGATAATCTCCTAAACTTTTGAGGAAGAGAGGCAATCATTCTGATTCAAATTAGCTGGAGTACCAGAACTTCAGAACTTTCTTTTGAAAGAAGTGGATTTAAATGTTCACATTTAAATATACTTCTATGGAGAAGGTGAGCCTTTTGTTTGGTCTCAGTAACATGTTAAGCAAGACCAGACTTTTGAGGTTTAAGGTATTTAATGTAGTATTGATATTTGCTAATATGTTTTCTGAAGAATAAAGGTTGAAACAGGTCTGAGTAGTGACAAAGGATTAAATCAAAAACATATTTTCTTGGAATCTTTAATTTAGAGTTTGACCAAGTGGAAAATTTGCAACATTGGACTCTGGTACCCTTTCCATAATGCATAGCATTATACACCCTAAAGGATGTGTGCTTTGCATTATGGGATACTAAGTCAATTGATGTGAAGTCATTAGCCCCTATATACAAGTAGCTTGCCTGTCCAAAGTATGTTAAATTACATTTACATGGAATCTGGTAAAAACCAGCTAATATGGGATAATAGCTAATAAGTCATTGATAGTCAGAGATAGAGGCAAAAGTTTGTCTTTTGTAGTTGGTAAAAAATGAGAAATTTTGTTGATAGGAAAATATGTAAGTATCAGGTGCAAATGCTTCAAGATTCTGCTTATAGATAATGGGAATACCAAAAATATATAGAAAATACTGCCAGAAATTGAAGTACCTCCTTGTAGGAATTAGAATCTAGTATCCATTGAATGTGATGAGGGTTGTAACCATTTGATTCCATTAAAGTTTTAATAGCTGGTAGTAAAAAACAAGAACTTCTAAAAAAAGTTTTTAGAAGCTTTTGTTATAAAGGAGAAGAACAAATGTTATGATTTGAATTTTAATTAAGGATCCAACAATTAAGGAACATATCAAGTACACCGAAGATGTACTTGATATGTTCTTGATTTAATCTTTTGTCCAAGTGTAAGAAAACAAAGTTTGTGTATGAGGTGTCTTCACAACTGGGCTACTTGTTTATGCCTATATATATACACAAGTAGCCCAGTTGTGAAGTCTGAAGTCTGATGTAGTTACAGTTCATTGTAGTTGGTGGATTGACAGAGAGTTGTAGAGTAGATGCCCTCCCTCGATGAGTCTTTGGACTCCCTGGAGGTGTCATATAATAATAATAATCTATGGAAGTTAAATTTGTGCAATTATAGTAGTTAGAGCTAAATTTTCCTCTTGCAGAACTGTGAGTGAGTGGAACAGTTTGCATGTTGAAGTAGTGAGTGCATCTAGTTAGAATGAGAGAAGAGAAGGTATGACAACTGGTGTGGGTGATGTATGACCTTTGTCGATGAGTCATTGACTCCCTGGAGGTCTAATAGTCTTCTCAGTCTATTAAAACACATGCAGCAACTAGTAAGCATTCCTTCACAAATTGCTCCAAATTGTTCTTTCCCTTTATGGAGTCGCCATAGCTCAGTCAGTGACAATGGTGATTTGGTTAGAAAGACCTGTGCAAATCCTGTCTGGCATGTGAAGAGCATTTGTAAGGGATGTTTAATTGAAGGTGAATTTTTCCTCCTGGAAACTCGTGTTTTTCTTCTCACAAAAGAAGCATGTCAGTCAAAGAAACATAATTGACAAACATTATACATTGCCCTCATAGACTTGGTTTCTTTAGCTGTAATTCAAAACAACCCAATCCTTTCTTTTTATTCTTTCCTTCTGCTGTTTGGAAGCGGTTTCCCTCTTATGTATTTCCTGAAGAATACAAGTCTTCAGATCCATTATTAATAAATTTGCTGGGCACGCTGTTTTACCATAATATTGATGCTCTGTGTTGAGCAACCTCTTGAGGATGAAATTGCCATAAGTGGGGAGGGTAGGGAAAGTCACATTGTATTGGAAATGATATCTAAGTAAAAAGTTTATAAAATTATGGCTAAGCTCCAGAGATATCTTCTATTATTACTATATAGGCACCTCTGAGCAGTCGGAGACTCACTAGGGAAGACCCTTGTAAGTCATGCAATGTCTAGATACCTCTCGTGCATGTCTTGAAAACATTCACCAAAGACGTACTTGATATTTCAATTCTTTGAATATGTTTATTAGGTGTATGGCATTCCATTGATGTTTCAAGAGATCCTTTACTTTTGTGTTTTTTTTTTTTTTTTTTTTTTGTTTGTTTGTTTACTGTGTATTTTTCTTTATCGTAGAATTTGTCAGTGGAGAGGTGTAATGTGTTGGGGGGGGGGGGGAATAAACGTGGCGTAGTAAATTGCGCAATATGAACAATTTCTTGTTCAGAAATTACATCTTACAGCCAAGGAACATAACATACGAGGGAAAATGGGATTAAAATATTCACCCAGACTTCAGTTATATGTGGACAGATTGACGGAAAATTTATATAGTAGCTGCTGCGTATTTTGCGAAATTCGCTTAATAAAAATTAATAAATCATTGAAGAAAATTGTGTAATTTTACTGCTTAAAAAAATCTGTGTTTTCAGGCATCTTTCACAGCATTATATATATATTTTTAATTTTATTTCTGAATTTGTTTTTCTTTTCATGACAAGAGTTGAAATGGAATAACAGGTAGTTGCGATTGCACTATGTAATATATATCCTCCCCCCTCCACACACACACACACTTTATGCCTTCCCGAAGCTTGTTATTAATATGCTCCTCGTATGGACATAGGAAAAGTGCCCTCATTGCATGGAAGTTTGATTAACGCTAATGTGGAATCACTTTTCTTTTGACATCATGAAATGCCCGGGGTTTCTGAAGAAATCATGGGTGTAGCTCAGCGCTTTTGTTTGTTCCGGTGTGGTACTTAGTAAAAACATCAATTGTTTCGAATGCTCATCATAATAATCTCCGTCTTTAAGGATGGAGCCCATCGTTTTGTAGTAGTATTTTATTTTGTGTGTGTGCGTGCAATTTTTTCGTACACACCTACTACCAGGATAATTACTTGTAAAGATTTCTGGTTATGGCAGCGGTAGCTGCTATTAGGCGTGCTGTGGTAAGTTCAATAATCACATGCGGTGAGTTGTGCAATGTAATAGTTAAGGAGTTAATAGAATTAATCAACACAGTTCTGTTGCTACTGATACGTCAACGCAGACACCTACGGTTCGAAATTATGAAAGGCATAAATATGGAATAATAAGTTTTCATTTAAATATGAGTTCAATAATCACACTGAATTATAATTTTTTATAATAAAAGTAAAATAATAAAAGTTAGTGACGTGTATAAAATGACGTATATTATATTAAAAGGCACAAGCAAAAATAGCACATATGGCAGAAATCGATAACGTTGATAAATTGCTATTTATTATCATAAAATGCAAAAATAAACTGATACAATAAACTTATAAAAATGTTCAGCATATAAATTATTTGTTGGGATGGGACCTAATGCAGAAAGTCAGAGTTACTAGATAGTGGGAAAAATGTGTAAGTTCAGCTAAGATGTGTCACCATAATAATGATACAAATGTCATTGACAGTAGTTATAAATTTAAGTTCGGACTTTTTTTGAGTGTGCATGGGGATGGGAAGGAGAAAGTTGCCCAACTGGGCCAAGCAGGCTGCGGTTGTCAAAAAAAAAAAAAAAAGGAATTAACTCTATAGAAGTGTCTCAAGATGACTGGTATGCAAAGGGCAGCTCATTTGAGGCTGTTCGGTGTGAGAGAGACGAACAGGATATGTAATTGCTTACTGATATAATCCAGGAGGTATAAGAGAGAAGGTAGATTATATGCATTGGCAAATATGTATGATGAGTGAAGGTCAAGTAATTATTATTGGGGGATTTTAACTATGGGAACATAGATTGGAAGAAGGAATGGTCACAAGAAAGGAAATGAGTTTATACAGTAGCTAAGAGATAATTACCTGAGACAGCATGTAATGGAAGGAACAAGAGGTTTGAGAGTATTGGATCTGGTCATAGCATGGTAGGCAAGTAACAGAAACAAATCACATAGTTGAGTTACTTACATTTTGCAAAAGTGTACTATCTTGGTTGTGATATTGCAATGCTGAATGTGTCACTGTAGAGATGGAAGAAACAGAGGTGCTTAGTATATTACAGAACCTTAATGCTAACACTGCCATAGGTTAGATGGCATATCGGCCCATATTGTACGAGTATGTGCAACAGAATTAGCACCTCCTGTGACCAAGCTGTTTAATTTGAGCCTCGGTTCTCAGTTCAGATTTGAGCCTCAGTTTTGACTGTGTTGATCATGTGAAAGTGTGGGAAGTAATGAAAAGAATGAGTTTTCCTCAACATGCTATCAGGTTGATAGCCAACTTGTATAAGGAGCAAGAAGCCACAGGAAGAACAGGTGCTAGATTGACTGACTGGCTTCAAGTTGGAAAAGGAGTGAGGCTAGAATGTTTACTTTCTCTTCACTTGTTTAGTATATATGCGGAGGACATCATGCGTGAAGCATTGGATGAACTCAGGACAGGAATTAGGAGGTAGGTTGATCAGTAATCTGAGGTATGCTGATGATACAGTACTCCTTTGTAATGACATGGAAGAACTAGGACTAATTCTTGACAAAGTTAACAAGATCAGTAATAACAGAGGACTTCAACTCAATCCTAGCAAGACAAAGATTATGGTTCTCAAAGGAAATACAAACAGAGAAGCACTTGAGAAACAAGTGTACCTTAATGGAGAAAGAATTGAGGAAGTCAGCAAGTTTGAGTACCTGGAATCCATTATTAATGTGAAGAATTGCTGTTCAGAAGATGTCAGAAAAAGGTTGGGAATGGCTAAAACAACAGTCAGAGACCTATCTAAAATCTGGAAGGATGGATCTTTGTCCATGGGAACAAAGTTGAGGATTTTGGATGCAGTTGTTTTTCCAATAGTGACTTATGGATATCAGACTTGGAACCTAAAGAAGTCAGATAAGAAATGGATATCTGCTTTTGAGATGTGGTGTTATTACAGAAGGCTGTTGAGGACATCATATACTGAAAGGCGTACAAATGAATGTGTGTTAGAAAAGATCAGTAGAACTTTAAGGTTCCTTAAGGATATTGACAGAAGAAAGTTAAAATATTTTGGACACATAGAAAGAATGGAAGGAGGACTTCTCAGAACAGTAATAGAAAGTAAAGTTCCTGGGAAAAGAGGCAGGGGTAGTAGACCATCAATGAGATGGATGGATGGCATGTGTGGAGTGACTAATCTTCAGAGAGTTGAGGCCGCCAGAAAAGCAAATAACAGGTCTTCATGGCTAGGCCTGGTGTGGCACATCACCAAGCATCGGAGTGACCATACAGCATCTGTAAATGCCCAGTGAACATAGTAGTAGTTCTGATAAAGTTTCAATAGATTGGAAAGAGGGGAAAATAATTCCACTGAGTAAGGGAAACCCCAAGTCTGAAGTAGCAAATTATATGCCAATCAATATATCAGGGATGGTGGTTAAGGTTTTGAAGAAATTGATAAAAATTTGAATTCAGGACTGGGTGGATAGAAATATGATACTTCATAAGGGGCAAAATGATTTTGTGAAGGGTAGGTTTTGCTTAGCAACTTACTTGCTGGCTATAATAAAGTGACAGTGGAGTTGGATAAAGGATATCCTTACTCAGTGATACTGCTGGACTTTGCAAAGGCATTTGACAGGATTACACATGGAACTCTGTTGCATAAATTGGAGCAAATGGGAATGGATCTGAATCTGGTGATTTGGATTAGAGGGTAGCTGATGGACAGATATCAGAGTGGTTTATGGAGGAACTCAGTACAAGGAAAGGCAGGTGACTAGTGGTATATCTCAGGGCTCAGTACTTGGTCTCAGAGGGGGGCCCCCAAGAAAAAGGGAAAAAAACACTAGAAAATTTTCCAAAAATCTTTTCCTAATTAAAATTCATTTTTTTAATTTATGTTGTGTTGCGTCTTCTATTTCTATACTACTTATGAATTAGCGATCATTGCAGATGCTCAGTCATAGGTCGTATGCAATGCGTAGTGTGTTTAATCTTGGAATTGATATGACAAGAAATATCCACTTGTTTGCTAATGATGCAAAATTCTGAACAGTGATAGTCAATGAAGGTGACTTTGGATATCTTGCAGGATGACTTAAATATGCTGGTGGTATGGACAAAGGTAAATGACTATTGGTTTAATGTAGGTAAGTGTAAGGTGATGCACTTCGGTAGGATGAAATCACATGCTATGAACTATATTAATGGAATTGAACTGCAAGAAGTTGATGAGGCAAGGGACTTGAGTTATTATAGATAGAGAATTTAAGTTTAGAGGACATATTGCAAAGGTTGCTAAAACAGCACATCAGATTATATGGTTGTTGAAGAACACTGACAAACAGGAAAAGGGAAGTTATTGTTCCACTTTATAAAGCATTAATAAGGCCACATCTGGACTATTGAGCACAGATCTGGTCACCTGGATTCTTTGGTGATGAAGCAGTGGAGAGGATACAAAGGTGAGTGACAAAGATTGTTGCAGCTGATAGGTGTAAGAGAGGAGATTTGATAGAAGCTGTTTATTAAAGGGGTTTTATAGGATTGATACTGATGACTTTTTTTCTATACAGTGCACAAAGGGAGAGAATGAGGGGTCATCTCTGGAAATTGTGTAAGTGTGTGGTTAACAAGGGTGTTAGGACTAGATGTTTTACTTGAAGGTTGTGAATGTGTGGAATACTTTGCCAGAGGTGGTTGTGAGTGCTTTGTCTGTGAATGAGTTTAAGAAGAAGTATGATAGGTATTTGTGAATAATGGTTAGTGTGTCAATGTAGGATCTCCTGCGACAACTTTCCTGACTCTATGGATACACTATTATAATAATAATAAGTAATAAAAATAAATTCTACTTGCCACTTAAATAAACATAATTTATTTTTCTAAAATATATGAACTTGTTTACATTTGAATAGCAATTTGTATTAAACAGCCATTAACAATTTTATTAATAAATGCACTTTGATATGTAGAAATATTGGTGGAGCTGTGCTTCAGGAAGTGGATGAGGTTCGAGATCCTGTGGTTGATGGTTGACAGTGGACTGAAGTTCCAAGAGTATATTGCAAGTGGTGCAAAGAGTGCACATCATATTCTGCTGTGATAAAAAGTATATTGACATGTGGGGATAAGGAAGTAAGAGGTTCCTCTATATAAGGCAATGGTCAGACCACACATAGACTATTGAGCTAAAATTTGATCACTTAGTTTTGACATGCAAACACTGGGAAGAATCTAAACATAAATGACAAGAGTGGTATCAGACACTGGAGTGTTAGTTATATGGAGTGGATGAAGGAATATAGATTGGTGAATAGGAGGAAAAGAGGAGATATGATAAAGACCTTCAAGTTGGTTAAAGGATTCTACTAGACTAACAGAAAGAGTGGACAGTAAGAACGAGAGGTCATCCCTGAAAGTTGTACAAAGATGTAGTGAAAAAGGGTTGAGGAGTAGATATTTTACATGGAGAGTTGTTGATGAGGAAATGCATTGCCAGAGTGCACTGTGAATGCAGGAGGTGTAAATGATTTCAAAGTTCAATATGATGGACATGCTGCTTGTTGAGTGGATCTCTCACAGTGAGTCCCCCAGAGTAGGAAATGTTATAATAATGATAGTTACCATTGTAAACACAGCAGGCAAGCAGTCAGTCATTATGCAATAACCTTTGGTGCTCAAGTGATCGGAACAGTTTTAAGGCTCTGGAGCAGAATGGTTGCAGGCATCAACATTGTTCTCATTGATTGAGACACAGCTGGGATTTTTTATTTTTTTAAAAATCTTTCTTTAAACAACTTGGTTTCATGGATAATGAGCCAAAAGGCTATTTTACCGGCGAAATTGTTAATTAAGAGGGAGATGTTAAATCCCGTTTTATTTTATAACCGGGTACAAAACTAGGGTCGAAATCCATCGACATCCATAGAGTTTCAATGCAGAAAAAACTATCGGCAGAACCAAGTGTAAATGATCACTTGGATAGTACACAACTCGATGTAAAGGTGGAGCAAGCTCCCTCACTAACTTTGATATTCTTACATAATGTTTTTTTGATCTCCTAAGAGATCAAAAAAAAAAATCAGCTAACGCCTTTTTATTCCTGTATACGGGAGTAGGTGAGGTCATTTAGCCCTATCTAACTTTTGGAGACTGAGTGGGCAGTTCAATCTCCACTGGTACCAATCAGAGATAGCTGGCCCAAGGCTATCACTAATTAAGCGGTACACAGTGAACAGAGACGGCTCAAATGTGCCGCCATCTCGTGGTCCCTAACCCTAACACGATATATTTAATGTCTGAAATAATGTTGGTTCTACGGTCGATTTTCTTGAGTTTACGGGACGAAAAACCTGAGTTTCCGGGAGGAAAAACCCGCTTGCCCGTGCCAGAGATTGACTAACTCGGGAACCGGTCGAAAAAAGGCTTAGAAAAATTTCCTCTAGTCACCGACTAGACTCGAAACCAAGTCTTCCTTCGTACGGCCAAGCGCCGTGGTGTGCAAACGCCACATTCACTGAGGCTATTTTACCGGCGAAATTGTTAATTAAGAGGGAGATGTTAAATCCCGTTTTATTTTATATTGTGTTTTATTTTATTTTTATATTAACATCTCCCTCTTAATTAACGATTTCGCCGGTAAAATAGTCTTTCGGCTCATTATCTTCGTAGTTAACAATATTTAACAATATATAGTACACCAATTCGATAGTAGAGGTATGTAAGTTTCTGTTCACTTAAAACCTTGATATTCCAGGTCTACCTACTCATTGATGAGACCTCAAAAAAGGTAGAAACCAGTCTGGGTAGTGACCTCTTCTCATAATGTAAAACAATATATATATATATATATATATATATACATCTCTTAGGAGCTGGGTTTTACATTATGAAAGAATATTAAAGTTAGTGAGGGAGCTTGCTCTACCTTTGCATCGAGATGCCCTGGTGTTGTACTATCCAAGTGATCATTTACACTTGGTTCCACCGATAGTTTTTTCGGCATTGAAACTCTATGGATGTCGATGGATTTCGACCCTAGTTTTGTACCCGGCTATAAAATAA
Organism: Typopeltis vanoorti; assembly: GCF_054136105.1. Taxonomy (NCBI): domain Eukaryota; kingdom Metazoa; phylum Arthropoda; class Arachnida; order Uropygi; family Thelyphonidae; genus Typopeltis; species Typopeltis vanoorti. Next base: position 143,772,013 of record NC_143551.1, read on the forward strand.
AACGGGATTTAACATCTCCCTCTTAATTAACTTGGTTTCATGTTCAGAAAAGAATTTTATACCAACAATATTGCTAGCACAGTAGTTAAAGATGGTTTGCAATGATAATGCATGATTTTCAATGGCCTTTTTCAAGTTTGTAACCAACCATTTAGCAGTTGCCCCGGTATCATCATGTGAGCTCTTGCCATGTGACATGGCAAGATCATATTTATGGTTGGCCAGATTAACAAAGTCCTTTGTGTTCTTATACTGAACAGGCAGGCCATTACTAAATTCTTTTTTTTTTTTTTCCCAGAGTAGGAAACTTTTTCTTTATCACATCCAGAAGTATACAAATTGTCCCAGTACATATGATCTGGTTTACTGGAGAGACAGGAAGATCTGTTGACATCTGCTTCAGAGAACATAAAAAATATATTCAGCACCATTGTTATGTTAAAAAGATGTTTATCAGAATGCAGTTGCAGCAGTTAGAATAGGTGGTGATTTGGGGAAGTGGTTTAGAACAAGCAGAGGTACTAGACAGGGGGACCCAATATCACCAGCATTTTCACCGCATGTTTAGAAAGAGCAATGGACAAACTGAAGGAAGATGCAGAAGGAATATCTGTACATGGAATGAGAATTAACAATCCAAGATTTGCAGATGACATTGTTACTATTGAAGAAGATGAAAGAGAACTACAAAAAACACTGAAACTGTTAAATGAGAAGGGAAGAGATTTGGACTTGTTATGAACTTGGAAAAAACAAAGACAGTGGTGAGAAGAACATGAAACAAAAGATATAAGTGGATGGAATTGATATAGAAAATGTAGAACAATTTACATATTTTTGAAGTAAAATGACATATGATTTGGACTGTAAAAAAGAAATAAAGATCAGGATTGCAAAGGGAAGAACAAATCTGAAGGCCATGGATAACATCTGGAAAAGTAAAGTGATCAGCCTGCAAACAAAACTAAAAGTACTGGAAACATGCATCTTTAGCAGTGTACTGTATGGATCTGAAACATGGATAATAAGGAATCAAGAAAAATAATTTTGGCATTTGAAAGAACTTGTTACAGGAAGATTCTAAGAATAGAATGGGTAAAGAAAATCGCAAATGAAGAGCTCTATCGGAAGATACAACCAAAAGAGAATTTAATACAGAAGATTATAAAACGGAAGCTGCAACTATTTGGACACATCTGTAGAATGAGCGAGGACCGGAAGATAAAGACATTTATGTTTGGTATTTTTGAAAACGTGCTCTACGATGAGCTGTGACAAAGGAATGCATACTACAGACCTTCTAGTGTATAGGCTTACTTCTCGCAGACATCCTCGAGATATCTGCGTACTTGTGCTTGATTACAGCTGACCTGCCGTGGTGCATCGATTACATTGCTGTTATGACCAAAAAAAACTGTCTTCATGCTCCATGGTTGAGCAAGGATGTCTTAGAACACATTCCAATGGTTTGAAACAAACACTGCCCAAAACCTGAATACAACATTATGTGAGATTCCAAACTCTGTGGCCTTCAAGCTCTCCAATAAATTCTTCCCTGCATGAAATCATATATGATATCTTTTAAGACATTACAACGCATCTAAAATTGCAACTTTATTCCTTCATGAAAGAGCTTCCTTCAAACACAGTTTGCTTAGTGCAGCCTTTTCCCTTTTATCTTGTTGAGTGCTACCATGTGACTCCTTTGTGCATGAATTGAAAATTTGAATGTGTACCCACTTTTTACTCGAAATTTTCAGTTATACAAATTGCCACAAGCTGATTCATCTGCATTTGCAGTTGTAATCTTCAGAAATAGTGTTTGTCCTTAGGTTTTGGACACTTGTGGGTGTGTTTTATGCAGTTCCCACATATGTAAGGTTATTCATAAACATAGTACATTTGTACTGTTGGTGGGCTAAGGATTTTTTTATTGTTTTTTTTTCTTTTAATTTTTATCGATTTTGTAATTTTTGATCGTTATTTTTATATAATCTGGAAACCCTGCTCAAGAGACCAAACATGGAGCTTTTTAAAGCCACTTCTGACCTCCAATACATGCAAATAGGTAATGAAATTTAGGGCAGGGAATTGTAGGAAAGAGATATTGAATATTGAAGTTAAAGAGATTGCCTGAATTTAGGTGAATTGAGGTTTGTGATTCTTCTAGCATGGCGTAAGTTGCAAAATTTGAAGAGAATGATCTCTACAATCACATATAATGTATAGAGACAAAGCTGGCATTCAATGTTTTATTTATTTATTTTATTTTATTTTATTTTTATGTGGCTCCCACCTACAAAGGTTATATGCAAACCTATAGTATATTTGTATCATGGGGTGGACTATGGATTTTTTAAAATTTATTTTTTACATTTATTTTTATATATATTTAAAATTTTATTTTAAAAAAAATGTTTTTAAAATTTATTTTTACTTTAGAGACCAAACATGGAACTTTTTAAAGCCACTTCAGGACTGTTTATTGGATGAAATTCATCTCCTACCTAAATACAACCACAAACATCCATTCCCATGGTGGAATGGATTCCAACCCACAAAATGTTGTGGTTGGCTGAGTGATTAGCGTACTCACTCTCCACTCTTGTGGTTGGAGAGTGAGTATGCTAACCACTTAGCCAACCAGGCAGCCGAGCATATACTGTAAACGTACGTCGTCTGTAGTGCCTGATTTTCCATTAAAATTATTAATATAACTCAAATATCATGTAAATAACTAAAAATAACAAATCTTAAGGGTAAGTAATTCTATCTATATTTCAATAAATTTCAATGAATTCCTGTTTATTGGATGAAATTCATCTCCCACCTAAAGACAATCAAAAACATCCATTCCCATGATGGAATTCAAACCCCCAACCTGTTGGTTAGAGAGTGGGTACTCTAACCTCTCAGCCGAGCATATACTGTACAATGTATAGTTTTTGGTGCATATATATATCAGGGCAAATATTCCGAATGTGCTAGGTGTGCAGTGCTCATCCACAAAATATCAGTATCGCCGATATTATATTTGTGCATTTCTTCCCATTAAAGACTCCCCCAATTGTTTGCAGACTTCACGTGATTCTTAAAATTGAACACAATATACTAATGCTTCATTGTCCTCTTCATGAGGGTAATAAAGCATTAGTGCTTCATGAACAGGGCACTTTTCAAAGCGCAAACATTGCGTCACATTCGCGTTAATAGCCTGGGTGTGCTATCAAAATGCATACACCTTTGAGCCCTTCGAAAAGATGTAAAGAGGGCACAGTGGGTCAAATTCTTAGCGTTTTATGTTTTTAAACCGCTGAGAAGGCAAGGCTGGGTGAGCTAACATTTTGAGCTCACCTAGCAGCTGTGATTATGTCAACCAATTCAATTGAATGTTGTCACGAGTTGAGCGCTTTCTTTATCCGATGGCTGTATTACAAACAGCTGTTACACATGTTTTCTGGAACTGAAAATTTGAAAGTGGAAGTTAGGAGGAAAATGCTAATTGTTTTTTCTTTTACTTGTGCAGTATAGCATCTGTTGAGGTTTCAAAGTTTTTTAACGGTATAGAGAAATTTTTATTCTAGTCTTCGGAAACAACAGACAGTAAAAAAATATTGATTCCTGAATAAAAATGAATATTCTATGTATAATAAGAACATTGTTGATCTACAACAAAATACCAGCATATGTGAGATTGATAAGACAGAAGAACTTCCAGTTCCAAAAAAAAACTAATGAATGCAGGAGTCCTGAAAGTGTGCATAATTCCGATAATGATCGGATGTTATGTATACTGAGTCTCAGTAAACAAAATAAAATTCTTGGAAAACAGAGCGAAATATACACAAACCAGAGAAATACACATAACGTGCAACAAATTTTACAGGATGATTTGCTGCTCCATCAAATCATATTTATTCCTGCAATACTCTCTCTCTCATAAGGTTTTTTTTTTTTAATTATGCCATCATAAATTCACTTATTCATATTTAGACTTTATAGGATCGTGCTAGTCACTCTAACCAGCAACTTAAGAGGACACACACATCACAAATGATAATTAATAATAATTCGTTTACCATTAATGAAAATCTTTCTATTCACACTTATTCTTACATGTCTTATTAATAATGGCTCACATATTTCATCTTTGAGTATTTCAAATATACCAACCAAATATAGCATTCACCTTCATTGTTGTTTTCTAATAAGTCCTAAAACAAACAGATTGTTCCCCTTTGAATACTCTATGCAGAAGTATTCAAAGTTATCCTGCAATTAATTGCATTAGACCAATTAAGATGAGCACTGATGCGCTATGCACTCTCAGAACTTTCATACATGAATAAAAATGCAATCATGCGGTCATGGGCATCAGCAGAGAGGGGAGGCAAATAGGGCACTCCCCCCCCGGGATCCAGTAAAAAATTCCACAAATTATAATCGTAAAAGTGATTGAGATATGTAATCTTGCACCCTTGACCCTGGGATGTTTGTCTGTCTTAAAATTTTATTATGGGTTAGCCTGTTTCGTCCCACAGCGGCATAGCCATAGAACATGTGTTTTATTGCAGCAATAAAACAACACATGTTCCTGTTTTTGGTTCATCTTTTTCTGATATGTGAAAAAGATGTTCATTACTGTTGTGAACAGAGACCAGTTCGTTTGCCCTCTGTATCTAGTGAGTCACCGAGTGAAGCGTCAATTGTAAATTTACAGTGAAACAGATTTAAACAGAAAAATACATTATTAAAAGGTAAGTGTGTGTGTGTAATTTAATATTATTTTACTTGTTAGTTTTATGATTTTTTTGCTTTTAAACTGAAATAATTTAATTTAGGATTTTGGGATTAATAATTAGTTGATTTTTAATAAAATATGCAGATCAATTTTTTTTATATATGAAATTGTGCTAAAAACTATTAAAACTACTAAAAGCTAAAAAAAGTAATTCTGAATACTTTTTTCCAAGAATTAAAGATCATTAAAATTGATGTAAAATGAAAATAATGTATTTATAGTTTACATCGAAACGTCTTTTAGCATCAAAAAATGCTAAAAGACGTTTATTGATGTAGTTATTTCTCTCCAAGCTTTGCCCCTCCCCGATGCCACGCCCATGCATATGGTCAAATTGACACGAAATTTGTAGCGCGTGTTGCATAATCCACATGACAGCACACCCAACTGAAATGGGCACGCGACGCCACTGATATATATATACACACTCGCATACTGTAAATGTACTTTGTCTGTAGTGTCCGATTTTCCATTAAAATTGCCTAATTGAAATAAACAAATTTTATGGATAATTCTATATACATTTCATTAAATTCCATAGAGCCAGAGCAAAACAGACATAAAAATAGAAAGAAGTATTAGTAGGTAAATATGAAATTATGGGAAAAAAGCTTGGAGAGAGAGAGAGAGAGAGTTCCTCAATAAACTGTGTTTGGTTTGTGGAGGGGGAGACTTTTATCTACTGGTCTTGAATCTAGGACTGGTTCATCAACACCAATTACTGCAGTCCAGCTTGTGCATATGAAGATTGTCATATTATGGAGGCAACTTCTTTTACTTTCTTGACATATAATACAACTCAAAATTTAAGTGTGAAGAAGTGTGAATTTAAATGTTCTAAACCATTTCAAATACGGTTTGAAATTGTTTAGAATTTTTATCAGTATTTCTATTGTTCAAAGAGCTCTAATGAATAGTGGTATTTTGTAAAAAGCTAAGTATGAGGGTTGTTTGAAAAGTTTGTAAAAAAAATAAGTTGCACACATTTTATTTTGGAAAAAATCACCAATCTTTCTCAACATAGTCTCCATTAGAGGTCTACACATTTGGTCCAGTGAGTTTCCAATTTTTTCATCCCATCTAAAAAGTAGGATTTGTCAAATTGTGCAAAATAGTCATTGACAGCCTTGATGACATCTTCGTTTAAAGAAACTTTTTTCCCACCGAGCCAAATTTTTAAGTTTGGGAACAAGAAGTCACACGGGGCCAAGTCCGGAGAATACAGTGGATGTAGAACCAATTCGTGCAATTTTGCCATTGTGACAGCCAATATCTGGGATGTTGCATTGTCTTAAAGAAAAAGCACTTTTTTGTGCACCAATCTTGGCTGTTTTTTCTTCAGTTCTTCTTTTAAACAGTCCAACAATGATGCGTAATAGACTCCTGTTATTTGTGACTGCAGATGGGTGCCACATCTGCAGTCACAAATTGATGCAAAAAATCCTGCAAATTGCGATTACACATCACCAAACACTGCGTTGAAATGTCTTTTTGCATGCATTTTTGATCGACAGTCAACAATTGCGGCACCACATCGTGCACACAGCTTTTTCATGTGCAAATTTTTCGTTCAGGATATTATACACCTATTCAGTTGAGATACTTACAATCTCAAGCACTTTCACTCGGCATTCTTCCATAATGATACCATTGATTTTGTCAATCATTTCCTTCATAGTGACCTCAGTCGGGCGTCTGGAGCATGCTTCATCTTCAATGGACTTGTGACCATGTTCAAACTCATTTATCCAAAAATAAATAGTCTTTAATGCTGGTGCAGAGTCCTCATGAACTGCATCTAACTTGGCTTTGATCTGCGCAGCCATCCACTTCAAATAAAAGTGTTTTATCAATGCATGAAACTCTTTTTTCTCCATTTTAATGAAAAATGCGAACAGAGTCATTTTAAATGTTTGCCAAGTGAGAACTATGCATCACATGTGGCTAAAATTTTGCCAAGGGTCATGAAAAAGATGGCACGTGCCAACACTGGTATGAATGAATGAATTGTGTTGCTGTCTATTAGAAATTTACCAAACTTTTCTAACAAACCTCGTATGTCAGAAATTTGTTTATGAAATGTGACTCATTTTTGGCTTAAGTGATTTTAATTTTAGGATTACAAATGGACCAATTCAAACAACATTTTGACTAAAATTTTAATCAGGAACCTAAATACCAAATCGCATTCATTTCTGTCTTTCCAGATTGTGGATTTATTGATTGAAATTTTCTTCTTCTGCAACTTTTCCCACTTAAGTAGGGTCGCTGTTTGTGGTGAGTCTCCTCTACAACTTCCTGTCTTGGGCTGTAGCCACATCCCAAGTTCTTCATCCTCAAGTCCTCCTCCACCATCTCCCTCCATCTCTTTGGCCGTCCGTGCTTCCTCCTCCCCTGCCATCTGCACGACCTTTCTTCCCACATACTCTTCCTCCCTCCTCATCACGACCAAACCATCTCAACCTTGCCTCCTATATATTTGCTCCTAAGTTCGTAACTTTCACCGTTCCCCTTACATAGTCATTTCTCAGATGATCCTTTCCTGGTAACACCACACATTCACTTAAGCATTCTCATCTCCGTTACCTCCATCCTGCTGAAGTTATTTTTCCTCAGGGCCACAGTTTCCATAGCATACGTCATAGCTGGTCTCACTACTGTCCTGTAGATTTTGCCTTTTAGATTGATCGGCACCCTCTTATCGCATAGCACTCTCTCTCTCCAGTTCCTCCATCCTGCTTGTATCCTGCATCCCACTTCCTTCTCAGCCCCACCATCCTCTTTCATTGTTGAACCTAAGTATCTAAAGTCACTGACCTTCCAGATCCAGATCTGTCTCCTGGCTGCCATCCACTTTGCAACACATATACTCTGTCTTACTTCTGCTCAGTCTCATACCTCTCTCTCTTCCAATACTTTCCTCCAACTTTCTAATTTAGCTGCCACTTCTTCTTGATTCTGCACACAGCACGATGTCATCTACATGCAACATAGTCCAAGGTACGTCTTCTCTCACTCCTCCGTCACCACCTCTATCACAATATTAAACAGGAACGGACTTAATGCTGACCCTTGATGCAAGCCAACTGTCACTGGAAAACTTTGTCTCTCCCAGGCAGGTTCGAACTCTTGTCTTCACATTTCTGTACATCTCCTGCACCAACCTGACATATTTTTCCAGTACCTTCTTTTCCCTCAGACACCTCCAGACTTCTTGCCTTGTCACTCTATCATACGCTTTCTCCAGATCAATAAATACCAGATGTAGCTCCCGTTGCTTTTCTCGGAACTTTTCCATCATCTGTCATAACCCAAAGATAGCATCTGTCATCGATCGACAGATGCAATCTCCACCTCCTTCCTCTGTCTTCCATCAAGAACCCTCTCTAGGATTTTAATTGTGTGGGGCATCAACTTTATTCCTCTTACAGTCTTGTGCATCCCCTTTACTCTTGTAGAAAGGACGAGTACTTTCCCTCCATTCCTCAGGTATAATTTTCTGTTGACAAACTTTTATTAACGGGTCCAACAGCAGGTCAGTTCCCTCTTTCCCCTAGTGCCTTCCATGCCTTCACTGGGATCCTGTCAGGGCCCACCGATTTTCCATTCTTCATCCTCTTTATAACTTCCTTCACTTCCACTCTACTAATGTTCTGCACCATCCCCTCATAAGGCTCCTCATCTTCTCTGTGAGTCCTTGCATTTTCTTCATTCAAAAGCCCTTCAAAGTATATTCTCCATGTGTTTCTTATATCCACATCCCTCCTTAATACTCTTCCTCCAGAGTCTTTGATCTGCCTCACATGTACGATGTCCTTTGATGCCTTATTTCTACGTTTTGCTAATCGATAAATCTTTCTCTGGCCTTCCTTTGTTTCTTTTCTGTAACAACTCTCTTGGATTCTCGCTTTTTCTTTCTGTACTCCTCTCTGTCCTCTTCCACTCCTGACTCGTCCCACTTCTGCTTTGCCTTCCTCTTAGTTGTCACTGCTTATTGTACATTATTATTCCACCACCAACCCTCCTTCTGCTCTCTAATCTTTCCGGATGTTTCACCAAGCACCTCAATTGCACAGCTTAGAATTGCTTTTGAATTATGTCTCCACCAATCTTGTACACTTTCTAGTCCATCCCAAATCCTCTCTAACACCTTCCTAAAACGGTTCCTCACATTCTCTTCTTTTAAGGAAAACCACTTAATTTTCTTCCTCCCATGGCTTCCAAAGGTTCTTATCTTCGACTTTTTAAATTTTATTCACTGGAGGTGAAATTATAAATATATAAATGATATGTTTTGCTCCTTTGTGACTTGAAAATGGTTTTCCATGGTGAAATAAAAACTGGAATGGATACAAATACCAAATTTCAGTAAAAATCTGTGTCTGGTTAGAGCAAGTTTATGTAGAGATGGACAAATGAAATCTAATAGGTGCTAACACGTTTGTAATGCACCTAGTGTATTTAAAAATGTAATGCAGTAGACATTACAGTAGATAACCTATAAAAATTTAAAAGCTTTCAACATACAGTATTTGGAAAGATAAACTATTTGTTTGATTTTATACACTTTATTATGGTATTCTTTAACCCCCTCTAAGTTTAATAATGAGTAATACTTAAATTGCTCATTTCTGTTTGTATATATTTCCTGTATAATTTTTATACAGTAGTATTCTTTCATCCTAGATGATTAATACAGTCATACCCCGACTTACGCGAATCCGGAGTTACGCAGTTTCTTATATGTATGTATTCCCATCCCGATTCACGCCTCACCACTAGTCGTATCTTTCCGGCGGCACCCGCATTCACCAGTGTCGCACATGCTGTGAACAAACACCGACCTGTTTCGCATGGTCTCCATTCATACACGATTTTTATAGTCTACAAACCTTGCGATTGTTTAATGTTATGTTCTTGATAAAAATTTTATCACATAAAAAATAATAAAGTCCAAAAGAAGCAAGTCCGATTCTTCTACAGCTAGCAAGAAAAGAAAACCATTTAAACTTTGAAAACAAAACTCAACATTATTAAGGATTTTGAAGGCAGAATGAAAATTGTGAGCTAGCAAAGAAGTTTGATCTACAGTAAGAACAATCATAAAAGAAAGGTTTACAGATTTTGGAGGTCATAGATTCTAACGAGGAACGAATTGTAGCCACAAGGCAAGGAATAAAAAAATCATTAGCTTGCTATGAAGAAATTTTGCGTGACACAAAAAAGACATTATGCTGTCAGACGAATCGATTAGATTTTATGAAACCATCGACATCGAAATAACTTTCTTTTTTTATGTACGAAAAACTACAATTATGATTTTATTTCTTAAAAAATATAGGTGTTTTTGTAAACCTTTGGTCCCAATTAACTAATATTTTGTATATTTGTATATATAAATTAATGTTATGTTCTTGATAAAAATTTGCTCATTTCTGTTTAAATTATACCCCGAGTTACGCGAATTCGACTTGCGTGCTTTTTGTTGGTCCCACCTACCACGTAACTTCGGGGTATGACTGTACTTCGAAAAAAATTATTGAAATCATTTTGCCAATGAAATTATTCAATAAGCTATAACCCAATTTGAACCACATGGACTCTTTTTAGTGTGCATATCGAATCCCAAATTTTATTCGATTCCATTCACTGAAAAAATTAATATTTTTTAAATTTTTTCTTTATTTATTTAAAAACAAACAAACAGGAGAGTGAGGTTGCTCTGGCTTGATGCCACAGTGAAAAAATTTAAAGAAAACATTATTTGATTCCGCTAGATAAACATGTGGCTAGGTTGTGTCTGCAAGGGTAGAAAAATCAGAATGTGGTAGATTCAATGTCTGGAATAACTGTTTCAAAAATTTATTAAATGAAATATGTAGTGGCAGAACATATCCAGCAAGAATTCAATGATCAGTACATTTCAGTATTTAAAGTAGAATTTAAATGCTTTGTTGGTATATCTGCTTGTTTCTGCATTGTTAAAGTTTGTCTGTCATAGTGTAATTTTTTAGAAAGTCTTGATATGTATTTGTTAAGCTGCTGTCTTCAAGGAATTTTATCAACAAATTTCTGTCAGTTTAGTGAAAAAGCCTATCTATAGTCTGCAAAATGGCAGAAAACAAGGTTATTTTTTACTCTCATATTTGAGAGTTTTGCATCTGTTGTGCTTCTTCCTTGTTGAAAGACCATGTTTCTCATTCACTTGCACTTCATATATGCACACAATATCCAAAAATGTTTACAAAGCTATTTAAGACATGCAGTAACTTTTTGTCCACCATTGATCTATGGTTTGAATATTATGAATTACAGAAAGGATCAGATAGTTCCTTAATTTCTGTTACATCGAAATACACAGTTTCATGTCACTCGAATCTGTTGCTCTGAAATCCTCCGCATAATGTTTTGACATGGAAACCACAAAGAAAACTTTAATAAATTTAGTTTAATCCTTTATCCAAGTGTGAGCAAACAAAGTTTGCACCTGAAAATATCTTCAGGACTGAGGTAAGGTAGTACAACACCGGGCAACTCGTAGCAAAGGTGGACCAAGCTAACATCACTCCTATCTCAGTATCTCACATAATGCAGATAACATCTCCTTGCGGATATGTATAATGTTATGCATTAAGGGAAGGGCCACTACCCAGACTAGTTTCGACCTTTATTGAGGTCTCTTCAGTGGGAGCCAGGCCCAGAAGTGGAGATACCAGGCAGAAGCAATGGCAAGGTCATCTTTACCTATAGGAGTTACCAAAAGGTGTGCCACCTTGTTATTAAATTACTCCGGATTTAGAGAAAGATGTTGAAAGTTTATTTTTCACTTGGTTAGACTATAATAAATTTAATTTAATCCTTTATCCAAGTGTGAGCAAACAAAGTTTGCACCTGAAAATATCTTCAGGACTGGGGTAAGGTAGTACAACAGGTAAAGATGACCTCGCCATTGCTTCTGCCTGGTACCTCCACTTCTGGGCCTGGCTCCCACTGAAGAGACCACAATAAAGGTCGAAACTAGTCTGGGTAGTGGCCCTTCCCTTAATGCATAACATTATACACATCCACAAGGAGATGTGTTTTGCATTATGGGAGATACTGAGATAGGAGTGATGTTAATTATAGTCTAACCAAGTGAAAAATAAACTTTCAACATCTTTCTCTAAATCCAGAGTAATTTAATAACAAGGTGGCACACCTTTTGACAACTCCTATAGGTAAAGATGACCTCGCCATTGCTTCTGCCTGGTATCTCCACTTCTGGGCCTGGCTCCCACTGAAGAGACCTCAATAAAGGTCTAAACTAGTCTGGGTAGTGGCCCTTCCCTTAATGCATAACATTATACATATCCACAAGGAGATGTGTTTTGCATTATGGGAGATACTGAGATAGGAGTGATGTTAGCTTGGTCCACCTTTGCTATGAGTTGCCTGGTGTTGTACTACCTTACCCCAGTCCTGAAGATATTTTCAGGTGCAAACTTTGTTTGCTCACACTTGGATAAAGGATTAAACTAAATTTATTATAGTCTAACCAAGTGAAAAATAAACTTTCAACAAAGAAAGCTTGTTTGTTATTGGTCACATATAACATGAGACATTTGGGAAGGATGGAGGTAGGTTCTTTAGATAGAAGCAATCCTGAATCTTTTCTAATGATAAAATCCATTAATAGTAAACATATCACCACCTTGAAACCTCTCGACTATGAATTATATTCATACTAGCAGTAATGTTGGCGAATATTTGAACAAACTGAAGAATGAACTTGATTTCCTAGAGCTAAGCTTTAATTAGATAGTTTTGTTGAGTTGGTTGTTTGTTCTGTTTTTTGCAACAGCTTTTGGTATTTTCTTTAGTGATACATTACATAAATGTAATGGATGGAGCTTTATCCTCTAATTTTGCATCTAATTCTGGATACTAGGACTCCTTTCTTTACTTATTCACTTTATGTATACTAAGGAACTTCTCCAGTTGATTGCAAATTCATTCCATAGTTTTGTTGACAGAATTCTTTGACGACAACCCTAGCACAGAAATGAGCAAAAATTCTCAGAAATTTCTGTCGTTTCAAACTATTCTTCATAGTGGTTCTGATAACCTTGTTAACTTCACCACAACAAAGCACAATCCTGCCTTATTTACTACATATTAATTCCTTTTTATTTATTTTTATTTTTATTTTTTTTACTGTCTTAAAACTTGAATCTCCAGATGAGATTTCTCTGCTCATGAAGGCTTCTTTGTTTATTTATATTCTTGCCATCAAGATATTGCGAGTATCGTCTGCAGCTTCCAAGAAACCTGTGACTCTGTAGAGAAGAAAATATTTCAATTAGTGATTTATTTTTGAATTTCCTTTCTTTTACACAGATGTTGAGTTTTTGCTGTCTATGTTTTTTTGTAGATAATGCCTTCGTTGCTGTCTGTCAGAATTAACATGAGTTCTTGGTTTATTCCTTCTGATGCTGTCCATTGAAATAACATTCCTAGTATATGACCCAAGAGGTACAGTCTGTATGTTTTCAAATCTGACATTTAACAAGTATCATCACATGTCAGTATATTATAAGTTGAGGTACAGCTTGTAGTATGTTATTAGTGCACAGTTTTTTATGACTATTGTATTTGGGACCACCTTAAAAACTATTTAATAAACATTTTTTTTTTTGCCACTAATTAAAAAAAAAAAAAAAAAAAACTAAGTTCATTCAGCATTCTACCCTAGAATGTCACATAGACCACAAAAGTTATAACAGAAATGTGACTCATTTTTCTGTACTTTTATCAGTTAGTATAAATTTCTAGTGCTTTTAAAATGGAATCTCTTTTTTTTTTCTTTTTTTTTTTTTTAGTGCCTTGAAAATGCTTCTTTAAAACATTACATTCATGAAATTTATGAGTGTCCTTACCTTCACAATGTTTTCTGTTATTTTTTTTCACTTTGTTTCATAGAGAAATAATTGACATTGATACTGTTTATGCGCACTTTGCAAGTTTATAAATGAGCTATTTCATTAGCTGGTTGACCATAAATGATATGTCACTCTGGAAGCACCACATAGCATGTTAATGTCAAATCATTTTATTTGAGTATGCAGAGCACAGGGAAAATTTGTGTCGAATAAAAAATAATTTATTATTATTTTTGTGCCTGTTTGGTTGAGTGGTTAGCGTTATCTGCTCTCTAGCCAAAAGGCTGCAGTTTCAAATCCCACCATGGGCATGGATGTTTTTCATTGTCTGTGAAAATACTAGTGGTGGTGGGTGGTAGATGGCGTTGGTGTAGTTGCGGTTCTTTGTAGTTGGTGGGTTTAGTGGTGGAGACAGAGCTGTAGAGTAGGTGCCCTCCCTCGATGAGTCTTTGGACTCCCTGGAGATGTCACGTAATAATAATTTGCTATTTCCATTTTATAAGCATGTAAATACTAAATGATAATGACATTCACCCATCAGTATCTCTAGAGTGTAGTTGTAAAGATTATAGAGAAGTTGGTAAGAATTTGCATACAGAAATACATTGGCAGGTGAGCCATACTTTGAAGAGAACAGCATGGATTTACTAATGGGAAGTCATGTCTGAGCAATTACTCATTTTATGATGATGTTACAGTTGATTTGGATAAAGGGAATGGATTCACTACAATACTCTTGGACTTCCTATATCCAAGTGTAAGCAAAATTTGTGCATGTAGTATGCTCAAAAATAGCCTACTTGTATTTAGAAGCTAATGATTTCACATTAATTGCCTTTGTATCCCATAATGCAAAGTATGCGCACCCTTTCAGATGGTTACAATGCTAAGCACTAGTTGTGAATGTACTTTATGGACAAGGATAAAAATACTAAATGATAATAGTCCCTAGTACTTTGAGGTCCTTGATGCCTGCAACCTGCATAGATTGGCTTTCATAACCACATTTTTTAGGATAAAGTGGTTAGATTCATGCATAAATAATATCTATACATAAGATTACCCACTTTATCCTTTGTGAGTAAATTGTATCAGTGTGTTAAGGCTTAAGTGCTAGGAGGACATATTGAAGGTTTAATGGAGTATTGACAGTACTAGAAAAAGATTAAAAACTAATTTTAATACTTCCAATATTTTGTCTCGGTCATGAGCTATCTTCAGGGAGTACAAATAACACTTGTAACACACATACGAAAGATAACACAATACTTAATGAAACACGTGGGTGACTCTAAAGTTCTGTTTAGGTGGTGCACCCTCCTGGGCATTTGGAGACAGCCTAGGATGTAAATGGGGGACCTCTGACAATGTTGGTTTCCCAAATTTTGGGAAGTTTTATACATTCATATTTGTTTAAATTAGGTGACGTTGCAGATCACAAAAACAGTCTTTTTTCAATTTACTATTGTGGAGCATGGTGATTTTCTTCCAGAAGATGCTGTGAGTTGTGTCCAACACATGGTCTGTAAAGCCAGATTGATGATAGTCATGATTGCAGATGTAAGATTTGTGTTCATCTAAAAGGATAGTGACTAATCTACCTGTCTGTCAAAAGTAAGCCAATATGGGAGCAGGGTACTTTATATACTCCAGGCACTGAGACACGAGGGAGCTGATCTTTGGTAGAATGGATAAGGGTCTCAAGTTTCTGGTGGGGCTTAAAAGCTGTGTGAGGTTGTACTGTAAGTAAATGTTTAATAAATACTTGTACCTACATTAGTTACTGCAATTTCTTTATCCAAAAAAATTACCAAACGTCTTTTGAACAGTTTTAGTTTTTTCTTATCAGCATAAATTCTACGATAACAAGCAAAAAAACGAGTGCGTGGGAGGAATGACGTCATCATGCTCACGCCTCGAGGCTTTCATGTTTTTGCATGGTAAATTGAAAGGCACATTAATTAAAACTCTTGCCGTGTGTATCAAGGGATTGCAGCAATTAATTTCACTGCGTTAATCAAATCCCATGTTAAGCAAGGGAATACCTGGGACCAAAGGTTTTTGTAAACCTTTGGTCCCAATTGTATGTTTGTATATATAAATTACATGCAAAATTATACCCTGAGTTACGCGAATTCGACTTGCGCGCTTTTTGTTGGTCCCACCTACCGCATAACTTCAGGGTTTTACTGTATTTTGTTCTGCTAGTCTCAATCTCACACTAAATAGCCTCAAATAAGCTCATTTCACTATCCTGCAATTTAATTTCTATTCTCCTTGGCTGCAGTTCATCAGCTATCATCAATAATACTCCTCCTCCCATTTTATTCTCTCTATCCTCCTGAACACACTATACCTTTCACATTCTGTCCTGCTAACTATATCATCTTCTGACAGCCATGTTTCATTAATGCCAATAACCTGTGGCCAGGAAGAACCAACCAAGGCGAAAAATTCTTCCTTCTTGTTCCTAATATTCCTGGAATTAGTATACATGCAATGCAGAGGTCCATTTGTCCCACCCCTATCTTGATGCGTTATACTAACTATCCCATTTTACTCTTTTAGAAAAAAAAAAGAAATGAATGCAAAGTAAATGTTTAATAAATATTTGTACCTACATTAGTTACTGCAATTTTTTTTTATCCAAAAAAATTATCAAGAGTCGTTTGAACAGTTTTAGTTTTTTTCTTATCAGCATAAATTCTACGATAACAAGGAAATAACTTCTGCATGGGAGGAATGACGTCATCATGCTCATGCCTCGAGGCTTTCATGTTTTTGCATAGTAAATTGAAAGGCACGTTAATTAAAACTCTTGCTGCGTATATCAAGGGATTGCCGCAATTAATTTAACCGTGTTAATCAAATCCCACGGTAAGCAAGGGATACCCGTAGTAGATGCCACTGATGCTCCATGGTACAAATTGTCAAAACAGCTGGCAAACTCTCTTACCCTCCTCACTAGTTTACCACATCCTATATATATATATATATATAAAAAAAAAAAACTCTGCTCATTTTAAACCTTGATTTAAAATCTAACTTTAAATAATGCAGATATATTGGTAAGCTTTGAAATTGCCTCACTGCTTACCAGTATTCCCTTAAATGGCACCTTAACACTCTTTAAAAACATTTTCCTTCTGATATCTTAGATCTCTTTTCCTTTGCCATCAATTCTGTTATTTTTCAGAATAAAATTTACAAACAGATAGAGGAAACTGCTGTGGGTTCACCAACCCCACTTGCCAAGTATTACATAAAAAATTTTGACAAATGAGCCATAGACTCCTTTCACCCCCCCCCCCCTCTCAAACCTACTATCTGGCTAAGATACATAGATGGTGTGTTGTCTATTTGGACTCATGGCCTATACACATTAGACTCCTCCTTGAGTTGCCAGCTATACAGGTATCCCTTCATTAATGCGATTAATTAATCCCTCAATGTTACTGTGTATATTAAAATCGCTTTAATCAAATATAATAATCAATAGTAAAAATTACAATTCGTCCATGATCGATTATTATTATTACGGGCAACTCCAAGGAGTCCCTAGACTCATCGTGGGAGGCCCTGAACATCATGTTCATCAACTATTCAACATTCACACAATATCTATCATACTTTGCCTTGAACTCATTCACAGTCATAGCACCCACAACAGACTCTGGCAGCCTATTTCACTCATTCACCACTCTAAAAGTAAAAAACCTAGCTCTTACTAACCACACTCTTGCCAAGCTTCCATGGATGACCTCTAGTCCTCCCACCACCACTAGTCCTGTTCTCAAAAATATCCTCTGAATTAATCCTATAGAAACCCTTTAGTAATTTGAATGTCTCAATCATATCCCCCCCCCTTGTCTGCCTATCAACCAATTTCTGCAACCCACAAATCTTCAACCTTTTCTCATAAGGTTCATTCCATAGACCTGTTATCATCTTGGTGGTCACTCGCCTCTGGATCCTCTCCACCTCCTCCCCATCTAGAAGAAACCCAGGTGACCAAATCTGGGCACAGTAGTCTAGATTGGGTCTTATCAAGGCTCAATACAGAGGAATAATAACTTGCTTGTCTCTGATCGTCAATGTATTTTTTTAGCAGCCAAGTGATTTGATGAGCTGATTTAGCCACTTTTGCAATGTGCCCCCTAAACTTCAACTCCCTATCCACCAACACTCCCAAATCCCTGGCCTCATCAATCTCCTAGAGTACCATTCCACCAATGTGGTATACTGCTGTATTATTTTCACCCCAAAATGCATAACCTTACATTTTGCCACATTAAATTGACATCCATTCTCCTTAGCCCAGTCCTCCAATCTATCCAAATCATCCTTCAAAATTTTGACATCATCTGCATTCACTATTGCCCTGCCCAACTTCGCATCATCAGCAAACAAATGAACTGTTTCTCTCAGATCCTTTCCTATATCATTAATGAACAAATTAAATAGTAGTGGTCCAAGAACAGAACCTTGCTGCACACCACTGATCACAGGCAGTCTTTTGGACTCTACTCCTGAATGTTTTTTTATATCTTTCCATCAACCACCCACCTATCCATTCCCATATATTGCAGTTTATGGTTTACAATTCCATGTGGTATCCTGTCAAAGGCCTTAGCCAGGTCCAGCAGTATCACTGTAAATCCATTACCCCTATCCAGTTCAGCCATCATTGTTTTATAAAACTCAAGCAAGTTACTGAGGCATGATCTACCCTTCACAAAACTATGCTGTCCCCCATACAGTATCTCATTTTTATCAATCCATTCCTGTATTTTCCTCTTGACTACTTTCTCCAAGACCTTGACAATGACTCCTGATATGCTGATTGGTCGGTAATTTGCAACAGCTGTCCTGGATCCTCCTTTATGCAATGGAACAATTTTCCCCTCTTTCCACCCCTTTGGGACTAAACCAGACCCGAGACTCAGATCGAACAATATGGTCAAGGGCACTGACAATTCTTTAGCTGCTTCACGTAAGACTCGTGCTGGTATACCATCCAATCCCACAGATGTATTCACATTAAGGTTTTGTAATAGACTATTCACCTCCACTTCATTCACCACAATTCCCACATAAACTAATGGTTCCTTCATTCCTTCACTGTCGCCACCTGGATGATATACTCTTGCAAAGTGCTCACTTAGTAATTCCACTATATCAACTGATCCAGTGACCTCCCTACCATCAGCATTCCTTAAAATTATTCTGCCATATACAGTTTTTCTCTTACTTGCAGCATATCGAAAAAACTGTTTGGGATTCTCTTTAGCTTGCATGGCTAATTTCCTTTCATAATCCCCTTTTGCTTTTCTTACCACACTCGTCACCCTTCTGGCCTATCCTTTATACCGTTCATGAGCCTACAGGTCACCTTTCTCCTTAAATTCCCTCCGCAGTTGTTTCTTTTTTTGCAGCTCAAGCTTAATGGTATTATTCATCCATTTAACCCCTACTTGATTTACTATTCGCACTCTAGGTATAGAGTCAGCCATTACCTTCTGCAAATGCTCCATTACCACTTCCCATGCTCTATCAACATTCAGCCCTTGCAGTTTTACATGCCAAGGCACTGAACCAAGCAATCTCCTAAGCTTTTCATACTTACCAGCATGGTAATTCCACATGTACCCTGTCAATTGAAAATTTCACACATTTAGCCACCTCCCAGGTCAGGGCCTTACGATCACTTTCTCCAATTGGTGGCAACATGGTCATATTCATTACAGTCAAGTTCTCAGATGCTATTACTAGGTCAAGCACTCTTGAACCCCAAGTGTTTTCCATTACATGCTGTTTCAGATAGCTATCCCTTAATAACTGCAGAAAATCCAGTTCTTTTCTGATATGTGTCCTCTCCTCCTCCTTCCAATCAATGTTACCATAGTTGAAATTCCCCATAATAATTACCCTCCTTCCACTTATTGCATCAATTTGTTTATGCATACTATCTCCACCATCTATTCCATCACCTGGTCTATAGCAGCACCCAACTGTATACAGTCATACCCCGACTTACGCGAATCCGGAGTTACACGGTTTCTTATATGTACATATTCCCGTCCTGCTTCACACCTCACCACTAGTCATATCTTTCAGGTGTGGCCGCATTCGCCAGTGTCGCACATGCTGTGAACAAGCACTGACGTGTTTCACGCGGTCTCCGTTCATACACGATTTTTATAGTCTACAAACCTTGCGATTGTTTAATGTTATGTTCTTGATAAAACTTTTATCACATAAAAAATAATAATGTCATCCAAAAGAAGCAAGTCTGATTCTTCTACAGCTAGCAAGAAAAGAAAAACATTGACTTTGGAAACAAAACTCAACATTATTAAGGATTTTGAAGGCAGAATGAAAATTTGTGAGCTAGCAAAGAAGTTCGATCTACAGGAATCCATAGTAAGAACAATCATAAAAGAAAGGTTTACAGATTTTGGAGGTCATAGATTCTAAAGAGGAACGAATTGTAGCCACAAGGAAAGGAATAAAAAAATCATTAGCTTGCTATGAAGAAATTTTGCGTGACACAAAAAAGACATTATGCCGTCAGACAAATCGATTAGATTTTATGAAACCATTGACATCGAAATAACTTTCTTTTTTTATGTACGAAAAACTACAATTATGATTATATTTCTTAAAAAATATAAGTGTTTTTGTAAACCTTTGGTCCCAATTGTATGTTTGTATATATAAATTACATGCAAAATTATACCCTGAGTTACGCGAATTCGACTTACGCACTTTTTGTTGGTCCCACCTACCGCATAACTTCAGGGTTTTACTGTATTTTGTTCTGCTAGTCTCAATCTCACACCAAATAGCCTCAGATAAGCTCATTTCACTATCCTGCAATTTAATTTCTGTTCTTCTTGGCTGCAGTTCATCAGCTATCATCAATAATACTCCTCCTCCCATTTTATTCTCTCTATCCTCCTGAACACACTATACCCTTCACATTCTGTCCTGCTAACTATATCATCTTCTGACAGCCATGTTTCATTAATGCCAATAACCTGTGGCCAGGAAGAGCCAACCAAGGCGAAGAATTCTTCCTTCTTGTTTCTAATATTCCTGGAATTAGTATACATGCAATGCAGAGGTCCATTTGTCCCACCCCTATCTTGATGCGTTATACTAACTATCCCATTCTTGTCCTTCGTACTAGCTCGGGCACATTATATATATTCTTACACTCAACTGCTTCACTGATGCCTGCATATCCTCCCCCCCCCCCTTAATGGTTCTAATTTTCCTGATTTTGCACATCCACTTTCACTTTATTCAGCAACTTTTTCCAGTCCCCCCAAATCCATTCAGATGCAAGCTATCCATCTTTTACAAATCCTTTTGCCCATCAAACTCGCTCCACACCACATCTTCTGCATAACCTGTGCAAGAATCATTTGCAATTATGGCCCACTGTGCTAAGAATTTGTTTTATATGGTACTCTTTTAGAAAAAAAAAAAAGAAATGAATGCAAAGTAAATGTTTAATAAATACTTGTACCTACATTAGTTACTGCAATTTTTTTATCCAAAAAAATTATCAAGAGTCGTTTGAACAGTTTTAGTTTTTTCTTATTAGCATAAATTCTACGATAACAAGCAAAAAAACGTCTGCATGGAGGAATGACGTCATCATGCTCATGCCTCGAGGCTTTCATGTTTTTGCATAGTAAATTGAAAGGCACGTTAATTAAAATTCTTGCTGCGTATATCAAGGGATTGCTGCAATTAATTTAACTGTGTTAATCAGATCCCACGTTAAGCAAGGGATACCTGTAGTAGATGCCACTGATGCTCCATGGTACAAATTGTCTCTTTAAAATACCTTTTCTTTGTGATATCTTAGATCTCTTTTCCTTTGCCATCAATTCTGGTTATTTTTCAGAATTAAATTTGCAAACAGATAGAGAAAACTGCTGTGGGTTTCCCACCCCACTTGCCAATTATTACATAGAAAATTTTGAAAAATGAGCCATGACTCAGTCCCGCCCCCTCTCAAACCTTCTATCTGGCTAAGATACATAGATGGTGTGTTGTCTATGTGGCCTCATGGCCTATACACATTAGACTCCTTCCTCAGTCACCTCAATATTCTACTTCCAAGAATCCAGTTTACGACAGAAAAGGAAAATAACAATAGTTTGCCCTTCCTTAGACACCTTAGTGACATGCCCTCCAAATGGCAACCTCTTTTTCACTGTGTAATAGAAAACCCACTCACACAGGTAGATACCACCATCCCTCTCAACAATATGACATCATTAAAACTCTAACCAATAGAGCCTATAATCTTTGTTCTAGTGAGAACCTCTCTTTCAACAGAACTCAACCATATACACAACATCTTCCTATTCAGTGGCTACAGTGCTTACAGAATTAAAAAAATAATCAGTTCTTCCCACATTCTAAAGCCATCCCTTCAGAAGGATTTCAGAAATGCCATCACCATCCTCTTCATCTGGGGCACATTGGAAAGAAAGGTAGCCAGGTCTTTAAAAAGGATACAACCTGGACATAATTTTTAAGCCCCCACCAGAAACTTGCTATCCTTAACCATTCTACCAAAGATTGGCTCCCTCCTCTCTTAGTGCCTGGAGTATATAAAGTACACTGCTACTGCAAGTTGGCTTACTTCAGACAGACTTGTAGATCAGCCACTATCCATTTAGATGAACATAAATCTTACATCTGCAATCAAGACTATCATCACTCTGGCTTTACAGAGTTTATTTGTTTAAATTGGGTTGATTTCTGAGTGCCGCTGCAGATTCCAAAAAGTCTTTCCTTTTTTAAATTTATTATGGTAGTTTTCTTCTAGAAGCCAGAACACAACTCACAGTAGAAGATCCTGTGAGTTGTGTTCTGGCTTCTAGAAGAAAACTACCATAATAAATTTAAAAAAGGAAAGACTTTTTGGAATCATCAGCGGCACTCAGAAATCAACCCAATTTAAACAAATACAGATGCATAAAATTTTTCAAAATTTGGGAAACAAACATTGTCAGAGGTCTCAGTTTACATCCTAGGCTGTCTACAAATGCCCATAGAGTGCACACCACCTAGATAGAACTTAAGTGTTGTGTTGTGCGTGTGTGCACGCATGCGCACGACAAATGTTATCTGTGAGAGTCAACATGGATTTGTGAAGAGGTGCTCTTGTTTTAGCAATATGCTAACCTTTTATGATAAAGTTACAAGAGCATTAGATGAGGGAAAGGCATATACTGCCATTTTCTTAGACTTAGCGAAGGCATTTGACAGGGTGCCACATGATAAGCTGATATTTAAGTTGCAGCACATGGGTCTGGATGTCAGATTGGTCAACTGGATTCAGGATTGGCTGTCCGATTGGTATCAGAGAGTTGTGTATGGTGGGGCAGTTTCAAGGAAGCAGAGGGTTACAAGTGGGGGTCCCACAGGGCTCAGTACTGACCTATATTGTTTAACCTTTATATCAATGACATTGTCAGTGGATTGCAAGGAGATATTCAGCTGTTTGCAGATGATGCGAAGCTGGGAAGGATTATTAGTAATAGTGCAGATGCGGCAGCCCTGCAAGAGGATTTGAATAAGCTAGATAGATGGGCAAATGAATGGGGGTGTCGGTTTAATGCAGCAAAATGTAAGGTCTTGAGGTTTGGGAAACATCGATGGGACACTGCATACTCTATGGAAGGAGTTATACTGGGGGAAGTAGGGGGGACAAGAGATCTGGGGTTGATGAGTGATAGAAACCTGAAATGTAGGGGACATATTGCAAAGGTGGTGAAGGTAACACAGAGGATTGCTGCAATAATGAGAAGGACACTGACCTGCAGAGATAAAACAGTTATCATTCCATTGTATAAGACCCTGATCAGACCACACTTGGACTATTGTTCTCAGATTTGGTTCCCAGGATTTGAAGGGGATAAATTAACTGTGGAAAGGGTACAAAGGCAGATAACAAAGATGGTTTCAGGACTGTACAATGATAGTTATGAGGATTGGCTGAGGGAATATGGACTGCAGAGTTTGGTGGATAAAAGTAGAGGTGATATGATTGAGACTTTTAAACTGTTGAGAGGTGGTTACAGGGTTGACACTGGGGAGTTCTTTCGCTTGGTTGAACAGCAGAAAGGAGTGATGACAAGAGGCCATCCCTGGAAGTTACGAAAGGAAACTGTGAGCAAGAGGGTGAGGAGTGGTTTCTTTGCATGGAGGGTGGTTGAACCATGAAATGTTATTGCCTGATGGAGTGGTGAGAGCGAGAACGGTCAAGGAGTGGTATGATAGACTTTGTGTTTCTTAGGGGGGGGGGGACCTCCCATCGATGAGTCTTTTTGACTCCATGGAGGCCTGAATAATAATAATTTTAAACCAGACTTGATTTTTTATCATGGGAGATCAGAATTATTATTAATATTAGATTTATTCCATGGAGTTGAGACTCATAGAAGGCCCTTACTGTCACACACAAACAGTCTTTAAACTCCTTCACTGTTTCTGCACTCTCAGATAATGTATTCTGTTCTTCTTGCAAAGAACTTGCTCCTCACCGCCTTGCTTACATCCTCCATATACATGGCCTCTCCAAATGGTATTTTCTCAATCCTTCATATCTGACATTAAATGGATTTGACACCAGCCTTTTTTTTTTCATGGCCCTTTCCAGTATATCCTCATCCCTTTGAAAATCATGTGACCAGATCTCTGCACATTGATCCATGTATGGTCTGATCCTTATACAGTAGAACCATAACCTTTTTACTTCTAAAAATTGCAGTAATCCATTGTGATGTCGCATCATAATTTTAACAATCTGATCCCTTCCCCCCTCTAAATATCCTTGTCTATAACCACTCCCAGATAAAATAAATAAATAAATAACGTGTGATGATACAGCGTTCCCCCTTTAAACGGGAGTTCACAGTACCATCTAGTCCCCCCAAATTTTATTCTGGGCTCCGGAACCGGCATAGGCTGATGAATCAGACCTATGGCTGGGTCAGTATTCCTGACTGTAATCTGTGTGTGTCCCCGGACCGGTTTGCCTGCTTGCGTGATGAAAAACACCAGATAAACTGGTGGAAAAAAACCCTGCTGTCCACACCCAAGACCGGCTAACTTGGCTATGGCTGAGGAAGATCCTTGAGCTCCTCACGTCATCGACGGGAATCGAACCTAGGACACTCCTTCCCCAGGCGTATGGTTGCGAAGCGCAAAGCCACTAGGCTAACTGTGCACATACCACTCCCAGATCTCTCATCTCCTCTTACTTCAAAATCCCCCCCCCCCCCATTGTACACTCTAAATCCATTCATTGCATACTAAATTTCAAAAGCTTACATTTCCCAAAATTGAACTGGTAGCTCCACTCACATGCTTACTCATACAGTCTGTTCATATCCTATAAGGCAACAAACTGCTGTACTCCCCAACTTTGCATCACTCCAATTTAACCTGTCCTAGTATCATTAACATGCAAGTTAAACAATAATAATTGCCCCAAAACAGATCCCCCCCCCCCTGTGGCACACTACAAATTGCTTTCATCAAGATATTGTTCCCCCCACGCACAACTGGCTGATACATATTTGACAACCAATCACCTATATGTATTATCTAACCCAAACCATTCCAGTTTAGTTATCAACTTATGTGGTAATCTCTCAAAGGCTTTGGCATAATCTATATATAAATACCATTGTTTCTGCATCTTTTTGAGCAATGCATTTGTCAACCTTGTTGTAATATGTAAACAGATTGCTAAAACATGGCCAACCTTTAACAAAGCCATACTGACCACCACAGAAGATATATACTGTTATATATATCAACTCAATTCTAGCTGTTAACTATCTTTTCAGCATCTTTACCACAACTCTAGGCACAGATCTGCCTATCCTCAGACTTATCACTTCCCCTTCCTCGTGAAGTGTAACAGTTTTACTCTTTTCCACTTCTTTGAGACTGCATTGCAAGAAGTCTTGTGAAATAGGAACTTAAGCCAAGTTTAAAGACTCCTAAGCTAAATAAATGTACTAACTACACTTCAGGCAAAGAATTAACAGGCGTCTTAAGCTATGAAAGATTACATTAACAAGGTTTAAGTAGCCAATGGCCGATGTGTTCTTCATTATTTATGTTTGTAGCCTGAGATTACTGTAGGCATTCTGAGGGTTTGCATTGTTGTTAGGGGCATTTGTGTTTGACTAAATCTTAGACATTTTGAGACCATCAGTCTTGTTTAGATTTGGTTCTTTTATGAAGGCCTCACAAATGTCTTTAAATTTTCATTCATACCATGTTCTCATTTGATAAGCTCTAAGCTGTGAATAATTACTTTAATACACTGGTATCCAAAACCTAAGGACGAACATTTCTGAAGATTGCAACCTCAAATTCAGATGAATCAGCTTGTGGCAATTTGTATAACTGATGATTTCGAGTAGTAGGTGAGTACACATTCAGATTTTCGAATCATGCACAAAGGGGTCGTGATAGCATTCATCAGGATAAAAGACAGAAGGCTGCACTAAGTGAATTGTGTTTGAAGGAAGATCGTTCCTGACCCAATAAAGTTGCAAACTCAGAGTCTTGAAATGTCTCAAACTCTAGATTTTTTCATACAGCGAAGAATTATTTGAAAGCTTGAAGATGGCTGCAGAATTACTAATATTGCCAGAGAGAGAGAGAGAGAGAGAGATTGTAATCTCACATTGCATTGTATCCAGGCCCTGGACAGCCTTTCAAACTAATGGAATGTGTTCTAGGCATTTGCTAAAAGGTTGCCGTCACTCTACCATGGAGCATGAAGACAGATTTTTGGTTATAACAGCAAAACATAACACACCATGGTAGGTTAGCTTGCAAGTCAACTCCATTCAAGCATAGGTATATGGATATCTCGACAAACTATGGCAAGACATTTGCGACAAGTAGGTCTATATGCCTGAAAGCATGTAGTCTGTGTCCCTTTATCCACAGCTCATTTTAGAGCACTTTTTCAATGGTGGTGGTGGTGGTGTATCCATAAAAATTGGACAAGACAGAGCAGATGAAAGTTGTTTTAGTCTTTCCTCTGATTCTAGACGACACTTGATTTGGCATGAAAGTGGTACTGCTTACCATCATGAGAATGTTCTCGAAAGTGATAGATACAGCAGTGCTGGGGTCATCGTGAGGAGCCATTATGCTTGATGGATGCACCAAGCTACAAGTGATAGAAAAAGGAACTATGAGTGGTGAATGATATTGCTACAGAGTTCTTCAACATTATGTTCAATTGTTTCATGGTGCCGTAGGCAAAGAATTTATTTTTATAGATGACAGTGCCACACCACATCGTACCTGAGCAGTGGAGATACTTCTGGAGACCAAGGATATTAATTGAATCCAGTGGCCAGCACACTTCCCAGATCTCAATCTCATAGCACACATTTGGGACACAACAGGGAGATGCATTACTGCTCAAAATTCAGAAAACAAAGCCTTATCCTTGCTCAAAAGGAGGAGGAGTGGGCCAGTTTGCCTCAAGAACTCTTGGGTCACTTGTTGCTGTTATGACATTGTGAGAGCTGCATTGCTACACAATGCTACACAAAGACACATTGCAGTTCAAGGTGGACATATTCCATATTGAAATGTCTCTGCATAGTTTTCTGTAAGCACTGTACATTAATTCCTTAACTATGTCCTTAGGAAATTTGTAACTTTTGCCAAAGATGTGTTGCAATTTAATTTGTATGAAATTTATAACACATTTTATGTGTAATATAATTTATTAGTATGCTAGCAATAAGTTTATGTCCACAGTTGGCTGTAGTCATGAAAATTTTTTCATATACAAGTAAAAATGTAGTTCATCCTTAGCTTTTGGATGCCAGTGTATAAAATGACAGAACTAATTATGAGGTTTAATAATTAGATGCCCCCCCCCCCCCCACCCCCCCCCCCCCCCACCCCCCCCCCCCCCCACCCCCCCCCCCCCCCACCCCCCCCCCCCCCCACCCCCCCCCCCCCCCACCCCCCCCCCCCCCCACCCCCCCCCCCCCCCACCCCCCCCCCCCCCCACCCCCCCCCCCCCCCACCCCCCCCCCCCCCCACCCCCCCCCCCCCCCACCCCCCCCCCCCCCCACCCCCCCCCCCCCCCACCCCCCCCCCCCCCCACCCCCCCCCCCCCCCACCCCCCCCCCCCCCCACCCCCCCCCCCCCCCACCCCCCCCCCCCCCCACCCCCCCCCCCCCCCACCCCCCCCCCCCCCCACCCCCCCCCCCCCCCACCCCCCCCCCCCCCCACCCCCCCCCCCCCCCACCCCCCCCCCCCCCCACCCCCCCCCCCCCCCACCCCCCCCCCCCCCCACCCCCCCCCCCCCCCACCCCCCCCCCCCCCCACCCCCCCCCCCCCCCACCCCCCCCCCCCCCCACCCCCCAAAGTTGATTTTCTCCAGTCCCACTCTTCTAACACTTGAAATCATCTCCTGGGTTATTTCAACGTCCATAACATCAATTGACTTTCCTCTTCCAGTTATACAGATCCTGCAGTCAGAAATGCTGAAACATTTGCAGTCACTAATGACCTCATACAAATTGTTCAAAAACCCACCAGAATACCAGATAACCCAAACCACTCCCCAAATACCTAGATTTCTTCATTACTAATGACCCCTCCAAATATGCAGTGAATGTAGTGAGCCCCATGCAACAACGCTTACACAGTCACTCCCACACAAATGTAATTTGGCATTATAACAGTGCCAAATGGGACAGTCTTGGAGACTGTCCTATTTGGGACTGTCTTGGGACTACTATGCTTCATTCCATGGTTAGACTATTGTTTCTAGTCTTCCAGTCCAAACATATGCACTGAACGCATCACCAAAGTGATCCTCACTGGCATGAAAACATATATTCCCCACACTACTCAGACCTGCCATCCCCTAACTAAACCCTGATTCTCCAAAAAATGTGCCAAGGCTGTACAAATGAAAAATCAGGCACACCACAACTGGCTCAAATCAAGAACCCCATCCTCATTCGATGCCTATACTGAAGCCCAAAACAAATGCAAGAAAATTATCAGTACTTCCAAAACAGAATTTGAACGGGACAAAAGCAGGAAGCTTGCAGCCTGTCCAAATGGCAGCCGTGCCTTTTGGTCTCTTGCCAAGGCATTTGGCCATAACTTTTTATCCTACACTATTCCCACCTCTATCTACCATGGTTCAATAGCAACATCACCCATAGAAAAAGCTAATCTCCTGGCATCACACTTTGCCTCCAATGCAAAGTGTGATGCCAGGAGATTAGCTTTTTCTATGGGTGATGACAACAGCAAATGCCCTCCAGTCATTCCAACTGCCCAACATACAATGCCCCCTGTATCCTTTTGCCAAAAAGACATCACAAACCTGTTGTCTAAATTAGACACAAAAAAGTCTCCTGGCCCTGACAGCATTCCTTCAATCAGAACTGACTCCTATCCTATGTCACCTGTACACACTCTTTATACTCTTCATGCCAGTGATTATTACAATTATTCATCTTGTGCTCCCTCCACAGTGCCTTCTTCCAGATTTCATGCTCAATTCCATCATTCGTACTTTTGACATTTACCTTATTCAGTGACCTTCAGATTACATTCATACATTGATCTCTTGGTCAATACTCAAGCAGCATGAATCTCTTCCTGCTTAACTCCTCATTCTAAGCTATAGCTCCAAGCTGACTCCTGAGCATTTCATGATCACTAGCCTTTTAGTTCCACATATATTCTGTCCTCACAGACGTCTTCGTAATAGCTAACTGTCACTCAGGTGATCACTTCATGATCACTCTTACTAACTGGAGGGAAATGCGATACCCCATCTACAATCACATCCTTTGGTGAAGTAATCAGATCTAAGACTCTTGATTTCCTCCTACATGCTCTCCTTTATACTGGCTAACATAGTTGTTTCTAAAGAAATTCATTTTCCTCATTCTCAGATGCTATCTCTTCATTTCGATCTATATTGCCATAATCAAAATCATCCATAATGATCAACTCTCCCTTGTACACCAGCCCAGGTTACTTATACGCTTCATCACTACCCTCTATATTTCCTAACCTACTGCAACATCTAACTAAATATTTCTTCCTGTCAATCTCCACCTCACACTATACTGCTTGAAATCTGTTGCCATTACTTTCTCCTTGCATCTTTTCTTTATATGAACATAATTCTCCTGCTATCAACAGCAGTATTTTCCCCCCTCCGCTTTTTTTTTATCCTTTCTCTCCTCACAAAAATCATACCTTTCCATTTCTGTCCCCATCAGGATATCATCCAACCACATTTCACTTTTTCAAACATTTTTGGGCAATGAATTGAATTAGTGAAACCATTTCATCTCCCTTATTTTTGATGGATGCTCCTGTCATTCATAAATAAACACAGCAGTTCACTTTCAGGTATATAATCAGTCCTACCTATGCTACTTGCCCATGTCCATATCACCACTTATCCAATGTCTCCTCAGACCCCCCCCCCCCCCAGCTTCTCAGGTCCTCTCATTCCTATGACTGTTCCCACCCGCACACATTCACTTTCCTTATGCTGTGCCTCCTTGTCCATCTTGCATTCTCACATTCTCCATTCTATACCTATCTTTCCCAATACAATTATTTCCATTAACAAGTACTTCAGTCTCACCTATTTCATTCTCCTGATCTTTTACCTTACCTCTTACTTCCTCCGATCTTTTACTTTACCTCTTACTTCCTCTGATCTCTTCTTTCCATCACTCAATATACTTTCTTCTAGTTGATGAACACTAGTTAATTCCTTTTAAATACAATCAGCGCTTTTATACAAACTCATTCTCCCTTCAAATTCATGTTACACATCTACAAAACTGCACTCCTTCCCTTCACACAGCTTTAGCACACCATTCATTATTTTTGCTAACCGTCTTAACTTGTTATTGTCATATTTTGGCAGCACATTGACAGCCTTTCCCACCACGCTGTATTCTTTACTCTCCTCAATAACCTCCTGATATATTGTACATCCTCACATTCTCTTATGTCCAACCAAATAATTTATTTTCACAACCACTACCAACTCTTTTACTCATTTACTTCTCATCTTATTCAAGACATTAGTCTCAGCTCCAGTAAAGTCCCAAGGGAGTGGAAGGAGGTCAAAATTCCCTTGCATAAAGGAGGCTTCAACATTATGGTAGCAAATTGTAGAGCAATCAGTATCTCAGGAGTAGTGGTAAAAGTATTAAAAAGTCAGTCAGAGAGGAATAGGTGGATAAGAATGTGATACTGTATGGAAGGTGGCATGGATTTGGAACAAATGTGGAGGGCATAGCTGTGAAACTGGTGATATCGATATAAGGGTGGCTGATGGACAGATACCAAAGATGAGTACAGGGAGGAGCAGAATCCAGGAGAAATCTGGTGACTAGCTGTGCCACAAGGCTCTTTGCTTGGACCACTACTGTTTAATTTGTACATAAATAATATAGGAAATGATTTGAAGGGAAATATTGTTTGCTGATGATTCAGAATTGGGTGGTGTAATTGATCAAGACAACACTTAGTGCTTACAGGATGATCTAAATAGGTTAACAATGCGCACATAAGATAATGGATGCCAGTTTAATCTGGAAAAGTGTGAAGTTATGCATTTTAGAATGAAAAAGATTACAAACTGTACTCCAAGAAATTAATAAAACTAAGGATTTGAGGGTGTTGGTTGATAAAGTTCAGAGGACATGTTGCTAAGCTGGCTAAGATATCTTGTAGGATTACTTGGTTATTGAAAAACACACTAATATCCTTATCTTTGCTTGTAATTCAGATGTGACAATAATTTACACAATAATTCAGATGTGATCATCTGAATTATTGTGCTCACATCTTGTCACTATGGTTGCTTCGAGATGAGGAAGTAGCTCAAAGGATTGAGAGATGACTCATTATCTTGGTTATGTCTCTCTCTTGATCTTTTGCACCACTTGCTCACCCCAAGCAAAAAGTCATAACATGTGAACACAGTCCGTGAAATCATCTGTTTGTTGACATTAAAGAAAAAGAGGAGATATGATAGAAACATTTAAATTAATAAAAAGGTTTATAGGATTCATCATCAACAACAACCATGGGGCCAATGTCCATAGGTATCTGATGCCATCTTGATGTAATTCTTCCATTGCATTCTATTTTGTGCAAGATGATTCAGTTTGTGTATAGAGTTTCCACACCATTTGACAATGTCATCACCCTATTCTCTGTTTGTTCTTTCCTTCAATCATCCCAAACAGCAGCATTTTTATTTTCCTCTCATCGTTCATTCTACATATATGGCCAAAGAGACATAGTTTCCTTTTGATTATTTTCTGGATCAGGTTTTCTTTTGGTTGTACTCGTCAGTAGATTTCTTCATTGTTCACTTTCTGGATCCAGCTTATTTTCAAGATCTTTCTATAGCACTTTCTCTCAAATGCTAATATCCTCCTTTCAGATTCTCTCAGGAGTACCAAGGCCTCACTTCTATGGATGTCATCGATGACATCCATAGAGCAGGCTGCTGAAGATACAAGTTTATACAATGCGCAGTTTAGTTTATATCTTTATAGCTCGGCTCTTCCATATTTTGTCCATGGCTTTTAAAATAGTTGTTGCTCTGGCTATTCTAATTTTTATCTCTTTTTGGGGTCCAAGTCATGCGTCATGTGGCATCCAAGATATGTGAAGTGTTCCACATTTTCCAGTTGAAATCTGTCTATCGTAACTCCTGTTGTCTGAATATCATTGTTTTAGTTTTTTTTAAAGTTGACATTTAGTCCATGTCTTTTTCCTTTTGTGTATAGTGTTTGCAATGTCTATTCCAGCCTTGCTCTGTCTTCTTCAATCAGGACGATGTCATCTGCAAAGCAGAGGTAGTTTATTCTCATGCCATTTATTGAAATGCCTCCACCTTCTTCTTTAATCTTATCTAGTGTTCTTCCCAGATGTGTGATGAAGATGATTGGTGATATTGGGTCCCCTTTACTAGTGGCAAACCAATCTCACCAGCTATCCTGATTTTTGCTTGTGCTTGACCGTTTATATCCTTCAGCAGGTGGATCAATTTATTGTCCACATCATAGGATTTCAAGACAGCCCATGTTTTATTTTGGTCAATATTATCAAATGCTTTTTGGAAGTCCACAAAACAGCAGTATATCTTTTTGTTCTTTCTTCGAGCTTTCTCTGCTATTAGTCTTAGTGCAAGTATTTGTTGAACTGTACTTCGATCTTTTTGAAATCCGGCTTGCTCATCAGGAAGATGTGCCTCCATATGATCCTTCAGGCATTCTGTTAGTATTTTCATCAGCACTTGCCAAGATGACCATTAATGCAATAGTTCTGTAATTGGCGCATTCTAAAGCACTGCCTTTCTTATGAAAAACAACAAGACCTATTTTTTCCACACTTCGGGGGCATACCCTGATCTCCATATTTCATTAAATAGCGTATGCATTTCTTTTACAACTGATTCTCCCTCATATTTTAGCATCTTGCCTATTATGTTGTCATCTCCAGGACTCTTGTTGTTCTTGAGATATTTTATAGCCTTATTCACCTCCTCTTCCAAGATGTAATTTTCAAAGATCTCTGCTGGTGGAGAGATTGCTTTTAGTTCTTTGATTACTTCTGTTGCAGTATTATTTAGTTGATTTTTACATAGTTCGCTGCAATATCTTGTCCATCTGTGTATGATTTCTGTCTTGTCCATCAATACTTTACCATCTTCATCTTTGACTGCTACTGATCTTGTTTGCCACTTCCTATTGACATTTCTTATAAGTTTGTAGACCTCTCTAGTTTTGTGTTCTCCATAGTACTTCAATGTCTTTGTGCTGGTCCTCCAACCATTTGGCTTTATCAGATCTTGCTGCTTTCCGTACTTCATTGCATTTTTGATGGTATTATAGGATTAATGCAGAGGAAATCTTTCAGTATTTGACTTAATTGAAATGCTTTGAAATTTCCTGCTTGGAAATTTGTCCACATCACTTCTTAAAGTTGCTTGCTGCTCAAGGTTTCTTTCACTCATCACTGTTGTTTTGAAGTATTTCACCTATTGTGATCTCTTTCATTTAAGTAACACCAGTTATTATGTTGACATCTTTCTATTATTCTTTCTTGCTCCAATTTTACATCAATACTTGTTATGTTGATTGTATTGAGTTTAAGGTTGTTCTAATAAATGTTTCACTGTTTGTGCCCCTAGTACTGTTGAAAGCAGCAGGGTTTTAACTGCACAGCTCCCCAGCTGGCAAGATATTTGATTGCATTGTGCATATTTATTATATTGTATTTTATTTAGCCACTGAAAAATGCAGTTTAGTTGGCTTATTCTCAATTGCACAGAAGTTTTTTTGTTTGTTTTTTTAATCAGCAATTTCATGCTGTTGGACACTGATATCATAATGAACAAATACAATCTTTGACAAAGCTTCTGTAGCTGATTCTGCACTCATTTTCTTAATTTCTTAACTATGGAAGGGAGAAAAGAAACTTTTCATTTTTTTTTTTTTTTTTACCTTTTTTTTTTGTATTATTTCTTAGATGAACACATCTGAGAAAGTCTGATATAACCTAGTAAAATGATTTAATTAATACATTTGTGAGGGAAAGAGACAAATTGACTCTTGTTCGACTTGAACCTCAGGTAGGATTGTAACATTTGTCTAGTGCTTTCTATTTGCATATCTGATATATATTGGTAGTGAAACACATCTCCTCCTGCACCATAGTGCACAGGTGCAAGCAGAATAAGGTAAATGTTTATTATAGCACTAAAAGTTAAAAATATAGTAATTAAAGTATTTAGTGAGAAACCAGGCCAGCCTGGTTGGCCAAGTGGTTAGCATATCCGCTCTCTAGCCAAAAGGCTGCAGGTTCTAGTCCCGCCTTGGGCATGGATGTTTGCGATTGTGAAAATACTAGTAGTGATGGTGGCGGGCAGTAGATGAAGTTGGTGGAGATGGAGAGTTTTAGAGTAGGTGCCCTCCCTCGGTGAGTCTTTGGACTCCCTGGAGGTATCACATAATAATAATAATAATAAAAACAACTGGAATGAACACCATACTGCATGGTTGCAATGGGAGTGATTTAAATTCAGTAATTTTTTAAATGTACTCCATCCACGTGTCACTGTTTAATAGCTGTGCCAATATGCCATACTATTGCATACTGTCCCAAAAAAAGGGCACTGTTTTTATATATATAAACTGTAGGAGTTTAATGACTTATCACAGTGCAACAAGTACAAGAAGCCAGTTCTGTACTACCAGTATTTGGTTTTCATTTGCAAGTCAGAACAATCAGTCAGCCTGGTTGGCCAAGTTGATAGAATACCTACTTTCCAACAAACTGACTGTAGATTCAAATGGCAGCAGAGACATAAATGTTTGTGAACATTTTTAAGTAGTGGATGTACTGCTTATTGTGGAGGCCTGAAGTGGCTCCAAAAACAAACACTATGTTTCTAGAGCAGAGAACTTGGATTATCAGATATAACTTATCTGCTGTACATAAATATATATGAGAGAGAGAGAGAAATAATACACTGTCTCTATCCTAGTTGTGAAGGCCTGAAGTGGCTCCAAAAACACTATGTTTCTAGAGCAGAGAACTCGGTTTATCAGATCTAACTTATCTGCTGTACATAAATTTACAGTAGGTTTACAACTTGCGTTGATGAGATTTACATAAAATGTGATTGCAAAGGCACACAGAAGTAAGAGCATAAGTTATTTACTAATGTCTAAGTTGTACCCTAACACTGATGCCTAGTTGCAGGGGATAACAGGCTTCCAGATCATTAGCAATTTCTTACATCTAAATATTTGTAAATTAGAACTGTTCTGTGGAGCATTCTGATGTGCCTTTCATTTCTGAAATAAGATCTTTTTAAGTTACTGATTTTTTTCCATCTTATTGGATGAAAGATGTGGAGCATATGTTCTGTCAAGCCACTATTTCTGTATTGTTTCATAAAATGTTTGACATTTTACTCTTGATTTAGCTGCAGATCTGTTATTCTATCAATAATAGGCATATTTACATTGGCAATATATTCTCTATGCTCCTGGTATTGATATCGAGTTGATTTCATTTCGCCTGTCTTCTTAATTTGAGTAGTAAATATGTCTACAAGAACTGGACAAGCATTATTTGGAGAATAGAGAAAACCTATCCTACTCAGACTTGATAAAGTAAGCAAAAGCATTAAATATGAATTACAGAATACTATCATTCTTCCATTCTTTATGCAGGATTATGGACCATGTTATTGACATTTCTGTAAACTCGAGATGAAAAATTTTGAGAAAAATTAAGCTCAAATTCGTGAAACAATTGAGCTACACAATAGAAAAAAGTCATTATCTGTAACACTGCTTAGCAAACCAGCCATTCACATTATTAGTAAAGAGTGCTTTAATTATACAATAAGAACTAAAGAAATACTGACTATCACTGTCATTGGCAGTGGTAGAATGTTGTAGCTTATAATTTAATAGCAGTAGTGTCTCTCATGGAGTAATCTTTCAGGCAAAGAATATTGAGCATAGATTTCTAAAAGAATAACAAGATAGTCATTACCAGAACCAAAAAGAGGACTGTTGTCATATTAATGAATATTGAAGACTATAGCAAAAAATATAACTTTTCTAGACCACATTACATGTCACTTATTGGACGAAAATCCTACCACTTCTGGACAGAATAAAGTTAAAAAAAAAAAATTGAACTTCTAAAATAAATACAATAAAACACCTTTTTTACACTTTCCAGGGGACCGATGGAAAAAAGTGTAAATAGCAGGAAATGTAAAAAAGCATTAAAAAGGGCTAAAAGATGACTTACTGCTAGTGTGTGAGTCTACATACTAGATTACAAAATTTAATAACTGAAAATAAATGAATTTACAATTACTTATATTTATCTATTTAAAAAAATCTTTAATTGTTGATTGTTTTTGTTTTTTCTGCACTCTTGTAAGTTCCATCTGCCTCTCCACAGTGTATAAGGCATTAAATGCTCCATGTCTCCTGATGCACTTGCAATATACCTCCTCAAAACAGAGAGCTTCCATTGCTTCTTTACTAGTAGGGATGGTAGGTTCTTGATCACAGTCTTCTTCAATCACTTCTTCACCAAGGTAGTTGGAAAAGATGTCATCTACACTTGGTACCATTGATGTGATCACACCAGCATCACAACATAGTCTTGAAATCAACAAAGTCAGATCACCCTTATTGTGATTGTTCTCTGGTGACCCAGACGATTACTCATATTGTGTAAGACTGCTCAAGGTGCCAATTTCACGGTGGTGGCCTACAGGACATCCACAAGGTGATGGATGAGTCCTTGAATTGGCTTTCCATCCTGGACCTTGACCTGTAGTTGGTGTGATGGTGGCGGTGGTTATGGAGGAAACAGAAGATCATGGTCCCGTCTCACCACGAAGACATTATTCACGTAGTTACTCTCATAGTCCTCATCATAGTATCAATAGAACTCCTCATGTTAGAAGATGATGATACAGTGTGAAATGAGCCTCCTCTAATGGATCAAGTTTTCTCACACAAGACACAACTGCTCTCTACTTAAACCTCGGATACAGCTACTTTTATGTTGTGAAGTGTTGAGAACATACAGCCTTGTCATACTTGGTGCAGCAGGACGATAATTGTCCCTGCCTTAATTATGACAAGTTACTTTTGCTTTATATTTAAAAAAAAAAAAAAAAAGAAAGAAAGACTTAGAAAGCAGGTTGTGCCTTTTATGTAATGAACTTTTATATGTTAAGATTTTCATCATTTGTTTCTGGAAATTGTGATTGTACTTTTCACTAACCAGTTTTCATGTAGCCATAAGCATAAATAAATAGTCTTGAAATGAGGAAGACTCATCCATCACATACCAGTACTGCCTTCCCGAAACAGTTGGATATACTTTCAGGTGTAACATGCAATCATGCTTTGACCACATAATGCATGCTATTATCATGCATAAACAGCTTCTTCAACATGCATTTTTCTATATTTCCATTTAAATGCATGGATGATGCCCAGATCTAGTGGCTGAAGCTCACTTGTACAATTAGGGGGAGAGAACAGTAATCTAATGTTTCTGAGCTGCAGATCTTCAGGGTGTGCAGGACATTTGTCTAGCAGTAGTAGCAGTATTTTGCAGCGATTTGCCCCCATTTTAGCATTAAGAGCATGTATGGTGGATGTGAAGATGCTGCTGGTCATCCATGCTATGCTGTTGGCATCATACTTAGTAGGCAGATTTTTTACGTTCTTAGAACACCTTGGGATGTATTTTCGTTTTTTTGACATAGCGCCAGATTGCTTTGCATTGAGTTCAATGCTTGACCTGTTTTTTATTATCGTGTTCAAAGTGGACATGGAGAGTCCGAGATCTTTTGCTAATTGCACACGTGTTCTGGTTTGCCAATCTACACGTCACAAAATTGCCACCTTTTCTTCTACCAAAATACATTTTCTGTCTTTTATCTCCATGTTACTAATATGGATCATCCACCATCGCAACTTGAAAGCAACTATCACACACTAAATTGCGTAGCAGAAATTCTGTATACCACGTGCTTCTGAATTGCAATTACGAACACCAACACTGCAAGCTAGTGAAGCGATATTTCACGAACTGTAGTTTATTCACTGATATCTAATATTCACGAATAATGACTGTTACTTGGTAGAAGTGTGAATGTGATTTCATAATTTGTGTATGATCCTTGTTCATGATTTCAATACAGCACTGTGAATGTGAAATCGCATCACAACACATTACGGGTGCCACGAGCTACTGACAGTTCAAAATTACTGATATGAAAACTTCACGGTATCAATTCATACTGCGATTGAAAAATCATGGTTTCACTCATCACTACATCACTGCTGTAAGCGTGCAAGTCACCGTGATTGCAGAAACAAAGCTACAGCTGAAAGCAACGACATCTGGGAACTGAAATGTGCAGATTTCCACAGAAATCGATTTGAATGAGAGGAAATCAATTCGAAAATCAGTGTTGCCACCCAAGATAAAAACGCAAATCACAGGAAATAATGTCCACATCAAGTTGTCAATGGTGGGAAAACAATATATTGTAAGAATAGGCCCTAAGGCAGGACCAACAGAAAATAACATAAATGGCAGGAAAACGTAAAAACGGGGTTTTACTGTAGCATGTAAATTATATTGTTCACTCCCCTTCATATATCTCTCCCTCTCTCTCTCATATATATATATATATATATGAGAGAGAGAGAGAGAGAGAAATAATACACTGCCTCTATCCTAGTTGATGTCATAATTTCAAATAGCCTCCATGTATAATTTAGCCAAATACTGTGTCATTGTTTGCTCCATATGAAACATTACATGTAGGTTAAAAACTCCATCCATTGCATGCTATTAACTGAGAAACTAACAATAAAGAATTTCATCCTGCTACTGAGCAATGATGTAATGTCACTGTTCGTGAACATCCCATTGAAAGAAGCATTAACTCTAATTATATTAAAAAGATAAAGGAAATCCTGCAATGGATTGCTGTGATTTATGACTTAGTAATGCATAAGGTCCATTTGCGTGACGTAAAATTTAAAAATATTTAAAATTTTTACATTATGCAAAAATTTTTTTAAAATTTTTGCATAATAAAAAATAAAAATTATCCCTTGATGGAAGACTTGGCTACGTCTCTCCCCACCCCCTTTTCACTCATCCCACTGACTGTTGTATACAGTTGTTTGAGGAAAAGCACTAATTTCTGTCCTGTAAGTCTTCCATGACTGAATTATGTTGACAGCATGTTCTAACTATTCAGCAACATGACCAGGACTCAGTACATGTGTTTTCAATTGTTTATACAACTTGAAATCCAGGATAAAATCTTGCATGAGCAACAGAAAAACAACCACTGCTTACTATTTCTAGATAACGTAGTCACAGATTCCCAGACACACCAAGAGATACCTAAATATTAATATTAATGTATGACTCAGAATAGATCTTGAATAGTTTCAGCAGTAATGGATGCACTCAAAAAAAATAATAATAAATAAAATAATAATAATTTCTCACATAACATGCAGAAAAACAGAGAAACTATAGAACACTAGAACAGTAATAGTCTATTAGTATGTTGGGGAGACTGAAAGAATCAAAATATCAAGTATAAACAATTGTCAAAATTGTGCAGGAATCTCTGCCAGTATAAATCTTCTAGCTATAGGTGCTCTGAAAATCTACATCAAAAAGAACAACACATAATCATTATACACATATATTGCATCATCATCCTTTCAGGGATTTAGGCCCAATGGCCTATTCCATTTCTTTCCATCTTTTCCTTGGTCATCTATGACTTCTACATCGTCCAACTGAATGGTATCGGAGTACCTTTTTGCGTATACAACTGTGCATTCAACTGTGTTGTTCTTCAACTGTGCATTCTTTTGATATGGTCAATCCCAATCCACTTCTTTTGGTATTCATATACGTTGTCC
This sequence comes from Typopeltis vanoorti, assembly GCF_054136105.1. NCBI lineage: Eukaryota > Metazoa > Arthropoda > Arachnida > Uropygi > Thelyphonidae > Typopeltis > Typopeltis vanoorti. Next base: position 143,812,335 of record NC_143551.1, read on the forward strand.
AATACTGAGTCTATTTTTAGTTCTTTACTGATTTCTGTTCTTCTTATTTTGTCCCAGAGAGTAAGGGCAACTTTGGAAGCTGTAATGTGGCAACCCCATCACTAAACTAAACTATCACTGACTAAACTAGACTGCAGATGGCCAGTAACTAACCCAGCTGAATCTTTTCTTACTCCAGTGTCTCAAAAAAGAGTTCACTGGACTGTCACACACACATATATGATTATCTAAATGTTTCACTAGCTGAACTATTGCATAATGCAGAAGGCAGTGTCTTAAGTTTGAATTCAGATGATTGGATTAGAGCTCTTACAGTACCCATCTATTAAAAGAGAAATAAAACTGAATATGAGAAGTTCAGAGGAATTTCTTTTGATAATTCTTCTAATATAACTATGAGACATTAAATCCAATGCTTTTCCCCCCATAGCATTAACTACTTGTGTAAAGTAATTACCCTTCTGTAACTCAAGTATCTCATTTTCTTTACTAACTTGTAATGTTTCCAGTCATTGCATCATCATTAAAAAAAATCCCTTTATTATTACCTTATTATAATTATTCTTATCGCTTACCAGTCTTATGCTTGAATCCCTCAGAATCAGCTTCCTCTCCATTACCCATTCAGTAGCAACATTCCAGTAAATACCTAAAATTCTTACTCATTTACTTGAAATACAGAAACATATTATATAAATCAAGTGGATATTAAATCCAGCATTATTCAAAGCTGAACGTACAAACTATGAAAGTTCTGTACGAAATTTGACCAGAGAGCTTAGCTTACAGGAATACACTCGCCGGCATTTACGAGTTGCCCTAACGCAGACCTTATAGAAAACATGATGGTTTGCCCAAGGGTCCATATATTCGCCTTCAATTGATCCACTTTGATGAGGTTTCACTGACCTGACAGCTGTTTCATAATTTTTAGTAAATACAGATACATAACTTTATGATTTTAGCTGTGTTATCTTATCTTGCAGTAATGTGAAGTTGCAGTGCTGAACTGATTGAAGACATAATCTCTTAGTATTATACAAACATAATGCATTTTGCATAGAATGCCACCTTCTTGTTTTAGTAGCATTCTCTTATAGATTTGCAATGTTGCTAATGTTTCATGTTCCTCTCTACCTTTGAGAACCATTAGCTTGAAACAATGTAATGTACTTGAAAGTTTATTTTGCACTTGGTTAGACTATAATAAATTTAATTTAATCCTTTTATCCAAGTGTGAGCAAACAAAGTTTGCACCTGAAAATATCTTCAGGACTGAGGAAAGGTAGTGCAACTCGAAGCAAAGGTGGACCAAGCTATCATCACTCCTATCTCAGTATCTCCCATAATGCAAAACACATCTCCTTGCGGATATGTATAATGTTATGCATTAAGGGAAGGACCACTACTCACACCGGTTTTGACCTTTATTGAGGTCTTGTCAGTGGGAGGCAGACCCAAACATGGAGATACTAAGGCAGAAGCAATAGGAGAGGTCATATTTACCTATACGAGTTGCCAACAGGTGTACTACCTTATTATTGAATTACTCTGGATTTAGAGAAAGATTTTTGAAGTTTATTTTGCACTTGGTTAGACTATAATAAATTTAGTTTAATCCTTTATCCAAGTGTAAGCAAACAAAGTTTGCGCCTGAAAATATCTTCAGGACTGAGGTATGGTGATGCAACTCCGAGCAAAGGTGGACCAAGCTCTCATCACTCCTTGTCTCAGTATCTCCCATAATGCAAAGCACATCTCCATGCAGACATGTATACTGCTATGCATTAAGGGAAGGGCCACTATCCAGACCGGTTTCTATCTTTATTGAGGTCTCGTCAGTGGGAGGCAGACCCAGAGTGGTGATACTAAGGCAGAAGCAATGGCGAGGTCATCTTTACCTATAGGAGTTGTCAAAAGGTGTGCCACCTTGTTATTAAATTACTCTGGATTTAGAGAAATATGTTGGAAGTTTATTTTGCACTTGGTTAGACTATAATAAATTTAGTTTAATCCTTTATCCAAGTGTAAGCAAACAAAGTTTGCGCCTGAAAATATCTTCAGGATTGAAGTAAGGTGGTACATCCCTTGGCAACTTGGTATAGGTAAATCTGACCTCTCCATTGCTTCTGCGTTAGTATCACCACTCAGGATCTGCCTCCTACTGATAAGACCTCAATAAAGGTCGAAACCGGTCTGGGTAGTGGCCCTTCCCTTAATGCACAGCAGTATACATGTCCGCAAGATGTGCTTTGCATTATGGGAGATACTGAGACAAGGAGTGATGAGAGATTGTTCCACTTTTGCTACGAGTTGCCAAGTAATGCACCACCTTACCTCAGTCCTGAAGATATTTTTAGGTGCAAACTTTGTTTGCATACACTTGGATAAAGGATTAAACTAAAGTTTATATGCAAATATTTGCATATAAACTTTCAACATCTTTCTCTAAATCCAGTAATTTAATAATATGGTGGCACACCTTTTGGCAACTCCTATAGGTAAAGATGACCTCGCCATTACTTCTGCCTGGTATCTCCACTTCTGGGCCTGGCTCCAACTGAAGAGACCTCAATAAAGGTCGAAACTGGTCTGAGTAGTGGTCCTTCCCTTAATGCATAACATTATACATATCCACAAGGAAATGTGTTTTGCATTATGGGAGATACTGAGATAGGAGTGATGATAGCTTGGTCCACCTTTGCTTTGAGTTGCCTGGTGTTGCACTACCTTTCCTCAGTCCTGAAGATATTTTCAGGCGCAAACTTGGGTAAAGGATTAAACTAATACAATACATGATCTTTTTTTCTTTGAGATCTGATATCATTATTTTATTATTTTGCAATTTTAAAGTAACAGTTGTATCTGAGTGTTAAGATCTCAAATGGAATATATTTAATTACTATTATGTGCATGTCATTATTTCCCATCGGTTATTTTGGATTTTTGTGAGCTGTATATAGCTTTGTAACCTGATTCATAAGAATAATAGTTTATTTATTGAAAAATAAAACAAATTATGGATATGTACATACTTTCTTTAGGATGTTGCCAAAGAGTTTAGTCGTTGCAAGGAAGAAAGTGCTACTCTTCTGGACCTAAGTAAATCTAGTGTAAGTTCTGTATATATTTTCTTAATTAATTGAATTGTTTTTGAAAGTATTTTGTGTATATATTGAGAACATGAATACAAGCAATGAGCAAGTATGGGTTGGTAAGAAATGTGCTGTCTTAATTAAGGAAAGGGGACCTGTAGCTTGGTGAGTCCTTCTCTTTGAGTATATCCCAAGAATTTCATTTTCCTCTTTGTAGTCTCATTCACAAAACATTTTTTGTTTGTTCGTTTGCTCTTTCACTTTTTGATTTTGTTTAAATTTTTCATTTAATGTTTTCATTTAGCTAATCCACATCATTCTTCTTAATAACCGCATTTCAAAGCCACCAATTTTTTACCATTGCCTTTCCATTAGTCCATATTTCTGAGATTTATATTAATTTTGACATAGTAAGTCGTCAGTTGCATTCTTGTTGGTATTTATAGTGACTTTTCTGTTGAATCATTCTACATGAATGACGCAACAGAAAGCAGTTCATCAGGGACTGAAGTAGCATAATTTTTTTATCTTGATGAGGATTATTTTGTCACCCTGTCATTTAGGTGGAAGTTTTTTTTTTTAAGGTTTTTCCGTGGCATCCTGTTAACAGCCATTTTTATATAGTGAATCCACTAAATTTTTGCAATTTTGGAAGGTTTACAAATTAATCACATTGTATTTCCAGATTGTCCAATTTATGTTTACTGCCATTTTAATGCCCAAGGTGTGTACTTGCGTATTCAGACAAACTTTTTTTTTTTTTTTCAAGATGGCAGCTGCTTTAGGTGTTATGACTGCTCATTTTCTCTGTTTGGTACTCTGTTCTGCAGACCCTTGGTTGAATCTACAAGTCTGATTTTTTTTTGTGTGTTTTATTTATACATTTATTAGAATATATATGCTTGTCCAAAATCACCATGATTAGAGTTCTTTTAAAAATTTGCTTCAGTTTGCAAAAACTTTCACCACATAGATTTTTAAACTAAATAATTCTTCCGTGTTTCGTTGTCTTTTGGGCTGACAGCATCTTTATGAAGATTTACAAGGAATGTACAAAAGATCTAAAACGTCTTACTTTAAAAGCAGCTTGCCTTCATGTTCAATGTCTTCACCAGATACAAGAAAGAATTTTATACCAGAAGCCAAACCTTGTGATGCTATGTAGTTTTCAGTAGTCCTTTGCAAGCTTGTCTTCATGACCAGCTGTGACAGGAGTAAAAAATTAAATTACAGATAGAGTCCTTCTGATTAGATGTTTTTGCAGCATGTACTAAATACATGGAAAGATGTAAAAAGGAAATTGCAGTTACCTTCATCATAACAGAATAGTACCAATTTTTGCTTATAAAGTATCTCATAAAAATTTCAGTAGTTTATTTGGTCCTCACTTATGTGAGGCCCAATGCTTTCCCCATACAAGACTAAAAAAAAACAGAAAGTTTTAAATAAATACAAGATGTTGTCCTATGAGACATAGGTCATAGAGGTCTTTTAATATGCCATATCTCCAAGCTCTGTCGTAAACTTTTTTTTCTTTTTCCATGTCAAAGAACACTTGAAACCAGATATTCTCATTTTAGGAAGGCATCTCTAATACATATTTCTAAACAGACCAAAGGCTCCAGCATTCAGCAATGTCCATGAAAGCCACATTCACACACAGTGTGGTGGAGAGAAGATCAGAGAAGTCTGCTACCCTTTTCTATTACCCATTTTCTCCAATATTTTATGTAGACAGCTGGTCAGAGCAATAGGTTAGTAATCGTTCAATCCTTTCCTGGTTTTGGGATAACATTGACAATTGATTTATGCCAAGAATCTGGAAACTCTTCCTCTGAAAATCTTCTGTCTTAGAGTAAGAGAAAACTAGCTGCTGTTTCTCTTTCTGTATTAAAAATTCAGGTGGACAGGAAACCATTGCTGAGATTATAGCAAAATTATCTCCCAAAGTGTCTGCAATCACTTTCAGATCAGTAATATCACATCCATTATGTTCGAAGGTAGACAAACAGTGCATTCTATATCTGTCTATTGTTTTTGAGATATTATCTCATACAATTTTTGCTGTGGTTGTTTGATTAATTGATGATGTAAATAGATCCAGGGTTGTTTTTGACTGCCATCTCGTATAGCATGCTTTGGCCGAAGCACGTGTAAAGGCTATTAGATATGATGTGGTGGATAATCCCTTGCTCTGTTTACACCTTTTTTAGCTGCTTAACACAGGATTGCATTACAATTTTGGATAGAATGGAAATTGAGATGGTGTTTTAGGAATTGTGGCTGTAACTGCCTGGTCAATACAATCTGTGATATACATCATTGCTTCATTGATAGGCGTGTGACTGACAGCTTCAGCATTGAATTTTGCAAGATGGAACAAAGTATGATGGGATGCTGAATGTTCTCTTCAGCATCCCAAATGAGCAATAGAAAGGTGGCAAGGGAACAGATTGCAAGATCTATTGCAGAATATGAGTGAGTAGGCATATGGGAAAAAATATAGACTAAATTAGTAAGAAGGGAGAGTCATGATTGCTGAGCATTTGCTCATTGACATGACCTCATCAGACAATGCCCCACAGAGTGTTGTCTGATAAAGCCACTCATGAGAAGTATGGATGAGCAGCTATAATATAAGGTTATTATTATTACCAGATCGGCATGGAGTCAAGAGACTCATCGTGGGAGGTCCCACTCTCACATGCATAGCTGATCATGCCTCGAATTAAATGCATTCACTCTCAGGCAGTGCATGCCAATCACCACCACTCTTCCTGCTATCCACTAGGCTCTGTAATTTGCATTCTCTCAATTGGTCCTCATATTCCACATTCCAGAAACCAATTTAGTCAATCATCTCTGGACCCTGTCTAACATCTCATCATCCTTTTGAAAACCTGGTGACCAAATCTGTGCAGTAATCCATATGCAGTCTGATCAAAGTCTTGTACAATGGAATCTAAACCCTTATTTCTACACATCTGTGTTCTCTGCATCATTCCCATAATCAGATGTGTAGTCCTCACAATTTTAGCAAATGTCCACAAAATTTCAAGTCTATCTGCCACAATTCCTAAATTCTTCATCTCCTCCAAAATAATCCCACCAATCCTATACTTTTTTTCTTATAGTGTTACAGGTGATCTGGCCTTTCTGATCATGCCCTGAATACCTTCATAGAATTGACTGGAAAGGCATGTGTTGTTTACATCACACCAAAACATGATATGAGCATAAATTTAAGGAGACCTGTGAAATTCTTATCAACCACCCTACTCTTAACAGTAATGGTGGTCTAAAAATCTCAAGAATATGGATGGCACATATTCTATCCACCATCCATTGTAATGGTTTAAGAATTAACCCAACTTTAGTAAGACGGGGTGTCACAGACCCCAAAGATATAGAAAGAAATAACTGTGACACCACCACCTGACTAATACCGGGTTAATTATAATCAGGACTGTAAGTAAACTAGGATCTTAACTAATACATAATTTAACAGTCATGTTAAATTATGCATTAGACCACCACTTTTGCTGTATTAAAACTATCTATATGATGTTGTTCTCTGATGATGTTATAAATAGAATATAGCTTTGATGTAGCTTTTTTTCTTTTTTCATCACTAGAGGTCAGGCTTTATAATAATGGTTGATCAAATCATTGTCACTTTAGCATACTGTTTGAAATGTAAATATAGCTTGTCTTTGTATCACATTTGGAGTATACACATATATATGTGTATACTCCAGATGATTACATTAATATGAAGATCAAAATGTCGGGAAATTAAAGTAATTATTCCTAACACAGTTGTAGCCTCCATAATTTTACTGAAATGAATCCTATTCTTTGCTTCCTATATTTTAAAACCTTACACTTTGTAATGTTAAACTGATATTCCCATTCAGACAGTCTATTTAGGTCCTCAAAGCTATAACAACTACTTCTCATAACTCTTCCCAACTTTGCATCATCTTCAAACAACTATATGTCATCATTTAAGCCCTTTCCAATGTCATTTACATACAGATTTAACAATAGAACATATCCCTGGAGCATTCCACTAGTGACTTTCCTCTTCTAGGATATCACTCCCCCATACACAACCTATTGATACCTATTAGACAGCCATTCTCCAATCCACACATTAATCTACTATCCAACCCCCATCTGTTCCAATATAACTACTAGTTTGTCATGTGGTAATCCATCCAAAACCTTTGAAAAATATAATATTGTATATCAGTGCTTCCCAAACTGTGGGCTGCAGCTCCCTTGGGGGGGGGGGGGGGGGGGCTATGCGTTCACTAACCCCTTGTATATAGGGGGTAGGTATACATGTAGGTTCTTCTGTACTTGAAGATGATGCTGGAGCACGACTACTTAAAGCTCTTTTTATGAAGGACTTCTTATAGCAATTGGATATGAAGGAGGAATTAATATACTGTAATTGTTTTTGTAAAAGTTCTTCTGAAGAACAAAAGGAGTGGGCTCTATGAACTAGTGTTTTTATAGTACCTGCCTTTTGGCTGGAATGGTGATGTGATTCAGCATGGATGTACTGGCCTGTATGAGTCTCTTTCCTATAGACTGTGAATTGTAGATAACCATCTGGTTGGCGAAGAATCAAGAGGTCTAGAAATGCTAACTGCTTATTTACTTCTACTTCTAGGGTGAACTGGATCCTTGGATGAAGTGCATTAATTTTTGAGAGAAACAGTTGTAGTTCTTCTGAGGTGCCCTTCCAATGGCAAAAATGTCATCCACATATCTGAACCAAATGTTAGGTCTAGGTATAAAGTTGTTAAAGATACTTTGTTCGAAATGCTCCATGAAGTAGTTGGCAATAGCAGGAGATATTGAATTACCCATTGCTGTCCCTTTGATTTGTTGGTATAACTGGTTTTTGAAGGAAAAATAACCGGACTTTATTACAAATTCAAATAATTTGAGTTAATTCCGTTATTATAATAGTTAGTAATATGTCTACTCACGGTATTTCCTTACTGAAACTTATATCGAGACTTCACGGAGAGTCTACTTCCAAACGATGTGCCAGATACGGTAAAGTATTAGTTAAGAAGGTGAATTGCATTAACAGAATAATATTCCTAAAGCGATGTAAGTTGGCTCAGGTTATTCCTACCTGCTGTAAACTAAAAGAAGTTTTTAAGTCTCAAAGAGCCCATCGGATTTATTTAAAGGCCAGTAGGTCACTGTTAAATTGTCAGCTACAAGAAGCAAAGAAATCTCTTGCCCTTCTGAACAAAGAAATAATAGATATCAAGAACACTATAGAACCAGTATTAGAGACTGAAAATTTTAACACTGTTTTGCGCATTTCATCAATGTCATAATGCTTCTTGTGATAGATTGAAACGCAATTTTGATTCACTGGTGAGCTGCCCCAAATCTAGCAATACTGTCATTGATGTAGATAGAGTAGTGATCAACGTATCAGGCTGCCCACTGACAGACAGCAAACGTTTTGTGTCAAAAGGGCATAATTTTGCCGTTGCTCCGAATAAAATCCTCATAATAGACTTTTTCCATAGTATAGACAGAGGTATTCGATCCTTACCCTAAAAAATAGCTAACAGAACAAGATTCGAGTGTGCAAAAATTCTTTTTAATGCCAAGCCTCCTCGGCCGAACCTATCGTATGCTGGACAAAAAGCACTGAATTCGCTAAAAAATAACAAGAACCTAATTATTACGAAAGCTGACAAAGGGAAGGCTGTAGTCATCCAAGACAGAAGAGAATATGAGAGAAAAATATCACTGTTACTCTGCGACTATTCGACTTATAGGTCCCTCACTTCAGATCCTACCGGTAGTCAAATAAAAAAGCTTAATGCAATTATAGAAAAAAAAAATATCGATATGGGATGAAGATAAAAAGAAAACACTAAAGACCTCCTTTGGGCAGCCACCAAGATTATATGGTCTTTCAAAAGTACATAAGCCAGGAATTCCATTAAGACCGGTTGTAGACTGTATAGGTTGTCCCACTTACAAAATATCAAAATTTCTGTCAAATTTACTCACTTCTTTGGAGATTATGATTAGTCTCAATGTTGTTTCACTATTTACGAATGTTCCGTTGGTGGACAGCATAGAATTACTACACCAAGAATTTCCTCAAGACATTGTCAAATTATTTGAATTTGTAATAAAGTCCGGTTATTTTTCCTTCAAAAACCAGTTATACCAACAAATCAAAGGGACAGCAATGGGTAATCCAATATCTCCTGCTATTGGATTACCAACTACTTCATGGATCATTTCGAACAGCGTATCTTTAACAACATTACACCCAGACCTAACATTTGGTTCAGATATGTGGATGACATTTTTGCCATTGGAAGGGCACCTCAGAAGAACTACAACTGTTTCTCTCAAAAATTAATGCACTTCATCCAAGGATCCAGTTCACCCTAGAAGTAGAAGTAAATAAGCAGTTAGCATTTCTAGACCTCTTGATTCTTTGCCAACCAGATGGTTATCTACAATTCACAGTCTATAGGAAAGAGACTCATACAGGCCAGTACATCCATGCTGAATCACATCACCATCCCAGCCAAAAGGCAGTTACTATAAAAACACTAGTTTATAGGGCCCACTCCTTTTGTTCTTCAGAAGAACTTTTACAAAAAGAATTACAGTATATTAATTCCTCCTTCATATCCAATGGCTATAAGAAGTCCTTCATAAAAAGAGCTTTAAGTAGTCGTGCTCCAGCATCATCTTCAAGTACAGAAGAACCTACATGTATACCTATCCCCTATATACAAGGGGTTAGTGAACGCATAGCTAAGGTGCTAACACCACTAAATATCTGTGTGGCTTTTCTACCCATCAGAAAAATCTCCACTTTCCTAATGTCTCCAAAGGACAAGCTTCCACATCTCAGCTATCCAGGTGTTTACTAGATTCCCTGCTCGTGTGGATTATCATATTTTGGACAAACAGGAAGATCTGCTCAGGTCCGGTTAGAAGAACACCAGTCATACATCCAGTACCTTGAACCCGAACAGTCTGCAATTGCAGAACATGCCATCAATACCAGACATAGAGTTAAGTGGAACAAGACAAAAGTCATTCACAAAAGTCGGTTCCTAATGGAACGGCTGTACAAAGAAACATGTGAAACATTACTTCACTCCCCTTACCTAAGCAGATCCGATAGTTCACGTCTTTTCCCCTGTGGGAGATAGTACTTTATAAAGCAGCAAATCTTTCCTAACATATAATTGTATACACACATATATATATTAAAAAATATATATATATTATTTTTTATTTTTTTTTATTTATGATAATTGAATAATTAAATTTAAATAAATTTTGTAAATTCAACCTTAGCTACTTAGGTGGCGCTTTGTGAATATAGCAGTTATTGTTTAATTAGCCTTGTACCTGTATTGATGATGCCTGTGATACTCAGGTGAAAATTCTACGAATAAAGAATAATTGACATGAGTTAATTTCGTTTTTATAATAGTTAGTAACTGCTACCATCATTGCCATCCACCACCAACAGAAAATACACACAATTTACAGACAAAATTGTGTGTGAAAATACACACAATTTTGTCTGTAAATTGTGTGTATTTTCATGGCTGATTCACCTGTTGCAGGATGAAAAGTTTAAGTTTCTTGAAGAAAAATCTCTGCTACCTCCATATCTCTTTTTCTTGGAGTTCATAACTACCTTATAGTTTTGCATGCTATGAGGCGGGAGTTAGTACCTCATGATCGCTCCCTCCAGCCAGAAGCTGTGATGATTCCTAATTCACAACTACATCCTGTAAGGCTATAATCGGAAAAAGAGTTAAGTGCATTTTGAAATAAGGAACTGAAAAGCATTCAAACTGTCGTGATCTCTCCATTATCTGATCTTCAGATAATCATGCACTCATCCTTGAATGGGCTAACTTATCATCTGACTATGGAACATAATTATGCATTCAGTTAACAATATCCTCAGCAAATTGATTTCCCAACAAGAGCTTACATCTAATAATAAAGAAAACAATTAGAGTTATGGTTGTTTGAATTTTAAAAATGGACTATGGATTTTTAGTGGTGATGGAGAAAGGGGAAAAAAGTACATATGATAGTCGATAAGCATTTATTTACAAATTTATAATTTCTGAAAAATATCAGTCTGCCTAAATATTCATCACAGCACATCTGTGTTTTTTGTAGTTCTCATTATTTCAGCAGGGCTGTCATTTAATACAGACTACTGCATCAACTGTGACTGGATAATACATGCTGTGTTTCTTCATATTTCTGGTTTAGCAGATCATTCAGCCACTCCACAAACAAAAATTTAAAAGTTGAAAAGACTTGGGTAACCAATTTTGCAGTCTAGTGTGGCTGATTCACCAGCATCAATAAACAATCGTTTAGATTTAGATTTGCACTGTATGGGATCTTTCTTCCATTGCAACAATATGTGTGTTGCCAAAGGTACATCACTAACCACAGTGACAATTCATGCAGAAATCATAATGTCGAGATCAGTTGAGACTGATCTCAACCCTATTAAACATCTGTGGGATGAACTGGAGCATTAGGTGAAGTCAAGAGGCATCCATCCCACAACATCCGAGGACCTCATCATGCTTACACGAAGAATGGTCCAAAATTCCCATTGATCACTATCGTATGTTTATGAAAAGTATGCTCTGTAGAATTGCTGCAGCCATGGAAGTGAAAGGAGGTCCTACATCTTATTAAGGTGAGTGCAATGGCTTTTCACACAGACATGATTTCATGCATGCCAAAGTTGGATAGCTGAAGAGTGACAGTCAGCTTATAGCTAAGGTTCCACAATTCTTCTCTTCAGCTCATTGTAGCATCTAAAAATGATTTGTTCCAGATCACTGGATGAATGATAGAATCTTCATTGATAGGGTGAGCAAATTGAAGAACAGCATTAGTTAGTGTGCTGGTTCTAGTTCAGGTGATGTGTTTCATGTTCTTCCATACACAACTCAAAGGATTTCTCTGACCAAAATAAATCACATTGCAGATACACCAAAGATGATAAACTCCTGGATACTTTAAGCTGTCATGCTTTGGTTTAGGTGTACTAAGTAAAGAACAGAGGTTGGATAGAACAGTAAAAGAAGAGCAGATTTTAAATTTCTTGAGAATTTTAACTAACTTTGGTGAAACAGAGCTGATATAGGGTAGAAATATGAAGTTATTTACATCCGTACTATCTTCAATACAGTGAGCAGGTGGATTACGAACACTCTGTTTAGAATAACCATTTTCCTGTGTAGTTCTTTGATCTCTTCACTGAGGAGGGAATGACCACATTTGCCAAATGTAGAAATGATGCCAAGCTTTTGGGTCAGATAATGATGAGATTGCACATGAAGGTATCTGCTGGTCTGTGTGGGTTTTCTATAAATAGAGATCTTCAGTTTTTCTGGACACAAGTGAGTTTGACATCCAGGAACTGGAGAGAGCCGTTAACTCCAATTCTGAGGTAAATTTATTCTTGAGTGTTGATTATTGAGATGAATCAGGAACTCCTTTATTAAGAGTATCCTTTTTTTCAACATTCGAAAGATGGTAACTGGATTTGTTAATAATATCTTATCAGGGGAGAACTAAAATTTAAATCTGAATGATTTTTGCTAAATTTGGATTTGAATTATTTTAACTTTAAATCTTCAAATTTTTCTAATTAATATAGCTTTGTCAGTGTTCTGAACATTAGATGCTTGTGAATTGATTGTATCTTTAATATGCTGCAAAGTATTTGTATCTAAAATTTGTTCAATAGCAGAAGATAAAGAGGCTTTAACCACGCTACCGGCCAAGACGTCTATAGACGTCAAGTTTATAATGTATGCGAAGTGCATATTAAAATTATAATATCATTAATTAAATTAAATTAAAGGGATATTAGATCCCACATTGTTTTTAAAACCGAATAAGAAACTCAAAGATTGGAATCAGAAAGTTTCATGCCGAATATAGTATAAAAAACTATAAAAGTATCGGTGAATACTAGCGTGAGCTAAATGCAAGTAGTCCTAGAACGTAGTACAAACATGGACAAACTCGTTGCAAAGGTGGGGAAATGAAGCCTGTTGGCTCTTTATATTTAAATAATATCATATATTACGTTGAAATATATGATGGATACGAAGCATACGATCATGCGTATTTTAATCCATAATGGCTGGTGAGGTGGTTAAGGGAATACAAATGTGCTAAATGTGTTCTTTTAGCCCTTTTTTGTTTTGATGGTTTCACTTATGGAAATAATTTAGGAACAAGATCATGGAATCTACAATGTTTGAGAAATGCCTAACCTGTTGATGTTTAGTCCAGCTCTCTTGTAAAGTCTTGTAAATCTCTGATGCTTTTATAGGTTGCCTTGTTCCTTACTTGGTACACTTAAAATCAAAATATGACAGCCTAAAGTATCCAGGAGTTCGTTGTCTTTGATGTAACTGCAGTGTGCTCTATTTTGGTTGACGGAGAAATCCATTGAGTTATGGGTGAAAAGGCATGTGAGAGACACATCACCTATGGCAGAACTAGAACTAGCACACTAAATTGTTTAATTGCATCAAAATAATTGTACATTTAAGCATGGTTCTTCCAAGAAAAGCATACAAAACAGGTTTGCTGTTAACTTAAAAAATGAAAAGTATTTTATTAATTATGTATGTTTTAAATGTCTATTTTGTTTTTTGGAATAAAACTATTAAACTTTAAAAATAGTTTTTAGTCTGTGAATGTTGATGAGATTAATGATTATTTTAAACAATGTTTGTAATATTTTTATCCAGCTGTCTTATTCCTTCTGAGCTGTAGTATACACTCATATTTATCACTTGAATGAACCTTCTTAAAAATTGGGCGTTTTTTATATTGTCGTAAAACTGTGTGCAGGTGAGTCAATGATAAGGTGTTATTCTTGACCTAAGCATAGGATCTGGTGTCTTCACCAAAACTGTTTTGCCACATTTCAATGTAAGAGATGCATCTCTTATAAAAGGCAATAACTTCTTGCATGAAAACTGTACCATTAATCTGTCCCTCATCTTCAAGTGATTGTAATAGTTTTTTGACTCCCTGTGGCAAAAATCTACTTTCTAGCCTTTCCTGAATATTTGTTCTCAGTTTTTCAAGCTCAATGGTCACTTCAGTTGCAGTTGCCTTCGTTGTCTCCATAGCCAAAATGGTTTCATTGAAGAGATGGAGTTGTCCATGCACAAACCACAGGTACATTTCTTCACACTCAGTGTTGAAAAAATTACTTCACTGGATGTTCTAGTGAGCAGAAGTAAGACTTCAGACCTTCAAACATATGAATAAATCGTTCAATTCTTATCCCTCCTCTGGGAGGAGGGATTCTTATCCCTCCTCCCAGAGGAGGGATAAGAATCTTGTATTTCCATGTTTTAGTAATTTCCTGTATTTCACTTGCGCAAAGTCACAAAAATCTTTCAGCTGAGATACGCGAACAGTATAAATGTAAAAATACTTGTACACTTTAACGATCAAAGCTTCAATGTCTATTGGAAGAACATCTACTGCAGTTTGTAGACAACTGTGGACAATATGTGCCCCACAGCCAACACCAGCAATGTTTCTCCCCAAGTCTTTCTTCAAATGTGCGAAAACATTATTTTTCACCTTGGCATTTTACACCTCCAAAGTTAGTGTTGCAAATTATCGCCACAGAATCCGACAATTTTAGTAGACAGTTTGTGTTTCTTAATGACAGCATTAAGTGATTCCGTCACTATTTCCGATGTCTCACCAGGGAGTGTTTCACGTCCAGAAGTTTAACCTTTATTCCATATTCAGGCATGAAGTACCTCACAATGACTGGCAGAAATTTAATTTCTTTCCTGTTTGATATGTCTGTCGTAATTGTGACAAAATTACATTTCTCTAAGTCCTCGTAGATTTCATCAGTTACCATGGGTCCAATTACGTTCAAGACAATAGCCTCACATTTTGTTCTGGCAAGTGCAAATTTTGGTTCAAAAAAGTTTTGAAATCAGTTTAGAAGAACAATCAGAGATTCTGAAACTTACATCATGTGAAAACGGAATAGAATGCGAATGTTGCTTCTTTAGCTGCGATTGCTAGGTTTCTTTCTGCAGGATCACTGTTTTTGAAATACGTAGATAATGAAGAACAACCTGCTGCTGCTAACAAACCAGCTTTATGCTTAGCACTTTTCAAGTGGTCTTTATGTCTGATCATGCGGTACAGAGAAAACTGAGACACAATGATTGCATCACACCCGATCAACTTCGTCAGAATATCTCTTGAGAAAAGGAAGGCCCTTTTGTATTTGTAGGTCATCGGTGAACTTACAATTCCTTTTAAGCATGAGAGGGGATAGGAACAAAGCAGAATTATAACATAAACTATAGCAATTGAATCACTACTAGAATGATGAACAGCATTGTAAACATGCATGATGCTATATCATGTACACGTGATTTGCATGCCTGTATAGATTCTGCATGCACACAGTTTCATAGTTAGTAGTGGTCTAGCCACAATTGAAGTGGCCTTGATGCAGATCGATTACACATATTCTAGAGTTTAGCGCAGCATCATTATTTTTATAAACTTATTTGCTTTTCTATTTTACTTCCTCCCACTCATAATGTACAATAGTAATAATATGTAATATGTTTTCCCAGGACAATTCGCAAATCGGCTGGGACACCTGGACAGGACCTTCAAATCGGGACGTATGGTCAGCCTATTTTTAGACACTATGATTAGCTGGAGAGAAGAATTGTGGAATCAATAGAAATTGTACTCAGTCTGGTACATCTTAATACTAACCTTCGCTATAACCTATTTGTTGGTCACTCTTCAGCTATCCAGCATTGCCATTCAGCAAGATCATGTCTGCATGAATGTGCCCAACAATACTTGGATCCAAAATGCTTTCAAATGTCAGCGATACATTTACAAGTTAATTTATAACTGTTTGTTTTTTCTTTTAATGTATAATTTTATAACTAATAATTAAGGAATTGACAGCGTACACTAGAAATATAATTAAAACAACTTTAATAAATACTTTCCGTTATTTCGGCAACGTCACGTTGCCATCTTCTTGGGAACTTAAAATAAAGAACAGGTGCATGCAAGTAGTACTACATAACAGCAAATGAGAAACGAAGCGAGGAAAGCTACCGTTTTCCTAAAGTCCTGATGGTGCCCCCTGGCGGGCTATATTGATAGTTATTGGTCTTTGAGCTGAAGTTCTTCTGATATATGTTTCCCAAATTTGGGGCAATCTTATGCACCCAAATTTGTGAGGTTTATCATGTTCCTAAGGGCTGAGGCTGATTCCATGAATAGTCTTTCATATTTGAACTTGCTGCGGTGTATTACTGTGGCTTTCTTCCACCTTATTCTGTGGTGGATATCCAGAGAGCATGGTCTGCAAGCTCAGAGTGGCTGTACTGGTGAAATCGGATGTAGTCCTTGTGTTCTGATTCTGATATTTGCTGTCCTTCCTGTATGGTCAAAGTAAGACAATTTACAGCTGCAAGGGACCTAGTATACACCAGGTAGGTCTAGGGGAAGTGGTTGGTGTTTAGTGGAGCGGATAAAGGATGCCAATTTTCTATATGGTCTGTAACAGGCGGTTAAGTCATGTTTTTTTAGGATTTTGTTGATTTTTTCCGAGGTGCCTCGGATGTAGGGGATGGTGATGATTTAGAGTAATCTTTTTTGTGAAGGGGGAAAGGTGGGTTGTGGATAACTGGTTTAAGTATTTTTGGATTTTTTTTTTTTTTTTGTGTGGGGGGGGGTAGCCATTGGCTGAGAAAGTGTTAAGGATGTGATTTAGTTCAGTGGTTATAGCTTTATCATTTGAACAGATAAGTTTTGTCCTGTTGTATAGTGTCTTAATAACTCCATATTGTTGTTGGGGGGGGGGGGGGGGGGGGATTGTTGGTGAGTGTATCTGCCTGTATAGGTGGGTTTTCTATAAACTGAGGAAAACCAATGTTCCATCAGGTTGGCGGGGTGACTAGTGTGTCTAGGAAGGGGGAGGCTATTGTTTTTCTCTTTTTCCAGGGTGAACTTGATTCTGGGGTGTTGGTTGTTTAAGTGTGTTAAGAAGGAGAGGAGTGTATCCAGGCCATGTGGCCAAATAGCTAACACATCATCAACGTAGCGAAGCCATATGGTAGGTTTTTGTGGCGCTGAATTTAAGGCTTTCTCTTTAAAAGTCTTCAAATAAAGAAGTTGGCCAAGGGTGGGGAAAGTGGTGAACGTTTGGCTGTCCCCTCTATCTGTTTGTAGAATTTTTCCTGCCAAACGAAATAGCGGAGTTCATTGTGAACTGAAATAGGGCTGAGATATCGGGAGGAAATTTAGCTAGGATTAGCTCTAAGGTTTCTTTGAGGGGGGACATTTGTGAATAAGGAGGAGACGTCAGAACTGACCATTATGTTGGAGTGTAAGGTTTTCTGTACTGGCTTTGAAGTGGGCTGAGCTTTTTATGTGATGGTGTATTGCCAGTATAGTGTGAGAGTGCTTTGGCTAAATACTTAGCTAGTTTCTAAGTGGGATAATCAATGCCATCCACTATGGGACGTAATGAGACATTTTCTTTGTGTATTTTTGGGAGCCCATATATACGGGGGGGGGGTCTAGAGTTATATGGTTTTAATCTGTTAGTAATCTCCACAGGCCGAGAAGTAACCTTCTTGAGGAGTCTGTGGAGTTTTCTAATTTGTGAGTTGGTGGGACTGTATTCAATGGGGATGTAAGTAGCTCGATCTAATAGTAAAGCTTTACGCTTACCTGTGTAGTTATTATGATCGAGTATCACAGTGCCATTCCCCTTATCCGCTTTGGTGATAACTATTTCTTTGTTTTTCTTCAATTCTTGTAGTGACTTGTATTCACTAATGGATATGTTGGTTTTTGGTGGTTTTGCTTTTGTGAGAACACAGGCTACATCCAATCTAATATCGTTGGCGATGTGGTTTGGAAGGTGGCGAATCCTGCGTTCAGTCTGGATCATGAATTCCTCGGCCGGTAATTTCCTAGGAGCAATGGCGAAGTTGTGACCACGTGACAGAGCGTTGAGTGCTTCAGGCTTCAAGATAACTGACGAAAGGTTAACTACAGTGTTGGTTTGTAGTTTTTCTTTGGACGTCTAGTTCTTTTTTAGTTTATCAAATTTATTGATATGTCGACTCCATATTCGATCGAATTCTTTATTTGCTGCACTACACGAGACGTCATGTAGAATTGACCAAAGTTCGTGATTAAGCGTATTTGAAAGCCCATCCTCTAGTGCTAAAATAGCTCTGTTTATGTCGGCTAGGGAACCCCGTGTAGCGGTAATTTCCTCCCGAAGTAAGTCTGGCTCGCTCGTTGTAGATACAGAGAGCTTTCTGTGAAACGAAACGGTGCTTAAATTTTACACAATTTGGGATTACCTGGTTATCCTGGCAGCATTTTAGGAATGTCAGGCGATTCAGTTGTCTGGATATCTTCAGCTTCAGTTTCCCATAATAATGGCAGGCCTTGCATGCGAAGGAATCTCCGTGAATGATCGTAATTCTTGTTGAAAGGCTTATATGCTGGTTAAAACATGATAACTAATAATTAAAGAATTGACAGCATACACTAGAAATATAAATTAAAACAACTTTAATAAATACTTTCCGATATTTCGGCAACGTCACGTTGCATCTTCTTGGGAACTTAAAATAAAGAACAGGTGGACGCAAGGACTACATAACAGCAAATCAGAAACAAAGCGAGGAAGCTACGTTTTCCTGAAGTCCTGATGGTGCCCCCTGGTGGACTGTATGGGTAGTTATTGGCCTTTGGGCTGAAGTTCTTCTGATATACGTTTCCCAAATTTGGGGCAGTCTTATGCACCCAAATTTGTTGAGGTTTGGCATGTTCCTAAGGGCTGAGGCTAATTCCATGAGTAGTCTTTCATATTTGAACTTGCTGTGGTGTATTACTGTGGCTTTCTTCCACCTTATTGTGTGGCGGGTATCCAGAGCATGGTCTGCAAGCCCAGAGTGGCTGTACTGGTGAAATCGGATGTAGTCCTTGTGTTCTGAGATTCTGATATTTGCTGTCCTGCCTAAAGGCAGGACAGCAAATATCAGAATCTGACTTTAGGGAAAACGGTAGCTTCCTCGCAAATGTCCCCCTCAAAGAAACCTTAGAGCTAATGCTAGCTAAATTTCCTCCCGATATCTCAGCCCTATTCAGTTCACAATGAACTCGGGCTATTTCGTTTAGCAGGAATAATTCTACAAACAGATAGAGGGTTCAGCCGTGGGTTCACCACTTTCTCCATCCTTGGCCAACTTCTTTATGGAGACTTTTGAAGCCTTAAACTCAGCCCCACAAAAAACCTACCATATGGCTTCGCTACGTTGATGATGTGTTAGCTATTTGGCCACATGGCCTGGATACACTCCTCTCCTTCTTAACACACTTAAACAACCAACACGCCCAGAATCAAGTTCACCCTGCAAAAAGAGAAAAACAATAGCCTCCCCTTCCTAGACACACTAGTCACCCCGCCAACCTGATGGAACCTTGGTTTTCTCAGTTTATAGAAAACCCACCCATACAGGCAGATACATTCACCACAATCCCACCACTCCCCCCCCCCCCCTCACAACAATATGGAGTTATTAAGACACTATACAACAGGACAAAACTTATCTGTTCAAATGATCCAGCCCTAACCACTGAACTAAATCACATCCTTAACACTTTCTCAGCCAATGGCTACCCCCCCCCCCCAAAAAAAAATCCAAAAAATACTTAAACCAGTTATCCACAACCCCCCCCCCCCTTCACAAAACGATTACTCTAATCCATCACCATACCCTACATCCGAGGCACCTCGAATAAACCAACAAAATCCCTAAAAGAACATGACTTAACCGCCTGTTACAGACCATATAGAAAATTGGCATCCCTTATCCGCTCCACTAAACACCAACCACTTCCCTAGACCTACCTGGTGTATACTAGGTCCCTTGCAGCTGTAAATTGCCCTACTTTGACCAAACAGGAAGGACAGCAAATATCAGAATCAGAACACAAGGACTACATCCGATTTCACCATTACAGCCACTCTGAGCTTGCAGACCATGTTCTGGATACCCACCACAGAATAAGGTGGAAGAAAGCTACAGTAATACACCGCAGCAAGTTCAAATATGAAAGACTATTCATGGAATCAGCCTCAGCCCTTAGAAACATGCCAAATCTCAACAAATTTGGGTGCATAAGACGGCCCCATATTTGGGAAATATATATCAGAAGAACTTCAGCCCAAAGGCCAATAACTACCAATATAGCTCGCCAGGGGGCACCATCAGGACTTAGGAAAAACAGTAGCTTCCTCGCTTCGTTTCTCATTTGCTGTTATGTTCTTGCGTGCACCTGTTCTTTATTTTAACTTCCCAAGAAGATGGCAACGTGACGTTGCCGAAATATTGGAAAGTATTTATTAAAGTTGTTTTAATTTATATTTCTAGTGTATGCTGTCAATTCCTTAATTATTAGTTATCATGTTTAACCAGCGTATAAGTCTTTCAACAAGAATGTATATTTTTTGTATTTCTCTTTTCATGTTATGCACCCGATGAAGTCTTCTAGGAACATTAAACTAGTTGTGCATTCATATAATAAATAGTTTTTTTTACCTATTTTGGCATCTCTCAGCTTCTGGTCATTAAATTTCTTCAGTTATGTGTGTGTTTATATATATATATTTCAGGTCATCCCAAAAGTAATGTCGTTTTTAGCATCAAGGTTTGATAGGATATAAAAGATAAATCACTTGCTAATTTAATCAAGTATATATTCTCCATTTGAATCAGTAACACTCTTCCAATGTTGTGAAAGCTTCATAATGCCATTTCTATAGAATTTGGGAGGTTTGGAGGTAAAGAAGTCACATAGGCTCAATTTCAGTGCATTTAATGTATCGTATTGTTTTTCATTTATTGCAAACTTTGAAATAAGTACTAATCTGAAAGTGCAAGATCAGGAGAAGATGGAGGATGTAGAAGCTTTTCCCAGCCGAGTTCCTCAGTCTTAATATGGATGATTCTTGCACTATGAAGGCATGTGTTATCATGGTGAAAAACAATAACACCCTTTCTATTGGCCAGAGAATACCTCTTTTCTTTCAGATTTTTGAATCGATTGATTTGTTCACAGTATACTTCAGCTGTGATTGTTTGGTTTTCTTGCAAGTGTTCAAAGTGTATAATTCCAGCTGTCCCACCAAATGCTTAGCGAAACCTTCTGAGGGTAAGGTCTTGTTTTGGCTGAGGTTTAGCCTGTTCCCCTGAATGAACCCACTGCCTTCGGCACTTAATGTTCTTGTAACGTATCCACTTTTCATCACTGGTGACTACATGACAAAAACGGAGATTGAATCTCTCTAGAATGAAGAGCAGTGCAGATGTTTACTTTCTCTCTTTGATTGTTGTTTGTCAATTTGCGAGGAACCCACTTGCCAAGCTTAGACACTATTCCAAGTTCTTGCAAATGGAGGGATGGTCAATGATGATGAATTAAGATCTTTTGCTACTTCTTCAACAGTTTTACTCTAACTCTTCAACAGTTGCATTGGCAATTTTTGCAATAGAGATTTTCAGCATATCATTATTGAGAGAGAGAGAGAGAGACAGGGTACCCAGAGCGAGGGGAGTCTTTCAAGCTAAATTCCTTTTGTTGAAATTTTTGAAACTATTGCTGGCACTTACACACATACAAAACATTGTCAGCATACACTTCTAGCACATTTTTTTACAGTGTTAGCAGCATTGTTGCCTTTGATGTACCTAGCTCTTCAGTGACTTTCATAGTAATAATGGGTTATCTAAACAATAACTTATGTATGGTGTTCTTGCAAGGTGGAATTCCTTAGAATGAGGCCACCTCAGCTTGGCAGTACTTATAAAGCTTTAAAAATTCATAGACAAGTTGAGACACATTTCAATAAATAGTACAGTATAAGAAACGACGTTACTTTTGGAATGACCTGATATATACACACGAGGGGAAGGCTGGAACAAAAAACACCTAGAACAAAAGTGATATTAAAGCAACTGATATAACCACAAGAAAGAACAATCTTAAAACCCTTTAACCCATGTTTCATCAAATTATAATAATTTGTTCTTTTTCTTTCAGGATATATAAGAAGACAAAATTAATTTTTGTTCTAGGTGTTTATCAGAACTTTCCAGCTCCCTCCCTTTGTGTGTGTGTTTTGAATTAATATTTTTATTTGCATTATTTCTTTTCAGATTACTGTGATTCCATCTTCAGTAAAAGATCTTCATCATTTAGCAGAATTCTATCTTTATGGTAACAAACTATCTACTTTACCACCAGAGATTGGATGTTTGATTAACCTTAGGATATTGGCATTAAATGAAAATTCTCTGACAAGTTTACCTGACACTTTAGTTAATCTAAATAAGCTTAAGGTTTTGGATCTGAGGCATAATAAGCTCAGTGAGGTTAGTTCATTAAGGTGATCCTACTTTACATATATTTTAAGTTTTTATTTTCAAGTTAGCAGTGTTTTATTATTTTTGAAGTTTTGGAAACTGCACAGTGCTTAAGAGAATGAATATGACATTTTTATAATAAATTTAGTTTAATCCTTTATCCAAGTGTAAGCAAACAAAGTTTGTGCCTGAAAATATCTTCAGGACTGAGGTAAGGTAGTGCAACACCAGGCAACTCCTAGCAAAGGTGGACCAAGCTCTCATCACTCCTTGTCTCAGTATCTCCCATAATGCAAAGCACATCTTTTTGTGGGCATGTATACTGCTATGCATTAAGGAAAGGGCTACTACCCAGATCGGTTTCAACCTTTATTGAGGTCTTGTCAGTGGGAGGCAGACCCAAACGTGGAGATGCTAAGACAGAAGCAACCTCAGTCCTGAAGATATTTTCAGACTTGAAAATAACTACAGACCCATCTGCCTGAAAATAGGCAGATGGGTCTGTAGTTACTGATGTCTTCTTTATTACCTTTTTTATGCAGAATTATGGTCTTTGATGTTTTCCATTCAGTAGGTACTTTCCTTAATTGTATATATCGGGTAAACCTTTCTGCTAGAGCTTTAAATAGAATTTGTCCACTCATTTTTAATTCATCAGATTTTATACCGTCAATTCCTGGTGATTGGTCAGTTTTCATATGGTGGATAGCCATTTTTACTTCTTCAGGTAGGACAGATGGTATTTCCAAATTTTCATCTGGTACTGGAGCTGTGATTACTTGTTTAGATGAGTAAAGGTTCTCATAAAACGATTTTACTATTTTTTCCATTTCACCTCCCTCTGTTCATGTGTCTGTTTCCTTGATTGTCTGTGAAGGCTCATGGTAGTGGTTGCATTAGATTTATTTCTTTTTCTACTTTTTTTAGGCTACTGTGGAGCCTAGCTGCTTCTGCCAATTTTGTTGTTCTGTATATGTTATAGTCGTCTTTGATATTCTGCCTCAGTAGTTTACAAATAATTTTGTATTCTAGACGGTCTTTTCCTGTATCTTTCAGTATTCTTCTTTTCTTCAATAGTTCTATTGTTCTTGCTGATAGGCATTCCCTGGTCTTAGGAGGAAGTTCATACGAGGTTTTTTTCTTTGCAGTTCATTAATTGATTGTTAAAGATTGTTAAATCTTTGTCGATGTCATTTTTTTTTATTTCCAGTTGGTTTCTTCCACATTTTTTCTAAATTCTTCTGGGTTTATCTGTTTTAAGCGTTTTTTATGGTTGGACTGTGTTTATGTATTTTGAGGATGGCTCTTATTGGATGGTGGTCTGAATGAATGTCGCAGTAGGTTTTCCCAATGACTTCAACATTTTTTATTATTCTTTTGCAATCTGTTAGGATGAAATCAATTTCATTTCTTGTCTCTCCATTTGGAGATTGCCAAGTCCATCTTTTTCCATTTTTCTTTTTAAAGAAACTTCATAATGTACAGCCTTTCTGCTTCTACAAATTCTGCCAGGAGTTAACCTCGTTCATTTCTTTCCCCTTTCCCCCACAGTCCAATGTATTTTTCTTCAATAAATCCTGTACCAATCTTTGTGTTGAAATCTCCACACACTATTGTGTATGTTGTTTTTTACTGTAATGTTTCTCGTAGGTGTTCATAGAAATTTTCTATTTCTTCTTTGTCAGCTGTTGCGGTGGGTGCATAGGCTACTATTATTTTTATTGTTACGAATTCTCCAATTTTTAATTTTAGTGTTCCTAGTTGTTCAGAATGGATTGTGCAAGAAATAATATTTTTAGTTAGCATTTCATTTATGATAAAGCCAACTCCTCCAGCCCTTGTAGCGTTATCTGAAGCTCCCAGGAAAATTTGGTTGCCATTGTTCCATTTTGCTGTTAATTTAGAGCTGCTTCGGGTTTCACAAATAGCAAGGACATCAAACTTTACATTTTGCAGTTCTTGAACCAGGAAATCAACATGGGAGTCAGAAGATTCGGGTGTTGAAGGAATCAATAAATTGGGTCAGATTTCCAGATGGTGGTCTACCTTCCTTTGCGAGATTCTTAGCTCCCCCTGCCCTTGCAGATTTCTCACCACCACCACCTTGGTGGGATTGTAAAGAGCTGCACAGGACTGGGGTCCTTTTTTTTCTTCTACTTGCTGGCATCTTTACAGTGGTCTACAGCACTTCTCCTGACCATGGTTCTGAAGTGTGCCTTTGGGCCATGGTTCCTTATTCATTATTCAGAGTTGCCCTCTTGGGCTTCCCTAATCAGCCACAAAAAAAAGGTGAGATCATCCCCTTCTTTGCTGCATTCATTCTCAACTTCCATGGATGTCCTCTCCCCAGCATTTATTCTGAAAGGATCACACATTTATACCAGTATACTTTTCAGAATTTTCTAAGTCTCAATCATATTAGCACTCTTTCTACTGTTTGCTAGCATCTGCAGTCCACAAATTCTCAACCAATCAATCTTCATATTCTGCAATCCTCGTATCATCTTTAATATTCTCCTTTGCACTCTCCAAACTATATCAGCATCATCACAGAAACAAAGAGAACAGACCTGTATAGAATAGTCCATGTGAGGTATGTCATCAGCTTATAAAGAGGCAAAATGACTTTCTTCTTCTTGCACGTTAAGGTTTATTTTTCAGTATTGCAATTTCTTCTGAGTTGTATTTGCAATCTATGCTACATGGTCCTTTGAACTTAAGCTTTCTATCTACTAAAATTCCAAGATTCCTAACCTGATCAGTTTCTTCTAGCATAATCCCATCAATATAATATGCCACTGAATATTTCTACACCAAAGTATGTGACTATACATTTACTATCATTGAACAGATAGCCATTTTCGCATGCTCACATTTTCAGCCTGTTGAAATCATTCTGCAAGTACTGCATATCAGCAACACTCCTGATTACCCTACCTATCTTTGTATCATCGGCAAACATCTGTGTGTATCACCTGTCAAATCCTTCCCAGTGTTATTAATGTAAACATTGAATAACAGTGGATGAAAGACTGATCCTTGTGGTACACCACTGGTCATCTTAAATCTTGCAGGCTCTCATCTCCCCCCATATACCATATTTAATATATCAGTCAGCCATCCTCTTATTGATGTGAATGTTTTATTATCCAATTCCATATTCTCCAGTTTATGCAACAGTCTTCCATGTGGTATCCTGTCAAAAGCCTTAGGCAGAGTCTAAAATTATCATGTGTCATTGCGGGAAAATTCTTCACGAGAATATTTGAAATCCTGTGGTCATGTCATTCCCATATATGAAAAAAAGAAAGAAAGAAATATTTTATGTATTATTTATTCTTTCGATTATATTTAGCATTCTGAAAATGTTTATGCCGTAAAAGTTATTAATATTCTTTCTTACTTAGATACTACAGGCTCTGTAGATGGAATATTAATTTTTACAAAACAGAGATTGGGTGGTTAGCAAGAAAGGTACCATACTTAAAAATTAATAATATTTAATTTAATAATTAAGAACTGTTAATAGTTATTAGGGAGAATAAAATATTTAAGAATAGTTAGGAAGAAAGGGCAAAATATTTAAGAATATTTATTCTTCTAACCATTCACTATTTTTTTCTTCTACCCATTTAGACATCAATCTGGATGTGATTTTTTTTTTATCTGAACTAATTCAGAAGGTTACATGTTTCGTTTATTGATACACATGTATTTATAAAATCACTGCACTTTTCCTGGATAGTAAAGATATCTTGTACGCTGATATCATTTGCAGAGCTAGTTTAAGATCATAGCTGTAATTTTAAGTAATTATATTAAAGAAAACAATAATAAAATGACATAAATACTATCATCATTATGTAAATCAGCATAAGCTAAATTGCTGCAACTTCAATACTAGTCTTTACCTTTCCCTCCAATACTAGTATTTTATGATACTAAGAAATTTAAAATTTTATATTTAGTCTTTTTTACTGGGAAAAAAAAAAAAAAAAAAAAATATATATATATATATATATATATATATACACAGGAATACCTCGATTATCACGGTTTGTAATTTGATACCAAAATTCCAACTATTGCACTCCAAATTTGAATTATTGCGGCCGCGAGATGCAGTCCACTACATATGCAACCAGTTCGAGTCGCCACTCTCCCGGTATGTCTCTCTTGTAGCGCTTCATTCTTATCCGACGGCACCTGCTCACCAGTAACTGTCCGCCTTTGCCTGAAGTACATGTGGATATTTATTTCTCTTCTTATTTACCTATACAATGAATGCTAAAAGAAACAAGGAATGATATCAAGTCTACAGCTATCAAGAAGAAACGTAGAGTGATCAGCTTAGAAGATAAAGTTGCATATGATAAATAAGTATGAAGCAGGCATAACCAAAGCCAAAATTGCAAGAGAGTACGGTCTAAATCACATATGGGCAGCCCACGGTCTGGATCCAGCCCTAATCTATTTCAGCGAAGTTTGTCTGATTCATGGTGGGAGAAAACATGGTGTGTTCTACTAACTCACATTAAGCTGACGTCATATGACTTGCGCAAAACACACCATGTTGTCTCCAACCAAGGTCTCTTTCTCACTTTGACTAGCAGCGTGTGTGAACGTGTTACGTGTCAGTTCGGTACTTGCATTGGTGTTGTGCTTTGTTCAGTGCCTGCATTGATGTTGTGTTCTGTTCAGTGCCTGCATGTAGAAGACAGTTTTGTTTGACAGTTCTGAATATCGCTTATAAATTTGGGACAATGTCAGGGGTTATTGCAAAAAAAAGAAAAGTAGATGCAGAGAATCAATTTCAAGACAACTGGATGGAGGATTATTATTTTATTCTGAATAAAGATTTGCCTGTATGTTTGCTGTGCAACGAATCCGTAGCCGTCAACAAAGAATACAACTTGAAGAGACATTTTACTTCGAGACATGCGGATCACCCAAAAATTGATGGACAACTACGAAAAGATGAAATACAGAGGTTCAAGAAGAACTTGGATACCCAGCAGCAAATGTTCAACAAGCAAAGAACGCAGCACCACAGCATTGTCAAAGCCAGCTTTGTTGTAAGCGAAAAAATCGCTAAGCATTCTAAGTCATTTGGTGAAGGAGAATTTATCAAAGAATGTCTGCTGGATGTTGTAAATATCATATGTCCTGAAAAGAAAAAAAGACTCCGAGAATATTCGTTTGTCGAGACGTACTGTTGTCCAACGGATAGAAATTACGGCTGATGATATCAGAAAAGGTTTAAAAGAGAAGATTGCTAGATTGGAAGCATTTTCAATTGCTTTGGATGACAGCACCGATGCCTCTGATACATCACAACTAGCAATATTTATTCAAGGAGTTGATGCAGATTTCAACATCACAGAAGAATTATTGGCACTTCGGCCATTAAAAGGAACAACTACCGGTGAAGATATATTTGAAACAGTCAACACAGTTTTCGAGAGATTTGGGCTTAAATGGAGTTCACTATCTGGCATGTGCATTGATGGAGCCCCTGCAAATGGTTGGTGCACAAAAGGGATTTATTGGAATAGTTCATGAAAAAGCAATAGAACTACAGATCCATCCGGAA
This sequence comes from Typopeltis vanoorti, assembly GCF_054136105.1. Taxonomy (NCBI): domain Eukaryota; kingdom Metazoa; phylum Arthropoda; class Arachnida; order Uropygi; family Thelyphonidae; genus Typopeltis; species Typopeltis vanoorti. The sequence goes on from NC_143551.1 coordinate 143,840,579, forward strand.
AATTTAACAAATTTTCACTGCATTAACCACCAACAAAATCTGTGTGCAAAATCGATTAAATTCACAAATGTTATGGAAGTTGTAGTAGCCAGTATTAACTTTATTAAGTCATGTGCACTTAATCACCGCCAATTTAAGGAGTATTTGGCAGACCTATTTTCGGATTATGAAAATGTGTCTTATTATTGTGAAGTGAGGTGGTTGAATAAAGGTAAAATGTTAAAACGATTTTATGATCTGAGACAAGACATTGCAGATTTTATGGACATAAAAGGAAACACAATTAACCAAGTAAAAGATGATGAGTGGGTGTGTGATTTAGCATTCCTTGTAGATGTCACCGGATACCTAAAGGAACTGAATCTTAAATTGCAAAAACAAGGACAATTGGTTTATGAACTGCATGGACATGTCAAAGCTTTTTGTAATAAACTAAGATTGTTGGAAAGTCAGATAAGAGCTAAAAATTGTCATTTTCCTACTCTAGCAACTCATAAAAATATCCCTTATAATTGTTATGGAGATGAACTGAAGGCACTAATTGAGCAATTCGATACAATTTACCGACTTCAAAAACAAAGACGCCACATTCACTATATTTGCTCGTCCGATGGAGATGCTGATGTAAATAATGTGCCAGAAAACTTACAGATGGAACTTATTGAGCTTCAGGCGGATTTAGTGCTAAATTCACAATTTAACAACATTGCTTTGACGGATTTTTATAAATTTTATTTGGTGGAAGAAAAATATACAAATTTAAGCATCTTTTCGGCAGCACATATATGTGTGAACAGTTTTTTTCGAGGATGAAATACAATAAATCAAAAATTCGGACAAGAATAACGGACAAAAACCTCGAAAATTCTATGCGATTATACTTAAGTAATATTAACGTCAATGTTGATAGTCTCGTAGTTGAAGTACAAGGCCAATCTTCACATTAAATTGTTATGTCGTTCATTATATTATAAAATTTATGTAGAGCTTTATACCAAAGCATTATATTATAAATGAATGAAATATGAAGTAGCAACTTGTTTTAATTCATTTAATATTAATTTATTTTATTTAATAATTTAGTCTGGCCCTTGACTCGGAGACAGAATGATAATATGGCCCCTGAACTAGGAAAGGTTGCCCATGCCTGGTCTAAATGAATCAACTGTTCGCCATATTTTAGGTCACGGTGCAAACTATGAGCAACTAGGATAAATTGCATCGAACCTCGTCTGGGTGTCAAACTACGAGAAACTACGAGAAGCCATCTTATGATTGAAATGGAAACGCTATTGTCAGTGTGGATAGAAGATTGTAACCAAAAGAGAATTCCTCTTAGTCAAATGACTATAAAAACAAAAGCAGTGAATTTGTTTGAAACTTTAAAAAGAAAACAATTAGAAAGCGAAAATGATTCGGCATCAGAAACTTTCTCTGCAAAGTTCAGAGTGGTTTGATCGGTTCAAAAAGCGATCGAGCATTCATAGTGTTCGTGTACAAGGTGAAATTGCAGGTGCCGATGAAAAAGCAGCAGCTAATTTCCTGGTGAATTGCAACAGATCATTGAAGAAGGAAATTATACCGATCAGATATTTAATGCTGACGAAACAGGCTTATTATGGAAAAAACTGCCCGCTGAAACATTTTTAGCAAAAAATTAAAAATCACGTGTAACACTTTTACTATGTGGCAATGCTTCTGGAGATTACAAGATGACTCCTCTCTTTATTTATCGTTCACAAAATCCTCGCCAGCTTAGAAGTTTAGATAAAAATTTTCTCCCTGTTCATTGGAGATTCAATAGAAAAGCTTGGATGACAAAAACTATTTTTGAGGATTGGTTTAAAAACTGTTTTTGTCCTGAAGCTGAAAGGTACTGCAAGTCATTAAATCTCGTTGATATTAGATAATGCACCTAGTCATCCAACAGAATTGAATGATTTGTGCGAAAATGTAAAAGTTATTTATTTACCACCTAATACCACTTCCATCATCCAGCCAATGGATCAAGGTGTAATCGCATCCTTTAAGGCATATTACCTATGAAGAACTTTTTCACAAGCAATAGATAAGACTACAGGAGATGAAGCTATGACTTTGACAGAATTCTGGAAGGCATTCAATATCAAGAATTGCATTAAGAATGTCAAGGAAGCATGGAGTGAAGTAACGTCTAGCAACCTGAGAGTGGCGTGGCAAAAGATTATTCCTCATTGTGCAAATGATTTTAAAGGATTTGAAAATGAAGTAACCTGTGTTATCAATGACATAACTAAGCTTGGCTTCGATCTAGGACTAAAAGAAATTGAAAAAGGTGATGTTCAGGACCTGCTTCAGTTGCATAATAAGGAGCTGGATGATGGACGTAATTAATCTCCAGAGAGAATGTGCTTACGATGTTCATTGATGATAATGACGAACAAATTGACGTGCCACCAAAGGAATTTACCCTCAAAGAAATGGACGAAATGTTTAGAATTGCTGAAAATTTTAAAGAAAAAATCTTGAACGGCGATCCTAATCTCGAGCGATCAGTGAAAGTTCATCAGGATATTGAAAATTCCATCCGTTGCTACCGAGTTTTATACGAAGAAGAAAGAAAGAAAAAATTCCACCAGACAACTCTACACCAGTTTTTATCCGAGAAAGAATAATTGTATGTACTCCTTATATATAAATAAAGATTAAAGAATAATCTTGTTTTTCTAAATGAACCTTCATTTTTTACTTAACACATTTCTTTTTTACTTCATATATAAAATTTAATTAATACATTTAAAAAATCCTTGGCAATGATCACATTTTACACGCATTATTTATCCCGGATTCGATTATTGCGGTATTTTTGCGTGGCAACAATAACTGCGATAAACGAGGTATTACTCTATATTATGTGTGTTTTGTGTGTGTGAGGCAGTGAAGGAAAAGAAGAAAGCATATCAAAAGTTCCTGGTAAATAAGTCAGCTTGTGCTCTTAGAGAATGCAGAGACAAATGTAAGAAAGCTAAACACTGTGTAAAACTGGCTAAACAAACATGGGAGGGCTTTGGCAAGAACATAGAAAATAAATATCAAGAAGGTGGCAAGATATTCTGAAGGTTGTTGAAGAAGCTCAGAAATGGAGGAAAGAGTGCTGTAAAAGGAATCAGAGATGATAAAGGTGACATGAAAACAGGAGAAAAGGATATCCTTGAAGTATGTGAAGTATGTAGTAATTACTTTGAAAAACTGCTAAATGAAACAAGCAGTGGTGACAGCACAGTGGTAAAAAACACTGACCAGGCATGCAGTCAGGAATACATATCCATACTTGAAGTAGAAAAAGCCTGAAATGTGGAAAGGCAGCAGGAGTAGATGATATTTGGCCAGAAATGCTCAAATATGGAGGTATAAAAATCTTACAGTGGCTGCACTGCATAGTTCAGGCCCGAGGGACGAATTCCAGATGATTGGAGTAGAGCTGTCATAGTACCCTTATATAAAAAGGGAAATAAAACTGAATCTGAGAATTACAGAGATATTTCATTACTGAGTGTTCCTGGTAAGATATATGCAAGTATACTTGAGAAACGGTTGAGAAGGATTGTGGAAGAGAAGCTCGGTGAAGAACAAGCTGAATTCAGGCCAAATATAGGCTGTCAGGATCAGATTTTCACTCTACGATAGATAGTTCAGAAATCATGGGAATATAACAAAGATAAAAAGGCTGAAAATGGGGAAAGTGTGCTGTAAATGGAATCAGATGATAAAGGAGACACGAAAACTGAAGATAAAGATGTTCTAGATGTCTAGCATAATTACTTTGAAATAACGCTAAATGAAACAAGCAGAGTGGTAGGAAAATACTTAGTGGGGATTCAACCAGAAATGCCCAGATATGGAGGTATAAAAGTTTTATGCTGGATGCATTTGATAATTCAGAAAGTCGAATTCTGGAAGATTGAAATAAAGATGCCATGATATCCTAAAATGATACAACCTTATTACCACTTACAGACCATATTAAAAATTGACATCCCTTATTTGCTATCCCAAAGACCAGCTGTAGTCTCTAGACTTGTCAGATGTCTACCAGGTTCCATGCATTTGTAAGCTGTCCTGTTATGGCCAGACAGGCAGGACAGTCAACATCAGAATCACCAAACACAGACTACATCCAGTTCCACCACTTATAGCCACTTATTGCTTGCCATACTTGCTTTGTACACCCACAACAAGATGTGATTGAAAAAGTCACCTTACTCACAGGAACAAATTCAGATACAAAAGACTTTTCCTGGAATCTGCTTCAGCCTTAAGGAACAACCCAAACCTCAATAAATTTAGTTGTATGAAACTACCTCACATCTGAGAAACACTCATCCTGAGAACTTCAGCCCAACAGCCAAGAACACCCATCCCAGCCACTAGGGGCACTATTTAGGACTTTTGACTCCCTGCTTCATTCATACTTACCTTATGTAGTGCCTGCATACACATATCAATGTGTTCATTGTTCCCTGATGATGTCAGTTTGACTTTTCCCAAAATATTGAAAGTAATAATTAAAAGTTTTTCCAAATCTTATATAGTATATGTTATTAATTTCTTTAAGTACAGCTTTATGTTGGTCATAGTACCCATCTATAAAAAGGAAAGTAAAACAATGTGAGGACTACTGGAGAAATTTCTTGCTGAATGTTCTAGGTAAGATTTATGCAAGCATACTTGAGAAGAGGCTTAGAAAAGTTGTGAAAGAGAAAGTTAGAAAAGAGCACACAGAGTTCAGGCCAAATGGGGTTGTGACAATCAGATGTGTAGAAGTAATTTAGAAATCATGGGAATATAACAAGAATCTAAGTTTTGTAGATCTGGAAAAGCCATATGATAAAATGAAAAGGGAAAAGGTTTTCAAAACATTACAGTTTTATGCCTGCAAATGGAACATTATACAGAGCAGTATGTAGCTTATTATAAATTGTAAATCAGTAATTGAAACTGTAGGAGGTACAGTTCTTCTTATGACTCTACAGCCCAAATCAAGCTTTTGCCTCCTTTGTTACCTCCAACCCTGTTTATCCAAACTTTACTTCTCCAGTTTGGTGTGTATCCATCTTGTTCTAGGTTTTCCTTTTGATCTTTTACCAAGAATTTTACTATTTACTGTCTGCTTAGGAGATACAGTTAGATGGCTTAATGTAAAGTCAGGTGTAAGACATTAGATACATCTCCACTCTTAAACTAGCAGTATACAAGACAGTGTTGAACTCTATTTTAATTTGTGGATGTGAATGTTAGGCTTGAGGTAAAACATTTGATCAAAGACTAAAGACCACGACATGAAAGTTCTTGGAAAACTTATGAGAGTGAACTGTGTCATCAGTGAAAGAATCATATTAAAAATGAAGATATTATAAAGGAACTTGACATTGTTATCATTCAAGAACAAAGCTAATCTAAGGTAGTGTGGTTATTTAAATAACCACACTACAATGATAGCATAAAAGATATCCAGAGGATGACCAAGATCTAAGTGGAGTGATGCATCAAAAGTACTTTAGAAGACTGAAATGATTTAATGGTGGAGACCTGACAAATAACTTATTAATATAAGTTATTTGTTGATATACCCTCTATTGATAATTTCATTCAAATTAGTAATTATCCATCAGCATCCTAATATTGTCATATTTTATATATATCAGTCTTCTAAGGCAGTGCTTCCCAAACTTCTGTATGTCAGGGCCCCCTTTGCAAAAATTAAAATATTTCACGGCCCCCCTCGAAAAAAATCGTAATAGAGAGATATATTATTATAATATTTATTGTATTTATATTCAGTACAAAACATACACAGTGAATATTGCAAAAATCAAATGTATATATTATATTTTTTGCTTCTTACCGTTTGGTTCTGAAGACGATGCGGGCTGTTCTGGTAAAATATGAAATACTGTCCTTTTTTTTTTTTTTTTTTTTTTGAGTCTGTTTCTGCTTCTTCTGATTGTTCGCGGGAATTTTTTTTTCTATTTTTTATCAGCCACTTATCCATCTCAAGGTTAAATTTTTTTAACGTAGAATAGATCAAATAATATCACCACTTACCAATACTGGCACACCACAGACTGATAACATGAAATTAGTGAATATTACCTGAATAAGGGAATCCCCAGACCAGGAACATTTTTCTCTTTTGTGACTTTTCTCCCTTTACGGTAATTAAGCCTAATGCAAAACAGACAGCAAAGGCAGGTTATTAAAACGTGCATATGATTGGTGTGGTATTAACAAAAGATCACGCAACCGAAAGATAAAAGCATAGCTGACAATTGAGTTGAAATGCTAACTCTCTTCAACCGAATTCCATATGTGAAACTGCCATAACATTCATTATATATATATTACTTAGTTTTAACACTTTTACGAATGTTAGTGTGTGTTACCCAGGTGGAGATATTGCTGCTGTAATATCTCCACCTGGGTAATACACTCTTAGACTGTTAGCACTACTCGGGTAATCCCTGACATCTTTATATATTAACAGAACATACCGCTTAATAAGCCATTACTATCACTGATAAGGATAAGAGAAAAATCACACTTCAACACACTCTGGTTCTAAAAAATAGTGCAATTAATGCTAATTCTTAATTCTAATTTAAAATATATACAGGGTGTCTCAAAAAATGTATACACACTTTGAATGATCATAAAGTTGGTATTTATTATAATACAGTTAACTTTCACATTGTAAAGTACACTACATAAATGTACTTTTCATCCCTCGAGTCTGTATTCAAACTGATGACCATCCTGGTCCAGGCACCACTGATAACGTGCAGCAATGGAATTGCAAGCACTGAGAATCATTTCATCTTGTAGCTGGGCGCATTATCTTTCGATTGCTGCTTTCAAGTCATCGACTGTTGCTGGTTTTGAAGTGCAAACTTTATCCTTGATAAATCTCCATAAGAAGAAGTCCATTGGCGTGAGGTCTGGTGAACACGGGGGATATTCTACAGAACCTCTTCTTCCAATCCATCTGTTGGGTAGTCTCATCAAGATAGGCCCTCACATCTCGATGGTAGTGTGAGGGTGCCCCATCTTGTTGAAAATAAAAGTCCTCATCCTCAAAGTCCTCTTGAATATGTGGCATGACAGCTTCATGCAGCAAGTTCAAGTAATTGGCACCAGTTACAGTACCGTCGAAAAAGAATGGTCCAATTACTCCGTGTGCTGATAAGTCGCACCACACCGTCACTCCTGGAAAATTTACATGATGTTCCTCCATTACATGCGTATTCTCAGGTGCTCAGTAAGTGCAATTGTGCCGGTTAATCGACCCATTTAATTTAAATGTGGCCTCATCACTCCACACAATTCGTCTTGGAAATTGTGCGTCCTCTTCACATTTTTCCAAGTACCACTCACAAAACTGCATTCTCCTATCCGGATCATCTTCGTTGAGAGCGTGTACTCTTCTTGGAATGTAACTTTTCCAATGACTGCGCTTCAGCATGTGATGGACACTTGATTTTGATACTCCTATCTAACGAGACGCTTGTCGCACAGATTTTCTTGAACTTTGATGATACATTTCAATCAACCTTTCTTCTGTTGCGGGCCTCGTAGCTGTTCGTGGTCTTCCTGAACGTTGCTTATGGACATTTTGAACAGTTCCAACTTCTTCAAATTTATCTCTAATTCGAGTAATAGTAAGTCTCATAGGTGGATCTCGTTGAAATTCTCTTCTAAACTGTCTTTGCACTTCCACTACGTTTTCATACTTCCAGTAGTATTTTAGGATAAATTTTCTTTCCTCAAAGCTTAGTCTGGTTTCAGCCATTATTTCAAATCCGTTAAACCTGCAAAATAATGAAAATTAAGTGAGTTATCAGCCGTTGAAGTGTGTGTATACATTTTTTTGGGACACCCTGTATATATATATATATATATATATATATATATATATATATATATATATATATACAGGGTGTTCGGGATAAATTTGACAGTTTCGTAAGGAAAAAGAAAATCTTCTTTGTATCTATTAAATTTAATGAATTGACAAAAAAACATTACAGGCAGAGTTAATTACAATACTATCAACAAGATTTACTCAAAATAACCACCATTAGCATCGATCACAGCTTCAATTCTGCTTCGGAACCTCGAATAAGCTGATGCTACAGTCTCCCTGGGAAGGGCCGCAAAAACTGTTTTAATTTTATCCATTAGTCTGGGGAGTTTGGAGGCCAAACATTTGGACTGGTGAAGTCGTAGAAATTTTCAGACAACCATTTTTGACTTTTCCCAGAGGTGTGGCAAGGGGCCGAATCCTGCTGCCATACATACGGCCTACCATTGGCTACCCTTGTTATCCAGGGCTTGACTACAGTTAGCAACTCCACGAACAAAGCCCGAATTCCAATGCCAGGGTTCTTCAACACCTGTTCCTGCAGATTTGCGAGGAATTCTGCTGTACGAACGCAATCAGATCGTCTGCTAGGGATCTTTCTTCTTGCTACATCCTCGTAGTCACCATTGCAAGTCTCTAGTTCATGCCTGATTGTTTTTACTGTATTCAGGGAGCATTGGGCAGCAGTCGTAATATCCTTATTTTGATGGCGGGCACGAATCATCATGATACAAGTTATTCTCTTCCGTGATTCAGGTGGGTTCCAGCTATCCATCCTTTCTGACGTCTTGTATATGAATGAAGAAGGGTCCAAACTTTTAAATGAAGAGAAGTGTGTGTTAATACATGTAACTTACGGAAAAATATAATTAATTATAAATATGTCAAATTTATCCCGAACACCCTGTATATATATTGAGGGGGGGGGTGAATTGAAGAAAAGAAACCAAAAGATTTATACAAAAATCAGTAGAATGAAAATTAAAATGCCAAAATAATTCATTCTTATTGCAATAAATCAAAGTCCTTAATTCTTCCAGATAGCATTAATACAAATATTAGAGTGCCAAAATCTATGTATTGGAAGAGCTGATTACTTGAATCTGGATGTTGCATTCCATCTGTAATGGAAGTGAATTGGGGTGAAGGCTAATTAATTATAAGCTTGAAACTTTAGAATTATCATTATTCTAACAAGTTGGTCCTAAAAGTGGATATTTATGTTGGTTGAATAGTTTGACAGGTTATTTGTTAGATTTCTTACATCTGTTGACAAATTTATGACCAGAATGCTAGTTTATAAATGCTTTTGATTAATCTGTGGTTAGTATCATTGTCCAGTAATCCTGATTTATTGTAATAATGCAGGAACCTCATTCAAACTTGATATATTTGAATAAATTTCCTGTTCTGTATAGTCGTATTCTAACACTTACTAGTTCCAGAATTTTTATTGTACTAGGAACAGTAATAATTCTACAACAATAAGTTTATATTGTATAATTATTTTTCTTCCAAAACTTGGAATGCAAATAACCTAATTATTATTTTAATTTTCATCTGTTGATCTTTGTATAATTTTTTTGGTTCTTTTTTCCTCTTTCTCAACTTTATTAATGCACAGGATATCAGAACTGACTATGTTGTTCTTAGAACCATAGTTTTGTTAATCTTGAATTTCCTCTTATACTTGCCACTGACTATAATGGCTTATTAACTTCTGATGATGCCATTTGCTGTTGACCTGTATGATGGAATGTTGAGTGTAATCTAATTAATAAAATTATACATATCCTTAAGCATCAGTAACCTTTGAAAGAATTGCACCCATGCATTGCTCAGTTGCATTTAAACAAAGGGTTTCCAATGTTGTGTTGTAAGTTGTAGCTGTTACACTAATGGCCTTTTAGGAGAACTGAAAATATATCATTAGAATAATAATGCTTTTACTTTCTAAATAACGCCTTAGAATTTCAGATCACAATAGTATCGTTTGTGTAACATAAATTACACAAGTGATACTATTCCCCTCTTACACTGAAATGAAATTACTGAAGCTAAATTCATCCTATATTTTCATAGCATTGCCCAAAATATCTGATAAAGAAAATGCAGCTTTATTACTCTAAAATCATTTTTAAGTATATATAATACTGTATAGTATTGAATGTGCTAAAATGGAAAATATGCTCAGTTTTTGTTATGAAATACTGAAATTTTAGAAGACATTGAAGAAGGAAACCAGCATTCTGAGGTGATGAGAAGTACCCTAGAATAATAATAATAAAAACTGTGCTTATAGAAACAAAAAATTGATTTTTATAGCATTTTATGCTATAAAGATAAAAATTTTATTGATACTCTCAGGGAAGCCATTTTAATATTGTTAAGAAACTACAGATGTTATTAAGAAGTAAGAGGAAAATAGCTATCTGAAATTATAAGAGAATAGGGTAATACATTTTACCAGAATAATTTTAACCACAGTTATTTGGTTGTTTGTCAGTCTTCATAAAAGCAAATGTGTAATTCTTGTTTCAGCGGTTTTTTCATTGTTGTTGAGCTTCTGGGTGCATGTTCTGCAGAGAGTTTGAAACAGTTCTCAACTGTTGATAAATGTTTTATACATTTACAGTTTACTTATTTTATGTATTTTAGGCATAGTATTTGATTGCTCATAATTTCATTTGGACTGAAAATAAACGTTTTTATTGTTAATTATTTTATTCACTGTATTAATCCTTTGTAATACAGTCCAGTAATTCACATGGTACAATATCTGTCATTCATTTCAGTCGAATGGGTAAGTGGGTTAAGAAAAAACAGATGTAAGATTGTTGGGAGCTTTCTTAAGTCACTCCCACCCAGAAGTTTGTAGTATCATGGGTTTTATTAATTGGATAAGTTTTTTTTATGTAAGCACATTAACTGGTTAAATGTGCTTACACCCATGGATATGTAAGCATATCCACAGGTTAAAATTGACTCAGCACAAAATAGTCAACTTTCATTGTAGTAAATACCATTATAGTGAACTCAATATAACAGATTAAATAAAAACTATTCTAAAAGAAATTTGCTGTAATAGCAAAACTTTCTTTTAGAAAAAACTACTTTTTAGGTGTGTAGCAAGTCAGTCGACTGCATTTGGTATAGAAATTTAACATAGTCTCTCTCTGGTCTGAGTGGTTAGCGTATCTGCTCTCCAGCCAAAAGGCTGCTGGTTCGAATCCACCGTGGGCATGGATGTTTGTATGTGAAAATACTAGTGATGGTGGTCAGCAGTAGATGTTGTTGGTGTAGGTGATGAAGGTAGTTGTGGCTGGTGGAGAAGGAGAGTTGTATAGTAGGTACCCTCCCTCGATGAGTCTTTGGACTCCCTAGAAGTGTTATGTAATAATAATAATAAAAAGCAAGTTTGAGTTAATTGACATGTATAAATTTCTTTAGTTAATTAAAAAGGGAAGGAATTTTTGAGTTCATGCAGAAGGCAGCTGACATAAAAAGTTCAGCCTTGTTGGAGATCTAAATGAATACTAGACATATAAAAATGTTTGGGGAAAATTTGGAGAAAAAACAGACCTAATAATTCTGGTAAGCACTAGCTAGACTTCTGGTTAGGATGTTAACTAGAACAAAAAATTCACATAGAAAAAAGACACAAGAAATAAGTCTCATTGACTATGTTATTGTTGATAACAATATCATCATGCCAGTTCAGGACACAAATAGTACACAGGGGATTTGAAAATAGAAAGTGAACACCATTTAGTTTTGAGCAGGATGAAAATGAGTGCAAATTAAAAATACATATACAGAAGTTTTTATAAAGAATCAAAGTTAAGCAGCTTTCAGTGGGAACTATAGACATAAATATACAAATATTATTCAAAAAAAAAAAAAAAAAATGGAAGAGTTGGAAAACATTAATCAAACCTTGGTGACTGGTTGGTAGAAAAAACAGAACTCCATGGTGGACTCAGGATTTTAAAGGGACATCCATATGGAAAAGAAGAAAAGATATCAAAATTCCTAGCAAGTAAGCCAATCATATGCTCTGAGGGAATACAGAGAGCAATGCAAGAAAGCCACCAACCATTCCAAAGTTTCTGATTTCCTTTCTTTAAATGCTTTTTTTTTTCCAACTGCATGGATCAAGCTGGTAGAGATGCTGAGACATTTGCTATCATTGACCTACACAAATCATTCACATGCCTACCCAAATAACTCCATCCATTCTCCAAATATCTTGAACCTCTTCCTAACTAGTGACCCTTGGATAATTCAGACCATAACTGCTAATCTTTTCTCTCATCAAGCAACATACACACATGTACTCCCACCCATATGTTGTGTAGCACTATAAAAATGCCAAGTAGAATGGTCTTAACTTAGTGCCTTGTACTATGCCTCATTCCCTTAGTTGGATTACTGTTTCCAAGCTTCTGACTGAAATACTTAATGAATGTGTTACTGAAATAATCTTCATTGGTATGGAAGCATTTATTCCCCATTCTACTCTACATTTCCAGCTACTGATCAAGCCCTTGTTCTCCAAAAGGAAAACCAAGGCTGGACAAATGAAGAATCAGGCATGCTGTAATTGGACTAGCTCTCATCCAAAAGGGATTTTGAAAGTTCTAAAATCAGAAAATTTGCATCATGTGCAAACAGTAGTCTTGCCTTCTAGTCTCTTGCCAAAGTCATCAACTGTAACTTCTGTCCAACACAGCATCCACTACTGTTACACTCAGGCGGTTCTATAACCTCATCACCCACAGAGAACGCCAACTTTCTGGCCTCTTTTCTAATTCCTGCTGTTTTTTTTTTTTTTTTTTTAACATCTGATCCACACATGAAAGACCACAAGACCTATAACACATTAGTGCCTTGTGTGTGCAAGAGGAATAGAAGAAAGAAGGAATCTGTTCACATGCTTAAACAGCTGAGGGTTGTAATCTTTGAAGAAGGCATAGTGGAAGAAACTGTTTCAAAGAAGTAGATGTGATGAAAGAGGAAGCAGTGAAGTTGGCTCAGTGAGTTTCAAGATGGACTGTAAAAGGGTGTTGGTTAGCAGTGGCCCTTGTTTTAATGATTTTGGAGAAGAGTGGAGGAATAATAGTGGCCAGTTCAGCAGAGCACTGTCCATGAAAGTATCTATCAAAGAGGCACAAGGCAGAAACTGAATGCCTGTGAGAGTGAGAGGGGGCGGGGGATTGAAGTGGATATGTGAGAGAGGAATTGTTAATTAGCCAGATTGTCCTCTTTTAGGTAGAATCAAGCAATCTTAGAGAGGATTTTGGTACACCACCTCCTGTATGGTTGATCCTGTAAAATGTCCTCAAACCATTCCAGACACTCACCACACAATGTCCCATTTGAACTTCCATCAGAAAAGAAATCAGAATTTTATCCAAATTGAACATGAAAAAAATCTCTTGGTCCAGATACCATTTCTCCAATCATCCTAAAGATGTGTGCTCAGAGTTAACTCCCTGTGTCACATTTTTTTATGCTTTGATATTCTACTGGCATCTATCCTGCAGCATAGAAATTAGCCCATGCACAATCTCTTCATTAGGAGGATGGTGAATCTTTACCATCAAACAGCCACCACCCAATTTCCCTCATGTTTCTAACTGGAGAGAACCTTTAACATTCAACACCTTCATTATCTTGAAAGCACTCAACTAATGAATGATCCTGCATGAATTCTGCAAGTGTTGATCAACAGAGGACCAGGTCCTATTTATCACCCAACACTGACAGATTTTTCCGTGATATTTGTTCAAGTCTCAAGTTACTCTTAATATACAAGGCATCGGACAGGATCTGTTAAGTAAGCTCCAATCATTTGGGCTATACTATAACTTCTGCAACTGGATTGCCTGATGTTTAACTGGAGCACGATATCTGTGATGGTCAGGGATTCCCTCTCTTGTAGCTATGTAACTAATGCCGGAGTTCCCTTGGACTCTGTTCCCTCACACTCTTCCTTCTGTATATCAGTGACCTACTCCAGTTGACCATCAACCCAGTACACAGTTTTGCTAATGAAAGCACATCACACTCGTCCTTCTCATTCATATCCCACACAAATCACCACAGCCTACAGAACAGCAACTTCTAACCTTAAATTCGATTTAAACCATTTTTCAATGGTGTTCAGATAGCTTTTTAGTTTCATTGCTAGAAAAACTAAGTTTTCTTCCTATTTTGCTCATCTGGAGTGATGTCCCTAAGAGCACCCTAAAATTACTTAACTCGGTACAGGAGAGTAGTTAGACTGATAATTCCTCCATCCCTCTGTTAAATCCATCGAAACATATTCAGTAACTACTACTAAACACTTTACAATTCAACTCCAAACCCACAGAACAAACTTCTCCTCTTCATTTATCCTTTCTACTGTCCTACAGAACAATCTCCCATGACAGTTTACCAGGGATTACAATCCACATTCCTTCAAACTAAATGTGAACAAGTTTCTTCTTGCCCATCAACAGTACTGATGTTCTATGGGCAACCCATAGAACATCAGTTAAGATAAATAACATTTTTTTCCTTTTTTTTTTTTTTTCTTTTTTTTTTTTTTTTTGAAACTTGAGGACTACATTGCATAGTTGGGTTTGTACTGATGGAGCACCAGCTATGCCAGGGCAAAGTTGGGTTTTGAGACAAAAGGGAAAGAACTGGCTCCCCAAGCAATATCATATAAATATAGTCATATCAACAATCCAACAACTATCTCTATTCCAGAGAATTTTAATAATAGAGTGTTGACACCTTTTGGCAACTGGTATATGGTGATATACTAGCAGGCGAAGACAGAAGAGGAGATTGACACCATCTGTCTTAATTTACTGCCCATTAGACATTCGTGGTGAAGGATTTAACATAGCACGCCATGCCTGCTCGGACGTTGATATTTGGTAGCAGCTCCAGGGGTGGCAATGAGAAGTTAGCGACTGCCGCTATCACTGACAAAAATAATGGAAAAACTAGATTCAGACTCTGCAACCATTTAATGACCGGAACTTGAAATATTAGGACTTTACAGCACGAACTAAAAAGATATGAATGGACTGTTATGGAACTTTGTGAAATTCGATGGCCCAAAACAGGAGAGCTAACAACAGATGAAGGACATTTGCTTTTTTACTCTGGATGTGACTGCAATGGAAAAGAAGGTGTCGGGTTTTTGATACACAAATCATCACGAAATTCTGTCATGGAATTCAACCCTATCAATAGCAGAATTGCTCTAGTCCGCTTGAGAAGAAAACCACTCAATATCACCATCATACAGGTCTATGCCCCAAACACAGATCACGAGGACTCCGAAGTAGAGGAGTTTTATGGTCAACTTAATGCAACAATCACCAGGGCGATTGGAATGCCAAAATTGTAACAGACATAGGCAAGGATTATCTCCCATTTGTCGGACCGTATGGCTATAGGGAGACAAACGAAAGAGGTTTTGAATTGATCAATTTTGCCTCACAAAATGAACTTACATTACTAACACTCTATTTCCCCATAAACCTTCCAGAAGATGGACATGGACTTCCCATGATGGTAAAACACACGACCAAATTGACTTTATCCTTGTAAGCACAAGATTTAAAAACTCCATCAACCTCACAAGAACCAGATCATTTCCTGGAGCCGACATTGGCATCTACCACAACATGGTCATCACAACTGTGAATATGAAAATGAGGGAAAGATTACCTACAAAATCAACTCGTAAAAGATATAATATAGAAAAATTAAAAGATCCCCAAATAAATACACCATATAAATACAAATTAAAACAAATTTTTGACACAAGCTTCAAGAAATATAATAGTATCGAATCTAAAACCAAATACTTCTCACAAAAGATAACTGAGAGAGCTGAAGAAATCCTTGGATACAAAAGGAAAATAAATAAACCATGGATAACCAAAAATATTTTGGACCTATGCGACGAAAGAAGATATTTGAAATCTCATATTAATAGCAGTGATAATAGAGAACAGTATAAAAATATTACTAAGATTATTAAAAAAGAAATCAAACATGCTAGAAACTTATGGATATTGGATGAATGCAAAAATATAGAAGAGGACTTAAATAAAAATAATTCTAAAAGTGCTTTTCAACTTATCAATAAGTTAACCAAACCTTTTACTGCAATTAATTGGAGCATGGAAGATGAAGATGGAACTCCTATCACAGATAACCAGAAAATAGTTGATAGATGAAAATGTTAGGCAACCAAGCTTTTTCAAAAGGACCCTCAACTGACTGATGATATTTTAGACAGAATTTTGCCAGGAGGTTCGGAGGAAGGAGATTACCTGATATTAAAAGAAGAAGTTATTGCAGCAGTTAACTCCTCAAAAATAGGAAAATCACTGGGAAGTGATGGTGTCACAGTGGAACTGATATGCGAAGGAGGTGACATCATCATAGATACCTTGCTAAATTTATTCCAGGACGTAAGGAACACAGAGACTTGGCCCTCTGATTGGCGGACTTCTGTCCTTGTACCTATTCCTAAAAAGGGAAACAGCAATAAATGTAGCAACTATAGAACAATAAGCCTTATTAGTCATCCAAGCAAAATCTTGTTAAAAATACTACTGTCAAGAATCGAAAAGAAAATAGAAAGCAGACTATCAGACGAACAAACAGGTTTCCAGAAGTACAATTGACCATATTTTTACAATGGTCACATACTAGGCGAAAAATACATAGAACATAACAAAATAATCTGTCACAACTTTTTAGACCTTCAAAAAGCTTTTGACTCAATATGGCACGAGGCATTATGGAAAATTTTAGAACATTATGGTATTGACAACAAAACCATTAGGATTATTAAATCTCTTTATTCCTCATCTGATATGAGAATTGAAATTAAACATTACAGCAGCAAACCGTTCCGGGCAGAATGGGAGGTAAGACAGGGATGCATCTTGTCCCCTCTTCTTTTTAATTGTTTTCTGGAATGTGTCATAGATGAAGCTCTTTATGAATATGACACTGGAATAGTAGTTGGCGGACTAAGAATAAATAACTTACGTTTTGCTGACGATATCGATCTTCTGGGAGAAAGTGAAGAATTACAAGAAATAACCAGCCGTGTTTTCAGAACATTAAAAAAATATGGATTATACATAAACCTACAAAAAACAAAAACAATGATAACCTCAAAATCAGACATTGAATTCTTAAAGATGCAAATTGAGAATGCAAAGAAGTTCACTTATCTAGGAAGCACGTCGAGTCAAGATGGTCATTCAAAAATCAACATTAAATACTGAATTGCTAATGCAACCGTGGCCCTACAGAAGTTAAAACCATTGTGGGGAGATAACAGAATAGCAATCACAGCCAGACTAAGACTAATTGACACCAAGGTGTCAATTAGTCTTAGTCAAGAGGCCTGGACTTTATTGAAAGAAGATGAGAGGAGACTCCTGTCTTTCGAAATGAAAACTTACAGAAGACTTTTGAGAATTCCCTATACCGCTCACGAAACCAATGAAAAATGTCCGAAAACTGATTGATTCAATAGATGGGAGAAAAAGGGAAAATATTCTGACAGTCATCAGAAGAAGACAGATGAAATGGTTCGGACATGTGGAGAGGGCTAATCGCATTCCAAAGCAAGCACTAGAAGGAATCATTCCGGGATCTAGGGGGAGGGGCCGACCTCGATTAAAATGGACTGATAACATCAAAAAATGGACAAATTCCTCCCTTTCTCAACTGACATCAAGAACAAGAGACCGAGACGACTGGAGGAAGCTAGCAAAGAATATCACCTACCTGCCATGAATGACCCAACGGTTCATTTCGGACTATGGGAGAAGAAGAAGATATGGTGATATGACTTTTGCATTACTTCCACCTATTACCACCTCTGGGTCTAGCTCCCACTGACGAAACCTCAATCAAGGTTATGGTATTGACAACAAAACCATTAGGATTATTAAATCTCTTTATTCCTCATCTGATATGAGAATTGAAATTAAACATTACAGCAGCAAACCGTTCCGGGCAGAATGGGAGGTAAGACAGGGATGCATCTTGTCCCCTCTTCTTTTTAATTGTTTTCTGAAATGTGTCATAGATGAAGATCTTTATGAATATGACACTGGAATAGTAGTTGGCGGACTAAGAATAAATAACTTACGTTTTGCTGCATAGTATTTTACATACTCTGAAGGATATGTGCTTTGCATTATGGGATACTAAGGCAAGTGATCAGAACTTATACCACCTTTATCACGAGTTGCCCCAGTCCTGAAATTATTTCAGGCACAAACTTTGTTTGCTTACACTTGGATAAAGGATTAAATCAAATATGTGATTGATCACGAGGTTCTTCTTTTCTACACTACTGCACACTGGTTGTCGAAAGGAAATGTTGTCAATCGTATCTTTGAGTCGAAAGATGAAATCAAGTTGTTCCTGGATGTGCAAAGGAAACATGACCCTGTGGCTTACTTTAATGATGAATCATCTGGTGATAAATTCCAAATTTTCATTCATGCTGAAATTGTACTGCACTATCATAAATAATTGAATGAAGAAAAGAAGCAAGAGAGAATAATGATGGTTGGAGATTAATGATTGAACTAATTTTAGATGATTAGAGCAATTTTTTCCCTTTCCTGGAAATTCTGATTTTGTCTTTTCTGGAATTTTTATGGAAAAATAGGCCATCTGGCCATGAGTACACATCTCTATATATAATAATCAAGTTCAATGAAACCCTGCCTTTGATAGTAAAATTAACTGCTTGTTAGATTAGTCAAGCTATATGAATAAATGAAAAATAAAATAAAAACATTTAAGGAAAGATAAATTAGCAGAGATAATGTTAATCTTTTGTTTTCTTTCTTTCTTTCTTTGAACAGTTCCCTTCTCTCCTCAATATCTGGTCTCAAGAACTTTTTTCTCATCACTATTTCTCAAATATTAGAACTTTCATGGTTTTTTATTTATTTATTTTTATTGGATGTTAAAATTAGAGATGCTCCAAATATTTGGTGTTCAGCTGGCAAACAGAAAAATTCCTGTCACGTGTGTCATAACAAATACAATGAATTGGAAAAAAGTCCCCTTATCTTGTGCAACTTCATAAAAAGGCTTGCTTGTTGTGTTTGCTGTAGGTATTTTCGTTGGTGTTTTTATTTTAGTTTATGTTATGCAGTTTTAAAAGTGTTTATATTATGAAGTATTAAAATGTGTCTTAAAATATTGAAGAGTACAGTTTTTGATCCTGAATTTTATATATATATATATATATATATATATATATATATATATATATAAGCAATATTTAGAAGTTTTATGATTTGTGTGGAGATACAAAAATTTGCAAAATATAAACTATGCAAATAACAGAATATTGACACATGAAAATGGAAGTACACATCTAATGCTAATCATGTACAAATGCAAGCATAGCAATGAATTTGTAAAACAAAATGAAACTGAAATATCATATCAGTACAAGAACAAATAAACAGTCAAAATAACATTTTTTGACATTAATGAATAATCTTAAATAAATAAAGGATACAGATGACAAATAGCCAAAATTTTTGTATCCTTGTTCATTCAGTATTTGATGAATACTGAATACTGTGAGAAAATAAGGATTGTTCATATGTCTCTTCTCAGTTATCTTCCTCTGACAATTATGCAACTTTTTAGAACATATTTAAATTGTGAAGAATGGACTAGTGCAGTAGATGACAAGAAATATGTTCATTGCCGATATAAAACTACTTATTTATATATGTATCATTTTCTGTAAAACTATATTCTGCTTTATGAATCTTATATAAACGTTTTGTAAATTCCAGATTCCTGATGTTGTTTGTCAACTTACTTCTCTAGGAACCCTCTATTTAAGGTTTAATAGGATACGTTTTGTTGGAGAAGAAATTGCTAACTTAAAAGTAGGTGATTTTATTTATTTTTAAATGCGCTTAGTTTGAAATTCAGTTGATATGATAGTTATTAGAATAATGTTATGGTTAAGAGGCATCTGAAGAAAATTAAATCTTTATTGAAAAAGTCCTGACTTTCTATATTTTGCTGCAGCTGTTTTATTATTCTTATTATTATTAACAGATCTCCATGGGGATCATTGAATTTACTGGCAACACATTCCACTCACCCACCATTAGCCACTCTTTCTAAAAAAAAAAAATCTGCTCTTCACTCTATCCTTTGGTTGGACTTGGATTCATAACCCATTATAATGTGATGAACCTTTCTAAGGACTTTTGCCAAGGAGTCAGTTACAGAGGCATAAGAATTTTTAATTCCCTGATCTTGGGTTTTTCATCCCACAAAGCAGTCATACTGGCCAAAGAACTCATGCAGTTATTATCTTTGTCCAACAGTGGAGGATGCAAAAAATTAGAACTCTTGTTCTTTTTGTAGATATGTGCTATGAGTGCTCTACTCCAATCATCTGGAACTCGACCCTCTAACAAGGCCTTCTGAATTATGCAGTGTAGCCACTGTAAAACTTTTATACCTCCATATTTTAGCATTTCTGGTCAAATATCATCTACTCGAGCTGCCTTTCCATATGTCAGGTTTGTGATAGCTTATTCTACTTCAAGTACAGATATATATTCCAAATGACATTCTTGTTGAATGTTTTCTGCCATTTAGCAATCTTTCAAAGTGGTTACTCTGTACATCAAGAATATCTTTATCTTCAGTTTTCATGTCCTTTTATCATCTCTAATTTCTTTTACAGTACTCTTTCCTCTATTTCTGAGCTTTTTCAATAGCCTCCAACCTTTCTGATATTTATTTTATATGTTCTTACCAAAGTCTTCCCATAATTTTGTTTAGCAAATTTTACACAATGCTTTGCTTTCTTGCATTTTTCTCTGTATTCCCTAAGAGCTCAAAGCTGACTTACTTTTCAGGAACTTTAGATATGTTTTCTTCTTATCCTTGACTGCCTCTTTAACTTCTTGAGTTCATCATAGAGTTCTGAGTTTTCTTTAAGGTTTGCCTCTTGTTTTCAAACTTAGTTTTTCTTGAATAATGTTTGTGTATTTGAGTCTACAGTTCACATCCGATAGCTGTTCAACTTTGATTCATTTCAAGACTTTCTCACACACCCTTCTTTTCAATATGAAGTTCAATTTTATCCTGTTCACCACTAAATAGTTATCACTTCTATTTCAAATCCTTTGTATACTCTTGTGTTCTGAACCAGTGGGAGAAGATGACTGTTGACCATAACATAGTCAGTGAGACTTTTCTTATTCCTTGCTTCTTTTCTCCATGTGAATTGGTGCACATTTTTATGTTGGAACATGGTGTTAGTAATAACTAACACCATGTTCCAACTACCCCATTATTATTATTAGTAGAACCTTCTGTGGGATCATAAGCACAAATACATTTCACTGTCCAGTTTCCCATTCTGATATTAGCCCACATCACTCTACTTGATATTGCCTGCCATTTTAGATGATTATTCTCATATTTACTGTTTAATATTATAGCTACTCTTTTTTTCCTGATTTTTATTTCCTGAATATAACATCTTGTTGCTTAGAAAGATCTCACCTTTTTTTGTCTTCTTTGTTTTGGTACCACCTGTTATATCGATCTGGTACTTATCTAGTTTGTATGCTAGTTTTTTTTCCATTGACGCTTCTTATTGATTGTGCCAATCTTGATATCTGCTGCTGTTGTTGAGTTGGGGTTTGTTCCAGTAGCTGACCTTTTGCTGTTTGCCTTGGTTCTCTGACAAAAACAATGGTAGCCTTGTTGGGTGACACCACAGCCTACATGAAATTCTGTCATGTTATACCATCATTTTGCGTTGTGGTTTAAGCCAGTAAGAATACAATTTGGTCAGCTTAATCCCAAACCAGTCCATCCTTATTCGTTCAGTATCCAGGTAGCCAACAAGGTACACCACGCGAAGGTGAAGATTGGACATCAGGCCAGAAGCCCTGGTCAGTTCTCTGCATTCCCCAAAACACCACTTGGAGGTCTCCTCCCAGTTATCCAGCCCTTAAGCACCCTATGCATGAATCCTTCATTCTCACATTTTTTAGGATCCCTTACAAGGTTCCAACCAAATACAGTACCGTAGATATGTCATCTTATAACAGAATTAATAAACAAATAACATAGATAGCAGAAATAAGAAACAGATGGCATCTGACACAAATATAGCATTGTTTCTCATCATCATTGCAGTAGTTGAAAAGCCAATAAAGAAAATGTCACATTTCTTTCTTCTATTTTTTTTTTTTAAAAAGTATTTATTAAGAATGACAGAATCTCCTGAAATAATTAAGAATGTATATTACAATGATATTCTTGTCAAAACATCATATCAGCAACACTCAGAAATACTACAGTGAGCTGCATCTGTTGGGGGTAGGGGGGGTGCTAATTATGGTGTTACCTCATTAATCACCTAACTGTTCTAGAGGTATGACATCAGAACAGATCTCTTTGATATTTCAGATGAGGAGATATGTTCAGATCTTAAAGATCAAAAGGTGTTAGGCATGAGGCACATCCTAATACATATGATGATCATCTGATTCCACAAAGAATATCATCCTTACCTTTAACACATCCAAACCTCCAATACTGGTAAAAGCAAAATATCTCAACATTCCTGTCAGCCTGTACATCCCTAATCCATTAAGATGCTTTAAGAAAATGCATTAAGATAAATATCATCATGTCCATGCTTGCCATGGCTCTACCATTTTTGCTCTGTGTAATAGTAAAGAGCATGATAATAAATCTTGATCTCCAAAGAAACTTAAATATGTGAACTGCGAGGGAGATCACTAAGCCTATCCCCATGCATGCCAAGGATGAAAAGAGGATACAAAAGAGAAAAAAACTGAACAAAATATCTCATATCAGGATACAGAGCGGGAACTAGTCGCCACAATACTTGTCCTAAAATCCTTTTATGCTGAGAAGGTGGAAGTTAAGAAAATATCAAATGCAATACAAACCTATATGTCTGTTCCACCATCCAAGAATTTCAGCATACCTGAACTTTATTGTGAGTGCTTCTGCTTGGAGCACACTGCCTAACCTATTAGTCCTACTCCTGAAGAAACTAACGTAATTCTGCTTAATGAGAACCCACTTCTTAAGAAAATTATAGCTAAGGCATCACTGAAAGAAAAATCTCTAGACATCCCCATAGAAAACTTTATACCTCTGTATTCACTGAATGAAAAGAATTGACACAAGAATTGATCCTGACTTCAAATGATGTATTAAACACTTTTCCAGAGGAAAAGATAGACATTGACCATTTATACTTCTCAAAGTCAATTGGCAAACACAAGCCAGACAAAGGTAAACCCTGAACCTCTTGGAAATGCAGACATAGACACTTGTACACTTTCAGAATATAGAATTCTGAAAGTGTACAAGCCAGAAGAATAGGAAATTCTTATAGTGGGATAGTTCCACAACAGTTCCACTATAAGAATTTATAGTGGAACTGTTGTGGTAAAAGTATTTCACTATTTGTAAGAACAGCACTAGATCGGCTTATGGAGAGTCACTGTTCATACTTTTTTCTTTGACGCATCTAGCATAATACTCCTCTGGAAGTGGTACCCATCTGCCTCTCTGTTTGAATTCTTATTACGATACATTCCATTTATTTACCACTGAGTTAACTCATATTGCAACTGCCTTAGTCCATAGCTCTTATTTGCGACATTGACTCACCACTCTACA
Organism: Typopeltis vanoorti; assembly: GCF_054136105.1. NCBI lineage: Eukaryota > Metazoa > Arthropoda > Arachnida > Uropygi > Thelyphonidae > Typopeltis > Typopeltis vanoorti. The sequence continues at coordinate 143,864,250 of NC_143551.1, forward strand.
GGATAGTGCCATCGTGAATAGCTTGACTGTTAATAATGACCTTTCTCTCTCTCTCTTCTTAACAATGGACGTACTACATTCTTTCATATGCCTACCTACACATATTCTGCAATAGATCTTACATGTGGTTCCCTGCCATTTTGCTGCTGCTGCCACATATAGAGAATGTATGTGGACCCTGTTTTTGCAAGTATATCCTCACTGTGACCATGCTCTCCTACATAGACTCCCGCATGGAAAATTAACCCAATTGACTGAAATACTTTTTCCCATCTTGCAAGATTTACTGCTGAGGGAGTCTGCGAGTCTGCCAGACAATTATCATTGAAGCAGTGTATGCAAGAGAGTGCTGAAAGTTTTTTCACTTGGTTATACTATAAATTAAAGATGCCAAGAAATTATATGCTTGGTCTCATCCTTTATCCAAGTGTAAGCACACAAACGTTTGCAGTAATGACTTCACATCAATTGTCTTTGTATGCTATAATTCAATGCACATATCCTTACAGACATGTACGTAGGCTGTTCAATAAGTAATAAGACTATATTTATACAGTCGGATTACCTTTAATCGTCATCATTTACATGGTCTTTTTCGAAGTAGTTACTTCGAAAAAGACCGATGTAAATGAGACGCGATGCATTTGTCCCAATGTTGCGTCCACTTCTTAAACACATGTGAAAGTCCGTTTTTTGAGAGTTCTTTCAAAACCGCCTCCGGCTTTTACACATACTTTGTTGCTTTCGAAATGGCGGCCTCTTAGTGGTTTCTTGAGCTGAGGAAACAGCCAGAAATCGCACAGTGCGAGATCAGGACTGTATGGAGGGTGTGGTAGGATATCTGTGTTGTTCTTCTGCAAAATGTCCACTACACAACCATCAATATGTGGCCTTGCATTATCGTGGTGCAATAAGAAGCCATTCTTCAGCAATGGACGCTTCCTTTTGACGTGCTTGATGATAATCGCTGCTGTGTTGATCATTGTCTCTGTGACGGACGTTCAAGATCTTCCACATTTTGCCTTCCTTCCTTAAAAGTTTTATGCCAGTGAAAAACACTTGCCCTCGACATTGCTTCATCGTGGAAAGCTTCGTGTATCATGTTAAAAGTGTCCGATGCCGATTTTTGCAAATGCACACAAAATTTAATCGCATAACGCTGTTCCAAGGACACTTCCATTTCGAAGACTGGTTGCGCCTCGTAGGCGCACCGAAACAAGCTTGTGTTTAGTCACGTGATACTCTAACACATCAGCCTGTATACGCCATCTATCAACCTCTTTTGTTAATACAGATAGCAACATTTCTTTATTCCACAGAAATTAATATTGTGATGAATGGTTTCGCCACAGTAAAATTAGTCTCATTACTTATTGAACAGCCCACGTATAATGCTATGCATTATAGGAAGGGCCATTACCCAGACCAGTTTCAACTTTTATATCAGTGAGAGCCAGACGAAAAAGTGATACCAGGATTGAAGTAATGCAGAAGTCAAATTTCCATATACAAGTAGTCAAAAGGCATCACACTTTTTTTTACTAAAATACTCTGGATTAGAGATAGATGTCAAAAGTTTTTTCACTTGGTTATACTATAAATTAAAGATGCTAAGAAATTATATTCTTGGTTTCATCCTTTATGAAACCAAATAAGTAAATAAGTGTAAGCAAAGTTTTACATTAAGTAACTTCATGACTGGGCTAGTTGTATAAAGAGGCTAATGAAATAATGCTCAGCAGTATATACATCTGAAAGGAAGTGTGCTGTCCATTATGGGATACAAAAGCATTTTGTATCCCATAATACCTTTGTTTATTAGACATCAAAAACAATCTTGAATCCAATTTCTGTCATCTCTTTACATCATTTACACCAGTGCGAAAGTTGTATGAGATAAAATTCTAATAATGAAGGGTGAATATAGAACTCATGGACCATTTACCCTGAAACATAAATAGATGTGTAGTTGCTAAACCCAAAACAATCGCAGGCACTTTAGAGGAAAGCTTACCTGGAATCTGAGCAACAGTTTTGCATCCTCCTGTGTTTTTTGATACTGAAAGAACAAAAAAAATAATGCCCTAATGTTTCAACAAAATGGGCTAAAGCCATTCATTAAGGGGGAACTGAAAACAGTTTCTCTCAATCTCTCTCTCATGCCAGTGCTGTAGGGTCTAATAACATTGATTATGAAAAATTAAACATTTCCCACCATTTTCTGTACATCTTTTTTCTCTTCCTGTACAACAGCATACTTATTGAGGAGGAGTTTCTGGATTCCTAGTTATATCAGTTATCATTGCCATCCTGTTTGCTCTGAACAGCTGTCTTTATAAGATATTGGAGAACATAGTCAATGCTAGATTTCTGTGGTATTTAAAAGCAAGAATTTTTTTCTTTAACAGATAGTTTGGCCTTTGTAGACACCACTTGTCATTAGACCATTTGGTTAGCTAGAAACATCTATAAGAGATGCATTCCTGAAACACAAACATCTGCTTTCACTTTTCTTTGGCATCAAAAAACTTTTGACATAGCCTAGAGATAATGAATATTACAAGACCTCTATAATCTAGAAAGTGGGAAGCACGTTATCCTAGCTATATTGCCAAGACTCTCTTAGGTGTGACACTCTTCACCATCAAGGTAAACTGTCATCAGACAACCTCCTCTCATAGAAAGCAATGCGTTTTTTATGTTGACTTCACAATTTTTGTGATTCATGTAACACAAGCGTTTCTGAAAGGCAAATTCAACAAGCAGTTGATTGTATCTGTTATCAGCTTTTAGTAATGAGTTCAGTTTTCTACCAGAAAAAAAAAGGTGTATATGCTTCTTCCAAAAATATACTCCAGACCCAAAGTTAAGGAGGGAGCAAACCATTATCCTAGTAGCAACAGTAGCCAGGTTTTGGGGACTAATTTTTGATGGAAACTTACATTCTTTCATACCTTGGTCAACTGAGAGAAAAATGCAAGAGAGCATTGACTATCTTATTTGTACCATATCCTGTACAGAATGGGGTACTGGTTTATGTCTCTTGCTTCACCTTTATTGTACATGGATGTCCACTCAAAGCATGATTATGGGTCCCAAATCTATGTTTCTGCAAGTGACCCTATGATGGGTGAATCCTCTCCCACATCAATGTATAGGAACAGCTACTAGTACATTTTGCACCTAACCCATTCGGAGCCTTTACGTTGAAGCAAACAAATCTGCTCTGTTGCTTTGGCAGAAACAGTTGTCATTTAGCAATGCGATAAAATTGAAGTTGTTGCCTAATCATCCTATGTGGACTAGTATTTTTTTCCTGCATTGCAAAGTTCAATATCTCACATAGGCCACCTCTCACTTATTTTGTATGCATGTGAAAGAGATTATGCAAACAGTTGGCATGAATGCTGAAAACATTGTCTGCACTGAATACAATAGTACTCTCCATGGCAGGTTTGATGTCCATTATGCAGCCTTTCATTGTGCCAGTTAAAGAAGTTGCACAATCCATCATCACTCTACTTGCAATTGTTTAACACATATAAAGCAGAGTACTCTGATTTCTTTTATGTCTACACTGGTACACATAATTCTTACTCCTTCACAAGACTTTCAATCTTATGAACAATCCACATCCAGTGCTTTATGATATTATACAATTATTGTATCAAGTGAGGATCTTTAACTTTGATATTCAATTGTGCCAGATTCCCATGATTCTGGTGCAGCTTGGTGTCCAGCACAGTTGAGTGCATCTGTTAGATTAGCTCATAGTTTATCTGTATGCTGTTTGTTAGTCCTCTATAAAGACTACAAACAGTTAATAAGAGTTAATGCTAAATTGTAGTGGATTAAATCTGAAAAAAATTAGCATTAGCTAGTCTATGTAAAAAAAAAACAAAAGAAAAGAGGAATCTGTACTTGCTAAGCTCTACATATGTCACAGTCACTTTTTTAACTGTTGAAGGCTGATGTCCTATCTATATGTGAATAGTGTAACACTCTTCTTATAATATACAATGTCCATATATAAGCAATTATCCTCTGACTTCTATTTGCAATCTTTGCTACATGGTGCCTGAACTACAACTTGCTCTCTGCTAAACTTCAAGATCCATAGCCAGTGTGTTTCTTCTGGCATCATCCCACCAATATAATATGCCACTGAATATCTCATTACACCAAAATGCAAAACTTTGCATTGTCACATGCTCACATTTCCAGCCTATTTGTATCATTCTGCAATTATTGTATATCAGCTGCATTTCCTGCTTATCTTTGCATCATGAGCATATGCCACCTGTCAAATCCTTCATAATGTTATTAATGTAAAGATTGAATAACTAGACCAAGGAACTGATCTCAGAGATACACCATTGGTCACATTAAATTTGCAGTTTCACATTCCCCGTATTCAACTACCATCCTCTTATCCAAACTAGTAGTTTATAATCCAATCCCATATCATCTAATTTATGCAACAGCATTCTATGGTGTATCGATTCACCACCACTCCAGAGATACTGATAGGCCAATAGTTAGACACATCAATCTTTGCACTACCCTTGTGCAGTGGGATTATCATACACTCTTTCTGCTCCAGTGAAATCATCTCTGGGCTGAGGCTCAAATTATACAACCAGGTCAAAGGAACAGCCAGTTCAGCTGAACAATCTTTTAACTTCCATACATGTGCTGATATCCCATCAGTTCCTAATGTTGAATTCTTATTTATTTTTTGAAACAGCTGTAGTACCCCCCTCCTCATATACCTGTTTCTTCCTCCAGTAAGGTAGCTTTAAGCGCTATGTTGCATACACAACATGAAGTTATTAACTTTTTACTAAAAATTAGTTCATACAAAAAAAAAAAAATGATCATCAATGTGATTTATATGTAGATACTGCATAATTCTATTTTTTATGTTGTATGTAATATGTTATTTATTGCTGTAACCTTTTTAATAATGCAGTACAAGTTTTGCTGTCCTTGTGCTAATAAACTGCAAACCAACCATTGTTAGGTCTGCTACACTTTCAAATTGTCCCTGTTAATAACTTTTTTGCCTGTGTGCACATGACAAATAGTTGTATTCTGAAGGTGCTTGTTAAAAAATTAACAATATATCACTAAATCTTACCTGGAACACTCACTAGAAAAATCCACTTTTAATTCTTCCATTCATTTTATTTCTCTTCTTATTTTTCCATCCTATCTTAGGATGGGTTGAATTTCCCCCCAAGGAGGCTTGCAGCTAATTAATGCAACTGGGTCACCACTCCTGGCTGTATTTCTGACTGTAGTCCATGTGTATTCAAAACGGGGCTGATTTGCCTGTTCTGGGGGATGAAAAACCTGAGTTTCCGGGCAAAAAAACCCTCCTACCTTCATATGAGACCAGTTAACTCATCTTTTGTCGAAAGAGACCAGATAGAGGTTCCTCACGTAACTGACAGGACTCGAACCCAGGTCTTTCCGACCAAGGGGCTTCGTCTTTGTTGAGTGAGCTACGGGGGCTCTTTCTTCTTATTAGTAGTTACTATAAGAGCGTCTTTTCCACTCTACTGGCATTTGACCTCCTCACCAAGGCCTTTCAAATTAGTATATTAGTAATAGTCTTATTCTCTGTTCAGTATACATATAGTATGTATGTACATATTGTATATCAAAATATATATTCCCTGTTTGATTCATCTTGATCAAATTATAAAAATATGGAAAACAACGATAAAACGAAATATCCATTTAATCCAGAATCTTTAATACAATGATGTATGGCCATATTATATTACAAGATAAGAAAGATGACCTTAAAAAATTAGTTAATGAATTAAATAAAATTAGCCAACAATGCAATATAAAGATTTCACAAAAAAAAAAAAAAAAAAAAAAATCCATGCCAATATGCAGAGATCATAAAATATCTGCTATTTTAGTCCTAACTGAGTTTTAAAGATTAGAAAGCAGCCATTCTCCACCGTTAGCTGGCCCAGGGCTATCACTGATTTTAGTAGACATCTAAGTACAGCAAATTGCCATCATCTCATGGTCCCTAGCACTATATTATTATAACTTTCATCATTAAAACTTTGAGGATAAAGCTGGCTGCCTGTCATTATAGTGTTCTCACCATTCTCTCCAACACCTTTTACAACACTGATCCAGATACAGTGAAGTGTTGGTCTTGGCATGCCATCCTTTGAGTGAATAACTCTAATTCTACTTTTATTTCATTCTTCTTAGAACCTTTTCTGTTACAAGGCCTCCACTAACTCCTTGGAACATTATCTTAAAACATTCAGTTATATATCATTAAGCTTTATTGTCATATTAATGCTGAGTTTACTTATATACCTTCACCATTCCATCGCCACTCTAGCTTGACACAGTTATCAGACTCACTAGCATGTCATTGTTTAATGAACTGCTCATTAAATATTCTGGCTAGATCTTCTATCATTCGGATATCTTTTCCTGATCATTCTTTTTTCTACTGGTCATATTAAAAAAAAAAACTAGGATTGTTTATGATCTAAATGACTGAGCACTGCTCACAGTGTGCTTTCCAGGGGCATATATTCAGGATGTTCTAGGTATATGTGTCTTGTATGCCCAGGGAATAGCAACATCATTAATATTATATCTTTGCATTTATTCATGTTAAAGACTCTCCTAATTGTCTCCTGGCTTTGCATGATTCTTAAAATTAAACACAATATACTAATGCTTCATGAAAAGGGCACTTTTTGATGCATAAACATTACAATTGCATTCATGTTAATAGCAAGGGTGCGCAGTCACAAATATGGATACCTTTGAGCCCTTTGGACAAATGTACAGATGGCACAGTGGGTCAAATTCTTAGTGTTCCACTGGTTTTAAACCACCCAGAAGGTGAGGCAGGCAGGGTGGGCACGTACACGCTGAGGCAATAGCACCCAGAAATCAGTGGCTGTGATTGGTTATTGTGTCAGCCAATTCAATTGAACGTTGTCATTTGTTGAGTTGCTGTTTTTGTTTTCTGAGTTCATCTGTTTTGTGTGCAGGAAGTGTGAACTGACTTATTTAGGACACCTTTATAGATAAGTAATTTTCTATAAATAATTTAGAGCTTTTTGCCCATATTTACAATAGAAAACAGTTGTCAACGATTTACTGAATGTCCCCTTTTCTGCCAGAGCTTTCACATATTGTATGATTGGTTATAGTCGTAGGAGGTTAGAACTTTACAAATACAAATAAGTAAAATTTGATTTATTAATGATACTTGTGACATAATGATTAGAAATATATACACGTTAGCACAAGAATAATGTTTAATTTGCCAAATATTTCGGTCTGAATATTACAGACTATCTTCAGTGGCTATATAGGAATAGTTTTTAAAAAACAAAGTGGAATACGAACAATTGATCATTCATACATAGAACCACATGATGTCATATCGCTAAGTATTAGAAGAGTAAACATTTTTAAAACATAATTAAAGATATTAATTCAAAAATTCATATAATGATCTTAAATAACATTAGACTGATAAAAAAAAAAAAAATAATAAATAAATAATTTAATGTGTTATCCTGATTAAACTTTCCCGAATTTTTGATATAGATATACTTACTTCAACGTCCTAGCTTGAATCGTAATGACTGTATATCTGTATCAAAAATTTGGGAAAGTTTAATCAGGATAACACATTAATTTTTTTTTTTTTTTAATCAGTCTATAAGATCATTATATGAATTTTTGAATTAATATCTTTAATTATGTTTTAAAAATGTTTACTCTTCTAATACTTAGTGATATGACATCATGCAGCTCGTTCTATGTATGAATGATCAATTGTTCGTATTCCACTTTGTTTTTTAAAAACTATTCCTATGTAGCCACTGAAGATGGTCTGTAATATTCAGACCGAAATATTTGGCAAATTAAACATTATTCTTGTGCTAATGTGTATATATTTCTAATTAAGTAAAATGAGTGATTTCAGCCTTTCTTTGGTTCAATCCAGAAAATTAATTTCCCAAGTGATTACTTTTTCCAATTTCTGTGCATATTATATGGCTGTAAAAAATGTATGCATGTCAAAATTCAAATTATCCGTGTCTCACTCTAGTATTTGCCAATGATAATCTAATCTCACTGCGAAGCATAAACCCTTTGTGCTTCTTACATAAATGACTTGCACAACGCATAGCTATTGTTCATTTGACCTTTATGCTTTCCATATTTAAGATTATTAATTGATAAATTAAAGTATTCAAAGTTATCCTACAATTAATTGCATTGGAGCATTTAAGATGAGCACTGAGGTGCTATGCACTCTTAAAACTTTCATACATCAATAAAAATGCAATCATACAGTCAAATTGATATGAATTTTGTAGTGCAGACTGCATAAACCACACGACAGCACACCCAACCTAAATGGGCATGTGATGTCACTGATGCTTTCCTTTTCCATACCAAACATACCATATTCCTAGTCTATTCTTTATATTCCTCATGTAGTTGATTATCGTTACCAATGGAGTCACAGTTTGATCACAATCGTACTGAATTACCATACTTCCATATCAAGTTCACCATTGAATGTGAATCTGCCAACAGTTTTCTCTTTCTGGATACTTAAATAACTCACACTTCTCCAGACAGTATTCAATTTTCTGCTTTTCTTCCTTTACTGGCAGATATATCCATGTATTTTCACATCATTATCTCTCATAAAAAGATAGGTGTTATCAAACCTCCTAGTACATAGAGTTCATCTTTTGTACTGTTTTAAAAGAAAAAGTAGACTGAAGCACTAAAACAAAAATAAAATCACTATGATTGCTAATGGATATGACCAAGTCCCTCTGTCCAGGGAATTCATGATAAATGTCTTTCCTCAACCAGGTGTTAAGAGTCATGATGTTAAGGAACATCAGAATAAATAGTAAGAGTTATTTACAGATTTAATCTGTGCACCACCTTGAAACCATTTGGAAACTCCTTTTCTATTATCCACCAAGAAATAGCCCCTTCCCCAATCCTTTCCTTGTGTTTATTGAGCACCTTGTTTCTGTTGACTATGTAGATTTTTGACCATGCATAGTCTTGCTTAGAGAATCCAGGAACACCAAGACATTATGAAATTCATTGAATCATGATAAGCGTATCCTTGAGCTGTCTAATACTGTATGATCCTTTTACTAGCTTATATGTTTCTGTCATATTTCCTCTCTTCCATCTGTTATTCAGACTTTGAAGTCTGAGATTCACATTTAAATCAAATGTGCATATGTTTAGGTAGTGGGTCGAAAAAGTTTCTTCTTTCCCCAACCCACTACCTATACACAATACTAACTTACTATAGGTTGATTAACCAACCTCTTGTGTATGAGGCAAAAAAAAAGAAAAAAAAAAAAAAACATGCTAGATAAGTACGACCAGCTTATTAAGGTGATAGAGTATGAATATTAGTTCTGGAGTTCCAACTCTAATACAGCTGGAGAGATACCATCTTAGTCAGGACACTTATTAGTATCAAGTCTATTGAGTTATGATTTGGATTCTCTTCTGGCAAACCATCAGATGAGATGCTGAAGATAGTTTGTGGAATAATAAGAGGAGATATGCCTTGGTCGTATAAACAAGATTTGGAAGAGCAGACTGATGCCAAGAGGTCCATCTTATCTTTAGGAGATGTTACCACTATTCCATGAGTGTGTATGAGAGAGAGATGGGGTGGGGGCATATATGATAAAAGTTTTGCACAACAACCTTAGCAATGGACCAGAAGGTTCAGTTGCCATTTGAACAGTAGCCAAGGTTAGTGCATTTGGCCCTTTAGATTTTTGCAGTTGTTACAGAGTGTAGCATAAGTTGAATGCAAAGTTGGAATTCTTATCTTGAGTTATTGAACCTATGTTACAGCTTTGGCACATTTGTTAGAAAGCCAAGGCTTGGATAAACGTCAAGACCTTTGAGTGCAATTGAGAATAAAGCAGCTCTTCCCACCTTACTTGATTCATCAAACCTTTGCCTCCAGAGGTTGTCAAAAGGATACAATGAAGATATTTAAAGTCAAAGAGATAAATGATAGATAAAAATATTTTTTTTTAAAAAAAAAGAGACATAAATCACTAGAATAGTATGTCTAATAGGATGCTGTTATGGGTATTCCAGGGAATGCAGAGATTACTGATTATGAAATGTTTAGACAAATTAGCTGAGCAAGTAAAAGGAAGATGAACCTAATGGGAAATTTTAATTATAGAAATGTGGATCAGAAAGAAGAGAGAGTGTATAGTAACAAGGAGAATGAATTTGTTGAGTTTCTGTGTGATAACTATCTAAAGCAGCATACAATGGAAACAACATGAGGTTTTTGATATTAGATTTGGTGATATCCTCACAGGATATGGTTGTGAATGAAGTATCAATCCTTCCACCTGTTGCGAAAGTGATCATGAAGTATTCGTTTGGAAAGTAGTCAAACAGGAAAAAGTTATCAAGAATGTCTATATGTGAAACTATAAGGGGGATGTTTATGAGAAGCTCCGTAGTCAACCAGCATCTGGGTTGATGAATTATGCATAAAAGGTGTTGACAGTGCATGGGAAATGATAAAGCAATATCTAACAAAAGCAATGCATAACAGCATACCAAGAGTTAAGTGAATAAACAGAGTAGGAGAGAGATGGATGAACAATGACATCAAGCAAGCAGTGTTACAAAAGAAGTTATGAAGTATAAGACAGTTTGCAGTGAACAGATGCATGAAGAATATAACCTGCAGGCCAGAAAAGTGACAAGCATGGTTAAAAAAGAAAAAGTAGAATATAAGAGGAGATTGGCCAGTCAGGCCAAAAGCTAATCCAAAGGAATTTTTCTGCTATGTGGCAAGCAAGGGGATTAGATGTTAATAAGGCTGTGGGAATGGATGACATATCACCACGTATTTTTAAAGAATATACAAAAGCGTTAGCCATGCCCTTGACCTGGTTATTTAATGAAAGTCTTGCAGTGGAGAAGACCGCTAAGGAGTGAAAAGGAGGCGAAATAATGCCTCTCCACAAGCATGATTTGAGAACAGAAATTATAGACTGGTCTGTATATATCCAGTTGGGATCAAAGTGTTGGAAAAATTGGTTAGAAATAGAATACAGGACTAGGTTAATGGACATAAGATTTTCTATGATGATCAGCATGGGTTTGTGAAGGACAAGTGTTATTTTAGCAACCTTTTTGAACGATACCTGCAAGGTGTGTATGATGGAGCAGCGTCTCAGAAAAGAAAACTGACCAGTGGTGTGCCTCAGGGTTCTTTTCTTGGGCTCCTACTGTTTAACTTATTTGTTAATGATATTTCATGTTAATTGACTGGAGATCTTCAAATGTTTGCCAATGATACAAAGTTAGGTAGAATTATCAGGAGTAGTGCTGATGTTAATTCTCTACAGGAAGATTTTAATAGACTTTTAGCTTGGACAAATGAGTGGGGTTGCAGTTTTAATATTAATAAATGCAAGGTGTTACACTTTAAGATATAGAGATATGAGGCTACTGTACTGTATGGTAGATCTGGACTTCAGGAAGTGGATGAGATTTGGGATCTTAGAGTGATGGTAGACAGTAACTATAAATTCACACGTATGCCATAGTAATTAACTTTTTAATAATATGTAAATATTTCGTCTTAATATCATAAGACATCATCAGTAGTTATAAACAACAATAGGAATTACATTAAAAAAAAAAACATTAGTATTCATGCTTAATTGGAATCCCTCTATGTATATACAGTAGCATGTTTAAGGACTAAATACTATTATGCTGTAATTAAATTAAAAGTGATAAATTTATTTTATACAGTTGAGGATAACAATTTCCCAAACTTTTGGATAGTGAGACAGTCATTATGGTTAAGATTGAGTCTGTGTCATAAGGCTTCAGCACTTTCTTTATACAAATGCTCATGTTTATATATGGATTGAAGTAGTAGCTTGGGTGTTGCCATTGGATCCTGTGGTTGGCATTTTCAACTCTTATGTTGTGCGAGACCAGATTTGTGAGATTTGATAAGACAGATGTGGTCTTGATGTTCAGAGATGCGTTTATTTACAGATCTTCCTGTTTGTCCATAGTAAGACAAGTTACAAGAACATAGCACTTCGTATATGCCAGGTAGCATCAGTGGTGAGAGTTTGCCTTTTAGAGAAAGTAACAAATTGTGAATTTGGTTTACTGGTAGCAGCAAGATTGTATTTCTTCAAAATTTTTGACAAACATTCAGAGATGCCTTTGATATATGATATTGGAGTCCTGTGGGCTTCTTCTTGTCTACGTTGATGTTTTGGAGGGTGGCTAATAATTTTTTGAGTTGTTATTGGATTAAATCCATTTAGTGAGGCTGTATCTTTAATAATTTCCAATGCTTGTTTCTTCAGATTCTTCAGAGGAACAAAATTTGTGTGATCTGGATACCAAAGATTTTATTATGCCATATTTTTGAGATGGGTGGTGAGCTGATGTATTGAGGATATAATGACCTGAAAAAGTTGGTTTTCGATAGACCGAAGTGGAAATGGAAAACCATCTTGATTAAATTGGATGAGTACATCGAAAATCGAGAGGAAGGAAATACCTTGCGATGATTCCTTTCTAGTGTGAATTTGATGCAAGGATGTAGGTTGTTGATATTATTTAGAAATGAGTTCTTGTTCCGTATGACTCCAGACTGCAAAGATGTAGTCGTATTGTTAGTTTTGGGTCAAGAGCAAAAATTCTTCTAAGTATTCAAGAAAAAAGTTGGCTAAGTTAGGTGATAAGGGTGACCCATTGCTGTTCCTTCCTCTTGTTTATATATTTCATTTTTCCATGTGAAGTAACCTGATGTGATTGTAAATTTGAATAATTCTACAATATCAGATGGAAATTTTTGGGTTAACAATTTTATTGTCTCTTTGTGAGGGGTATTAGTGAAGAGAGAGACAATGTCAAAGCTTATCTGACAGTTTAATGTCTTTTATTTTTATGTGAAATTCTATGGAATTTTTGGTGATGAAGCTGATTGGCCTATGAGGGGTCAAAGAAGGTTAGACAAAAATTTTGATATTTTATATGTGGGGCTGCTTATAGATTCCACAATAGGTCTAAGCAGACAGTTGCTTTTATGTAATTTAGTTAGGTGAACCATATATTCTAGGAGGTCTTGCATGGTATGTTTTAAGTCTTGATGGTTTCCTGATTTATGGATGTTGTTTCATCCAGTAACTTGTTGAGTTTTTTGAGATGCATTTTAGAAGGATCATAATTAAGCTGTGAGAGTATCTATTGCAATCTCAAAACAATAAATTCCTTTTCTGATCATATGAATTAGTATCTAAAACTACAGTTGTATTCCTCTTTTTTTGGCTTTTTGTGATAACTATGTTGCTATTACATTTTAAGGAGTTCAGTGCTTTTGATTCTGAAGGTAGGATATTCAATTTTGATGGTTTGGCATCATAGATCACTTTGGCTATTTCGAACCATAGTCTGTTGGCTTCAAGACTAGTCAGATGACTGGTGTTCCTTTCAATGTTATGTATGAAATCTAGATAAGGAATATGTTTGGATGAAATGGCAAACTTAGGACCTCATGCTAATACATTCAATTCATCTTCAGTTAGAGGATGGCCAGATAAGTTAACAACCTATTTCTCAGCTGGAATAAGACTTTCTTATATAGAGAAACTTGTGGAGTTGATTACTGTCACATACATGTGAATTTATAGTTATGAATACTATGAGCAACGTAAATCTCAATAAAAAATACCTAACATTACTAGAACTATCTAAAAAATTACAAGCAAATTACCTGCTGAGAAATGGGTTGAGGAACTAAGTAAATTTCTTAATTTTGCCAGGGATTTGAAGGTTGTCTTGATGTTGTATTTAAGTAGTGTGCTATCTATTTTTTCTGAAATGCCCTAATGTAGGCTATGTCATTCTTGTAATCTTTTTTGCTTTTTTATAGCCATTTTTTACAAATGTTTGTCTAATGATTTCAAATTCTTGGTTCAGAGCTTGTTCATTGGAGTAAATTGTTGGCACTTAAATCCCTAAAAAAATAACCCAGACGTGATTACAAAAGCAGATAAAGGTAATTCGACCATTGTCCTTGATTGGACAGCACACCTCGATAAAATGAACCTGTTGGTATCCTACCCCAACATGTACCAAATGGTGAATTACAATCCTACAAATTGCATCAAAAAGAAAACAGAATTAATCAAATCGGTGATCAAATGGCCAGAGGAAACAACCAAAAATTTAGTCAGCATTTTGCATATGTATCATGGAATATATTTCAAGACAGTCCACAAATCAGTCTGCATTTCATCCCTATTTGTTATGTGAAATAAATAACATTCTTGATATGTCTTAAAGGTGTTTGTGTAATTTTATATTAGTGCAAAATCAGCAAAGGAAGATGACAGGTAAGAGAGTTACAAATGATGTAAAAATAAAATAACTTTCCTAGATTGAAACAGGACATAAATAACTAATCAACAGAGAATAAGGTAATAACAGTTAGTAGTATATGAGGGCAGTCTGAAAAGTTTGGTGAATGGTCCGATATCTTAACGGCAACATGGGCCAGGTGCACGTGCATGCACATGACTATCTAGAGATACATCGAGAAGTGCCACCAAGCGTGGAGTACAAATGACCTTCAGGGTAAACCCGTTGCAGGCAGTCGAACGTAGTCAATGTGAGAGGTAGGGTCAGTGCAATGGAGCAACGAGTGAACATCAAGTTCTGCTACAAATTGGGGAAAACTGCAACGGAGATGCATGAAATGTTGGTGCAAGTGTACTGGACTGAAGCTGTGAGCAGAAAATGTGTTTACGACTGGTTCAAATGCTTTTGTGATGGGAAGGAAACAACTGAGGATGAGCCACGTTCGGGTTGGCCCGTCGACAAGCAGAACCCCAGACATGATCAAGCGAGTGCGACAAATGCTGTCACGAAATTGGTGACTGACTCTACGATTGCTGGCATAGGAATTGGGCATTAGCAAGGACAAGTGCGCACTATCGTCCGCGAAGATTTGGGTGTGCAGAATATCTGTTCCCGGTTTGTGCCACACAAGCTGACAGATGAACAGAAAGCAAAACGGATGGAAACCTCTGGATATTTCATTACCATGTATGACCGGGATCCATCCTTTCTGCGAACCATCGTCACAGGAGATGAGACCTGGTGCTACCAGTTCAATCCGGAATCTAAGAGGCAATCGATGGGATGGCGTTCACAGTCTTCTCCGCAACCCAAAAAGAGTCACCTGTAAGACTCCAATGTCAAGACAATGTTGATCGCATTCTTCGACAACGATGGCATCATCCATAAGGAATTCGTTCCTGCAGGTCAAACCGTGAATGCCGCATTCTAGGAGGAAGTTTTGAAATGGCTGAAGAGTGTCATGAAAGGCGCACGTTTTGCAGACGTGGCTGCAATCCAAGAACGTGTGACAGCAATCGATTCCTAAAGAGGCCTTTGTTGACAGTTTCCAGAAGCTTTATGAACGTTGCCAAAAGTGTGTTGTGAAGGATGATGATTGTTTTGAAGGCCAATAAAGGTAATTTGTTTGTATCTTCTGTTTTGTTTGTTTTCTGATACCATTCACTGAACCTTTTAGACGCACCTCATATATATATATATATATATACCTTACAGAAATTGCTGCTGCAGAAGCTATGGCTGAAATGTGTTCATTCTAGAAAAGGCTGCAGTTCAGCCTGAGAAAAGAAATCAGATCATGTTTAGATATCTGAGTATTATCAAAAAGTAAGGGAAGTGATGTGAAATCTTTCTTGCAATGAAATTATACACATTTGTGTTTTGGTAACATTTAATGCATTAGTTATAGAAGAACCTGAGACCTGTAATGACTGGACACTGAAAATGTTGTGGTAGTGAGTTTATTCACTACCACAACATGTAGTGAATAAACAGAGAGGAAGCAGGCAATCCAGCTGCAAAAGGTTGAAGATTGACCATAGGATGGTAGTTTGTTAAGATCTCTTTGGCTAACTTAATCTGATGGCCTTATAGAGTTACCACATAAGTTTCTCCATACTTTCCATGGCTTGACTCCACAGGTAGGTAATAAATGCTAAAAGATTGGCTATGAGTCAAGAGTGGCAGAATCCATAGTGTTGGTTGCTAGTTAGTGGTGAGCCTCAAGGTGGTACAGAAGGCAGCTGTTAATGACCCACTCTATAATTTTTGAAACAACAGAAGTTAGCGCAGTTAGTAGTTTGATGACTGACTTTTGTCATCATTCTTTGGAATGGGCTGAATGCAGTCTTGTTTTCATGCTAATAGGATAGATGTTTGAAAAGTTGAAGAAGTGATATTGGGTAGGATAGGAGTTAATTCTGGAGCAAGTGTTAGCGCAATAGGTGGTACAGTACACCCACAGATGCGAGACCCTTCGACACTTCTGCGCATGTCAGAAGAAGGAGAGTCCATTCCAATAATAGGGTAATCAATCTGTATTGTGGGATGAGTTGATTATTATTACACGTTGGAAAATTAATTTCTCTTTTATGTATATTGTAGTTTATAAAGTCGTAACTATTTTGCTTGTATAACAGTTCAAAAATTTTACGTATAAAGCACGTGATTTTGCATGTTGGTGACCAATTTGTACATCTCCTTATTTCTTTTTCCCCTTCAATATGAATTGACTCTTCTTGGCACCAAGCCAACTGAGGTTCTCATATCTGTGGTCAGGCAGTATGCCTTCAAGGCCAGATGCCTTGTTTTCAAAGTTATTCAAGATTTCTTTCTGGCAGAAAACTAGGAAGTGGTGGAGTGAGTAGTTCTTGGTAAAGTGAGGGTACTTTGAAGTGGTCTTTGTGGCATGAATTGAAAGAGACGTATAGTGCCAGTAGGTCAGCCTTTTAAGTGATGTGACAATAGCACACCAAATGTGAGGGTTGAGCATAGGTGAACAAAAGTTGTGCCTGATGGCTTTGATCAGAAGGCTTGACTACCATTAGAATTAGGGGTAAGTTTGTGATATTTGGCCCTTTCAGAATCAGAGTTAGATTTATTGATGGTTTTTCTGTACTTTTTGCAAGCTGTAATGAAGTGTCAGGCCATTTGTGATATGCTCAATTTTTTTTATGGACTACCTTAGAATGCTTGTTTGAGAACCAAGGATTGGATACTGGTTGAGAATTTTGTGTGCAGTGAACAATGAAGCCCTTCAATCCAGTTATAATGATTTCTATTTTTCAATCTGAGCAGGTTTTGGGACCAGCTTTTAGGATGTGTAGAGCCCCCTTATTGAGGGGTTTACGACAAATTTTTAATATAGCCGATTCATCACTCTTTGCTGCATCCCATAAGGGCAATATTCAAGACTGTAATCCTTGTGAGTTCACGAGGCTGGTTTGCCTGTTCTGGGGGATGAAAAACCTGAGTTTCCAGGTGAAAAAAAACTCCTACCTCCGTATAAGACCGGCTAACTCACCTTTCATTGAAAAGACCTGATAATGGTTTCTCACATCTGACTGGAATCGAACCCAGGTCTTTCCGACCAAAGGGATTCACCTATACTGACTGATCTACAGAGGCTGTGTAGATCAGTCAGTATAGGTGAATGAGTCATAACAGCCATTCCATTTGGCACTAGTATAGCCCAAGGACACAAGACTAAGAATTGTTGAGTGAAGGAGACTTGTATGAGGTTGTGGACTGAATTACCACAACCTCATACAATCACTTACAAACGTATCACCGGCACAGAGAGAAACCCATTCTCCCAACCACACATGGCCTTGATGGGCATACGACCGTGATTGAACTTCTTTCAGACACAGGTGGGCAGATTAAATAGCAGCAAATTTATCACTCACTGATTCACTACTATCATTTCAGTTCTATGTACTAACCAGCAGCTAGCTTACAGAAGCATTTTTATCTTTATCCTTGAATATTGGAGATCTGTGTGTGTGGAGAGAGAGGGGGAAGTAGAAACCCGAATTCTTGTTCTGAAGATCAAACATGCCAGTAAGCCACTTCAGGCCTCCAATAAGCAAGGTGGTTGTGTTTCACTTGGTCTTGTTTTGAACTGTCTTTTATGAAAAATGTGTTCCTTACCAACTGTGTGATGGAGGCATATTATAATCGTTTGTAATCCTGATTATTACAATTGAAGAAATTTTTTTTTTAATTTTATCCTTCTCTATTTTTAAGGATTAGATTAAATGTTGTTGTTGTTTTTTTTCCAGAACTTGACGATGCTTAGTTTGAGAGAAAACAAAATCAAAGAACTTCCAGCTGGGATAGGAGAACTTGTTCAGCTGGTTACATTTGATGCCTCCAATAACCATCTAAAACATCTACCACCAGGTAACACTTTAATGGCAATGAAGCCTTTGGCTCTTCATTATAATTAATACTTGAATTACATTTTAAGCTCTAAAAAGTTTTCCTTGGTTTGTTAAAAACATGCTTATATATTTTATACGAATGGACAAGCATCTTTGTGTATCTTGTTTCAAACAATTTCCCCCCTTCCCACTGCAACAGTGTCATTTTGTCAGGAGCTTCTTTCTTAAACATGTTTATAGATCCTGATACCATATTTATTTGAATATAACTCAGACATTTTTCTCCAAAATTAAAGTTAAAAAATCGTGGTGTGAGATATGCAAGATACATGTAGGGATTTTCAGAAATTAAAGTTTTTCAGGAAAAAAATTGATATATAATTTAATTCTCAGTATTCATTATAATTTATAATTGCTCACATTATTTATAAAATAAATGCATTTAAATTTTAATTATCGTTATTTACGCTATCGGCCATTCACCTTCATCACACGATATATTTGAATCTTTAGCAACAGTGCTTCTGTAATTAAATTTAAACAAATTGTTTCATTATTGCTCGTCCTTCTATCATTTAGAAGATCACTATGATTTTTAAAAAAAAACTGAAAATAGGTATGACTTACCAAGAATCTACTATTCACTATCACTGCTACCAGTCTTGCATAAGTAAGATTAGTGCAGTATTAACTAAAGATCGTGCAACTCAACAACAAAGGCAAGCTGACGATTGTTGAGTTGGAATGCTGATTCTCTTCAGCTGAATTTCAAAATATCTGAAACTGCCATAACAACATTCACTATTTGTTTCTTAAAGTTTTAAACTTTTTTTGTGTGCAAGGTATATGCGAAACTTTTTTCTTTTTTTTTTTTTTGGTGAAGTAAAATTAGGGGTGCGAGTTATATTTGAGTAAATATGCATACTTTGACTGTGACATGCCACTAACATTCTTTCTTTCTTTCTCGGATTGAATAAGAACTGGTATCCACATATGGACAATGGTGAGATAGGAGATTGATTCAGTTGAATCAATATTGATTTATCATTGTACGTTGTAACTGAATGGATAGAGTAAAATTATTGGGAAAGGGGAAGACACGTCAGACATTGACTAGGCTATTTATCTGTATGTTATGTAATCATCAGTAGTAAATATGGTGGCTTTGGTTCTGACATTATACAGACATGGTTTGAGGGAAAAGTGACTTTTCACCTGGCCCATACATCCCCAAAGTTGTTAAACTTGTTTTCAGTGATGAAAGTAATGGCAGTAATGTTATGATATTTTCCTCTTTTACTAGCTGAAAAATCAACTGTTATCCTTGTCTTGAACTGCGCGTGAGATATGTTAGCCTATTTGGCAAAATGGTTAGTATATCTGCTCTCCATTTAGCAGGCTGTTAGTTCAGATTCCACCATTGGCATGGATGTATTGAGGCAGGGGATGAATTTCACTGCCTGATGGAAACCACTATCTTGCTTATTGGAGGCTTGGGTTTCCAAATTATCCTTTTGCAAGTGAGATTCACATAAAATTAATAAAAATAGGCATCCATTGCTTTTGCCAATTTGAAATCCTAAATTATAGTATAAAAAAAGCAGGACAATATTATCCTATACATCACAGAAATAATTGATAAATACATCTTTTGTGACTCCCAACTACTATGAAAGATTGTGAACTTACGGTGGATTAGTACTATGGGTGAGCCAAGAATTTTTACCACAACATTCTTATTTTTATTCTTTTCTTTTTTTTTTCTTTTTTTTTAATCATAATATTCCTTGCTCTAGAGGCCAAACATGGAACTTTTTAATACCTCCAATAAGTGGGACCATTTCATCAACCATGAAAAAAATATTATTTGATGAAAATAATAAATTTTCATTACCATGGCAGGATACCAACCTTCAGGCTGGTGACAGTTATATCGTTATCCACAATATTAGCTATCCCTAAATTTAACAGCAGCAGGGAGACAGTATAAGTATTCCAGTGTGTGATAATGGAAAAGTCATGAATGGCCTGAATGTTCACTGACTTCTCTGATCTAAGTGACCTCACATAGCAGATGATAGAGATGCCAGATGAACTATTAAGAGTTTCTCAAATTATATGCTGTTAAAAGTATACAAAGAATGCCATGAAAACATGTAGCATTCTTACTTTTGATTGAGTACAGGGATAATGGATGAACAAGATTGAAGTCTAGTAGACTTGATGGCACAATATTGAAAAAGAGACAAGGTGCCCTCCCCCCTTCCCATTCATCAAGTTTGTCTGAATATGCATCATATGGCATCCTGAATGGGGTATAACAGGCATACTATATCACTTGTCTAACAGAAATAAGTATTTTGATAAGATAGACAAGGGACCATTGACCTAGAGAAATGGAGACAAGTCATGTGGATTGATGAATCTCAATTCCTGTTATTCCACATAGACATAAAATTAAGGGTAGGTAACCAAATTAGGTCACTGCACAGAGTTGTAATAATGCAAGTTGGTGCCAGTGAAGTAATGGTTTGCAGGATGCTTCTTCTGATGGTCATTTGACTTCTTAATGACACTTGAGCAAGTGCTGATGGTATACCCTACCTGAACATCACTGCCAGCCAAGTATACTTGATCATGCTAATCATTTATCCTGAATGCAACAAACAACTTCAATAGGATAATGTATCATGTCACAACCACATATCACCCACAATTGGTTATAGGAACTACCTTAATAAATTTGCCCCATTAGTCTGTGGATCTCCATCTCATGGCTTTTGATGATTACATGATTGTAACCATTAAAAATAGTTTTTATTATTTATTTTATTTATTTTTATGTTTTATTAATATGTTAATTTCTAGTAAGCGGCAACCATTTTTCACTGGTAAATAAACTGATTGTTGTATGTATCCTGTATTCCTGTTTCTTTGATTTGCTTGTTTCTATGAACTGATGGTGTACTGTTATTTTCAGTATGAAATATCTGTACTTTCATTTCATTAAAGTTAATTACTGTGATTCTCATGTAATTTGTTCTTTATATTACAAGGGGAATGAAACTCTTAATAAACTGGTCACTCAGCTGTCATAATTTCAAAACTTCTACTTTATAAAAATTAAATATTTTATTCTAGTTCTATATAATTTAATATTCTACAGTTCACCACATGCTGTTGATTTAAGAAAACATTGATTTGGTCAGGGATTTTGAATATTTTATGGTACAAAGACATCAAAGGTTATACTACACCAGGACACAGGTCACAGCAGTAGATATGGTAATAGGTTAGTAGGATAATTCCAAACATCCATGCCTTCAGCAAGATTCGAATCCACAGCCTCTTGACTGGAGAGTGGAGACACTAACCACATAGCCAACAAGGCTGGCGATTTGGTCATCAAAGCATGTAGTGAAGTTGGGTACAAGTATAGGATATAGAAAGATTTTTTTTTGCTTGGTTACAAAGTAAATCATATTCTTGTTTTAATCCTTTACCTAAGCATAAGCAATGTTTAGACACAAAGATTCTTCATGGCTACATGTACATAAATGGTGGTTACTTCACATCAGTTTGCTTCCTTACACTTGGGTAAAGGATTAAAACAAAAACATAATTTATTGTGTACTAGGGGGATCCTCGGGCATCTCTGCCTCAACTTTGAGGCAGAGATGCCTGAGGAACAAGCAGGTTTTAGGAAAGGTAGGGGCACCAGAGATCAGATCCTTTGCCTTAGACAGATCATAGAAAAATATAAAGAATTCAGACTCCCTCTGGTAATGTGTTTCTTAGACTACTCTAAAGCTTTTGACTGTGTTGAGCATGTGAAACTGCGGGAAGTAATGAAAAGAATGGGTTTTCCTCAACACACTATCAGGTTGATAGCCAACTTGTATAAGGAGCAAGAAGCCACAGGAAGAACAGGTGCTAGATTGACTGACTGGCTTCAAGTTGGAAAAGGAGTGAGGCTAGAATGTTTACTTTCTCCTCACTTGTTTAGTATATATGCGGAGGACATCATGCGTGAAGCATTGGATGAACTCAGGACAGGAATTAGGAGGTAGGTTGATCAGTAATCTGAGGTATGCTGATGATACAGTACTCCTTTGTAATGACATGGAAGAACTAGGACTAATTCTTGACAAAGTTAACAAGATCAGTAATAACAGAGGACTTCAACTCAATCCTAGCAAGACAAAGATTATGGTTCTCAAAGGAAATACAAACAGAGAAGCACTTGAGAAACAAGTGTACCTTAATGGAGAAAGAATTGAGGAAGTCAGCAAGTTTGAGTACCTGGAATCCATTATTAATGTGAAGAATTGCTGTTCAGAAGATGTCAGAAAAAGGTTGGGAATGGCTAAAACAACAGTCAGAGACCTATCTAAAATCTGGAAGGATGGATCTTTGTCCATGGGAACAAAGTTGAGGATTTTGGATGCAGTTGTTTTTCCAATAGTGACTTATGGATATCAGACTTGGAACCTAAAGAAGTCAGATAAGAAATGGATATCTGCTTTTGAGATGTGGTGTTATTACAGAAGGCTGTTGAGGACATCATATACTGAAAGGCGTACAAATGAATGTGTGTTAGAAAAGATCAGTAGAACTTTAAGGTTCCTTAAGGATATTGACAGAAGAAAGTTAAAATATTTTGGACACATAGAAAGAATGGAAGGAGGACTTCTCAGAACAGTAATAGAAAGTAAAGTTCCTGGGAAAAGAGGCAGGGGTAGTAGACCATCAATGAGATGGATGGATGGCATGTGTGGAGTGACTAATCTTCAGAGAGTTGAGGCCGCCAGAAAAGCAAATAACAGGTCTTCATGGCTAGGCCTGGTGTGGAACATCATCGAGCATCGAAGTGACCACACAGCATCTGTAGATGCCCAGTGAACATAGACTCGAAAGGGGGTCCCCCCGAGTTCCGTACTGGTAGGCCAGTTCTCCTTGAATTCTGATGACTCGACACTCAGGGTAGCCCCTGAGTTTCAAAACGTTTCAAATAACTTGACAAAAACATTTCATAAAAAGGCTTATCATTTTATATTATAGAGAGTAGAAAAACGTTACACAAAAATGTTTCATAAAAAGGCTTATCATTTTATATTATAGAGTAGATTATAATCTGCTTTGTAACCAAGCCAAAAAAAGCCTTTCTACAACTATCTCTGATCCAGTTAATATGGTGATAAACCATCTTGCTACTTCATCATCATCAAATTCCTGATATGTATGTACCCTTAGGAGATGTATGGGATATTATGATAGTACTACATGAAAACGTTACATCATTACAAACTTCAAGTTAACAATTTTCCTCCATATCCATTTGTTATCTGGAAAGAGGCCAGCGTTATCAGATCTTATATTTCTGTCTTCTAAGGCACTTTTTACTGTTATCAGTTCACCTAGATCTCAGTCTTCCTCTGTGTCTTTTCCTGCCAAACTAGCAAGGAACACTTGTTCTGCTAATCATTCCTCTCCCATTCTGTTAAGGAGACCATACCACCTGAGATTAGCTCTTAACGCATTCCTGAATGCTGATTTGGCAAGTTTTTCCAAATATCATCATTTTTAATGTGATGTTGTCATCTATTCACTCCCTTAATCTTTCTCAGAACTCACCTAAGAGTCGCCCAGCTGTCAGATCCCCAAGTTAAAATTAGTTTGAGCACTGTCTTGTATACAGCTAGTTTAATGTTTTGACTAATTTCTCTTTTATAATATATAGACACGTTTACACAAGAATATTATATTTTAATTTGCCAAATATTTCAGTCTGAAAATAAGACTATCTTCAGTGGCTACATAGGAACAGTTTTTTAAACAAAGTGGAATTCCAACAATTGATCATCAAAAGTAGAAAGAGCCGCGTGATGTTACATCGCTAAGTATTAAAGAGGGAAAACATTTTTTATGGGGTGCTTAAGGGTCAAAGCTGTATAACTGAGAGGAGACCTCCACATAGCCTTTAAAGGAATGTGGAGAACCGACCAGGGCTTCTGACCTAATGTCCAATCCTCACCTTCTCGTGGTGCACCCTGTTGGGTATCTACTTTGATACTGAACGAACGAGGATGGGCTAGCAATTTGGGATTTAGCCGACCAAATTGTATTCTTATTGGTTAAACCAAAATAAAAAATGATGGTACAACATGACAAAATTTCATGCCGGCTGGGGCGTCGCCCGGTTAAACAAGGCCCCCGTTGTTTTCGCCAGGGAACCAGGGCGAACAGCGAAAAGTCAGCTACTGGAACAAATCTAAAAACAAACCCCAACTCAACATCACCAGAGTTAAAGATCGGTACTATCAACGTAAGAAGCCTGAATGGCAAAGAAATGGAGCTAGCTGAGGAATTAGATAAGTACCAGATCGACATAATAGGGGTGACTGAAACAAAAAAGACCAAAACTGGTGAGATCTTTCTGAGCAATAAATACAAAATGTTATATTCAGGCAATGACAATCAAGGAAAAGAAGGAGTAGCCATAGTATTCAACACAAAATACGAGGCTAATCTTCTTGAATGGCAGTCAGTCTCAAGTAGAGTAATGTGAGCAAATATGAGAATGGGGAACTGGACAATGAGACTTATTTGTGCCTATGGTCCCACAGAAGGTTCTACTAAGGTAGAAATGGTGGAATTTTTTGAGGCTTTAGAAAAAGCAACTGACACAATGAAAAAGGAAAAGTTGGTCCTTGTTGGGGATCTAAATAGTAGAGTAGGAAATGATTGTGAGACATACAAAAATATTTTGGGAAAATTTGGAGAAAAGAGCAAAGCTAATAATAATGGCAAATATCTGTTGGATTTCTGCTCAGGACATGGACTGGTTATTACTAACACCATGTTCCAACATAAAAATGTGCACAAATTCACATGGAGAGAAGAGGCTAGGAATAAAAAAAGTCTCATTGACTATGTTATTGTTGATAGTGATGTTTTCTCCCTGGTGCAGGACACCAGAGTGTACAGAGGATTTGAAATTGGAAGTGATCACTATTTAGTCTTGAGCAGGATAAAATTGAATTTCATATTGAAAAGAATAACATGTAAGAAAGTTTTAAAGCGAATAAAAGTTGAGCAGCTCTCAGATGTGAACTGTAGACTAAAATACAGAAATATTATTGAAAAGAAAATGAAAGAGTTTGAGAACAGGAATCAAACCTTGGAGATTCAGTGGCAAACTCTGAAGGAAACATTGATTGATTCTGCCAGAGAGGCATGTGGTGAGGTTGTGTGCAAGGATAAAAAAATCAGAACTCCCTGGTGGACACAGGAAGTTAAAGAGGCAGTGAAGGAAAAGAAGAAAGCATATCAAAAGTTCCTGGCAAATAAGTCAGCTTTTACTCTTACAGAATACAGAGACAAATGTAAGAAAGCTAAACAGTGTGTAAAACTAGCTAAACAAAAGTCATGGGAGGACTTTGGCAAGAATATAGAAAATAAATATCAAGAAGGTGGCAAAATATTCTGGAGGTTGTTGAAGAAGCTTAGGAATGGAGGAAAGAGTGCTGTAAAAGGAATTAGAGATGATAAAGGTGAAATGAAAACAGGAGAAAAAGATATCCTTGAAGTATGGAGTAATTACTTTGAAAAACTGCTAAATGAAACAAGCAGTGATGACAGCACAGTGATAAAAATCACTGACCAGGCATGCAGTCAGGAATACATATCCATACTTGATGTAGAAAAAGCCATCAAAGGCTTGAAATGTGGAAAGGCAGCAGGAGTAGATGATATTCGACCAGAAATGCTGAAGTATGGTGGTATAAGAGTCTTACAGTGGCTGCACTGCATAGTTCAGAAAGCCTGGACAGAGGGACGAATTCCCGATGATTGGAGTAGAGCTCTCATAGTACCCATATATAAAAAGGGAAATAAAACTGAATGTGAGAATTACAGAGGTATTTCCCTACTGAGTGTTCCTGGCAAGATCTATGCAAGTATACTTGAGAAACGGTTGAGAAGAATTGTGGAAGAAAAGCTTGGTGAAGAACAAGCTGGATTCAGGCCAAATAGAGGCTGTCAGGATCAGATCTTCACTTTACGACAAATAGGCGAGAAAGCATGGGAATATAAGAAAGATCTGTATTTAAGTTTTGTCGATTTGGAAAAGGCATATGACAAGGTGCCAAGAGAGAAGCTATTCAATATGCTGCAGTTATATGGTGTCAATGGGACATTATATCAAGCAATACTTAGTCTTTATTTGAGTTGTGAGTCAGCAGTTAGAATTGAAGGAAGTACAGGAAGATGGTTTAATGTTAAATCTGGTGTGAGACAAGGATGTACATTATCCCCTCTGTTATTTATTATCTATATGGATCACATTATGAAGGAATGTGGTATTAAACCTGATATCAAAATTGGAAATGTTAATGTCAGCTCTTTGCTTTATGCGGATGATGTTATACTTCTAAATAAATCCGCTACAAGTCTGCAAGATTCTCTGACTAAATTGAATAGCTGTTGTAATAGATATGGTATGAAGGTCAGCAATAAAAAGACAAAGACAATGAAAATAGGCAGAATCATTGAAAATGTCAACTGTGTTGTGAATGGAGAACCTGTGGAACAAGTAAAACATTTCAGCTACTTAGGCACAATTTTTACTGAAGATGGTAAACTAAATATAGAAATAGACAACAGAATCAGCAAAGCTGGTATCGTGGGAAGTCAATTGAATAAATTCATATGGAATAAGAAAGAAATTAGCCGGAACAGTAAATTAGCTGTATACAAGACTGTGTTCAAACCAATTTTAACTTATGGATCTGAGAGCTGGGTCAGAAGTAAAACACTTGACCAAAGACTAGAGACCGCAGATATGAGAGTCCTGAGAAAGATTAGAGGCGTGAACAGATGGCATCAATGGCAATATCATATTAAAAATGAGGATATTAGGAAAGAACTTCACATTGTCAGCATCCAGGAATGCGTTAGCAGAGCTAATCTCAGATGGTATGGTCACTTAAATAGAATGGGAGAGGAAAGATTAGCAAAACAAGTGTTCTCTGCCAGGTTGGCAGGAAAACGACCCAGAGGAAGACCAAGATATAGGTGGATTGATAAGGTACAAAGTGCCTTAGACGATAGAAATATAAGATCTGATAATGTTGGAGTCTTGACAAGTAACAGACTGATTTGGAGGAAAATTGTAGATAGGAAGTTAGTAATGATGTAATTTTTTCATGTAGTACTGTCATATCCTGTACACCCCTTGAGGGTACATGGCAGGAATTTGATGATGATGATGAACATTTTTTATCAGAGTAACGATTAAATTAAAGATATTAATTCACAAATTCATATAATAATCTTAATTTATAAATAACATTAGACTAATATAAGAATTAAAGTCTAAATTTAAAAAAAATAAAATAAAATTATCATCATCATCAAATTCCTCACATATACCCTCAAGGGGTGTACAGGATATGATAGTACTAAATGAAAAATTTACATCATTACTAACTTCCTATCTACAATTTTCCTCTAAATCAGTCTGTTACTTGTCAAGACTCCAATATTATCATTATCAGATCTTATATTTCTATCGTCTAAGGCACATTGCACCGTATCAATCCACCTATATCTTGGTCTTCCTCTGGGTCATTTTCCTGCCAACCTGGCAGAGAACACTCGTTTTGCTAATCTTTCCTCGCCCATTCTGTTTAAGTGACCATGCCCACCTGAGATTAGCTCTGCTAATGCATTCCTGGATGCCGACAATGTCAAGTTCTTTCCTAATATCCTCGTTTTTAATATTATATTGCCATTGATGTTCACGCCTCTAATCTTTCTCAGGACTCTCATATCTGCGGTATCTAGTCTTTGGTCAAGTGTTTTACTTCTGACCCAGCTCTCAGATCCATAAGTTAAAACTGGTTTGAACACTGTCTTGTATACAGCTAATTTAGTGTTCCGACTAATTTCTCTCTTATTCCATATGAATTTATTCAATTGACTTCCAACCATACCAGCTTTGTTGATTCTGTTGTCTATTTCGATATTTAATTTACCATCTTCACTAAAAATCGTGCCTAAGTAGCTGAAATGTTTTACTTGTTCCACAGGTTCCCCGTTCACAACACAGTTGACATTTTCAACAATTCTACCTATTTTCATTGTCTTTGTCTTTTTAATGCTGACCTTCATACTATATCTATTACAACAGTTATTCAATTTAGTCAGGGAATCTTGCAAACTTGTAGTGGATTTATTTTGAAGTAAAATATCATCTGCATAAAACAAAGAGCTGACATTAACACCTCCAATTCTGATATCATGTTTAATACCACTGTCCTTCATAATGTGATCCACATAGATAATGAATAACAGAGAGGATAATGTACATGCTTGTCTCACACCAGATTTAACATTAAACCATCTTCCTGTACCTCCTTCAATTCTAACTGCTGACTTACAACTCAAATAAAGACTAAGTATTGCTTGATATAATGCCCGATTGACACCATATAACTGTAGCGTATGGAATAGCTTCTCTCTTGGCACCTTGTCATATGCCTTTTCCAGATCGACAAATCTTAAATACAGATCTTTGTTATATTCCAATGCTTTCTCAACTATTTGTCGTAAAGTGAAGATCTGATCCTGACAGCCTCTATTTGGCCTGAATCCAGCTTGTTCTTCACCAAGCGTTTCTTCCACAATTCTTCTCAACTGTTTTTCAAGTATACTTGCATAGATCTTGCCAGGAACACTCAGTAGGGAAATACTCTATAATTCTCACATTCAATTTTATTTCCCTTTTTATATATGGGTACAATTACAGCTCTACTCCAATCATAGGGAATTCGTCCCTCTGTCCAAGCTTTCTGAACTATGCAGTGCAGCAACTGTAAGACTTTTATACCACCATACTTGTAGTAGATGATATTCTGGTCGAATATCATCTACTCCTGCGGCTTTTCCACATTTCAAGCCTTTGATGGCTTTTTCTACTTCAAGTATGGATATGCTTCCCTGACTGTATGCCTGTTGAGTGTTTTTTACCACTGTGCTATCACTTTTTTCATTTAGCAATTTTTCAAAGTAATTACTCCATACTTCAAGGATATCTTTTTCTCCTGTTTTCATGTCACCTTTATCATCTCTAACTGCTTTTACAGTACTCTTTCCTCCATTTTTAAGCTTCTTCAACAACCTCCAGAATATCTTATCACCTTCTTGATATTTATTTTCTATGTTCTTGCAAAAGTCCTCCCATGACTTTTGTTTAGCTAGTTTTACACAGTGTTTCACTTTCTTACATTTGTCTCTGTATTCTCTAAGAGCAAAAGCTGACTTATTTGCCAGGAACTTTTGATATGCTTTCTTCTTTTCCTTCACTGCCTCTTTAACTTCCTGTGCCCACCATGGAGTTCTGATTTTTCTATCCTTGCAGATAACCTCACCACATGCCTCTCTGGCTGAATCAATCAGGCTTTCCTTAAAGGCTTGCCACTGAATCTCCAAGGTTTGGTTCCTGTTCTCAAACTCTTTCATTTTTTTTTCAATAATCTTTGTGTATTTTAGTCTACATTTTACATCTGAGAGCTGCTCAACTTTTATTCGCTTGAAAACTTTCTTACATGTTATTCTTTTCAATATTAAATTCAATTTTATCCTGCTCAAGACTAAATAGTGATCACTTCCAATTTCAAATCCTCTGTACACTCTGGTGTTCTGCACCAGTGAAAAAACATCACTATCAACAATAACATAGTCAATGAAACTTCTTATTCCTTGCATCTTCTCTTCATGTGAATTTGTGCACATTTCTATGTTGGAGCATGGTGTTAGAAATAACCAGTTCATGTCCTGAGCAGAAATCCAACAGGTATTTGCCATTATTATTAGCTTTGCTCTCTTCTCCAAATTTTCCCAAAATATTTTTGTATGTCTGATAATCATTTCCTACTCTGCTATTTACATCCCCAACAAGGACCAACTTTTCCTTTTTCATTGTGTCAGTTGCCTTTTCTAAAGCATCAAAAAATTCATCTACTTCTACCTTAGTACAACTTTCTGTGGGACCATAGGCACAAATAAGTCTCATTGTCCAATGCCCCATTCTGATATTTGCCCACATCATTCTACTTGAGACTGCCTACCATTCAAGAAGATTAGCCTTGTATTTTGTGTTCTTTGTTATTTTGTATTTTGTATATATTGTTCAGAAAGATCTCACCAGTTTTTGTCTTTTTTGTTTCAATCACCCCTATTATGTCGATCTGGTACTTATATAATTCCTCAGCTTTGCTTTGTATAACTTAGGAATTAGATAGCTGAGCGATTAGCCTCCATTTCTTTGCCATTCAGGCTTCTTATGTTGATTGTACCGATCTTTAACTCTGGTGGTGTTGAGTTTGGGTATTCTTTCAGATTTGTTCCAGTAGCTGACTTTTCGCTGTTCGCCCTGGTTCCCTGGCGAAAACAACAGGGGCCTTGTTTAACCGGGCGACGCCCCAGCCGGCATGAAATTTTGTCATGTTGTACCATCATTTTTTATTTTGGTTTAATCAATAAGAATACAATTTGGTCAGCTAAATCCCAATTGCCAGCCCATCCTCGTTCGTTCACTATCCAAGTAGATACCCAACAGGGTGCACCACGTGAAGGTGAGGATTGGACATTAGGTCAGAAGACGTGGTCGGTTCTCTGCATTCCTTTAAAGGCTATGTGGAGTTCTTCTCTCAGTTATACAGCTTTAACCCTTAGGCACCCCCTAAAGCATCAAAAAATTCCTCCACTTCTACCTTAGTAGAACCTTCTGTGGGACCATAGGCACAAATAAGTCTCATAAGTCTCATTGTCCAATGCCCCATTCTGATATTTGCCCACATCACTCTACTTGAGACTGCCTGCCATTCAAGAAGATTAGCCTCGTATTTCATGTTGAATACTATGGCTACTTCTTCTTTTCCTTGATTTTCATTTCTTGAATAAAACATTTTGTATTTATTGTTTAGAAAGATCTCACTTATATATATATATATATATTAATGTGTTATCCTGATTAAACTTTCCCATATTTTTAGTCATTTCGATTCAAGTTAGGGCATTGAAGTAAGGCCTCGTCGATTTCTTTAAATAAACATTCAAATTTATAACGACATCTTTGTAGGAGGCGAGTCCTGGACCAGAGGATTGTGGCTTGTCTCTATTCCGTGCTGAGCCAATCCAGACTTATCAGATTTGTTGTGCTGAATGTATGATTGATGTTCCTGAATTCTTTTTTTTTTTTTTTTTTTTTTTTTTTTTTTTTTTTTTTTTCCTATAGAGCATCCTGTTTGTCCAAAGTAGGACAGATTGCAGTTACAAGGAATTTGATACACACCAGGCAGAGACATAGTTGCGCATTTATCTTTAGAAGAGGAGGAAATAGGTGGATATTTTGTTAATAGGTATATAAGTGGCTGTTAAATCATATTTCTTCAGAATTCTTGAAATTGGTTCTGAAATCCTGGAATATAAGGAATTGGAACTCGACGTATTGAATCTATGTTGTTTTGGATTGGCTTGTAAGAATCGAACAGATGTTGTGTGCTCTTTTCAGAGAAGCCATTTAATTTCATGTTGTGTTTGATAGTTGAAAGTTCTTTCTGTAATTCATGAGGAGTTGAACAATTAGTTCTGGCTCGTCGGATTAAACATTTTATGATTCCTGATTTTTGATAAGGATGATGAGCAGATTGTTTGGGAATATAACATCCAGTGAAAGTGGATTTTCTGTAGAACTGTTGCTGTTAGAATACCTGAAGGTGAACGGATGAGGAGGATGTCTAAAAAGGATAACTTGTTGTTTTTTTCAATCTCCATGGTAAACTTAATACGAGGATGTAAGAAATTGATTCTGGCTAAAAAGGAAGGTAAGGAATCTCTGTTATGAGTCCATACTGAAAAGATGTCGTCCATATATCTTGCCCAAAAGGAAGGTTGAGGGAATATAGATGAGAAATATGATGAAATATTTTCAGACTGAAATATTTGACAAATTAAAATATAATATTCTTGTAAATGTGTCTGTATATTATAATCTTAATGTCACAAGTTTCTCTAAAGAATCTAATTTCTCTTTTATTCCATATAAATTTATTCAGCTGACTTCCTATCATACCATACCATACCAACTCTGCTCATTCTATTGTCTGCTGCCATCTTCATTATAAATTGCTCTTTCTTTCATATTGTGATCCATATAGATAATGGATAACAGTGGAGATAAGGTGCTCCCTTGTCGCATACCTAATTTAACATCAAACTATCTTCTTGTACCTGCTTCAATTCTAACTGCTGATTTACAGTTTAAATAAAGACTATGTACTGCTTGATATATTTTCCTATTTACACCATGTAACTGTAGTAATTTGAACAGATGTCCTTTCAGCACCTTTTCATGTACCTTTTCTAGATCTACAAAAGTTAAATAGAACCTTTCTCAACTATTTGTCTTAAAGTGAAAAATATGATCCTGACAACCTATATTTGGCCAGAATCCATCTTGTTCTTCACCAAGCTTCACTTCTGCAATTTTTATTAGCCATTTCTCGAGTATATTTGCATAAATCTTAACAGGAACACTCAGTAGAGAAATACCTCTGTAATTCTCACATTCAGTTTTATTTCCCTTTTTATAGATAGGTACTATGAGAGCTCCACACTAATCAAACGGAATTCGACCATCTGACCAGACCTTCTGAATTATACAGTGCGGCCATGGTAAAACTTTTATACCTTCATATTTGAGCATTTCTAGTCGAACATCTATCCCAGCTGCTTTTTCCCATTTCAGGTTTTTGATTACTTTTTTCTACTTCAAGTATGAATGTGTGTTCCAGATTTTCATTCTTGTTGAGTGTTTTCTATCACAGTGCTAACTGCTTCATAAATTTAGTAATCTTTTAAGGTAATTACTTCAGGCATCTAGAATATCATGATCTTCAATTTTCATGTCACCTTTACATGATTTTCTTTACAGTACTCTTCTCTCCATTTCTGAGCTTTTTCAATAGCCTTCAGAATTTTCTTCTTCTATGTTCTTAAGTCTTCTCATGACTTTTCTTTAGCTAGTTTTATACAGTGCTTCACTTTCTTGCATTTTTCTCTGTATTCTCTAAAAGCACAAGCTGACTTACTTGCCAGGAAGTTTCTATATACTTTCTTTAACTTCCTGAGTTCACCATGGAGTTCTTATTTTTCTGTTCTTGCAGATTACCTAACCACGTGCCTCTGTGGCTAAATCACTGAATGTTTTCTTCAGGGTTTGCCACTGAATATCTACAAGGTTTGGTTCTTGTTTTCAGTTTCTTTCATTTTTTTCTTGAATAATAGTTGTTTATTTGAGTGTAATAATTGCTGCTCAATTTTGATTCGTTTCAAAACTTTCTTACACACCCTTCATTTCAATATGAAATTCAATTTTATCCTGCTCAATACTAAATGGTGATCACTTCCAGTTTCAAATCTTCTGTATACTGTTATGTCCTGAACCAGTAGGAAAACATTTCTGCAACAATAGCATAGTCAATAAGACTTTTCTTCTATCTTGCATCTTCTCTCCATGTGAATTGTGTACATTTTTTTGTTGGAACATGCTATTCAATTAATAATAACTAGTCTATGTTCTGGACAAAAGTCTAGTAGGTACTTCCATTATTATTAGCTATACTTTCTCCAAATTTTCCCAAAATAATTCTATGTCTGATAATCACTTCCTACTCTGCTGTTTAGATCTGTAATAAGGACCAACTTTTCCTTTTTCATTGTGTTAGCTGTGTTCTCTAATGTTCCTCTCTTTCTTCTTTAGTAGAACTTCTGTGGGAGGACCATAGGCACAAATAAGTCTCGTTGTTCAGTTACCATTCTGATGTTAAATCCAGCATTATTTCAAAGCCGAATGCAGAAACTATGAAAGTTTCGTATGAAATTTGACCAGAGAGCTTACTGGAATACACTCGCCAGCATTTACGAGTTGTTCTAGCTCAGACCTTATAGTAGACATGATTGCTTTGCACGAACGTCCATTTATTCCCCTTCTATTGCTCCATCAGGCCAGTGAAACCTTATCAAAATGGACCAATAGAAGACGAATATATGGATGTTTGGGTAAGCAATCATGTCTCCTATAAGGTCCATGCTAGGGCAACTTGCAATGCTGGCGAGTATATTTCTGTAAGCTCTCTGGTCAAATTCCATATGAAGCTTTCATAGTTTCTGCATTCGGCTTTGAAATAATGCTGGATTTAATATCCACTTGATTAATATAATTTTGCGTTGCTGAAATGAAGCCTTTGGGCTCTTTATTTTAGTAAATACTTTATGCACCAACCAAGAGTTTTTGCTCTCTTAAGGTTTCTTCTGGAATTTTGCTCCCGGTGAGGGGAGCTTAGATTTTGGGGGTTTGCCTTGAGACAGCATTTTGAGTCTCCAGGGAAAGTGCTTTCCAGCGTGGTTCGTGTGGGGCCTTGTCGGCGGGTGATTTTTCCTCATGATCAGAAAATTTGGCATAAATATTTTTGCCATAGGAAAATTTGCTGCAAATATTTTTTCCGTAAGACATTTTGCATTAATTTTTGTAAATAATCACTAGATGATAAAGGGTATTATAAAATCATTAAAAAGGCAAATCTTTATTAAGGTAAATGTCAGTAATACATAACATAATGAAATCATTTAAAATTGTGCAAATTAAAAGAGCTGCTGTGTAAATAATTAACTTTTTGCTGTGGATCGTCAATTCAATAGATCCATCAGTAACATTGCTCATTGGAAAAAAATTCAAATGCTGTGAAGCATTTCATTTTTGTGTTGAATTCAGCATCTGCTGGATAGCGTAACTTCAAACCAATGGCAATAATTTTGCAATAAAAATTTTGTGCCGTATGAAATGAAAAAACCTGTTATAGTTGTTGATGTAAATATGTTAGAATATTGTTGATATACGTTGATAGTTGATTTCTTGAAGTCAACCATTAATGTTTTGGGATCTAATGATGAATGTAAGCCCTTTAAGGCACTGAATAATCTGCTGTAAGTTAATTCTGATTTGCCAGGAAGCAAAGCAAAAAGCCACCATGGAATCCTTAGGGGTCTCATGCAAAAAAACACAATCATTATCTGATGCCTATATGATCAACAGCTACAACATGCTGGCCCGGACATTGCCCGGATCAACAAGGTCCGCGATACCAATCAAGCATTCAGGGGTTGGATCGAAAAGTGGGATACCGAATGGAAACAGAAACTGAAACTAACAAAACTATTATCAGTAGGAACATGGAATGTACAGACACTTTCGATGGCAGGAAAACTAGAATTACTTCACAAGGAAATGAAGAGATATCAGTGTGATGTACCAGGACTGGCAGAGTTGCTATGGACATCAGCAGGAAAGATAAATAGATGCAAAGTCATATGGTCATGACATGACACCAAGCATGAAGCAGGAGTTGGTTTCCTTCTTAACAAAAAAGCTAGAAATGCACTCTCAGGGGCTAAAAACCAATCAATGAATGAATCACAGCAGCAAGATTTCAAGCAAAACCATTTAATATATCAATAGTCCAGATGTATGCACCCACATCTGACAGCACAGATGAGGATATTGACTTAATTTACAAAGATCTGACAGAGACAATAGAAACAATACCAAAGCAAGATGTACTAATTATTGAATTAGTACATCTTGCTGTCAGATTATATAATGATGGTTGGAAAAGAGTCATGGGAAAATATGATTTTGGAGAAAGAAATTAACTAGGTGAAAAAATGTTAGAATTTTCTATGGACCATGATATGATGATCTGTAATGCAAGATTCCTGCAAAAGAATGTAGAAAATGGATGTGGCGATCAAATAATGGGGAACACCAAGAACATGATTGATATGATTAAAGAAGATGGATAACATCAGTATTCCAGTGTCGAACTTTTCAAGAGGTGGATATAGACTCAGATCAAAATTTAGTGATTGCAAACATCAAGTTGAAATTAAAAAAGAAAATATAAACCCCCATCATCAGAAACGAAGAAAGCAAGAATAAGTGAAGCAGAAATAGGAAGAAGTACAGAACAATGTTAGAGGAGAAACTTAAAAGTGTGGACAAAGAAAAAAATTCAAATCTAAGAGTGAAAGGAGTAATGAAGGCGATAGAAGATACAGTTAAAGAAACAGTACCAGAAGAAGAAATGGATTAGACAAGAAACACTGAAGTTAGTACAGGAGAAAAGAATGTTGAAGATACATCAGAACAAATAGAGGAGCAATATAGAAGAAAGTGTAACAAGATCAAAAAAAAGCAGTCAGTCGGATAAGGTGAAATGGTTAGAAGCCCAATGCAATAATATAGAACAGTACTATGGAGAGCATAAAACTAGGGAGGTGTACAAAATTATTAGAACCATTACTAGAAGGTGGCAGCCAAAACAGACCATAGTTGAAGACGAAAAAGGCAAAGTATTGATGAATAAAGGTAAAATTGTGCAGCGATGGACAAGATACTTCAGTGAGTTATATGAAAAAAAAGCTAGATTTAAACAGCATTGGGAAGCTAACTGAAGAATTGAAGCAGATATCACCACAGGTAATGAGTATGATATGGAATCGCGCGATTGGTATCACGGACCTTGTTGATCACGGCGACGTCCGAGCCGGCATGTTGTTGCCTATGATCATATAGGCATCAGATAACAATCTTGTTTTTCCTTTACAGTCAGAGCACCGACACTCATATCACCATCCCTCCTCCTTTATCCAGGCTTGAGACTGGCACGAGACCCCTAAGGATTCCATGGCGGCTTTTTGCATTGCTTCCTGGGCAAATCAGAATTAACTTATAGCAGATTATTCAGTACCTTAAAGGGCTTACGTTCATCATTAGATCCCAAAATATTAATGGTTGACTTCGAGAACGCAACTATGAACTCTTTTTCTAACTTATTTACATCAACAACTATAACAGGTTGTTTATTTCATATGGCACAAAATCTTTATCACAAAATTGTTGCCGTTGGTTTGAAGTTACGCTATTAAACAGATGCTGAATTCAACACGAAAATTAAATGCTTCACAGCATTAGCATTTTTTCCAATGAGCAATGTTACTGATGGATTTTTTGAATTGACGATTCGCAGCAATAAAGAATTAATTATTTACGCAGCAGCTCTTTTAATTTGCACAATTTTTAAATGATTTCATTATATTATGTAACACTGACATTTACCTTAATAAAGATTTGCCTTTTTAATGATTTTATAATACCCTTTATCTTGCATATCTTTTGTTATGATAAGAATTACCAGTTAGAAATGCTCATGATTTCTAACTGCTGTTTTTAACTTTCTGATCCAAAAATTAATGCAGAATGTCTTATGCCGAAAATATTTAGGATTTGAAATTGGAAGTGATCACTATTTAGTCTTGAGCAGGATGAAATTGAATTTCATATGAAAAGAATAACATGTAAGAAAGTTTTAAAGTGAATAAAAGTTGAGCAGCTCTCAGATGTGAACTGTAGACTAAAATACACAAATATTATTGAAGAAAAAATGAAAGAGTTTGAGAACAGGAACCAAACCTTGGAGATTCAGTGGCAAGCCTTGAAGAAAACCCTGATTGATTCAGCCAGAGAGGCATATGGTGAGGTTGTCTGCAAATATAAAAAAATCAGAACTCCATGGTGGACACAGGAAGTTAGAGGCAGTGAAGGAAAAGAAGAAAGCATACAAAAAGTTCTTGGCAAATAAATCGACTTGTGCTCTTAGAGAATACAGAGACAAATGTAAGAAAGCTAAACACTTTGTAAAACTAGCTAAAGAAAAGTCATGGGAGGACTTTGGCAAGAACATAGAAAATAAATGTCAAGAAGGTGGCAAAATATTCTGGAGGTTGTTGAAGAAGCTTAGAAATGGAGGATAGAGTGCTGTAAAAGGAGTTAGAGATGATAAAGGTGACATGAAAACGAGAGGAAAAGATATCCTTGAAGTATGGAGTAATTATTTTGAAAAATTGCTAAATGAAACAAACAGTGATAGCACATTGGTAAAAAGCACTCAACAGGCATACAGTCAGGAATACATATCCATACTTGAAGTAGAAAAAGCCATCAAATGCTTAAAATGTGGAAAGGCAGCAGAAGTAGATGATATTCGACCAGAAATGCTGAAGTATGGTGGTATAAAAGTCTTACAGTGGCTGCACTGATTAGTTCAGATGGCCTGGACAGAGGGGCAAATACCCGATGATTGGAGTAGAGCTGCCATTGTACCTACATATAAAAAGGGAAATAAAACTGAATGTGAGAATTACAGAGGTATTTCCCTACTGAGTGTTCCTGGTAAGATTTATGCCAATATACTTGAGAAACGGTTGAGAAGAATTGTGTAAGAAAAGCTTGGTGAAGAACAAGCTGGATTCAGGCCAAATAAAAGCTGTCAGGATCAAATCTTCACTTTACGACAAATAGTGGAGAAATCATGGGAATATAACAAAGATCTGTATTTAAGTTTTGTCGATCTGGAAAAGGCATATGACAAGGTGCCAAGAGAGAAGCTGTTCAATACGCTACAGTTAGGGCTTCTGTAATTGGAATGCCAGCTTTCTGTCGGGGCGCATACTGTGTGCAGTGGTGGATGGTTCCTTATGGTGTCAGTGGGGCATTATATCAAGCAATACTTAGTCTTTGTTCGAGTTGTAAGTCAGCAGTTAGAATCGAAGGAAGTACAGGAAGATGGTTTAATGTTAAATCTGGTGTGAGACAAGGATGTACATTATCCTCTCTGTTATTCATTATCTATATGGATCACATTATGAAGAAAAGTGGTATTAAACATGATATCAAAATTGGAGATCTTAATATCAGCTCTTTGCTTTATGCGGACAATGTTATACTTCTAAATAAATCCGCTACAAGTCTGCAAGATTCCCTGACTAAATTGAATCATTGTTGTAATAGATATGGTATGAAGGTCAGCAGTAAAAATGAAAAAAAAAAAAAAAAAGGCAGAATTGTTGAAAATGTCAACTGCGTTGTGAGCAGAGAACCTGTGGAACAAGTAAAACATTTCAGCTACTTAGGCACGATTTTTAGTGAAGATGGTAAATTAAATATGGAAATAGATAACAGAATCAACAAAGCTGGTATGGTAGGATGTCAATTGAATAAATTCAAAAATGAATAAGAGAGAAATTAGTCAGAACACTAAATTAGCTTAATACAAGACAGTGTTCAGACCAATTTTAACTTATGGATCTGAGAACTGGGTCAGAAGTAAAACACTTAACCAAAGACTAGAGACCCCAGATATGAGAGTCCCGAGAGGTGAACAGATGACATCAATGGAAATATCATATTAAAAACGAGGATATTAGGAAAGAACTTGGTATTGTCAGCCAAGAATGCATTAGCAGAGCTAATCTCAGGTGGTATGGTCAGTTAAACAGAATGGGTGAGGAAAGATTAGCAAAACAAGTGTTCTCTGTCAGGTTGGCAGGAAAATGACCCAGAGGAAGACCAAGATTTAGGTGGATTGATATGGTACAATGTGCCTTAGACGATAGAAATATAAGATCTGATAATATTGGAGTCTTGACAAGTTACACACTGATTTGGAGGAAAATTGTAAATAGGAAGTTAGTAATGATGTAAATTTTTCATGTAGTACTATCATATTATGTACACCCCCTTGAGGGTACATGGCAAGAATTTGATGATGATGATGAAATCTTTAATCTCTTTCACCACGAACTTCCACAGTTAGGTACTGACAACAACACTTTGGTTCATTACTTATAGAAGTTCCTACAGGAGGGATCTTGCTTGGAGAGTTACATATGGTCGCCTTCCATTTAATACCATCAAATGGAGGTACCCTGACATTTGTGATCCAATCTGTGACATCTGTTACTGATTTGAAACAGTAGAACATGCATTCTACAGCTGCCCTCTTGTCATCTGTATTTGGAACAAATTATGCAATGTGTTGGGCATTACTTACGACAAAATGGGTTATTTTTTTGCAGTGCCCACCCCTATTAGCAATCTGAAAAGAATTTTGATTTTTATAATTAATGAATTAAAATACCATTTATGGAAGGTTAGAAAGAAACATGGATTTGAAAACCAGCAGTATGACATCCAAATTCTTTATAATATTGTATTGTGGAAATTTTATTGTTCAGTCAGATGATTTTTGTATTTAGAAAGAAGCATTCTGGGAGATATCAAATTTTTGACTAGATGGTGTAGACCACCCACATTATGTGATATTTACCAGGAGAGGATAAAATTCTGTCTACTTTTGCTATGAAAGGTTTTTAAATTGGTTCCATCCTCTTAATTCAGTGTGGTCTTATAGTCAAGGCAGTTAACTCAAATAAGGCTAACCACCTGAGTATCAGTCATCTTTGCCCTTTAGTTTCAATTGGTCTTTTGGTTGTTCATCTATGTGAGATTGGTGAAAAACGGAAACTGATAGCCTTTGGGTATATGATGATATAAAAGAGCTGCGGCCTTTTCTCTATCTATCTCCCTCTTCTTTCTCTAATACTATTATGCTCTCTTGCATCCCTAAACTACTCTAGGCCTATGATTGAGCACCTCTTTACTCTTTTCACCTCAATAAAGGCTTAAACTGGTCTGGGTAGTGGTCCTTCCCATAATGCATAACATTATACACATCTAAAAGGATGTGTGCTTTGTATTATGGGATACTAAGGCAACTGATGTCAAGTCATTAGCTTCTATATACAAGTAGCCCAGTCATGAAGTTACAACATATGAAAACTTTGTTTGCTTACACTTAGATGAAGGATATAACCAAAAATATAATTTCTTGGCATCTTTAATTTATAGAGTAGTTATTTTGTTTAGGTAACAATTATTAAAAAAGCAGTGCTGTGTGAATTGTTAGTAATGCAGGCATCTGCATATTAATATATTTGACTATATGTGGCGAAGTTGGGAATGTCATTTATGTATATGTTGAACAGAGTGAGTAATAATATTCCTCCCTGAGGGACTCTGTTGTATCTGAATACCCTGGCTATGATTTGTCTATTTTTATTACATGTTCTGTCTGAGAGATTCCTAATTCCTAGACCAGGTATGTAGTACATCTTATTCTGTTCAGTATAATTTGATCAATAGTATTTCATGATGAAGTGTATGAAAAGCTTTAGTTAGGCCAAGAAGTATAAGGATAGTAACTTTTTAATCAAGTGGGTCTAGATTTGTTTGTCTGGTTCATTGTCTTCTGATAACACGGGTTGGACTTTTCATATCTGGGAAACCTTGCTTTATGTGATAATGCATTTCTGCAAGTAGTTGTGTAGTCTTGTATGTTACCTTTTTTTTTTTTTTAATTTTTTTTTTAAATTTACAGATGACTGGTAGATTAGTTATAGGTCTGTAGTTCTAAATGTCATTTTTTCCCTTGTTTATAATGGATGAAATTATCACCTTTTTTTTTTTTTTTTTTATTATGATAATATGTCAGGTACTGTGAGACAGTAATAAATTTTTCAAAA
Organism: Typopeltis vanoorti; assembly: GCF_054136105.1. Lineage (NCBI taxonomy): Eukaryota > Metazoa > Arthropoda > Arachnida > Uropygi > Thelyphonidae > Typopeltis > Typopeltis vanoorti. Next base: position 143,906,174 of record NC_143551.1, read on the forward strand.
GATATGGCAGAATATAATATGGTAGTCCCTTGATTTACACTAGGATTAATAAGTTCATGGAGATGCCAGTGTATATCACATCAATGTAAATGAAACCCAAATTGTAATGTATTTCAATGATATGCATTCCAAGCATATGAAAAGTGACTCTTTCATACATAATACAAATAGTGTATTATGTATAAAATCTAACAAGCTCTTTAAATGTATAGTAATGTGTATGCATTAAAATCACATTCATCTGTCTCACTTACCTGTATAATATACAGTGAATTGGTAAGCATTACCAACAAGAGGAAGGTCCATGTAGATCATCAGAATCAACTAGATCACCTTTTATCTTTGGATCAGTAATATGTTTTTATAGACCATAAAATAGGCTCTTCTTGTTCTTACTGCTGTTCCTAAGTCAGCTTTGTAGCCAAATCTTCCAGCTCCTCAGTTGTGTGAGGTTGATAGTGGCTCCAAGAACTCAGGCTCAGCATTGTCAAGCCCCCCCCCTCTCTCTCTCTCTCTCTCTCGAGCAGTTGCAGTAATTTTTTGCAATCTCTAGCACTTTCTCAAGTACACAATCAGATCATGCTTTTCACCACACTTGATGTGACCATCTTCCAAACACATCAATGTAGTTGATGCCCTTTAGGTTATTGTAGAACTTCCAATATTCTTTGACAGAGATGTTGAAGTTTTTCATTTTCTGTAACATCTCCCTAAATGTCTGCTGAAGGTAATAGGCTTTGAAATTTCACATCCACTACCATCCTTATTCTCCAGTGTTTGGTGGATGTCCTAGGAGGTTGCCCAACAACAGTGCCTTCATAGGATAATTATTTTTCTTACAGTAATGACATACTGTTGCAAAAATGATCTGCATACTAGTCTGAAGACATCTTGCATCACTCAAGCACTTCTATATGTAGTCCATATGATTGGTAAATTTGCTTAAACAAACACCTTCATCACCTGAAGACTTAAACAGTCCTTTGTTGGTTTAAATCCAGAAACATGTTTCTCTTCATAGGAGATGAAAGTTCTTGTTAGTGTTGTTGGTCATTTGGTTCAACTACTATTGGAATGGCAGCAACTAATCATGTAGAAATATTTGTGAGATGGTGATTATTATTATTTTATTTATTTTATTTTTTTTAACCTCCATGGAGTCGACAGGCTCATTGTGGGAGGCCCACTCAACCAGCAACATCTATCAAAACAAGCTTTCAAGTTATTTACGCTACCTGCATTCACAATGCACTCCGACAATGCATTTCACTCACCAACACTTCTCCATGCAAAAATCTACTCCTCACATCCTTCTTCACATTCTTATGCAACTTCAATCTTAACATCCACTCTTTATATAATTCCTTCTGTATTAATCTGATAAAATCTCTTAATTAACTTGAAGGTCTCTATCATATCTCCTCTTTTCCACCTATCCATCATTCCCTCACCATATTCCCTCAAATGCTCTTCATAACCAACACTCCAAAGTCCTGATATCACTTTGGATCCTTTCTAGTGTTTCCACATCAAAATGAAAATCAGGTGACCAGATCTGAGTGCAGTAATCCATATGTGGTCTGACCAGTCCCTTATATAGTCATCACCACTTCATAGCAGCGACACCACTTCATATTCTACCATCCCAAGATCTGGAATCTCATCCACTTCCTGAAATACAGTTCCTCCAGTACTGTACGTAGCCTTATATCTCTGTATCCCAAAGTGTAACACCTTGCATTTATTGATATCAAACTGCAACTGCACTCACTCATTTGTCCAAGCTAAAAGTCTATTAAAATCTTCCTGTAGAAAATTAACATTAGTCGGCAAAAATTTTGAAGATCTCCAGTCAATCAACATGAAATAAAATTAAATAAGTTAAACAGGGGACCCAAGAATAGAACCCTGAGGCATGCCACTAGTTACCTTCCTTTTCTGAGATGCTGCTCCATCATCATACACAACTTGCAGGTATCTTTCAGAGAGGCAATCTACAATCCATGTAACTAATACACTATCTATTCCTAACCTGTGCAGCTTGTGCACTAACTTATCATGTGGTAATCTATCAAACCTGCTTGCAAAGTCCAAGAATATCACTGTGTATGATGCTCCCTTATCCAACACATTCATCACTTTATCATAAAATATAAGCAGATTGCTGAAACAACACCTGCCGTTCACAAACCCATGCTGACCTTCATAGAGAATCTTATGTCCATCAACCCAGTCCTGGTATTCTATTTCTCACAAATTTTTCCAACACTTGTGGAGAGCATGATTTGAGAACAGAATTAGTTTGCTTTCTTTCCACTCCTTAGGAACCTTCCCCACTGCAGTACTTTCATTAAATAACCAGGTCAAGGACATGGCTAACTCTTGCATATTCTTTAAAAATACATGGCGATATGTCATCCATTCCCACAGCCTTATTAACATCTAACCCATGCAACACTTGATGCACCTGATTCTTTTTCCTATAATTCTCCTAATCCTTACCTCACTTCTACATGTTGCACAAGTGTTCGTTAAATAATTCCACTATATCATTTGCTATGGTTACTCTGCTACCATAACTATCCACCAGCATCAACCTGCCATAAATATTTTTCCTTTTGCTTGCCAAATAGCAGAAAAATTCCATTGCATTAGCTTTGACCTGACTGGTCAATCTCCTCTCATATTCTACTTTTTCTTTTTTAACCATGCTTGTCTCTTTTCTGTAATGAAAAGTGACATCTGTTCACTGCAAACTGTCTTGTGCATCATAACTTCTTTTGTAACATGGCTTACTTGCTTGATTTCACTGTTCATCCATTTTACACTACACCTGCTCTGTTTATTCACTTAACTCTTGGTATGCAATTATGCATTGCTTGTGTTAGATACTGCCTTATCATTTCCCACACACACACACACACACACACTCTCAACATCTTTTCTGCACAATTCATCAACCCAGTGTATTGATGCTGGTTGACTACAGAGCTTCTCATAATCATCTACCTTATAGTTCCGTATATAAATCTTCTTGATAACAACTTTTTCCTTTTTGACTACTTTCCCAACCAATACGTCATAATCACTTTTACCAACAGGTGCAGCATTTATACCTTATTCGCAACAACAGCCTATAAGGATATCACCAAAGCTAACATCGATGAACTTTGTGTTGCTTTCATCACATACTGCTTTAGATAGTTATCCTGCAGAAACTCAGCAAATTCACTCTCCTTGTTGCCATACACTATCTCTTCTTTCCAATCCACATTTGTATAATTAAAATCTCCCATTAGAATCATCTTCCTTTTACTTGTCCAATTAATTTGTCTAAACATTTCATAATCAGTACTCTTCACATTCCCTGGCCTATAACAACATCCTATTCTATTGATCTCAACTTCACATGTACTACTATTTTCCCCTTCCACTCTTGAAGGACACAATTGCTCTACTACCATTATCTAATGCATAACAATACTCCCCCCACCTCCTCTCTTCATCTTCCTATTCTTTCAGAAAATTCTTTATCATATGATTTCAAATCCTAACAGTATATCATTCTCAGTCAACCATGTTTCACTTATGCCAATTATCTATGGGCATATTGATTCGATCAAAGGAATAAATAATACTATTTATTTAAGCTTATATATTTCAGTTTGAATATTAGAGGTCATCATTGGCTACAATAGTTAATTACAAAGTATAACACAAACAATGGATTGACTTGAAAAAGTAAGAGCCATGTGATTCTATACATAAAACAACACAATGTTATAACTGAGTAAATATTGCAATATTGATAATTCATTAGCCATTTAAAAAAATAAATTAATTATTGATGTGTAATTAAAATAAGATTTTCCCATATTTTAGATAGTGAGAGTCAGTCATTCTAATTTAAGTTCAGATGGTGAAGTAAGGTCTCAGCGTTTTCTTTAACCAAGCATTCAGATATGTACTGACATCAATGAAGTAAGTGTGTTCAGACCATAAGATGTTTTGCTCTATAACTATTCCATGCTGTGCCAAGTGAGATTTTTCAGATTTACTGTTGCTAATGTAAGATTGGTGTTCTTGCATTCTCTTTTCTACAGAGCATATGTAGAAACTTGATAAACACTATGGAGATCTAGAGAAAACCATTTATCTTTGGAAGATGGAAACCATGCTGATAATTTATTGATAGGAAGAAAAGTAGTCACTAAATTGTATTTCTTAAGAATTCTGGAAATGGGTTCTGAGATGCCTTAAATGTAAGGAATTGGAATTTGGCATGCTGTTGCCTGGTCCTTTCTGAGAAGCCATTGAGTTTCATATGTTGTTTGATGTTTAAGAGTTCCTTGCTGTCACAGTTGAGGTGAAGAACAAATAGTGTGAGCACGTCACAATAAAGTTTTATAATTCCAGTCTTCTGTGATGGATGGTGAGCTGATTGCTGTGAATGTAGCATCCAATGAAAGTAGGCCTTCGATATTGAATTAATGCAAGTAATTAATTAACCTGATGGTGAACAAAGGAATGTAATATATAAAAAGGACAATTTGTTGACTTTTCCATTTCCATAGTAAATTTAATTTGTGAATGTATATTGTTTATATTAGATAATAAAAAAAAAATAAAAGTAGGTAATGTGTCTTCATTATGGAGCTGGATAGCAAAAGCGTCTATATAATGAACCCAGAATGAAGGCTTGAGGATGTATGGATGAGAAAACGGTGTCTTCTGAATGTTCTAAATAAAAGTTAGCTAGTTCAGGGGAGAGTGGACTTTCCTTCAACTTGAGTGTAAAACTTATTCTGACAAATAAAATATCTGGAGTGCACAACAAAATCGAATAATTATTAAAGTTCCTTGTGGCTGTCATCGTTCTTACTTTAGACAAACTGGACACTATAGAAAAGAGAATACTAGAACACCAATCTTACGTTAGCAAAAGTAAAGCTGAAAAATCTGACTTGGCACAGCATAGAATAGATAAGATACAGATCACAACATCCTGTGGTCTGAAACATACTTCATCAATGTCAGTATAAATTTGAACTCTTGTTTAAAGAAAATGCTGAGGCCTTACTTCACCATCTGAATTTAAATTGGAACGATTGCATCTTTTTCTCTCTCTCTCTCTCTCTCTCTCTGAGATATGGGAAAGTCTTATTTTAATCACACATTTTGTTTTTTAAAATAGCTAATGAATTATCAATATTGCAATATTTTCTCAGTTATATCATTGTGTTGCTTTATGTATAACATCATGCAGCTTTTACTTTTTCAAAGCAATCCATCGTTCGTGTTCTACTTTCTAATTTACTATTGTTTCCACAAATGATGGCCTGTAATATTCAGGCTGAAACATATAGCATTACATATCCCTTCTGTTTTTTCATGTTAATCGAAGACATCTCTCATGGCCCAGATATCTCTTTAACAACGATTATAGTACACTAAGATCATTTGTCTCTGCTGACTCAAATGATTGCTGAAATATTTTTACTGCTTCAAAAATGAACGTGTTGGCAACTGCCTTTGGATATCCATGGAAAATCACATCATTCAAGAAGTAAGGGGATGAAGAAGATAGTTTCACTCTTCTTCATTCGACTCATGCAGAAGATATTGCTCCAGAAAGAGTAAAGCTAATGCTGGAACTGTGTATTCATTCCCAGCCAAAAAAATCAGCATGTCATATTTTGACATCTGTCAGTATAATATTGAACTAAAATGTTGATCAAATGGATTAAAATGATAATTTTGAATTATTGCACATATCCTAGATACAGTTGCAAATGGCTTAGTACATGAAAAAAAAAAAGCATTCAAGTTATTTACAGCTATCTATTATCCGAACTTTAAATGAACTAGCCTCATTTACCCAATCCTTCAATGGGTATCGACTGATTTCTAGTATTTGCACCTTCTGTGGTTTGTTAATTGAGAGATTGCTTTATTTATTCATTAAATCACTGTGTGTACTCATCTCCTGTCCCACCTCCTCCAAAAGTTGCGAGCCTCTAAGTTTCTTGAGATAACCTCTGCTGTAGTCATCATTACATGGCTACTGTTTACTTCAGATCGTCCTCCCCTTGTATTTCAGAATGCAGATGGCATATTTCTCATCATGTTGTTGATAACATATTAAGAAATATATAATCTGTGACTTTCCTGAAAAGGGATACTTTATCTGCCCATTTGTTTGATTTATTTTCACAGTTTATTATTATTATTATTGTTCCGGGAAACTCCAAGGACAGACTCATCGAGGGAGGCCCTAACATCATGTCAAGAACAACTATTCAACATTCACACAGTATCTATCATACCTTGCCTTGAACTCATTCACGGTCATAGCACCCACAACAGACTCTGGAAGCTTATTTCACTCATTTACCACTCTCCAAGTAAAGAACCTAGCTCTAACACCCTTGTCAACCACGCTCTTGCCCAGCTTCCATGCATGGCCCCTAGTGCTCCCACCACCAGTCATATTTTCAAAAATATCTTCTGGATCAATCTTATAAAAACCCTTCAGTAATTTGAATGTCTCAATCATATCACCCCCCCTTCGCCTATCGACCAATTTCTGCAACCCACAAATCTTCAACCTATTCTCATAAGGTTCATTCCACAGACCTGCTATCATCTAGGTCACTCGTCTCTGGACCCTCTCCACTTCCTCCCCATCACGAAGAAACCCTGGTGCCCATAGCTGGGCACAGTAGTCCAGATGGGGTCTTATCAAGGCTCGATACAGAGGAACAACAACTTGTTCGTCTCTGCATGTTAAAGTATTTTTCAGAAGCCAAGTGATTTGGTGAGCTGTTTTAGTTACTTTTGCAATGTGCCCCCTAAACTTCAACTCCCTATCCATCAACACTCCCAAATCCCTGGCCTCATCAATCTCCTGGAGTATGGTTCCACCAATGCGATATACTGCTGCTATTCTTTTCACCCCAAAGTGCATAACCTTACACTTTGCCACATTAAATTGACATCCATTTTTCCTAGCCCAGTCCTCCAAACTATCCAAATCATCCTGTGCACTCACAATTGCTCTACCCAACTTTGCATCATCAGCAAACAAGTGAACACTTCCTCTTAGATCCTTTCCAATATCATCGATGAACAAATTGAAAAGCAGTGGTCCAAGAACAGAGCCCTGTGGCATTCCACTAGTCACAAGACGTCTTTTAGACTCCACTCCTGAATAAACCACTCTTTGATATCTCTCCTTCAACCACCCTCCTATCCATCTCACCAACCCTATATCTATACCCATCTGCTCCAGTTTACTGATTAGGGTTCCATGTGGTATCCTGTCAAAGGCCTTGGCAAGGTCCAGTAGTATCACTGTAAACCCATTACCCGTATCCAGTTCAGCCGTCACTGTGTTATAAAACGTGAGCAAGTTACTGAGGCATGATCTACCCTTCACAAAACCATGTTGTCCCCCATACAATATCCCATTTTCATCTATCCAATCCTGTATTCTTTTCTTGACTAATTTCTCTAAGACCTTGACAATGATTCCTGATATGCTAATCGGTCGGTAATTTACAACAGCGGTCTTGGAACCACCTTTATGCAGTGGAACTATTTTCCCCCTCTTTCCACCCGCTCGGGACTAACCCAGACCCGAGACTCAAATTAAACAAAATGGTCAAGGGTACTGACAATTCTTTAGCTGCTTCTCGTACAACACGAGCTGGTATACCATCCAATCCCACAGATGTATTGACATTGAGGTTATGCAATAGACTACTTACCTCCACTTCATTAACCACAATTCCCGTATAATCTACTGGTTTATTCGTTTCTGCAATGTCACCACCTGGAAGATATACTTTTGCAAAGTGCTCACTCAGTAACTCGACTATCTCAACTGATTCAGTTACCTCCCTACCATCGGCATTCTTTAAAATCAATCTGCCATGTACATTTTTCCTTTTACTTGCTACATATCTAAAAAACTGTTTAGGATTCTCTTTAGCCTGCATGGCCAATGTTCTTTCGTAATCCTTTTTTGCTTTTCTTACCACACTCGTCACCCTTCTGGCCTGCGCTTTATACCGTTCATGTGCCTGCCGGTCACCCTTCTCCTTAAATTCCCTCCATAGTTGTTTCTTTTTTTGCAGCTCAAGCTTAATGGTGTTATTCATCCATTTAACCCCTGCTTGATTTATTATTCGGACTCTAGGTATACAGTCAGCCATTGCTTCATGCAAGCACTTCTTAACTACCTCCCATGCACTATCAACTTCTAGTCCTTGCAGTTGTACATGCCATGGCACTGAACCAATCAAACTCCTAAGCTTGTCATACTTTCTAGCCCGATAATTCCACATGTACCCTGTCTTAATTGAAAATTCTACACCTTTAGCCACCTCCCAAGTTAAGACCCTATGATCACTCTCACCGATTGGTGGCAATGTGGTCATATTTGTTACAGCCAAATCCTCAGATGTAATTACTAGGTCAAGCACTCTCTGACCCCTAGTATTTTCCATTACATGCTGTCGCAGATGGTTATCCCTTTATAACCGCATAAAATCCAGTTCCTTCCTCCCGTGTGTCCTCTCCTCACTCCAATCAATGCGACCATAGTTGAAATCTCCCATAATAATTACCCTCCTTCCACCCATTTCTTCTATTTGCTTGTGCATACTGTCACCACCATCTTTTCCATCACCTGGTCTATAGCAGCACCCAATTGTATATTTAGTTCTGCTAGCCTCAATCTCACACCAAATGGCCTCAAATGTTCTCTTTTCTCTATCCTGCAATTCAACAATACTCCTCCCCCCATTTTATTCTCTCTGTCATTCCTGAACACACTATACCCATCACATTCAATCCCACTAGTTATATCATCTACAGTCAGCCATGTTTCACTAATACCTATAACCTGTGGTCTGGAAGTGCCAACCATGGCCAAAAACTCTTCCTTCTTGTTCCTAATACTCCTAGTATTAGTGTACATAAATTTAAGACCCCCATTAGCCCCAACCCTACCTTGATGCCTTATATTAACTATCCCACTCAGATTTGTTGTCCTTATTTGCTCTGGCATATTATATTCATTCTTACATTCAACTGCCTCCATAAGGACTGTATATCAACTCCCCCCCCCCCTTAACAAATCTAGTTTCCCTGAATTTGCACATCCACTACATTCAGCAACACTTTCTCAAGTCTTCTTACACCGTAACCATTCAAATGCAAGCCATCCATCTTATATAGATCCTTTCGCCCATCAAACTCACTCCACACATCCACAAATTCCACACCACTTGTCATATATAACCCACGCATAAAGTCATTCGCAATTATGGCCCTCCTTTTAAACATTTCACTGTCATACCGTGGCAAAAGACTAATCATTCTAACTCTCTCACTCTTTTCTTTTGCTACCTCAAACAATTCATTCAGGTCTTCTATCATTTCCATTTTATCTCCTTTCAAATCATTCGTACCTGCCACAACAATCATTTCTTTCACCCTTTCCTTTTGCTTTCTAATAGACTCAGTTACGTCCTTTATGGTCGCACCAGGTTGGTACGCTTTTGTCAAATCCTCTACTAACACACCTCGTACTAACGAGTCTCCATACAGCACTCTATCCTTCATTTTGTTCATGTTCACATTCATACGTCTATTTTTCCTGTCATACCTTTTATTATTGGTTGGTTCATTCAGTCTACTTTTGTTCATGCACTCTAGCTGCTGTTTTGCTCTTTCTATCGCACTATTCAACAATGCGATCTCACTCAATGCATCTATCCCATCTTTTTTATTCTCTGAGAAACCATTTATACTATCATTCACACTTTCTACATTCACACTCTCACAATTTTCATGTACAACCTTGCTGTTTCTTGTCATATCCCTATTTCCTTCATTCTGAAGGTTGACAAAAATATCACACTCACGATCCGAAATACACTTCAATTCCTCATTCTCCCTACATTTTCTACACACATTCAATCCTTTATTATCATCTAACCACACTCTGACCGTACTCTGCAAAGCATACATTTCACAGCTAGTACACGGACTCATTTCTTTTATGCTACCGTTCTTTGATAACGATGGCGAACCATCATTACTGGCCGCCATTTTCCTTCCCACAGGTGCCATACTTATTTGCAACGTGTTTTGTCAAATTATACGTTATAACACACCAAAAACAGACGCACTGAAATACGCAAGGCAAACAAAACAAAACTACACAATATTAAGTAATTTGTATCGATAACTGAAAATTATACTTATCTTATCTGGAGCTTGCACGAATACTACACATTACGAATTCATCTAGCGGTGACTTCCCAACATAGATTATGTTATAAAACACTTTAGTAACACTAACCACGCTAATAAAGCTCCAATAATATACCAAAATTACACACTTAAGTCCATTAAATTGAATCCAAAACATCAATAAATCAACAAAAAACACAAATCTCTCAGGAGCTCTCCGATAGCACGTCCGTTCACCAGCTAGCCTCGACACCCAAATTATGGACAGATTACTGTTCAACATGACCTTGACAGAAATAGAGATTAAAGAGACTTTCATCCTGCTGTTTTGTTTTTGTAGGAATCGCAGCATTTGTAGAGGAGAGCAGCAGAAATGGAAGCATGATACTTGTTCCGTTCTTTGCACATAAGAAAAATAGTTTGGCCAACAACTTTCTTTTATATATATATATATATATATATATATATATTCTTATATAAATATAAACTTAATCAGGATTTGTGCAAAAGGTGATTTTCATGAATAAGGACAGTGAGGAATCAGTTTAAAAATCTGACAAAAATGAAAATTATATCAGTGGCTAAAATCTTTTTCCTCCTCATATTATGCAGTATGGTATAAATATGCTGCTTCATTAAAGTACTGTCTTTCTCAAGCAGTTTAGATACTACTGTATATATTAATTGTGTTTGGTATTATTTGATTTGTGTATCGCACCACATAAAGGAATGAAGTGTATCCATTAGGTCATTGTCATTTCTAAAGTTAGCTATTACTTTCATAATGAAACATTCATATTTCCTAAGTACTTTTAGTAACACATAGGAAGTAAGAGGAATTAATTATTTATATCATATAAATGAAATATAATTTTTGAAAATTAAGCACTATATACATTCTTTTGCATATCATCTTTGGTTATTTATTTTTTACCTCCTCACAGAAATTGGCAACTGCATTCAGTTATCAACATTAGATGTGCATCATAATGAACTGGTAGACATTCCAGATACAATCGGTAATCTTAAAAATTTGTCAAGACTTGGATTACGGTAAGGAATTTGATTTAATAATGAAAGGTTGCTTTGTTTAAAGATTGTCTTTCTGAATAAAGAGGAATGCCTTATTTCAGAGTTTATATAATATATGCAGAGAGGTAGAATAACTTATATCACATCAGTGCTGGGGGTGGGATGGGGTGCACATGAAGGTTTGGAAAGAAGAAAACTGGTAACATTTTCCTTGAAGAGGTGGAAGTTTTAGCGGTTGGAATGCACTTCACTAGGAAGATTGTTCCCAAGGATAGAGGTAGATGGAATAAATGAATTGGATTTCTGCTCAGGATGTGGACTGGTTATTACTAACACAATGTTCCAACATGAAAATGTGCACAAATTCACATGGAGAGAAGAGGCAAGGAATAAGAAAAGTCTCATTGACTATGTTATTGTTGATAGTGATGTTTTCCCACTGGTACAAGACACCAGAATGTACAGAGGATTTGTAATTGGAAGTGATCACTATTAAGTCTTGAGCAGGATAAAATTGAATTTCATATTGAAAAGAACATGTAAGAAAGTTTTAAAGCGAATAAAAGTTGAGCAGCTCTCAGATGTGAACTGTAGACTAAAATACACAAAGATTATTGAAAAAAAAATTAAAGAGTTTGAGAACAGGAACCAAACCTTGGAGATTCAGTGGCAAGCCTTTAAGGAAAGCCTGATTGATTCAGCCAGAGAGGCGTGTGGTGAGGGTGTGTGCAAGGATATAAAAATCAGAACTCCTTGGTGGACACAGGAAATTAAAGAGGCAGTGAAGGAAAAGAAGAATGCATATCAAAAGTTCCTGGCAAATAAGTCAACTTGTACTCTTAGAGAATACAGAGAGAAATGTAAGAAAGCTAAACACTATATAAAACTAGCTAAACAAAAGTCATGGGAAGACTTTGGTAAGAACATAGAAAATAAATGTCAAGAAGGTGGCAGAATATTCTAGAGGCTGTTGAAAAAGCTCAGAAATGGAGGAAAGAGTATTGTAAAAGGAATTAGAGATGATCAAGAATTAGACATGAAAACTGGAGAAAAAGATATCCTTGATGTATGAAGTAATTACTTCGAAAAACTGCTAAATGAAACAATCAGTGACAGCACAGTAGTATAAAACATTCAACAGGCATGCAACAGGAATACATATCCATACTTGAAGTAGAAAAAAGCCTGAAATGTGGAAAGGCAGCTGGAGTAGATAATATTCGACCAGAAATGCTCAAGTATGGAGGAATAAAAGTCTTACAGTGGCTACACTGCATAGTTCAGAAAGCCTGGAGAGGGACAAATTCCAGATGATTGGAGTAGTGTTATATTTTATAGTCATTGTCTGCACCATTGTAAAATTTTTCTTACCTGTTGTTTTGTATGTTAAATTCAACCGTGCCTTTAGTAATGTTATACATGCTGTGCTCCCAGCACCCTATGTCTTTGCTAACTCTATGCTACTTTACTCTTAATTTAACTTTAATCTGCTTAACATAGATCTCACTGTTAATCCTACTTAATCTTATTCCCTGTTCCCACTGCTAGTAAACAGACCTTAAGTTATCAGCCTATATACGATATACAGGTTACCAATTCTTGCACTAATCAATCAGAAAAATTTGTTTGATTAATGACTGTGCCATTCTAATTAAATTTTATGAAGTTAGAGAATTAAGGTAAGGAACACAGGCAAGATCATAGTTATTACACGTATTTTCCTATAGCAAGTCGTGGCGATTCTCAATGTATAGTGCCAGCAGGTTCGCTAGTTTTTTAGATTGTGCATTGGCAATTGATCATGAAAGGTAGTTAAACAAAACATTTTATTTTAAGCTAGTAAGATACAACATACTACTACAATACATACATCAAAAGGAAAAAAGAACTCTCTCAGCCTATTCAAGTTCACATTAGGTACAACAAACAATTGAGTGACTTTACATATGACAATTACATAATCCATCACAATGCTACCCTATCTATTATAAGCATGTAGTTATTCCCTAATTTACATCTTAATTCCTTCCATTATATATACAAATTTACAATCAATTTACCCTTTCGTAACCATGACTCATTATTTAACATTTCACTAACAAATACCTGTAAGCACCCTCATTACACACACTAATTTCAATTATACCTTCTCAAAACATTAACAAAATGTGCTTATTTACAGGCCTTTTACATGCACTGTTCAGTCAATTGCACGAAACCTCAGTTACGTCTTCATCATAGGTTACGATCATTGCTTGGATGATGTGGCGGTTCTCGTTCTGGGAATTGCCGGACAAGGTCGGAGTGATTCTTTCATCAGTACTGCTGCTGCGATTTTCCATCAGTACTGCTGCTGCGATTTTCCATTAGTAACTGGAAAGGAAGTGCCGAAGTCTCCGTTATGACTGCCGGTAGTAGCATGTCCATACATTCAAACAGGAGCTCCATTTGATAACAGCCTCATCTCCACACACCTGGAACTCTGTCCTCCGGCAAGGGGAAAAAAAACTGAGAGCCAAAAAATCGAGAACCCTGCTGGTCTGTCTCAGTCCTCTTTTATATCTTTTCTAATCCTTTGTTACTACGTTATAGTTTCCAGGATCACCCGGCAGCATGGTGACAACACTTCGGCTCCCTCCACTTGCATGTCTCTATTGTAGGTGCATATTTTTATGTTCACAAGACTTTGCAAATGTTTTAGCTTAGTCATCATTCAAATTTCTGTTAATCCCCTCTTTTCTGTTTTACATACAACTTAATGGAAATTATTTTATGCATTTAACAGAAAAATTTATTACATAAATTCTATTTTATATATGTTTGGAAACCAATGTAAAATCGAAATCGATGAGTTAATGAATGTAACGAATCGTGAGAGATTTTACAGTAAAGTTCTCATAGTACTCATATATAAAAAGGGAAATAAAACTGAATGTGAGAATTATAGAGGTATTTCTCTACTGAGAGTTCCTGGTAAGATTTATGCAAGTATGCTTGAGAAACAGTTGAGAATGATTGTGGAAGAGAAGTTTGGGAAAGAAGAAGCTGGATTCAGGCCAAATAGAGCCTGTCAGGATAAGATTTTCACTTTACGACAAATAGTTGAGAAATCATGGAAATATAAAAAAGTTCTGTATTTAACTTTTGCAGATCTGGAAAAGGCATATGAAAAGGTGCCAAGACAGAAGCTATTCAAAACGCTACAGTTGTATAGTATCAATGGGGCATTATATCAAGCAATACTTCACGGACGAATTCTCCATGCTTGCTATGCCTGCTGCACAAGCTCATTAATTGAGCTTGTGCAGCAGGCCAACAGAAGTAATATTTATTTGTTAATAAATGCATGCATTTATAAGCATTCCATTTAGGCTTTTATTTTTGTAGACAGAAGACGTCTTAAGCTTGTGCGGCAATAATTGAGCTTTGCATTGTGTATTGAAGGCTGATGCTTGCTTGTCTAGTCAAAGCTACCTTGGCTTGCTCAGTTGTAGGAGCTTCAAGGTCCTCACAGCAGCACTATGATTTCATGCGCACACATAGCCATTTCACGTCGTCTCACTCTGTTGCTTAAACACAGGCCATACGCAGTCAGCATAGCTCTAGCCAGTGAGCTTCAGCCAGCCTTTACAAGCATGCGTGTTGCTTGGAAAATTAAGTCACAACCAACTTTTTATGACAATGTTATTGACCAGTTCATAAAGAACCACCATAGGGTAGAATTTGTATTCAAGTAGCTAATAAAAAGATAGAATATCATTTGTAAAATAAATGTTGTATTTGTATGATTAAATGTACATAAATTTCTAATTATATAGTTTTAAATGGTCAGTATTTCATTATTCCGCTAATCAGACTTCAATCACACCTCTCACTCCCTGAATGATAACAAGAGTAAGTGAATTTCAAGACCAACATTCGCACCTGCAATACTTAGTCTTTATTTGAGTTAAGTCAGCAGTTAGAATTGAAGGAAGTACAGAAAGATGGTTTAATGTTAAATATGGTGTCAGACAAGGATGTACATTATCCCCTCTGTTATTCATTATCTATATGAATCACAATATGAAGGAAAGTGATATTTAACCTGATATCAAAATTGGAGATGTTAATCTCCGCACTTTGCTTTATGCAGATGATGTTATACTTTTGGACCACCATGAGGGTGGTCCAAAAAGTTCTCGTTCTCGACCACAGATGGCAACATTATCGGCAAGATTTTTTTTCTAAGTTGGTACATCTGTCAAGTATCCATGTGAAATTGCAAGTCATTCTATCAAGTAGTTTGTTTTATACAGCTGTCTGAAGAAAAAATATTGATCTGAATCCCTTGAAATGGATAAAATTGAATATTGTCCGGTGATAAAATTCTTTGTAAAAGAAGGTTTAATGCCAAAAGAAATTCATAAAAGTTTATGGGCACTCTTCTTCATTTTTTCGAGAATTAAGAAATGGGTTGCCAAGTTTAAACATGGCCATATCATTCTTGAAGATGATCCACGTGAAGGACGTCCCAAAAAAGTGTAACAACACCAGAAATCATTGATCAAGTGCACAATATGGTGTTGGATGACTGGTAAGTCAAAGTGCGTGGAATTGCTAAGACTATAGGCATTTCAAAAGAATGTGTAGGATATATTTTGCATGAAGAATTGCAAATGAAAAATCTTTGCTCAAGATGAGTGCTGTGCTTGCTCACAGCAAATCAAAAATACACATGAAAATCTCTGAACAGTGCTTGGAGTTTTTTAACAAGAATAAAACTAATTTTGTGTAGGAAAGGTCATGGCATAGGTGTTTTGGGATGCTAAAGTCGTTTTGTTTATTGATTATCTTGAAAAGGGTAAAACAATAACCGGAGAATATTATTCCGATCTTATAACAAACTAGATGGAAAAATTCAAGAGAAAAGACCCAGTTTCAGAAGGAAAAAATCATCTTTCATCAGGACAATGCGCCTGCCCACAAAGGTGTTTTGGCAATGGGAAAATTAAAAGATATGCACTATGAATTGTTGGAAAACATCCACCCTATTCCCCAGATTTGGCTCCTTCTGACTTCTATCTCTTCCCAAAACTAAAACTCTTCCTCGCTGGTCAGTGTTTTTCTTCGAATCAAGAGGTGATTGCAGCTGTGGAGGGGTATTTTGCAAATCATACTGAGAACCACTACAGGATCAGGATAATGGTGCGTAGCATCGCTGGAATAAATGTATTAGTCTTAAGGGAGATTCTGTTGAAAAATAAAAATAATTTTGAAATTATAAATTCGTTTTTTCATTGTTAGGCTGGGAACTTTTCAGACCTCCCTCATACTTCTAAATAAATCTGCTACAAGTCTGCAAGATTTCCTGACTAAGTTGAATAACTGTTGTAATAAATATGGTATGAAGGTCAGCAATAAGAAGACAAAAAAAATAGGCAGAAGCATTGAAAATATCAACTGCATTGTGAATGGAGAACTGTAGACCAAGTAAAACATTTCAGCTACTTAGGCATGATTTTTAGTGGGAATAGTAAATTTGTCTGTGCAGTTAGCCAAGTGACTATGCGCTTTGCAAGCATATATCTGGAAAAGGAGTGTCCTGGGTTCGATTCCCGTCTCTGACATGAGGGGCTTAGGATCGTTCAGCGACATAGCCAAGTTAACCAGTCGTGGGCGTGGACTGCATGGTTTTTCTTCCCAGTTTATCTGGGATTTTTTCATCCCGCAAGCAGGCAAACCTGCCTTGAGGTTTGCCTGCTTGCCTCTACAGACATAGGGCTAACCACCTTATCCTTGTATACAGTTGTATGAATAGAAAACTCTCGGCACAAGGTAAAAGAGGAAAGAAGATATGGAAATAGACAACAGAATCAACAAAGCTGGTATGGTACTGGAATTTATATGGAATAAGAGAGCTAAATTAGTCAAAACACTTAATTAGCTATATACAAGACAGTGTTCAAACCAATTTTAACTTATGGATCTGAGAGCTAGGTTAGAAATAAAACACTTGACCAAAGACTAGAGAACGCAAATATGAGAGTCCTGAGAAAGATTGCAGGTGTGAACAGATGGTATCAATGGCAATATCATATTAAAAACGAGGATATTAGGAAAGAACTTGACATTGTCAGCATTCAGGAATACGTTAGCAGAGCTAATCTCAGATGGTATGGTCACTTAAACAGAATGGGCGATGAAAGATTAACAAAACAAGGTTTCTCTGCCAGGTTGGCAGGAAAAAGACCCAGAGGAAGATCAAAATATAGGTGGATTGATATGTTAAAAAATGCCTTAGAAGATAGAAATATAAGATCTGATAATGTTGGAGAGTCTTGACAGGTAACAGACTGATTTGGAGGAAAATTGTAGATGAGAATTCAGTAATGATATAAGTTTTTCATGTAATACTGTCATATCCTGTGTACACCCCTTGAGGGCTTATCAGGAATTTGATGATGTTCATGGAAATACCTTTACAAAAAATAGAGATGGAACAGTACATCTGTGGGATGCTGATTGAAATGACTCAGCAAGAAAGGAATAATCTATCAGCTAAAATCACTCTCTTCTGGAGAATAGAGATTTTGGAGGGAAATTTTAGGCGTATCACTCCATTGATGCATATAAACTGTATCCTAAGGATGGACAGATTTAGTGTTTCTAGAGTTAGTAGCCATTAACTGGATTTATGGAAAATAGCATATTGAGCAGAAAAATACCTAGCTTTTTAGTGGCTGAGGAAGCTGCTGATGTGGTGTGTTTTATGTCCAGAGATTCTGGAGGCAAATTTCATTGAAAGGAGCAAGATCTGAACCAATCTGGTGATTTCTGTATTACTTAAGATAAATGTAGGTGAGCCAAGCGCTCTCTCTGCAAGAAAAAAGGAAGACTGTTTTGATAGCATTAAAGTTAATCAGGTTATCCTTGCTCCCTAGTGAAGGATGGTACAGAGATCAGTGTTTGCAGCACTGGTTACAGATAATCTTGAAGGTTGAAATATCTGAGGTTTGTCAAATGAGTGGGATTATAGACAAAGCTCTTTGGTTGGAAAGACTTTTGTTCGAATCCTGTCTAGGATGCAAAGACCCTTTCTCAGGACTCTTCAACTGAAGGTGAGTCAAGTCTCATATGAAGGCGGCAAGGTTTTTCCTCTCAGGAACTAAATAAGCCTGCCAGGAGAACACACACAATTTACATACAGAGAATACTTATACACATAAGTCTAACCATCTTATTTTAGAATTATGGTTATGAAATTCAAGGATATATGTGGAAGGTCATCGGCTGGGCACTTAAGAGCCTGTTAGAACCACTGACGAAGATGAATATTTTTCAGTTTGACATTAGCATCATTAAAGTTTACACAATGACAGTAGAACTTTAAGGAATGTTTTTACTTGCTTGTATTATTTCTTAATCGGTTCTACAGCATATTTTAGTTGTAATATGCTAGCGTTAGTAGAGAAATTTAACTTCTAAAATTTGTATTTTTATCCATTAAATTTATTGCAACAACATTCAAAACATATCTAAATAATCAAAATGCAGATTAAAAGTATAATATATGAAAATGCATAAACTATGACCACATCAAAAACTGTAATTATTTATTGACAGTGATCACTTAAAATAAATTAAGAACAGTTGACTAATCAATTCATTCCAGTGGTATGTATGTACACTAGATCAGTGCTTCTTAAACTTTTTCCACTCGTGACCCTTTTTCACCTGAGAAATTTTTACGCGACCCTGGGTATATATGTATATAAAATAAGTATACAAATCAAACATTTACTGATAATGAATCATAAAAAAATTTATTTTAAAACTTTTCTTTGGTATACATATAATTTACCATTTACATAAAGAATTACAAACAATAACCTCGAATCTGAATTAATTTTTGGTCATTGTGCATTCAGAAACCTTTTACTGTTACCAAATTTTTCATGACCCACAGTTTAAGAAGCTCTGCCCTAGATGATACTTATAACAGTCTGGAATACTTTCAGTTGATCTAACTAGCAGATTATGTGCAAAACAATAACACATAGATTAAAAAATGCAGGCCTGGTTGGCCGATTGGTTAGCGTATCCATTCTCCAGCCAAAAGGCTGTGGGTTCGAATCCCGTCGTGGTCATGGATGTCTGTAAAATACTAGTGGTGGTCGGCGGTATATGGCGTAGGTTGGTGGATTGAGTTGTGGAGTCGGTGCCCTCCTTCGATGAGTCCTTGGACCCCCTGGAGGTGTTATGCGATAATTATCATAATAATAATAAAAAGAAAATAAAAATAGAAAACATTAAACCAGTTACAGCTGCTTTGAAGCACAATTCCTCTAACTTTTGGCATGGATAAATCATCATTCTAGTTCAAATTTGACTGATTTCATCAGGACTTTACAATGTTCCTCAACATGTTTGCACCAGGCATATTACAGATTATATTATTACATGTTCACCTACACTGGGCATGATGCCTCAAACCATTTCATACTTCTGGTTTGCCTTCCAGCAGGCATATCACAAATTGTTACATGTGCTTTGTAGAGAAATCATAGCTGTGTAGAAGGGATAAGAATTGTTGTTTTCAGGATATATGTATAAGTAATAACTGATAATTAAAAGAATTTCTATAATTGGTTAGTATGTTTAAATTTCTAAGTGGTATAGATAATTATATTTCAACCTGCATTAATCTGATATGAAACATTTACAGATAACTGGCCATTGTGAGTGGTGCAGTACTATGATGGGGAACCAGTTTTGTGTCATCCTGTAAATTATGTGTGTGTGCATTTATGAAGTTTCCATGAAAAAATAAAAAGATTTGTGAATGTATATTGTACAGTGAATAAATTCCCCCAACCACCCTGCACACACAAAACAAAGTAAGAGTTTAATGAAATAAAGAGCCAAAGGCTTCAGTTTAGTGATGCAAAATTTCATAAGCAAAGTGGATACTAGATCCAGCATTATTTCAAAGCTGAATGTAGAAACTATGAATGTTTCATAAGTTGACTAGAGAGCTTGCAGGAATACATTGGCATTCATGAGATGCCTTAGTGTGGACTATTTAAAAGACATAGGCACTGCCAAATGCCTGTATATTTGCCTTTTAGTAGTCCATTTTGATAAGGTTTCACTGACCTGACAGCTGTTTCGAACTGGTTAGTTCTCTTCAGTACTAAGGAACTTGAAATGTAAGAAATGTATTTTTCATAAGCAAACTCTTGTTGGTGCATGAGTAAGAGTTTGTTTTGCTTACACAAAAATAAGAGTTTGTTTTGTGTGTAAAACATAAAGCAGGAAAGTGTGTAAAGCAGTAATGCAGTAAAATATTCTAAAAACCTATTTCAGAATATTATTATTATTATTGGATGAGTCAGAAGACTCATCACAGGATTTCTGTTATTCACAGAATACCTATCATGCTTCTTAAATTCATTCAATGATGAAGCACTCACCACTATCTCTGGCAACCCACTCACCACCCTCCAAGCAAAAAATCTAGTCCTAATAGCCTTGCTAACCACACTCCTGCACAATTTCCAAGGATGTCCCCTTGTTCTCTCCCTTCCTACCATCTACTGATAAAAAAAAAGTCTTCAATGTCAGCTCTATAAAATCTCTTTAATACTTATATGCCATTATTCTCTGAGTGATATTTACAATTTTTGCTATATGACCCTGAAACTTCAAATTCCTGTCTACTAAAACTCCAAGATTCCCTAGCCTCATCAGTTTCTTCAAGCATAATCCCATCAATATAATATGACATTGGATATCTAATCACACCAAAGTGAATGACTTTACATTTATTAACATAGAAATGACAGCAACTTTCACGTCCACAATTCCAGCTTATTCAAATCATTCTGTAAGTATTGCATTTCAGCAGCACTCCTGATTACTCTACCTATTTTTGCATCATCAGCAAATAGCTGTATGTCACATGTCAAATCCTTCCCAATGTCATTAATGTACAGATTGAATAACAGTGGACCAAGGACTGATGATCCTTGTGGTACACCACTGGTTACCTTAAATTTTGCAAACTTCCATCCCCTCATATACCACTTTTTTGACATCTGTCAGTCAGCATTCTCTTATTGATGCTAATGTTTTTTTATCCAATCCCATATTCTCCAATTTATGCAACATTATTCTATTCTGTATTCTGTCAAAAGCCTTAGCAAAATCCAAACATATCATGGTATATCTATTCCCCTTGTCTAACTCATTGGTAACATTATCATAGAATGTGAGCAAGTTGCTAAAACATGACCTTCCTTTAGTAAATCCACTCTGTTTATTGCAAAGTAAGATTCTCTATCAGCCCATTTCTGAATGCAAGCCCTAACCAACTTTTCCAAAATCTTCACCACTCCTGAGATACTGATTGGTCAATAGTTGAATAAATTGGTATTTGCACTACCCTTGTGCAATGGGATTACCATACATTCTCTCCACTCCTGTGGAATCTTCCCAGTTCTGAGACTCAAATTATATATCCTGGTCAAGAGAATAGCCAATTCAGCTGAACACTCCTTTAGCATCCATGCTGATATCCCATCAGTTACTATTGCAGACTTCTTATTCAGTTTGTGCAACAGCTCTAGTACTTCCTCCTCATCCACATGAGTTGCCTCATACAATGAAGCGGTAGCGAGTTCAATGTTGCATATACCAAGTTGATAGCTTTTGAGAAATCATTTCCCATGATTTCTCACAGAGTGGGAAAGCAACAATTGACAAGGCAAGTCTTTGGTCCAGATGACAGTTAAAATCCCCAAAAGATCAATATCAAAGCAGCTTAATGCAGTCAGTAGTAGTAGTAGTAGCAGCAGCCTAGAAGAACAGAATTATAAGATCTGAGAACACTGCAGACTTTACAACTAATAGATTAACTTAGAAGAAATTTGTTGATCGCAGGCTAGTAATAATATAAACTTAATTATGTTGTATTATCATAGTCAGGGCTCCAGAAATCCACTTACCACAGGCAAGTTATCAGAGACAAGTGCCAAGTGAATTTTCAGTCTCATTCTAAATGCATTCAAAATATATTGCTTCATATTTTTTGCATAATTTAACACATTTCTTGTTTCATTTTGAAACATCATCTCATTCACTATAAAAGTTATTTGATCATGGCTGCCTCCAGTGAATGTAATAAAGAAGTTTTATATTCAATCAGGGATAGTATCTTATGTAATTAATTTAATGAGCTAATTCTTTCATAGATTGTTTGTCCTGTGAAAAGTTAGTTTGCATGAAGATACCCTCAAAGATATTCCTCACTGTTGTTTCCAAAATATGATGTAATTCCAACCCATTTTTGACAATATTCATTCTCAACTTCCATGGATGACCTCGTGTCCTTTCCCCACCATCCAGAAAATAAAATATTCCATCTACTGAAATTCTGTATAACCCTTTCAGAAGTTTGTAAGTTTCAATCATTTCTATCTTCTTTTTCCTGTTTGATAGTGTCTGCAGCCTACAAATTCTCAGTTGTCTTCCTAATCTGTATTTACAATCCTGATATCATTTTTAACGCACTCTCTCCACTGTATCAGAATCACCACAGAAACCAGGAGAGCAGACCTGCGCACAATAGTCCAAGTGAGGTCTATTGACTACACTATTTATCTCACACTCCATATGCAGATTAATTTTGAAAGAGCTAACTATTCTCAGACATGTTATTTTGCATAACTTGCAGGTCATCACCACTCATAAAAAAAAATTAAAGATGATATTATAATACAAAATAAGACAAATTTATATTCTTCTTATTTTCCCAATGCCTAAGATCTTTAATCCTTAAGTAGGTTTGCAGTTGTAATGTTGTATTGGCATAAGCTATTTTCACAATTCACAATATGAATTAGCTTAGAGTAATTATATACTTGAACATTTTTACATGATTAAAAGGCTTTTTTAACAGTGTTATTTATAAAAACAATTGTTTTGGCAAAGACGAGTAAAATCACATTATTGACATGACATCATGAAACGTTAGTCTAGCTCTGTTGCTAGTGTTCACCGTTTTCAGTTTTCATAAACTAAATTATTGTCTTTCCTATTGAATTTATTAATATGGATAATTTATATAAATTTACCTTTATTTTGGACAACAATTGAAATGAAATGCAAACTAAACATTTTAATTTGTAAAACAGTGCAAAACTAATGTTATTAAAAACACTGGAGAAAATACAGGCGATAAAATTAAAGTATGCCTGTTTAAGGCCTTGTGGAGTGCCACCCAGTGATCCAAATGCTGCGAAACTTTACAGGAATACACTGTGCATCACGCAGATATGATATCTGGGTGGGTGAGTAGTTCCAAAATTCACCCCCGTGGGGTGCTGTATGATGTACCAAATGTAGTAGATGTAGTGATTTTACTGTGTATAAGAAGGAGAGAAGCAGCACAAGCATAAATAACATATTTTTATTCACTTCCATTATGCATTCACAGGCTATACTGTTCAGTGTGCTGCCCTTTCCAGTATGCCACAAACTGCAAAGGTGCAGTTTGTGTTCAATGAAAGAATGCAGCTGGTTAGGACTGATGATGGGTGGGCAGGTTATCAGAATGATCCTGATAAACCCTGTCTTTGAAAAATCCCCAGAGCGAGAAGTCACAGGTGGTCAGATCAGGTGAATCAAGGTGGCCAGTGCAGTAGGAAATGCATGACTGATCACTCTGATCTCCATGAAATGTTTTCAAATAATCTCCTGTATGGATTGACTGATGTATAGAGGGAGCCCCATTCTGCATTAAAATGAATTAATCCATGCACAGCCACTGCTGTAGCTGTCGTGCAACAAAATTGTTTATCATATCGTGATACCTCTCGGCAGTAAATGAACAGGTCACAGGACCTGACTGGCAAATGCCCTCAAAGAAAAATGGTCCAATGATAAACAAAGCTGTAAATCTGCACCAGACAGTAACTTTGGATGGATGCAAAGGATTTTTTTTTTTTTTTTGGGTTACATGCAGATTTTGCATATCTCATACCCAGGCAATTGTGGGTTCACAGCTCCATTCAGGTGAAAATGAACCCCATCTCCCCCACAGAATCATCCACAACCACACAGAATCCAACTCCACTTGAGCAAGAAATGTTAAAGCAAATGTCAGTCAACTTTCATAATCCAGTGGGTGCTACTCCTGTGTCAGGGTTATCATGAATGGGTTGAAATGCAGAATTTTCCAGACAGCTGTATTAAGACACATGGATGTGCCTTAAACAACTGTCTGGAAAATTCTGCATTGGAACCAATGCTGTTATTCATGGCCTGCTTCACAATGGCAAAGTAACTTCATTCACTTGTTGCGAACTGATTGGTTTGCCAGGTCTAACTCCCAATGATCCATTGCTTCAAAATGATTAATCATTCTTTGCAGAGCACATGGAGATAGTGGTCCTTGTCAGCATTTGTTCAGGCAATGAAATTCGCAGAGTACAGCAACAGCATTGCAGTTGTTTAGGTAGTACAGCTTCGCATGTGAAGCACGTTGGGGTGTAGTTAGTGCCATTAGGGTGGACAGTATTAACAACCAAAATGAAGGGAAAAATCTCATGTCATCTTTGTAAACCCTTCTGGCACCTACTGAGTTGCATGATATGCAAATTCCAATGCTGAATTTGCATATCATGGTGTTTACAATGCCCCTGGTGGTGAATTTTGAAACTTTTTTCCCCTCTCGGATATTGCTTTTGCATGATGCACAATGTATTCCTGCAAAGTTTTGCAGCATTTCAATCATTGGATGTCACACCACAAGGCCTTAAACAGGGATACTTTAATTTTGATCATCCTGTAGCTCTGTGGTGTCATCAACTAAAAACAATTAATACATTCTTCATACACTCCAGGATATGCTAGAGGGTGGAGTTTATCCCTAGGAGAGTGGATCAGTGTTACTAATTTGACACATGGTTTGAATGTGGTGTGAAAGTTATATTTTATTAGTACTTTGGCTATCTTTTCAGATGTATCTCAAATATAGGGGATAGGAATTGTGGCATTTTGTTCTTGTGTGTTTGAGGAGAGAGAGAATTAGGAGAATCATGTTGTATTTTATCGATTTTGTAGGAGCTGTAGCCATTAGCAGGAAAGTATGGCAAATATAGTTATGTGATTAGAGCTGATTACTCTTGCTCAATGTGTTTCCAGCTGATCTGATAATTTTTCTGGAAAGTGCAATGCAGTAATAAATACTCCAGTACTGTATACAAAAATGTAATGTTATACTTTTGTGCATGGTGTTATTTCACTACAAACAAAGGTTAAAATTGATTTAGAAAATATAACAAAATAGACCTACACATTTTAGCATTCATGAGTTAGTTATTAATATCCTTATGGTTCATATAGTGATTTCTGACTTATGATCGTTTCAATAGAATAATCCATTGAATACAGCATACGGGAAAAGTAGCATCAAGTTTAAAGCAATTTCCTCTGCTGAAGAGCCTCTGTAGCTCAGTCGGTATAGGCAAAGCCCTTTGGTTGGAAAGACCTGGGTTCGATTCCCGTCCATGACATGAGGAACCTTTATCTGGTCTCAGATGGAGGTAGAGGATTTTTTCATCCCTCAGAACAGGCAAACCGGCCTGTGAATACACATGGATCTATAGTTAAAATATATATGTAATCCCTCATTAGGAGGGCTCAACCATCCTAAGGGATGGTGGAGGATAGGGAGGAGGAACTCCACATGAGTAAATAAATTTTTTTAAAAATCTGCCGATAATATTTAATCTTTGTTTTCTTCATGGGCAATAATTAACATTTTTATTTCTTGCTGCAGTATGAATGTGTTTTGAGAGGAAGTATATGGAAACAAAGAGAATTAATCTTTTATTTCGAGTTTCTGACTTAAGCAGCACGTAATGGAAGAAACGTGATGTTTTTAGAATGTTGGATTTGTTGTAGGTAGTGTGGGGAAAACATGTTGACAATAGGTAGAAATTGGTTAGGACACATCTGACATATGCCATATACAACTACATACCAAGAATCAGATGAATAAATAGAGTAGAAGTGAAATGAATAAACAGTGAAATTAGGTAGAGAAAAAGCAGTAATTAGCAGTAGAGAAAAAGAACTTATGGAGGAGATGAAACAGTTATTAATGATTAGTTTAACAAGAAATATAAAATGCAGACTTACAACAAGCATTGTAAAAAAATGAAAGCAGTGGGATAGAAAATTGACCAAATGTCCAAAGAAAATTCAAGAAAATACTTCTATGTAGCATACAGAAAGATAATGAATTTAGAAAAAGTGATACTAATGAATGGTTGTGGTGGTATAGTGATAGCAAAGAATGTAGTGGAATTATTTAATTAACACTTTGTCATTATATATTGTGCTAGTGTAAATGATGCTGTGTAGTATCTTGAAAGAAGAAAAATGCTAAGAGAGAGAGAGGGATAGAAGTTAAAGAATCAGTGTTGAATAGGCTAGATATTAATAAGGCTATGGGAATGGATTACATTCATTAAAAGTCTTGCGATGTGAACGGTCCCTAAGCAGAAGGAAGAAGGCAAAATAGTGCCACTGCATAAGAATGATTCTAGGATGGATGAAATCCGAGATCAATAAGAAATTACTTAAGATTTGGAATCATGAAAGAATGAAGGATGATGGTTCACAGTATCCTGAAGTTAATAGAACATGTCAAAGGTATTTCAAAAGCTTTGACATGTTTGACATTTCAAATGGAGATAATGATTATTGTGCCACTACACGGCTGGATCTTTTCAGTAACAACCCATTTAGTGCAAGAACTATTTTACATCCTTCCATTGTTTTGTGTGACTCCAGCAAAAAAAAAACCATGCCAAAATCAATGTTAACATCATGGAACATTCCCTTGAAGTATACACACAGCAGAATGTCATCAATCCTTTATTGTCTTATTAATTAAGATTACCTAATGCCTTGTATACATCCTGATAAATCTTCCTCCACCATTGTGTCCCCACCAAAACATTATATTATATCACATTCACCAGCATAAAATACTTGAATGAATTAGTCATTAAATACTTCTGTATCAACTCATGTGGTTACCTCTAAAATTTTTCTTGTCCAGTATTATATTCCATAATCATTCTTTCTTCTACTGACCACATATTCAAGAACTCCCTGCAATTTATCTGTGGTAATATAGCTCACTGTTCTAATACTATACTTTACTTAATGTCTGCTTAATTTATCTTATTCTTTATGTCACTGAAAGGAAACCTCATTAGAATCCTGACAAAAAAAGTTGCCTCCGTAGTGCATTTGGAAGAACGATGGTACATTGTGCCCTTCGATTGGAATAGGCCTAAGTTCGATTCTCGTCGTGACGGGAGGAATCTTTATTTGGACGATTTCAATCAAAGGTGAGTTAGCCGATCTCATACGGAGGTAGCGGGGTTTTTTTCTCCTGGAAACTCGGGTTTTTTTCATCCTGCATACAGACAAATCGGCCCTTCAGAACACGCGCAATTTACAGACAAAAAATACTAGTTGTGGTGGAGGTGGGCGGTAGATGGCGTTGATGGAGATGATTCGTAGTAGAGGTTCGGTGTAGTTGTTGAGACAGTTGTAGGTGTCCTCCCGCGATGAGTCTTCGGACTCCTTGGAGGTGTTAGGAATAATAATAATAATAATATGCTGAATTCTAGCAATAAAAATGTATAAGACATTTTACCTAAAAGTGAGTTAGTTCATGCTATTTCTCTCCCAGCTGT
The DNA here is from genome assembly GCF_054136105.1 of Typopeltis vanoorti. Lineage (NCBI taxonomy): Eukaryota > Metazoa > Arthropoda > Arachnida > Uropygi > Thelyphonidae > Typopeltis > Typopeltis vanoorti. The sequence continues at coordinate 143,934,229 of NC_143551.1, forward strand.
TCAGAAAACATGCACGTATCTCTACGTGTGTTGACTTTGCTGCTTCATTTGCTTTGATTGTTATTCTGACTGCCACCCAACAAAATTCCAGAGAATATGTATTTTGCTTTATATTGAGCATTTTATGAGGGGGAGAGGTGTCTGAAAAGTTATGATAAATACCTAAAACAAAAATGGTATTAAAGCAACAGATATAATGACAAGAATTTTAAAACCCTTTAACTCTTATATTTTATCAAATTGTAATAATTTGTTCTTTTTTCTTTTAGGATATTTAAGAAGACATAAAATTAATTAATTTTTTTTCTAGGTATCAGAACTTTCCAGATCCTCCTCGTAATTAATTGAAAAGTTATGTAAACAGAATTCATTTGTTTTATTTATGTTTTAATGTTAATTTTAATTCCTTAATCAAAACATTACCACAGTAATTTTATTCATACATTCAGGTATAATCAACTAACCTCCATTCCTAAGTCACTCAGTAGTTGTACCAATATGACAGAATTTAATGTGGAAAATAATGCAATTTCTCAACTTCCTGTAAGTACCTTCTCTTACTTCTATCATAATTGTAAATATAATATAAAGATACCTTTATATTGTTTAAAAAAAAAAAGAGCCAAACATTGTGCTTTTAGATGTTGCACATAGGAACTTTACCTGTCCATTAATAAACCACTAATGATTAACTCAAGCTTCCATCAGTTATTTCCTGCTAAAAATTCTGGCTTTCTATTACGCGATACATGTAAATCATTCAGAGAAAACTGTCATAATATACTGGCCTAATTGCATTGACCATAAATTCAGTCAAACAAAATCCTGATGGATGATGTTCTTTTCCATGCTTTGTGGTCCATTACCACCAACAGCAAGAATTTCTACTGCAGAAGGATATGTTTTTTTAGTTGATGAAAATGTCAGCATAGATCATCTAGGTAGTAGATGATTCTTGGTGTCCAGTGAAACACCATTTTACTTATATCAGAGGTCTGAAGTGGTTAATGCAGTGTTTGGTTCCCAGAAATAATGGCTTCTATACATATAGAAAAGCTTAGGTTTGGTGTCATTGAATATTATAATAATGCCTCACAGTATAAACAGCACCAAGAGAAGAAAAAATAAATTTATTGAACTACATCTTCAGAGTACAAATTATAATTTTGACAAACACACAGCACTGAATTTAAAACAGCGTAGAAGCAGTTCAAATTGTAACAAAAAAAGAAATAAAGAATATCCTAACAATTGTTAGGACATTAGTTCTTTTTTAGTTTTTTGACATTATCTGGCATGAATATTCCATGCCAGAGAATGCCAAATGTGTAATACAGTCTTTTTCATCTTCTGTCTTTTCTGTTTTCTAAATTCTCAAAATCACTTTTGAGAATTTAGCCTTCTTAATCTTAAAGAGTGATTTTCTACAGTCAAAGATAACTGACTGAAAGGTGATACATACATGTAACCTATATGGAATGTGAAGAGCTAAATGGGACTTTCAGCCATATGTCTGATCTTCATCTTCCTTTGGTGCCTCCCATAATGAACAGTATTGATGGTCTAGTAATTTGACCAAATTGTATTTTGTATCAACTTAAACCACACATGCTGCATTTTGGTGTAATACAATCAAATATCTTACTGGCTGAGGTAGGGAAGATACTTAAACAAGGTTTCCCTGCTGTTTTCATCAGTTAATGAGTGAGCTGTGAAAATCAATTACTGTAACAACCTCATGCTCATTTGAATTGAAAATAATGCTATCAACATAAGCAATATTGATGGAAAAGAGGTGGAGCCAGAAGAAGAATTATAAAAATACTTTATTGATATAAATTGGTGTTAATAAGGTATTTTTGTGATCTTAGATACTTCTAAATAATAACCTTAGTATTCAAACACTCATCAAAATGATAACCATCCCAAGTAGCAGCCAATTTCAAGCAGAACAAATTTCGAAATGGAAAATTCCATTTTTGGTCCCACTGAAGGTACAAGTAGTGAAAAGTAGTTACTTTGAGTCATTACAGAGGGCATCTGGCATGACAAAGTTAGTTCTAAGTGAAGCCTAAACAGCTGCTTTAAAAATTTTAAGAAATTTAATTTCTTAAAATTACAGGCTTACAGAAATGTTCTCAAAAAGTGTGAAAAAGAATAAGGACAGGACTACTACTAATAATAATGGTAAATACCTACTTGATTTCTGTTCAGAATATCACTATTTTACAACATATTTATAACTTCAGTAGTCATTCTTCTTCTACCTGGTGCACAAAGAGTACATTGCTTCACTAGTTAATCTTTTTTGAGAACCTGTGTAGCTTAATGGAAGTGGTGTTTGCACCCACAGTGCTAAGCCACCTAAAGAAAGACAGATTCAATTCTAGTTGCCGACTAAAGAAACTTTTTTTCTAAATCTTTCTTCAACTGGTTCCCAGGATAGTTGATCTCTGGTATGGCAAGCATGTTTTTTCTCCCGAAAACTCAAGAAAATTGACCATAGAATCCACACTGTTTCAGACAATAAATATAATGGTAGGTTTAGAGACCACAAGGTAGCACTTGTCAGCTCTCTTCACTGGATGCCATTTACAATTAGTGATAGCGTTGGTTCAGATATCTCTGATTGACTGCCAGTGAAAATTGACCTACCTCTCTGTCTCCCAAGTTACATAGGACTAAAATGGCTTCACCTACTCCCCATTGGAGAATAAAAGGAGTTAGCAGAGTGGATGTGTGCTGACATGGTCTTGCTAGTATTATTATTATGTAACACCTCCAGGGAGTCCAAAGACTCATCGAGGGAGGACACCTACTCTACAACTCTGTCTCCACCACTCAATCCACCAACTACAACAAACCACAACTACCAATGCCATCTACCGCCCACTACCACCACTAGTATTTTCACAATCACAAACATCCATGCCCAGAGTTGGATTCGAACCCGCAGCCTTTTCGCTGGAAAGCAGATGCGCTAACCACTCGGCCAACCAGGCTGGCTTTTGGTCTGTATTGATGTTTCTCTGAGTATTTTCTCTTTCTTTTACTGTCATGCTTTCTTTGGATGTCTCACATTTTTTATCTTGTGAATATCCAAACAATCTTAGCTGTTATTTTTGAATAATTAAACAATTTAACTATTTAAATGATTTAACCACTAAACTTATTATTTTTTTGTCTGGTTTATCTCTTTTGGTTTGCTTTCTCTTTCTGAGACATTAATCAGCCAATTATTTGTCTGAAATAGTTTTTGCTTCATACATCAGTGTAGTAAATAACACATTGTACTGAGAGTGTACCCCTGTTTCTTATCTCTGCTGTTGTTAAAAAGTCCTCTAATCTGATTTGCTATTGCCAGTTCATTCTTATTTAGTTTTGACAGTTCTAATAAATTCTTTGAATTCCTTGGATCAAATGTTCTCTTTCTTTCTTTCACATAATATTTTATGCAGTATCCTGTCAAAGATATGTTTCGAAATCTAAGAAGCAAAAGAACTTCTTATCCATATTCAATTATTTTGTTACATACCGTATGTGTCGGCATATAGGACGACCGGCGTATAAGACAAGGCCTAAATTTTAGGCTATTTTTAGGTTTTAAGCTTATGTCGGTTGTATAAGACGACCCTCCCTCTCCAATTTCTTCTTTCTTGTATTAATGCAACATTAGGTATTGTTGTTATATCCGTTATTTTTATATCTATGCAGCATAGATTTAATATTTACGCAAATTACCCTCATTAAAAGTGATTAGCCCCCATTTTAATTAATTATTAATTTTGCATTTTTTTTTATTTTAGTATTATTAAAATTGTTATCATTTAAAATCATGGAACCAGCAACAAAATGAAGAAAGTATGAAGCTTGATTTAAAATAAGGGTAATTGAAATGGCAAAGCAAACTAATAACTGTGCTGCTGCAAGAAAGTTTGACGTAACCAAGAAGATGGTAAGAGAATGGAGGAAGAAAGAAGATATTTTTAAAAAATTACCAAAGAAAAAATGTGTGATGAGAACAGGGATCACCCGATGGCCACAACTGGAAAATCACGTTGCAGAATGGTTATCTTGTTACAAGAAATACGATTAGAGCATATGCACTAAAATGGTCAAGATTGAATCTGGATGAAAGTATAGAATTTCAAGCTACTTCAGGATGGTGTAATCGTTTTATGAACAGACAAAATTGGTAATACAACAAAAAACGAAAATTGCTCAAAAACTATCAGCAGATCTTGACCACAAACTTACCAGTTTCTAAATTTATTATTCAGTTGAGACAAGAACATAAATTTCTATTGTCAAATATTGGAATGAATGAAACTCCTATGAGCTTTGATATGATAAGCAATAAATCAGTGGAGTCTAAAGGTAGTAATAGTGTGCTAGTTTGAAGTACAGGTCATGAAAAAACAAGATTTACAGTTGTGTTGTCATGTTTGGCTGATGGAACCAAGTTAAAACCAATGATCATCTTCAAACGTAAAACTAAACCTAAAGTAAAATCTCCTTCAGGTATTTTTGTACATTTTCACGAAAAAGGATGGATGGACGAAAATGGTGTGAAATTATGGATAAATAATGTGTGGAACACGCGACCAGGCAGTATAATGAAAAATGCAGTTTATTAGTATGGGATATGTTTCGTAGTCATTTAACTGAGAATACTAAAAGTCTTCTAGAAAATAATATATTGCAACCACTAAACGTCTGCTTGAACAAACCATTTAAAGATCACATGCGAGAAGAGTGGAATAATTGGATGTTGACTGGTGGAAAATCATTTACAAACGGTGGATCTATGCGTGCTGAATCCACTTGATATGTTGTGCAATTTTGTGATCAAAGCATGTAATAAAGTAAAAGTAGAGACTGTAATAAAATCATTTAAAAAGTGTGGTATCTCTAATCTTATGGATGGTACGGAAGATGATCTGTTGTGGGACACTGATGACGATGAAAATGAAATCAATTCACTGATTCAAACTGGGATCCATATGATGATCATTTAAACAATGAATCTGAAGAACTATTTTCAACAGATGAAGAAAATTAACATGAAAATTGAGGTTAATTTTTTTTTTTTCAAGACTTGCATCTATTGTAATTTTTTAAATAAATTTATGTAACAAAAAATTAATCTGATTTGTTTATAAACACTGCCTATTTTCTTATATAACAGTGTATTGTAACTACCTAAATGTTCATCCAAGAAATTAAGCTTTCCTTTTTATACTCGCCGTATAAGACAACCCGTGATCTCGTGGTGTTTTCTGTAGTATTTGAGTTGTGTTATACGCCGACATATACGGTACCTATCAGCCTGTAAAAATTTGATCCTAGATACAATTGTTTGGTTGGGAAGCCACACTGAATTCCAGTTGCATTTCAGTTCTAATCTCCAGTCTAGCTTCTAATATCCACACAGATTTTCCACCAAACATAAACTTCTTGATTGGAAGGCAATTTCACATTGGGTTATGTGGGCAAACTTCAAAATGGGGAAATGAACAATGAAACTTATTTGTGTCTATGGTTCTACAAACTCTTCTAAAGGAAGAAATAGAGAAATAGTCCTTAAAACAAGCAGCTGACATAAAAAAAAATGAAAAAATGTGGTCCTTGTTGGAGATCTCAACAGCAGAGTAAGAAATGAATCCTACAATCATATGAGAAACATTTTAGAAAAATTTGGAGAAAAGAGCAAAGCTAATAATAATAATGATAACGGTAAGTACATGCTGGATTTCTGCTCAGGATGCAGACTACTTGTTATTAATATCATGTTCTAACATAAAGATGTGTTGCAAGTTCACATGGAGAGAGAGAAAAGCCTCATTGACTATATATTATTGTTGATGGTGATATCTTCACGATGGACAGTGATATAAGAGTACAGGGGATTTGAAGTTGGAAGTGATCATTATTTAGTTTTACATAGGATAAAAATGAATATCACATTGAAAACAATATGTAAGAAAGTTTTTAAAAAGAATTAAAGTTGTGCAGCTTTTTCTGGTAAACTGTAGACTTAATTATACAGATATTATTCAAGAAAAAATGAAAATTTTCAAAAATAAAAACCAAACTTTGCAGTCTCAGAGGCAAACAACAAAGAAAATATTGATTGATTTAGCTAGAGAGGCATATAGTGAAGTCATCTTCAAGGTTACAAAAATAAGAACACTGAGGTGGACACAAGAAGCAGTCCTGGAAAAGAAGAAGAAAGCATACCAAAGGCTCCTTAGCAAAAAAGTCAGCAGCTACCTTAAAAGAATACAGAAAAAATAAGTTTATTTTTTCTTTATTATTATTATTGAATAGCTGTTGTAATAGATATGGTATGAAGGTCAGCAATAAAAAGACAAAGACAATGAAAATAGGCAGAATCATTGAAAATGTCAACTGCGTTGTGAATGGAGAACCTGTGGAACAAGTAAAACATTTCAGTTACTTAGGCACGATTTTTACTGAAGATGGTAAATTAAATATAGAAATAGACAACAGAATCAGCAAAGCTGGTATGGTGGGAAGTCAATTGAATAAATTCATATGGAATAAGAGAGAAATTAGTCGGAACACTAAATTAGCTGTATACAAGACAGTGTTCAAACCAGTTTTAACTCATGGATCTGAGAGCTGGATCAGAAGTAAAACACTTGACCAAAGACTAGAGACCGCAGATATGAGAGTCCTGAGAAAGATTAGAGGCATGAACAGATGGCATCAATGGCAATATCATATTAAAAATGATTATATTAGGAAAGAATTTGACATTGTCAGCATCCAGGAATGCGTTAGCAGAGCTAATCTCAGGTAGTATGGTCACTTAAATAGAATGGGAGAGGAAAGATTAGCAAAACAAGTGTTCTCTGCCAGGTTGGTAGGAAAACGACCCAGAGGAAGACCAAGATATAGGTGGATTGATACAGTACCAAGTGCCTTAGACGATAGAAATATAAGATCTGATAATGTTGGAGTCTTGACAAGTAACAGACTAATTTGGAGGAAAATCGTAGATAGGAAGTTAGTAATGATGTAAATTTTTCATGTAGTACTGTCATATCCTGTACACCCCTTGAGGGTACATGGCAGGAATTTGATGATGATGATGAGAAAAAATAAGAGACCTAAGGTATGTGTAAAAGTAGCTAAACAAAAGTTATGAGAAGACTGGTAAGAATATAGAAGATAAATATCAGGGAGATAGCAAAATGTTTTGGAAGCTATTGAAAAAGCTTAGAAATGGAGGAAAACTTACTGAAAGGACTGAGAAGAAAGAAGTAACATGAGTAATGGTGGAGATAGTGTGTGTCCTTATAAGACACAAGGACACACAAACCTTTGTAGTAGTGGATTTATTTAGTAGTATAACATCATCTGCATAAAGAGTTGAGTTGAATATCTCTTATCCTCATATCAAGTTTAATGTCACTTTCCTTGTAGAGCTATGGCAGATTCCAAAAGCAGTCTCTCAGATTTAAATCTGTTTCTTCATAAGAAAAAAGTCCCCCCCTCTCTGAATATTCTGATCCAAATCAATGGTATGGTCTGCAACTGCTGTGTAAATAATGTAGGTATATTTTACTTTCATTAAGACGGATAATATATGCTTTATTCACTTTTACCATGTACTCTGATCATTTTAACTGACTGGACAAAACTTGTAAATAGATTGGAGTCACTGCTTCAGTGGGTCCTTCCCCTGCTGAATAAATCAGCAGGGGAAGGACCTGCTTCAGAGTGTTTTGAAAAGAAAATGGTTGAAATATTACTCACCATATGGCCACACTGTAATGACAATGTATTCTTTTCCGTAAAGCATGGATATGTTGAAACTTTTTTTAGCATATCTTAACAGCAAGCACTCTAGCAAAATTAGTTGCAGTGATTTTCTATGGTAAAACAGAAAAAAATTGTCTGTCTTGCCTTGATGTTCTAGTTAGTCATCTACCCAACAGCTCATTGTCTTGTCCATCTACAAGGAACTTAAATAATAGTTAAATAGTTAAATCCATCTTTCACAACATCATCCCTCTCAATAGTATGGTATCATTAAAATATTGCATAATAGATTGTTTGGAAAGTCCTCTATTTGAATTCCATCTCTTTGAAAAGGTGAGTTGACCTGTTTGATACAAAGTTTGCAGAGTTTTTCCCCTCCTAGAAACTTTTTTAACAGCAGGCAAACTGGTCATAAGAACACACGTGATTCTAAACAAGTTAAACTATGTAATAGAACTATCTTCGGAACCATACCTACTTGTCCACTGAAATTAACTTTGTCCATTACTTTCTTAGACAGTGACTTTCCCAAAATTCGACACTTTTTCTCCAAAACTAGTTGCAGAACATCCTTGACATCCCATGGTTTGAAAAAGTAATATCAAGTCTTTAAAGATATGACATTCAATTTTTCCAGAAGCATTCACTTTCCACATAGATGAACTTGAGTATATCCATCAGTCAGTCTGGAGTCACAGATGATGCCATCTCAGTGAGTGGTTTTGGCATCTGCCACAGCTCTACATCTTTTCCCCTAACCTAAATAAATATGGCTTCCTTACAGTACCAAAAATCTGAGAGACTTATTGTGAAACCATTAGCCTAACAATTAAGATACTTTTACCTCAGTATTATTTTTCTTCTTTCTGTGTGCCTGCCTGCACTTGCTATCTGTATGTATCTATAAAGATGTCTAATTGATCTTGACAAATACAGACTCATTATTGAATAAAATTTAGCTAATTATTTTTCCATATATTTCTTTCTTACATTAGACAAAAATATGAATGATAATTAGTGTTGTATCTGCATGATGAACTACACACACACACACACACACTTAATACTGTTGCCTAAGTATGACAATAGGAAGTTGGCAGAAATGATGAATGGTATGATGGTTAAGCTGTGCATTTTATTAATGCATGGAGTGAATTTGAAGGAAAGTTAAAATGGTTTAAAAGAGATTAACTGAATTTGAATGGGTTTCATGCTAGACATCTGGGTAAGAAACAGAATGCAAAGGTGAATTAAGTATGGAAGGTAGGTTAGGAAAGGAGACATGAGGAAGCTGGATATAAGGGTGATCGTGAGAAATTATAACAGGGTAGAGCACAGAGTGAAAGAATACATGAGTGAGAGCAGCCAGAAAATATGTGGTCAAAGTAGAGTGAGTGAAGCAACAATAGAAAATGCAGTAAATCAAGTTGCAGGTGGGGTGGGAGATACTGTAGACATCCAGATGTATGTTGGGTACCAGTGAAGTAAACTTTGCACTTTAGAAATCAGCGTGGTCAAAGTTTAGTAAGTGATGCAGCATAGAGAATGTATAATCAGAATGAAGAGAGAATAGATGAGATGAGATGACCTCATCTCATCTATTCTCTCTTCAAGTATTGTTTGAACATGTTCATAATGTAAAGGGATGAATGGATTTGAAGTACAATAAGACAGGTATCTCACTGGTTGAGTGAGACCTCACATGATTTTCATTGTAACTGAGGATACATTTTAATTATTTGTGGCATGGCAACATCTTAACCCCACTGAAAAATAGCCCTTTCAAAAATGTTTGGTACTACTGAAGTAAACTTGGCATTTTTAGAGATTTTAACACCTCATGAAGTATCAAAATCATTGTAAGTATACTCAGTCTCTTGAGACATTTTCTGAAATGAATTTTTAGAAGTTACTTAATTGCACTTTAAACTTGCCTCTTTGCTTAAAGATTGCTGTATTTATCTTCCCTTAGACTATGACCCTACCAATACACAGATCAGATCACTTCATAGACTCCTTAAAAAGGTTGCCTCCTGGCCTGTTGAAGTTACTAATAAACTAAAATCATATAATTCTAGCTAATAGACAAGCTTCAGTGTCGGACATTATTCAGAACTTAATTTAACAGTATTACTTGAAGTTATATCATTATTGATGGCAGACTTTGGAAAAAGAAAACTATTTGAAGTTGTGAAAATTAAAATCATTAAAAGTGATCCCATCACTTTCGCCATGCTCCAAATGCTTCCTGGAAGTCTTTTTGTTGAAGGGCATCAAGGGCAATTTGTCCTGGATCTCCTTAACAGTGTCGAACCACTGCCCCTTCAGCTTCAATTTCATTTTTGGAAAGAAAGAAGTCACAAGAGGCTAAATCTGGCAAGTAAGGAGGATATGGGATGACCACCTTGCTGTTGCATTCCCAAAACTCTCGTGTTTTTAAGCCATTGTGAGGGAGGGAACATTGTCATGGTGGAGGAACCAGTTGTGGCTTCACAGCAGTTCTAGTCTTTTGTAATGAACGTCTTCTTTCAACTGTCTTAAAATGATGCAGTAGAATTCTGCATTGATTGTCTGACCAGGTGGGACAAATTCTTGGGACACTCCCTGTAATGTTGAAAAAGACAATCAACATGCTTTGTTGCACTCCTGGCTTACCTTGCCTTCTTCGGTCTTAGGGAATGTGGGATCTTCCACTGTGATGGCTGCTGTTTTGTCTCCAGGTCATAGCCATAAACCCAAGTCTCATCCCTCTGATGACTTGAGATGAAGATTGGGTCATCAATAGCCTTTTGACAAAGATCTGGACAGACATTCACATGGTGATCCTTCTGGTCAGAAGTCATGAAATAGGGAATGGACTTGGCAGCACCGTGATGCATATTCAAATCTCCTGTGGTGATCACTTGAGCTGCTTCATATGAAATCCCAACTCTATCAGCAACTTCCTGGATGTGTCAAATTTTTCCAACATTTTCATGGGTTATGCTTGTGGATTCCGCCCCTTTTTAAATGCAAGTGCCACTCAGAACACTGAGTTTGACTCAAAGCTTTGTTTTCATGTGCCTTAAAGTTTTACACAAAATTTTACATTTGACCTTAATTCTGATTTCATGTTCATGCCGAAATCGCAGAACGGCGCAAACACGTGATAAGAATAACACTTGTTACATGAGTTCCAGTGCATACAGCTCAACATCATGTGGCAGGCTGACTCAACAATGTCTACACCACTGACACCTGGCAGTGTGAGACTAAAACTCGATCTTTTGCTTAGTATCCAACGCAGTCCAGTTTCTTTTTGATACTACCTCATACATATTAATATCCCATTTAGTTTTACTGCTTTATTAATATTAAGTTTATTTAAAATTCCAAGTATTTCAATTTCACACCAGCTGCCAATCTCTGCTCTTTCTTCCCAGCTTGTTGGAGTTTAGAGTTGATACTCCTAACTCTAACACAAAATACAATGAGGAAATGCTTGAATTGTTGAAATGAAGCTTGTTGAAGTTAGTTGTATACTCCTAACTCCAACATGAAATACAATGAGGAAATGCTGAATGCTTTCACTGTATCTTCTATTTCTCATCTCATTTCCAGCAGCTAAATTCAGCCTTCCACCATACCTACCTTTTCTTCGACTAGCACATGGCAGAAAATTCTCTAGGACTAGCATATGATAGTAAAATTCTCTAGAATTTTGCTTTGCAGCCTCACCCAGTCTCTTTTCATGTGCTAGTTTCTCCTCACTCGTGAAACTCATCATCTTCCTTGCCTTGTACTCTCCTCCGTAACATACTCTTTCTCTGCTGTTCCTGCATAATTGATCTTAAACCAACTTCCACTAATGATTACCTTCCTCCTCAACTGATATGACACAAAAAGTTGTCAGTCTGTTTCTTGTTTGTCATGGTCTTATACTCTTTAGTTCTGCACTCTACTCTTTGACATGTCAGCAACTCTGCCAAAACCACATAATCACTCTTGCCAAGTAGTGACATTAAATCCAATACCCTTGCCCCTTCAGTTGGCTCTACCGCATGCTATATGAAGTAATTATTCCCAAAGAACTCATTTTCACATATGATGTTTCCTTCTTCCACTCATTGCTTCCATTGTCACCCATTATTATCACTAGCCCATCACTCAACATTTTCATTTGCTTAAACATTCTCTCTCTCTGCACTATTTGACCTATAACAACATGCGACTAAATATTGAAAATTCCTGTTCACCTTAGCCTCAAAGCCACTATCAGTACTGCTTTTTTGACCTCTACTTGAGAAGTTGTATTAACTTCTCTGTGATTGTCAGTAATATTTCACCTTCCTCTTTTATGCTTTGTCTTCTCAAAAAATGCAATCATAGTATACACTTTCAGTTGCAATTCTTTTAAATTTAAAAATGAACTACTACTATCCACATCATTGTCACTACACTTGAGTACACAAGTAGAATTAAATGATCTCATCTGGAATTTGATCTTTCAAATTTTTATTTATATTGATTATAATGAATACATGATTAGTTTTTTATTGTTGTTGTTGGTGGTGTTTGTTTTTTGCATTTTGTTTTTCTAATTTTTTTACAGATATCTATGCTAGTTTATTTCAAAGTGAGTAAATATCAAGTACAAGGTTCATTGACTTCCATTTCCAATAACAGTTTTTGTATTTGTATAGCATGTTTTTTCTTGTATGTTTCAAGAAATGTGCTGTTACTATATTTCTTTGTAAATGTTGTTTGCAGTACAGTTATCACCAGGTACAATTTTTAAATTACTGATGTTCCAGACATCTCCAATAATGTAGTAAGACAGCAGTGCTCTCTGACAAAAAAAAACTCCATAAAAGGTTTTCAGTTAAAGATGAAGTAGCCAGTTGCATGTGGATGATAGGGTTCTCCAGAATCTTTTCCTTTCACAAACTTCCCCAGAGAACACTTTCAATTCATAGATATAATACACTTATCTCATTGTGTTATTTGCTTTGGAATTACCAAAAACAGTCAATCAACCAGTACTCCATATTCATGACATCACACCATTTAGTTGTCAGTACATGAATGCAAAGTTAGAATGATGAAATGCTATGTATTCCAGTGTTTGGGCTGGAATTTGCCATCATTTGATATCAAATTGATTGGTGGTAAATGTACTCTTCTCCCAAAGATGGCACCACTAATAGCTTCTAAATCCAGTTTCTTACATTTAAATTATTAAAGCAATAAATATAAGGTCAGCTTTTGAGGTAGACTGAATCTGCAAATCAAGTTCTACACAGTGCCATAACCTGTGAAATAAGTGGATAAATTGTTATTGATGAACAATGTAATTTTCCTATCTGAATTCCATAAAATGACCTTTCTTTGCATTAGTAATTATGTATATATATAATAAATATATAGTAATAGATGATTAATAAGTGAAAATTTAACAAATATGTTCAGTGAGTCAGTGATTCACTAAAATAAATTCTTAAAAATTAAATAGCATAATCAAGATAACTTGTGAATATTAACATAAATAGTTCATATATTTATATATAGAAAGAGGGATTTAAGCAGTGTTTATAAATTATTATTTTTCAGGAGGGTCTTCTATCTAGTCTTTGCAATTTAAACAGTTTGACATTATCACGAAACTGCTTCACTTCCTATCCAGTTGGAGGGCCATCGCAGTTTTGTAATGTAAATGTGAGTTGAAATTTTTTTTTCTTTTCTCCATTTTCCTTTTTTATTTATAAAGATATACCAAGTCTTTTCCCCCAACATAGAAAGTTGTATCTATAGTATCTATTTGTTAAAGTAAAAAGCATAATAAATAATATATTTAAGCCATCCCAGTCAAAATCAACTTTATTATATGGAAGTGAAACATGAATTATAAAAAAGAATGAAAAAAACAGATTCCAACAGTAGAAATTTAATTTCTCAGACAAACAGCTGGATAATATACCAAGTGGCACCATAAAACAAATGAAGAAATCATAAAATCATCATCAAATTCCTGCCATGTACCCTCAAGGGGTGTACAGGATATGATAGTACTACAAGAAAAATTTACATCATTACTAACTTCCTATCTACGATTTTCCTCCAAATTAGTCTGTTACTTGTCAAGACTCCAACATTATCAGATCTTATATTTCTATCGTCTAAGGCACTTGGTACTGTATCAATCCACCTATATCTTGGTCTTCCTCTGGGTTGTTTTCCTGCCAACCTTGCAGAGAACACTTGTTTTGCTAATCTTTCCTCACCCATTCTATTTAAGTGACCATACCACCTGAGATTAGCTCTGCTAATGCATTCCTGGATGCTGACAATGTCAATCCTCGTTTTTAATATGATATTGCCATTGATGCCATCTGTTCATGCACCTAATCTTTCTCAGGACTCTCATATCTTAGGTCTCTAGTCTTTGGTGAAGTGTTTTACTTCTGACTCAAATCCATAAGTTAAGACTGGTTTGAACACCGTCTTGTATACAGCTAATTTAGTGTTCCGACTAATTTCTCTTTTATTCCATATGAATTTATTCAATTGACTTCCTACCATACCGTTGACTCTGTTGTTCTATTTCCATATTTAATTTACCATCTTCACTAAAAATCGTGCCTAAGTAGCTGAAATGTTTTACTTGTTCCACAGGCTCTCCGTTTAAAACGCAGTTGACATTTTCAATGATTCTGCCTATTTTCATTGTTTTTGTCTTTTTATTGCTGACCTTCATACCATATCTATTACAGCAGTTATTCAATTTAGTCAGGGAATCTTGCAGACTTGTAGCGAATTTATTTAGAAGTATAACATCGTGCGCATAAAGCAAAGAGCTGAGATTAACACCTCCAATTTTGATATCATGTTTAATATCACTGCTTCATAATGTGATCCATATAGATAATGAATAACAGAGGGAATAATGTACATCCTTGTCTCACACCAGATTTAACATTAAACCATCTTCCTGTACTTCCTTCAATTCTAACTCCTGACGTACAACTCAAATAAAGACTAAGTATTGCTTGATATAATGCCCCATTAACATCATATAACTGTACCGTATCGAATAGCTTATCTCTTGGCACCTTGTCATATGCCTTTTCCAGTCGACAAAACTTAAGTATAGATCTTTGTTATATTCCCATGCTTTCTCAACTATTTGTCGTAAAGTGATGATCTGATCCTGACAGCCTCTATTTGGCCTGAATCCAGCTTTTCTTCCACAATTCTTCTCAACTGTTTTTCAAGTATACTGGCATAAATCTTGCCAGGAACACTCAGTAGGAAAATACCTCTGCAATTCTAACATTCAGTTTATATATGGGTACTATGAGAGCTCTACTCCAATCATCAGGAATTTGTCCCTCTGTCCAGGCTTTCTGAACTATGCAGTGCATCCACTATAAGACTTTTATACCACCATACCTGAGCAGAAATCCAACAGGTATTTGCCATCGTACAATCTCTGAATATAAAACCGATTAACTACTATATAAGTAAGTATAAATAAAAATGGTTAGAACATCTAATTTTGAATTAACAATAACAGACTCTTGAAAATACTATGTGAATATAAAATAAATGAAAAAGGAAGAATTGGAAGACAAGAAAGCAGTGACATGATCCCAGAACAGGCCACTTGACCAAAAATCCATGGTAAGAAGATCTATAGTATTGTATCTTGTATGGTGTGAATTTCTGTAATCCTGCTTCTCTTTGGAAAGTTAAATTTCCAGGAACTCATAGCTTAGCTTATTTTTAATTAAAATTATAAAAATATCCACATTCAAATATGAAGTGAGTAAAAAATGCATTAAACCTAATGGACCAAACAAAATCTCAAAAATAAGAATCTGAATTATATATACAACTAAGAAAAGGAAAAAATGAACTGTTTTAATTTATTAGACACCTAGTGGCTTTATCATATTTATCATCAATGATAAAATTTGTTCACTTGAACAATTTTCCTTAGCCATCTTCATTAAAAATTGTGCCTGTTCTACATCTTCACTGCTGAGAATATTATTATTATCTGAGCATCTCCAGAGAGTAAAAACATACAGGATGCCCTAAACTAACCTAACCATTCTCTAAACAGAATATTTAGTTCCTACATCCTTGCTGACTTCATGCTTAACTGACATCGAAGAGTGACCTCTTGTTTTCTCCCCCTCTTGCCATCTGTTGAAAAATTTCTTTATCTATTATATAACCCCCTTCCCTCCCTTGGGCTTCCATCATACCCTTTCTTTTCTGCCTAGCAGTGAAATTTTCTCATGCATACTTTTACTTTCACTCTGAGTTTATAGGGTTCAGTTGGAGGTTTGTATATTATAGGATTCCACAGCAAACCTGTCACCATATTGGATACCTGCTTCTGGATCCTTTCCACCACTCTCTACTCATCCTCAAGCAACCAAATTTGTGCACAGTTTTCTAGATATATATGGCTGTATTAAAGCATTATAAAAATGGATGTATAAGGTCAGTGTTTTTAAAAAGTAGGGATAAAGAAAATTTTCCACTTGGATGGTTTTCAACTCCCAGCTTGTCCTTTATGCTATGCCACTTTTGCAGTATATATTCTCTGAACTTCAGCTCTCTATTTGCCATCCCAGATCCTTGATTTAGTTTCTTGTGGTACAGTCCCATCACAATAACTTGTAATATTTTGATCTAGAGCACAATATAACTGATGGTTTTTTGCTTTCATGCTTATTTTCATAAGAGATTTGTTACAGCAGTTAATATAAAAGAGTAAAAGAGTTTGGTGTTATAACAAAACTTGAGGTAGAGCAGCAAAATTTTAAGAAAATGTTGATTGACTTAGCCAGGGATGCAACTGGTAACAATACAAGGGTAGTTCTGAAAAGTTCTCGGCCTCGACCATAGATGGCAACACTATTGGCAAGATTTTTTATTTTTTTTCTAAGTTGGCACATCTGTCATAAGCATCCATGTGAAATTGCAAGTCATTCTATAAAGTAGTTTGCTTTATACAGTTGTCTGAAGCAAAAGTGTTGTCTGTATCCCTTGAAATGAATAAAATTGAGTATCGTGCAGTTATAAAATTCATTGCGAAAGAAGGTTTAATGCCAAAAGAAAGTCATTTGAAGTTCTTAAAGTTTATGGGCACTCTTTTCCTTTGTTTTCGACAATTAAGAAATGAGCTGCCGAGTTTAAACATGACCGTACTAGCTTTGAAGATGATCTATGTGAAGGACATCCAAAAGAGTGTAACAACACCAGAAATCATTAATAAGTGCACGTTATGGTATTAGATGGCTGGTGAGTCAAAGTGCGTGAAATTACCGAGGCTATAGGCATTTCAAAAGAACATGTAGGATATATTTTGCATGGAGAATTGCAAATGAAAAAGATTTGCACAAGATGGGTACTGCTCACAGCAGATCAAAAATGCACTCGCATGAAAATCTCTGAACAGTACTTGGAGCATTTTTACTAGAATAAAACTGATTTTATGTGTCGATTTATTACTATGGATGAGACTTGGATTCACCATTACAGAATCCAAACAGCAGTCACTGTTCTTTGTTCAGTGCCATGAAAATCTCTGAACAGTACTTGGAGCATTTTTACTAGAATAAAACTGATTTTATGTGTCGATTTATTACTATGGATGAGACTTGGATTCACCATTACAGAATCCAAACAGCAGTCACTGTTCTTTGTTCAGTGCCATGAAAATCTCTGAACAGTACTTGGAGCATTTTTACTAGAATAAAACTGATTTTATGTGTTGATTTATTACTATGGATGAGACTTGGATTCACCATTACAGAATCCAAACAGCAGTCACTGTTCTTTGTTCAGTGCCAAAGAAGACAAAGTTGGTTCTACATAGGAAAGGTCATGGCATCGGTGTTTTGGGATGCTAAAGGCATTTTGTTTATTAATTATCTTGAAAAGGGTAAAACAATAACTGGGGAATATTATTCCAATCTTTTAACCAGACTAGACAAAAAAATTTGTGAGAAAAGATCTGGTTTGCAGGGGGGGGAAAAATCATCTTTCATCAGGACAATGCACCTGCTCACAAAGGTATTTTGGCAATGGGAAAATTAAGGGATCTGCACTGTGAATTGTTGGAACATCCACCCAGATTTGGCTCCCATCTGACTTCTATCTCTTCCCAAAGCTAAAACTCTTCCTTGCTGGTCAGCGTTTTTCTTCAAATCAAGAGGTGATCGCAGCAGTGGGGTATTTTGCAGATCTTACTGAGAACCATTACAGGATGGGATAATGGTGCTGGATCATCTCTGGAATAAATGTATTAGTCTTAAGGGAGATTATGTCAAAAAATAAAAATAATTTTGAAATTATAATTTCGTTTTTTCATTGTTAGGCCAAGAACTTTCAGACCACCCTCATATATCAACAGGCAAATAATGTAGGTGAGGAGGTCTGTCTTAGATCTTGACTGGCATAGTCCATGTTTGTGGTCACAAATTATTGACATATCCATTACTTTAGGCAGGCTTATCTACGTTTCTTGGAATTGACTTAGTATATAGTATAGATATTATTATTGTTATTTATTATTGCACAGGCACCTCCATGGAGTTCCAACACTTATCGTGGGAGACAAAAACTATCAATATAATATCTATCATATCTCTCCAGGAAACCATTGACAGAACAACGCACCCCACAATTTATTCAAACAATGCATTGCATTCATTCACCACTCTCCAAGCAAAAAATCTGGTCCTCACATCCTTGCTAATCACACTTTTACCCATCTTCCAGAGATGACCTATTATTTTGCACCCCCTCTAGCCAAGTGCTGAAACTTTTTGCTATCAACCAACTTTTGCAATCCACAAACTCTCAGTTTATCCTCATTCCACAGACCAATCACCATCTTGGTCACTCTATTATAAAAACTTAGTAGATTACTAAGGCATGACAAACTCTTCTCAGAGCCATGATGCCCATCACAGAGCATCATCATATTCTTATTTACTCATTCCTCTATTCTCTTTTTTGGCCAATTCAAGCTGCTTTCTAAGTGTATCATAATCACCTGCCATATAGTTCCACATATATCCCTTCTAACTGGAATTTCAATGTTTTGTTACCTCCCATGTCTAGACAAACATGATCACTTTCCTCAATTGGAGGCAATGTATCCATATTATTTATGAACCCCAAGTCTCCTCTGTCGCATTCTGCTTCAAGTAATTATCTCTTGGTAAGTGTATAAATTCCATTTCCTTTCTGAAATATTAACTTGCGAGTTGGATGTGACTCAAACATGCAACCTTCTGATCTGGAGGCGTGTGCTACCATTGCACCATCAGTCTGCTTGGAATTGACTGTATATGAGCTTCTGTCCATCCTCTGAAATGGATGCAATATGAGTATAATATAGTAAAGAGATGATAAAGCATGTGTGAAATTCCTCCAGGGCCAGATGACTTTTCTTTTCTTTTTTTCTTTCCCTATAGGAGACATGTGATGCAGTGTTCCAGGTCACCTCTGATTGTCTGAGCATAAATTAGATGAGAAGAATAATGCCAGGAGGTTAACTTTATGTGATGCTTCAGTACTACTATCTGGGTGACAGAGAAGCAAGACACCAGAAGACATCACCTCCATTAGAACCGAGGTTTCTGGGAGGAAAAATCCTATCACAACAACGGTTGTCCTAGATGGAATTCCCTGGGTCTATGCAACCAAAGGGCTTTATTGACACTAACTTACTGAGACTGTATATTGCCCTGGGGAAGAAAGAGAAGAATCATACTTCCACAAAGAATTCTTCATTATAATAAAATTATAGAGACAACTATCATGTTAGAATAACAACTTAAGTTTAATATAAACCAAAATAATTATCTGATGTTTCAACACACAGTAAGCTAAAGTAATACAAATTGGTCAACCTTTAACAATACTAACTTAGCCTCTGGTTTAAAAAAAAAAAAAAAAAACCTACACCAAAGCTAGACAGGAAGATAACAGGATATAGTCAAATTGTTTGACTTTGTCATCTACTCAGGATATTTCATCTGCTTAAACAGACTTTACAGACAAATTGAGGGGACCTCTATGAAGGGGCCGCTCTCTCTAGCTCTTGCAAACTTTTATCTAGCACACCTAGATAAAATCATTTTCTCATCCTCATAACCTGAAGTGCACAAAGTCTTTGCTGTCTGGCCCCCACAACATAGATACTTTACTCATCTTTCTGGCTAAAATAAACAATCTACATCCCCAGATAAATTTCACTATGGAAATAGAAAGGGACAACAAACTAACTTTCCTAGCTATCTGGCTCCCTGCTCTACTTCTAGTGAACTAACTATTTCCGTTAATCGTAAACCTACCTTCACTGACTGCTATATGCAATAACAGTCCATTCATCATCCTTCTCAGAATGCTGGAATCATAAAAACTCTTACATCATGCTCATATTGTATACTCTAAATCACAAGATCTCAAGCAAGAGCTTCTGAACATCAAGTGTATCATGCAACTGAATGGCTTTTCATAACGAACTATACGACATGTTTTTTGATTCCTATAAACCCACCTCAAACAACCATGAAACAATACAGAGGGTCTCACTTCCATACATTTCTGAAACAATTTCAAGAATCCTTAAAAAATACAATGCAGTGGCCACATTTATTCCTTTCAACAAACTTTCCTCTTGCTTCCCATCTTCCAAAGATCTGCCATCAGTAATGGGCACTTGCGATGTGCCCATTATTGATAATATTGTCAAAATGAAATATATACATTTGAAATTGATGTACTTACTAGATTCTGATAGTTTGTAATAATTTGAGGGTTTTTTAATTAATTAATTTATTTATTGTAATTTAGAATTGTTAAGTGTTGAGATATTTGTTGTGTTTCGTGAAGACATTCCATTTGCGCTAACGAGACAACATGTCAGCCATTTACGTAACTTCTATCTTGCAATTTACATGGAGTGAGCATGCTCACTGAAGAGTTTGATGGGTGATTGACAGCTGACAGAGAGAGAGAGAGAGAGAGATAGTGTTGAGTATCCAGGGAACGAGGAAAACAACTAGAGAATTTCCATTAGAGAGAACTAATGGAAATTTGAGAACAGCAACCAGAGAATTTTGTTCTTAGGAAATTTTTAAGTTTTACGTGACAGTTGGGAGAATATTAATAGACGATTCCGAAAAGGAATCATAGAACACTGTGGGTCTTTAAACTTTGAGGAGTTGAGACTGTCAACAAGTATTTAATAAATAAAAGAAGATAATGCAGTCGGCGTTCTAACTGAATGGAAAGTTTCACCTTTTGTCTTAAGGACACTGGATTACTAAGGAAAAAGCAATTGGTGAAATATGAAACTGTAAAGTGGTTTAACATGAAGAGATCAACTTAGATATGTTGTTTATAAAGTAATAGAAGAAACTTCTTTCTCTGGTACAAAAATTAGTAAATTGTGCATCAAATAGAACTGCAAGAGGGAGATAAAAAAAGATCCCGTGGAAATGAAGAAGAAAATTTTATATTTTTGGAAAGGGTCTAAAAAAGAAACTGACTGATGAACATTTTTTTGTTGTGAAAACAAGGTGCTTAGTCAGGTAGATGTGATTAAGTATATGTCAAACAATCCAATAATAGAATGAGTCAGAGAAGGAATGATTTTAATATTTTGGATAAGAAAATCTCTAAGGGTAGATTTATTTTCGAAGGCCTTCGATCCTGTTAATTTTGCAGTTATTTATGTAATGTTATTTAAATGTATATAATGTTTTAGTTTCATTAAGTGTATATATATTTTGTATTTGATCTTGAACTGAGATTGTGGTGAATGATTATACATCGAATGAGTTTAAAACATGGTTTGATGAAGTTTTTTTGTAACAGTGTGTACCCCTCACAATGTGGCATTAATAATAAAAGTTTGGTTAAATCTTCCTGAAGGAACTAGACATCAGAATCATCCTTTCATAATGCTTACAACATAATGCTTGTCTGTTTATTGACTAAATTTCACTGCCATATAATAATATGGGCACTGGTAAAGTATTGTATGTTTTCAAGCATGTTTCTTTTTATACTATATTTGGATTGAGTGTTCTATTTATCAGGCCTATAATCTGTAAAAATTTTGAAGTTTTTAATTTTGTCTTTTTTTCCTTCATATTCAAGATAATTGAAAATATTTATCTGTTATATTAATATTTATTATTAATAACTGTTTTACTTCTAACTGGAGTTTGTCCACAAAATGCCATTGTTTAGTTTTATCTATGGATATTTTCATTCCAAACTGTTCTACTATAATGCTTAAAATTATATATTGCTCTTTGTAAATTGTCTTCCTTATCTGATATTATTACCAGATCATCTGCAAATAATAGGGTATTTATTTTATTATTCCAGGAAATTTCTATACCTGGATTGTTTAAGGTGTTCCACTGTATTAATATTTCATCAATATAAATTTTGAAAAGTGTTGGAGACAGAGATCCCTGACTTACTCCTTGGTTTATAGATTGTTTTTCAGACATTTTTTCATTTATTTTTATTTCATCATCAAATTCCTGACATGTACCCTCAAGGGGTTTACAGGATATGATAGTACTATATGAAAAATTTACATCATTACTAACTTCCTATCTACAATTTTCCTCAAAATCAGTCTGTTACTTGTCAAGACTCCAATATTATCATTATCAGATCTTATATTTCTATCGTCTAAGGCACTTGGTACTGTATCAATCCACCTATATTTTGGTCTTCCTCTGGGTCGTTTTCCTGTCAACCTGGCAGAGAACACTTGTTTTGCTAATCTTTCCTCGCCCATTCTGTTTAAGTGACCATACCACCTGAGATTAGCTCTGCTAACACACTCCTGGATGCCGACAATGTCAAGTTCTTTCCTAACATCCTCGTTTTTAATATGATATTGCCATTGATGCAATCTGTTCACGCTTCTAATCTTTCTTAGGACTCTCATATCTGCGGTCTCTAGTCTTTGGTCAAGTGTTTTACTTCTGACCCAGCTCTCAGTTCCATGAGTTAAAACTGGTTTGAACACCATCTTGTATACAGCTAATTTAGTGTTCCGACTAATTTCTCTCTTATTCCATATGAATTTATTCAATTGACTTCCTACCATACCAGCTTTGTTGATTCTGTTGTCTATTTCGATATTTAATTTACCATCTTCACTAAAAATCGTGCCTAAGTAGCTGAAATGTTTTACTTGTTCCACAGGTTCCCCGTTCACAACACAGTTGACATTTTCAACAATTCTGCCTATTTTCATTGTCTTTGTCTTTTTAATGCTGACCTTCATACCATATCTATTACAACAGTTATTCAATTTAGTCAGGGAATCTTGCAGACTTGTAGCAGATTTATTCAGAAGTATAACATCGTCCGCATAAAGCAAAGAACTGACATCTACATAAATTAACATCTACAATTCTGATATCGTGTTTAATACCACTTTCCTTCATAATGTGATCCATATAGATAATGAATAGGGATAATGTACATCCTTGTCTCACACCAGATTTAATATTAAACCATCTTCCTGTACATCCTCCAATTCTAACTGCCGACTTACAACTCGAATAAAGACTATGTATTGCTTGATATAATGCCCCATTGACGCCATATAACTGTAGCATATTGAATAGCTTATCTCTTGGCACCTTGTCATATGCCTTTTCCAGATCGGCAAAACTTAAATACAGATCTTTGTTATATTCCCATGCTTTCTCAACTATTTGTCGTAAAGTGAAGATCTGATCCTGACAGCCTCTATTTGGCCTGAATCCAGCTTGTTCTTCACCAAGCTTTTCTTCCACAATTCTTCTCAACCGTTTCTCAAGTATACTTGCATAGATCTTTTCAGGAGCACTCAGTAGGGAAATACCGCTGTAATTCTCACATTCATTTTATTTTCTTTTTTATATGTGGGCACTATTAGAGCTCTACTCCAGTCATCGGGAATTTGTCCCTCTGTCCAGGCTTTCTGAACTATGCATAAAACTGTTAGACTTTTATACCACCATACTTCAGCATTTCTGGTCGAATATCATCTACTCCTGCTGCCTTTCCACATTTCAAGCCTTTGATGGCTTTTTCTACTTCAAGTATGGATATGTATTTCTGACTGTATGCCTGTTGAGTGTTTTTTACCAGTGCTATCACTGCTTTCATTTAGCAATTTTTTGAAGTAATTACTCCATACTTCAAGGATATCTTTTTCTCCTGTTTTCATATCGCCTATATCATCTCTAACTCCTTTTACAGCACTCTTTCCTCCATTTCTAAGCTTCTTCAACAACTTCCAGAATATTTTACCACCTTCTTGATATTTATTTTCTATGTCCTTGCCAAAGTCCTCCCATGACTTTTGTTTAGCTAGTTTTACACAATGTTTCGCTTTCTTACATTTGTCTCTGTATTCTCTAAGAGCAAAAGCTGACTTATTTGCCAGGAACTTTTGATATGATTTCTTCTTTTCCTTCACTGCCTCTTTAACTTCCTGTATCCACCATGGAGTCCTGATTTTTCTATCCTTGCAGACAACCTCACCGCATGCTTCTCTGGCTGAATCAATCAGGGTTTTCTTCAAGGCTTGCCACTGAATCTCCAAGGTTTGGTTCCTGTTCTCAAACTCTTTCATTTTTTCTTCAATAATCTTTGTGTATGTTAGTCTACAGTTCACATCTGAGAGCTGCTCAACTTTTATTCGCTTTAAAACTTTCTTGCATGTTATTCTTTTCAATATGAAATTCAATTTTATCCTGCTCAAGACTAAATAGTGATCGCTTCCAATTTCAAATCCTCCGTACACTCTGGTGTACTGCACCAGGGAGAAAACATCACTATCAACAATAACATAGTCAATGAGACTTTTCTTATTCCTTGCCTCTTCTCTCCGTGTGAATTTGTGCACATTTTTATGTTGGAACATGGTGTTAGTAATAACCAGTCCATGTCCTGAGCAGAAATCCAACAGGTATTTGCCATTATTATTAGCTTTGCTCTTTTCTCCAAATTTTCCCAAAATATTTTTGTATGTCTCACAATCATTTCCTACTTTGCTATTTAGATCCCCAACAAGGATCAACTTTTCATTTTTCATTGTGTCAGTGGCTTTTTCTAAAGCCTCAAAAAATTCCTCCACTTCTACCTTAGTAGAACCTTCTGTGTGACCATAGGCACAAATAAGTCTCATTGTCCAGTTCCCCATTCTCATATTTGCCCACATTACTCTACTTGAGACTGACTGCCATTCAAGAAGATTAGCCTCGTATTTTGTGTTGAATACTATGGCTACTCCTTCTTTTCCTTGATTGTCATTGCCTGAATATAACATTTGTATTTATTGCTCAGAAAGATCTCACCAGTTTTTGTCTTTTTTGTTTCAGTCACTCCTATTATGTCGATCTGATACTTATCTAATTCCTCAGCTAGCTACATTTCTTTGCCATTCAGGCTTCTTATTTTTATTTCATTATCTTTGTATATATTCAATATTGCATGTAGTGGGATATCAGGTATATTTATTCTTTGTAATATATCATACAGTATATATCTTTTTACTTTGTCAAATGTTTTTTCGAGCAATCTATAAACAAAAGATGAGTTTCTAAATTAAATTCTCTTCTTTTTTCTATAAGTAGTTTTAAACAAAAAGCTGCATCCATTGTAAATGTCCTTTTCTAAATCCATTTTGACATTCTAATAATATTTTTTCACTGTATATTTTCAATTTTTCATTAAGTATTCTACAATATATTTTGTAGCATATATTTAGTAAACTAATACCTCTGTAATTAACAGGTTTTGTTTTATCCCCTTTTTTAAATTGGTATTTGTCCATTTGTGTATATTTTATTTAAAAATTTTAATCTCTGATGAAAATTTTTTCCCAGCAAATTTATACAGTTTGGAATTTATCCCATCTTCTCCTGCTGATTTGCAATTTTTTGCTTTACTTAGGTTGTCCTTTAATTCTTTCGTTGTTTTTATATCATTTAAAGCATTTTGTAAGTTATTGGTGTAATTTTTTTTTTTGATGTTAGTATTGTCTGCCCAAAGATCTGTGAAGTAATCCAAGAATTCTTTTATATCTATTTTGCAATTTATATTTGCAGTTTCTTTTGTATCAGCATTCATGTGTTTCAGCATTTTATATGCATTGGGTCTTATTTTGTATGTCATTTTCTAGATATAGTGCAAATTTTCTCAGCTTTCTCTGTGTCTCTTTCTAGTTTTTCTATTGGCTATTGCTTGTCTTTTTTTATATTCAATTTCATCTTCTTGTGTTTTGCTACTTAACCATCTTTTAAAGACTTGTTTTTTATTTTCAATTATTGTTTGAAAATTTCATATTCTCATATATGTATTTTTTTTTTATGATATTTTTTGTGTGTTCAGAGACTTTCACATGCTGCTGATGTAATAATTTCTTTTATATTATTCCATTCTCTCACTGTCTTCATTTTCTTGTATTTTTTTAAGTAGTTATTAATTCTCTGTTGGCATAAATTTCTTATACTTGAATCATTTAGTAGTCTTACTTTGTAATTAGATTTTGTTTCTCTAGTTTATTTTATTTATTTTTGTATTTTTCATAACCAGTTTGGTGGAAACCTTAGTTTTGCCTGCACTAAATAGTGATCTGTGTTGATTTTTTATAGCCCTCTTCTGACTTTAACTTCTAGGAAGAGGTTTGCTGCTTTTTCATTTGCTATAAAGTAGTCTATTATTGATTTTTGTCCTCTTGCACACCATGTATATTTTTATGTTTCTTGAATGTATTCATTATTTTGAAATTATTATGTATTATATAATCAATGAGTCACTTTCCGTTTTTGTTTACTGTTGGTTCTCCAAATTTTTCTATATTATTATTATTTTTTTTTTTCCTTCCTATTCCGGCAGTAAGATCTCCAACTATAATTATATGGTCTGTTTTATTTATTTTTTAATAATTCCTTGTAACTGTATGTAAAAGTAATAATTTCTTCTTCTTTTCTTTTAGTGTTGCACAGTGATCACATTCATTTTAGAAATTATGGACTTTGCAACCTTGTTATAAATAACTATTTTAATTTCCTGATGTTTCGACCTTCATATTAAGGTCATCATCTGGAGTATATACAAGGACAAGCTGAGTTACATTTCAGTGAACTAAAGAAACAATGATTTGATCACCAGTTATTCTACAGGCATGACCTCTAGTGGGGAAAAAAAATACAGATAAAATTGCAAATTAATTAATTATTTAGAAACTACATCAAAGCTAAATTCTATTTAAGATAACATGAGAGAAACATTCTTTCTTATAGATAGTTTTCTTACAGTAATGATGTCCTATGATGTCCTATTTTTAACATTACAATTTTTATATTAGATTTAGGATTCTGGATTATCTACAGTCCTGTTTAAAATTAACTCTTAGGGATAAAGGTTCCATGGGTAGAATATGTGCCTTCTATATGCTTGGGATTTTTAGACCATCATTATTGTTCAGATTGAGGTAGTTGATAAGATTCTCACAGGCTTCCTTAAATTTACGTTCATACCATGTTTTGGTGTGATGTAAACAACTGGTGCTTTACCAGTCAATTCAATGTCAAGTGTTCAGGGCATGACCAGAAAGGCCAGCTTCACCATGGTTATTATATTTAATGTGTCGTTTATGTTCCTTTTGTCTGATAGGATTTTAAATTTTCTTTATTTAATTTTAATCACACTTCTAATATTCTTTAATTCCAGAATGTATAATGAGTTTTTTTGCTTTAATTGATTTATGGATCCAAATCATTACACCAGCTTTTGCACATATTTGTTTATCCACTCCAACTAATTATTATATCATATATAGTGTTTCTGTAAGAACTGCAATTTCTATATTTTCATCATTTAAAACTTTATCTAATTCTTCTTCTTTATGTGCTATGCTTCTAATGTTCCATGTAGCATATTTCGCCACATTTTTCTTTTCCCATGTTTTTCCAGTTTTGATTTTGTTGGACTTGAAAGCAACATCTGTTTCCCTATGTCAAATTACTAGCATGACGATAGGTATCCTAGTGGTGGGCTACCACCTTAAGGAAACTAGGCTTGCCTTTTTTTTTAGTAGATAGTAGAAACTATAGTTTGAGAGGAAAAGTCACCCTCGCCCTCGAATTGCTCTCATAGCACTCTGGGGGAAGGAGTAAGAAATAAGAGATAGCAGAGGAAAGAAGAGTAGAAGATCAGTCTACAGATATGATATACTAACTGTATATTGTAGGAAAATTAAAAATAGCTACCTGTAATGTCCATGGAATCGCACACAAAATTGATGAGCTAAACAGAGAACTAAAAAATAGAATAACTCAGACAAAAAAGAAGGGATCTCAAACTCTGGAAGGTTGTCATGATCTTCTCTGGAGTTCCAGAAGACAAATGGACTTCATCTGGAGTTGCAATTTGGATTAATAAAAAATGGAAAAACAAACTTTTAGATTATACTTGGGTATCAGACAGAATAATCAAAGTTAGAATGAAAATTATGAATCAAACATTCAATATTTTTGGAATTTATACCCCCAGTAGATGGGAAAGAGGAAGAGACAGAAAAATTTTACAAAAAACTTTAGGAATGTATTGATGAAACAAATAAAAATGAAGCAACAATCTTGATGGGAGATTTCAATGCTAGAGTGGGAAATAACCCAATAACAGGATGCATTAGATCAGAGGGAGAATCGGTAATCAATAACAATGGAATTTTATTAAGAGACTTCTGCATATTTAACAATCTAAAAATCAGCAATACTTTCTTCAGGCATAAAAATATACATAAGTACACATGAGAAGCAAGAGGAACAAAATCAATAATAGATTGTTATTATTAATAATAAACTTAATAATAATATCTTGGATACAAGGGTTTTTAGAGGGAGCGAAATAGTGATCACATGTTAGTTGAAAGCAGATTTGAATTCTGAAAAGAACCACATACTTCAAAAGAAAAAAGATAACAAACCAACATCTAATAAAGAATTTAAAATTCACCTCCTTGAACAGGAAAGTATTAGAAACTTATATAAAAGCAGAATAAGACATAAAATAAAACCAACCACATACAATATTGAAACTGACTGGGAAAATATAAAGGAAACCATACTAAAAGCAGCAGAAGAAAGTTTAAGATACAAATCAAGCTGAGAACTTGGAATGATGACTTAAAGGAATTAATCAAAAGGAAAAAACAGGCTTTTAAAATCTATCTGCAAAATAAAAACACTGCTGACTATATACAATATAAGAAATTATGGGCTGAAGTCAGAAAGCTTTCTAGACGTATACACAGAGAAGATTGGAGTAAATATGTTAAATCATTAGAGCAGGATATCACTGGACCACAAAGAATAGGTTTTAAAATTTTCAGGCAACTACAAACAGCAGAAAATGACCAATTAAGAAATAATCTAATTTCCGGAGAGGATTGGACAGAACACTATAAAATATTGTGGAATGAAAAACAAGAAATACAAAATTCACAAAATGGAAGAATTAAAAAAAAAGTCAAGAAATAGAAAAAGCCCAGGACTGGACAGAATATGCATTGAGCTCTTTAAATATGCAAACAATAGCTTAAAAGAAAACCTGCTTAAACTCTTCAATAATATCTGGAAATATCAAAAGATCCCAAAAGAATGGGAAACTGGAGTAGTAATAAATATTCACAAAAAAAGGTCTCAAGGACAAATGTGGAAATCACAGAGGCAATACTCTCTTAATAACAGCATCTAAACTATATGCAAACATCTTAAAGAACAGACTAAATAAACATTCAGAAAATTGTTTAGATGAAGAACAGTGTGGTTTTAGAAGAGGGAGACGATGCGCAGTTACCTCTTTCACAATGCAACAGATCATAGAAAATAGAAAAGAATTTAACCTGCCCACTTCTATTTATTGACTACGAAAAGGCACGTGATAACTTGAACAGAAATCTACTCTGAAAAATATTACAAGACAATAAAATACCTCTTAAATTAATTAAAGCAATAAATAGTCTATACAGAGAAACAAAAATTTCACATCAAATTTGTAGATGGAACATTATCAGAA
Source organism: Typopeltis vanoorti (assembly GCF_054136105.1). Taxonomy (NCBI): domain Eukaryota; kingdom Metazoa; phylum Arthropoda; class Arachnida; order Uropygi; family Thelyphonidae; genus Typopeltis; species Typopeltis vanoorti. The sequence goes on from NC_143551.1 coordinate 143,964,139, forward strand.
CCTATAACTATAAATAAAGGAATAAGACAAGGTTGTGACTTATCCCCAATCCTATTCAACATTTATATAAACAGAATCCTAAAAGAATGGAAAACAACTGTCCCAGATGGAATTAAACTAACAAATAATAAACAGCTAAATACAATACTTTATGCAGATGATCAAGTACTAATTTCAAATTCAGAAGATAAACTCCAAATTGCAACTACCCATCTAAATGAAATAGCAAAAAAATTTTAAATGAAAATTTCTGAAACGAAAACAAAAGCTATGGCAATGTGTGGAAACCATTCAAAATGTCAAAATTTTATACTTAACAATAAAATAATAGAACACTACAGAATTCAAATCTCGCAATACAATACTGATTCACAATTGGAAACAAGACTACAAATTTACAATAGAATGAATGGCATAATTAAAAGAAATTTTGGAAAACAAATGACTAAAGAAACTCAATTAAGATTACATAATATGACCTCTAAACCATCTCTCAAATTTGGAAGTGAAACCTGGATTCTAAAACAAAGAAACAGACAAAGATTGGAAGCAGCACAGATGAAGTTTCTAAGACCTCTCCTGGGACTCGCTAGATTAGATAAAAAGAAAAACACAGAATGTCAACGTTTGCAATATGTTTTCTGAACTTCAACTCTCATTCCTCCACCATTACCCCCAGAACCCTAGCCTCATTCATTTACTATATTCCACAATCAGTGTAATACACACTAATCCCAGGTGCATAATCTTACATTTTGCAATGTTAAATTAACAACTATTTCCCTTCATCCACAATGCCAATATATTTATATCATCCTGCAGGATATCTGCATTACCTTTATCAACTATTGTCTTCCATAGGTTTGCATCATCTGCAAACAACTGAATATAGGAAATAGGAAATATAATCTCGCAATACAATACTGATTCACAATTGGAAGCACGACTACAAATTTACAATAGAATGAATGGCATAATTAAAAGAAATTTTGGAAAACAAATGACTAAAGAAACTCAATTAAGATTACATAATATGACCTCTAAACCATCTCTCAAATTTGGAAGTGAAACCTGGATTCTAAAACAAAGAAACAGACAAAGATTGGAAGCAGCACAGATGAAGTTTCTAAGACCTCTCCTGGGACTCGCTAGATTAGATAAAAAGAAAAACACAGAATGTCAACGTTTGCAATATGTTTTCTGAACTTCAACTCTCATTCCTCCACCATTACCCCCAGAACCCTAGCCTCATTCATTTACTATATTCCACAATCAGTGTAATACACACTAATCCCAGGTGCATAATCTTACATTTTGCAATGTTAAATTAACAACTATTTCCCTTCATCCACAATGCCAATATATTTATATCATCCTGCAGGATATCTGCATTACCTTTATCAACTATTGTCTTCCATAGGTTTGCATCATCTGCAAACAACTGAATATAGGAAATAGGAAATATAATCTCGCAATACAATACTGATTCACAATTGGAAGCACGACTACAAATTTACAATAGAATGAATGGCATAATTAAAAGAAATTTTGGAAAACAAATGACACTGGATTAAAAACCTAAATGTTAAAATATGATTAATCTTCTGTCTGATGCTTGTCATAAATTTCATATTTGTATTTGCCTGAATGTAGATGTTTTAATTTTTTTTTTTTTTTTCATTTATATTATCATACGTGTGTATCTTATCTATATTCATGTGTACAAGCCATACGATAAATAAATAAATAACTGAATATATATTTGTTGATGATAGCAGATGAATTGCAACCAAAAAAGAATAGGAGATAGGTGGGAGGATGGCTGTTCATTTGAAGCAGTGGTGTGAGATCAAGGCAAATAAGACAGAATATATGGTTGGTTGCAATAGGTTGTTGGGAGGTTATGGGGTTGATCTGGAAGTGTATCAGCAAAATAGTACAATGAGTGAAGAGCGAGTGATCGTTATAGGGGACTTCAAGACTGGAGGAGAGATCACATAGCAGGAAGTAAATGTAATTTATACAGCTACTGAGAGATGATTACTTGAGGCATCATATGATGGAGGGGACTCAAGGTGCAAGAGTATTGGACCAGGTCATAGGATCAGAAGAGCTATTCATAACCAAGGTGACCACATTGCCTCCAACTGGTGAAAGTGACTGTATGGTCTTGACTTGGGTGATTGTAAAACATGAGGAATATTCTGTCAAGAAGGGATATGTGGAACTACAAGGCAGGTGATTATGACAAGCTTAGGAAGAAGTTTAAATCTATGCCATGGCATAAATCACTGCAGGATAATGATGTTTGTAGTGCATGAGAGATAGTTAAGGGTCATCTAGCAGAAGCAATATTAAATTGTATAACCTAAAGTAAGGAACGATAATTAGGTAGGAGTTAGATGGATGAGTAATATCCTTAAGCACGAGTTTCAGAAAAAGAAAATACTGTGGCTGATACATAAGGAGAAAAGTAACCAGCAAACTTATGAATAGTACAAGGTTCAGGTAAGAAAGGTGACCAACATAGCAAGGAAGGCAAGATCAGATTATGAGAAGAAGCTAGCCGAGCAGGTCAAAGGAAATCCCAAAGAGCTCTTTGTTATGTTGCAAGTAAGATAAAGAATGCCTACGGAAGAATAACCGTAATGAGTGGTGATGGTCATGAGGTGACAGAAGCAGATAAAATAGTTAAGCTACTGAGTGACCACTTTGCAAGGGTGTATTATCTAAATATGGTTAATGCTGTGACATATATGACAGATACTTATGTTGGAACTGAGATGGATGAATTGGAGGTTCTTAGGATATTGCAGAATCTCAATGTAAATACAGCTGGGAACTGGCAGTGCCTCTTTAATTTGTCTCAGCTCTGATAGAGTTCCAAGGGGTTGTAAGAAGACAAATAATTCCCTTTCATAAGGAAGGTTCTAAGACTGCAGTAATAAATTATAGACCAATCAGAATCTCAGGAGTGGTTGTAAAAGTAGCAGAAAAATTGGTCAGAAAGATAATTCAAGAATGAGTGGATAAGAATGTGATCTCTATGACATGGCTTTGTGAAAGGATGGTCATGCCTTAGTAATTTACTAAACTTTTATATTGGAGTGATAGCTGAGTTGGATAAAGGAAATGGCTACACAATGATTCTGTTGGAATTTGTAAAGGCACTTCACCAAAGATCACATGGAACTCTGTTACACAAATTAGAACAAATGGGGATGGGACACTGGTTATGTGAATAAAAAGGTTGCTGTTGAAAGATATCAGAAGCAGAATCATACGAAAGCTGGTGACTAGTAGTGTGCTGAAAAGTTCATTGCTAGACCAGTACCATTTCATTTGTACATCTATAGCAAACAACTGATATAGGAAATATTCAGTTGTTTACTGATGATGTAAAATTAGATAGAACAATAGTAAATCAAAGGGATGTTGAGAGCTTGCAGGATCATTTGGACTCTCCTGATTCTTGATCCTGCAAAATGTCCTATTTTGGACAAACAGGAAGAACAGTAAATATCTGCCTGGAAGAACACAGGAGCTATGTCCATTACCTGCAATACAGCCATTCTGAACTTCACCTTTAAAGAATTGGATTTCCTAGGCCTTTTCTTCACTTGGTCTTTATTCACAATCTTCTTTTCACTCTTCATTGCCATTGTTTTTCTCTTGTCAGACATCTTGCTCAAAGAGCACCAACACTATTTACAGATAATTTTTGTAAATAACAAAATGAAACAGCTGAGAGAGAGAGAGGTAGGAAACAATGCCATGTGCTAAAGCTTCCACAACCTTCATAGGAAGCAGGTTTATGTACTGAAATGAAACCACACATATACAAAAACACAGATAGCAAATGCCCCTATAACGAGAGTTACCTGTATATAATTATTCCACTTGCATGCATAATTTATATATGTGTATGATTGAAATATTTTAGTAAAGCTATAAAATAGAACTATTTCTTTGCTTTGCTAATTTAAAAAAAAAATTATTATTATTATGTATTTATTTTAGTCTATTAATCTGGAACATAACCAAATAAGTAAGATTCCTTTTGGCATCTTTTCTCGTGCTAAGAATTTGACCAAGTTAAATATGAAAGAAAATCAACTTACATCTCTTCCTTTAGGTGAGTGCTGTATATCTTTATTTTTGTTGCATAATGTGCTTTATTATAAAATTTAATATTTTAAATTTAAATTTTTATGTTAATCATCTGTTATGAACTCATCGAAGTGGACTTTCTAATGAACACTGATTAGATAATTTTGTTCAGTGAACATTCACTGCACAGAATTGGTTCAAAACCACAGTGACAATGACATGGTTATTTAATATGAAAACCAGAAAAATTATAAAGATTGTAGCAGGCTGGAAATTTATATATTTGTATAAACCTGTGTTATTCAATCTTTTTTGTGCATTTGGATGATTAGGAGTCATGGTCATGCCATCTAACCAGAATTGGAGATGATGGGAATAATAGCCAGTGAATATTCACTAGTAATAAATTAGAAAACAACAACATATTTTTGTACATGGTTAAAAAATGTTATTAAAATGTCAAAATGTATATAACTTGGCAGTAGTGTTGTTTAAAAAGAATAAAATTAAAAAAAAAGCATATTAATGACTGTTGAGAATTGTATATTGACCACAATTTCTTTTTAAACTGGGGTTCCATATGTGATAGACCAACTCAGTAAACAGTGAAAATTATTTTCTGATGTTCTATTTCTAGTTTTCGAATCGTTTCATTACAAACAAGGAAGAGTCTGTTTGCAAATTTCTTATGATGAGGATGATATTTGTGTTTGAAATTAGAACTAAACAAAAAATAACAAATGATTCAACTGACTAGCATATGCATGTTTTTATTATTTTATGTAACTCCCATCCATGAACGGTTATAAACCATAGTACTTTATTGCTTTTGGATCACTAATGTTTATATCATCACTAACTTCCTGTCAACAGTTTTCACTCAAATTATCTTCTGGGATTTCAATAAGGGTTTCAAACCTTATATTTTGATCTTCTAAGACACTTTCTAACAACACCAATCTGCTTAGATCTTGGTCTTCCTCTGGGTCTTTTTCCTGCCAACCTGGCAGAGAACACTTGTTTTGCTAATCTTTCCTCTCCGATTCTGTTTAAGTGACCATTTCACCTGAGATTAGCTCTGCTAACACATTCCTGAATACTCACAATGTCAAGTTCTTTCCTAATATCCTTATTTTTAATATGATCTAAGTTAAAACTGTTTTGTACACTGCGTTTTGACTAATTTCTCTTCTATTCTATATAAATTCATTCAGTTGATTGTCCATAATATAATACGTCTTGTTTATTCTATTATATCTGTTTCTATAATTAATTTGCCATCTTCATTCAAAATTATGTGTGCATAGCTAAAACATTGACTTTTTTATTATTATTATTGTTATTGTTCCGGGCAACTCCAAGGAGTCGACAGACTCATCGAGGGAGGCCCTAACATCATGTCAAGAACAACTATTCAACATTCACACACAGTATCTATCATACCTTGCCTTGAACTCATTCACGGTCATAGCACCCACAACAGACTCTGGAAGCTTATTCCACTCATTCACCACTCTCTAAGTAAAAAACCTAACTCTAACATCCTTGTCAACCATGCTCTTGCCCAGCTTCCATGCATGGCCCCTAGTCCTCCCACCACCAGTCATATTTTCAAAAATATCTTCTGGATCAATCTTATAGAAACCCTTCAGTAATTTGAATGTCTCAATCATATCACCCCTCCTTCGCCTATCGTCCAAACTCTGCAACCCACAAATCTTCAACCTATTCTCATAAGGTTCATTCCACAGACCTTCTATCATCTTGGTCACTCGTCTCTGGATCCTCTCCACTTCCTCCCCATCACGAAGAAACTCTGGTGCCCATAACTGGGCACAGTAGTCCAGATGGGGTCTTATCAAGGCTCGATACAGAGGAACAACAACTTGTTTGTCTCTACATGTTAAAAGTATTTTTCAGAAGCCAAGTAATTTGATGAGCTGATTTAGTCACTTTTGCAATGTGCCCCCCTAAACTTCAATTCCCTATCCACCAACACTCCCAAATCCCTAGCCTCATCAATCTCCTGGAGTACGGTTCCACCAATGTGATATACTACTGCTATTCTTTTCACCCCAAAGTGCATAACCTTACACTTTGCCACATTAAATTGACATCCATTTTTTCCTAGCCCAGTCCTCCAAACTATCCAAATCATCCTGTAAAATTTTGACATCCTGTGCACTCACAATTGCTCTACCCAACTTTGCATCATCAGCAAACAAGTGAACACTTCCTCTCAAATCCTTTCCTATATCATTGATGAACAAATTGAAAAGCAGTGGTCCAAGAACAGAGCCCTGTGGCACACCACTAGTCACAAGCCGTCTTTTAGACTCCACTCCTGAATAAACCACTCTCTGGTATCTCTCCTTCAACCACCCTCCTATCCATCTCACCAACCCCATATCTATCCCCATCTGCTCCAGTTTACTGATTAGGGTTCCATGTGGTATCCTGTCAAAGGCCTTGGCAAGGTCCAGTAGTATCACTGTAAACCCATTACCCCTATCCCGTTCAAGTGTCACTGTGTTATAGAACGTGAGCAAGTTACTGAGGCATGATCTACCCTTCACAAAACCATGTTGTCCCCCATACAATATCCCATTTTCATCCATCCAATCCTGTATTCTTTTCTTGACTAATTTCTCTAAGACCTTGACAATGATTCCTGATATGCTAATCGGTCGGTAATTTACAACAGCAGTCTTGGAACCACCTTTATGCAGTGGAACTATTTTCCCCTCTTTCCACTCCCTCGGAACTAACCCAGACTCGAGATTCAAATTAAACAAAATGGTCAAGGGTACTGACAATTCATTAGCTGCTTCTTGTACGACACGAGCTGGTATACCATCCAATCCCACTGATGTATTGACATTGAAGTTATGCAATAGACTACTCACTTCCACTTCATTCACCACAATTCCCGTATAATCTACTGGTTTATTCGTTTCTGAAATGTCACCACCTGGTTGATATATACTTGCAAAGTACTCACTAAGTAACTCAACTATATCAACTGATTCAGTTACCTCCCTACCATCGGCATTCTTTAAAATCATTCTGCCATGTACATTTTTCCTTTTACTTGCTACATATCTAAATAACTGTTTAGGATTCTCTTTAGCCTGCATGGACAGTGTTCTTTCGTAATCCTTTTTTGCTTTTCTTACCACACTCGTTACCCTTCTGGCCTGCGCTTTATACCGTTCTTGTGCCTGCCGGTCACCTTTCTCCTTAAATTCCCTCCATAGTTGTTTCTTTTTTTGCAACTCAAGCTTAATGGTGTTATTCATCCATTTAACCCCTACTTGATTTATTATTCGGACTCTAGGTATACAGTCAGCCATTGCTTCATGCAAACACTTCTTAACTGCCTCCCATGCACTATCAACTTCTAGTCCTTGCAGTTGTACATGCCATGGCACTGAACCAATCAAACTCCTAAGCTTGTCATACTTTCCAGCCCGATAATTCCACATGTACCCTGTCTTAATTGAAAATTCCACACCTTTAGCCACCTCACAAGTCAAGACCCTATGATCACTCTCACCAATTGGTGGCAATGTGGTCATATTTGTTACAGCCAAATCCTCAGATGTAATTACTAGGTCAAGCACTCTCTGACACCTAGTATTTTCCATTACATGCTGTCGCAGATAGTTATCCCTTAATAACCGCATAAAATCCAATTCCTTCCTCCTGTGTGTCCTCTCCTCACTCCAATCAATGCGACCATAGTTGAAATCTCCCATAATAATTACCCTCCTTCCACTCATTTCTTCTATTTGCTTGTGCATACTGTCACCACCATCTTTTCCATCACCTGGTCTATAGTAGCACCCAATTGTATATTTAGTTCTGCTAGCCACAATCTCACACCAAATGGCCTCAAATGTGCTCTTTTTCTCTATCCTCAATTCAATTTCTATTCTCCTTGGCTGTAGCTCATCAGCTATCATCAACAATACTCCTCCCCCCATTTTATTCTCCCTGTCATTCCTGAACACACTATATCCATCACATTCAATCCCACTAGCTATATCATATACAGTCAGCCATGATTCACTAATACCAATAACCTGTGGTCTGGAAGTGCCAACCATGGCCAAAAACTCTTCCTTCTTGTTTCTAATACTCCTAGCATTAGTGTACATGAATTTAAGACCCCCATTAGCCCCAACCGTACCTTGATGCCTTATATTAACTATCCCACTCTGATTTGTTGTCCTTATTCGCATGGGCATATTATATTCATTCATTCATACATTCAACTGCCTCCCTAAGGACTGTATATCTACCCTCCCACCTTAATATATCTAGTTTCCCTGAATTTGCATATCCACTACATTCAGCAACACTTTCTCAAGTCTCCTTACACCATAACCATTCAAATGCAAGCCATCCATCTTATATAGATCCTTTCGCCCATCGAACTCACTCCACACATCCACAAATTCCACACCACTTGTCATACATAACCCACACATAAAGTCATTCGCAATTATGGCCCTCATTTTAAACATTTCACTGTCATACCGTGGCAAAAGACTAATCATTCTAACTCTCTCTCACTCTTTTCTTTTGCTACTTCAAACAATTCATTCAGGTCTTCTATCATTTCCATTTTATCTCCTTTCAAATCATTCATTCCTGCCACAACAATCATTTCTTTCACCCTTTCCTTTTGCTCTCTAATAGACTCAGTTACATCCTTTATGGTCACACCAGGTTGGTACGATTTTGTCAAATCCTCTACTAACACACCTCGTACTAACAAGTCTCCATACAGCACTCTATCCTTCATTTTGTTCATGTTCACACTCATATGCCTATTCCTGTCATACTTTTTATTATTGGCTGGTGCAATCAGTCGACTTTTGCTCATACGCTCTAGCTGCTGTTTTGCCCTTTGTATCACACCATTCAACAACGCGATCTCACTCATTGCATCTATCTCATCTTTTTTATTCTCTGTAAAACCATTAATACTATCATTCACACTCTCACAATTCTCTGGTACAACCTCGCCGTTTCTTGTCATATCCCTATTTTCTTCATTCTGAAGTTTGACAAAATGATCACACTCACGATCCGAAATACACTTCAATTCCTCATTCTCCCTACATTTTCTACACACATTCTCTCCTTTATTATCATCTGACCGCACTCCGCAAAGCGTACATTTCGCAGATAGTACACTGAATCATCTCCTTTACATTACCGTTCTTGAAAGAAGATGGCGAACCATCATTACTGGCCGCCATTTTCCTTCGTACTAGAGCCATACTTACTAGTAACGTATTTTACCAAATTATAAATTATAAACACCAAAAACACACAAATAGATGCACTAAGATACGCAAGGCAAACAAAACTACGCAATATTAAAGTAAATTTATCAACGATAACTGAAAATAACGCTTATCTTATCAGGAGCTTTCACGAACACTACACACTACGAATCCCTCTAGCGGCGACTTCCCGACATAGATTATGTTATAAACTTTAGCACACTAGCTACACTAATAAAACTACAATATACTAAATATAATATACTAAAATTACACAATTAAATCTAACAAAATATTTAATAAATCAACAAAAATCACAAATCTTTCAGGAGCTCTCCGACAGTACGTCTCTTCACCATCTAGCCTCAAAGTTGAACTTCTCAATGTTTCTATTTTTGTAGTCTTCATCTTTTTCCTGCTGATATTCATGCCATCTTTGTTATGGCAGTTAAAATTCAATTCAATTTAATTTTAAAGAATCCTGCAAACTTGTACTGGATTTATTGAAGAGTATAACATCTGCATAAAAAAAGAAATTTCTGAAATTATTATCACCAATTTTTGATATCAGGTTTAATGCCACTTTACTTCATTAAGTGATCTGTATAGATGATGAATAACAGTTAGTGTGTACCCTTGTCTCGCACTCATTTCACATCATACCACTTTCCTATACTTGCATCAATTCTAAATGGTGACTTAAACATAGTGTATCACTCAGTACAATGTTCCATCTATGCAATATAATTATTTGTAGTGTTTTGAACAGCTTTTTTTTTTTCTTGGCACCTTGTCACATGCCTTTTCCAAATCTACACATGATCTTAGATATATTCCCATAATTTCTCAACTGTCTAAAGTGAAAATTTGACCTGATAACTCTGGTTTGGCTTGGTCTTCTCCCAAGTTTTGTTTGCAATTTTTCTTAGTCTTCTGAAGCATGCTTGCATAAATCTTACCTGGAACACTCCGTAGAGAAATTCCTATGCAATTCTCACATTCAGTTTTATTTTCATTTTTACAGGATAGGTATGAGAGCTACACCAATCAGAATTTGACTTTCTCACCAAGCCTTCTGAATTAGATACTGCAGTCACTTTAAAACTTTTATACCCCATATTTTGACCATTTCTGTTCAAATATCATCTACTCCAGCTGCCTTTCCACATTTCAGTGGAAAGGCAGCTGGAGTAGATGATATTTTTGTATAAAATTGTGTATTCAGTTAATTATCGATACATCATGGTCACTTTCAAAATAACTCCCCTTGCATGTAATGCACCATTCCAATGTTTCTTCCATGCAGTATAACAAGATTGGAAGTCCTCTTCTGTTAGTTCGTTATGTCATGGCTCTTTTGATGTTTTCTACAATCTCAAAACGCAAAGGTTACACGGAGACAAGTCAGGCAAGTACGGTAGCTGTTCCAACACCGGAATGCATTTTTTTTAGCTAAATACTTGTGAATTGATAGTGCAGAATGAGAAGATGCATTGTCGTGATGCAAGATTTGCAATTTCTAGACACACCCATAAGATGCGTTTTTGCAACCATTCAAGGATTCTTTGTAGTAAATTTGATTGACAGCAACTCTAGGAGATACAAATTCTTGGTGGACTAGGCCATTGCTATTGAAAAGATGACAATCATGATTTTTGTTTTGGACTTGCTCATGCATGCCTTCTTTGGTCTTGAGAATTTTTCATGTGCCACTCGAAACTTTGTCTTTTCATTTCAGGTTTGTACTCAGAAAAAACCAACTCTTATCCTCAGTAATAACACATTCTAAAAAATTTGGTTCAGTTTGAAGTTGGTCTAGCATTTCTTCAGAAACATTGCAACAGTGTATTTGCACAGATCTTTTGCATTTTTAAATCTTCAGAAATTTTGTGAATGGTAAAACAGTTAATACATAGTTCTTCTGAGATGATTTTGGTGCATTAAACATTGATCTTCGCAAATGCATCTCTCTACTCACTCAGTGTTGTTGCTCATTCTTGATGTGACAGGCGGCCTGTATGTTGCTCATCTCCATGCTTTCTCTTCCCTCCAAAAACATCTTGTGACATTTAAGCACTTGAATGTGTGATAAAGAATCATTATCATATGCCCACTTACTTTTATCAAATATTTCGGTAGTTGTCATTCAGTTTAACACAAAATTTAATTGCACAACTTTGTTCAAAATTTCGCTTCTCCATTTTTTGTTACAAACACACCAGACATAACTTCCTAAAAACACAACTCAGCAGGTGTTTACCTACTGACAAGAAACTGGTACTGACAAAAAGAGTGAAAATCATCATCAGTTTGACGTACTGCCAGTTCTCACAATAAAAAAAGGGGGAATAATAACTCTGAACATGAGAATTACAGAAGAATTTTCTAAGTGTTTCTAGGCAAAGTTTATTCAAGCATATACTTAGAAAAGGGTTAAAAATAACTTTCAAAATAACTCCCCTTGCATGTAATGCACCATTCCAATGTTTCTTCCATGCAGTATAACAAGATTGGAAGTCCTCTTCTAATTGTGGAAGGGAAACTTGGAAAACAACCCTGGATTCAGGTCAAATAGAGGTTATTTTGATCAGATTTTCACTTTTTTGACAACTATGGTTTTTTATTATTTATTTTATGTATATATATATATCAGTCCTACACACAATAGGTCGCAAGACATATGGCACGGCAGTGCTGTGTGTAATTGAGAGATGGAAAAGAGAAATGTGTTGATGTGCTTTTTGAAAACCAACAAAAGGTTGTAGTCATTGGGGAAGACTGTTCCAAAGAACATATGTAGTAGGAAATGAAGGTCAAGGATGAGAAGTTGGTTTGATGAGTTTGGAGTTGAACTGTAAATGGGTATTAATTGGCAGCTACTCATGTTTGTATATAGGTCCAGGAAAGTGGAAGAATTGTAGCAGCCAGTTCAGAGGAGCTATGTCCATGAAAACACTTGTAGAATAGACATAATGCAGCAACAGAATGTCTGTAGGAAAGTAACTGGAGGGAGGCATCATCAATTAAGTGAACTGCTCACATCTGGATACAATCAAGCATTCTGATGGAAGTTTTAGGTGCACCATTCCAAATGTGTGAACAGTATTCTAAGGTTGAGTTGATTTGGGCTTTATAAAGTGTCAGGAGTTGAGCAGGAGAGAAGTACTGTTTGGAATGGAAAAGAATACAATGTTTGTTTTTTTTTTAAAGGCTGAAGAAGCTATGGACTTGATGTGTTCATGCCAGGATAGATTGGATGTGAGTGTTAACCTAAGGAGAAAAAATTGGTCATGGTTGACAAGAGGAATATTGTCAGAAGTGAGGGAGAGCAGAATGGTCTTTCTTTCTAGAAATGAGACAGGACTGTGTTTTGGTGACATTGAAATTCACCAGGTTATCCTCACTCCACTCGAATAGCATAGGTGAAATACTGAGCCCTGAGGTGAGTTCTGACCTCACCAGCATTAATTCAAAAATCTGATCTAAGGAAATCATTTACCATACCCTGCAGTGAACGTCCAGAGAGAAAGCTAGCAATTCATTCAGAAAGGGAGAGATTGGAATACCATAGGGTGGTATTCCAATAGGGTGCTTGGTAAGGAGGCCATGATGCCAGACTCAATCACAAATGCCTTGGAAATATTAAGAGCAACCACTTAAGTTTCTCTGAACTTTTCCATAGCTCATATCCAAAGATGGGTGAGGCTACTTAGGAGGTCTGCTGTGGAATGAGAATTGTAAAATCCATACTGATGAACATTAAGTAGTCGGTGGGTCTCCAAGTAGTGAAGCAATTGGTTATTGATGACCTTTTCCATTATTTTTGAGAGTATTGAGGTCAGAGCAATGGAGGCGATAGTTTGATGGTTGACTTTTATCTCCCTTTTTTGGGAACAGGATGGATAAAAGCTTAATTCTAGGCTGTAGGATAGATGCCAGATGAGCAGGACAGCTGTGAGTTCTGGAGCACAATCTTTTAGTACAACTGGAGGAATATTATCAAGACCAGGAGACTTATTAGAATCAAGGATTTTTCTGGTGAAATTCAGAGGAGACATACTGTGAATAGTTTGTAGAATGATAGGAGGAGTTCTTCAGTTGTCTGTGTGAGAGTTGGTGAAAAAAAACTGATGACAAACAGTCTGCTTTTCTTTGGGAGATGTCACCATTATACATCAGAATGCAAGAGAGGTTAAAGCATGGAGAGACAGAAGTTGTGTCCAGAGCATTGGCAAGTGACCAGAAGGCATGACTGCCATTAGGACAGGAGACAAGCTTACTGCACTTGACCTTACAAAGTCTGCTTTGGATTTGTTGATGGTTATTTTGAACTGCTGTTGGAGAAGCAGGGTTGGGATAAATTGAGTAGAATTTATGAAGACAACACGTGTTAGAGTAATTACTTATAATTAAGCAAATAATATTCGATGTTTTGACCTCGATATCAAGGTTATCATCAGGAAAACATACATATGAACAAGACACAAGCAGTGCAGCCACTATGGTAAGATAAAAATATGTGTTTCTGTGTTAATTAATTAGCTAGCCTTCCTAAAACAATGTAGAGACAGCAACTTGATACTGAACTGCATCAAGCTTAAAAAGAAGTTTACTTCAGCCAAAGTACTCCATGTTTATGTCTGGATGGAAAAAGCTATGTTGAGAGAACAAATCCATGAGGCATGCAAAAATCTGGCAATTACCCAGGACAACATTCCACAACTAAAATCAGAGCTGTCTACCTATGTAAATTCCAATATTTGGGATATTCTAGAGAGGATTACAGACAACTTAGCAAAGCATGTTCTTTGTAAAAACAAAGAAAAACTAATAGCGAAATTCCAAAGACTGTAACAACAATAAGAAAGCACCATGCCCAGAGGAGCAACCAACGAATCACGGCCAAGTTATGTTATCAACATATCCAGACACAGCCTTAATGAAGTAAACTTTCACATCTGCTAAAAAGCTTCAACTATGCTATCACACCAAAATCAGTCAACAAACTAGACATCATTTACCACATTGAAAAATATCTAAAATCCCCCCCCCCTCCCCAATATTGCCAATAAAATACAGATAGAAACAGCCAATATACTAAATTATAATAGACAAGCAAGTTATTGGAGATGTTAATCTCAGCTCTTTACTTTACACAGATGATGTTATACTTCTAAATAAATTCAGTACAAGTTTGTAAGATTCTCTGCCTAAATTGAATAACTGTTGTAATAAATCTGGTATGAAAATCAGCAATAACAAGACAAAGACAATGAAAATCAGCATAAACATTGAAAATATCAACTGGATTGTGAATGGAGAACCTATAGAACAAGTGAAACATTTCAGGGTGTTTAGGTGCAATATTTAGTGACGGTGGTAAATTAAATATGGAAATAGACAACAGAATTAGTAAAGCTTGTATGGTAGGAATTCAAGTGAATAATTGTATATGGAATAAGAAAGAAATTAGTCAAAACACTAAATTAGCTGTATACAAGACAGTGTTCAAGCCAATTTTAAGTTATTGTTGGATCGTACTTCCTTGTTTTTGATCCGCTATCTTGTTTTAACTCTGTTCTTAAACAAGTAATAAGTTGCTGGTTGATTACTAATTTAAATATAGAGAAATTTATATTTTTAGACTGTGCTATTAGATTATTCATTAGACTAATCTATATCTAGATTAGTCTAATGAAATATAGTGAAACCAAGCATCAACTAATTTTATATCAATATTATTTCTTACGTAGACCGAGTTTATCTTTTATTTTTGAAGTTCCTGCTAGATCCGATAATTTCATGGACGGTGCAATAAAGGAGATTCAGGCAAACACAATTTTTAAATCAAAACAAAACATGCAATTCTGGGTTATATATTATACATATAAACTCAATTCTGAGAACAAGATAATATAAATATCTTAGCTTAACTGGGCACAACATCTTACAGATTCAGTCTATGGGCATTCTGTTATCAGACTTATAGCTTTCACAATATTAAAATAACTTTTAATAGAGTTCAATATCACAAAATCTCTTAGTGACAAATTTACTATTATCATACAGTCAGTAAAGTCTCAATACATTAATGGTGGCAACAACTGCTTCATGAGTATACACTTTCATACTTCATACTCCGGCTGATTTCAGCAAAAAACGTTATAGTTAATGTGGGGAATAACAAGAGGAATTACACATAAAATTGGACAGTTCTTACCGGATAAATCCTTTGCTCATCAATTTCACTATGGGCACACTTTATAACTATATTTACTTAGCACACTATGGCAACACTATTTAGAATAAATCTTCTCTATGATAACTGAACTATTAATGGTTGCGCTTCACGTGTATAGACGTACTTGGATAAAGGAAAATGCTCATTCCTTCTTTAACACTATTCGACCAATTCAGCTCTCTGTTAAAGTTCCATAAAACTAATGGAACACATAGTAATTCTTTAACTTCTAGAATTATTCTCAGTTGCCTATTACTTTCCCGGTCCTCAAATAGTCCAATTATAGCACTAAAGTTCTAGACACAGCAATCCTTTGCATTCACTTTGCTGCTTCTCAGTATTCTCCTTGTCTGTCTGTGCTATCCTCAATGCTCTCGTGTTCCAGAATGGTCAGTCCTGAAAAAGAGAAGAGCCCTCGGTTTTCTCTGCTCTCAGCTTATATATACCTCCCTTCTTTTTCCCTCCAAAATTGTTTCTCACGCTCTCTTATGTCAATTCTTTCTCTGCCGTGGAATACCATATCTCGCGATCCAAGCACGCGCTAGCTATTTCTAGCCCGTCTCCATAGTAACAAACAAAATAAAATAGAAACAGAAATATTGCATAACATTATACCTTTACATACTGGTAGTGATAAATAAAAAATTAAAATATTATAATTCACATAAGGCATATTAAACTTATATATACAATTCCTCATAATATTAAATTAGGAATAATCAAAATAAACAGAATATTTCAATACAAGGTCCTATCATTGCTAACACATATTTTAGATTAATTAATAAAATTTAATGAATAAACTCAAGGCAATTACATGAATAATAATTTACATTCATGGGATTAATATCAAATAATTTTTTACAAGTATAGCCTTTGGTATGGTGGGTTAAGCTGGAGTCTGTAAGGAATATTAATAACTTAAATGTCTCCTTATTCAGAATCCAACATTATGGATCTGAGAGGTGTGTTAGAAATAAAACTCTTGACTAAGAACTAGAGACTACAGATATGAGAGTCCTGAGAAAGATTAGGGACATGAACAGATGGCATCAATGGCAATATCATATTAAAAACGAGGATATTAGGAAAGAACTTGATATTGTTAGCATCCAGGAATGTGTTAGCAGAACTATCATATCCTATATACCCCATGAGGGTACATGTCAAGAATTTGATGATGATGAATCAAACCTCTGAGACTCACTAGCAAATGATGAAGCAAACATTGATTTATTCAGCCAGAGAGGCATGTTTTGAAGTTGTCTGCAACGATATAAAAATCAGAACTTGAACTCGGGATGTGAATGATTAGTCTTGTCAAAGAAGAAAATTGATCAAAAGTTTGTAGTAACTAACTCAAAAAGAAAGTAAAGCTGGAAAACATAAATGCTTAAGCTGTTTACAATCAACATGCTTTTAAACCCTCAAGGAAATACCAAAGTACCCAAGGGCTTCGTAGTGCTTACTCTTAATTAAAATTATGAATCATAGCAAGAACCCATGTTAAGGGAAAGTTGAAATTTTTCACAAAATCACTTTCTGTTATTGCAAGAATCATTAACACAAATTCGACCTGTTTTAGTTATAGCATGTTAAATTTGGTTGAATCAATAACCTCATACTAACAAGTATGAGGTTATTGATTTGGCATTTTTCTTCTGTAGACACATGTTCAACAACCTGCTTCTGTCACCTCCTCACCATCAACTCTCATTAAGGTTATTCTTCCATAGTCATTCTTCCTGTTACTTGCCACATAACAAAAGTACTCTTTGGGATTTCCTTTGGCCTGCTCAGCTAGTTTCTTCTTGTAATCTGATTTTGCCTTCCTTACTATGCTGGTCACCTTTCTTGCCTGATCCTTGTACCGTTCATTAGCTTACTGGTAACGATTAAATTGGCATGCAATATCAGCCATGTGTTTTCCTCTTTCAGCTTGTACAGTGATGCACAGTGTGGACACGTGTTCAACAACACACAGCTTGAAAAAATTTAGAGCCAAATGCAGTTAGTGAAATTAAACTAGAATACTTTAGGGAGGGGGGGAGCTTCTTTTCTGCAGACACCTCTACAAAAGGTGCACATTCATCTAAATTTGATCATTCAGTTATAGTCATTTCTTACTTTACTTATGATGCCTTGAGAATTTTAGTATTCTCATCAAAAGGAGTGGAATTGCATGTGAAGGTGATGAAATGCTGAAACATCTCTGCGAATTGTATTTCAATTTGTAAGAGCCTGAGAATTTCAGCACAACCAGACAAAAATAGAAGGGGAATTGCAAGTGAGGGAGGCATTGGCGTAGACAATAAAATGTTTCAGAAACCTTTACAGATTAGCACTTGAATTGATCTCAACCAGTTATTTGTCATCTTATTTACCTACTTCATCTAAAAATATAAATAATTTCTGATAAAAACGAATAAGCAAAGTACTGAAAAAGTAGGACGTTAGCTACAAATTAGAAGTGGCTTCTTAGATAGAATACTGTTTTAACTCTTGAGAATGTATTTCAACCAATTTGGGCTAAATTTTGAATGTTGTTTATACTTACTGAAATTCCGGTACCAAACTAACAGAATCAGTACCACCAATAAAAATAATGCAGGAAGGCTGCTCTCTACTTCCAAATTGCAACTAACTTCCTCATTGGTTGACATATGAAATGTCTGTTTATTTATTTTCCACCCTTGCTTTTAGGACAACCAGTGAATCGCCACTGGCTGTCCTGAAAGAATGGGAAGGAAATATTGAGCATCATGCCAGCTTGGCTGGCTGAGTGGTTAGCGTATCTGCTCTCCAGCCAAAAGGCTGCGGGTTCGAATCCCGCCGTGGGCATGGATGTTTGTGATTGTCCTTGGAAATACCAATGATGGTGGGCAGCAGTAGATGCCGTTGGTGTAGTTGCGGTCAGTTGGTGGATTGAGTGGTGGAGACAGAGTTGTAGAGCAGGTGCCCTCCCTCGATGAGTCTTTGGACTCCCTGGAGATGTCTAATAATAATAATAATAATAATTACCCATGAACAAATGTAAACAAAAATAAAAGAAAAGATACCCATACAGAACATTGCAATCAACTGAAAAGTAAAGAGAAAGGGAAGGGGGAACAACAGCAAACACTGATTATAAAGGACAAAGGTAAAACATAAGGAATAGTATGATGATAATGCACGGTAACATAAAAACAAAAATGCAGGGAAGGAGGGATATTATCCTACTGTAATTAATGACATCTCTTGTTTTCTTTTTATCTTACTCAATACTTGAGCAAACTAAATTTTGCTCATATTGAAGTCATCTTTAGTTATATTGAAGTAATATAGAGGCAGATGACTTCACATCAAAATTCCATAATGTACAGTGCTTCCTTTCACACATATGTGTTGCCTTAATTATGTGATGGATCACTATTAAAACAGGTTTCAACTTTAAAATAGTTTTTACAGGGTGTCTGAGTTGTCCAAAATCTCTCTCTCTAATCTAAGATTACTCTCATACCTGTATACTCAAATCACTCAAGGATACATGGTCTTTAAGCATCTCCATGTTGGTCCTCCAATAACATTCTGAGCAACAACACTGTACAGGCCACACCTACCACTGAGTTTCAGCTCAATGCATCAAGCTTAAGCCTAACATGTGCTCTTAGGGTAAGCTCTCTCAGGGCAACGTTTGAAAGTGTTGAATCAGTGGGAGCTAGATTTGAAGAGAGAGAGAGTGGAAGCTAAATCAATGCAGAAGTCATATTTTCCATATAGACATAGCAAAATTGAGCATCTTATGTGATAACTACAAGGACTAGAGTCACAAAAAGAAATGTGAGGTAAGGCTCATAGGTTGAATTACAAAAATTAGAAGACCTTTGGCATGTTTTGCCAGTTGGCTGACAGTGTCTTTATAAAAGACAGTAGAGAACATAAAAAGATCTGAACACTTTAACACCAGGAGTTTTTTTAAACAAAAGCAATTGATAGCATAATAGCAAATCATATGTTTCATTAGATACATTGTGTACTGTTTGTGTATTTTTCTGTAAGGTCTGTAGATAGTTATTAGCATAACAGAAATCTTGTTTGCTATACAAACAAATAAGATATTTTAAGATGTCATGAAGTATAATGCATTAGTGCCTGTTCAAGATGCTGTTTGAACAAATCACTTTAGAAGACTCCTTAAACATTCTAGCAAAAAAGATTGTCTTCTAAGTATGGTATGGATAGAGATGGCAATCCATATTATGATGTTTAGAGATTATATGCAGTGAAACCACTTTTTTCTGTTGATATCATTGGGACTAGGCTGGGGGGAATATCTAGTTATATGCTGGATTGCAAAATTGATAAGGGTAGTAAGGAATATGTGAAACAGAATCCTTGCAAATTAACTTGAACCTGCTGATTCTGTGGGCATATGCTAATTATGTTATTTTAATGCTGCTAGGCGCAAGGCCATTAATGGTGCAAGTGGTTGATGAAGCTGGAGACCTTTGGGTGAATATGAACAGTGAGTTCAATTTAGAGCTAACATTTCTAAAGTGGTAAAGTTGTCACATTAGATACCTGCAAAAACTGCTAACATGTGAGATAAATAAAGTGATTCTCCCACTATACGAGGCTTTGATAAGAATGCATCCTAATGACTGCTCAAGTATGGTAGCCTGAGTTCCAGGGAGATGAAGAAAAAGTTTAAAAAGTCTAGTGGTAGATAATCAATGGCCTATGCAATTTTTCATATGAAGACAGATCAAAGTAATGTGGTCTTTAAAGTAGAGGAATAACGGGACAGGAAAGAAGACATGATAGAAATGTACAAGTTGGCAAGAAGATCTTGCAGTGTAAAATACAAGTACAAGGAAAATTTTACGACATCTTGGCAAACAGATGGAGAATGCAATTGTCCCTGAAAAGTGAGTGAGAGGGTCAGAAGTTTGCGAGCCCCAGCTTCTTCTGTTGGCATGTGATGAGTAGGGTTTAGGAAGACTCAGCGTTTGAGATTTGTTGGTCAAAGGCTGTCTAGCCAATGTGCCAAGTCCAAGACCAGGTCATAATCTGAAAAGTTTCTTTTTTGAAAACAATTTGATTGTAAATATTTTGCATTTGCAAATAAATTTTAATTGGGTGAAAGTTTTTTAATTCTCATTTATTTAATGAATTATACTCTATTTTCTTTAACCTCTGTTTTTTGATAAAATCAATTTAAAAATATGCATAGATATATATAAATAAAAGCCCATATTTTACCCACAGAAAACAATAACAAATGAGCTTAAGAACACCAAATAGCTGATCATCAAAATTAGGAAGGAAATGCACACACAACTACTTACACTTTTCTTGATTTAAGCTTATCTTAAAGTTTTCAGCGATACTTAGGAAATAAGTATATGATGAAAACAAAACAGTTAATTATAAAGCATTTGACCATAGAAGAATATATTTAAAAACCGTTGAAAATTTGTCCTGCTTGAAAGAAGATATGCTTCAAGCATATGAAAAATTTTTTTTTTTTTTGCCAAAAAAGCTTGTTCATTTGCATTTCATTTCACTATAATAAATTTGTTCTTTAGTAATTATTTTAAATCACTTATTTATTTCTCAAATTAAAAAAAAAAAATGGATTTGATATATATGCAGTGCACAGAATGGAAGAATAAAAAGTGTAACTGCAAACTGCCATCACATGTACGTATGTGTATATATATAAATATATATTTATAATTCATGCTGCCATTACTAGCTAAAAGCAGTCCTTTTCATGACTCTAATTTGTATATCATAAATATATTGGTATCCAAAAGCTAAGAAAAAAACTACATTTTTACCTGTAATGTATTCATTTGGTTGTATTCATGAAAATTTTTATGAATACAACCAAATGTGGATCAGAATTTATTGCCAGCATATTAATAAATTATATTACACAAAAAAAAAAAAAAAAAAATGTGTTAGAAATTTCTTACAAATTAAATTGCAATACACCTTCTGTCCAAAAAGAAACCGAACTTTTGATAGAAAATAAAACACAGGCCAATTATAATTATTCAAATCATTTATTTCAATCAATATACTCTCCCTCAGCTTTGATACGGCATTTGGCACGGTTAATTAATTTGTTAAATGAGTTTTTTATATCAGTTTTTGGGATACTGTTGAGGGTCGTGGTTACTGCTGCTTAAACGTTTTCAATGGTGTCGTATTACTTTCCTTTCATCGACAAATGAAGTCGGGGGAAGAGAAAGAAGTCACAGGGTGCTAAATCATATGAATACGGTGAGTGATCCAACACACAAACTTGGTTTTTTGCTCAAAAACTGTCTCACAATGTTCGAATGATGAGATGGTGCATTAACGTGCAAAAGTGACCAGCTGCCTGCATCACGATATTCATATACGTGACGAATTTTCGCTATCAGTTGCTTCAAAACTTCGAGATAAAACACACCATTGACCGTTTGGCCAGGCAGAATGAATTCTTTGTGGATAATGCCCTTGGAATCATAGAAACAAATCAGCATTGTCTTTACTTTTGTCTTCTCCAAGCGACTTTTTTTCATGCCCTTCGAAGAAGGCCATTTTTTGATGCCCTTCTTCTGGTGGTCTCTACTCAGCACTCTGGTGCTTTGTTTTGGGTTCATACTCAAAACAGCACGTTTCGTCACCAGTAACGATTGTTTCAAGGAAGTTTGAGTCCTTACGAGCAGTTTTAATGAGGTCCTTGCCATGTTCAATTCGATACATTTTTTGGTTGTCAGTCAACTTGTGGGGAACAAATTGTGAATTCAATTTACGAAGGTCCAAACTCTCGGTCAAAATGTTGTACACAGTTGATTTGGTATTCCCCAGTTCATCTTCAATCAATGTCATGGACGATTTCAGGTTTTCTTTGATGAAATCACGCACTTTTTAGATGTTAACTTCGCTCATCCAGTTTTTGGACACCTCGGGTTTTAGTCGTCCTCAAGCATCTCACTACCACTTTGAAATCGCTTAAACCACTCGTAAACTTGAGTACAGGATAAGCATTCATTTCCTTATGCTTTTTGAAGCATTTGATGTGTTTCGGTAAAACTTTTACCAAGTTTAACACAAAAGCTAATCACAGCTCTCTGTTTGAAACTCATTTTCCGACCGTTCGTCAAAACACACTGTCACTCTTGGCACTATAACTCGGCTTCTAATGAAACAAATGCCATAAACAGTTGACACAACACTAATGAAGGTTGCCGCTTTCGACAACAAAAAGATACAACAGGTGGCGCCACTAGATTCAAAGTTCAGTTTCTTTTTGGACAGGTGGTGTATGTTTTTGGCAAAAGTTACAAATTTCCTAAGGAATTAATTAAGGAATTAATGTACTGTGCTTACAGAAAGCTATGTGAAAAAACATTTCATATGCAGTATGCCTACAACAAATTGCGATACATCTCACAATGTCGTATCATACTTAGCACCAAGTGATTCAGGAATTGTTGAGGTAAATTAGCCCACTCATCCTTCAGAGCAAGGATAAGGCCTTGTTTGTTTGGTAGAGAGGAATTTTGAGTAGCAATGCATCTCCCCCTTGCATCCCAAACATAATCTATGGCATTGAAATCTGGGGGCATGCTAGCCACTCGATTTGATTAATATCCTCAGTTTCCAGAAGTATCTTCACTACTCATGTATGATGTGGTTTGGCATTATCATTCATAAAAATGAATTCTTCGCCTATGTTGAATAATTTCGTTGCAATACCGTTCATCAGTCTTATTCCCTTTTTCCAGCACTTGTAGCTCAGTGCATCCATTAAGCATAATGTCTCCACCACACACCATGAGTCCAGTACTGGCGTATCCTATTCCCTTCAAGAGCATTCTTGTGATGATAAACAGTACCTCTTTCACACCAGATCAAGTGTCATCTAGAATCAGAGGACAGACTAAAACAAAAACAACTCTCATCTGTAAAGAGTTCAATACCCCACTGGTGTCTTGTAAAATTTTTATGGATACAACAAAATTGAAAATGTGTTCTACGATGAGCTGTGGATAAAGGGGCAAAAACTACACGACTTTGAGCATATAGGCCTATTTGTTGTGGATGTCTTGCCACAGTTTGTCAAGATATTTGCATAAATGTGCTTGAATGGAGCTGACTTGCAAGCTAACCTACTGTGATGCGTCGATTACATTTTGCTGTTATAACCAAAAATCTGTCTTCTTCTTTCATGGTAGAGCAAGAGTGACTTCTTAGCAAACTTCTGGAATGCATTCCATAGGTTTGAAATGCTGCCCAGAGCCTGGATGCAACGTTATGTAAGATTTCAAACTCTTTGACAATATTAGTAATTCTGTGACCTTCAAGCTTTCCAACAATTCTTCTCCATGTGAAATTATCTAGTGATGTCTTTGAGACATTACAAGACTTCCAAATTTGCAACTTTATTCCTTCACAAAAAGAGCTTAAACACAGTTTGCTTAGCGTAGCCTTTTTTTCTTTTATCCTGTTGATTTCCACCACTTACTCCTTTGCGTGCTATTCGAAACTTTCTACTCGGAATTGTCAGTTATGTAAATTGACACAAGCAGATTCATTTGAATTTGTGGTTGTAATTTTCAGAAATAGTGTTTGTCCTTAGGTTTTGGACACCAGTGTATTTATTTTTATTACTACTACATGTATTAATATGGTTTAATAGAACACATTACTCTTTATTGCATATGAATTATCATCATCATCAAATTCCTGACATGTACTCTCAGGTGGGTGTACAGGATATGATACTACTACTACATGAGAAATTTACATCATTACTAATTTCCTATCTACAATTTTCCTCCAAATCAATCTGTTACCTGTCAAGACTCCAACATTGTCAGAACTTATATTTCTAAGGCACTTTCACTGTATCGATCTACCTATATCTCGGTCTTCCTCTGGGCCTTTTTCCTACCAATTTGGCAGAGAACACTTCTTTTGCTAATCTTTCCTCTCCCATTCTGTTTAAGTGACCATACCATCTGAGATTTGCTCTGCTAACACATTCCTGGATGCTAAGTCAGGTTCTTTCCTAATATCCTCATTTTTGATATGATATTGCCATTGATACCATCTGTTCTTACCACTAATCTTTCTCAGGACTCTCATATTATCTGCGGTCTCTAGTCTTTGGTCAAGTGTTTTACTTCTAACCCAGCTCTCAGATCCATAAGTTAAAATTGGCTTGAACACTGTCTTGTATACAGCTAATTTAGTATTTTGACTAATTTCTCTCTTATTCCATATAAATTTATTTGGTTGACTTCCTACCATACCTGCTTTGTTGATTCTGTTGTCTATTTCCATATTTAATTTACCATCTTCACTAAAAATCATGCCTAAGTAGCTGAAATGTCTTACTCTTTCTATAGGTTTTCCATTCACAATGCAGTTGATATTTTCGATGCTTCTGCTAATTTTCATTGTCTTAATCTTGTTATTGCTGACCTTCATACCATTTCTATTACACCAGTTAATCAGTTTAGTCACGGAATCTTGCAGACCTACAGGGGATGTATTTAGAAGTATAACATCATCCGCATAAAGCAAAGAGCTGACATTAACATCACCAATTTTGATATCAGGTTTAATACCACTTTCCTTCATAATGTGATCCATATAGATAATGAATAACAGAGGGGATAATGTACATCCTTGTCTGACACCAGATTTAACATTAAACCATCTTCCTGTACTTCCTTCAATTCTAACTGCTGACTTACAACTCACATAAAGATTAAGTATTGCTTGATATAATGCCCCATTGACACCATACAACTGTAGCATTTTGAATAGCTTCTCTCTGGTCACCTTGTCATATTCTTTTTCCAGATCTACAAAAAATGAGTAGGGATATTTGTTATATTCCCAGTGAAAATCTGATCCTGAAAGCCACTCAGTAGAGAAATGCCTCTGTAATTCTTACATTCAGTTTTATTTCCCTTTTTATATATATGTACTATGAGAGCTCTACTCCAGTCATCTGGAATTTGTCCCTCTGTCCAGGTCTTCTGAACTATGCAGTGCAGCCACTATAAGACTTTCTACCTACATACTTGAGTATTTCTGGTCGAATATCATCTACTCCAGCTGCCTTTCCACATTTCAGTCTTTTGATGGATTTTCTACTTCAAGTATGGATATGTATTCCTGATTACATGCCTGTTGAATGTTTTATACTACTGTGCTATCACTGATTGTTTCATTTAGCAATTTTTCAAAGTAATTACTTCATACATCAAGGATATCTTTTTCTCCAGTTTTCATTTCTAATTCTTGATCATCTCTATTTCCGTTTCTGAGCTTTTTCAACAGCCTTTAGAATATTCCCACCTTCTTGATATTTATTTTCTATGTTCTTACCAAAGTCTTCCCATGACTTTTGTTTAGCTAGTTTTATATAGTGCTTAGCTTTCTTATATTTCTCTCTGTATTCTCTAAGAGTACAAGTTGACTTATTTGCCAGGAACTTTTGATATGCTTTCTTCTTTTCCTTCACTGCCTCTTTAACTTCCTGTGTTCATTATGGAGTTCTGGTTTTTCTATTCTTGCACACAATCTCACCACATGCTTCCCTGGCTGAATCAATCAATCAATGTTTTCTTCAGGATTTGCCACTGTATCTCCAAGATTTGATTCTGTTTTCAAACTCTTTCATTTTTTCTTGAATAATGTTTGTGTATTTTAGTCTACAGTTTACATCTGAGAGCTGCTCAACTTTTATTCACTTTTAAACTTTCTTACACGTTCTTCTTTTCAATATGAAATTCAAATTTATCCTGCTCAAGACTAAATGGTGATTACTTCCAATTTCAAATCCTCTGTGCACTCTAGTGTCCTGCACAGTGAGAAAACTTCACTATCAACAATAACATAGTCAATGAGACTTTTCTTATTCCTTGCCTCTTCTTACCATGTGAATTTGTGTACATTTTTATGTTGTAACATTGTGTTAGTAATAACCAGTCCATGTCGGAGCAGAAATCCAACAGGTATTTGCCATTATTATTAGCTTTGCTCTTTTTTCCAAATTTTCCCAAAACATTTTAATATGTCTGACAATCATTTCCTACTCTGCTATTTAGCTCCCCAATGAGGACCAACTTTTCCTATTTCATTGTGTCAGTTGCTTTCTCTAAAGCCTCATAAAATTTCTCTACTTCTTATTTAGTAGAGCCTTCTGTGGGACTACAGGCACAAATAAC
Source organism: Typopeltis vanoorti (assembly GCF_054136105.1). NCBI lineage: Eukaryota > Metazoa > Arthropoda > Arachnida > Uropygi > Thelyphonidae > Typopeltis > Typopeltis vanoorti. The sequence goes on from NC_143551.1 coordinate 143,991,012, forward strand.
TCTAATTGTCCAGTTCCCCATTCTGATATTTTCCCACTTCACTCTACTTGATGCATTCAAGAAGATTAGCCTCGTATTTTGTGTTGAGTACTATGGCTACACCTTCTTTTCCCTGATTTGCATTGCTGAATATAATATTTTATTTTTGTTGCTTTTGTTTAATTGGACAACACACCAGCTGGTATGAAATTCTGTCATGTTGTTCCATCATTTTTTATTTTGGTTTAAGCCAATAAGAATACAATTTGGTCGGCTAAATCCCAAATTGCCAGCCCATCCTCATTCGTTCAATATCCAGGTTGATACTTAATAGGGTGCACCACGAGACGGCGAGGATTGGATGTTGGGTCCGAAGCCCTGGTCGGTTCTCCACATTCCTTTAAAGGCTATGTGGAGGTCTCTTCTTAGTTATACAGCTTTGACCCTTAAGCACCCCTAAGTCTCTAATTAATAGGAGACCATTTTCAGTGTGTGTATATCCCAAAAGGGGATACACACATTTTGAAATTTTTTTCCATTTTTAATATTAAGAATGTTAATTTTAATGTTAAGGAAAATTAAACTCCTGCATTTTTTTAATTTTTCCAGACATTGGAACATGGACGAATATGGTAGAACTCAACTTAGGAACAAATCAGCTCAGCAAAATACCTGATGATATTCAACATCTACAAGCTTTAGAAGTTTTAATACTTAGCAACAATATGCTCAAAAGGCTTCCTTCCACGATAGGCAATCTCCGTAACCTTCGGGTTTTAGACCTTGAAGAAAACAAATTAGAATGTCTTCCTAATGAAATTGGTATGTATAAAATTTGAACTAGGTTGTTTAGATTCTTAGATTTCCTTATATACTTTTTAGATATTATATCTTCATTGTTTCTTTACTTATATAAGGCAATCAGAGTTTTAAAAGCAATGATGAAAGTTGTACTCGCCTTATATTATTAGTTCAGTACAACAGAGTAAGATAGTGGTTGATAAAATGTAAAATTCATACCTTGTTTTTTTATACTTACCTGCTTGGTATATATTCATATTTGATTGTACCCAAGAAAAGTATTTTGTCAATGTTTAAAATATCACCTGTGAATGAGAATAATATGAAAACACAAGAGACTGAGAGTAAGGAGAAGGTATGGAGATTCACTGATAAGAAGTGTACTAAATGAGTGATGATAGCATGTTTCCAAGGTGCAAAGATCACGAATTTTAGTGAAGCTGATAGTTTGCAGAGTGGAAAAGTGGAAGAATTGATTGTTTTGGATGGCAGGAATGATTTGAAAGGTGAGAAATATGCTATGAGAGGAGATATGCAGGAGTTGCTGATAGAAATGAGAAAAAAGAGTGAGAAAGTGAAAATCGTGGGTCTTGCCTTGGTATGATAGGAGTATTTTCAGAAGGACCATGATTGATAATGAATCTATGAGAAGAGTATGCAGGAGCAATGGTGTGCAGTTTATAGATGTATGGAGTGAATTTGATGGACGAAAGGACCTGTATATGCCCAATGGATGTATTTGAATGATTTAGGAGTCAGATGTTAGAGAGATGTTGTTCAGTGAGAGGTTGGATGTGCAAAATCAAAGAATCTAGAAATATTCAAATGCAGTCCATCAGGCATATATAGATCCTTTCATCCATTAGATTCATTCCATACATCTATAAACTGCACACCATTCCTCCTGCACACTCTTCTCATTGACTCGTTAGCAATCATGTATGGAGTGAATTTGATGGACGAAAGGACCTGTATATGCCCAATGGACTGTATTTGAATGATTTAGGAGTCAGCTGTTTGGAGAGAGATGTTGTTCAGTGAGAGGTTGGATGTGTAAAATCAAAGAATCTAGAAATATTCAAATGCAGTCCATCAGGCATATATAGATCCTTTCATCCATTAGATTCATTCCATACATCTATAAACTGCACACCATTCCTCCTGCACACTCTTCTCATTGACTCATTAGCAATCATGGTCCTTCTGAAAATACTCCTGTCATACTGAGGCAACAGACTCACGGGCTTTCAATCAGAATGGATCGGTAATGACATTAAACAATGGTAACTGTGAATCCCAGGTGATGCTGGAATGCCTGTACACAATGTCATTGGTCAGCTCAACTTGCCCAAAAGTTATAGGCATCAGTGAAACCTGGTTGACAAAAAAATTATATAGTTACAGGGATAGTGTGTAAAGCATATGTGGTAGATAGTTCATATGAGACTATATGGTGCAGGATAATGACAATAGAACAAAATATATTGTTGGTTGCTACTATAGACCAGTGGATTCACAAGATGATGTGGATGCCATGCATTGGCAGATTATCACAATGAGTGCAAGCTGAGCAATAATTATTTGTGGGGGGGGACTTCAACTATAGGGATATAGATTGGAGGAAGGAAAAGAGGAGCATGGTAAGATGGAAGTAGAATTTATTCTTTTGCTAAGGAATAATTACATAAAACAATGTCATGGAAGGGACTAGGAATTTGAGATTGCTGGATCTGGCAATAGCATCAGAAGATGTATCCATAACCAGATAGAGCTACTCTGCCTCCAGTCAGGAAGAGTGACCATGCAAGTCTTGTTCTTAGAAATTGCTAAAGAATTGGAATTCTCTGTCATGAAAGGGTTATGTTGAACTATAAAACTGGCAATTGTGATAGATTTAAGTGACATTTTGGAGTAGTCCCATGGCTTGAGAAGCTACAAGGAAAAAATGTCAGTAATGCATGAAAGGTGATCAGGGATTGTTTAAGAGAAGCAGTATCAGATTGCATACCCATGGGTAGGGGAAAAACCAAATGAAGGTCAAGTAGATGAGCAGAGAGATATAAAGCAAGAGCTACCAAAAAAAAAAAATTGTGAGGGAATATAAAGTAAAATGGTATCAGCACACTCATGAGCAATACAAAGGCAAAAAGATTGACTAGTATGGTAAACGGCCAAATCAGATTATGAGAGAAAATTTGCTAAGCAGGCCAAAGTAAATCGAAAAGTGTTTTCATTATGTAGCAAGTAAGAGGAAGGAGGAATAAAGATTATGGAATTATGGAAGGATAACTTTAATCAGTGCTGATGGTAAGAAGGTGACAGAAGCAAAAGAAATAGTTGAGTTGCCGAGTGATCACTTGGCAAAGGTGTATCATCTGGGTGGAGATTTTGTAGCTGCTGATGTAGCAGAGACTGATGTTAGCATTGAGATAGATGAAGATGAGGTCCTCAGTATATTGAAAAAGATTAATGTGAATACAGCAGTGGGACTGGATGGCATCTTGGCCTGCATGCCTCTGATGAAGTTTTTCAATCTAAGTATCAGCTCCGGCAAGGTTCCAAAGGAGTGGAAAGATGATAAGATAGTTCTCATTACATAAAGGTGACTCCAAGATAGAAGTAGCAAATTACAAACCAGTTAATATCTCAGGATGGTGGTTAAAATATTGGAAAATTTGGTTAAAGATAAAATCCAGCAGTAGATAAATAGATCTGTGATACTCTATGGTGAGCAGAATGGCTTTGTAAAAGGCAGGTCTTGCTATAGTAATTACTTACATTTTATAATAGTGACAACAGAATACACCATGATACTGCTGGACTTTGCAAAGGCATTTAACAGAATACTGAATGTGAAATTATTACAAAAGTTGGAGCAATAGTGGTATATGGTGGAGTGGAATCTATGAGAATGAGGGTGACAAGTGGAGTGCCTCAGGATTTTATACTAGTGCAGTCTTTAATTTGTACATTAATGATATAGAGAAAGATTTAAGGGGAAGATATTCAGTTTTTTTGCTTATGAAGCAATACTGGGGAGAGCAATAGTTGATAAAGGTGATGTAGATATCTTGCAGGATGATTTAAATAAGTTGCCATTGTGGGCAAAGGAAAATGGTTATCAATATAATGTTGCAAGATGTAAGGTTATGCACACATTCAGGTTTTTTTTTTTTTTTTTTTTCACATTTGACGTTCTTAGACGCTGTATGGTCACTGCCGTACCTCACATGGTTTTGGCAATGATATCTTCTTCAAGAATAAGTGGTAGGGTTGCAGATTCCCTTTGCACACAAAGTTTGTAGGACAATCACAAACATCCATGCCCATGGTGGGATACAAACCCATGGCCTCTTGGCTGGAGAGCGGACACACTAATCACTCGGTCAACCAGGCCGGCTGCATTCAGATTGAAGAGGTTGTGTGTGTGTGTGCACGCGCGCACATCACATTGATAATACTGAATTGCAGGAAATTGATGAGGCTAGGGACTTGAAGGTAATAGATGGACAGAGTTGAAGTTCAGAGGGCATATTGCAAAAATTGATAAAATACATTAAAAGTAAAAATAGAAAAGTTATTATCCTTTATAAGTGTGATTCAGCCACATCTTGACTGCTGAGCACAGATTTTGTCACCTAGTTTTCTTGGGGATTAGGAGTTGGTGGAGAGGATACAGAGATAAGAGAACCAAACTGGTAACAGATTTGTGGAATGCTTCCTATGAAGATAGGTTGAAAGTATGGTTTATTGCAAAGTTTAGTTGATAGGCAGAAAAGAGGGAACACAATAGAAACTTATGAGTTATTAAAGGGGTTACAGAAGATTGCTACAAAGGAAATTTACCAAATTCATCACATGTGATGAATAGAGAGAGAGAGAGAACTAGGGGGGTCACCCATGGAAAACATGTAAGAGTGTGGTTAGTAAGGGTGTGCATACTAGATTTTATTTATTTTTTAGATGAAGCATTAAACTTCATGCTAAATGCCTATATTTCAGTTTTGTCATAATTTTATAAATTGATTTATTGCATGAGATGTATGGAGTCAACTACTATTTGATAATAAAATTTTGCATTTTGATCTTTGTATTAAGGTTATCTCCAGGAATATATACATCTACATACAGCTGCTACATCACGTCTAAAACTACTTAATTCACCTAGCATGACCTCTTCAGGTTAAAAATAAATAAATAAAAGGTAAAATTAAATGGAAAGAAGTTTATGTTTCTAATATAAAATTTATATTAGAAACATAAAATTTAAAAAAAATCCTAGCAAGAATAATAATTATTCACATCATCCAGTTCGAATCCGAATACTCTTATTTGTGACAAATGTCACAAATAAGACTTTTAGTTTTTTTTTTGTTTTGTTACTTTTATATTACTATATTGGTTCATTGGTGTGACTTGTGGTAAGAGTTTTATATATACATTTAAAAAAAAGGTTGGGGGGGGACTAGGATTTTCTGTTGACTTTTTAAAGTTATTTTTAATTTCAAGTTGCAATTATTTGACGTTAATTTTTCTTCGTTTTTGTTGCAGACTTATGTGAGGTACTCTAGACAATCTGAGTATATGCTTGTTTCAAGGTTGTGTATATGTTGTCCAAAAACTTGGAGAATTTTTGTCCATCATTTTTTGTTTAAATTTGGTTGTTTTTTGAGTCTTTCACATACCTCTTTAAATTTTCTTTCAAAACATGTTCTTTCATGGTGTAAGAACATGTTCCAGTCATTTCAATGAAAGTCTCCAGTGTATGTTTGGAAAGATGTTTCTCTATGGACCGACATGTTTTTTTGGTTGTTTTTTAACATCTAGCTTCACCAGTGTACAGAAGGTTAGATGTACATTTAATCTGGTATACTCCTGGACATTAGGATGGATTCCTTAGATATGCTGAGTAAATGTTTTAGTTTAGTAGGTGGTGTAAAGATAGTTTTTATGTTGTATTTGACAACATATTATTTGATAGAATTGAGTTGGAAACGAGGGCTGTGATAGCAAATGATTCAATCTGAAGAAGAAATTAATGTAAATTTTTGGATGTGTGGAGTGAATTTGATGGTAGAAAAGATTTGTATAAGATGGGTGGCTTGCACTTAAATGGATTTGGCATCAGGAACTCAGAGAAATCATTAAATGGATTAAGACCATGCAGAGAGGCAAAGAAACTAAACATTTCTCTAAACATTTTCTCCTTGTCATCATCCACACATCTAGCATATAGTGACACCTCCACCATCTTATCCTATCTGCTGCTGCCTCATATTGCTTCAAAACTGCTACCACTATTTCCTTTTTCTACCTTCCATTTTAATAGACCTCATGGATTCACTCTGTTGTCACTCCACAGAGAAATATTACAAGAAACAGAACACGCAAAATCCAGTGGTTCAGTGGTGTTTTCATTAACACAGTCGTAAATATAGAGCTAACTCTGTCTTATCCCCCCCCCTCCATTTTTATTATTATTTTTTATATTTAAACTTGAGTGTGACTTTAGTTATAACATTGAAAAACAAATTGAATACTTTTGTCATATATATAAATATGATATATAAATCATATATATAAACATGACCTCAGAATTTTTGCCCTGCAGTTTCTCAAGAAACAAAATTGGGTTAACGTGCTAATTGCATTTCATCTAAACCTATAGCATATATATATGCAAATTTATTATTATTATACAGTAATCTCCATGTAGTCAGAAGGCTCAATGTGAAAGACCCACACTAACTATTATTCACATAACTATCATACCTCTCCTTAAACTCATTCTCTGTCAAGGCACACAACTACCTCTGGCAGTCCATGCTTTTCAGGCAAAAAATCTAGTCCACATTTACAGACCACACTCTTTGCACAGTTACTTCAACATGAAAGTTGTATTGAAACTTCCAGTTTCAGTAGTCTTAAATACCTGTTCCCTTCATCACATGCTGTTTCTGGTGATTATCCCTTATTAACTATATAAATTTCATGTCAGTCTATCCCCATAGTTGAAATGTCTCCAATAATAATTGCTCCACCTGCACTTATGCTAATCTACTGATGCATGACATCCATATCGTTCCATGGATTTACAATCATACAATTGAAAGTCTTTCATCAAATATTCTGCTTATAGTTTGGGTTCCTTGATTAAGAACTAGTACTGAAGCAAGTGAAACTGGAGGTCCACTTTCCTGAGTGCTGTTGATCCTCACAAGAAACTGATAACACTCAAGTTAGAAGAAAATAAATGTAAATGTAAAAAGTAGATCTGTGACATGTTGTATCCCACTGCACAATATGCCTACAGCATGTGTTTATAAAATATCTGTAATTGCCCATTTTAAGCGATTCTAAAAAAGTTGATAGCAATAGTTTTTGAAGACCTAATTTTATAATTTAGGATCGTCTTTATCTGCATTTTCAGTTACACTGTCTTCATCCATAGTCTATACCTCCATTGGTTTATGAACTGATAATATACTATCATGAAGAATTGCCTTCATGGCAAGTTTGGGAATTAGAGAATTTGTGCATTGTTGCGTTTATTTATTTATTGCAGGTCCAATTTTAAATTCTTAAATTTCTGACAATCCTAAATTATAAAATTATTTATCATTTGTTGATCAATCTGAATAGATTTATCTCACATATAGGTTTTCTTCGTGAACTTCTCAAGCTCAACATACAAAGCAACCAATTGACAAATATGCCTCGTGCCATCGGACATCTGTCCAATCTGACATATCTGAATGTAGGAGAAAATAACTTAAGCTTTATCCCTGAAGAAATAGGTATGTATGATTGATATTATTAATACTCTTCATAAATTAATGAAGTAAATAAATTTGAATTAATTTTCAGTATAATCAATTTTCACTGTAGCAAACACTGCTGTAATGAATTTACTCACTCACTATAATAAACTATTGAAAAGTTCAGGAATGTTGACTGTATATTATGCATATTAATAAAAATTAGAAGACTGTTGTGGCCTGTATGTTTGACAGTATCAAACATGTTGCAAGATATACTCCAATCGGAGTTTTCTGCCTTTCCAGCATCAACATCTGTTTTACTAATGTTTCCACTCCCTTTTAGATTAGCTCTGAACACATTCTTTAATGCTAATTTCTCTCTTATGCCATAAAAACACATTCAGTTACTTCACATCGTACCAGCTTTGCTAATTCTGTTGTCTATTTCCATATTTAATTGTCATCATCACTAAAAATTGTAAAAATACTGACTAATTGCAAAACATTTTTGCAATTAGTCAGTAAATTTCCCATTCACTGTGCAGTTGATGTTTTCAGTTTTCCTGTGAAAATAGGTGGGAAAGCAAACTTTTAATTGCTGATATTCATACCAGATTTGTTACAGCAGTTATTTAATTTAGTTAAAGAATCCTGCATACTTGTACTAAATTTATTTAAAAGTATAACATCATCTGCATAAAGTAAAGAGCTGAGTTGAATACCTCCAAATATAGATCAGCATTTCCCAAACTTTTTTAGTCATGGAACACTTCATATTCTTTTGTGGCTGACAGTCTGCATGGCATCACTACAACTCTGTAAACATGCAAGAAGATGTCAGCGGAAAGTTACTTTGTTTCATCAGCCCAAACAAATCACTAAATCACATACCAATGGCATATTAGATTACTACATTGCTGCTATACATACTTCTCTATGCAAAGCCTACCAAAAAAAAGTGTTCCAAGGTTATTAGTGTTATTAGTCTATGCCAGTATATTAATAACCAAAAAAAAAAAGTTCAAATTTTAATGATACAAAAGTGGTATATGCTACCAATACATGAATTATTTTAATTATTAATTACGATTTTTCACACTTGTTCACATCTCATAGAACAAAAGTGTTCTGCGGAACAGTTTGGGAAACACTGATATAGATATTGAATGATGAATTATAGTGGAGTGGCTCACACCTCATTTCACATCAAACTACTTCCTATACTCTTACTAAATAGCTTAAAGAAATTACAACGTACAATAGAATATACATTAAAATAAATTTTAATACTCTTCCAATATTTCGGCAGCATCACGTTTCCATTATCACAGGAACTTGAATACAGGACACGTGCACGCAGTACAACACACAGTAAACGAGGAACGAAGCAGGAAGCTATTCTTTCTCCTAAAAGTCCTGATGGTGCCCCCTAGCGGACAATGTTGGTATTCTTGGCCGATTGGGCTGAAGGTCTTCTGATGTAGATTTCCCAAATTTGGGACAGTCTCATGCACTCATATTTGTTTAGGTTTGGATTGTTTCTTAGGACTGAGGCTGATTCCATTATTAGCCTTTCGTATTTGAATTTACTACGGTGTATTATCGTGGCTTTTTTCCACTGTATTCTATGGCAGGTATCCAGCAGCGCATGGTCTGCAAGACCAGAGTGGCTGTATTGGTGAAACCGGATGTAGTTCTTGTGTTCTGATATTAGCTGTCCTGCCTGTTTGGCCAAAGTAAGACAGCTTACAGCTGCAAGGGACTTGGTCTGTTGATGATGGGTTCGCTATTTGGCCACATGGCTCCGATGCACTCCTCTCCTTCCTAACACTTAAATAACCAACATCCCAGAATCAAGTTCACCCTGGAAGAAGGAAAAAACAACTGCCTTCCTTTCTTAGACACATTAGTCACCCGCCAGCCTTAATGAACCTTGGTTTTCTTAGTTTATAGAAAACCCACCCATACAGGCAGATACATTCACCAACAATTCCCCCCCCCCCCCCTCAACAAGAATATGGAGTCATTAAGACACTACACAGCAAGGCTAAACTTATCTGTTCAAATGACAATACCCTAACCACAGAACTAAACCACATTCTCAACACTTTCTTAGCCAATGGCTATCTCCCCCCCCCCCCAAAAAAAAACCAAAAAATATTGAAACCAATAAACCACAATCCCCCCCCCCCTTCGCAACAAGGATTGTTCTAAATCTATCACCATTCCCTATATCCGAGGCACCTCGGAAAAAATTACAAAAATCCTAAAAAAACATGACCTAACTTCTTGTTACAGATCTTGTAAAAAATTGGCATCCCTTATCTGCTCCACTAAAGACCAACCTTCCCCCGAGACCTACCTGGTGTATACCAAGTCCCTTGCAGCTGTAAGCTGTCCTACTTTGACCAAACAGGCAGGACAGCTAATATCAAAATTTCAGAACACAAAGACTACATCTGGTTTCACCAATACAGCCACTCTGGTCTTGCAGACCATGCGCTATATACCCACCATAGAATACTGTGGAAAAAAGCCATGAAAAACCCTAGTAAATTCAAATACGAAAGGCTATTCATAGAATCAGCCTTAGCCCTGAGAAACAATCCAAACCTGAACAAATTTGGGTGCATGAGACTGCCCCATATTTGGGAAACCTACATCAGAAGATCTTCAGCCCAATCGGCCAAGAATACCAACATTGTCCGCTAAGGGGCACCATCAGGACTTTTAGGAGAAAGAATAGCTTCCTGCTTCGTTCTTCATGTACTGTGTGTGTTGTGCTTGCGTGCACGTGTCTTGTATTTAAGTTCCTGTGATAATGGCAACATGACGTTGCCGAAATACTGGAAGTGTATTAAAATTTATTTTAATGTATATTCTATTGTACGTTGTAATTTCCTTAAGCTATTTAGTAAGAATGTATAACCAAAGTCTAAGCCTTTCCACGAGAATTACCTTCCTATACTTTCTTCACTTCTAACTGCTGACTCAGTACAATGTCCCATATACACATAATTGTAGAGTTTGGAACAGCTTTTCTCTGGGCACAGTTATAATTATTATTATGTGACACCTCCAGGAAGTCTAAAGACTCATCGAGGGAGGGCACTTACTCTACATCTCTGTCTCCACCACAGCTACAACGAACCGCAACTACACCAATGCCATCTACCACCCACCCACCCCCACCACTAGTATTTTCGCAGACAATCACAAGCATCCATGCCCACAGCAGGATTCAAACCTGCAGCCTTTTGACTAGAGAGCAAATACGCTAACCATTTGGCCAACCAGGCTGGCATGTCTTTTCCAGATCAGCAAACTTAAATGCAAATTCTTCATTCCTATGATATTTCAACTATTTGTCTTAAAGTGAAAATCTGATCCTGATAACTCTGTTTGGCCTGAACCCAGCTTGTTCTATTCAAAGTTTCTCTTCAACAATTTTCTTAGTCTTTTTCTTAAGTATTGCATAAATCTTACATGGAACACTCAGTAAGGAAATTCTTTGTAATTCTAATGTTGTTTTTATTCTAATATTGTTTTCCCTTTTTATACATGGGAACTATGTGGCTCTACTCCAATCATCTGAAATTCAAACTTCTGATCGTACCTTCTGAATTATGCAGTGCAAACTTTCACCTGTATACTCGAGCATTTCTGCTGAATATCATCTACTCCAACTGCATTCCTCTTGAATATTTTCTGCTACTACTACCTTTCTGTCATCTGTTTCTTTTAACAGTCTTTCAGAGTAATAACTCCAAACATCTAAGATATTCACCTTCAGTTTTCTTGTCACCTTTATTGCCTAGTACTTTTTCCTCCCTTTCTAACCTTTTTCAATAGCCTTCAGTACATTTACTACTTTCTTAATACTTAAATTCTGTATTATTACCAAAATCTTCTGATGATTTTTGTTTAGTTTAGATCATTTACACACTGCTTTGCATTACATTTTTCTCTGTATTCTCTCAGAGAACATGCTGACTTGCTGAGAATTTTTGATACACTTTCTTCTTTTCTGTGACTTCCTCTTTAACATCTTGAATCCATCATGGAGTTCTAATTTTTCTCTCCTCACAGACAACTTCACCACATATCACTTTCTCCAAGTATCTTACTACTCCTATTTAGCTTAAACCCATCTTCTCCAAGTTTCCCTTCTGCAGTATTTGTTAGCCTGTTCTCATGGATGCTTACATAAATCTTAGTATTTAACCTGGAGTACTTAGTATTGATTATTGTTTTTGTACTCTTTCCATCTATGTTTCACCTATGAAAGCTGCTTTACTTTGATTCTTTTTAAAACTTATATGTTCATGAGTCAAAACATTATGACCACCTACTTGTAGCACATCAGGCCTTTTGGATGAGATACCTGCATTGGCAATGCCTCTGCTAGACTATGGAAGGTGTCCTAAGGTATTCTGGACCAACTAGACAGAAAATGTCACAGAAGTCAATGACTAAATGAAGCACTTGCATTGGCCAGCAGATACTGCATTCCACTTAATTCCACAAATGTTCAATGGCACTTCAGCACCTGTGCCTTAATCTGGGCCTGTTTGTGTTGAAATGTGATGTTAGTGATGACTTGTGTCCTGAACAGAAATCCAGCAGTAATAATTTCTTTCTCAGCTGTTATAGATCTCCTATGAGAACTTTTGTTTTTTATTTTTTGTTTGTTTTTAATGTCACCTGTCTTCTTTTCTTCTATGGTGACACAAAAAAGTTCTCGTCTTCATAGAACCTTCCATGGGATCATAGGCCTCTTCTTGATCATTATTGTCTGTAGGTGACGTCTTGTATTTGTTATTTAGAAGAACTTCACCTATTTTGGTAATAGCAGTTATGTGTACTTGGTACTTCTCTAATCCTTCTGCCAGTTCCACTTCTTTTTTATCAATATTTCTTACACTTATGATGCCTATCTTGTAGAATGCTGGTGTTGGGTTTTCTTATACCTGACTTTTCACTGGGCAGCATCTTGGCCAACAATAAAATCCACCATGTTGTATCATTTTGTTTTGGTTTCAGCAAATAAGAGTACAACTTAGCCAAACCCTAAATTGGTGACATTTCCTCATTTGTTCAGTATCCAGGTAGTTATCTTCTAACAGGGTGTGCACCATGAGAAGGTAAGGATTGGATATTGTTCCTCTGAAAAATTCCTCCACTTCTTCCTTAGCGGAATACTTCATTCCCTTCAGTTTTTTCAATCATCTGTTTTATCTGTATATCATTGTCTGATATACTACTGATGTAGTGTTTCTGGCAATTTAAAATTTGTTCCTAAATAGCTGAAATGTTTTACTCGTTTTGTAGGTTCTCTATTGAGAAATCAGTTATTTTCTGTTCTTTCCTAATTAATTATCTTACACGATGTGTACATTTGATGTTTATATCAAATTTGTCAGCCCCTATTTGTATGCAGCATTTCATAAATAAAATTATGAATACCATTCTCAGCAGTGGTTATTTATCAGTCTGCTTGCACATTCTTTTACAAGACAATTTTACAACTGATAATACCATTACTCTCTTTGCTTGTGGTCTATGTTCTGGTTGTTTTCCTTGAAAAATAACTTTTACTTCTTCTTATTATTATTATTATGTGGGCACCTCCATGGAGTCTGAAAACCTATCACAAGAGACCCAAACTATCCACACAATCTATCATACCTCTCCTTGAACCCATTAACAGACAAAGCACTCACAACTGACTCTGGCAACCCATTCCACTCATTCACAACTCTCCAAGCAAAAAAATGTAATCCTCACACCTTTATTCAACTTCCAGGAATTGTCCCCTTGTTCTGGCCCCTAAAGCCAAGTGCTGAAATATTTCCCCTGCATCTATCCTATAAAATCCTTTAAGCAACTTAAATGTTTCTATCATAACCCCTCTTTTTCTCCTATCAGCCAGCTACTGCAGTCCACACACCCTCAGTCTATCTTCAATGGGAATATTCCATAGGCCACTTACCATCTTGGTCACTTCCCTCTGAATCTTCTCTGCCACTTGCTCATCTGCTAAGAAACCCAGGAGACCAGGTTTGAGCACAGTAATCTAGATGTGGACATATCAAGTCCTTATAAAGAGGAATAGCAACTTCCTTATCTCTACTTGTTAATGTGTTCTGCAATGGCCAAGTAATCTTATGGGCTACCTTAGCAATATGTCCTCTATACATTAACTCTCTGTCTACTACTGCCACCACCACCCCTAAATCTCTAGCTTCATCTATTTTCTGTAGTACAGTACCATTGATGTGATACATAACTTGCAATCTGTTTATCTCAAAATGCATAACTTGACATTTCTCCATATTACACTGACACAAACTATCTTTTGCCCATACTGACAGCCTATTTAAATCATCCTGCAGGCTCTCCACATCACCTTGATTAACTATTACTCTACCTATTTTTGCATGATCAGCAAACACTGAATATTTCCTTTCAGGTTATTTCTTATATCGTTTATGTACAAATTAAACAGCAGTAGTCCCATGCACTGAACCTTGTGGCATGCAAATAGTCACCTCTTTTTTTTGTCTCAATTCTTCCCCTCTGTATATCACTTTTTTATATCTCTCCAGCAGCCACCCTCTTATCCACTTAACCAGTGTCACATCCATTATCCCCATTTGTTTTAAATTGTGTAACAGAGTTCCATGTGGTATTCTGTCAAATGCCTTTGCAAAATCATCATGTAGCCATTTCCTTTATCCAACTCAGCTGTTACTCTGTTATAAAAAGTTAGCAAATTACTAAGGCATGACTGATCCATCACAAAGCCATGTTGACTTTCTCATACAGTATCATATTTTTATCCACCCATTCTTGAATTCTCTTTGTGACCAATTTTTCCAGTACTTCTACATCACGTCTGAGATACTGATTGGTCTATAATTTGCTATTGTAGTCTTAGAACCTCCCTTATGCAAGAGAATTTTTTTGCCCTTTTCCACTCCCTTGGAACTCTACCAGGTCAAAGGCATTGCCAGTTCCCTTGCACATTCTCACAAAACCCTAGATGATATCTCATCTAATTTCACACTGTATTAACAATGAGATTTATTCTCCAATGTCCTAAGAAACTCAAATTCATCCACCTCTGTTTCCATATTAGTGTCTGTCACATGTGTTAAAGTAGTAACCTCACTAGGATGATATACAATTGCAAAGTGGTCACTCAGTAACTCAATTATTTTATCTGCTTCCATCTCCTAGTGACAGTCACTCATTAAGGTTAATCTTCCATAGTCATTCTTCCTCTTACTTGGCACATAACGAAATAACTCTTTAGGATTTCCTTTGGCCTGCTTCGCTAAGTTCTTCTCATAATCTGATTTTGTCTTCTTTGCCATGCTGGTCACCTTTCTCTTTATGTACAATCTACAGAATTTTCTTCTTCTGCAGCTTGCACTTAATGATATTACTCATCCATCTAACTCCTACCTGATAATCCTCCTTACCTTAGGTATATAATTTAATATTGCTTCCTCTAGATGATCTCTTAACTATCTCCCATGCACTACTAACATCCTTACCCTTCAGTGTTTTATGCCATGGCATAGATTTAAGCTTCTTCCCAAACTTGTCATAATCACCTGCCTTGTAGTTTCATATATGCCCCTTCTTGACAGAATATTCCTCATGTTTTACAATCTCCCAAGTCAAGATCACATGGTTACTTTCCCCACTCGACGGCAATGTGGTCGCCTTTGGTATGGATAGCTCTTCTGATCCTATGACCAGCATGTCATAGGATCAGAAGAGCAATCCATACCAATATTCTCGCTCCCATAGTCCCATCTATCACATGCTGCCTCCAGTAATTATCTCTGAGTAGATGTATAAATTCCATATCCTTCCTGCCACATGATCTTTCTTTCTTGCAGTCTATATCTCCATAGTTGAAGTCCCCTATAATAATCACTCGACCTGTACTCATTGTACTAATTTGGTGATGCATGTCTTCACATCATCTGTGGAACTCCCTGGCCTATAGCAACAACCAACTGTATATTTTGTCTTACTGGCCTTAATCTCACACCAGACTGCTTCAAAGGAAACAGCCACCCTCCCACCTATCTCCTATTCTTTTTTTGGCTGTGATTCATCTGCTATCATCAGTAGTACCCCTCCTGTCTTCTCTATCTTCCCTGAAAATACTAAACCCTTCACATTCTTTCCTTGTAACTACATCATCTGCTGTTAGCCAAGTCTCACTAATGCCTAAAACTCCTCTCTCTTGTTCTTGATACTTCTGGCATTAGTATATAGAAAGTGCAGCATCCCATTAAGTCCCCACCCACCTTTACTTCCTGAATTGACTACTCTATCCAATATTTTTACTTGAGAGACTAGATACTGCACTTGGTCATTCTCATGCTCACTCGCCTCATGAGTTAAGTTTTCCTGAATTTGCACTTCAGCATGCTCAGTGATAAAAGCTCTCTCTAGACACCTAACACCAAAACCATTTTGATGCAGTCTGTCAGCATTGTACAAATCCTACATCATTCTTTCTGCACAACCTACATATAGACTCATTAGCTAACAACAATCTTCACCTTCTTGCTCTTCAGTTTTGCCTCTTCTAACAAGTCCTTTACGTCCTCCCTCATAGAATACTTCTCGCCTCTCAAATCACTTGTGCCAACCGAGACTTTTTGCATCCAGATGTCATGACTGATATCGTGAATTTTGTCGCACTTTCATTAAGTACTCCCCTGATCATTGAGTCTCCATAAATAATTTTCTCCTTAACTTGTATTCTTTTTTGTTCACTCAGTCTTTATTACTACTTTGGACTGCCTGCTTCTTTCTCTTCTCGACCTTGCTAATCTCTTGCCACTTCTGCAGTTTTTTTAAATTTCGCGCTTTGTCCTTTGAAGGATAACATTAATGCATGCTATTTCTTTATTAATGTCCATTTTTTCTCCTTTATTTTCACAGGCGCACCTTCAACATGAATAACATCATTTTCCATCCTACCATCAGTATACTGGCTACTCTATTGACATTTGCTGCCTTCTGTATTCTTTAATATTCTCAACAGATACATTTCTCACACACACACGCTGCACAAAAGCCCACAAATTCAAATCCTCAACAGCATGGTCTTTGCCGCCATTGTTCTACCATGCATTGACGCCATACTGACAATCGTATTTAAACAAAAAAAAAATACAAGGTTGACTTACAAAATAATTGCTCAGTCAATCACACACCTGTTTAAAACAAAAACTACAATAAGTTAACCTAATATTATCAACTAAAATATGAAAAAGTTACTTATCTTTCAGGAGCACTAAATCCACTGCATACACACAATACTTACAGAAAGGAAGTTAGTCATTAAAGCAGTTGCACAAAGTTTCCATATAAAAGTTGGTGACTTTGTGTAATTGCTCTAAATTCTCCAAAGTTTATCATTTGACTCCATGGCTGAATATCATCTTCAACAAACACACACACATATACATACAGTTTAGTTAACCCTCTACTTGAAGCCTACATGTACAGCCAACATGTACACATAGATCCATACTACTACCACACAAAACTACTTGTAATTAACTCCCTTTAAAGGAGCAATAAAAATTTGCACTGAAGATCAGGCTCTAAAAAATGAAATGCAGTTAAACGATGGTTATAACAAAAATGTGTTAATAAAGGTCACCTTTAAAAAAAAAAAAAAAAAAAAAAATCAGTCTTTCCATAATAAAATCAAATTAGGGATATCTAAAAAAATAAGTGCAGAATGCTTCATAAATATTAATGCTACCTTCCCCACAAAATGAAAAAACTTATTTGCTTCTCCAAGATTCTCTTCCTTGCTTGGCTCACCCAGGGATATACATGTATATACCAAATTGAATATACCTATAACTTGCCTTACATAGGTGAAAGGTGAAACAGGATATATGACATACTGAAGAACACAAAAAACAACTTATCAGATTTAATAAATATGGGAAATTGGCCTTTTTGATCAGGGATATAAGAATATATGACAAAATAAACTCAGAATGCATCACAATATAATATTAATGCTTCCTTCTCTATAAAATTAAAACGTTTATTCTGGAGATAGGAGTGATGATAGCTTGGTCCACCTTTCTTTCAAGGTGCCTGGTGTTGCACTACCTTTTCCCAGTCCTGAAAATATTTTCAGTTGCAAACTTTGTTTGCTCACACTTGGATAAAGGATTAAACTAAATTTATTATAGTCCAACCAAGTGCAAAATAAACTTTCAACATCTTTCTCTAAATCCAGAGTAATTTAATAATAAGGTGCCACACCTTTTGGCAACTCCTATAAGTAAAGATGACCTCTCCATTGCTTCTGCCTTGATATCTCCACCTCAAGGCCTGGCTTCCGCTGACGAGACCTCAATAAAGCTTGAAACCGGTCTGGGTAGTGGCTCTTCCCTTAATGCATAACATTATACATATCCGCAAGGAGATGTGTTTTGCATTATGGGAGATATTGAGATAGGAGTGTTGGTAGCTTGCTCCACCTTTGCAATGAGTTGCCCTGGTGTTGTACCACCTTAACCCAGTCCTGAAGATACTTTCAGGCGCAAACTTTGTTTGCTTACACTTGGATAAAGGATTAAACTAAATTTATTATAAGCTAATTTAGTGTTTTGACTAATTTCTTTCTATTCCATATAAATTTATTCACTTGATTTCCTACAATACCAGCTTTACTAATTCTGTTGTCTATTTCCATATTTAATTGACCATCTTCACTAAGAATTATGCCTAAATTGCTGAAATGTTTTACTTGTTCTATAGGTTCCCCATTCAGGATACAGTCGATGTTTTCACTATTTCTGCCTATTTTCATTGTCTGTCTTTTTATTCCTGATTTTCATACCAAATTTATTGCAACTGAAATATTTTGCTGGTTCTGGATTCTCCATTGAGAATATAATCTGGGTCTTTTCGTTATTAATTTTCATGCCAAATTTGTTACAGCTGTTATTCAGCTTAGTTAAAAAATTCTGGAATCTTGCATTGCATTTGTTTAGGCCTACATCATCTACATAAAGCAAAGAGCTAAGTTTGATGTCTCCAATTCTGATATCAGGTTTAATGCCACTTTCTTTCATAATGTGATCCATTTAGATGAATAAGAGAGGAAATAGAGTTCCCTTTATCTTACACTTGATTTTATATCACACCTCTTTCCTTCATTTCTAATATAATCTATGTATTGCTCTGTATAATGTTCCATTTGTCCCATCTAAATGGTGCTTTCTAAACAGCTTTTCTCTTTTCACCTTGTATCTTTTCCATTTCTACAAAGCTTAGTACAGATCCTTGTTATATTGCCAAGATTTCTTAAACTATTTGTTGTAAAGTGAAAATCTAATTCTGACAACCTCTATTTAACCTGCAACAAGTTCTTCTCCTAGTTTCTCTTTCACGGTTTTTCTTAGCCTTTTCTTAATTGTGTGTGCTTCCATAAATCTTACTTGGACCACTTAGTAGCAAAATTCCTCTATAATTCTCACATTCATTTTTATTTCCCTATTTTATAGATCGGAACTATGAGAGCCCTACTCCAGTCTTCCTAAATTCAACTTTTTTTTGCAATGCCTTCTGAATTATGCAGTAAAACATCGATGTACCATATATGACATTTATAGGCAAATATCATCCACTCCAGCTTCATTAGCTTCTTTTTTTTTTCTACCTGAAGTGTATTTTTGATTGTATTTCTCTTGAATATTTTCGATCACTGTTCTATCACTTGTTTCATTTAATAGTCTCTCAGAGGTTTTTTTTTTTTTTTTTTGTAAAAGAAAGGGACAATTTTAATTTGCTTTGCTTTGCAAAGTGGAAAAAATACAAATGGGGAGTAGTGGGAAATAGTTTACACCACCAAACTCTGCCCATGGTGAATGAAATACAACCATCTCATACTTTGTATCCATGTTGTGATCAACAGTTAAACACATCATGACCTGTAGGAAAGTTAATATATTAAATGCTTCAGTTTTAGTACTTTATTCAACTGCTATGCAACAACTGAAATATGACTTAGCGCTGTGCCTTAGCAACTAAACACTGATCCCCCCCCTCTCTCTCTCTTTCCCCCCTTCCCTACAACAGGCAGCTTCACACTTCTACAATGAGTTAGAAATATGTGCGGCTTGGTTCCTTTACCAATTACAAAAATATAATTCAACCTTGTAGCAAAATTCTGTCCCTGGGTATATTTAACATGCACAATGGCAAATGACCCGGGTGCTGTTGTCTTGATGTAATAATATCAACATGTCATGAGTTATGACCATCGGTTACCATATACTGATTTCC
Source organism: Typopeltis vanoorti (assembly GCF_054136105.1). Taxonomy (NCBI): domain Eukaryota; kingdom Metazoa; phylum Arthropoda; class Arachnida; order Uropygi; family Thelyphonidae; genus Typopeltis; species Typopeltis vanoorti. Next base: position 144,010,904 of record NC_143551.1, read on the forward strand.
TTTATCAAATTTGATGAAATTCATATTGCTAATATCTAACGAACAATGTCATGAACTTTCACTAATGGATCTGGGTAATGAATTGTACAGCCATCATGAGTCACATGGAAAGGATGCCTTTAGGTCCAACTTGAACTCTTTTCGCTCTACATAATTGCCACTTGGTTTCTTTAGTAGTGATTCAGTGCAAAATAAATCTTCCATTTACATCATAAAGTGGCCTAAAGTATTATGTTTTTGTGATAGTTATTGCTTCCATAAATCCAGCTGAATAGTTAATGTCTGTTCTTTGTCATCAACTTGAATTAATCGCTGCATGGTAATCTTTTTTTTGCTTCATCATATATTAATGCATGCTTCATTCTGTTTCTTAACATTATAATCAATAGCAATGATTCTCTCAGCTTATGTGGCCCAGTACTTGGTTAGAGTGCAGTAACACTTCCCAACTTGTCTAGCATCCATGATTTTGGTGCATTTAATCTTTTGAGATTTTTTTAGGTCATCGTGCCATTTCAGCAACTTTCAGTTAAAAAATAATTACTCCAGATGTCCTGAATATCTTTAGGTTCAGTTTTTATGTTGCCATTATCATCTTTAATTCCTTTTTACAGTACTCTCGACTCCATTTCGAAATTTTTACAATAGCCTCCAGAACATATTTCTCTATATTATGGGGTACTTGCTGACTTATTTGCTAGGAACTTTTGATTTGCTTTATTCTTTTTCAGGATTGCCTTGTTAACTTCATTATGCTATTCCCTAGCTGAATCAGTGAGTGTTTTCTTAAAAATTTGTCACTGAGACGCTAAGGTTTGGTTCTTGTTTGCAAATGCTTTTCATGAATCATCTTTGTATAATTGTGTCTACAGTTTATTTCTATAAGCTGCTTATCATTCATTCTTATCCTACTTAAAAGAAAGTAATGATCACTTCCAGTTTGTATCCTGAACTAGTGTGAAGATGTGAATTTATGCACATCTTTATGTTGGAACATAGTGTTAATGATTAGTCCATGTCCTGAACAGAAATCCAATAGGCGCTTACCATTATTATTAGCTTTGCCCTTTTTCTCCAAATTTTGCCAAAACATTTCTATATGCCTGAAACTCATTTTTCTACCATACTGTTTAGACCTCCAACAAGGACAAGCATTTTAATCTTCTTCCTTAAGAGAACCTTCTGTGGGACAATGGAAAAATACGTTTCATTGTCCAATTCCGTGTTTTGACCACATAACTATTAAAGTAGTTAGAAACCACTTTCTTCTTGTTTCAAACTTAAGATTCCCATCTCACTGGTTAATGAGAAAAGTCCATTCATCTGAACAGGACCTTTTAAATGGCTCTATAAGAAAAGAATTAATGAAAAAAATAGAAAATATAAACTTACGTAAAACTGTTGAGGAAGAATGGAATAACATCAAAACAGTTATAACAGATGCAGCCAATGAATCACTGGGAAAGAAGAGGAAATGGTGGAGAAGAAAGGGAATTAGAAGATGAGATGATCAGATCACCCAAATTGTTGAAGACAAAAGGAATGCTTTTAAAAAATACTTAGCAACAAAATCTCAAGATGACTATATAGAATACAAGAGAAAAAGAGCAATCACTAAACAAGCTGTAAGAAAAAAAAACAGAGTCCCTGGGACATCTTTATCTCTGAACTTGAAACAGATATTACATGCTCACAGTCCAAAACTTTTAAAATATTAAATAATTGAAGTAGAGATCTAAGAGAAAGCGCACGTGTTTCACCCATCAAGCAGAATACCTGGCTAAGCTATTATAAAAATCTTTGGACTCATAATAAAGATTTTGAAACAATAAACTTCGATAAGGAGACACTCTTGGATCCTATATCAACAGACGAGTTAGAAACTACTCTAAAAAGTTATAAAAACCATAAAACAACAGGTGAAGAATGGTTAAATACTTAATTAATCAAATATGCAGGCCCAAACCTCAAAATTCATTTACTTAAACTAATAAATAAAATATGGAATGGTGAACACACTAAAAGACTGGTAAAAAGCAATAGTTATTCCTATACACAAGAAGGGTGATTAATCGCTGAAAATTATAAAGGAATTAGTCTCCTACACTCTGGATATAAAATCTATAGTAAATTTCTGAAAAATAGACTGTCCCAATTCTATGAAGATAAGATAAGAGAAAGCAGAATGAATGCAGGAGAGGTCATTCCTGTGCAGATGGATACTTTACCTTAAAATTTTATTGGAAAAGCATAAAGAATACAATGTGGAAACCCCCATATTGCTTTTATTGATTATTCTAAGTCATTTGACAGAGTTAACTGCAATAAACTTTTTGGGTTATTAATAAACGATAGAGTTTCTCATCGCCTAATTAAAAGGATCCATGATACATATACAGACAACATGATTGCAGCAAAAGTTAATGGAAGAATCTCTGAATAGGAACCTATAAACAGGGGAATAAGGCATGGCTGTAGCCTATCACCCACTCTGTTCACAATCTATATGAATTCTATAGTAAGACGTTGGAAACCTACTGTACATCATTATATCCCAATTAACAAATACACTAATATAGACACAATACTGTTTGCAGATGATCAGGCTATACTTGCAACCTCTGAAACTGATCTGCAATACTCTATCCATCATCTTAATCTAATAGTAAAAAAATTTAATATGGAAATTTCAAAAGAGAAAACAAAGGTACTTGCCTTTAAGGGAAAATAACCAATAAGAAGTAAAATCTGTTTAGACAATACAATTATTGAACAAGTCAACTCTTTCAAATACCTTGGATATCACCTAACCTACAAGAGAAGAAAAAGACATAGCAATGAAAATTACAAATTTCAATAGAGCTTTAAATATTATAAATCAAGTTTTTAAACCCTCAAAGGTACAAAAACATACTCGGATTAGAGTTTATAAAACATTGGCAAGATCAGTGCTGATTTATGGACAATCAGAAAAGGAGATGAGAGAAGAAAACTGCAGCAGAAATGAGATTTATGAGGAGAACCGCAGGATACTTGTTGTTAGATCATAAAAGAAATAAAGAAATCATGGAAGAAATAAATGAACAACCAATAATAGAATATATCCACAACTATAGATGGAAATGGAAACAGTACGTTGAAAGAATGAACAATAGTAGAATCACCAAACAAATCCTTGAATATAAACCATGTGGAAGAGATCAGTTGGAAAACAATATAAAGATGGAATGAGACCATAACAGGCCCTGAGGCCTGATACAAGATAGGAAGATGATGATGACTACTTGAAAGTGGCTGCCAATCAAGAAGTTTACCATTTGTGTTTGGTATTGAATGATATCACTACTCCTTCCTTTTCCTGATCGCCATTAACTGAATATAGCATCCTGTATTTATTATTTAGTGAGATCTGATCTCTTTTAATCTTCATCTCAGTAACATGTTATGTTCACATAGAACTATTCTAGTTCTTCTGCCAGTTAAACTTCTTTTTTGTGTATGCTTCATGCATTCATTGTACCTGTCTTGAATTTTGCTGATGTTGAGTTTGTTCCAGTAGCTGACTTTTCACTATTCTTCCTGGTTCCCTGATAAAAACATTAGGAACCTAGTACTGGGCAACACACCAAAGCAGCATGAAATTTCATACCTCATAGATATGAAATTGGTGAAAGAAGCTCAGGTCAGTTCTCTGCATTCCTCAAACGTTATGTGGCGTCTCCTCTCATTTACTTAGCTTTTGGCCATTAAGTGACCCTGAAGAAAGGTCATTTATGTATAATAGAAAGAGATACAATGAAAATATAAGTATAATGCCTTGTGCAATACTGGTTCTAATATCAGTGCTAAAAGTTTATTTGTGAAAGGTAATGAATATTTTGGTATTGTTATTTATCATATATCTGTTATTGTTGATTATTGGCATTTAATTTCATGATTACTTAAAATAGATTAGCTAATCCACTAGATGACTGACACAGAATACATGTTTTTATTTTTTCTGCACATAAATAAAATGATAAATCAAGATGAAAATAAAATTTGAGTTGTAAGTCAGCAGTTAGTATCGAAAGAAGTACAGGAAGATGGTTTGATGTTAAATCTGGTGTCAGACAGGGATGTACATTATCTATATGGATCACATTATGAAGGAAAGTGGTATTAAACCTGATATCAAAATGAGAAATATTAATCTCAGCTCTTTGCTTTATGCAGACAATATTATACTTCTAAATAAATCTGCTATAAGTCTGCAAGATTTCATGACTAAATTGAATAACTGTTGTAATAGATATGGTATGAAGGCCAGCAGTAACAAGACAAAGACAGTGAAAATAGGCAGAAGCATTGAAAATATGAACCGTATTGTGAATGGAGAACCTATAGAACAAATGAAACATTTCAGCTATTTAGGCACGATTTTTAGTGAAGATGGTAAATTGAATATGGAAATAGACAACAGAATCAATAAAGTTGGTATGATGGGAAGTCAACTGAATAAATTTATATGAAATAAGAGAAAAATTAGCCAAAACACTAAATTAGCTGTATAGACGGTGTTCAAACCAATTTTAACTTATGAATCTGAGCTGGGTTATCAATAAAACAGTTGACCAAAGACTAGAGACCACAGATATGAGAGTCCTGAGAAAGATTAGGTGCATGAACAGATGGCATCAATGGCAATATCATATTAAAAACGAGGATATTAGGAAAGAACTTGACATTGTCAGCATCCAGGAATACGTTAGCAGAGCTAATCTCTGGTGGCATGGTCACTTAAACAGAATGGGTGAGGAAAGATTAACAAAACAAGGTTTCTCTGCCAGGTTGTCAGGAAAAAGACCCAGAGGGAAAAAACAAGATATAGGTGGGAATATAAGATCTGATAATGTTAGTGAGTCTTGATAGGTAACAGATTGATTTGGAGGAAAATTGTAGATAAGAAGTTAGTAATTATGTAAATTTTTCATGTAGTACTATCATATCCTGTACATCCCTTGAGGGTATATGGTTGACTGCTTGTATGTGGAAATGACTTCTGCATTACTTTAACCTTGGTATTTCCTCTGGGTCTGGCTCCCACTGATGACATTTATTATTGCTCATCATTGGGTTTACTTACTTTCTGGGGAGTAAAGAGGTTCTACTTGGTGGCAGGTGTTTTGCATATCACTGGGTGGAACTATCACTGAGTTTCCTGTCCCGGAGTGATTTAGCTCAGGAGTAATGAGTTTAGTAGTGATCCTTTAGGGTCACTCGGTGAGATTTAGAGTGATTGTAGATACATATCTCAATGTAGGTTGAAACTGGTCTTGGTAGTGGTCCTTCCTATAATGTATTCATTAGACACATCTGAAAGGGTGTGTATTTTGCATTATTGAATGTGTAGTCATTACCTTTTATATACAAGTAGCACAGTCATGAAGATACTTCATATGCAAACATTCTTTGATTCCACTCAGATAAAAACGATTAAACCATACATAGTTTTTTGGCATCTTTAATTTGTTATATCATGTGTAATATACATTCCAGTCCAGGGAAAAACTCACTATAGCCATCTATGATTAGAGTACTGTGCTGTTTATATTTACTTGTGTTTGAATAAACACGAACTAGTCTAGACATAATAGAAGAAGGAAAAGAATCTCGTATTACTTAGGTTTTGTTCAGATCACATTCGTGAAATTTGCATACCTTCTGTTTTTGTTTAATCGCCAGTGGGTTAGCTGTCCTCAGGTTTTAGTTTTCAGATTTTTCTCTCCCACTCACTCAAATCTAGGATACACCCACACTCATCTGCATCCCCTTTAAGCACTCATGATCCCTGATTGCATTTACAAACTCTCAGTGAGCAATCATTTCTAAAGACGCCTTGACTCCAAATCCATTCAAAATGCAAATCTTCCTCCTTATGTAAGTTCCTTTATCCATTGAATTCACTTCACACATCCACAAACTCCACACCATTTCTGCACATTGACTCATTCTCACCCTTCTTATTTGCTTGTACCAGCAGCTCTTTCGTATCTTGTAGCACAGCTTTTCACAAACTAGTTCCACTGAACACCAGTGTTCCGTGAAAAATTATCAAAATTAATATGAGCCTGGAATGGTTTTAAAAATGCTGTGACAAGTTCAAATATGTTTGGAAATCGGGCGCTCCTCACTTTGCGTGTGGATTGTGCTATTATGGCCAGCGTGTGCTGGCCTTGACTCAGCCGCCCACGGTTGTCGACACCTCCGAGTACGAGTGAAGTACGGAGGTATCTGTTCTAGGAAACATGCGGTCACGAGCAAGGTCAATGCGATGCGCTACAGCCCAACGCGCCTGTAGTGTTCGCTTAGCTTTACATTGAATATGAGACCGATGATACTCGACTCTAATCAAGGTGTTCCGTTAAAATTTCAGGATTTGTGAAGTGTTCCTTCATAGGAAAAGTTTGAGAAACCCTGTTGTAGCATATGATGCTTTCATCTTCCAGATCATACTTGCCAAAATAATCATTTCTTTCATTTTACCTCTCTGCATCCTTACGGCATCACTAACATCCTTAATCCTTGACAGGTAACACAATTTCATCAAGTTCTCAAGCATACTTCTTTGCCATACTACTCACCATGTGTTTCACCAACCATTCTCTCTCTCGTGTTTAGTCTTGTGAAGAACTCCGAGATACCTTCTATCTCTGTCATTATCATCTGGTCGTTCTTGTAATTTTTCCACTGTTTCATCCTGATATCATTGAGGATTTCATCCTGAATGATATCAGAATTTCCCCCTCACATGCACACATACACCTCCAACACATTACTTATAAACAGAATCTCTGACATTCACACACACATTTTCCTAGCATTCATCATTCAACTCTATCATTCTTACTTTCCCCACACTTCTGATTCAATCTCAAAACACTTCCAAAACACGTACATGCTTACCAGTTTCACTCTTTCCATAAATTTTTCACTTTATGGAGTAAATGTATTAATTATTTACATAAGTAAATAATTCTGCTCACTTTGCCAAATGGTTAGGTTTGCAATGAGAGAGCTACGGTCACCTCGACGTGAACATGTTAACTTAGTATCCTTGCAAAAATCTCACCTTAGTAGAAAATAATTCTTACATTCATTAGTTTTATTTACCTTTTTTTAAAAAAAAAATTTCTTTTAATACAAGAAGTGATCTCATAATACCCATCTCTACATGCGTTCCTTCTACAGTCATCCAGAATTCAGCCTTCTAACTGGACCTTTTAACTTATTACTGATCATATCTATCCACCTGTTTTTACACGCATTTTTTTTTTTTACAATACTCAGATGTATTCATTACTGCCTTCCTCATGGATATTCTCTGCAATTGTTCTGACATGTTTTGAAAGGAAATTGTCACAAGAATAGATCATAAAACAGTAAGATACTGGAAAATGCTCTCATGAGAATACTTCTATTCAAATTAAATAGAACATTGACATGTTTACTTTCAGTTATCTTGCATCATCAGAATGAATAAATAGAAAACAAGTATAAAAATAAAAAAAATCTCAGAAGACTCAGAGAAAATAGTAATGTTTTTACATAACTGACATATTTCTCATATGAAGTGTATTGTTTCATTATATCACAATATCACTCATTTTGATGTCGTGATATAATGCCAGGTGACAACATTACAGTCATATACAGTTCCATTGGTGCCATCTGCTCATGTCCCTAATTTTGGTTCTGATTTTCATAGGAAAGATCTAATATTGCAAGAATGGATGTGTGACTTCCAAATCTTTTGCACAATGTTGGTTCCTATTTAGAACCAAAAGTAGGGAAATGAGCAGATGGCACCAATGGAAGTGAATATGGCTGTAATGATGTCATCTGGCATTATATCATAATGAGTGTACAACCTTGCTGGACTGTTTAAAAAGATGAAAGAGTTCAGATGATGTATCAGAACTGATAATCGATTCATTTTTAATGTTCTGCAAAATGTGCAGTGAAGCAGGATGTATTCCTTTCTTTGTGGGTGATGTCACTGTGTTTACCTTTTTTGAATTTTATAACTTCTTCCTGTGTAAGTGATTTATCTTACTATTTTGCCCACTTTTCCAATATTGTCTAATATTTCTGCTGAACTTATACTCCCTGTTCACCATTCTGTCTCAGTGTCAGTTTCAACAAAACCCTTTTGTTCAAAAGTTTTGGGTTCAAATTCCATCTAAGAAAAGAAGAATGTTTATTAGAGCCCTTCAGTGAAGGGTGAGTTAGCCAGTCTCATACTGAGATGGATGGATTTTTCATCCCAGAGTCAGGCAAACTAGCCAGGAGGACACATGCAATTTACACACAAAAATGTATATTTAGGCATAGGACTAACCACTGTAAATACCTATTTTTGATGATATTTTTATGTTATTTATTATTACGTCAGACTGTGTAATTTGTAATACTTTTATTTACTTCTTTAATATCGTAGTTGCTTGAGCCAGTACAAACTGTCTATAGACTTCAATTTCTAATCCATGCACAAAACTCACAATTATTCTTAATCCTTTAGTCTATAACCTTTGTTTTACTCTCCCCCCCCCCCCTCAAGGCCGTAAGTATGCTGTTTCACATGCTCAAAGTGTAGACTTAGAAAAGCTTCTGGCTGGAACCAATTCCTTAATCCACCTTGATGTATTTCACTTGTATTGATCCTTAAAAATAATTTTTTTTTTTTACTATGCCATTAAGGATTGCCTAAAAGAATTGTTTTTCTTTCCCTTACATACAAGATGAACATTCAGCTAAGCACAAAAATAGCTCTCAATTTCTCTCTATCGCAAGCAACTCCTATTAATTAATCAGTCAATCGTGGCTATCACTATTCTTAGGTCACACAAATTCAATATTTTTATGAGACAGTGCATTGGCAAAACAAGATCAGGCAATCTATAACAAAACAAACATGTTTATTCATTCTAAGACAAATTATATACAAAATTCAAACAGCACATATTACGTGTCTGGTTCTAACTAAGACAACAAGAGCACAAAGGAGACGATATAAATCACGTGTCTAATTCTCCACACAATCATTTAAGCATTTCGCTCAAGCTTTAAGACAAAGAAATTATAAGTACACATAACTTTTCAGACACTTGGATAGAACTTAACACACTTAGACTTCACTCACGTTATAAACAGAAAAAAGGCAAAACTTAAACCACATTCAATTTTAGCATTACACAACATTTGCAAATCTTTAGAACTCTATATACTACTATTCACATTCAAACAGAAGTATGGCTTTCCGACTTCTCTATTACTTTCTATGCTAATAGATAACAGAACCAACATTCGTTGTTTGAACTTCACAATCTAGGATATTACATAAAACATTTTACTTACAATCTTGCCAGTTCATTACACAGTCCTAGATCCTAAAGGCTTACAGGCACGTTCCGCTTCTTCCCAGAAAAATTTCCTATCGGGCACTAGGTTATGGCAACGATAATTCAGCACACACGTAGATCATCGAACATACGGTAGGACATCTTGAAAGGACTGTCTCTGCTACTAGCGGACTTCCCATCTTCGTCGGAACGCAGCTCTCCTCGTCCTCAGAAAAGGCTTGGCACAGGAACAAAAAACTTTGAAGCGAGAGCCCTTTGGCCCCCTCAATTTCTGCCTTTTATATCATTATCCCAACCTTAGTCCTTCTTCGAATTAAGTCCCCCTGATTTACTGGAGAATTTTCTCCGTCACCCACTCTATCGTTGGGTTTTGGAGGGAAAACTTATAATCCGATGACCTTCGCAATTGTCGCTAGCCTTAGGTCTATTTGCCTAATCCTGTCTGAGCTTAATTTTAGTTACAATTCTAGTGGTTCTTATTTAAATATTCTAACAATTTGTTACCAGATTTAATACAGTAAAGTGAGTTATACATTATTTTAATTACAAGTATTTTATGTAATTTAATTGCCCATGTAAAATCGACATAGAAAAAATATTTCTGTTTTTTTTTTCTATACGAGATTTTACCACCTTATCCTAAAATTATGATTACAAAAGCCAAAATTGACAAGTTGTGGGCTTTAAACGGTGTGGATTATCATCACTATAGTCCATTTAATGTAATACACATTGATGGCACTATATTGTACTTGTGATCTTTTCAGCCTAAAGTGCATAACCTTTCAGATTGCTACACTGAACTGGTCTCCATTATCCTATTCATACTATCACTCTGTTTAAATTATTATTATTACTTGACACCTCCAAGAAGTCCAAAGACTCATCGAGGGAGGGCACCTCCGTTTTCACCACTCAATCCACCAACTACACCAATGCCATCTACTGCCCATCACCACTAGTGTTTTCACAGACAATCACAAACTTCCATGCCCGTTGCGGGATTTAAACCCACAGTCTCTTGGCTGGAGAGCAGATACACTAACCACTCAGTCTAGCAGGCTGGCAAATTATCCTCTCTCTCTATCTCTTTACTATTGCTATCCTCAATTTAGCATCCTCATCAAATAACTGGATATTTCCCTTCTTACCTCCCCAGTATCATTAATATATGATAACCTATAAAACACCACATTTAGCTGTTTAGGCATACTTTTTAGTTAGGATGCCAAACTAAATATGGAAGTGGATGAAGAATAAGTAATGCTGGTATGTTAGTAAGTCATTTTGAATAAGTATAATTTTTTTTGAACAAAACAGAAATAATAGCTGCATACCTGTATACAAGTTAGTGTTCATGTAGGTAGTTTTCGGTATTGAGACCACATATTAATATAAAGAATTTGTTTAAAATAACCAATAAAAAACCTGACAAGTTTCGTTCGTCGTAAGACTTGCATCATCAGAGGGTAATGGTATATAAAGGTTTAACACAACAAAAGCTTATTGACGATTAATTACACATTAGATGTTTTTTTATAACTTCAAAACTGTCAAATAATTGAGAAACCAGAATACAATTGATATATTCAGTTATATTCTGTTAGTGTTCAATTTTAAAATATGAACCTTAAGAGTTGGATTAAAAAAATTGAGAAGGCACTAACTGCAGATCAGAGTCTTAGGGAAAATTGGAAAAGTAAACATATGGCACCAGTAGAAATAAATATGGCCATTGCATTAGGTTCTTCACAGTAACATCTGACACTTGAGTGGGATTGAAGAACTGCCTACACCATGATTTTTGCAAAAACATTTGTCAGGATATTGCACCAAAATCTTTTAAGTAAAGTGAGCAAATGGAGATGGATATGAAGTTGTTACATAGATAAGTGGGTTGCTGATCATCCAAAACGTAGCAGAATCAAGGCACGCAGGTAACCATTTGTGTGTGCAGCAGAGTTATGTGCTTGGACCACTTCTGCATGTTACTTTTTTCTACATTAATGACATGGAAAATGATATGAGGGAAAATATCTAGTTACTTGCTAGTGCTGCTAAATCGGGCAGGGGAAATAGCAAATAAAGGTGATGTTGAGATGTAGGGTGATTTATATAGGCTGATATAGTTAGGATGGTATAGTACAAGGTTATGCATTTTGGGCTGAAAATATTACAAGCTGTGTATTACATTAATGGGACTGCACTGAAAGCAATTAATCAGGCTAGGAATTTGGGAATGATGACAGGCAGGGATTTGAAGTTTGGGAGTACAGGGACATTATGGCAGAAGTAAACAAAATAGCACAAAGGATCAGATGTTGAAAAATACATAAAAATGTTATTGTCCATCTTTATAAAACTGATACAACCACATCTGGACATCTGCACTTGAATTTCTTTCTTGGTTTTCTGGGAATAGATAAGTGCTGAGGAGGAATCAGACAAATGCTCTCTCTTAGGATAGGTTTGTACAAAAATGAATTGACAAGTGGAAAAGATGTGGTATGACAGAAATGATAGAAACATAAATGTTATTAAGGTATTTATGGGATGGAAGTAAAGAAAATTTTAGTACATCAGAGAAAGAAATCGAACATGGGTCACAATTGGATAGAGAGTGGCAAGGATGTGCGATCCAGATTACTTTTGATTGTGAATGGTGAACAAGTGAAATGGTTTCCACAGATAGTTGCATATGCATTATTAGTGAATGAGTTTAAAGAGATAATATCATAAGACATTGTATGAATAATGGTAAGTTGTTATAAGATGCTTGATGCATCTTATAACAACTGCATCTAGATGCTAGGTCATATTAAGAATAGCAGAAAAGAACCTTGCATGATTAATATTCAGGGATGTAAAAAAAAACACTCATCTAAAGCAGTACAGTCACTTAAATGGAATGGATATGAGAAAATACCCATCATGATATAAATTAATAGATGCAGTGTGGAGTACATTTGATAACAGAAAAGTAAAAAATTAATTGAATCAAGCATTATGCCATATTATTTGGATAGGGATTCCCTGTTTTCTATTATATGAAAAAAAAAGTTGTACTTGTGTTAATTGAATGAATGTCATGAAAAATCATAGATGTAACAGCTATGATTTTTTAAGACAGTGAGAGCACCTTAGCTGCTTCTTGGACAATGTGTATGCTCTGTGCTGTTGAGAATTCTTTAAAAAAAAACAGTCTGGTTTCTTGCAGTATTCTGATCAAAGGCACTGATTCCACTGTCATTTTTTTTCTAATTTAATCCTCCATTTTTTTAATAGGAATTAATTCTTTCCATTTTTTCCTCTGCATATTTCCTCTTTTTAATGTCAGATCAAAAATGTTATATAGCCTTGTTTTGATTCCCTTCCAATTTAAAGCTATATATATATATATATATCCATTCTATATATATATAAAGATAAGCTGAAATTTGTAATGTTTTTATGTCACGTTTTGAAACGTCCAACAATGTGTTTGCCTTCATGAGACAATAGTTTTATCGTTTCAGGATTACAACAATCAAACTCATTGGTGACCATTAGAAAGTACATGTTAGTATTCATTACTGAAATTAGCATAATGCGCATGTCATAACTGATTATACAGTAAATATTTTATTTTCATTTCGTGATTTTGAATAATTAAAGTGAGGTTCATAAAGAACCAGCCTACCGGCCCGGAACGCGGTGGGGGCAGAGCTCCTCTACTGTGTGTGTGTGTGTGTGTGTGTGTGTGTGTGTGTCAGTGGCTTCGTGTGCCCATTTCAGTTGGGTGTGCTGTCATGTGGGTTATACAACACGAGCTACAAATTTCACGGTAATTTCACCGTAGCAATGGGCATGCATCCACAGAAAATTTTCCGGGGGGGGGCAAAGCTTGGAGACAAATAATTACATCAATAAACGTCTCTTACCATTTTTTGATACAATTATTTCATCATCATCATCAAATTCCTGACATATACCCTCAAGGGGTGTACAGGATATGATAGTACTACATGAAAAATTTACATCATTACTAACTTCCTATCTTCAATTTTCCTCCAAATCAGTCTGTTACTTGTCAGACTCCAACATTATCAGATCTTATATTTGTATCGTATCAATCCACCTATATCTTGGTCTTCCTCTGTGTCGTTTTCCTGCCAACCTGGCAGAGAATACTTGCTTTGCTAATCTTTCCTCGCCCATTCAGTTTAAGAGACCTGAGATTAGCTCTGCTAACGCATTCCTGGATGCTGACAATGTCAAGTTCTTTCCTAATATCCACGTTTTTAATATGATATTGCCATTGATGCCATCTGCTCATGCCTCTGATCTTTCTCAGGAACTCTCATACATGCGGTCTCTAGTCTTTGGTCAAGTGTTTTACTTCTGACTCAGATCCATAAATTAAAACTGGTTTGAACACTGTCTTGTATACAGCTAATTTAGGATTCTGACTAATTTCTCTCTTATTCCATATGAATTTATTCAGTTGACTTCCTACCATACCAGCTTTGTTAATTCTGTTGTCTATTTCCATATTTAGTTTACCATCTTAACTAATAATCGTGTCAAGTAGCTGGAATGTTTTACTTGTTCCACAGGTTCTCCATTCACAACACAGTTCATATTTTCAATGATTCTACCTATTTTCATTGTCTTTGTCTTTTTATTGCTGACCTTCATACTACATCTGTTACAACAGTTATTCAATTTAGTCAGGGAATCTTGCAGACTTGTAGCAGATTTATTTAGAAGTATAACTTCGTACTCATAAAGCAAAGAGCTGACATTAACATCTCCAATTCTGATATCTTGTTTAATACCACTTTCCTTCATAATGTGATCCATATAGATAATGAATAACAGAGGGGCATGATGTACATCCTTGTCTCACATCAGATTTAACATTAAACCATCTTCCTGTACTTCCTTCAATTCTAACTGCTGACTTGCAACTCAAATAAAGACTAAATATTGCTTGATATAATGCCCCATTGACACCATATAACTGTAGAGTGTTAAACGGCTTCTCACTTGGCACCTTGTCATGTGCCTTTTCCAGATCGATAAAACTTAAATGCAGATCTTTGTTATATTCCCATGCTTTCTCAACTATTTGTCGTAAAGTGAAGATCTGATCCTGACAGCCTCTATTTGGCCTGAATCCAGCTTGTTCTTCACCAAGCTTTTCTTCCACAATTCTTCTCAACCGTTTCTCAAGTATACTGACTTAAATCTTGCCAGGAACACTCAGTAGGGAAATACCTCTGTAATTCTCACATTCAGTTTTATTTCCCTTTTTATATATAGGTACTATGAAAGCTCTACTCCAATCATTGGGGATTCATCCCTCTGTCCACGCCTTCTGAACTATGTAGTGCAGCTCTGTAAGACTTTTATACCACCATACTTCAGCATTTTCTATGTTCTTGCAAAGTCCTCCCTCCCTTGAATTTTGTTTAGCTAGTTTTACACAGTGTTTAGCTTTCTTACATTTGTCTCTGTATTCTCTAAGAGCACAAGCTGACTTATTTGCCAGGAACTTTTGATATGCTTTCTTCTTTTCCTTCACTGCCTCTTTAACTTCCTGTGTCCACCATGGAGTTCTGATTTTTCTATCTTTGCAGACAACCTCACCACATGCCTCTCTGGCTGAATCAATCAGGCTTTCCTTAAAGGCTTGCCACTGAATCTCCAAGGTTTGGTTCCTGTTCTCAAACTCTTTAATTTTTTTTTCAATAATCTTTGTGTATTTTAGTCTACAGTTCACATCTGAGAGCTGCTCAACTTTTATTCGCTTTAAAACTTTCTTACATGTTCTTTTCAATATGAAATTCAATTTTATCCTGCTGAAGACTAAATAGTGATCACTTCCAATTTCAAATCCTGTGTACACTGTTGGCCTGCACCAGAGAGAAAACATCACTATCAACAATAACAGTCAGTGAGACTTTTCTTATTCCTTGCCTCTTCTCTCCGTGTGAAAATTTGTGCACATCTTTATGTTGGAACATGGTGTTAGTAATAACCAGTCCATGTCCTGAGCAGAAATCCAACAGGTATTTGCAATTATTATTAGCTTTGCTCTTTTCTTCAAATTTTCCCAATATATTTTTGTATGTCATGTAATGCAATTATTTATCGATGTAAACTATAAATACAGTACATTATTTCGATTTTGCATCGATTTTGATGATCTTTAATTCTTGGGGGGAAAAAAGTATTCAGAATTAATACAGTATTAGCACAATTTCATCATCATCATCAAATTCCTGCCATGTACCCTCAAGGGGTGTACAGGATATGACAGTACTACATGAAAAAATTACATCATTACTAACTTCCTATCTACAATTTTCCTCCAAATCAGTCTGTTACTTGTCAAGACTCCAACATTATCAGATCTTATATTTCTATCGTCTAAGGCACTTTGTACCGTATCAATCCACCTATATCTTGGTCTTCCTCTGGGTCATTTTCCTGCCAACCTGGCAGAGAACACTTGTTTTGCTAATCTTTCCTCTCCCATTCTATTTAAGTGACCATACCATCTGAGATTAGCTCTGCTAACGCATTCCTGGATGCTGACAATGTCAAGTTCTTTCCTAATATACTCATTTTTAATATGATATTGCCATTGATGCCATCTGTTCACGCCTCTAATCTTTCTCAGGACTCTCATATCTGCGGTCTCTAGTCTTTCGTCAAGTGTTTTACTTCTGACCCAGCTCTCAGATCCATAAGTTAAAATTGGTTTGAACACAGTCTTGTATACAGCTAATTTAGTGTTCCGACTAATTTCTTTCTTATTCCATATGAATTTATTCAATTGACTTCCCACGATACCAGCTTTGCTGATTCTGTTGTCTATTTCTATATTTAGTTTACCATCTTCAGTAAAAATTGTGCCTAAGTAGCTGAAATGTTTTACTTGTTCCACAGGTTCTCCATTCACAACGCAGTTGACATTTTCAATGATTCTGCCTATTTTCATTGTCTTTGTCTTTTTATTGCTGACCTTCATACCATATCTATTACAACAGCTATTCAATTTAGTCAGAGAATCTTGCAGACTTGTAGCGGATTTATTTAGAAGTATAACATCATCCGCATAAAGCAAAGAGCTGACATTAACATCTCCAATTTTGATATCAGGTTTAATACCACATTCCTTCATAATGTGATCCATATAGATAATGAATAACAGAGGGGATAATGTACATCCTTGTCTCACACCAGATTTAACATTAAACCATCTTCCTGTACTTCCTTCAATTCTAACTGCTGACTCACAACTCAAATAAAGACTAAGTATTGCTTGATATAATGCCCCATTGACACCATATAACTGCAGCGTATTGAATAGCTTCTCTCTTGGCACCTTGTCATATGCCTTTTCCAAATCGACAAAACTTAAATACAGATCTTTGTTATATTCCCATGCTTTCTCGACTATTTGTCGTAAAGTGAAGATCTGATCCTGACAGCCTCTATTTGGCCTGAATCCAGCTTGTTCTTCACCAAGCTTTTCTTCCACAACTCTTCTCAACCGTTTCTCAAGTATACTTGCATAGATCTTGCCAGGAACACTCAGTAGGGAAATACCTCTGTAATTTTCACATTCAGTTTTATTTCCCTTTTTATATATGGGTACTATGAGAGCTCTACTCCAATCATCGGGAATTCGTCCCTCTGTCCAGGCTTTCTGAACTATGCAGTGCAGCCACTGTAAGACTCTTATACCACCATACTTCAGCATTTCTGGTCGAATATCATCTACTCCTGCTGCCTTTCCACATTTCAAGCCTTTGATGGCTTTTTCTACTTCAAGTATGGATATGTATTCCTGACTGCATGCCTGGTCAGTGTTTTTTATCACTGTGCTGTCATCACTGCTTGTTTCATTTAGCAGTTTTTCAAAGTAATTACTCCATACTTCAAGGATATCTTTTTCTCCTGTTTTCATTTCACCTTTATCATCTCTAATTCCTTTTACAGCACTCTTTCCTCCATTCCTAAGCTTCTTCAACAACCTCCAGAATATTTTGCCACCTTCTTGATATTTATTTTCTATATTCTTGCC
This sequence comes from Typopeltis vanoorti, assembly GCF_054136105.1. Taxonomy (NCBI): domain Eukaryota; kingdom Metazoa; phylum Arthropoda; class Arachnida; order Uropygi; family Thelyphonidae; genus Typopeltis; species Typopeltis vanoorti. Next base: position 144,028,382 of record NC_143551.1, read on the forward strand.
AAAGTGCTCCCATGACTTTTGTTTAGCTAGTTTTACACACTGTTTAGCTTTCTTACATTTGTCTCTGTATTCTGTAAGAGTAAAAACTGACTTATTCGCCAGGAACTTTTGATATGCTTTCTTCTTTTCCTTCACTGCCTCTTTAACTTCCTGTGTCCACCAGGGAGTTCTGATTTTTTTATCTTTGCACACAACCTCACCACATGCCTCTCTGGCAGAATCAATCAATGTTTCCTTCAGAGTTTGCCACTGAATCTCCAAGGTTTGATTCCTGTTCTCAAACTCTTTCATTTTCTTTTCAATAATATTTCTGTATTTTAGTCTACAGTTTACATCTGAGAGCTGCTCAACTTTTATTCGCTTTAAAACTTTCTTACATGTTATTCTTTTCAATATGAAATTCAATTTTATCCTGCTCAAGACTAAATAGTGATCACTTCCAATTTCAAATCCTCTGTACACTCTGGTGTCCTGCACCAGGGAGAAAACATCACTATCAACAATAACATAGTCAATGAGACTTTTCTTATTCCTAGCCTCTTCTCTCCATGTGAATTTGTGCACATTTTTATTGGAACATGGTGTTAGTAATAACCAGTCCATGTCCTGAGCAGAAATCCAACAGGTATTTGCCCTTATTATTAGCTTTGCTCTTTTCTCCAAATTTTCCCAAAATATTTTTGTATGTCTCACAATCATTTCCTACTCTACTATTTAGATCCCCAACAAGGACCAACTTTTCCTTTTTCATTGTGTCAGTTGCTTTTTCTAAAGCCTCAAAAAATTCCTCCACTTCTACCTTAGTAGAACCTTCTGTGGGACCATAGGCACAAATAAGTCTCATTGTCCAGTTCCCCATTCTCATATTCTCATATTTGCCCAATTTCATATATATAAAAAATTGACCAGTATATTTTATTAAAAATGAAGTAATTAATTAATCCTAAATTAAATTATTTCAGTTTAAAAGCAAAAAATCATAAAACTAACAAGTAAAAAAATATTTAATTACATACACTTACCTTTTAAAAATGTATTTTTCTGTTTAAATTTGTTTCACTATAAATTTACAATTTACACTTCACTCAGTGGCTCACTAGACACAAGGGCAAACGAACTGGTCTCACTGTGCATGAATCAGAAAAAGATGAACCAAAAACAGGAACACGTGTTTTATTGCTGCAATAAAACACTTATTCTATGGCTACCCCACCATGGGCTGAAACAGGCCAACTCATAATAAAATTTTAAGACAAACAAAGCTTACATATAAGGTTATAAGACTTTTTGCATTGCATAAATATTTTGGTTGCATATCTCAATCACTTTTAAGATTATAATTTGTGGAATTTTTTATTCGAACCTGGGGGGAGTTCCCCGTTTTCCCCCTCCCCTGCAGACGCCCCTGAAAGTTTTCAGAGTGCTTGCCACATCAGCGCTCATCTTAATTGGTCCAATGCAATTAATTGCAGGATAACTTTGAATACTTCTGCGTAGAGTTGGGGAACAATCTGTTTGTTTTAAGATTTATTAGAAAACAACAATGAAGGAGAATGCTATAGTTGGTTGGTATATTTGAAATACTCAATGATGAAAATATGTGAACCATCATTTATAAGACATGTTAGAATAGGAAAAGAAAAGAAAGAATAAGTGTGAGTAGGAATAGTTTCATTAATGGTAAACGAATTATTAATAATTAACATTTGTGATATGTGTGTCCTATATTATGGACACACTCACAACAGAACCCATAGAGATCCAAAAAGGAGTAATGCAAGGATGCCCATTATCCCCATGCCTATTCAACATATATCTAGAAGAAGTTGTAAAGAAGGCAATAGACAATGAGCCTGGAATCAATGTCAATGGTTTAAACATAAATAATATCAAATATGCAAGTGATCTCGTCCTTCTTGCAAGAATCCCAAATGAACTACAAAAGTTGATCAACAAGTTAAACGAAACCTGTAAAACATATGACATGACAATAAATATACAAAAGACAAAAGTGATGAAAATAGGGAGGAACGGAACTACCATCTCAGCCACCCTAAACGAAGAACAAATAGAACAAGTAGACAACTTCATATACCTTGGATCAAAACTAACAGAAACAATAGATGAACTCAAAACAATCAAACATAGAATAGCAATAGGATGGATCACCATGGGAAAATTACAGAAAATCTGGAAAACAAACAAGATATCTAAGCAAGCTAAAATCAAATTATATGAAGCAATAATTATACCAACAGTCATCTATGGAGCAGAAGCATGGACAGTTAAAAAAAAAAAGAGGGGAGAAAAAACTGCTGGCATTTGAAATGAAATGCTTAAGAAAAATAAATAGAACAAGTTGGATAGAAAAGAAAACAAACATCACAGTCAGACAAGAACTATTGTATAAAAAGACAATAATAGAAAAAAATTAGAAAACAACAACTGAGATGGTTTGGACACACTGTACGCATGGAAGCAGACAGACTTCCTAACTTCCTAATCAATACTTTTCCAACTGAAAAAGGAAGACCAAGAATTACTTGGCTGAAATTAATAAAGAACATCTCAGGATGCAGAACATATAAGGAACTTTTTCGAACAGCAAGGAATAGAGAAGACTAGAAGATCATGCTCAAGAGAAGACTCAACCCGTCTTAGACGGAAGAGGAGGAGAAGAAGAAGAGAAGTGTCCTATAAGTTGCTGGGTAGAGAAAATAGCACGATCCTATAAAGACTAGACATGAATAAGTGAATTTACGATGGCATAACTAAAAAAAAACTTTCGAGGAGACAGAATGGCAGAAATAAATATCATGTGATGGAGAATCAAATCATCTCATAAAATTTGTTGCCCATGTTATGTGTATTTCTCTGGTTTGTATATATTTCACTCAGTTTTCCAAGAAATTTCTTTTATTTACTGAGACTCGGTATGCATAACATCCGATCATTATCGGAATTATCCACACTTTCGAGAATCCTACATTCATCAGTTTGTTTGTTTTGTTTTTTTCCCCAGCGGTTCTTCTGTCTTATCAATCTCACATATGCTAGTATTTTGTTGTAGATCAACAACCTCTTATAATACACAGAATATTCATTTTTATTCAGGAATCGATATTTTTTTACTGCCTGTTGTTTCCGAAGACTAGAATAAAAATGTCTCTATACCGTTAAAAAACTTTGCACCCTCAACAGATGCTATACTGCTTAGCAAGAGAAACATTTAGTTTTTTTTTCCTAACATCCACTTTCAAATTTTCAGTTCCAGAAAACATGTGTAACAGCTGTTTGTAATAAAACCATCAGATATAGTAATCGCTCAACTCATGACAAGTGACAACATTCAATTGGATTGGTTCACACAATAACCAATCACAACTGCTAGGTGCTGGGTGAGCTCAAAATTTTAGCTCACCCAGCCCTGCCTTCTCAGCGATTTAAAAATATTAGAAAGCTAAGAATTTGACCTGATGCGCCCTCTTTACATCTTTTCAAAGGGCGCAAAGGTGTATAATTTCGGAAGGACACCCAGGCTATTAACACGAATGCGACGCAATGTTTGCTCACCGAAAAGTGCCTTCTTCGTGAAGCACTAATGCTTGATCACCCTCGTGAAGAGGACAGTGAAGCATTAGTACAGTATATTGTGTTCAATTTTAGGAACGCGAAGTCTGCAAACAATTGGGGGAGTCTTTAACTGGAATAAATGCAAAAATATAATATGGGTGATACTGATATTTCGTAGATGAGCACCACACACCTATCACACTTGGAATATTCCCCCCTGATATATATATATATATATAAGATGCCAAGAAATTATACACTTAGTTTTAATCCTCTACCCATGGAAGCAAAACAATGTTTTGTGTGTGAAATATATTCACATTTGAGCTACTTGTATATAATATTATGTGATACATAATACTTGCATTATGGAATACATACTAAGGTAAGTGATGTGAAGTCAGCCTCAATATACAAGTAGCTCAGGCATGAATATATTTCACACACAAAACATTGTTTTGCTTCCTTGGGTAAAGGATTAAAACCAAATGTATAATTTCTTGGCATCTTTAATGTTGTATAGTAGAACCAAGCTAAAAAAAGCTTTCATCATATATATATGTGTGTCTGTGTGTGTGTGTATGTATATGGGGGGGAGGTTTGAGGAGATTTTCCATTTTTCATAGTTTTTAGTGCTATGTTAATTTCTTTAATATCATTCCCACTTACTTAAGGACTTAGTGCCAAAGCCAATCAAATGCTTTAGAGATATCAAAAAATTCACTTTGAGATTCCCCAGATTTTTCTATGGCATTTATCCAAAGGTAGATAACACAAGTAAGACGATTTCCTGTTATTTGACAGTGGTAGAATTCATGTTGGCAATGATTTATTAGTTGAACAGCATAAAAGTAGTGTAGAAGTTGAGTGCTAATGGTTTTCTCCATTACTTTAGAAATAATTGAAATGAGTGAAGTTGGATGGTAATTAGACACCAAAGATTTGTTACCATTCTTGGGAGTGGGTTGAATGTAGGCTAATTTCTAGGCTGCAGGTTTGATTCTAGTGGAGTAGAGCAGAACAGAAGAGAATAAACGGGCAAGGGTCAGTATTCATAATCACCCATTTACATTTTTATGAAAATATTACACTTGTACCATTCTAGTCCTGGTTAAGTCAGTCACATTACCAAAGTAACATGCAGTGTCTGTTGAATTATGAATTGCAGCCAAGGCATTTTATTTATTTAAATTGTTATTTTGTTATAAAATTATTAAATTATTCAAAAGACTAATTAATTATCATTAACCATTGTATTGAACAATTTCCTGAAAGTAAATAAATATATATATATATATATTTAGATATTAATCTTTTAAAATGTAGCCCGTTTGAACAATGATAAATTTTCAATAGGAACTCTTGAAAACTTGGAATCGTTACTGATAAATGATAATCCCAGTCTTCACAATCTCCCTTTTGAATTGGCATTATGTACTAGTTTGCAAATTATGGGCATTGAAAATTGTCCTCTCTCCCAGATACCTGCAGAAATTGTTAATGGGGGTCCTTCTCTAGTCATTCAGGTAAGTTTTTATTTTTCAAGAATGTATAACTTATCAAGTTAATTTGTATAAATTAATCCTCTTCCTTTATCATAATTATCATCATTTTCTAGTGAAAGTATACACCCTCTCAGGGTTTACTAGACATACTAGCCCAACAGAATGAATATTTCATGACTAGTTTCTTATCAACAGTTATCTAAATTAGTCATGATTTTTCTAGTATCTGATTTTATTAGCTCTTACATTTCAATTTTCTAAAGTGCTCCAATTTTCATTGATCCACATATAATTCGGTCTTCTAGATTGTTGTACTGCCATTTTTGCTTCAAATGTCTGTTTTTCTAATCTTTGCTCTCCCATTCTGTTTAAATGTGCCATCTTAGATTAGACTCTGCTATACATTCTTGAATATTAATAATGCCAGGTTCTTTTCTTATGTCTCAATTTTTAATATGGTTCTGCCATTGATGTTTTTGCTACTAATCTTCCTCAGACCTCTCACATTCGTGGCATTTATTCCTTTGATCAGTTATTTTATTTCTAACCCAACCCTTCTAGATCCCTGTTTTAAAGTTGATTTGAACAGTGTCTTATATGCTGCTAGTTAGGCATTTTTAGTATCTATTTCTATATTTAATTTGCCATTTTCAGTAAAGATCGCACCTAAATGGTTGAAACGTGTTATTTGTTCTAGAGATTCATTGCTGAGTGTATAGTTGAAGTTTGTAAATTTCACAAGGATACTTATCAAGAATTTTATGAAGATGAGATTAAGTTACCTGAGAGGTGACCATGCATGTAGAATTTTCACTTAAGAAGTGGTAAAACCACAGCAAACAATAATGACAAATTTCAGAAGCAACTTGGAACAATATCCTAGCAAAAACTAGGGAAGGATTTTAATATTGGGTGCATGGAAAATGATTTAGGATGTTTGAAGGAAATACTATCAGATTTCATACTCAGAATAAGATAAATCAGGTGGGAGTTAAATGAATGAATGGTATCATTAAGCAAGTGCTGCAAAAAAGAAAATTAGGAGAGATGTGATGAACAAGTTCATGAACAGTACAAAGCACAGACACGATTTGTGACCTCATGCTAAGAAAAGCAAAATTGAGGGGTGGGGGGGGGGGCACCATAACTTTGTTAAAGATTAGTCCTGCCTTAGTAATTTACTCACATTTTATAATTGATTGACAGCAGAATTAGATAAGGGAAATGGCTATTCTATGATATTGTTGGATTTTCAAAGACATTTGACAGAATACTACATGGAAAACTATGACATAAGTTGAACAAATGGCAATATATATAAAGTTGGTAGCATGATATAAATTAAAGATGCCAAGAAATTATATTCTTGATTTAATCCTTTATGGGGAGGGCAGCTAACAGACAGCCACCAGAGTGTAGTATATGATAGAGTGGAATCTAGAAGAATAATGATGGTGAGTTGAGTGCCTCAAAGCTCTGTACTAAGGTTTAATTTCCATGTTAACGATATAGGAAATTATTTAAGTGAGAGGGATTTTCAGTTTGTTCTTAATTCAAAACTTTGGTGGGGGGCAATAATTGATAAAGGACATAAAGATATCCTGCAGGATGATTTAGATAAATTGGCAATGTGGGCAAAAGCTAACATTGTTAATTTAGTGTTGCAAAATTGACATTTCTAGATTAAAAGATTACTTGCTATATCACATTGATAGTACTGGATTACAGAAAATCAATGCTGCTAGGGATTTGGGGATGATAGTAAACAGAGAATTGAAGTTCAGAGGACATATCACAAAAATTGGCAAAACAGTTCAAAGGATTAGTTGGATGTTGAAGAACACAGCAACAAGTAAAGATAGTGAAGTTATCATCTATTTTTATGAGGCTATGATTTGACTCCATCTTAAATATTGTGCACAGATTAGGTCACTTATGTTATGATAGATAGAGCATTATAAGAATTTATGGTATGACCCAAATTTAATAACAGAAAACAATAATGAAGAAATCGGTACTGATATAACCAATTAGATTAGAAAAACTAAAAGAAGCAATCAAAAAATAGAAAATCAACTGGATTAGATGGCATAAATACAGAGCTTCAGAAATAAGGTGGAGAATATTATAATAGCAAACAATTCAAGGTGTGTAGAAGGAATGGATGAGAATTTTTGGATGTACAGAGTGAGTTTGAGGGAAGATTGAATTGTATAAGAGGGATGGTCTACACTTGAATGCATTTGGTATCAGGAGTTTTGAAAAAATAATTTGAGAAATGGTGAGAATATGTGTGTGGGAGCACAACAATGTTATGTAAATGTATTAATGACAGGAATGGGCATTATCATTGAAATGATCAAGGAGAGAACAATTTCAACCTTGTGTTCACCCAGTTTGGACCCATCAAAAAATATATCCATTACATTTCGTACAAACTATACAAAGTTTATATGAAGTTAGGTAATAAATTAACAGAAGAGATTGAAATTAATCAAGTTGTTACAGGGATGTAACTTATCTTGAACTCTATTCAATATATATATATATATATATTGATCAGATTATTAAAATATGCAAAACAACAATAAAACAAGGTATCTGGTTAACTAGAAGAATTGTTATCAATACAATGCTACATGTAGATGATCAGATTACATAACAAGACAATGAAATGACCTTCAAAAATCAGTTTGTGAATTAAATAAAATAATCCAACAATACAATTTAAATTCTTGTATTAGGGAAATTAAATAAGGGAAATGCCACTGGTTCTCAACCAAACTGACTACACAGGTAAGCTTTCTTCTTTATTGGTAGATCGGTCTACCTACCTCCTAATTGAATATGATCCCCAGCTCCCATATCAGAACACTCCAAGGGGTTACTTCTTGGCCTGTGGAAGTGATTACTAGACTAAAACCTTTCAAATCTAGACACCCCCTCCTCTCCCCGAATATATTGACTACCAAAAATCCACAAGCAGAATGTGCCTTTACGTCCCATTGTGGATGGCATTGATTCCCCCCCACACACACACACACACAAATTAGCCAAACATTTAGCCAAAGTGCTCACACATTATACTGGCAACACACCATCACTCATAAACTCAGTCCACTTTAAAGCCAGTATAGAAAACCTCTCATGCCAACACACTGACATAATGGTCAGTTTTGATGTCTCCTCCTTATTCACAAATGTCCCACTCAAAGATACCTTAGATCTCATCCAAGCCAAATTTCCTCGCGATATCTCAGCCCTATTTCAGTTCACCATGAATTCAGGCTGTTTTGTTTGGCAAGGAAAATTCTACCATATAGATGGGAAGCCATGGATTCTCCACCCTTGGCAACTTCTTTATGGAGACTTTTGAAGAAAAAGCCTTAAACTCAGCCCCAAAAACTGTTCTCTATTTGGCCACATGGCCTTGATATACTCCACAACTTCTTAACACACTTAAACAATCAACACCCCCAGAATCCAGTTCACCTTGAAAAAGGAAAATAACAACAGTCTCCCTTTCCTAGACACTCTGATTACACACCAACCTGATGGACCCTCGGCTTTCTTTGTTTACAGAAAACCAACCCCCACAGGTAGATACATTCACCAGTAATCACACCACCATCCCCCTCACAACAGTATGGGATTATAAAAACCTTATAAAACAAGGCTTGAATTAATCTGCTCAAATAACAATGCCCTTACTACTGAACTTAACCATATCCTTAACACCTTCTTAGCCTACAACCCCCAAAAAATCCAGAAAATATTAAAACCAGTTAACCACAACCCCCCCCCCCTTCATAACAGATTACACTAAATCTATCACCATTCCTTATATCCAGAGCATGTCTGAAAAGTTAACAAAAATCCTAAAAAAAATATGACCTGACTACAAAGTCACAAACTACAAAGTACCTGTTACAAACCATATAAGAAATTGGTATCCCTTATCCCCTCCACCAAAAACGAGCCACTTCCCCTAGACCTACCTGGAGTATACCAGGTCCCTTGCAGTTGTAAACTGTCCTACTACGGCAGGACAGCCAATATCAGGATATCTGAACACAAGGACTACATCCAGTTCCACCAATACAGCCACCCAGGACTTGTTGGCCGTGCATTGGACACCCACCACAGAATGCTCTGGAAGAAAGCCACTTTATCACACCGCAGCAAGTACAAGTACGAAAGATTATTCCCTGAATCAGCTTCAGCACTGAAAAATTTCCCAAATCTCAACAAATTTGAGTCATGAGACTACCCCAAATTTGGGTAGCATACACTCTAAGATTGTCAGCCCAGCAGCCAAGACAACCCAATTTAGCCTGCAAGGTTTTTTAATTAATAATTTAGGTTTACGTTGTCATTTCCTAAAAAATTAGAAGTGTATCAAGAAATATATAGAAAAATGGAAACATCTTCTATTTATGATGGAAAGATATCGGCTACCAGAAGAGGTGGTTAAATACAGACCATCTTCAAGATTTAACAGTGAAGCCAGAACAGGCAAATGCCTAATCCTTGAAGAGAAGAAGGTTCCTTAGGGATCATGAGGTGGTAGAAAGGATCTAGAGATGAGTGACCCACCTGGTGACAGGGTAATGAATTACTCCCTTTGAGAATAGATCAGAGGTATTGGTAATAAAGTTTAGTTGATTGGCAGAAAAGAAGGTAGATAATAGAAACTTGTGTGACAAAGGGTTCTATAAGATTTACACAAAAGAAATATTTCAATGCATGATGAATAGAGTGAGAACTAGCAGCTATCGCTGGAAGTTGTGTAAAAGTGTGGTTAGTAAGAGTGAATGAATGAATTGGATTACCAGAAGTAAGTTGTGAGTGCACTGACCATGAATAAGTTTAAGGAAGGCATACTGTAGGTATTTTGTGTATAAAGGTTAGTGTGGGTTTCCCATGATGAGTCTTTTGGCACCATGAAGATACATGTATTATAATAATAACACCACAGTGGATTTTTTAATTACTCCTCTTCTTTCAAAAAACATTGCCGAAAAAATTTTTGTGAAGAAATTAAATGCTATATTGAAGACTGTAGACCACTATCGGGTTTTTTTTTTGTTTTTTTTTTTTATATATAATTCTGTTGCTTATGTCACCAAAAACGAAGGACATGGCTTGAAGATATAAGATCATGGACAGGATCACATGGCTATGCAGAAACAAAAAAAAGCCACCAACAGAGAGAAGTGGAAGGATATGGTGCTGCACCCTCTCACTGAGGAAGCTACATGAAGAAGATGTCACTAAAAATCTGCATCATCAGTGTATTGTAATATTATGCTTTGAGGTATGGTGTTATTTTGAAATTTGTGAAAACAGTTGAGACCTAGCAGAGAGAAAATGAGAACATACATTCAAAATAGAGAAAGCAAGAAGGAAATTTGTTTTTGTTGAGATGAACATTAAAAATAGGCTTTTTTGATATAATATTTTGCAACTATTAATAATATACTTTCTTCCTTTATGTGTTATCTGTGTTGGCAAAATAAAGGAAGAAGTTTAAATAGTGAATAAAGAAAATAGTGGTTCATCCCATGTTGCTTGTTTAATTCTGCAAATGATTCAAAACCCTACTCACTATGCCAAAAAAAAAAAAAAAGTACTTATGTGAGACCCCCATTTTATTAATGATATGTCCCAATAAGTCAATAGGAGTTTTATCATCAAATTCCTGACATGTACCCTCAAGGGGTGTACAAATATGATAGTACTACATGAAAAACTTACATCATTACTAACTTCCTATCTACAATTTTCCTCCAAATCAGTCTGTTACTTGTCAAGACTCCAACATTATCAGATCTTATATTTCTATCGTCTAAGGCACTTTGTACTGTATCAATCCATCTATATCTTGGTCTACCTCTGGGTCTTTTTCCTGCCAACCTGGCAGAGAACACTTGTATTGCTAATCTTTCCTCTCCCATTCTGTTTAAGTAACCATGCCACCTGAGATTAGCTCTGCTAACAATGTCAAGTTCTTTCCTAATATCCTCATTTTTAATATGATCTTGCCATTGATGTTCATGTTGATCTGTTCATGCCCCTAATCTTTCTTAGGACTCTCATATCTATGGTCTCAAGTCTTTAGTCAAGTGTTTTATTGATAACCCAGCTCAGATTCATAAGTTAAAATTGGTTTGAACCCTGTCTTGTATACATCTAATGTAGTGTTTTGACTAATTTATCTCTTATTCCATATAAATTTATTCAGTTGACTTCCTACCATACCAGCATTGTTGATTCTGTTGTCTGTTCCAATATTTAATTTACCATTTCCACTAAAATTCATGCCTAAGTAGTTGAAATGTTTTACTTGCTCTATAGGTTCTCCATTCACAATGCAGTTGATATTTTCATTGTCTTTGTCTTGCTGTTGCTGACCTTCATACCATATCTATTACAACAGTTATTCAATTTAGTCAGGGAATCTTGCAGACTTGTACTGGATTTATTTAGAAGTATAACATCATCTGCATAAAGATCTGAGATTAACATCTCCAATTTTGATATCTGGTTTAATACCATTTTGTGGTTTAACATTAAACCATCTTCCTGTACTTCCTTCAATTCTAACTGCTGACGTACAACTCATGTACAGACTAAGTATTGCTTGATATAATGCACCATTGACACCATGCAACTGTAGCATTTTGAATACCTTTTTTCTTGACACCTTATCATATGCCTTTTCCAGATCTACAAAACTTAAATACCGATCTTTTTTATATTCTCATGATTTCTCAAGTATTTCTCGTAAAGTGAAAATCTGAACCTGGTAGCCTCTCTTTGGCCTGAATCCAGCTTGTTCTTCCCCAAGCTCCTCTTCTGCAATCTTTCTCAACCATTTCTCAAGTATACTTGCATAAATCTTACCAGGAACTCTAAGTAAAGAAATACCTCTGTAATTCTCACATTCAGTTTTATTTCCCTTTTCATATGTAAGTACTATGAGAGCTCTACTCCAATCATCTGGAATTCATCTCTCTGTACTATACTGTTCCTTCTGAACTATGACTTATACCTCCATACTTGAGCATTTCTGGTTGAATATCATCTACTCCTGCTGCCTTTCCACAGCTCAGGTTTTTGATGGATTTTTCTACTTCAGGTATGGACATGTATTCCTGATTGCATGCCTAGTCAGTGTTTTTTACCACTGTGCTTTCACTGATTGTTTCATTTATCAATTTTTCTAAGTAATTACTCCATACATCAAGGATATCTTTTTCTCCAGTTTTAATGTCACCTTTATCATCTCTAATTCCTTTTACAGCACTCTTTCTTCCATTTCTGAGCTGCTTCAACAACCTCCAGAATATCTTGCCATCTTCTTTATGTTTATTTTATATGTTCTTACCGAAGTCTTCCCATGACTTTTGTTTAGCTAGTTTTACACAGTGTTTAGCTTTCTTATATTTGTCTCTGTATTCTCCAAGAGCAAGCTGACTTATTTGCCTGGAACTTTTGATATGCTTTCTTCTTTTTCCTTTGCTGCCTCTTTAACTTCCTGTGTCCACCATGGAGTTCTGATTTTTCTATCCTTGCAGACAACCTCACTACATGCCTCTCTGGCTGAATCAATGAATATTTTCTTCATGGCATGAAGAGAACCACGGTTTGGTTCTCAAACTCTCATTATATTTCATTATATCATTATATATTATAGTCTATAGTTCACATCTGAGAACAGCTCAACTTTTATTCACTTTAAAACGTTCTTACATGTTCTTCTTTACAGTATGATATTCAATTTTATCTTGCTTACAACTAAATGATCACTTCCAGTTTCAAATCATCTGTACACTCTAGTGTCCTGCACCAGAGAGAAAACATCACTGTCAACAATAACATAGTGAATGAAACTTCTTATTCCTTGCCTCTTCTCTCCATGTGAATTTGAGTACTTTTTTATGTTGGAACATTGTGTTAGTAATAACCAGTCCATGTCCTGAGCAGAAATCCAATAGGTATTTGCCATTATTATTCACTTTGCTCTTTTCTCCAAATTTTCCCAAATTATTTTTGTATGTCTGACAATCATTTCCTGCTCAGCTATTTCGATTGCCAACTAGGACCAACTCTTCATTTTTCATTATGTCAGTTGCTTTATCTAAAGCCTTAAAAAATTCCTCTATTTCTATCTTAGTGGAACCTTCTGTGGAACCATAGGCACAAATAAGTTTCATTGTCCAGTTCCCCATTCTGATATTTGCCCACATCACTCTACTTGATATTGCCTGTAATTCAAGAATATTAGCCAAGGCCTCATATTTAGTGTTGAATACTATGGCTATTCTTTTTTTCCTTGATTGTCATTGCCTGAATATACATTTCATATTTATTGCTCAGAAAGATCTCATCAGTTTTTGTCTTTTTTTTTTTTTTCCAGTCACCCCTGTTTTGTCAATCTTGTACTTATCCAATTCCTCAGTTGGCTCCATTTCTTTGCCATTCAGGCTTTTTCTGTTGATAGTATCAATCTTAAACTCTAGTGATGTTGAGTTGGGGTGACATTCCTTTAAAGGCTATGTGGAGGTCTCTTCTCAGTTATACAGCTTTAGGAGTTTTATAAAGTGATTATTGTTGCTGTACTCTAGTTGAAAGTTGTTGTTTTTTCTGTTGATTAAAAAAATATTTGTTCACTCTGCAGCTACTTGCCAGGTAGCAAAATCTATTTACCTCATGTTGAGTGGGTAAGTGTATTTGTTAGGCCCTGGAGATGCCTATCACTTTTGTCAGTACTGGAAAGCAATGAAGACAGTCCTATATCTGCATCCTAGATACTTCTGATTTTCTTCAATTGTAGTCAATCAAAAAAACCCAAAGACTACACTTATTGAATTGCTAGAACATCATTAACTGCTAATAAATGCATGCATGTTTAATATATATGTAAATTAAATTATTTTTATGGCAGATACGAGAGTGGTCTGAAAAGTTCACAGCCTTGACCATAGATGGCAACATTATCTGCAAGATTTTTTTTTTTTTTCTAAGTTGGTATACATCTGTCATAATCATCCATGTGAAATTGCAAGTCATTCTATCAATTAGTTTGTTTTATACAGCTGTCTATGCAAAAGTGTTGTTTGTATCCCTTGAAATGGATAAAATTGAGTATCGTGCAGTTATAAAATTCTTTGTAAAACCTTGTTTTACGAAGAATTTTAAGTTTATGGGCACTCTTCTCCTTTGTTTTCTACAATTAAGAAATGGGCTGCTGAGTTTAAACATGGCCGTACTAGCCTTGAAGATGATCCATGCGAAGGACATACAAAAGATGTAACATCACCAGAAATCATTGGTCAAGTGCACAATATGGTATTGGATGGCCGGGCTAGTCAAAGTGCGTGAAATTGCTGAGACTATAGGCATTTCAAAAGCACATGTATGATATATTTTGCCATGAAGAATTGCAAATGAGAAAGCTTTGCACAAGATGGGTGCTGTGCTTACTCACAGCAGATCAAAAACGCACTCACATGAAAATTTCTGAACCAGTGCTTGGAGCGTTTTAACAAGAATACAACTGATTTTTGTGTGTCGATTTATTACTATGGATGAGACTTGGATTCACCATGGAACGAACATTTGCAAACACTATATGCAGAAGAAAAAAATATGAACTAAATGTCAATTTTGAAAAAACTAAAACAATGAATATTTGGACAACAGGAGTTGCTGAACAAAGTTACCATCGACGAATTTCAACTGGAAAATGTGGAACACTTCTTGGATGCCACATGACCAGTGCCGGATTTACGTATAGGCTAAAAAAGCTACAGCTTAGGGCCTCACAATCTGCTGGGGCATTATATTTTCATATATTAAAAAGGCATATATATTAAATTTTTCTGAGACCAGCTGATGTAATTTAAAACAGTAGGAGGCCTCTGGGTCTTGTATAGCTTAGGGCCTCAGCAAGTCTAAATCCGGGCCCTGCACATGACATATGACGTGGACCCAAAAAAAAAGAGGTAAAAATTAGAATAACGCAGCAACTGTCTTAAAAGCCATGGACAAAATATGGAAGAGCCAAGCTATTAAGATACACACTAAATTGCATATTGTAGAAACCTATATCTTCAGCAGCATACTCTATAAATGTGAGGCCTGGGTACTCCTGAGAGGAGGGTATTAGCATTCTAGAGGAAGTGCTATAGAAAGATCTTGAGAATAAGCTGGATCCAGAAAGTGAACAATGCAGAAATCTATAGACGAATACAACCAAAAGAAAACCTGATCTAGAAAATAATCCAAAGGAAACTGTCTCTTTGGCCATATATGTAGAATGAACGATGAGAGAAAATTAAAAATGCTGCTGTTTGTGATGATTGAAGGAAAGAACAAAAGAGGAAGACCAAACAAGAGAATGGGGCGATGACATTGTGAAATGATGCGGAAATTCTGTACACAAACTGAGTCATCTTGCACAAAATAGAATGCAATGGAAGAATCATATCAAGATGGCATCAGACACCTACAGGTGTTGAACCCCATAGTTGTTGACAATTAGAAGACTGAAATATACAACCTGATAATATCATCCATGTGATGTCTGTGCAGTGTTCTACATACTTTGTAGAACACTGTACAGACATCAGATTGAGCCCAAGTACTTCAAGCTGTCAGCCTTCTTGAGTCAGGTATCTTGATGTCTATGACACTACTGTTAGGGCCATTCAAAAAAAAATCACAGCAAATATACTCAGTCTTCTGTCTACTAATTTGGAAGCCACCAGTTTCAAGTCATATCCTCCACTTATCTAACATCAACTGTAAGTTTTCTGGGTCATCGCTCATCAGAACAGCATCATCAGTTTATAAAATATCCCACAGGGCACATCATTCAATGTCTGCTGTTAGATGTTCCATGACCAAGTTAAACAGGAGTGGACTTAGCACCCTTGATGTACTCCCACCTTGATTTCCAGTTCTTCGCTAGTTCCTGCTGGCCATCTTACTTTGGTTATTAACATTCTGGTACGTCTTTCACTTGATTAATATAATATTAATTTAATATTTCCCAAAATATTATATTAATATAATATTTCGTGATCCTCTTGTGATCTCAAGGCTTGCCATATTAATTTCTGTGGAATCCAATCAAAGGCCTTTTTGTGGTCAACAAATACTAGATGCGTGGTCTTTTTGTTATCTTTTGTACTTTTCTAGTAAATTTCTGATTGAGTGCATGGCATCAATTGAGGATTTTCATGAGATGAACCTGCACTGATTTTTAGTGATTTGCTAGCTCCTGAAACCTCTGATTAAGCACTCGCTCCCATATTTTGAATATATTAGAGATATCAGTTTTATGGCTCTATAATTCTCACATAGTCACGCATCTCCTTTATTTTTATAGAGGTATCAGATAGCTTTTCCTCCATTCATCTGGCATTCTCTCTGCAAGGATCCTGTTGAAAAGATTTGTCAGGAAGGTTGCACCTACCACACCCAATCTTTTCCACAGTTTAGTAGGAATATCATCAGGTCCTGTAACTTTGTTTTTTGTAGAGTAATGTTGAATATAATAGAGCAGTGGTGCACTCAGGATTTAATCTTGGGGGGAGTCAAGTAGACAATTTGAGAATACACACATTGCATACGACCTTTGACATCTGAAGTGATTGCCAATATATGATACCCCCATGATCTCCTCTGGCCTGGGCTCGAGCAAATGAAGTAGCGCTTGGTCCGCTCGAGCACCACTTCGTTTTGCCTTGCATTTGCAGCAGCCGTGATTCCCGAGAGCTATAGGGCATTCCCACCTTATGTGACTGTTAATTCATAAGTAGTATAGAAATAGAAGACACGACACAACATAAATAAAAAAAATGAATTTTAATTAGGAAAAGATTTTTTGGAAAAAATTTTCTAGTGTTTGTTTTTTTTTTTGGGGGGGGGGGGGGGCAAGCCCCCCCCCCCGGGTGTGCCACTGTAGTAGAGTAAATAATTAAGCTTAATAATTGGTCCATATACTTTACAAATACATTGTGTACAAACCTGTCTTATATCTTTAATTTCTTCATCATCCATCTTATAATCCTTTAGTTTCAATAGTGAAATTTATCTATAATTCTTTTTATTTCTTTTTTTTTTATAAATCGGTATGATTAGTGCTCTAATTGATAAGAAAAAAATTAAGTAATTAATTAAAGATAAAGAATATTACTTTCTTTCATCAATTAAACATATATCTAATATAGACAAAGACGTTATAAAGATCCTGTAAACTTAAATTTGCGAGTAGCGCACATTGGATGACTTTGCACACATAATCGTCCGTGGCAAAGCTGTCATGTTTTTTAAAACTAGGGAGTAAATCTTGACATTAGATACAACACAACTTTGAAAAACGAATTTCAACAGAAATCTCTTCACAATTGGTGGATTGGACGTCCAAGTATAGCAATTTAGTAAACACAGCAAATGATGCACTCCTACCGTTTAGTTCTACTTATTTATGTGAGGTATCATTTTCTGCAATGACAGGTATTAAAACCAAATATCGAAATAAATTAAACTTGGAACCAGACCTTCATATCGCAGTATCAGAAGCCATCAAACCAGAATTTCAAGAAATTATCAAAGAAATGCAAGACCATTGTTCACATTAAATATTGTAATAAATATGTTTGTAAGCTGGTAATAATAAAAATAATGTGTAAAAATATTTACCTTTTTTAATTATTATATGATATACAAGGCATATTTCCTCTTTATAATACTTATTACAATAGATTTTTGCTCAGTCAATTGGGGGTACATGCTATTTATTTTTTCTGTCTTGCGGGTATGCAATCAAAAAAGTTTGGAGACCACTGCTCTAGTCCACTGAGATGTAACCTTCTAAATTATGTAGTAATACAGAAGGTAGTATAGAAAGTTAAATAACTCATCATCATCATCATCATCAAATTCCTGCCATGTACCCACAAGGGGTGTACAGGATATGATAGTACTACATGAAAAAATTATATCATTACTAACTTCCTATCTACAATTTTCTCCCAAATCAGTCTGTTACTTGTCAAGACTCGAACATTATCAGATCTTATATTTCTATCGTCTAAGACACTTTGTACCATATCAATCCACCTATATCTTAGTCTTCCTCTGGGTCGTTTTGCTGCCAACCTGGCAGAGAACACTTGTTTTGCTAATCTTTCCTCGCCCATTCTATTTAGGTGACCATACCACCTGAGATCCTGAGATTAGCTTCCGCTAACGCATTCCTGGATGCTAACAATGTCAAGTTCTTTCCTAATATCCTCGTTTTTAATATGATATTGCCATTGATGCCATCTGTTCACGCCTCTAATCTTTCTCAGGATTCTCATATCTGCGGTCTCCAGTCTTTGGTCAAGTGTTTTACTTCTGACCCAGCTCTCAGATGCATAAGTTAAACTGGTTTGAACATCGTCTTGTATACAGCTAATTTAGTGTTCCGACTAATTTCTCTTTTATTCCATATGAATTTATTCAACTGACTTCCCACCATACCAGCTTTGCTGATTCTGTTGTCTATTTCTATATTAATTTACCATCTTCAGTAAAAATTGTGCCTAAGTAGCTGAAATGTTTTACTTGTTCCACAGGTTCCCGTTCACAATGAAGTGGACATTTTCAATGATTCTGCCTATTTTCATTGTCTTTGTCTTTTTATTGCTAACCTTCATACCATATCTATTACAACAGCTATTTAATTTAGTCAGAGAATCTTGCAAACTTGTAGCCGATTTATTTAGAAGTATAACATCATCTGCATAAAGCAAAGAGCTGAGATTAACACCTGCAATTCTGATATCATGTTTAATACCACTTTTCTTCATAATGTGATCCATATAGATAATGATAAGTATTGCTTGATATAATGCCCCATTGACACCATATAACTGCAGCATATCGAATAGCTTCTCTCTTGGCACCTTATCATATGCCTTTTCCAAATCGACAAAACTTAAATACAGATCTTTGTTATATTCCTATGCTTTCTCGACTATTTGTCGTAAAGTGAAGATCTGATCCTGACAGCCTCTGTTTGGCCTGAATCCAGCTTGTTCTTCACCAAGCTTTTCTTCCACAATTCTTCTCAACCGTTTCTCAAGTATACTTGCATAGATATTGCCAGGAACCCTCAGTAGGGAAATACCTCTGTAATTCTCACATTCAGTTTTATTTCCCTTTTTATATATGGGTACTATGAGAGCTCTACTCCAATCATCAGGAATCGTCCCTCTGTCAGGGCTTTCTGAACTATGCAGTGCAGCCACTGTAAGACTCTTATACCACCATACTTCAGCATTCTACTCCTGCTGCCTTTCCACATTTCAAGCCTTTGATGGCTTTTTCTACTTCAAGTATGGATATGTATTCCTGATTGCATGCCCAGTCAGTGTTTTTTACCACTGTGCTGTCATCACTGCTTGTTTCGTTAGCAGTTTTTCAAAGTAATTACTCCATACTTCAAGGATATCTTTTTCTCCAGTTTTCATGTCACCTTTATCATCTCTAACTCCTTTAAAAGCTTCTTCAACAGCCTCCAGAATATTTTGCCACCTTCTTGATATTTATTTTCTATATTCTTGCCAAAGTCCTCCCATGACTTTTGTTTAGCTAGTTTTACACACTGTTTAGCATTCTTGCATTTGTCTCTATATTCTCTAAGAGCACGAGCTGACTTATTTGACAGGAACCTTTGATATGCTTTCTTCTTTTCCTTCACTGCCTTTTTAACTTCCTGTGTCCACCAGGGAGTTCTGATTTTTTTTTATCCTTGCAGACAACCTCACCACATGCCTTTCTCGCAGAATCAATCAATGTTTTCTTCAGAGTTTGCCACTGAATCTCCAAGGTTTGATTCCTGTTCGCAAACTCTTTCATTTTTTTCTTCAATAATTTTTGTGTAGTTTAGTCTATAGTTCACATCTGAGAGCTGCTCAACTTTTATTCGCTTTAAAACTTTCTTACATGTTATTCTTTTCAATATGAAATTCAATTTTATCCTGCTCAAGACTAAATAGTGATCACTTCCAATTTCAAATCCTCTGTACACTCTGGTGTTCTGCACCAGGGAGAAAACATCACTATCAACAATAACATAGTCAATGAGACTTTTCTTATTCCTAGCCTCTTCTCTCCATGTGAATTTGTGCACATTTTTATGTTGGAACATGGTGTTAGTAATAACCAGTCCATGTCCTGAGCAGAAATCCAACAGATATTTACCATTATTTTTAGCTTTGCTCTTTTCTCCAAATTTTCCCAAAATATTTTTGTATGTTTCACAATCATTTCCTACTCTGCTATTTAGATCCCCAACAAGGACCAACTTTTCCTTTTTCATTGTGTCAGTTGCTTTTTCTAAAGCCTCAAAAAATTCCTCCACTTCTACCTTAGTAGAACCTTCTGTGGGACCATACGCACAAATAAGTCTCATTGTACAGTTCCCCATTCTCATATTTGCTCACATTACTCTACTTGAGACTGACTGCCATTCAAGAAGATTAGCCTCGTATTTTGTGTTGAATACTATGGCTACTCCTTCTTTTCCTTGATTGTCATTGCCTGAATATAACATTTTGTATTTATTGCTGAGAAAGATCTCACCAGTTTCGGTCTTTTTTGTTTCAGTCACCCCTATTATGTCGATCTGGTACTTATCTAATTCCTCAGCAAGCTCCTTTTCTTTGCCATTCAGGCTTCTTACGTTGATAGTACCAATCTTTATCTCCGGTGATATTGAGTTAGGGTTTTGTTTTCAGATTTGTTCCAGTAGCTGACTTTTTGCTGTTCGCCCTGGTACTCTTCAATAGCAAAATTCCTCTGTAATTCTCACATAGTTTTACTTCCCTTTTTATAGACAAGTACCATGAGAACTTTTCTCCAATCATCTGGAATGCAACCCTCTGAACTGGCCTTCTATTTTTTATTGTGATGTGGAAACACTAGAGAGAGTCCAAAGATCAATAACCAAAGTAGTATCAGGACTCTATAGGTTATGAAGGGCATTGGAGAGAATGTTGATTACAGAGGTTGGTGGACAGAAGGAAAAGAGGAGATATGATAGACCTTCAAGTTAGTTGAGGGATTCTTTCAGATTAATACAGAAAAAAATTATAAAAAGAGTGGATGTTTAAGATGGGAAGAGCAAGATGCCATTTCTGGAAGTTGTATAAAGATGTGCTGAAGAAGGGTGTGAGGAGTAGATTTTTTACCTGGAGAACTGTTAGTGAATCGAATGCATTGCCTGAGTGCATTGTGAATGCAGGTAGTATAAATAACTTCAAAGCTCATTATGATAGATATATTGCTGGTTGAGTGAGTCCCCCACTATGAGTCTGTTGACTCAATGGAGGTTACCAAAAATAAATAGATGATATAATAATAATAATATCATCTACTCCAACTGCTTTTTCACATTTAAGGTTTTTGATGGTTTTTTCTCTCTCAAATATTTATATGTATTCCTCATTGCATTCCTCCTGAATGTTTTCTGTCACCATGCTGTCACTTATTGTTTCATTTAATAGCATTTCAAAGGAATTATGAGGGTGGTCTGAAAAGTTCTCGGCCTAATAATGAAAAAACGGATTTATAATTTCAAAATTATTTTTATTTTTCAACATAATCTCCCTTAAGACTAATACATTTATTCCAGCGATGCTCCAGCGCCATTATTCCATCCCTGTAGTGGTTCTCAATAAGATTTGCAAAATACCCCTCTACAGCTTCAATCACCTCTTGATTCAAAGAAAAACGCTGACATACGAGGAAGAGTTTTAGTTTTGGGAAGAGATAGAAGTCACAGGGAGCCAAATCTGGAGGATGGGTGGATGTTCCAACAATTCATAGTGCAGATCCCATAATCTTCCCATTGCTAAAACATCTTTGTGGGCAGGTACATTGTCCTGATGAAAGATGATTTTTTTCCTTCTGCAAACCAGGTCTTTTCTCATGAATTTTTTCGTGTAGTCTGGTTAAAAGATTGGAATAATATTCCCTGGTTATTGTTTTACCCTTTTCAAGATAATAAACAAAATGTCTGGTGCTGAACAACCGGCTTCTGTTCACTGTTTTGACTTCTGTTTGGATTCTGGTGTGTAATGGTGAATCCAAGTCTCATCCATAGTAATAAATCGACACACAAAATCAGTTTTATTCATGTTAAAATGCTCCAAGCACTGTTCAGAGATTTTCATGAGTGCATTTTTGATCTGCTGTGACTAAGCGTGGCACCCATCTTGCACCCATTTGCAATTCTTCATGCAAAATATATCCTACACGTTTTTTTGAAATGCCTATAGTCTCAGCAATTTCATGCACTTTGACCTGCCGATCATCCAATACCATATCATGCACTTGATCAATGATATCTGGTGGTGTTACACTTTTTGGACATCCTTCACGTGGATCACCTTCAAGGCTGGTAAAGTCACGTTTAAACTCAGCAACCCATTTCTTAATTGTTGAAAACGATGAAGAAGAGTGCCCATAGACTTATTAACTTCGAATTAATTTCTTTTTTCATTATACCTTCTTTTACAAAGAATTTTATAAAAGAAGGTATAATGCTTCACACAGCTGTATAAAATAAACCACTTGATAGAATGACTTGCTATTTCACGTGGATTCATATGACAGATGTACCAACTTAGAAAAAATCTTGTCGATACTGTTGCCATCTATGGTCAAGGCCGAGAACTTTTAAGACTACCCTCGTACTCCAGGCATCTAGAATATCTTTATCTTCAGTTTTCATTTCACCTTTAATGTCTCTGATTCCTTTTACAGTTCATTTCTAAGCTTTTTAACCACTAAAATATTTTACCACCTGATCTTCATTTTCTATGTTCTTACCTAATGACTTTTGATTTCCTATTTTTGCACAGTTTCACTTTCTTACATTTTTCTCTGTATTCTCCCAGAGCACAAGTGCCAGGAAACTTTGATCCACTTTCTTCTTATTCTTGACTGCATCTTTAACTTCCTGAGTCCACCACAGAGTTCTAATTTTTTTTATCCTTGCAGATAACCTCATCATGCCTCTGTTACTGAATCAATCAACGTTTTCTTCAGGGTTTATCACTGAATCTCCAAGGTTTGGTTCTCATTTTTTTCTCGAATAAGAATATGTATTTTAGTTTACAGTTTACATCTGAAAGCTTCTCAGCTTTTACTTGTTTTAAAACTTTCTTATACACTCCTCTTTTGAGTATGAAATTCAGTTTTATCCTGCTCAAAACTGAATAGTGATCGCTTCCAGTTTTAAATTTAAATAACACAAGTATTGTGTACTCATGTGTTCAGAACCATCATGAAGATAGTGCTATCAACAATAACAACACACATCTTTATGTTGGAACATGGTATTAGTAATAATTAATCGATGTCTGAACAGAAATCCAGCACATACCATTATTATTAGTTTTGCTCTTTTCTCTAGTTTTTCTGAAAACATTTCTATATGTCTAATAATCACTACCCTGCTGTTTAGATACCCAACAAGGATCAACGTTTCCTTTTTCATTGTGTCAGCTGCCTTCTCTAAGGTGTTGCAAAATGCCTCCACTTCTTCCTTAATAGTCTTCTCTGGATCCATAGACACAATTAAGTTTCAATGTCCAGTTTCCCATTCTGATATTTGTCCACATCACTCTACTTGATATTGCCTGCTGTTCAAGAAGATTATCCTTGCATTTAATGCTGAATACCATACTACTTTTTGTTTGCTGCTTAGAAAGATCTCACCTGTTTGTTTGTTTTTTGTTTCAGTAATTGTTACTTATTCTGTCGATCTGAGAATAAGATCGACAAAATAATAATAAGAATTGGTCTTATCCAATTCTTCTGCTAGTTCCATTGATGAACTCTGCTGATGTGTATTGTGATATACTAAGATTGCTTTTGCCATAATTCAAAACAATTCAATCCAGCTGATTAACAATGCACAATTCATCTCCAAATTTATCACACCAACTTCTCGTTCACTTCTTTCATTCCATCCACCTTTGTTCTTTGTAATACACTTTTCCATACCATTGTCCAATCAATATAACCTCCAACTCGTCAAGAAACACATTAACATATTCCTCCTTTCTCTCTAATCGCTTTCCTGCTTATGGTGTCATTGTGTTTATAAGTTTGGTGGCTTCTGTTTTTGTTGAGTTGCTATTTAAAAAAAATAATAACATGCAAATACACACAAAAAAAATACACAATTAGTCTAGTTCCATTGCTTATTAGACTGATCATGTGCTGATATATTGCGATATACCCAGATGGTTAACCCATGTATAGAAAAAATAGTGTTTCTAGTATGGATGCTTAGATGTTGATTATCGTACTACTTTAATAAACACGTGTATAGATGATAAGTACTAACTAAATTTATTTAGTAAGTATTTATTACAGCTGTAGGTTACTACAGCTATTCTAGATCAGCAGACCATGCCTTCCTAGAATCTGCCTCAGCATCACAATTACAACATATGCCAATTCTTAACAAATTCGGCTGTCTCGCTTTGCCAAAGATCTGGAACACCATCATCTTGAGATCTTTAGTAAGTTTCCATCATTGTATCTATAGATGAAAGGGGGGGGGGGGCAGTTACAGCTGTAGAATCCCACTGTTAAGCAAACACAGACACTCTCTGTGTTTGCTTTCTTGCCAGTGTGCTTGAATGCACATGATTGATGTTTTTTCTTTGTGCCCATGAAGATGCCTTGGTGACTAAGCTAAAAGGTTTAGTCGGTTAATAATAATTTATTAACTGAACTAATTTAGTTAGTATTTATTATCTATAGATGTATTAATCCACTAAACATCAGCATGGTGAAAACAGCATTTATTAAAATCTCCAGTATATTTCTTCCATGGACATCATCAGGGAGAGAAGAGATCAGTTAACTGCATTCAAAACTTGAATCACAAAATATGAGTCATGTAGCACATGCTTACTAGCTCATGTTTTGGTCCCAGCTGATTTGACAGGAAAATTTACTATTCGAGTTCAAACAAACAAACCGGACAGCTTCTGTAACTAAAAATTAAATAACCTCATCAATATTTTTTAAAAAATAATAATAAATAAATAAATAATGAACAGCTAGTACAGTCAACTTCTCAGAACTTTGTGATTGACATTTAAGGTTTAGAGTGTTGTAAGGTTTCACAAATTTCAGGTAACAGATAATCAAATTTAAATCTATTGGAATGAAGAATCTTGGTTTGGTTCAGAGAACTCTGTCTATCATTAATGGCATGGAAAGCAAGGTCAGGCTTGGGAGAAAAATTTAATTTGGTCTTGATATTCTTCGATTCTAATCTTAAGAGAACATCAAAGTCCGTCCAAAGTAACAAAGTTGACATCAACAGGACACTTGCTAGGCACCTGGCTGGTGGGGGGGGGGGGGTTTGATTGATAATTTCTCCTTGGTAGATGTTAGAAGACAGGTTCCTAACTGATTTGCAGGCAGCATATAGATTGTACTTGCGTAGAATCTATGCTATTTGTTCAGCTATCCTTGTAAAGTACAGTATGGAAATTCTTTTCATATCTTATTTGGCTTAGGAATGATAACTATTGATAATTTGCTGGATGGCCGTTTTGTTATAACCATTAGTCACAAGCGGTTTTTATTTCATTTAATTCCGCTAATAGAAGGGAATCAGAACAGATTGCATGAACTCCATACACAGACTTTTGATACTACCTGTCCTCCTTTTATCATATCATATAATGTGCAACCCTAGGGTTGCACATCACCTGATATGATAAGAGGATAAGAAATCCAGAACTTCTTGGACCTGACAGTATTATGGGTATTTGAAGCCTGATTCAGAAATTAGTAAGAAAAATGAATCATCTTCTCAGAAATATCATGAAGAGATCATTTTCTAAGTTCTTCCGATGAAAACTTAATCATTTGCTGTTGTGCATTTTCTGTTATACAGCATTATCAGTTGAGTACATAAAACCATCATAACCAAAATACCATTTGGAATGCAAACATCATGAGTATTCAAGGATGTCAACAAAGGTTTTCCTAAATAAGAAAAATGAATTATCATCTTTCAGAATTGGCATGAAGGATGCATTTTTAATGAATTTTTCCTGTGAAAATTTGGTTTGGCTTCTTATGAAGATTGCAAATCTAATTGCAGAGACTTGGTAGCTGCATTCCATTGATGATAAGTTAATACTTCCTGTACTAAAAGTCATTACATCCCATGTAGAGGAAAGCAAGAAAAAAACGAGGTGGGGTGAAAATAAGAAACTCTAGTATATCAAATTCAAAATAGTGGATGAAAGCACAGATAGTGCAGATAATTGCAATCCAGTATGCCTTGTAAGATATGATTGTAAAGGCATCATTCATGGTTTTTTGTTTTGCAAACTACTCCAGTTAAGAATAATAGCTAACAGAAATTTTAATCTAATTAATGATTTTATAGTTCAAAGTGGTTCCGAATAGTAAAATGTGTTAGATCGAGTACCACATAGCACAGTCGATGCCAGGTTCTCACCATGGAAAGACCTGAGTTTGAATCGCATCTAGAATGCAAATTGAGAACTTTTTGAAGTGAAAATAAGTTAGCTGGTTTCATATGGAGAGGCATGCTTTTTCATCTCATAAAATTCCGGTATCTTTGCTGGTTTGTGAAAGAATTAGGAAGTGATTACAAATGTTGCTTGTTTTACAGTACTTTAAAATTAGATGACTATCAAAGGCATGCATTTTGAAATGACTCATATTTTAAGGAGTATTTTAATAACAGAACTTCATCCTTCATTTTAGAAGGATGAAATTTTGTTGTTATTCCCCCTCCCCCACCCTCCACACACACACACACATTGCAAGGGATGTTCTTTTCAAATTTAACAACAGGTTTAATGGTTTTTATCAGTTAACAAAGGTGGCCTACTTATGTGATATTTTTGTTTATTAAATGAATTAAATATAAATTTGCAAGGTGCTGACATAAACTGCAGGAAAAAAAGTGAAAGCAACAATAAAAAATTTAAAAAAACTTCACTGGTGGGCTAAAAGTTTTTTTTACATTAACTGAATTATGCAAGAAATATGCTGAAAAGAACATCATTTTATGGCTTGAATCAAGCATTTGATATTTTCCTCCAACTGATGCTTATAAAATGTGGATCAAGAACTTGTTTACTGTTAATGCAAAAGATGAAGAAATATGAATGAATGAATGAGAAATGGATTCATTAACTGAACTTTCCTGTGCCACTGCCTTCAAAGACCTTTTTGATAAACTCTCCTTGATTTATTTTTGACTGATTTGTCAGAATTGGTATTCACAAATATCAAAGAAAGCAACCTGCTTCCTAATGCCTTTGTTACAGCATACCTGTGTGAATTCCAGCTTCTCGACTATGGGGTTCTTAAAAAATATATATACAATAATACAGAAATGGATGTTGAACCAGATTTGAGGATTAAATGCATCTTTCCTTCTGCATGCACTACGTAATGACAAACAACATTCACGTTGAGTTATTTTCTTATAAATAACGTAATAATTATTTACATAGTAAATAAGATCTAATAATTGAATAAACAGTATAAATGATTTTTTTTATTTATTTTTACTAGTAATATTTTAATACTTAGAGAATACTTAGTGAATGCACATATACATGATGGACTGCAAAATATTATACTGAAAAATAACCAGTGTCCCTAGTCTCCAACAAACTTCTAACTCCTTTTCATTATGGTTGTCAGTACATTTTGTTGTCAGGTTACTTTGCACTGCTGGAGGGAAAAAAAAAAAAACTAAGTTTATGAGAGCAAACCCCTCCCTTCTCAATATGAAATTGGCTAACTTGTGGTATTTGAACTGAAAACTCTGCAACTATTGGGTTGTCACTGCTAAGTATTCTGTTGAAGGTCTCTTAGTTGCTCCCATTGTTCTGTGAAAAATTCATGGAATTCATAAAATTAATAAATAAAAATATATCCCTACAGCCCATTGACATGATGGTCTGTTTGACATCCAGTTGTTATCACAAGAGTTCTCAGATTTAGTTAAACTGTTTGATTTTGTTATTCACTTAGACTTCTTTGTCAGTAGAAATGAACTTAGCAAGCAGGTTGAACTTACTACCATGGCAGATTCTCTTTCTCCAACCTTAGGTAATTACTGCCTAGAACATCTGGAAGACTTCTTATTCTCCCTAGTACAACCATACTTTAAATTCTTTATTAATGATGTTTTTGCCATTTGGCCTGAATCTGAAGCAGCTCTACCTGCTTTCCTAACCAAAATTCACAACTTGTATTATACCCTTGTATCAGCTTCACCATGGAAAATTAGCCTTCTTGAACATTCTCCTATCCTGTGCCCCCATCTGGTGTATTAATAGTTTCTGAGTAGGTTTATTGTAAACCTACTTTCACTGGCCATTACATATGACAAGATTCAACTCGTCATCCTTCTCAAAAAATAAGCATCATTCAGTCTTTACTTAATAAAACACACATCTGCTTCACACCTGATGATGATCTTAAACAGATCTTGAAACCATTCCAAGCATCGTGCTGCAGAATGGTTTCACCTAAAAGAAGATTCGGTGCATTTTTGACGTGCCTGTCTCCAGGAACTCTGTATGGTGTTTTCCCGTTCAGTATCTTGCAGGAATTTCTGAATCAGTTCCTTAAAAGATGGAATTTATTTCCAACATTTATACCTGTTGTCTCCCACCAATGATAAACTGGCTCTTTTCTTCCTTCCTGGTGTTGACCAGATTAAGTGTGATTGCCTTTTTTCTCTATTTGGAAAAAAAAAACAGGACATTCTATTTGAAAAAAAAAAAAAAAAAAAAAAAGACTGTAATAGCACTTTAATAGTGCAATTTAACTGTGAGCAATTGTTCAAAGAAGATGTCGAAACACTATTACACCACCCTAATTTATACCAGAATACCTTTCCTTATCTAAAGTTAGGAATTCTTATCCTTAATAATGTTCAAGCAGTAAACTTTTTTGTATATCATACCTTACCGTGAGTCATATTGTATTGCTGTAGCATTTGGAAACCATTATTGGTGTACCTTTGAATTGCTTGTTCACTGATGATGATGATGATGATATGTTAGTTTCAGATTGAAGTATTGGCATTAAAAAAACATTATTAAATTTTTTTGTGTCTACATGTTTCCAGAGATCCAAGATAAGTCTACACGTTATGCCCAATCTTCCACAAGTGAGTTAACCATTCTTCTGATTCTCATCTTCTTGCACCAGCATTTTGAACATTGAATTGTTATTTCTGGCAGTATTTTTTTTTATTATTATTATCATTTTTTAGCCAAAAGTTTTCTGCTGCTATATGCAGTCAGCATACCATGATGCTGTTATTTTTCAACATATTGATGCTATTCTTAAATAAGATGAACATTGGGTTTTTAATGTAATTTTATTTTGTAAGTACAGCATGCATTAATCATTAAAATTCTTTTCTTTGATTTGTTAGTAAATTTTTACTTCAGTTAATGCCTTTTTGTATAATCATGTAAAAGTGCTAAATGTGTCATTTTTATTTTGCAGTATCTAAAGATGAAAGGTCCCTATCGCTCAATGTGAATATACGTTAACCAACTTTGTCTGTGAGATAAACTGCAGTGATCTGTGATCTCACCAGACTTACTTCATTAGTTCTGGTTTTATAGGTAATTGTGGTTGTCATATTGATTTGATTCTGATGATACACACTTACAGAGAGAGAGAACTAAAATTGAAAAGAAAATTAGATTGAAATAGCAATTGCATAGGCTTTGGTTATTAATTTAAATTTAATACCACAGCAGCCTCTCTCTCTGTTTATATGTCAGCACTATGTATTGTGTGTATGCACACATATACATGCACACATTTATGCTGTTTCTAATTTGTAAGATCACATGAACTATATAAAAGTACTTTATACTGAAAATAACTGACTAATGTCTGTTTAGAACTTTGTTTCGTCATAATTTAAAAAATAAGATTTTTGATAACGTGCAAACATTTTCATTGCAATAATGAAACTGCATATTAAATATTGGAATGGTAACATGAATTGTTCTTTTCTTGATGTTTGAATTTCCTCTACTGTAAAATTACTTATCAGCCTTAATTGACAGCAGTATATTATTTAAATACATAAGGTAATAATTCCAAATTTTCTTGTGCATGTTTATGTGCACACAGTATGCCTCAGAAACTTAGTTTTATATTTTGAAATTTAAAAAATATATATATAATTCCTGACATAAAACATGGGGAAAAGCATTTTTATATTTTAAAAAAAAAATTAACATTTATGAAATGAAAATGAATTCGAATGTTAGCATTGCATTTCCAGTTTAATATGATTAGAAAGTTGAAAGTTTTTTCACTTGGTTATACAATAACCAAGGATGCATTAAATATGCCAAGAAATTATATTCTTGGTTTCATCCTTTATCCAAGTGTAAGCAAGCATTTATTTGCACATGAAGTTACTTCACAACTGGGCTACTTGTATATAGAGACTAATGACTTCACATTATACATATCCATACATCCTTATGGACATGTATAATGCTGTGTATTATGGGAAGGGCCACTACCCAGACCAGTTTCAACTTTTTTTGAGGTCTCATCAGTGGGACCTAAGTAATTTATTTTTTTAACCTCTTCCAGTTTATTTCTTTCTACTTATAAGTTAAGATTTTCTCCTTTGAGACCTCAATAAAAGTCAAAACCGGTCTGGGTGGTGGCCCTTCCTATAATGCATAGCATTGTACATGTCTGTAAGGATATATGCACTGTATTATGGAATACTAAGACAATTGATGTGAAGTCATTATCCTCTATATACAAGCAGCCCAGTTGTAAAGTTGCTTCATGATACCACTTGGATAAAGGATGAAAAGAAGAAGATAATTTCTTGACATCATTAATAAACTAGAAAGTAATTCAGCTTACTTGTCTTCCATTAGTATGAGATACCAGATTGCACAAAACTGAACAAATTATGTATTAAGTTACATTGCTCATAAACAACTGTTAAAATTACTATTTCTTTTAGCTGTTTTATGTAAATACATTCCTACATATGATGAAGTATAAAATAACAATCACCTCTTGCTATAGTAAACACTGTTATAGCAGTAGTTCATTACATAATAAACTACCAAAAAGTATGAAGTCCCCTTGTACCAGTGCTATTCTTAAAGTTCACTATAGTAACAGTTGATAGTAATTTTTTAAAAAAAAATTGTTTCTCATCTTTGTTAATAAATGTGGGTTGTGTTGATCCAATTATCTATTGTTAAATTTATATTTTATGTTGATATTAATCATGAGTCATCCATGATTTCTAAATTGTGAGCTACAGTTTAGAAATAAGCTGAAATCAGAAGCTAGAAACTTCTCTAGCACTTTTATGCATCGTTGTTTATTCCTCTCATATCCACATTATCAATAATGCTGTTATGGAGTATTCAGGAGACTGGCTTTTACGGCAAATGATTAAAAGTAACATTTACGTATCTTTTTCAATGCACTTAATTTCATAATATTCATTATGTTCAATTAAGGAAATGTAACTAAGTAATTAGATGTCGAGTGTTCAGAATGATTGTATTTGGAGCAATTTGTATCCTACAGTGAACAATATGCTAGTCCACACCTGCAATGCCATATTTAGCTTGAAGTTAACCGTAAATAGCTTACATTTTTAATGGAAAATACACTACTTCTGGAAGATACACATTTTATTTTGCTCAAACTGCAGAATGTCTCAACTGTTGTTGGAAGGGTAGAATAATATGTTTAGTTATAAAATGTAAAGAAATATGCACTGGATTTAGAATAGTTACCAAAAGTTGAACTGTAGTCGTTTTCATAAGTGAAGTTGAAACATTTTAATATTCATATGCCTGTTTTTACTGAAAAACAAGCATATGAAATGTAATGTACCTATTAAAAAAAATAATAATAAACTTAAAATGAATAAGAGAATGTACATGCAAAACAGAAAATTTATGTACTTAGTTTAGTATCATAAGCATAACTAGAAATAATACAGAAGAAATTTTATTTGTACAATTGCCTTTAAAATGCAGTTTACATATGTCTGTTGGGTTTTTTTATTGTGCATTTAATGTTTTACACTGTAAAGTAGTGGATCTTGTGGGGTTATCACAAAAGACAAAAGGGAATATAAAATGCTTTCTTGATAAAGATACATCTAATTTATTTTATGTGAATTCCACCCCAAAAAGATAAACCTGTTAATAAGTTGATATACCATGAATGAGCCTGACAGTTAGATCATCTGGAAACTACTGTAGAGGCCAAACATTGATCTTTTTCTAGCCACTTCAGTCCAATGAACAGGATGGTGGTCTCACTGGGCAACGAAATCATCTACCACTGAAAAATATTCACAAATATCCATGCCCACAGCGGGGTTTGAACCCCACACCCTATTAGAGTGGAAACACCATCCACTCAGCCAACCAGGCTGGTTATTGATAGATATGAATTTATTATTTAATACTAATTAAAAAAGAAAAAATCAGTTGTATTTAAGTTGCAATGTAAAATTATTTTTCTTTCAAAGCACTTTTTGTCCCCCCCCCCTCCAATAAAATCCTGATATGTGTATATATATATTTAAAAAATAAATAAATAAACATCAAAAGTTACTGTTATTGTTTCATGGGTTACAATAGTACCTGCAGCTTACGAACTGCACCTGAAACTGTCATAAACTCGTAATGTACTTTTGCAGTTATTCACACTGAAAATATTTGGAGAAACTTTCAGTTTGTTTGTTTAAACATTGTTTACTCTATGTGTATTCACAGTTTTTTTTTTTTTTTTTTTTACAAATTATTACTGATGTCTAAATGTACAGTATTTAAAAACTCTGATGTGATACTACTAATTACGTTGTTGATGACATTGTGTATAGATGGAGGATTAAGTATTGGAGATCGTGGGTTGTATGGAATAAAGTGTCCTCCCATGATGAGTCCTTGGAGGTGTTGCACAATAATAAACACCAGTGCTTAAGTCAAACAAAAACAAGAATGGTACTTTGTTTACCACACACAAGATGTTCCATAATTAGTTCAGCTCTTATAGTATTGCCATGATATATATATATATATATATATATATATATATATATATATATATATATATTATAATATAAATAAATAAATATTATATTATTATATGACACCTCCATATAGTCCCAGAACCACTGTACACCATTTACTACATCGTATTTTTGTCTTAATTGCATGTATTCTCTGGCAGGTTTGTCCAAGTTGTGGTTAGAAGTACCTAAGTTTCTGGTGGAAAAAAAACTGCTATCACTATATGAAACTAGCTAACTCACCTTCGGTAGGGAAAAAAGTCCTTATAAAGATTCCTCACATGTTCTGTTATTCTTCCAACTGTGTTTCCAAGTGCAGAACAAGATTAAGGCAGATGCTCCATGAACTAATGTCCATCTCTTGCTGCATCAACATCCATAATAATCAATACTATATTTGACTATATCTTAAAATAGCTCCATGATATTAATTATACATCCTAAAAGAATTCATCAGTGAAATAAGGACACTCTTCCTTATTTGAAGTGGAAAGAAATTTCATGTCATCTTCTATTGCTTATGATTTTAAGAAAAAATCATAAGCAATAGAAGATGATATGATGCTTATCACAGCTGTCATATGTCCCTTGATGCAGAATTTGTTCTCCATTAAAAAAATGTGTAGGATGTTATTCCATTATCATATTTATTTCGTAATATTGTTAGCTTTTTTTTCAATGATACAAGGGCAGGATATTTAACAAAATATGTTCTTTTATTTTTTGGGAATTGGCAGGGGAAATGCCTGAAATACTATGCATTCAGTATATTCCAACACACACAAAAGTAAATGACTGTTGGGATTTAAATTCAGGCCCTGCCGTGAATGAGCTACCAGCTTGCGTTATTTCACTTGCAAAATTGGCCATACTAGGAAACCATCAGACTGAAAAGGATCCTTGAAAGTGTTCAATATCCCATTCTACAACCAACTAAAGTTTGCTATGAGATGGCCCAAATCATATTTCTGCCATTGCATTAAATGTACTATAAACAGATTAATGAATATTTAAATTAATATAGTTTGTACTCTCTAGAGCATTATTATTGCTATCAGATCAATAATAGGTTTTAATTACAGCAATCTACGATACTATTTATCCAACCTTAATATTCCTTCAGTTGACCAACCCCATGTATGGGGTTGGTCATTTGAAGGAACATTAAACTTGGATAAATAGTATTGTAGATTGCTGTAATTAAAACCTATTATTGTAGAACACCAGGTAATTCTACTTCGCCTTATCTGATGCTTCAATTATCAGAATGGCAAATTGCTTCCCACCATGGTTAGAGATAAATGGTGGATTACTATAATAATAATAGATTGTCTCAAAACATACTTAAATTATTACTAAATCACTTAAGGAATTGACAATGATAAGTCACGTTACCATCTTCAAAAGGAACTTACAAAAAAGGCACGTGCACATAGGCACTACAACACAGTAACTGAGAATGAAGTGAGGAAGCTATTGTTCTCCTAAAAGTCCTAATGGTGCCCCCTAGCGGGCTATGTAGGTGTTCTTGGCCGTTGAGCTGAAGGTCTGCTGATGTAAGCCTGCCAAATTTGGGGCAGTCTCATGCATCCAAATTTGTTGAGGTTTGGAGAGTTTCTTAGGGCTGAGGCTGATTCCATGAATAGTCTTTCGAATTTGAACTTGCTACGGTGTATTATTGTAGCTTTCTTCCACCGTATTCTGTGGCGTGTAACCCAAGCATGGTCTGCAAGACCAGAATGGCTGTACTTGTGAAACCGGATGTAGTCCTTGTGCTCCAAAATTCTGATATTTGCTGTCCTGCCTGTTTGGCCAAAGTAAGACAGTTTACAACTGCAAGGGACTTGGAATACACCAGGTAGGTCTAGGGGAAATGGTTGGTCTTTAGTAAAACCGTTTAACTCTATACCCCTTCCCCCCCCCCCCATATTTATGGACTCCCAAAAATACATAAAGAAAATGTGCCATTACGTCCCATAGTGGATGGCATTGATTCCCCCACATACAAATTAGCTAAACATTTTGCCAAAGCACTCGCACACTATACTGGCAACACACCATCACACATAAAAAACTCAGCCTACTTCAAAGCCAGCATAGAAAACCTTACACTCCAACATACTGACATAATGGTCAGCTTTGCATCTCCTCCTTATTCACAAATGTCCCACTCAAGGAAACTTTAGAGCTAATCCAAGCTAAATTTCCTCCCGATGTCTCAGCCCTATTTCAGTTCACAATGAACTCAGGCTATTTCGTTTGGCAGGGAAAATTCTACAAACAAATAGAGGGCCAATTTCTTAATGGAGACCTTTGAAGAAAAAAGCCTTAGCCTCTGCCACACAAAAACTAACAATATGGCTTCGCTACGTTGATGATGTGTTCGCTATTTGGCCACATAGCTCTGATACACTCCTCTCCTTAACACACTTAAACAACCAACACCCTAGAATAAAGTTCACTCTGGAAAAAGAGGAAAACAACAGCCTCCCTTTCCTAGACACACTAGTCATCCGCCAGCCTGATGGAACCTTGGTTTTCTCAGTTTATAGAAAACCCACCGATACAAGCAGTTTCATTCACCAACAATTCCCCCTCCCCCTCACAACAATATGGGGTAGTGAAAACACTATACAACAGGCTAAACTAATCAGTTCAAACAACAACGCCCTAAACACTGAACTAAATCACATCCTCAACACTTTCTCAGCCAATGGCTACCCCCCCCCCAAAAAAAAAAATCCAAAAAATATTGAAACTAACTAACCACAACCTCCCTTCACAACAAGGATTACTCTAAATCCATCACCATTCCCTACATCCGAGGCACCTCAGAAAAAATTACCAAAATCTTAAAAAAACATGACGGCCTCCTGTTACAGACGATACAGAAAAAAATTGGCATCCCTTATCTGCTCCACTAAAGACCAACCACTTCCCCTAGACCTATCTGGTGTATACCAGGTCCCTTGCAGCTGTAAACTGTCTTACTTTGGCCAAACAGGCAGGACAGCAAATATCAGAATTTCGGAGCGCAAGGACTACATCCGGTTTCACAAGTACAGCCATTCGGATCTTGCAGACCATGCTCTGGATACATGCCACAGAATATGGTGGAAGAAAGCTACAATAATACACCGTAGCAAGTTCAAATTCGAAAGACTATTCATGGAATCAGCCTCAGCCCTAAGAAACTCTCCAAACCTCAACAAATTTGGATGCATGAGACTGCCCCAAATTTGGCAGGCTTACATCAGCAGACCTTCAGCCCAACGGCCAAGAACACTTACATAGCCCTCTAGGGGACACCATCATGACTTTTAGGAGAACAATAGCTTCCTCACTTCATTCTCAGTTACTGTGTTGTAGTGCCTATGTGCACGTGACTTTACCGAAATATCAAAAATATTTATTAAAGTGTAATTTAATTTATATTCTTATATACATTGTCAATTCCTTAAGTGATTTAGTAATGCAGAACCAACCTATAAGCTTGTCTACGAGAAATACTTAAATTATAAGTCATACAGTTGGCTGTGTAACATGTGCTTTGGTTAAAAAAACAAAATAAACATTGAAATAAATTGCACTGTGATACAATAACATGAATAAATGATTTTGTTGATCTTTTTGATTTAGGGTTAAGTGGTTGCATGACCTAAAGCATGGTGTCTCTGAACCTCACAAAACTTTTTGCAAGTGAAAACTGCTACTAATTGACCGACTGACCTACCCACCACAAAAAAATAAAATAAAATAAAAATATTCACTGTGCCAGTGAAGTGGAAAGTGGGGGGGATGGATTGTTAAAGAATTTTGAGCAATGGTGAGGATGTATCTCAAATGCTCAGATCCATCCTCACCATTAATAAGATTTCTATATAACTTGTAGCATATTGGATTTGCCACAATAGTTTATAATGTCGTCATAGATTATTGCTATGGCAAACCTAGTGTGGTTATTCTAATTAGAAATAATTTTAATATACTTATTAAAAAAATTTTTTCCAACTGATGGTGAATTAGTTGATCTCACAGAAGTGGTATGTATTTGTTGTTCTATACTTTAGCTGCCTTCTTAGTCCAAATCCCAGCTTCTGCTTGTAAAAAATTAATTTAAAAATATCTCAACCTATCAGTGAGGGATGCAGCTGCTAACAAGCAGCAGCAATTTAAAAAGAAAATTTATTTAGTAGTTTTTTAATTAGTATATCTGCTAATTATACAAGCTACACATGCATTATGTCAGAATTTGCTCATTACCATGAGATGTGTAATATCACTGATTTTATCCATATGTGATAATAAATGGTTGATATTATCGACATGTGATCATCAAAAACATGGCATAAATCAGTCAATAATTTTTCTGGAATTATGCCATATTTGCTAAATGAAATTTTATTTTATATTAATATATGAAAATATGGTGAGCAGAATGTTAATTTTTTAGGGAGAAGGATGAACCTGGTGACAAGAAACGGCAATGAAACAGGATATCTCTCAAATGGATGGTTTTTCACCAATCAATTAAGTATAAATCTGCAAAAGGCATAGGAAATGTTATTATTAAGTGCTGAAAGTGCCGAGATATTTCTTCTGCATCGCTTCTATAAAATCCTTTAAGTAACTTAAATGTTTCTATCACATCCCTCCTCCCCTATTTTTGCCTATCAACCAACTTTTTCCCACAAACTCCAATCTAGCCTCATATGGAGCATTTCATAGGCCATTCATCATTTTGGTTGCTCACCTCTGGATCCTCTCCACTACTTCCTCATTCCAAAAAAAACCAGATGACCAGACCTGAACAGTAATCCAAATTGGATGTATCAAGGCCTTACAAAGAAAAATTGTAAAGATTCAATAACCAGGTTGCCAAGGTGGCTCATAGGCCATTTTGGCAACCTTTGTAATATGCCCTCTAAACTTCAACTTTCTGTCTACTACCATCCCCAAATCCCTAGTTTCATCACTTTCCTGGAGTACAGTTCCATCAGTAAGATACACAGCTCTTGTTCTATTTATCCAAAAATGCATAACTTTGCATTTCTTCACATTAAACTGACACTCGTTATCTTTTGTCCATACTGCTAGCTTATTTAAATCATCCTGCAAGCTGTCCACGTCACCTCAATTAACTGTTATCTTTCCCAAATTTGCATCATCAACAAACAGCTCAATATTTCCCTTCAAATTGTTTCATTTATGTACAAATTTAAACAACAGTGGTCCAAGCACAACATAGCCTTGTGGCATATTGGTCATCTGCTTTTTTCAGGATTCTATTCTTCCATATACTACTTTCTCTTATCTGTTCATCAGCCATCCTTGTATCCATATCACCAGTTTGATATCTATCCCCATTTGTTCTAATTTGTGTAACAGAGTTCATGTGGTATTCTGTCAAATGCCTTTTCAAAATACAGCATGTATTATCATGTAGCCATTCCCTTTATCGAACTGAACTGTCACTATCATAAAAAAATTAATAAATTACTGAGGCATGATGAACCTTCCACAAAGTCATGCTGCCCCTTATATTCTTATCCACCCATTCCTGAATTCTCCCTTTGAGTAGCTTTTCCAGTACTTTTATTACCACTCCTGAGATACTGATTGGTCTATAATTTGCTACTTCAGTCTTAGAGCCTCGTACATGCAAAGGAATTATTTTGCCCTCCTTCTACTAATGATTAGGATGTTTAATTTCCTTGCCAATTTCCCTGCACATTCTCATAAAATGTGAGCTTAATATTCCATCTAATCCCATGTCTGTATTTATTCTGAGGTTCTGCAGTATTCTGAGTACCTCAAATTCATCAACCTCTGTTTTCATATCGTCTCTTATCACAGCGATATCCTCACTCAGATAATATGCCCTTGCAAAATGGTCACTCAGTAACTCAACTATTTTGTCTTCTTCTTCTGTCACCTCACTGTATCAACACTCATTGAGGTTATCCTTCCATAGTCATTCTTCCTCTTACTTGCCATGCAAAAAATGTACTCATCCAAGACCCCAATTTTTTTAATATGTCCTTGTAAGTTAATCAGTAAGTAGTGCTTCATGTTTTTTAAAGTTAAAAAGGTTTTTAGAAAGTTATTTTTTTATTTAAAAAAAAAATGACAGCTACTTACTAGCTGTCAAAATCTTACCACAGGCAAGTGGGCAGATCTGATCCTCTGACTAGATCTGACACTCATACCCTCCATCACATGCTTCTTCGAGTAATTATCTCTCGGTAGGTGTATAAATTCCATTTCCTTCCTGCCATGTGATCTTTCCTTCTTCCAGTCTATGACTCCATAGTTGAAGTTCCCATAATAATTAGCTAACCAGTGTTCATTGTATACTAATTTGCTGACATATCTTCCATGTCATTCCTGTAATCCTTTGTCCTAATAGCAACAAACATCTATATATTTTGTCCTCAATCTTACATTATATTGTCACAAAAGAACTTCCATTCACCTGTACTCTGGCTGCAGTTCATTTGCTGTAATCAGTACCTTTCACGTCATCCTGTGTTCTCTATCTTCCTTGAAAATGCTAAACCCTTCACATTATATGTAGGAAAAAAGTAAACCTAGCCCTGTGCATTAAAAATGAAAATTTCTTTGCGAAAATAATAATCAAACAATTAAATGTTGAATGTGCATAATTATTTTTCATCATCAAATAGACCACAGAAAGATGCAGCAAAAGAAAAAACTGTTGTGCTTGTATCACTGCTTTGATTATTGTATGTCCTCTGTGGTGGGGATTATGTAACAGGTGTTTATCAGATTACATATACAATAGGAAATATAATTGTTAGTTTATTATATCTTTTCTTTTTTCCCTTTGAATCATCAGATAGTACATCTGATCACTAAGTTTTAAAAGAGGTATACCATGAGTAGACATATCGATACAAAATTAATAACGGAACACTCACGTACAAAGATTATTTAATAGTATAATTTTCGCCTGTGTGTCACAGGCATCTTCAGTACATATTAAGCTCAAATTAAACAACTGACAAATCCAAAAAAAAAAGCACCACCTAAGTAGCTGGTGTAAGATACTAAAAAGGTATTTGTAAATTAAGAAACATGTAAACTGATCATGATATCAGGAACATCCAAATGAAGATCTGAAATTTTTTTTTTGAAATCCGAAGTATTTTTTATATAAGTATCAGTTTCAGATCTTCATTTGGATGTTAAAAAAAAAAAAAAGATATCATGATCAGTTTAGATGTTGTTTCTTTATTTACAAATGTGCCTCTTTCTGAAAGCATTGAATTACTGCAACAGGAATTTCCTTCAGACATTGTAAAATTATTTGATTTTGTAATACATTCTGGTTATTTTTCCTTTAAAAATAAGTTATATCAACAAATTGAAAGAACAGCAATGGGCAATCCTCTTTCTCCGGCTATCTCCAATTTCTTTATGGAACATTTTGAACAACGTATCTTTGACAACATTTCTCCCAAACCTACTCATTGGTTCAGATATGTCGATAACAATTTTGCTGTATGGAATGGCTCTTCTGATGAACTTCAACAGTTTCTCACTAAGTTAAATGCTCTTCATCCTAGGATCCAGTTTATCCTAGAAGTAGAATCAAATAAGGCAGTTAGCCTTTTTAGATCTTCTAATTCTTTGTCAACCAGATGGTACATTTCTCAGTCTATAGAAAGAAGACTCATACAGGCAATTATATCCATGCTGAATCTCATCACCATCCCAGTCAAAAAGCAGGAACTATTAAAACACTGGTTCATCGGGTCCACTCCTTTAGTTCTTCAGATGATCTTTTACAGAAAGAACTGCAATATATAGCTTCTTTCTTTTCTTTCTTTCTATCTAATGGTTATAAGAATTGCTTCATTAAAAGAGCTTTGAGTAGTTTTAATATGTCTTCCTCTTCAAATACAGACGAAATAACGTGCATTCCTATCCCTTATGTACAAGGCATTAGTGAACGTCTAGCAAAAGTTTTAAAACCACTGAATATTTTTGTTGCCTTTCACCCTTTTAGAAAAATTTCCACCTTTCTCACTTCTCCTAAGGACAAGCTTCCACATCTTAATTATCCAGGTGTCTACCAGATTCCGTGCTCTTGTGGATTATCTTATTTCGGACAAACAGGAAGATCTGCCTCTATTCAGCTAGAAGAACACCAATCTTATATTGAATACTTTAAACCTGAAAAGTCTGGAATTGCAGAACATGCCATCTTCACTAGACATAGAGTTCATTGGAGAAAGACGAGTCCTTCACAAAAGTCGGTTCCTCATGGAACGCCTTTATAAAGAAATATGTGAAACTTTACTTCATTCTCCTAACTTAAATAGATCTGATGGCTTACGTCTATCCCCTTTATGGGAGATAGTACTTAACAAATCAGCTAATCTTTCCTAACTTTTTATTGTTTAGATTTTTTTAGGAAATTTATTGACCTTTTTAGTTATCTTACACCAACTACTTAGGTGGCGCTTTTTGGAATTGTCAGTTATTGTTTAATTTGAGCTTAATATGTACTGAAGATGCCTGTGACACACAGGCGAAAATTATACTATTAAATAATCTTTGTACGTGAGTTTTCCGTTATTAATTTTGTATCTGATCACTATTCATTGATAAACATAGTGATGACTATTTATATTATGACTATGAAGTTTTTGTTCTTGATACTAATACTGGTTTATAAAAGTCATTTACCTGAAAATGTTATAATTCATCTCCTGACCAAATCGTTATGCCATGCTTTGATATGTAAATGGATGAACATCTTAAAATTTTACTTTTTGTACTGACATTGATAAGCAGAGTGGCTATGCTTCTGCTATTGTGCATTACATAGAAAATTGTTATTTCTCAAAGTAGAATAAAGAGCTTCCTGTAAGGAGTGTTCATTCAAAATGTTCATTGTCATTCCAGTTTAACTAAAACGTTTTGTATCAAAATTTATTATATTTGTCCTGCTACCGTTTGGGACTCATTCAGAACAACCATTTCTGTAGTTCTGTGTAGATATGTAAAATGTTCTTATTTTTACATAACTTATACCTATGAGGGAGAAAGGAAAAAATTTTTTATATGTTTTTCGAAAGTTGGTTTAAAATACATGTAATTTTGTTGAAATTGTTTTAGTGAAATTAATACATATACTATAAATAAAAAATAGTGTGGATTATTTACCACTCAAAAGACAGTTCCTAATTTTTTGTATGGCATGTGTCATTTTATATATAAACAATTTTATATTAATAATTTTTTTAAAAAAAAAGTCAAAAAATAAAACTATAAATTATACTTCATTCTCTAAAACTGAAGCTTCCAAGGTTCTGTAGATAAATTATTTAGAATTTTTTTTTTTTTTATTAATTTTCTAGACTGGTTCATAGCTATTTTTTTGCTCTGTAATATAAAATAAATGTTTAATTTTTTGCTAGAATCCTGTATGTATTGTTTGAGTTAGTTACCTTCTTTGCTACCTACCTGTTTGCATAAATAAGTAAATAATACTGTGTAGAAAGTAGTTGATGTATATACAAATTGCTTCAGAAAAATAAAATAAAAATGAATGATGAATGGAATATGTATAAACATATTAAAAATGTAAATAAACTGCTTAATAATACTGAGATGCATTGTCCAAATGTATTCAATAAATTCATATTAATCTTAATAAATAGTTTTCTATTTTCATAGAACACATTCAGAAAGCATTATGAACATAGCTTTGTAAAGTTGCAGTTAATTTCTAAATCGTCTGATCTTGTTGGGAAATACATTTATATGGTCATGATGCAAAGGTCAATTAATTTAAAGCACATTTAACTTGAATATGCTAATATATTCAATGACTGGATTATTGAAAATTTGGTTGTTAAAGGATTATATGATTGCGAGACTACTCTGTTTTGGATTTACAAACTTATTTAATACTTTTTGCAATTTTCTACAAATTATCAAACAACTGCAGTGATTTTAATACAAAAAAATTTTCTAATATACTCTTTCTATACACACACACATATATATTAGAGAGAGATTTTGCAA
The DNA here is from genome assembly GCF_054136105.1 of Typopeltis vanoorti. Lineage (NCBI taxonomy): Eukaryota > Metazoa > Arthropoda > Arachnida > Uropygi > Thelyphonidae > Typopeltis > Typopeltis vanoorti. Next base: position 144,071,717 of record NC_143551.1, read on the forward strand.
AGATTTTTAATAAATTGCCACGTGACAAATCAGTAAATGGAACTAATATGGATAACAGATTAGTGCATTGGATTGGAGATTGGGGGTGTCAGCAAATTGTGTGAAGGGGAAGTAACAGCCTGGAAGAGAAAAGTTACTAGTGGTGTGTGTCTAAGGTGTTTTCAGGTTATTGCTGTTTAATTTGTATGTTAACAGTAATGGAAACGTGCAGTTATTTGCAGAATGTGTAAATTGGGAAGAACTGTGAGAAGTAATATGAATGTGGCTTTACAAGAAGACTTGAATGGACTGTATAAGTATTCATTCCAGTACATTATGGAGACCAACTCTGTATTAACACCCCAACCGGCCAGGACGTGTATATACACATCCAGATTAATCTGGATACGATTCTGTAACACCTATTGAATAACATGGATAAGAAGTGCAAGTTGGTCTCACTATTTCATCCACCTCGGCTGGTAGAGAGGTTAAGAATAATTACTTTAATTTCCCATTTCAGTCCTCATATTAAAAGTCATCTGAAGTATATACATGTGATATATACAAGCTATATTACATTTCAAACAATATTCCAAAGTGACAATGATTTGATCAACCATTATTCTACTGGCCTGACCTCTAGTGAGAAACATAAAAACCACATCAAAGCTATACCCTATTTATAACATGTCAAAGAACAAATTCCTATTAATGCAGCAATGTTGGTGGCCTAATCAATAATTTAACATAAGTGTTTATTATATTAAGGTTAAGATCCTATATTACTACAGTCCTAATTATAATTTATAATGAATTCTTAGAACAAAAGGTTATGTGGGTAGAATATGTGCCATCCATATTCTTTGGATTTGCTGACCATCATTATTGTTAAGATTAGGGTAGTTGATAAGAATTTCACAGTCCTCTTTAAATTTACACTCATACCATGTTTTGGTGCGATGTGATTACATCACACCAAAATGAGCGGGTGTCACAGTGAGATCTTTGAGTCTTGAGTCCTTGTAGGTCTGATGATATATTATTTTTATTAATTTACAAAAAATTAATATTTTTTGTAAATTTATTACATCTTTTAGTATGCAATAAATGCATATGTCAGAAGTGTCTAACACCTAGCATTCCAAGTCTTTGTCAGTAGACAATGGTATTAAGGTCTGGATTATTTGGATCCTTTTTTTCTGGTAAAGGCAATAAAGCACCTTTACCAGGGAATTTAGATTAAACCTCACAGGAAGATTAAACAGAGTTTAGGAAACTTTAAAGGCACCATTTTCAGTTAGTACTTCACTCATTTCAACTATCTGTCACTCCCTCCCCCCTCTTCATCATGCTGGAACTGTAGTGTTAAAGAGAAAGTTTGATTTGAGCTGTTTCTGCAGTATGTCATCACCTAATGTCACATAGGAGAGGGGAAGCGGGTGTAAACCTTTATCTTTTAAAAAGGCACAAAATACAAGTCTTCTGACTGACTACATATTTCACAGTACAAGTAAGTTTTCTATTCCTCTGAACCAACATCATTATTCCATTTGAATTACGTTAGAAGTGTTTGAATTCAACCTCTATTGCATTTTAGGTTGAACTGCTCTTTAGTTACCTACCAATAAAAATGCTATTTTTATAGCATTTTTATTGGTAGGTAACTAAAGAGCAGTTCTTTTTATAAAATAAAAATATCTGTTGACCTCATTCTGAACTAATTTTTTCCCATATATGTATGAGAAGAAAATTGTCCAGTAGGTATTGGGCATTAAACAGAAACTGGTGCAAAAAAAAAAAAAATGAATATCAATTCTGCTGGCCTGATTAGCAAAGGAATAGTTAGTGTATCCACTGTCCAAAGAATAGGCTGCACTAAGTGTTCAAGGAGTACACATTCAAGATGTAATAAACCCAAGTTATTCACACTATATAATCTGGGTTCAGACCTTCATAGAATACAAAGAGCCAAAGAAAACACAATTCACAGATCTATGCTGTAGAGAGAACTAATTTAAATGTAGTTCAGAAGTTGGTTGTTCTTAGAAGATGTGCTATCTGTCTTGACGTTCTGCCTATATAAGGTAAACAAATAACACCCTTGTAATTAATCTGAAGATGCACAAGCCAGCTCATCGGAGAACAGTAATCTTAAAATAGCCAGCCATTTAGAAGGAATTTGTTGAACAAGTACAAGAGTCTGAGTTCTTTCTTTTCATTGTTATTGATAATCTAATGCCCAGTTCTTTAACATCGAAGAAGGAGAAATGATCTGAAGATGTTGCCTTGTAGAACATCACATGAGATAGTACATCTTTTAAGAACAGTCAGTGGCAAACTACCTTTGAACCAGTCTACATCTTAAACACACCTTGCTACATTTGCCTAAAGATGTTCTTTATTTTGCAACAATATGTAAGTAATAACAATCCCTCATTAGTGATTGTTATCGACTACCAAACAATACCAGACAGAATGATGGCCCTTTTGCACACAGATTTGTTATTTGCTCAGTTGTCTTTCGCAAGCGAATCCGTTTCTACTAGAACTTAAAATCTCTATTTAATTCTTCTCAACTGTTTAATTTTTCAACCTTTAGAGCTTTCGAACTATCAAGTGACAAACAGAGTGAGTTTCCAGTGCTATTTGATATACTGAACTTTAACTTAGCAAGTAATATAACTGTTTAAAACTGACCAAGAATCTCAAATTTTGTTTACGGAATTAGTAATAATTTGTATTATTTAAAATGTTTGCGCCAATAATAAAACTTTCCTAAATAGATAGCTTTAGTTATAGTATATAAGGAATAATTTCTTATTTCCACTTAGTAAAAATGGAGAATAAATGGATCTACTTAATATGATACGACACAGTCTTTTTTTAATGAAATTTATTATAATTATTATTATTATTCTGACACCTCTAGGGAGTCCGAAGACTCATCGCGGGAGGACCCCGACAGTACAACTCTCCGTCTCCACTACTACACAGAACCTCTACTACCAATCACCTACATCAACGCCATCTACTGCCTACAACCACCACTGACACAGCTAGTATTTTTTGTCTGTAAATTGCGTGTGTTCTGAAGGGACGATTTGTCTGTATGCGGGATGAAAAACCTAAGTTTCCGGGAGAAAAAACCCTGCTACCTCTGAATGAAACTCACGTGCAATTCAAAAAGTCCATATAAAGATTCCTCCCGTCATAACGGGAATCGAACTTAGGCCTTTTCTAATCGAAGTGCGGAAACTACCGTCGTTCTTCCAATTGCGCTACGGAGGCGCTAAATTTACGGAACAAATAATTTTTATTTTCAAACAGGTTACGATATGCTACTTGAAATATTGGTGTTTAAAAAGTCAAGTGACTTCAGCGTAACCATAAATATTACGTGAGTTAACAGACTGAATCAGTTATGCAGAAATATTCAATTCTGATGGGACAGATGGACTGCTGTGGTTGCACTTGCAGGTTAATCAAAAATATAACGAAGAAACTGAACAAACGTTCATTAATTTGCAGATATTTTTCTTAACTTACTACCCCGCCTAAGGCTAATTAACTCAGCCTCGTTTGAATGAGCTTCAGAAAAACTTAACCCCGCATTCTCAATAAGATAAGGGAGGTGGGGGCAGAGAGTTAAGTCACTGAAAGGTATAGAAACAAACGGAGGATCGTTGAAGTTAAAATAAACAACAAATATTTTAACATTTTCATAATATAAAAATAATATCAAATACTACTCCTGTTCATTGCAATTATTTCGAATACAATCATAATTAATAACAAGGGCATTACATAATTTCTTAAGTGGACACCATTTTGAGCCCGGAGATTCTTTGCACCCCCGTCCCATTTAAGGGACGCCGGGAACTTGGGGCCAATTGTAAGGGTTTGCTCGCCATGGTGGTTGTTCTGGAGATAAGGTAGAGCAGTAGTTTCTCCGTTTGCTTTCTGCTCAGCAGTATTACAGACGTACACAATATAATCATATTGCCATCTGCAAATCTCTGATCGCAAGCTTTTCCGTCATCATTTGGCTTCAACCTTGTGTTGTGCTGCTTCTCAATGTCAGGGGCAGTGACCCCAGCAGGTGCTTATTTAATGGCGGCACTACTCGCCATGTCACCGAGTTGTCATTGGGCTTTGTGAGGTTTTAAGTGAGACAGAGTTACCACTTCTACTCCCCCACGCCCTAATAGCTCAGTCGCTGTTGGTCCACGGCTGCTTATTCGCCAGATTGCTCTGCTTATATCGCAGCTAGCCTCCATATCTGAAGGCTGTTCCCCGATCCGCCACCTGGGGACGCACCCCGTAGTAGTCAGCTCTGCCCCGGGATAATTTCTTAGGTCTTGCTAAAAGAAAAAGAGAAAGAAGAATATATAGTGACAAATGAAGCATTATTCTTACTTTTACAGATATAAGAAAAAAGCAGGTTCAGCTGTAAGTACACTAAGAAAGATCTAAATTATTTTTAATGACATTTGAAGTTTAATAAATACTACGTTAGTTACAAATGCAATATTGTTTGATTGTGTATCAAATGCAGTTCAGGTAGAAAATTAATTACAGTCAGTTTATTGGTCAGGGGAAAAGCATACTCTTTTGACATACGTAAATATTTCTATTAGTTTATCGCATTAGGTTAATAACACGGATCTAATAAGGATTAATATGATATAGGTTGATGATCTCAGAAAAAAATTAAATTGAAACCCAAACAGCGTTGTCAGTAAACAATCTGAACTGCATTCAACATACATATGTTTTTAAAAGCGTAAGTAGGCAGAAATTGTAGAAATACAAGAGGGTCAAGTTTATAAAAATTTAAAGTGATAATCATGGATCTTTTCGTCATATTTTAATATGTATAAAATCAGTACAAAGAACTGATGTATATCTGCCAGATTAATATTTCAGATAACATCCAAATTTGTGGTTTGCTTATTACGAAATACTCTGTTTATAGCGACATTTTATAGTGCTTTTGAGATTTATTACTAATCAGAATGAAAATGAAACAGATTCTCACACGTCTACATTAAAATGTGTCAAGAATCTTAAGATTTTAACCAGCATTCTCATCGATAGCAAAAGATAAATTCCGAATATGTGCTCTTTGATAGGTTTCGTATCTTTTTTACACTGATTTTTTTAAGGTTTCTGCAGTTTATTTTTTATTTTATTGTTTATCTCCGTTTGTATGTATTTATTATTTATTTTCTAACTGGGTTTATAATTTAGCATTTATTCGTTTATGAGATATATTTGTCATTTGTTTAAATATTTCATTCTTTTCTGTTTTAGTTTTTCTTCCGTGGATTTTGCTTTTAATTTTTTTTAATAATTTGTTATTAATTAGTGTATGTTTTGGCTTTCTGGTAGTTTTCATTTCACTATTTTTTTAAAAATATTTCAGCATTTTCAAATGTAGCATTAATCGAACTTTGATTTATATAATGTTCTCTAAATCGCTTTTAATTTATGACATTTTTTTATCAGCTCTCTCTCTCTCTCTCTCCAGATAAATTTGGAAACATCCGGAAATAAGCAGAATTATTCTATTTTATCCTGTACATGCTTACGAAGTGCACCCATAGTTTTCTGGTTACCATGACACCCTTTAGATAAATAAAAAAAAAAAAAATCAGCTAACGCCTTTTTATTCCCGTATACGGGGAGTAGGCGAGGCCATTTAGCCCTATCTAACTTTTGGAGACTGAGTGGGCAGTTCAATCTCCACTGGTACCAATCAGAGATAGATGGTCTAAGGCTATCACTAATTAAGCGGTACTCAGTGAAGAGAGACGGCTGAAATGTGCCGCCATCTCGTAGTCCCTAACCCTAAAACAATATATTTAATGTCTGAAATAATGTGGGTTCTACGGTCGATTTTCTTGAGTTTACAGGACGAAAAACCCGAGCTTCCTGGAGGAAAAACCTCCTTATCCTGTTAGGGTTAGGTACCAAGAGATGGCAGCCAGTGCCGGATTTTCGTATAAGCTAAAAAAGCTACAGCTTAGGGTCTCGCAATCTGCCGGGGCCTCAAAAAAAAATATATATATATAAATATTGAAAAAAAAAATATTCGTAGAAAAATCACTCAAATGAAGTCAGACATATCACGATGATAATTTCTAAATAATTTTAAATATACAAAAAATATAACAAAAGAAGTTTTTTCCCCTCTCAAAAACGTATTAATTAAAATTTTTATCTTTAATACGTAAATAATTTTTAATTGATTTTTAAAATCATTATTTAGAAAATGTTTGTAATCTTTTATTTTCTAGCATTTACTTCTGCTATTCCATTTCCAACCATACAATGAAGCGAACATTTGTAAGCAGATACCAGAAAAGAAAAAGAGAGCAGCAGCTTAAAGACGAATTCAAAAAAGCAACAAAGCTTGATATATATTTCACCGCAGCAACGAAAGATGTTCCACAGAGCCAGGGAGAGTAGCCAATTCCAAAACAACAGCCTATTGTCTCTGAGATCATAGAGTCTGGAATCTCAGCTGATGGAAATATTGTAACTGATCCCAGTGTGAGCGTTGCTGCTGTTGGAGAACCGACATCTACAGTTGAAACAAAAAAATTCACTAAACTCAGCGATATTAGCCAACGGGTCTACATATGGGTATAAGTATACAGTAAAAAGAAAGCGGATGAGAAACAAACAAGCAAATGATGGAGCTGCACCTGATGCTAATGAACAGCTTTCTCCAAGACACAAATTTCGAGTGAAATCCTCCATTCATATCATAGACATCCTTGAGACAAATTTAACGAGAAAAGCAACAGTCTACAATTATGTTGGAAATAAATTTTCATTTTTAGTTGATTTAGAAGTCTCAGAGGTACAGCTACGAAAATTATTATTATTATTATTATTATTATTATTATTATTATAAAAACCTCCATGGAGTCCAAGACTCATCGTGGGAGGTCCACTGATATACACAAAGTTTATCATACTGTGATAAACGGGCAAAGCATTCCAATCACTCGCCACTCTCCATGCAAAAAACCTGCTCCTCACTCCCTTGCTCACACCCTCCTTATACAGCTTCCAGGAATGACCTCTTGTTCTCCTGCTATCCTCACCCATTCTGTGCAAAACCTCCCCGACATTAATCTGATAATAACCTCTTAACAGCTTATATGTCTCAATCATATCCCCCCCTCCTCCTTCTATCCACCAATTTCTGCAAACTGCATTTTATCAATCCTCTTACTCTACATTCCAGAGACCAGAAACCACCTTAGTCAATCGCCTCTGAACTTTTTCCAACGCAATTTCATCTTTTTGAAAACCAGGTGACCAGATCTGTGCACAGTAATCCATATGTGGCCTGATCAAAGCCTTACACAAAGGAACCATAACATCCTTACTTCTACAAGTCAATGTCCTCTGCATCATTCCCATTATCCATTATCCACTGTGTTGTCTTCACTATTTTAGTAACATGTCCGCAAAATTTTAGGTCCTTGTCTACAATCACTCCCAGATCTCTCATTTCCTCTACCTCTTCCAAGATATTTGCACAAATTGTGTACTTTACATCCTATGCTTCCCAAATTTCAAAACCTTACACTTTCAAACATTGAATTGACATCCCCACTTGTTTACCCATTCAGCCAGTGTATTCAAGTCCTGTTGCAAAGCTATAGCATCCACACTACTCCTGATAGCTCTCCCCCAACTTTGCATCATCTGCAAACAACTGCACATCACCATTCATACCTATCCAGATATCATTTACATACAAATTAAACAGCAATGGACCCAAAACAGACCCTTGAGGTACACCACTAGTACCTTTGCTCTTCTGGGATATCGCTCCACCATAGACAACTCGCTGATACCTATCAAACCGCCAATCTCCAATCCAGCGAACCAATCTACTGTTCAGCCCCATCCGTTCCAATTTAATTACCAGCTTGTCATATGGCAATCTATCAAACGCTTTTGCAAAATCTAAATATACCACTGTATATGCAACACCCTTATCCAACGCATTCGTCACTTTATTATAAAAAGTAAGCAGGGTGCTAAAGCATGATCTTCCTTTAGTGAATCTATGCTGGCAGCCAAAGAGTATTTTTCTGTTGTCAACTCAATTCTGAATCTTATTCCTAACTAACTTCTCTAATACCTCGACCACAACTCCAGACACACAGACTGGTCTATAATACTCTTATCACCTCCCTTATGAATTGGAACAATTGGAAGAGCAGTAAAAAAAAAAAAAATCAGCTAACGCCTTTTTATTCCCGTATACGGGGAGTAGTCGATGCCATTTAGCCCTATCTAACTTTTGGAGACTGAGTGGACAGTTCAATCTCCACTGGTACCAATCAGAGATAAATGGCCCAAGGCTATCACTAATTAAGCGGTACTCAGTGAAGAGAGACGGCTCAAATGTGCCGCCATCTCGTGGTCCCTAACCCTAACACAATATATTTAAAGTCTGAAATAATGTGGGTTCTACGGTCGATTTTCTTGAGTTTCCGGGAGGAAAAACCCGCTTGCCCGTGCCAGAGATCGACTAACTCGGGAACCGGTCGAAAAAAGGCTTAGAAAAATTTCCTCTAGTCGCCGACTAGACTCGAAACCAAGTCTTCCTTCGTGCGGCCAAGCGCCGTGGAGTGCAAACGCCACATCCACTGAGCTACACAGGCTCTTGGAAAAGCAGTAGATACGTTAATAAAAGAATATCCACACGATGTTGATATTAATCTCACGAATGAACTGAGGCACTTCCATGAGTAAAGCAGAATTATCCTGAAAAAGAACATTTTCAACACAAAGATTTGTATCAAATCATCTTTTAAGACAAGATTGAGTTAGTTTTCCCTAATGTGCGAGCAATATTACGACTATTCCTGTGTTTAATGGTAACAAATTGTTCAGAAGAAAGATAATTTTCACAGCTAAAGAGAATAAAAAATGAACTGAGAGCAACTATGTTTCAAGAAATATTGTCTACACTTATCATCATGTGTATAGAAAGCGATAAGTTATGTAGCATATCTTTTGATTACATAATTAATGATTTCGCTTTTGGGAAATCAAGAAAGAAAATGTTTTAAATTATATCTTAGAGCCTTTTAGAGGATTATATAATATAATTATTTCTGCAGGCGTAGACTTCTGTGGCTAATTGGTTCAAAAGATATATTTCGGTGATTGCACCACATTTTTTTTATGATTCAGTTATGCAAAATACTGAAATAATAGTTCCCGACAAGTTCGTAAATCGTAGGATTTACATCTTCAGGGGGTAAATAGTATAACTTAAACTTTAAACAAGAGAATTAATAAATACAAATCATAACCGTCTGGCTATGCATAAATTCAAATAACAGAATGCAGATATAAAATTATTGACGTCGAACAATACTGGACGATGTCACGTGTTCTTGTTCTTGTTCATACAGTCCGAGCTCAGATTGAGGTAGATTTTTTATTAGAGCTGACCACACTTGATGGAGAATTAAACCCTGGTTTTTATTGATTTGGGTTGGGTTTTTCAGCATATTAGCAGTTTCTTTAAATTTTCTTATATAACTGTTGTTTTCTATGTATGACATTTTACACAGTTCTGTTTATTATATGTTTTTCCTCTCAGAACATAAACTGTCTTACTTTCTAGGAACTTTTGATATGCTTTCTTATTTTCTTTTTCTGCTTCTTTCACTTAGTGATCCCACCATAGCATTCTGATTTTTTCCATTCTTGCAGATAATGCCTACGATCATTCCTTTAGTTGAATCAATTCTTCAGTCATTGATTTCGTAATCATATGGCATTGAATATCCTGGTTTTGCTTCTTGTTATCAAACTGTTTAATTCTTCTTGAATAATATTTGTGTATTTGGTTCTGCAGTTCGCCATTGAAAGCTGTTGGACTTTGATTATTTTTAATACTTGTTACACACCTCTTTTTAATATGATACTTCTCTTTTATCCTAGCTGTTATCCAGCATCTAGTTGTTATTTGCCCCATGATTATTAGCTTTACTCTTTCTTCCTAATTTCCCCTAAATCTTACTGTATGTTTGATAATAATTTCCCATTCTGCTTTTTAGATCTCGTACAAGGGGAAATCTCTCTCTCTCTCTCTCTCCGTGTCTTTTGCCTTCTCCAATATCTCGAAAAATTCCCTTCTTCTTCCTTAATATAATCCTCTGTGGGACAACAGGCAGAAATAAGTCTCAACATATATTTCTCCTTTCCAATATTTGGCCAAAATCGCTCTACTTAATATTGCCTGTCATTCAAGAAGATTTTTTATATTTATTCAGTGATGGTTACTTTAGGATACTCGTGCTGATCGTTATTAGCTGAATATGAGCTCTTGTATTTGATCTTAGAAATATATCACCTGTTTTTGTGCCTGCTTTGTTTTAAAGGTACGTATTGTCTCGTAATTTTACTTATCCAATTTTTCTGCTAATTCAATTTCTTTCTTTCTTTTTTTAATTTTATTATTATTATTATTTTTTGGAATTTTTTTTTTTTTCAGAATAGTAAATGCAGTAGTGAGGACAGTACTAACATTTCCGGTGAATGGACTCGTCTATCTTTTTTATAAGGCGACAATGTTATGCTCTCTGGCTGTTATAAATAAATAATACAACCGGTAACCACTTTTATTCACCATAGGGAGTAGGCTAGGCTATTAATATCCTATCTTCTTCTTTTGGACAAAAAGAAGAAGATAGGATATTAATGGCCTAGAGCAAGACTTGATAGACACTTAAATCTATTCAAACTCAGACCTTTATTTATATTCGACATTCTATGTCATGATATTAACTTAATTACTCATACTGGACCATTGTCACTAACTCTCAGTACACTTAATATGAAGCACAATCCATTTGTGCTGTATAGCTGAATATTGGATATCTGACCTTTTACTCACAATACATAAATGTGCAATAGGATTACAACTTTTTTTTTAATGATGAAATTTTCTTAAAAGAATGTTGTTTGTTCACTTATGTTATTGTATTGCTTATTGTAGGCGTTTAAATGGATCTTTCAGTTTTTATTTTTTAATTTAATTTTTCGTGAAATAATATTTTTGAATTTAGGGTGTCGCTTCTCTTCTTGTCTCAGTAATTTTGTGCGACTCTGAATCATTTCAAGTTAAGGTAAGAATCTGTGCAATCGTGGTCGTGTTGTTATTTGTTTTCAAAAATTTTAATGTAATTTATTAGGTAAGAATCTTGGAATTTAAGTAAATAACATATTTATTTTTTCAACATCACCGAATATTTTGTTTAACTGGTATTTGTAGATGATGTGTGATCGTCTTGATCGTATAACGTGTCTTTGTAGTACTATATTTCCGTAATTCTTTACCTCAGAGTGGCGATGTTTAAATTATGTGGTTGATGAACGTTTGTTAGGTATTCATATCTAATTGTGAGAAATAATGTTTTCGAAGATGTTGAAAGTTCATAATGTGAGAGATTTTAACTTCATTCACTACTTTATATTCTGAATTTATCCCTAAAATTAAACCTTGAGTTTCATTTTAGGCCTTGTGGGGAAGGGGACAGCATGGGTTTGCAAAGAGAACTTGCCTTAGTAATTTACTGTGCTTCAATAACGTTGACAGTGGAGTGGGATAGGGAAAATTTTATGTTTTTCAACGTTGCAAAGACGCTCTACAGAGTACTACAGTATAATAGTAATAGATGTAAAACTAATGATATAAAGGATGGTTGACACATCATCAGAGTAATGTGTAGTGAACTATTATTAAATTAGTGTTATTGATGACAACCGTAGAGAATACCCAGTTTGCTGGGTATGCTGAGTTATTGAGAGCAATACTAAATAATTATGATATAGAGATCTTGCAGGATGTCTTGAATAAGCTACACTGTGGATAATGAATAAATGGTTGCCATTTCCACTAGCAAAGTGTAAAGGTATGCAATTTAGATTGAAAAGATTCCAAACTGTGTAAGCTAAGCTCAGAGGACACATTGCTCATGTAGGCAGAATAGCACGACGTATCATTTCTTGGATGTTGTTAAACACTAAGTAAAGAAAGAGAAGTTATTATCCCTCTATATTGGGCTTTGACACACACTTATGGAATATTGTGCTCAGTTTGGTCTGGATTTCTGGGATATAAGGGGATTCAGAGGTAGGTTATCGAAATGGTTTAAGGTTTGTGGAAAAAATGTCTTATATGAGGATAGTTTGAAGAAATGTGTAAGTTGCTAAAGAGATTCCGTAGAATTGATGCAAATGAAATTTTTCAATATATGTCAGGAGGGGATAAAACAAAAATAGTCACAGTTAGCTGGAATGTGAGGATTAGATGATATGAGAATTGTGGTGGTAGACAAACTGAGGGTACTCAGCATATAAAGAAATGTCAATGTGAATACAGCTGTAAGTTTGGATAGCTTGTCAGCTAGTGTGTTATGTGAATAAATATTAGAGAACTCGCAGTACTGCTAACTGATGAGGTTCAGAGCGATTGGAAAGATGGCAAGAATATTGCCATTAAATTAAAGGAGCACCAAAACAGAAGTAAATTGATTAGTTAATATCTCAGGGGGTGGGGATTAAGGTGGAAAAGTAGGTTATAGGTAGAATTTAGGAATGGGTGGATAGGAATATGGTACTCTATGTTGAGTAGCATGGCTTTGTGAAAGGTAAGACCTGTCTGAGTAATACTTGATTGTGACAGCTGAGTTGGATAAGAGAAATAGTTATACTATGATACTGCTAGACTTATGAAAGGTATTTGACAAAATACTGCAAGCAAAACTTACAAGTTTGAGTGAATGGGAATGTGGAGGGGGCTCAATGACCTTGGAGAGTAGTATATGGTGGAATAGAACCCAGAAGAATGAGGGCAACTAGTGGGGTGCCTCAGCCTAGTACTAAGGACTTTAATTTGTTGGGCTGTTTAATTTGTGACTGCTGAGTGTATTGAATCATTCCCTATATTAAATATATAGAGAATGATTCAAGGGAAACTATTCAGTTGTTTGCTTGTGCAAAACAGGAGGCCAGTATGATATAGAGATACTGCAAGATTTTAAATAAATTAGCAATTAGCAATGTGGATCAAGGATAGTGGTTGTCAATTTTAATGTGGCAAAATGTGAGGCTATGCACATTGGGAAGCAAGGAATGCATAGCATTTATTGCATTGGGGTTATGGATGGAATTGAAGATCAGAGAGCATATTGCAAAGGTTGGCAGAATAGCTCAAAGGATTGCCTGGATGTTGAATGCATTGAACACAGATAGGAAAGTTATTATACTCATAATTACAATACATCTGCATCTTGACTAGTGTGCATATTCTCCTTTAGTTCTTTGGATTAGGATGTGGTGAGGAGGATCCAGAGACTGCCAAATTTGGTGAGTGACAGCTTCTGTGGAATGTGCTGTTGAGATTGATTTTTGTGAAATACTTTGTCTTGTTCCACTGAACTCTGTCTAGTGTTGATCACATGCTCTTCAAGTTCAAGGTACTGGATATACCACTTGTGTTCTTCTAATCAGATCAGAACAGATTTTCCTGTTTGTCTGAAATATGATAACCCACAAGAGTAGGGAATCTGGTTGACACCTGGATAGCTGATATGTCGGAGCTTGTCCTTTGGAGACATGAGGAATGTGGAGATTTTTCTGACAGGTCGAAAGGCCACACAAATATTTAGTGGTTTTAACACTTTAGCTATGCTTTTGCTAACTCCTAGTGGATAGGTATATGCATAAGTTCTTCTGTATTTGAAGAGGATGCTGAAGCACGACTACTTAAAGCTCTTTTTATGAAGGAATTCTTATAACCATTGGATATGAAAGAGGAATTAATATATTGTAATACTGTATAGGTTGTCCCACTTACAAAATATCAAAATTTCTGTCGAATTTACTCACTTCAACTAGAAGAACTGCTACGTATATAAAAAAAAATTCTCTGGATTTCAGAAATAAAATTTCCGATCTAGACGATTCGGAGATTATGATTAGTCTAGGTGTTGTTTTGCTATTTACGAATGTTCCGTTGGTGGACAGCATTGAATTACTGCACCAAGAATTTCCTCCAGACAGTCAAATTATTTGAATTTTAATAAAGTCCAGTTATTTTTCCTTCAAAAACCAGTTATACGAACAAATCTAAGGAACAGCAATAGGTAATCCAGTACTCCTGCTATTGCCAACTACTTCATGGAGCACTTTGAACAACATATCTTTGACAACATTACACCCAGACTTGACCTTTGGTTCAGATATGTGGACGACATTATGGAAGGGCACTTCGGAAGAATTACAACAGTTTCTCTCAAAAATAAATGCACTTCATCCAAGGATCCACTTCACCCTAGAAGTAAATAAGCAGTTAGCCTTTCTAGACCTTAATTCTTTGCCAATCAGATGGTAACCTACAATTCACAGTCTATAGGAAAGAGACCCATACAGGCCAGTACATCCATGCTGAATCACATCACCATCCCAGCCAAAAAGGCAGGTACTATAAAAACACTGGTTCATAGAGCTCACTCCTTTTGTTCAGAAGAAGAACTATTACAAAAAGAATTACAATATATTAATTTCTCCTTCATATCCAATGGTTATAAGAATTCCTTCATAAAAAGAACTTCAAGTAGTCATGCTTCGGCATCCTCTTCAAATACCAAAGAACCTACATGTATACCTATTCCCTATGTGTAAGGTGTTAGCAAATGCATAGCTAAAGTGTTAAAACCACTAAATATTTGTGTGGCCTTTCGACCTGTCAGAAAAATCTCCACATTCCTCACATCTCCAAAGGACAAGCTCCCACATCTCAGCTATCCAGGTGTCTACCAGATTGCCTACTCTTGTGGATTATATTTCGGACAAACAAGATCTTCTCTGATCCAGTTAGAAGAACACAAGGCGTATATCCAGTACCTTGAACCTGAACAGTCTGGACTTGCAGAGCATGCCATCAACACTAGACATAGAGTTCAGTGGAACAAGACAAAAGTCAGTTCCTAAAACGACTTTACAAAGAAACGTGCGAAAGGTTACTTCACTCCCCTAACCTTAACAGATCCGATAGTCTACGTCTTTCCCCCTTATGAGAGATAGTACTCTATAAATCAGCAAATCTTTCCTAACTTGTAATTGTATACACACACAAATTTAGGAAATTTAACCTTAGCTACTTAAGTGGCACTTTGTGAATATAACAGTTATTGTTTAATTAGCCTTTGTACCTGTATTGATGATGCCTGTGATACTCAGGCGAAAATTCTATGAATAAAGACTATTTTACATTAGTTAATTCTGTTATTATAATAGTAAGTAATATGTCTATTCACGGTATTTCCTTACTGAAACTTATATTGAGATAGATTGATGGTATGTTGCAAAATTTAGTTCATGGGCAGAAAAGAGCAAGACATTATAGAAACATGTTACTGAAGGAGTTCTTTAAGATTAATACAAAATAAATTTTTCAGTCCATGACACGGGTAGGGAGAGAACTAGGGACACCTGTAGACGTGTGTGTGGTTAGCAAAGGTGCGAGAACTAGATTTTTTGCATGGAGAGCAATACATGACTGGAAAAGATTACCAGGGGTGCTTTGAGTGCCCTGACAATGAATGAGTTTAAGGATGACTATCACTTCAGTCATCCAGTACTAGTCACTTCTGATGTCCAAATTACACAATTCCTTTAAAGGTGGCACCTATGCCTTTGTAAGATCAGACATTGCATCCCAAAGAGAAGCTAATTTAGAATTCAATGCTTTTGACCTCCTCCGGCTCAGTTTCTCTACTTCATCTAGTAATGCTCATCTGCTATATTTACTGTACTCCAAACTACTCAGACCTCATCACATTCCTCTCCACAAAACTACTATCTACAATCAAGCCATCCAAATAGTGAGATCATCTTCCTAGGCGATCTCAACATCCATAATTCCAACTGCCTCTCCATTTTCCAACACCACTAACATTAGCACCTCCTTCGTGCATTTGGAAGAATGACTATACGTTGTGCCCTTCAGTTGGAAAATTTATTATTATTATTATTATTGTTCCGGGAAACTCCAAGGAGTCGACAGACTCATCGAGGGAGGCCCTAACATCATGTCAAGAACAACTATTCAACATTCACACAGTATCTATCATACATATGTTTGATTCTCGTCATGATGAGAGGAATCTTTCAGCCAATCTCATATTGAGGTAGCAGGATTTTCTCCCAGAAACTTGGATTTTTCATCCTTCATAAAGACAAATTGACCTTGAGCACCTAAAAATACTAGTGGTGGTGATGGGCAGTAGATGACATTGGTGTATGTGATGATGGTTGTGTTGATTTGCTGGTTGATGGATTAAGTGGTGGAAACAAAATTGTAGACTAGGCCCTTGATGATCCTTTGGACTCCTTGGAGATGTAATGTAATAATAAAATCTGTCATAAGTAATGACCTAGTACAAATTGTTCATATACCTGCACAGATTCCTGACTTTCAAATCTCATTAAACATTATTTACAAAATCATGAGAGATTGCTAGACACTCAGAATTTTCTGTTAAGAAGGAATGTATGTGGAATTACAAAAAGGTGATTATGACAAGCAGTCATAATTTCATAATTTCAATGCTATCAAAACAGCCTGCCTCCTCTCGCCAAAGAAATCTCAGCTCACATTCCCTTACCCTCAAGTAATACACAGATCAACAATATCAGATCTCTCCCTGCTTGAACAAACATTCATCTCCAGCCTCTCCTGGCACAAACACATCTCAACAATAGCTTCCTCGGCATCCAAAATCTAGACATTGTCTTTCACTCAAGATGCTATTTTACACCCATCTAACTCAACAATATACAAATTCCAAATTTGCCCATGCTTAGAATACTGCTTACACGTTTGGAGTGGAGCACCTAAAACTTTGAAAATTCTTGTCATTGTCCAGAGAGCAGCAGTTTGATTCATAGATGATCCCTCTCTTACAGATTCCTTTGAATCTCTATCTGACAAATGCAGTGTTTCAGCTCTGTCTATTCTACAGAGCTGAAACACTGCATTTATACAGTAATCCCTCGATTAATGCGCCCCCGATTAGTGCGTCATTTTTTTTTTCTATATCCAAATTCGATTAGTGCGCCTATATGCATCTTAAAAATAAATGTTACAGTTTTAAAAAATTGAGTATCTATACATTTTTATGGCTAACTATTTTAAAAAATCACTCACCAGAATGAAATAATTTAGTTACCGATTTAAAACATTTTACAAAGTTATTTTTAATGGCATACTACGCTACCACTATGTACCAAATTTTTACCGCCAAAATTTATGTCGTCTGCTATAGTATGCCCACAGATTCGAGAACCTTCGACACTTCTGCGCATCTCACAAAAAGGAGAATTCATTCTGATAATAGGGTAATCAATCCATCTTCTGGGATGAGTTGTTTATTATTACATGCTGGAAAATTAACTTCTCTTTTATGATCATTGTAGTTTTTAAATTGGTAACTATTTTGCTTGTATAAAGTGTGTGATTTCGCGTGTTGGCGACCAATTCGTACATCCTTCATTTCTTTCTCCCCTTCAGAGTTAATTAAATCTCATTCTGAAGAATTGAGTGATTCTGACCTTCTAAATTTAGATGTACAGCGGGAAGATCCCGAAAAAATGAAGAAAATTTAACCACTGATAGTCAACCAAAAGAGATTTCACAGAAACAATTTGAAAATATTTTTCGTGCAATCGAAGTTTTTAAGCAGCAATGCTTAGAGGCTGACCCTGACGTGAAGAGAGAAGCAGTAAAATTTGCAGAAGAGGGAATAGGGCCATACCATCAGTTGTATGAAAAAAAAGAAACAAAATAACTGCCAAACTACGTTAGCTCAATTCTTTGTTAAGAAGTAGAATAATAAAATTTATATTCTGAATATGTTTTATTGAATTTCAGCTTCATGGTTTTCCTTTAACTAGGCCCTGAGACATACCTTAATTCTTTTATAAAAAAAATTAAGGTTCAAAAAAGAAATTTCAGCAACGAATTATACTTTTCCCCATAGGTTATTATATTCGATTAATGCGCCTGTTTCAAGGAACACATTAAGCGCACTAATCGAGGGATTGCTGTACTTCTATGGTTATTGCTCCACTGAACTGGCAACGGTCATTTCTCCACTTTCTGTTGCATGTATTAATAGAATTGCCAAGCACCCCTTTACTGAAAATCAAACACACACCAAACCCGTTTTTCTTCTTCCTCTTTCATTCCATCTGTACACTCATTTACATTTCATTCCATCTTCTGGAATAGCCCCCCCCCCCCCACACACACACAAGTATTCCAAACAGCTACAATCAGCAACTCTTCAAAGAAATGCCATTTCTGACTCCTCACCTGCACCCCTAGACACGACACTGATGTGTTTATAGGATCAATTTAATGGGGGAAAAAAAAAAACTGAATAAGAGTTTGTGGGCCTCCCACAATAAAATTTCAAACCCAATATTTATTTTTTCGCTTGCTCAGAGGATGGTGAGCAAGTGAAATGGATTGTTGGTAGTTGGAATGTTTTGTTACTGAATTAATATAAGGATAGGTAATGGTGGGTATTGTATGAATAATTGTGTGTGTGTGTGTGTGCTTCCTGTTGAATTTGATCTCAAAAAACCTTGTCAATAACAACAGTAATGAAATTTCAACTTTTTTTATTCTGCAAAATGTCTAGACAAACAATTATTATGCTACTTATTACAAACATTTCTTTGGAGTCTGAAGTCTGTTGTACATTAACCATTATTCATGCAATAGCCATTAGGCTCATTTGCTGCTCTTCAAGCAAAAAAAATCTAGCCCTGACAACTTTACTAACCACTCTTTTTTGATCCACATTCCAAGGATGATCTTCTAGTTTTCTCCATATTCCCATGTATTGAAAGTATTTTTTGTATCAGTCTTATAGAACCTCTTTAATAAATTATATCCTCTCTTTTCCACTTCACATTCTTCAAATGCGACATAAATGACCTTTGCAGCCCCATACATCTTCATAGGGAATATTCCATAGACCTGATACAATCTTGGTCACTTATCCTGATCCTCTCCATCTGCAGCACCTCCTCACTTCCAAGAAACTCAACGGACCAAATCAGAGCACACTAATCAAAATACAGCTGTATCCTAGCCTTATAGAGAGAGATAATCTCTGCATCTCTACTTATGTGTTCCTCAAGATCCAAGTAACTCTTTGAAGTGTTTTGTCAACTTTTTGCAGTATGCCCTCTGAAGTTTACTCCCTCCACCATCAGGTAATATACAGTATGTAAACTTTTCATCTGAAAGGATGTTAGTTTACATCCTGCCACATTAAATTGGCAACAACTGCAGTTGCCAATGTGAACAGAGGCAGCTCCCTCTCCATGTGTGTAGTTTATTGAATCAGTTCACTGAAGATGCTGCACTATCACTCCTGTACCTAATTGGGTTTTAAAAGTGAAACCTTCTACTAGAGGAAGTCATAGGATTTCAGATAACCCTTTCCACAAAGAGTTAGGACAGTCACAAACATTAGTGCCTCTGGTGGGATCTGAACCCACAGTCTCTTGGCAGGAGAGAGTGGATACGCTAACCACTTGGCCAACCAGGCCAGCTGTCTGTCACCTTGATTAGTTGATTGTCCTTCCAAGTTTTGCATCATTAGCAAACTGGATACCAAATTTAATAATACTCTGCTTGGTAGAGAGCTCTGAGGCACTCAACTAGTTACCCTCATTCTCTTTTCTATCGACCACGTACACTGATGTCCAAAGCTAAGGATGAACTACATTTTTACATATATATGAAAAATTTTTCATGCCTATAGCCAAATGTGTACTTAAATTTTATTTCCAGCATAGTAATAAATTATATTACACATGTTTTATATAGGGGTGCTTAAGGGTCAAAGCTGTATAACTGAGAGGAGACCTCCACATAGCCTTTAAAGGAATGCGGAGAACCGACCAGGGCTTCTGACCTAATGTCCAATCCTCACCTTCTCGTGGTGCACCCTGTTGGGTATCTGCTTTGATACCGAACGAACGAGGATGGGCTGGCAATTTGGGATTTAGCCGACCAAATTGTATTCTTATTGGTTAAACCAAAATTAAAAATGATGGTACGACATGACAAAATTTCATGCCGGCTGGGGCGTCGCCCAGTTAAACAAGGCCCCCGTTGTTTTCGCCAGGGAACCAGGACGAACAGCGAAAAGTCAGCTACTGGAACAAATCTGAAAAAAAAAAAACCAACTCAACATCACCAGAGTTAAAGATCAGTACTATCAACGTAAGAAACCTGAATGGCAAAGAAATGGAGCTAGCTGAGGAATTAGATAAGTACCAGATCGACATAATCGGGGTGACTGAAACAAAAAAGACCAAAACTGGTGAGATCTTTCTGATCAATAAATACAAAATGTTATATTCAGGCAATGACAATCAAGGAA
The DNA here is from genome assembly GCF_054136105.1 of Typopeltis vanoorti. Taxonomy (NCBI): domain Eukaryota; kingdom Metazoa; phylum Arthropoda; class Arachnida; order Uropygi; family Thelyphonidae; genus Typopeltis; species Typopeltis vanoorti. The sequence continues at coordinate 144,092,215 of NC_143551.1, forward strand.
AAGAAGGTGTAGCCCTAGTATTCAACACAAAATACGAGGCTAATCTCCTTGAATGGCAGTCAGTCTCAAGTAGAGTAATGTGGGCAAATATGAGAATGGCGAACTGGACAATGAGACTTATTTGCGCCTATGGTCCCACAGAAGGTTCTACTAAGGTAGAAGTGGAGGAATTTTTTGAGGCTTTAGAAAAAGCCACTGACACAATGAAAAATGAAAAGTTGATCCTTGTTGGGGATCTAAATAGCAAAGTAGGAAATGATTGTGAGACATACAAAAATATTTTGGGAAAATTTGGAGAAAAGAGCAAAGCTAATAATAATGGCAAATATCTGTTCGATTTCTGCTCAGGACATGGACTGGTTATTACTAACACCATGTTCCAACATAAAAATGTGCACAAATTCACATGGAGAGAAGAGGCTAGGAATAAGAAAAGTCTCATTGACTATGTTATTGTTGATAGTGATGTTTTCTGCCTGGTGCAGGACACCAGAGCGTACAAAGGATTTGAAATTGGAAGTGATCACTATCTAGTCTTGAGCAAGATAAAATTGAATTTCATATTGAAAAGAATAACATGCAAGAAAGTTTTAAAGCGAATAAAAGTTGAGCAGCTCTCAGATGTGAACTGTAGACTAAAATACACAAAGATTATTGAAGATAAAATGAAAGAGTTTGAGAACAGGAATCAAACCTTGGAGATTCAGTGGCAAACTCTGAAGAAAACATTCATTGATTCTGCCAGAGAGGCATGTGGTGAGGTTGTCTGTAAGGATAAAAAAAATCAGAACTCCCTGGTGGACACAGGAAGTTAAAGAGGCAGTGAAGGAAAAGAAGAAATCATATCAAAAGTTCCTGTCAAATAAGTCAGCTTGTGCTCTTAGAGAATATGGAGACAAATGCAAGAATGCTAAACACTGTGTAAAACTAGCTAAACAAAAGTCATGGGAGGACTTTGGCAAGAATATAGAAAATAAATATCAAGAAGGTGGCAAAATATTCTGGAGGTTGTTGAAGAAGCTTAGGAATGGAGGAAAGTGTGCTGTAAAAGGAGTTAGAGATGATAAAGGTGACATGAAAACGGGAGAAAAAGATATCCTTGAAGTATGGAGTAATTACTTTGAAAAACTTCTAAATGAAACAAGCAGTGATGACAGCAGAGTGCTAAAAAACACTGACCAGGCATGCAGTCAGGAATACATATCCATACTTGAAGTAGAAAAAGCCATCAAAGGCTTGAAATGTGGAAAGGCAGCAGGAGTAGATGATATTCGACCAGAAATGCTGAAGTATGGTGGTATAAGAGTCTTACAGTGGCTCCACTGCATAGTTCATAAGGCCTGGACAGAGGGACGAATTCCCGATGATTGGAGTAGCGCTCTCATAGTACCCATATATAAAAAGGGAAATAAAACTGCATGTGAGAATTACAGAGGTATTTCCCTACTGAGTGTTCCTGGCAAGATCTATGCAAGAATACTTGAGAAACGGTTGAGAAGAATTGTGGAAGAAAAGCTTGGTGGTGAACAATCTGAATTCAGGCCAAATAGAGGCTGTCAGGATCAGATCTTCACTTTACGACAAATAGTCGAGAAAGCATGGGAATATAACAAAGATCTGTATTTAAGTGTTGTCTCGATTTGGAAAAGGCATATGACAAGGTGCCAAGAGAGAAGCTATTCAATACGCTGCAGTTATATGGTATCAATGGGGCATTATATCAAGCAATACTTAGTCTTTATTTGGGTTGTAAGTCAGCAGTTAGAATTGAAGGAAGTACAGGAAGATGGTTTAATATTAAATGTGGTGTGAGACAAGGATGTACATTATCCCCTCTGTTATTCATTATCTATATGGATCACATTATGAAGGAAAGTGGTATTAAACCTGATATCAAAATTGGAGATGTTAATGTCAGCTCTTTGCTTTATGCGGATGATATACTTCTAAATAAATCCGCTAACAGTCTGCAAGATTCTCTGACTAAATTGAATAGCTGTTGTAATAGATATGGTATGAAGTTCAGCAATAAAAAGACAAAGACAATGAAAATAGGCAGAATCATTGAAAATGTCAACTGTGTTGTGAATGGAGAACCTGTGGAACAAGTAAAACATTTCAGCTATTTAGGCACGATTTTTACTGAAGATGGTAAATTAAATATAGAAATAGACAACAGAATCAGCAAAGCTGGTATGGTGGGAAGTCAATTGAATAAATTCATATGGAATAAGAGAGAAATTAGTCGGAACATTAATTAGCTGTATACAAGACAGTGTTCAAAACAGTTTTAACTTATGGATCTGAGAGCTGGGTCAGAAGTAAAACACTTGACCAAAGACTAGAGACCACAGATATGAGAGTCCTGAGAAAGATTATAGGCGTAAACAGATGGCATCAATGGCAATATCATATTAAAAACGAGGATATTAGGAAAGAACTTGACATTGTCAGCATCCAGGAATGTGTTAGTAGAGCTAATCTCAGGTGGTATGGTCACTTAAACAGAATGGGCGAGGAAAGATTAGCAAAACAAGTGTTCTCTGCCAGGTTGGTAGGAAAACGACCCAGAGGAAGACCAAGATATAGGTGGATTGATACGATACAAAGTGCCTTAGACGATAGAAATATAAGATCTGATAATGTTGGAGTCTGACAAGTAACAGACTGATTTGGAGGAAAATTGTAGATAGGAAATTAATAATGATGTAAATTTTTCATATAGTACTATCATATCCTGTACATAGCAGGAATTTGATGATAATGATGACATGTTTTATAAACTTCATATGAATTAAATTACAATATGTTTTTGGCAAAAGTTACAAATTTCCTAAGGATGTAGTTATGGAATTAATGTACAGTGCTTACAGAAAACTATGCAGAGAGATATTTCAGTATGAAGTATGTCCACCCTGAACTGCGATGAAGCTTTTGCAATGTTATATCAAACTTAGCACCAAGTGGTTCTTGAGGCAAACTGGCCCACTCCTTCAGAACAGGGCTTTGTTTGATTTTTAAAGAGGTATTTTGAGTAGCAGTGCATCCCAAACGTGTTCTGTGGAGCTTGAAATCTGGGGAGTGTACTGACCACTTGAATTGATTAATATCCTTGGTCTCCAGAAGTATTTCCACTGCTTGTGTACGATGTGGTGTGGCATTATCATCTATAAAAACGAATTCTTTGCAATATCATTCACTAGTAATAGTCCCTTTCTCCAGCACTTGTAGTTCAGTGTGCTCATTAAGCATAATGCCTCCCAGTAATACCATATCTATACCTTTCAAGAACATTCTTGCGATGGTAAGCAGTACCACTTTCACACCAGATCTAGTCTCATCTAGAATCAGAGAAAAGACTAAAACGACTCATCTGTAAAAAGTACATGTTTTATGGATACAATACCACTGAAAATATGCTCTACGATGAACTGTGGATAAAGGGATGCAGACTATAGGCCTTCTGGCATATAGGCCCTCTTGTTACAGTCACAGTTTGTCGAGATAGCGACATACCTGTGCTTGAGTGGAGCTGACCTGCCATGGTGTGTCAGTTACATTTTGCTGTTATAGCCAAATATCTGTCTTTATTCTCCATTATAGAGTGAGGGCAATCCCTTAGCAAATGTCTGGAACACAGTCCATTGGTTTGAAATGCTTCGGTTTAAAAAATGCTTTTTCTAATTTTCTCTCTCTCGTTATAGAACTACCTTGTCAGAAATGAGACTTAAACTGGTTGGTGGTAATACTTGCCATTTGTCTTGCACATTCTCATAATACTTTGGCTGACATGCCATCTGAACCAACTCCTGTATTCACACTACTGTTTGTGACAATATGCTAAGCACCTCTAGTTCATCTTTCAATTCTCCCATCAGTCTGTCACTTTGGCATTTGCATTATCTCCACTTGAGTGATACAAAATGAGGACTTGGTTTATCAACTGTGGGTGTGCTATGTTAAGGCAGTATTATTAAAATAAATGTTTATTAACCCTCAGCCTTGATATGTATACACATCGATACTATTTCTTCCATGTATGTTGCAGTCCTGACATTGGAACTAATTAAAAGTTATCTTTCCATAATCATTCTTCCTCTTACTCATTACATAGTGAGGGGGGAGGGAACCTAACATTTCTTTTGGCCTGCTTAGTTAATTTCTTTGTATAATCAGATTTTTTCTTACCATGCCAGTTATCCCTTTTGTCTTTACTTTGTATTGCTCAGGTGTATATTCACCTTTTTTTTTTTGTATTTATATTAACTCAATATATTCCTTGTAGCTTGTTATGCCATTCCACTGCTCCACGCTGTCTCTAAGTTCCACATAAGTATACCACTTAATTTAAAATTCTGTGTGTTTAGAAAACCTCTCAGAACAAGACTGCACTCACTTTTCCAGATCAGAGGCAGTGTCTCTGGCTGCAATGGTTATGGATAAATCTTCTGATCCTATTACTAGATTTAGCACTCACTTCCCGGGTCCCCTCCATTACATGGTGTTTTAGGTGACGATCCCTTATGAGCTATAAATTCCATTTGTCATGCCTTGCACTGTTCCTTACCTCCAGTCTGTTTCTCTTTCAGGTGTTCTCCATATTAGAAACTATAAATTCCATTTCCATCATTTCACACACTTCCCTCCCTCCAGTCTGTCTCTCATGAAGATTGCTCAGCCTACACTCATTATACTCAGTGGCATACTGTGGGTGTGCTGTGTTAAGGCAGTATTATTGAAATAAATTTTTATTAATCCTCAGCCTTGACATGTATACACATCAATAATTACATCGATATGAAGCTTATGTTTTTGATATATTTTATCCGTGTTGCTGTTTGGGTAGTTAACAAAAAAAAGCCAGAGGCATATATTCCAGGTGTGTGTCATATCACACACACACCTGGAATATATGCCCCTGATTATATTAAGCTGTCTATGCATGGCGTGCACTTCCATTCTACAGCAGCAGCAACCATATATTTTGTGCTGCTGGTCTCTATCTCACACAAAGTTACACTTACTTCATAGCTTGGGCTTTATAGTTTTGAGTGCTATTATGAAATGCCTGTGAATTCATTGGAAAGGCTTTATAATAAAAATATCTAAATCATTTGTATAAAATAACCTAGAAATGGAAAATCAACAGGTGTCTGGGAACAGTGAAGCAAATGAGAGGCACATTGCTTTTTTGTTAAGTAGGATGAAATTTTAGTATTTTTAATTTTCTGACTAAGTTGTGTATCACAACTCTGATTCTTACACATTCTTGTTACTAACATGATCATTATTATCCTGGCAAATCAATGATGTTCAGGGACTGTTCCCACATAGGATGTTCCCACTAACCATTCACATGATTCTTGTCTTTTTCTTAACTTTCCAAGCAAAACAAATCAGGCTTTGCTAATCACACTGACATCTCCCACAAGATTATTCCTTGTTTTCTCTCTCTCTCTCCATCTCCTCCTTTTCCCTTTTCATTGTTTTCCAGATTTTGTATGCTTCAAACCTTCAGTATAACTATAGGAAGCATTCTGCAGATCTGATGGCTCTTGGTGATCTGAATCCTGTCCCCAAGAAATAGAGGCTAAATCAGTGTACAAGTAGTCTACATATGCCATTCTATGAAAGCCATATAAAGAGGGATAATCATTTAACTCTACTTGCCAATGTGATCAACATTCACTTGATGTCTGAACTTCAATACTTCTCTGTCTACATATGCCATTCTATGGAAGCTGTAAGTCTACTCACCAGTGTGTTCGGCATCTGCTTGATCTCTGAATTTCAACACTTTTCCATCAGCACACCTCAAAATCCATAACCTTATTAGTTTATTATAATATACTTATAATACACTTATTAACAGTTGCCTTCCCCAGTTTGGTATCATCAGTAACAGTGGTGCACCCAGGATTTAATCTTAGGGTGGGGGTGGCGAGTTGAACAGATAAAAATATTTTTAATACAATGAATTTGCATTAAAAATATTTTTATCCATTCAATTAAAATTTGTTTAATTTCATTCATTCAATAAAATTCATTAGGTGATTATAAAAATTTATTTAAAGAATAAAATCCAGTTTTCTTTTATTTTTATAAAGCTCTTGAATTATTTCAATCGTGGTTACCTTAATCTCTCTCTATGTGTGTATATATATATAGCAAAGCCAATCCGTTCAATCGTGATTGTGTCATGGTAGATCTTAAATAGGTTTTTAAAAGGCGTAAGTTAGAAAACTGACGCATGTTGTTACCAGAAACGTTGCAAATATTTTTAATAAGTTATAGATGTTAGGATATATCATTTTGTCGCACCTTGAAACTGCATCAACGGCATTTGTGCATGGAGCTATTGCAAACGATTTTTCAAATTTCTTATACCACAACTTGAATTCGGAGTTCAAAATTGCTGGATTTGTATAAGGCTAATCACCGGCATAAAATTCACATAATTGATGAAAATCTTCCATTGCACTTGCTATTGGAGCATCTTTTCCATTTGATAGAAGAGAAAAAAAAAAAATTTCAAAATGTTGCAGTGCCGAGTGAAACGTTCATGACGTTGAGTCAATATTTGATCAATAAATGGAATGAAATAGTTCTGAAATACACTTCTACAGAATCGGCTGGAACATTGGACCTTAATGTTTGTTTTGATGAAGTCCTTGGCTTTTTAATGTCAATATTAAAATTATTGGCTTTTATACATGCTTCATCGTAAATATCTTTAAATGAAGAATCTGGTGTTTCATGAACAGTATTTAATTGAGCCACAACATCAACAAAATTTAGGGCAATTAAGAGGTCGCTGTCAGATTTTTGCATTATTTTAGACAATGGTAAGGTGCACGCAAATATTTTTTGCAAGCTAAATAAAGATATTATAAATCTTAAAAGATATTAATATTATAAACAACAAGGACGTCCTGTCTTTTAGGGGTATTGAAGAAATTGTGTAACTTTTCAATTATGCCAATGCAATTTCTTATTTGTCACAGATATAGCATTTCCAAGTGCCAAATTCAAACTGTGATGCATAATGAACATATAAAGCTAGTCAATGTCATTATTACATAACACCTCCAAGTAGTCCAAAGACATATCGAGGAAGGGCATCTACTCTACAACTCTCAGTCTTCGACCACAACTACATCTACACCAACACTGTCTTCCTCCGACCACTACCACTAGTATTTTCACAGACAATCACAAACATCCATGCCTACTGCAGGATTCGAACTCGCAGCCTTTTGGCTGGATAGTCAGCCAGCCAGGCTGGATATATAGATAAAAAATTAAATTTTGTGGATAAAAATTAAAACAAAGTTTTAATTTTTATTAAACAAATAAATAATATGATATAATATGATATATTTACTTTTAATGGTATATGATACCATTAAAATGTATGATAATATGATATAATATGATATATTTACTTTTACAACTACATCTACACCAACACTGTCTTCCTCCGACCACTACCACTAGTATTTTCACAGACAATCACAAACATCCATGCCTACTTTTATTAAACAAATAAATAATATGATATATTTACTTTTAATGGGATGGTTCAGCTTCTCGGCCTCTGCAGAGTTGCTGGATATCTGGCTCAGTATGGGTCAACTTCAGTCGAAGATCGGCACACACACTAAGATGAATTCTGTATTTTGTTTCATTTGAAGGAGCGATGAAAATTGTTTCTCGCAAAGATAGGTTGTAGAAAACTGCATGATGATTTTCAACTTCTTCAAATAATTCGGGAAATTCACTTCTCACTGAAGGCGAGATCCAGAATCGAGACAAACCACAATCACGGAATTGCATTTTAAGCCCACTGTCACTTGAAAACTCAATGAGCTCCTCTTTTTTCAATAACGAAAGGTTGTTTTTGTGACTGCAAGCCTGAAATGGATCGTGAAATCATAGAAATTTCTTATAAAAAGTTATTTGGAAAATATTTCCAAATTCTGTTTCAGAGTTTTGAGGTGGACACAAAACCTTTCCCAGTGGTTAAATTCTAAACTAATAAGTTTCGGGGCCCTATGCAATAGAACCAATTGTATTTACCTTTTGAATACTATCTGGGGAACCTCCCCGTCCCTTTAATCACCCGTTAGTAATCAGGCTACTGTTGATATTGACTTTATATACACATTCAAAACTGTAAGTAATTGATGAATAATAATAATGTAGGCATAATTACCATAAAAGGAGAAAAGTCACAAAAGAAAAATGTTCCTACAAACTAACCAGTTGTATTTACCTTTGAATGTGATCCACTGGTCGAGTGTCCAGCAAGTCAGCAAATCTTTCCTTTTGTTCAGCGTATTAATATTATTGCATTGCAACTGATGGGAATTCTGTGTTTCTGTGGATTTGTTACAGACCTCTTTCTCTTCAGAAACTACACACAAACTCATTTTGTATTATCACTATCATCCGAGCTATATTTCCGTTTAAAGAAGGTACCAATGTACTTATCCATAATTGAAATACCGTACTTACTCGACTATAACTCACACGCTGATTTTCTTTTTGAAAAAAGAAATGAAAAAGTTTTGCATATACCTCGCAAATTAAAAAAAAAGCTGAAACACGTTCAGAGCAAGGCGATAGTTACTTGCTCCCGTGGTAAACAACATGCCCTTCCCCAATAGCAACTATATTGCAGAGGCAAGAAAAACAAATACTTTTATTATGTCAGTGAATAAGGTATAAGCAGTCTGTGTAATATATTTCTCAACAAATAGTGCAATTAGAGACGACTGGGATAAAAACAACACTAATTAATAAATCACATGTCCCCTCATACAGAAACTATGTTGCACTGGCAAACACAGTATCTCACTAAAAACTTGTTATTAATTAGATTGTGTGAGTTCGCTCAACAGCAATAAAATTCAACCGAAAGTATTAAAATTCGTAAACGTGTTAAAACTGAGATATATGTATATATAGTGAATGATGTTATGGCAGTTTCACATATTATTGGAATTCGGTTCAAGAGAGTTAGCATTTCAACTCAATTGTCAGCTTGCTTTTCGCAGGATTTCCAAAAAATATATAAATACTGGAGTTAACTCACAACACATTTTGTCTAAGTATTACTTAGCACTTCTGAAGATATATTGAGCCTTAGTTGAAGGAATAAAACCTTCAACAATAAAAATCAATAAACAACAAGCAATGTGGATAACACATGTTCACTTCAAATCTGACAAAACAGCAAGGGAAGGTGAAAGCAATAAAACCATATGTTTTCACTTCACCCCTCTTTTATTACTCGTCATTCTGCTGCTACAAATTAAAATAGTGGCAGAATGTTCATGGAATGAACATTCTGCTGCTATTTTTTTTTAAGTATTCATTTTATTTTAATAATTTTTACTTACTTATTCAATTTTAATTTGTTTTGCTTGAATAATTAAAATATATAGATTTATTTGGTTAATTTAAACCTGTGGACCACCTGTCCCTATTGTCTTGGACCATAGGTTGAGAAACACTGCTATAGGGTTTTCTCACCCCTAATTCATAAGTAGTATAGAAATAGAAGACATGACACAACATAAATAAAAAATGAATTTTAATTAGGAAAAGTATTTTGGAAAATTTTCTAGTGTTTTTAACTTTTTCCTTTTTTTGGGGGGGAGCCTCTTGGCCCCCTCCCTGGGTGCACCACTGATCAGTAAACAACTGGATGTTCCTTTTCACATCATTAGGAGTTTTACAGAGCCCTGCAGCTCCTCATTGGCCAGCTGAATTCTTGATTCTGCGCTACTATATGCTATTCTTTATTAGCTTTATATTCATTCCCATTTACATAAAAGTTTCTGTATGATCCCATTCGTTTCTTCGTAAACTTTAGCATATGGGATTTTAGCCATCTCTTATTCATCTCAACTGTAACTTTATAGAAAGTGGATAAATTACTAAGGCAGGGCTGGCTCTTCATTAAGCTTTTATCCATTTCTAAATTTTAGCCTTAGCTAAGTTTTCAATATTTTGACTATCTAATATAGATGCTGACCAGTCTGCAATTTGCTGCATGTCTTGGAGGTTCCTTTAAAATGTAATGGAATTATTTTGCCCACTATCCGCTCGGGACCCTGCCAGTGACCATTCCATAACTTTTTTCATAGCAAATTGTCTGTTCTTTCTTCCATTAAAAAAGCACTGCTTTAAAAAGTTCTACTGTGAATCATCTTTCCCACTTATACAATGTTAGGTAGTCATTAAAAAAAATTAAGATTCCAAAAAAATGAAGTTTTGTGTGCTGAATTTCTGACAGTTTGTTGGTTTGTTTTCAGTATCTTTGCAAAACTAGTCTGTCTTCTAAAACATTGCAACGATCATTTATTTATTTATTGTTGGAAGTTTTTTCCCACTTGGCTAGACTATAATAAATTTAGTTTAATTCTTTATCCAAGTGTAAGTAAACAAAGTTTGTGCCTGAAGTATCTTCAGGACTGAGGCAACTCGTGGTGATGTTAATGATGCTGTGCATTAAGGGAAGGGCCACTACCCAGACCGGTTTCAACCTTTATTGAGGTCTCATCAGTGGGACCAGACCCAAGAGGTGGTGATACCAAGGTGGAAGCAATGGAGAAGTCATATTTACCTATATGTGTTGTCAAAAGGTGTCTCACCTTATTAAATTACTCTGGATTTAGAGAAGGATGTTGGAAGTTTTTTTCCACTTGGTTAGACTATAATAAAACATCTTTCTCTAAATCCAGAGTAATTTAATAATAAGATGAGACGCCTTTTGGCAACTTGTATAGGTAAATGACTAATCCATTGCTTCCTCCTTGGTATCACCACCTCTGGGTCTGGTTCCCACTGACGAGACCTCAATAAAGATCAAAACCAGTCTGGGTAGTGTCCCTTCCCTTAATGCATAGCATTATACATCTGCAAGGAGATGTGCTTTGCATTTTGGGAGATACTAAGACAAGGAGTGATGAGAGCTTGGTCCACTTTACCATGAGTTGCCTCAGTCCTGAAGATGCTTCAGGCACAAACTTTGTTTGCTTACACTAGGATAAAGGATTAAACTAAATTATTATTTATTTATTAATGTTTGCCATCATAGCAATTGAATTTTTCTTTTCCTTTTATAGTCAGGACTATCGCCCTTATTACTTGATACATTGCAAGCTGATAAAACTAAAGGGTACTCAAAGTACATTTGCTTCTGTTCATTCTACCCAAAATTCTCATCCATTTTCCAAGTCTTAGTTTAACAGAAGATGTATGAAAGCAGTTGAAGGGAAAAAAATTCAGCCTAGTGCAAGTAGCTCGAAGAAACCTAGCTTCATACTACTCAGTCTATGCGAAGCACACAAAATACATGTAAAACAACTATCTGCAAATCCAAATCTGGCTTTCAAGACCAATAGCAGAAAACTCCTTGTTCAAATGGAAGCCATGCCTTCTGCTCACCTGCACATTTACCTCTCATGGTGATGCCACTGCTACAGCACCCAAAGATAAAGCTGACCTGGCATCGCTCTTTACCTCTAACACTTGTATAGATGAAGAAGACAAATCACCTCCTTTCATGCCAGCAGCTGAGCACTATTTGCTTCCTGTAGTCTTTGACATCTTTACTGTTGTCTCTTGAATCTTCTATACTCAGCTGGCACATGTCCCAACACATGGATGCAAGCATATATTCAGCACATTCAAAAAAAAAAAAAAAAAAAGAGAGAGATAAAAGCTTACTAGCCGGTAGTCATCACCTCAAACCTCTCCAAAATAATGGAGAAAGCATCAACAGTCAACTTCACTACCTAGAAGCTCACCAATTAATCAGCAGTTGTCAGTATGGAGTGTGCCAGTCTAGATCTGTACCTGATTTCTTATCCTGCATCACACACCACTGGACACATGCCATGAAAAGGTTTGACGAAACATGCTGTTGCCCTTGGCATTTTCAGGGCGTTTTGATTGTGTTTGGCATCAAAACCCGTTTGCAAACTGTCTTCCTTCATTCCACCTGCCACATTTCATAATTGTATAGCCAACTTTCTCCCTTGTGATTTGCTGCATGTCATGGTGGTCTGCACCCTCTCTTCAAGCATTACCAACCAGTGCAACAGTGCCTCATGGCTCTGTTCCATCACTTTCCCTCTTTCCTCTTACATGTAAATGACCTACTCCGTCACCACCAATCATTTCTACTGCTTTGCTGATGCTAGAACATTTTATCCCATTCATTTGGCAAACCACATAGTTCTTGGACATCCCAAGCATCAAGATCATCTGCAACCAGTGCATAAACTGATCTCCATACCATCTCTCCTTAGACTCACAGTTACCTCCAGCCTGTCCTGCACAAATGCATCATAACAATAACTTCCCCAGCCTCTAAGAAAACTCTAACCCTATATAAATCCCAAATCTGCCCATTCTTAGAACAGTGTTTTGGGTGATGCATTGAAAACATCCCTTAAAAATTATTGATGCTGTCCAGAGGGGAGCAGTTTTGCTCATAGATGATTCTTCCCTCATAGGCTCACTTCAACTTCTATCTCAGAAGTTGAAGTGGGCAATTTTTCAGCTCTGTGTGTCTTCTTCAGGCTTCCATGGTCATTGCTTCAGTAAACTGGCAAACATTGTTCTCTCATTTACTGTTGTATTTCTTAAAACAAGAGCACCAGCTTCCCAAAATCCTTTTTCAGTACAACTGCAAACACACAGAACTTGCATCTCTTCCTCATTTATTCCATGTATCTCTTTCCTCTGAAACAGCCTTCCTCATGAGTTTCTCAACATTTTTAACTTCCAGCTCTTAACAAAGATAATAGATTTCTTCTTTCCCAATCTTTATCTGCATGATGCTGATATACTATAGGCCAAGTTATTTGCATTACCAAGACATAGCCGACAAAAGATAATATATTTATTAGAATGGAATGTGAGGGATGTACTATTTTTCGGTGGAATATCATTGATGGTAGCAAATCATTTTCAGCCAAAAAGAAAAGTTCAGCAGTTTGTGCCATTATCTCTGGGTGGGTGGGGAAGGAGAGAACAGCACAAACTGCAAAGAATAATGTAGATGGTGTTCATTGGCAAATAATGAGGACATACACTATCTGATCAAAAATATCCAAATGAAAGGTATTAATGTTTATATTATAAATTTTTTTTTTTTTGGTGATATTAATATCGCAAAAAAAAAAAAAAAAAAAAAAAAAAAAAACAGACCATAAAACTTCACAGCCAGCACAACTAATATTCAAACAAGTAGTATTCTGGCATTCCTCCAAACCCAGACTTGTATGTCTGACTACGAGATGATGAAATGCAATTCATCACTCCAGAGAACAAATTTCAACTGCTACAGAGTGCAGTGGCAATGAGCTTTACACCACTCCATCCAATGCTTGGCATTTCCATTGCTGTTGTTAGGCTTAGTATAAGGCTATGGAAACTCATGTTCTTCAGTTCCCGACAGACAGTTGTGGTGCAGACATCGTTTGCAGGGGTATTTCAGAAGTCAGTAGCTAGTGTTTCAACCAATGACATGAGATTTTTTTCTCATCATGTGCTTCACCATTCAGTGATCCCGCTCTGATTTTATGTGGCCTACCAGGTTGTGATTGTGTTGTTGTTGCATCAAGCCATTTCCACAATAACATCACTTAAAATTAATAGGGACAGTTTCAGCAGGGCAGAAATTCCCCAAACTGAGTTGTTGCAAAACTGGCATCTTCAAAGGTCACTGAGGTTTTTAGTACAGTCCATTTTAATGTTAGTCTGATTTCAAGACCATGACCTTCCATAGTTGTGATGTAGATAGCCATATCCACTGTTACAAAGTGGTGTCCAGATATTTCTGATCATATACTGTAGATTAGGTAAAAAGGAAATGGAACTTATGCAGCTAAGAAAATCCTGAGGCTGCATGCTAAAGTACGGTACCAGGGTTTGAGTGCTGTACCCAGTATTTGCTTCAGAATCCATTGCCATCATTTAAGGGATGTGATCATGCAGTCTTAACCTGGTGATGATTTTTGGAGTAGCAATACCCATGACATAAATGGTAGTGTGTGAGAAATAGTCGAGGTGTTTGAAGGAAGCAGTATCAAACTGCATACTTAGATTTAGGATTATAAATCAGGTGGGAATTAAATGGATTAGTAGCATCATTAAATAGAAACAGCAAAAGGAGGGTTGAAAGAGAAATATTATTATTAAGAAAGCTAGGGAGGCCACATACTACACACACACACCAACTATCATACTTATTCTTGAATTCATTCACACTGCTTGCACTCACAACATCCAATGGCAATCCATTCCAATCACGCACCACCCTATGAGAGAAAAATCTAGTCCTTGCCTCCTCCTTAGCAGCCATCATTCTCAACTTCCAAGGATGCTCTCTCATCCTTTCCCCACCCTCCATCAATTGAAATCCTGTGCGACTTTCAGAAGTTTGTAAGTCTCACTTCTTTCTCCTGTTTGCTAATATCTGCAGTCTACAATTCTCAATCTGTCTTCATAATCAGTATTCCACAATATTGATATTATTTTTAACACTCTCCTTTGTACTCTCCCCAATATATCAGAATCAATGGAGACCAGATCTGCATACATTAGTCCAAGTGAAGTCTTATCAAAGACTTGTAAAGAGGCAAAATAACATCCTTATCTTTGCATGTGAACATTCGTTTCAGCATTGCAATTATCATTTGAGTTGTATTTGTAATCTTTACCACATGACCCCTGAACTTCAACTTCCTATCTACTAACATGTTGAGATCCCTAGCCTAATCACGCCAAAGTGAATGACTTTACATTTACTGACACCCATTTTCCAATGCCCACAATTCCAGCCTATTCAAATCATTCTGCAAGTACTGCATATCAGCAGCATTTCTGATTACCTTGCCTATCTTTGCATCATCAGCAAATAACTGTATGTCGCTTGTCAAATTCTTCCCAATATCATTTAATGTACAGATTGAATAACAGTGGACCAAGCACTGATCCTTGTGGTACACCACTTGTTACCTTGAATCTTGCAGACTCATATCCCCCGTATACCTCTCATCCATGCTAATATTCTATAACCCAAACCCATTTTCTCCAATTTATGCAACAGTCTGCCATGCTATATTCTGTCAAAAGCCTTAGCAAAATCCAAAAGTCATTGTCTATCCATTTCCTTTGTCTAGTTAAGTGGTAACATTGTTATAAAATGTGAGCAAGTTGCTAAAACATGCCCTTCCTTTTGTAAACCCATGTTGTTCATTGTAAAGTAGAGATTCACTGTCAACCCATTTCTGATTGAGAGCCCTAACCAATTTTTCCAAAATCTTCACCACTCCTGAGATACTAATTGGTCTTTGTGAAATGGAATTACCATATATTTCTTCCATTCCTGCAGAATCTTCCCTGTTCTAAGACTCATGTTAAATAGCCTGGTCAAAGGAATGGGCAGTTCATCTGAACACTTTTATGTGAACTAGATGAAGAAACGCAGGTGTATGAGGACGAGGTATTAGAGCTGTTGCACACATGCTGATATCCCATCAGTCCCTGTTGCTGGATTCTTATTCAGTTTGTATGCAACAGCTCTAATACCTCGTCCTCGTACACCTGCGTTTCTTCATCTAGTGAAGAGATAACAGTGAGCTTAATGTTACGTACACCAGGTTGATAGCTTTTAACAAAATGGGCACTCATTAACTGAACAACCTCCTGCATCTGTAAACCTCACGCCATCAGGATTTAGAAGAGTTATTCTTTCATATTCATTCTTTCTTTTACTTGCAGCATATCGATAGAATTCTTGTGGGTTGTCTTCAGCATTCAGAGCCAGTTTCTTTTCATACTCATACTTTGCTTTCTGTACAACAGTTGTGCTGCTTATAATTTTCATAACGGACGTCATCCTTATACAAACAGTATTCCTTCCACATCGTCCTTTTCTTACGAATCTCTTGCTTAATAAGATTACACATCCATTTGACTCCTACTCTATTTATTCTTCAAACTCTTGGGACACATTCTGTTATTCCATCATTTAAGTATTTATTTTTAAATGCTTCCCAAGCACTGTTGATATTCTTTCCATCCAGCAACTGATCCCATTCCACTGAACTCAGTATACTCCTTGGTTGGTCATAATTTCCTGCTTTGTAGTTCAGCATGTAACCTTTTCTGAATAGAATATTCATAAACTTCCCAAGTGAGTACTGCATGATCAGTCACCAACCGGAGGCAGAATAGTTATGTCTTTAACTGAAATGCCCTCTGACACTATAATCAAATCTTACACTCTTTGTCCTAGAGTTCCTTATGTGACATGCTGCTTGAGGAAGTTGTCCCACAACAGCTCAATAAATGCATTTTCATTCTTCTCATGAGATTCTACTGCTATCCAATCAATATTTGGATAATTTGTCTCCCATTATGATTACTCTTTTCACACTCATCTTTTCTATTTGGTGATACATTTCTTCATCACCAACAACCCATCCAGGTCTGTAACAACACCCCACTACATAATTGATCTTGTTAGATTCCACCTCACACCAGATGGCTTCAAACTCACTGCCACATGAAATATTGTTAGTAGTAGTAGTACTACAATCATAGGTCTGAACTCTAACTGGATTCAAGTCATCTGATATCATTAGCAGCACTCCCTCTCCTCTCCATCCTTCCTTAAAAATGCTGTACCCTTGATACTCGATACCAGTAGTAGGTCTGATTCTGATGGCCAGGTCTCACTAATACCTACAATCTGAGGTCACAACATATTGACTAAGGCAACAAACTCTGTCCCATTGTTTCTGATACTCTTAGCATTCCTGTACAGACATAATAATCTACCTGTTTGTTCTTTTGTATTGTCTTGTCTGCAGTCTGCCTGACAGTTGGACAACTTGCAGAACTCTATTCTTCTCTAATGCCTTACACATATAGATATCTTTGTGCACATTTGATGGGTCCGAACCAGATGAACACAAACCTGACATCGTTCTCTCCTCGTCAACATTTCCATGGCAAAGCCCATTCCTGTCATTAACACAGTTATATAACATTGTCGCTCTTACACTCACATTCACACCATTCCTCCCTTTATAATTTAGTTTCCCTGACTGTGCTTGTTCAATGCCAAAGTCATATTTCTTATATACAAGTAGCAAAATGTTTTTCATCAGGGTTATAAAGTATATTATTCTTGACAAATTATATTCTCATTTTAATGAGAATATAATTTGCACAAGCACAAGCAAAGTTTGTGAAGTATCTTTGTGACATTCAGGTGTAGGCCGTCCCTCATATACAAATCCAATCTTCCCTCAAACTCACTCTACACATCTCCAAAAACTCACATCCATTCCTTCTGTGCAATGGATTTGCATAGAAGGAATGATGCGATATTGAAACGATACTGAATAAATTTATTTAGCTATTAAATTACTATGCCAGTATTTCTCCTGGTATTGCATAATGCAAAAAACATTATAGGAAGGCTCACTACTGAGACTGGGCAAGGTGCCAAAGTCATATTTCTTATATACAAGTAGCAAAATGTTTTTTTTTATCAGGGTTATAAAGTATATTATTCTTGACAAATTTTATTCTCATTTTAATTTACACAAGCATAAGCAAAATTGGTGAAGTATCTTTGTGACTAGTCTCTTTTGTATATAGGAGCTGTTAACTTCTGCATTGATTTAACCTTGGTATCTTCTTGGGTAATAATCTCCCATAATGTTTGTTTCTGCATTATGGGGTACTGAGTCAATTGATGTGTCAACAGCCAAGTGAACTAATCATGGAAATATTTCTTTTGCAAACTGTTTGCTTTGGTAAAGGAATAAAACAGGAATATAATTTCTTGTCATATGATATTGGTTGTGGGCTTGAATCTTTCCATCGGCATAGTTGTTTTTGACATCTTTTGGTAGGAGGTGAATTTCATCCAGTGTGAGCCTACTTACTTAGAGGCCTATTGTGGCATCAAAATCTTTCATGTTTGGTCTGTAAAGCAAGGTTTCCAAATTGTATTTTAAAAAAAATTATAAATATTTAAATTAAAGGCATTTTGGGAAGAGATCAGAAGCTGTGTACTATATTGATGGAACTGAACTTCAAGAAACTGGTGAGGCTGGGGACTTGGATGTGATTGTTGACAGGAAGTTTAGAGAGCATATTTCAAAGGTACCCAAAAAGCGCATCAGATTACATGGTTGCTGAAGAGCACACAAGCAGGTGTAGAGAGGTTGTTCTTCTATAAGAGGCCATATCTGGACTCCCGGGTTCCATAGTGGAGAGAATCCAGAGGTGAGTGACACATTGTGGCAGGTCTGTGGAATTTTCTCCCATTGACAATCGATTGACAGTCTGTAGGCTTAAAAAATTAGTTGATAGATGAAAAATAAGAGACATGATAGAAGCAGTTGTTAAAGGAGTTTTACACTGTATATGATTGACACTGAAGATTTTTCAGTACATGGCAAGAAGGGAAAAAGCAAGGGATCACCAGTGGAAGCTGTATAAGAGTGGTTAGCAAGGGTGTTAAGGTTTTTTGTTTGGAGGGTGATAAATTGGGTTGAGGTGGTTGCAGGTGCTTCATCAGAATTTAAGAAGTATGATAAGTATTGTGTGAAGAAATGGATCTCTTAGGATGAGTCTTTCATGATGTCTCAACCTTGAATATGAGTTTCTCTCATATTCAAAGTTGAGACAATTTTCCCCTATTAAAAATGTTCATTTAAAGTGGACCAAGAGATAAAGTGTCCACTTTAAATGAACACCCATTTTCTGATGGATCACTGGATCTCTAATGACTCCATGGAGATACCTATATAATAATAATAATTCCTTAGCCCTCTCGCTCTACAAATGTAATTTGTAGAGTGGGCTACAAATTATAGGTTTACAACCTTTTGTGAATGTGGGAGTCACATAAACTAAAAGGAAGAATGACTGGTAGGATAGCTTTGAGAGGTGACAGAAGTAGAACAAAATAGTTCAATTGCTCAGTGATCACTTTGCAGATATGATTACAGCTGTGGAATTGTATGGAATATCAGCTTGCATGTACATGTTACCAGAATGCTAGAGAATTGGCAGTGTCTGGTCATCCTACTGTAAATTTTATCTCCTAAAGCGGTGGCAAACCTTTTTATGTGTGCGTGCCAAAAATTTGCAAAGCGGGTTGCTGTCGTGATGGCACTTACCAAAAATTTACCAATCGAATTGCTGATGTGCCAGGCAGTTTTTAATAGGGGAAAATTAATCTAACTTAATTAATTTATTTATAATATACATATTTAATTATATTTTATAAATAATTATAATTTTATTTATAATGTTATTTAGTGTAAAATTGATTATTGTATTATTAAATTGATTTTAATGATGTTGGTTTGAAAAAAACGCAGTGGGAAAAATATTTATACATTGTAACTCACCATAGAAGTCATCTGAGCAAGGGAAGCAGCAGAAGGATGTCAACTTGTCGGCGAAATGCTTACCTTATTTATTCAAATATAACTTGTCCTCGCGTATATCTCGCACACGAAAAATGTTTGAGCATTAGAACTTTTTCACTTGGTTAGACTATAAATTATATATTTAGTTTAATCCTTTATCCAAGTGTAAGCAAACAAAGTTTGCGCCTGAAAAATCTTCTGGTCTGGGGCAACTCATGGCAGAGGTGGACTGACTTCACTTCACGTGCTTTGCATTATGGGATACTAAGGCAAGTATCCCATAATGCAAAGCACATCTTGTGAATATGTATAATGCTATGCATTATGAGAAGGTTCACTATCCAGACCGGTTTCGACCTTTATTGAGGTCTCTTCAGTGGGAGCCAAACCCAGAGGTGATACCAAGGTTGAAGTAATGCAGAAGTCATATTTTCCTATACCAGTTGCTGAAAGGTCACACCTTTTATGAAATTACTCTGGATTACAGAACGATGTTGGAAGTTTATTCACTTGGTTAGACTATAAATTATATACACGTGTCTTCTGAAAAGTTGTCGGCCTAACAATGAAAAAACGAATTTATAATTTCGAAATTATTTTTATTTTTCAACATAATCTCCCTTACGACTAATACATTTATTCCAGCGATGCTCCAGTGCCATTATCCCATTCCTGTAGTCAGTACTGTCGACAGGGTGTAGCATAGAGGCAGCCTGGCCCACAGCGCAGCTTAATAAGGGCACTTGTTCAGCCTTATTGTGGTAAGTGCCACCGCTACATAGCAAGTGCGGAAAGAAGTTTTTCCAAGCTTAAACTAATTAAAAATAATTTGCGAATGGCAGTGCATGACCCAAGAAAGATTGGTTGGTCTAGCAACTATATTGATAGAGGTGGACATAGCTTATAATTTAAATTTAGAAGAGCTTAAAAATAGTTTTATTGTGTGATTTCCCTGTAGAACAAACATTTAATTAATATTATTATGCAATCGTTTTGCATAAATGTTTCTCTTGTAATAAAAACAAAATAGCAATTGGAAATTTTCTTCTATTTTTGTTTTAGAATCCATCAAGGGCAATATTTAATTGTTTGCCTCAGGCATGATCTAATCTGGCGATGGCCCTGCCTGTAGTAGTCTCAGTAAGATCTGCAATCACCTCTTGATTTGAAGAAAAACGCTGACCAGCGAGGAAGAGTTTTAGTTTTGAGAAGAGATAGAAGTCATAGAGAGCTAAATCTGGGGAATAGGGTGGATGTTCCAACAATTCATAGTGCAGATCCCTTAATTTTCCCATTGCCAATTATGATTTTTAATGCACTTTCCTGGCAGAAAACGAAAACAATTTTCAACAATAAACACTTTATACGGTATACAATTGATGTACATGCATACTAAAGGGTGTTTCCCCTATTATAAATTCGCTATTTATAACTACCTGCGCGATACGGGCAGACACAAATTTAACGAAGATAAAATTTGATTTTTAGGTCGCACGGTGAAAAATATATGAATATATAAAGGTTACTACAATTTCTAGACTGTTTTTGTTAAAACCCGTTCAACAAGGGTTTCTACAAATTTAGACTGCATTATACGTGGGTTACCTTTATTTAGAAATTTGTTCATTTAATCATACAAATACAACATTTATTTTACAAATGATATTCTATCTTTTTCAATTTAGCTACTTGAATACAAATTCTACCCTACAGTTCTTCATTATGAACTGGTCAATAACATTGTCATAAAAAGTTGGTTGTAACTTAATTTTCCTAAGCAACATACACACTTGTAAAGGCTGGCTGAAGCTCACTGGCTAGAGCTACTTTGATTGCGTATGGCTTGTGTTTAAGCAACAGGGTGAGATGACGTGGAGGGAGCGGAAATGGCTATGTGTGCGCATGAAATCAAAGTGCTGAAGTGAGGACCTGGTGCTCCCACAACTGAGCAAGCCAAGGTAGCTTGACTAGCGTCGGCCTTCGATACACAACACAAAGCTCAATTATTGCCATGCAAGCTTTTGTAGACAGAAGACGTTTTAGTCTTCTGTCTACAAAAATAAAAGCCTAAATGGAATGCTTATAAATGCATGCATTTATTAACAAATAAATATTACTTCTTTCTTAATTAATGAGCTTGCATAGCAAGCATGGAGAATTCGCCACTGAGTAAGAGGTATTGATATTATGAATGTTTTGGGACAAGGAGTTAAATGTTTGTGAACTCCAATTGAAGTGGTTTGACATTTAGAAAGAATACATGGATGAATGTATATAAAATGAAATTAAGTGGAAAGGGCCAAGAGGTGAGAAAGACTATTTTTTGGGCAGGAGGAAGAAATAAACTTAATGGTAACAGTGCTTGTTTAAGAAGAAAGAAATGGAGAGCTTTGATCATCCTGGCTTGGACTGTTTATGTTGCTGCTGTTAAGAAGTGCATAAACCAAAAACTATTGTTTTTTAAACTTTGCTTTGACTTGTTGAATTTTTACAAAAGTTTTTAATATCATTCAATTTCTCTCTGAATACCAGAAATTTGTTACAAACATCATGAAAGTTTCTAAGAAAATTTATTATTTGTTATTGTGGATTCTAAAGCAGCATTAACTATATTATTTCCCCATCCACAAGTACATTATGCACTGACTAGTTTCAAGCACTAAAGACAACAGTACTATACCATATCCTATCTAGGGGGCAATTTCCTTTCACATCAAATCAAGGAATCTACTGCAATGATTCACTCATGTGACACCTACAACAGAAATCAGGTTTCATTGTGGCATCTGGAAATCAATAATAATATCTCTACATACAGGAATTTAACAAGTTGAATTCTAGTATGTAGAGATATGTTAGTGGGGAAAAAAGTTTTGGTTCAAGGTCATATTCCATGCATCACTGGACTTGTTTTGTCTCTGAGTTTTTTTTACTACCCTGAAGATGTCACTAGTTTTTAGTGTGCTATCAATGCATAATCTGCTAATAAATGAAACTAATTTTCTTGCTAGACTTAATCATAAAGTTGATTTCAGTTGATCTAATATAACTGAATCCAATGTATATTTGGTTATATGTTGTACTGTAATTTTCAATCATTCTAAACTGGTTGTTGAACAATCGTAATTTTTTTGGTGTGTGCCGTATCACTATTTTCTTCTAGATTGGTTAATTGTTTGTTGGATATCTGCTCAGCTTTTTACACTTTGATTCTAAAGCAGCATCAACTGCATCATTCTACCTGTATTTGTTTTTCCGTTAGGTCTCTGTCTTGTAATTTTTACTTCAAACACAATGCATCTTAGATTAATTAGATTAACTTGACTTGTGTATTTTGGGATATTAATAATGTCAAGTTCTTTTTTCATTTTTCATCCTGAATGAATTCGGTAGTAGATGTTTGGAGATAGTGTCGTGTAAGTGCATGGTTTGAAGTTGGGGAAAAATTGTGTGTGCATGTGCATGACATTTTGAGAGGGGGGGGGACTGTCCTATTGATGTATAATTTTTTGGCCCAATAAGGTTTTATTATAAAATTGTATATATATGACAATGTATATATATACACACACACACACACACACACATTAGTGTGTGTGTGTGTGTATATATTAGTAATATGTTAGATGATTGATTTACTCAGTTGAAGTACATGTTTTTTCGGATTAAATTACAACTCTAAACAGCACAAAAAAGTTAGTGAATACATTGCAATGTTAATGGTTGTGTATTTAAAAACATTCTCTCTCTGACTTCGTTGTTGGGCGTATATTAGGTTTTTCACGCCTTATTATTAAATAACTCTGGATTAGAGAAAGATGTTGGAAGTGTGCGCTCAAAATCTCATGTACGCCAATATTGGATAGCAGCACAATGACAGTCTGATAAGTTGTAACTCAAGTTGCTGTTGAGATGTATAGGATTGAGAATGATTATTAGACTTGTCCCATAGTACTGGATGGGTTTGGTTCTCTTCATTAGAATTCACTGAAAACAGAACATGGCTAGACAAAGCGCTGGCTTATGTTCTGCGCGTGCGTGCTTGAGTGCATGCACATGCCCAACAATGAAGTCAGAGAGAGTGTGTTTTTAAATACACAAACATCAACTCATTAACATTGAAATGTATTTGCTACCTTTTTTGTGCTGTTACAGTTTTTTTTTTTTTTTTTTTTTTTTTTTTTTTTTTTTTTTTTGCACCTGAAGAAGTTAAAAGAGGAAACTAGTCATGCCGTTAAAATCTATTTTTTATCTCTCATCTCGGTTTCCCAGTCATTTAATCCGAAAAAATATTAGTAATATGTATAGTTGCTTACATGACTACTCCCACCATTACCCATTGAATACTAGCTTGCAGTAGGGAGTGGGTATATGTCATGTTAATAATATAACTGGCTATATGTATTTTAATTAACTTTCTCTTTTCAGATACTTTCATACATAAAGTAAACATGGCTTTGCGACCCCTAGTAAAACCAAAAATTGTGAAGAAGCGACTTAAGAAATTTACTCGTCACCAGTCAGATAGATATGCTAAGCTGAAAGTAAGTTGAATTTTCCTTAACCTGACATACTTTAGGTCTAAAAATTGTGTATATATTATAGTAAAAGCACTGTAACTGGCGATATTAAAGAAAAATTAGTAAATGTATAAAATTCACTAGTTTACTTCAAAAAAATTGTTAATTTATTTACTTTTTTCATTTGTAATTTTGATAATTGCATAAGATTACTGAGAAACTGAGCCTCTGTAGCTTAGTTGGTATAGACAAAGCTCTTTGGTTGGAAAAACCTGGATTCAAATCCCGTCTAGGACAAAAAGAAACTTTATCAGGGTTTTCAACTTCAGGTTAGCCAATCTCATATGGAAGTAGCGGTTTTTTTTTTCCCCTCCCAGAACAGGCAAACTGGCCATTAGAACACATGCAATTGACACATACATAATAAACAGTCTGCAGGAAACAATTGTCATCCCCCCCACCCCCAAGGGGCCATAAAACTAGGCAGAAACAATGAACAAATAGTCCAGCTGCACAGCACCAACAGCAGTATACTAGTTAAGGGGCCAGGCACCATCTAAGGGATAAAAAAAATTTTTTTTTTAAATATTAAAAAAAATTGAGAAATTGTATGCATTACTGGTTTCAGTAGTAGTGGTGCAGAAATGAGTGAGTGCTGGCATGGTGTTGATTGGTTAGATGGATATCGAGTGAGGGGTAGGATGCTTAGAGAGAAAGGGAGAGGGAGCAATAGATGTTGAGAGCCTTCACAAGAGACTGAAGGCAAATTGATATGAGAAGAGGATGTCATGGGAATTATTAAAGGAAAGAGAACAAGGAAAAGATGCCATGAGAGGAAGATGTGATAGTGTGGGATGGGTAGATGAGAAGGCAAACAAGTGAGAGAGAGAAAAGGGGGGATGTGGGTGAACGAGGAATGAATGAATGATTTAAAGGTATATATAGAGATATGATAGAAATACATTGATTTGTGGTATGCAAAATAGAATGCTAGTGTTCTTGCATAGAGGAATGACAGTGTTACTATAACAGTTAAGCAAGGTGGAAATGTGGATGAGATTTGATAGCAACAGTGGGTATGAATGACCTGAGAGGTAGCCTGAATCAGGTGGCGAGAGAGGTTTGAGGTTAATATTAAAGGTTGTGCAGCAGAAGAGAGTCAGGATGGGAAATCGTGGGTATGTTACCCAGATGTGATAATACAAATTTGAGAACAGCAATCATGAATGACATGATGAAAAGAATGTTGAAATAGAGGCTTGGATTATGTGGATGCCTGGAATGCATTTCATGATAGAACAGAATTTTGTGTAAAAGTTGGATTGCATTTGAACATGTAAGATGCAGGCATCTGGAGAGTTACTTTTTCTCTGGGAAAGTGAGTTTTAGGACAGAAACTAGGGTTGCCAGGGAGGCTGTCAGCAGGGATAGTCACCTTGGAGTTGTAATCAGAAATGTATATATCTCAGTCATATGGAGTCTTGGAAGAATAACAGTACTGCTAAGCAAATCCAATTGTTGCAATGACTTAACACTGTTCCTTTTAAAATCCAGGAAATGATTGACTTGAGACCAAATAAATATGTACATTTAATGAAACTAAAACACTATCATCAAATTCCTGCCATGTACCCTCAAGGGGTGTACAGGATATGATAGTACTATATAAAAAATTTACATCATTACTAACTTCCTATCTACAATTTTCTTCCAAATCAGTCTGTTACTTGTCAAGACTCCAACATTATCAGATCTTATATTTCTATCGTCTAAGATACTTTGTACCATATCAATCCACCTATATCTTGGTCTTCCTCTAGGTTGTTTTCCTGCTAACTTGGCAGAGAACACTTGTTTTGCTAATCTTTCCTCACCCATTCTGTTTAAATGACCATACCACCTGAGATTAGCTCTGCTAACGCATTCCTGGATGCTGACAATGTCAAGTTCTTTCCTAATATAATCATTTTTAATATGATATTGCCATTGATGCCAATATCATATTAAAAAGATTATGCCTCTAATCTTTCTCAGAACTCTCATATCTGCAGTCTCTAGTCTTTGGTCAAGTGTTTTACTTCTGACCCAGCTCTCAGTTCCATGAGTTAAAACTGGTTTGAATACCATCTTGTATACAGCTAATTTAGTGTTCCGACTAATTTCTCTCTTATTCCATATGAATTTATTCAATTGACTTCCTACCATACCAGCTTTGTTGATTCTGTTGTCTATTTCCATATTTAATTTACCATCTTCACTAAAAATCGTGCCTAAGTAGGTGAAATGTTTTACTTGTTCCACAGGTTCTCCATTCACAACCCAGTTGACATTTTCAATGATTCTGCCTATTTTCATTGTCTTTGTCTTTTTATTGCTGGCCTTCATACCATATCTATTACAACAGCTATTCAATTTAGTCAGAGAATCTTGCAGACTTGTAGCGGATTTATTTAGAAGTATAACATCGTCCGCATAAAGCAAAGAGCTGACATTAACATCTCCAATTTTGATATCATGTTTAATACAACTTTCCTTCATAATGTGATCCATATAGATAATGAATAACAGTGGGGATAATGTACATCCTTGTCTCACACCAGATTTAACATTAAATCATCTTCCTGTACCTCCTTCAATTCTAACTGCTGACTCACAACTCAAATAAAGACTAAGTATTGCTTGATATAATGCCGCCATTGACACCATATAACTGTAGTGTATTGAATAGCTTCTCTTTTGGCACCTTGTCATATGCCTTTTCCAAATCGACAAAACTTAAATACAGATCCTTGTTATATTCCCATGATTTCTCCACTATTTGTCGTAAAGTGAAGATCTGATCCTGACAGCCTCTATTTGACCTGAATCCAGCTTGTTCTTCACCAAGCTTTTCTTCCACAATTCTTCTCAACCATTTCTCAAGTATACTTGCATATATCTTACCAGGAACACTCAGTAGGGAAATATGCCTGTAATTCTCACATTCAGTTTTATTTCCCTTTTTATATATGGGTACTATGAGAGCTCTACTCCAATCATCGGGAATTCGTCCCTCTGTCCATGCCTTCTGAACTATGCAGTGCAGCCACTGTAAGACTTTTATACCACCATACTTCAGCATTTCTGGTCGAATATCATCTACTCCTGCTGCCTTTCCACATTTCAAGCCCTTGATGGCTTTTTCTACTTCAAGTATGGATATGTATATCTGACTGCATGCCTGGTCAGTGTTTTTTATCACTATGCTGTCATCACTGCTTGTTTCATTTAGCAGTTTTTCAAAGTAATTACTCCATACTTCAAGGATATGCTTCAGGGGGTACTTAAGGGTCAAAGCTGTATAACTGAGAGGAGATCTCCACATAGCCTTTAAAGGAATGCGGAAAACCGACCAGGGCTTCTGGCTTAATGTCCAATCCTCACCTTCTCGTGGTGCACCCTGATGGGTATCTACCTGGATACTGAACGAACGAGGATTGGCTGGCAATTTGGGATTTAGCCAACCAAATTGTATTCTTATTGGTTAAACCAAAATAAAAATGATGGCACAGCATGACAAAATTTCATGCCAGCTGGGGTGCCGCCCGGTTAAACAAGGCCCCGTTGTTTTCGCCAGGGAACCAGGGCGAACAGCGAAAAGTCAGCTACTATATTTTCAGAACAACTCTGAGAACACTATATTATTATTACATGACACCTCCAAGGAGTCCAAAAACTGATCGTTCCACCAACTACAGTGAACTGCAACTACCGTCATCATCTACATCAGGGCTGTCCAAAACACAGCCTGTGGGCCGCAGTGCAGTGTGCCTGTGGGTTTTGATTTTCACAAGCGAAAAAATAAAATAATTTGAATCAAATATTAAATGTGTCAAAGAAGCATTCTTATACTGTTTTGTTCCAATGCGCATGGTCCCAGCACTCATGATTAGTGCGCAGTTAGTATCATTCGTTTGTTCAACTATCAAGGTTGTGTCGCTGCTGTTCACCAAATTATTAGATATGCATTGTGATTTATTTGCATATTTTTGCGAAAGCACTTTTTCAACAATGAAATTCATTAAATCAAAGTACAGGTGTTCGTTGACAGATAATTCTGTTGCAAATTTATTGTGATTGTCAACTACAAGCATTTAAATTGATATAGGTACTTTAGTAAACGAAACTTAACTACCGCAGAGCTCTCGCTAAAATGAAATAAACTTATTGTTTCTTGTGTGCTGTTTCAATAAAAACTTTTATAAGCACTATGCCTTTTATTTCTTATGAAATTTTCGAAATGCTTCCTAAACCTAATTTATCAGTAGGACTCTCGAAGTCATTTACTATATGTACTTTATTCATTATTCTGGTGCGGCCCTCTGGTTACCTGAGGTAGGACAGCCCTGATCTACACCAATGCCATTTGCTGCCCACCACCACCACACGAGTATTTTTACAAACAATCACAAACATCCATGCTTGGATTCGAACCTGCAGCCTTTTGGCTGGAGAGCAGATATGCTAACCACTTGGTCAACCAAGCTGGAGATATTACAGTATACATTGTAAATGAATAACTGCAACACCATTTGGATAAGGCCTTTTAAATTAAATCTATACTTTAGAGACCTCCTTTATTTTTAAAGGAATATTTTCATTCTCTCACTGACTCATTCTGTTACAGATTTCTCTAATTCTGTCACTTGTTCTGATAGAATAATAAATATATGTGGCATCCTTGAGACAGAAGACGAAACTTTCCATTTAGCGTTTCTTCAAACATTGAAACACAACTTCTACTTAATCTCCTTTTATTTATTATTCACTTGTTGACAGTCTCACTTTTCCAATCTATGGATTCTCCCTACTAAGATTCCCTTTTCAGAATTCTCTATTAATATATTCCGAATGCCAAGTTTTCCTGAAATGAAATTCTCTGGTCTGCTTTCTCAGACCTCCATTTTTTTTCTCTCTCTCTCCTTGTTTCGCCTGTTACCCAGGTACCAAACACTCTGTCAGCTGTCCATCACTAATCCATCTAACAGTGAGTATTCTCACTTGTTCCACTAAGCGACAATCAAGAAGCTTGTAATGGCTGATATGTTATTGTCATTGGCAAAAAGAGAATTCTTTATGATGAAATACAGATATCACAACACTTAAAACAATTGAAATTACTACAACTATGAGATCTATTAAGTACAATTCATTATAACATAAATATAGTGGGCACATCAAGTGCCGATTATTGGTAGTTACAAAACCAAAAAATAAAATACTAATGTAGAGAAACAAAAAAATTATGATTTTGATTTTAACAGAAGGTATAGGAATAGTGGTAATGCAGTAATGCTTCTCTGTACAAATGATATGTATATCTGAAATAAATGGGATGAATTGGTGGCATTAATAGCCTCAGCCTGTTCAAAGATTGTTGAAATCATGGTTGATAGATGATGATGTCCTAACAGGAATAGAAGTAGAAGAATATAGCATGTTTTGGCAAGATGGAAGGCTAAACGGGATGGTGAAATATTACTAATAGTGATAACTTGTGTTTTTTTAATAGAGAATATGAAAAGGAAATGGTATTAATAGTTTTGAGTGTAGGGTGAGCAGGACAGGATGTTTAGTGGGATGTTGCTATAAGCAATGGAATACATGGGGAGATGTTTAGATTTAGACAGTTTGGCAAGGGTAAAACAAGTGATTTATGGGAGATTTTAACTATAGCAGTATAAATTGGGAAAATTAAATAGCATAAGTAGAAAGAGGAATATATAACTGTTCAGGAAAGTAACTTAACTAGCATAGTAAGTAAACACTGGAATATGAGAAGTGATCAGCCCTGCAAGCTAAGAAAAAACCTGAGGTCTTCCATCATGTGGCCAGTAGGAGGAGAAATGATTGTGAAAGAATGATGTTAGATGCAACTGGGGGTGAACTGATGCAGATGCTCATGGAGTTTAATGATCATTATTTGAGTAGGTATTTCATATTGGAAAAAGATTAACACCTTACTAGAGGGATCAGTCGTGTTGTTGGCTTTCAAATACTGAGTACTCTGGATGTCAGTTAGGCAGTGGGACTGGATGGTATTTTGCCATGTGTTTTAAGATAATGTGCTATGGAACTGACAGCTCTATTGACATGACTTTTCATTGAAGGTCTGAAGGATGGAAGAGGGTAAAATAGTGCCATTGCATAAGGGTTGTGGTAGAATGGAAGTGGAAACTCCTGTAATTATGATTTGGGGAAAATTAATGAATCACGTATAGCATTGAGCAGACAAGGGTAATGCTATCTGTGAGGGTTAACATGGATTTATTAGGTGGTGCTCTTGTTTTAGTGATCTGCTTGCCTTTTATAACAAAGTAACAAGAGCTATTCATGAGGGAAAGGCATATATATATATACTGCCATTTTTTATACATATATATTACAAAGGCATTTGGCAGTGTGCTACATAAGATGATATTTAAGTTACAGCACAGTTTTAGATATCTGGATGGGAGACTGGCTATGTTATAGATAGCTGAGGGTAGGAGGTGTCAAGGAAGCAGTCACAAGTAGGGTACCACAGCACTTGGTACCAGAACCAGTACTATTTAACTGTTATGTCAGTGGATTGCAGGGCTATTCAGTTGTTTGCAAGGATTTGAATAATGTGGGCAAAGGAATGGGGCTGTAAGTTTAATGCAACTAAATGTAAGGTCTTGGCATTTGGAACCACCAGTCGGACACTGCATACTCTGTACTGGAAGTGGAAGAGGTGAGGGATCCTGGGGTGATCGAACATAATTCAGTATAGAATTTTTGTTCTGGTATCAAGGGCATCTTCAATGAGTTTCAAATTAAACTAGAACAGAAACCAGGAGATTCAACAATTAAAATGCGTGAATTACATTACACAGTCTAAATACATTAGGATTATAATAAAATAACATTAACAGGAGGTCATTAATTAAAAAATAAATGAATTCCAGAACTTGTGACAAACTATTTTTCATAAAAGGGATAATTTTAGTCCATTTCTTCTATTTAAATGATGTAGCTAGGTTTCACAACTTTCTTTATATAGGCATGCTATTAGATAATTACTTTTATGGATGGAGAACCTTAATTTCCTCGCAAAGGATTTGATGTTTGGTGGAGATGGTGTGTTCTGCAAGGCCTACTTGTTCAGGTTCTTAGCTTGTTCTTAGGAACAAAATGAAAGCATCTGTCAAAATTAAATAGTACCATATTCGATATTAACAATGTCATTAAGTATTACTAGTTTCAAGGAACAGATGATCAAATTTAAATCTGCTGGAATAAAAAAAAGTTTTGGTTTGGTTCTGAAGAACTGTGTCTGGTATCAGTTTGGCATGGCAAGGAACACCAGAATTCTCCAATTCTAAAAATTTGGTGTAACCTGAATTCTAATGTTAGTAGAATGGCCAGTCTTATTGAAGTTCATGTTGACGTTATCCAGAACCATTAAGTCACCTGTCAGGGAGAAGAGAAATATGAGTAATATTGGATAGATGTCAAAATGATAAAAAAACAAAGCTGTGAGAAAGATCAGTTGCTGTACAAAACAGGTACCTGTAGTTCATAAATTTTGAAAATCATTTGGCACTGTCTCAGATGAAAAAATTATAGGAATCTTTGAAAACATTAGTCTGGACTCAAAAGATTTGAGGATAATGGAAAAAATATATATATATATATATTGGAATCTGAATCAAGATAAGCAATATGCTTTCACAGTGATAAGATATAAAAACAGGAGTCCAACAGGGATGTGTGTTATCACCATTGCTATTTGGATCTTCTCTGAAAAGATCATGCAGGAACTCAATACATAGCCATTTCAGTTGGTACAAGAAATATAAATAAACCCAAAATATGCAAATGTTGCAGTACTAATCACTGAGAATGAACAGGATATGCAAAATATAGTTAAAGCAGAGCTCTGATAAATTTGAACTGAAAATAAACACACAGAAAACAAAAACAGTGATAATCACAGGTAAAGTGATGGATAAAAAAAACAAACTGCACGGTTTGTTGACACGAATGTTGCCACACTTGACTAACCTCCACAAAACCCTGATTGAGTTGGGATGAACTGGAGTGTTGGGTGAGGTCAAGTGACATCTGCCCCCACAACAGTCCAGGGCCTCTACATGCCTACATGAAGAATGGTCCAAAATTCCCATTGATCGTTTGTGGAAAGTATGCCCCATAGGGTTGCTGTCATCACAGCAAAAGAAGGTCCCACATCTTATTAAGATGGGTGCAATGGCTGTTTGTTCCTCACACTAAGGGGTCCTTTGACTTCTTTCCAAGCATGTATATATTCAGTCCTATAGAGCACATGCTAAAATCAGCATGTGCCTTGCAGTGCTGGATTTTTTGGTTTGATTGTTTCTAATAGTCACATGATTGTGATGTCCTGTATTCTTTTAAGTTAAGAATGAGTGCTGTGGCAGATTCTAGAAAGTCTCTCTCTCTTTCTGATTTGAATCTGTTTCTGTATAGGAAAAAGTTATCTTTCTTACACTTGATCCGGTGGCCTGCATTCCACAGTAACATGGCATAGTTCTTCACCACAGAATGACTAGTGTAGATGGAGGTATTTGCCCTGTTCTTCCAGATGGATGTTAGCAGTTCTTCCTTTTTGTTCCAATGAAGCTTACAGCAACAGAAATACTGTGGATTGCAGAATGATCCAGGTGATTGAAAGGATTTTTGGGTGAGCAGATAAGAGTAGCTAGTAGAGCTGATGGAAATTAATCGCATTGTTTTTAACCAAGTGTCATCAGAGTACAAATAGTTTGTCACATTGTGAGCATCCAAAAATCTGTTTCATAATAGTAAAATAATCGTATAACTGTCTGCTCTTCTTAGAAGCACTAGTCACAAGCTTTTCAAATGGTTTATCTTTTTTCCATTCATAGAAAGCCAATGAATTTGAAAATATTTACATTATTGTGCAATCATGCAATCCAACAAGATGGTATCCTTAAAAAAAAAAAAATCAATATTGATGAGGCAAAATATTGGCTGAGTAGTTTCATTAGCTAAATAAATTTAGTTCATTAGATGTCTGTTTTATTCCACAAAACATCAACAAAGATATAAGAGTTCTCAAGAAAATTAAAAGTGAAGATATTAGAAAGGGACTTGAGAACGAATTATTAGCTCTGTTAACACATTACTGAATGTGTTAACATTCAGGAATGTTAACATCTTAAATGCCAACTTACCCTTGCCACTTGATGTGGCTAGTACTTTTAAGATCTTAGATATAACTCTGATGTATGAAGACCTGACAGCTGATTTATTTTAAAGCATGCTGTTAACCCTGCAGAGATCGCAGTCGAAAAAATTGCAGCGTAGGTCGCATGCATCTGAGAGATACATTCATTACTTGTATGTGCTAAAATGCGATAAAACTTTTAAAAAAAAAATTGCAAATATCATATGTGATGGTTTATTTATTTTCATTTACAATCTAGAAATTATTGAACAAAGGGGAAAAAACTAATACTATACTGACATCGGAGTTCGCGGTATCTCTCAGATACAATTTACTATCAAATATTACTTTCGCATTCGACTCTTATCATTCTCAACATCTGATGGATTATCCAATCGATATATTATCCAACCATTTTCAATGGTAAATAAATAATAATAAAAAAACTAAACCAATACTATACTGCCATTGGAGTTTGCGGTATCTCTCAGATACATTTTACTGTCAAATATCATAAACCTTTACATAACACGTGTTAAACCAAACTGACAGCAGAAAACAGTGCGGAATATCACTCATAACATATGCACATTCAGATAGTTATTACCTCCAAGCTATACACTGAATATGTGTAAGAATATTTATATTAAACAATTTGCATGTATCTGTCAGATCAGCTGCGACCTCTGCAGGGTTAAAGCTAAAGTTAAAACATAAACTTGATTGCAAATATTGTCATATATCCTGCTGTGGACATTATTTGTACTTCACATCCATGGTAACCTTACGTATATACAGGTCATGGCAAGTTGGGTGGTTAAAGAAAAGTGGACATGCCTAGGTTATGATGCTTATTGTGCTTTTTGCTAACACAGCAGTATAAGCATATGATGCTAATGTACATTTAATTGTTGACTGAACTGTTTATTCTTATACCATTATTTGAATATTATAATTATTTCAGAATGTTAACATCTTTGTGTTTCTCTTGAGGGAATGTACATGAAATCTAGTAGTTAATAGTGCAGAACCGTAAGAGATAAAGTTCATGTTGCTGTAGAGATCAAACCCTGCACTTCTTTCAAGCCACTTCATTTTTCCAATAAGTGGATTTAATAGCTAATATAATTCTATAATGTTCCCTCTCTAATATCAACTAGTTTTTGTAACTTTGGGACATCAGTCTGTCCTTATAGTGAGCATTCCATATGCCTGTATCCAGAGGCAAGCAATCAAGCAAACTTGATTGTTTGCCTCTGGATCCTTTTCATGACTCCTTATAAAGAGG
Source organism: Typopeltis vanoorti (assembly GCF_054136105.1). Classification (NCBI taxonomy): domain Eukaryota; kingdom Metazoa; phylum Arthropoda; class Arachnida; order Uropygi; family Thelyphonidae; genus Typopeltis; species Typopeltis vanoorti. The sequence continues at coordinate 144,126,736 of NC_143551.1, forward strand.
GGTAATAATCTCCTTATCCCTGTTCAACATCCAGGTAATAAGATGTTTTGGCCAGTATGCCTTATAAACTTCACCTCCATCACAGCAGTCACTCTCAAATCCCTGGAGTCAATTTCCTATAGTCCATTTCTATCAATGTAGTAATGTACAGGTTTGGGATGACCTTACACTTTGCCACAGTAAATGTTTGGAAGCTGTTATCTTTCACCCATTCTACCAGTCTATTTGCAGGATCTGTATATCATCTTAGCATCGGAATATTTCCATTTATATCATTTCCCATATTATTCTTTAAATTAAATAGCACTAGTCCAAGTACAGAATGCTGCTAGCTACCCATCCTCTTCTATTCTCTCTTCCTCCATAAACAACTGGTGTATCTATCAGCTGCCCTCTTATCCATATCACAGTCTTCGTATCCAACCCCATTTGCACCAGTATATGTACGAGTTCCATGTGATATCTTGTTCAATATATAGGAGATACTGTGAAGTATAATTTGCTCCTTTTGTCCTCTCTTCACTCCCTTGGCACCTTTTCATATCACTTGTCATTTCTCTTGAACTATATAGATAAGCTTAAGTAAACATTAAATGACAAAATTACAGATGTTCATCTGTAATTTTTTCATTTAATTTACAATACTAAAGGAACAAAATAACATTTATTTAGTTACTAATATTTTATTAGTTTTATACCCAGAATCATCAGAGCATAAATAATTTGGCATATTAAACAAATGCTAACAATCATTTATTAGTGGGAACAGTGTTAAAATTGTAACAACACACAACACAGAAAACTGAAGTCCTTATTTGGTGTGCCATCTACTGTTTGATGATGAGAAGTTTAAGTTGACCTTAAAATGGCTATCTTCTTGATTTTTGAATATAGCTACACCTAATGCCAAAAAAGTCTCTCCAACTTGTAATAGCTTCTGTGTTTTAGTTCTGGATTTACTTCTAAGTTTGTGTGACAGGATGTCTAAAGCATGATCTGCCATTCCCAACTTGCCATAACGATCATGTAGAATTGTTTTCTGAGGTGATTATCAACAGATCTTCCATGGTAGCCAAATAAACAAATAAGTTTGATACATTTATGGGTTATGATAATGGAAATGGAGTTTGTCCTGAGGTGAATTGGATAAGGATTACTTCTTTGTTATATGATTTAAATATGGTGTGAAGCTTATTAAGTATTCTTATCATTTTTCATGTGTGCCTTGTTATAAGGAATAGTAAAAATTTTACAGTGGGGCTCATGTATTGGGGGGAAGATCAGAGAGTATTTGGTATATCAGTTTTGTGGGAGTTATAGCCATTAACTGAAAATGTGTATAGCAAAGGTAGAAAGTTCAGTGGCAAGAGCAACGTCATCATTGAACTAGTCCGTCGCTCTGTGTGCCTAGTGTTTTAAAGATACTGCATTATTGGGTTGGACTCTGGTGTGATGGTGTAAATGTTTTGTGTGTGTGCATGTTGGTTTTTATAAATTGAAAAAGACAAGGAACCTTTGAAAGGCTTGTGACTAATGTGTCTTTGAGAAAGCAGAAAGTTATTTCTTTTTTTTTTTTTTTTTTTTTTCAAGTATTTTAAATGTACTAAAAATGTATCAAATGTGTTTGAGGTCACAAATAGTAAATGCCTCATCTATTGAAGCCAGGACCACTGTTTTGAGAGTTGATGTATTTTAAATTCTCGAATAAAGTATTTTGTGTAGAAACTGACATGTTTTCTGTGTGTGTGTGTGGGGGGGGCATTGCCATCCCATCCATTTGTATATTTTCCTTGCCATAGCTGGTACTGTAAATTTGAATAATTCAGATATGTCCAAGTTGGAAGAGATTTCTGTACTGAAACCCAAGCACACAAGATGCTAGATATATGTATTTTGCTATGATAATACACAATCTGTTCTCAAAATTCAATCTCAACTTCAACAATAAAGAAATGTCTTCACATCTCTATTTACCAAAATGAAAAACAGTTTAATAATACTAAAATACATTAAAATAATTAACTAAGGATATAATAATCAAAGGATAACTACTCATTATGGATCTACATGTATGTACAACATGTGCAGTTTCATCATGCATCCTCAGGATTAAGTTCAATATTTTAATTGATCCAGGTCAACATAAGAGTTAGATCATATGTCTGAACTAGAGTGCATCAGTATCATTTCCAAAATCTTGACTAAGATATCCACAAGATAATCAAAATTAGCTTCATTAAGTTGTGGTGCTATCTGATCAAATGATATTTTAGTTATTTTCTGAAAGGTATCAAATTTAGAATACTGATAAATTTTATTACATTCTTTATAGAATTAGAAAGTTTTGCTTTCTCTTTAGAAGGAATAGATCTTAAACTTTTGTCAGAAAGGTTTTTTCAAGTTCTTGACACTAATTCAGATATCCCACAAGTTTAAAATATATAGAATAATTAAAGTTAAGAAATTAGTAATGTGGCACTATGTTGTTGTTAAACATGTTTGTTTTTATGTTGCAAGCAAGATGTTTTCAAATGTTATGTTTTATCTTTGGCTACTGAAGTCTTACTTAAAAGTAAAAATATTCACAGCTGACAGGATTTAATAGTTTAACAGCTTTCACGATGATGCAGTCAACGACAGGATAATTAGATAGTTCAAAGTGATAAGATTTAGTGTAGAATAGCATAACAAAAGAAAATGCTTCTAATGCTATTTGACTTGCTGCGATCTAAACAGATGAGCAGAGCAAAACATATTTGCAATTCACCATGAAGTTCAACGACAGGATGTCAAGCTTTAGACATTCATAACAGCTGTTATGAATGTCTTTGAACCTATTTAGCTAACTCAATAACAGCAATGCCTTTTGGTTGGAAAGACTAGGGTTTGAGTCCTGTCTGGCACATGACATAACAAAACATCATACAGCTTTTTAACTAAAAGTGAATTATCCACTATTACCCCTGAGGTGTCAGTTTTTCTTCCCAGAAAATCCCCCTTCCCTTCCCTTAATAGACAAAATGGTTAGAGAATACTCACATTTGAAAGATAGAATATGCAGAGGATTACATGTCCTATTAGAATTTTAATTAGCTTTCTAATAAATCCCAGTTACTTGACCATAACAAAATTGAGCGTAACATATTAAGGAAAAGGTGTATATATTCTAGCAGGATGTCTGAGGTTGCAGGCCTTGTTTTCTTCTGAACACTAAAGCATTTCATCTCAAAACAAAACTGCCAGGTGCTCCCATAATTAACAGCATGATACTGGCATCATATCCTTGATTTGTTGCCATAATGCCAACAACAAGTCTAAAAGAATGTTAAGTGTTGTGTGTGTATGTATCATTATTACTGCCTAAAATGTTTTTTTATTTTATCTAGCCCAACTGGCGCAAACCTAGAGGTATTGATAATAGAGTTCGAAGGCGCTTCAAGGGTCAAAGACTTATGCCAAACATTGGTTATGGAAGTAACAGAAAAACTAGACATCTCCTTCCTAATGGTTTCAGAAAAGTTCTGGTTCACAATATTCGGGTATGAGTTTTACTTTATTTTAATTATAAGTGTGTGTGTGTGTGTGTATACAACTGATTGCATCTTGTTTTTGTTGTAGTTTTAAAGCCATTGCAAAAAAGCTTGACACAAGTAATGCTTGTAATTACAAGAGAAGTTACTCGGAAGCTTTTCTTTGGAAGAGCAACTCGTGTTTGAAAAAGGAGCTTCACTGAAACTGGTAGAAGCAAAAAAAAAAAAAAAAAAAAATTAAGCAGAAAAGTAATTAAAAATGATGTGTATATAAACTCACAGTTTGTTATTCAAGAGCCTCCGTAGCTCAGTCTATAGCGACTGAGCTACTGGAGGCCTTTGGCCGGAAAGACCTGGGTTTGATTCTCATCAGTGATGTGAGGAACCTTTATTTGGTCACCTTCGATTAAAAGCGAGTTAGCCAGTCTCATATGGTGGTGTGGGGTTTTTCCACCTGGATACTCAGGTTTTTTTGTCCCCACGAACACACATCTACAGATATGGGACACACCAGGAGGCATAGGACTAACCACCTTGTCCTCGATGCAGTTGCAAAGTCTCGACACCATAAAAAATAGAAGAGGGAGGATTAAGTAAAGGAAAGTGTGTTATTCACATTTTAAGACGCCACAGATAAGACATGCACAGGCCAACATTAAAACATGAGCTGTTCATTGCATGAAAGTGAATTGAGCTTCCAGTAAAAATTGAAATTCATATAATCTGAATTCAAGATAATAACCACAATGTAAAATATAAGTATTGGAAGCTATGTTATATGAAAACTGGCTCCACTAGCTAAAAACAGCCCAAAAGAATTCTATCATGTTGCAAGTAAAAGAATGAATGAGAAAGAATAACTACTGAAAACAGATGGTATGCAGGTAAAGAAGAGATTGTTCAACTAAAAGTGCCCATTTCATTAAATGCTGTCTCTATACTGGGTGAAAACACTTGTGTGTTAGGAGTCGCTAAAACTTGCATAATCTTAATAAGAATTTGACAGTAGTGGCTAATTGGATATCAACATGGATGCAGACAATGTTCAGTTCAAGTGACTGTTCTTCTAGTAGCAAGGCTGATACATTGGTCATACATAGCTGGTAATTAGTTTACGGAATTAACAATGCATATAAAGGATATTAATTAAAGGCAACTTTAATGAATAACTTCAATATTTCGGCAACATCACGTTGCCATCTTTAGGAACATAAAAATATGGTATGTGCACACAGGCACTAACAAAAGCAAATGAGGAAGAAGGCAAGAAACTAATATGGTTCCTAAAGTCCTAATGGTGCCCTCTGGCAGGCTAATTGGGTTGTCTTGTCTGTTGGGCTGAAGTTCTCATAATGTAAGTCTCCCAAATTTGGGGTGCTTTCATGCACCCAAATTTGTTGAGGTTTGGAACGTTTTTTTATAGCTGCTGATGATTCCTTGAATAATCTTTCGTATTTGAACTTGCTGCGGTGTATTATTTTAGTTTTCTTCCAACAAATTCTATGGCGGGTATCTAAGGCATGGTCTGCCAGCCCAGAGTGGCTGCACTGAACTTCACCACTTCAACGCATATCCTTTATATGCGTTTTTAATTCCATAAACTGATTACCAATTATGAAGTGACTGTTCCTTTAATTATATTATAATAATTAAATATTTAATTTTGAGTCTGAGCATAGAAAATTCCATGGAAGTGGAAAGAATGTGTGGTAATTGCGTTGCACAAGGGTGGTGCAAAGACGGATGTATCCAATTGTTGACCTATCAGCATCTCTGAAGTGGTGGTGAAGATTTTGGAAAAGTTGGTTATGTCTCATACAGAAATGGGTTGGCAGAACCTATACTTTGCAGCGAATAGCATGGATTTCTTATAATGTGTCCACATTTTATAATAGTTAGACAAGGTGAATGGATACATCATGAAACTATACTTTGCTAAGGCTTTTGGCAGGATATAGCATTGAAGGCTGGTCCATAAATTGGATGATATGGGATTGGATTATATTGTGTTAGCTTGGATAATAGGATGGCTGACTGACATCAATATGCGGTGTATGGAGGATGTGAGTTGGATGTATAAGATGATACAGTGTATGGTTCGTTGTTATTCAGTCTTTAGAAAGAATTTGACAGATTGGAACATAAATGACGATTATAATTTTAAATATAATGCAGATTCTAGTTGCTCAATTTTTTATTAGTATAGAATTTTCATCTCGGTATTGAAGGCATCTTTATTGTAACTCAAATTCAACAACCAAAACAAAAATGTTCACATAGTACACTTTACACGTGCGTACGTACATTTGTATGTAGTATGTGTAGTTCACACGTTCTTCACAACAGTGAAAAACGCTTGGTCTAACATAGTCTAAATACATTAAGGTTCTAATAAAATAACCTGACCAACAGATTATTAATTTTTGGGTTCTTTAATATCTGAAGCTTGTGAAGAACTAACTATTTCCCATAATTTTAGTTCATTTCTATTTGAATTTGAATTGTGCTTTCCTGTAATGTGGGTTTAAAACACCATGATGCAGCTCATCATAATGAGGGGTGAATTTATATAAATTATCCACAAACAACAATTGAAAAAGAATGACAAATAATAAGTCATATAACGAAACCAAGAAATGAGTACCACTCGATGTTCAACTAGACTCGCTTTTCATGATGCACCTGGTAACACGATCGGGTCTTTGACTTGTCTTTATAAGATGATTGTATTCTTTAAATTGCGGTTTTTTTATTATGCATTTATGTAAAATTTTCAAGCATTTATGCTAAGCTAATTCATGTTGTGAGCTATAAAAATAAGTTTAGGACAATACTATGTTACAATTGTACACTTAAATGTTGTGAATATGTTGGAAGAATAAGATGTATAGGTGTATTACAGCATTTAATTCGATTGTTCCAATTTTAATTTTTGTGTTTATTTCTACTGGTTTATTTTGTTAATGAAATTATATTGTGGGAAAAGTAGTTACTGTGTACTGTATACGTGCAAGGTTAATATTGAACTAAATTAATGCATTGATGGGATTAGTAGCTTATTTATTGAAAATAATTTAATGTAATATATTGATATGAAAAAACTTGATGTATTTTCACGTAAAGCACCATAATTATGATACATATGGCTCATGTTTCTCTTTTCATGACTGAAACGAAAACTGGAAGTGCAATGCATACTGCAACATTGGTGGAGTAAAAAAAAAAAATTTAAATATTGCTGTGAGAGAAATGAGGGGAGTTTTGAACTTTAAAAGATATTTGAGGCTTTTTCATATAAAGAAAAATGTTTAAAATTATCAATTATGTTATGACAGTGACAGAACAACTGTTTGGGGAAAGAGGATATAGCAGGTTAAGTTTTTAATTATTAATTTAAGTAATTAAAGTAATTTAAGTAAATTAAGTAATTAATTTTCTTTCTATATGAAAGAAAAATAGTTCTGAACCACCCTTAAAGAATGAAAGTAAAGGTGATTAGTTTATGTTATGAGTTTTAGAAAAAATTGAAACTGCAAGTATTTTTGCTATTTTTTAAAAGAAATGCTGTAGTCTTCTAATTAAGGCTTTCAGATCCAGCAATTTTATTTCCAGTCTCTGGAAATCTTGAATAAATTTGTTTGAGCCACATGTGTTCAAATAACTGGACCGTGAATGAGATGTTTTAAAATGAAAAAGAAAGGAAAATTTTTATTTTATTTTTGAATGCAATTAGAAAGCTGATGGTTCACTCACTGCATGTCTGATAACTCACCTGTGGCAAGTTGATTTCTGGAGCCCTGGTTAGTTTCCTTGTTATCTTCCTCTCATCATGATGGTCTATCGTGTTACTATTCCCAGTGTTAAAGGTGTCTCTGAAGATAGAGCCAAACTACTTTTCAGTTGGTCTGCAAGTTTAGGCTCTGCAAAAGAAACTTCTACCTTTAGCACCATCCTGGAGTGATACACTGGTAAGGAATTTGATACAAAAATCCTTGCCAATGTGGATTATCATATTTTGGCCAAACTGGCAGCTGCACATCATAATGAACACATTAAATTCCAAGAGCCAGAACAATTGGGACAAAACAAATTATATAACTGAGATCCATTTTATATTTAATTAGTTCTGATGCCATAACATTTATGGGACATTGTTGTTACATGCAGTATTAGCAAATCTTAGGCAAGGTACACTTCTCTTTTACTGTATGTTTACACAATGGCAATAAACATTATAATACATGCAGGCTTTTTGGCCATGAAATAGCAACCTGAATGTAGAAGGTACAGTTGTAATAAACATCTTGAAAAACTTCAGCATAATTTCTGCAAATTATTTAATATGCTACATATGTTTGCATATGTAATTATTTAATCTTTTCTGTTGCATGTTTATTCTTTAATTTTGCTAACTTCATTCAACAGGGTCACAGAAAAATTGGAAAAAGGTGTTAATCTTTATCATAAACAAATACTTTTCATCACACGTGAAACCAAAGCCATTTTACATAACTTAAACATAAGAATTCCATTAGTTTCACATTTGAGTTTCTTTCATTGCTGCTCAGTAAGACTAATATAGCACTAATGCTTTATTCTTGGCTTACAACATCAGATTGAAAGTGGTGTAAATTTGTAATCCATTTGTTTCTAGCTGCTTTCTTTATAAGTGATATCAGCATTTATAGATCTCTAGTTCATTCACCATGCAGAACATACTAATGGTATGTTGTGTTGAATTTTTTCTTGACAATTATTCATAAGATTATTACACTTTTTTTATATTTGTCAAGTAGCTTTATTTTATCCTCCTACATGTTTCGCCAATCTTTTTCTATTGGCATCCTCAGGGAATACAAACTAGTAAGCTAAAATGAGGGTTACAGACTAGGTTATAACTGATAGTTCTAATTCATACAAACAATTGGTATTGTGCGTGTCTCGTTAACGTGATTTATTCGTTATGGCTCATTACGTAATTGTTATGAAAGTTCATTTCTTTGATGTTTAATGATCTGATAAAAGTTTTCCAAATTTCTTGTTTAGGTTTTCAGTTTTACGGGCGACTGTAGCTGCTTCTTTAAAGGTTCTTGAATGGTAGTTATCTTCTATGTATGGCATAAGGCTCTTATCCCACTCAGTATGATGATTAGTAGAGGCAAAGTGGCATGAAAGGCCTGAAATGTCTTGTCTGTTATTTCTGACATATCCTATGTGTTCTTTCTTTCTCGTTTCAAAGCTTGTTTCAAAGTTTCGGTGATCTCACCGAAAGATCCTCACCCATTCTACAAGTACTCTGGAGTATATAATATACCTTGCTCATGTGGTATTAGTTACGTAGGTCAGACCTCTAGAAGCTTTGAAACGAGAAAGAAAGAACACAGGATATGTCAGAAATAACAGACAAGACATTTCAGGCCTTTCATGCCACTTTGCCTCTACTAATCATCACATTGAGTGGGATAAGAGCCTTATGCCATACATAGAAGATAACTACTATTCAAGAACCTTTAAAGAAGCAGCTACAGTCGCCCGTAAAACTGAAAACCTAAACAAGAAATTTGGAAAACTTTTATCAGATCATTAAACATCAAAGAAATGAACTTTCATAACAATTACGTAATGAGCCATAACGAATAAATCACGTTAACGAGACACGCACAATACCAATTTTTTGTATGAATTAGAACTATCAGTTATAACCTAGTCTGTAACCTTCATTTTAGCTTACTAGTTTGTATTCCCTGAGGATGCCAATAGAAAAAGATTGGCGAAACATGTAGAAGGATAAAATAAAGCTACTTGACAAAGTTATAAAAAAAAGTGTAATAGTCATACTAATGGTATACCACAGGTTAAAAAATTTTTTTAAGACTTCAAATGTGTTATATGATTATTTCAGATTTTCTTGCGGAGGACAAATTAAAGCAAAATATTACACTGCATAATTTTCATACAAACAGCAAATGGATGTCTGAAAAGATCAAATTTTATTTCACATTGTTAAAAAAATCTTCACTTTAACCTTTCATCCTATTTTAGCAGAATGCAACAAAATAGCTAACATTTGTGTTAGATGTATATTATTCAATATGGGGATGAATCTTGTAAATAATATGCCCTGAAAATTAGATAGTTAAATATTTAATATTTTTGTAGTTGTCTCATTGCATCTTGGCTTTAATTGCAGCAGAGTGAAACATTTTAATAATTGATTGTCATTGCAAAACCATTGCTGAGTGCTAGCATCAGTCCACTTTTAGGATTCTTTAATAATATATAGATTATGATGGACTTCTCAGATAGTTTAAAATGGGCAAATAAAAATAATGGAAGACTGATACGGTACTATCAACGTAAGAAGCCTGAATGGCAAAGAAATGGAGCTAGCTGAGGAATTAGATAAGTACCAGATCGACATAATAGGGGTGACTGAAACAAAAAAGACCAAAACTGGTGAGATCTTTCTGAGCAATAAATACAAAATGTTATATTCAGGCAATGACAATCAAGGAAAAGGAGTAGCCATAGTATTCAACACAAAATACGAGGCTAATCTTCTTGAATGGCAGTCAGTCTCAAGTAGAGTAATGTGGGCAAATATGAGAATGGGGAACTGGACAATGAGACTTATTTGTGCCTATGGTCCCACAGAAGGTTCTACTAAGGTAGAAGTGGAGGAATTTTTTGAGGCTTTAGAAAAAGCAACTGACACAATGAAAAATGAAAAGTTGGTCCTTGTTGGGGATCTAAATAGCAGAGTAGAAAATGATTGTGAGGCATACAAAAATATTTTGGGAAAATTTGTAGAAAAGTGCAAAGCTAATAATAATGGCAAATATCTGTTGGATTTCTGCTCAGGACATGGACTGGTTATTACTAACACCATGTTCCAACATAAAAATGTGCACAAATTCACATGGAGAGAAGAGGCAATGAATAAGAAAAGTCTCATTGACTATGTTATTGTTGATAGTGATGTTTTCTCCCTGGTGCAGGACACCAGAGTGTACAGAGGATTTGAAATTGGAAGTGATCACTATTTAGTCTTGAGCAGGATAAAATTGAATTTCATATTGAAAAGAATAACGTGTAAGAAAGTTTTAAAGCGAATAAAAGTTGAGCAGCTCTCAGATGTCAGCTGTAGACTAAAATACAGAAAGATTATTGAAGAAAAAATGAAAGAGTTTGAGAACAGGAATCGAACCTTGGAGATTCAGTGGCAAACTCTGAAGAAAACATTGATTGATTCAGCCAGAGAGGCATGTGGTGAAGTTGTCTGTAAGGATAAAAAAAATCAGAACTCCCTGGTGGACACAGGAAGTTAAAGAGGCGGTGAAGGAAAAGAAGAAAGCATACCAAAAGTTCCTGTCAAATAAGTCAGCTTGTGCTCTTAGAGAATATAGAGACAAATGCAAGAATGCTGAACACTGTAAAACTAGCTAAACAAAAGTCATGGGAATACTTTGGCAAGAATATAGAAAATAAATATCAAGAAGGTGGCAAAATATTCTGGAGGTTGTTGAAGAAGCTTAAGAATGGAGGAAAGAGTGCTATAAAAGGAATTAGAGATGATAAAGGTGACATGAAAACGGTAGAAAAAGATATCCTTGAAGTATGGAGTAATTGCTTTGAAAAACTGCTAAATGAAACAAGCAGTGATGTCAGCACAGTGGTAAAAGACATTGACCAGGCATGCATTCAGGAATACATATCCATACTTGAAGTAGAAAAAGCCATCAAAGGCTTGAAATGTGGAAAGGCAGCAGGAGTAGATGATATTCGACCAGAAATGCTGAAGTATGGTGGTATAAGTGTCTTACAGTGGCTGCACTGCATAGTTCAGAAAGCCTGGACAGAGGGACGAATTCCCGATGATTGGAGTAGAGCTCTCATAGTACCCATATATAAAAAGGGAAATAAAACTGAATGTGAGAATTACAGAGGTATTTCCCTACTGAGTGTTCCTGGCAAGATCTATGCAAGTATACTTGAGAAACGGTTGAGAAGAATTGTGGAAGAAAAGCTTGGTGAAGAACAAGCTGGATTCAGGCCAAATAGAGGCTGTCAGGATCAGATCTTCACTTTACGACAAATAGTCGAGAAAGCATGGGAATATAACAAAGATCTCTATTTAAGTTTTGTCGATTTGGAAAAGGCATATGACAAGGTGCCAAGAGAGAAGCTATTCAATACGCTGCAGTTATATGGTGTCAATGGGGCATTATATCAAGCAATACTTAGTCTTTATTTGAGTTGTGAGTCAGCAGTTAGAATTGAAGGAAGTACAGGAAGATGGTTTAATGTTAAATCTGGTGTGAGACAAGGATGTACATTATCCCCTCTGTTATTCATTATCTATATGGATCACATTATGAAGGAAAGTGGTATTAAACATGATATCAAAATTGGAGATGTTAATGTCAGCTCTTTGCTTTATGCAGATGATGTTATACTTCTAAATAAATCCGCTGCAAGTCTGCAAGATTCTCTGACTAAATTGAACTGCTGTTGTAATAGATATGGTATGAAGGTCAGCAATAAAAAGACAAAGACAATGAAAATAGGCAGAATCATTGAAAATGTCAACTGTATTGTGAATGGAGAACCTGTGGAACAAGTAAAACATTTCAGCTATTTAGGCACGATTTTTAGTGAAGATGGTAAATTAAATATAGAAATAGACAACAGAATCAGCAAAGCTGGTATGGTGGGAAGTCAATTGAATAAATTCATATGGAATAAGAGAGAAATTAGTCGGAACACGAAATTAGCTGTATACAAGACAGTGTTCAAACCAGTTTTAACTTATGGATCCGAGAGCTGGGTCAGAAGTAAAACACTTGACCAAAGACTAGAGACCACAGATATGAGAGTCCTGAGAAAGATTATAGGCGTGAACAGATGGCATCAATGGCAGTATCATATTAAAAACGAGGATATTAGGAAAGAACTTGGCATTGTCAGCATCCAGGAATGCGTTAGCAGAGCTAATCTCAGGTGGTATGGTCACTTAAACAGAATGGGCGAGGAAAGATTTGCAAAACAAGTGTTCTCTGCCAGGTTTGCAGCAAAACGACCCAGAGGAAGACCAAGATATAGGTGGATTGATACGGTACAAAGTGCCTTAGACGATAGAAATATAAGATCTGATAATGTTGGAGTGATGACAAGTAACAGGCTGATTTGGAGGAAAATTGTAGATAGGAAATTAATAATGATGTAATTTTTTTTTTTCATGTAGTACTATCATATCCTGTACACCCCTTGAGGGTACATGGCAGGAATTTGATGATGATGATATTGACTGGACATTATATAATGGATATTTTGCTTGTAGATGACATTTTTGCAATCTGTTAAACTTTTTATCAGCATAGTATGCTAGATCCTCTGTGTTGGTGGAAACATTTGTCTGTAGTGGCCATTATTACCAATTAGCATCATGTAGTCTGAGTACACATCTTGGGAAGCATACACCAAACAAGATTGTCATAATCACTAGCTTTGCAATTTCCCATATTATCTCTTAATTAAATTCTATATGCTTGGCCACTTTCAAGCTCAAGGCTGCATGATCATTCTTGCCAGATATTAATACAGTTTTGGTGATATCACTGGATATCAGTTTTATTCCCCCCTCTCTCCCCATATTCTCTTTCCTTCAAATCTTTGTCCCTGTAGTTTAAAGTCTTTCATAATGATGTCATCTGTATGGAACTAATTTGGCAATGCATGTCCACATTTCCTATAGTAACAACCACTTTGTTTTATTGACTCATTGCATCACATTACTTGTAATCTATTTTCCTCAACTTCCTATTGAAAGTCAGCTATTTTGGTACCTGTCCTTTAGATGGAAGAATTTTTTAAAATTTTATTTTAGATTTTTCCTGATCAGATTAATTAGTGTGGTCATAAGTTTCTTATTCACAGATCCAAAGAATATAATTTCAGAGGGCTTTAAAATTAATCACAGCTTATTTCCAGATTGTCCAGTTTCTGGTTGTTTTTATCATTTTAATGTTGCAGGTATCCTTTTTTATTTCTTATTTGCATTTTTAGACAAGCCAGTTTTTTTTCCAAGATAGCTGCCACTTGCTTTTTAGATGTTTGGGTGGGATACTCTTTTACTCCATTTGTACTTTACATTGCAGCCCTTAGGTTGAATCCGGAAGGTTTTCGTGGGTTTTATTTATATGTATTTAGTAGAATGCCAAAAATCAGCTTGATTTAATTGTTTCTTCTATGAAAAAAGTTGTCTTGGTTTGCAAAAATTTAGGGGGGGGGGCAGCTAATTTGATTTAATCCCCTGGAAAAAAGTTGCGGGGAGGGGGTAAAATTTGAAATTTTTATAATAATTTTGATGGCTATATTGGTACCATTCATTCCTTTATATTTCATACTTCATTCCTTTAGCCTAGACAATCTTTTAAAGATGAAAGCTGCAATCATTTGTTGCATCATTCAGCTTATTTAGTATATATCCATCTATCAAGTCTAGGACCTGAGTGGTGCAAAGCAGGCATATATACATTACTTAAATAAAAGAGCCAATAGGCTTCACTTCGGTAATGTAACATTATTTAAATTAAGGGGATATTAAATTCCACATTATTTCAAAGCCGAATAAAAAAACTCAAAGATCAGAATCAAAGAGTTTCGTGCTGAATATAGTAAACTATAAAAGTTTCGGCGGATTGTGGAACTATGTGCTTTAGCATAAGCTAAAGCACATAGTTCAACACTAGGGCAACTCATAGCAAAGGTGGGTAAAGTTCTGATCACTATTCTTAGTATTACTCATAATGTAAAACATCTCCTAGGACAGTGGTGGCGAACCTTTTTATGTACGTGCCAAAAATTTACAAATCAAGTTGCTGACAATGCAGGGCAGTTTTTAGTAGGGGAAAAATTAATAGAAAATTAATATATTTATAATATATAATATTTTATAAATAATTATTTATATTATTCAGTGTAAAATTGATTATTGTATTATTAATTTGATTTTAATGATGTTGGTTTGAAAAAAAAAAAACAGTAGTGAGAAAAATATTTATGCATTTTAACTCACCATAGAAGTCAGCTGAGCAGGGAAAGCTGCAGAAGGATGTCAACTTGTCAGCGAAATGCTTACTGTATTTACTCGAATATAACTTACCCTCACACCCCTGATTTTACTTTACAAAAAAAGACATTAAAAGGTTTTGCATATACCTTGCACACGAAAAATGTTTAAAGTCGAGGCAATAGTAACTCGCTTCCTGCAGTAACACCACGCCCTCCCCAACAGCCATTATACTGCAGATGCAAGAAAAACAAGTAGTTTTATTGTATCCCTGAATAAGGTACAGTGGCTTTTGCAGTCTGTGTAATATATTTCTCAACAAATAGTGCGATTCATTAGTTAGTGCCGTTTTTATTCCAGCTGTCTCTAAATTGCACTATTATTGTCCCCTCCCACAGAAACTATGCTGTATAGACTCGAGCAAAACCATATGTTGCACTGAAACACAGTATCGAACTATTAATTACATGAAATAAGTGTTCGTTTTATTGCATTTGAAATTCTCGATGTCATTATGACATCATGGAGGCTAAGTTCAAATAAAATTCTACCACGAATTGAAACGTCATATAATTATGGTGACCATGCGTCCTTTATTTAAGAGGACAGTCCTTTGTTTCACTGCTCTCTCTCCTTTAGATTTTTTTTTTTTTTTCCCTAAAATGGCCATTTTCTCCTTTATTTTGAATTGAAATAGTAAATTGAATATTGATGCCAATATATTTAAAGATGCAATTCATAAATTTTACCAATCCTGCATTGATTGTTTAAATACAGTGGTACCTTGACTTGGGAACTGAATTTGTTCCTGACTGTGGTTCATATCTCAAAACCCAATTTTCCATTATATCTTATGGGAAATCAATTACTCCATTTCCAGATTCAAAAATTAAAAAAAAAATTCCAAAAAAAAACTATTCTCAACTAAATTAAGAAAATGCAACGAAATAGAGAGGTGAGAAGCAGCATTTTTACACTATAAATATGCATTTTGTATATCATTACATATTAATTTTTATTTACGAAATCTTTGGTTTTACATGATTAGTATGAAAATCATCTTCCATTAAATTGTAAAAAAATAAATTTTTTTGTGGTTCAGGAATTTTCGATTTGTTATCAGTTGCTTCTTTTTGTCTCTTAGGTGAGAGAAGTTTAAAAAACCTATCCAATGTTGACTGAATCTTCATTTCCTTAACACCTTTCAAAAGTGATTAATGACATTGTCACTGAAGATATTCATGGTTCTAGAAACAACACCTTGATTTGGATGTCACTTGTTAACCAATTCTTGCAATTCTCCCCAGTGCTGCAAGATTTTTTTTTACGTCACTTGTTGGAATTGCTCCCTTTTTGTTGCTGTCCTCTGAAGACATTTGCTTTTCCTGCTCTCTTCTTAACTCCTGTAGCTCTTCAGTGGTCAGCTCAACATTGTGTTGCTCTATGTCTGCTTCATCAACTTCCAAATGCATGGTCTTGCCCAGGGAGACAACTGTATCTACAATGTCGATTTCACTTTCAGGTCCTTCCAATGCAGTTCCTCGAACACAGTCAGGCCATAACTTTTTCCAGGCTGATTTTAGAGTTCTCACAGAAACATCTTCCCATGCCTGGCTAATAAGATGCAAACAATAAAAAATATTGAAGTGATTATTCCAGAATTCTCTGAGGGGTAATTCTGTGTTGGTGATAAGTTCGAAACATCTTTGGAAAAGAACTTTGGTATAAAGCTTTTTGAAGTTGGAAATAACATGTTGATCCATTGGTTGTAGGAATGGTGTGGTATTAGGAGACAAGAACTTAATTTTGATGAAATAAAACTCTTCTTCCAACTGTGGTGGGTGTGCAGGAGCATTGCCCATTATAAGAACTAGCAGAACCTTTTCTTGTATATACCGTTCACTGTGAGAGCAAAGATCTCTGTCATCCACTCACAGAACAATTGCCTGGTTACCCAGGTTCTGCTGTTAGCTCGCCACATAACACTGAGTTTCTGATTTTTAAAGACTACGATTTTCAGAGTGGTAAACCAGAAGAGGTTTTATCTTCAGGTCACCACTGGCATTGGCACAAAAAAGCTAAGTTAGTCTTTCATTGGCTTGTGTCCTGGCAATGCCATTTCCTCCTTAGTGATGAACTTTCTCTTAGGCATTTTCTTCCAGAAAAGCCCAGTTTCATCATAGTTGAAAACTTGTTCTGGTCTGAAATTTCTTGACAAACCTTTCAGCGGCTTCTTTGTCAACACTAGCACCTTCTCCATGTCTAACAACACTAGGGATACTGGTTTTATTCTTGAATTTCTCAAACCATCCTTTGCTAGCTTTAAACTCTTCGCCAATGTCTTTGCTACTGCTAGTGGATGGAGGTTCTGTGAAAGATCTTTGTAAATAGTTTGAGCTTGTAAACAGATTATGTTTTGAGATACACTATCTCCTTTCAGTTGCATGTCATTAATCCAGACGAGTAGTAAAGTTTCCATTTCTTCCATAACTTAATTTCTTCGAGGTGATACGATAGATACTCCTTTGGCCACATCCAGTTCCTTATAAAAATCTGCTTTCTTCACAATTGTAGCTATGGTGGATTTGGACAGGTCACACTGCTTGCACAGATCACTTTGCCCGACTCCTTTCTCATATTTTAACACAATCTCTTTCTTAATTTCTGTTGTGATTTTCTTCTTCTCTTCTTAGTTTTCTTTGGCCCCATGTTGGGGCCAAGATATGCTTATCTGGTAAATTATTCAGAAAATAAACGTGAAGCTACAATAAAATGTCACTTATAAAAACAAATACATACAGTACACATCATAAATACAAACCTAAAAAAATCTTTACGAAGTGTATTGTTTGTTTACACAAATACCGAAATAGATACTCAAAAAGGCAATTACGTGCAGCGTTTGTTGTATTTCAAATAAATACAACGTAGTAAAGACTTCTGTCACATCATCAGCTGTAATATCGTACAATCCCACCTTTCACGCAAGCTTGGTAACATCTTCAATAATATTCCCCTCTTGCTCTAATTCCTCGAAGTCGTGCATAAATGCTGGAAGAAGTTTCCGTCATGCTCCTTTTAAACACTTTGCTGACATGTCGTTCCAAGCTGCCTCGATGTTGTTAATGCCCTTCAAGATATCGAATGACTGCCAATAGTCTTTAATAGTTTTTCCTGAAGTGTCCAAGACTTTATCATTTCCATAAGTGTTATACGGAGGTAATAGGCTTTGAAGATTGATATAATCCCCTGATCCATTGGTTGCAAAAGCGATGTTGTATTTAGGGGCATGTAAACAACCTTGACATCCAATGGTGTTCTTACTTCAGGGTTTTGAGGATGTCCAGGATTCGTTATCCAAGAGAAGCAATGCCTTTGCTGGCAAATCATTTTCTTTACAGAAGCAAAGCACGGTAGGACAAAAATAATTTGTGTACCAATCTATAAAAACGTCTTGTTTTTATAGATAGATAAAAATATAGATTTTTATAGAAAAACGAAAAACGTGATATAATCCCCTGATCCATTGGTTGCAAAAGCGATGTTGTATTTAGGGGCATGTAAACAACCTTGACATCCAATGGTGTTCTTACTTCAGGGTTTTGAGGATGTCCAGGATTCGTTATCCAAGAGAAGCAATGCCTTTGCTGGCAAATCATTTTCTTTACAGAAGCAAAGCACGGTAGGACAAAAATAATTTGTGTACCAATCTATAAAAACGTCTTGTTTTTATAGATAGATAAAAATGTAGATTTTTATAGAAAAACGTCGCCAACATTGGTTTAAGCTTTCAAAGTTCCGGAGACATTTGCACCCAACAAAAGCATAAGTATCTTTTGGAGCGGAATGTTCTTCACAGGAAATAAAGGTGCGTGATGGCAATTTTTTCCAGTAGAGCTCAGTCTCATCAACATTAAAAATGAGATCAGGAGGATAACTTCCTTGTTCTACAGTCTTGAAATTCTTTAGGAAAAGCAGCCGCTGCCGCAACATCTGCACTTGCCGCCTCACCACATAATTTGATGCTATGGCACTTTCTAAGTAAGACTTAAATCTCATGAACTAATGTTTCTTCGCCTCCATCTGTCTTTTTAAGATCCTCAAAAATTGTTTTTGCTTTCTCAGTTATAACAGCCTCCGTCAGAGGAATATTTTTCTGATTCAAGTCATCCATCCATAATAATAATTTCCATTTTTTCATGAAGTTTACCCCTACTATAACTTGGTTTTGCATTTAGTGTTGCCGTAGATTGTTGCGCAAACTGTTTTATTCTAATGCATTTTTCATAATTGTAGTAACAGTCGATGGAGGTAAGTTCATTCTTCTACAGACATTAGCACGTGTCTGCCCATCTTCTTTTCAAGTGTGATTGATTTCCACGCCTTCTTAACCCAAGTTCTGCTAATTTTTCTGCACTTCTATTATCAGACATGATATGTAATTATGTACTTTATCAATTTAAATACGTATGTACGTAAAAAACATTAAATAGAACAATTAGGTAGATTAAACGTTAAAACTAGGTTTGATACATGTACGTCGTAGTAGCTCGGTAAACACTCAAACGCTAGAGTGCCAGTGCCTGGTAGCGTCGTTTCTCAGTCGACCACACAACAGTAAGAAGGCACGTGCAGGTAATCAGCTTAAACAGAGGGCTGCCTGTATTTGAATGGGTCCTACTACGAGAAATCCCTCTACGGGCGAAGATTGAGGAAAGTGTTTTGTTTATTTCCAGTCACTGGAACTTAAATATAAATGACTACCAACTATATGATGAAGTTTTGTATATTAAAAGTCATGTCACCAGTGAAAAGATCGAAGAATGGCGGCAAAATGACGAGTCCTGCCGATGTAGATGGATTGAATTTTTTAAATATTTCGCAGATAAACATGTATTTTTTAAAAACATTTAAAAAATCGTTGAATTTTGCTTATGTCTGCCTGGATCTAATGCTCCCCACTGAACAAGTATTTTCATTAGTGAACAATATGTGGACCTGTGAGAAAACCCAATTAAAAATCAAAACATTGAAAGCATTCGTTTATACCAAATGCAACTTTGACATGAATTGTAGACAGTTTTATGAATTTATAAAACACAAGCCTGATTTATGAAAAAAGTTGATTCTTGTGAAAAGTATAAAAATTAATTTTTTTTAAGTAATAATATCATTGTTTTAAATTATATGTATATGCTTATATTTTACAATAAACATAAAGCTTTTTTAGTTTCAGTGAAATAAATGCAACCTGTTTTTTTATTTATTTATTATGAAACAATTTCTGATTTGTTCTTTATTTTCTCCCAAAAAATATGGTCACTGTACATATAATGCGTGTGCGAATTCGCCTGCCAGCTCAAATGCAAGCAAGACGGAATAAAATTCAACCAAGGGTTGAAACTGTGTGTGTGTTAAATCTAAGAAATATATAGTGGTTGTTATGACAGTTTCAGATGTTATGAAATTCGGTTGAAGAGAATTAGCATTTCAACTCAACACTTGTTGGTTGCCTTTGTGTTTGGATCATGTGATCTTTTGTTAATACCGCACCAATCATATCCACATCTTTATAGCTGCTCTCTCTCGTGATTGTAGCATAAGCTAAAACAGTTCAACATTAGGGCAACTCGTACTAAGAATAGTGATTTCTTTGCCCACCTTTGCTACGAGTTCTACTAGTGTTGAACTATGTGTTTTAGCTTACGTTACAATCTGCGAAAACTTTTATAGTTTACTATATTCGGCATGAAACGCTTCGATTCCGATCTTTGAGTTTCTTATTCGGCTTTGAAATAATGTGGGATTTAATATCCCCTTAATTTAAATAATGTTACATCGCCGAAGTGAAGCCTATTGGCTCTTTTATTTAAGTAATTTATGGGTGCACCTTTTTGACAACTCGTATAGCAAAGTATATAAGTTCTTTTCGCTATAACCTCAGTATTACCTGGTCTTACCTACTGGCTGATGAGACCTCAATAAAATCGAAGCTGGCCTGGGTAGTGACCTTCCACCATAATGTATAACATCATACATCTCCTAGGAGATGTGTTTTACATTATGGGTAATACTAAGAATAGTGATCAGAACTTGACCCACCTTTGCTATTAGTTGAACTATGTGTTTTAGCTTACGCTACAATCCGCCGAAACTTTTATAGTTTACTATATTTGGCTTTGAAATAATGTGGGGTATATACATGTTTATGTGATATTGATGTACATGAACAATAGAATAAGCAAAGCTGGTATGGTGGAGAGCCAGTTGAGTAAATTTATATGGAATAAGAGAAAACTTAGCCAAAACTCAACTAGCAATATACAAGACTGTTCAAACCAATTTCAACATATGGATCTAAAAGTAGGGTTAGAAATAAAACATTTGACTAGGCATTCTGAGAAAAATTAGGGGAGTGAACATATGCCAAGAATGTGAACAGAACGTTGTATGTTACAGAATGGGAGAGAAATATGTTGACAAAACTGGATATAGTAGCAAGGTGGCAGGAAAAATACTCCAAGCAAGTCGCAGTTCTAGGTGGATTGGTGTAGAAGTATCCTAGAAAACAAATAGTGATCTAACACTGTTCAAGTGTGGAAGACTAATCTGGAAGGAAATTGTTTAGACATTAGTAATATAAACAATCATGTAGCCCTGTACATACCAGAATGATGGTGAGGAAATGTATTATGTATATACAAGAATTTAAAGGAAAAGGGTGAGATATTTAAATTTTTCCAATACAGTAATCATTGATTATAAGTTTATGATTATTATGACAAATAATCATAAACATTTTGTGTATTTAGATAAATTAATTTTAGCTGACAGTATCTTGATAGGAATTAAAGATAATTGCTGTATGAACAAGCCCAAATACAAAGTGGCTTGAGCCACCTGTGTGTTGTGGAGATTTGTGTAAATCAGGAAATAATTCATACAGGATGGAGTATTGCTATGACTGGTATTCCCTTATGGCTCCACGCAATTTTTTTTTTAATCGTTTTGCGAAAATCCTGTCAATGCTTCTAAACATATACATTTAGAACACCGTAGAGTAAAGAAGGGTGATAATCTCTCTATTGGATGGTTGATGAGAAACTGCTTGATGAATGACTTGCAATTTCACATTGTTTATTGACAGATGTACCAACTTAGAAAAAAAAAATCTTGCCAATAGTGTTGCCATTTATGATTGAGGCCAAGAACGTTTCAGACACCTATATATACTAGAGCAGCTCTCAGATGTGAACTGTAGACTAAAATACAGAAATATTATTGAAAAGAAAATGAAAGAGTTTGAGAACAGGAATCAAACCTTGGAGATTCAGTGGCAAACTCTGAAGGAAACATAGATTGATTCTGCCAGAGAGGCATGTGGTGAGGTTGTGTGCAAGGATAAAAAAATCAGAACTCCCTGGTGGACACAGGAAGTTAAAGAGGCAGTGAAGGAAAAGAAGAAAGCATATCAAAAGTTCCTGGCAAATAAGTCAGCTTTTACTCTTACAGAATACAGAGACAAATGTAAGAAAGCTAAACAGTGTGTGAAACTAGCTAAACAAAAGCTAAACAAAAACTAGCTCATGGGAGGACTTTGGCAAGAATATAGAAAATAAATATCAAGAAGGTGGCAAAATATTCTGGAGGTTGTTGAAGAAGCTTAGGAATGGAGGAAAGAGTGCTGTAAAAGGAATTAGAGATGATAAAGGTGAAATGAAAACAGGAGAAAAAGATATCCTTGAAGTATGGAGTAATTACTTTGAAAAACTGCTAAATGAAACAAGCAGTGATGACAGCACAGTGATAAAAAACACTGACCAGGCATGCAGTCCGGAATACATATCCATACTTGAAGTAGAAAAAGCCATCAAAGGCTTGAAATGTGGAAAGGCAGCAGGAGTAGATGATATTCGACCAGAAATGCTGAAGTATGGTGGTATAAGAGTCTTACAGTGGCTGCACTGCATAGTTCAGAAAGCCTGGACAGAGGGACGAATTCCCAATGATTGGAGTAGAGCTCTCATAGTACCCATATATAAAAAGGGAAATAAAACTGAATGTGAGAATTACAGAGGTATTTCCCTACTGAGTGTTCCTGGCAAGATCTATGCAAGTATACTTGAGAAACGGTTGAGAAGAATTGTGGAAGAAAAGCTTGGTGAAGAACAAGCTGGATTCAGGCCAAATAGAGGCTGTCAGGATCAGATCTTCACTTTACGACAAATAGTCGAGAAAGCATGGGAATATAACAAAGATCTGTATTTAAGTTTTGT
This sequence comes from Typopeltis vanoorti, assembly GCF_054136105.1. Taxonomy (NCBI): domain Eukaryota; kingdom Metazoa; phylum Arthropoda; class Arachnida; order Uropygi; family Thelyphonidae; genus Typopeltis; species Typopeltis vanoorti. The sequence continues at coordinate 144,149,613 of NC_143551.1, forward strand.
CGATTTGGAAAAGGCATATGACAAGGTGCCAAGAGAGAAGCTATTCAATACGCTGCAGTTATATGGTGTCAATGGGGCATTATATCAAGCAATACTTAGTCTTTATTTGAGTTGTGAGTCAGCAGTTAGAATTGAAGGAAGTACAGGAAGATGGTTTAATGTTAAATCTGGTGTGAGACAAGGATGTACATTATCCCCTCTGTTATTCATTATCTTTATGGATCACATTATGAAGGAATGTGGTATTAAACCTGATATCAAAATTGGAGATGTTAATGTCAGCTCTTTGCTTTATGCGGATGATGTTATACTTCTAAATAAATCCGCTACAAGTCTGCAAGATTCTCTGACTAAATTGAATAGCTGTTGTAATAGATATGGTATGAAGGTCAGCAATAAAAAGACAAAGACAATGAAAATAGGCAGAATCATTGAAAATGTCAACTGTGTTGTGAATGGAGAACCTGTGGAACAAGTAAAACATTTCAGCTATTTAGGCACGATTTTTACTGAAGATGGTAAATTAAATATAGAAATAGACAACAGAATCAGCAAAGCTGGTATGGTGGGAAGTCAATTGAATAAATTCATATGGAATAAGAGAGAAATTAGTCGGAACACTGAATTAGCTGTATACAAGACAGTGTTCAAACCAGTTTTAACTTATGGATCTGGGAGCTGGGTCAGAAGTAAAACACTTGACCAAAGACTAGAGACCACAGATATGAGAGTCCTGAGAAAGATTATAGGCATGAACAGATGGCATCAATGGCAATATCATATTAAAAACGAGGATATTAGGAAAGAACTTGACATTGTCAGCATCCAGGAATGCGTTAGCAGAGCTAATCTCAGGTGGTATGGTCACTTAAACAGAATGGGCGAGGAAAGATTAGCAAAACAAGTGTTCTCTGCCAGGTTGGCAGCAAAACTACCCAGAGGAAGACCAAGATATAGGTGGATTGATACGGTACAAAGTGCCTTAGACGATAGAAATATAAGATCTGATAACGTTGGAGTCTTGACAAGTAACAGACTGATTTGGAGGAAAATTGTAGATAGGAAGTTAGTAATGATGTAATATTTTCATGTAGTACTGTCATATCCTGTACACCCCTTGAGGGTACATGACAGGAATTTGATGATGATGATGATATATACTAGAAATAAATGGAGAATCAAGTTTGAAAATAGGGAAATTTGAGCAGATATAAGGATCGTATGGATATATATTAAAGATAGGCAGAGTAATTAAGAGTGCTTATGATCTGCAGTACTTGCAGAATGATTTGAATAGGCTGGAATTGTGGGCATTGAAAAATGGTGGATGTCATTTCAATGTTAATAAATGTGATTAGAATCCAATGTCTTATTATGCTTGAAGAAACTGATTAGGCTAGGGATTTTGGAGTTTTAGTAGACAGGAAGTTGAAGTTTAACAGTCATATAGCATCATCAAATTCCTGACATGTACCCTCAAGGGGTGTACAGGATATGATAGTACTACATGAAAAAAATTACATCATTACTAACTTCCTATCTACAATTTTCCTCCAAATCAGTCTGTTACTTGTCAAGACTCCAACATTATCAGATCTTATATTTCTGTCGTCTAAGGCACTTTGTACCATATCAATCCACCTATATCTGGGTCGTTTTCCTGCCAACCTGGCAGAGAACACTTCACTTGTTTTGCTAATCTTTCTTCGCCCATTCTGTTTAAGTGACCATACCACCTGAGATTAACTGCTAATGCATTCCTGGATGTTGACAATGTCAAGTTCTTTCCTAATATCCTCTTTTTCAATATGATATTGCCATTGATGCCATCTGCTCACGCCTATAATCTTTCTCAGGACTCATATCTGCGGTCTCTAGTCTTTGGTCAAGTGTTTTACTTCTGACCCAGCTCTCAGATCCATAAGTTAAAAACTGGTTTGAACACTGTCTTGTATATAGCTAATTTAGTATTAGTCATATAGCAGAAATTGTAAATACAACTCAGAATAATGGCAATGCTGAAATGAATCTTGACATGTAAAGATAAAGGAGTCATTTTGCATCTTTACAAGGCCTTGATAAGACCTCGCTTGGACTATTGTGTGCAAATCTGATCTGGTTTCCATGGGGATTCTGATATGGTGGATAGAGTGTGTGTCAAATGATATCAGATTAAGCTAGAAGATTGGAATACAGATTAAGACAAATTGAGAATTGTAGTCTGCAGACACTACCAAACAGGAGAAAGGGGTGATATGGGACTTACAAACTTTTGAAAGGGTTATAAAATTTCAGTAGATAGATTTTTTTCATTTAATGGAGGGGCACGGAAAGGACTCTGTCATCCATGGAAGCTGAGAATGAATGCTCTCAAGAAGGGGTTAGGTCTAGATTTTTCTCAGAGTAGTGCATTGATTGGAATGGATTGCTGTTGGATGTGTGCAAGTAGCGTGAATGAATTCACAAATAGGTATGACAGCTGGTGAGAATGTAGTATGGCCTCCTTCAGTGAGTTCCGACTCCCTGGAGATCTCTTTTAATAATAATTTATTTTTACAAGAACTGTTGCTTCATTTTATTAGAAATTTATTGGGTGTGAAATGAGAACAGTAAACATGTTACAATCTAATGTAATAAATGATTTTTTTAGGATCTTGAAATGCTGATGATGCAGAACAAAAGGTTTTGTGCAGAAATAGCACATGGTGTATCATCAAAAAAGCGCAAGGATATAGTTGAAAGAGCCCAGCAGCTTGCTGTCAGAGTTACTAATGCTCATGCTCGTCTGCGGTCTGAAGAAAATGAATAATCTGCGTGTATTATAGATGAAAGTAATATGTTAACAGTATAATTATATATTAAATAAATAAAATTCATGGCTGTTAACTACTTAGTTGTTGCTTATTTGTTTGATATCCAACATTTTTATATGTATCCTTAGTGGCACTTGTAGCATACTGAAAAGAATTACTGATACATGTAGAGTGAAATTAATGAAAACTTTTTTAACATATCTTGATCTCAATCTAGCAAATCTTCGGTAAATTTTTATTATTAATCACATCTTGCTATCTACTATACCATACTTAACTAGTGTACTTGTATATTTTTGAAATCTGTTATTGTTCTACCTTGTCTGAATTATCAGTGCATGGAAGGTAATCTGATGTATGCAAGGCTGGAACTAGAAAGTTGTGTGTTTACAAGCTACCTGTAAGCACACAACTGCTTGTACATTGACAAAACACACATAAAGTCCTTTGTGTGTGTATGAAAAGGTGTTTGCTGAGCATTTCAAATACAGCATCGTGGAAGCTTGACCACTTCTATGAACACAACTTGGTGACGTGCTATTGCTTTCTGAAAATTCAGGATTAAATTTCTAATTCTAAAGCAAGTGGTTGATCACTGGACAATTCAATCTGGATGATAGATGATAAATTAGTGGTTATGGAAGACTTCCTACATTAATTTGAAGAAATGGAGCTAGTCAAACTAAGTTGCCAACTAGGGGAACTTTTTCTAAGCCTTTCTTCGACTAGTTCCTAACTTACTCTATCTCTGGCACGGACGAGCAGGTTTTTCATCCCATAAACTCGAGAATATTGACCATAGTACCCACATGTACCATCATTATATTCAAACCAGTTTTAACTTATGGATCTGAGAGTTGGGTCAGAAGTAAAACACTTGACCAGAATAGAGACCGCAGATATGAGAGTCCTCAGAAAGATTTGTCGTGTGAACAGATGGCATCAATGGCAATATTAAGAATGAGGATATGAAAAAACTTGCAGTATCCAGGAGTGTGCTAGCAGAGTTAATCTCAGGTGGTATGGTTACTTGAACAGAATGGGCAAGGAAAGATTAGTAAAACGTGTTCTCTTGTAAGTTGGCAGGGGAAGACCAAGATATAGGTGGATTGATACAATACAAAGTGCCTTAGAAGGTGGAAATATAAGATCTGATAATATTGGAGTCTTGACAAGTAACAGACTGATTTGGAGGAAAATTGTAAGTAGGAAGTTAGTAATGATGTAAATTTTTTCATGTGCTATCATCCTGTACATGGCAGGAATTTCATGATGTACTCACATTTCAGACATAGGGTTAGGTACCAAGAGATGGCAGCACTTGTTTGCTAGCCTCTCTCTTCATCGGTGGTTACTATAATTAGTGATAGACATGGGTCTGATATCTGATTGGCTACCAGTGGAGGTTGAACTGCCTGCTCAGTCTCCAAAAGCTAGATAGGGTATAGCGATAGTGTACCCTAAATGCTTCGCCTAATCCCTATAAGGAAATAAAAGGCGTTAGCTATTTTATTTTTTTATAGTTACAATTAGTGAATTAGCTGAAGAGATTGAAATTAATCACTAAGGCAGCGTTTCCCAAACCGTTCTGCGAGTTCTGGAATTTGTCATTTTAGTTTTCTAAGCATTTTTCATGAATAAATATTTTAGTGGAAATATTCTGAGGAGAATGATATTCGTGAATATGTCGAAAAGCTCACCCAGAACCTAATATATCTGTATCGTTAATTTTCATACATCGAAACCTTTCAACATTTGGTAAAGGGAAAATCGCTGTTTATGACCGCTCATAAAAATTGTCTGCAAGCGGATTATAACAATGGGCGGTGTATCCTCTGCTCTGAGAACTGAAGGAAATGACATCTGTGTAACAAATGTCAATGACCAAACCGCATATTTTCAAACATGGAAATATTCGTGAATTATCGTTAATTTTCACACAAATCTTTCAACAATCTGGAAAGAAAATACCCCTGTTTATGACCGATGATAAAAATTGCCTGCAAGCTGATTACAATGGGCGCTGTATCCTCTGTTCTCAAAACTAAACGAAATAACATCTGTGTGGCAAATGTTAGTGACCAATCAGCAAGTATAAAGAAATTTTTTCCACTGAAATTGAAGATCAAGGTAGTCTGTATCCATTTCTCAAATCTAGTAATACTGAATACTTTATTCGCAGGTTCGTATTGTAGGGTGAAAGTGCTTGTTTCGTAACCGTAGTGCTGTGATTTTTTAAAAGCAATAGGCCTACAGATTTAAATTTTAATATGAATAAGAGACAAGGGACTTTAATTTTGGTGTTAAGAAATCTCTTATTGAAGATGTTTTGACACAACAGATAGTGATTTATCCGCCTACAGAGCGATCTCCAGGATGTACAAAAGGAGGGGAAAACTACCATCACATAGGAGAAAAAGTCTGCATTCACTCGTATTTAAAATATAAATTTTTGGTGATCAGAATGGGATATGTCAATGAAAATCAGCACAAATTAATTTAATGTTTGTTTAATTAATTAATAAATCAGCTAAATTAACGATTATTAATTAATACATTACAAAATAACCAAGATGTTCCATGAAAATTTTTGTGAAGTGTTCCATCAGGAAAAGTGGGAAACGCTGCTCTGAGGTAAGGTATAAGGATCTTAATGAGCATTTGTTTCAATTGATACGAGCAGCACATTAGTATAGTATGTGACAATAGTTAAAACGAGAAATAAGAATGAGAAACGTCTGAAATATTCTTCAGGTGACTAACAGGCAGCTGTCTTTTTGGGAAAATGCCACCTTTACTTATCCAGAAAGGTTGATTGTTGTACAACTCCAAAATCTATCAAGTGACTGCACTCAGACCATCATTATGCAATGTGTATTTGGGGGAAGGGAATGGTAATACCCAGTGTTAAATGTTTTTTGTGCTGTACTCTTGGGAATAGTTATCCCTATATATATATAGGGGCATTTAAAATGTTAACCTTTTCAGGAAGAGGAACACTGGAGTTGCATGAAACTGTTCCAGTTGAATTATTTACTCTGAAGGATCAAGTAACAGTCATAAGAATATCTACAAACATTGTGATTTTGTGTTAACCAGAAAAGTTATCCTTACATTTAACATCCAAAAAACTGGTTTGTGGATATGAATGTCGCCATACTTACTGGCCTCCACAACTGTCCGTGACCACATTATATGTAGTGTAATGCAAATCGGGAAAGGAGACACAAGAACCTGTAACTACCACGAATTTTTGGTATATTATAGTCGATAGTTAGGTAGTAAATTAGCAGAAGGAATTGAAATTAATCAAGGTGTAGTTTTCCAGCTATTCAATATACACTGCAAAGATGTCAGCAGATATTCTCCATGGACTAGGTGCATCGTGCTATGTAACGAGTTACGTTTGTAGCCCATATAAATAAATTGGAGGAATGCAATGCTCCCAGTTCAGTGCAACTATGGGTGAAATTGAAAGAGGCATTGCGATAGGATTCCATAGTGCAGGCGTATTTGTTTGGCAAATTTCGCCATCCCTGGGTCAACAATCAATACCATACTAAGGAAACAGAGAGAGGAAACTGCATTTGCCGTTTTCTCTATCACACTCACCGAATATGACCGTAGGATGCTACAAAAGATATGTAAAAACTGCAATTCTTTTGCCGGCATGTTGAATGTGGAGTTCTGGGCATAGAACAACACAGATCTGCACAAAAATATTCAGAACTGACTCAACACGCCTTTCCATGGTCGGACTGCAATATGCAAGATCCACATTACCTGAACCAACATGCATTATCGTCTTCAGTGGTGCAAAGAACGTGAGAAGTGGAAGGTCAAAGCTCGGAAACCGCTGTTATGGGGACGTCGAATTATGCTACAAGCTCTGCCAAGCAAGTAGACATTCTGGCATTGATTGATATCTAGAAACTGCAGCTTCCCTTTATGCCCCAAGCTACCATTTCTCTTGAAGTGACTGTCCTATTCAATATTTTGGATTAAAAAGACTAGTTCTGCACTTAATCACTCTCTCCTCATGGATGCCTTCACAGACATTCACCTGCATCCACCCTAATTGCTTAAGTTTTTCCCAGACTTGCACTTCAGCATGCTAAGTAAACAAAGCTCTCTCTCTCAAGACAACTAACACCAAAACCACATAGATGCAGTTCGTCTCAGCTTCGGAAAATCTTAATCATTTGCCATTAACGCACTACTCCTCATTTCGCCTCTATCATAGCATGGCAGGAGACACAACTTTCACTTTTTCGCTTTTCATTTTCGCTTCGTTCAACAACTTCACATCCCCCCTCGTAGAATATCTCTCAGTTCATTGGTTCCTAACTAATATCATTAATCTTTGCGCTAGATAAACATGATTTTGTTAAGCCTGTCGTTAAGTACTCCTTTAATCATTGAGTCCCAGTGCATAATTTTATGTTTCCAATGTTTCTTTCATTTGTTGAACTAATCTCAATTTTTACCTCGGACCATTTGCTATTTTCTCATTTCAGCGATGCTAATCTATGGATGCTTCTGCAAGTTTTCTATATTCGAGCCAGTCTTGGAACAAAAACATCAGAATATCAGATTATGTAACGTCCTTTCTTAACGAATTTTATTATACGGAAGTGAAATATGGACCATTGAAAAAAATGAAAAATGTATTCAAACGCACAAAGGAAATATCTCTCAAAACCTATATGGTCCTTGAATGTATAAATATATTGCGGTCCTACCATGGAAACCCATGTTGTGAGCATTAGTTCTGAATGTTTTTGTGCAGATTCCTGTTCTAGTCGATGCCTGGAACTCATTCAATTGTTGGCCAACAAATGGCGGTTTTACATATATCCTTCGTTACACTCCACAGTCAGGTTCCGTGAGTGTGCTGGGTCGCCCACTGTGGGTATTGCTTGGAGTTCACTCACTTCGTTCCCGTGTCAGTATATTGTCGCTGATTGTAGTCCTGGAATGGCCCAGTTGTCAAAGATTTGTGAACGGATAGACTTGTAACATGGCATTCTATCACATCGCCTCGTTCAAACTGAGTTCCCTTCTCTTAATCATTTCATCCGGATACAATTGCACTTACTTGGGAGCATCATATTCCTTAAATTTATACTGGCTGTAAATGTTACTCGTTACATGGCATGATACACTTTGCCCATAGAGGTGCTCGTTGACTTCTTTTCAAGTAGTATATTTGCTTATATATATATATAGTGATTGATTGGTTTTATATTTGGGGATTGTAAAATTTCTTTATTTGTTTTAAGGTCTCGTTTCGTATAACCAGTTGTTTTTCTAAGAAATTTCATTTCTTCTATTTGAATCCGTTTTCATTCTTATTTTGTTTCACTTTCATATATAATTCAGTTGGTTAAAAATGAACGTTATTGAGTCTGATTCTGGTGTGTTTTTGCAGCAAGGATGGTTCAAACATATTATATTATATTATTTATTATGCCGTTAAAATAAAATATTTTAATGTGTATATCTTTTTCAGTTTCATGTGTTAAGTCATATTCAAGGTATTGGACAGTATTTACTTGCTCTAATATTTTATTTTCTATTACTATTTTGCTTCTTATTGGTTTGCTTTTTTTCTTCTTTGCTTCTTTCGAATTTTGAAGATTTGAAATGGGGGTTCTGGTGCCTAGGGTAGCCCCTGAGTGTCATCTTCAAAAGCGGGAGACTCCCCCCCCCCTGGCGCCTATGGCTCCCAAACCCCGACTTCCGGACTGGTAGGTCGGTTCTCCTTGAATTCTGATGACTCGAATTTTGAAGACTCGACACTCAGGGTAGTCCCTGAGATTCCAAACGTTTCAAAAAACGTGACATACAATGCTTATCATTTTATATTTATAGGGTAGATATATATCTAGATATATATTATTGGTTGATATCTAGAAACTGCAGCTTCCCTTTATGCCCCAAGCTACCATTTCTATTCAATATTTTGGATATTGAATAGGACAGACATAATATATATATATATATATATAAGCAGAGGTAACATTGCAAATCCTTGACATACTCCTCTTGATATGTCTTTCAAGTCTGACCTTTGTTCTAATAGTTCAGAGCACATGCTGCTAGGTCTACTGGTAACTGTCAGTAGCTCATAGAGTTCTGATTGTATTTCATTGATGAAGTACTCTGGACGAGATAGTCTTACATGTATGCCAGACATAATGCTGAGAGTTGATGAATACTTCTGCTGATAAATATATGGACTCATATTCCAGTTTATATATAGTATTTGAAGGGGCGGATTAATGTATCCCAGTATCCTAGATAGATTCTGAGCTATTTATTCACCTCATGAGACCAGTGAACCAACATAGATAATTTAGTTCTTTCTAGTTTCTGCACCAGAATCCTGTGACTTTATGCGATTTTCATTTCAATCTACACAAAACAAACGCATACAGTTTGTGTGTAAAGTCTTCTTCGTGACCACTTGTAAAGATAGATAGATATCGATATCAACGAGATGGATATTAAACAGTCAAGGTTACAACTTCGATTCCTGAGGGATTCAATACTGGTAGGATTACTGTTTGCCCTTTAAGTTAATGATATTTTTATTACTAGATTACAATAAGATATTCAATTGTTTGCGGATGAGGTAAGACTGAGCATGGCCATCCTGTAGCTACTCAAGAAAATCTGAATAAGTTGGAAAGGCGGGTGAATTGATGTAAAATATCATTTTGACTTAAATGTAAGGTTGTAAGTTGAAGTTAGGACCAGCAGTTGGGAGGCTTCATATTCTTTTGGTAAAGAAGGCATAGAATCTTGGAGTGATGATGAATATAAATTTAAACTTCAGGGAACATAATGAAAATATGATAAAAGAAAACAACCTAGAAGACTGTGGTAATACTGAGTTTATTCCTAAGTAACTTATTGATAATTCTTAGCAGCTGGTATTCACCGCTCTGTTTGGGCCCTTGCCTTCTTCAGAAACTTCTGTCAGCCTTCCTTATTCAATGCCAAACTCCTCCAATTTTTGACTCCTAAAACCCTAATATCTTGCATCACTCCATCTTAATTTAAGACTTCCAATTTTTTTCTCCTTCCGGTTTAGCATTAAACACCTTAACTATTCTTATCCATGCATATAATATGTCCAGCCCAATTTAATTTTTATTTCATAAAGTACTAGAGGCCTGTGTAGCTCAGTGGAAGTGGTGCTTGGTAGCTGGAAGTTTGACTTCGAGCTACCAGCCGGTGATCTAACATCAAATTAGTCACCGACTGGAGGATTTTTTTCTAAGCCTTTCTTCGACTGGCTGCCGAGTTAGTCCATCTCTGGTACGGGCAAGCGGGTTTTTCCTCCCGGAGATGCAAGAAAATCGACCTTAGTACCTACATTATTTTAGTCAGTAACATATCTTGTTAGGGTTAAGTACCAAGAGATGGCAGCACTTGTTTGTCAGCCTCTTCATCGGTGGCTGCTATAATTAGTAATAGAGATGAGCCAGCTATCCCTGATTAGCTACCGATGGAGATTAAAACTGCCCTCTCAGTCTCCAAGAACTAGATAGAGTATAAAGGCCTCACCTACTCCCTATAAGGGAATAAAAGGTGTTAGCTGATTTATTTATTTTTAATTTACTTAATAATGTCTGGATCATTAAAAATCTGTATAGTTCATGGTATCTTTTCCTACACTCAACATTCTCTTGTACTGCTCCAAAAATATGTCTGAGAACTCTTCATTCAAATATAACTAGCAATCATTCATATGCCTTTGATAATACCCAGTTTTCAGAGGCATAAGTTAACTAGGTCTTACAAGTACGTTTTAGATCATTATCTTTGTTTTACTTGAAACCAGATGTGACTGTGTGTTTCCTAAGTTCACAAAGCATTTATTTGAAGAAAGAATACGTCTCTGAACCTGAGTACTGATATTTATAGGAACCAATTTCAATTTGAGAAGGATTATTATCACGAATCTGTCTGGTTACTAGTTACTGGCATATATATACTTTTTTTTTTTTTGGTTAATCTACAAATTAATTTTCTTTGCTACCTTTTTAGAGCCTGTGTAGCTCTGAAAAGGATGTGGCGTTTGCACACCACGGCGCTTGGGTGCACGAAGGAAGACTTGATTTCGAGTCTAGTTGGCGTCTAGATGATGTTTTTCTAAGCCTTTTTTGGATCGGTTCCAGAGTTAGTCGATCTCTGGCACGGGCAAACGGTTTTTTCTACCGGAAACTCGGGTTTTTCGTCCCGTAAACTCAAAACAATCGACCGTAGAGCCCACATTATTTCAGACATTAAATACGTGTGTTAGGGTTAGGGACCACGAGATGGTGGCACTTGTTGAGCCGTCATTCTTCACTGCGTGCCGCTTAATTAGTGATAGCCTTGGGCCAGCAATCTCTGATTCGGTACCAGTGGAGATTGAACTGCCACTCAGTCTCCAAATGTTAGATAGGGCTAAAAACGGCCTCGTCTACTCCTTATATATATGGGAATAAAAAGGCATTAGCTGATTTTTTTTTCCTGCTGATTTTCTAAGCTGATGAACGTTTCTTCCATTGTTTTTCGTGTTCTTCCCATAATATCGATATCGTCTGCATATTCCATAATTTGTACTGATTTGTAGAAAATAGTTCCCCCCTGTATTAATGTCAGCATCTCTGAAGACCTTTTGAAGTGTTGTGTTAAACAATAAACAAGCTAAGCCATCCCCTTGCGAACACCATTTTTTACATATTGACATATGCATATATTGGATCATACAACATATTCTGAATTTTGATCTCACAACGAGTATTTCTCATTGTAACTTTAACTGAATCAATACATTTTCGTGGAATCTATAGTTCCTCCATTGCAATAAATAATTTATATCTATCTATTCTATCATATGCCACTTTAAAATCTATAAAAAAGGTGGTGTGTTTCAATTTTAAATTCATTATATTCTTCAAGTAATTGGGGTATATTAAAAATCTGATGATTTGTAGATCTTCCTTGATGGAATCCACACTTGATAATCGCTAATCACTTCTCTATCTACATAGGGATAAAGTCTCTTGAATAGAATGTTGGAAAATTTTTTATAAGTTGTACATAGTAAATTAATTCCTCTATAGTTAGTACATATCATTACATCACCTTTCTTATGGATGGGGGAATATTACGCTCAGATTCCATTCGTCTAGAATTGTTTAATTCTCCATATTTCGTTGATAAGGTGGCATAGCTCTTTGAAGTATTCTGTCCCTGCAATTTTATTTAATTTTGCTTGTATCCTATCCATTCCTGGGGCCTTATTCTTAAGGTTTTAATAGCTGATTCCACATCTGCATCTGTTGGTACTGGTTCAGCTGCTTCTAGATTTTGGTTCTCTTCCATGTCATCTAATTGAGCTATATTCAGATATATTTGAATTCTATAAATCATCGAAATGCTCTGCCCATCTTCCTAGTATCATTTTCATTCCCACTCAAAACTATAGACCTCTTCATCCCTACATAACGTTCTTCTAGACTAGAAGTCTTTCCGACTACTATTTAACTTTTGATGAAAGATCTGCTTTCATTCACACTTCTGACATGTTTCAATTCCTTAAATTCATCCTCATAATAATATTTCTTCTTTCTATTCTAATATACTCTTTTTTTTTCTTTTTTTCTAGCCAAACGATATTCCTGCACAGCTTTACTAGTGCGATTCCTTTGTTGCATTTGTATATATGCTTCATTTTTTGATACATTCACACGTTCACATTCTTCATCAAACCATAGTTATACTTAACTCTACTGACTTTTCCTAATACTATTATGACATCCCTAAGTTGATGGAAGTTTTTTCACTTGGCTATGCTACCAATTATATATTTGGCTTAATCCATTATCCAAGTGTAAAGAAACAAAATTTGCGTCTGAAGTATTTTAAGGAGTGGGGCGAACTCGTGGCAAAGGTAGTATAAGTACTCATCACTTGCCTTAGTGTCCCATAAGGCAAAGCACATCTCCTTGCGGACATGTATGTATAATGCTATGAATTAAGGGAAGGGTCACTTCCCAGACCCGTTTCGACCTTTATTGAAGTATAATCAGTGGGATAAGAAGATAAGTCCATCAACTTATCCCTAATCCACAGAATTTTAATAATAAGGTATGACACATTTTCGCAGCTCGTATATCGAAATATGACTTTTCCATTACTTCCACCTTAGTATCACCACCTCTGGGTCCGGCTCCAACTGATGAGACCTCAATAAAGGTGGAAACCGGTCTGGATAGTTACCTTTCCCTTAATGCATAGCATAATACATGACCGCAAGGAGATGTGCTTTGCATTTTGGGATACTAAGAAAGTAATGATAAGTTATACCACCTTTGCCAAGAGTTGGCCCCAGTCCTGAGACCCATATATCTTCATCTGAGCCATCTTCATCTCCAGTCCTGAGAGTGTATATATAACATGGGACCCGTATATCTTCCTTGCATTAAAGATTATGCTTTAATCATCTTTGATGGAATCAAACCGTGATCAGAATCAATATTTGCTCCTCTGTAGGTTCTAACATCCATCAAATTGGATTTTGCATCTATTAAAAGATGATGAATTTGGTTAAAGGTTTCTTCATCAGGAGACTTCCAAGTCATTTTATGAATATCTTTAACATTGCACTACCAACAACCATATTTCTTGAAGGAAAGTTGCTCGACCAAGTCCCATTACCATTAGTCATTATGTAAATTATATTTCCCAATGGTTGAGCTGTGTGTAACCTCTTTGTGCCTATCTTGGCATTTAAATCACCTATAATAATTTTGACATCCCTCTTTGGACATTCTCCATAAGGACATAGTTAAGGAATTAATGCACAGTGCTTACTGAAAACTTTATGTAAAAATATTTCATTATGAAATATATCTACCCCGAACTGCGATGCAGCTCTCAAAACATTGTGCCATGTTTAGCACCAAGTGATTCAGGAATTTTTGAGACTACTGTCAATTTACAATTAATTACTAAAAAAAGGTTATCTGAACATCTAGGAAGCAGGACACCTCCTCACACCATGACTTCAGCACCACGGTATCTATCCCTTTGAAGGAAAAGTTTCTCCTTCAGAACAAGGCAATTTTTGTTATTTCTGGAAGGGAATTTCGAGCAACAATGCATCTCCATATTGCACCCCAAACGTGTTCTCTGGGGAGGAGATCTGGGGACCCTGCTGGCCACTTGATTCGATTAATATCTTCTGTCTACAGAAGTATCTTCGCTGCCCTGTATAATATATAAGGTAACAATCGAACACGACGTTGATGAACTTTATTGCAATATCGTTCACCAGTCATAGGTCCCTTTTTCCAGCACTTACAGGTCGATGCGTCCATGAAGCATAATGATTCCACACACAATGACCCCAGCACTGGCATACCTATCCCTTTCAAAAACATTCTTGCGATGGTAAGCAGTACCACTTTTATGCCAGATCAAGTTCTGATTAGAATCAGAGGAAAGACTGAAATAACTCTCATCTATAAAGGGTACATTAGTCCATGGGTGTCTTGTCTAATTTTTATGGATACAACACGACTGAAAATAAGTGCCTATGTAGCCATAATAATTGAAGTGGTGTTTACATTCCTCAACGCTAAACCGCCCAAAGAAAAGCATCACTAGTTCGATTCTAGTCGCCGATTCGAGGAACATTTTCTAAGCCTTTCCCGAGTTAGTCGATCTCTGGCACATGCAAGAGGATTTTTTCTCCCTGAAACTCTGGCTTTTCGTCACGTAAACTCAAGAAAATCGACCATAGAACCTACACTATTTTCAGACATTAAAAATATTGTGTTAAGATTAGGCACCACGAGATGGAGGCACTTGTTAGCCGTCTCTACATTGCGTGCCGCTTAATTAGTGATAGCCTTGGGCCAGCTATCTCTTATTGGCTACCAGCAGAGATTGAACTGCCCACTCAGTCTCAAAAAACTTTAGATAGGGCTGAAACGGCCTCTCCTATCCCTAACAGAACCTACTATTGACACTGAAAATGTGCTCTACGATAAGCTGTGAAGAAAGAGAGGCAGATCTTTGGCATATACGCCTCTAGCATATCGCAGATGTCTTGCCGCACTTTGTTGAGACATCCACGTGATTGTGCTTGAATTGAGCCGACTGGCAAGTGGCGTCGATAACGTTCTGCTGCTAGGTTATAACCAACGTTTTTTCTTCATGATCCGTGGTAGAGTAAGTGCGACCTATTGGAAAACGGTGGAGACATTCCATTGGTTTGAAATGATGCTCAGAACCTGGATGCACAGCTATGAAAGATTCAGACTCTCCGGCAATATGAATAATTTTGAGGCCTTCTTCAAGCTTTTCAATAATTCTTCCTCACGTGAAGTCATATATGATGTTTTTGAGACATTACAAGAAATCCAAGATTGCAAATTTATTTCTTCACGAAAAGGGCTTTCTTCAAATAAAATTTGTTTAGCACAGCCTTTTATCGTTTTTTGTGCTACTAGTCGAATCCTTTGCATGGCTGTTAAAGCATTTCAAATGATGAAATTTTCCGTTATATGGAAGGCCAGGGGAGAACACGGGGACATCTGTGGACGCTAAGTTTGTTCACAGTCAAGAAAGGGGTAAGAGCTAGGTTTTTCTCCCAGAGGGCAGTGAGTGAGTGGAATAATGTGCCTTTAGGGGTAGTGAGTGCATCTAGTGTAAATGAATTTAAGGGAAGGTATGTTAGCTGGGTTGGGTAATTTACAGCCTCCCTTGATGAGTCTTTGACTCCCTGGAGGTCTTAGATAATAATAATAATAATAAAGAAAGTGAGCAAAAATATGTACTCTTTCTCAGCTTACATCCATGACTCAAAGACTAATTGACAATGGGTGTGGTTTTGATTTGGTACCATTAATGAAATTTTGCATAGGTTTAGGGAGACAGGTACCTTTTCTCCTACAAAAAACTACACTTACTCAAGATGGTTTACTAGTTAGGAAAAGCAAAATGAATCCAAGATTGTCTGCGATAGACTTAAACAGAGACTTTGCAGCTAGTGAGATTAATGTTACTGACATGACAGTACTTCGATAATTGTTGGAACCATCATCGAAGGGAGGACTGCCCACAGACCTAAACAGAACTTACTGTTGATAAAAGCTATACAGAAAGAGTAGTTTCAGTGGGAAAATAATTGGACTGTTGAGAAGTGGAAGAAGGTCATATTCTCAGATATGAGCCATTTCTTTGTTCAAGGAGATTGAATATCCTATATTCTCAAGTCAGTGGCTGAGAGGACTTCTCAAAACCACTTTCAACAAGCTCCTTAACACATAGCTAAAAATATAATTTGGGGTTGTTTTACACATGCCGGCCCAGGATCATGTGTGCCTGTTGACAGTTTGATGAAAAGTGACCAATACATAAAAAATAATTGAGAATTAGTGTTCCCACAGATTCAGAAAGACAAAGAACTCATCTTTCCACAGGAACTTGCTCCATGCTAAACTTAAAAAAATGTAAGAGTTCCTCAAAAATCACAACATTCAATTGCTTCAGTGGCCAGGTAACTCTCCTGACTTTAACCCAGTAAAAATTTATGGTCATAGTGAAACTTATTATTATGATGATGTAACACCTTCAGGGAGTCCAAAGACTCATCGAAGGAGAGCCTGCCAACAGCATCGAACGATTGATCCCTTCCAACTACTAATCGCGCTCAAACTTGCTTAACTTTTCGCAATTCATTAGTACCAGAGGCTCTACCAATCGACCAACCTTTGCTGGCAAAATCTGTGAAATTAAATTATGATACAAAGTATAACTTAATACAATCCATTATAGAAGTATGGTTTTGAGATGGAGAAATAAGAAAAATGTGTTCAACATCGGTAGAGTCCATGCCTAAGCGAATTACTGAACTTATTAAGAACGGAGGAGAACATATAAATTAGGTAAAGTTGGAGTTTAATTTTTTATAATTATTTTCTTGTGAAATTAAATTTTTTCTTTAAAATGTGAGATTAATTTGTTCTCTACTTTATATTATGTCTGAAATAGTGTTTAAAGTGAACTCTAACAAGTATGTTGTGTCTGATATAGTGTCAGTTCTATATTATTATTTTTATTTATTTTTTCAGCTGTGAGGTTAAAAACTCAGGCTTTCTTGGGAAAACCCTTAATATCTGTCCTGGAGATTGACTTGACAACCAGCTGAAGGAAGCCCCCTTAAAAAAAAATTCCTGTAGAGATAAATGAAACATTACATTCGAAGTTTTTATCTCGTGTGAAAGCTATGTGCACGTTATTTATGGGACACACTTTGTCATCTTTTCTTTTACTATCACTTCTCCTTGAACTCATTAAGCTTATGGGTTTCAGTATACAGCACTCACCACTTCCATTGCAACTCATTCCAATCGAACTAGATTATGTTCTTGTTCTCTTGCTCTAACTGCAGGTTTACAAATTTTTAGATAATCCACTTGTTTTCTTCGTTCTTGTCATGTATTGAAACATTTCATTTGTATCGATCCTATAAAATCTCTTTAGTAACTTGTAGCTTTTTATCACATGCCTTCTTTTCTGCTTATCAACCAATTTCTGTTACACATAACTTTTCAATCTGTCCTCATTTTATCATTTCCATGCTGGTAGCTGTCATATAAATTATTTGTTGTGTGTCTGGATTCGGGTTGGAGTCTGCCATTTCAAGCATATTACTCTCTAACATCTTAATTTGTGAAGAAATAGCGTACTGAGAAATATTTTATCGTTTCCTTATTGGTTAAAATATGATACTCAGTAGTTGTTATTGGGAACGAGGTTAGAGATAGCTTTCGTGGAAGGCCACCATGTCGGATCGTGAGAGTGGGGATGATCAGCATCCTGCGCAAAGTATGTACGGTTTGTTGTTCATTTTGTTCAAGGAAATCATTTATATATTATGAATAAGTTTAGCATCGCCTTATATCATCTGTAGTGTACGCTAAACATAAATATATCTTATGCAGTTTTCTTCGCACCTCATACTTAAGCCTAGTTTACTCTTAAACATGGCGTGTTTGTTTTTTGATATCCGTCGCCTCGAACATTTCATTATCTTGTTCAAGGTTTTTCTGCATGTTCTGAAACATTTTGATAAGCCAAAATGTAGACTTGTTAAAATCGGAAGTGTGCTATTTAAGTTAAAGTGGTTTACGAAATAAATTTCACGGCAAAGTAATATTCATTTAGTTTGCTCATTTCTCTCATCCCTTACTCTTTCAGCGTGTATACATGCGGTTTATGGTCCTTTTAATTTTTTGTGGTGTTAATTATTAGATTTTAATCTGCGAATATTTTTCAGTCGATAGTGAACCTGACTTAACCATTAAAGTTATTTGTGGATTTCGGTTGTTCTGCTCTAATATATCGATTGAATTGTGCATTATGATTGTTACTAATCATATAGTATTTTTGATATATTATATATATAATAAAACGCATAATCGGAAACTAAGAAGTTGCATAGTTATTTTAATCGCATTTTTGTAGTATGATTTAATTGAATATTTATATTTATATAACAAAGTTCTTGTAATTCCTTTGACTGCTGCTAAAATGCATTGTGAGACTGATGTGCAAAGCATTTAATCGTTGCACTTGTGATTTGTTTCCTTTTTCTACCTGCCTGCTTTTATTACAAATTATTTTATTTATAAACCGCCCTTTTAAATCTTATCTTCCGCTTTATTTGTGCCGGTTGGCTTGACTTTATATTAAATATGAAATTTTGTAACTTTCATTAGATAATTTGATAGCTTCTAATTATAATTTTTATTTGTTTTATATATATATCTGTTCCTTACTTGTCTTGAGGAAGCTGCATCCGGCAGAACTGGTCAACTTAGTTGTATATATGAGCAGTTATTAAACACATGAGTTTAAAACTTTGGTGCATTGTATTTATCCAATATATAATTAATCACGAGTCGCATGTTAGTTTTTTGAATAGTATATATACATGCTGTTACTGCAAATTTAGGTGTAAAGAAGAGCAATCGTGATGTGGTCTTGTCTCAAGCATATACCAGTCCTTCCTGTCAATAATTATTTTTGTGTGAGTGATTGAGTGGGTAACATGCGAAATAAATTGGTATGATGTATTTAGTATTCTAGACATGTTTTAATATTTTCAGATGAAGTGATTGGGAAACCAAAAACATTGGGTGGATTAACACAAAATTTTTGGCAGTTGATGCCATATCTGAAGGGTTTGGTAATTCAAGTTTATTATTATTGTTTATAAAAATTTAAATAACACAGGATATGTGAAAATTTTGTTAATACTTATATGGAATGAACATATTTTATTTTCCTCCTTTTTTTTTTTTTTTTTTGCTAAATGTTGAAAGAAATTTTGCAATATTTCCTCCCCTCCCCATTTAAGTGTTAACATGATTTTGACATACTCTGTGTATTGTTTTTTTTTTTTCATTTTTATTTGTCCTGGTGAAGATGAAAAATATCTCTCACTCCCCTAATTCGGCCAATATTTTAAAGTTTAGATTACGTATGTTACTGATATTGAAGAAAGTATGTGCACATGTGAAATTCTAGTCCTACACTTTGTAAACACTCAAAACAATGTGAAATTTATACATTACCCCCCCCCCCCCCTCCCTACAAGAAAAAAATTGAATTTTATTGTTTTCATTTCAAGTGCAATTTTTGTACATATTTTGACACACATGATTGTACAAACTGTATAAGCCGTTTTTTATAGGGACATATTTTTCAAGAGCATAAATTGATATCTAAAGATTTTTGTGTTACATTTTCTTGTAGAATTTTAAAATCTTCAATGACAAATCATATTAAAAAAAAAAAATTTCCCAAAAAGTTTTGCCGCATGTTATTTTTGTTTCATGTGCATGTTTATAAACCTAAATTGTGAATAATGTTTTTTCAATATTTGACATAGATTTCTATGTCATGGGTTGCTGGCATTCAGCTTGGTAATGTCATGGGTTAATGACATTACAATGCTGCATGTGGGATTCCAGGTTGCTATATTGTTTTTGTCATCTGTGTGGAAGGAGAGTAACAGTGCGGTTACCAACTTGCAGAGGTATCTCAGCTCAGGAACCAGTAAACATTAATATGGTAAAAAGATGAAACTGAAAACTGTGATGCTAAATATTTGATGGTAATCAAGACTTAACACTTTTCTGACACCAGGAAATGAGTGTTACACTAGATGCTAGCAGCTTTAAATGACACGTACTGAAAAATGTGAATCATGACCTTTCATTATGTGTAGTGCTCTATGGTTCACTGAATGTTGCTTTCGCTATAACTAATAAGATTTGGATACTTACTGAATTAAAACAAGTTAGTCTGCGTACATCACTTAGAAATACATAAATGTTTTTTTTTTTTATTTTTTAAACTTCAGAGATATGACATTCTAAAAGGAGGAAAAATTTAAGTAGGCAGTAGTACTAGTGCACCTGTCATATGTTATGCTGTTTTATGTTCTAGTTGATGACTGGACAAGGGCATGTGGTCATATGCTAAACTCTATAGTTATACCTCTTTAATGTGTATGAGAATGGTGGAAAGGTAGCTAATAAAAAGAATAGATATTTTGAATAGATATATTGGAGAATTTCTCCATGCACAGACTTAAATTTTAGGCATGCAAAAGATTGCTTATTTTGCCACCCCCTCCACAGTTCAAAAAATAATTTCAGAATGGTTGCGTTTATCTCAGTTTCTTTTATAATGTGTCAGGTAGTTGAAATGTGGTATACATATTTATTTGTTTCATAAGATTCAAGTAATGTTTGGACCTAGTGACAAGCATATTGCTGGATACATGCTCTTGACAACAAAACCAGGTACTCTGCTGTGTGATATGCAGATAGATCCTGTTGTTCCAATAGAAACATCGAATTATATTGTATTTGTCTTAGTAAGTTAAACAAAATTATTTGATTATACACAAGTTAAAAAAAATTGTGTTCTTTATCAATGAACAGTAACTGTTTTGATATCATACGCAAGTACTATATGTATGTTTTCTTAAAAACACTTGAAAAATTTTGATAAATTTGGTTTCGTGATGTGGAAAATATAAATGTTAGGTTCAATTTTGGTTCAGAATGCATGGATTTGATTTGCATATTTTTATATGCATTGAAGTTTGTGTAATGCTTCATGCTGTAAAAGAAAAAAAAATAGCATATGCACACTCTTGATTGTACTTTTTCACTTAAAGAAGAATGTGAATGTCAGCAAGCACCTCACTTGCCTTGTACCTTCTAATGGTTGTTGAAATAACTATGTATTATGCCAGTTAATACATAAATAGATGTCACCAAAAGCAAACAGTAAATACAGATTAGCTATCTCCTAAATTACAAACGTGCTCCTCTTTTTCATAATTACTTCCTTGTGGCTATTTACATAGAACATCAGTGTGTGTGCCTTCTCTTTTCTCAGCTTCACTCATGTCACTCAAGTACCATTAGTAATGCATTTTCTGAAGTATGATTAACAATCACCCTATATTGTTACCTATACATTATATGATAAACATTTACATCACTCTCATTTAATCCACATAACATGCTGCTTTCCATTCTAATCACACCACGAAGGTTTCTTTTTTATTTGTTTGTTTGTTATATTCTGTTGAAGACTATCCAAAGACAATCGTATAACAGATGTGACTGTGAAGATCAGACTAATTGTCACTTTATGCCCCCCCCCCCCCCAAAAAAAAAGGATAATGACATCTTGTCAAGGATGCTGAAATCCGTATTGCACAGACAATTGTATCAGAAGATGCATAATGTAATTAGTTTTCATCAAATTTTTAGAAAAAGATTTTAAAATATGGAGGCACATTTTTAAAACCCTTTGCTTGGTTGAGGTAGTTTAGTTCAAACACATGCAGTACTGTTAGATTCAAACTCATCAAGTCTCAACAATTTTAGAAAGTAAATGGAAATATACATTCTTACAAATGCTTTGAATATATTTTTAAAGTTGAAATTTGTTGAGAGTATACCAAATAAGAACCCAACTCTTTGCAGGAAGTGTTTATATTTAGTTATTTGAAATATTTGTATATTCATAGCTAATTTTCACATTACATCTGTTCAAATTTACATCCAGAAAGGAATAAAATTTCTAAAATATTTTAAAGGGACACAATATATAAAAGTTCTGGTATCTGAATCCACAACTGAAGGTTGTAGATTCAGATTCTTTGTGGCATGAATATTAATGAAAGAAATAAATGAATTTGAAGGTAGTTAGAAAAGAAAAAAAGCACCAATTTGGTCTCTAGAGCTGGATTCCTGTATTATATCTGAACCTAGTGTACTAAATGTGCTGTCAGTTTCCAGCCTCCCTTTTTTTTAAAAAATTTTTTTTTTCCATTTCTGTTAAATGTATAATTCATTACCTGAAATTTTTAGATGGGGAAGTATACCTTTAGGTAACAATAATGTCATCCAAAGAAATCATATTTAAGTAGAAAACTAGATTTTATTTGCTGCAGTACTCCATTGCTGCAAATAAGGCCTTTAGGCCTGTGTGCACACCATATTATATTCTGTTCCCTGATTATGGCAATTTTTGCCAAAATATTAGAAGTATTAATTAAATTTTAGTTAATATTAATATACATTGTAATTTCCTTAAAAAATAGTTGTTGTATTTAAATATTAATAAAATCATATTTGATATTAACTCTGTTAGGTTTTTATTTTTACATTATATATGCGGATACATTGTTCTGTGAATCTCATTTCATTTAGTGTGTATGTGATATGATATGAAATGTGTTGTGGGTTGGAGCCAGAAAAGTTTGAAAAATGTTGCCATAATACACAACACTTTTCCTTTTGACGTGTGTATTATGTGCTTATTGAAAGGGTCACTACCCAGTCTGGTTTCGACCTATATTGAGGTTTCATTGAATCTAATCAGATTCAATCTAAACAGCAGTAAGATCAGTAACACTTCTTATCATGAGAATGGTGGGTTTCCTTTTATCTCAAAAGAAATGGTAAAAACTATGTTCTAGGTAGTTTTTCACTTGGTTATAAAGTAGATTCTTGTTTTAATATTTTTCCTAAATGTAAGCAGAAAAATATTCTCCACACTTTCATTCATCATAAGCTAGAACTTTGTAGACAAAATTTGATCATAGCAATGATCATTTTCCATATATAGGTAATAAAATGGTGTATCACCATATTAAAATACTGTGGATTAGAGATAGTAGTAGATAGTTTTTATGCTTGGTTACAAAGTAGATTATAATAGACATGAAGTTATTGTTTTAATCCTGATGAGACCTCACTAATATTCTTATTATTCAGTCTGGGTAATGACTTCTCGTAATGCATAACAGTATAAAGGTCCAAAAGAATTGCTGTGCATTACTGGATATTGTGGCAGCCTTCACATACGATAGCCTAAATGTGAAAATACGTCACATGCAAATTTTCATTTCCTCACATGTAGATAAAAGATTAAAACAAAAAATTATTCTAGTTTTTACTGTTTCCTTTAAGGATGAGAAATGATCTTAACGTCACGATTATTCAGATGTGATTGGAAATATTCTTCTTATTACTGTTTGGGTCTGACTGTTCTTTATAATTTAATTTTTATTGATGCTTTAAAATATTCTTCAAATAACTAACATTAAAGTTTTATTTTTGTAGTTTTCTTAATACATTTTTTTTTTAATACATATAACTGTCCTCTCCTCAAACTTTGGTCTTCCTCACCTTTGAAAGTAATAAACCAACTAAGTCAGGGAATACACACACACACAGCCAGCAGACATAATACAGTGTTACTGCCTTAGACAGAATCCTGAACGTCAGTACTTACATTGCTGGATTTTGTCATTAAAATCTGAAAACCGATGGTGTAACTTTCAACAAAGGCACTTTGAAAATGAAGATAGAATTATGGACTGAAGTTAAAATGTTTAATAAACTGGATGCAACTTTTCTTAATAAGTTGTGTTTTGGACTGTCCTAAAGGACACAAGTGTAATTTACCTTGATATTACATTGGATGTTCTAAAAAAAGTTTAGAGTACTTCGCATATTTCATTATAAACTAAATCGTACTCCTGTTATAATAAGGTTATGTTTATGCTAGAAGTATGATCCCTTATATGTTTTCTCAGTTTGAGCAAACCTATTATCAGTAATAATGAATCTCAAGTGTTTTTTTTAGTTAAGTATTATTAAATAATTTAGGTCTGCAGTTTTTCATATAGTTGCTTCACTGACTTTTGTATTTTCATGTCTTCATATGACCAACTAATCACACATTTAGTATTAAATAACATTATTTGACATGACAATCTGTAACAGGCATATAATTCATGTGATATTCTGCTCGATTTTTTTTTAATGTTGATTACTTTTTTTTTTTTTTTTTTTAGCCTAGAGAAAAAGTTAAAAGCAAGTAATCCCTTCATATTATTTTGATTATATATATTGAATATGTCGGAAAGGCTTGTGTTAGCAGTACATGTTAATTTAGTTTCACAGTATTGATTACAACACAGAATAATAAGAAAATAATATTAACTTATTAGTTGATATTTTGTTGGTATTATATCCAGCATCTTCTGAGCACAAGAATAGGTTGTAATAATACACAAAAACAGTGATTTGGTATAATAGCAGGAGTAGTTTAAAAAAAAAAAAAAAGACTGTTCTTGTGTTCTGTAGATGGATATAATACCATCGAAATATCAGCTAATAAGGTAATAAATTTTAATTATTTTCTTATCATTCCGTGTTGTAATCAATACCATGAAAATAAATTAACATATACATATATATTAAAGAAAAACAACTGAAGAGTGAAACAAGCATTTTACAGATGTTTTATTTTTACATTTTATAAGTTTTTTTTTTATTATTATTAAGACTCTGATCAGACCACACTTAGACTATTGTTCTCAGATCTGGTCCCCAGGATTTGAAGGGGGATAAATTAACTGTGGAAAGGGTACAAAGGCAGATAACAAAGATGGTGTCGGGACTGTACAATGTTAATTATGAGGATCGGCTGAGAGAGTGTGGACTGTAGAGTTTGGTGGATAGAAGAAGGAGGGATGATATTGAGACTTTTAAACTGTTGAGAGGTGGTTACAGGGTTGACACTGGGGAGTTCTTTTGCTTGGTTGAACAGCAGGAAGGAGTCATGACAAGGGGTCATCCCTGGAAGTTACAAAAGGAAACTGTGAGAAAGAAGGTGAGAAGTGGTTTCTTTGCATGGAGGGTGGTTGAACCTTGGAATGCATTGCCTGATGGAGTGGTGAGAGCAAGAATGGTCAATGCATTTAAGGAGTGGTATGATAGACTTTGTGTTTCTTAGAAAGGACCTCCCACGAAGAGTCTTTTAACTCCATGGAGGCCTGAATAATAATAATAATTATTATTATTTTACTAACATTATTATTCATTTAGTTTTTGGTATTGAGACCACATATTTCTTATAGGGTCATTTAAGGGGGAAAGCCAAATTACTGGGTGGAGACCATCACATCACCTTTCAGGAAGCCACTTTCATGTGGTGCACCCTATTAGTAGGTATCAACTAGGTACTGAATGAACAAGGATGGGCTGGCAATTTGGGACTTAGCCAACCAAATTGTACTCTCTAATGGCTTAAACCCCAAATGCACATGATGGTACAATATGATGAGAATTTTACACCATTAATCCTACAGAAATTGAATCAATTCATCTTTGTTCTTTGAGATGGAAAACATTTCCTGAGAGCTCACTCCAAAAATGTCCTTTAGGATTTAAGTCTGGTGATGGGGATGATGTTTGTCTTGTTGACTTGCAATGCTGACATAACCTTAGAGACCGTTTCTCAAAACCATGGCAGACAGGACCTTACTATCATGTTCTGTAAATGACTGGGTGATCACATTTGCTCAATTAATGGAAGCATTATCCTGTTGAAATGTGGCTGGCTGCATAGGAAAGTGTGTCAACATGGGATGAAGATGATCACTTATGATTGAAAAAACATGTAGCATCCACTTTGCCTTTCCACACAACAGTGAAACCATGCCATGAGAATGCACCCAGACCATTATAGAGACATCAAAACCTTTTTACAGTTGGAAACAAGCAATTTGGCTTGTAAGCCAGTGCTTGTTTCTAACTTGGCTGATGCTGCACACTTGCAGTAAAAAGTGTGAACGTGAATTCATCGTTGACTAATGCTGCACACTTGCAGTAAAAAAGTGTGAATGTGAATTCATCAGATCATATCACATCTTTCCACTATTGTGTGATCCACTGCCTACAATCTTTGCATCATTGGATGCAATGATGTGCATTGATGGGAGTGATCGAAGGCTTGTAAGACAACCTGACTGTGATATCCAACTCTGTGTAGTTCCTCTGTAGTTTCTGGTGTAGAGTTTTGTTGAAATGGGTTTCTCATGACTGGTGTTGAATTTTTCATCACAATTGCTACAGGGCACTAATACTCATACGTCCCTCTCTTGCAGTAAGCACTTTTGTCCACTATTGCATTTCAGTGATGAAGTTTGTCTTGTCGACTTGCAATGCTGACATAACCTTAGAGACTGTTCCTCAACTAACATTGTCAATTTCAGCTGTTCTGGTCACAGATGCACCTGCCAGCCTGGCTCCAACAATCGCTCCCATTTCAAAGTCATTGAGGTCCTCTCTGGATTCCATTCTAACATGCAATAAATGCAGCAGGCCTCCCTCCATTTACCTTTATACACACATCCCTAGGAATGTTGGGAGTACATTTGCATATCAACTGCATCGTAGATGCTGCATTGCCACTACTGATAGCCTGACGAGCTCAGTGTTTCCATTTTTTTTTTTTTTTTGTCCTTTACCTCTATATGTATATATATTTTAGTGCCTTGCAACATCAGAGTCATGAAATTTATGAGTGATTATCATGGGTATCATTTTCTGGTTTTGTTTACTACTGCTGACAGGGCTGAAAACAACATACCAATCATAGAACATTCAAAGAATTTTACAACCTCACATAGTATGGTGATGTTACCATGAGTAGAACATAGATGATTTGAATATAAAAAACAAAAAATATACACATATACAGGCAAACCCTGACTTATCCAAATTATTTTGAAAGGTCCATGGAAAAAATTCATGTTATAGATATTTTATTAAATGCACTTATATTACTCATGCCAACTAACAGCATTCTTCTGCAAAGCAGATTTCCCACACATTGCACACCTGTGCCTTTCTCAGTATCACTGTTTACTACTTAACATAGACATCTGTGTATTTGTTTTCATGTATGCTTGTGTTCTGGTAGAGTACAGTCATGACTGAAACAAGTGAACCCATGTATAAACAGACCGAAATTGATGTAGATATGAAAGTAATAAAGAAATGTGAAGGGTTTTGAGGATAAAGCAGTTGGAGAAAATGGACCATAAGGTATGACACTTCTCAAGTCCAAAGAAAAAGATGGTTTAGTCTATTATTGTGAGATTTATGAAGAGAAGAAAAAGCCACTGTTCAGCCATCTCTTTATAATTTCACAAGTAAGGTCAAATGGCCAAACTAAGCATTTTTTTAAAAAATTTTCTCAGACAGTTTTTACTGTCATGTTAGTCTGCATTAATAATTATGTACGGAAATGTACAGGTAACCCTCGTATAATGCGGATGTTAGGTTCCACAGAAATGTCGCATTATGCGAGACTCAGATCACATAGAAAAAGTAGGGTTATGTTCCAAAATCGTTTTTTTTTTTTTTTTTAATTATATAAACAACAATGACATATCCAACAAAAAATATTTTTATTTAATTCAGGTAATTCATGTAAGTTTAGAAAACATATAAACTGAGACAAAATACATAGTGTAAACTTAAAAATACAAATTGTACATAAACTTTATTGCCCATAACGCATAAATGTTTTAGGCAAAATAAAATAAAGTGCATTATTTAATCGTAATCACTGTCTTCAAAACGAACATTTCTTAGATGTTCTTTATTTACAAGTGGCCGGACGTTGTCATCACTTGAAATCTCTTGGACGTCATTTATATAATTCTCATTGCATACTTCGGCTGTTTTAGTTATTAAGAAGTCAGCAATAAGCCCTTACTTACCACTATGCTGCAATTTTTTATTAAGTTCATAATATGGAGCTAAACAAATATCTAATTGTCTCGTGAATTTTCCAGAGCTCTCCATTAAGGGATCATTATCCGTAAAATAACTTCCTAACTTTCTTGCCAAGTCCAATCCTTCTGCTAATTTCTTTTAACTGAATTCTTTAACGGATTCATCAGAATCTTCGGCAGAACTTCCATTTGGTTCGACGTCATCTATTAATTGTACCGGTTCCTCCTAATTTAAATCTATTTCCCCATCAATTAAATTCACTAATTTCGTTTTCAATGATGTTGCAAAAACCCTCTATGTGGCCATTGAACATGCATGCTAAAAGGGTATTTCCCCTAATATGAATTCGCTACTTATAACTACATGTGCGATATGGGCAGACGCAAATTTAACGAAGATAAAATTTGATTTTTTAAGTCACGCGGTGAAAAATATATGAAAAGATAAAGGGTTACTACAATTTGTAGACCGTGTTTTTATCGAAACCGCGATATATAAGTACTGAGTTGAACAAGGGTTTCTACAATTTGTAGACCGTATAACGAAACTGCGTTATACGAGGGTTACCTATAATTTGTGTGTGTAATCTCTGAGTGAAGGCAATAGAAATAGCCTTTAAAATATGCTAATGTACTGCACTACACATTGTAAACACATAAGCAAAATGATGTGATTAACAGGTGGAGCTGGTTAAATCTGACTCACTTAAAAATCCTTGTTATATATTGTTACTCAGAAATAAGTTCTGTCTATATATAGATTTTTTTTACATTCTGCACTATATATACATACACATAAAAAATTAACAGTTTAGTCGTGAATATGGAGAATTTTGAAAAATTGTATTTTTTTTTAGCTATTTTGAGTGTTTGGCATTAACATCCTGCAAGCGAGACCTTACCATTCTAGGATAAAATATCACAATTTTTTGGAATGAGTGTATGCAACGTCCAGAAAAAAGTAAGAGCTAAATTAATTAGCTTTTCTTGAATGATCTGAGGCGAAGATATAAAGCTGTTCCTAAGAGTAATTCTTGAAAGAAGAGGAAGAAAAGGTGGCTCATTCTGTTTGAATAATGGTGTTGACCAGTTGTTGCATATGTTTGGCAGATAATAGTGATTAGCGATGCCATTTCATTTTATGTAGTAAAAATTAACATTTCTGAATGGAAGCATACGAAATGTTTCTAGGAAAGGGTAGTAGGTTGGAGCAGTTAGGGGAAGGAGGGGAGGATGAGGTCATGATGAAACTACTTTTATCTAGAAAGTTTTTTTTTTTGGTTGGTTATAATTTATATTAAACCAAGAAATGATCTTATTGTTTAATCCTTTATTCAAGTGTAAACAAACAAAATCTGTATGTGATGTATCTTCACGATTAGACTTATTGTATTTAAAGACTTCACATTAATTTCCTTAGTACCGCATAGTTCAAAGCACTCATTTTTTCAGACATCTCTAATGCTATGCATCATGGTAGGGCCATTACCCAGACCAATTTCTGCATTAATTCAACCCTAGTATTTCTTTCTGGGTCTGGCTCACACTGATTGGACAACAACAAAGCATCAAAACCGGTCTGGGTAGTGGCCATTTCCATAATGCATAGTACTATAGATGTACAAAAAGGATGTGTGCCTTGCATTAAGGCAATTAATGTAAAGTTATTAGCCTTTATATGCAAGTAGTCTAGTTGTGAAGATACACTGCATGAAAAGAAATCAACAGACATTTCTTCAGTGGGCATGTGCATTGTGTCATGTAACAAGATCTGCTGGTCATAGCTGAATAATTGATAAATTATTAATAGACAGATTTAGGCTTCTATGCCTAATTATCAATATTGGCAAGAATTGAAGAAATAAAGATTCTGTTCTTATTATAAAATGACAATCTCATCATCACTTAACAAATAGCAGTTGGCTGCTTGGTTCTGTAGCTGGTATAAATTGGAGGAATATGATGCTCCCAAGTCAGTGCAACTGTGTCTGAGTGAAATGGCTGTGAGAAGAGAACTGACAGAGTTTGAAAGATGGCATGTTGCGGGCCTATCTATTTAGCAAAGTTGACCATCCCAGGCCAACAATCAGTGATACCTTACTGAGATGAAAGCGCCACCCACAGTGAATGACCCACTACACTGACCGAATGTGACTGTAGGATGCTACAAAGAATAATAGGCAAAAACTGCCATTCATTGGCCAACACGTTGAATACCGAGTTCTGGACACAGACCTTAGCACGAATCTGCACAAATGCATTCAGAACTGAGGCTTACAACATAGATTTCCATGGTAAGACTGCAATAAGCAAGACCCACATTACCCAAATCAACATGCAGCGACGTCTTCAGTGTTGCCAAGAGCATGTTCAGTGGGACGTGGAATCATCTTGCAAAGACTGGATCAAAGATAATTGTCTTATGAGTGTACTTGGAAAAGTGACTCAGGCTCCACATGAAGTGCTACCTACTTTCTTATTTTCGTAAATTTTATTATTTTTCTTTCCTGTTGTTTATTATTTTAACGGTATAATAGAACACAGAAACTAAGTAAATAATTAATTTATTAACTTGATGCTGATATTTCGCTGGTATTATAACCAGCATCTTCAGAGCACAAAAACACTGTTTGTCACAATACGCAAGACTAAAACAACATGGTGTACTTAAACAAAATTGTAGCAGCAACACAAAGACTAGAGTCCTGATTTTGCCGCCCTCTATCTGGAAAAAAAACAAAAAAAAAACGCTATCATATATTACTAGAGTCCTAGAAAAGTGCTAGTTTTTTCTTAATATGACTGTCTCCCAGATCTTCGGCAAGTTAATACAGCCATATTTGTTGAGATTTGGAGTGTGTTTTAGGGCTTCTGTCGCCTCTAAGAACAATCTCTCTGATTTATATGGGTTTCTGTGTAGTACTTTTGTGTTTTTCCAGTTGATCCCGTGTGCAGGGGTATCCAGAGCATGGTCTGCTAGGCCCGACTTCCCATAATGATATTTCCGGACGTATCGTTTATGTTCGCTGATGCGGATATTCACAGTTCTTCCTGTTTGACCGTAGTAGGCTTGATTGCATGAGCAGGGTACTTGGTAGACTCCTGGATGTGATAAAGGAGGAATGCTGTCCTTGGGTGAGCGGATGAGGGTGGCTAATTTGCTACATGGTCTGAATGTAGTGCGTAGTTTATGTTTATTGAGAATTCTTGAGATCTTTTCTGATGTACCTTTAATGTAAGGAATGGTGACTGTTTTGTTGTAGTTCTCTGTGGTGGATGGTGGGAGGGGTTTCTTAGGAGTGTTTAGTATTTTGTTTATTTTTTGTGGATTGTAGCCGTTGGCCAAGAAGGTGTGGCGTAAGTGAGTCAGTTCAGCAGTGAGAGCCTTGTCATTTGAACAGATTGCTCTCGCTCTATGGATTAGCGTTTTTAATATGCCATATTGTTGAGAAGGATGATGGTGTGATTGTTTGTGTAAGTATCTGCCTGTATGTGTGGGTTTTCTGAAAACCGAAAATGATAAGGAACCACCTGGGAGACGTGTGATGAGTGTATCCAGGAAGGGCAGACAGTTGTTGGCTTCCAGTTCCATAGTAAAGTGGATTTTTGGATGTTGGCTATTTAAATATGCTAAGAATGTTTTCAATGTCTCAGGGCCATGTGGCCAAATAGCAAGCACATCAACATAGCGTAGCCAAAGTGTTGGTTTGAGAGTGGCTGTATTGATTGCTTGTTTTTCCAGGTGTTCTATGTAAAAGTTGGCTAGGGGGGGAGAAAGGGGGGAGCCCATGGCTGTCCCATCAATTTGTTTGTATATTTTCCCTTTCCATGTGAAATATCCTGCATGTATTGTGAATTTGAATAGTTCAAATATATCAGGGGGGAAGTGTGACTTCAGTAGATTGAGGGTTTCTATTAGTGGTACATTTGTGAATAGTGAAGTGATGTCAAAGCTTACTATTAAGTCTGAGCTTTTTAGGGTGAGGTGTTGTAAGATGCTTTTTAGGTGTGCTGAATTTTTGATAAAGGAGGGAGAATTGTTAGTGAGAGTGGCTAGTAGCTTCGCTAAATGTCTAGCCAGTTTGTATGTGGGACTATTTATACTGTCCACAATTGGGCGTAGGGGTGTGCCTGGTTTGTGAATTTTTGGTGATCCATAGATCCTCGGTGTTTTAACATGGAAGGGTTTGAGTTTGTTAACTGTGTCTTTGGGCCAGGAAGTGACTTAATCAGCATCATGAAATATCAGCATCAAGTTAATAAATTATTTACTTAGTTTCTGTGTTCTATTATACCGTTAAAATAATAAACAACATGTTCGACGAACACATAAGTCTGTCCACATTTTTCTTTCCTGTTCAATTATTTTTAATGTATAATTTATATAAATTCAACATTCATTATGAACAATAAACGAAAGCAAACACAAACTGAGTTGTGAATTGTGTTGTGGCATACATTTTAAACCCCCATCGAAAGGAAAGGATATTTTTGTATAATTATGTGTAATGTATATTGATAATTAGAGGATGTATTAGTTTGTTTTGTCAATATAGCATTTTTATTAACATTACTTATAACAATATTGATAGAAATTAATCTGATAGCTTGGGTGAGTAAACTTTTTTTATGGCTAGTAGACTTAAGTTGTATTTCTGGAGCCCTGCCATTTTGTTGTGTTATATAGGACAGATGAGGGTTGAGGGAGATACATATCCAAACATTTCAAAGACATGAAGCAAAAAAGTAAACCCAAATCAGGATAGGCACATACAATGGAAACCAAACATCAAATGTGGCAGCGAACTGAAATGGTCCACATAGATTACTGTTTCTACTTGAGAGCATTCAGAGAGTCAGCAGAAATGATAAAACATCCACAAGGAACAAGGCATAATATTACACAAAGTATGGTCCTCTCTCATAAAACATCTAATGCAAGTGGAAACCTGTGCATGCAACACAATGTCATCAAGTGGTCAATGTAGCCATTTTTGAAGCAGAAATAAGTCACTCAGTTCATAGGAGGCCAACTCATCCTGGATAATACTTGTATGCCACATTGCATGACCATGTGGTTCATGATATAGAACCCTAAAAGATAGAGCGTAGCACAAGTGTGAATTTCATTGTTAGTCTCTTTTTTCAGATATTTACTTTATGACCATTACCTTTTTGTAGCTTAAATTTTTAATTTAGTCACTATATCTCCTGATGATGTAAAAGTTATTTCACAAAACTAGTTGTCTGAATAAATATTTTTACTATTAGTTGTTTTATGTAGTTTAATACTGGCATTACAATTTCATCATGTCCTCATACCATAGATGCTTTCATAATGATAAAAAGTTAGTGCTCTTACCAAGTTTAGAGCACTATGCTTTGATCTTAGTTTTTACTGTTGTTGGTGAGAAGGTGTTGGGAGTGTACCTCTGAGAGAGAGAGTCACCACTTAACTAATTGCCTTCTTCTGAACAGCAGCATTGAGAATTTTTGGATGCTGTTGGTGTACTAGCTTTGACCCTTTCTAATTCATGAAAGTGTTCTAAGGTTTAGCTGCATTTGGTATTTGTATTGGACTAACAACTCTACATAAGTATGGTGTCTTGAACAGAAAAGGGGATATTTTGACAGCCATTTTTGAGTAGCATCAAGAAATTTTTAGTGGTTGGCATTGGCATATCCCCCCCCCCCCAAAAAAAAAAGAAGAAAAAAAAAACGGAAGAAAGGTAATTTAAGCTTTTAGGTGCCTTTTTGTATTTGTATAGTGTTATCTCTGCAGATGGAAATTGGTGTTTCAAGCAAAAACGTGAATTTTGTTTTGGATGATGACTGGGTTATGGATGTTATGTTTCTATCAGGAAAGGTAAGAGGTGCAAGTCAACCTAGAAGAGAAGTCTGATCTTGTTAGAAGGTATGAGCATTATCAAAGATAAAAAGTTGAAGTTAAATTTTTTTTCAATAAAGAGGACTTTTTTTTGTTGGTACTGACTTTAATGAGGTCAGTATCTAGTGCAGTGTGAATGAAATTCACACTGCACTAGATACTGGTAGTGTTTAAGGCATTGATTATGGAAGATCTTGAAATTTAAAATGTACCATTATTGACAAAACTGGAACATGATTTAAGTTTAGTTAGGCAGTGCCATTAGTTTAAGTACACAAAAGAGCAGTACTGAAACAATACTGAAGAAATATGAAGAATATAAACCATGGAGGTTGTTGAAGAAGCTTAGGAATGGAGGAAAGAGTGCTGTAAAAGGAATTAGAGATGATAAAGGTGAAATGAAAACAGGAGAAAAAGATATCCTTGAAGTATGGAGTAATTACTTTGAAAAACTGCTAAATGAAACAAGCAGTGATGACAGCACAGTGATAAAAAACACTGACCAGGCATGCAGTCAGGAATACATATCCATACTTGAAGTAGAAAAAGCCATCAAAGGCTTGAAATGTGGAAAGGCAGCAGGAGTAGATGATATTCGACCAGAAATGTTGAAGTATGGTGGTATAAGAGTCTTACAGTGGCTGCACTGCATAGTTCAGAAAGCCTGGACAGAGGGACGAATTCCCGATGATTGGAGTAGAGCTCTCATAGTACCCATATATAAAAAGGGAAATAAAACTGAATGTGAGAATTACAGAGGTATTTCCCTACTGAGTGTTCCTGGCAAGATCTATGCAAGTATACTTGAGAAACGGTTGAGAAGAATTGTGGAAGAAAAGCTTGGTGAAGAACAAGCTGGATTCAGGCCAAATAGAGGCTGTCAGGATCAGATCTTCACTTTACGACAAATAGTCGAGAAAGCATGGGAATATAACAAAGATCTGTATTTAAGTTTTGTCGATTTGGAAAAGGCATATGACAAGGTGCCAAGAGAGAAGCTATTCAATACGCTGCAGTTATATGGTGTCAATGGGACATTATATCAAGCAATACTTAGTCTTTATTTGAGTTGTAAGTCAGCAGTTAGAATTGAAGGAAGTACAGGAAGATGGTTTAATGTTAAATCTGGTGTGAGACAAGGATGTACATTATCCCCTCTGTTATTCATTATCTATATGGATCACATTATGAAGGAATGTGGTATTAAACCTGATATCAAAATTGGAGATGTTAATGTCAGCTCTTTGCTTTATGCGGATGATGTTATACTTCTAAATAAATCCGCTACAAGTCTGCAAGATTCTCTGACTAAATTGAATAGCTGTTGTAATAGATATGGTATGAAGGTCAGCAATAAAAAGACAAAGACAATGAAAATAGGCAGAATCATTGAAAATGTCAACTGTGTTGTGAATGGAGAACCTGTGGAACAAGTAAAACATTTCAACTACTTAGGCACAATTTTTACTGAAGATGGTAAACTAAATATAGAAATAGACAACAGAATCAGCAAAGCTAGTATCGTGGGAAGTCAATTGAATAAATTCATATGGAATAAGAAAGAAATTAGTCGGAACACTAAATTAGCTGTATACAAGACTGTGTTCAAACCAATTTTAACTTATGGATCTGAGAGCTGGGTCAGAAGTAAAACATTTGACCAAAGACTAGAGACCGCAGATATGAGAGTCCTGAGAAAGATTAGAGGCGTGAACAGATGGCATCAATGGCAATATCATATTAAAAATGAGGATATTAGGAAAGAACTTGACATTGTCAGCATCCAGGAATGCGTTAGCAGAGCTAATCTCAGATGGTATGGTCACTTAAATAGAATGGGAGAGGAAAGATTAGCAAAACAAGTGTTCTCTGCCAGGTTGGCAGGAAAACAACCCAGAGGAAGACCAAGATATAGGTGGATTGATACGGTACAAAGTGCCTTAGACGATAGAAATATAAGATCTGATAATGTTGGAGTCTTGACGAGTAACAGACTGATTTGGAGGAAAATTGTAGATAGGAAGTTAGTAATGATGTAATTTTTTCATGTAGTACTGTCATATCCTGTACACCCCTTGAGGGTACATGGCAGGAATTTGATGATGATGATGATGATGATAAACCATGTCATAGAGAGTAAAGTAGCCACCCATTTTATAAAGGATAGCAGGTAGTCCATAAAATAGCCATTTGTCGATACTTCTTTTTCTGATCAAATGCTGGAAATAAGTGACCACACAAGTCTCCAAATCTTTTCATAGCTAGATCTGCTGTGAATTGAAAGTGGCAGAATCCATATTAGTGGTAACTGATTAATTGCAGATCTTTGGGTGGAAATAGGTTGGGATCAGAAAACCTAAGGTGAATCCACTCTCAAAAGATTGCAAATTGTGCATTAGCTAAGGATTAGATGGTGTTGAAAACCCTGCTCTTGGAGACCAGACATGGAATTTTACAAGTTCTCTTGAAAAATGATTTACCTTAGGTGTCACATAAACAGCAGTGGTCTAATATCAGACAATCAAATCCAGCTTATATAATTTGTCCAAAAAAAGGAAACTGTAGATATTCTTCTTGAGTTTTTTCTGGCGGTACGCAGTACTGGCACCTTTTTTCTTAAGTTTTTAAAAATTTCAGATTTAGTGACAGCAAAATGTATTATAAATATTCCGGCAGATGGTACTGTGTTCACGAGTTGAATTTTCAGTTTTGATTACTCGTAAGTTGGTACCCTGCTTTCCTGTTTCATAGGTTGGTAAGCAACCAGAAACAGGAAGTTGTGTTCACTTCCGATTGCTTCCAATATCAGTTTATCAGTTCTATATTCACTCTGCAACAGGCAGGTGTTCACATGAATTTTGAATTAATCTAAGTTAAATCAGTGCAATCCTTGTTCAAAATGAGTAAAATAAGTAGTTACTTGATGCCAATGAGTAAAAAAAGTAAGGCTGAAGAAGCAGAAATTGCTTTAAGAGTTTCATGGACAAACTATGTTTGTCCATGAAATCTTGCACTTATCATGCTTCACCTAAGAATGATAGGGAACTACAGGAATGCGTAGCGACTCTAGAACTTCAACTTCTTTAAATTGGCAGAATTTTAAGCACTCGCTGGGTTGCATCTAGCTTTTACACCGTTTCTGCAGTTTGGCAAGAATTTGAATCCCTCATCCATCACTTTCTGGAGGGAAATGACGACAGCAGAAGAAGCAAAACAGATTGCTTTCTTTCTGAGGGCCTTTTAAGAAAAATAACGTCATGCAAGTTTGTTCTTAATTTGGGCCTTACGTGTGATGCTCTCCAAGAACTTAGTGAACTAAGTCTAGATTTACAAGAGAGAAATTATAAATATTCCAGTAGATGGTACTGTGTTCACGAATTGAACTTGATCCATGACTTATTTTTCACGGTATTAACAACACAAACACTTTTATCAACAAAGATGTTTTATTAACACTAATATTTCGCTGATTTTCAACTCAGCATCATCAGAGCACAACACACATGTAAACGCAACAGTGAGTGAGTGAAACAATATAATTACAAAAGATATAAAGTCCTATTTTTGGCGCCCTCTAACGAAAATAAAAAAAAAAAAACAGCAGTTATCCAGGAGTTTTTCTTAGGATAATCGTCTCCCAAATTTTTGGCAAATTAATGCAACCATATTTGTTAAGGTTGGGAGAATTCTTCAAAGCCATTGCTGACTCAAAAAATAATCTTTCAGATCTATAACGACTCCTAAATAGCAAATTCGTTTTCCTCCATCTAATCCTGTGTGAAGGAGTGTCCAAAGCGTGGTCTGCCAGTCCCGACTTGCCATAGTAATAGTAGCGAATGTATCTTTCATGTTCTTCCAGGCGGATGTTCACTGATCTTCCTGTTTGCCCATAATAGGCCAAGTCACAGTCACATGGAACTTCATACACTCCTGGGTGTGCTAAAGGGTGAAGTTTATCCTTTGGCGAGCGGATCAGAGTTGCCAGTTTGACATGAGGTTTGAAGGTAGTTCGAAGGCCATGTTTCAACAATACTTTGGCTATCTTTTCCGATGTACCTCTGATATAGGGAATAGAAATGGTCATGTTGTATTCTTGTGTATTAGGGGAGGGCAGAGTAATGGGCCTATGTAGTATTTTATCTATTTTGTAGGGATTGTAGCCGTTGGCTAAGAATGTATGGCGCAGGTACTGGAGTTCAGTGGTCAGAGCTGTATCGTTAGAACAAATGGCTCTGGCTCTGTGAGTAAGTGTTTTTAAAATGCCGTACTGTTGGACTGGATGATGATGTGATTGTTTATGTAGGTATCTTCCTGTGTGTGTAGGCTTTCTGTAAATAGAAAAAGGTAGTGATCCATCTGAAAGGATGGATCACTTTCTTGACACATTAGTCACCGGCCTTTCAGATGGATCACTATCTTTTTCTATTTACAGAAAGCCTACACACACACACAGGAAGATACCTACATAAACAATCACATCATCATCCAGTCCAACAGTACGGCATTTTAAAAACACTTACACACAGAGCCAGAGCCATTTGTTCTAACGATACAGCTCTGACCACTGAACTCCAGTACCTGCGCCATACATTCTTAGCCAACGGCTACAATCCCTACAAAATAGATAAAATACTACATAGGCCCATTACTCTGCCCTCTCCTAATACACAAGAATACAACATGACCATTTCTATTCCCTATATCAGAGGTACATCGGAAAAGATAGCCAAAGTATTGTTGAAACATGGCCTTCGCACCACCTTCAAACCTCATGTCAAGCTGGCAACTCTGATCCGCTTGCCAAAGGATAAACTTCACCCTTTAGCACACCCAGGAGTGTATGAAGTTCCATGTGACTGTGACTTGGCCTATTATGGGCAAACAGGAAGATCAGTGAACATCCGCCTGGAAGAACATGAAAGATACATTCGCTACTATTACTATGGCAAGTCGGGACTGGCAGACCACGCTTTGGACACTCCTTCACACAGGATTAGATGGAGGAAAACGAATTTGCTATTTAGGAGTCGTTATAGATCTGAAAGATGAAGAATTCTCCCAACCTTAACAAATATGGTTGCATTAATTTGCCAAAAATTTGGGAGACGGTTATCCTAAGAAAAACTCCTGGATAACTGCTGTTTTTTTTTTTTTTTTTTTTTTTTTTTTTTTTTTTTTTTTTCCCGTTAGAGGGCACCAAAAATAGGACTTTAGATCTTTTGTCTTTTGCAATTATATTGTTTCACTCACTCACTGTCGTGTTTACATGTGTGTTGTGCTCTGATGATGCTGAGTTGAAAATCAGCGAAATATTAGCGTTAATAAAACATCTTTGTTGATAAAAGTGTTTGTGGTGTTGTTAATACCGTGAAAAATAAGTCATGAATAACCATCAACGCCTAAGCTTATCTGTTAGAATTGAACTCGATATTGACTTGTACAAAGCAGACAGAAAGATAAAGAATACAGTTCAACATTTTGAAGAATTGAAAATCCTGGTCCGTACTACAGTATTTCTCTTTGAAGTCAGAAGAGCACCAAGTTCAAAGGGATTGAGCTCCTCAAAAATGAAAGACAGTCCTGCAATAAGTTCATCTGCTTTCTATAAAAGTCTGAAAGAAGCTGTTGGAAAGCGTCTGCTTGAAGGAGATGATGATTTGCCTGGATGTGCTAAGATTTTAGTTTCCAAGTATTGGCCAGAAAATCCTGGGAAGCATCTGACATTTGGTGAAGCTGAAACGAGAACGTTAGCACGCAAATTTCGCTTAAATGAAAGAGAAGCAGTTTGTGGTTTTCGTGAATATCTTCAAGAAAATAAAGTCCCGGACATACTACTTCCTGTAAAGCACACTTTGGATACAATTGCAATATCTTCCAGTGATGAGAAAGGGGTTTCTCTCAGATGAATCTTATAGTAACTTCATCTAGGTCATCTCTGCTTGTACGGACCACTTCGGCACTGATGTTCATCAGGATAGTAGGACCTCCTCTCATTCAGTTCAACCCTAGCAAATATGTGGACTCATGACTGCTCTGAGATCGTCATTCTGCAGTTGATATCAAAAGCAAGAAGCAATCTAGAGATGACGAGGGTATATCGGAGGATATGTTAAAAGTGTGGAAGTTGCTGTAATAACATCTTCATGGTGAGTACTGGCACCTTTTTTTCCAGAAAAAAAGCACTGATACTATTACTTGTGACAAGTAGGACTAAACCTTATAAGCCTAAAGCTTTGGGAACTGATGTTCAAGTTATCACATTCTGGATGTACACTTCAATTAAGTTGCAATCTATCGAATCATCTGCCTACATCTTTTCATTGGTTATGTCTGTTAGTAATGAAAAAGAAAATATCCTTGTTAAAATGCTAAATTTGTCTTATTCAAGATGAAAAATCCCACTCACCCTGACAAACTTTTGCGATATGTCTAAATAGGAGACATGACCAAGTGGTTAAAGTATCTGTCCCACAACTAACGGTTTGGGAGTTTGAATCCCACTATGGGCATGGATGTTTGTAATTGGTAAGTGGGAGATGAAAGCAGATCTGAAGTTGCCTGAAATAAGTTCCGTGTTTGGTCTCTAGAACAGGGTTTCTGGATTTTAAACAATAAATAAAAATACAAAAAATTATAAAATTAATAAAAAAAATCATAACTTACTCATTATACTAATGGACTGTCGGCTTATAACCATTTGTGAGTGGGAATCACATAAAAAGTTCTTTGAGATAGCCACAGGTGATGTTACTTGGTAGGTTGAATCTTGTTGTAAATCTGATTAAATTATACTTGATGTAAAATTATATTGTTTAATCCTTCATCCAAGTGTAAGCATACAAAGTTTGCATATGAAGTATCTTCACAACTTGTATATAGAGACTTATGATTTCACATATTACCTTCATATCCCATAATGCAAGCACATTTCAAACATGCATAAAACTATGCATTAAGGGAGAGTGAGTTGACTAGCAGCCCATTCCATTTATTCACCACTCTTCAAGTGAAAACTATCTTCACAGCCTTACAAACTACAATCTTACTAATTTCTTAGCCTCTTGTCCTGCTCCATCTGGCTAATGTTGAAGCATTTCCCCTTTATCTGTCTTATATAATCATTTAAGAAACTTAAATATTTCTTTTTTAAGTTAAGGGATATTACATCTCATATTGTTTATAATATGAAATGTAATAGTTAAATATTTATACTTATAATTAGTTAAATATTTCTATTATATCTTCTCTTTTTTTGCTTATCAAGCAACTTTTGCAACCCATAAATCCTCAGCCTATCCTCATATGGAGCATTAGACAGGTTACTTGCCTCTTTGATCCTCTCCATTACATCTCCAAAAAAACCCAGGTGACCAGACCTAAGCACAGTTATCCAGAAGCTAGACCTTACAAAAAGGAATGATAACTTCCTTATCTCTGCTTGTTAGTGTGTTCTTCAATAACTAAATAATACTATTAGCAAGCAGCCTTAGCAGTATTTCCTTTAAACTTCAACTCTCTATCTACTACTACCTCCAGATCCCTAGCTTCATAAATTTCCTGGAGTACAGTTCTATCAGTGTAGTACACAGCTCATAATATGTTTATCCCAAAATGCATAAATTCCACATTAAGCCAATGCCCATGCTGACAGTTTATTTAACAATAGATTTAAATCCTCCTAAGCTTTGCACATACATAGCCTTGATTAACTATTCCTACTTAGTTAGCAAAGCTAACACACTCTAGGCGTATGCTGTAGTGAAGTCTAGTTGGACTGCAGCAACCCTAGATATATTCATCAGCTAACAGGCATTACACTGTATGAAATATCTAGGAGTGATATGCAGAAGCTGAGATGTGTATGTATTGTTTCAGAACAGCCATGCCTTTGTGGTACTAAATACCACTAGGTGGTAGGGTAGATAAGTTTTATCACTCATTACAATACCTCCATTTTGTTGATAATTCCTTCTTATGGAAGTGCTTTTTGATAACATATTAAATTTGTCTTATTGAAGAAACTCTGACCTAAGTACTAATTGATAGAAATAGAATGAATTATAAGCAGCAACAAAGTTTGTTGTGGAGAACTTGTCCACCCAACAAAAAGCTTCAGCAGAAGCAACTGCTTTAGAAGTATTGAATAATAAAGAGAAAGAAAGGTATTCCAAAAAAAACTGTTTTCCTTGATATGATCTCCGGCCTGATCATATTCTGCTTGATATGATTGCAGGCCTGGTTGGCCAAGTGGTTAGTGTATCTGCTCTCCAGCCAAAAGGCTGCGTGTTCGAATCCTGCCATGGGCATTGGATGTTTATGATTGCCTGTGAAAATAATGGTAGATGGCGCTGGTGTAGATGATGAAATTTGTGGTTGGTGGAGAAGGAGATTTGTAGAGCAGGTGCCCTCTCTCGATGAGTCTTTAGACTCCCTGGGGGTGTTATGTAATAATAATAATCTCTGAAGTATAATTTGAAACATTTGTTTATAAAACTAGACTATTGAATGACACAAATGTACAATGGCTATATCAACAAAGAATTAGCCAATATCTAGATAAAATAAAACAAAATGAAGAAATAGAAATAGAATGGCTTAATATAAAAACGATACTAAATGCAGCAGCAAATGAAAGCTTAGGAAAGACTAAAAAATTCAATAAAAGGAAAAAAACTGAAGATCTGGGATGATACAATCAAAGAAATAATCAAAAAGAAAAAAGAAGCCTATCACAAATGGTTAAGCAGTAAAATATTAGAAGATGAAATAGAATATAAAAGAATAAGAGCCATAGCTAAAAGAGAAGTCAGAAAAAGACATAGAGAATCATGGAACAAATTTGTTTCTAATTTAGAACATGATTTATATAAAATAAGACCCAATGTATATAAGATTTTGAAACACTTAAATGCAGATACCAAAGAAAACATAAAATTAAACACTGAATTGAAATTAGAAGAATTTCTAAATTACTACACAGAATTGTGGACAGACAAATATTTTAAAAAAGACAACTGGCAAACAATTAACAAATGAAAAGGAAATAACTAAAGAAGAATTAGAAATCAGTCTGAAAGAAACAAGAAACGGAAAATCACCTGGAGAAGATAAGCTAGGTTAGAACTATATAAATACGCAGGAACAAGATTCAAAGAAAGACTTTTTATTTTTAAATAAAATTTATTCAACTGGTATCCCCCAATAGAATGGAAAAAAGCAATTGTGATTCCTATCTTTAAAAAAGGTACTAGAGATGACCCTAAAAACTATAGAGGTATCAGTATGCTAAATTCCTGTTACAAAATATATAGCAGAATCTTAAATAGCAAACTAATGAAATATTCCGAAAACTTTATTTTAGAAGTACAGAATGGATTTAGAAAAGGACGATCATGTATAGACCCGGCCTTTTGCCTAAAATTAATAAGAGAGAAAAGAAGAGAATACAATTTAGAAACACATTGCATTTATCGACTTTGAAAAAGCATTTGACAAAGTTAAAAGAAACATATTATTTAACATATTAAAAGAAAGACAAATACCAAATAATATCCTAAAAGCTATCATAAGTATATATGAAAATAACCAAATACAAATAAGATTAAATCACGAGCTATCATATATGAAAGAGATAAACCAAGGGGTCTGACAGGGATGTCCCCTCTCAGCAACTCTTTTTATTATCTACTTAAATGAAATAATAATAAAATGAAATAAAAATTTACATCAAGGAATTAAACTTTCTCCTACAGTGAACTTAAACACTCTCCTTTTTGCCAACTCCCAAATAATAATTACAAATTCTGAAGATAACTTACAGAAAGCTGTTTTAGATCTAAATGAGATAGCCAAAGATTATGGTATGATAATATCAACAGAAAAATCAAAAACTATGGCCTTTAAAGAACAAGAACTAAAATAGTAATAGATAACAAGATCTCAGAACAGGTGAATTCATTTAACTACCTAGGATGTATGATCACATATGAAAATGAAAAAGATATAAACGTAAAAATTGCAAAATATTTAAAAAAACTGGTGTAATTAACCCTATATTTAAATCAAACTTTTAATCTGGTTTCAAAAAGAAACAAGATTAAAAGTATACAATACATTAGCCCTACCAGTCATAATGTATGGAAGCGAAATCTGGACAATAAAACAAAAAGACAAAGATTAATAACAGCAGAAATGAAGTTTATGAGAAAAGCTGCA
The DNA here is from genome assembly GCF_054136105.1 of Typopeltis vanoorti. Classification (NCBI taxonomy): domain Eukaryota; kingdom Metazoa; phylum Arthropoda; class Arachnida; order Uropygi; family Thelyphonidae; genus Typopeltis; species Typopeltis vanoorti. The sequence continues at coordinate 144,193,729 of NC_143551.1, forward strand.
AAGTATACCCTATTTGATTACAAAAGAAATGAAGAAATTATGAAAGAATTAAACCAAGAACCAGTAATAGTAAAAAATATAAACATAAATGGATGGAACGTTCAAAGAATGAAAACAGAAAGATTACCAAAACAAGCCTTAAAGTGCAAGCCATTAGGAAAAAGAAAACCAGGATGTTCCTCTTAAACGATTCAGCGATGACTTCTAAGGCCGGAACAGGCTATGCTAGGCCTAAATCCTTGATACGCATGATGATCTCTGAAGTACACCTCTATCAGAAACATTATGCTTTGATGATTGGATCCAGTCTACCCCTTCATTATAAATTATATATTTAGTTTAAAGGTGAGGATGAGACAGGTCGGAATCAGAGTCAGGGATCAGGGAAACGGGAGTGGCCAGACCAAAGAGAGAGGTGTTGTATAGCAGCTAGAATAGAGAATGTTGGTGCTGGTAGAATAAGGAGTATTCGACATAAGAGAGCTGAGTTTGTTGCATTGATTCAGTATGCCAAAAGATAATTGGAATAAGTGAAACTTAGTTGTCTGAGGAGTATGTGATGTCAGGAATAGAAATAGAAGGATATATAATTTTCTGGAAGGATAGAAATGGGAAAAGAGGAGGGGGGAATACTGTTTACGATTGCAGAGGAATTGTGTCCACAAAGTGTAGAAGTTGATAATCCATGCACAGATTTTGGATCTGTGTTGTATGAAGTTGAAATAAACAGGCTAGTATATCTGTTAGGATGCTGTTATAGGCCAGGGAATGCAGAGAATACTGATTGTGAAATGCTTAGGCAAATTAGTTGGGCATGTAAAAAGCAGATGATCCTGATGGGGGAAACTTTAATTACAGGAATATAGAATGGAAGAAGGAGATATTGTATGGGAACAAGGAGAGTGAGTTTGTTGGATTTTGTGATAACTTCACAAGATGATGATGTTAATGAGGTGTTGACAGTTGGTGAGAGTGATCCTTAGGTACTTGTTTGGGAAGTGAAAACAAAAAGTTACTATTAAAAATGGATATACTTTATCTACCAATAATTGTCTGTACGCCTCCTGTTATTTGAAATTATGGAACATTCCAGTTTATTAACATAAAAACTGGTGTACAGATAGTGGGAAGCAGTATTTCATCATAGCAGTTGAATATAGGTGGTATGGCAACACGACATGAACTCAGTGACTTCGAGAGATGTGTCATCGTGGGCTGTCACATTGGTGGAATATCCATACATGCCATTGCTGTTCAACTAGAGCATTCAAAATCTACAGTTGGTGATGTGATCAAGAAATGGAGACCTTCTGGCATCACTAGTGCAGGAAAACACCCAGGGCAGCCACTGAAAATGACTGACAAAGAGTGATGATTGACAGCAGATTGAAGTTTAGAGGACATATTGCTAGTGTTGCAATGGCTACACATTGTAGTGCTACTATGATAAGAAGTACTCTAACATGTAGGGATAAGGAAGTGGTTTTGCCACTCTATAAAGCACTGGTCAGACCATACTTGGACTATTGTGCTCATATCTAGTCACCTGATTTTCAGTGTGATGTAGAGACATTGGAGAAAGTCCAGAGGTGAGTGACTAGACCCTATTAGGACTTTGGACTGCTTGCTATGGAGAGAGAGAGAGAGATTGGAGAAAAAATGTGGATAGGAAGAAAAGGGGTGATATGATAGACATTTAAGTTGGTGAGAGGATTTTATCAGATTAATCCAGATGAGATTACAAAAAGTGTAGAAAGCAAGAGGGGAAAATGAGGTCATCCCTGGAAATTATGTAAGAGTATGGTGAAGAGGGGTTTGAGGAGTAGAATTTTTACTTAGAGAAATGTTACTGAATGGAACGTATCCCCAAAACGTGTGTTGTTAATGCAAGGAGTGTTAAGGATGTCAAGATTCAGTGTGATAAATATGTTGTCAGTTGAATGAACTTCCCACGATGAGTCTGCTGACTCCATGGAGGGTGCAATAATCATAATTTTAACTTTTTACTTGGCACATTATAACCAAAGATGTTAATCCACTATGAAAAAATCAAAACAGAATGGGATATATAGTTATTTGCTGATCATTGGAAAGAGTTATCAGGAACGATGCTGAAGTTGAGTACCTTTAGGACTATTTGGTCTTTTAGCTTAATCACGAGTCAGGTTGCTCTTTTTAACATTACTTTTAGCATTCAGAATTCAAAAGAAGTGGAATATTGTATACTATTTTGGTGTAGCCATGCTCTAAGAGATGGTGAGATTCATGATTTGGGAGTGATTTGAGCCAGGATTTGTTGCATGAATTGTATGTGATAAGAAGGATACTGATGGTTAAGGAGGTGGTAGCACCATTGTATACAAGTAAATTTGGGTTTTGGCCTGGTTCCCACTAAAGAGATATTTGGAATCTCCTCTATTCCATATGAGATACTAAGGTTTATTCAACATTGGTATGACTTGAATTAGAGTGGGTGGGTGGATAGTAGGAATCTTAACTAGATTTATCTCTTATGGTTAGCATCGAGCATTTTTGTTAGGTTTATAATGCATGACCATAATGCTGTTGAGTGCATATGTAATTTGTATTAGGTAAGTGACTGTCTAGATGAGAAGTAGTGACTTGAGAAAAACAAATCTTCAGTCTCCAACAAACAAAAAGCTTTCTGGAGGCTAAAGAGTCTTTGACATAATTTGTTTGCACCAGAAAAGCTAGCAGTTCCAACTAGTCGGAGAAAAATCTTGTCTAGAGATCTGGGTGTTATCAATGATAAAGGGATGTATGCAAAGAAACTTCTTTGCATACATCTTTGCAAGAAAGAAGTTTCTTCATCCCACTATAGCATGACAAGGAGATTAATGTTTAAACACTAACTGTAGTGAATTTTGAAGCTGGGACTGTTTCATCTATTGAGGATTATGTGAGGAGGTGGAATGGAGTGTTACTTTCATTAACAAAACTAAGTAGGTTTGAAATTAATGAAATATGGTGATTTATTAATAAGAAAAGCATTGGTGAAATTATGGAGCTCTGAGGTAGAGCACTTTAAAAAGCAGTGATGACATGGGAGGAGAGGAAGTTACCTGCCATGACATAGAGTGGAAACAAACTGGCAGTTCAGTTGCAAACAGTGCAATGTTGAACCTAAGATGGTAGTTTGGTAAGTAGATCACTCTCTCTGTGCTACACCTAATCAAATTGGACATACAAGAATGACTGCATGAGTTCCCCCCCCCCCCAACATTTTTATCTATAGCTTTGTCAGTATTATGCCTTTGATTGGAAAGATCTGTTTAGGATGTAAAAAAAAACCTTTATATGGACTTAAACAGAAGGCGAGTTAGGATTTAAATCTGAAAGGAGTTGTAGACATTCCTAATATGTCCAATATAAACTGCACTCTTGTATTATTTAGAACTAAGCCTCAGAAGTCTAAAATGCTGATTGAATTTGATTTTATGGTCTACACAATGTGTATATCAAACTTTGAAGTCCTTTTGTTATTCAACGACCAAATCCTATGCTGCTTTTGCATTGACACGTCTGTTTGTAACCCTGTATGTTTCTCATCCAACAGGCATAAAATCATTGTTGGAGGAAACTATCTAGGAGTCAACATAGGCAGAGGTCATCATTGCATTCACATCCCTTAGATCAGGGTTTCCCAAATGGTGTTCAGCGAGAAGTTCTCCTGGAATTTGTCATTTTAGTTTTCTAAGCATTTTTCATGAATAAATATTTTATAGTGGAAATATTCAGGAGAATAATATTCGTAAATATGTCGAAAAGCCCAGACCAAGAACGCCCAATAACATCTGTGTAGCAAATGTTAGTGACCAAACCGTGTATTTTTAAATGTGGAAGTATTCATGAATTATCGTTAATTTTCACACATCGAAACCTTTCAACATTTGGAAAAGGGAATACCGCTGTTTATGACCGATCATAAAAATTGCCATTTTTTTGTCATTTTAGTTTTCTAAGCATTTTTCATGAATAAATATTTTATAGTGGAAATATTCAGGATAATAATATTCGTAAATATGTCAAAGCCCAGATCAAGAACGCCCAATAACATCTGTGTAGCAAATGTTAGTGACCAAACCGTGTATTTTTAAATGTGGAAGTATTCATGAATTATCGTTAATTTTCACACATCGAAACCTTTCAACATGAAAAGGGAATACCGCTGTTTATGACCGATCATAAAAATTGCCTGCAAGCCGAACGAAATATCCTCTGTTCTCAAAACTGAACGAAATAACATCTGTGTTGCAAATGTTAGTGACCAATCAGCAAGGAAGTATAAAGAAGTTTTATCCACTGAAATTGAAGATCAAGGTAGTCTGTATCCATTTCTCAAATTCGCAGGTTCATATTGTAGGATGAAAGTGCTTGTTTCGTAACTGTAGTGCTGTGATTTTTTAAAAGTAATAGGCCTACAGATTTGAATTTTAATATGAATAAGAGACAAGGGACTTTGTTTAATTTTGGTGTTAAGAAATCTTTTATTGAAGATGTTTTTGACACAACAGATAGTGATTCATCCACCTCCAGCCTACAGAGCGATCTCCAGGATGTACAAAAGGAGGAGAAAAAGTCTGCATTCATTTGTAAGTACTTATAATGTTATAAATTTTTGGTGATCAGAATGGGATATGTCAATGAAAATCAGCACAAATTAATTTAATGATGTTGGCCTGAGGAAACTAAAATATGCTACAAGATTTCATTAGTCCAGTGATTGATAACTGATTTAAATGTAATTTTATATATGTCAACATGTCATACCATATACATAAGTGTACTAATACTCTTTATGATTATGCCATTATTAATTTTATAATGTATCAATAATTAATTATTAATATATTACAAAATAATCAAGGTGTTCAGTGAAAATTTCAGGATTTTTGAAGCGTTCCTTCGTAGGAAAACCTGGGAAACGCTGCCTTAGATAATGGAACTCACTTAGTATTAGATTACTAAGTAGTAGATGAGTACTATTATTCTGATACTCTTAGCATTACACAAATGCTAGGAGTATGGGAAACAAAGAGATCGAGTTTGTCACCTTGGTCAATATGATGGGACCTCAGATTGTAAGCATTAATGAGACCTGACTATCAGAATCAGACATGCTAACTGGTATTGAGTGTAAAGGGTACAGTATTTTTAGGAAGGATAGACAGGATTAGAAAGGGGGGGGGGGCATGCTGCTAATGATATCAGATGACTTGAATTCAGTTAGCATTGAGACCTATGATTGTAATACTAGTAACAGTTTGTGGCAGTGGATTTGATGCCGTCTGGTGTTAGGTTAAATCTGTCTAACAAGATTAAATACATAGTGGGATGTTGTTATAGACCTAGTTGATCAGTTGCTAGTGACGAAGAAATGCATCACCAAATGAATACGATGCATGCAAAAGGAGTAATCACAATGGGAAACTTAAATTATCCAAATATTGACAGGGTAGCTGTGAAATCACATGAGATGAATGAAACTGAATTTATTGAACATTGGTCATAATTGAAGACAAGTCATAATGCAAGACAACTTCCTCAAGCAGCATGTGACAGAAGGAACTTGAGGTCACGGAGTGTTAGATTTGATTATAGTTTGAGTTAAAGGCTTAATTATTCTGCCTATGGTTGGTGACTGTGATCCTGCAGTACTAACTTGGGAAGTGGCTAAGTTTATGAATGTCCCATTCAGAGAAGGTTACAAGCTGAACTACAAAGCAGGAAATTATGACCAGCTTAGGAGTATACTGAGTTAAGCACAATGGTATCGGTTGCTGAATGAGAAGAATATCAACAGTGCTTGGGAAGCATTTAAAAATAAATACTTAAATGATGGAATAACAGAATGTGTCTCAAGAGTTTGAAGAATAAATAGGGTAGGAGTCAAATGGATGTGCAATTTTATCAAGCAAGAGATTTATAAAAAAAATTATGTGGAAGGAATAAGGTGTGCATAAGAATGATGTCTGTTATGAAAATTATAAGCGGCAGGCCAGAAGAGTCGCAACTGTTGTACAAAAAGCTAAGTCTGAGTATGAAAAGAAGCTCACTCTTCAAGACAAGACAACCCCAAAAAAATTATCATTATACTGCAAATAAAAGAAAGAATGAATATGAAAAACTACTGAATGCAGATGCTCTGAGTGTGACAGATTCAGAAGAGGTTATTCAGCTAGTTGGTACCCATTATGCTAAAAGCTATCAACCTGGTGTATGCAATATGGAGCTCACTACTACCTCTTCACTGAATAAAGAAACTCGGGTATATGAGGAGGAAGTATTAGAGCTTTTGCACAAACTGAATAAGAATTCAGCAATAGGGGCAGATGGATGATCAGCACAGATGCTAAAAGAGTGTTCACCTAAATTGGCTATTCCTCTGACCAGGCTATATAATTTGAGTCTCAGAACAGAGAAGATTCTGCAGAAATGGAAAGAATGTATGATAATTGTGCAAGCACGGTGCAAAGACCAATGTATCCAACTATCGACCAATCAGTATCTCAGGAGTGAGGGTGGGAGTTGGTTTTAGAAAAGTTGATTAATGCTCACATTCAGAAATATGTTGAGAGAGAATCTACTTTGTATTGAACAGCATGGGATTACTAAGGGAAGGTCAAGTTTTAGCAACTTGCTTACATTCTATAATAATGTTACTATTGATACACCATGATACTTTTGGATTTTAAGGTTTTTGACAGAATACAGCATAGATGACTGTTGCATAAATTGGAGAATATGAGATTGGATTATAAAATATTAGCACAGATAAGAGGATGGCTGATGGACTGATATCTAAAAGTGGTATGTGTGATGCAAGTCTGGAAGATTTAAGGTAACCAGTGGTGTATAAGGATCAGTCCTTAGTCCACTGTTATTCTGTCTATACATTAATGACATTGGGAAGGATTTGACAGGCGACTTACAGCTGTTTGCTGATGATGCAAAGATAGGTAGGAAAATCAGGAATGCAGCTGATATGCAGAACTTGCAAAATTATTTGAATATTCTGGAATTGTGGGCATGGGAAAATGGATATCAGTTCAATGTTAGTAAATGTATAGTCATGCACTTTTTTTTCCTTTATTAGATATCCAGTGTCATTATATTGGTGGGATTATGCTAGAACAAGCTGATCAAGTTGAAGTTCAGGGGTGATGTAGAAAAAATTGCAAATACAACTCAAAAGATAATTGCAATGCTGAAATGTACTTTTACATGTAATGGTAAGAAGTCATTTTGCCTCTTTACAAGGCATTGATAAAACCTCACTTCCACTGGTATCTGTCCTGCAGTTTGAAATTAGTTTATATTTACCAGGCTGAAGAATCTACCATGAAATTATCATCCAATTTCCCTCCCCATCATTTCTTTCTAATGAGGGAAAAAATCATTACTAGTCCACTTCTTTGCTACCTGTAAACCTCAACTAGTAAACAGTCATTATGAATTCCATTATTTCTAATCAGTACTGGAGATTCCCATGCGTTCACCCACCTTCAAAATTCCCCATCTTTTCTATCAGTGGATAGAAAAGTTGGGGAATAAACCTGCTCAAGATTAATATAAATCTTGAGCAGGTTTATATTAATCCCATACACAAAGAAGGGCTAGAATCTATTTGCATCTTAGTGTTAAGTTGTCATTGAGAAAGAAGGAACCTACTTGATTTTTTTCTTCTTCAGAAGTTAGAGATTGGAATTAGTGGAGAATGTTCCAGAGGCAAATGGAATAAAAGACGAAAAACAGGTTTAGTGTGACTCTCGAAGCAGTTGAAGGATGTTGGGCAGCAACTTGTGTTTTAAGAGGTCTACTGGCAAGAAGAAGAACGAGATGCCATTTTGGTTGTCATTTTTTGTGGAATGACCTGTAGAAATGATAGCTGATTCTGAGTGTAAGGGATCAACTATCAGTTAAATCGTTCTCCTTGCTACTAAGAGCTCCTGGTACACCACTCCCTAAAAAGTGAAAAGTAGAGATTGATAGCAGTTGTAATCTTATCCATTGATTTGTGTATCACTGAAGGTATGTGAAGGCAAATTATGATCCTTTTTGCAAGAAAGAAGGCAAGAACTGCATTTTGGCAGCATTGAAGGTGACTAGGTTATCTTTGCCCCATTGAAAAATACTGATCTCACAATGGTAAAATCAGTAGTATCTCATATCAGTGGTATCTGACCTAAGAAATTATAGACCTATAATTCTTCTTCCAGTCCTTCGTAAGCTTTGATCAAAAATTTTAGATGGCCAAATAAACAATATATTAAATTTCCATCAGTCAGAATAACAGGTAAGTTTCAGAAGATCCTACTCAACTTTAAATAATTTGTGAGCTTTAACTCAATTACTGGAAAAAACAAAAGAATATAATATACTAATTTCTTTGGCTTTCATCGATTATGAAAGAGCCTTAGATTCAATAGACTATGTAAAATGCTTGAAGCATTAAAACATATAGGAATAGTTGATATTTATATTTACGTATTAACTCATATATATATGAGAGAGGTTAAACAGTAATAAATTTAAATGGAAAAAGAGAAATAGAGATAAAAAGAGGATTCAGACAGAGAGACTATCTCACCAAAATTATTTGTTACAGCCCTTGAAAACTGAACTGGAAATAAAGAGGGCTAAATATTGATGAAAAATACTTAGAGTATGATTTGCTGATGATATCATACTAGTAGCAACATCACTAAAAGAAGTGTAATACATGATTATTGAATTAAATAAAGTAAGTTTGGAGATAGGCCTACAAATAAATATAGATAATTTAAAAATAATGTATAGTGAAGACACTCCAGAATGAAAATAATTCAAAGATAACTTGAAATAATGAGTTGATATTTATATGAACTCATTAAAGTTATCTTTGAATTTCAAGTTATCTTTGAAACAAATCATTACAACCAACCATAAACTTGATATTGAAATTGTGGCTAGAATAACAGAAAAACAGAATGTTTTTAACCATTATAGAGATGTATTTAAAAGCAATTTTACCGAACTGCCTAAAAAGAAAGATCCACAACCAGTGTGTACTCTCAACACTGATCTGTGGTTAGTGAAACCTTGGAGCGTGACACAAAACACTTAGAGAAATTGTAAAGAACACAGTGAAACATGGAAAGAGCCATTTTTAGAATTATTAGATTAGATAAAAAGAATAATACTTGGATACGGAATTAAAGTTAATGGGCATTGCAACAGTAAGAAAAGACAATAAATGGTGTTAGGTAGGACAAGTGATGAGAACGTTTGGCAACAGATGGACAAAGAGAGAGTAACAGAATGAACACCAAGAACTGGTTACTGGTGTCACCCAAAGTTACTGTCCAGTGTGGGTATACAGCTTCATTTATCTTTTGAAGGATATTCACCAGTCGAGTCATGACCTGCTCAGTTACTACAGAGAGGCATCACGATATGATAAACAATTTTGTTGTGCCACAGCTACAGCAGCACCTATGTGATTTTTCATGTAGGATGGGACCCCTCCACACATTGGTCAATTCATACGAGATTGTTCGAGAATATTTCACAGAAGCTAGGCTGATCAGCTGTGCTTTTCCCACTGAATGCCTCATCTGACACCCCTGTGACTTTTGGTTCTGGGGATCTCTCAAAACACAGGTTTATCACGATCATCCTGATAACTTGCCAGCACTGAAAGAAAGCATAACACAGTATGTGTGCAACATCAGTCCCAACAAGCTGCATTCTGCCATTTTTTAGCAAATAATGCAGTGGGTGGCATATCAGAAAGAGCAGCATTGAACAGTATAGTCCATGAATGCATAATGGAAGTGAGTAAAAACACATTTATGCTTTGTGTCGCTTTTCTCCTTCTTACACACACGCAAAAATTATGCATACGTTCAGTACATCATACAGCACCCCTGGCGGTGAATTTTGAGGGGGGTTAAGGAATGTTATTTCTATTTTTTTAAATCAATTTTATGTGTGTGTGTATATATATATATATATATATATATATATATATTTGCCAACCTGGTTGGCCGAATCCTGCATAGGCATGGATGTTTGTCATTGTCTTCCATCTTCATACATTCATTCGCCCAAGTATAGATACACTCTCCCAATATGGACTGGGTCCATGGGTGTAGTAGACCCAAAAACCTCCCTCAGTGGGAGAGGCCTTCACCCTGCAGTAGGTAGAAAAATAGTCTGTTCATCATCATCATATATTTTTTTAATTTATTTTTTTGCATAGTCTGGAAGCCCTGTTCTTGATATTAAACATGCAGCTTTTTCAAGTCACTTTAGGCCTCCAATAAGTGGGTCTTGCACCAGGTGACGAAATTCTTCTTCCACCTAACAACAATCAATAATGTACATCGATGTCCATGATAGGATTCGAATCTGCAGCCTGTTGTTGGAGAGCAGGTACACAACTCGGCCAACCAGACCAGCTGAATTAAAAGTAGTACTACTAATAATAAATACAATTTCATTTAATTTCTTTAAAAACTGACATAACGATATGTTAGTTTTTAAATTGATCCAGCAAACTGTTGTTACATACAAAATTGTTTAACAAATTTTTCCACTTGAGCCTTCAAGATTGGACTGTCTATTAAGAACCAGCACTTCTTTGTAGTGAACCACTGGAGAAATGCTTCAACGACGTTTGTGAACTTATGCTTTCTCAATTTTTTTGTTTCAATTATGTGTTTTCCAGTGCTGATAAGTAATCATTTTTATCATTCTGCTTGTCAATACCACATTCTAACTCATGAATAATTTCAACTTCTTCATGACTGAGAGACATTTTCTTTTAGTAGACATGTTTCTGACTGAAATGTTTGTTTTTAACTGGTTTTACAGTTGTGGCAGTGTTTGGGTAAAGTGAGAAGGGGGGGGGGGAGATCTAGATTACTGGAGAGTTAGGTAGACTGGGGTTGGGTCCCAAGGACGAGTAGGTTATAATCTGGTCCATAATCTGATAGCTAAGTCAATTCGAAGAGTTGGGTATTCCAAGAACTACCCAAGCAATAAAAAAATTATTGCATAGTTACCAATACTTATACAGTATGTCAGTGTAGTATGCTCATTATAAACGTGAGCAATTGTATGAGAATATACATAAATTAAAATAGATCTGACCTTTTGCTCATTACAACCATGATCCCATTATTTTTGTGCTTGTTATAACAAAGTTCAACTGTATTAATATTTTCTTCCAATGAATGAATGTTATACACCAAAAAACATGAACATACAAAAGGTCAGCAGTGTCTTTTTAAATATGTTAAACATAACTATGCAGGTGATTGTTAAGCATGCTTTCTCACTGATATAGCATCATTTCTGCCTGACTTGCAGTTTTCATATCTCAGTTGGGCAGAAATGTGACCAAGAGTCAAATTTTCAATCTTTCTTTAAGCCTTTTGAACTCCCCATGCATGCTAATTTACATTTTTGCTGCTAGACACAACGATTACTATGATGTCATCCTCAGGTGATTGTTTTTATAGATAATATAGTAAAAATTGTAATGAAAGCTGAATGAAGAATGGTTTCAAGTTTATTTATGAATTATCCTATATCAGTATACTATATTCCAGGGGTGGGCACAGCATGGCGCTCAAGCTGCATGCGTTTTGCATCCATGCATCACGTGGCTCTTCACTATCTACCAGGAAAAAATAAAGAGAAGAGGAGACAATAAAAAAAAAAAAAGAGGAACAAAATAAAAAAATAAAAAAAAGTAAAGAGAGAGAGAGAGAAAGAAAAACAGGTTTAATAAAAATTACTGCAATAAAAAAAGTTTAATTCAAAACACATTAAATGAAGTTTACTTTGAACAATTAGAATAATTTTGAAGTCAACACACAATAATTTGAGTTACTTATTTACTAGTAGTGGCCTTCCTTGTATCCATTTTCTTAGTAAGCTCCTTAAAATTAATTGTGTAATTCGTCAAAGCAGTTCTTACAACCTCGCCATGCGTACATTCACTTACTCCTATACCATCGCATCGGTCAAAGGTTGCGGCTCTTCTAAGTCTTACTGGAATTATTTTGACTCCAAAAGGATGCATAGTTGACTACCCTGCTCTATAAAGAGAAATGATAACTTCCTCATCTCTGCTTGTTAGTGTGTTCTTCAGTGATCTGGTGATCTATTCTGTTTACTTTAGCAATATGCCCTTTAAACTTCAACTCTCTATCTACTACTACCTCCAAATCCCAGGCTTCATCAATTTCCTGGAGTACAGTTTCTTCAATGTGGTACACAGCTTGAAATCTTTGTACCTCAAAATGCATAACTTTACACTTTCCAACATTAAATTGACATTCATTGTGCTTTGCCCTTACTATCAGCCTATTCATATCATCCTGCAAACTCTTTACATCACCAGATTAACTATTACCTTACCCAACTTTTGCATCATCAGCAAAAAACTGAATATCTTCCTTCAAATTATTTCCTGTATCATTTATATACAAATTAAACAGCAGTGGTCCCAGCACAGAGCCATGCAGCGCACGACTAATCACATGCCTTCTCCTGAATTCTGCTTCTCCATATATTACTTTTTGGTATCTGTTCATTAGTCAGCCTTTTATCAACAACACCAGTTTCCTATCCATTCCCATTTGTTGCAGTTTATTCAGTAGAGCAGTGGTTCCCAACCTTTTTCCACTTGTGTATCCCCTTTTTAACCTATTTCTATAAATTGTACCCTTTGTTTTTAAAATAGCTGTTTTTAAATACTGAGACTTTTGTTCAGTACCTATCTTAATGTAAAATAGTGGAAATGAGGTAATGAGTTAGGAAAGGAAAATTACTACACTAATAGTACAAACCACAGATTTAATTTTACAATATTCGTAACACAGAAATAAGTATAGCTTCATGTTAAATATTGATAAATGACCAAGTATTTAACAAACTTTTGATTTATTATTATTAATATTTATTTGTATTATCTGAAAAGTCTGTAATAATTGGTATATAGATCACGAGCCAATTAAAACATTGGTGAGATCGTTGTGCTTGCTTTGATGCACTTAGTTTCTTGAAATCAGGCTCAAAAGATGCAAGATAGAGTCTTAAATCCAGACTTGCATTAAACTTGTTGCTGTACTAATTTTTTATGAAGGTTTAAGAAGAAAAAATTCTCCCTACTAGTTCAGTACAGTCATACCCCGAAGTTACGCGGTAGGTGGGACCAACAAAAAGTGTGTAAGTTGAATTCGCGTAACTCGGGGTATAATTTTACATGTAATTTATATATACAAACATACAAACTATTAGTTAATTGGGACCAAAGGTTTACAAAAACACCTATATTTTTTAAGAAATATAATCATAATTGTAGTTTTTCGTACATAAAAAAAAAAGAAAGTTATTTCGATGTCAATCGTTTCATAAAATCTAATAGATTCGTCTGACGGCATAATGTCTTTTTCTTGTCACGCAAAATTTCTTCATAGCAAGCTAATGATTTTTTTATTCCTTACCTTGTGGCTACAATTTGTTCCTCGTTAGAATCTGTCCTCCAAAATCTGTAAAACTTTCTTTTATGATTGTTCTTACTGTGGATTCCTGTAGATCGAACTTCTTTACTAGCTCACAAATTTTCATTCCGCCTTCAAAATCCTTAATAATGTTGAGTTTTGTTTCCAAAGTCAATGTTTTTCTTTTCTTGCTAGCTGTAGAAGAATCGGACTTGCTTCCTTTGGACGACATTATTATTTTTTATGTGATAAAATTTTTATCAAGAACATAACATTAAACAGTCGCAAGGTTTGTAGACTATAAAAATCGTGTATGAATGGAGACCGTGCGAAACACATCAGTGCTTATTCACAGCATGTGCGGCACTGCCGAATGTGACCGGTGCGGAAAGATACAACTAGTGGTGAGGCATGAAGCGGGAATACGTACATATAATCCATATTCGCGTAAGTCGGGGTATGACTGTATTAGTAAATGGCAAGAGGTATTTAAGTGCCTTCTCACTGAGCTGTTTGTATTCCTCACTGCCATCTACCCAGAAGGTAATATAATAAGATGCTTTCTTTTAAAATCAGAATTTAAAGAAGAATTGGTCAACAGTTCGATTTACTACTCTTTTTCATTGATTGATAGTTTAGCTTCTTTGAAGAATTCTTCATTGAAGATATCTGCAATCCAATTGTTTTCTTTTCCACGTTCAGGGAAGTACTTATAAAAGGACACTTTTAGACCTTCCAATTGACTTAAAATATTCTCTTTCATGTTTTGGGATAGGTGCAAGTCATTCTCAGATAAGAAGTTGTGCAGAGTTTCAAAAACCTACTGAACTCTTTCAATAGACGCTTTCCAAAAATCCAGTTTTTTAATCATTGACTCAATTTTGTCAGTTATTTTGAATGTAGTGATTGAGCTGTTTTGAACTCTCAAGTTGAGTTTGTTTATTTCTAGAAAAATATCTGATAAATATGCAAGACTTTGAAGCCAATCACTGTCATGAAACTTTGGAGCAAGACAGAAATGATGGTCTTCAAAAAAAACCTCTATTTCATGTCTAAGTTCAAACAGCCATGTAAGTACTTTACCAAGATATAGTCACCTTACCTCTGGATGCAAAAGTAATGTGCTGTGAAGGCTGTTCATTTCTTGACACAACGCTTTAAACAATCTGGAGTTTCGTGGTTGTGACTTAACAAAATTTACAACTTTTACAGCCTCATCAAGAACATCTTTCAATTCACTAGGAAGAGGCTTGGATGCAAGAGTTTGTCTATGAATGTAGCAGTGACTCCATGGTACTTCTTTAACTAGGCCGCATAGGCCTATAAAACAACCTGACATAGACTTGGCTCCGTCAGTGCATACACCACAACAATTCGACCAACTAATGTCCTTTTCAATGAAATAACCATCGATCACATTAAAAATATCTTTGCCTGTGGTACGCTCTGTTAATGGGTAACAAAGCAACAAATTTTCCTCAATTTCGTTTTCTGTCAAGTATCTTGCGATGACCAGCAAAATAGATAAATCAGAAACATCTACACTTTCATTGACCTGGATGGAAAAGAATTTACTTTTTTTAATTCTATCTACTACTGTTGCTTCAACATCATCAGACATAACCTGAATTCTTTGAGACATTGTATTGTTTGAAAAAGAGATGGTGTCATTTTGTGGACATGTTCTTCCCCAAACATACAAAAAAACGACATCCTTAATACAAGGAGAAATTAAATCTTCAGCTTTGGTGTGGTTTTTATCACATTTAGCTATGCAATAAACAATACGGTAGGAAGCCTCAACTGCATTCTCATTGTCTTTCTTTCCTGATGTCATGTATGAAGTTAGATTTGAATGCTTTTCTAAGCACTGAAAATAATGTATTTCTTTGTTTTTATATATAGGATGTTTAGTTTCTAAATGTTGCATGAGTAGAGAGGGTTTCATGCAACCGTTGGATAATACTTCCTCACACAAAACACACAAAGGGTTAGGACAGTCATAATCCCCTACAAATGAAAACCCATATTTAATTTACTCTTCTGTGACGTGCCTTTTTACTATCTCCCGGTGTGGGTGTACTCGTAGCTGCGTGTCCACAGCTACGAGTAGACTTAGGAAGTACGAGAGCACGTAAGAAGTACTTGGTGACGGGTTATAATCCACATCAAGTTTTGGTTTTTTAACCATTCCTGGTTTCAACAACTGAACCATAACTGACACGTTTAAAAATCACTGACAATAATAACTGAAACTATGTTAAACATTAAATTAAAAAAAATACTTGAAAAGAATCACAATTAAAGACAACGCACTTACTTATACTCAGTCAATAACTGAACTGATCAAACAGTCTGACTGCAGATGTATTTATATTTTTGGAGAAGTTCTAGAAACGTCGCAAATGGAAGTCAGTGGAAGGTTCGTTATCGCAAAGGTCATTTCTTAATAACGCGATTCTTCTAGAAAGCAGGATGGTTGACAAAAGTGAAACATGAACTGTGCATAATGATTGGTAGAGGAGTGGTTTGGGGGAGGGGTTCATAGCTTATGCTCTTACCAATCATTCTCTAATGTGAGCTAGTTTTGAAGTGTCTCCATTAGCAGTGATTCAAACTTAACATTTATTGTTCCATAACTAATGGTTTGCACTTTGTTTACTTTACTTGTTTTTCCGCCATTACTGATTATTTTTCATGTACCCACCGGTGGTACACGTACCACCGGTTTGGAACTGATGCAGTAGAGTACGTAGCCATTCCCTTTATCTAACTCAGCTGTCACCCTTATTATCAAAAGTTAATAGATTACTAATGCATGACCTACCTTTCACAAAGCCATCCTACTGCTCATAGAGTCATATTCTTATCCAGCCATTCCTGAATTCTCTTTTTGATCAACTTTTTCCGTACTTTTACCACCACTCCTTAGATACTATTTGGTCTATAATTTGCTACCACAGACTTAAATCCTTCTTTATGCAACAAAAATTATTTTAACACAGTTGAGGCATAAATTAAATAGCGTAGTCAAAGGCATTGCCAGTTCTTTTGCGCATTCTCTTAAAATGCAAGCCAATATCTCATCCAATCTCATGGCTGTATTTGCATTCAGATTCTACAATATCCTAAATACCTCCAATTCATCAACTTCTGTTCTCACAACAGTCCCTGTCATTTGTCATAACAATATTGTTGTGTCCCAAATTACGATTTCTACTCTAATCTTACAAATTCCTTTTATCTATATTCTTCTAACTTCTATGCCCGAGATTTTACCAAAACTTATACCAATATCTAAGTTATTGCTCCCCGTAGTACCCCTAATATTTGTATTTATACTGCGCCTTTTGGGATATTTAGTTTAGGATATTACATACATAAACAAGGAGAAAGAACTCAAATATATCTGAAAGTGTAACTATTGCAGTAGTGACACTTAACTCGATTCTCAACTTAAATTTTCCGCGTGACTAAGTACAATATTTTCAAGTGGTTATCAACTGCACCATTTATGTTGTCATGAATAGGGAGAAAGTCAATCTCGAATATATCTCTTAGTATTTAAATATTGTTGCAGTCGTGACTCTTAATCTCTTTCCTCAACATTAAATTTCCCACGTGATTAGGTGCGATGATTTTAAGCGGTGCATTGGATTAGCAACATCAGACAACTCTTTTATCATTGAACAAAAGGTTTATTAAGTTTCTAAACATGGTACAATTCAAATACTAAACTAAAATACTTATAGACTAACGTTAAATCATTACAAGCAATATGGCTATTTGTGATTATGCCGCCATACACATTAATTCATAAATTCACCTGATGTAAACAAATTAGATCAATTCACACTATCTGATTATTCGTACTGAAGTAGATTAACAAATCATTCACTGCTATCACATACTTGTGACATTTCAATTATTTTATACGTTACATTAGGCATTCAATTCTTAGGATACGTAATTACTTAAATCACACTATTCCGTTATACCATTATTTGCACTAACACACAATTATGTCATTTAAATATCTTGTGCAATATAATAGACATGCAAAAATACCTTAGGACTCTTAATCATTCACAATACTTTTCACAGACAAATTTCTAACTAACATAGGTTATGATTTACAGTACCTTTCTTGAGCTCTTCGTATGGGCCTTTATTCTTTTCCAAACGAACCTCTGGTATAACTTCTCGTAACTCTGGAATACTTTAACACACATATATTTGCTCTACTATCAGCAACGAGGACATCGATCTCTTTACAGCTTTCTGCTTTGCGTAGTTATCACTAGCGTCGAAACGAAGAAGATCCCTCCTTTTCTAGGACTCTATGGCAATTTTTCTTTTGCTTCCTACTCGGGAAAACGGGTAGGAATTCACAATACTTTTCACAGACAAATTTCTAACTAACATAGGTTATGATTTACATTTACCTTTCTTGAGCTCTTCGTATGGGCCTTTATTCTTTTCCAAACGAACCTCTGGTATAACTTCTCGTAACTCTGGAATACTTTAACACACATATATTTGCTCTACTATCAGCAACGAGGACATCGATCTCTTTACAGCTTTCTGCTTTGCGTAGTTATCACTAGCGTCGAAACGAAGAAGATCCCTCCTTTTCTAGGACTCTATGGCAATTTTTCTTTTGCTTCCTACTCGGGAAAACGGGAATCAAAATCCCGCTCACTTCCGTTTCCGTGTTGTGACGAGGAGATATCACCCCTGTCGCCACTCAGGAAAACCCCGTGAACTCCACCGGAACCAAAACCAAACTCCAAGGCCAAAAGCGACTATCCAAAAAGGGTTTTTTTTCATGGGGTTTACCAACCCTTTTATAGCTGCTCCCCTAACGGCACCTTTTCTTACTTCCTTTCTCCTCCTCCTACTTGTTTTTTTTTTTTTTTTCATCGACCAATTAGGGTGGCGTTTTCCCGCCAAACGTCATTTGATCGGCAAGCCCGTTCTCAGTGTTTCAATCCGGGGATCGGCCCTAAGCGATAGCTTTGCTTTTCTTGTGCTAGCCTGACTTAATCCCCTTTTAAACTTTTTCTATGAATTCTACTTAATAACTTAATCTCTCATATAACGTATTTTGACTCACCCCTTTCTACTTATTTACTTAACTCTCTCAATTTTAATCGTATTACAATATTAATCTATACTTTCCTTTGTTAGCTACTTATTTAGTTAGAATTCCTTATTTTAAGTCATATTACATTATTACATTCCTTCCTTTATCAGCTACTTTAACAATAACCCTTACGTTTTATACATATTACTGGATGCAAGAACTTTTCCATTAAATAATTCATTTTTTCATGCAGGGGTTTTAATTTATGATATTTATTCTTCATGTTACACCATGATAGCTGAGAATACTATATTCCTAAGATATCAGGTGTAACAATATCTTCACTTGGATGATATACCCTTGCAAAATGATCAGTCAGTGGATCAACAATTTTGTCTGCTTCTGATACATCCCTACTATCAGAATTCGTTAAAGTTATCCTTCCATAGTCAATCTTCCTCATACTTGTGGGATTTCCTTTCACCTGTTTGGCTGATTTCTTTTTCATACTTTGATTTTTGCCTTCCTTGCCATGCTGTGGTCACCTTTCTTGTCTGATCCTTGTACTGTTCATGAGTTAGCTGGTCACTTTCTCCTTTATATACCGTCCACAACATTTTTTTTGCAGCTCATGCTTAATGTTTGACTATCCTCCATGCACTGTGAACATCATTTCCTTGCAAAACTTTATGCCATGGTACTGCTTTAAGCTGCCTCCTAATTGTATCATAATCACCTGCCGTATAGTTCCACATATAACCTTTCTTAACTGGAATTTCCACTTTTTGCTACTTTCCACGTCCAGACTACATGATCACTTTATGCAATGGAGACAATGCAACCACCTTAGATATGGACAGGTCTTCTGACTCTATAACAAGATTCAACACTCATATCCTGAGTCTGCTTCATCCGATTCTCCTTCAAGTAATTATCTCTCAGTAAGTATATACATTTCATTCCTGCTATGTGATCTTTCCTCCTTCCAATCTATGTCTCCGAAGTTGATGTTCCTCATCATAATTAATCGATTTGCATTCATTCTGCTAATGTGCTGATTATCATTACTATCATTATTATTATTACTGACACCTCCAGGGAGTCCAAAGACTCATCAAGGGAGGTCATCTGCTCCACAGCTGTCTCCACCAACTACACCAACGCCATCTACAGTCCACTACCACTGCTAGTATTTTTCGCAGATAATCACAGACATCCATGGCAGGATTCGAACCAGCAGCCTTTTGGCTGGAGAGCAGATACCCTAGCCACTCGCCAATCAGGCCTGCATGCCTTCCATGTCACCCTTCCATCCATGAAGCATGCCTTCTATATCATCCTTGCCATCCTATTGCCTATAACAACCAATTTTATATTGTCTTATTGGAATCCATCTCACATCATATTGACTCAAAAGAACTGCCATCTGCCCAACTGACTCTTAATCTTGGCTGCAATTCATCTGCTATCATCAGCAGTACTCCACCCCTGTCCTGTCTACTCTATCCTTTCTGAAAATACTAAATTCATCATATTCTATCCCTGTAACTATTGTCATCTGCTGTTAGCCATGTCTCACTAAGTTTTTGGCATTGGTTGGTGCAACCTTGCCAAAATTATAGACATGGTTACACCAACCATTGCCAAAAACTCTTATTCCTGATGCTTCAGCATTATTATATAGAAACTGTAGCATCCCCTTAGGTACCCAACCACCTTTACATCCTGAATTGAATATTCCATTTAATATTGTTGCCTGAGAGACTAGATTCAGCATATTTTATTCATTCACACATTTATTTCATAGATGCCTTCACACACACACTTGGCTGCATTGCATCCACCCTAATTACTTTAGTTTTCCCGACTTTGCACTTCCACACTCTCGGTGAACAAAGCTGTCTCCTGACACCTCACTCCAAATTCATTTAAGTGCAGTCCACCAACATTGTACAAATCTTTCCATCCATCAAACTCCAGCCATAAGTTCACAAACTCTACATCATTTCTTTTGCACAACCTGTATATTGATTCATTAGCTATCATCGCTGTCCTTCTCAGTTCACCTCTATCATAGCATGGCAGCAGACTCACCAACTTCACCTTCTCACTCTTCTTTTTCATATCCTCCCTCATACAGTACTTCTTGCCTCTGAGATCATTGGTTCCAGCCAAAATAATCAATTCTTTCACTTGCCCTTTCTGCATTCTGACAGCATTACTAATATTATTAATTTTCACACCAGGAAATGAGATTTTGTAATCCTCTCATGAAGAACTCTTATCATAGAATCACTGTAAGTAATTATTTGCTTCTGCTCATTATCTTGATTTCTTTTTGGCTTTGGACCTCTTGTTTGGTTTTTTTTTTCCCCCCTCTGTTTTAAGTTTGACTGATCACTTGCTGTTTCTGCAGCCTTTTAATCTCACGCTTTTGTCGTGTGAAGGACTACATGCAAGCGTACAGTTTCTTTATTCAGGTCTACATTCTCCTGAACTTCTACCACCTCACTTTCAGTATTATCACTGATATTTAGATTTTCTGGTCTTGTATCAGTGCTCGCTCTACTATCACATAATTTGTTCTCTCCACATACACTTTCAAAGCATTTATTATACACACTCACTAATTCATTCTCCTTCCAAAAATCTTTCTACTTTAGCGATGAATACATCTCACAAATTTTACACTACACAAAATCATGCAAATATCCTAACAAAGACATCTTGGTTGCCATACTAACAGTATATCTAATTTAAGGAAATATGTTTTTCTTACCTCTAAATAACACAGTCTACCTCGCCCACTTATAAAAGAATAAATACAATAAATTAACTCAGTATTGTTAGCAAAAATTAATAAAGATACTTATCTTTCCTCACAGTTACAAGTCACCAAATATTCTCGAACCCAAATATTAGGCAATGAATATCATTTTATTCCTGAAACATTCAGAAACATAATCTGAACGTTATTTTTATACAGAGTCCTTTCTATTATTAATACATATCCTAGATTAAATAATTAAATAAAAAAAAACTCAAAGGTAATTATATGAATAATAGTTTATAACAAGAGATATCCTGTAGGTTGAAAGGCTGGGATACTATCCACCCTTAATCTCATTGTGTAGGTTTCTGTGGATAAAGGACATATTAGAATCACTATTTTCCAGTATTAAACTACACACAAAGATGTCAAAAAGAAACTTTTATAGTTTAGTGAAAAAGCTTTGTTTTCACTTCAGGAATTAGCACAAATAAATTAAAAAACTACAAGAGCCAAAGTGATAACAGTTAACATTTCTAGTGAAGAATGCATTTGCTGTTACACTGGCTGTTGGTTCGTGGGTTGCTTAAGTCATCAATCAGAAATAGGAAATAATCACAGAATAGTTGGGGGTAAAACGATAATACAGGTAGAGTTCCAAATGAACAGTATGAAATGGAATAACACAAAAAAAGTAACTCATGATAAATTAGCCAGAAAAAATGAAGAAATTTCAAAAAATTACACGATCAAAGAAATGGATTGGGACAGAAATTTACAACTGGATAATATACAGAAAAATCTTAATAATTATGGAAAATTTACATAAGATCGAAAAATATTTAAAATAAAAACCTATCGGTGAAATTAGTTACTGAAATTTAGACAAACTTTTGGATCTACACAAAAGCTGTCATCCATCTGCTTCCACCTTTTTATCACCGAAATCCATGATTCCCAAACTGTGTGTTGTGGGAATCATGGATTTCGTTGTTATATTATTTTTTCAAACAGCTAAGTTTTAGGATACAAATTTTAGGATGCCGGCCTGGTTGGCCGAGTGGTTAGCATATCTGCTCTCCAACCAAAAGGCTGCGGGTTCGAATCCTGCTGTGGGCATGGATGTTTGTGATTGTCTGTGAAAATAATAGTGATGATGGTGGACAGGAGATGGTGTTGGTAGATGAGGCGGTTTGTGGATGAGGTTGAGTGGTGGAGACGGAGAGATGTAAAGTAGATGTCCTCCCTCGATAAGTCTTAGGACTCCCTGGAGGTGTCAAATAATAATAATAATAAAAATACTTGGTACGTAGTTCGGACCTAGCTACTTAATATAGAACTGGGATAGCATTACAACATCACCTAAAGATAAAGCTCATCTCCTGGCATCATTCTTCTCATCCAGCTCCAGGATGGATGAACAAGATAAATTCCCTACCTCTTTACTTAGAAACATTGCATCACATAGCTTCTCTTATCCTCTGCCAGAAAGACATCAGACAAAGTCTTTTTCATTCCCACAAATTGTGCTCATGGGATGTGCTCCTGAAATAACCTGTTCTCGAACATCTATACACCATATTCTATTCATCTGGCTTCCAGCATGGAAGTAAGCCCATATACAGCTAATTGGAAGAAAAAAAAAAGTTAGCTTTCCTTTTAGACCTGGCTTGTCCAACCCACGGGCCACATGCGGCCCAACAAAAAATCATAAACTTACAAACTTTATGAGATTGTGACTAAAAATACCATTAATAATACTACAAATACATTTTTAACATGCTATTAATTTATAAGCAATGAAATTTTGAATTTAACACGTTCTTTAGCAATGAGAGCATAAAATCATTCTCAATTGTATTTATTCAAAATTGTCGCCCATGCGAGTAGTTACTTCTCGACATAATAAATGGCGCTAGCGCTCTTGCTTCCTACTTTTACCATGCAATAGATGTCTCTCTATGTGTGCCATGGGTACGCTGATACGACTTTCAATGTGCAATTGTAAACAGTCGAGTTGACACCGAAGAAAGGTGCAGACGTTATGTGTGTTTGTAGCGATTTGGCAAGTAATTTTTTTAGTAGTAAAAATTTGGCGATTTGGTGATTATTAAACCTAGCTTTCTAATATTCAGTCTATTTTTTTTTTTTTTTTTTTTTAATTCCAGCATGGCTTCCACAGCATCTCAAAAGAAAACCGAACCAAAAAAAATTTATACGAAGCAGTGAAAAATACATTAAAGCGATTATCTTTGTCCATCGTGAACATATCTGGTATAGCTACTGATGGTGCCCCGGCGATGATAGGTAAAAGAGATGGACTTGTAAAATTAATAGAAGATGATGCAATTGCCTCCCAAAATTTAAGTATGATGACATATCACTGCATAGTACACCAAGAAAATGTATGCGCAAAAGCTTTAAAGATGGATAACGTCATGCAGATTGTCATCAAGGCTGTAAATTTCATAAGGGCCAAGGGATTGAATCATCGCCAATTCCAGGAATTCCTTAAATTTATGGATGCTGACTATGGGGACATCATTTATTTTTTGGAAGTAAGATGGTTAAGTCAAGGTAAAATGTTGAATAGATTTTATGATTTGCGAAATGAAATCAAGTCGTTTATGGAATCAAAAACAAAATTTGTGCCAGAACTTGAAGATGAAAACTGGCTCACAGATTTGGCATTTTTAGAAGACTTGACCACTCATTTAAATGAGTTAAACATGCCTCTTCAAGGTGCAAACCAACTGATCAATACGTTTCAAACTATAAGAGCATTCGAAATGAAACTGAAACTATGGCTATCTCAAATTAAGGCAAACAATTTTATGCATTTCGACACGTTGGCTAAACACGGTCCTGTGAACAACGAAAAATATGCAGCCTTGCTTTTCGATTTGATACAGGAATTTGAGAAGAGGTTTCAAGATTTCCGGAAAAATCATCAATCTTTTGATATATTTGCGACTCCATTTTCAGTCAACATAAACATATTCCCTGCCAATTTTCAAACGGAATGCATAGAGCTTCAATCTGACATTCAACTTAAAGAAAAATTTAATCATGTCTCTTTACTGGACTTCTATAAGCTATATCTTCCCAGAGAAAACTATCCCTCACTTCACAATCATGCCTTATTCATGTCATCGCTATTTGGAAGCACCTATTTGTGAGCAGCTTTTTTATAATAAAAAATTCATGAATTAATGAAGTTTAAATTACTTAAATATGTTAACTATACATTCTACGTTTTTTTGCTCATCAGCTATCGTTAGTGTTAGTGTATTTTATGTGTGGCCCAAAACAACTCGTCTTCTTCCATTGTGGCCCAGGGAAGATAAAAGGTTGAACACCCCTGCTTTAGACTGTTGGCTTATTGCTCTATCTCAGTGTAGTATGAGATCATCAATAATCAACTTCTTTGACACCTCCTTCTGACTACCAATGTCAATTCTGCCAGTCAAGATCCCTAGCAAATCTTATCCATCTCTAGAAAATACCATGGAAATATTGGAGAAACCTGTACTGTTGCACTTGTCTAACCAGGACATTTGATAGGGTCTGGCATCAAGGACTTCACAGACCATTGCCATCTTATGGTCTGCCGTCCTCTCTATGTGATGATGGCCAGTTTCTCTCATGTCTGTATATATAATGGTCTCTGTATGTAAAAGACTTCTCAGCAAATTGGCATCTTATAGTTTGTAATTGAATTTCCAGTTTTCTCTCAGGTTGTGGAGAGTGTTCCTCTAGGCTTTGTTATTTCACACACCTTTTTCCTTATATACATAAATGATATGCTCTCCCTGACAATCTCTGCTGTTCACAGTTATGCAGATAATAGTACTCCACTCATACTACAAACCTTGTAGTGCTCATACATCTCAAACTTGAATATTATCTATAATAAATGGCTTAAATGCTGTCTCCACACCATCCTGCAATGGGAAATAATAACCTGGCCACCTTTTGTGCTTACAAAACAGTTTTGTCACTTTTCTTGCAAAACACAGTTCATTTCCCCTATCTTTGACAATGCCAAATTTAACACAAGAT
The DNA here is from genome assembly GCF_054136105.1 of Typopeltis vanoorti. Lineage (NCBI taxonomy): Eukaryota > Metazoa > Arthropoda > Arachnida > Uropygi > Thelyphonidae > Typopeltis > Typopeltis vanoorti. The sequence goes on from NC_143551.1 coordinate 144,219,164, forward strand.
CTCTATTTGAAGACTGACACTCCTAGCATTTCCTGGATAATCACATTATATCTATAGCATTCTCTTTTTCCACCAAATGTTACTTTTCATCTGAATATTTACTTAATATTTACAAATCCCAAATCTAAATGCTCTCGTGTTTGTGGTAGTGATGGTGCACATAAAACCTCTAAAAATTCTTGATGCTTTCAGAAGTGAGTGATCAGTTCAGTTTCTTAGCAACTCCTTTCTCACAGACTCTTCAGTTACTGTCTTACAGACAGTCAACCAATTTCTTTCTTCTTGATCCCAGCTCACAATGTATTTATTTGCTATAGTCCTTACACCATCTTGTGTGTGTGGAAGTGATTGTCGATGTGTGATTTATTGGTGTAAAAACAGCAGAGGTCATAATCTGTGTGTTAAGGCTTAAGTGCTTGGGAGAAACTCATGTTAGAGGCTTAATGGAGTGAAACTGATAAACAGTATGAGCTGGGATCGAAGAAAGAAATTGGTTGACTGTCTATAAGACGGTAGCTGAAGAGTCTGTGAGAAAGGAGTTGCTAAGAAACCGAACTGATCACTCACTTCTGAACAGCATCAAGAATTTTTAGAGGTTTTATGTGCACCATCACTACCACTGTTACACCTGATATCTTAAGAATGTAGAATTCTCAGCTATCATGGTGTGACATGAAGAGAAATAAATTAAAAACCCTGCATAAAAGCTAATAGCTAATTTAAATGAATTATTTAAAAGAAAAGGAAATATTTTTGCATCCAATAAAATATAAAGGTGTTTGGTTGAACTAACTAACTAACAAAAAGAAAGAATATATTAATGTTGTAATATGATATAAAAGAGAAAATTTAACTAAATAAGACAGAAAAGGATTATTCATAAAAGATGGTATGTGAGAAGCTAGAGATTAATATATTAAGTAAATTCATAGAGAAAATTTGAAAGGGGATTAAGTTAGAGGCTAGCACAAGAAAAACAACAGAAAATCGCTTAGGGCCGATTCCCGGATTGAGACATCGTTTGGCTCGCCAACCAAAGGACGTTTGGCAGAAAAACGCCACCCTAATTGGTCGGTGAAGTAAAATCAAGAAGGGGTGGAGAAAAGAAGTTAAAAAAGGTGCCATTAGGAGAGCAGGTATAAAAGGGTTGAAACCCCCCCAAGAGGCTTTTTGGTTTTTGTTTTGGTTCTGTTCCTGAGGAGTTCTCTACGAGCTCCGTGGCGTAGGTTTCACGCGGTTTTCCTGAGTGGAGATTGGGGTTATATCTCCGTCGTCACAACATGGAAACAAAAGTGAGCGGGATTTTGATTCCGGATTTCCTATGTAAGAAGCGAAGAATGCCATAGAGTCAAAGAAAAGGAAACATATTCTTTGTATTTCAACTTCAGTGACAACCACGAGAAAGGGAAAGCTGTAAAGATATCGATATCCACGTCGCGAGTTGCATAGCCCTCATATAGATGATTCAAAGTGTGTTCTGAATTACGAAAGTTTAAGACCGTGTAAGCATAGCTCAATTCCAAAAGGAACGTAGGAGTAGCAGATTATCGGAGAGGTTATACCACGCTAGTTCAATCAGAAAAAGGTAAAGGCCCATATGAAAAACTCAAGAAAGAAAGGTACTGTAAAATATATCTAATGTTATCTAAAATTTGTCTGTAATAGGTATCATTATTCTAATACGGAACTGTTGAAGTGACCACGGAAAATTTATACTAGGACTTTAGTATCTGACAGAATATATTAAAAGTAAGCTGGCTAGTGTTAATGTTATATGAATAATTAAGTGTCCTGAGAATTTTGCATGTCTATTGTAATGTATAAGAAAGTTTAAATGTCATAATTATGTGTTAGTGCAGTAAATGGTTGAGTTAATCTACTTAAGTTTGGATAGTTAAATAGTGTGAATTAAGTAATTACGTGTCCTTAGAATTTTGAATGTCTATTGTAATGTGTAGGAAAGTTGAAATGTCATAGTTGTGTGTTAGTGCAGTAAAAGGTTTAGTTAATCTACTTACGTTTGGATAGTTAAATAGTGTGAATTAATCTTATGTTTGTGTCAAATGAATTTATGTGTTGAATGTGTATGGCGGCATGATCGTAATACCCACTATTGGATCATAGCCTAATTACTTGTGATAAGCTAATGTTAGTTTGTAAATATTTAGTATAGCATTGAATTTAGTAATAACTAGAATTTGAATTGTACCATGTTAAGGAATTTAATAAACCTTTGTTCAATGATAAAACAGTTGTCTGAAATTGCTGTCCAATGCACCACTTGAAAAATACGAACCTAATCACGCGGGAAATTAATGTGTTAAGAAACGAGATAAAGTGTCACGACTGAAACATAGTTTCACTTTCAGACATATTTTAGTTCTTTCTCCTTGTTTTTGTATATAATATCTTAAACTAAATGTCCCAAAAGGCGCAGCATAATACAAATATTAGGGATACTAAAGGGAGAATTAACTTAAGTATTAGTAAAAATTTTGGTGATATCTCGTGCGTAGATAATAGTAGAACATAGATAAGAGGAAATTACTAGATAGAATAAAAATCATAAAATGGGACACAACACCACACTGAGAAAGGATTAAAAATATTATTTAATTCTTCCAATATTTTGTCTCAGTCACTGAGTACAATATGAGACTTGTAACACACGCACACAACACAAAACTAAGTGAATGTGGAGAAAAGACCAGAGTCCTAACATGTACCCACAGAGAGCACCCAACCTAGCCTAGTTTTTAAACTGGGATCTCAAAGTGTTAGTGTTTTTTATGTTGAGCCCATACACAAGAGATTGGTTGATCAACCTTATAGTACATTAGTACTATAGGTAGTGTATGGGAAGTGGGTTGGGAAAGAGGGTACTATTGTATTCCTTGGGAAACACAACAGAGGGAAGACCGTTCCATAGTACAGCAGTTGCAGGGATGAAGGAGGAGAAGAAGAAACTTGTTCTGTGGGTTTCAAGGTGCACTGTGAAGGGGTGTTGAGCAGCAGCTGCACATGTTCCAATGAGCTTAGTACTAAGTAGGGGAATTATTGATGCTATTTCAGATGAACATTTTCCATGTAGAATACACATAGTGCAGAGACCAGTCATCTGTTCGAAAGTGGGGGGGACTGAATTGGTGAGAGATGGGGTCATTAATAAGTCTGATTGCTCTCCTCTGTATTGAGTCAAGCTTTTCGAGTCCCACCCCATATTGTAAAAGCAGTATTCAATGGCTTGGCGGATTTGTAATTTGTATAAGGTTAACAGCTGTTCAGGGGTGAAGTAACGTCTTGAGCAAAAGAAAAATCCTAGTTTTTTAGAAGTTGAGGATGCAGTGGTTGTGATGTGTTCATGCCAGGAGAGGCTTGATGTCAGGGTAATTCCAAGAAGAGAAATTTCAAATTGTCTGGAAATTTGGGTGTTGTCAAAAATAACAATGGGAGAAAATGGTTCTTTTTTATGAGAAATAAGATGGTACTGGGATTTATTAGCATTGAAATTGACTAGGTTATCTGAACCAAATTGGAAGATGGCTTGGAGGGCAGTGGTGGTTGATTTTCTGTAGGTTGAGGTGAGTTATGTAGAGTAAGATTTATCAAAAGAAAGGGAGGAGTGCAATGTGCTGTCATCTGCAAAACTGTGTATTGGGTTGGAGGTCAGCTGAAGTAGGTCATTGATATATAGCAGGAAGAGGATTGGTGAGAGGATAATCTTGTGGAACTCCAGCATTAGTTGAATGGTTAGAGGATAAGGAACCATCCACCACCACACATAGTGTGCATCCAGACAGAAAGCTGGCAGTCCAACTACAGAAGTCTTGAGACAGATCAAATGATGGCAATTTGCTTAGTAAGCCCTTGTGCCAGACTGAGTCAAAAGCCTTGGAGGTATGAAGTGCAACCGTTTGGGATTCGCTAACTTCTCCATGGCATTTGTCCAGAGATGGGTGACATATGTGAGCAGATCTCCTGTTGAATGGCAGCGATGGGATCCATACTGGCAGTCTTTTATTAGGCAGGTACCTTCAAGGTAGTGTAGGAGTTGGGAATCGATGATTATTTCCATTACTTTAGACAGGACTGAGGTGAGCGAGATGGGATGGCAGCGACGGCAACCCTTTCTTGGGAATGGGTTGAATATAGGCCAATTTCTAGGGTGTGGGATAAATACCAGTGGAGTTTAATACAGTCATATTTATTTAAATTAGGCTGATTTCTGAGAGCAGCTGCATATTCCAAATATAGTCTTTCTTTTCTAAATTTACTTGCGATGGAGCATGGTGAGCTTTTTCAAGTTGATTCTACGCGCTATAGCTAAAACATAGTCTATAAGACCTAATTGACCATATGGGGGGGGGTCTGGAAAGTTCTGATAAAAACTTAGAACTAAAATGATATTGAAGCAACTGATATAACCAAAAGAAAGAACATACTGGTAGCAGAGTTATGAAGGTAACTTATGTTCTTATTTTATATCTGTTGCTTTAATGTTATTTTTGTTCTACTGCACACCCACAGATACAAGACGCTTCTGTGCATGTCAGAAGGAGAATCCATTCTGATAATAGGGTAACCAATCCTTGTAGGATGAGTTGTTTATTATTACACATCGGAATTTTTCGATGTGTAATAATAAAAACTTTTCTTTTATGAACATTGTAGTTTTTAAAGTGGTAACTATTTTGCTTGTATAACAGTTGGAAAATTTTACGTATAAAGCACGTGAGTTTACGTGTTGATCAATTCATACATCAACTTATTTCTTTTTCCTCTTCAACATGAATTGACTCTTCTTGGCAAGTTGCAGACTAGGGTCTCGAATCTGTGGTTAGACAGTAGGTGTTTATCAGAACTTTCCAGACCCACCCCCCTCCCACACACACACACACCTCAGTCATGACTACAGTTGTATTTTTTGTGTTCTTCCATATGAATGTTGGCTGATCTTCCTGTCTGTCCATAGTAGTCCAATTTGTAGGAACAGGGCACTTTATATACTCCAAGCATGGAGAGAGCTGATCTTTACGTATATAGGTAGCAAGCTTTGGGTGAGGCTTGAAAGCCATGCAGAGAATGTATTTTTTTAAAACTGGCTATTTTTTTTTTTTCTGAAGTGACTCAGACATATGGGATGATGCTAGCATTACTGAAATCTTTCTGAAGAGAAGGTCAAGGATTGGGATAAGGACTGATTATTTTTTTGATACTGTGGAACTGTAGCCATTAGATAAGGAGTAATGTATATGATTAAGTTCTGCTGTAAGAGAGGACTCGATGGAACAAAGATTATAGGTTCTGTTGATTAATATTTTAATGATACTGTATTGTTGGGAGTGGGGTGATGGGAAAATTTGGGTTGTATCTGCCTGTGTGGGTTGTCTTCCTATATACTGAAAAGGACAGGTTACCATTGGGTAGACATGTTCCAAGGTCTCTAGAAAGTCTAAACTATTGTTAATTTCTTTCTCCCTGGTAAACTGGATTCTAGGGTGAAAACTATTGAGGTGAAAGAGGAAAGAGTCTAAGGTATCTGGGCCACAAGGCCAAATGGAACATATCATATAGATCACTTCTTATCTAATGGCTACAGTTTCCACAGTATCAAAAAAAAAATCAATCCTTCCCCCCAATCCTCGACCTTCTTCACAGAAAGATTTTAGTAATGCTATGATCATCCTCTTTGTCTGAGCCATCTCAAAAAAATAGCCAGTCTTAAAAATAGTCTCCGCACTGCTTTCAAGCCCTACCAAAAGCATACTACCCTTAGATATTCTACCAAAAACCAGTCCCCCTATCTCTGTGTGCGTGCGCACCTGTGCCTGGTGTATATGAAGTGCCCTGGCCCTGTTCTTGCAAGTTGGCCTACTATGGACAGACAGGAAGATCAGCCAGCATTTCATGGTAGAACACAAAGAATGCATCTGTAGTCATGATGACTGTGGTCATTCGGGCCTTGCAGACCCGATTGACCACATATCTAAAGCATTATTTATATAATGCTTTAGATAAGGATCATAGAATCAATTGGATCACTATGCTCTGCAGTAAATTTAGAAGAGAGAGACAATTTTTGGAATCTGCAGCAGCTCTCAGAAATCAGCCTAATTTAAATAAATATGGTTGTATTAAACTTCCCAAAATATGGGAAACACTAATAGTTCAAGATCCCAGTTTACATCTTAGGTGGCTAACAGGCATCCATAGAGCTTCCTAGTTAATTAGAACTCTAGTCTTTCATTCATGTGTTTCACTTAGTTTTGTGTTGCCTTTGTGTGCTGGTGTTACAAGTCTCATATTGTACACCTGGAGTATATACAAGGTAAGTTAAGCTAAGTTACATTTCTCACAGTATGCTAAAGAGACAATGATTTGAACAACGGTTATTCTACTGGCATAGCCTCTGGTGAAAATATAATATATATATATAATATAAAAGAAAAAAAAACAGATAAAATTAATTTAGAAACTACATCAAAGCTAAATTCTATTCAAGGTAACTACGAGAAACATTCTTTCATATAGATAGTTTTCTTACAGTAACAGTGATGTCCTAATTTAACATGACAATTGTTATATTCGATTTAAGATTCTGGATTATTTATAGTCCTGTTTATAGTTAACTCTTAAGGAGAAAGATTCCGTGGGTAGAATATGTGCCTTCCATATGCTTGGAATTTTTAGACCATTATTGTTCAGATTAGGGTGGTTGATAAGAATCTCGCAGGCATCCTTCAATTTACGTTCATACCATGTTTTAGTGCGATGTAAACAACTGGTGCTTTTCCAGTCAGTTTCATGTAATATTTAAATCTAATATAACAATTGTCATGTTAAATTAGGACATCATTGTTACTGTTTGAAAACTATCTATATGAAAGAATGTTTCTCTTATATTATCTTAAATAGAATTTAGCTTTGATGTAGTTTCTAAATAATTATTTTATCTGTTTTCTTTCTTTCTTTTTTTTCTTTTTTTTTATTATATTTTCACTAGAGGTCATGCCAGTTTACAAAACTGTTATTCAAATCATTGTCTCTTTAGCATGCTGTGTGAAATGTAACTCAGCTTGTCCTTGTATATACTCCAGATGATGACCTTAATATGAAGGTCAAAACGTCGGGAAATTAAAAGTTATTTATAACACGGTTGTGATGTCCATAATTTCTAAAATGAATGCTGATTTCTGTGCAACACTAAAAGAAAGAATATTTTTAATCCTTTGTCAGTGGTCATTCTACGCCATACCTGTAGCAGTCCAAAAGATAACTGGGTAAGATATATGTATATATAACTTGAGGACTCTTGATATATCTCATCTTCCTTTTATTCTATTTTACCTTGCGGTGTCCAGGGTTTGTTAATCATCGGACCTCAAACCGTTCACGGGATAAGGTGGTCAGCCCTATGTCCATAGTGTTGAGTTCTCAGAGCCGGTTTGCCTGTTTTGCGGGATGAAAAACCCCAGGATAAACTGGGGAAAATACCCTACTCTCCATGCTGTGGCTGGGGAAGATCCTTCAGCTCCTCACGTCACCGACGGGAATCAAACCTGGGACATTCCTTTCCCAGGCATATGGTTGTGAAGTCACAGCCACTAGGCTAACTGTGTGGACTCTTGATATATATATCAGGAAAAATATTAACGATAAAAAGAAAAGAGAAAATGATATATGACAAACAATAGACAGTGATAAAAATATGAAAGTATGACAATCTGGGGGGGGGAACTAAACTAAAAGATGAAAATGACTCAGATATATCTTTTATAAAAGATAAACATAAAAAGCCAAACAATATTTTTTAGAATTCTGTAATACCACAATTAGTTTTGAAAATAAGATTAAGTAGAAGCTAGAAGTAGGAAGAAGAATTGAAATACAAAAGTTTGAAATAAAACAAGTAATGAAAAATGAAAGACATGAAAAATAATTTATAGTCTGAAGATGTAGTTACAGTTGAAGTGAAAGTAGCAGGAGGAAAATCTCAACGGAAGAACTTAAAAAAACTGTTTAATAAATGCTTAAAAAAGACAGAACTTTGCCATCATGTTATTTCTGTTTAAAAATGATTTTTATTTTTTTAAAAATTACCCCACACATAAAAGGTCACTGTCTATTCATATCAACAGATTATTTTTTTTTTGCCTTAGTCATTCACTCACAGTACTGCCATGTGTGAGTGAATGACTAAGGCAAAAAAAATAATCTGTTGATATGTTTTTTAAAATGTTGAATATTGTATTCATTTAAAAAAAAAATGAAGAGGGATTGTTTCACAGAACAGAGTTGGAGAGAATGAAGATGATGTTCATTTGTTATACGTTATTTGATGATGTGTATTGTGTTGACCAATGACTGTTCTAGTTCTTACATGATTTAGAAGAAAATGGAGGAATAGTAGTTTCTAGCACAGTGGAGCACTTCCATGATGGTACCAATAGAAAAGGCACACGGAAACAGAGTGGAAGGAGGAGGGATAGGAGTCTCTGATAATGATCATTTTTCCAGATTGCAATCTGATATCATATTCTACCTTAAGGGAACATCTGAACAAATAGCAAGGGCCTTTCGCAGATATAATATGTATACCACCTTTAAACTAGCCTGGAAGTTGTCATCTTTCTTATCACTTATCAAAGATACATTATCACTCTGTCCTTGCATGGTGTGTATCAAATGCACTGTTCTTTTCATCTTTGCTACTGTGGATAGACTGGCCATTCTGCTACTATTAGAATCAAAGAACATCAAGAGTATATAAGATTTTTGGAATCTGAAGATTCAGGCCTTGCTTCTTATGTCATTGACACTGGACATAGAGTTCAGTGGAGCCATACCAAGATGCTATGCTACAATAAGTTCAAATTTGATCATCTGTTTTTTAAATTGTGTGAACCCCTATGCCACCATCCTAATCTTAATCGATCAGACTGTATCCCTATCTCTAAATTTTGGGAAGTGATTGCTGTTAATTGTTTATAATTTTTTAAAAATTAATTATACATTTATTTTGTGTCTGAACCCTAATTGTTCTTCCTCCTCCTGTACAGCTGCAACCGAGACACATGAATTTATACACATGCTGTATGACTTGTTCTTGTATTCAGAATTTAAATGTTGTTACCAGTTCTGCCTTCTCACTGAAAGAAACTCATGACCTATTGAACAAAATACATGAGCTTCTTTCAGTGAGAAAGAATATCTGTCTAAGAATTCCTGCTGATATACAGAATAGGGTGATCTGCTTAATATGTTGACCCCCCCCTCCTCTCAGAGACCAATATATAATTTTTAAATAATTTCACACATGAGCAGGAATTCTTAGGCAGGTTTTAGGTACACCACCCAAAATATGAGAACAATATTCCAAAGCTAGTTGCATTTGAGACATATAAAGTGTTAAGCACTGAGCAGACAAGAAGTAATGATTGGGGGGGGGAAGACAGATTTTTTAGAGACTGAGGAGACTGTTGACGTGTAATATGTTTGTGCTGGGATTAGTTGAATGTGATAATCAGCCCAAGAAGCAAAGCTGATCCTGAAAGGATACTGAAACATCAATAGTAGGAGAAAGTTGGATCTTTCTTGCAGTTAATGAGACAGGAGTGACTTTTAATGGTATTGAAATCATCAAGGTGTCCTTCACCCCAATCTTGACATTTCAGAGGAGATCAGTATTTGAGTCATAGGTTATGGAAGATCTTGCATCTTCAGTGATTTAAGTACTGCAACTGCAGATTTCTTGAATCAAGAAAAGGAATGCAGAGTACTATTATCAGCAGAACTATGAATAGGATTTGAAGAAGTGAGAGACAGTCATTGATATAAAGGAAGAAGTGCATAGATGAGAGTACAGAATCCTGAGATACTCCAGCATTGATGATAAAAACAAAAATAATAATAAATAAAATTGGATGAAAGGAAACCATCCACCCTGACATGCAACAAATGACAAGCAAGGAAGGTGGCAATCTAATTGCAAAGGGCAAGATAGAGACCATAAGATGTTATCTTGTCCAGAAGAGCTTTATTTCAGACACAATCAAATTCCTTTGTGATATCAAGAGCAACTATATGGGTTCCCCCCAGATCTTTCCATGGCCTGTGTCTAAAAGTGGGTAAGGTTAGCAAGAAAGTCTGCTGTAGAACAAGAATGGCAGAATCTATACAGATGCTAACTGATGGGCTTCCAGGTAGTAAAGAACTGGTCATTGATAACCCTCTCCATCACTTTTGAAAGTACTGAGGTGATAGCAATAGGACAGTAGTTTGATGGCTGACTGTTATCTACTCTTTCATGTACAGGGTGGATAAAGGCTTGCTTCCATGTTATGCCAGATGAATATGACTTATATAAGCAATACAGGATGGATGTTAATTCTGGTTTTGAGCACAACTAGAAGAATATGATCTAGACCAGGAGACTTATTAGTATCAAGATTAATTAGGATTTTTCTGATATCCCTATAGCAAAAGAACAGAGGTGCATGCAATGGGCAGTTTGTGGTAATGCAGGAGGTGATATATGTCGTAAGTTTCCTTAGCTGAGGTTATCATGGTAATCAGGATATGCAAGAAGTGGAAACCATGAAGGGCAGAAACTATGGCCAACAGCTTTAGTGAGTGAGTGACCAGAATGCTTGACTGCCAGTTGAGCAGGAGGCAAGCTTGTTGCATTTCGTTCTTATAATAAATTTAGCTTAATCCTTTATCCAAGTGTGAGTAAACAAAGTTTGCGCCTGAAAGTATCTTCAGGACTGGGGTAAGGTGGTACAACACTCGGGCACTCCTTGCAAAGGTGGAGCAAGCCACCAACACTCCTATCTCAATATCTCCCATAATGCAAAACACATCTCCTTGCGGATTTGTCTAATGTTATGCATTAAGGGAAGGGCCACAACCCAGACTAGTTTTGACCTTTATTGAGGTCTCTTCAGTGGGAGCCAGGCCCAAGTGGAGATGCCAGGCAGAAGCATTAGCATGTCATCTCTACCTATTAATAACTGAAATAATCTTCACTGGAAGATGTGCCTTAATTCCCCGCTCCACTGCAAACTCCCAACCCTTAATCCACACCTTTAAAGATGTGCCTGTGCAGTCCATGACAAAAATGCAGCATACGTTCAATGGTTTAAATCAACACTCCTACTTCTCATTCAGCTTAATACTATGGCCTGAAACAGGCTTAAAAAAAAGTTATTACAAGTTCCAAAGCATAATAAGAATGAAATGCGTTGAAAGTTTATTTTTCACTTGGTTAGAGTATAATAAATTTAGTTTAATCCTTTATCCAAGTGTGAGTAAACAAAGTTTGCGCCTGAAAGTATCTTCAGGACTGGGGTAAGGTGGTACAACACCAGGGCACTCCTTGCAAAGGTGGAGCAAGATACCAACACTCCTATCTCAATATCTCCCATAATGCAAAACACATCTCCTTGCGGATATGTCTAATGTTATGCATTAAGGGAAGGGCCACAACCCAGACTAGTTTCGACACGGTCAGATTACTGTATTCCCTCTCCTGATCCAAACATCTGTTTGGATCAGGAGAGGGAATACAGTAATCTGACCATGGAAAAAAGATGTTAAAATTCTGGTGATCATCTCAGCTGGTACTATTGTAGTGTCATAGGTACAGTGACCATATTTTTTTGGAGAAAATAAAGGACAAATCAGAAATTTTTTCATAAAATAAAAAAAAACTTTATAACATTTATTATCATCTACTTGGCAGGACTCTTCATTCTTCAATCTTTTTACTGGTGACATAGCTTTACAACATGTACACACGCACATCAACGACGCAGCCATATATGCCGTGCTGGTGAAATGACGGTTTCATGTTTCTACGGCCATGTGCTGCGCGCCAATATTCAATTTACTATTTCAATTCACAAAATAAAGGACAAAATGGCCATTTTAGAAAAAAAATAAATCTAAAGAACAGAGCAGTGAAATAAAGGACGTATGGTCACCGTAGTCATACGGTACAAGACTGATATTGACTGGGAAGAGAATGATTTGTTGAAAAAGAGACTTGTTCTCTTTTTCAACAGGTTTTATTGAAAAATCTGTTGAAACAGATCTTTTGTTCAGGACACAAGAACAGGTTTATGTTCTTGTGTCCTGAACCCAGTGCAAAGACATTGCTATCAATAATAACATAGTCAATTGGACTTTTATGTCTTCTCTCCACGTGAATTTGTGCACATTACAGGTAGTTGTCAACTTACGACCATGTTAGGTTCCGACTGACCGGTCGTAAAGCGATCTGGATGTAAGTCGGACCAGTTTAGGTAAATCAGACACTGTGTACAACACAATTGGTTTACTATTTACAAAAATAATAAATATTATGAAAAAGATATCTAATACTGTATAAAACCTAAAAAATATTTTATCTTAAAGAACTAAACAAAACATATGTAGAAAATAGATAAGAAATATTTTACTGACCACTCGTGCTTGGCTGTGGGTCATCACTGCAGCCACTTGATGTTGTGGAAGTTGTTTTTCTCATAAACATGTTGATTTTTGTCTGAATTGTTTGTTTCCTTTTCTGCTCGTAAATTTCACAGTATGGCCGAAAAGCATCTTGTACCATTCGTTCAATCCCTGCAAATCGTTCGATGTTTGGGTCCATTTCCTCAAAATGTGTAAGAAGTTTATTTAGTAGAGAAATAACCCTCTAGTGGTGAATTTTCTTTCTGGTTCTTCCTCATTTTCATTTTTCTCTTCCTCCATCCTTTCTTCTTCAGCCATTCTTTCTTCTTTTAAAACCATAAGTTCTACATTTGTAAGTTCTCCAGATTCTTGCTCTAGCAGCTCCTCAACATATTCCACTTCAATGTCTAAGAAAGTCCATTTGCCAGTATTACAATATTTTCCGTAACCATTTCAAGTTGTTCACTATCAAATTCATCATTAACAAAACGCTGGACACAGTTTTTCCAGATTCCATTCATGCATTTCTTTGTTGCAGCCTCCCATGCCACTGCAATATTTTTGATGCATTTATAAATATCGTACTGTTTCCAGAACTCTTGCAAAGATAGTTCTGGGTCTGCGGCTATAGCTTGGGCGAAAGTGGTTCGAAGATAGTGCGCCTTAAATATGGCAATTTCGTTTGGTCTATAGGCTGAATGAGTGGAGTTGTATTTGGCAGCAAATAACAAAATTTTACATCTGGATGGAGGTGGTCTAGGTGAGGTTGGATGGCCAGGTGCATTATCTGAGATTAATACAATTTTGAAAGGAATTTCTTTTTCGAAGCAATATTCATGAACTTGAGGTACAAAACAATTTAGAAACCAGTCTTCAAACAATGTTTGAGTCATCCAGGCTTTTCGGTTTGAACGGAAGTATACAGGCAGAGTGTGCTTGTTTATATTCTTGAATGCACAGGGATTTTCAGAATGATAAATTAAAAAAGGCTTCAGTTTAAAACCTGCGATGTTCCTGCCAAGGAGCAAAGTCAGCCTGAATGTAAGTGCGTTCTGGCATCCTTTTCCACAACAATCCAGTCTCATCCACATTGAAAAGCTGCTCTGCTTGATACCCTCCTTCCGTAATTATTTCATCCAGACTTTTTACAAACTCTTGAGCTCCTTCCACATCCACACTTGCTGATTCTCCAGTGACTTGAACCCTATGAAGGTTGAATCTTCTTTTGAACCATCCTGTACTTGCTATAAATGTCTGAGTGTAATCTTTTCCGGCACGTTCCTTCAGCGTCTGAAAGAGACTTCTAGCCTTCGGCTACACTGTAAGAAGGCTTAAGGGTGTTCACTTCTGTATCTGATCTTCCATCCAAAGAAACAGTAATTTTTCGATTTCATGGATGGGCCCTATACGTTGTTTCGTTATCACTATTGCTCGCATGGGTGCCGAACCTTTAACAACTTCACGAATCCTTTCTTTATCTTTCAAAATCGTCAACACTAGAATGAGATAACTTAAAATCACGTGCAATCGCGTTCACCTTCTTCATGCTGCTTGATCACTTTCAATTTTGTGTCTAAATCAATGGCGTTTCTTTCTTTCTTTCTTGACAGCTCTAGGAGTAGACAAAGGCACTTTCTTCTGGGTTGACATGTTTAGGGATTTTTAAAAAAAATGCTTATTGTAACACAAATTATAACTGAACCAAAAATAGTGGACGTAATATGTATGCAAACAGAGATCGAAATGCATGAATCACGCCAAACACGCATTGCTGGGCAGTGTGCTGACGCTACACGCACGATCATTCCCATTAGGCTTTGGGGCTACGGGCACCACACAGATAGGGCGTGTGAGTGTAGTAGAAAAATCTGTTACAGTAGTTCATACTGAAACACGGTTCGAGATGCAGTATCAGTCATAAGTCGATCAGTTGTAAGTCGATGACTACCTATATTAGAACATTAGAACATAGCAATGACTAGTTCATGTTCTGAGCAGTAATTTGCACAAATTGGTATTTATTTAATATTTAGATCTTCAACAAGGACCAGCTTCTTTGTTGGGTGCTTTCTCTAGTGATTTGAAAAATTTTAAGCTTGCATCATTTGGACATGATGCAAGTTTCCTGCTTGCTTTCTTTACTTTCCGAGTCCAGAACACCAATCATATCCTCTCCATCCAAAAAACAGTGGCTTGTATCACCTTGTCATTGACCATCAGAATGTCATCCGTCGTGGAGCACACATCGATTAGATCTGGGCAACATTAAAGATGTTCGTCAGTTTGGACGTCTCCACAGTCACAGCTGTCATCATCTGCATAACCCCATTTCATCAGGTTACTTCTGCATCTGGACACTCCCACTCTAAGACAGTTCAGAGTCCTCCAGGTGCTATAGGGTAGGTGATATCCCTTGGTTAACTCTTCCTTAATTATGGGGACTTCTTGAAGTTGAACCAATTCCCTCCATAGAACAAGGCTTCGCTCCTCAGGTTTATGGATCATTGGTTTAGTTCTTTGCGTAAAACTATGCCTCGATTTGAGTCAAGAAGCCGTGATGATATGGCCGTACATTGGATGTCTTTCGTCCATCATCTGCTTTTTTTTCTCCATCTCACCAGCCACTTGTCTTATGCCTGGTGGCGCTATGCCTGCTAAAGGATACAACTATCAACACATTCAAAATTGATTTTAAAAAGTTTCCTGCTTTTTGCCCTTTTAAAATCACTTTTGAATGTGTTGATAGTTTGCTTGTAGCTGTTTTGAGCCCTGGTATAAAAGGAAAATGGATATTTTGATGAAAACTGAAATTTTTAATTATCTAATATGTTACTTTTCTGTTATGTTCAGTTCAGATATTTTGATCAGAACACAAAATGACAAAACAATAATCCATTTGAGAAAAAACGTCATGAAGATGATTCCATTTGACATTATCATAACACCAGACAACATATGGATAATAGTGGCTGTTGCTCAGTTGGAGAAGAAATGAATACTAGATTATGTTCAAAATTGTTTGGAGGACAAAAAGCATCCAAAGTATAAAGTATACACAGAGGAGTCATTACTGAGGAAGAGATCTATCATTTACACTGGTCATTGTTAATCTGATATTTTGGTATGCATGTGAATAATTAGTGTGATTGTTGGTGATAATGAAAAAAAGTAGTCGGTTGAAGTTGTGAATTTGAATGTTCACAACTCCACCAACACCTCCTACAAAGATGATTTTCCTATTAAGAAAGTTGGCCTAGAGAAAACATTTAATGAAAGAAAATAATGTTCATAATAGTTGTTGACATTACAAGAAGAATAGAAATGGAAAATGAATTTGATCCAAAGAATGTGTAATTGGGGAATTTGAGAGCAGTGCTTGCAAAAGCCAAAATCTGAGTTTATATTAAAAATAATTTGTGTTTTTTGCTTGGATTTTCTGTATTGTTATTTACATTGAGTTAAAATTGGGAGGCACATGGAATATACAGTTGTAGATTCTTTACTAAGTCACACAGAAAATTTCAACCAAATCCTCTGCAAATCATAGTCTTTGAAGTGCCTCCTTACATAACACTACATCAACTTTCTCTAGGTACATTTGATGGTAGTGTTAGCAAGGTTACTTGCTGTTTACCTGGAAGCCTCTTAAATTTTGCGTAGTTTTTGTCTCATCTTCTTGCCAGGCCGTAGACTTTTTAAAGATGTACACAAAATGTTGAGTCTCTCTCTGTCTGACACAATTCTAAACATTCATATCTCATTGCTGGAAGAATTGGGCGGAAAGTGAACCTAGGCTGTGGTTTTGAATCCAGATCAGTGTCCAATTAGCACAGTGTTGCCTAATACTGAAGATGTTTTGCATTTCCTCTGAAGGGCGTAGAGATGCCACACTTTAACCTCTACATTACTGCAGTCTGATGCCTGTTCACAGAGGGATATATTGAGTCCAACAAGATAAAGATGTAGGTAGAGGATTTGGTTGCTGCAGACTGGCCATACTGCACTGAGGTTCTGTACACTCACAATATTGTGGCCAGAACATAAGTTCCATCAGCTAGACTTCTCAGATTTAGTTATAGACACAACCAAACAATCTGTCTTTACTACCCTGGAAAGAATGTTGTTGCTTTTAGGACTCATTGGTTAATTTTGAATGTATTAACTATTATTTTTCAAGAAATTACGTGTACTGAATATTAATTATAATAACTTTAATTAATATTGCCAATATTTCAGCAACTTTACATTGCCATCATTTGGGATCTCGGAACAATGATATATGCATGCAGCCACTAACACTTTGTAAAATAGGCTGGAGAAAGGCAACCAAAGTTAGGCCTAGAGACTTAAATGATGCCTCTTAGTTGATTGGTCGTTTTTGCTGTTGGGCTGAAGATCTGAGAATGAGCACTTCCCAAATTTGAGTGCAGTTTCATGCACCCAAATTCGTTGAGGTTCAGAAAGTTTCTCAGGGCTGAGGTAGATTCCAGGCATAGCTGCTCATATTTGTATTTGCTGCTGTGCAAATAGAGTGGCTTTCTTCCAGCGTATCCTGTGTAGTTGTCCATGTGTTCAGAAATTCTGATATTGACTGTCCTACCTGTTTGGCCATAATAGAAACAGTTTTCAACTGCAAGGGTAGACACCTATTAGGTCTAGGGAATGTGGCTGGTCTTTGGAGCAGATAAGGGATGCCTTTTTATGTAGTCTGTAAGTGGTTATAAAGTTGTATTTCTTGAGGATTTTTGTTAATTTTTTCGATGTGTTCTGAATATATATAGAATGGCGATAGATTTTGTGTAATCTTTGCTCTGAAAAATGGAGGTGGGTGGGGTTGTAGTTAAAGGGTTTAAATATTTTGTGGAGGTTTAATTTTAGCCACTGAATGAGAATGTAGTCAAGTTCAGTAGTTTCACAGCGTTAATCAAATCCCACATTAAGCAAAACAGCGTTAAGCAAGGGATACCTGTATATATAAAATCAATAAAATCGAGGAAAAAAAATCCTTAACCAACCCATGGTTAAGGATTTTTTAACCAACCATGGGATTATCAAGGGAACCTATAGTACATATCAATGTACTATAGGTTCATTCATATGGTATGAATGAACCTATAGTACATTGATACCATATGAATGTACTATAGGTTCACATATAACTTCCATGGGTGGGGGCCACAAAAATAAATCTAAACAATCAACATCCCAGAATCCATTTTACTATCAAAACTGATTAATTTTGTCCTGTTATATAGGGCTTTTATAATCACAGGTTGTGGGGGAAAAGAGGCTGAATGTGTAAATGTATCTACCAGTATGTGTGGGTTTTCTGTGAACAGAGAATGTCAGAAATCCAGCATGCCAGCATGTAATCAGTGTCTAGGGAGACTGTTGTTGTTTTCCTTTGCTAAGGTAAAATGGATTCTGGGATGTTGATTGTTTAGATTTATTTTTGTGGCCCCCACCCATGGAAGTTATATGTGAATCTATAGTACATTCATATGGTATGAATGTACTATAGGTTCATTCATACCATATGAATGAACCTATAGTACATTGATATGTACTATAGGTTCCCTTGATAATCCCATGGTTGGTTAAAAAATCCTTAACCATGGGTCGGTTAAGGATTTTTTTTTCTTGATTTTGATTTTATATATACAGGTATCTCTTGCTTAACACTGTTTTGCTTAATGTGGGATTTAATTAATGCTGTGAAACTAATTGCGGCAATCCCTTGATATGCACAGTTTTGATTAACGCACCTTTAACCCTGCAAAGTTGTATTTCTTGAGGATTTTTGTTAATTTTTTCGATGTGTCCTGAATATATATATATATACAGGGTGTTCGGGATAAATTTGACAGTTTCGTAAGGAAAAAGAAAATCTTCTTTGTATCTATTAAATTTAATGAATTGACAAAAAAACATTACAGGCAGAGTTAATTACAATACTATCAACAAGATTTACTCAAAATAACCACCATTAGCATCGATCACAGCTTCAATTCTGCTTCGGAACCTCGAACAAGCTGATGCTACAGTCTCCCTGGGAAGGGCCGCAAAAACTGTTTTAATTTTATCCATTAACTGGGCTTTTGTATTACTGGAAGTGCGATTGGTGTCTTTTTCAACTGCGCCCCATACAAAATAATCCATGGGGTTAAGGTCTGGGGAGTTTGGAGGCCAAACATTTGGACTGGTGAAGTCGTAGAAATTTTCAGACAACCATTTTTGACTTTTCCCAGAGGTGTGGCAAGGGGCCGAATCCTGCTGCCATACATACGGCCTACCATTGGCTACCCTTGTTATCCAGGGCTTGACTACAGTTAGCAACTCCACGAACAAAGCCCGAATTCCAATGCCAGGGTTCTTCAACACCTGTTCCTGCAGATTTGCGAGGAATTCTGCTGTACGAACGCAATCAGATCGTCTGCTAGGGATCTTTCTTCTTGCTACATCCTTGTAGTCACCATTGCAAGTCTCTAGTTCATGCCTGATTGTTTTTACTGTATTCAGGGAGCATTGGGCAGCAGTCGTAATATCCTTATTTTGATGGCGGGCACGAATCATCATGATACAAGTTATTCTCTTCCATGATTCAGGTGGGTTCCAGCTATCCATCCTTTCTGACATCTTGTATATGAATGAAGAAGGGTCCAAACTTTTAAATGAAGAGAAGTGTGTGTTAATACATGTAACTTACGGAAAAATATAATTAATTATAAATATGTCAAATTTATCCCGAACACCCTGTATATATATATATAGAATAGTGATAGATTTTGCTCTGAAAGATGGAGGGGAGGATGCAGTTAAAGGGTTGAAATATTTTGTGGAGGTTTCATTTTAGCCATTGAATGAGAATGTAGTCAAGTTCAGTAGTTAGGGCACTATCAAAACTGATTAATTTTGTCCTGTTATATAGGGCTTTTATAATCACAGGTTGTGGGGGGAAAGAGGCTGAATGTGTAAATGTATCTATCAGTATGTGTGGGGTTTCTGTGAACAGAGAATGCCAGAAATCCACCATGCCGGCATGTAATCAGTGTCTAGGAAGGGGAGACTGTTGATGTTTTCCTTTGCTAAGGTAAAATGAATTCCAGGATGTTGATTGTTCAGATTTTTTTTTGTCGCCCCCACCCATGGAAGTTATATCTGAACTTATAGTACATTCATACCATGGGTTGCTTAAGGATTTTTTTTTCTTGATTTTCTTGATTTTATATATGCAGGTATCCCTTGCTTAACGTGGGATTTGATTAACTCTGCGAAACTAATTGCAGCAATCCCTTGATATACACGACAAGAGTTTTGATTAATGCGCCTTTAACCCTGCGGAGCTCGCAGCTGATCTGACAGATACATGCAAAATGTTTAGTATAAATATTCTTACACAATTCAGTGTATAGCTTGGAGGTCATGAGTAGCTGTACATTCATATGTTAGAGTGATATTCCACACTGTTTTTTTGCTGTCAGTTTGGTTTAACACGTTATGTACAGGTTTGTGATATTTGACAGTAAATTGTATCTGAGAGATACCGCGACCTCCGTTGTTAGTATGGTTTGGTTTAGGTTTCTTTTTTTTTTTTCAATAATTTCTAGATTGTAACTGAAAATAAATAAACCATGTATTACTGAAAGAGAGCCAAAGGCTTATTTATCATACATCTCCTCTAGGAGATGTTCTTTACATTTATGGAAAATACTAGGGAAAGTGATCTGGAGCTTACTCCACCTTTACTATGAGTTGCCCATAAGGTTGCTTATGCCTGAATCCGCCGAAATTTTTAGTTTTTATATATTCGGCACGAAACTCTTGTAGTTTCTATATTCGGCTATGAAATAATGTCGGATTCAATATCCACTTAATTCGTACCATCATGTATTATATTTGCAGTATTTTTTCTTTGTTTTATTGCCGAGGTCTGGAGAGTCATTTTGCTTGTTATTGTAGAATTTATGCCGATAAGAAAAAAATTAAAACTGTTCAAACGACTCTTGATAACTTCTTTTGATAAAAACAATTGCAGTAAATAATGTAGTACAAGTATTTATTAAACATTTACTTTGCATTCATTTTTTATCTTACCTAAAAGAGTACCATATAAAATGAATTATTAATACAGTAATCGATCATGGACGAATTGTAATTTTTACCATTGATTATTAGATTTGATTAACACGATTTTGATATACGCTGTAACACCGAGGGATTAATTAACCGAGGGATACCTGTATTATGGTTTTTAATATATACTTTTGGCATTGGGTGCATGAAACTGCCTCGAATTTGGGAAGCACTCATCTGCAGATCTTCAGCCCAACAGCCATTACCACCCAATTTAGTCAACTAGGGGGTACCATTTAGCACTTTGGCTGCCTTTCTTCAGTCTCATTTACCCAGTTCTCTGATCCCTGATGATGACAACATAACGTTGAAGAAATATAAGTATTAAGGTTATTTTATAATTAATATTCAGTGTACTTTGTAATTTCCTGAAAAATAATAGTTATGAATACCAGTGTACAGCTAATTCTTTTTTTACACAGCTTTTTTTTTTTTACATTATTATTATTATTATTGTTCCGGGAAACTCCAAGGAGTCGACAGACTCATCGAGGGAGGCCCTAACATCATGTCAAGAACAACTATTCAACATTCACACAGTATCTATCATACCCTGCCTTGAACTCATTCACGGTCGTAGCACCCACAACAGACTCTGGAAGCTTATTCCACTCATTTACCACTCTCCAAGTAAAGAACCCAGCTCTAACACCCTTGTCAACCACGCTCTTGCCCAGCTTCCATGCATGGCCCCTAGTCCTCCCACCACCAGTCATATTTTCAAAAATATCTTCTGGATCAATCTTATAAAACCCTTCAGTAATTTGAATGTCTCAATCATATCACCCCTCCTTCGCCTATCGTCCAATTTCTGCAACCCACAAATCCTCAACCTATTCTCATAAGGTTCATTCCACAGACCTGCTATCATCTTGGTCACTCGTCTCTGGACCCTCTCCACTTCCTCCCCATCACGAAGAAACCCTGGTGCCCATAGCTGGGCACAGAAGTCCAGATGGGGTCTTATCAAGGCTCGATACAGAGGAACAACAACTTGTTCGTCTCTGCATGTTAAAGTATTTTTCAGAAGCCAAGTGATTTGGTGAGCTGTTTTAGTTACTTTTGCAATGTGCCCCCTAAACTTCAACTCCCTATCCACCAACACTCCCAAATCCCTGGCCTCATCAATCTCCTGGAGTACGGTTCCACCAATGCGATATACTGCTGCTATTCTTTTCACCCCAAAGTGCATAACCTTACACTTTGCCACATTAAATTGACATCCATTTTTCCTAGCCCAGTCCTCCAAACTATCCAAATCATCCTGTAAAATTTTGACATCTTGTGCACTCACAATTGCTCTACCCAACTTTGCATCATCAGCAAACAAGTGAACACTTCCTCTCAGATCCTTTCCAATATCACTGATGAACAAATTGAAAAGCAGTGGTCCAAGAACAGAGCCCTGTGGCACTCCACTAGTCACAAGACGTCTTTTAGACTCCACTCCTGAATAAACCACTCTTTGATATCTCTCCTTCAACCACCCTCTTATCCATCTCACCAACCCTATATCTATACCCATCTGCTCCAGTTTACTAATTAGGGTTCCATGTGGTATCCTATCAAAGGCCTTGGCAAGGTCCAGTAGTATCACTGTAAACCCATTACCCCTATCCAGTTCAGCCGTCACTGTGTTATAAAACGTGAGCAAGTTACTGAGGCATGATCTACCCTTCACAAAACCATGTTGTCCCCCATACAGTATCCCATTTTCATCTATCCAATCCTGTATTCTTTTCTTGACTAATTTCTCTAAGACCTTGACAATGATTCCTGATATGCTAATCGGTCGGTAATTTACAACAGCAGTCTTGGAACCACCTTTATGCAGTGGAACTATTTTCCCCTCTTTCCACCCGCTCGGGACTAACCCAGACCCGAGACTCAAATTAAACAAAATGGTCAAGGGTACTGACAATTCTTTAGCTGCTTCTCGTACAACACGTACAACAACTCGTACAATGTGCCTGTCCATCCTGTTTCAGACCACCCAAGTGTGGAATCTTGTTTTCTGCCACCACAACATCCTTGATACAACCACATGATTTTGAAATAACACCGTTTAGAAAACAAAAGCAATTCTATTTTTACACTGTATATTTTGATTTAACATGGTTCAAATGGCACTTGTTTTTAATATTTCTGTTTGAATTCAGTTCTGTTAAAAAGGGTATTTCCATTATAATTTCCTAGTATGGTACATAATGTACTTAAACTTGAATTTTGGAGAACCCCCTTGATGTTTTAAATATCAGGGATTACTCTACACTACAGAATATAGACAAATACTGAGTAGAACTTATATAGTGAAATCACAAAGTGTTGGTGGCTAATTCTCTTTTTAAACGTTTATTTTATTTATTTTTTACACTATTTTGAAATAACACGGTTTAGAAAACAAAAGCAGCTAAGGATCGTCTGACTATTATTTTGCAGAAATGCTTCAGGAGATTGTATATTAAAACCATTGCTCATTAATCAATCCCTAAGACTGTGGGCAATGAAAGTTGTGGAATTTAAAATTAGTGCACTGGAAGTCAAATAAAAATGTTGAGTTACAAAAGAAATTTTTAATGAATGGTTCCATCAATGTTTTGTTCCAGAAGTTAAACGCTGTTTGATGGAAAAAAATATGGACTTTAATAGTTTTATTGATTATAGACAATGTGCCTGTCCATCCTGTTTCAGACCACCCAAGTGTGGAATCTTGTTTTCTGCCACCACAACATCCTTGATACAACCACTAGACCAAGGTGTGATTGCTACCTTCAAAAAAGAACATTCCAATACATTTTGGATAAATTAAATAAGGATAATTTACTGACAGCTATTGATGTGAGGAAGAAATTTTCTGTTTTGGCTTGCATCAAACTTGCTAAGTTGGCATTATCAGAATTGAAACCATCAACTTTAAATGCATTCTGGAAAGCTACTTGGCCAGAATGTGTGAAAAAGAAAAACCTTGTACCTTTGCTTACAACTGAATATTCCAATATCACCAGATTAGCACAGCAGAGAAGGATTTGATGGTTTTTCATCTGCAGATATTGAAGAATTGATGGTTGACAAGGCTGTTAGTGATGACGAAATAATAGCTCTTCTTGAGAATCTTGAGGAAAAAGAAAAAAATGATCATGATGATGAAGAGATTCTACTCACTGTTTGATTAATTAAAGAAGAGCTTCAAATGGTTAGTAAAATTGCAAAGTCATTTTCTTACACATGATCCAAATACTGAACAGTTTAAATGTGAACTGAAGTCGTGTATGGTGCAGTATGAAGTATACAAAGATCTAGTCAAAACAGGATTTCAACAATTAATTACAGAGTTTACGGTAAAAAAAAAAAAAAAAAAAAAAAAAAAGAGTCAACCTTTAGAATTATTGGAAATTGGTGCCAATTTAGTTCCTTTTACTGAAGAAAACGTTTCGCCATTGCAATATGAGCAGGGCAGCCAAAGTGTTTCAAGTGATGAAAGTGATTTAACTGCTTTATCACTTACAGAAAATAGTGAAGACTATTTTCTTTAAGAGATGCATATATATGCACATTTTACTGCTTTACACAGTTTTCATTTACATGATTTTTTTTTTTTTTTTTTTACTTTACTGGAACCAATCTACCATGTAAATGGAGAATTGGATGTATAAGCCTTTCTAGCAGAATTTTTGAATGCCTTGTCATAAATTTAAGGAGAGGTAATCATTGTATGAATTTAATGCTAATAGAAATTCTTTTAATTGCTTCATAGTATAATTTAATTTAATGTTAAGTAACTTGATTACAAATGCTTTCTATATATGCACCTCAAGGTTGAGGACTGACTGACTGACTGACTGACTGCTAGCTTGGAATATAGGTCCAAGCAACCAACACCAGTAGTCTGTTAAGCCAGTTCCATAGAGAAAAGTAATAAATTATAATGGTAATTTAACAACAACAACAACAAAAAGCTAATGAACATTAAACCAGCATTTAAAATCTGGTATTTATTGTTTTTAATTGTTTTCAGGAATGAATTAATTAACCTAAGAATCTAAAAATAAATAAATTAATTAAAAAAAAAACCTAAATTGACATAATAGCCTATCATATTCACTCTACTCAGAGATACAAAGAGTGCAGCAGGGAAATCAATAAAATAATTAAACCACAAAAAATAAAACTTTTCATGAAAAGATTGAAGAAATTCAAGAGTAGTTTACAATAAATATTTAAAAAAAAAAAAAAATCTTCTAGTCTTGACTTGAAGGATGAATAGGCATGTAGAAGTATCAAGAAATTTATGTGGAATTATAAGGTAGGCAACTATAATAGACTTGGAAATCAGCTGCAGTACAATGGATGAAATAATTTGGAAAAGGTAAACAGGTAGAGAATAATTGTATGAGGAATATAAGGCTCTGACTAGGAAGGTGACTGATCTTTAACAAAGATTTCTGTATCTGCATTCTGTGTACTCTTTCTTCTTCTCGTCAGGACACTGGTAGCCAGATCTGGGCACACTAGTACTCACATCTGGTTTCCAGCAGTGTTAATGATTTCCTCAGTCCCACAGTAGTTATTTTACTCAGCATTTTCATTATCCTCTGTTTCATTTATGACATCTTTGCAATGTGACCTGTTTCAACTTCTGTTTACTTACCACTCAGCCTCATTCGTTTCCTGAAGCAATAGTCCATATAGAGGTCTTGAGAACAGTGTACTGGCATCCATTATCTTTTGGAAATAATACCAGTTTATTCAGATTCTTTTGCAGGAACCATATATCTTGATTGTTTAACCCAGCTTAACTTCACCTGCAAATCAGATAATTTATACTTTTCCAGTATTTATATAAAACTTGGATAGTAATGGTTGGGTGACAGTGCCTTGTTCTCCTCAGTCCCTTAGACTCTGTCCTTCACAATTACCTTCTGTTAATCAGTTATTCTGTTATTCATGCCAGTAGTCTGTTTTCCAATCCCAAGTGCTCTAGTTTATACAGTAACTTTCCATGTGGTGTCATGTCAGATGCCTAGTGAAATTCAGGAAAATTGTGGCATGTCCATTACCCTTATTAAGTTGTGTGTGAACTTCATCAAAAATGTAAGCTAGTTACTAAGACGATTTCTTCATATCTTATCCATGCTGTGACCTTTAGAGCATTGATTTTTCTTCCATCTAGTGCTGAAAAGTTTAAATTGCTGGCTTTCTTGACAAGTGGATAGTATCTCCATTCCTCAGCCTGCAATCCATTTGTTTAAATCCCACTGTGACATTAGCATATCTGATTTGGGTAGTAGGTGAACTTGGATTGTCTATGTTATCCACCTTTTTTAAATTAAGGCCTGAATTAGCTTGAAAGGGGGTGATGGAGAAATTGTTGGAGAACATGGCTTAGGTACCAGAAATGACAGAGGAGATTGCCTTGTCCAGTTCTGTCAGGAAGAAGATCTAACAATACCTGGTTTAAACTTCCACGAAGACTGTACACTTGGAAATCGCCTCAAGATAACCAATATAACATTGTCAGAAATCAAATTGATTACATACTGATAAATAAAAGATTCCACAGTAGTATAAAGAGTGCAAAGACTTATCCTGGAGCAGATATCTCATCAGACCACAATCCCATAGTTGCAGAAATATGTCTTAGATTAAAATCAGCTAAAAAAAATCGCAAAAGAAGAAAAAGAAAATTGATGTAGAAAAACTAAAAGACCCGAAGATAAATAAAAGTGCCAAGACACAGCTTAACCTGCGATTACAACAGATTAAAATAGAAAAAAATAAAAGAGTCGAATCTCTTTGGAGCTTAAAGAATGCCATCGTAACAACAAGTATTGAAGAAGTAGGTTATGTGAATAACGTAAAACAACAGGAATGGATGACAAATGAGTCTTTCTCTTATTGATACAAGAAGAATGTACAAAAACAAAGACCTAGCGAGATATACAGAAACACATAACATCATCAAGAAAAAAATAAAAGAAGCCAAGGAAAATTGGATGAAAAATTTATGTACTGAGATTGAACTGCTTCAGAAGAAACATGATAATTTCAATCTGTATAAGAAAATCAACGAAATTTTCAGAAAACTCAGAAAAAAGCAAACAGTGTCTTTAAGAGACAAAAATGGAAAAATAGTTCTAGAAGAAGAGAATAAAACACAGATTTGGATAAAATATGTAACAGAACTTTTCAATGATACTAGACAGAAGCCTATAAATATAAAAGATAACATTCAAGGACAAGCAATTATAAAATGTGAAATAGAGAATGCTATAAGATTAAGTAAAACAGGAAAAGCCAGTGGACCAGATGGTGTGCAAACAGAATTTTTAAAATTAATGGAACCAGATAACATCAGACTTCTTGAAAAACTATTTAATAAAATATATGAAAGTGATGAATTTCCATCAGATTGGCTCAAATCTACATTTATCACTATCCCAAAGAAACCCAAAGCGAATTCCTGTGGCGACTTCTGACTTATTAGTCTAATGAGCCAAACATTAAAAATATTTTTGAAAGTAATTCAGAATCGTATTTATAGAAAAAGGGAAGAAACGCTAAGTGAAATGCAATTTGGTTTTCGGAATGGTTTTGGTACTAGAGGGGGGCCCTTTTCTGTGCCCAAATACTGATACAAAAATGCATAGAAAAACAGAAAATCTGTCTTTGTCTTTCATAGATTTTGAAAAAAGCATTCGACAAAGTCAGACACACTGACTTAATAGAAGTCCTTCAACAAATAGGGCTAGACGAACAAGACATGACTAATAAGAAATCTGTATTGGAATCAGTCAGCTACCATTCAATTAGACAACATTACAGAGGGAATCGCAATAAATGGAAAGATTGTTAACTGCCTATGATATGCAGATGACACTGTGCTGATTACAGATAACATTCTGTAACATACATGGTCATCAGCAAACATTCAACCTCATCAATGAAACTGACACTCAATGAGAAAAATATTAAGTGTCAAGATATAAATATCTTGGATGCTGGCTTAATGAAAGGTGGGATCCTGAAATAGATATAAAGACAAGGATTCAAGTTGCACGGCAGTCCTTCATGAAAATGAGAACATTATTCTGCAATAAAGACCTAAACATGGAAGCGAGATGCCGAATGCTGAAATGCTACGTGTGGTCTATTCTGCTCTATGGAGTCGAAACATGTACATTGAAGGCGACAACCATCAAGAAAATTGAAGCCTTTGAGATGTGGCTATACAGAATGCTAAAGATATCATGGACAGAAAAAATTACCAATGAAGATGTCTTAAATCCATTGGCAGAGATCTTGTACAAATAATCAAGAAATGAAAAACATATCTTGGCCACATCATGAGAAACAGCAAATACCAACTTCTACAAACTATTTTGGTAGGAAGAATTGATGGCAAAGGAACTAGAGGTAAAAAGAATATCATGGTTTGACAACATCAAGACATGGACAGGAAAGAGCAGCGCACAACTGCTTCGATTAACGTAAGAACGCAGTTTGTTCGCCAAGATGGTCGCTGACCTTCGATAGAAAATAGCACCATAAGAAGCAGCTTGAAAAAATTCCACGTTTAGTTTCTAGAGCAGGGGTGTGGTATCACTCAGGCATTTGAAAATCACTTACCATATAATATAAAACACTGAAAAATAACTATGCTGTGTTGAGATTCAAAAGCAAAGCCAGCCTATAGGCTATGCTGAAGAGAAGAGATGCTGTCCACTTGTAAAGTAGGCTGGAAATTTAAGTTAATGGAAATGTTAGTAAACATTTCCATTAACTTAAATTTCCCAAATCTGGGTTATTTTGGTTAATTTCCCAAATTAACCAAAATAACCCAAAGAGTCAATACAGGAAACAGCATTGACTAGTAAACTGCTCTCATTTCTGATAGTTATGATACTACAGGATAAGGAAAATGGATATACTATGATATTACTGGACTTTGCTTTGACATATTTTGCGATATCGAAAGTCATTATATAAACCGGATCATTGGTGTTGGAAAAGACACTAGTAACATTAATAAGAGGATAGCTGATACCCACACTATTGATGTGTTCTAAATTTACAACATATGAAATGCATTATAAATTTGATTGTTTTTACATTGTTTTTAATGAAATTATCATTTAAAAAAAAAGCTATCACTTTAGAGAGATTGTTTCTGTGAGTAGGGTATCATTCCTTCAGGTATCACACTGCCATTCCTTCAGGTATCACATATTGTGTTATTTCCATCAGGATGATAGATCCTAGCGAAATAGCTATCCTCTCATATCATATACATTGTCAAGATTTTCTTCCACGTTTCTTTCTTTTTCTGACAACATAGCAACAGAAATCACTAGGATTTGCTTTACCATGCATAGCTAACTGCTTTCATAACCTGATTTTCCATTTCTTACTGTGTATGTCCCTGTTTTAGTCAGCTTATACCTTATTTCATCTCCTTTCTCCTAAAAGTCCATCAAAAATACCTCTTGTGATTTTCATGAAAGATCTGACATCTTTCATTACAGTATCTGGTATCATAGCATGCTCTAATCTGTCTCCCTACTTTGTCATGAAAGAAAGAGATCTGTCTTTCAGCAAAGAATTGCATTGTCATTCTCACTGATTAGAAGCAGGATGGTCAACTAGTTTATGGATGCATCCTCTGATACCAGATTGTATACCCCAAGTTCACAGACCTCAAGCTCATTCCATGACATGCTGCTTCAGTAACTCTTATCAATTCAGTAAATTCTATTTCAATTTTTTCATCCTCTGCACTTTTTTGTCTATCCAATTTACATCTCCATAATTAAAATCACCCATGACAGTTACTGTTATTTTTGTTTCACTCACTGCTGATCCCCCGTAATACTCAACTACAGTAGAATCTGGTTAATACAACTTATATGTATATATATATACTCCGGTCTCATTTATGTGAAAATCTTAGTACCCATAGTAAAGGATAGACCTCATACTAAACTATTGGTTCATTACAAAAATCAGTTATTTTGTATTCCCATGAAAAATATCCTCGATGGGGGGGGTGCAGGATATTATGATAGTACTGCATAAAAAAGTTCCGTCATTACAACTTTTTATCAACAATTTTCCTCCAAACTAATATGTTATTTATGAAGATCCCCATATATCAGTTCTTATATTTTTGTCTTCTAAGGTACTTTTTGTTTTTTACTTTTCTACTTCAGAAATATATATATTTTGAAAATTAGTGAAGTAAATTATACATGACAAAAAGTGTGAGCAGCTGAAGTAACAAAGCTGTGCATTATGGGATACTATGGCAATTTTATATGAAGTTTAATTGCCTTCATATACAGGAAGCCTATCATGTTGTTATTATTTCACATGCTCACGCTTTTGTATATTATAAAAGTAAGAATATAATTTCTTATTAAGCATAATTTACTTTGCAACCAAGCAAAAAACATTTCTACAAGAAAAATTTTTTGAAGAGCAGAAGGCAATTATAAGTTTAGTTTTCATTGTTAAGGTTGAAAATAATGTATGGACTTTCAACACATTATAGAATTAGTGCATTTGTGTATAATTAGCGAATTGGTGTTATGACTGGAGGACAGGATAATTAAAATTAAATTATGTATAATGATTTATATCTAATTTAGCACTACATGTTAATTTGGTTATGTGCTTGTGTATAAATATCTTTGAGGAGAGAGGGGGACAAGAAGTAAGCTATATACAAGCCAGTCGTGATTTCAGTAGCAAATGTCTTGCTATCAGGCATCATTTGGCTACAGTCGTGATTACTGTAGCATATAGCTCAGCTGCTGCTTATTTATTTTATTTTATTTTATTTTTTTTTTCAGAATTTTTTAAGCGAGCTGGAATGGTTTCCCTTAGCGCATTCCTTTTCCATTCACAAACATATTTGATAAACCTAAACATATTTGATATTTGTGTTACATGTACCTTCGGTATAAAATAAAAATTTCAGTAATTTGAGGAGTTCATACCATTGCCACTTGAAATAGAATTATTTCTTTGTGGAAGACAGATAATAAAAATAAACACTCAAATTCAGCTATTTTAAATTAACTGCACTCAGGCTAATAAATTAAAATAACTTAATGATGTGCAAAATGTAAAGTGTTCTCTCCCCAAGCAGATATATTTTTGTTATGCAAAACAGGACTGCCTTTAAAAATATTGTTGACCTGACCTTGTCATGTAACATGACACATTGTTACACAACCAAACCAAACCAAAAACTTATTATTGATTATTATTAATCTCTATTTATCTACTTAATTATTTTTGCAGTTGCATGTTATATTTTTTTAAAAACTTTTTTATTTTTGGTTTTTCATTTCAGGCACATGTTTATAAAACTAAATTTTTAACAACATTTATATTTGTTATTTTTTGGTATTCCACACAAAATTTACCTTAGACTTCTGGATTAATATATTGTTTTATGGTTATCAGAATATTATCTGGCTAGAATAATAATAGGTTTTTTTTTTTTTAATGTGAATCTCACCCAAAAAAGTGTGAATAAACCTGTAAATAAATCTGCCGGTCTGGTTGGCCAAGTGGTTAGCATATCCGCTCTCCAGCCAAGAGGCTGCGGGTTTGAATCCCGCCATGGGAATGGATGTTTGTGATTGTCTGTGATAATACTAGTGGTGACAGTGGGCGGTAGATGGTGTTGGTGTAGATAATGATGGTAGTTGTAGTTGGTGAATTTGAGTAGTAGAGACGGAGATTTGTAGAGTAGATGCCCTCCCGCGATGAGTCTTTGGACTAACTGGAGGTGCCACATAATAATAATAATATCTAGATAATTCTGTTGGCTAGTTATATTAATCTTCAAACACTAGTGCAATATAACATTGGTAAACCCTCTCTGAAATGATAATAAATTTAGTTTAATCCTTTATCTAAGTGCAAGCAAACAAAGTTTGCGCCTGATAATATCTTCAGGACTGAGGTAAGGTGGTACATTCCTTGGCAACTCGTAGCAAAGGTGGACCAAACTCTCATCACTCCTTGTCTCAGTATCTTCCATAATGCAAAGCATATCTCCTTGCAGACATGTATACGGCTATGCATTAAGAGAAGAGCCACTACCCAGCCTGGTTTCGACATTTATTGAGGTCTTGTCAGTGGGAGGCAGACCCAGAGTGGTGATACTAAGGCAGAAGCAATGGAGAGGTCATATTTACCTATACAAGTTGCCAACCAGTGTACCACCTTATTATTAAATTACTCTGGATTTAGAGAAAGACGGAAGTTTATTTTGCACTTGGTTAGAGATTATAATAAATTTAGTTTAATCCTTTATCCAAGTGTAAGCAAACACAGTTTGCGTCTGAAAATATCTTCAGGACTGAGGTAAGGTGGTACACTTGGCAACTTGGTATAGGTCAATCTGACCTCTCCATTGCTTCTGCGTTAGTATCACCACTCTGGGTCTGCCTCCCACTGACAAGACCTCAATAAAGGTCGAAACCGGTCTGGGTAGTGGCCCTTCCCTTAATGCACAGCAGTATATATGTCCACAAGGAGATGTGCTTTGCATTATGGGAGATACTGAAACAAGGAGTGATGAGAGCTTGGTCCACCTTTGCTACAAGTTGCCAAGGGATGTACCACCTTACCTCAGTCCTGAAGATATTTTCAGATGCAAACTTTGTTTGCTTGCACTTGGATAAAGGATTAAACCAAATTTATTATAGTCTAACCAAGTGCAAAATAAATTTCCAACTCATTGAAACTACTACGAAGTTATATTTTTAAAAAAAATCACTTTTTTATTTTTGGTTTTTCATTTCAAGCACATGTTTATAAAACTAAATTTTTAACATTTATTTATATTTGTTATTTTTTTGTATTCCACACAAAATTTACCTTATTAGGCTTCTAGATCAGTATATTGTTTTATGGTTATCAGCATATTATCTGGCTAGAATAATAATAGTTTTTTTTTTTGTTTTTTAATGTGAATCCCACCCACAAAAGTGTAAATAAACCTGTAGTATATTAGCATCATGGTAGGCAAAAGGTTAAGTAATCTGTCCAGAGACCAGACATGGCACTTTTTTCCAAACCACTTTATGCCTCATTTAACAAGATAGTGGTGGTCTTATACTAAATGCTGAAATTAATCTGCTCCCTAACAACTTGTCAATTTACCAACTTGCAAAGTGCTAATAGGACTGATAGCCTGGTAAAAATTCAAATAGCTTGGTCTCTTTAACTAAATAATTACCATAAAATTGAAACTTAATTTTCTTTGTTTCTATAATTCTGTTAAACATTTTGGCAGTACTCTGTCAACTGTATTTTATGTTTAGCACATTGAGTCATTTTAAAGCTAAACTCTCTCAACATATTCAGCCTTGAGTTTATTTTCAGGTATGTGTGTCCATATATTAATAATAATATATGGACACACCTCTCAGATGAGATATGAGCAAATGAGCGACTCTGCTCAGTGGTGGAGTGAGCCTGCCACGGTGTAGAACCAACTGGTTCTACACCGTGGCAGGCTCTGAGAGTTCTTCTCAGTGGCAGGGTGAGCTTGTTACTGTAAGGAACAACGCTGAGTTTTTGGAGTTTGACCTGTACTTGAATATTCAATAAAGGTCGAAACCGCTGTTGCCCTTCCCTTAATGCATAGTATGATACATATCCACAAGGCGATGTGCTTTGCATTATAGGAGATATTAAGACAAGTAGTGATGAGAGCTTGGTCCACCTTTACCACGAGTTGCCTCAGTCCTGAAGATACTTCAAGCGCAAATTTTGTTTGCTTACACTTGGATAAAGGATTAAACTTATTTTATTATAGTTTAACCAAGTGGAAAAGAAGAAAAAAAACTTCCAACTGTTCTTTGAATCTGCCTTTGCTCTAAAAAACAATCCTAACCTCAATAAATTAGTTGCATAAAACTGCCTCGAGTCTGAAGATGCTTATTCTCAGACAGACCATCAGTCCAACTGCTATCATCTAATCAAACCGGCTAGGTAGTGCAGTTTAGGACTTTATGAGTTGTCTTATTTCTTCATATTGGTCTCTCTCTCTTGCTTACATATGCAACAGCAATGTACTTGTGGTTCCCTGCTGATGCCCTTTTGACTTGATTGAATTATGAAAAATAATAATTGAAATATTTTAGTTATATCATCTGCATTGTGATCTCATTTTGTAAATTATCATTGTATGAGAACCCTAAAATGCAGAGAGGCAGGATGTCCTGCCTCTTGGAAGAGCGGATGATTAAGAAGTTATTTAAGTTAAGGGATATTATATCCCATATTGTTTCTTAGCCGAATAAGAAACTCATATAAAGTTTGGCGATTCCAAGCGTAAGCAAATACCTGGATAGAGCAGCAACTGACCCTTGAAGGTAGAGCAAGCTGAGGCAACTCATAGAAAGGGTGGAGCAAGATCCGATCACTATTCTTGATATTTACCCATAATGTGAACTTAACTCCTAGCTGCTGTATTATTGTTCAACATTATGAGAGAAGGTCACTACCCAGACCGGTTTCGACCTTTTTTGAGGTCTCATCAGTGAGTAGGTAGACCAAGTTTGTAGCGAATAGAACTTGCATCCCTTCTATGAGAATTGCCAAGAGGTGTCCTATTAAATTACTAATTATAATGAAGAGCCAAAGGCTTCAATTCGGCGACATGAACTTATTTAAGTTGAAGGATATTATATCCCATATTGTTTCTTAGCCGAATAAGAAACTCAAAGAGTTCCTTTCTATGAGTTGCCTCAGCTTGCACTACCTTCAAGGGTCAGTTGCTGCTCTATCCAGGTATTTGCTTACATTTGGAATCGCCGAACTTTATATAGTTTCTATATTCGGCATGGAACTCTTTGAGTTTCTTATTCGGCTAAGAAACAATATGGGATATAATATCCCTTAACTTAAATAAGTTCATGTTGCCGAATTGAAGCCTTTGGCTCTTCATTATAATTAGTGATTAAGAAGGTTCTTATTATAGTATATAGGACCATGCAACTTTCACGAATTTTTGTTTGCTTATACTTCTGTAAAGGATACATGAAGTAACTTCCGACTAGACCACTTGATATACTGACACATTTGACTTCACATAAATTGCTGTAATATTCCATAATGCACTCTATACTTCTTTTTGGACATATGTATATTTTTGTGTATTATGGAAAGGATCACTACCTAGATGAGTTTTTACTTTTGTTGAGGTTTCATCATTATGAGCTATACCAGTGGAGATACTGAGGGTTAGACAGACTTCTGCCTCAATTCTTTCTCAGTGCATATTATGTACGTTACTGTCTGTTTTATATTATTTTGAGCAGATAGACAGTTTTGCTGATATTAGAAACCAGAAATACCAAGATTACACTAAATACTTATTTAAATACCAGAAATACCAAGATTATACTAAACATTAAGATTAAACTGATAAATCTGGTCTCACTTGCCATGCCATTATCATTAGCCACATTATTTTGGAATCAAACTCTGATACGCAAATAAATGTACATTTTATCATCTCTTCCTGAAAGTGTATGAAACTACAATATTGTCTGAATCCCATCACTGTTGTATGTCTATATCCAAGTTCTGGAAGTAGTGGTGTTGTTTATTTATTTTATTTATTTTTTTAATTTAATAATGGATGCCATTCCACAGAACTAGCATCTATTATGCCTTTCATTTCTGCTAAATCTATAGCAACATGAGCAACAGCTGCCTGCAATCCTTTTACAGTTGAACTGGTAACTTACTGAATCTGTTACTCCCAGTCGTCTTT
Organism: Typopeltis vanoorti; assembly: GCF_054136105.1. Lineage (NCBI taxonomy): Eukaryota > Metazoa > Arthropoda > Arachnida > Uropygi > Thelyphonidae > Typopeltis > Typopeltis vanoorti. The sequence continues at coordinate 144,254,550 of NC_143551.1, forward strand.
CATTCCATATGCCTGAGTTCTATGAAACAGCTTCTCCACGAAGCATTCCCTAAGGACAACCCCAGCTCTTTAAGAGGAATATAACAGATCTCTTTGCTCTTGACCCCAACCAGTGCACAGCATTTATTTAACTATAGGCTTTGCATCCTCTTTTGTGTGGGAATCATATAGAAAAAAACACTGACAAGTAGAAATGAGAGCATGGATGTTTGTGATTGTCTGTGAAAATAGTAGCAGTTGTGGTGGGCAGTAGATGGCATTGGTGTAGATATAATCCACACGTGGACTGCTGTACATAGTTCTTGGTCACCTTGGAGAATAATGGTGTAGACATTCCAGAGGCAGGTGGCTGAGATAGTGCCAGTCTATGATAGATGGAAAAGAGAGAATGTAATAGAAACATAAAAGTTATTCACCATCTACAAATTTTATAGGATTGGCATAAATTTTTAATACATGAGAGGAAGGAAGATACCCAAGACTACATTTTTTGTTGGGAGAGTGGTGAATGGTGCAATGGAAGTTTGGAGTGTTTGGCAGTAATGAGTTCAAAGAGAAGTATGATTGGTATTGTGTGAATAAAGGTTCGTGTCAGCCTCATGAGTCTAACTCCATAAAGATTCCAGAGAAAATTATAATTATAATGATACTACCATTTATCCGACCTTCAAAATGATGACCCTCTGTACTCAGTTACACTCATAGAAATATCAGCATATAAAAAAATTAATACTAACAGTTTCAACATAAATAGAAACTAATCATGATGTCTAACAAGGAGGTAGCGTTTCTCTTAACTTACGTATGTCTAATAAGGAAGTGGAAATCTGTAGTAAAATCAGGAATAAACATCAACCAACGTACAACAGGAAACACAATACGTTTTGCAGATAATCAAATAATGATGCAAAAATCAGATATTGAAGATGATTGATATTGAATATTGAAAATATGTTACTTGTTCTTGAGTTTCATTTTCAGTTACTACAATTTACAAAGAAACTATGGCATTCTGGGTTAAATATCCCATTGAACAAAAATATTACTTGAAAATCAAAGTCAAGAACAAGTAACACATTTTCGTTATTTAGGATGTGATATAACATTTGATATAGATAATAAGACAAGTTATATTGTTCAAGCAATCTACAGTACTATAAGATGGACAACAAAAGGCGTTATTCTGGTGTTCTTCCTCATAAACTCTTCGTCACATACTCATGAACCAGCAAAGTCTGCCTGCATACTTAAATACGAGGGTGGTCTGAAAAGTTCTTGGCTTAACAATGAAAAAACAAATTTATAATTTCAAAATTATTTTTATTTTCAACATAATCTTCCTTAAGACTAATACATTTATTCCAGCGCCATTATCCCATCCTCTAGTGGTTCTCAGTAAGATCTGAAAAATACCCCCTCTACAGTTGCAATCACCTCTTGATTTGAAGAAAAACGCTGACCAGCAAGGAAGAGTTTTAGTTTTCGAAGTCAGAGGGAGCCGAATCTAGAGAATAGGGTGCATATTCCAATAATTCGTAGTGCAGATCCCTTAATTTTCCCATTGCCAAAACACCTTTGTGGGCAGATGCATTGTCCTTATGAAAGATGATTTTTTTTTTTTCTTTTTCAAATCGGGTCTTTTCTCACGAATTTTTTCGTCTGGTCTGGTTAAAAGATTAGACGAAATTTTAAAAGATCGTAATAATATTCCTCGGTTATTGTTTTACCCTTTTCAAGATAATTAATAAACAAAACGCCTTTAGCATCCCAAAACACTGATGCCATGACCTTTCCTGCTGATGAAACAGACTTTGTCTTCTACGTCCTGAACAACTGGATTCTGTCCACTGTTTTGACTGCTGTTTGGATTCTGGTGTGTAATGTTGAATTCAATTCTCATCCATAGTAATAAATCAATGCACAAAATTGGTTTTATTCTTGTTAAAATGCTCCAAGAACTTTTCAGATATTTTCATGAAGGTGCGATTTTGATCTACTGTGAGCAAGCGCGGCACCCATCTTGCGCAAAACCTTTTTTCTTTTGCAATTCTTTATGCAAAATATATCCTACCCATTCTTTTGAAATGCCTATAGTCTTGGCAATTTCACACACTTTGACTCACCGGTCATCCAATACCATATCATGTATTTGATCGATAATTTCTGGTGGTGTTACACTTTTTGGATGTCCTTCACATGGATCATCTTCAAGGCTGGTGCGGCCACGTTTGAACTCAGCAGCCCATTTCTTAACTGTCGAAAAAGAAGGAGAAGAGTGCCCATAAAGTTTTATGAACTTCGAATGAATTTCTTTTGCCATTAACCCTTCTTTTACAAATAATTTTATAACTGCACGATACTCAATTTTATTCATTTCAAGGGATACAGACAACACTTTTGTTTTAGACAGCTATATATATAAAACAAACTACTTGATAGAATAACTTGCAATTTCACATGGATGTTTATGACAGATGTACCAACTTAGAAAAAAAAATCTTGCCGATAGTGTTGCCATCTGTGGTCGAGGCTGTGTACTTTTCAGACCACCCTCATATATTATATCACCGCCACACTCATGCTTGTAAAAACGTTTAATGCACATTGCCATGAATTGGGAAATGATTAGTGAAAAAAGGGAATGTTGATCAGTAGCTGCTCGTGTTTTTGTATATTATTATTATTTTCCCAAGACCTCATGGAGTCAAAGACTCATCTAGGAGGTCCTTTTATCATACACACAGCTCATCATATGGTGCCTTAAACACATTCAAATTCTCTGCAAACACAACACTCTCAGGCAAGACATTCCAATCATTCACAACTCTGCATGCAAAAAACCTGGTTCTCACTCCCTTACTCACACCCTCCTTAGGGTGCGAGTAAGGGAGCTTTCAGGAATGACCTCTGGTTCTCCTCTAATCTCCCACTGATTTCTGTAGAACCTCTCCAACATTGATCCTATAACAACCCTTTACTAACTTGTAGGTCTCTATCATATCTCCTCCTATCCACCAGACTGTAAATTGCATCTTCTCGACCTTTCCTCATATTCGACATTCCAGAAATCAGAAACTAGTTTAGTCAGTCGCTTTGGACCCCTTTCCAACATTTCTTCGTCCTTTTGAAAACCAGGTGAAAACTACACATGGACCATGGTGCACATATCTGTAATCAAAGCCTTATACAATGGTCCAAGAATCTCCCTACTACACGTCAGTGTCCTCCACATCATTCCCAGAAATATTTGTGTTGTCCTCACAATTTTGGCATTGTGTCCTCTAAATTTCAGATTCTTATCCACTATCACCCCAAGATCTCTTATTTCCTCCACCTCCAACAATATATCCCCACCAAGCATAAATTCTACATTCCATCTTTGTCTCCCAAATTTTAAAACCTTACATTGCAACATTGAACTCGCATTCCCGTGCCCATTCACTCAATTTATTCAAGTCTTCTTGTAAGGTCACAACATCTTCTCTACTCTTCATAGTTCATCCCAACTTTGCATCATCTGCAATCAACTGAATATCCCCATCCACATCTTCACCAATATCATTAATACAGGTTAAACAGCAATGGTCCTAAAACAGGCACCACTAGTGACTTTCCTCTTCCTGAATATTTCTCCCCCATAAACAACTTGCTGATACCTATCAGATAAATAGTCTCCGATCCAATGCACTAATCTAATATCCAACCCCAACCGCTCTAGTTTGACTATCAACTTACATGCGGTAATCTATCAAAAGCCTTTGCAAAAATCTAAGTATATTACTGTGTATCCCTCTCTTCTGTCCAAGGAAACCGTCATCTTATTGTAATAAGTAAGTAGATTAAATCTAAAAGATGACCTCCCTTTAGCAAATCCATGCTATCCATAAAAGATAATACCATTGTTGTCAACCCAATTCTGGATCCTAGTGCTCACCAGCTTCTCCAACAACTTAACCACAACATCTGACACACAGATAGGCCTATAATTTGATGCTTGAGTTCTATCACCTCCCTTATGAAGCAGCTCAATCTTGCCCTCCTTTCACTTTGGGACTTGATGCAGTGGAAGACTCATATTAAAAAAATATGCCAAGGCAGATGTCAACTCCCTGGCACATTCCTTCAGAATACCTGGTGATATATTATCAAGTCCCACAGCCTTATTAACATCAAGTTTGCTCACTTACAGTCAGTCTCTCCTCCCTATCATCAACTGCTCTCAATCTCTCCATGAAGTCATATTCACAAGAATGAAAGACCTTTATGAACTGCTCATTAAGTATCTCCACTATATCTTCTGCAACAGTTGTACCATCGTTGTACCATTTTCTCCAATCAATGTCATCCATCCATAATCTTTTTTTTTTTTTTTTGCTGGCTACATATCCCTAGGATTCTTTTTGGCTTCATTAGCTAACTGCTGTTCATACCTTACTTGTGCTACCCTTACCAACCAAGTCACCTACCTTGCCTGGTCTTTATAATCCTCATGGAATTGGTTATTACCACTTCTCTTATGTTGCCTCCATAATACACTTTTTCTCTGTATCACTTAGTCTTAATCTCTTCATTCATCCATTTCACACCTACCTTATTTGACCTTCTGACCCTTGGAATACATTTAGACATTGCTTCTACTAGATAGTTCTTGAATACCCCCCAAGCTGCATTGATCTCTTTTCCAGCTAACTCCTTATTCCATGCTACACCTGCAGCCTGTCTCTTGAGCTCTACATAATCACCACCCTTGTAGTTCCACATATACCCTTTTCTCACAGAGGTCCTCACACTGCTGGCAACCACCCAGGTAATCACTTCATGGTCATTCCTCACCAATTGGAGGATGATTGGACACCCTCATTTATATAATTGCCTCCTCTGATGAGATGATCAAATCCAAGGCCCCCCAATCCTCGTGTACATACTGCCTGAGGTAGTTGTTCCTCAAAAACTCAAGAAACTCATTTTCTTTACTTCCAGTTGCTATCTCATCTTCCCAGTCTATATTGCAATAATTAAAATTGCCCATAATGATCACCCTTTTCTTATTTGCTTGGCTAATTTGATTATACATTTCATAGTCACTACGATCCACATTACCAGGTTTATAACAACATCCAACCAAGTATTTCATTCTATTCACCTCTATCTCACACCATACTACCTCAAAACCACTGGCACTATTTCCCCCTCTGGCATCTCTACTTTGTATGGACATAACTCTTTCTCTATCATCAATAGCACTCCTCCTCCTCCCTTTTTTACCCCTTCTATCCTCACATAACACATCATACCCTTTCATCTCTATTCTTGTCAGGATGTCCTCCTCATCCAACCATGTCTCACTTATTCCAACAATTTTTGGGTGAACAGACTCAATTAATGCAACCATTTCATTTGCCTTGTTTCTTGCACTTCTAGCGTTTGTATACATGCACAGTGGCTCATTCCTGGATCTATAGCTAGTTCTGCTGATGCCACTCATTCAATGTGATTTCTCCATGTTCAACTCAAGCCATTTCCCTTTCTTATTCATCTCATTCTATATATCTTATCATCTTAGAAGCCTTTTCAGATCCACCTATTTTCTCTTGATCCCAGGTCACCCCCCTTCCTTTCCTATCTACACATGCATTCACATCTTGGAGCATCCACCTTTCTCATGCTATGTTCCCCTGTCCACCTTGCACATCTGTTCTCTCATTCTCTATTCTCATGCCGCTCACTTCTTTGCTCATAACCATTTGAGGTGGGAGGATCTGTGAGAGAATGTCTGTTAATAAGAGTTCTCTTTTCTGGATAACACTGTGCATGTCTTAGGGAGGTGTTTAATGCATCATCCCAAATATAATGAGTATTCTAAGGATGGACGGGAAGATTTATATTTATATACTGTTAGTTGTATAGGTGAGAGGTGGCACCTTGGAGGAAGAAGATACAAAGTTTTTTGGACACTAAAAAAGCTATTGATGTCATGTATTTATACCTGGAATGGCCAGGAGTGTAAGTCACACTCCAGGAAGAGAAAATATGATGACTGGAGATCTGAATATTAAAGGGCAATTTAAGTGAAATCCTCCTTGTGAGAAATGAGACAAGAATATTAGGTATGAAGATGAATCGCCTGAGTTTATTAATTTTACTTAATGTGTAGATGTGTTTCTTCAACATTGAGCATAATGTTTCAGCCCAAATCCTTAATATATGGTAAGATTATGTAACTTTTTTTATCTCATCTTGTGATATGTGGATTTTCTTTTCTGCGGTTCTTAATCGTTTTATTGGTTTTGCACTGGTACTTGTTGCTAAAAAAACGAATCCTCACTTTCTGCATATGTACATTTGAATAGATGGCAGTGGTAGAGGATCAATGTGCAGTATTGCTCAATTTCTGAGCAACATATTTGTGATATTTTAATGATTTTATAGCATACTGAAAAATAATTTTCCAGCCGACCTTCTCATTACCAATACCCAGAATCACCATTCATTTTTTATGTTTAACAGTGAATTTTATGTGGTTATTTTGACTATTTAAGTGGCTGAGAAATGAATTTCATATTATCCAAGCCACTGGACCAAATGATTCATCAACTTTTTTTTTTTTTAATCAAGGATTATCATCACTTCTGTTGATATTTTAGAACTGTTGTTGTAAATATACATGTGCATGTGTGTTTGTTTCCTATCCACAAGAGGTTAGTGTATAAGTATTATGGGCAGGCTATGGATTGCTTTTTTTCTCATTTTTGTATTTTTATTTATTTTTTAAATAGTCCAGAAATTTTGCTCTAGAGACCAGTCATGGAACTTTTTCAAGCCATCTCTCCTTCTCGGGGTTAGCAGCACCAGTAGGGTTTGTTCCATCACTATGAAATCAACAAAGCAGAAAGAGGATCCTCTCTCACTTTAGAAGGGCCCACGGAACTCCACTCCTGTGATTGATCTTCCTCTTGATCAATCACAGGAGTCACCCATCCCTGCAATGTATACAAAATAACTTCCACCACCGCCATGAGAAGACCAGCCATTAGATCAGCATTGAATTTTATCATGAATATGACTGTTGCAACCATCAACACAGACAGTATATTTGTGCTACTTGTAACGAGGCCTTTACTACTCCAACAGACCTGGGTATGCATTGTTGAGCAAAACTTTCTATCACCCCAGTGAACTATTCCTATAACATCCACTTTTCAAAATATCTTGGTTCAACTAGAACAGGGGTGGGGAAACCCTCACCCCGCAAGTCTGTTTCAATTCGCCCCTTTGCTGATGTACTCGTAAATAAAATTTTATAATAATTTTAATTTATTATAATTAAATTTATTTAAATTTAAATAATTAAAATATATAAAACCAAAAATAACTATATTACATATAATATGATCGTCATACGTCTGTTAAGATATATATTGCACAGTACATACACTATATATGAGTTAAAATTTACCATTCTTCTGCGGATGTTTTTAAATTAGCAATTTTCGTCCTTGATACTAAAAAGGTTCCCCACCCCTGAACTAGAACCATTATTTCAGAGACACTTCATCTGTTTAGATAGCCTTTGCCACCACTGTTGTCTTCCCTGCTATGCAAAACACCACTATGCTGTTAATACTGAAGGTTATACTGCACAGGCAAAAGCATGGACTACTGAAGAGGAACATTCTGTAACTTATAATGTTCCTACAATATTTAACTATCAAAATAATTTAGTCTAAAGGACATCATCTCAGAGACACTTTTTCTGCCCAGCATGTCAGCAAGACTTGATCACCTCTATCAATCTTGATGTTCACAGTTGTGCAAAGCATCCTGTTGCTGTTAACTTTAACTAAACATGAAGGCACATTGGACTGTTGAAGAGGAACATCATTGCGATCCATGAAGCTTCATTAGCTACAGAAGATATAGCCCATATTGGTGAAGTTCTGCCTGCCTAGGTGGACAATAGCTTTACTCAGATTACATCGTAAATTATCATCCTACACAGAACTAGTGATGTGGCATCTATGTTAGAAGATCCAACAAGAGCAGGAAATACCTCCTGATCCATTGCTCTCATCTCAAGAGGAGTAGGGCCAGTACAATTCTATATCTTTTTCAAATATGCCTTACAAAATATCACAGTCAGCCTCCTCTTCCTCAGTATAGTCACAGATTTTTAAAGAATATTATTAGATTGTCACTCAACGAAGTATAAATTACAGCAAAGCTGAATCATATTTGGAGATGGAAAATTTCCAGGCAACCGCCTTCCTGGTTAGAGTATCGCCCTGCATCATCATCTCGATCCAAACAAAAAGGTCGAATGCAGGCATTGTATAAGAAGAACAGAAAAGTTTGTGCTAGAACAGTACTCTCCTTCCCCTCCTACAAGTGAGATCCATGAGGAGTTTGTCTGCTTTTGGATGGATGTCTTTTCCACTCCGCCACCATACCTACTTGATTTATCCAATTAGTTTATCAACTGTGGGGCCAGATAGCTTTACTGCTGTGGAGCTTCGATGGGTTCCTCTGTGTATCTTGCAAGATTTAATTGATCTACTTCTGTTTACCAAATGTCTACCATCGTATCTTTGCCAGTCAAGAACAGTGTTCATTCCAAAGAAGGGAGATGCATTTGTACCCTCTGACTGTCATCCAATGACAGTTGTTCCTATTCTTTTACATCTTTTTTTAGCTAAACATCTGCAGTCACACATGCAACATGATTTTAGAATCATGTTGCATGTGTAATGAATGGCTAAAAGAATAGCTTTGCTGTGAAAGTATCTTCATTCTCTTTGCTCTGAATCCTGACAACAACTTCAGCCTTTCTTTATGGCATCCCTGGACCCCCGAAAGGCCTTTGTCTCTCTTCAAGCTGTACTTTCAGCTCTGGCTATTGTAGGATGTCCAGAAGCTTTTCACCTGCATATTAGAGATATACTCTGCAAATTCCTGTACTATCATCCTGGACTCCAAATTGACATCCATCTCAGCACTTAGGGATGTATGCCAGTGAGACTCTTTCTCTCTCCTATTTTCTTCAATTGACGTTGATGAGTTTCTTCACTCTTTCCCAAGCCATATTGGCTACTCTCTTGACAAAAACACTGTTAATGCTATAGGATTTGCTGTTGACCTTACACTTATAGCATCTACTAGAGAAGGCATGCAGGAACTTCTCAACCAAGCAGTTGCCTTCTTTCAGGTTTGAGGCTTAAACATCAATGTGACAAAGTCAAGTATGCTTTTTCTTGTTCCCTCAGGTAGAGACAAGAAATTGAAAGTTGAAAACTTTGTGCTTCCCCTGCATACATCTCCTTACATCCTATCTTCTCAGTTCTGGGGGAACGAAGACACCTTGTTGTCCAACCATGGTGTCTTCTCTTTTGTCCAACCATGCCACTGTAAACCACAGAGGTCTTGGGATTCCATCGTTGTGATGGTTAGTATCTATCCAGATTACAGAAATTTTCTATCTCCAGAAGCACGTGTCTTGCTGCTTCTAGAACTTTGTATTAAGGATGATTACCGATGTACCTCTGGATGCATGCTTGATGGAAGGATATCAATTATGACTGACTTGGCTAAACAAAGGAGCTGCTGCTTGTAATGCAGCTTCATTAAGTTGATGGAGCTGCATTACAAGAATCGAAGCATGTTCCCTCTCAGTATCAATGGATCGAGGATGGAACTTGATTCTTGCCTCGTTTTGAATATATAGATTTTATTAGGACAAAAATCAATGCCCTGCCGACCTGAACTCATATTACTAGGGGAAGAAGTGATGACAAGAACTGCAGACTAGGCTGTCAGAGCATAGAAACTTTGGTTCATGTTGCTCAATGTTATCACACACATGGATTATGTGTCAGAAAACGTGTGCAATATTGAAAGTTATAGAGAATGGGTTGAAGAACGAAAGTTAGATAACAGCAGTAGAACCTCACTGTAGGACTGACATTGGATTAAGGAAGCTTGACCTTGTAGTAAAAAGAGATGAGCTGTTCATTATTGACCTACAAGTTGCAGGTGCTTGGCGACCTCCAACTACCCTCCCTCATCAGAAAGTTACTTACTGTGTTGAAAACCACGACTTGGTATGGCTGCTTCAGGAAGAGCACCACATGGTGCTAAAATTTAGCTCTGCAACTGTATCTTTTAAAAGTGCAGGGTATCAGCAGAGTTACATGGAATTAATAACCTTTGGACTCTCTCAGGCTGATTTTAAGATATTCTCTTTGCATGCCTTGCAGGACATGCTCGTGGTATGGAGGACCTAGCACAGAATATTGTAAGACCTAAGCCTCTTCTGGACTTACACGTAGGACCATGGTATGTAGCACTGTTTCTGTGCAAAATTAGCATAAGAAAAATAAAATTAAAAAATCTTCAGGAAGTAGGACAGTGAAATTCATTTTCAACCCAAAGACAATTATAAATATCCATGTCCACAGCGATATTCAAACCTGAAGCCTGTTGGTTGGAGAATAGGTATGTTAACCACTTCGCCAGCCAGCCAGCAAATATAGTATTGTAGTCCTATAACAAGTTTTTTGTTTTAGTATTATAATCTGAAATATAATTAGTTATTAATAAGTGTTTCACCTTGCGTTGTCCATTGCCTTTATTGCTTTTTATGTTTGTACTATTTCATAATGATAAAATGGCTTGAAGATATCTCTGTGAAATACATGTTTTCCCTGTTTACTATGTTGGTGGTATTAGCCAGATAAAATTAGCTCAGGTCCCACTTCAGTAAAAAGGTGAGACTTGAATCATTCTAGCATTAGAAATATCAAGAATAAGTACCTTTTCTGGGATCAGTCAAAGTACCAAAACATTGATTTCAAATTATATCACTGCATAGAGGTTTCTTTGATTTGACTACAGTTAGTTGAACATACTATCATCATTATCTTAGTCACTTTCATTCAAATACCCCAGAAACAAGAATTACACAAACATAAAATTCTTTTGTTAGCAGTGGCTTTCATTGCAAGACCACACAGAAGAGCATTACCAGTCCAAGTCGAAAAGGTTTGGATATTATGAGAAGTGATACAAAACTTGTCATTAGCTGAAAGAGTAGGCCCATAACTGAATGAAAATATCTGGACTGTGTACAAACCAGTCAAAAAACTAAGATCACTCTTTCATCTTCCTAAGGATTATTTGGATACCGCAGCTCTCATCGAGAACTTTGCATGATCCCTTGTTCTTGTAAAGTCTTCTATTATTTGCAAAGCAGGCTGTTCAGCACAAACATGAGAATTCTAGCAATCAGGTAAATCTGGATTAGGAGACCACATTCTCCAAAGCACCCACAAGATCCTTTGGACCAGAACCAAAATCATAAAGTTTGAGAGCCTTTTTACAGGGGGTTATCACAACTAAGATTATAGCCCACTGTCTCACTGAGTACTTGAGTTGACCTGAAGTTTATTAAAACTAAACATCATACTGTTAAATTTATGTGATACAGATGTTGAACCTTAGTAAATGATTTTCCTCTACAGTTTGTCTTGACTAAATAAGCCTAAGTACATAATCTGATAATCCTTATTTATATCATGTTAATTTTTAAAAGTGAACTGTATTAATTAATTTCTTTATAAATTATTATGTAAAAGATGATTTTCATCCATCATTGTGTGAGACTATCAACTTGCCTATTGGAGACCAAGCTGGTCTTTAGAGCAGTATTCCCTTCTTATCTAAAATTGTTAACCAACCCCAAAGTATTATTGTGCTGGTAAATTTTTAGTAACTGGCTTGCAAAAAATAAAAAAATTAAAGGGGGTGTTCTGCTGGCTGGCTGATGGATAATACAAGAGACCAAACCTGATATTAATATATTGGGAAGCTTCCAACCCAGCAGGTCAAATATCTGCTGCCAGATCATGCCTGGAGGGAGTTGGAGTATAGTGGTATGTTGGAGAACTGGCAAGGCAAAGCATGGACAGGACAAGCTTTCTTTTGTGTATGAAGTATGTTTATAAGCCTTTCACTGCATTCCTCTACTCTTTAACTCTTAATTCACTCCAATGATGAAAGATAATATAACCAAAGGGGTGTTTTTTATTGCAGATCATAAATCTCCAAGAAACAACAGTTCCAAAAAAGAAAGAAAAAAGACAATAAAAATCCATCCTCCCAAACTGAATAAATAAAATAAATCAGCTAACACCTTTTATTCTCTTATAGGGAGTAGGCGAGGCCGTTATACCCTATCTAGCTTTTTGGAGACTGTTGACAGTCTCCACCGGTAGCTAATCAGAGATAGCTGGCCCATGTTTATCACTAATTATAGCAGCCACCGATGAAGAGACTGGCAAACAAGTGCTGCCATCTCTTGGTACCTAACCCTAACAAGATATGTCACTGTCTGAAATAATGTAGGTACTACGGTTGATTTTCTTGAGTTTACGGGATGAAAAACCCACTTGCCCGTGCCTGAGATCAACTAACTCGGGAACCGGTCGAAGAAAGGCTTAGAAAAAAAGTTCCTCCAGTCGGCGACTAGACTTGAACTTAAGTCAAACTTCGAGCGACCAAGCACAGAGGGCGCAAGCGCCACTTCCACTGAGCTACACAGGCCTGTCCCAAAATGAATTAAATACAAAATTAAAAGTTAATAATTCTTCCCAAAAAAAACTACCAACATTGTTTACATTGCTATTAAGACCATTAATTGGCAATTAGTCACAGAAAATTAGACCTATTATTGCTAACAGTAACTCAGCTAGCAACCTCAATTACTATTCTCATCTACACAGAGACTATATTGTATATAATTCCTTATGCTACAAGGATGGTGTATGTGCAAGAGAACTGACATCTGATGTCAGTTCTCTTTCCCTCCTCCCCATGAATTGATTACCCTGGCTTGAAATTTCCCTCTCAAACTTTGTTGTTCTATTTGCTATCCCCATCACTCTTCTAACTAATAATTGACTTTCACTCTTTGATTGTCTATCTCTAAAGCTTGATTTTTGGGACTTCAGTGTTCACAACTCAAACTAGCACCCATCACTAATTCCATTTAATAAGCAGACAGGGTTACCAAGGTTTTTTTTTTCTTTTTTTCATTAGCAATGATCTAATGCAGTATAACTCATCTATCCACCAGAATACCAAGCAGTCCTCACTATCTGGCCAACATCTTCTTCACCTCTTAACACTTTCTAAATAAACTGTAGATAGCAGATCTCTTCTTGGTAACTCAGCCCACATCCTCCTCATTGAAGTTTCCATCACTATGAAATAACCTTCACTCAGCCATTTTCAATATCATGTCCTCTAGTATTACAAGGGGTCCAAATGGGATTACCCCAGTGACATCTCCTCCTTGGATCAACTACTGTTTCTGTAAGGTGACCAATCGTCCTCCTTTAGGGAGGACAGTCCTTCTTTTGTAGGTTCTGTCCTTTCTCGAAAAGTGTCCTCCTACCTGTCCTCCTTTTCGATATTTTAAAACTAATCTGTTAATCTCTGTATTCAGAGATGCCGCGCCGAACTGTTACGCTCATATGACGGTACAGTTCGGAAAGACGCGATTATGAAACGCATGCGCAGGGCATAGGAGAATGTCACGTGTCAATTTTTACGTGCAGCATTTTTACCAAACATGTTTCCAATATGTCGAAGAATGGTCTGAAACAAATATCACAGGAAATAACAGTTTTCAATGGTGTTTTTTGACTTCATCGCAAGTAAATTGGGCAGATATTGAAAATTGTGTTGAGTTTTCATCGAAAGAAAAAAAAATTCTCACTGGAATGAAGGCCTTCATCCTCATTCCATCACTATCTAAGCCATGGTTCTTAAATGATTGCACCAAGGGACAGGAAAAAATTCAGCACATATCACAAGTGTCTTGAGAACAAAACTCCCACATCACACTCTACCTATGCTACAGCTTATAACCAGAAAAAATAATAATAATCAACAAATTTAAATCGAATATGATTTTGAAAGGGACAGATGCAGAAAACGTTTTCCCTTTTCCAATTGTAGTCAAGTCTGCTAGTCCCTGCCAAGGCAACTTTCTTGGTGCAACTTTTTGCTAATTGATGTTTCCATCATACTTCCATTCAGATGGTACTATTGTAATATTCTCCCATAACAAAGTTGATTTACTGGTAACCTTCTTTTCTCTCCAACTCTTGCAGTGATGACCAAGTCAAAGTTCTTTTCTCCCTCCCCTCCTCACTTCACACAACTGCTTGCTCCATGCCATCTCTAGTCTTTTGCCAGAAATAAATCAGAAGAATCTTGAATAACTGGGACAAAAACGAGTCACCCTATCCTGACGAATATATCATCTCCCTAATGTGCTAAAAACTGTGCACTCCAGAATTAACACCTATCATATAGTACCTCTTCAATATTTCTTACTTGACTGGCATCCATCCTACAGCATGTAAACATGTATTTCAGCCCATAAAAAAAAAAAAAATAAAGTCAAACTACTGTCCAGTAGTCATCAGCAACCATACATGTTTGGAGAAATTCATGTGGTTGTTAATGACTGGGCTGATATTTCTAAGAAATTTGATTGGGTCTGTCACAGAGGCCTGCTCAGCAAAATACCATCCAATGCTCCACCTTCTACCCTTTGCATTTGGGTTGTCAGTTTCATCTCTGGCTTGCTACATGCCATGGTGAATAAATTTCCTCATTCAGTGTGAGAGTACTTCATTACTCTCACCCAGCTTTTTACTCTTGCACATAAATCCATTTGTTCTATCTGACTTCAAATCTTATTCATTGCTTGCTGATGTCATTAGGCTCTGTTCATATTCTTAATTTGATGGTCTTGCAGTGTCCAGTCATTAGAAGCTTCAGGATCTTTTGTAAGTGCCCTATTGAAATTTGATGGATTTAACACTGTGCATTCTAATTTCTTACAAGGAAGATCTTGAATTATTTCCTCTTGCTCTTGATAATACCCAGATCACGAAAGAGAATCAGATTTCCTTTTTAGCATCGACTTACACCTGTCTCAAACACATCTCAGCCATATCTTCTTCCTTTTCTAAAATAATGTTCAGGTGCTTTTCTGCTCAAGACACTACTACTAACCTGTGCAACTTCTAACTATATAAATCTCTAAGCTGTCCAACAATGGAATATAGCTCTCATATTTGGAGCAATGTACCAAAAACCTAAAATTGTTTGACACTGTTCAGAAGAGGGACATCTGATTAATTGATGACCCATCTCCCACACATTTACTGAATATCATGCTCATAGATTTTTTTTTTTTCTTGTCTACCATAGATAGTGATGGGCTTTTGCTTCAGCTTAGTAAAAATTTTACAGAGACATTTCAATTGCTTAACCAATGTTCTATTGAACGATTGAACATGGGCATTCATCACTTCAATAATTTTTAGTATTTGTGTGTGTTGGAGTAGAGTATGTTCATGACTGGTTAAAACGAAGAAGTGGTAAAAGTGAACCTATGCAAAAATGCACCAGAACTGATCTACAGATAAACTATCAAGGGGGAAAAGGAAAATCTGGCACTTATCTAATATCTTTTACAAGATTCTATACCAAGTACATATTGAAAATATTTTGAAGTTGAATTTTGTGTTGCAGCAAGCATTTAAAACATTTTTACCATAAGTTCTCCTTAATATGTGCACAAACAGCACTCTTGAATGTGACACTTCAGCATAACACTTCATGATGAACATTTCCAGATAACACCAGTAAAGACCATCATCATTATCGAGGTGGACAAAGCAATTGTAGCTGGATTCTAATGACTCATGGGTTTAAGTCCAAATTAATAAATTATGCTTTTTTAGCCTGCCTTCAAAAGCTTTATGAAGAAATGAAGGAAGCCATTGTTCGGTCGTCTCTTGTGGAAAATTTGAATAGCCAAATTAACCCCCCTCCTCCCATTTTCTCTTACTATTTATTCTTTATATTACTGTACATTAATAATTGCTTGCTGAAATCTAATTTGTATGTGTGCATCCTGTGAATGAAACTAACAGAAAAAACATTTAAAACATTAATGCACTACTGCATACACGCACACTGCTAACATGTAAGCAATAGGATGTGATTAACTAGTGAGGAGGTTAAATCTGACTTACACAAATTTGCAGAACATAATTCTTACATAAGTTGGGGATTGCTACAGGTAACAATTTGCACCTCTCTGTGAGGATTTTTGTTGATAAATTTGGGAATAATTTTAATGATATATCTCTGATATACGAGGAATGTTGAAAAAAAGTCTGAACTTTTTAAATAGTGTGCCAGCCAGCACAGAAAGCATGCTGCAGCTACTGAGCGCACCTAGCGGCAGATTTTGACAACAAACTGCCATTTTCCCTGTTATGCTATGAGCATTAGTCGTCGAGTTACATCCACTGAAGTGAGCACATGCACAAGCTGTTCGTCAGGTTAGTAACAAAATGACAATGAAACCTTGAAGAACGTGTGTGTGAAATTTTGCTGCAACTTAGCAAAAATTTTACAGAAACATTTCAATTGTTAACCAAGTACTGGGAGGACCGTATGAGCTGAACTCAGTGCTATGAGTGGTTTAAGCATTAATGGATTGAGTCGGTCAAAGTTCAAGATGATGTTGGTTATGTTTTTGATTGGAAAAGCATTGTCCATTATGAATTGGTACTGCATGGTCAGATGGTAAACAAAAAGTTGTGGTGCGTTTGAGGGATTCTGTGTTCAGGAAGAGACCTGAATTGTGGGAAAACCAGACTTGGATGTTGCACCATGACAATGTGCTGGCTGACGTGTTGCTCCTCATCCACAGTTATATGGCAAAACATCAGACATCTGTTGTGCCCCATCCACCCTATTGTCCAGACTTAGCCCCAGCGGATGACTTTTTCCTGTTTTCTAAACTTAAAACCACTTTGAAAGGACATCGTTTCCAAACCATAAAGGAGATTCAGGAACGTGATAAGAGAGGAGAGAAAACTCCGGAATTTGCCACCAGAGACGCTGTAAACCCCAAATGCATAGAATTTGCATATCATGCAACTCTGCAGGTGCCAGGAGGGTTTAAAAAGATGGACACGAGATTTTTCCTTTCATTCTGGTTGTTAATACTGTCCACAGTGCTGCCACTAACCTTGCTGAACATGCTTTGCTTGTAAAGCTCAAATACCTAAACAATTGCAATGCTGTTGCTGCACTCTGCAAATTTCATTGCCTGAACAAATGTCAACGAGGTCCACTATTCTAACATATGCTAGGCAATGAATGATTAGTTGTTTTAAAGAAACAATCATTGGGAGTTAGACCTGGCAGAAGTTACAAACCAATCACTTCACAACAAGTGAATGAAGTTGCTGCTGCCATTGGGGAGCAGGCCATGAATAACAGCATTGGTTCCTACAATGCAAATGCTGTATCAACACATATGGCTCTGCCTTATACAATTGTGTGGAAAATTGTATGGAATTCTGCATTTCTACCCATTCCAGATAGTCCTGACACAGGAGTTCTACTACATGACTTTGAAAGTCAACTGACATTTGTTCTAACATTCTTTGCTCGAGCAGATTGGATGCTGCATGGCTGTGGATGATTTTGCAGGGAGATTAGGCTCACTTTCACTGAATGGTGCTTAATACCCACAATTGCTGGGTATGGGCTACACAAAATCCACATGCAATCCAACAGATATTTTTGCATTCAGCCAAAGTTACTGTCTGGTGCTGGTTTACAACTTCATTTGTCATTGGACCATTCTTCTTTGAGGGATGTTCATCAGTCTGGTCGTGTAACATTCTCAGTTACTGCCAAGAGGTATTGCGATATGATAAAAAAATGTTGTGCTACAGCAGTGCTGGTGCACGGATTCAGTCATTTTCATGCAGGATGGCGCTCCTCCAATCGGTGATCCATACAGGATGTTCTTTGAGAATTTTATGGAAGCCAGAGTGATCAGTTGTGCATTTCTCACTGCATGGTCACCACGTTCACCTGATCACCCCCCCCCCCAATAAAAATGTGTTATTTATGCTTGTATCACTTTCTTCCTCCTTACACACACAGAAAAATTACTACATCTACATATGGTACATCATACAGAACTGCTAGTGGTAATTTTGGAACTACTTTTTTTTTTTTTAGATTAAACCAAGAATATAATTTTTCAGCATCTTTAATTTATAGTATAACCAAGTCAAAAAAAACTTTCAACATCATTTTATAACCTTATAGCCAGAATTTTCTAAATTAATTTTGTAATTATCCAACTTATAGAGGATACGATGTAAGGACATTAGGTGTCAGTTACAAGTTAAATTGTTTCTACAGTTACTTAGTTTAGTGCTGCATTCCTGTCACAGTTATCACTGTGCTCTAATGATGCTGGGTAGAAAACTAGCAAAATATTAGTGAGTTTAATAAATTTATTTTTATCTCTCGTTAGTGTTTATACCGTTAAGCATTGTCATGAATAATGAACGACGCCTAAGCCTTTCTTTTCATAAATATATAATGAGGAAAACTTTTTTTTATATTGGTGTATCAGGATCAGGAGATTCAACCATTCTGACATTTAACTTTGATCTGTGGGCTGTTTTAAATACTCCAGAAGGTTTCTGTGGTCAAATGTTTTACTTGAGAAAACTAGCAGTAACTAACAATATACAGCTTGGCTATTAAGATGGGGTCTGTTATTTATAGAATGAAACTGATGGAAGCCAGAATTCTATTCTGGCTTCCAACAGTTTCTTTCTATTTCTCTGGCTTCCATCACTTTCTTTCTTCACGAGTCAACCAGGTATGTAAGTAAGAATGATGTCATATGGATACAGTGAACAGAAGAAAGTTGCTTTTGCATCAAGATATATAATACTGTGTCAATACTCTCCAAATTCGCAATCATAATCACTAATTTTTTGACCACAGGTACTCAATGATTTCAAAGCCAGCTAGACGAACATACCAAAAATACCAATGCAAAGCGTGTTGCTTCACTCAGGTCACCATGAAAAGAAAAACAGCCAACCTTCTTTATAGATTCCCATTCCAAAGCCATTATCAAAAAAACATCTCGGCACCAAAACTTCTGATGACAATGTGTAAGAACTGATGTTCCACAAGAACATCATGCCTATTACCATTCTTTCAAGAGTGATGAAACTATTCGTAATGGATTAGCCAAGCCAGACATTGACAAATCTGAGGAAGTCAGATAATCTTCCCTATAGTTTTGAATTTTCTATGAGTGTCTTCCTGTTCTATTTCAATTTCACTTTTGTTCCATTTCAATTTTGTCAGCAATCTACTACCAATACGATGAGTATATATAATAAGATGTTTATTTTTCTGAGAAACCTTTTTTTTTTTACCACAAATTAATTTTATTTAAATTTTCAGTTATGCCAAAACCATATTAACAGTTTGAGATTTGATTTCCTGAATTCTTAAATTCTGTTTAAAACTTTAATTGTGTTTTTCTTGAAAGTAGTAAAATGAAATGCACATTCACTGTTTTGGCAGAATGAAGATGAAATACAAAGGCAGCTGGTGGGCATCATCCATGTACTGTGTAGCTCCAGATTCATAAAACTAATTTTTTTACCCTCTTCCTTCATTTCATATACTCTCTCTCTCAGGAGGTCTTCTCCATACCATTTTACCCAATGCACGAAACTTTCAACTCTTGAAGAAACACATTACTTTCCTTTCTTCTCTCTAATCACATACCCACACACACAGCTCTGTTTTAAGTGTTGAGACCCCTTGTGTGTGACGTTGATTATATATATGTGTGTAGTGATGTTCCAATTATCTGACCTTCAGATGAATGAATCTTCAATTAACCAACCCTTGAAGGTGTGTGTCAAATGATTTCTGGATGCTGTAGTTGGATCACTGAAGGATTACTGTATATACTTTATACCTACCATCCATTTAGTACTGTGGACAGACAACAATAATAAATATGGTCTCTAGAGATCAAATGTTCTAGCTTTTTTTTTTTTTTTTTTAAGCACTTAAGTGCTCCAATATGTAGAATGGCAGTCTCACACTGGGCAACAGGAATTGTCCATCCCTGCTGTGCTGGCACTTTTACATTAGCAGTGTATCTAAATAACTTTTTTATAGTAAGATTGAAGATTGATAATTACTGTATTATATTTTAAATAAATCATAATACTGGATTTAACTCACGTAACATATTTATTAGTATAATTTTCGCCTGAGTATCAAAGGCATCTTCAGTACAAAGCTAATAGAACAATAACTGACAATTCCAAAAGGCACCACTAAGATAACTAAAAAAGGTCATTAAATTTCCTAACTTATTAAAAAATAAATAAATAACAATATTATATATAATTTTAAAAAAAGTTGGTACTTTTTTAAATCAGCTAATCTTTCCTATATCCCACAAAGGGGGATAGATGTAGACTATCGGATCTGTTTACGTTAGGAGAGTGAAGTAAAGTTTCACATGTTTCTTTATAACCTGCAATTAGTCTGTCAACTCCATGAAGGGTGTAATAATAATAAAGCTGATCCATGAGGAATCGAATGTTTGTGAAGGACTTGTCTTGTTCCAGTGAACTGTATGTCTAGTGTTGATGGCTTGCTCTGTAAGTCCAGATTGTTCTGGTTCAAGGTATTGAATATGACTTATGTTCTTCTAGCTCAGTGATCGCCAAAAATGGTCGACCCCTAACAATGTTATATCGACCCCCAGGGGTCGATAGAAATATATAAGACATCATTGTATGGGTAATATTTAATTCGGTTAACTAGAATTATCTCCATCCTGAATGACAACGCAATTAAGAGTGAATCGTAGGAACAGCAACATGAATAGGACCTGTAAGATGGAGCAAGGTCATCAAAATAGTTACGGAGGCCAATCAAGTAGGCCAAAATGATGTATTTACCAACAAGCATCTTTTTTGCTTATCCTATTATAATTACGTAATAGTAAATACAGGGGGTCGATAAAAAGTCCAGAAACTCTTGAAGGGGTCGACGGTCAAAGAAGTTTGGTGACCCCTGTTCTAGCAGAATAAAAGCATATCTTCCTGTTTGCCCAAAATAAGATAATCCACAAGAGCAAAGAATCTGATAGTTGATTCAGGGATCGGATAGTTGAGATGTGGAAGCTTGTCCTTTGAAGAAGTGAGAAAGATGGAGATTTTTCTGATGGGGCAAAAAGCAACAAAAATATTTAGTGGTTTTAAAACTTTTGCTATGCATTCACTAATGCCTTGCACATAAGAGATAGGAATACAAGTTATTTCTTGTTTATTTGAACAGGTAGAGATACCAAAACTGCTCAAAGCTCTTTTGATGAAAGAATTCTTATAATCATTAGATAAAAAAGTGAAAATAATATATTGCAGTTCTTTCTGTAATAGCTCATCTGAAAAAATTACCTGACAAGAAGCTTGTCAAAGAACAAGCTTCCACGTCTTAACTATCCAGGTGTCTATCAGATTCCTTACTCTTGTGGGTTATCTTATTTTTGGACAAACAGGAAGATCTGCTTTTATTCTACTAGAAGAAACACAATTCTTATATTCAGTACCATGAACCTGAACAGTCTGGACTTGCAGAGCATGCTATCAACACTAGGCATAGAGTTCATTGAACAAGAGAAAGAGTCCTTCACAAGAGTTGGTTCCTCATGGATCGGCTTTATTATTATTATATCCTCCATGGAGTCAACAGACTCATCGTGGGTTATATAGAAACATGTGAAACTTTACTTCACTATCCTAACTTGAACAGATCCAATGATCTACATCTATCCCCCTTTGTGGGAGATAGTACTTTTTAAATCAGCTAATCTTTCCTAACTTTTTTTTTATTGTGTGTGTTATTTATTTTTTACTAACTAACCATTTTTACACACTAACCATTATTCACACAATATCTGTCATACTTCTTAAATTCATTCACAGATGAAGCATTCACAACCATCTCTAGCAATGCATTCCACCCATTCTCAACCCTCCAAGCAAAAAATCTAGTCCTAAACCCTTGTTAACCACACTCTTACTCAATCGTCAGTATCAATCATATAAAATCCCTTTAATAATTTATATGCATCTATCATGTGTACAAAAGAAAAAAAAAATCTGGCAGGGATAGACTTATAGACTATTACTACTATTATTATTACGGGCAACTCCAGGGAGTCATTAGACTCATTGAGGGAGGCCCCAAATCATATTCATCACAACTATTCGACATTCATACAGTATCTATCATACCTCGCCTTAAACTCATTCACTGTCACAGCATCCACCACAGACTCAGGGAGCGCATTCCACTCATTCACTACTCTAAAAGTAAAGAATCCAGCTCTAACACCTTTACTAACCACACTTTTGCCCAGTTTCCATGGATGTCCCCTAGTCCTCCCACAACCAGCCCTGTTCTCAAAAATATCTTCTGAATTAATTTTATAGAAACCCTTCAGTAATTTGAATGTCTCAATCATATCTCCCCTCCTCCGCCTATCAACCAATTTTTGCAACCCACAAATCCTCAACCTGTTCTCATACGGTTCATTCCACAGACCTGCTATCATCTTGGTCACTCGCCTCTGGATCCTCTCCACCTCCTCCCCATCAAGAAGAAACCTAGGTGACCAAATCTGAGCACAGTAGTCGAGATGGGGTCTTATCAAGGCTCGATACAGAGGAACAATAACCTGCTTGTCTCTGCTTGTCAACGTATTCTTCAGCAACCAAGTGATTTGATGAGCTGATTTGGCCACTTTTGCAATGTGTCCCCTAAATTTCAATTCCTTATCCACCAACACTCCTAAATCTCGTGCCTCATCAATTTCCTGGAGCACTGTTCCACCAATGCAGTAAACTGCCGCCAATCTTTTCACCCCAAAATGCATAACCTTACATTTTGCCACATTAAATTGACATCCATTCTCCTTATCCCAGACCTCCAATCTATTCAAATCATCCTGCAAAATTTTGACGTCATCTGCATTCACTATTGCCCTACCCAACTTCGCATCATCCGCAAACAAATGAACTGTTCCTCTCAGATCCAAAGACAGCATATAATAAGTTTACACTTTGTGTTAGTCACATAAAAATGTCAGTTTTTTTTATTTTTAGAATTTCAAAGAATGTTAGATCCACAATGTCTTTGCAAAACAGTGAATTATGGCTGCTTTGAGAATCTTTTTTTTTTCCCCAAAAAAAGTGCAATAAATGTCTTGAAGATTATTTCCTTCTACGTGTTTTATTTTTTCACTTTCTAAAAACTTGGCTTTTTTTTTTTGCACAAATTTTACTCTGTATCCTTTTTATAGTAGCAATTACTATATATCTATAGTAATCATATTAGGCATATCCTTTCTTTTTGTGCTTTTTTGTCAATATATTGTGTGTCATGCATCTCAATATCTGAGGGGAAACGAAAAAGAAAAGTAGTTCCAAAATTCACCACCAGGGGTATTGTATGGTGTACTAAAGGTAGATGTAGTAATTTTTCTGTGTGTGTGTGTGTGTGAGAAGGTGAAAGTGACATAACGTTTTATTCACTTCCATTATGCATTCATAGGCTGTACTGTTCAGTGTGCTGCCCTTCCTGGTATGCCACAAACTGCATCCTCTGCACAGTGTGTTCACTCACAGAATGGAGCTGTTTGGGACTGATGTTGTGCACCTGCTGTGCTATGCCATCTTTCAGTGCTGGCAATTATCAGAGTGATCCTAATAGACACTTTCTTTGAGAAATCCCCAGAGCCAGAAGTCACAGCGGTCAAGATCAAGTGAACAAGATGACTATTCAGTGGAAAATGCACAGCTGATCACTCTGACTTCCATGAAATGTTTTCAAAGAATACATTATGGAAGAACCGTTACACAAACCAATTTAGACCTTTAAATAATACCTTCATGGGTCTGGCTCCCCACTGATGAGACCTCAATAAAGATTGATACAAGTCTCGGTAATGGCCCCTCCCATAAAGCATTGCATTAAACACATCTAAAAGGATGTGTGCTTTGCATTATGGGATACCAAGGCAGTTGATGTGAAATCATTAGCCTCTATATACAAGTAGCCCAGTCGTGAAGTTACTTTCTGTGCAAACTGCTTACAGTTTGATAAAGAATGAAACTAAGAATATAATTTCTTGACATCTTTAATTTACAGTATAACTAAAGTAAAAAAAACTTTCAACATCTCTCTCTAATCCAGAGTATTTTAGTAATAAGCTGTGACATCTTTTGACTGCTCATATATGGACACAAGGCAGCTCAGGGTAACCTTGTTGAATGAAAGGTTTGAAAATGGAAATCATATTTGCAGAGAACTTTGGCTATTTTTTCTGATGTATAGGATGAAAATGATTTGTTGTGATCTTGCGTGTTAGGCATAGGAGGGATGGAGCATGCATTTAATATTTTCTCTATTTTATATGGGCTGTAGCCATTGGCTAAAAAGGTGTTGTGAATGTTCCTGAGCTCAGTTTCAAATTTGCAAATAATACAGCCTTTGAAACTGAGCTGAGGGATCTATGCAGCACCTCTTTTAGCCAGTGGCTATAGCCCATATAAAATAGATAAAATATTACTTATACCCACTTCATACATTCTCCTAAAGATCGACTACATCCTGGTGTGTACAAAGTTCCTTGTGCCTGCAGTTTAGCCTACTTTGGACAAACCGATAGATTAGTTAACATCCGCCTTGAAGAACACAAAAATACCCCTGAGATCATCTGTATGGCAAGTTGGGATTGGTAGATCATGCTCTGGAGAATACTCCTTCACATAGGATCAGATGGAGAAAAAAAGCATGTATTACATAAAGTCATTACTGGTCTGAGAGGCTATTCTTAAAATCAGCTATAAAGCTCTCCTCCAATTTCAAGTATGGTTGCATTAATTACTAAAGATCTGGGAGACTCATTTTTAGACCTAAATAGCCAGACTGTTGTAGTTATCCAACTCATAGAGGATTGTAACTGACACCTAATTTCCTTCATGTAAGGAAATTAGGTGTCAGTTACAATCTAAATTGTCTACGATTATTTAGTTTAATGCTGCGTGCCTGTCACAGTTATCATTGTGCTCTGGTGATGATGGTAACAAACCAGCAAAATATTAGTTTAATAAATGTATTTTTCCTCTTAGTGTTGTTTATACTGTTAAACATTATTATTATGAAGAAGAACAAATGTTTTTTGTTCTCTTCTTTTCCCAACAGTTGTTTCTTTTCTGTCATCAAATTGAATGCTAAGCATTTCAATTTTTCTTTCTTTGGACCAAAAAAATTCTAATTATACTCACTGAAAATTTGCCTGTATTTAGGAAGGAACACTCTTGCATTCTTGTGTTCTTCGCATTTTGTTTTGTACTCGTACATTATTAGAATATTCAAACTAGAATCGAAATACTTTTGTGAAGTTTTTTTTACCTGCAGTGTCAGTTTTAATTTAAATTGTGTTCCCTGAACTGAATATGCTGAACCTTACACACTCGTCAACTGCTTTAGTTTAATGTGAGGCCTATTCCTGTCACATTTGTCTTGCCCAATAATACCTTCATTGCATTTTGCAAGAGAACTCCTCCCAAGCATCCGTAACATTTGAAGTAGATAGAAAAAATTTGTGACAAACAACTTTGTTTTTATTATTATTTTTTTTTTTTTTTTTGCCATTTATTGTGAAGCAATAGACTTAGGTAAAATTTTTTCCACTCCTTTCTATATTCTCGGTTCCTCGACCTTTTTTTTTTTTTTTTTGTATATGATTAGTAATAAATTCTGCTTTGTCTGAGCTTTCCATGTTATGAAATGCAGTGTATATGGCGACTTTGTCTTCCTCATTCACTGAAGATGAACATCTATGTTTATTTTTGTGATCACTACAAGGAACTGGTAGCAGTGGTTGCCTTCTTTTCATTTCTACAAAATAAAATAAATTACAAAAATATTCAGCAGAATTATTAGGAATCTAAATTTTTAATTAAAAAAAAAAGAGTATTCTACCTAGTACTTCATCTGCATTTTTGTTCTCAGTCATTTTATCCACTCATTAATATACATAACACCATCATCATTGTTGGTATTATTAGCATTATCAACAATGCCACCATCCTCACTACTGCTTGTATCAGTATTTATTTATAGGTAGCTTGTACTCATCAGATGAATTTTCAACTATCAGATAGAGGATTTATGAAAAAGGTTACTCATTCTTGAGTCATCTGAACAAAAACATTGAATTGGTATAATGACGGTGAATATAATGCTGGACATAGAATTTTTTCATCTTTATATAATGTAAACAAGTGATCTTTCATACTGGTATGAACTTAGTCTTTTAAGGTGAATGGGAATTGAATAAATAAAATATCATGGATTTTAATCCATGATAATCTTTTTCATGCTGGCCTGGTTGGCTGAGTGGTTAGCTTATCTGCTCTGCAGCCAAAAGGCTGCGGGTTCAAATCCCATCATGGGCATGGATGTTTGTGATTGTCTGTGAAAATACTAGTGGTGGTGGGCAGTAGATGGCATCGGTGTAGACCAGTGGTCTCAATCTCAAATTGCATGTGGGCCGAATGCACGATGTGAAAGCAGCTGATGTGCTGGAATTTTTTTTAACAAAATAAGAGATGAGAGTGAATATTGAACTGTACTTACCGCTAACGTATGGATACCACCCCTTTATAACCTTTATAATTATGAAACCCTTTTATAACCTTTTATAACTTGAAATAAATAATGACAACCTATTCTCTTTCTTTTATTTATTAAATTTTTCTTCAACACATACAGAAAAAATACATATGTTTGTATGTAAATAATTATAAGCTCCTTTATTTCTTACTGCAACTTGACACTTGATGGCATTTCGATTCTGATAAAGTTTGTAGCCTTGGAGAAAAATTACTAGAAACTATCTTCTTCACGGATTGTAGATGCTCATTAGTTAATCGGATTCTTTTCTTAGACTTATTAATTTTCAACTGCGAAAAAAACTGTTCACATATAAATGTACTCCCAAACAAAGAGATTATTCTTATTGCAAAAATTCGTAACTTAGGGTATTTATCTTTTGACAAGTATGAATAAATTATTCAAATGTGTATCTTCAAATCTTTGAATAAGATTTATATCACACTGTAAATTAATTAGCTCCATTTGTAGATTTTCTGATGCATTATTCACGTTCGTTTTTAATGGTAATGAAAATAATGTAAAATCGGACTCCAAATCATTAAAATCTTTAAATCTTTCTTCAAATTCTTGTCGTAATAATGCTATTTTTCTTGCATATTCTTGAGATTTTTCATTTGAAATAATAGGGCAGGATTTAAGATATAGGAAATGTACGAAATTTTTTGATTCCAGTTGTGTTTCCCATAATTGCAATTTATCTTTAAAAGCTTTAATACAAGCATACATGTCAGTGATAAGTTTATTCTTTCCTTGCAGCTCTTTATTGAGAATATTTAAATGGCTGGTTAAGTCAACAAAAAATGCTAAATCTGTTATCTATGTATCATTACGTAGCTCATCGATGGTTTTATTTTTTTGTGATGAAAATTTTGATTTCATTTATTAAATCAAAAAACCGTTTTAATATGGCTCCTCGACTTAACCATCTCACCTCGTTATAATAAATCATTTCTCCCTACTCACTTTCAATTTCTTCAAGCAATGCAACAAATTCTCGATGATTCGGAGCTCGTCCACAGATAAAGTTTACTGTTTTAGTTACTGTTACCATAACATTATCCATCTGCAATCTTTTGGCACATAGTGCTTCTTGATGAATAGTGCAAAATTTATTCTGAAATTTTTCTTCTTTCACTATATTTCTTAATTTTACCACTACTCCATTTTTTTTTACCAATCATAGCAGTTGCACCATCACTTGCAAATCCAAACATTTTATCCCAACTTAATTTATATTTATCTATTACAGTTTTTATTTCAGAAAAAATATCCTGTGCACCAGTTTTTCCTTTCATAGGAATTATTTTCAATAATTGCTCAATTACTTCAAATTCATCAGTAACACCTCATACGAAAACGGCAAGTTGTGCTATATCTGTGATGTCAGTACTCTCATCAACTGCTATTGAGAATACTGCAAAATCTATACTTTTTTCTTTTAACTGACATTGTAAATCACTAGCGATTTCGTTAATACGTTCCGCTACCGTGTTGGCTGACATACTAATATTTTTAAATAATTGTTGTTTGTCAGGACAAAGAAGTTCAGCAGACTTAATCAATCTTTAAGGAATTTGCCATCAGTAAATGGTTTTGATTGTTTTGCAATGATGTGCATGAGAGCAAAACTTGCGTGAACTGTTGCTTCACTGGATTTATTTGCTTCAGTAAAAAAATTTTGTTGTTGTAAGCCAGATTTCAGAAACTAACTTTTCTTCCCTCAATTTGCCTTCCAACATTTCAAATTTTTCTTCATGATTCGTTTCGTAATGGCGACGTAAATTGTATTCTTTTGGAACTGATATTCCCTTATTACAAATAAAACATACAATTTTATTGCACACAACACCACAAAAGTACATAATTTCCCATTTATCTTGAAAAACACATCCTTCTTTGTCCACTTTTCTTTTACTCTTTGCTAAAAACATGGCTTGCAGTTTAATCTCTTAATTAAAATCACTATTATAATTTTATTTACAACTTTAATTCAACAAGATGAAAGCAACGTACGAAAGCAACACTCAAAAGTTATGCACAATTCTAAACGATAGGTATCGATATGATGTAGATCTAACAACAAGCACAAATAAACAGGTTTTATAAGCCGTACGTTAGTTTGTCTCCATCTATATTGCAATATGAACCGCACAGCTGTGCATCGGAAACACCAGAATACTGAAGCGCCACCAACTGTCAGATGGCAAACTAAATTTACTGATTGTAAATTGTAGATATGGACTGAGCTTATGTGCACATAAGCTCAGTCCATATCTCTCTGTCTGTAAAACTATCAGCACCGTATTTACAACAAATACATAATTGAAAAGTATCGCGGTGCGTGTAAAATTGCTTCGGGGGCTGGATGCGGGCCGCCAGTTTGAGACTACTGGTGTAGACGATGTGGTGGAGACGGATAGTAGTAGAGTAGTTGCCCTCCCTTGGTGAGTCTTCAGACTCACTGGAGGTGTCATGTAATAATAATAATGATCACTGTTACCACCAATTGGTGACAGTGATCATGCTGTGCTTTCTTGGGAAGTATCTAATTGTATTGATGCTCCGATTAAAACGGGTTACATTTTAAACTACAAAGCTGGAAATTATGACCAACTTGGGAGCATGATATCAGTTACTGAATGAAAAAAATATCAGCAATGCATGGGAATCTTTGAAAATGTGCTTAAAAGAGGCAGTATTTAAATGTATCCCTAGTGTTCAAAGAATAAATAGATTGGGAGTGAATTGAATGTGCAACCTTATTAAGCAAGAGATCCACAAGAAGAAGATGATGTAGAAAGAATATCGTGAGAATAAGAGTTGAGAGGAGTTATGAAATATATAAAGCTCAGGCCACAAAAGTAACGCATGTTGTGTGGAAAGCTAAAACTGAGGTGGCAAGGGATCTTGGCATATTGGTGGATAAGAATTTGAAGTTCAAAGGTCACATAGCAAAAGTTGCAAATACAACTCAGAGGGTAATTGATATGTTGAAGCGAACCTTCACATGTAAGGATAAGGAAATCATATGCCTCTTTATAAGGCTTTGATAAGACCACACCTGAATTGTGCACATTTGGTCTCCCAGGTTCCAAGGAGATAAAGAAGCTGTGGAAAGGATACAAAGAAGAGTTACAAAGATTATATCTGGATTATGGGATTTATATTATGAGGACAGATTGCGAGTATGTGGATTGCAGACTGGTTAACAGGAGAAAGAGGGGTGATATGATGGAGCTCTGTAAATTTTTGAATGGGTGTTATAGGATCTGATAAAATTTTTCGTTATATGGAAGGTGGGGGAGAGGACATGGGGCATCCATGAAACAGCTAAGAGCTAAGTTTTTCTCCCAGAGAGCAGTGAGTAAGTGGAATAGTTTGCCTTTAGTGGTAGTGTGTGCATCTAGTGTGAATGAATTTAAGGGACGGTATGACAGCTGGTTTGGGTGATTTATAGCCTCCCTCGATGAGTCCTTGACTCCCTGAGGTCTCAGATAATAATAATAATAATCATAATAAAAATATTTGAAGTATAATATCACCTACTCCAGCTGCTTCTCCACATTTCTGGTTTCTGTTTGATGTGTACTCCTCTTGAATATTTTCCATTGCTTTTCTTTTGCTGAATGTTACAGTTAAGTTTTTCATAGTAATTGCACTAGATATTCAGAATCTTTATCCTCAATTTTCTATCACCGTTTTTCATCAGTTTCCTTTCTAAGTTTTTAAATGGTCCCCAGAACATTTTGTCTGTTTTCTTATGAACTAATTCTCTTGTGGCGTTTATTTAGCTACTTTTACACACAACTTTCTTATGTTTTCTTTGTATTCTCTGAGTGTACTTGACTCAGATGCCAATAGATATAATTGCCAAAACATTTAGTATGACCCCCCCCCCTTTCCTAGACTACCTCTTTAACATCTTTAGTTTATCCTTACATTCTGATTTTCTATCATTATAGCAATTGCGCCATGCACCGCCATTGTGTATTCAGTGAATGTTTCATTCGGAATTTTTCGCTATGGTTCTAATTTTCAAACTGCTTCATTTTATCTTAAATTATTATTTATTTGAATGTATGGTTTACCTCTAAAAGCTGTTCAACTTTGACACTATGCAGTGAAGAGTATATGGAGATTATACTCTTCAGTATAATCTGTTGTAAGTACTGCGTTATACGACGGTTACCTGTACTGACCATTCAAAACTACATATTTAGAAATTTATGTACATTTAATCATACAAATACAACATTTATTTTACAAATGATATTCTATATTTTTCAGTTTAGCTACTTGAATACAAATTTACTATTTCTAGATATACACAAAGCTTTTGACTCTGTATCACATGACAACTTTAATTAGAAAAAAATTAGAAGTCATAGGAATACGAGGTACTGCCCTAAACTGGTTCAAAAATTATTTAAATGCCAGATCACAAATTGTAAAAATAAGCAA
This sequence comes from Typopeltis vanoorti, assembly GCF_054136105.1. Lineage (NCBI taxonomy): Eukaryota > Metazoa > Arthropoda > Arachnida > Uropygi > Thelyphonidae > Typopeltis > Typopeltis vanoorti. The sequence goes on from NC_143551.1 coordinate 144,285,702, forward strand.
CAGCTATAGCAGCTCCAAAACAGTAGACTGTAGTGTACCACAAGGATCTGTCTTGGGACCAATTTTATTTTATTTTATATCAATGACTTCTGCAATCTTAAACTAAACAGTAAAATAAATACTTTTGCAGATGATACAGTACTGATTTTCTCTACAGACGCAGCCGAACAAATGAAAACCATCGTGAATGCTGATCTTTTGAAAGTAACAAATTGGTTCCAGTCAAACAAACTCAGTCTGAATGTCTCAAAAACTAAATACGTAAATTTTAACTTGTGAAATACAACTGGCAAAATGAACTTCACTGCACAATTAATTTTGCATGATTGGAATTGCAGGACAAATTCAAATTGCAACTGCGAGAAAATAGAAAAAGTCAGCGTAATGACTTACTTGGGATTAAAAATTGATAGTAGTTTAAGCTGGAAACTGCATATTACCGATGTTGTAAATAAAGTAAGAATTATGTTAAACAGACTTTACTACCTAAACAGATTCTTAAATTTAAATATGCTAAAGATATTATATTCTGCCTGGATTCAAAGCACACTACAATATGGTATATTAAGTTGGGGAGGAATCTATCTCACTACTTTGAAACCTTTAGTCTCGACTCAGCATAAAGTAATTAAAATCTTAACTAGAAACAAATATAAGGATACTTCAATGTGTAATAAATACACCATACTAAACATACTATCCCTTATTAGATATTTATACGTCTATATGGTACTATTATTCATAAAAAAAGACAATGAATACGTAAATATCAAACAAGATGCTTTCCTTAGTAGACATAAGGGCCTAAAATATATAGTTCCAAAAGCAAATAAAGAAGCAATACACAAACATTATACTTATTTAGCGCTAAAAGTATTTGACACACTACCTTTAACAATAAGAAATGAAACTAACCCAAACAAACATAAAACTCTAATCAAAGAGTATTTATTTTCCCACAGAAATGAGGAAACTCTGTTCAAAATAATTGTATAAATTATTGCTTTTTAGCATATTTGTATTCAAAGATCATAAAAATTTTAATGCTATTTAACTGCTTTATTTTGTTCCTAATTAATGGTTTTGCAACTTTCTCTGTACATATTAGCATGTCTCCTGCGATTTTATTAAGTAATTATATTATAATAATATGTAATATATATATTATATGAATGTACATATATGTATATAATAAAAATGAATTACATTAATTTTTGTAACTTTATGCATATCGTAACCTGGATGAGCTATTGCTCTTAGGTTACACATATGATTGTTCAACATTTTGTACTATTATAGGAAGCTTACAAAAATTTTACTGGTTAAAAAAAAAAATAAAATAAATTTTACCCTACGGTTCTTCTTTATGAACTGGTCAATAACATCGTCATAAAAAGTTGGTTGTAACTTAATTTTCCCAAGCAGCATGCACTTGTAAAGGCTGCCAAAGCTCACAGGCTAGAGCTACGTTGACTGCATATAGCCTGTGGTTTAAGCAACAGAGTGAGACGCTTGAAATAGCTATGCACGTGCATGAAATCACAGTGCTGCTGCGAGGACCCGTAAGCTCCTACAACCGAGCTAGCCAAGGTAGCTTTGACTAGACGAGCAAGCGTCGGCTTTCATTATAGTAATTGCGCCATGCACCGCCATTGTGTATTCAGTGAATGAAACATTCACTGAATACACGCAAAGCTCAATTATTGGCGTGCAAGTTTAAGAAGAAGTCTTCTGTCTACAAAAATAAAAGCCTAAATGGAATGCTTATAAATGCATGCATTTATTATAAATAGTACTTCTTTCTCAATTAATGAGCTTGCACTGCAAGTATGGAGAATTCGCCACTGAACTCAGTTGAGGAAATTCTGCCCTGCTGCATCTATCCCAATCAACTGTAAGTGATGCTATCGTGAAGTGGAGGAAATTCCTAGACCAACAACAGCAAAATCACGACCTGGTTGGCCATATAAAATTGCAGAGGCAGAACTACTAAGTGCTGAAGAACTTAGTGTGAAAAAAAATTGTTCATGCTCGGTTGACACACACTTGCTACCAAGTTCTGTGTGTTGAGACTTAAGTGCTGTGAGGACATCATGTTGGAGGTTTAATGGATTATTTTCAGCACTTGGAAAGGATTAAAACTAATTTTAATGCTTCCAATATTTTGTCTCTGAGACTCAGTGAGTCTTAGGGACGAAATACTGGGACTGAGTTCCAATATTTCTGAGTCTCACTGAGACTCAATCATACATCTGCAATCACGACTATGGTTAATCTGGCCTTGCAGACCATGTTTTGGATATAACTCACAGGATCTCCTGGAGAGGAGAAAAACCGCCATGCTCCATCATAGTAAATTCAAAAAAGAAAGACTCTTTTTAGAATCTGCAGCAGCACTCAGAAATCAGCTGAATTGAAATAAATACAGTTGCATAAAACTTCCCACAATTTGGGAAACATTAATTATCAGAGATCTCATGTTACATCCTAGGCCACCTAGAAATGTCCATAGAGGGCACACCACCTAGATGGGACTTTAGAGTCACTAATGTGTTTCACTTAGTATTTGAGTGTGTTGTTACAAAAGTTATTTGTAATCCCTGAAGATGTTTCTGTGACTGAGACGAAACATTGGAAACATTAAAATTAGTTTTAATCCTTTTCTAGTGCTGAAAATATTCTTAAACCTCCAAAATGCTACCAAGTTCTGAAATGCCTCTCTGCAAGCAATGCCAGCATCAGAACTGTTTGTTACAGACCGAAGAACATGGGTTTCCATGGCTGCAAGGACAACACCAGACGTTGGGATGAAGTGGTGTAAAGCTCACCGTATTGGACTCTGATGCAGTGGAAAATGCTCTCTGGAGTGATGAATCATTCTTCACCACTTGGCCGTCTGATGGATGAGTCTGGGTTTGGTGGATTTTAGAACACTACCGACCTGAACATGTTGTGTCAACTGAACTAAAAATAGTCTCTCTATCTTCTAGTTACTTTGTGTAATGTGGTTTCTTCTTCCATTTAATCTTGTATGAAGGAATACCCAGAGTGGTCTGTCAGTTCTGACTTGCCATACTGATGATCATGGATGTAGTTCTGACATTCAAGGTAGATATCCAGTAGTGACTTCTGTGCTACACAGAAGTCACTACTGGTTTGAGAGACTATTTTTAGAATTTTTCTCCCAAAGATTTGGGAGAAATACCATATAGCAATGGTGTTCAACCTTTTTTACTACGTGAACTACTTTTCTATAATAAGTTATTTGGCAATCTACTCTCTTATATAGATCACTTTCCCCAACCTGATATCTGATTACACACAAATAAACAACTAAAAAAAAATACATAACTAAAAACTTTATTTGTGTATTTAAAAATTTATTTATCACTTTTAATTATTTTAATACAACAAAAAAAAAAAAAATATATTGGAATAAAATATTTATTTCTCTATTTTGGAAAACCCAAAGTTAGAAAAAACAACAGATTGATTACAAACTCACAAATTACAGGAAATGCTGGTTGATTAAAAAAAAAAAAAAAAAAGTTAATGTGAAATTTGGCATTGTTTCGACCTCGCAATATTTTCATAATCAAGTTGATATGAAGAAGTGGCCAATCGCAGACAGTCATCCAAATGATCATTTGTATGATTATTTGGATGACTAACCAATGCAGAAATCACAGCAGAACTATTCCCATCTCTTATGATCAAGGTATATGAAGAAGTTCTCTGCATGTATAATCACCATACTGAACAACACATGCATTCAGTTATTCACTTTCATCCAGTCTCCTAAGGATCATCTTTATCCTCTTGCACATTCTAGAATGTATAAAGTTTCCTGTGCCTGCAACTTAGCCTATTTTGGACATATCTGTTAACATCAGTTTTGATATAATATCTGCAGTCATCTGTATATGGTAAGTCAGGACTGGCTGAAGAGTGTGATCCGGGCATTCCTTCATGTGAATGGGATTAAAAAGACAGCTGTGCTACACAGAAGTCACTACTGGTTTGAGGACTATTTTTAGAATCGACATAAGCCATGAAGCATTCCCCGTAACCTCAGCAAGCATGATTGTATTATTTTGCCAAAGATTTGGGAGAAATACCACATAGGATAGTGTAGTGCAGACGATGAATTAGGCAGTGTGGATTGTGTACTGTAGCGTAGTTTAGAGCAGCCTCCCTCATGGAGATCCATGGATGGCATATAATAACATTGAAATCACCTACAATAGCAAGGGAAGATGACTTAACTTAGACAATCATTTATGTTCATAGTGTATTTAGTACATAACGAAGAAATGCTTTCTTCACTCTTTCATTACATGCTATAAAGCCATCACACAAGTGTTTTAATTATTGTAATCTGAATGCTCAGCCAGAAATCTTCAAAAACACTGAACATATAAACGCATTGGGTAGGGAGTGGCATAGCCTATCCCTGCCTAATGTTTTCGAGTACCCCCCCCCCCTCTGTCAGGAAAAATAATACTTTGCTCCCTTGTCTCTTCATATGTGTATTGAGCGCATATGCAGCCTGGTGTGTAGTGATGACATTCATTCGTTCGAATGGCTTGGGTTTGATTCTGTTGATATTAGAACTTTTTTTTTTTTTTTGTGAATGACAGGGTCTTTCTAGCCGAATAAGATACAGGCAGTCTGTTAATTAATTCAGTGTATTGTCAAATATAATTTACCTTGTAACTAAGTGGAAAAAAAATAATAAAAACTTTCTCGAACCATATTTCAGTTCTTGAGGCTTTTGTGTCAAGTACAGTTAACATATATTGTACTTGACAAGAATTTATATTCTGTTTTAATCCTGTACCCAAGCATAAGTGTGATGTAACTTCAAGACTTAGTAGATACTTATAGATTGTTGACTTCACATAAGTTGTCTTAAGTATCCCATAATGCAAAAACATTATGGAACGGGAACAGTACCAAGACCAGTTTTGACCTCTATTTGAGGTCTCATAAGTGGAAATCGTACTAAGAAGAAAGATACCAAAGTTAAATTAATGCAGAAGTCATATATATTTTCCACATACAAATAGAAAAAAGTATCACCTTATTATTAAATACTCAGGATGAGAAATACAGTAGCAAACAAATTAACCTGAAAAAGCCGAATTTTCGTCAAGTTTCTGTTTCAGTTCAAATGGTTTTAGTTCATTATTTCAGTTGAGTGCTGCCTGTTTTAAATGTCTCTTCGAATGTTTAATAATGTAAACAAGTTAACATTCGTAAATATGAATAAAAGTGTTTAATTCATTTTGTGTAGCTATAAAATTGATATATCTCCAAGAAAGCTTTCAAAAATATGCACTCTTTCTTAGTACACTACCCATGACTCAAAGACAAATTGCCAATGTGTGTGGTGGTTTGGGTACAGTTAATGCGATTTTAAAGAGGTTTATGGAGACAGGTACTTTTCCTCCTGACAGAAAAGGAAAATGTGAGCTAAAGAGGAAAATACTAACTCAAGATCGTTTACTAGTTAGGAAAAGCAAAATGAATCCAAGATTGTCTGCTGTAGAGACTTGTCAGCTAGTGGGATTAATGTTTCTGACCTGACAGTCCTTCGAAGATTGTTGGACCCACAGACCAAAAAAAGAAAGAACTGTTGATGAAGACAATGCAGAAAAAAAAGGCTCCAGTGGTCAAAAGTTTACAAAGACTGGGCCGTTGAGAAATGGAAGGAGAGCAAGTGCCCTGTGTATGCAAATCAGCAGCCAAGAAGACTTGTTCCACCTAGCTAAAAAGATGATCTTGGGTTGTTTTACACATGATGGTCCAGGATCACTTGTGCCTATTGACAGTATGATGGAAAGTGACCAATACATAAAAATATTTGAGAAAGGAGTGGTCTCACAGATCCAGAAAGACAGAGAATTCATCTTCCCACAGGATCTTGCTCCATGTCACACTTTAAAAAAAAATGAGAGTTACTCAAAAATCACAACATCCAATTACTTCAGTGGTCAGGTAACTCTTCTGATATTAACCCAATAGAAAATTTGTGGGCCATAGTGAAAAAAAAAAACTCAGAAAATGTAATTATGATACAAAAGATAACTTAATACAATCCATTATAAAAGTATGGTTTCGAACACTATGTTTTACATTGGTGCAGTCAATGCCTAAGCGAATTAATGAACTTATTAGGAACAGAAGAACACGTAAATTACTAGGTAAAGTTGGAGTTTAACTTTCGTACTTATTTTCTCGTGAAATTAGAATTTTTCTTTAACAATGTGAGTGTTCGAATTAATTTGTTCTATTTGTACTGTAGCTGTGTAAAGCTTTCCCGCTTGGTTACGATGTATATTGAATAGTGTTGTAGAATGAAGTGAAAGTGGATGTGCCGAATCAGGGAAACTAGAGTTATTAGGGGGGGAGATATGTAGACATCAAGGAGGCAGTTAAGTGTAAGAATGTGTATAATATGTCCAAGCTAGTACGAAGGACAACAAATCAGAATGGGATAGTTAGTATAAGGCATCAAGATAAGGGTGGGACTAACGAGCTTCTGCATTTCATGTATACTAATGCCAGGAGTATTAGGAACAAGAAGGAAGAATTTTTGGTAAATGTTTGGTGTGTTCAGGAGGTACAGAGAGAATAAAATGGGAGGAGTGTTATTGATGATAGCTGATGAACTGCAGCCAAGGAGAATAGAAGTTGAACTGCAGGATAGAGAAAATAGCACATTTGAGGCTATTTGGTGTGAGATTGAGACTAGCAGAACAAAATATACAGTTGGGTGCTGCTATAGACCAGATGATGGAATAGATGGTGGAGAATAGTATGCATAAGCAAATAGATGCAATGAGTGGAAGGAGGGTAATTATTATGGGGGATTTTAACTATGTTAACATTGATTGGAAGGAGGAGTTGGATTTTATGCAGTTATTAAGGGATAACTATCTGAGACAGCATGTAATGGAAAACTTGGGATTCGACAGTCCTTGACCTAGTAATTGCATCTGAGAATTTGACTGCAATGAATATAACCACATTGCCACCAATTGGTGAGAGTGATCATAAGGTTGTGACCTGGGAGGTGGCTAAATGTGTGGAATTTTCAATTAAGACAAGATACATGTGGAATTTTCGGGTTGGTAAGTATGACAAGTTTAGGAGATTGCTTGGTTCAGTGGCATGGCATGTAAAACTGCAAGGGCTGGATGTTCATAGTGCATGGGAGGTTGGTTAAGGAGCATTTGCAGGAGGTAATGGCAGACTGTATACCTAGTGTCTGAATAGTAAATCAAGTAGGGGTTAAATGGATGAATAACACCATTAAGCTTGAGCTGCAAAAAAAAAAAAAAAAAAAAAAAAAACTGGAGGGAATTTAAGGAGAAAGGTGACCTGCAGGCACATGAACGATATAAAGCGCAGGCCAGAAGGGTAACGAGTGTGGTAAGAAAAGCAAAAGCAGATTATTAGCCATGCAAGCTAAAGAGAATCCCAAACAGTTTTTTCGATATGCAAGTAAAAGAAAAAATGTATACTGCAGAATGATTTTAAGGAATGCCAATGGTAGGGAAGTAACCGAATCAGTTGATATAGTGGAATTACTGAGCGAGCACTTTGCAAGAGTATATCATCCAGGTGATGATATTGCAGGAATGAAAGAGCCAATAGCTTATACAGGAATTGTGGTGAATGAAGTGGAGGTGAATAGTCTATTACAAAACCCTAATGTGAATACATCTCTGGGATTGGATGGTATACTAGCTCGGGTCGTACATGAAGCGGCTAAAGAATTGTCAGTGCCCTTGATCATTTTGTTCAATTTGAGTCTCGGATCTGGCTTAATCCCAAGGTGGTGGAAAGAGGGCAAAATAGTTCCACTGCATAAAGGAGGTTCCAGGACTGCTGTTGCAAATTACCGACCGATTAGCATATCAGGAGTCGTTGTCAAGGTCTTGGAGAAAGTAGTCGAGAAAAATACAGGAATGGATAGATGAAAATGGAAGGGTAGATCATGCCTCAGTAACTTGCTCACGTTTTATAACACAGTGATGGCTGAACTGGATAAGGGTAATGAGTTTACAGTGATACTGCTGGACCTTGCTAAGGCCTTCAACAGGATACCACATGGAACTCTAATCAGTAAACTGCAGTATATGGAGATGGATAGGAGGGTGGTTGATGGAGATATATCAGAGAGTAGAGTCCAAAAGAAGGCCTGTGACTAGTGGTGTGCTGCAGGGTTCTGTTCTTGGACCACTACTATTTAATTTGTTCATTAACGATATAGGAATGGATCTGAGAGGAACTGTTCATTTGTTTGCTGATGAAGCAGAGTTGGGTAGAGCAATAGAGAAAGCACATAGGATGATTTGGATAGATTGGGGGACTGGATGTCAATTTAATGTGGCAAAATGTAAGGTTATGCATTTTGGGGTGAAAAGATTAGCAGCAGTATACCACATTAGTGGAACTGTACTCCACAAGATTGAAGAGGCCAGGGATTTGGGAGTGTTGGTGGATAGGGATTTGAAATTTGGGGGGAACATTGCAAAAGTGGCTAAATCAGCTCATCAAATCACTTGGTTACTGAGGAATACTTGGACGAGCAGAGACAAGCAAGTTATTGTTCCTCTGTATCGAGCCTTGATAAGACCTCATCTTGACTACTGTGCCCAGATTTGGGTGCCAGGGTTTCTTCTTGATTGGGAGGAGGTGGAGAAGATCCAGAGTGACCAAGATGATAGCAGGTCTATGGAATGAACCTTATGAGAACAGGTTGAAGATTTGTGGGTTGCAGAAATTGGTTGATAGGCAGAAAAGGGGTGTATGATTGAGGCATTCAAATTACTGAAAGGTTTCTATAAGATTAATTCAGAGGATATTTTTGAGAACAGGACTGGTTGTGGGAGGACTAGCGGCCATCCATGAAAACTGGGTTAGAACTAGGTTTTTAACTTGGAGAGTAGTAAATGAGTGGAATAAGCTGCCAAAGTCTGTTGTGGGTGCCATGACTGTGAATGAGTTCAAGGTAAGATAGGTACTGTTGTGAATGTTGAATAGTTGTTCTTGACATGATGATAGGGCCTCCCTCAATAAATCTAAGGACTCCTTGGTGTTGCACGTAATAATAATATACTTAACAAATCATATTCTTGTTTTAACCCTGTACCCAAGGGTAAGTATAAAAGTGAAGTAACTTCATGGCTTAATACTAAGAAAAATAATAACTAAACAAAAATGTTTTAATCACATTTAATTTTAAAATGTAATAAAAATAAATAAATCCAGCATGTTTTTGAAAATTAGCATTTTTATTACCTGGCACGCACCGGTATTGAGTCCGAAATTTATCACGGGAAGTATCCTACTGAATAACACTACACAGTAACGTCGACAGGGTGTAGCATAGAGGCAGCCTGCCTCACGGCGCGGCTTAAGAAGAGCGCTCGTTCAGCCCTATTGCGGTATGCATCTTCCAAGTGCGGAAAGTTTTTCCAAGCTTAAACTGATTAAAAATTATTTGCGAACAACAATGACCCAAGAAAGATTGGTTGATCTAGCAACTATATCGATGGAGGCGGATATAGATTATAATTTAAATTTAGGAGAGCTTATAAACAGTTTTATTGTGCGATATACACGTAGAGCAAACATTTAATTAATATTATTATATAATCGTTTTGCATTAATGTTTCTCTTGTGATAACAAGAAAATAGCAATTGGAGATTTTCTTATATTTTTGTCTTATAATCCATCAGGGACGATATTTAATTGTTTGCCTCAGGGCGCGATCTAATCTGACGACGGCCCTGCCACTTCATGTACTTCTCTGTTGAATTGGGTATGTTCTCTGACCAATTTGCCTGTTTATAGAAGGGAGAAGAAAAAAAACGTTTTATTAAAAAGTTAAGGTTCTTTAAAACCGTTCTTTAATAAAAACAATAAAAACCTTTAACGGGAAAAAAAACTTATCTGTAATAAAGAATTAGCAAATACTTCGTTTCGAAATTTCCGTGTAAAATGTTATTTTGTATTTCCGTGCCCATTCCTTGGTTGATGTTGGCATAAAAATTGCCATTTGCGTTTTTTCTGTTTCAAGGGCTCTTCTGTACAGCATAGTTTTATATTTTAGGATAACCTCAAGGCGAACCAACAGGCGTGTTATATGTATGTTCCGTATGTCCGTGACACTAGTTCAGTTAGTTACCAGACAACCCTTTCACTCGCGGTGCGCTGGCCTGGCCTTTAAAGCGTCTACACTTCAGCCGTCTGCGAAGGAAAGTAGGCCAGTGAAGCTTGCAGTGATAGGGCGGGGTGAATGACCGCGTTGGCATGGAAAGGTCTTCGATTTTTATTATTACGGCGTTTTTATTGTTTTCCTTTTCTTTTCTTTGTGTAACATTATTTATGCTATTTGAAATAACGGGATATTTTTTCTCTCGAAATACCCGATTCCCCCCCTCCCTGTATTTGTAACATACATGCAGAATAAAAATATTTCTTTTGAAATGTAGTGGAGTCATTTGATTCTGAGATGAATGTTAGATTGTGTAATTCTTTATACTACATTCAAAATATGATTTTTATTATATTTCTCTCTTCCATGAAGCCTAGGAATGGGAGATTCGATACATGTAATATCAGCATAATTACGTGTGAGGGTTTGTAATTGATCATTTAAATAAATACATTTAATGAGCAGTATTGTAGTAAAGCAATGTGAAAATTAGTTGGTAGTTAACAATTCCATTGCCTCTTTTAAGGATAATCTTGTTTCATTAAAAATATAAACTAGCATCTAGTACATTAATGCAACAGGACTGAATAATGAATACTGAAAGAATATTCATCATCGTAAAATTCCTGATGTGTACCAGGGGGGGGGATGTATACAGAATAATTATGATAGTGCTATATGAAAAAGTTACATCATCACTATCTTCCGATCAATAATTTTTCTCCAAATCAATCTGTTATCTGCCAAGACTCCCAATATTATCAGATCTTATATTTCTGTCTTTGAACGCGCATTTTACGGTATCAGTCCATCTACATCTTGGTTTTCCTCTAGGTCTTTTTTTGGCAACCTGGGCAAAAAACACTTTTTTTTTTTTTTGTGGCTTATCTTTCCTCTCCCATTCTGTTGGTGACCATATCATCTCTACTAACACATTCCTGAATGTTAACGATGGCCGGTTCTTTCCTGATATCCTAATTTTTGATATGATGAATCAGAAGTCTGTCTCTAGTCGTTGATCAAGTGTTTTATTTCTAACCCAACTCTCGAACCCATAAGTTAAAATTGGTTAAAGATTAAAAGAAGAATATTGCTTTAGTTAAATATCTTTTAGATTTCAATCAGTGCAATTAAGTAAACAGTTTTCATGCTCTTAGTATTATTGATTTTTATTAGAACATGAACAGCTGCATGTAATTTTTTGAAGATCCTGTTGAACGATTTCCCACCATTAGGATAGTTTCAAAGAATGTAGAGAGAAGGAATAACTGAAGAGCAAAAGTTTGTTCCGAGAGTCGGAAATATGACTGGATGCTAGGTAGATCGATTGTTTTAAGTGATTTCAAGGACACTTGCAGAATTATTGATACATGCCTACAGAAGTAACTAAAAATGCATTAAATATTGATTGCGGCATTCTTTCCTTATAGTAGAACATAAGGCACAATCTGTTTTTAAGTGTTGAAATGACATGCATGACAGACATGCCATTCATTCTCCGGACATCAGTGCGAAGAGTCTATGGGGGAGGGGGAAAGCACATTTTTACATTCCGATTGCCCCTTTTTTTACTTTTTGTATTTTGTCGTCGTATTGTCATCAGGTAAGTAAAGGTCAATTCTGTCATTAATTTTTTCAGTGACTAAAATATCTAAAGGAAAACTTTAAACAAAATGTTTCTTTTGATATACAGCGACTGATGTCCGTTAATATACCTCGTCATGATGACTCATGATCGCTTTCGAGTCGAATGGTTTGAAGTGTTTGCATTAAAAGTTTAAATTCAAATACCGTAGTTCGACCACACGATCGGAACTCTACACTACATTTCGAAATCATTCGTATCTTGAATGGTGACGGTTATCAACGGTTTTTTCCCCGTTCTTGCGTTCATCCATTAATCGTGTTTGTGTTGCAGGTTATACACGCGCGGATGATACTTTTTTTTTTTTAGCATTTGTGTTGGTCGCTATTAACAAATCTCGAAGTGCTGCCTAATTATTTATATTAAAATATTTAATTAATATTATCTCTTGTATTTCTTAAAACTAATATGAATTCATTGGTTAAAGAGTTGTTTGAAACGCACACCAGAAAATAGTGAAGGAAATAAAAATAATTGTGGTAGCTGTGATAAAGAACACATTGATTTATCAGGATCGGATATTTATAATGAAAGTAATGAGTGAGAGCTATTATTTTATTAAAACGCAACGTTAAAAATATCCGTTATATTATTATTATTACATACGTTACACCTCCAAGGAGTCATCGTGGGAGGATACACTACTTCACTATCTTAAGTATTCTGCAATTGAGCAGGTTCTTCTCTTAGTAGCAAAACTTTCCTTCCACTCTCTTCTGTTCTGAGCCTTCTCTTTCGAGGTTGTATACCTGTCTCCATTCAGCATGCCATCTAACATTATTTTCCTTACTCTCTTCCTCTGGGTCCTTTTCCATCTATTTTTCCTTCGATGGCATCTCTCATGATTCCGTTTCCTCCCAGAATATGCCCAATCCAGTTTCCCTTTCTTCTTTTTATCCTCTTTAACAGACTTCTTTCTTCTACTACTCTTTTTAGGACCTCTTCATTAGTTATTTTATCTGTCCATTTGATTTTTTCCATCCTTCTCCAAATCCACATCTCAAAACTTTCCAAAATCTTAATTTCTTCTTTCTTCAATGTCCAAGTTTCAGCTGCATAGAGGGCAACACTCCACACATAACATTTTATTAGTCTTTTCTTTAGGTTTCTGTCCATTTTACTTCTGAATAAATTCTATTTTTTATTAAAGTCATCTCTTCCCATCGCTATTCTTGCTTTTATGTCACTTTTATTTCACTATAACCAATATTATAACTTCCCACAGTACCTTTGCCTGATAGGGGATGGTATGCCAGTGTCATTAAAATTTTCAAAGGGGCATGCAGATACAGAAAGCCTGGGAAACACTTCTGTAGGTTGAAGCAGGGCTCCAGAAATCCACTCATCACCGGCGAGTTGTCAAAAATAGGTGGCAAGTGAAAATTTTCAGCCTCTTTTTGTATGCATTCAACATGCATTGCCTTATTTTCTTTGCATAATTTATACTTTTTTCCCCCATTTTTAAAGCATCATCACATTCACTATCAAGTTATTTATTTGATCATGGGAAGCCTTAATTAATGTAATAAAGAAAGTTTATTTTTAACCAGGAGATAGCATTTTATGTAAGTAATTTCATAATTCAATTAGTTCCTTCATAGATTGTTTTGTCCCTGCCAGAAGTTAGTTTGCATGGAGCTACTCTCAAAAGGATGTGGGTTCGAATCTCATCATGGGCATGGATGTTTATGATTGTCTGTGAAAATACTAGTGGTGGTGGTGGTTGGAAGTAGATGGCATTGGTGGATTGGGCGATGGAGACAGAGTTGTAGAGTAGGTGCCCTCCCTCGATGAGTCTTTGTACTCTCTGGAAGTGTCAGTTAATAATAATAATAATACATTGCTGCTCTTTCTGAAATTAGAATTAATTCTTGTCTTTGATGACAGGTGTTGCCCTCTTTTATGAACTGTGTTACAACCTCTGTTATAAAATAGTTCTGTTGTGTCATCAACTAAAAACAACTAATACACACTTTCAAGACAAATATCTCAAGGAATTCAAGTAGTAGTTGTGCTATGAATATGAAGTTGCATTCTGTCATGTAAAAAAATATCCTGGTACTGCCAATAGAAACTAGATTGCTACAAGGTTTTCGAGGCCTTTTTAAAATGGGGGCATTTGAGTTTCATGAGATATCAATTTTTCACAAAAGATGCTGTGACTTGGCCAGAAATGTCTCCACAAACCTCTAGCTGCTTTCCAAAGAAAGATGAAGTCTGAAATGTTTGAATACCAGAAGTACCTTTTTAATGCAGACTTCAAAATGCAATGCATTGGTCACAAGACCAAATTGACCATAGTATTCCTCACTTAGATAGGACTCTAGTGTTACTTATATCCACATGGATTTAATATTGTGTTGCAGGTGTAATTCCCTGAAGATGTCTCATTGACTGAGACAAAATATTAGAAAAGTTAAAATAGCTTTTTAATCCTTTCCCAGTGCTGTATATACTCCATTAAACCCCAACATGATACCTTCTCAGTACTTAAGCTTTTAACACATGAATACTATGAGTTACATCATGAAGGAGAGTCACATTAATCTTGATATCAAAATTTGATGTGTTAATCTGAGCTCTTTAATTTATGCAAATGATGTTATATTTCTAAATTAATCTAGTACAAGTCTGCAGGATTCCTTTACTGAACTGAATTTTTATTGAATTTAAATTGAACTTTACTAAACTGCTGTTAACAAATATGGAATGAAGATTGGCAGGAAATTTGGGAAAAAACTTGAACTGCATTCTGAATGAAGAAACTTGTAGATCAAATAAAGCATTTCATTGTATTTAGGCACAATTTTTAGTGAAGATGGCAAATTAAATATGGAAATAGCAGAATTAATCAGGCCAGTGTGGTATGAAGTTAACTGAATAAATTTCTATGGAATAAGAGAGAAATTAGTCAAACTCTAAACTGGTAGTACACAAGACAGTGTTCAAACCAGTTTTAACAGGATCTAACTGAGTTAGAAGTAAAACAGTTGATCTAATCCATGATCATATGAGATTTCTTAAAAAAAAATTAGGAGAGGGGAAGAGGTGACAACAGTGGCAGAATCATATTGAAAATGAAGATATTAGGAGGGATCTTGACATTATTGGCATTCGGGATTTTGCGGGTGAATAATTCATTCAGGTGGTATGGTCACTTAAACAGAATGGGAGAGGAAAGATTATCAAAGCAGTCTTTTTTCCTATCCTGATAGGAAAAAGACTCAGATGAAGACCAATATCCTGGTGGATTAATGCAGTTGTGCCTTAAAAGACCGAAATATAAATTTTAATAATGTTGCAGATGAGTAATTCGAGGAAAATTGTTGATAGAAAATTAGTGGTAATGTAAACTTTTCATGTAGTAAAGTCATAGTATCCTCTACACCTCTTCAAGATACATATCAGGAATTTAATTGTTAAAATTTGTTGAGTCATTGCATATTCATTTTTAGTCACTTCATGTGTAGTGGCAGAAATAATCATTGCAAAATTATCTGAACAGTATGGAAGCCGCAAACAAACAATTTGGTTTCATGTACTGCACTCTCTTTTGATTTACTCACGTTTTCACAACCACTACTTTGAATGCCATAAACTTGATACTATATTATTATTATTATTATGCAACACCTCCAGGGAGTCCAAAGATTCATCGGGGGAGGGCACTTACTCTACCATTCTCTGTCTCCACCACTCACTCAATCCACAAACTACAATGAACTGCAACCACACCAACTCCATCTACTGCTCGCCACCATTGTGATAGTTGCAACTATCACAATGGTGAAGTTGGGTGGAAGTCTACACATATGACTTAGTGAAGAATCCATTATCCTATTTTTCACATTCTTCTCAATTTCAACTTGACAACCATAGAATAGTCAAGCTAGCCATGAAAAGCAGACTGCATGCAGGAAAAGACCTCTTATAATCTTCCAGATTCACTTCCATCTCCAACAGTTACTATATCCTTTCAGAAAACCAGATTTCAGCTTCTCCTTTAGCACTGTACATCTTATTTCTCTTGATTACATTCTTTGACTCTTTGTCTCAGATGCTTTCCAACTTAGAATTGTCTTTTTTTTTTATCATCTCTCACTAAAGTCTCTTCTCATTCTATCAAATTTATTTGCTGTCTCTCTGTTATTTTCCTTTGTCACTAATCATCCTGAAATTTTTGCGATTTCCTTTCTTTAAATGTTGATTTTCTGCAGTTCAACTTTCCTAATAGGGAAGTCATCATCCCTGTAGATTTAAATTTTCACAACTTTAACTGGCATTTTTTTTCCAGCTGTACCAGCAGGGGTAGAATGAAGGCATTTGCATCAGCAATTATGTCATATGAGTTGTTTGCATGCCTAGCAGCATATCAGATAACCTAAACTATTCTCAAAATACAGTAATCACGTTATTCAACCACATCATAAGAGCAATTTGCAAGTTGGATAATTGAGGGGTTAGATAACTGAAGGTATGATTACATGGTGCTTACAAGAAGTTGGTTCACATGCTAACCCATTCAAGGATCAATTAATTGAATATTCATTAATTCGAATGTTCAGTTAATTGAAAGATTGCTGTACTAGATTTCATCCTCAGTTGACCCTTTATAGTAAGTTTACTGTGCACTTTCTTTGTCTGTTAATGGACAAACAAAGTCCACCGTACAAACTAATGTCAGCCTTCAGACTCGTATTAGTTTCTTCTTCCATGTAGCATTCACTGACATCAGCACTCTTTTAAATGTTGTCTGCCATTACAACAATGCCAGAAATTGTAATATTCGCAATTTCTGTACATCCTTTCTTTGACCGCAATTTCTGTACATCCTTTCTTTGACTTCTTATTGTTTTCAGTCTTTTAATCCAAAACATTTTGCAGTGAATGAATCACGAAAACACTTCTTATTGATATAGAAACATATATTCACCATTCTTCCACTTTCAGCTATCATTCCTTGTCTGATTGCCAGTTTCTCCAATAGCTGTGTGAATGCTGTATAAGAGACGAATCAAGCATAATAAACTTTGTTTTCATTGAAATTTTTATCTTCCTTTTAAATTTATATACTAAAGCATGAAAGTTGCAAGAAATTAACGAATCCAAAGTGATTTTGAAAGGACCTAAAGCAGAAATTAGTTGTGTTTAACACAAACAGGTACTGGTGTGCTTAGGTTCTGCAGCCCTTTTTTTTGTGTGTTGGGAATTGATTTAAATATTACATAAATTATATGTACTGCATGTACTTTTACATTATATATATAATGTAAAAGTACATGTAGCAGTCATGCTTCATGGTGTCATGATAAAGCTATAATCATAGTTTTTGTCCAACTCTGTTACAACCACCTCCTTCATACCCTATGATTATATTGCATTATTAACCAATCAAAAAGTTATCTTTTTACTTTTTTCCTTCACTTCTTGCATTGCTGTTTTGTTAAGTGTCCTGCAATTCCAGACAAAAAACATTTGTGATCCTTTTTGATATTTTTATGAGTAAGAAATCAGAAGCATCTTGATACACACACACACACACACACATACAAGGGTGGTCTGAAAAGTTCTCGGCCTAACAATGAAAAACAAATTTATAATTTCAAAATTATTTTTATTTTTCAACATAATCTCCCTTAAGACTGATACATTTATTCCAGCAATGCTCCAGTGCCATTGTCCCGTTCCTGTAGTAGTTCTCATTAAGATCTGCAAAATACCCCTCTATAGCTGCAATCACCTCTTCATTCAAAGAAAAATGCTGACCAGCGAGGAAGAGTTTTAGTTTTGGGAAGAGAGAGAGAGAGAAGTCAGAGGGAGCCAAATCTGGAAAATAGGGTGGATGTTCCAACTATTCATAGTGCAGATACCTTAATTTTCCCATTGCCAAAATACTTTGTGGGCATGTGCATTGTCCTGATGAAAGATGATTTTTTTTTCTTCTTCAAACTGGGTCTTTTCTCATGAATTTTTTCGTTTAGTCTGGTTAAAATAACAGAATAATATTCCCCGGTTATTGTTTTAACCTTTTCAAGATAATTAATAAACAAAATGTCTTTAGCATCCCAAAACACCAGTGCCATGACCCCTTTCCTGTTGATGGAACTGACTTTGTCTTCTTCTTTGGCACTGAACAATTGGCTTCTCTTCACTGTTTGGATTCTGGTGTGTAATGGTGAATCCAAGTCTCATCCATAGTAATAAATCTATGCACAAAATCAGCTGTATTCTTGTTAAAACGCTCCAAGCACTGTTCAGAGATTTTCATGCGAGTGCGTTTTTGATCTGCTGTGAGCAAGCGTGGCACCCATCTTGCGCAAAGCTTTTTTTTTTTAATTTGCAATGCTTCATGCAAAATGTATCCTACACGTTCTTTTGAAATGCTTATAGTCTCAGCAATTACACACATTTGATTCGCTGGTCATCCAATACCATATTGTACACTTGATCAATGATTTCTGCTTTTGTTATACTTTTTGGACGTCCTTCACGTAGATCACCTTCAAGGCTGGTATAGCCACGTTTAAACTTGCAGCCCATTTCTTAATTGTCGAAAACGAAGGAGAAGAGTACCCATAAACTTTTATGAACTTCAAATGAATTTTTTTTGCCGTTAGCACTTCTTTTACAAAGAATTTTATAACCACACGATACTCAGTTTTATCCATTTCAAGGGATACAGACAACACTTTTGCTTCAGACAGTTGTAAAAAACAAGCTACTTGATAGAATGACTTGTAATTTCACATGGATGTTTATGACAGATGCACCAACTTAGAAAAAAAAAAATCTTGCCGATAGTATTGCTATCTATGCCGAGAACTTTCAGACCATATGTATATGTATATATCATGGTTCTATTGACATTTCTCCAGTTATTCTGAAGTTTGTTTCCAGAATTGACTCTTGTTCTGTGTAACCTTTTTTATTCTCTCTATTCAAGTGGTATGTATCCTGTACCATTAGCACACATTCAGCCTATTCCTAAGAAGTGGAAGAAATATTTATATTCAAATTGCCATTCGGATTATCTCACTTCAATTGTTTCTAAGTAATGGAATACACTATTAACACCCAGTATCTAATAATCCCTTGAACCCTCTCAACTAATCAGTAGTTGTGAACATGGATTCCACCAGAGTGTTTTAACCAGAGATCTTGCTTATACCACTCATCTTTGGACAAATACTATGTAAAAGTTTGGAAAATATTTAATGGTTCCATTTGATATCTCTAAGGCATTTGGCCTTATTTAACAAAAAGCAATTCATTATTTTGTATATTCACCTAACTTTTGCAAATATCGCTAACTTTTTTCTGGTTGCAGTGTCATGGTATATCAATCTTTACCCTGAAACTTTGCAGCTAATTATTATTATAGTTTTTGGCGTCGTCGAGTCCATTGATGAGCTTCTAGATATGACCGTGGATCTGTTGGACTTTGATGGAGTAGAGCTTTTCTCTAGGATTATTGTCAGTTTTCTGTAGATCAGCAGCAATTGCTGGACAAGAATAAATATGGACAGATGTTAGTTCAACTCCAGGACAGATTTTGCATGTTTCATAGCTCCTGCTGCTGTCTGGATAAATTTTCATGCCTTTAAAATGTTCCATCCTTAGTCTGGTGATGATTGTAGTTATTTCTCTATTTTCAATAATTTCACTGATTTCATTCTTCTTCTTCTTCTTGATAGTTTGTTTTACCAGTCTTGTTTTGGAGACAGAGTTAGCATCAGTTAGTGATAGTGGGTGGATGTAAATATATTGCTTCTTTCGCTAGTCTGCCTGCTCTTTCATCGCCTTCATTATTTACATAGGCTGGTATCAATTGTGGTGTGCAGTTCTTATTTTTCAAATTTGAGGTTGTTAGTAGTTCATTATTATTATTATTACATAACACCTCCAAAGGCTCATCGAGGGAGTCACCTACTCTACAACTCTCCTCCACTAGTATTTTCACAGTGGCATTATGGGTCATCTTGCAGAACTGCTTTCCTACTGTACCCTCAGAGATGGAGAAGGTACTGGATTTCTGATATGTTTGGCATGCCCTTGAAGGGTATCACTGACACTGCGTTTAATTTGTTGATACCAAGATCTTGTTCCTTTGGACTATCATATTCATCATGTATCCAGTTTAAAATCACATAAGTTTGCAATGCCTTGACCACCTTCATACTTCTTGACGAAACCTGTCATTTTTTTGACCTCCCAGCTAATATGTGCAAAATGAAGAAATGAAAGGTTCCAAAACCCACCAAAAAATAAGGGAAACTAAATTCATCCTACAGATCCTGCAAATTAATATAGAGAGTACCTCCTGAGCCAAAAGTGAACTACTTGGAAAATCTGCAGGACAAATAACATGGATGTAATCTCTATCCAGGAGAACTACCTATCAGCAAAGAAGCTGAGATTACCACAAGAGCTAATATCACTGGCTACAGATCACTTGTAAAGACATAGCAACTAGAATACATCTAACAACATAAAGATTAATGCATCCTATTCTAAAGAAATTAGGACCAAATATATCCATGTTTATAGAAGTATCAAACAAAATAACCACCTCTCAATGCCATTCACTGAAAAAATAACAAACCAGCAGGCCTGAATGGTGTGTGTGTGTGTGTGTGTATATATATATACACACACACACCAAGATGTTTAGTTCATTAAACATCTTGGAAGTAATGCTCGTAAGTGACTTTTGCAGTTTTTCTGTAAAAGTCTATAAAGCAGGAACATTCCAAAGGCATTCCTGAGGAACAAAGTTATAGCCATCCTAAAACTTGGAAAAGAGTGTACTGATGCAGCAAACTATCGACCAATATCTTTACGAAGTATTCTCTGTAAACATTTTGAACGATTACATACCCAAGGTAAAAAACTTTCTACATCTATCTCTCATCCTGAGATTTTTATTTAATAAGATCAAAGCACCTTGGTAAAATACTTATAGGCTCTGTATTACTTAACCTTGGTATTTCGAAGCCTGGCTCCCACTGATGAGACCTCAATAAAGGTCGAAACCAGTCTGGGTAGTGGCCCCTTGCCTTTAATGCATAGCATCATACATCTCCTCAAGGAGATGGGCTTTGCATTAAGGGTAAATATTAAGAATAGTGATCAGAGCTTATTCCACCTTTACCATGAGTTGCCTAGACTTGCACTACTTTGCGGGTCACTTAAACTTGCACTATGTGCAGGCGCAAACTTGACTTATATTTGTCTGTTTGCTTACTTGGGAAATGGAGTAAAACCGGGTTTAAAATAGCTTGGCATCTTTAACATATATTATACCCAAGGTAAAAAACTTTCTAGATTACTTTGTAATCGAATGTACCATATTAATGCCTTTGTAAAACTCGATATAGCTTAAAACTATCAAAGCGCTTTACATTGATTTTTACAGAGGTCAAGTCTCATGAGAACTGTTACAAAAATAACCTTATTTGTCTCTATGTATTTTATGTTAAAGATTAATGTAAATAAACCTATGGGAATTGATTGTATTTACTGTTTTAACTAAAATTTATAGAATGTCAAAAACAAAGGCAATGCCATCAGAAGTTTTGTATAATAGCTATGTATAAGAGTACAAGAAAGTTGTTTATGATGAAGTTCTGTGAGAAAGTTGTTTGCATGCTCTGCGCATGAACACTTTCAAAGTTAGTATCAAAGAGATTCGCTAGTTTCAGAGAAGTTTCCGCTGCCCTACAAGACAAAGAAAAATAGAGTGCATGGAGGAGAAAAAAGAACGGGTTGGCCTTAACAAAAAGATCAAGGCAAACTGCCGATTTCTTCGGGATTTGCAAGATCCTGAGAAGGCGAAAATAAAAAGGGACTGAGCCGAATATCGTGAGGGGAGTCCAGGTCCAGTTGCTGACAGAGGAGAGTCGAGATCCAGTTGCCGAGAGAGCAGAGGTGAAGTGCTGTTACCGAAGAGAGCCATAGGCAGTCAGACCCAGAGGAAAAATTGGGAAAACAGCCGATGCCAAGTGCCATTCGAATGTCCTAGTGCTGCAGGAAGTCAACTGAAGCCAAAAGCTGCAGAACGACTTTCAAGCCTGAATGCCGAAACTTCTTGCCTGAACTTTTGAGCACCAGGAAGATTGAAGTCCAAGACTCGCTGATTTTCCGACGAAGCACCCCTAAACAAGATTCTCCTGACGGGGAAGGTCTGAGATTAGAGAAGAACCATAGAGACTTTGGAAGATGTCATGACAAAGAGATTCTATAAGTGTATTACATCCTTTAATGTACATTCTTGTAATTTAGGAGATGTCTTAGATGGACTAATAAGAAATATCTATAAGAGAGTCCTCTGATTTGTTGTTAACGGGAATGTAAATTGTAAGATAACTTGCCATGGCTAGCTAATCTCTTTATGAGTAAATGAGTCTCGGCATTTTAATTTTTTAGCAGAGAAGTAACAGAGTAATCGAAGGGGAAGTTTGTTTCTTTATACCAAAAGTATATAAGGACAGGTAGAGAGAGTAACTTCTCTATCACTTATTTAATGTACTTCGTTTTTTTTATTATAAATAAAATGTGTTTTAATTATATGTCAATTGAGTGCTGCTTGATTGTTTATTTTACAATGCACTGTTCCTAAAAAATAGTCTGACTTGTGAGCTGGAAACCAAGTAAGATAGCTGAAGCGTATAGTTAAGTGTAAATAGATCACGACTGTTTGTGTAAAGTTTTACTGAAGGAATTTGTGTTAGAGAAAGAGAGAGAGAGAAATCAACCGGCCGTATTTCTGAGTTTTATGCCAATTAAAAAATACTGGTGGCGCAACCTTATCAAATAAATTTTCTAGTATCCATAGGCATAAAACTCGTAGTGCGAAAGGTAGATAAACTAAGTATGCAATAGTAAGAACTAATAGTGAGAATAAGAAAGGAATATATATATATATATATATATATATATAAAATAATAAAGGTGGCTTATAAATACAAGCAATAGCCTTCGTTTACACCATAGTACCAAATGAACAAGCCTTATTCAGAGACTCTCTCACAGCTGTTGCAACCAAGTACTTGCCTTTACTACACATATGGAAGCTGGTTTCCAAAAAAGGCCTTAAAACTTCTGGTTGCTGCATACAACATAGTTTGGGTGAATGGACTCGTACTGAAATTTGCAACTGTAATACAAGACCCCAAAATAATTAAGATTCTAAAGTGCATGACATCAAAGTGCAAATTCAAGGTACAACTGAATGGTAAAAATATCCCCTTTAAAGTACTAAAAAATTGACTACAACAGGGCTCTGTGCTAGCTCCATCCTCTTTTTCCATCCATGAGGACCTCCAAAACTACCACCTATTCGCTTAAAGTCCTCAACCCAATTTATACATTAGTGACACGCCACAAACCTTCTCCTGAAAGTTTGTGTATGTTGGTGACTCAGACTAAACACCTGAAAGAGGGCTGAGACTGTGCTCAGTCCAACCTTGAAGTTCTATACAATTATTACACCAAATAGTGTCTTTGCTCAAATCCCTCTAAGACTAAGGTTTGCACATTTCACTAGAACAATCATCAAACTGATAAGTTGCTGAAGGTTTCATTCAGAAGGAGACTGTGAAACACCCCCAACCCAAAATATTTCGGAGTCACCTTAGATCACTCTTTAACCTTCAAGAAACACCTGGAAAATGCCTGCCTAAAGCTAAAAACTAGGAATAATATCATCAGGAAGTTTGTGTGTTCAGGCTTGGTGGGGCAGGAGCCAACACTTTAAAATCTGCCCGTGCCGTAGTGTACTCTTGTGCAGATTACTGTGCCCCAGGTGGTATTGAAGTCATCATGTTAGCAAGGTCGACATACAACTTAATGATACCATGAGATTCATCATGGGTTGCATAAAGTTGAGTTACACCTGTTGAGTGGCTACCAACACTCTAACATCATACGACCAAACATGAGGAAGAAAGCCTGCCGCTAACAGAGAGTGGATAAAATGTATGGGGAATAACTGTCCCATCCATGAGGACCTCCAAAATCTACCACCTATTCGCTTAAAGTCCTGCAACGCAATCTGAAAAAATCAGCAACCAGATACATATTCTCCTGAAATTGAATGGAAGAATCACTGGCTTACTCCAACAATACAAAATGGACACCTCATTACAGACCCCACAATAGGGGGGTCCCTGACCAGATGGCAATGGAGCGCACTGACCTGCCTGAGGACAGGCCATGCCAGATGTGCTACCATGATGTACAAGTGGGGCCTGCATCAATCTCCAACATGTGACTGTGGTGCTGATCAACAGACTGTCCATCATATTATTCAGGACACATTGACGGACTTACTCCAGGCTACTCTAGACACAATCCAATGGATTAGAGACAATTTGAACTTAAATTTGTGATTTTTAGTATATGGAGTGTAGTGTTAGTATGTGTGTGTATGTATGTATATACTGTATGCCCACAGGTGCGAGACACTTCGACACTTCTGCGCATGTCGAATCCATTCCAATAATAGGGTAATCAGTGTGTTCCGTGGGATGAGTGTTTATAATTATATGTCGGAAAATTAGCTTTTCTTTTATGAAAATTCTAGTTCTTAAAGTGTAACTATTTCGCTTGTACAACAGAAAATTTACATATAAAACGTGATTTCACGTGTTGGTGATCAATTCGTACAGCCTTTATTTCTTTCTCTCTCTCAGCATGAATTGACTATTCTTGGCACATTGCCAGACTCGATTCTATGAAGTGTAAACATACAATATATATACTAACACTTTTTCTATTTTTATCTATTTGCACAAACCCAACCCATACGAAATGTACAGGGTGTTCGGGATAAATTTGACAGTTTCGTAAGGAAAAAGAAAATCTTCTTTGTATCTATTAAATTTAATGAATTGACAAAAAACATTACAGGCAGAGTTAATTACAATACTATCAACAAGATTTACTCAAAATAACCACCATTAGCATCGATCACAGCTTCAATCCTGCTTCGGAACCTCGAACAAGCTGATGCTACAGTCTCCCTGGGAAGGGCCGCAAAAACTGTTTTAATTTTATCCATTAACTGGGCTTTTGTATTACTGGAAGTGCGATTGGTGTCTTTTTCAACTGCGCCCCATACAAAATAATCCATGGGGTTAAGGTCTGGGGAGTTTGGAGGCCAAACATTTGGACTGGTGAAGTCGTAGAAATTTTCAGACAACCATTTTTGACTTTTCCCAGAGGTGTGGCAAGGGGCCGAATCCTGCTGCCATACATACGGCCTACCATTGGCTACCCTTGTTATCCAGGGCTTGACTACAGTGTTTAGCAACTCCACGTAGCCATCTGAAGTCAACCTGAGGCCCTCTTGGAAAAAATGCGGAGGCATCACATTGCCTTCAGAGGATACACATCCGAAAACCATCACAGTTTGGGGAAATTTAGTCTGCATTACACGAGGAATGTCCTTTGTACTGTATGCAAGCCATCTGTTATTCTGCGTGTTGTGTTTTTGATCCTGGCAAAAGTTTTTCTCATCGGAAAAGAACCAGATTGTTTGTGGTTCCGCAGGATGTTTCACTTTGCTTAGAAGTTTCTTCGCGTTTATCAAATGTTTTTCACGGGCCTTTTCTGTAAGCAGCTGACCTTTGCGGTGCTTGTATGAGTAGTAGCGGAGGTCTTCATTGAGTGCAAGCTTCATAGTAGAGGCTGCAACATTCATTTCACGTGACAAAGCCCGAATTCCAATGCCAGGGATCTTCAACACCTGTTCCTGCAGATTTGCGAGGAATTCTGCTGTACGAACGCAATCAGATCGTCTGCTAGGGATCTTTCTTCTTGCTACATCCTCGTAGTCACCATTGCAAGTCTCTAGTTCATGCCTGATTGTTTTTACTGTATTCAGGGAGCATTGGGCAGCAGTCGAAATATCCTTATTTTGATGGCCGGCACGAATCATCATGATACAAGTTATTCTCTTCCATGATTCAGATGGGTTCCAGCTATCCATCCTTTCTGACATCTTGTATATGAATGAAGAAGGGTCCAACCTTTTAAATGAAGAGAAGTGTGTGTTAATACATGTAACTTACGGAAAAATATAATTAATTATAAATATGTCAAATTTATCCCGAACACCCTGTATGTATACTTCTTGATATTCAGTTTCATCTCAAGATTAATCTTATTATGCTTTTGAATGGGTGCAGTGTTCATTTCAGCTTGGTCTTTTACTTGCCATTATTTAGTCCTGTAAATAATATTGGAATAGTAACAGCAAAACTGTTACTATTCTGTATATTCAGGAAACATTTGAAAATATATATTGTAAAGCATGAGTAATATTCTGTCAAGAAGGGGTATATATGGAACTACTACAAGGCAGGTGATTATGAAAAGCTTAGGAGGAAACTTGAAGCTGTGCAATAGCATAAAAATCCTATTGCATAGCGCATGGGAGATATTTCAGGGGTATCTGGAAGAAGTGATATCAGATTATATACTCAAAATCAGGAGGATTAATCCTGTAAGAGTTAGATGGATAAGTAGTATCATTAAGCATGAGCTGTAAAAAAAGAAATTGTTGTCAATATATCAGGAAAAAGGTGACCATCTAACTCATGAACAATATAGAGGTCAGACAAGAAAAGTGGTCAGCATGGTAAGGCAAAATCAGATTATGAGAAGAAATTAGTCAAACAGGCAAAAGGAAATCCCAAGAAGTTTTTTTTTGTTATGTGGCAAGTAGTAGGAAGAATGACTATGGAAGGACACACAAAAAAAACATGGTGCTACATAGAAGTCATTGCAAGTTGCAGAGACTATTTCTAGAACTAACACCACTATAAAACATTCTTGAAATCTCCTCAAATATGACTTTATAGAGATGGTAATTTTAAGATCACATTGATAAGATTGTAATGCCAAAATTTAGTTCTTTCTGTTGTCCATTAAATTTTTAAACCATTTCACAATTCTACTAATTGTTGCCTTTTGTGTACTGTGACATGATTTGAAAGAACAGTGACTACAACTGAAAACAAAGCAAGGATTAGTTTCAAAAATTTAATAGCAAAATTTCTGGTGGTCCATCACAGATCCTAATTTGGTTAAAAGTATATTTGAAAATATGCTCTAGAAATTTAAAAAATTGGATTATTGTATGATCATGAAGGTTCGTTTCTTGCATTCTCATTTAGTGTTGTGAAGTGCCATGAGCAAAAAGCAGGGTCAGGATAGTTCACCAAATATTAGATATGGAAAGGAGTTACCTAGGAAATTGTGACTTCAGCAAAATGATAGATCATTGTTGTTGTTTCAAAAGAGAAACTACTGGTGCATCACATAAGACCACAGAATTCATTTAAAACCAAAAGAATAACAATGTAATTAAAATAACTAAATACTGGGTTTATTGGTCATAAAGATTTAATACTACTAGTATTAAATCTTTACAACCAGTAAATCCAGTGTTTAGTTATTTTAACTACATTAGTTTTGTGGTCGAAAATAACACACTTATCAAAGAATGACAATTTCATTAAAAGCACTGGAGATTCTGTGTGTAATTTACTTTTATATAAACATTCATTTTTTTCTGTAGTCAGTTCACTTTATTCACAATATTATGAAATAATGCTTGGTTAATAGGCTAAAATAAAAGAATTGATTGACTTTTCCTATTCACTATATTTTCATCATCAGGGAACCAGTTGGTATTCAAGTAAATACTTAAAACCAGATTTCCATAACATAAAATCTGGTAAAACGCTTAAACGTTGTCACTCATGTTTAGAAGAGAAAACATGTTCTAGGTAAAATAATTAATTTATTTAATTATTAAATGATTAGACCAATATTTTGCCTTGGTAACCAAGGCATCTTCATTATGGT
Source organism: Typopeltis vanoorti (assembly GCF_054136105.1). Taxonomy (NCBI): domain Eukaryota; kingdom Metazoa; phylum Arthropoda; class Arachnida; order Uropygi; family Thelyphonidae; genus Typopeltis; species Typopeltis vanoorti. The sequence continues at coordinate 144,313,452 of NC_143551.1, forward strand.
ACATATAATATGCTCTCAAGGTATATACTCTACCCATCACATAGTGCTTCAGAAAAACAAAGACTGAGTTTTGGGGTGGAGAGTGTTATCCTAATGTCACAGCTGGCATCCTCTGTGTGTGTACACATGGGATCTTGCTTATTCCAATGAAGAGCTCAAAAGTCATAGTCTTCCAGTTGTGGATAAGCTGAGGTATCTGTAGTTATTTAAATTTGGAAAATGTTAAAATGATATCCAGGAACAGCCTTACGAATTTATATCTGTTTCTGTATAATAGGAAGGTCCTCTTCCCTGATTAGATCTGGTGATCTATTTCTATGGTTTCTTCTGCCACCACAGAGCAGTTGTATCATAGAAATGGACATAAGTTTCTATGCTTATTCAGTCAAATGTTAGCAGGTCTTCCACTTTGTCATTGTGTTTAATTTTCAAGAGCAGAGAATACTGTAGACACAGAATACTGATCTAGATCAGTGATTTTCAACCTTTTTCATGGTACACAGACTAATTATTAAAATTCTGCAGCACTACATGATTGGTTACCTCAGAGTATATATATGTACGATAATGAAGATGCCTTATATATTCTTTTAATTTTTTGATGATCTGGCAAAAAATAAGCATAATTTTGATTGATTTACACACACAAGATATTAATAATAGTAATTACTTATCCTTTTTGCTGCAAAAAAAATGTAAACTATATTTTTGACATTTTGAGTACGAAAAACAATACTCAAAATTATTTTAAAAAATTTTTATTGATTTTTTTTAAATGAATATTAAATGTATTAAATAATATACATACAGCCATCCCTCAGTTAGTGCGCCTAATGCATTCTTTAAAACAGGCGCACTAATCGAATATAATAACCTATGGGAAAAGTATAACTCATTCCTCAAATTTCTTTTTTCAACCTTAATTTTTTTATAAAAGAATTAAGGTATGTCTCAGTGCCTAGTTAAAGGAAAAAGATGAAGCTGAAAGACAATAAAACATATTCAGAATATAAATTTTATTATTCTACTTCTTAACAAAGAATTGAGCTAACATAGTTTGCCGGGCATTTTGTTTCTTTTTTCATACAACTGACGGTATGGCCCTATTGCCTTTTCTACTCTTCTGCAAATTTTACTGCTTCTCTCTTCATCAGGGTCAGCCTCTAAGCATTGCTGCTTAAAAACTTCGATTATACGAAAAATATTTTCAGATTGTTTCTGTGAAATCTCTTTTGGCTGACTATCAGTGGTTAAATTTTCTTCATATTCTTTGGGATCTTCCCGCTGTCAGGTCGGAATCACTCAATTCTTCAGAATCAGATTTAATTAACTCTTGGACGTTATCATTGATTGGTCGCCAACACGCGAAATCACTTGCTTTATAAATAAAATTTCCCAACTGTTATAAAAGCGAAATAGTTACCACATTTAAAACTACAGTGATCATAAAAGAGAAGTTAATTTTCCGCCGTGTAATAATAACAACTCTACATAATAAACATTCTAGTTGTAATAATAAACAACTAGAAGACGGATTGATTACCGTATTATCAGAATGGATTCTCCTTTTTGTGACATGCGCAGAAGTGTCGAAGGGTCTCGAATCTGCAGGCGTACTATAGTAGACGACATAAATTTTGGTGGAACATAGTGTGCATAGTGTACATGGAAGTAGTGTAGTATGCCATTAAAAATAACTTTATAAAATGTTTTAAATCTTTAACTAAATTATTTCATTCTGGTAAGTGATTTTTTAAAATAGTTAGCCATAAAAATGTAGAGATAGAAAATTTTTAAAATCTGTAACATTTATTTTTAAGATGTATATAGGCACACTAATCGAATTTGGGTATCGAAAGAAAATTACACACTAATCGGGGGCGCATTAATCAAAGGATTACTGTACTTGCAGTTAATTTTAATGAGATATCTGAGCTTTATGTTGTTTAAAAATGTCTTGTGCGAGGTCGAATTTTATATAGGCATACTCTTAAATCATCTTCCAAGGCTTCCATCCACAATCTGTTTTTGTTCTTAATAATATTCATTGTGGAAAAGCTTGATTCGCACAAATATGACGTGGAGAATGGAAGTACTTCTATTGCTTTTTTGGTAATATTGGGAAATTCACTTCTTAGAGATAACTAGTAACGAAGTAGTATCTATTGTTGAATGTTTTAGTTTTAAACCTGTCATTTCTTATATCTGTTAATTCGTTCTCTTCTGTAATCTTTAAATTTCCCAATTTCCATGTGCTTAAGAGAAACAGATCTCTTATCTAATCAAAGAATGATATGTCGAGTGAGGGAAAATATTTTTCAATATTTGTATTTAGTAATCTTAAGGTTTGTAAAATTAGATCTATTAGATTTTCATTCAGTTTGCACTTTTTTGTTAGTTCAAACATATTTACTGCATTTGCATTTCTGATTCTTTCTTCCCAAAGCATTGGCTTTTCCTTGAATGCGTTAATTTTGTCAGTAGGAGTAAGAATATTTTCAGTCTCCCTGCATACTTTTATTAAGTGTATTTAAAGATTGAAATAAATCAGCAAGAAATGTAACCTTACTGCACCAAAGCTCGTCGCTAAGAAAATCTGATAACTCAGATTGTTGAGTTGTCAAAAAAATTAGAATTTCTTTTAGTTCATAAAATCTTGATAAAACTCGTCCATGAGATAACCATCTCACTTCTGTATGTATTTAGCAACTGCGTGTAAGAAGCTTTCATTGAGGAGCATAGTGTTGTAAACAATCTCAATTGTAATAAGCCCGGCTTTTATATAATTGACAATTTTGATAATCTCGTCTAGTACTTTTTTAAGCCTCAGGTACCAATGATTTTGATGCTAGTGCTTCTCTGTGGAGAAAACAATGTGTAAAAATACCTCTAGGATCCTTATTTTGAGCCAGTATAACAAATCCTTTTACATTTCCTGACATCGAGCAGGCACCATCCGTGCAAATACAGATGCAAGAATCCCAAGACAAGTTATGGCAAAAGTAATTATCAACAACATCAAAAATATCTTGGACCTTTGTTGTTTCCGGGAGTGGTAGACAAAATAAAAACCGTTCTGTATCTTCCTTGGAGCCTGTGTAGCTCAGAAGTGGCGTTTGCACTCTACAGCGTTTGACCGCACGTTGAAAGGCGTTCGAATCTAGTCGCTGACTAGAGGAACTTTTTCTAAGCCCTTTCTCGACCGTTTCTGGAGTTAGTCGATCTCTGGCATGGGCTAGTGGGTTTTTCCTCCTGTAAACTCAAGAAAATTGACCATCGAACCCACACTATTTTCAGACATTAAATATATTGTGTTAGGGTTAGGGACAACCAGATGGTGGCACCTACTAGCTGCCTTCTTCATCGTGTGCCGATTAATTAGTGATAGCCTTGGACCAAATATCTCTGGTTGGCTACCAGTGGAGATTGAACTGCCCACTCAGTCTCCAAAAGTTAGATAGGGCTTAAAAACAGCCTTGCCTACTCCCTATATGGGAACAAAAAGGCATTAGCCGATTTTTTTTTTTTTTTTTTTATCTTCCTTATAAATAAATCTGCTGAAGGCTAGAAGTTGAGCTTTACCAGTTACATCAGTTGATTCATCCAACTGAATATCAGAACATATCTGCTTTAATGTTGAGATACCACTTGCAACTCAATATCTTTGGTCAAATCTTGAATACGTCGATAAATGGTGTTATCTGACATAGGAATTTTTAAAATCTCCTTTTCATATTCCTTGCCAAACATGAAATTAACAATTTTACAGCATGCTGGCAGTATTAGAGATTCTGCAATTGTGTGAGATTTCATTTTTTTAGACAATTTCTGCAATTGCGTAACTGGCTTCTTGGGCTTTTTCGGACTCAGTTGCAAATTTAGTCCATCTTTTTGCTTGAATAGTTTTATCCAGTACAAGCGAAAAACCGGCAAAAATATTTAGCCGGTTTTTCGCTCAAGTGAGAATGTTTAGATTGTAAATGTCTTTTTAATTTACTTGGAACCATAGCATTTTTTGCAACAAACTACGCATGTAGGATGTGGTGGATCTTCTTGACTGGAAATAAAGCCAAATGACAAATAATTTTTGTCGTAATGGCAAACATTAGTTTTTAATTTAGATTTAGAAGAACTAGTACTAGATATGGTATCAGCTGCTGATGTGCTGGGCAAAACTACTTTCACTTTCTTTTTTTTTTTTTTTTTTTTTTCTTTCGACATACTTCACTTTCTTCATTGTCTTCACATTTTTTTTTTTATTACAAATTTATCCATGTTAAAGGAATACTATTGAATAAAATTAAATTAATGGAAAAAGAACTTGCCCGTTACCTTAAAAATAAGAGAATTAAATGAAAGTATCTTCCAGTGTCTGTTGGCTTTCTGTAAATAGATAAATTGACATTATTTGATTGTCTTTTTATCAAGATGTCTAGAAAATGCAGATGGTTGTTGTTTTCAACTTCCAGAGTGAATTTTATCTTGTTATGTATGGAATTGATTTTATTCACAAATGATTTTAGGTTTTCTAAGCTATCTTGCCATATAATGAAAATATTGTCAACATATCTCCACCATAAAAATGGTGTAGGAGAGATTGTTGAGAGAACCTCTTTCCTCTAGACATCACACAGATGTTTAAACACTGCCTTCAGTCTAATTTCTTCAAGGTTAATAACACCATATAACCAACAATTAGAAGGCCTAGCAATGGGAAGTCTGCTATCACCATCTCGTGCAGACCTTTTCATGGAAAAACTTGAAAAAGAAATTCTCTCAACAATCTCCCCTAGACCATCTATATGGTGGAGATATGTCAGTGTCTCTTTGTTTTGTGCCTTCAGTCCAAACTGGAAAATTTCTCATTTTCCAGTTTGGACTGAATTAGACTTATAACTAGTCTTGATTCCTGCAGAATATGTTCAACAAAAATTGTTGAACAGAACCTGTGATGGTCCTGTTGAATTTTTATTTTATTAACCTGGCGGTGGACAGCCAAAGCCATTTTATTTCACACTATTCAAATACCTTAGGAATTTGTAGGTCAAAAATAGAACTTAAATGATTTTCTGCCTGTCATTTGCATTTTGAGGAAACTTTTAAAAGTCACTTGGGAGTGGGAATTAGTTAATTTTTTAGATTATGCTAAACCAACTAAAACAGGGGTTCCCAACCCTTTGCCCACTGGCACCATGGCGCCTGTCGACCAATTTGTGTGTGCCTGCTGCTGTTCAACCGTGTGCCGTATAGTTTGAAATAATCACTCAACAATTCATGGCATGCTATATGATGCATGCGTTAATGACACATGACGACTATTAAATGCATACAATGTAAAGTAGACGCGCATTCGAACTTGTTCATTCCAGTTTAAGAACTGGAATATCATCATATTCTCCTAATTATGAAGCACTGGCCAATGAAATGCAATGCCAAAGATCACACTAACTTATATATATATATATATATATATTTAAATTTTTATATAATGTAAACTTTTAAGTAATAAAACATTTGATTATAATGTAAACTTTGCATGTATTCATTTAACAAAAGAATTCAAAAAATTTGCTTGAAAAAATAGATGCCGCCCGTCGTCCTACCGGTATTTTGAATGTGCTCTAGGAAACAAAAAGGTTGGGAACCCCTGAACTAAAATGATGAGACGAATTACATATTGTTTGTGATGGGGAAACCCTGATGCCTCCTTGTAAAGCATTTAAAACACACAGGGAATTTCTTTTGGATCTAAAACATCCATAATTCAGAATAAGACATTGTGAAAAAATTCTGAGATTTATTACTTAATTCAAGTGTTCCTCTGTGAGCATGATTGAGCAACCAGAGGGTGGCACTTGGGAGTGTGTAATAAATCTTAGAATTGAATAGTGCTTGAAACAAGAATTGTAACATACTACAGCCCAGAAATCATGCAAAAAGGAACACTGTCACAAAAAAAAATAATAATAAATAAAAATAAACAAAAAATTGCATAAAACACAAGCCAAAGCTTTTGAAAAAGTAAGTCATTGAAGATTTTGCAAATATGCAATTTTCATTATACAGCTTGGCAGCAGTAATTTTTTCCAGGGTCTGTTATTTCGATCGAAATTACTTTTTCTACTTGCATGGAATGAGATGTTAAACAAGAGGGAGATAAATGCTGCATGGGAACTAACCAAAAGATGTTTAATAACACTGATGTGTTACTGTATTCTGAAGGTGAAATAGATGAATAAAGGGATTAAGCATGAAACTGAAAATTTTTAATGGATGAAAATGGTAGAATGGTGACTGCTGCAGAAGACATCATTGAGCTATTCAGCGAACAGTTTATAAGGGTGAAATCATGAAAAATGAAATCATGAAATCCTCATCAGGGTGAAATCATGAAAAACTCAAATGTAGAGGACAGACATAGGAGAGGATGGCTTAATTGTGAATTGTCTTAAGGGAATGGCAGGAACATTGCCTGTTTAATAAGACTTACAGAATCACAGGTTCAGAGAGAGTGGAAAGAAGGTAAAATTATTCCACTGCATAAAGATGGTGATAAGGCTGTGGCTACAAACTATAGACCAATCTATATATATAGAGTTGTGGTTAAGGTACTGGAGAGATTGGTGAGAACTAGGATATAGAAATGGGTTGATAACAGCAGTTATTAGCATGGATTTGTTAAAGGGAGATCATGTTTTACTATCATAATTATGTACAATAACAAGGTGACAAATGTCTTGGACAAGAGAGATGCATATACAGTAGTATACTTAGATTTTGCAAAAGCTTTTGATAGACTGTCACATGACAAACTGTTAAATAAACTGAAAGATATGGGATTGGATAACAGATTAGTTCATTGGATGAGTGACTGGTTGTCAAGTGAGTATTGGAAAGTTGTATATAGGGGTTCAGTGTTCCAGAGGAGGATCACTAGTGGTGTGCTGCAGGAGTCTGTTTTGGAGCCATTGTTGTTCATTTGTATATTAATGATATTGGGATGAGTTTAACTGGTGATATGCAGCTGTTTGCAGATGATAAAAAATTGGGAAGAGTAATATAGAGTCATCAGATTTTATGGCCTTACAGGAGGACTTTAATTGATTGTATGAATGAGCAGGTAAGTGGAACTGTCACTTCAATGTTGCAAAGCGTAAGGTTTTGAAATGTGGTAAGCAATAATGGAATGCTAAGTATACACTTGGTGGGGAAACTTTAATGGAGGTAGAGGAGATGAAAGGTCTGGGAGTGGTGGGAGACAAGGACCTGAGATTCAGGGGGCCACATTGCAAAAGTTGTGAAATTATCACATTGAATAATGGCAATGATGTGCAGAGGACCCAGGCATGCAGAAATAAAGAGGTTATGATTCTGTTGTATAAGGCCTCATGGATTATTGTGCATAGATTTAATCATTATGTGTGTGTGATAGTGTGTGCATCCCATGTTGAGTTTAACTTCATGGAGTTTAGATGTTAATAATAACTCAAAAGTTAAGCCAGTTAAATTTTTCAAAGCTAACAAATTAACTGGCCCTTTGTTTAAACTTTTTAGTAATTGGTATTTTTTTTGTTGTAACTGTGTATATTGTACAGCAAACAAATAGAGATTACAATGCAATTTATGTGATTGGCTTGTGACCACCACCATTTCATATTCTCGTTTTTATAAGCAATTCAACTCATAGTCAGGAATTACTTAAGACTGTTGAGAACTTATATGGGAAACACACAAGGAAATCTGTAAATTTGATTTATTCATTAGAATATAACACAACCTGCTATCTTACAGACCATATAACACAACCTGCCTGTTATCCAGGTGAATAATAGCTGTTCTTCAAAAGTGGATTCGAACTTAGGTTCAAAAGTCTGTAGTTTTCAGAAGATTCTTATAGTCTTGTATTAGACCCACCACATCGTTTATTTAGAAGCCTGAAGTGGCTGAAAAGTGCACCATGTTCTATTTCTAGAGTAGGGTTTCATATTATGGATAGGATTAGATAGAGTTTATTAATGGTGGGTTTACAGCCTTTCATGGGTAATTTTCATTTTATTAAAGTTTGTATTAATCTGTTAAGGCAAGCAGTATTGTGAGTACTGATGAAAACATGCAGTACTTGATCATTGACAGTGTATGACACTTGTAAATTAGTTCATCATATTCTGTTTATAATTATTACACTACATGCATTTTCTTATCATTCATAAACAGTAAATAGATAATGAAAGGAAACTACTTTAACCTGTGATAATGATATGTTCAGTGTACTAACATTTTTATTTTCTTTATATTTGTAGGGGGGCAGCTTATGCCACAGGGGGAGCAGGAGCTGGCCACAAAGATGTTACAAATTCAGTCCAAGAGGTTTTATTTAGATGTGAAACAAAATAGACGAGGAAGGTTCATCAAAGTTGCAGAGGTAAAAAAATTTAAGTAAATTATGTACGAATACTGTAAAATTGTTTTTATATTTTAAAGTGTCAATAATATTTCTGAGCATCAAGAATCATGGGATCTTTTTCCTCGTAATTGGAAATTATCTCATTATAAAAAAAGTAATTAAATATAGATAAATGTAAATAAATTATAATTATGTTTTGATGTCTTTGCTTTCTTCAGAAACACTGTAATTAAATAACTGTTTTTATAGAGCAAATTTTCCAACTTTGTTGTTGTTGTCTGTTTTCTCCTCTCCTGAACATGTATTACAGTATATATGTAAGCTGGTCGAAACTTATTTTTTTGGTTTAATGCAGGAGTTGGCAACACAGCATCACCCATATAATGTGTAAGAAACGCATTCCGCACAAACTAAACTGAAAAGTTTAGTTTGACTATACATTGCAGACATAGTACATGTACTGCAAGGTGTTAAAGGTTAATTGTTGGATGGTGCTGAGCATAAAATAGTTAAAACAGTTACAAAATAATATCCGTGTGTTCAATGCATGTGTAGCTCACAAATTTGAAAATATGTGTGTTTGGACTTCTCTCAGATTCTTGATTCAGTGTATTTCTGTGTTTTAATATTAACTATATTAAAAATAAATTAAGCAGAATTAAGAAGTTTAGCAGAAAAAAGTCACATTAAATCATATGTAATTGGATGCTTGTTTTGTCAGTAAATAATATTAAAAAAATATATATTATTTAATAAAACACCTTCCTACTCTATTCCATTTACCCCTCCTCCCAAACTTGAGTATGACTTAAGATTTTATTTTCTCAGATCACTAATGGTTGCCAATCCCTGGTTTAATACAAAAAAAAAAAAAAAAAACAGCATTAGGAATGAATTTAATAATGATTTATTGAATTCAGTATTTCATCACAGAGACATCATCAGGGATACAGTTATAAGAATTGTGATGATGTGCCACAAAATCAAGTAAAAGTAATTAGGCTAGTGGTTCCCATAATGTGTGCTAGGGCGCTGCAAAATATTCCAATATTTTCACTGAAATGACATTTAGCCACCTGGCTGTAGAATCGGTCCATCGATATGTTGATGCAATGATAGCAAGAACATCTAACGGACACTGTGTAAACCACTTACTGATTTGCTTTTAGTAATACATAGTAATACTAGATGGTGCTCAATGTCAGAATTTTAATAGTCTCTTAAACTCTAGATTGTTGTAGTTACTGCAGTGCAAAAGGCAGTTGTTTCTCAACCTGCTGCACAAACAGACACGAATGTCGCTCATTGCATCAATATGAATATAGTGGCTGGATTGTTCTAGTTATTTATCGAACTTTCTTGGTACTTGGTGTTTGTATATAAATAGCTGCCTCCGTGGCCTTGATCTATTGAAGATCAATCAGTGAATTGTAATTCCATTTGCAATGTTATATTTTTGTGAAGCTAGGTTTTCGGCGGTCACTGTGAGAAAATCAACGTGGAACAGGAAATGAGGGTGGCCGTGTTCAGTTTGATTCCAAGATTTGAGAAAATGTGCAGTGAACAACAGACTCACCTGTCCCGCTGATTGCATTTATTTATTCAATGATTTAATTGTTCAAAATGTGTACTTACTTTTTACATAAATTGTTTGTGAATCTGAAATACAGTCATCCCTCGACTTACTTCAGGGTTCCGTTCCATCCGACAGGGCATAAGTCGGTTCAGACGTAAGTCAATACATTAAATCAACAGAGTTATAGGGGTTAGGGACTTAACAATAATAAGTATACTGTCATTTTAATTTTTAAACCTTATTGTAAAACTGTACTGTGCATTACTCCACTATAAAACAGGAGAATAATCACCCAAATTTTCTTCCACAATCACATCTTCATTACCTTCCCTTATGTGAAAGACCTGGTTGTGGCTCTTCTTACCTTTTGTTTTTTTGATGAAAATGTCCAATGTGCTTTGCTTATTCCTCTTCTCCTTTTCATCATAAATTTGTTTATAGCAAGCAAAAGCATCATATACTTTCCTTTCTATTAATAAGTAGAATTCAACATTGAGGTCCATTCAGCCATTTTTGAGAACATCGCTAACTACAGAGAACATATCTGCAATACTGTCTACATCTTCCTTTTCTCGTTCTTTCTCTTCTGCAACACGTTGTTCCTCCAGTTCAACCAATTCTTCATTGGTCAACTCTTCAGAGACACTTTCTATGAATTGAACTGTGTCGTCGTCATCACTTCGAGATTCAGATTGTTTGCTATGTCCACTATTTCTTCACTCAATTTGCAAAGCTCTTCATTTTTTTCAAAACTTCCAAAATCATGCATAAATCTTTTTAATGTCTTTTTTCATATGCCACTCATACATTAAGAGATCACTTTGTCCCAAACTACAGCAATAGTTTTAATAGCATGATAAATATTGAATGCTATCCAGAATTGCATGAGAGTCTGGTCGTTTCCTTCATTAGCAGAAATGGTTTGTGAAAAAGTTCTCCGTAGATAAGCCTTAAACACTACGAGAACTCCCCGATCCATCGGTTGGGTCAATGAAGTAGTGTTTGGAGGGAGAAACATGACCTTAAACTTGGTGAAGATCAACGATATAAGATGGATGACCTGGTGCATTATCTAGAATTAATTAAATTTTAAATTCTACATTTTCTTTTACACAATAGCTTTCCATTTCACTTGCATAAGGCATCCGAGAAAAATGTTCGAGTCATTCACAACTTCTTACATTTCCGCTAATGAACTGGAAGAGTATGCTTCCTAATGTTTTTGAAAGCTCGTGGATGGATTCTCACTGTGCCACATCACAAATGGTTTCAGTTTATATCCAGCCACATTACCCCCCTAACAAAATCGTAACACAGTCTTTAAGAACTTTGAAACCAGGCATCGATTTTAGCTTTTTGTGGATGAATTGTCTGCTCGTGCATTTTTTCCCAAAACAAGGAGGTCTCATCCATATGAAATATTTGCTGTGGCAAATAATTATCCTCCGTAATAATTTTATCCAATTTCTCTACAAACTCCTTGACAGCCTTCTCATTGGAACTTGCAGATTCACCATACATTTTCACATTATTGCAGTGCAAAACGCTGCTTGAATCTCGTGAACCAACCAAAAGAAGCATTGAATTCGTAATCAGTCCTGCTTTCTACTTCAACATGCTGAAGAGACTTAGCAGTTATTTTCATAGTGCTAAGAAGTATGCACTTTTGGTTCATGTCCTTTATGCATGATGGAAGTAGCTTTTCCAGTGACTGATAGGACTTATCGTTGCTATGTCACTATCGTTGAACATGCAACTTCGTATCAAGATCATAGCAGATTTCCTTGCTAACCTAATTACCCACCTTTGGACACAAACCTTTGATGTCTTTGCATCATTAATCCCCCCCCCCTCCCCCCTGCAACATCTGGATCTGGTTCATAGCTCTGCTGATGATAGTATTCTCCATTACTCTGCTTCTTTAGAAAAACGTTTAGTGCTCTTGTATTAAAGCTTAGGTGCTGGCTTAAATTCGTAATTTTAGGTTTAATGGAATGAAAACAGTCCTCCGTAGCTCAATCAGTATAGATGAAGCCCTTCGGTGGGAAAGACCTGGGTTCGATTCCTGTCCATGACATGAGGAACCTTTATCTGATCTCTTCCAACTAAAGGTGAATTAGCCGGTCTCATACAGAAGTAGAGGTTTTTTGTCCCTCAAAACAGACAAACTGGCCAGTAGAATACACCCAATTTACAGACAAGAATACTTAGAGGCATAGGGGTAACTGCCTTTTCCTTGGAAAAGGCAGTTACCCCTATGCACTAAATCCTAATAGGAGCATTAAATCCTAATAGGAGCACTCAATGGATGCTGGTAGCTAGCCTTGGCTACTCATTTAGAGATCTAAGAATCAGTGTACAATAAGTATGCTATTAAACTCACTGTCTTGTTGTACCGTCATTTTATTTTGATAAAACATAATAGCGAATTTAATTGCATGCTTATAGCATGGAAATTCAGTGATAGATCCCTTTAAAGACAGCATTAGTTGATTCAGCTAGAGAGACATGTGGTGAGGTTATCTGCAAAGATAGAAAAATTAAGTTGCACTCAGGAAGTTAGAGGCAGTGAAGGAAAGTATCCAAAAGTTTGTCAAGTAAGTCGGCTAGTGCTCTGAGAGAATATAGAGAAAAATGTATGAAAGCAAAAGATTGAGTAAAACTTGTTTAGCAAATATTCTGGAGGGTATAGAAAAAGCTTACAAATGGAGGAATGATTACAGTAAAATGAATCGAGATGATAAATGTGACATGAAATCTGAAGATAAACATATTCTAGATGTCTGGAGTAATTAATTTGAAAGATTGATAAACATAACAGGTAGTGATAGCATATGTAGAAAACACTCAACAGACATGCAATCAGCTGCACATATCAATGTTTGAGGTAGAAAAGGCAACAAAATCCTGAAATATAGAAAGACAGCTGGAGTAGATGGTATTGTTGTTATTATTTCACAGGCACCTGCATGGAGGCCTAAGCCTCATCATGGGAGACCCAAAGTATCAACACATTATCTCATACCTCTCCTTGAAACAATTAACAGACAAAGCACTGACTCAGGCAACTCATTTTATTCGTTCACCACTCTCCAAGCAAAAAAAAAAAAATTCTAGTCATCACGCCCTTGCTAACCTAACTCATACACAACTTTCAACACGCGGTGGTGGTGATGGTAGGGGGGCACAATAAGAGGTGATCCCTCATACAGAACTTCAAGGGATGACCTCTTGTTCTGCCCCCCCCCCCAATCTAACCAAGTGTTGAAACAATTCCCCTGCATCAATCCTACAAAATCCTTTAATTAACTTAAATGTTTCTATTATCAACCAACTTTTGCAATCCTCAAGCACTCAATCTATTCTCATAGTGTGTATTCCAAAAAAAAAAAAAAAAAAAACACTCAATATATTGGTCACTTGCTTGTAGATCTTCTCCACCAGTTCCTAATCTCCAAGAAATTCTGGTGACCAGACCTGAGCACAGTGATCCAGGTATGGTCATATCAAGGCTTTATAAAGAGGAATGATAATTCCCTTATCACTGTTTGTTAGTGTTCTTGTAGATAAGCTTATACGTTGGCTATACATAGCTTTTAATTTTTCAGGAAATGACAACATATACTTTTATAATTAATATAGAATATTAATTATAAAAAAACTAATTAATACTTTCCTGTATTTCAGTAATGTTACGTTGCCATCAGGGATCACAAAAAACAATATGTGCACACAGGCACTAACACTAACCAAATGAGGCTGAATAAAGGCAACAGAAGTTTGGGCCTAGAGTCCTAAACAGTGCCCCCTAACTACACTACACTCAACAAATTTGGGTGTATGAGACTGCTCCAAATCTGTGGGGCAGTCTCAAACCATTGGGTTGAGATATTAAGATACTTGGCCATTGGGCTGACATTTTAAGAATGTTAGCCCAATGGCCAAGACAACTCAATTTAGCCTATTAGCAGCCCTGTTTAGAACTCTAGGCCTGACTTCTGTTGCCTTTATTCAGTGTCATTTGCTCAGTTAGTGCCTGCGTGCACATATCATTGTTTTTTGTGATCCCTGATGATGGCAATGATGTAACATTTTGCTGAAATATAGGAAAGTATTCAAGTTTTTTAATTACATTTCTAGTATACATTTCCTGAAAAATTAAAAGCTATGCCTGTTAGTGTGTTCTTCAATAACCAAGTCATCCTGTGAGCTACCCTGGCTCCTTTAGCAATATGCCCTCTAAACTTCAACTCTCCATCTCCTGCTATTCCCAAATCCTGCTTTCATCAATTTCCTGGAATATAGTTCCCTCTTTGTGGTGCATAGCTTCTACCTTTGTATCCCAAAATGCATAACTTTACACTCTTCCACATTAAATTGACATCCATTATGTTTTGCCCATACTGTCAGTCTATTTAAATCATCTGCAAACTCTCTGTATCACCTTGATTATCTATTATCTTACTCAACTTTGCATCATCAAGAAACAACTAAATATCTCATTTGAAATTATTATTTATGTAAATTAAACAGCAGTGAACCAAGCACAGAGCTCTAGCACACACCACTAGTTGCCTGTCTTCTTCTGGATTCTGCTCCTCCATATACTACTTTTTGATATCTATCCATCAGCCACCTTTTTATCCATATCACTCATCCCAAGTTGTTGCAGCTTGCATAACATAGTTCCATGTGGTATCCTGTCAAACACCTGTGCAAAAGCCAGCAGTATCATTTATAGCCATTCAATTTAGCCAACTCGGTTTTCACTCTCTTATAAAAAGTTAGTAGATTACTAAGTCAGGACAACCTTCACAAAGCCATGCTATCCCACATAGAGTATCATATTCTTATCTACCCATTCCTGAATTCTCTTTTCGTACAACTTTTCCAGTGCTTTTTCCACCACTCCTGAGATACTAATTGATCTATAATTTGCTACTGCATTTGCCCTCCTTCCACTTTCTTGGGATTTGGCATGGCTGAGACGTAAACATCCTAGTCAAGGGCATTTTTAGTTCCCCTGCACATTCTCATAAAACATGAGCCAGTATCTCATCCAATCCTAGAGCTGTGTTTGCATTCAGATTCTGCAATATCCTAAGTACCTCCAATTCATCTGCCTCTGTTCTCTCATCAGTCTCTGTAACCTCTGTCACAACAATATCTTCATTTGGATGATATACCCTTTCAAAATGATCACTCTGTAACTCAGTAATTTTGTCTGTTTCTGTTACCTGCCTACCATCTGCTTAAAGTTATCCTTCCATAGTCATTCTTCCTCCTGTTTGGCTAATTTCTTCTCATAATCTGATTTGCCTTCCTTACCATGCTATGGTCATCTTTCTTCCCTGATTTTTGTATGGCTCACGAGTTAGCTGGTCTCCCTTTCTCTGAATATATACTCTCCATGACTTTTTTTTGCTGCTCATCCATCTGTCCTACCCAATTACCCTGCTGACCTTGAATATATAGTGTGATATTGCTTCCTTCAGAAATCCTTTGACTATCATCATGCACTATGAGCATCTATCCCTTGCAGATCTTTATGCCATGGTACTGCTTCGAGCTGCCTCCTAGATGAATCATAATCACCTGCCTTGTAGTTTCACATGTACTCCTTTTTAATTGGAATATCCACATTTCACTACCTCTCAAGTCAAGGCCATATGATCACTTTCCCCAAATGGAAGCAATGCTACCACTTTAGATATAGGTAGGTTTTCTGACTCTGTAACAAAATCCAGTCCTCTCGTACCCAAAGTCCCCTACATCACATTCTTCTTCAACTCTCAGTAAGTGTATAAATTTCATTTCCTTTCTGCCATGTGATCTTTCCTCTTCCCAATCTGTCTCCAAAGTTGAAGTCCCTCATAATAATTACTCGATTTGTACTCATGCTAATCTGCTGATGCATGTTTACCATATCATCCTTGCCACCCCATGGCCTATAGCAGCAACCAATTTTATATTTTGTCCTATTGGCCTCAATCTCACACCATATTGACTCAAAAGAATTGCCATCTGCACAACTGACTCCTACTCTTGGCAGCTGCAATTCATCTACTATCAGCAGTACCTCATCCTTGTCCCGTGTATTTTATCCTCTCTGAAAATACTAAATCCATCATGTTCTATATTTGTAGCTACATCATTTACTGTTAGCTAAGTCTCATTAACGCCTTTAGCATTTGGTGAGGCTGCTCTAACCAATACCAAAAATTCCTCCCTTTTGTTCCTGAAACTTCTAGCAATACTATATAGAAACTGCAACATCCTTGTAGCCACTCAGCCACATTTACTTCCTGAATTGACTATCCTATTTAATATTTTTACTTGAGAGACTAGATTCTACACTTGTTTACACGCCCATTTGCTTCATTGGGTACCTTCACTCTTTTTCTCTCTCGCAATCTCGTCTGTATCTGCCCTAATTTCTTTAGTTTTCCTGACTTCATTTCCATGCTCTCAGTGAATAAATCTCACTATAGACACCTAAGTCTGAATCCATTTAAGTGTAGTCCATCGGCATTATAAAAAGTCCAATCAAACTCAGGCCAGAGGTCCACAAACTCTCCATCATTCCTGCTGAACGACCTGCATATTGATTCGTTAGCTATTATCATCCTCCTCAGTTCATTACTTTCAACCAAAATAATCAATTATTTTACCTTCCCTTTATGCATTTTGAAAGCATTATTAATATTATTCATTTTTGCACCAGGAAACAATAGCACTTTCAGGAAGTTTCCCCTTATCAAACAAGGGTGGTCTGAAAAGTTCTTGGCCTAACAATTGAAAAAACAAATTTATAAATTCAAAATTATTTTTATTTTTCAATCTCCCTTAAGACTAATACATGTATTCCAGTGCCATTATCCCATCCCTGTAGTGGTTCTCAGTAAGATCTGCAAAATACCCCTCTGCAACTGTAATCACCTCTTGATTTGAAGAAAAACGCTGACCAGCGAGGAAGAGTTCTAGTTTTGGGAAGAGATAGAAGTCAGAGGGAACCAAATCTGAGGAACAGGGCGAATGCTCCAACAATTCATAGTGCAGATCCCTTAATTTTCCTATTGCCAAAACACCTTTGTGGGCAGGTGCATTGTCCTGATGAAAGATGATTTTTTTTTCTTCTTCAAACTGGGTCTTTTCTCACGAATTTTTTCGTTTAGTCAGGTGAAAAGAACGGAATAATATTCCCCAGTTATTGTTTTATCCTTTTCAAGATAATTAATAAACAAAATGCCTTTAGCATCCCAAAACACCAATGCCATGACCTTTCCTGTTGATGGAACTGACTTTGTCTTCTTCTTTGGCACTGAACAACTGACTTCTGTTCACTGTTTTGACTGCTGTTTGGATTATGGTGTGTAATGGTGAATCCAAGTCTCATCCATAGTAATAAATCTACGCACAAAATCAGCTGTATTCTTGTTAAATCACTCCAAGCACTGTTCAGAGATTTTCATGTGAGTGCGTTTTTGATCTGCTGTGAGCAAGCTCGGCACCCATCGTGTGCAAAGCTTTTTTTCATTTGCAATTCTTCATGCAAAATGTATCCTACATGTTCTTTTGAAATGCCTATAGTCCCAGCAATTTCATGCACTTTGACTCGCAGGTCATCCAGTACCATATCGTGCACTCGATCAATGATTTCTGCTGTTACACTTTTTGGACGACCTTCACGTGGATCATCCTCGAGGCTGGTACGGCCACATTTAACCTCGGCAGCCCATTTCTTAATTGTTGAAAACAAAGGAGAGGAGTGCCCATAAACTTTTATGAACTTTGAATGAATTTCTTTTTTGCATTAACTCTTCTTTTACAAAGAATTTTATAACTGCACGATACTCAGTTTTATCCGTTTCAAGGGATACAGGCAACACTTTTGCTTCAGATTGCTGTATAAAACAACTACTTGATTGAATGACTTGGATGCTTATGACAGATGTACCAACTTAGAAAAAAAAATGTTGCCGATAGTGTTGCCATCTATGGTCGAGGCCAAGAACTTTTCTGACCACCCTCGTAGAATGAGTAAAAGATTATCTGCTTTCTCTCATTTATTCTTGCAACTTTCTTTCTTTCTTTTTCTTTTTTTTTTTTTTTGCTTTGAACCTCTTGCTTTTTTGTTCTCAGTTTGGCTAATCTTTTGCTGCTTGTGCAGCCTTTCAGTCTTACACTTCATCCTGCGAAGTACAAAGTGTGAAATTCTCTACATTTTCCTGAACTTATACTCTTTCACATTTCTTTCATCATTAAAGATACCAGAATGTTATATACTTGGTTTGCACCCTTTCCCATGGAAGCAAAACATTGTTTTGCATGTGAAATGTATTCATTTTTGAGCTATTTGTATATAGAGGCTAATGACTTCATATCAATATCATTACTTTAAGTTGAGACCAAAATACGGTGATAGGAAGAAGTGTTTTGTTAGTGGTTTTCAGCATTGTTGCCACTGGGCAGGAAGGTATGGCAAATAAACAGACTTTATCTTTGAGAGAAAGTTGAAATAGTTTGCAGGCTCTTAAATGTTAACTGTGTTAATTATATTAATTAATAATTTTTTGTGCTGTTTTCATTCTTTCAAACTTCCATCCATCTGTTCATTGGATATCAACAGATGTCATATGGTCACTCAGATACTCGGTGATGTGCCACACCAATCCTTGACATGTGGTCCTGTTGTATGCTTTTCTGGAGGCTTCAACTCTCTGAAGATCACTCACTCCAGACACACCATCCATCCATCTCATTCGCGGTCTACCCCTTCCTCCTTATCCAGGAACTTTATCTTCTCTTACTGTTCTAAGAAGTTCTCCTTCCATCCTTTCAGTGTGTCCAAGTATTTCAACTTTCTTTGTCAATATCCTTAAGGAGTTAAAGTTCTGCTTATCCTTTCTAGTATCCATTCATTTGTCCACCTTTCAGTATGTAATGTCCTCAACAGCCTTCTGTAACACCACCTCTCAAAAGCAGCTATCCTTTTCTTATCAGACTTCTTTAGGTTCCAAGTCTCGCATCCATAATTCGCTGTTGGAAAAACAGCTGTATCCAAAATCCTCAACTTTATTTCTGTGGATCCTTCCTTCCAGATTTTAGACAAATCTCACTGTTGTTTTATCATTCCTAATCTTCTCCTGTCTTCTGAACAGCAGTTCTTCACATTAATAATGGATCCCAGGTACTCAATGTATTCTTGACCCCCTGGAGTTTCAGATGATAACGATTGAGCTTGTAATGCTTAAGTGACTTGGGCTTTGAGATATTCTATAACAAATGCCTTAACCACCAATTTCCTTGCCATTCATTCTCAAATGAGCATAACTTGGTGAGATTTAATGCCATCAAAATGCTGTCCTACCTTATTTCCTGAAAGAAGACTTTACTAGCCATTTCCTTACTTTTGACAACTATCTGCTTGCTAAAGGATCAATTCTCTCTTCTTGACTGTTGCATCATGCCTTTCCTGCCATTTGTCCTCTTAAGCATCCAAAAAAAAAAAAAAAAAAAAAGTTAAAAAGTTGGATATTCTTCTTCTCCCTCCTCTCCATAATACTTCTCTTCTGCTCAACTCCTGACACTATAAATATCAAGTCTGTGCAACCTTAGTATGGTCTTGCATTTGCAGTAGCATACCTAAAACCTCCCTCAGAATGCTTGATTGCATTCAGAAGAGAATTTGCTTTGCAGATGAATCCCTGCCCTCTCACACTCTAGTTACTTTCTGTTTCTGCATTACATCTTAATTATTTCTATGGAAGCTGCTTCCCATCATTTCTCCACTTTCCTCTGTCATGTACCCAGTCAGCTGCAAACTTATCAAAAAGTTTCTCATCTTACTCCATTCTTTTTACCTCAGCTCTTTGAAACGGTCTGTCCCATGCTGGTTTCTTCCAATAATTGTAACACTCACATTTCATCACAAAACACACCAGCAAATTCCTTTCTTCTCCCTAATTACTTGGCCACACACACAGAGCACTGCCATGCCTTAAGTTTATGACATCTTGTGTCTGGGGTTAATATATATATATGTTAAAGATACCAAGCACTTTTAAACCTGGTTTTACTCCATTTTTCCCAAGTAAGCAAACAGACAAAAATGTCAAATTTTGCGCCTGCAAGTGATGCAAGACTAGCTGATCCTACAGGTAGTGCAAGACCAAGTCAACTCGTGGTAGAGGTGTATAAAATCTAAGTACAGTACTAATGTACTATAAAACTGTCAGCCAAACTTTCATGGGTAGAAATCGTGGGGGGGGGGGGAATAAATAAAAAATACTTGCTTCATCTAGTACAAGCCATAAATGAAAAGAAGTTTTCCCCATCATGCACATTTTTTTTTGTAAATGAACACAGTCATTTCTCTGTAATTTCAAATATAGCTGTTATTAAAAAAAATTTTTTTTCATTAATAGTTGGAAGATAAGAGGAATAATTGTTTTCAGATAAAAGGTATGCTTCCCCCCCTACACCTAACTTGTAAGATGTAAATATTAAGAATTTATTTTTGATATAAAGAATATTATTATTATCTGAGTCCTCCAGGGAGTCAAGGACTCATCGAGGAAGGCTATAAATATTAATGTGTTTTATTCTCACTTCTTTGCTCAATAGTCCTTTGAGGAAAGAAAGATGGAGATCCTTCTAAGTTGTGTGCTGGCTTGTCAATCTCAAAATCATTTATTAGAAGACTTTGTAAGCTGCAGAATTACCTGAAATGCAAAATAGTTCAGTGTAAGGAATAAATCTTAAATACAGTATCTCATTTCTTTATGAAATCAACTTATTTTGCATTCATCCTGTAACTAGCAGTTATACACCATCTATATAGCTCCCATAGTTCATTCATTAACATTGGTTGGAAATAACTGGACTGACATCTATCTAGTCTGCAAAGAGCTTTCAGCTGAAGGTGAGTTGATAGGTCTCGTGGAGATGACATGCATTCCAGTCCTGAGAAACTGAAATTTTCTATAATTGTTTGTGAAGAATAACATACTATCCAAAATTGCGAAAAAATTTCCAACAATATTTCCCTGCTTAAACTGTGCTGCTGACTGGTAAAACTATATAGGTATTACTTGTCCATTTAATTTTAAATAGATTATTTATTTATTTTAATTTGATTTAGAATCCTTACTTTTTTGATCTCTGGCTCAAAAAATTCCTTTGTTGCTTTTGTATGGTGCCTTGCTTTCTGACTTCTTTGATTATTTATGTTCGAAATTGATTTTCTTCAACTTTTAGGCATAAGTAATTCCTGATTATCAATCTTATCAGCAATTTCATGATTATGATAAATTATCTAAACATGGAGATTGTCCTTCCTTGGAAACTTCAATTGTCTTCCATTCTCTAACACCTTAAATCAAACCAGATGACTTCTGAGATGTCTGTTCCTCCTTTCTGCAGTTTGATTATCCCTCCCTTACCCATCTATGAAATACTAGCTTTGATTGTTGGAATGAGCTTTTAATCCCTCATTTCTGCATTTGGCCCTATCATCAAATATAAATAGAGCAAGTACAGAAAGCTTGTCTCCTCAGTGGTAGTCAGTCCTTTTGGTTTCTCATCAAGGCTTTTGTAAGATGCATCTGGATTTAAAGGTGTGTGTGCTTTCACCTTTCTAAGATCTTAATCTCCCCTCCCCTCCCATCAATACAGCAGACATCCAGCTGTATTCCTCCTCTGGTCTTTCACCGGACATAAAAAAAACATTCTCATTAGTCTGGATACTATGTAAAGTGAAGAAATGCCTCCAGGTCCAAATGGTACTTCCCAATTTTGAGCTGAGCAGAACCAGCACCTGTCCTATATACACCTATTAAACCTATCAACTTGGCAACAAGTTAGTGAGATAATTTTATTATATGATGAATAGAGAGTGAATTTTAGACACAGCGGATGAGAAAGGAAGAATGATAGACCCTGGAAATTGTGTATAGGTGTGGTGTAAAAGGTTGCTTTTTTTTTTTTTTTTTTTTTTTCCTTTCTTCCCCCTTCCCATGGAGTAGTGTGTGAGTGGAACAAACTGCCAGAATGAATTTGAATGTTAAGAGTTTAAACGAATTTAACGTTCAATATGATAGTCATGTTGCTAGTAAAGTGGTTTTTCCATTTTGAATCTACTTTCTCTATGTGTTGCTTACATTTTATTTCCTTGGTATTTATTAATTTTAGCTTCTCCTTTGCCTTTCAGTTGCTTAAGTGTTTTGCATATGTTTCATTTCTGTTCCTCCCAGTCTCTCTTCATTTGCTTACTGGTTTGTTTCTCCCCCCCCCTCTAGTTTCCTCTAAATTTGCTGTTATAAACTGAGTAGTATACCGAGCTGTTTATTTTAGACTATATCTGTAGAGACCAAAAGCATATGCGTTAGTCATCTCACTGATAATCACCTTTATTTAAACTATTGGATTAATGACATTAGTCCAATAGTTTAAATGCACAATGAATGGTAAAGAAAAATAGAGACATTTTTAAAAGATTAATTGATGCTGTATGCTATTTAGCTAAGCATGAGTTTCCTTTGAGAGCTCATGATGAGCTGAAGTCTGAAGATTCAGCTAATCGAGGAAATTTTATAGAATTTTGAAATGTGCTCCATGAGTATGATCCTCTTTTAGACATTCATTTAAAGGATTCAACTGTATTTCAAGGAACTTCTTCTACAGTTCAAAATGATATCAGTAGCACTATATCTGATGTGTGCTATATCTGTTATATGTCATGTTAGTTGCACCTGATATTGAATATTTCAAATGCAATTCAAACTGATTTCAAGTTTTATATATATATATATACTTCAGCTGAATTCATAATCTCTATAGTTTTTGTTAGATGTTAGTATTTGATTTTTCTCCCCCCCCTTCTCTAGGTTGGAGCTGCAGGAAGAAAAAGTCGATTATTATTAGCCATGTCCACAGCAGCTGAATTCAGAGACCATTTAACGTCCTTTAGTGAACTGTATGCTTCTTTGGGTGAGTTTGTCAGAATCATATTTAATAGAAATCTTGAAACAGTTCTTTGAATCTGTGGATTTGATAGTTTGTAAGATTTTACTAGTTCATAAAGAATTTTTGTATGTTTCAGTTTGATAATTTCTAGGTTCATTATACCAAATGGTACACTTATAAGTAGTACAGGTAACCTTCGCATAACGCGGTTTCGATATAACACGGTCTACAAATTTTAGTAATCCTTCAATGCGGTTTCAATATATGATGGTCTACAAACTGTAGTAACCCTTTATCTTTTCATATATTTTTCAACGTGCGACTTAAAAAAAAAAAAAATCAAATTTTATCTTCGTTAGATTTGCGTCTGCCCATATCGCACATGTAAATTTATATTAAGCGAAATACTTTTTAGCACACGTGTGTCAATTGTTTACCATGTAAAGTGCTTATTGTTGAAAATTTTCTGCCAGGAAAGCGCATTAAAAGTCATAAGTGTGTTAATCTCAAGCTGAGCGCTTTATTTTCTGGTGAGTTACATACAATGTGTAATGCTTTTTTATGTAAAAAATTTATTTTTATAGTAATGGCCACTTAGAGTGCTTCTGCGATATGGTTGAAAACGAAATTATTGAATTAATTGATGGGAAAATAGATTTAAATGAGGACGAACTGGTACAATTAATAGATGACGTCGAACCAAATGGTGTGTAAAGTTTTGCCAAAGATTCTGATTGTGATGAATTTGTTAAAGAATTCTGTTTAAAGAAATTAGCAGAAGGATTGAACTTGGCAAGAAAGAGACAATTGGATATTTGTTTAGCTCCGTATTATGAAGTTAAAAAAAAAAAATTGCAGCATAGTGGTAAGCAAGGTCTTATTACTGACTTCTTGATAACTAAAGCAACTGAAGTATGCAATGAGACTTATACAAATGATGACCAAGAGATTTCAAGTGATGATGACATCCGCCGCTCTTACGAGCAGCAAATGTCATCATAAATAACATCCATGAAATGTTAGTTTTGAAGACAGTGATGACGATTAAAATATACACTTTATTTTATTTTGCTTAAAACATTTATGTATTATGTGCATACATACTGTGGTGTAGGTGATTTACTGATAGATTAAAGGTTTGTGTTCTTTGTTCAAGTTGTAACAGTATTTAT
The DNA here is from genome assembly GCF_054136105.1 of Typopeltis vanoorti. NCBI lineage: Eukaryota > Metazoa > Arthropoda > Arachnida > Uropygi > Thelyphonidae > Typopeltis > Typopeltis vanoorti. The sequence continues at coordinate 144,337,570 of NC_143551.1, forward strand.
AACTAGACTCGGGGTATGTGTTCTTAATTGTGCAAATGACAGGAATGGGCATTATCCCAGAAATCATTATGAGGAGAGAACAATTTCAACTTTGTTTCAGGCCCATCAAACACGTGCAAGGATGTCTACATGTATAAGGCAGTAGAGAAGAATAGAGACCTGCAGACTGTGGACAAGAGTATACAATAGAACATATGGGTAGATTATTATGTTTGTGCATGAATGCTAGGAGTATCAGAAACAAAGGGATAGAGTTGGTTGCCTTGGTCAATATATTGGGACCTCAGATTGTAGGCATTAGTGAGGCCTGGCTATCAGAATCAGACATACTAATTGGTATCACGTGTAAAGGGTACAGTATTTTTAGGAAGTATCGACAGGATAGGAGAGGAGGGGACATACTGTTGATGATATCGGATGACTTGAATCCAGTTAGTGCTGAGAACTATGATTGCAGTACTATTAAAAGCATTTCATACGGCAGTGAATTTGAGGCCATTGGAATGTAAAAAAGATCAATTATATGAAGGGATGTTGTTACAAACCTGGTGGATCAGTTGCTGGTGATGAAGAAATACATCATAAAATAGAAATTTATCATTATGCCACAAGTAAAAGAAAGAATGAATGTGAAAGAATAACTTTATTTAATGCAGATAGTACATTAAATAAAGATAATGCATATGCATACCCATATGCATTTTGCATATACATATGCAAAATAAAGATTTTGCAGATGGGCACAAAAAGAGTAATCATAATGGGAGACTTTATCCAAATATTGATTGGATAGCATTAAAATCTCATGAGAAGAATGAAACTGAATTTATTGAGCTGTTGCGAGACTTCTTCAAGCAGCATGTGATAGAAGGAACTCGATGTCAAAGAGTGTTAGATCTGATTATAGTGTCAGAGGGCATTTCAGTTAAATATGTAACTATTCTACCTTCGGTTGGTGACGGTGATCATGCAGTATTCACTTGCGAAGTGACCAAGTTTATGAATATTCCATTCAGAAAAGGTTACATGCTTAATTACAAAGCAGGAAATTATGACAAATGAGGAGTATACTGAGTTCAGCAGAATGGTATCAGTTGCTGGATGGGAAGCATTTAAAAAATACTTAAATTATGCAATATCAGAATGTCTCCCGAGAGTTCGAAGAATAAATAGGGTAGGAATCAAATGGATGTGTAATCTTATTAAGCAAGAGATTCATAAGAAACGGATGATGTGGAAGGAATACTGTGTGCATGAGAATGATGTCCGTTATAATAATTATAAGCAGACTAGAATAGTCACAACTGTTGTACAGAAAGCTAAGTTTGAGTATGAAAAGAAACTGGCTCTGCAAGCTAAAGACAACGACAAGCATTCTATAAATATTCCGCAAGTAAAAGAAAGAATGAATATGAAAGAATAACTTCTGAATGCAGATGGTGTGAGGGTGACAGATGCAGAAGAGGTTGTTCAACTAATGTGTGCCCATTTTGTTAAAAGCTATCAACCTGATGTATGCAACATTGAGTTCTCTGCTGCCTCTTCACTGAATGAAGAAACTCAGGTATGTGAAGAGGAGGTATTAGAACTGTTGCACAAACTGAATAAGAATTCAGCAATAGGAACTGATGGGATATCAGCATGAATACTAAAAGAGTGTTCAACTGAACTAGCTATTCCGTTGATCAGGCTATGTAATTTGAGACTGAGAACAGGGAAGATTCTGCAGGAATGGAAAGAATGTATGGTAATCCCATTTGTGCAAGGGTGCTGCAAAGACCAATGTATCCAACTATCGACCAATCAGTATCTCAGGAGTGATGGTGAAGATTTTGAAAAGAATGGCTAGAGCTCGCATTCAGAAATTCATTGACAGTGAATCAGTACTCTACAATGAACAGCATGGGTTTATTAAGGGAAGATCAGCTTTTAGCAACTTGCTCACATTCTATAATGATGTTACCATTGAACTTGGCAAAGGGGAATGGATATACCATGATACTTTTGGATTTTGCTAAGTTTTTTGACAGAATATAGTGTGGAAGATGGTTGTATAAAGAAAATATGAGTTTGGATTATAAAATATTAGCATGAATAAGAGGATGGCTGACTGACAGATAACAAAAAGTGGTATACAGGGGATGCGAGTCTGCAAGATTTAAGGTAACCAGTGGTACCACATGGATCAGTGCTTGGGCCACTGTTATTCAATCTATATGTTAATGAAATTGGGAAGGATTTGACAGGCTACATACAGCTATTTGCTGATGATGCAAAGATAGGTAGGGTAATCAGGAATGCTACTGATATGCAGTACTTGCAGAATGATTTGAATTGACTGGAATTGTAGGCATGGGAAAATGGATGTCAGTAAATGCAAACCTATACACTTTGGCATGATTAGATATTCAATGTAATATTATATTGATGGGATTATGCTAGAAGAAACTGGTGAGGCTAGGGATCTTGGAATTTTAATAGATAACAAGTTAAAGTTCAGGGCTGTATAGCAGAGATTACAAATACAACTCAAAATATAATTGCAGTGCTGAAACTTGTGTGCAGCTCTGGTCTGGTCTCCTGTCTTCCTTTGTGATTCTGATACAGTGGAGAGAGAGAGAGTGTGTTAAAAATGATATCGGGATTGTGGAATACTGATTATAAAGACAAATTGAGAATCTGTAGACTGCAGATTCTCAATCAAACTAACAGGAAAAAGAGGGGTGATATGATTGTGACTTACAAACTTCTGAAAGTCATACAGGATTTCAGTTTGATGGATATTTTCAATTTGTGGAGGGTGGGGAAAGGACAAGAGGGCATTCTTGGAAGCTGAGAATGAATGCCGCTAAGAAGGGGGGGGGGTAGGTTTTTCTCTCAGAGAACAGTGATTGAGTGGAATAATTTGCCCTTAGGGGTAGTGAGTGCATCTACTGTGAATGACTTAAAAGGAAGGTATGATACCTGGTTTGGGTGATTTATACTCTTCCTTGATGAATCCTTGACTCCCTGGAGGGCTCAGTTAATAAATAATGATGATGATTATTATGATTCAGGCCTCCATGGAGTCAAAAGGCTCATTGTGGGAGGTCCTACCTAGAAAACACAAAGTCTGTTATACCGCTTCTTGATTTCATTGACGATTCGTTCTCTCACCACTATCAGGCAGTGTACCACCCTAATTGCAAAGAAACCATTCCTCATCCTCTTGCCTACAGCTTCCTTTCGTAACCTCCGGGGATGACCCCTTGTCCTCGCTCCTTCCCCCAGGTCCACCAGCGAAAGAATTCCCTAGTGTCAACCCTGTAACTACCTCTCAACAGTTTAAAAGTCTCAATCATGTCACCTATCTTTGCAGTCCACATTCCCTCAGCAAGTCCTCATAACCAACATTGTACAGTCCTGAAACCATCTTTGTTATCTGCCTCCGTACCCTTTTCACAGTTAATTTATCGCCTTCAAATACTGGGGACCAAATTTGAGAACAGTTGTTAAAGTGAGATTTGATCAGGTCTTTGTACAATGGAATGACAACTCTTTTATATCTCCAGATTAGCATCCTTCTCAGTATTGCAGCAATCCTCTAGATTACCTTCACCATCTTTGCAATATGATCCCTGAATTTCAGGTTTCTATCAATCATCACCCCCAGATCTCTTATCTGCCCTACTTCCTCCATCAGAGCTCGTCCAACAGAGTACGCTGCCTCCCGTGGATTTATCCCAAACTTCAAAATTTTACATTTTGCTGCTGCATTAAACTGATACCTCATTCATTTGCCCATCTGTCCAGTTTATTCAAATCCTCTTGTAGGACTACCACGTCTGCACTATTACTAATAACCCTTCCCAGCTTCTCATCATCTGCAAAAAACTGAATAACCCCCTATAATCCACTATTAATTTGCCTTCTTCACTAAAAATTGTGCCTAAATTTAGTGAAGAAGGCAAATTAAATTCTGAAATAGACCATTGAATTATCAAAGCTGCTAGCTGAGGAGTCAATTGGATAAATTTATATGGAATAAGAGAGAAATTATCCCAAACACTAAACTATCTGTATACACAACAGTGTTACAACCAATTATTATGTATGGGAGATCTGGGTTAGGAATAAAGCAATTGTTCAGCACTGGAGACCACAACTTTGAGAGCTCTCTGAAGAATTAGTGAAATGAATAAATGGCATCAGTGACAGATTAATATTAAAAATGTGCATATCAGGCAGGTACATTATTCACATGTATGTGGAACACTAATTTAAGGTGCTATCGTCAAACAGAATGGGAGATGAAAGGTTAGCAAAACAGGTGTTTGATGCCAAGATGGTTATCAAATGACCCAGTTGAAGACCAAGATCTAGGTGGTTTGTTGTTGTTAGAAGTACAAATTGTACTTCTAACTAATGACAAATTGGGCAAATTATCATGCAAATTGTTTTCATGCATGACAGAAGATAACTGTAACCATTCTCCAAACACACTTGAACTTCTCCTCGCTAGTGACCTAAGTATGTTGTTAACTGTTTTTTTGTTCTCTAGACAGTGGGCAGTTAGTAGTTGTTGTAATTTCACATTGATTTCTTTTCCCATGGAGAAACACATAACCACTGTTGTTCACTTGTCTGCCATTAGAGCAATGCCAATTGGGATGGGTCTTCATAATGTGCCGCATTTCCTTGGTTTTCACTATTGTTTTCAATCTTCTGATCTCTAGATTAACTTATATTACCATCGCATTTGTCCATTTGCCCTGTTAGTGCAGCATCATGAAAAAATTGAACTGAAATCTTTTTTAAAGAGCAGTAATATTTTTTTTTTTTTTTTTGTAGGATGCAATCTGGCTTCTATAAAAATCATTCAACATTATGTCATCTAATTGATCAGAGGAAACATCTATCAGAGCACTGCTGTGAGTTTTCTTTGATAACTGGCTACTCTTAGGGTTAAAAAAGACTGAGGTTACAAAAAGCTTTCTCTGCTTACAAGCACTCCCTTCTCTGCTGACTACCTTACATTGTTACATTATCATTTGAATCCATTTTTTGGAGGGACAGAGGGAATAAAACAAATATAATCTTTTAGTATATTGTACATGCAGAGTGCAGCTATAAACAAACCCATCCCATGATAAGATGTAAACCTATAGATGGAATTCACATAAACTACAGAAATCTGTATAGATAAAATCTTATTATTTTGCATAACAGTAATATGAGGTCCATAGGAAAGCAAGGAGAACAGCTACATTTTTTTTTCCCTGGGTGATTGTAAGTGGGTTTAGGTTTTCATCACAGAAAACTATTCACATGCACTTTTGCTGCAAACAGTCTTTATTCTGACCCATTGTGAAGTCTGATATAAACAATAATCTGTTACCACAGAAGCAAAAAAAAAAAAAAGGACACAATTTATTTTTAAAATAATAAAATATATGGCATTGTTACAACACCTTCAGAAGAGCACAGAATATGTGAAAGATACTTGTCTCTACCTTATGCTTAGCTGATCAAAGCTCTGTATCAAATGTATGCCAATGGCTTTGCCAGAAATAGTGCATTTTGATGGTTAGACATTATCATCATGTAATTAGAATTGCATCTGTTCATTGAGAATATGAACTGTTCCTTATCCTTGAAGTGAATAAACTGCCACTATTGTTTCAATGCAAGTAGCTGCTGCTGCAATTAAAATAGTCTTTCCATACCATAATACATAAACATCTATAAGCAAATTAATGCATCTCTACATCCCCTTAAGTATGTTTGTTTATGCCTGTAGATCTGTGTGTGTGTGTTCATAGTGTGTCTGTTTTGATGGATGAAAAATCCAAGTTTCCAGGAGAGGAAACCATCCTCTCCATATGAGACCAGTTATGTTACCATTTAATTTAATTGAAAAGACCTCATAAAAGTTCTCATCATAAGTATGATTCATATCCAATGCTTTCCTACCAAAGGGCTTGTTTTTCTCTCTACCAGCTGAGCCGTAGAGACTTCCTATGCTCATCAAAAGTCAGGTAACTCTTTGACAAAAATCCAGAAAAGTACCTAAGGAGAAATGCTGATCCCTGAAAATTAGAAATGTTCTAATTTTCAGGGATTTCAGGATATGAAATATTCTTTCACTTCATTATGTATTTGAGTCTAGAATACGTTAGAGTAAAAAGGATGGAACTGACTAGCACATCTCTAGATCCGAATATATAATGAAGTGGGATAAAACCACGGTCTTTAGAACACACACAATTTACAAAAAAAAATACTTGTTGGTGATGATGGGCGATAGATGGCATTGATGGTAGTGTCGAAGTTGGAGAATTAAGTAGTAGTGGAGAGAATGAGATGCATTTAGCGAAGTAGAGTAGTGTGCCCTCCCATGATGGGTCTTTGGACTCCCTGGAGGTGTCACATAATAATAATGTGATCACTCAGGTGCAAGAACAATGAGATGGCATGTGTGGAAATCATTTCTTAGAAACTGTATTTTTAATCCTAACCACAAGAGGAGTCAAATTAGTATATTCGAACTGCAGATGGACACAAGGTTGAGAATTCTTATTGAAGTTTGTGGAAATGGAATGAAAATAAATAATTTACTGACTAAATTATTTACGCACACCTGCAAGAGGAAGATTGTTCCAAAAACCATCCATAGAAAGGATGAATGAAGATGAAGAAAATTTGTTCTCTGAGTTTGGCATTGAATTGTGAAGAGGTATTGAATCCCTGCTGCACATGTTTTAACGGGCATAGAACCTTACTCTTAACCTCCATATTATCTTTATCCAGCATTTTATATTAAAAGTCAGTGTGGAGAGCAAGTTAATTATATTTATATGTAATCTTTAATTTTTGTTTATTTATTGGTCAGAATGTTTCAGATTTGTACGTGTAATGGTGCAAAATACTCACTACATAAATAAATAAGTACAATTTAGTATGTTAAATTATTCCCTTTATTCTTCTTAGGATAATCCGACAAATCATATTCTCTGCAGATTTTTACAATTAATATTTTTTTAAGTGCCTTCTTAGCACAATTGGAAGAACAACAGTATGTTGCGTCCTTTGATTAGAAAAGGCCTAAGTTCGACTCCTGTCGTGATGGGAAGAATCTTTATATGAACTTTTTCGTTTGAAGCCGAGTTAGCCGATCTCATGCAGAGGTAGCAGGATTTTTTCTCCTGGAAACTCAGGATTTTCATCCCGCATACAGACAAATCGGCCTTTCAGAACATACTCAATTTACAGACAAAAAAAATACTAGCTGTGGTGGTGGGCGGTAGATTGAGTTGATGCAGATGATTTGTAGTGGTGGAGACGGAGAGTTGTACAGTAGGTGTTTTCCTGCGATGTGTCTTCAGACTCCTTGGAGGTGTCACAACTAATAATAATAATAAATAATTCTAATATTCTACATACCAAAATTCATACAAAAGATAACTATATGACTATTCTAAGAATTACCCAGTATGAGCTCAAAGAAAATTCTGTCACTCTTTGATCTCACAGTTAACAAATCTGAGGAATAAAAATCAAACACTATAGAAAACAAATTTAACAAAGCATTTAGCTAAATGTTCTTTAGTTTCTCTTGATTATATGGGAACTTCCTGTTCTCTTTATCTTTCTTTATTTTATTTATTTATTTTTGTTGTTTTTACTCATTCATTCTGTCTTTGCTCTCAAATTTCCTAATCACAATAGAAGTTAAGTATCTCCCTTGATTATTATACTTGCATATATCTTCTAGTAAGCAGGCTTCCTTAAATATGTCTTTCTTTCATTTTGCTGGAGTAAGCATGAAGAATAATTGCTGTGGCAGTAAAATACATTTAATTGAGCAGTTTCAAAGGCATTTCCAAGAAAAGAACATTGCTGCATATTCCATCTCATTTCATGGAACATATACTGCTTGTTTTCCAACTGAGCAAATAACATTCTCACTAATACATGAAGGTTTGTTACAGTATACTCTCCTTCAATATATTAATGTCACAGTTTCTCATTGGAAAGTAGATAGAGATGTCTATAAAAATTTTTCCAAGATCACAGAATTTAGCTTGGTAGTTTTTTGCTTACCAGCATTCTTATTACCTGCTGTCAGCTGTTTCAAAACTCACAACTAATGTTTATGTCCATTACAGTCAACCCTCCTATAACGCGATTAATTCGTACCGCGTTATACGGAAACCGTATACTGCGTTATATGGAAACCGCGCTATAAGAAACTCAGAATTAGTACGAATCAGATTGATTCGTACCGCGTTATATGAGAACCGCGTTGAGTGAAACTCGGAAGTAAGTAAAATCACTTGTTAATCAGTTTGATTCGTTCTGCGTTGTATGAAAATTGCATTCTCAGAGCGTCAAGTTACGGTGCATACAGTTGTGGAAAAAATTTTACAAACACAAAAGGCAAGATAATATGTTAAGTACAATAAAATTATCTTTATTGAATCGGAGAGTTCATACAAGGAAATGATAAAAAAAATCAAACTAAACTAAACTAAAAAACTGTTTTCCAACAAAACAAGCAAGAAAATTATGTAAAATTGCATAACATAATTTCATGTGTATTGAACGCTTTTAACACTCATCCTCGCTTTCAAATATGAGTGGCATAACTCTTCGTCTTTTAATGGGCCAAATGTCTTCCCCACTTGACAAATCTTCATGTTGATTTTCAATCGTAGCTTTTTTTTCTAACTGTACTAAAACCTCTCTATACGGAGCTAAGCAGTTTCTTAACTCTCTTTTAAACTTTGCGCTGCGACATTATGCAAACCTGGGGTTAACAATTATTTTATTATTATTATATTACAACAAATAAAAAATATTACCTACAGTATTGTGTAATGTTGTCCAATTGCGATAACACAAATTAAGCGAGCAAAAGGCACTTTATTGAACACTAATCGTGATATGTACGTCTGCATGGATTTACAGACAGTTTCCTACTAAGTTGCACTTAAAATTGATGACAAAGTGGGTGGTTGCAACAGCGAAAGTTCGGCAGCGCTATTGGATAAAAAAAATTCACGCAAATACGCAACAGCCAATCATACGGTCTATTTTAAGCATTAAAAAAGAGCACTGTGAACAATCTCGCATCGTTTCTTCGCTTATAGGGGAATTCCCTGATAACTGAAATTGGAAAATGGTGATGTACCTTCACCAAAAAGAAGGGAATTCCCCGTTAATTTCAACTGTAAAAATTTAACACATAGATAAATTCATGCTATAGAGAATCTTCTTAAACCAATTAAGTTGATGGAATGTTGTTGAACGGAAACCGCGTTATAGGAGGGCTGTCGCAATTTTGGCTCTGCGTTATATGGAAACCGTGTTATAAGAGTACCGCGTTGTAGGAGGGTTGACTGTACCTGTGAAAGCAAAACTCAAGTGACAAAATGACTGCCATTTATACAGTGATTGCACATCACTACAGTATCGGACAACAAAGTACTATAAAATATGTTAGATAATATATGTACAACATTACTTCTGCATAATTCCCTAAGAATTACAATACTATAGTAAGAAAGTTGTCTCGTTTTCTATTGCCACCACATGGCAGCTCGAGTAATACTAATGCACAGTTGCATTACTAAATATGAACACAAACACACACACACGCTGCTTGGAAAGAAGTCAATGGGCAAGGTGCATTGTGCCATGTAACGAGTCATGTTCGTAGCTGGTATAAATTGGAGGAATATGATGCTCTCAAAGGAGAATCTAATGCAGAAAATTATACAATGGAAGCTGCAATTATTTGGACACCTGCAGAATGAGTGAGGACTGGAAGATGAAGACATTCGTGTTTGGTATTATGAATAATATAAACAGAAGCGTACACCATACAGAAAATGGATAGACGACATAAAGGACTGGTATGGAATGGGTATACAGAAACTGCGACACTGTGCACTGGACAAAGAAAGGTGGAAGAAGATAATGAAGAAGGCATCTGACAGAACTTGAAAGAGGCATTGTGATACGATACCATGTTGTTTGGCAAATTGTTGACAAATAGGACCATACCAGGTCAATAGTCAGTGATACTATACTGAGATGGAAGTACAGGGAGTCAGTTGCAAGTTCTAGTTCTAACTGCAGTGGACTGAATGATAAATGCAAGTAAACACAAGAAAGATATTTAATTAACCAGATATTTCAATCTGGAAATAGCAGACCATCCTCAGTGGTATTACAAGAACAGTTATAAAAATACAAGCTAGTATTATTTTAATTGTATTAAAATAATACTATTATTTTAATACAATGTTCTTGTAATACCACTTGTATTACAAAAACAGTTTTATAACTGTTCTTGTAATACAAGTGGTATTACAAGAACAGTTATAAAAAATACAAAATACAAAAAATATTAACAATAGATCATTTAAAATAGAAAAAGCAGCGTGATGTTATATCACTAAGTATGAAATGGAATATTTTGAAGTAGAGACATGATTAAAAAAAAAAAAAAATTAATGAGTAATCTTGATTAGACTTTCCCAGATTTTTGATATAGATATACAATCATTACGATTCAGGTTGGGATGATGGAGCAAGGCCTCCACGCTTTCCTTGAAGAAACGTTCAAACCTATAACAGGATCTATGTAAGAGGCGAGTCCTGGACCAGAGGATGATGTGTTCAGTTTCAATCCCGTGCTGAGCCAATCCAGACTTTTCAGGTTTGTTGTGAAGAATGGATGATTGATGTTCTTGGATTCTTTTTTCAAGAGAACGTCCAGTCTGTCCAAAATAGGATAGATCACAGTTGCACGGAATTTGATAAACTCCAGGAAGAGATAAAGTTGAGCGTTTGTCTTTAGAAGAAGGAAAATGAGAAGACAATTTGTTAATAGGTGAATAAGTAGCTGTTAAATCATATTTCTTTAAAATTCTTGCGATAGGTTCTGAAATACTGGAGATATAAGGAATTGGCACTCGACGTATTGAAACTTTGTTGTTTTGTGGAGGATTATAAGAATTGAAAAGATGTTGAGTACTTTTTTCAGAAAAGCCATTGAGTTTCATGTGTTGTTGGATAGTAAAAAGTTCTTTCTGTAGATAATCGAAGGTAGAACAATTAGTTTTTGCTCTTCTGATGAGGCATTTTATAATTCCTGTTTTTTGACATGGATGATGGGCTGATTATTTAAGAATATAATGACCTTTTTACTATCCAACAACACATGAAACTCGATGGCTTTTCTGAAAAAAGTACTCAACATCTCAATTCTTATAATCCTCCACAAAACAACAAAGTTTCAATACGTCGAGTGCCAATTCCTTATATCTCCAGGATTTCAGAACCTATCTCAAGAATTCTGAAGAAATATGAGTTAACAGTTACTTATTCACCTATTAACAAATTATCTTCTCATTTTCCTTCTCCTAAAGACAAACGCTCAACTTTATCTCTTCCTGGAGTTTATCAAATTCTGTGCAACTGCGATCTATCCTATTTTGGACAGACTGGACGTTCTCTTGAAAAAAGAATCCAAGAACATTAATCCTCCATTCTTCACAACAAACCTGAAAAGTCTGGATTGGCTCAGCACGGGATTGAAACTGACCACAACATCCTTTGGTCCAGGACTCTCCTCTTACATAGATCCTGTTATAGGTTTGAACGTTTGTTCAAGGAAAGAGTGGAGACTTTACTCCATCGTCCCAACCTGAATCGTAATGACTGTATATATCAAAAATCTGGAAAAGTCTAATCAAGATTACTCATTAATTTTTTTTTTTTTAATCATGTCTCTACTTCAAAAAATTCAGTTTCATACTTAGTGATATAACATCACGCTGCTTGTTCTATTTTAATCGATCTATTGTTAATATTCTAGCTTGTATTTTTTTATAACTGTTCTTGTAATACCACTGAGGATGGTCTGCTATTTCCAGGCCGAAATATCTGGTTAATTAAATATCTTTCTTGTGTTTACGTGCATTTATCATTCAGTCTTATGTCACAAGTATCCTTAAAACAGCAACTGCAGTGGATGACCTACCACATTCACCGAATGTGACTGTAGAGTGGTGCTACAATTTAGATAATATTTTAAAAAACTCATTCGTTGGCCGACATATCGAATGCTGAGTTCTGGGTATAGACTGGAACATAAATCTGCACAAGAAAATTCAGAATCGAGGCTCACAACATGGGTTTCCAAGGTAGGACCGCAACATGCAAGTGCCCCAAACCAACATGTAGCATCATCTTCATTGGTGCAAAGAGTGCAGTGGAAGTGGAAGCTTGGAAAGCTGTGTTATGGAATGATGAATCATGCTATACACTCTAGAGACAAGATGGACTGGTGTGGGTGTGGCAGATGCCTCGTGAATGTCTGTTACCAGGGTGCATAACCCCCCAACTGTGATGGTATTGGTCCTGGTTTTCTTGGTTGGGCCTCAGACCTCTGTTTGTTGTGCCACGGACAATGAACTCTGAGAGATCTGAATATTCTGGATAATGCAGTGTTTCCTGACTTTGTAGCATTTCTTCAGAACTAACGATTGTCTCTTTTAGCAAGACAATTCACCGTGCTATAAGGCTCTGTAGTAACTGCATGGTTTGTGGACATGAATGTTCCCACAGTTGACTGGCCTCCACAGAGTCCTGATCTGAATCCTATCAAATATGGGATGAACTGGAGTTCCATGTGAGGTCAAGGGACGTCTGCCCCACAACAGTCCAGGACTTCATTACATGTGCCTACAGGGAGAATGATCCAAAATTCCCATTGATCGCTATTGTACGCTTGTGGAAAGTATGCCCCATAGGATTGCTGCAGTCATCACAGTGAAAAGAGGTCCTACCTCTTAATAAGCAGGCTGTTATTTCCTCACACAATGGTGTCTATTGACTTCTTTCCAAGCAGTGTATAATTATATACACATGCATATAATGCACAGCAATCACTAATTTCATAGCCAAATTTGAAATTGGTCGAGTTACAAAATTTAAAAAAATATCCTGACTGAAATAACATAATTTCTATCACTGAATAGGATGGTAACTAGAAAAAGTTTCTTTAGTCATTAACTAGAATTGAACTAAGTCTTTCTTCTGCTGTTTTTGTGAAAGGTAAAAATTATGAAGACTATGATGCAGGCGTCTCATTATGCAAATTGAAAGCCAACCACTGCAATTATTTCTGTATAAGATGTTTTGTGAAATTGTAGATGACCATCTCTTTTCACTTATGATTTGATTTGTGCTATAACTATGTGATATGTTGTCCTTTAATGTCTTTTTGATTACACAGACTGCTATTTCTTGTGATGCGTTTGTAATTCCTGAGGATGCCATATGCATTATACAAAATATTGAAAATTATTTCATTTTTCCATTGCACCATGTACTTCAGTCTTTACATTTTAAATTATTAGGAAAATGTAATTTAAACCAAAGAATAATTCCAAGAACTATAATTTCATGATGACCTTTCACAGAATATTATTATTTTGGTAACCTCCTTGGAGTCAATAGACTCAACCAGCAACATGTCTATCATAATGAATTTTGAGTCATTGTCACTCCCTGCATTCCCAATGCACTTCATCAATGCATTTTACTCACCAACAACTCTCCACATAAAAAACCTACTTCTCAAACTCTTCTTCACTGCATCTTTATACAAACTTCTAGAGATGGTTTTTGTTCTTCCCATCTTAATATTCACTGTTTTTATAATTCCTTCTGTATAATCTGGTAGTATTCCTTAACTGACTTGGTTACTATCACATCTCTCTTTTTCTCCATCCACCAAATGCTGCAATCCACATTTCTTCAAATGCTCTTCATAACCAACACTCCTGAGTCCTGATATCACTTTAGTTATTCATCTTTGGACCCCCTCTATTGTTTCCATATCACAGTGAAAACTAGGTGACCAAATTTGAGTACAGTAGTCCATGTGTGGTCAGACCATTGCCTTATATAGAGACACCACTTCCTATCCATTCATGTTAATGTACTTTTGATCATAGCAGCAATACAATGTGTAGTCTTTGCAACTTGCAATGTGCCTTCAGGACTTTAGTCCACTTTCAACCATCTCCCAAGATTCCGAATCTCATCCACTTCCTGAAGTACAGTTCACCAATATAGTACGTAGTCTTAATATTAAAACTACAACCTATCTCATCTGTTCAAGCTAAAAGTCTTTTCAAATCTTCCTGTAGAGAATTAACATCAGCAATACTCCTGATAATTCTACCTAATTTTGCATCATCAGCAAACATTTGAAAATCCCCAGTTAATTCACATGAATCCATGCGTGTGTCTGGGTATGTCAGTCACTGATCTTCTCTGACTGACATCCAATTCTATTCATAGCTTTGCTGATAACAGTGACAAGGAGGAATGATCCTCCTTGTCATTCACAAAACCTTCTGGTACTCAGATACTTCAAGATCTAGAAATTCTTAAGTGGGAAGAAAATAGTTTAGTAAATTTTAATGCTACCAAAACAAAATCCTGTCTTATTCATTGAAGAAGGTTCATGTCTCACTATTCCTCACTTTAATAATGTACTGCTTGCCAGTCAAGATCAGTTTTTCCTTCCTGGGCTGACTTTCATATGTAGCCTATCCTGACATAAACATATCACATTCATAGCCTCTTTAGCCTCCAAAAAAGTTTGTTACATATTTTCATTCTAAGTATCTTAACTCAACACCTAACATTTAATAAATCCTAAATCCTCCCAATCTTAGAATATTGTTCTCGCATCTCAGGTGGTGTGCCAAAAACTCCCTTATAATGCTTGATTATAGCCAGAAGAGAGAGCTTTTGCTTAATAGTTAACACCCCCCCACACACACACTCTCTCTCCATCAGTTCACATTCTCATTGATGACCCTATCTCTTCATTATGTTTTTTCTCTAGGTATTTCCATTTACACTATTTTGTTGAACTGGCCACATATGAACATGAGCAGCCATTGGTATACATTCATATACATTTCAGCTCTGAAGTTGCTGAACCAACCTTCTCATTCACATTCTTCATTCCATATAACTTTGTTTTGGAACAGTCTTCCATACTGTTTTGCCTCAATGAATACAACCTTTAACTGAAGAAACACATTCACAGATTTTGTTCTTCTATAATCATTTGCACCTGTACATAATAATGTTAATAATTCTTGAAACCTCTCATATAGAGTTGATATTAAAAGAAGGAAAGAATAAATAATATAAAATTGTTTGTCTTATGAGTGTAGGGTGGCAAATTTCACCTTATATACGAGTATTACCAAATTGCAAGATATAAATGTAAAATTTTTAAATAATGGCAGTTCTTTGACTTTCAATATTACTAGTATTTCGGATGAAAAACCAGCATTATGAGGTTTGGGAGAATGATATAATGGAAGTATTACTAGAGTAGTAAAAAAACATTTTCATTTAATTATTATATACATTTTTTTTTTTAATTTAAAAAAAAAATTTTTTTTTTTATTATTTTTTTAAATAAGCCTATATATTGTCCACTTTTGGATAAAGGCCTCTCCCGTTATGGGAAGCTTTTGGGTCTACTTCTCTCATGGTGACCCATTTCATCTTGGGAAAGTATTTATACACTTGTATGAATGAGTGTATAAAGATGGAAGACAATCACAAACATCCATTCCATGGCAGGATTCAAACCTGCAGCCTTTTGGCTGGAAAGCAGATACGCTAACCACCTCAGCCAGCCAGGCTGGCTATTTAGGTATACAGCAAGGTAAATTAATATGAATTAAGAAAAATAAAGATGAAGATATTAAATAATTGCATTAAGGCTAATAATTAACTTGTGGTAAATCACACACATTCTGTGAAGTATTTGTAAAATATGCATGGAATAAGTAATCAAGAATAGTTACAAAATAATTTTGACATGATTAATAGAATAGTTCAGCACAAAACAAACCTTTTGAAGAGAAATATGAAGGCATTAAACAATAACATGCTTCGATTCATGCAGAGATTAAATAGATTTAATATTTTTTAGAAGTAAAGATTAACTTTTTTTTTCATTATATTATGGTTTTGTGAAGTATGTTAACATTTGCTCCTAACTATGACAAAAGTGCAACAAGCAGAACACTTATCTTGTCTGTAAAAGAAGTCGCCCATAAAATGATCATTTGATCATTGAATTGATATGATCCTTTTTTGACAATACTCCGTTAACAACTCTACCTCCAGACTTTTATATATGCCAAACTACAGTTGAGGTCTTCAGCCCCAATGAGAAGGGGAGGGGTAAAGGAGGCAATAAGATTCCCCAGGCCCGCGAGTTTTAAGGGTCCTGGCGTAAGTTTTTTTTCACTTCAGAGGACTTGGTAAGTTTTTTCCCCAGGTCCAGTGTTAGCTGTCAATGCCTCTGGAGGTCTTTACTCACCAGTCTATCTTTAGCCTTGCTGAGTCACTGCATCTTCCCATTTCTTCTAACTTCTCTGCCCTTTTCTCCAATCAAAACACCTCATTTTGGTTCTTTTGAGGGTACCTTTCGTTATCTGTATCTTTCTTTAATAACCCCATCACATTATTCCCCAGGTAAAATTCTGATTAAAATTCTGATAAAAAAGATTCTGACTACTACATAACATAAACCTATTTAATAGTATTTCTTTACAATCCAATATAAGAACAAGATAAAATAATGTAATTGATTAAACTGCTGATATGTTACTAGATTCATTTCAACATCTTCATAGAAAGTCATTTCACAATAGCAAAAAGTAAGAAAATATTACCTACTCCAGCTGTATTTCCACATTTCAAGTTCTTGATAGCTTTTTTCTACCTCAAGTGTTGATATGTACTCCTGTTTGTCATTCCAACTAATTACTTCAGACATCTAAAGAAGATGGGATATCCTTACTCCAGTTTTCATGCCACCTTTATGATCTTTTATTCCTTTTACAGTGCTCTCTCCTCCATTTCTAAGCTTTTTCAATATCCCCCTGAACATTTTGCCACCCTACTGATATTTATTTTCTATCTTCTTAATAAAGTCTTCCCATGACTTTATGGGAAGGGCCAGCACTACCATTTAGGCAAACTAGGCAACCGCCTAGGGTGCAAAACTTCAAGCTATGCTTTATTCATACTTTACTAAAATATCAAAATTAAATAGTAATATATGATTTAGGTATTGATTCTTTTTTCCTTATCCCTCACACATCACACTATTTAATTCTTGGTTCTTTTTTGTTCCTTACCTAAATGATTTGAACTTGCCGCTATTTAAAATTCAGTTAAGATAAATATTTTAAAACGTTAACATTTTAAAATATTAAATTTCGGTATTTTATAACTTTTTTTTTTTTTTTTTTTTGTAAATGAATTTTAACAGAGAATTTTCAAATTAATTAAAAAAAGAAAATAAAAAAAAGCCCTATTAATTTAACCTTAAAGACAATTTTATTTTGTTTAATGTCAATTAGAAACATTTTAGTTTATGAAATAAGGGGCACACTTGTAAACTTTGCCTAGGGTGCAAAATAAAAATAACCTGGCACCGACAGTGTTAACATCTCTTGAGTGGCTAGTGCCAGCTGACTTCTTGTTCAACACTATGTGATTGTACCTTCAGTTATCCAACCCTTCAATTATCGATCTTCAGATTGTTCTTGTGCAGTGGTTGTATAATTGAGGAATTACTTAATAATAATAATAGTAATGCTGTTAGAATGCAGAATAGGAAAGAATTGATTGCTTTCACACAATCTGACCTGAGAGGTGAGAAATATTGTATGAGGGAGGATGTGAGAGAGTTATTGGAAGAGCGAAAAAGAGGAGTGTGAAAGTAGAGTTTGTGAGTCTGCTGTCATTCTATGATAGAGGTGAACTTAGAAGGATGACAAAGATAGCTAATGAACCAATATGCAAATTGTGTAGAAGAAATTATGTAGAATTTTTGGTCCTATGGCCTGAGTTTGCATGAAAAGATTTGTACAATGCTGATGGTACTGCTCTTAAATGGATTCAAAGTTAGGTGTTTATTGAGAGCTTTGTTCACTGAGAGTGTGTAAGCGCAAAGTCAGGAAAACTGAAGAAATTAGGGAAGATGTAGACATGCATGTAAAAGCACCCAAGAAGTGAATGAACAAAAATACAAAATCTAGTCTCTCAGGCAACAGTATCGAATGGAGTAATCATTTCAGGTGGTTGGGAGCCTAAGGGGATGCTATAGTTTCCCCTTAGGAAACTAAGGGGAAACTTATATAAATAAGTTTATAATTAATATTAATATTTATAATATTATAAATAATACTATATAAATATAATATAAATGTATGTAAATTATATACTAATACTAGAAGCATCAGGAATAAGATGGAGTTTTTGTAATTGATTGGTGCAGCCTTGATAAAAATTATAGGCATTAATGAGACTTGGCTAATAGCAGATAATGCAGTTACAGGATTAGAATGTGATGGATTTAGCATTTTCAGGGTGGAAAGGAGTGGGATACTGCTCATGATAGTAGATGAATTGCAGTCAACAAGAATAAGAGTCATGTTTTGTTTTGAGGCCATATGGTGTGAGATTGAGGCCAATATGGCAAAATATAAAATTGGTTGCTGATAATTATATGTTTGTCCTGCTGATGATAGTAGATGAATCGCAGTCAACTAGAGTAAGAGTCATGTTTTGTTTTGAGGCCATATGGTGTGATATTGAGACCAATAGGACAAAATATAAAATTGGTTGCTGGTAATATGTTTGTCCTATTGGCCTCAGTGTGTGTGAGAGAGTTATGCCAGGGATGATGTGGAAGACATGTAGCAGCAGAATAGAACAATGAGTGCAATTAGAGTAATTATTATGGATGGCTTCAGAGACAGAGGAAGGAGGCAACATGACATGCCTGGAAGGAAATGGAATTTATACACTTACTGAGAAATAATTACTCGAAACAGAATGTGACAGAAGGAACTCAAGGTACAAGAGTGTAGGACCTTGCTACAGGATCAGGCGACCTGTCCATAACGACATTGCCTCTAGTTGGGGGGAAAGTGATCATGTGGTCTTGACTTAGGAGGTAGCAAAACATTTTAAAATCTAGTTAAGAAGGGGTATATGTGGAACTACAAGGTAGATGATTATGATACACTTAGGAGCTAGTTTGAAGCAGTACCATGGCATAAAGATCTGCAAGGAAAGAATATTCACGGTGCATGGGAGTTAGTGAAGGGGTATCTGGAGGAAGTTATATCGCACTGCATACCCAATGACAGGAGATTAAAGCAGATAGGAGTTAGATGGAGGAGTAATATCGTTAAGAATGAGCTGCAGACAAACAAAATGTTGTGGAGGGTATATAAGGAGAAAGGTGACCACCATGGCAAGGAAGGAAAAATAAGATTGAGCAGAAATTAGTGTAATAGGCAAAAAGGAAATCCCAAGGAGTTTTTTTCCTTCTGTGGCAAGTATGAGGAAGAATGACCATGGAAGAATAACTTTAATGAGTGCTGGTGATAGAGAGGTAAAAGAAGCTGACAAAATTGTTGAACTACTGAGTGATCATTTTGCAACTATATATCATCCAAGCGAAGATATCGCTATGACATAGGTGACAAGGACTGATGTGAGAGCAGAGGTGGATGAATTGGAGTACTTAGGATATTGCAGAATCTGAATGCAAGTACGTGGGATTGGATGAGATAATCAGCTCGTGGTTTATGAGAATGTGCAAGGGCACTAACAGTTCATTTGACTAGGATGTTTAATTTTCAATCTCAGTTCTGGCAAAGTCCTAAGAGAGTAGAAGGAGGGGAAAAGAATTCCTTTGCATAAAGTAGGCTCTAAGACTGCAGTACCAAATTATAGACTAATAATCTCAGGAATGGTGGTAAAAAGTACTGGAAAAGTTGTACAAAAAGAGAATTCAGGAATGGGTGGATAAGAATATGATGCTCTATATGAAGAACAGCATGGCTTTGTGAAGATTTGGTTCATGCCTTAGTAATCTACTAACATTTTATAATAGAGTGACAGCTGAGTTAGATAAAGGGAATGAAGCTTACTGGATGATACTACTGGATTTTGCAAAGGGGTTTTACAGGATACCACATTAATCTCTGTTTTGCAAACTCCAACAAATTGAGACAGATTTGAAACAGGCAATATGGATAAAAGTGTGGCTGATGGATAGATAACAAAAAGTAGTATATGGAGAAGCAGAATCTTGGAGAAAGCAGGTGACTAGTATTGTGCCACAGGGCTCTGTGGCACAATACTAGTCACCTGTTTGCATCACTACTGTTTAATTTGTACATAAACAATATAGGAAATAATAAGAAGGGAGATGTTTGGTTTGCTGATGATGCAAAGTAATAGTTAATCAAGGTGATGTAGAGAGCTTGTAGGATGATTTAAATAGGCTGACAGTATGGGCAGAACATAATGGATATCATTTAATGTGGAAAAGCATAAAGTTGTGCATTTTGGATGCAAAGCTTACAAGCTGTGTACTACATTGAGGGAATTGTACTCCAGGAAATTGAAAGCCAGGGATTTGGGGATAGCAGTAAATGAAGATTTGAATTTTAGAGGGCATATTGGCTATTGAAGAACACACTTTATTTATTTATTCATTCATATGGATTTCCTTCCCCCCATCCCTATTGGGGCAAGTTGAGTCCCCTCATGGGGGGGTTAAGTATTTATGGCTGTAGATCCGTGTGTGTTCACGGAGCAAGTTTGCCTTTTCGGAATGAAAAACGCCAGATAAACTGGCGGAAAAAACCCTACTGCCTGCACCCAAGACCGGCTAACTTGGCTATGGCTGAGGAAGATCCTCAAATCTTCGACAGGAATCGAACCTGGGGCACTTCTTCCCCAATTATATGGTTGCGAAGCGCACAGCCACTAGGCTAACCGTGTGGACAAAGAACACTAACAAGCATGGATAATTATTCCTCTTTATATAAGGCATCGATGTGCTCAGGTCTGGTAACCTGGGTTTCTTGGGGTTGAGAAACTGGTGGAGAAGATCCAGAAGCAAGTGATCAGTATATTGAATGGTCTGTGAAATGCACCCTCTAAGTATAGATTGAAGTTTTATGGATTGTAAAAGTTGGTTGACAGGCTAAAGAGGTGGTTGGGGGATAACAGAAACATTTAAGTTAAAGGATTTTATAGGATTGATGCAGGTCAGTTATTTCAGCACTTGTCTAGAGGGAAGCAGAATAAGAGGTCATCCCTTGAAGTTGTGTAATTGTTAGGTTAGCAAGGGCATGATGACTAGATTTCACTCGGAGAGTAGTGAATGAATGGAATGGCTTGCTTGAGTCATTTGTGAGTGCTTTGTTAATGGTTTTAAAGGCAAGGTATGACTTATTGTGTCAATGGTTTGGGTCTGCCATGATGAGTCTTATGACACCATGGAGGCGCCCATGCAATAATAATAACAATAAGAAGAAGAGAAAAAAAATAATAATAATATAAAAAACATCAAATAATAGTTATTTTACTCCCTTGGTTTGGCTTTGGGCTCATTAGATGAAGTGGACTTAAACTAGTCCTTGAGTTGAGCATGTAAGTTATTCATTCACATGTGAGTCTTGCACTTGTTACTACCAGTGTTCTTTTATAATTTGTAGATATGCATACTTGTATATCTGCCTGGACCCAGTAAGTTTGAAAGTAAGGCCTGAAATCTTATTACACATACAGCACGTTGGTGCTATATGTGTAATGAAACATTTAAGAAGATAAAAGGAACCTGTTATATTTTTTTGAATAACTGGAATTTGTAGTCCTTGGAGAAAAGGTGAGGAAGTCGAAATAACAGAGATAGAGGTGATGAAAACTTGGTTCATTAGGTTTGAGTCTGAATATTGAATGATTATTGACCAGTAGTTGCTCATGTATTTGCAAGCATAAGGAAAAGTGTGATAATGATGGTAACCAGTTTACAACCATGAAAATGCCTATAAGAAATGTTATAAGGTATAAACAGAACATCTATAAAGAAGGTGATTGGAGTAAGAATCACCATTTACAGAATATTCTGGATAAAAGTAACTTTTATGGATTTTTGGTGTGGTACTCCAGTGTGAGAACAATATTCTAAATTAGAGTGGATTTGGGAAGAGTTGTACATCTCAGAAAGTAGTTTTGCAGAAAGGGACAAAAGTTTTTGTTCTTAGTTGAAGAGGGTTATGGATGTGAATTATGGCTTAGAAGTCCCCTCAAATAGAGAAATCTGCTCTTATCTGCGCATAATCAAAGGCAAAGGGAAGATGTATCAAGATATATCTTGTGAGAATGCAGGTCTTTAGGTGGAATTGAAATTGACAGAGTTGTCTTCGTTACTTGAAATATTACCAAGTAAACATTGTTTTAAGGCATTAATTATGGATTATCTTGTTGCTTGGAATATTTGAACATTGAAAGGTTTATCACATTAAAAAAAAAAAGAGTAATTGAGTGAACTGTCATCAACAAAACTGTGATAAGATTTGAGCTTATTGAGAGATGGTCATTTATTAGAAAAGAATGAGTGAAAATCTAGATAGGGTACTCTGTTAGTGATGAAATCTGAACCATTCATAATACTACATAGTGAGTAATCAGAGATGAAATTGGTGATTTGATCCAGATGAAAAAGAGTGAGTGCTAGATCAATGAGTTACTCAAAGGTGGGTGAAATTGAGGAGATCCACTTATGGATTAAAAGTAACAAAATCCATTCTGATGGCCACTGATTAATTGGTGGGTCTTTAGGTGGTAAAATGACAGTTGCTTGACTTATGTTAGTTTGCTGTGTTACTTGTTATGCATTACACACACACACAGTGAGTGGCCACTTTATTAGGAAAAGCATTTAATAATAAGTGGACCCCCTTTTGCCTTAAGAACAGCCTGTATTCTCTGTGACATTGATTCAGCTAAGTGTAAAAACATTCCTCTGAGATGTTTGTCCACGCTGTCACAATGCCTCACCTAATTGTTGCAGATTGAACAGTGGCACATTGCTGCTGCAAACTGCTTGTTCTACCTCATCCCAGAGATGTGCTATTGGGTTGCGGTCTGAGGACTGAGCTGAACACTGAAGTAAAGGAAAGTCACTGTCATGTTCATCAAACCACTTCAGCATGCTTCGCACTTTGTGGCATGGTGCATTGTCTTGTTAATGCCCGTTTAACAATGGGTAAACTGCAGCCACAAATGGGTGAACATGGTTAGCAATGATGTTAAGAATAGGCAGTGCCATTCAGGCAGTGTTCAACAAGTGTCAGGGGGCACCGAATATGTACCAAAAAAAAAACATTCCCAACACCATTGCAACCCTGCCACTATCTTGAGCTGTTGTTACTTGGTAGGAAGAGTCCATATCCTCACGTTGTTGCCCCCCCCCCCCCTCCATATTCTAGTTCTGCCATCAGCATGATCCAGTACAAACAGGGGCTTGTCAGACTAAGTAACATTTTTCCAGTCATCAGCTGTTGGTTGGTGATCATGTGCCCATTAAAGCTGCATCTTTCTATTCTTAGCTGACAACAGGAAACCGGATAGGCATCTGCTCTTGTATTCCACCCTGCCCCATCTGTGGCAGCATGCCACGAACTGTGTACTCTGAGATGATGTTTTGACTACCACTGTTGTAATATGCTGTGATTTGACTGGCCTGCCCATCATGTTTCATAATTCTTGCCATTCATCTCTGATCTCATGCATCAATGAACTGTTTACATCCACAAGACAGCCGGGGCTTGAAATCATGTTATTATATCACTCCCGATACACCCTAACACTGTCGTGTGTGTATGAAAATCCCAGAAGAGTAGACATTTGTGAAATACTGGCAGCAGCACATCTGTTACTAACAATCATACCATGCTCAAAGTCACAACCTGTACCTTTTACCCATTCTGATGCATCAAACACACAAAAAAAAAAAAACAGAACCATCAGTTGTGTGATTGCCTGATGTATGTAGCTAACTGCAGCTGTGTGACTCGACGTCTTCAGGAACAGTCTGTTTTCCTAAATGGGGAAGTGTTCCTAATAAAATGGCACTCAGAGTGTATTCACCTGAAGATTGATAGTTGAAACATTGAGAAATTATTGAATATCATTTCTCTTTAATAATATAAATTAACAATACCAAGATATTATATACTTGGCTTAATCCTTTATCCAAGTGTAAGCAAACCAAGTTTGCACCTGAAGAATTAAACTAAGTATATAATTTCTTGGTATCTTTAATTTATAATATAAACAAGTGGAAAAAATTCCAAAACTATCTCTAATCCAGAGTATTTTAATATTAAGATGTGACATCTTTTGGCTACTCGTATATGCAAATATGACTTCTGCATTACCCCAACCTTAGTATAACTTTTCTACGTTTGGCTCTCAGTGATGTGCCTTTGTGCTGAAGTCGTTGCTTTCCCTGAGGTATGAGCAACTCTGCTCAGTGGTGGGGTGTGCCTGCCATTAGGCAGAGCCTCCATTGAGGGTTCTTCTCGGTGGCAGGGTAGGCTGAGTTAAATGATCCTTCGAGTTACTTATTGTTGGGTAATCTGAGGAATCACACAAGTTTTTGGAGAGGTATTCGTACACTTAAACATACCTCAATAAAGGTTGAAGCCTTTATTGAGGTATGTTTAAGTGCCTGAATTGTGATATGAAGGGTAGTGACCTTTCTCATAATGCATAGCATTATACACGTCTGCAAGGATATGTGCTTTGCATTATGGGATACTAAGGCAAGTGATGTGAAGTCATTAGCTTCTATATACGAGTTGCCCCAGTCCTGAAAATACTTCAGGTGCAATATGTTGAATTTTTTCTTGACAATTATTCATAAGACTATTACACTTTTTTATAAAATCTTTATCAAGTAGCTTTACTTTTTATCCTCCTACATGTTTTGCCAATCTGTTTCTATTGGCATCCTCAGGGAATACAAATCAGTAAGCACAAAATGAAGGTTACAGACTAGGTTATAACCGATGGTTCTAAATCATACAAAAAATTGGTATAGATTTTTTATATACCAATTTTTTGTATGATTTAGAACCATCGGTTATAACCTAGTCTGTAACCTTCATTTTGTGCTTACTGATTTGTATTCCCTGAGGATGCCAATAGAAACAGATTGGCGAAACATGTAGGAGGATAAAAATAAAGCTACTTGATAAAGATTTTATAAAAAAGTGTAATAGTCTTACTTCAGGTGCAAGTTTTGTTTGCTTACACTCTTGGATAAAGGATTCAACCAAGTACAGGTAACCCTCATATAACGCGTATGTTAGGTTCCACCAAAATGCTGCGTTATATAAATCGCGTTATTCGAGACTCAGATCACATAGAAAAAGTAGGGCTAGGTTCCGAAATCGTGTTTTTTTTTTATTTATTTATTTATTTATTTATTTAAAGATTATGTAAACAATGACATATCCAACAAATATATATTTTTATTTAATTCAGGTAATTCATGTAAGTTAAGAACACATATAAACTATGAAACAAATACATAGTATAAACTTATAAAATTATGAATTGTATGTAAACTTCATTGCACATAATACATAAATGTTTTAGGCAAAATATAATAAAGTATATATTTTAATCATCATCGCTTGAAATCTCTTAGACATTATTTGTATAATTCTCATTGCATACTTCGGCTGGTTTAGTTATCAAGAAGTCAGTAATAAGACCTTGCTTACCACTATGCTGCAATTTTTTATTAAGTTCATAATACGGAACTAAAAAAATATCCAATTGTCTCATGAATTTTCTGGAGCGCTCCATTGAGAGATCATCATCCATAAAATAACTTTCTTGCCAAGTCCAATCCTTCTGCTAATTTCTTTAACGGATTTATCACAATCAGAATCTTTACCAGAACTTTCCCCACCATTTGGTTCGTCATCTATTAATTGTACCAGTTCCTCCTCATTTAAATCTATTTCCCCATCAATTAATTCACTATTGAAGAGATTGGAACACTTATGAAGAAGTTCGCGAAGGTTGAGTCTCATGTGCTGATCGAATCCGAATGTATCTTCAGTTCTTGTTTATCTCTATTAACAAACGCGTATATCGCAGAAGAGCTCCAAGTGGCCATTACTATAAAAATATTTTTTTTTACATAAAAAACATATTGCATATTGTATGTAACTCACCAAAAAATGAAGTGCTCAGCTTGAGATTAACACGCTTATGATTTTTAATGTGCTTTCCTGGCAGAAAACGAAGACAATTTTCAACAATAAATACTTTATACGGTAAACAATTGATGTTCATGTGTGCTAAAGGGTATTTCGCCTAATATAAATTCGGTATTTATAACTAAATGCGTGATACGGGCAAATGCAAATTTTACGAAGATAAAATTTGATTTTTAAGTCACTTTTTGAAAAATATATGAAAAGATAAAGGATTACTACAGTTTGTAGACTGTCCTATATTGAAATCACGTTGTATAAGTATCGCGTTCAACAAGGGTTACTATAATTTGTAGACCGCATTATATCGAAACCACGTATAAGTACTGTGTTATACGAGGGTTACCTGTATATAATTTCTTGGTATCTTTAATGGTATATTTGTCCCATAAGTTTTAATGATTCAAATCAAATGTTAGTAATTTTTTTTATTTCTAACCTGTCTATGAATAGGTCAAAGGTTTGCAAGAAAAATAGCAGTCCAGTCTGCTTTAAAATTTTTTCATGGGAAAGCAATCAAAATTTATGTCTAGTTATTGTCTAATGTTTGAATTCTTCTTTCATAAATTCAAAGGTCAGCTGGTACATCTCAGACCATTTAGTTTGGAGGATGGGAAGAGTGTTATCCTTAGAATTCTGTACATTAAGTGATTTTTTAAGAAATTGAATCATTTTTAATCTCTTAAACTGCTTCAATAATTTGACATTATCGTAATTTGATTTCTGTAGTTGAGAATTTTGTTACATGTTATTTTTTTAAAAAAAACAGGTCCACCAAACCCTGATAACCTTCCAGAAGATGGAAAACTAAAAAGTGAAGTGATGGTAAAAGATAATAGACGCTATTATCTGGACCTGAAAGAAAATTCAAGAGGGAGGTTTTTAAGGGTTTGTACAGATGTATTCAAGATTTTCTTTCTTCCCATTATACAGTTCCTTTAGTTTGATAATCATAGCAGCTAGTTTAAACATATTCTTAAACCTGAAAGCATAATTATGACTTTTTTTAAGCGTGCTCAGTGCTGTATCTTGATTGTTTTCTTCTAGATAAAGTAACAAGTCATATTTAAAAGATTTTTATGTACTCTTTCAAGTTGAAATTAGCTAGCTGTCCAGTAAATAGTGAATTCACTCAACCTGTTATCAGAGATTATGTGGTCTAAAGTGTTCATATAATGGGAGATTTCTTTAGTTTTTCTGATGATAACATACCCATATCAAAGAAAGCAAGCAATTTAGTTTTGTAGAAAAATGTATCTCAGGAGGGAGGGAGGGGACTAGTTGTGGTATGCATCACTTAGTAATACTACTGCCTCCCTGTGCTTATTACAAGCATAAAAAGAGGAATAAACAATGTTTTATCTCCAGGGTGGGACTGATTTATACAATCCTTTGTCTGTCAATGGTACCACCATACGGTAAGGTTTTAACGGCTAAAGTTAAATTACAGGCAGTCCTCGGTTTACGATGGTTCAACTTACGCCGATTCACAATAGCGGCGGATGCCTGCGCATGCTTTCTTACTCTAGTATGGTCTGACTGAGAAACGACGCTAGCAGGCATTCTAGTATTTGAGTGTATACCGAGCTACTATGGCGTATATGTATCAAACCTAGTTTTACTGTTGAATCTACCTAATTGTTCTATTTAATTTTTTTTTACATACCATGTCTGATAAAAGAAGTGCAGAAAAGTTAGCAGAACTTGGTGTTAAGAAGGCACGGAAATATATCACACTTGAAAAGAAGATGGAAGTGATTTGAAGAATGGAAGATGGGCAAACACGTGCTAATGTCTGGAGAAGTATGAACTTGCCTCCATCACCTGTTACTACAATTATGCAAAATGCAGATAGAATAAAACATTCTGCGCAACAATCTATGGCAGCACTAAATGCAAAACATTTAGTTTTGCATTTAGTGCTACCATTTAGCAAACAAAGTTATAGCAGGGGATAAACTTCATGAAAAAATGAAAAAATTATCATCATTATGGGTGGATGACTTGAATAAAAGAAGTGCAGAAAAGTTAGCAGAACTTGGTGTTAAGAAGGCACGGAAATATATCACACTTGAAAAGAAGATGGAAGTGATTTGAAGAATGGAAGATGGGCAGACACGTGCTAATGTCTGGAGAAGTATGAACTTACCTCCATCGCCTGTTACTACAATTATGCAAAATGCAGATAGAATAAAACATTCTGCGCAACAATCTATGGCAGCACTAAATGCAAAACATGTAAGTTATAGCAGGGGATAAACTTCATGAAAAAATGAAAAAATTATCATCATTATGGGTGGATGACTTGAATCAGAAAAACGTTCCTCTGATGCAGGCTGTTATAACTGAGAAAGCAAAAACAGTTTTTGAGGATCTTAAAAAGACAGGTAGTGGCGAAGAAACATTTTTAGGAAGCAAAGGTTGGTTTAAGTCTCAAAGTAAGTGCCATAGTGTCAAATTATGTGGTGAGGTGGCAAGTGCAGATGTTGCGCAGCGGCTGCTTTTCCTAAAGAATTTCAAGATTGTATAGAACAAGGAAGTTATCCTCCTAATCTCATTTTTAATGTTGATGAGACTAGGCTCTACTGGAAAAAATTGCCATCACACACCTTCATTTCCTGTGAAGAACATTCCGCTCCAGGTTTTAAAGCTGCAAAAGATAGACTTATGCTTTTGTCGGGTGCAAATGTCTCCAGAACTTTGAAGCTTAAACCAATGTTGGTGTACCATTCACAGACACCACATGCCTTCAAAGGTATAAAAGCCATGCTGCCAGTCTATTGGAAATGGAACAAGAACACTTGGGTTACACAAGACGTTTTTATAGATTGGTACACAAATTATTTTTGTCCTTCCATGCTTTGCTTCTGTAAAGAAAATGATTTGCCAGCCAAGGCATTGCTTCTCTTGGATAATGCCCCTGGATATCCTCAAAACCTTGCTGAAATAAGAACATCATTAGATGTCAAGGTTGTTTACATGCCCCCAAACACAACATCGCTTTTGCAACCGATGGATCAGGAGATTATATCAATCTTCAAAGCCTCTTACGTCCATATAACATTTATGGAAATGGTAAGAGTCTTGGACACTTCAGGAAAAACTATTAAAGACTATTGGCGGTCATTCGATATTTTGAAGGGCATTAACAACGTCAAGGCAGCTTGGAACAAAGTGTCTGTAAAATGTTTAAAAGGAGCATGGCAAAAACTTCTTCCAGCATTTATACATGACTTCGAGGAATTAGAGCAAGATGAGAATGTTAATGAAGACGTTACCAAGCTTTCATGAGAGGTGGGATTGGACGATATTACAGCTGAAGATGTGACAGAAGTCTTAGAGAGCCATGATAAACCGCTTTCCAATGAAGACTTAAAAGAATTAGCCAAACAATTAAGTCAACATCAAAAGGAGAAGAAAGAAAACGAAGAAGGTCCTCTGAGAGATATAAAAATAGCTGATTTACAGTGTATCCTTGCAAGCGTAGAGACATTGACTGATGAACTCTGCGAAATGGACCATGGTTGGGAACGGAGTGCGAATGTAAAAAAGAGTGTAATCGCATCTATTCAACCTTACACTGAACTCCTTAAAAAAAGAAAATCGAGGCAGTTAACACTGGTTACGTTTTTCAAAAAAAAATGCAGGTGATCCAAAACCAGAAACTTCAACACATAAATATGTAATATCTTTTCAAAGTTTCATATTTTTTGTATATAATTTTGTTTCCGTTATCTACTATTATTGCTAATTTTGCTGGAATTAAGGAAACCATCAAATCTCCGATTTTCATTGGATTTATGTGCTGGTAAATCCTTGCATGATAAACGGCTCAGTTGCGCCTTGCCCTGTGAATATAATATTCAATGTGAATATTATATTCACAATGAATACAACGAAACATTTTTCAGGAACGGAAGTGAGGCATAAACCGAGGGCTGCCTGTATTTGTTTATTTTCAAATAATCAAATTTTTAATTATTGTTTATTCAGAATGCGGAATTGAATATTTAAAGTAATTCATATATTTTAAATATATGAAATATCTTGTAATGTAGTAGTATTGTATTCTTATATATTATTATTATGTATATATATTTTTTTCATTCCTGTTTTAAAGAATAATCAGTGTAAAGATGGGATACGCTGAACTGTATAAATTTGCTAGAAAAATGAAAGTTTTCATATTGAGAAATTTGTGTTTGTGGAGTAACATCTTGATAACCTCAGTACCCCCCGCACTTCTCTCCCCCCCCAA
The DNA here is from genome assembly GCF_054136105.1 of Typopeltis vanoorti. Lineage (NCBI taxonomy): Eukaryota > Metazoa > Arthropoda > Arachnida > Uropygi > Thelyphonidae > Typopeltis > Typopeltis vanoorti. The sequence goes on from NC_143551.1 coordinate 144,368,038, forward strand.
TAAACACTGAAAGTTTTCTTAATCATTGATATTTAATTTCAAATAATGGAATTTGTTTATAAATCATATGCTCATCTTTTATTATATACTGATTTTATCTTTTAAAATTTTACTATTTTACATTGCATCTAGTGTTATTGCAAACTGTAAATTGCACATTAATACTACTACTTGTTATTGGGCACCTTAGTAAAGTGGTAGTTGGAAGTGGCAGGTAGAATTTGGGTATTATATTTACATTTCATGACTATAAATATGATACCCAGTATCTATTTCAGGAAAAAACCTAGTATCAGGGTTTTCTTCCTGAAATAGATAAACTAGCCTTGAGAACACAGTTTATAGGTATAACATTTGTGTTATGACCAAAGTTGCTTTGTTTGACAGATAATACTAACCTTAAAAAATTACACTAGAAACCTACAAAAACAGTGAAAGAATTAAAGAACAACCTAATAAAATAAAAAATGGTAAATCATCAGGAAATGATTGGATAAAACTCTGAACTGATTTCATCAGAGATTATTGATATAATAAATTTAGTTTAATCCTTTATCCAAGTGTGAGCAAACAAAGTTTGCGCCTGAAAGTATCTTCAGGACTGGGGTAAGGTGGTACAGCACCTGTTTGCTCACACTTGGATAAAGGATTAAACTAAATTTATTATATTCTAACCAAGTGAAAAATAAACTTTCAGAGATTATTGAAATTTTTAAATAAAATATATACAAATGGACATACCAATAATAATGGAATACAAGTATAGTAATACCTATATTTAAAGAAGAGGATAAAAGAAAACCTGCTAATTGCAAAGATATTAGTTTATAGAATACATGCTACAAAATATATAGTAGAACACTTAATGAAATATTGAAATGTACAGTGAAAAAATATTATTAGAATGTCAAAATGGATTTAGAAAAGATACTCTACAATGGATATCTTTTTGTTTAAAACTGCTTATAGAGAAAAGAAGAGAATTTAATTTAGAAACTCATCTTTTATTTATAGATATTTTAAAGTAAAAAAATATATACTGTTTGATATATTACTTTCTTTCTTTCTTAGTCCTTCTCTTCTATCTTTTATGTTCGAGGTAAGTATTATTGCAAACACAACTGTACTTGAAGATAAGGTGGTTAGCTCTATGCCTCCTGGTGTGTCCTGTGTCTGTAGATGCATGTGTGTTCACAAGGGCTGATTTTGCGTGTTCTGGGGGAACGAAAAACCCAAGTTTCCAAGTGACAACCCCCCCCCACCCCCCACCCCCCCCCCCCCACCCCACACACACACCTCTGTATGAGACTGGCTAACTCACCTTTCGTTGAAAGAGACCAGATAAAGGTTCCTCATATCACTGATGGGAATCGAACCCAGGTCTTTCTAACCAAATGGCTTCGACTACACCAACTGAGCTACGGAGGCTCTTTGATATGGTACAAAGAATAAATATATCTTAATGTTTTACTACATACAATAATGAATATAGACAAAGATGACAAAAGAAAAATAAAAATAAATGAAAAAAAATGTCTAAAAAGACAATCTATAAACCAAGGAGTAAGACTGGGATGTCCTCTGTCTCCAACACTTTTTAACATTTATATTAACTAACTGTTAATACAGTGGAACACCTTAAATAACACAGGTATAGAAATTTCCTGGAATAGCAAAATAAATTCGCTATTATTTGCAGATAATCTGGCAATAATATCAGATAAGGAAGACAACTTACAAAGTGCAATATATAATTTAAACATAGTAGAACGGTTTGGAATGAAAATATCCATAGATAGAAGTAAAATAGTTATTAATATTAAAATAATAGAACAGATAAATACTTTCAATTATCTCGGATGTGAAATATCATATGAAGGAGAAAGTCATCATCAAATTCCTGATATATGCCCTCAAAGGGCGTACAGGATATGATAGTACTACATGAAAAATTTACACCATTACTAACTTCCTATCTACAATTTTCCTCCAAATCAGTCTGTTACCTGTCAAGACTGCAATATTATCAGGTCTTATATTTCTATCTTCTAAGGCACTTTTTACTGTATCAATCCACCTATATCTTAGCTTTCCTCTGTGTTTGGGCCTGAGATTAGCTCTGCTAATACATTCCTGGATGCTGACAATATCAAGTTCTTTATTAATATCCTCATTTTTAATATGATGATGCCCTCTGTTCATGCCCCTAATCTTTCTCAGGACTCTAATATCTGTAGTCTTTGGTCAAGTGTTTTACTTCTAACCCAGCTCTCAGATCCATAAGTTAAAAGTGGTTTGAACACTGTCTTGTATACAGCTAATTTAGTGTTTTGACTAATTTCTCTCTTATTCCATATAAATTTATTCAGTTGACTTCCTACCATACCAGCTTAGTTGATTCTGTTGTGTATTTCCATATTTAATTTACCATCTTCACTAAAAATCATGCCTAAGTAGCTGAAATATTTTACCTTTTCTATAGATTCTCCATTCACAATGCAGTTGATATTTTCAATGTTCACCTTCATGCCATAACTCTTACAACAGTTATTCAATTTAGTCAGGGAATCTTGCAGACTTGTACCGGATTTATTTAGAAATATAACATCATCCGCATATAGCAAAAAGCTGAGATTAACACCTCCAATTTTGATATCAGGTTTGATTCATATAGATAATGAATAATAAATGGAATAATGCACATCCTTGTCTGACACCAGATTTAACATTAAACCACCTTCCTGTACTTCCTTCAATTCTAACTGCTGACTTATAACTCGAAGACGAAGTATTGCTTGATATAATGCCCCATTAACACAATATAACATAGCTTCTTTCTTAGCACCTTGTCATGTGCCTTTTCCAGATCTACAAAACTTCAATACAGATCTTTGTTATATTCCCATGATTTCTCAATTATCTGTCATAAAGTGAAAATCTGATCCTGACAGCCACTATTTTGCCAGAATCCAGCTTGTTCTTCACCAAGCTTTTCTTCCACAATTCTTCTCAACTGTTTTCTCAAGTATACTTGCATAGATCTTGCCTGGAACACTCAGTAGGGAAATACCTCTGTTTTCCCTTTTTATATATGGGCACTATTAGAGCTCTACTCCAATCATCGGGAATTCGTCCCTCTGTCCAGGCATTCTGAACTATGCAGTGCAGCCACTGTAAGACTTATACCACCATACTTCAGCATTTATGGTCGAATATCATCTACTCCTGCTGCCTTTCAACATTTCAAGCCTTTGATGGCTTTTTCTACTTCAAGTATGGATATGTATTGAAGTATGCCTGTTGAGTGTTTTTTACCACTGTGCTATCACTGTTTGTTTCATTTAGCAATTTTTCGAAGTAATTACTCCATACTTCAAGGATATCTTTTTCTCCTGTTTTCATGTCGCCTTTATCATCTCCTTTTAGCACCTTCTGTGGGACCATATTCACAAATGTCTCATTGTCAAGTTCCCCATTCTCATATTTCCCCACATCACGCTACTTGAGACTACCTGCCATTCAAGAAGATTAGCCTCGTATTTTGTGTTTAATACTATGGCTACTCCTTCTTTTTCTTGATTGCCATTGCCTTAATATAACATTTTGCATTTATTGCTCAGAAAGCTCTCACCAGTTTTTGCCTTTTTTGTTTCATTCACCCCTATTATGTCGATCTGGTATTTATCCAATTCCTTAGTTAGCTCTATTTCTTTGCTGTTCAGGCTTCTTATGTTGATAGTACCAATCTTGAACTCTGGTAATGTTGATTTGGGGTAGGTTTTAGGATTTGTTCCAATAGCTGACTTTTTGCTGTTTGGCCTGGTTCCCTGGCGCAAACAACAGGGGCCTTGTTTATCCGGGGTATACCCCAGCCGGCATGAAATTCTATTATGTTGTATCATCATTTGAAATTTTTGTTTAAGCCAATAAGAATACAAGTTGGTCGACTAAATCCCAAATTGCCAGCCCATCCTCATCCATTCAGTATCCAGGTAAGATACCTAACAGGGTGCACCACAAGAAGGTGAGTATTGGACATTATGTCAGAAGCCTTGTTCGGTTCTCCTCTCATTTATATAGCTTTGACCGTTACGCACCCTAGAAAATTTTAAAAAAAAAAAGTCATAAAATTAAAAACTTCAAAATTTTTACAAATTATGGGCCTGATAAATAGAACATTCAATCTAAATATTGTATGAAAAGAAACACGCTTGAAATAGCAGTGAAATTTGGGAAATAAACAACCAAGATAAAGAAGTAAAAATAAGTTAAATGAGATTCATGAGAATAGCTGCAATAGATACATTATTAGACAAAAAAAAAAAAGGAATTAAGACATTTTAAAATAACTAAAAATAAAATCGATAGAACATGTAAACAAACATACAATATCCTAAATAATTAATGAAATATGAACCAGTCGGAGAGAGAAGGCCAGGTAAACATCAGAAGAGGTTATTAGATGGATAATGATGAGACTGGAACAGAACAATATAATCTATATCCGTAATGAGCATTTTGATGATGATGGAGTTGCTTTGTTGCAATTCCATTCACATTCCACCAGTCATAATGGGAGGAGAATGATGTTGTGCAAACTGAAATTATTAGAAATAATTGTGCTTTCTTTCATTCCGTTCGTTTCTTAGTATTATTATTCGAGATCTCCAGGAAGTCAAGGACTTAATGAAAGTGGTCATAGATCAACCCCAAACTATCAGACTGTTTTAAACTTATTCACTGGATGTGCTCAGTACTTCAACTGGCAACATGGGCAAAAAAATTATTCATTTTGATTTGGATTTCAATTCAGAAGGATAACCTAAATATACATACATCTCAACTAACAAGAATTCCTTATACATAGTCTTAGTAAAGTAGAGGAATAGCTTGCAATTTTGAAACCTGAGATTTTAACTTCTGCTATTATCAGAAGAAGGTTTTTTTTTTTTTTTTTTTTTTTTTTTTTTTTTTTTTTTTTTTTTTTTTCATGAAGTTTGTGTGTTTATTTATTTATTTATTTTGTTTATTTGAGAAACCTTACTCTAGAGACCAAATGTGGAATTCTTTCAAGCAACTTCATATCTCCTACTAAACATGCACTGGTTTCACATCTCTCGACAAAGTTATCTCCCACTAAAGAATAATCACAAACATCCAGGGTCATGTGAATATGCTGACCAGGTTTGCATGGGAGATGGTAGAGTTTGCCCTCCTAGAAATTTGGGATTTTCATCTTGCAAAGCAGTTAAACTGACCAGACGGACATATACATAATGTATAGACATATTACACACCTGGACCTTAGCTTCTGCAGCTGTAATTCCAAACAACAACCATCATTCTAATGTTTGCAACATTGTGGTATCTCTTTTCCACCTGTTTTATGTTTTCATGAAATCTGCTGGTGCTCACTGGACTGGTTTGCACCAGCACAGGAAAAAGCCTATGAGAGTACAAGAATTGAATTCATATTACAAATTTTATTGAGCATATCTGCAAATATGATTTTGAAATGACAATGTTTATGTTTAACTGCAGAAAAAATACCTTATTTGAGCTTTGGTATATGAGAGAGAGAAATTTGTGCTGCAGTATCCTAAAGCAATCCCCATTCCTATCTGTGTTGTAAGAAAACTTCATTAACTTTAATTTTATACAAGTGGATGATAAGGGAACTCTATTTGAATCAAATGCACTTTGGTAGAGATTATTTTTTGAGTCTAGAATGAAAAATTCTATTCTTGGCAACTGCTTTTTATTCTAACTCAGTGCTAATTGTTTTGTATTGTACCATTCATACAGAAAATACAAGTATACCCCAGTCACATGACATATTAGGTTTCAGACCACCATCGTATAGAAAATTACTGCATTTATTTTTTATTTCACTTATAGATACATGTAATGGTTTAATAACATTTTTAAGCAGTCAGATATGCAAACGAAAAATTTAGAATAATTTTCGCAGATGAAAGTTCTGAATAGGTTGATGTAAGGGAACATGTCGATCAGTCTGGTCTTCATCATTAAAAGTTTTTCCATTTCAGCAATAACATTGCAGAAATTTACCACTATTGCTACGCCAATAACTGGTGTGGCGCTTTTCATTTCACTGAAATCTTTATCTTTGTTTATCACAACTGTAACAACTTTAGTCGAAGTAAGCCTATCCTGTGACCTTCGTTGGTGTTCGATGCACAGTCATCACTAAATTTAAATATTTTAATCTTAATATCTAATGTAATGGATTTATGTGTCTTCTTTTTTTAGCTGGAGCAACAGCAGCCTTACTTTGAATTTTATCTGCCATCATTAACAACAATAAAATAAAATGATATTTATAAGCTGTTTATAATTCACAGCAACACACACATACATATGTATAGCTAGTAACGACATCGTAAATAAATTAAGTTCCCAAATACTGAGCATCAGTTGATTCACAGCAGCATCATGTCACTAAAACCATCATATGAGCAGATGCAGCATCTTATAAATGAACACTGGTCATAATAGAAATGCATTGTATGAACAAATGCAGTATTGTCTTCTTTTTTTAGTTGGAGCAACAAGACAGATGGAAGAGATTCACCGACTTCCAACTTGGCGAAATACCTCACCAACATGATCTCACATCATATAGGAAAAACATCTTCGTTCATAAAAAATAGTACACATTTCATAGAAAAAGTGAAAGATATACATATTGGTCCATCAGACAGCTTAGCAAGTCTAGACATTATCAGCTTGTTTACAAACGTCCCGAGACAAGAAATTTGAATCTCCTAGAAGACCTCTTTCCTCTGGACATCTTAGATCTTTTTAAACATTGTATAAACAATACTTTTTTCACTTATCAAGACAGAATCTGGGAACAAAAAGAAGGACTTGCCATGGGTTCATCATTATCACCGGTATTAGCAAACCTATTTATGCAAAAAATTTGAAAACAATGCTCTAAAGAATTACCATAAAAAACCAAAAATATGGCTACGCTATGTAGACGATATTTTCATCATATGGAATGGAACAACAGATGAACTTATCAATTTTAAAGATTATCTCAACAATTTGCACAACACCATAAAATTCACTTTAGAACAAGAAGAAAATAAAAAACTTCCTTTTCTAGATATTCTATTAGAAGTTAATGAAGAAAATAAACTCTCCTTCTCAGTATATAGGAAGCCGACCAACACAGGAAGATTTCTAAATGCAGCCTCACACCACCATCCTTCACAAAAAATAAGCTTAATTAAAACTCTTCAAGACAGAGCATACAATATCTCCAGCACACAAGAAAGATCTAATGAAGAACTAAAATACTTAACACAAATCCTCCAACAGAATGGGTATGAAACAAAAACCATCAAGAGACTCCTTAAAATGCCTCCAACTAATAACACAATAAAACAGGATTACAAAAACGCAATCTCGCTTCCTTATATCAAAAATGTTACAGACAAGCTAGCCAAATTAATGAACAAACACAACGTAAAAGTAGCCTTCCTTCCTATGGAAAAAGTCTCAAGATTTCTACATCCACCAAAACCACCTCATCATCCTCTTAAATAACCAGGAGTGTACAAAATCCATTGCTCTTGTGGGATTTGCTACGTAGGATAGACAGGAAGATCTGGAGAAATACGCATGGCTGAACACCAAAAAGACGTACAATACAAAAGAGAACAAAAAACGGGTCTTGCTTTCCATACCACTTCCACTGGATACGATGTACTCTGGCAAAAAACGACGATGTCACACATAGAAAACAACTGCTACATAAGAAAATTTAAAGAAGCTGCTAATATGCTGAAAAACCCAATCCAATGCAATAAAAATCAAGGTTTAATTCTCCATCAAGTGTGGTCAGCTCTAATAAAAAATCTACCTCAATCTGAGCTCGGACTGTATAAACGAGAACAAGAACACGTGACATCGTCCAGTATTGTTCAACGTCGATAACGTTTTCTATCTGCATTCTGTTATTTGAGTTTATGAATAGCCAGACGGTTATGATTTGTATTTATTAATTTCTCTTATTTAAACTTTAAGTTATACTATTTACCCTGAAGATATAAATCCTACGATTTACGAAACTTGTCGGGAACTATTATTTCAGTATGTTGTATTAATGAATAATAAAAAATGTGGTGCAATCACTGAAATATGTCTTTTGAATTTCACTGTAACTGGATTGTTATTCAATAAATTGCAGAAACTAACTGCACTTTATGGGCTTATATACTAGTTTTATGGTTGAAAATCCAAAGAATATTCTATTTGCATTCCAGAGATATTCTCTGAACACATACAACATTTTTATTTTAAATACAAATAATAATAATAATTTCTTAACTCTGCATCCTTTAGGTGGGTAACCTAAAAATGTAAGATACTGATCTTGCTTTTGAAGAATATTGTATCTTCTAAAATGATTAAAAGGATATAATATATGATGAGTCCATATAACTCTTTTTAGTTCATTGTTGGGATTGAGTTGAACAAAATTTCTCACTGACAGGAACCTATTTGATGTTGCCGTTTGACCAGCAAGCACAATGAACAGTAAAATGAGAATTGCAAAATGCATTATTATTTGAATTTTTTGGGAGTTGGGGGGGGGGGGATTACTCATTCCACTGACTTCTAGGTTACAGAGCTAATGGCATCCTTTACACATTTTCATTCAAGAAAAAAAAAAGAGAGTTTTGCTATCTCACAGATCCTAAATGGATTTTATGCTTTTTTATACCACTGTAAAGGCTTTGCCGTAATGAGAATGTAGTGCAAGTTGTTTTTCACTTGGTTATGCTACGAATTATATATTTGATTTAATCCTTTATCCAAGTGTAAGCAAACAAAATTTGCGCCTGAAGTAATTTCAGGACTGTGGCAACTTGTGAGTGGCCCCAGTCCTGAAATTACTTCAGGCGCAAACTTTGTTTGCTTACACTTGGATAAAGGATTAAACCAAATATATAATTTGGAGAATGTAGTGCATTTTGTAATGAATTGTATTCCCATTTATATCCCTTTTATGCACTTCCTACTGGTGGTTTTTAATCATTGACTTACAGGTCAGAACCTGTGATGCCTTGGAAGAGAACCAGTAGTTTGAGATGGTACTGTCTAATAGTGAAATCTTAAAAAAATAAATCATTGAGATATGATTGTATGGGCTCGTTAGAGATCAAGACTACTTTTCATTCAGCTACTCTTGTCTCTGACTACAAGATTGCAGAAAACTGTTCTCATTTTTTTTATCATGTGTTTTGTTTAAAGTAAAAAGCTATATTTTGTCTTCACAGAATATCTCCAGATCTCAGATATAATATTTTCTGCTTTTATTCTGGCATGAGAATTTGCCTTAACAGGAAAACAAAAATACAAATCAGCTATTCATAGTCTTTATATTTCACTTTATCAAGAAGTTCATGATTTTCCCAAATCTCCTAAATGAACAGAATGAAGTACTTTTCAAGTGAAAATATTGCCATTTTGTAGAGCACCTTTCAACTTCTGTTTAACACGTTCGCACTGAGCAGTGTGTGCATCTGCGTAACTGCTGGCAGGAACTAGCTTTAGCATATGTGTGCTGCTTCTACATCAGGCAAAAGCAGCACACATTTTCACAAAGCTTATATGGCATGTTAGTTGCAACTATTTTTGGTAGAATTCTATTTGTAAAATTAGTGTTTGTGAAGTGTCTGAATGATACTGAATATCTCAAATATAATTCAAATTGATTTCAAGTTATATATTCCATTTTTAAATTTTCGTAGTTGCTGCTATTATTCATGTCGAAATTTCTGGAGCATGAAACTACATAAACACATGAATGTAAACAAATAATTTACTAACTTAAATTAATTATTTACCGCCAACATTTCACTACCTTAAGTTAGTATTATCAGAGGCAATTTAACACCACACAGTAAGTGAAGACAAACTAAAATTACCTGCATATCAAGCACAGACATGTGCGTGGAGGGTGACAGTGACACTCTTTATGGTGATTCCTGTTGTTAATGTTGATTTCTACAGCATCTCCTGCTAATATGGAACTCAATATTTCGGACAAACAGGACAAACTACATTAGTTAAGAGAAAAGAACACAAAAAATGTATCCAGAATGGAGACCAAAAACTGGTTAACTGCAATGGAACAGATGGTATGATTTTAAACAGCTTTTTGCACACAGCCTCATCTACCCACACCATTAACAATGGAGAATCACCATGAAGAATGCCACTGTCACTCTCCATGCACATGACTGTCCTTGTTATCTAGGCCATTTTAGTTTCTCTTCACTGATTGCATAGTGTTAATTGAGTGTCTAGCCAAAACATTGGCTGTTAATAATTAATTTAAGCTAGTAAATTATTTTTTACATGCAAGTGTTCTATTCTATGTGGTTTATGTTCCAGAAACTTCATCATGAATATCAAGTTATATATTCACATATTGATCTTTTTGCTGTATATAAATTCTGTGATTTCTGTACCTGCTTGACTGTATTATAAACAGATGTTATATTTTTGGAACTGAAAATTTGAAAGAGGATATGAGGACAAACACTGTCTGTCCTAACATCCTCTTTCACAGAGTCTATGCATGCATAGCAGCATAAAGTCTGGGGAGGGGAGTGTTTTTCCATTATGAGCATCATTCCAGTTGCCTCTAATTGCACTAATTGTTGCTAAATATAGCATACTGTAATCTCCGTACTGTTTAGTGATAAACAAAACTATTTGTTTTTCTGACTTTTCTAGTTGTCTGTTAAGGTTTTTATCTATTTATTATAAATCTATTCCCAAATAAAAATGAATACTTCTATAAGAAGGGGTTAATCTACATCAAAATGCCAGCATACATGAGATAAGACAGAAAGTCGCTGATAAAGTAATGAATCTGGGATTTGTGAATGATGGATAATTCTGATAATGATCAAATATTGTGTTTCTTCTTACTGTGTAAAATGTATACCGATCCTCAATAAACAAAAGAAAATTCTTAGAACATAGTGATATATAAATAAAACAAAGAAATAAATACATATAACAAGCACAACAAATTTTGCAAGAAGATTTGCTGCTTTATCAACCCACATGTATTCCTACCACGCCTAAATGAATAGCATTATTAGTTTATTGGATTAGCCCCCCCCCCCTCTCTCCATAGTTATTTACTTAACTACCAAATGTATACAGCAGCTGTTTATTATTGGTTAATTATTTATACGTTGCAAACAAATCTCTTTCACTCTCCATGCAGGTTTTTATTTTATTGTTATTTTTTATGACATCATAAAATCACTTATGCTTGCTTAGAATTTAGAGGATCACATGCTATTCACTCCATCCAGCAACTTACAGGACACACACATATAATATCACAAATGTTAATTATTAATAATTTGTTTGCCAGTAATGAAAGTATTTCCACTCAGACTTGTTCTTTCCTTTACATTTCCCATTTTCATATGGCTTATTAATGAAGGTTCACATATTTTACACCTTTGAGTAATTCAAGTATACCAACCAAATTATAGCATTCTCTTTCATTATTGTTTTCTAATATATCCTAAAACAAAAACATTGTTCCCCTGCTCTACACAGATTTGGTTACAATACATAGCTCCTCTGCTGAAATGCAAGCATTAAATTTCCAATGGTACAGGGTTTTCTCTCACCCTATCAAATAGTTAGGGTGATGGCAAGAATGTTATGATTGACCCGATGTCAATGTGTTAATGAATCACTGAATAATTTGTTTTCTTGGGTCTTGAACCCCCACATTTAAATTGTGGCACAGTGTTTTGTCTCTGCCCATCAAATAATGAGGATTAAGTCCTCAGTTTATTTACTAAGGACCTTAATCTGGAAACTATCACAGATATTAACAAAAATATATATTGACTATATACACGATGTTGATAACACCATATAGTTGAAAATGTAACATTCAAATTAAGACAGTATACTCAACTGACAATCTTAGCAATATTCAGATCACTTATGTACTCACTCCACCTGATATTTTTACTTCTAAGTCTAATCTTCTATCACAAATATGCTACAAAACTTAAATACTTCCATAATAGTGGGTTTTTAAAATTTGCCACTATATATATAATTTTAGATGAATATATAAAATTTGTGATATTTTGTAAAGAATCTGTATGTTACAGGGAAAAATAGTTGTCATTTTCGTGTCTAACATATGACTAAATAACAACCAAAACTTTTCAGACATGTACTAGCCCTGTATTATATTAATATACTGTTATATTATAAAAAGAATGTCTGCATGGTATTATTCTGAATAAAAAGTTGTTTTTATTTTCCTGAAGGATCTCAGTTACAAAGACATTTAATGGTGGTTGGGAATATAAACAGTTACATAATTGAAAATAAATGAGCATTAAATCTAAATCAGTTCAGAAATAAGTGATTTTTTTCATTTCATATTTGAAAAGCACAACTTGCTTATTGTATACTTAGCTTCACAGACTGTTATAGTGCATTTTATCCAATTTAAACTGCTTGATCAGCAGGATCATTTAAATATTGTTTCTTGATTTCTGTTGATTTTGTACTGCTTCATTGAATCTTATATAACTGTTACATTTAATTGAAAAAGAAATCACAGAAGAAGAATAGTAAATCTTTTCTGATTTATTTTCAATGTTTTCATTTGTTCTCCATGAATTTCTCCTGACCTGCCTATGTACCCCCACCTGTCATATGCCACCATCACAAATAAATTTCATAGACAGCTGTTTTCTTTATTTGTACATGCAGAGGTGGTTTGAATAATTTATCGTATATAGCATCTGCTGTGTTAAGGCAGTTCTGGAGAAATTCAGTTGTTTTAAAAAAGATATCACAAAATTCAGTATTAACATTTTAAACCATTGGGGGGGGAACAGGAGGAGGCATAAATGCTATACATTGCAGCAACAATCTAGAAGTATAGGTGATATGTATTCCAACACAATGCAATAAAACGAGGGACAAGACAATTTTATATAGGCTATGAAAACACTTATGTTAACACGAGTTATGGTTTCCAGACAGAAATAAAAAAATATATATATTGTTCTTTCCTGGTATTGGGAATTTCACAAAGGAGACAGCAGTATATATATATAATAATTACTAATTATTACTTTCAGTATTTTGCCGAAGGCAATCATCATTGCATCATTGAAAAACCTTATAGAAGTACAGATACATGAGTAACACATGCAAATAACAAAATAAGCAAAGCCTACAGCAGTGTTTCTCAAACTTCAGATATCTGTGGACCCCTTCTTAAATTTTCATTATTATCAAGTACCCCCAATTAATTAAAAATAAATAAATTAAAATTAATAAATTAATTTAAAATATTAAAAAATTAAATATCTATTATTTGAATTTATATGTTCATGTAAACAAAAAATATTTAATTTTAATAGAACAAACTTTATAAAGATACTATAAAGTTTTACTATTTTTTAATATTATTGCTTATCTCACCATAAGCAATTAGTAAAGTTTTTACTAATTGCTTATGGTGAGATAAAATTTCAGCAAAATTTGGCTCTATAGTTGTTAATTTCAATCTCAAATGCAGTTCGACATCTACAATGTGATTCCTCTTCTTCGTCTTAATATCTACAAGGGCCGAAAATCCAACTTCGCACAGATATGAACTTGGAAATAGAAAAATGAACCTTAGAGCTTTATCTGTTAATTCAGAAAATTCATTCTGTATTTGTAGCCAAAATGATAACATATTCTCACTGTATTTATTTTTTACGAAACTATCAGAAGCTAGTACTAAAAGTTGTTCTTCTTCTATTGACGATAGACCCTTTGGCATAAATTTGTTTTTATTGAAAGGGTATCTTATCCACTCAATATTAATGTCCAATTCAGGGAAATACTTTTCTAGATTTTTAATTTGTAAGCTTTTTAAATGCTGCATGATAGTAATTTTCACATCATCATCAATTTGCTCATTTGAACTTGCAAGCAATTCACGAAGCGATGGAAATGTGTCAAATTCTCCATTACCAACCTGCTTTTGCCATAACTTCATTTTTGCCAACATGGCGTTCACTTTATCTTGGACATGAAATATAAAATTTCCTTGCCTTGTAAAGATAAATTACAACTATTTAATACAGTAAATATATCTGCCAGGTATGCTAATTGACTGAGCCATTTCCAATTATGTAAATCCTTTTTCAATTCAAACTTTTCATCAAGAGAAACTTGTAGTTCATTCCGAAGTTCAAATAAACGAGTAAGGACTTTTCCACGAGAAAGCCAACAAACATCAGTATGGAAAAGAAGTTGTGTATAGTTGCTTCCCATTTCTTTGCAAAGTTGAGAGAAAAGTCTGGCGTTTAGAGGACGGCCTTTAATATAATTTATGATTTTTACAGCTTCATCAAGAATTTTTTTAGGTCTGTAGACATCATATGTGTAGTCAAAGCCTCCCTGTGTATGCAGCAGTGTGTCGACTTTGCATTTGGTGCAACAGCTTGAATCCTTGAACCAAGCCCTTTTTTAGATCCAACCATGGATTTTGTTCCATCCATGCTTATTCCAACACAACTTTTCCAATCAAGCTTGTTTTGATGCATAAAGGTATTTATACTATTGAATATTTTTTTCTCCTGTTGTATGTTCTGGCAAGGGTTGGCAATGTAAAAGGTCGTCATGAATTTTTTGATTTTTTTCGTACCTAACGAACACTAGAAGATTTGCAAAATTTGTAATGTCGGTGGATTCATCTACCTGCAACGCATAATAACGACTCTTACGTATATCGGATAACAATGTTTGTTTTATATTTTCAGCCATTTCAGTGATTCTTCGATGAACGATACTATTTGAAAGGCAAATTTAATCAAAAGATCTTTTTGCATTATCTCTGATCATAATTTCCGCTATTATTTTTGCTGCAGGCTTGACCAAAGTTTCACCATTTGTTTCCACTGCACCACTTTTTGCTATTAATAGCGACACACAATGTGAAGCTTCTAAAGCCTTCATGTTTTCACCTCCTGACACGATCGACATCACTTTTTGAGATTCTTTTAAATTTTTTAGTTTATTTTGAAAAAATTCAACAGGTTTGTCCTTGCATTCATTATGTTTCGATTCAAAATTGCGATTTAAATTACATGGTTTCATGCTTTCATTTTTTAAAGTTTTGCCGCAAATTACACATAACGGAATAGGTTCCTCTTCATTTCCCATCCATGAAAATCCACATTTCAAGTAATGTATATCGTACTTATGAAGTTTTCTCATCTTCTTCCTAGTTGGTTCTTTAGAGATGTCAGACGACACACACTTATCAATTTCACTTGATCCAGATACAATATCAACATTTTCTTGTTGCTGACAGCCACTTGTATCTACTATGTTCCTCTCTTTTGCACATTTTAAAAATCCAGTTTTTAACCAGTGATCCATACTTAAGAATTTGAAAGCAAAAAAAATTACCATATTTAACGAACAGTCCTTCAACAAATGGCTAGTGAAAGCAGAACTCGAAACAGACAGCAATGGTAGCCCAGTAGAGATAAAGCAGCTATGAAGACGTTCATATGATTGGTGTGGTATTAACAAAAGATCATGCTACTAATTGACAAAGGCAAGCCGACAGTTCAGTTGAAATGCTGATTCTCTTCAACCGAATTCCTTATATAATATCTGAAACACATTCACTATATATTTCTTAGTTTTAACACGTTCACTCAAACAAAACCATATGTTGCCGGTGTGCCATATGGTTTTGATTGTCTACTATACAGCATTTTATGTGGGAGGGGTCATGCGATTCATTAGTTAGTGCCGTTTTTTACCCAGTTGTCTCTAATTGCACTCTTTGTTGAGAAACATATTACACAGCCTGCAGATATCTCTGTATCTTATTCAGTGATACAATAGGAATGTTTTACGATCTCAAACTTAAATTTTATTCCATGCATTAATGATGCATAGCCGAAAATTGCCACGGACCTCCTGAAGACCTCTTGCAGACACCCGGGGTCTACGTACCACACTTTGAGAAACACTGGCCTACAGGACTGAAAGAGGTCCCTTGTATGCATGATTGAACAATTCTTAGTCGAAGATCTAAGGATGACAGGTGTAGTTAGTTTTATTCAAGCAAGAGTCCCTCGTATCTTTATTTGCTTCTCTGAAGTAAATTAACTTTTTATCAATAGATTTTGTAACAGGTTTCCATAGAAGAGGAACTTGAGTGGCTAAATGGGAACCAGATGTAGTCCTTATGTTCTGGAATCCTTAAGTCTGGCCAAATTAAGCAGGCTTATTATAGAGTTCCTTAGTAATCCCCATAAAGATTTTAGGGTTGCAGTTTTAGGTCAGCATATATAAGGCTGCTAAATTTTTATTTGGTTTAACTGAATGGGATTTCTTTTAGCGTTTTATCTACATTTTAGAAGTCTGTGGGCATAATAGATAGATATACATAGACTTACTGTGGTCTGAGTTTACAAAGAATAGATGAGTGAAATGTAGTATTTTATTGATCTACTTGGGGAGATCACCAGCAAGTTTTTATTTATCAAATTATTGCTAAAGTTTATTATGAATTAGGGATAAGTCATCAAGACATGAAAATTTCCAGTTAATTTAATGGTATTTTTAAGATTTCACAAGTTAACTTTTATCATGCATTCCAAGGTTTTTATTCCTTTTTTATGCTCTATTGACTGTTTTTTTTTTTTTTTTCATATTAAGTATCAAATGAAATACAGTCAAATATTTATGCTTGAATGAAACGTTTTTTTTTAAAATACCTGGAGTATGTTTTGATGTTATGTGGCCCTGTATCTTCTTAAATTACTGCTTGTTTCTGCTTGAATTTGCAATTCAAGCAGAAACAAGAATTTGCATGCATTAAGGAAGTAGTTTGACTAAATATTTATTATTATTATTATGATATATGATGATATCCTTGATGAGTCTAAGGACTCCAAGAAGTTCTTAGACTCATCAAGGGAGGTCCTAAACATCATGCCAAGCACTATCCAACATTTGCACAGTATCTGTCATACTTTGCTTTGAACTCATTCACAGTCATAATGGCACCCACAACAAACTCTCGCAACCTATTTACTCATTCACCACTCCGAGGAAAAAACCTAGTTCTAACACTTTTGCTAACTACACTCTTACTCAGTTTCCAAGTATTAATTAACTATGGCCTCTAGTTTTCCTGCTGCCAGACTTTTTCTGAAAAAATTTCTCTGAATTAATCTTGTAAAAACCCTTCAGTAATTTGTATATCTCAGTCATTATCACCCCTTTTCTGCCTATTAACCAGTTTCTGTAAACCACAACATCCAGGAATGCATTAGCATAGCTAATCTCAGGTGGTATGGTCACTTAAACAGAATGGATGAGGAAAGATTAGCAAAACAAGTCTTCTCTGCCAGGGCAGGAAAAAGACCCAGATATAGATGGATTGATATGGTAAAATGTGCCTTAGAAGATAGAAATATAAGCTCTGATAATGTTGGAGTCTTGACAGGTATCAGACTGATTTGGAGGAAAATTGTAGATAGAAAGTTAGTAATGATATAAATTTTTCATGTAGTACTACCATATCCTGTACACCCCATGAGGCTACATATCAGGAATTTGATGATGACAAATCTTTAACCTGTTCTGATAAGGTTCATTCCATAGACCTCCTACCATTTTGGTCACTTGCCTCTGGATCCTCTCCACCTCTTCCTTGTCATCAAGAAATGCTGGTGCCCAAATCTACATGCAGTAGTCAAAAGAGGAAAACCATATCAAGGTTTGATAGAAGAATAATAACCCGCTTGTCTCTGCATATCAAAGTATTCTTCAGTAACGAAATAAACCGAATGAGCTGCTTTAACAACTTTTACTATGTACCCCCCCCTCCCTAAACTTTAACTCCTTATCCACTAACACTCTCAAATCTCTGGCTTCATCAATTTCCTGTACAGTTCCACTAATGTGGTATGCAGTTGGTAATCTTTTCACCCCAAAATGCATAACCTTACACTTTGCCAATTAAACTGACCCATTCTCCTTTGCCCAGACTGCTCAATCTGTCCAAATCATCCTGCAAAATTTTAACATCATCTGTATTAACTATTGCTTTACCCAACTTTGCATCATTGGCATACAACTGAACAGTTCCTCTTAAATGCTTTCCTGTATCATTAATGCACAAATTAAACAGTGGTCCAAGAACAGAACCCTGCGACAAGCCACTGGTCACAGGCCTTCTTTTGGACTCTACTCCTGAATAAAGTACTCTCTGATATCTTTCCATCAACCACCCTCTTATCCACCTCACCAGCCCTTTATCTATCCCCATGTGCTGCAGTTTATTGCTACTAATGGCTCATGCAAAAAGTTAAGCAAGTTTGAGCGTGGTTAGTAGTTGGAAGTGGATCAATCGTTCGATGCTGTTGGCACACTCTCCCTCGACGAGCCTTTGGACTCCCTGGAGGTGTCAAATAATAATTCCCTAGCAGCTTCAAGTAAAACTTGCGCTGGTATACCATCCAATCCCACAGCTGCATTCACATTAAGGTTTTATAATTTTCCTCATTTCCCATATAAGCCTTTGCCTCTCTTGTTACTGCAATATCTCCACATGGATGATATACTCTTGCAAAGTGTTCACTTAGTAATTCTTCTATTTCAACTTATTCAGTTGCCTCCCTACTATCTTCTTTTTCAGGTGTCATCCATTAGAAGAAGGTTGGCAACCATGTCATGGAACTTTTTTTTCTCTTGCTGTTCTGGAACATTTATGGTAATTCAAGTCAGTCCAGCCCTTATTATCTTCAAACCATATTCTCCTGGGTCTACCTCTTCCTCTTTTTCCATACAGTTTCCCTTCTAATATTAATTTCTGAATGCCTTCTTCTGTGGATGCCCAAAATATTTAAGTTTTCGTTCTTTAATGATTTTCATTAATGTTCTTTTCATTTTTGCTTTCTTGAAAACATCTTCATTTTTCGTTTTCTCTGTCCATGATATTATCAGCATTCTTCTGATGGTCCACATTTCACTAATTTTTTCATTGCTTCTTTATTTGGAGTAAGTTTCACTATTGTAGAGAACCAGACCAGATATAGCACTTTATAATCTTTTTTCTTGAGTCTGTGTTAATGTCTCTGAATGTTAGAAAAGTTTTCTTATCAATAAAAGCTTTTCTTGCTATCTCTATTCTTCTTTTTATTTCTTTAAGGGAATTTCCTCCATCTGTAAACATTTGGCCCAAATATATAAAAGATTGAACTTGTTAAATTTTCATTTGGTTAGCAGTTATATTTAGTTCTTATTTATTGGTTCTTTTGATATAATGATGCACTGTGTTTTCTTCAGTTTAATAATTAATCCCATGTCTAAGCTTCTGTTGTAAATTTCTGTGACTAAGTTTTGAAGATCAGATTCAACAATAAGAACCATCTCATCTGCATACCTGAAGTTTTTGAAGTTCATACCCTTGACTTTTACACCCTTCAATTCTGCAATATCTTTAGAAATTTGTTCACTATATATATATATATATATATATATATATATATATATATTATACACTAAGGATGATAAGACACATCCTTGTCTTACTCTTTTTTTGATTTCAAAGCTGTCAGACAGAATATGGATTTTTGTATCTTATTGAGACCATTTGATTCCAGTATATATATATACATACACACACACACAGGTATCCCTTGCTTAACGCAGTAAAATTAATTGCGACACTCCCTTTATATACATGGCAAGAGTTTTAATTAACGCGCCTTTAAATTTACTGCGCAAAAACGTGCAAGCCTAGAGGAGTGTTTCCTGGTCGAGAGAAATGTTTGAAGCTTATTGCAAGAGAAATAACTTAGCTTTCAAAGCTCTTTTGCTTTTAGATAACGCACATGGTCATCCAAATTCTCTTAATGATCTGTGTGGGAAAGTTTTATTTTTTTTCCACCAAATATGTCATCATTGCTACAACCCATGGACATGGGCGTCATTTCAACTTTCAAAGCCTATTTTCTTGAAAAGACATTCTCAAAGGCAGTAGAAACAACAACAGGAGAAAATGCAATTACGCTCCAAGAATTTTTGAAAAAAATTTAACATTAAACATGCAATTGAAAACATTCATGACTCATGGGAGCAAGTGTCTTCTAGCTGCATGAGAGCTGTTTGGAGACCTTTTGCCGGAATGCACTAATGACTTAGTTGGTTTTTGAAATTCTGTGAACAACGTGGTTGAAGAAATTATTGCAATTGGTAAAGAACTTGGTTTTGATGCAGAAGATGTTAAAGAAATATTGGATTCAAATTCAAAAAATTTCAGTGACAACAGTCTTCTTGAAATTGAACAACAACGTGCATATGAAGACAACGAACAAATGGAATGTGATGAGGTTCCAAAGGAGATAACAATCAAAGAACTGGATGGACTATTTCCCACTTAAGAATCGCTTAAGCAGTAAGAAATGGATATGGTTCCAGATGTTAATCGAAGAATGCTTGTTTGCCGAGGTCTAGAGAGTCATTTTGCTTGTTATCGTAGAATTTATGCTGATAAGAAAAAAACTAAAACTGTTTAAATGACTCTTGATAACTTTTTTGATTAAAAAATGCAGTAACTAATGTAGGTACAAGTATTTATTAAACATTTATTTTGCATTCATTTTTTTTCTTTCCTAAAAAAGTACCATATAAAACGAATTATTAATACAGTAATTGATCATGGCGAATTGTAATTTTTACCATTGTAATTTTAATATACGCGGTAACATCGAGATTAATTAATCGCGTTAATCAAGGGATACCTGTATATATTTGTAATTATACGTAGATCTTTTCTCCATTTTTTTTTTTTTAAACTTTCTTTAATAATTTACCCCATTATTCTGTAGGATACGTATTAATTTCATGTGATCTATTGAATTGTTTTATTGATTACACCAAAATGCTTTGGTGTAATCAATAAAACAGCGATATATGCTTTTCTGGTTATTGAGGCTTCTTTTGCATAATGTTTACAAATTTAAAATTCTTTACCTTTGTCTTTTTTAAACCTAATTGAGTGTCTTCTATTTCTATTGACAAAGTGCTTTTTATTCTTTCTAGGATTACAAGGCGTGTTCCAAAAAAAGACCGAACTTTTGCTTTAAAGACATTATTGTTAATTTTGCAACATTTTATGCACTGTCCCCTTCAAAGTAGTCCCCTCCTCTCTCTATTGGCGATAAACCGTTCCCAGCATTTCTTGCATTGTTGGAATACTTCCTGGAACACACTTTTTGTGATGGCATGCAGTGCTCTTATCATGTTTTCCTGAATTTCCTCTGTGGTTTGGAAACAACGTCCTTTCAAATTGGTTTTAAGTTTGGGAAACAGGAAAAAGTCTGCTGAGGCTAAGTCCAGAGAATAGGTTGGATGGTGCACAACGGATGTCTGATGTTTTGTCATATAACTGTGGATGAGAAGCGATGCGTGAGCTGGTGCATTGTTGTGGTGTAACATCCAAGTCTGGTTTCCTTACAGTTCAGACATCTTCTGCGCATAGAATCCCTCAAATGCGCTAAAACTTCCTGGTACAACTCTCTGTTTACCATCTGACCACGTGGTACAAATTCATAATGAACAATGCCTTTCCAATCAAAAAAACACAACCAACATCAGCTTGATCTTTGACCAACTCATCCATCGACGTTTAATCCACTCATAGCACTGCATTCGGTTCATACAGTCCTCCCCATATGCTTCGTTGAGCAATTGAAATGTCTCTGTAAATTTTTACCAAGTTTGCAGCAAAATTTCACACACACACACACACATTGTTCTTCAAGCTCTTTCATTGTCACTTTGTCACTAATCTGATGAACAGCTTGTGCACGTACTGACTTCAGCGGATGTAACTCGACGACTAATACTCATAGCAAAATGGAGCAAATGGCAGTTTGTTGTAAAAACCTGCAGCTAGGTGCACTTAGTGGCTGCAGCGTGCTCTCTGTGCCGGTTGGCACACTATTTAAAAAGTTTGGTCTTTTTTTGAATGCCTCGTATTCTCAGTAGTAATTTCTTGCCATGGCTTGTTAAACTTATTAGTCTATATTCTGAACATTCAAAAGTTCAGAATATAGACTGAACTTTTGAAATTTTGGGGATAGTGACAAAGACGGATTTTCTTAGATCATCAGAGATGCGTCCTGTATCATATATATTATTAAAAATAACCTGTAGATCATTAATTGTGTTTTCATTTAATTTCTTTAACAATTTGATAGGGATCTGGTCAGAGCCTGGTGTTTTACCTGATTTCATTTGACTTATAGCGTAATCCATATTTTGTATATCTGTGCAATCAGAGTCAAACAGTTTGTTTCCATATTCTTTCCATCTTTTTATGATATCTTGTTTCTAGTTAGTGTTTTTCCATTTTGATCTTTTATACAAAGATTATGGGTGAAATTTTTCTTTTTATTTGTCAGAGCTTGGATTGATTTATGCATTTCTTTACAATTGTGTTTGTTATCCAATTCCTCTATTTCTTTACATTTTTCATTTAGCCACTTGTCTTTAGCATTCCTGCATTCATTTTTTATCATTTTACTGTTGTGTATTTTTCTTTTTTCATCTTTAATTCATAAGTTCTAATATTGATTCTGTCATCCAGGGTTTTTTCTTATTGTATTTAATTTTTGGAATTCTACATTTTGATCTTCTTTTATCATTTTTCCCTGTGTAACAAAGTATATTGTCTTCTGTTTTATCATCATATATGATCTAATTTTTTCCTAATTCCTGAGTTAAAGATCACTATGTTTTCAGGTATATTTAAAGCTATCGAGTCTTCAGTATGATTGTTTTTAGAAATGTTTTTTAGTTTAATCTTTAAAATAGACACAACAGGGTTATGGTTTGAACCTATATCAGCACCTGGGTATGTTTTGATGTTGGTTATATTATTTTTGTATCTATTATTTATCATTATAAAATCTGTTTGATTTTTTAGAGTTATCAGAGCTTGTCCAAGTATATAGTCTGTGCTTTGGATGTTGAATGAAAGTATTCATTATGCGCAGGTTGTTTTGAATGCAGAATTGTACCAATCTCTCACCTCTTTCATTTCTATTGCCCAATCCAAATTTTCCAACAACCGGATTTCCTTCCCCTTCTCCAACCTTTGCATTCAAGTCACCCATCACTGTGAGTATCTCATTTAATACAGTCTACATATGTTTGTAAGTTATTATAAAAATCTTCTATTTCTTCATCATTGTGAGTCATCGCAGGGGTGTAAACCCGAATAATTAATAAGTATCACTCTTTCATTTATGGACCACAGCCCCATTACAGATTTCAAGAGGTTTTTCTTAATCATGTAACCCACTCCATATTCATGCATCTCTCCACTACAATATACAAAGGTAAAGCCATCTTTATCTAGTTTTTCTGAATTAGGCCATCTGGTTTCACTAATTCCCATCACAGCAACTTTGTTTTTTCATTTCCTGAATAAGATTGTCAAAATTCTCTGGTTTATTTATATAATGTGCTCACATTCCAAGTTCCAATTTTCAAGATTTTGTTGTTTTCAAACAAGGAATATCAGATGCCGACCTTCCTTTTGGATTTAAGTTGATATCATCATGGAGTGCATTTGCAGTGTTGTTTTACTCATAGTTTCAGTGTCTTCTTCACTGTAATTATTTACTTACAGCTTTTGACGTTGTAGAGGTTCCAACTTCCAATTGTAAGATATTTCCATTTCTCCGTGGTCGACTAGGATAGTAACGTGGTGAGGCCCTGATCTCTTCCACGTCTGCAATAGCCAGCTAACTAGGCTCAAACTGCCAGTTGTTGTTGATCTGTATTCAGATTCTTCCACCTGCCAGTTGTTTCACATTGCTTTTGATATATGAATTCTTCTGCCAAATGACAAAACAGATGCCATTGCAGTCCTAACATCTTTGCCAGAGCCCTTTTAGTCAGCCATTTTTCAAGACTTTCGTAAGCGTTCACAGCTACCATATCGGCCTAGTGCACACAAAGTCCCCACCGTACACCTTACAAAGCAATCCTCTACTTTATGCTACTTCCACCCTCCACGGCGTGGATGCAAGTTTGGACTTTGGAGGGGTCCTTCCATTGGCATTCATTAAATCATTCTGCCATAAACATTCTTTCTTTAATATCATACTTAAAACATTCTTTAATATCATAATATCATACTTACAACATATCAAAGGAACTGTTTGGGATTATCTTTAGCCTGCATTGCTAATTTCCTTTCATACTCTTCTTTTGCATTTCTTACAAATTGGTTACCCTTCTGGCCTGTGCTTTGTACCATTCATGTGCACATTCACCATGAATATATCACCTTTCTCCTTGAATTCCCTCCAAATTGTTTATTTTTTTGCAGCCCCAGCTTAAAGATGATATTCATCCATTTAACTTCCACTTGATTTACTCTCCTGACTCTAGGTATGTAGTCTGCCATTACTTCCCTCAAACACTCCTTTACCACTTCTCATGCACTATCAACATTCAGCCCTTGCAGTTTCACATGCCATGGTACTGATCCAAGTAATCGCCAAAAATGGTCATACTTACCAGCCCTGGAATTCCACATATACCATCTCTTAACTGAAAATTCCACACATTTAGCCACCTCCTAGGTCAAGACCATATGATCACCAATTGGTGGCAATGTGGTCATATTCATTATAGTAAAATTCTCAGATGTAATTACTAGATCGAACACTCTCAGACCCCTAGTATATTCAATCACATGCTGTCTCAAGTAGTTATCCCTTAGTAACTGTGTAAATTCCATTTCCTTCCTCTCATGTATCCTCCCCTTCTAAGCTCTGTTCCCATAGTTGAAATCCCCATAATAATTACCTGCCCTCCACTCATTGAGCCCATTTGCCAAGGCATACTATTTTCACTAGCCTGCATTCAAACTTCTTTCTTTGATTGCAGTTCATTGGCTATCATCAATAACACGCCTCCCTCTACTCTTTTCTCTCTATCCTCCCTGAACACCCTATAGCCTTCACATTCTGTCCCACTAACTATATCATCTTCTCTCAGTCATGTCTCACTAATGCCAATAGCCTTTGGCCATGATGAACTAACCAGTATCAAAAGTTCCTCCTGTTTGTTCCAAATGCTCCTGGCATTAGTGTAAATAAAGTGCAAAAGCCCCTTAGGCCCACTGCTATCCTGATGCTTTATACTAGCTATCCTATTCTGGTTTGTTACCATCGGTACCAACTTAAGCTTATATACACATTCTTATGCCCAACTCTCCACATATCCACTCATCAGCCTCCCCCCCCAAAAAAAAAAACCTCCAGTTTCATTGATTTTGCACGTCCACTTTCACTTCATTAAACAACACTTTTTCCAGACTCTGAACACCAAATTGATTCAGATGTAACCATCTTTCTTGTATAAGTCCTTTCACCCATCAAACTTATTCCACACAACTTCCCCTGCATAACCTATGCATCAGGTCATTCATTATTATGGCCCTCCTTCTCAGCCCTGCTCTGTTATACCGCGACAACAGACTCGCTATCTTTTTTAACTCTCTCACTCTTTTCAACTTCCAGTAATTCTTTCATGTCTCCATGCTTTTCTCCTTTCTAATCATTTGTTCCAGCCAATACGATCATCTCTTTCACTTTACCCTTTTATAATCACTAACATCATTAATTTTTGCACCTGGAAAGCACAATTTTGTCAGTCTCTCTCTCTCTTCGATAACACATCTTATGATTGAATTGCACTTCTTTCTTTCTGATATCAGCTGACCCACTCGGCAGACATTTCTGCCTTTGTTGTGGCTCCCACTTTGCCCTGTGGATGACCCTTTATAACCCAGCTATCTCCCTCATTACAGCCAACTCTCTTCATTCTTTCCACCTGTCATACTACTATTATTTTGAACAACACTTTTACTCTCTCTCAATCCAACCCACCATTACATCACACACATTTTCAAGCTTTTCAGTTCCGTCCACTACTTCAATCGCTTGATCTGAGACACACTTTTCACCCTCACTCTCATAGCATTTTTGGCACAGTTTCCCACCACTATCACTTTCAAACCAAATTCCATTTGCCTTTGGTAATGTGTTCATCTTGCAGACATTGCACTGCATGCAGTCCCTTTGGTTAAATTCTTTAAACAATAATGCCTTGGATGCCATTGTTCTGCTTCACATTGGTGCCGTGTGCTACACTACGTAACTTACTGTGCAAAAGACTATATTGACAATATTTAAAACAACTTTTAACATAAAACTAATTAACCCCACAATACAGTCTAATTCTAACACAATTTTTAGCTAATAATGCTATTTTTTTTAAAACTAAAAATTCAGCTTTTGGAGCTTTCCAAACACAGTCGTACCACCATATGCCACCTGACAGATTTATTCAACATTATACTATTTCATTTTCATATGTCGTATTTGCACTCATTAGATAAACAAGCACTGATTGCCCCTTCATTTCAACTTGACAGTGGGTTCCGTTCCTGTGATTGATTAATGCAACCACCAGTCTGATAATTTAAATTACTTATTCAAAAAAGGGTGTGGTTTATTATTGTTAATATAGTTCTAATTAATATTCTAATCTGCAAAAAAGACGACATTACTTAAGGTGGGTACATTATTGGCAGGAGGGTCACATAGAATTATATCATAACGTGTGAATAATGGCAAAAACAAACAAAAAAAATCCAAATTTAATGAAAAAATTAAAAAACAAAATGCAGATGTTTGGTTGAGCAGAATGCTATCAAAGGAGAGAGAGAGTGAGGCATGGGTTTTCTTTCAGGAAATAACACAGTATTGTGTTTTGGTAGCATTAAAATTTACTACTGAATTATCTTCACCGTTGTTTGAGAATAACTAAAAGATCAGTATTTAAGGCATTGCTGTAGAAGATTTGAACTTGGGATCATCCGGAGTACTACAAGATTTTGGAATGGAATGTACTGGCATCAGCAAAGCTGTGAATAGAACTGGATGTTGGAGAAGATTATTGTTGCATAGGGGAAAGAGTAGAGTTCATCATCCACCATAAATTGCAACGAATGACCAGAGTAGAACCTGCAATCCATTCCCTGAGTGTAGGATGGAATCCATATGTTGCCAGCTTGGACAAAAGACTCAATCAGATGCCTTGAATATATTAAGAGAAACCATGAGATCTAAATGTTTCATGGTCTGTGCCAAAGTAGATAAGGTTAGCAAGGAGACCTCAATAAAATGAGAATAGCAAAATGTACATTGGTGATCACTAATTAACTGAAGAATCTGTAGGTAGTGAAGAAGCTGGATGTTGATGACCATCTCTTCCAGCACCTTTGAAGAGTACTGAGGCAAAGACAACATTTTGATGGTTGACCTTTATTCCCCTTTTTAGGAACAAGCTGGAGAAGAGCTTTCTTCCATGCTGTTAAATAGATGCCAGGTGAGTAGATAGCTTCTTAATGGTGATGCAGGATGGATATTAATTATAGCACACAAGCTATTGGCACAAATGGAGGGATACCATCCGTGGAAGAGGACATATTAGAACCAAGGGTGTTGCATATTTTCCTGATGTTCTTCTGAAGGAAGGTCAGACATGGCATACTTTGGGGGGAGTTTTGCCTTCATCTAAACATGAGTTGGAGGAGAAGACTGATGACAAGAAGTCTGCTATATTTTAAAGAGATGTTGCCATTGTTTCGTCAGGATGAGAGAGAGATGAAAAAAAGCAGGGCAGAAGTTTAACCCAGAAGACTGTAACCCAGCAGGTTTCCAGTCTTGGAGCAACTTTGAAATTGAGAGAATTAGGGGTGTGAATAGAGCTAATCTAAGGTGGTATGGTCACTTAAACAGAATAGAAGAAAGATTAGCAAATAGGTGTTTATTATCAGGATGGTAATAAGAAGACCTAGAGGAAGACCAAGATTTAAGTGGATTGATAAATGTCTTAAAAGCTCAAAATAATAAGATCTGACAGTATTCAACTCCTGACGTATAACAGATTAATTCTGAGGAAGATGTTAGTAATGATGTGAACTTTCATGTGTTATATTTCTTCTTCTTCTTGTATATATTTCTTCTTGCTTTCAACTTCAGCTGCATTTACAATACTTCAGTGCAGGCAGTCCATCATTTCTTGGTGTTATGTGCATTTACAGCACTAGGCCACCTGAAGAAGGAGTGTTCTAAGTTTGATTCTAATAACCAACTAGAACTTTTTCTAAGCCTTTCTTCCACTGGTTCCCAATATAGTTGATCTCTGGCACAGGCAAGTGAGTTTTTCTTCCTATGAGCTCAATAAAATTGACTATAGAACCCACATTATGTCAGACATTAAATATAGTGTCATGATTGGGGACCTTGAAACTGCAGCACTTGTCAGCGCCTCTCTTCACTGGATGGCATGTATAATTAGTGATAATCTTGGGCCTGCTATCCCTGATTGACGACCTGTGGAGATTGAACTGCCCTCACTCTCCAAAAGTTAGATAGAACTAAAATTCCCTCACCTACTTATTATAGGGGAGTAAAAGGTATTTTAATACGGCCACACTTTAGAGAGCTGTCATTGGGTCGGTGCCAAGAAGAGTCAATTCATGTTGAAGGGGGAAAAAAAATAAGGCGATGTATGAATTGATCACCAACACACGAAATCACATGCTTTATACGTAAAATTTTCCAACTGTTTTACAAGGAAAATAGTTACCACTTTAAAAACTACAATGATCATAAAAGAGGAGTTAATTTTCCGACATGTAATAATAAACACTCATCCCACAATATGGATTGATTATCCTATTATCAGAATGGATTCTCCATGCGCAGAAGTGTCTAAGGGTCTCATATCTGTGGGCGTACTATAGTAGATTTGTTTTATTAACTTTTTCTTAATGTTTTCATTTCACATATGTGTTTATCTGTTATATTGTTGATGTTTCTATTCTTGTTTCACATGCATAAGTCAGTATTGGTTGGACTACTAATTTATATATTCTCACTTTTATTATAATTACGGCAATAATAGCCTGTTTCTGTTTAGGAGTATCCCTTATTTTAAATACATTGGTTATTATTACTCAAAAAAAGGGATATATATATATTTTAGGGCATTATGGGTGAGTATAGAAGGCAATTATAGCAGAATAAAAGAGGTGGAAAAATTTTGTACATACCTTGTTTTGATTCCAAGATGTCTTCCAATTTCATGATCCTGCTGAAGGTTGTTTATAAAGGGGGGGAAGAAGGAGGAAGGGAGCGTGGGGGTGTGTTTTGACGGGGGAAAATAAATTTGGAAACCCGGGTTATGTATTAATAATATATATATGTATATATTATTGTGTTTAGGGGTGCATTTTGTGGGTGGGGGGGAGAAGGGGAAGGGTTTACTTATGTGGAAACTGGGGCAGGGGAGGGGGTTATCTCACTTTTGTTTCTTTTGTTAGATCTTTATTTTTCCATGTAGTTGAATTTAGACAACCTGATATTTTATTAGCATTCAGGGTTTGTTCTTTTGCGCACTGTGTTAGATTTCCATTGTTTGCAGTTATTCCTAGGTATATGTAAATTTTATTGTTCCAGCATTTTTCCATTTAGTTCTAATTGAACATCCTATTAGTTCATTTGCAGTTACTATTGTTTTTGATTTCTCTGTTGATATTTTCATGTTATGACTGCTGCATATCTGTTGTAATTTGTATAATTGCATTTGGACATCATCTTCATTTCCTGCAAGTAATATTACATCACCTGCATATTCAACCAAATTTATTTATTTTTTATTCCATTTAATTTCTGTTTCTGAAATTTCATCATTTTCTTGTTATAAATGTTATAATTTTGTTGTTTTTCATATAGTACCACATAATATTCTGTACACTCCATATGTGTACAGAATATTATGTGGTACATATATGGAATTTGATGATCATGAATTTTGTAATACAAATTTAAATATTTTAAATAATAATAAAACTATTAGCAATTATTATGTTATGTAAATATTATAACCGTATTAAGTTTACATGACTTGCAATCACCTCAGGACAAGAGATCAGTCACAAAACATAACTAATCATTTATAATGGGTACAAATGAAAGAATTGGTTACTGGCAAAGGTACTGCTGCTAGCACTTATTACTCAATTTATGTAACAGTTGAACCATAATTAATAAAAAGAAAAAAGTTGAACCATAATAAAAGAATCGCTCAGGCTTTCATTTGGACTTATTTTAAAAAAAGAATCTGATATATATATATATATATATATATATATATATGGTAACATATCAAGTCCCTAATATGACATCTTTGTTATGCTGTTTGTGAAGTTTACTATGAATTTATCAGTAAATACTGCTTATAGTCCTGTAGGAAGTTTTCCGTATTGAGACCACATTGTAATATAAGGAGTTTATTAAAAATAAACAAAACCCGACAGGTTTTGTGTGTTGTAAGGCTTACATCATCAGGGATAATGGTATATAAAAGTTTTACACAACAGAACCCTATTAACGATTAATTACAGATATCAGATGTTTTTGATAACTTCACAACTGTTAAATTATTGATAAACCAGAATACAAATGATAAATTTTTTACTGTATTCGTGTTGGAACATTGCTAATTGTTGCTATCACTTTCTGTGGTATTACATATGCTATATCCTAGGTCCGTGGCAGTTAAATTTTTGATGAAAGCAGACCATACTTGATATAAAATTAAGCCTTGATTTTTATTGATTGTGTAGGGATCCTAAGCATTTGTGAGGCTTCTTTTAATTTTCTCATGAAACAGTTTTATCAATATATGACATTTTTGTTTGTTGCCATAGTGCTTGATGGCCAGTAGTAGTGGTGTGAAATTCCAGACCTGATTTATGTTTACATGTTTATATGATGTCTGGCCTACATAACAAATGCCACAAGAGCAATTAATCTCATAGACTCCTGAGCTTTTTTTTTTCATGAAGTGTGATGTGGAGATTTTGGTGGATGTAGGAATCTTGGTTTTTTTTTTTTTTTTTTTTGTAAAGGTAAAAAAGCCACTTTTATGTTGTACTCACAGAGCAACACAGCCACTTTGTCCGTGACATTTTTTTTATGTAAGGCAGTGCGATTGCATTCTTGAAATCTTGTTTAAGTAAGGGAGTTGCAGGAGATGTATTAAGAATTTTTCTGATTGTCTTGGGTACAGAACTATTAACTGTGAGATTGGTTGCTAGCAGGAAAAATTGTAAATTAAGGGAATATAGAAAGAAAACTAAAAAAATTAATGATATGTTTACTTGATACTGTGATATTTTAGGAACAATAAATTAAGTTTATTAAACAAAAAAAATTTTTATAAGTTTTGACATACTGAAAAATTCGAATTTCATTAAATAACTATGCTTATTACATAACTAGGTAAACATGTACAAAATAGCTGAATATTACAAATTTCTAAATGTACCGTATTATACATCATTGTTAATAAAGGTGCGAGTAGTATACTGTACAGTGTGTGTGTGTCATCAAAAAAAAAAAGCGATGTGGAAAGTTAAAAGCCCTTTAAAATGCCTTGGATGCATATGTCATCTTTTATCAATAGTTTACATCTCTGTGTGTGCTAACAGTATCTTTTGTATGCTTAAAAAAGGAAGCCATAGATGTGTATGCTGCACTTTGGTTAGTCTGCATCTTCATGCTGATTTTCCTTTTATTTCTTCTGGTTTTATCCCACAAGCAACAGATTGGTTCACTTTATTCACCAACATATATGAATAGTGTTTATCCCTTCCAAAGAAAGTGTAGGTCTCTGTGACACCAAGTATCAGGTTAGTTTCATTGCCTGGCAATACTGCAACTATGCTTACTGGAAACTTCAAGTGGCCAGTTGTATGCTTGTACTCCAACATAGCATTGGAGTCCAAACATTCTCAAGATATAGTTTTAAATAACTATTCTGTAAATTAAACGAAAATATTCGTATAATTAAATATAGCTAAATATCTTTCCACTGTGATAGCATGTGTATTTTATGCTGCTTGTAATTTATATACCTCACATTTGCCAGAATGTTCTATTATCTATCCAAGAACATGTACAAAGTTACTGATAGAGTATTCAAGTTTTAGTTGAGACACATCTGTTTTCAGACATTTTGCAGATTTTATAGTTAAAAAAATTCTCTTCATCCCAAGATAAAACTGAGCTTTTATCTGTTTTTGGTTCTAAGAACATTTTTTTACACTACTAGTTACAATAGGAAGCAGCACTTGGCCTTCAGCCAGTCATTTGCAATTGTTATTTATTAAAATTTCACAATTATTTATGATTGTGCAATTTTAATATTAATATCAGCAATGTGGTCAGTCATTATACCGACCTGGAAAATCGCAATTTGTCCAGGAAAATTTAAAAAGACTGAAATGGAGTATTTTAGGTTTATCAGAGACACATTGCAGAGATGGATTCAGGGATTTACCAGAAGGAAGACTATACTTCTCAGGAAGAAAAGATAACATACACAGAGGAAGAGTTGCATTATTAATTGAGAAGAAACTTACACACTCAGTAATTGAAATAAAACCAGTGTCTCCTAGAATAATCACAGCCAAACTTCAAGCAAAAGAAAAAGGTCAAACAATTAAAATAATCCAAATATATACACCAGACAGTAACCATTCAGAGGAGGAAATAAAAAATTTATGAAGAACTATGATAGGAAATAGATAATTCCAAAAATAAGAACTCATGATAGTGATGGGAGATTTTAACACTAAATAGGACAGTTTACAGCAGATAAAAAAGATGTGATGGGAAAATTTGGATATGGAGAGCTTAACAACAGAAAAGAACAATTACTCCACTTCTGTAAAGCAAGCAATCTAATGATTGCAAACACATGATTCTATCAACGCCCTAATAATAAATATACATGGACATTCCCCAGATGGTAATATAAAGAACTGCATAGACTATATCATCATAAACAAACAATGGAAAAGATCAGTAAATAATGAATGAACATTAAGAAGCTCTGATTTCGACACTGACAATGAAATATTAACTGCCAAAGTGAAGATAAAATTCAATATATAAATTTTATTCATAATAAAATTTTCCTGATATTGTTTCAGGAAAAACAATATCAGAAAAGAAGAAAACATCAACCTATCAAAACTAAAAGATAGCTCAAGCAGAAGTCGATTTTTAGAACAGATGTGCTTGAAATTAAAACCCTTCATCTTCCAGAACAGTGGAAAATACTGGGAAGAAGGAAAGGAAACAGTGTTATCAATTGCAAAATACTCTAGGCACCAAACCCAAAATAAACAAGCAGTGGATCACCCAAGAAGTCATAGCTACAGTAGAAGAGAAAAGAGAGGCCAAGATACTTGTAAACCAACAAAACAATGAAGAGAATAGAGAAAAATACAGAGCACTAAAAAATAAAGTTGATAACATTTGCAAAAAAGCCAAAGAAAAATGGTTAGAAGAAAAAGCTAAGAAATGCCAAGAAGCATACCAACAAAACAACCTAAAAGTCTTCCATGACACTATAAGAGAAATTACAAAGGAATTCTCAGCAAAAGCAGTAACAATGATGAACAACAAGATGACTGAAATCGGGAATATTGAAGATAGTCTAAAAATGGTTTGACCAGATTTTTCTTATATCTTTCACCAAGGAAACAAAACTACAATGAAAACAATGACCACCCAAAAATTTTACAAGAAGTTAGATATGCAATAAAACATATGAAAAATAATAAAGCACCAGGCATTTATGTTATCCCTACTGAACTGTGGTCATATGGAGGCAGCACATCAATAGAATATTTAACAACCCTATTCAATAAAATTCTACAAACAGGAGAGATCCCAGATGACTGGAGAACTCGCAAGCTCATCCCAATATACAAGAGAGGAGACAAAAGAGACTGCAGAAATTACAAACCAGTCAATTTACTCTCCCACACCTATAAAATATTCATAAGAATTATGCAAAATACATTAAAAAACACCTATCAAGAACGATAGGTATAGAACAGGCTGGTTTCCGAGGTAACTGTTCAACAATAGACCAGATTTTCACATTGCACCAACTAGCAGATCTCAGCTGGGAAGACCATAAAGAACTATATTGTTGTTTTGTGGACTTTAAACAAGCTTTCGTTAGCATCAACAGAGAAATCCTTCTTAAAGTTCTACTAGAAAAAGCAATAGACAAATATATAATACAGTTTCTGATAAAATATTACTCTGAGGAAAATGCAATAATTAAAAAGGACACTCACAACAGAACCCATAGAGATCCAAAAAGGAGTAATGCAAGGATAATCATTATCCCCATGCCTATTCAACATATATCTAGACGAAGTTGTAAAGAAGGCAATAGACGATGAGCCTGGAATCAATGTCATTGGTTCGAACATAAATAATAGCAAATATGCGGATGATCTCGTCCTTATTGCAGGAACCCCAAATGAACTACAAAGGTTGATAAACAAGCTAAATGAAACCTGTAAAACATATGACATGACAGTAAATATACAAAAGACAAAAGTGATGAAATCAGGGAGGAACAGAACTACCATCTCAGCCACCCTAAATGGAGAACAAGTAGACAACTTCATATATCTTGGATCAAAACTAACAGAAACAATATATGAACTCAAAACAATCAAACACAGAATAGCGATAGGATGGACTTTTCTGTAATTTTCCCATGATGGGAAAATTACAGAAAATCTGGAAAACAAACAAAATATCTAAGCAAGCCAAAATCAAATTATATGAATCAATAATTATACCAACAGTCATCTATGCAGCAGAAGCGTGGACAGTTAAGAAAAGAGAGGAGAAAAAACTGCTGGCATTTGAAATGAAATGCTTAAGAAAAATAAATAGAACAAGTTGGATAGAAAATAAAACAAAAAGCACAGTAAGACAAGAATTATTGTATAAAAAGACAATAATAGAAAAAAATTAGAAAACAACTGATTTGGGTTTGGCGACACTGTACGCATGGACGCAGACAGACTTCCTAACGTCCTAATCAATACTTTTCCAACTGAAAAAAGAAGACCAAGAATTACCTGTCTGAAATTAATAAAGAACATCTCGTGATGCAGAACATAAGGAACTTTTTCGAACAGCAAGGAATATAAAAGACTGGAAGATTCTGCTCAAGAGTAGACTCAACTCATCTTAGACGGAAGAGAATTTTAATAAATTATGGCAATAGAAATGTGTACAAAATAAATAAATAAATAAATGAATACATTTGTTATACAAATGTATTCATTTATTCGATCATTTGAAACTATGCATTTTTACTCTCTATTAGGTAATTTTTAGACATATTCTTCCAAGAGTGAGAACCCTACTCCCTTCACAAAAGATTGACTAACACTACAACTGGTTGCAAAAATATTTAGTCCAGTTAGTGACTAGAAAAACCTATAGTCTTTCTTCTGCAGATATCATTTCACATATATTACATATGAGTCACAGACATACCAGAAGAAACTTTTCCAAGTTTCAGGTTTTAACTCTGCAATTCTGAAAACTTGACTATAGAAGACACAGTAATATACTGATCAGAAGAAAATGCAAGAATATATTACTTGTCTACCCTATTCTCACATTACTTCCTTTTAGCTACACCAGCTAGAGATTGCACTAATCTTCCAACAATAGTAAAGGTGGAGTGAGCCTATAATTTTTGCGTTTTTATAGCCTTAAAAGTCTGAATAATACAAAAAAAGTTCTGATTTAGGCAAACTGGCCCATGAACATGTAGCAGACTGTTAGGAAAAGATTAGCAATTCTATCATCATCTTTGCAGGAATTTAGGTCTAAATCCCTGTTTTGGTCTCTTTCCATCTTTTCCTTGGTCGTTCCTGACTTCTATATCCTCCAACTTGGTGGTATTAGAATATTTTTGTGGGTAGTCTTGAACTGTCCATTCTTTTGAAATTCCATTCTAATAAAAATAAGTTGAATGCTGACTTATTGGACTTTAACGGCC
Source organism: Typopeltis vanoorti (assembly GCF_054136105.1). Lineage (NCBI taxonomy): Eukaryota > Metazoa > Arthropoda > Arachnida > Uropygi > Thelyphonidae > Typopeltis > Typopeltis vanoorti. The sequence goes on from NC_143551.1 coordinate 144,404,161, forward strand.
TGATTTTAATGACAGTGATATGTGGGGTTTAAATAGGGCATAAATTTTACTAACTATTTAAAAATTACAGAAAAATTGAAATACATATTGCATTTGATATTATTAAATTGATTTGTCTCTTAACTACTAAATTTCTCCTTAACATTGTTTATTAGGTTTGCTTCTTAGATGTATTGTATATAACTTTTTTGTAGGTCTCCCAAACAATAGCAAGGGGAGGGCCTCGCTCACAGATTGCTATACCGGCCCAAGGTATGATAGAATTTCGTGATGCATTAACAGATCTGTTGGAAGAATTTGGTACAGATGATGGAGGTATAATTTGATTAAAAAAATATCTAATCGTATTTTGTGATGTTTAACAAACAAATATGCTTAATAATATTATATTACTTTAAGAAACCAAGAGAAGTTGTGGGTGTTTGGCCTCATAGTTAATATGTAAATATGAACAGTGGAGCCATATGTAAATATCATCATCAGCCATTATAAAATCACCACTAGCAGCCTTTTCAAGATGCTCCACGATTGCTGGTCAAGGGCCCTCTCATGTCATCCTAATCTAATGCTGATCTAACGATTTCATCAATCCATTGTCATTTTGGTTGGCATTGTGGTCATATTACCTTTTGTGCTATCGAATATCCAGTACTTTTGTCAATCATTGGTCTTACATTCAAGCCCAGCCCATTGTCATTTCGTATGTAAATATGTTAGTATATAAATAATAACTATACCACCTTCCTCAAAATAATGGTATTTTCTTATACAGCGGTGCCTCGTACTTCGAACGTTCCAGAGTTCAAACATTTGGGAACGCAAGAAATTTGATTCACAGTTCGAACTATAGTCCAGAGTCATATACCATTAGACAGTTTGGCATGCCATTGGGCATGCTTCTCCCCCACTAATTTTCCTCACTCGCTTCCCCATGCCTGTGCAGTGTGTGTCAGTCCGCTGTGCATTGTCCCTTACTTTACACAGCCTAGTCATTGCATGATATGTTTGTGTAGAGAATTTTTAACTGTTTTTGGCATTTTTTTTATTGCCCATGGCATCCAAGAATGTAGAAAGAACAAAACCTAAAAGAAAAGTTGTAGTATCGACAATTGAGATGAAAAAAGAATTTATCATGAACACCAAAGCGGTACACGTTTGACAAATCTGGTGACGATGTTTAAAATGTCAAAGATAAGTAGCATTCTTAAGAATAAGGAAGCAATAAAAGCAACAAATGTGGCTAAAGTTGTGACAACATTGACCTCCAGAAGATCACGTTATTGAAGAGATGGAAAAAATCCTTTTAGTGTGGATAAACGAGAAGCAATTACATGGTGACATTATTACTGAGAAAATTATTTGTGAGAAAGCCAAACATCTGCATAGTGAACTTAAGAAATGCACACCTGAGACCAGTACTGAAAATGGGGAGTTTCAAGGAAGTAGAGGCTGGTTTGATAAATTCAAAAAGCGAATGGGATCCATAGTGTTGTTATGCACGGAGAGGCTGTGAGTGCCGATGTAGAAGAAGTGGACAAATTTGTAAAAACCTTTAAGGAGTACGTGGATAATGAGGTATTTGTATCTCAACAGGTCTTTTTTGGAAAAAATGCCCAAAAGGACCTATATCACAAAAGAAGAAAAGACTGCACTGGGATATAAACCTATGAAAGACAGAATTACTTTGCAGTAATGCTAGTGGAGATGGAGACTGTAAGATAAAGCCTTTGCTCATTTACCATTCTGAAAATCCACGCATTTTTAAAAAGAACAATGTCATAAAGAGCAAATTCCATGTTATGTGGAGGGCCAACACAAAAGTGTCGGTTACCAGAGAGTTTTTCACTGAGTGGATTTATCAAGAATTTGCTCCCACTGTAAAAGCTTATCTTACTGAAAAAAATCTACCATTAAAAGCTCTTCTAGTGATGGACAATGCTCCTGCTCAATCCCCAAATTTAGAGAAGGATTTAGTTAGTGAACTCAGTTTCATCAAGATAAAGTTTTTGCCGCCCAATACCACTTCTATCGTACAACCCATGGACCAGCAAGTGATTTCAAACTTCAAAAAACTGTATATTAAGGCTATGTTTCCAAAGTGCTTTGAAATAACCAATGCCACAGAATTGACTCTTAAAGAATTTTGTAAAGAGCATTACAACGTTCTTCATTGCTTAAAGATCGTCGATAAGGCATGGAAAGAAGTTTCTATTAAAACAATGATTTCTGCTTGGAAAAATCTCTGGCCAGATTGTATTTCAGTCAATGAAGTAGTAAGCTATGAAGAAGAGTCTGTTGTGAATGAAATTGTGTCTTTGGTTAAAGCTATGGGATTAGAGGTGAGTGATGAGGATGTAGAGGAGTTAATAGATGATCATAAAACCAAGCTCAGCACAGAAGAACTTCAACATCTTCACGATCAACAACAAAAAGAAGTGGAAAAAGTAAAGGATACCAAAGGATGCATTTCTAATGCCGACCTTCAAGAATTGTTCTCTGTTTGGGTTAGAATAAGACAGTAGTGACCAGGAATATCAACTTATTCGATGACAATGTGATGGGTTATTTTAAAAATATCAAAGAAAATCGTCAGCTCCAAACAACATTAGATAGATTCTTCTCTGCAGAAAAAAGATAACACGAATCAGCATTCTCAACTCCAGCTAAGAAGCAGAAAGAAGACGCTTAACAACGGAAGCATTATTTTAATCTTTGTGATTTTTATGTTGTAATAATTAAAATTAATAAAATAAATATAAGATTATTTTGTTTAATTTTTTCTAAGTTAGTAACATTAAAAAACCTAAAATAGATAAAATAAAAAAAAAAATTATTGAAATTTTTTGGATATGGGAATGGATTATTCCGTTTTCCATTATTTCTTATGTAAAATCTTGATTCGGACTTCGAATGATTCATAGTTCGAACGGGTTTCTGGAACGAATTAAATACGAACTACGAGGCACCACTGTATAGTAAATAACCTGCTCTACTGTATCTCCAATATTAAACATTTTGAAGTTGATTATGTTGAAATCAAAGTGAGAGGTGACAGGATGATTGATAATGATCTTGGGCTTTCATTTGAATGTATATATACATTCAAATACAAATTTACTGAGTGTCTGTAAATTCCTTTAAAGTCTCAGTTCTTTCCTTTTTCAGTATTTATGATAACCTGATCATTTCTTCCTTATATCTCCATTTCGATTTTTAGCTACTGAAACAAAAATGGCAAGACATTGCATTTTGGGAAAAACTACGAACAGATAATATGAGATTCAACTTAAAATAAAATTGACAATCCGTGACATTTTTAAACCTGTATATTTATTTTTAATGTGAAAATCTTGCCCATAAAAGGCTCTAAACACGTTCTATTAGTATAGCATGTAGACTAATTGTTAGATAATCCAGAAATCCTACTTATTATTGGTCTGATATGGCTTTTTCAAGCTGCATCAGACCTAATAAGCAGGGTAATTGGTGGTGGTGTAATCTCACTCTAGGCAGTGAAATTCACTACGACTGTTGGGTGTTGGCAATTGTTCAATTTAATTATTTAATGATATTGATGTATAGCACCACAAGAAGAAGAAAAAAAATTTATTAAGCTGCCGATATTTTGCAATTTCAAACCAGCATTTGTGGTGCACAAAAAAACACTTGTTATGGAACTGTTTCAGTATGCAAAAGAACTGACATCTTATTGCATCTCCCCCCCCCCCCGTTCTCTCAATAAAGTAATCGACATTAGTGCCAAAAGCGATCATAAAATGACGGCAATATTTTTTTAAAATTAATACAGCCATAATTATTGGAGTTTGGATAATGTTTTATTGTGTTCTATGATTCCTAAAAGTAGTCTCAGATTTGCAGTGATTTCTGCTTTTACTATGGTTTTCTTACATTTAATGCATTGTTGAAGGGGTTTCCAATGCATAGCTTGCTAGTCCTAATTTATTATAATAATGATAGTACATATTTTCCTTATATTCTTCAAAATATTTCACATGCCATATATTAACAGTTTTTCCTGTCTGTTCATAGCAGACTAACTTTACTATTCTAAATCATCTTAAATGTACGAGATCCCAAAATTTCACAAATCCAATAATCCCATGCACGCACTTCTAGTGGCTAGCAATATAACTAACTCTATTTAAACTTACTAAACAGCAAAATCGCTATCCTCTCTCATAAGCAACTCCCTCTCTTTTCTTTTAAAAAATAAAAATAAATAAAAAAATAATAATTTCTAAACTTTTAAAAACACATCTTCAAAAATTGAGATATGATTAGCTTTAACTCAAGATCAAGAACTTTGATCTTACTAAGATCCTACTTCCCCTTGAAATTTTTGAGTAATTCAAATTTGCTGATGTTGTTTGTATATAGAAATGAAAAACATGCAAACTAGAAAGGACTGTAATAGGTTTCCCAATTTCTTTAAGTATTCAATTTCTGTATTGAATACTTAAAGACAAGTCCTGAAACCTTTAGTCTGGCTCCATGGCACAGATATCAGATACATTTTTAAGTAGGCTTCGTCCTAAAATACACTTCACTATAGAAAAAATAATCAACCATTGATATTGTTAATTCGTTTTTATAGTGAAGGTGTCTCTCTAAGCAGAAGATATTAATGTCTTCTGCTTAATGTGTTAAACTCAGTGGCTTGTCATGGCTAAGTATACTTGACTATACAGAAACATTAATTAATGCTATGATTGGTAGTTTAATCTTGACTGCTAAGTTTTTCAACTGCATTTATTCTGGCCAATTTGTCTGCTTTGCAGGATGAAAAACAAGTTTCTGGAAGGAAAAATCTCCCCCACCCCATGAAACTGGCTAAACTTGACTTCATTTAAAAGCTGTTATAATGTTTTTTGTGTTCTAGGCAGGTTTAAACCCAGGTCTTTCGAAATGACATCATTATTGCCTCAGTTACAGTCTCATATTCACAGTAGATTCAGAGTATAAGATCAATTTATTTACATTTACTAGGTTTACAAACTCAGTAGCATGCTTCTTCAGATAAAAGTAATAAGAAAAAATACACTTAAAGATCTTAAGCATACAGATCATTAACTAAAAAAGCATTATTACCAATAACTTCAGGTAGACTCACACACATCAGACACAAATATCATTGTTGATCTGACCGAAGTCTTTCATATCTCATCACTGCATAAGTTACTTTTTATGGCAGATCAGCAGTGGTTCAGTATTAAACCTAGATTCTTATTGCAGTGTCATCTTCATAGGAGGAATGCAGTTTCTTATCCATGCATGGACTTAGTGGTACTTACTGTTTGCATTAATATGACCTATTTAACCAAACATTAATGGCAGAATAATATTAAAAATGGGACTGAAATTATTAGGAAGGAAATTGACATTTAGCATTCAGGAATGTGTGAGTAGAGTTAATCTCAGGTGGTGTGGTCACTTTTGCTGACTTTTCCTCTCTTATTTTGAGAGAGGAGAGTTTACCAGAATGGCAGGAAAAAGACCTGTAAGAAGACCATAATGTAGGTGGATTGATGCAGTAAGAAATGCCATAGAAGATCGAAATATAAGATCTGACAATATTGCAGTCGTGACAGATAACAGATTAAATTGGCAGAAAACTGTCAATGAGATGAAATAGCCACATTGTGCAAAATGTTGATTCTAGTAATAGCATCTGAGAGTTTGTATATAAATGAAGTTTTCCTCTAATTATGAGAGAGTATAATTGTGCAGTTAGATGGAGATGACAGAGTATGTGAGAGCTTTACATTAAAAAAGGAAATTTGGAGACCTTTAAGGGGTGATTATGATAGAAAACAAGACAGCTACCCAATGGGTTCCATGAAAATTCAGTGAAAGGCAGTTTACCAAATAATAATTCGTCAAAGAAACAATTAGCTGAGCAAATGGCAATTTATTGAATAAATAATTCGCTGAACGACAATTTGTAGCAAATAAAATTGATCAAAACAAAAGCAATTCACCAAACATTTTTTGATGAATTCTTTCATAATTCACCAAAGGATTAATTTTCTTCAAAACTATTGTTTTAAAATGTTTGGTAAGAATACCTAATGTCATCCAAGATGACATTAGGTATCTTACAACATGTGTAGGTAGTCTTTGAGGTGTTATAATTATTTTGTTGTTTTTATAACATTATTCTGTAAACATACATGCTATTTCATTGTGTAGATAGTGATTTATCTCTAGACAAAAAAAGTTCATTCTACTTAATTTTTTCACAACAACAGTGATCAAATTGAAATCAAAACTGACAAATTTTAATATAGATCTTAACTATAAAATTTTATCCAGCTAGAGTGGAAGAATTAATATCATTACGAAACTTCTTTACCAAAATTTTCTAATGAAAGTGATCCTATTGGAGATAAAGCTGAACCACACAGACTTCATGTGCATTTTACAAATTCAGACATTTGCATGTATTCCACTAAGTCAGAGTGTTATTGCAATATAAAATGTCAACATGTTGTCCCTTTGTAGCCCTGAATATAGTTGAACTGAAAACTGGACTGGTTCAACAAATTTTTGTAAAAGGTTCAAATACCAAATCAGAGTAAAATTCATCCCATATAACTAGTTTGTGCAGACATCACCATACTAATGCTGCTATAACTAATAATAATAATAATGGAGCCTCCATAGTTCATCTGTATAAACAAAACCCTTTAGTTAAAAATACCTGAGTTTGAATCCCATGCATGATGCAAAGAATTTTTATCAGTCCTCTTCAATTGACGGTGAGTTATCCCGGTCTCATATGGAGATGGCAGAGTTTCACTCCTCAAAACTCGCATTTATCCCAAAAACCGATCCTATGAACACAGATCTATGGATATAAAACACTTTCCAGATAAGGAAGACAATGGAAAACCACCTTGTTCTCTAATTATTCCTAATAAAATAGCATTACTACCCCAACAAGCATTTGGTTGAGAGGAGAGGAGGATAATGGGGAATAATAATTAAGATTGTTTTTTACAAAAGCCGAGAACTTTTCAGACCACCCTCATACATAAAGGGAATATCATGCTAAGCTTCAATTACTTCACGTCTTATAATTCATTTTTTGATGAACTGTTCATTCAATGATTTGTAGTTTGGGCAAATTAATGGAAAAAAACTATGGGAAAATAACCATGGTGAATGCAGAAGGTAGAAAAGTGTTCAGATGCTTTAGAAATAGCTAAGTTGTTAAGTGATCACATGAATAAAGTGTACATCTAAATCATACCCATTAATTGTCAGGATTCTTGAATAATATTAGATGAAAAGTTAGATGATCGGAGATATTATAGACATTACTGGATTTGAACACAGCAATGGGACTGGCTAAGATTTCTGCAAGGGTGATGAAGGATGTGCAAGAGAATTTGCAGTGTCTCTTGTATGTTCATCTTTGGTCTCAGCATGAGTAGAGTTCTTAATATGGTGGGAAACTAAGGGTGGAACCAACTTTGAAAAAATCATATCTTGACTACTATGCTCATGGTCACTTGGACTCAGAGGATGAGATTTGAAATAATTCTGTCTTAGGTAACCAAAATGATATTGGGCTTATGGAAATTGTTTATATGATGACAGACTGAGGGAACACAGTCTTCAGAGTATAAGAAATAGATGGAAGAGAGGAAACATAATAGGACATCTTGTGGTATTGACACAATTGAGATTTTATAGCTCATGCCAGGAGGAGGGAGAATTTAAGGCCATCCCTGGAAACTGTAAAAGTATTGTTGCGAGCCATGCAAGTTCTAAGTCCTTTTGGGGACATTTAGCAAGTGAGTGGAATGGCCAGTGGTAGTTATGAATACTTTTTTTTCAGTAAATGTTTGCAGACAATTATGATAGTATTTAGTTGCCTTATGTGATCTGGAAGAGGTTCTTTTCTCAGTGAGAGTTCTTACTTTCCTGGAAGAGCCCATGTAATAATATATCAGACTAAAGACATTCATATTCCAAATAAAATAAAAAAAAAAAGTAACTTCTCGATGAATTTTTATACGCTGTTTAAAAAAAAAAAAATACTGATTTAACTAGTAACATTTGAAAGAAAATGTCCGTGTATTTGTTTGCACTTTGATTTATAATAAAGAGAAACCTTTCATTTAAATGGGTTTGATCCGTTATTTATAGGTCATTAGTTTCAAATTCATGATGAATAAAATAATGTGTAGCACTCCCCCCCCCCTTATCTGCAATTCAGCTGTCAACCTAAGTCCGAAAATATTAAACAGAAAATTCCAGAAATAAATGATTCATAGGTTTTAAATTGTGCATCAACCTGCATGAGACGTGAATCATCCCTCTAGCCAGTGTATCCACACTGTACTGTATACGCTACCCTTCTGTTGGTTACTTAGTAGCTGTCTCGGTTATCAGACCAGCTCTCGCAGTATCGCAGTGCTTCTGATCAAATAACTCTTATTTTATTTAATAATGGCTCCAAAGCCCATGAGTAGTAATTTTGGCAGTTCAAATGTGCCAAAGAGATGCTGTAAAGTGTTTCCTTTAAATGAAAAGGTGAAAGTTCTCCACATCTTAAGGAAAGACAAAAAAAATCGTATGCTGCGGTTGCTAAGTTTTCATTCATATAACTTTTATTACAGTATATTGTTCTATTTTATTATTAGTTATTGTTATTAATCTCTTACTGTGCCTAATTTGTAAATTAAACTTTATCATAATGAAAAAAATGTAGTATGCGCGCGCGCGCACGCACACACATATATATAGGGTTCGGTACCGTCCACGGTTTCAGGTCTAGAGATCTTGGAACGTATCCCCTGCAAATAAGGGGGGGAGGAACTACTGTACTCACTTTTTGGGTTAAAATTTTGTTTAGACACATAAGTTGCATTTCATTTTACTTTGTATGGTAGCCATTAAGCTACTTAAAAATTCAGATTTCAATAACCAAAAACTAGACAGAGTTTAATGGCCTCGCCTATTCCCTGTAAGAAAATAGAAAAGGTGTTAGCTTATTATCTAAAAAAAAAAAAAAAAGAAAAGAAAGTGGGTGCTTAAGGGTCAAAGCTATATGAGAGGAGAGGAGACCTCCACTTAGCCTTTAAAGGAATGTGGAGAACCAACCAACCCTTCTCACCTAATGTCTCGTGGTGCACCCTGTTAGGTATCTACCTGGATACTGAACGAATCAGGATGAGCTGGCAATTTGGGATTTGTATTATTGGCTTAAACCAAAATATAAAGTGATGGTAAAACATGACAGAATTTCATGCTGGCTGGGGCATCATTTGGTTAACCAAGGGCCCCATTTCTTTTAGCCACAGAACCAGGGCAAAGTGCAGAAAGTCAGTTACTGGAACAAATCCTGAAACACACCCCAACTCAACATCACCACAGTTCAAGATCAGTACTATCAACATAAGAAGCCTAAATGGCAAAGAAATGGAGCTAGCTGAAGAATTGGATAAGTACTAGATTGACATAATAGGGATGACTGAAACAAAAAATAATAATAATAATAATAAATCTGGTGAGATTTTTCTGAGCAATAAATACAAAATGTTATTTTCAGGTAATGACAATCAGGGAAAAGAAGATGTAGCTATAGTATTGAACACAAAATACGAGGGTAATCTTGAATGACAAGCAATATCAAGTAGAGTGATGTGGGCAAATATCAGAATGGGTAACTGGACAATGAGGCTTATTTGTGCCTATGGTTCCACAGAAGGTAGAAGTGGATGAATTTTTTGAGGCTTTAAAGAAGCAACTGGCACATTGAAAAAGGAAAAGTCGGTCCTTGTTGGGGATCTAAATAGTAGAGTAGGAAATAATTGTCAGACATACAGAAATATTTTGGTAAAATTTGGAGAAAGGAGCAAAGCTAATAATAATGGCAAATAACTGTTGGATTTCTGCTCAGGAATGGACTAGTTATTACTAGCACAATGTTCCAGCATAAAAATGTGCACAAATTCGCATGGAGAGAAGAGGCAAGAAATAAGAAAAGTCTCATTGACTATGTTCTCATTTGGGATACTAGAGTGTACAGAGGATTTGAAATTGGAAGTGATCACCATTTTGTCTTGAACAGGATAAAATTGAATTTCATATTGAAAAGAAGAACATGTAAGAAAGTATTAAAGCAAATAAAAGTTGAGCAGCTCTCAAATATGAACTGTAGACTAAAATACACAAACATTATTCAAGAAAAACTGAGAGTTTGAGAACACCAACCAAACCTTTGCGATTCATTGGCAAATCCTGAAGAAAACATTCATTGATCCAGCCAGAGAGGCATGTGGTGAGGTTGTCTGCAAGGATAGATAAATCAGAACTTCATGGTAGACACAGGAGGTTAGAGGCAGTGAATGAAAAGAAGAAGAAAGCATATCAAAAATTCCTTGCAAATAAGTTTGCGTGCTTAGTGAATACAGAGACAAATGTCATCATCATCAAATTCCTGCCATGTACCCCCAATGGGTGTACAGGATATGACAGTACTACATAAAAAAATTACATCATTACTAACTTCCTATCTACAATTTTCCTCCAAATCAGCCTGTTACTTGTCAAGATTCCAACATTATCAGATCTTATATTTCTATCGTCTAAGGTACTTTGTACCGTATCAATCCACCTATATCTTGGTCTTCCTCTGGGTCGTTTTCCTGCCAACCTGGCAGAGAACACTTGTTTTGCTAATCTTTCCTCTCCCATTCTATTTAAGTGACCATACCACCTGAGATTAGCTCTGCTAACGCATTCCTGAATGCTGACAATGTCAAGTTCTTTCCTAATATCCTCATTTTTAATATGATATTGCCATTGATGCCATCTGTTCACGCCTCTAATCTTTATCAGGACTCTCATATCTGCGGTCTCTAGTCTTTGGTCAAGTGTTTTACTTCTGACCCAGCTCTCAAATCCATAAGTTAAAACTGGTTTGAACACTGTCTTGTATACAGCTAATTTAGTGTTCCGACTAATTTCTTTCTTATTCCATATGAATTTATTCAGTATGGTGGGAAGTCAATAGACAACAGAATCAACAAAGCTGATTCTGTTGTCTATTTCTATATTTAATTTACCATCTTCAGTAAAAATCATGCCTAATTTGCTGAAATGTTTTACTTGTTCCACAGGTTCTCCATTCACAACACAGTTGACATTTTCAATGATTCTGCCTATTTTCATTGTCTTTGTCTTTTTATTGCTGACCTTCATACCATATCTATTACAAGAGCTATTCAATTTAGTCAGAGAATCTTGCAGACTTGTAGCAGATTTATTTAGAAGTATAACATCATCCGCATAAAGCAAAGAGCTGACATTAACATCTCCAATTTTGATATCAGGTTTAATACCACATTCCTTCATAATGTGATCCATATAGATAATGAATAACAGAGAGGATAATGTACATCCTTGTCTCACACCAGATTTAACATTAAACCATCTTCCAGTACTTCCTTCAATTCTAACTGCTGACTTACAACTCAAATAAAGACTAAGTATTGCTTGATATAATGCCCCATTGACACCATATAACTGCAGCGTATTGAATAGCTTCTCTCTTGGCACCTTGTCATATGCCTTTTCCAAATCGACAAAACTCAAATACAGATCTTTGTTATATTCCCATGCTTTCTCGACTATTTGTCGTAAAGTGAAGATCTGATCCTGACAGCCTCTATTTGGCCTGAATCCAGCTTGTTCTTCACCAAGCTTTTCTTCCACAATTCTTCTCAACCGTTTCTCAAGTATACTTGCATAGATCTTGCCAGAAACACTCAGTAGGGAAATACCTCTGTAATTCTCACATTCAGTTTTATTTCCCTTTTTATATATGGGTACTATGAGAGCTCTACTCCAATCATCGGGAATTCATCCCTCTATCCAGGCTTTCTGAACTATGCAGTGCAGCCACTGTAAGACTTATACCACCATACTTCAGCATTTCTGGTCGAATATCATCTACTCCTACTGCCTTTCCACATTTCAAGCCTTTGATGGCTTTTTCTACTTCAAGTATGGATATGTATTCCTGACTGCGTGCCTGGTCAGTGTTTTTTTATCACTGTGCTGTCATCACTGCTTGTTTCATTTAGCAGTTTTTCAAAGTAATTACTCCATACTTCAAGGATATCTTTTTCTCCTGTTTTCATGTCACCTTTATCATCTCTAATTCCTTTTGCAGCACTCTTTCCTCCATTCCTAAGCTTCTTCAACAACCTCCAGAATATTTTGCCACCTTCTTGATATTTATTTTCTATATTCTTGCCAAAGTCCTCCCATGACTTTTGTTTAGCTAGTTTTACACACTGTTTAGCTTTCTTACATTTGTCTCTGTATTCTGTAAGAGTAAAAGCAGACTTATTTGCCAGTAACTTTTGATATGCTTTCTTCTTTTCCTTCACTGCCTCTTTAACTTCCTGTGTCCACCAGGGAGTTCTGATTTTTTTATCCTTACAGACAACCTCACCACATGCCTCTCTGGCAGAATCAATCAATGTTTTCTTCAGAGTTTGCCACTGAATCTCCAAGGTTTGATTCCTGTTCTCAAACTCTTTCATTTTCTTTTCAATAATCTTTCTGTATATTAGTCTACAGTTCACATCTGAGAGCTACTCAACTTTTATTCGCTTTAGAACTTTCTTATATGTTATTCTTTTCAATATGAAATTCAATTTTATCCTGCTCAAGACTAAATAGTGATCACTTCCAATTTCAAATCCTCTATACACTCTGGTGTCCTGCACCAGGGAGAAAATATCACTGTCAACAATAACATAGTCAATGAGACTTTTCTTATTCCTTGCCTCTTCTCTCCATGAGAATTTTTTCACGTTTTTTTATGTTGGAACATGGTGTTAGTAATAACCAGTCCATGTCCTGAGCAGAAATCCAACAGGTATTTGCTATTATTATTAGTTTTGCTCTTTTCTCTAAATTTTCACAAAATATTTTTGTATGTCTGACAATCATTTCCTACTCTGCTATTTAGATCCCCAACAAGGACCAACTTTTCCTTTTTCATTGTGTCAGGGCTTTAGAGAAAGCAATAAAAAAATTCCTTCAGGTTCTACCTTAGTAGAACCTTCTGTGGGACCATAGGCACAAATAAGTCTCATTTTCCAGTTCCCCATTCTCATATTTGCTCACATTACTCTACTTGAGACTGCCTGGCATTCACGAAAATTAGACTCGTATTTAGTGTTGAATATTAAGGCTACGCCGTCTTTTCCTTGATTTTCATTGCCTGAATATAACATTTTGTATTTATTGCTCAGAAAGATCTCGCCAGTTTTTGTCTTTTCTGTTTCAGTTAACCCTCATATGTCGATCTGCTACTTATCTAATTCCTAAGCTAGCTCCATTTCTTTGCCATTCAGGCTTCTTATGTTGATAGTACCGAACTTTAACTCTGGTGATGTTGAGTGTTCAGATTTGTTCCAGTAGCTGACTTTTTGCTGTTCACCCTGGTTCCCTGGTGAAAACAACGGGGGCCTTGTTTAACCGGGCAACGCCCCAGCAGGCATGAAATTTTGTCATGTTGTACCATCATTTTGTATTTTGGTTTAAGCCAATAAGAATACAATTTGGTCAGCCAAATCCCAAATTGCCAGCCCATCCTCATCCATTCAGTATCCAGGTAAGATACCTAACGGTGCACCACGAGAAGGTGAGGATTGGACATTAGGTCAGAAGCTCTGGTCGGTTCTCCACATTCCTTTAAAGGCTATGTGGAGGTCTCCTCTCAATAATACAGCTTTGACCCTTAAGCACCCCTGCCCTGTATTTTGACTTGATATATTTCATTCGGGAAAATGTTTGTTCGCAAAGATACGTTGTCCCAAAAATAGAGATAAATTTACAATCAAATTTCTTCAAATTTGGGAATTGCTCAGAGTTCAAAAATTTATAAAAATCGATTAAGTTTTCTTCCTTGATATCTTTAATATGTTCATTTGCCTGAAGTTCAATAATTTCCATTTGAAGTTGACTTGGGACATCAGTAACAACACAGTCAAACAGATTCTGAAACAATCTTATTTCCTTAGCATTGGTGTCCAAATCAGCAAATCGCTTCTGAAATTGTTGTTTAAGATCTGAAATAGCTAAATTTGCAAATGAGAAAGGAAATTCTGCTTGACCCTTTTTATGCAATTCTGCACAGTATGGTATATGAGCAAAGTTACAATTTTTCACCTTCCTTCCAGAAGTATCAACTTTGCTCTGAATGCCTTGATATGAGATAATAAATCATAAACTAAGTTATTTTCACCCTGCAACTTTAAATTCAAATTGTTCATGTGGTTCACCAGATCTGCAAAAAATGCCAATTTCCAAACCCACTCGGTATCTGATAAAAGTAATTTGTAACAGTTTTTCTCGGTAAGAAATATATCAGTTTCATTCCTGAGATGAAAGAAGCGTGAAGGAACCTTTCCACAGCTAAGCCAGTGAACTGCAGTATAATATGTTAAGTCAACATACTCAGAATCGCATTCCTCGAGAAAAGATCTAAACTGGTGATGATTGAGTGCATGAGAGCGAATGAAATTTACCATAGAAATAACAGGTTTCAAGACACAGCTCATATCAACGTATTTTCCACAAAGTGTTTGGTGGATAACACAGTGAAGAAACATTGGTTTTGATATTTCTGCATTCTCACAAGCTTTTGTGATTTGCCCAACCAACCAACCCTATTTTATACCAGACATGTTTTTTCCTCCATTAACTGTCATGCACTGCAGACAATTCCAGTCCAAATTATATTCTGTTAGTGTTTTTTGAATTTCTTTGAAGATATCTTCCCCTGTTGTAGTACCATGCATGCTGCGAAGTGACGCTAATTCCTGTGTGACATTAAGTTCATCGTCAATGCCACGTAAAAATACTATGAGTTGCGAGGTATTACAAACATCAGTTGATTCATCCAGCGCGAGAGAATACCAACTAAAACATTGTGCTTTGCCTTGCTGGATAATGTTATTTCCCATATTTTTGACCCGACGAGCAATAGTATTTGGCAAAAGACTTATTATTTTAAAAATATTAAGTTTTTCTGGGCATAACTCGGCCACTGCTTCCATCATACATTCTTTGATGATATTGCCATCGATGAATGGTTTTCCTTTTTTAGCCAACACATAAGCAATCTTGTAGCTTACCAAGGTTAAGGTTTCGTTTTCTGAGTTTTCTTTCGTAAATAAGCCTCGCTGAGAATGCAAACAACGACATAATGATTCAAATTTATCTGAACGCTCCTTTTCTCTAAATTGCGAAAACGTTGAAGCGTGTTTGTTTCATAGTGGCAGCATATATTGTATTCTTTCAACACAGCAACAGTGTCTTTACAAATGAGACATACAGCTTTATCCTTTGAGTTTGATTGTATGAAGTATTTTACACCCCATTCTTCATTAAACACCCGACGTTCATGATCAACTTTTCTTTTCTCTTTCCCATCCATGTTAACCCTATAAAAGAGAATAAAATAAATTTATAAATAATTATTATTTTTTTTTTTTATTTATTTCAAAAAAAAAAAATTTGTAAAAAAATCTTATCACGACAATTTCTACACGCGAACTGATACTTTTTTCTTTTTGTTTGGGAAGCAATTTGTTTAAATTTTTGCTAGTCGTTAGTTTTTCAACCGAATATACACCGACAATTTACATGCAATTTTTTTTTTTTTTTTTAAATTTCGTATAACTTTGAGTTTTTTGTCAATGCATACAGATCGGGAAATTTTGTTTTTATTTCGTTTTTTGCTTGTTAGTTCATTTAACTGTGTTTTTACCGACTTTTTTAAGCGTTCTTATTTCGTGCGACATAAATTTTTTTTTGTTGATAAAAAGTTTATTCGGATGTAACGTTTTTATTTCGTTTTGAATTCTTTTGCATTTTTTTTCTTCGTTAGTCCATTTTAACCAACCGTTTACAGTCAGAAAGACCGTAACTTGGATTACGGTTACTTTTTGCTATTCGGGAATATATTTTGAACACAATTTTAATTAATGCAGTTGAAATCTTTTTTTTGCAGATTCTTATTGAAAAATTAGGCTAATTGGCAGGCCGGATAAAATCATATCGCGGGCCGCATCTGACCCGTGGACCATTGTTTGGAACCCCCTGCTATAATGCATAGCATTATACATGTCTCGAAGGAGATGTGCTTTGCATTATGGGATACTAAGGCAAGTGATGTGAAGTCAGTCTACCTTTGTCATGAGTTGCCCCAGTCATGAAGATACTTCAGGCGCAAACTTTGTTTTCTTGCACTTGGATAAAGGATTAAACTAAATATATAATTTAATCTTTGAACTAGTTCACTTCAATTCGATAGTAACTCTCTCCCTGCAGTTAACAACATGCCCTCCCCAACAACCATTATACTGTAGATGCAAGAAAAACCAGTATTTTTATTGTATCCCTGAATAAGATACAGAGCCTTTAGCAGTTTATATAATGTATTTCTCAAGAAACAGTGCAATTACAGACAGCTGGAATAAAAATGGCCCTAACTAATAAATCCCATGTCCCCTCTCACAGAAACTATGCTGTATAGACTCGAGCAAAACCATATGTTGCACCAGAAACACGGTATCTACTAAAAACTATTGTCCAATTTTTTAATTACATGAAATAAGTGTTTATTTTATAGCATTTAAAATTCTTGATGTCATTATGACAGATCACAAAGGCTAATTTCAAATAAAATTCTACCAGAAATTGAAACATGCCATATAATGCGTGTGCGTGTGAGTTCGTCTGCCTGTCCAAATAAGCAGCAATAAAATTCAACCAAGGGTTGAAATTTTGTGCGAGTTGAGCCCACTGGTAATGAGAAATTCCATCGGAACAATAAACGACACCCCTTCGTGAATATGTTAAAACTAAGAAATATATAGTGACTGTTGTTATGACAGTTTCAGATGTTATAGAATTCGGTTGAAGAGAATTAGCATATCAACACAATTGTCAGTTGTTATGTTGAAATGTGACCCAAAGTTGCTTTTGGGTCTCGTGATCTTTTGTTAATACCGCACCAATCATATGCACGTCTTCATAGCTGCTCTCTCGTGTAAAACAAAATTTAACTTGTATGTATTGTAACAATTAAAAAAAAATTATAAGTGTATAAAAGGATATCACCTATAAATCGTTGACGTGCCAGCAAAATTCTCGGTCATGCCACCTCTGGCAAGTCTGCCATAGGTTCGCCATCTATGGTGTAGGATAATGCTAGCTGTTAGGAAATCTGTTGAGGATGGTTCGTTGTTGGCAGATTGTGGTCTTCATTGTCTTTAGAGACTATGCACAAATCTGGGGTGTGGGTTCTGTTCCATCTGGCTGAGTGAAGAGTGCCCTCCTGCTTGGCATCACAGATCAAATACAGATTATATGTATCCATCCAGTTAACTAGATTATTACCATCTTGGTTGTTAGAGGAATAGCTGCACATGGTGTGATGAGAGTTGAAAGCACCAACATAGATAGCATAGTGAGGTAGTGGCCGGTCCATCTGGTTAGGCCAGGATTGCGATGGTGGTTTGTAGACGTTGTAGATGGGTGTATTTTGAATTTTAATACCTATGGTGTATTCTACTTCAGGCATACATTGGGTTATGTCCTTGAGACCAGGCCCTAATGTAGGTTGCCATGCTTGGGATGGCAGTTATAAAACACAACAATTAGGCTTGGGATCTTTAGTCTGTTGAGACAGGCACATAGGTTTCCTGGAGAGCCAAGATGTCAGTTGCTACTTTGGCTTTATATTTAGATAGTCCTATGTTTAACGAACATATCTTGAGAGCGTGTTGTTTCGGAGACCATAAGTTATTTTTTGAAGCTTGCCCCACTTCCAAACAAGCAATGCAATCCTTGTTATTCTGGGCGAAGATTGAACCATGAAGCTTTTTGAGTTGTGTTTTTATCATAGTTGCTGCAAGTGGTCCAAGAGGCTTGGTACCTTTGGACACCTAGTTAGAGACATTAACTTCATGTTACGAGTGTTATACATCTGGGGCTTCTTTTGTCTGAAGCACCAGCAATGTACCACAATTGTAACGCTATTGGTGGGGGGGGGGGAAGAAGAAGGTTGTCTCAATCCCTCCAAGTCAAAACACTAAATTAGCTGTATACAAAACATTGCTCAAGCCAATTTTAACTTGTGGATCTGAGAGCTGGGTCAGAAGTAAAACACTTCACCAAAGACTAGAGACCACAGATATGAGAGTCCTGAGAAAGATTAGGGGCATGAATAGATGGCATCAATGGCAATATGATATTAAAAATGAGGATATTAGGAAGGAACTTGACATTGTTAGTATCCAGGAATGTGTTAGCAGAGCTAATCTCACGTGGTATGGTCACTTAAACAGAATGGGAAAGGAAACATTTCCTGCCAAGGTTGGCAGGAAAAAGACCCAGAGTAAGACCAAGATATAGGTAGATCGATACAGTGAAAGTGCCTTAGAAGATAGAAATATAAGATCTGATAATGTTGGAGCCTCGACAGGTAACAGTTTGATGTGGAGGAAAATTGTAGATAGAAAGTTAGTAATGGTGTAATTTTTCATGTAGTACTATCATATCCTGTACCCCCCCCCCCTTGAGGGTACATATCAGGAATTTGATGATGATAAAGGCCTGTGTAGCTCAGTGGAAGTGGTGCGCTTGCATCTTCTGTACTTTCTTGAGCTCAAAGATAGACTTAGTGTTCATGTCTAGTCACCGACTTGAGGAACTTTTTCTAAGCCTTTCTTTGACCGGTTCCCAAGTTAGTTGATCTCTGGCATGGGCAAGCAGGATTTTTCTCCTGGAAACTCAAGAAAATTGACCGTAGAACCCACGTTATTTCAGACAATAACATATCCTGTTAGTTAGGTATCAAAAGATGGCAGCACTAGTTTGCTGGTCTCATCATCAGTGGCCACCTATAATTAGTGATAGACATGTGCCTATCTCTGATTGGCTACCCGTGGAGATCGAACTGTCCATTCAATCTCCAAAAGCTAGATAGGGTTTAAATGTCTCGTCTACTCCTTATAAGGGAATAAAAAAGGCGTTAGCTTATTATTATTATAACCAACAGCTTTTTTCACATAGTTGAGCTTGTTTGAGCAAATAGTATGAATGCTGCAGTAAACTGTTTTTGTGGTAAAAGAAGACAGTTCATCCTTCCTCTGAACAATAATAATATGGTGTGCAAACACAGTAGATGGAGACTACTTTAGGCAAAAGCATGTACTGCTGCATCTTTATAATCATCTTTCTTTTGCAGTATATTTTTAGCAAAACCTTAATAATAATGGTCCAGAACTGATAGTGCAGCAGCACCTTGGCCAAGGTTTCTTTCCCTTGTAGATTGTAGCATTCTGGAAATACAGTAGGCCCCACTTTTATTATCTAATTCGTTCCTGAAAAGTTACCATTCATTGAGCCATTGTAAAAATAAATAAATCCTCTAATGCCTTTTATTCCCCAAAGGAAGTAGGCTGAGCTCCTTTAGTTCTTATTAACTTTTTGCAGGACAGTGAGCAGTTTTCATTCTTCAAGCATTTACTGATAGTAAGCCCAAACTTCTTTTAGCTTAATTGCTCTAATGGAACATGTGCACTAGACATATTAAAGTAAGTTTCACAGCTTTTACATGTAAAAAAAAAAAATAAATAACAAGGAATTTATTCAAAAACTACAATATATTTCATCCAATGTTACCTGAACATCATCAGGGAGATACTGTTAACTACATTCAAAAGATGAATTGAAATAATGAGTCATAAATCATGCATATATTAGCTCATAATCTCCATCACAGCTGAAGTATATGATATTGCACTATTAGTGAGTTATGTAGATTAAAAAAAAAAAAAGTATGAATAATTAATAGCTAATACTTCCCAAAACTTGCATATTGGCATGCAGTCTGATCACTTCAGGTTCGGACGATTTCTTGGATTCCAGTCGAATTTGAACTTGCTAGTGTCAATAACTTGAGAAGTAAGGCCAGACTTGTCAGATTCCAAACATGTAATATAGTCTTGATGTTCTTCAATTCTAATCAAAGCAGAACAGCCCGTCTGTCCAAAATAAGAAAGATGACATGAGCAGGTTACTTGATAGCCGTGTGGGGTAAAGAAAGATTTGGTAATGTATCCTTTGTTGATGGTACGAAAGAAGACAGTGTCAGAGCTGTTTGAAGGAAGTGTAAAGATTGAATTTATAAAGAATCTTGCTGTTTGTTCCGAGGTTCCTTTAAGGTAGGGTATTGAAATTCTTACATCGATTGTAGTCTGGTAGAGGGGTGAAAATTAACAATAAATTTTTTAATGGTATTTTTGTTGTATCCATTACATATCAGATTGCTTTTAATTTTATTCAGTTCGTTAACAAAAGGAAATCAGAAGAACAGATTGTATGAACTCTGTGTACAAAACTTGGTGATCCCCATTTTTTGTGATGAACGATGTGGGCGGATTAGTGTATGTATCTACCAGTAAATCTTGGCTTCTAATGAACTGAGAATTCAACATGACGTGTGGGATTACGAATTATTACGGTATCCAAAACGAGTAGTTGGTTATTGGATTGATGTTCAATAGTACACTTGATATGAGAGTACAAGGAGTTTATTTTTTCTAGGAACTGAAGTCATTCTGACTAATGGTAGGTCCAGATTGCAAATATATCATCAACAAAATGTAACCATATATGAGTATATATGATGACATGAGCAAGGTGCTTAATAGACACCTAGTAAGGAAAGAGATGGTAATGTATCCTTTGTTGATGGTAGGAAGGAAGACAGTTTCCGATCTGGTTTGAAAGAAGCGTGTAGATTGAATTTACAAAGAATCCTTGCTGTTTGTTCCAAGATTCCTTTAATTGAAATTCTTTTGACATCAGGTTGTAGAAGTATTAGCTAAGACTGGTGAGATAGGATTGCCCACTGCTGTTCCTTCTATTTGTTTAAACAACTGATTATTCCATGTAATATTATAGTTTGCATTGAACAATCATAGGATGCCACTACTGTTGAGAAGTTATAAATTTATCATACCCATACTGTATTGGCTCTCCTACTTGCTATGTTGCAAAACATCCCTCTTATCATCTTTGTTATCTCACTGGCCATACTAGATCTTATATCAAAATCAGTCCTTGCTTCAAAGAGAAAAGAAAAGATCTACATTTGTCTAATAATGAGATTATGGTTTCTTTTAATGTAGTCTCCCTATTCACCAACATACCATTTTAAGAGACGCTTTGGTTTTTACAAACTGATTTCCCCAGAAGACATTGTCAATCCATTTAAATTTTGCAGATCTTACTGAGAATCACTACAGGGACAGATAATGGCACTGGAGCATTGCTAGAATAAATGTATTAGTCTTAAGGGAGATTATGTTGAAAAATAAAAATAATTTTGAAATTATAAATTCGTTTTTTCATTGTTAGGCCAAGAACTTTTCAGACCACCCTCATATCTGCCAGTAAATCTTGACTTCCATCAACATGGGCTATTGTTCATAGCATAATAAGTTGTTTGAACAAATAGAAGGAACCGCAATGGGCAGTCCTATCCCACCTGCCTTAACTGATTATTTCATGCAGCATCTAGAAAAAGAACTCTTTGATGGTGTATTCCATCAGCCTAGTATATGGTTTCATTTTGTTGATGATATAATTGCAATCTGGTCCCACACTGAGTCAGAATGACTTCATTTCCTAGAGAAAATAAACTCCTTGTACTCTTGTGTCATCCAAGTTTACTAGTGAACATGAATCCAATCCAACTACTCTTTTTCAATACCATAATAATTCGTAATCCCTTGCATCATATTGAATTCTAAGTTTATCGGAAGCCAAGATTTACTGGCAGATACGAGAGTGGTCTGAAAAGTTCTCGGCCTAACAATGAAAAAACAAATTTATAATTTCAAACTTATTTTTATTTTTTAACATAATCTCCCTTAAGACTAATACATTTATTCCAGCGATGCTCCAGTGCCATTATCCCATCCCTGTAGTGGTTCTCAGTAAGATCTACAGAATACCTCTCTACAGCTGCAATCACTTCTTCATTCGAAGAAAAATGCTGACCAGCAAGGAAGAGTTTTAGTTTTGGGAAGAGATAGAAGTCAGAGGGAGCCAAATCTGGGGAATAGGGTGAATGTTCCAACAATTCATAGTGCAGATTCCTTAATTTTTCCATTGCCAAAACACCTATGTAGGCAGTTACATTGTTCTGATGAAAGATTATTTTTTTTCTTCTGCAAACACCGGATGTTTTCTCATGAATTTTTTCATCAAGTCTGGTTAAATGATCGGAATAATATTCCCCAGTTATTGTTTTACCCTTTTCAAGATAATCAATAAACAAAATGACTTTAGCATCCCAAAACACTGATGCCATAACCTTTCCTGCAGATGGAACCGGTTTCTGTCCACTGTTTTGACTGCTGTGTGGATTCTGGTGTGTGATGGTGAATCCAAGTCTCATCCATAGTAATAAATTGATGCACAAAATCAGTTTTATTCTTTTTAAAACACTCCAAGCACTGACAGAGATTTTCATGCGGGTGTGTTTTTGATCTGCTGTGAGCAAGTGCGGCACCCATCTTGTGCAAAGATTGTTCATTTGCAATTCTTCGTGCAAAATATATCCTACGTGTTCTTTTGAAATGCCTATAGTCTCAGCAATTTCATGCACTTTGACTCGCCGGTCATCCAATACTCGTGTACTTGATCAATAATTTCTGGTGTTGTTACACTTTTTGAATGTCCTTCACATGGATCATCTTCAAGGCTGGTACGGCCAGCCTTGAACTCAGCAATCCATTTCTTAATTGTCAAAAAGAAAGGAGAATGCCCATAAACTTTTATGAACTTTGAATGAATTTCTTTTGGTGTTAAACCTTCTTTTACGAAGAATTTTATAACCTCGCGATACTCAATTTTATCCATTTCAAGGGATACAGACACTTTTGCTGTATAAAACAAACTACTTGATAGAATGACTTGCAATTTCACATGGATGCTTATGACAGATGTACCAACTTAGAAAAAAAAAAAATTCTTGCTGATAGTGTTGCCATCTGTGATCGAGGCCGATAACTTTTCAGACCACCCTAGTACATTCACTCATCCTTCCACCTTATTCATCACAAAAAATTGGTAATATCAAGTCTTGTACACGGAGCTCATACAGTCACCTCTTCTGATCCCCTTTTGTTAGATGAACAGATTAAAATTAAAAACAATCTTATATTTAATGGATACAACTAAACTACCATTCAAAAATTAATAATTATCATCCTTCTACCAAACCTCAATCTGATGTGAAAAGAATTTCACAATCACTAATTTAATAAGCCGAAAGGCTATTTTACCAGTGAACATGTTAATAGAAAGGGGGATGGTAAATCCCTTTATGTTTTAATAGCCGGGTACGAAACTCGGATCGAAATCCATACGGTTTCATGCCGAAATGGCAGGCCCAAGTATAAATGATCACTTGGATAGTACAACACCAGGGCAACTCCATGCAAAGGTGGAGCAAGATCCATCACTAACTTCAATATTCTTTCATAATGTAAAACCCAGCTCCTAAGAGATGTGTGTGTATATATATATATATATATATATATATATTGTTTTACATTATGAGAAGAGGTCACTACCCAGACCAGTTTCAACCTTTTTTGAGGTCTCATCAGTGAGTAGGTAGACCTGGAATATAGAATATTCCAGGTTTACCGGCAAACATTCTATTCTATTAACAATTCTATTATAATAATTTATTATAATATTCTATTAACATGTACGCTGGTAAAATAGCCTTTCGGCTTATTAAATTAGTAATTAACATTAAATATAGGAGTACACCACTTCAGCAATTCGATAGTAGAGGTATGTAAGTTCATGTTCACTTAAAACCTTGATGTTCCAGGTCTACCTACTCACTGATGAGACCTCAAAAAAGGTTGAAACTGGTCTGGGTAGTGACCTCTTCTCATAATGTAAAACAATATATATATATATATATATATATATACACACACATCTCTTAGGAGCTGGGTTTTACATTATGAAAGAATATTGAAGTTAGTGATGGATCTTGCTCCACCTTTGCATGGAGTTGCCCTGGTGTTGTACTATCCAAGTGATCATTTATACTTGGGCCTGCCGATAGTTTTTTTCGGCATGAAACTCTATGGATTTCGATCCGAGTTTCGTACCCGGCTATTAAAACATAAAGGGATTTACCATCCCCCTTTCTATTAATTTCACAATCAATTGTGAAATTTATGTGTTCTGAACTTTAATCAATTAAAGCTTGAAACAAACAGCAAGGAGTCTTCGTAAATTCAACCTGTATTTTTCCTTCAAACCACCTTGGAAACTGTCTTACTTCCTACCATCAACAAAGGAATAGATTATCACCTCTTTCCTTACCAGGTATCTGGTAAGGAAAGAGGTGGTATCAAGTACCCTGCTCATGTCATCTTTCTTATTTTGGACAGACTGGCTGTTCTTATTTGATTAGAATTGAACAACATCAACACTATATTACATTTTTGGAATCTGATGAGTCTGGATTGTCTTCTCATGCTATTGACCCTAGGCTCAAAGTTCTTTGGGACCAGACAAAACTTCACTCCACCAAGTTTAAATTTGATCGTCCTAACCTGAACCAATCAGACTGTATGCCAATGTCCAAGTTTTGGGAAGTGGTTACTAGTAATTCATGAGTTTTTTTTTTAATCTATGCAACTTACTGCAGTTTTTTTTTTTTTTTTTGAACTCTAATAGTGTAATATCATGTGTTACAACTGTAAATCAAGACACAAGTTAATATACGCACGATTTATGACTCATTATTTTGATTCATCTTTTGAACATAGTTAAAGGTCCATCTCCCTGATGATGTTCACTTACTATTGGATGAAATATATTGTAGTTTTTGAATAAATTTTGTATAATTTTTGTTATGTGTGTAAACTGTGAAACTTAAATTTTTTTTAGCAATATAATTCACTTGCGTTAAAAAGTGGTTTGGCTGCATTGTGCAAATGAAACTGGACAGATTTCCTTGCTTGGTGTGATTTTTAGTGGAACCTGTGGCATGGTAATTAAATAATAAACATGTAAAAACCACAGTGAAATCCGTAATTAGTAAAAAGACAGATATTTCGTACTAAAAATAATAGTACATCTTCAGTGTCTGTAACAGTAATAGGAATGGAATACAGGCAAACGTTCAGTGGATCACCTATTAAAATACAATTGTTACCGCGTGCTAGGAAATAATAGAAATAACAAATTTAATCTATTAAGATAAATGGTTTTTTATCTAAGATAAAAGTCTCCCAGATCTTTGAGAGAGACATACAGTCATTTCTATTTAAATTCGGTCAGTGTAAGATAGTTTCACAACTTTCTTTGAATAAGCGTTCATATTTAAATCTGCATCTATGGAGGGGAACTGCTTTATCCCACTGGACATTATGAGTAGAGTCAATACTGTGCTGCATCAGACCAGATTTCAGAGGTTTGTTATAATCAATATAATATTGATATTCTTTTTTCCAAAGAACGGCCAGTTTGTCCAAAATAAGAAACATTGCATTCGCAAGGTATTTGGTAAACGCCAGCCAAAGGATGTCCAAAAATGGTAAAGTACCATTTTTGGACATCCTTCTTACTAGAACGTCTTCTGGTACCTTATCTACAAGTGTCTTTCGTAAACCCACTTTTACTGACAGATACATTCACAGAAAGTCTGCACACCACATGTCTTAAAAATTTGGCATTCTTAAATCTCTAATTCATAGAGCACATAAAGTTTGCTCTTCCCCAATAATCTTACAACAAGAACTTTCCATCATTAAAAAGTTAATGGAATCAAATGATTACAAACTCCAATCAAATCCGACAGATACTTGACTCTTATGTTCCAACACCTATCGTTTCTTCAACAGTCCGCAGAGTTCCTATTCTGTACATTCCAGGAATCTCAGAACCTATAGGTAGAATTCTGAAAAAGTATCAACTGATTCCAATATATATTCCTATCAACAAAATTTCTTCTTTATTACCTTCTACAAAGAATAAACTGTCTTCTCTATTTTTGGCTGGCATTTACCAAATACCTTGCGAATGCGATGTCTCTTATTTTGGACAAACTGACCATTCTTTGGAAAAAAGAATAAAAGAACATCAATATTATATTGATTATAACAAACCTCTGAAGTCTGGTCTGGTGCAGCACAGTATTGACTCTACTCATAGTGTCCAGTGGGATAAAGCAGTTCTCCTCCATAGATACAGATTTAAATATGAACGCTTATTCAAAGAAAGTTGTGAAACTATCTTACATCAACCGAATTTAAATAGAAATGACTGTATATCTCTCTCAAAGATCTGGGAGACTTTTATCTTATGTAAAAAAACCATTTATCTTAATAGATTAAATTTGTTATTTCTATTATTTCCTAGCACGCAGTAACAATTGTATTTTAATAGGTGATCCACTGAACGTTTGCCTGTATTCCATTCCTATTACTGTTACAGACACTGAAGATGTACTATTATTTTTAGTACGAAATATCTGTCTTTTTACTAATTAAAGATTTCACTGTGGTTTTTACTTGTTACTTTATTATTTATTTCCTTACTTGGTATTTGAAGACACTATGGGTGATACAAACAAAACCCATGATAAGACCAGACCAAAATTAACCTGATACAAAGACAAAGCCCTAGAACTGCATTAGACTTTTAAAGCTGTTGGCATATGAAAACAGCTTGCTTTGACAGAGAAGGATGAAAGACTGTTATCCATGAGGGATTTAATTCATCTTAAGGGCAGAGGAGAAGAAGATCCCAAACTATCAAACCCTAATGCATCCTGGTTGTCTGCTCTCCAGCAAAAAGGTTGCGGGCTCGAATCCCACTGTGGGAATGGATGTTTGTGATTGTTGCATTGGTGTAGTTGCAGTCAGTTGGTGATTGAATGGTGGCAGCGGAGTTGTAGAGCAGGTGCCCTCCCTCGATGAGTCCATGGACTTCCTGGAGCTGTCGAATAATAATAATTTTCCATAGGTTCATTGTTATGAATTTGAGGTTTAGTTCATCGAAATACAGTTTGAACTATAAAGTACTATGCCAATATGGCAACCAAACTAAAATATAATAGTTAAGTAATGAAGTGATAAAGCAACACATTTACAGGTAACCCTCATATAATGCGGTACTTATACAATGCGGTTTCGATAAAAACATGGTCTACAAATTATAGTAACCCTTTATCTTTTCATATATTTTTCACCTCATGACTTAAAAATCAAATTTTATCTTCATTAAATTTGCGTCTGCCCGTATTGTGCATGTAGTTATAAGTAGCGAATTCATATCAGGGAAAATACCCTTTAGCATGCATGTTCATCAGTTGTTTACCGTATAAAGGGTTACTACAATTTTTATAGTAATGGCCACATAGAGGGGGTTTTGCGACATTATTGAAAATGAAATTAGTGAATTAATTGATGGGGAAATAGATTTAAATTAGTTGGAACTGGTACAATTAATATATGACGTCAAACCAAATGGCGGGGAAAGTTCTGCCGAAGATTCTGATTGTGATGAATCCGTTAAAGAATTCAGTTTAAAGAAATTAGCAGAAGGATTGGACTTGGCAAGAAAGTTAGGAAGTTATTTTGCGGATAATGATCCCTCAATGGAACGCTCCAGAAAATTCATGAGACAATTGGATATTTGTTTAGCTCCATATTATGAACTTAATAAAAAATTGCAGCATAGTGGTGAGTAAGGTCTTATTACTGACTTCTTAATAACTAAACCAGCCGAAGTATGCAATGAGAATTATACAAATGATGTCCAAGAGATTTCAAGTGATGACAACATCCAGCCACTAGTAAATAAAAACATCTATGAAATTTTATTTTTGAAGACAGTGATGATGATTAAAATAAAATATATTCTTGTTCATGAAAAAATATTGTTTATTATCGATAAAATTATACAGTTTAGTATAATTCAAAATTACTTAAAAATAAAATCATTTTATTTTATTTTGCATAAAACATTTATGCATTATGGGCAATAAAGTTTACATACAATTCATAATTTTTATAAGTTTATACTATGTATTTGTTTCATAGTTTGTTTTCTTAACTTACGTGAATTACTTGAAGTAAATAAAAATATTTTTTGTTGGACATGTCATTGTTGTTTATATAATTTAAAAAAAAAAAAAAACGATTTCGGAACATAACCCTACTTTTTCTATGTGAGCTGAGTCTCACATAACACGATTTATATAACACTACATTTCTGTGGAACCTAACATCCACATTATACAAGGGTTACCTGTACTTAATTTTACAAGCAAAAGTAAAAATGTTAGATTGTTTTTATATGATAGAAGCAACATGGATGAATGGAGAGAATGAATAATTAGTATACTGAATCTCAAATTGAACTGATAGTTGATTCATTTAGTTGTTATTTGGATTTTTAATAAGTTCTGAGTAGAGCATAATGGAATCAAAAGCAAATTATGGTGAACAGTTCCTGTTCACCTGAACTTAGGAGCAGCTGTAGAAGAAGCACAGATTTTAGAGTCAATATTGAATATCTATGTACCAGATAGTACAAATTAATCAGTTGATTGCATTCTGTTGAATAGTGTTTAGAATGTTTAAGCTTTTGGGATACTATACCCTAGACATCAGAACACATTCCATACCAAGACAGATTTGGAATTTATAAAGAGTAAGTAGTTGTTTAAGAGAGAATTAACATATGAAACATAAGAGAACCAACTTTTTTTTTTTTTTTTTTTTGCATGAAGTATCTATAAATGTAATATGTTTATGAAAAGAGAAGCTTGAAGTTATTGTAAGAAGGGAAATCTCTTCTTGATTGCATAAGAGAACCAACTTTTTTTTTTTGCATGAAGTATCTATAAATGTAATATGTTTATGAAAAGAGAAGCTTGAAGTTATTGTAAGAAGGGAAATCTCTTCTTGTAGGAAGTTTTTGCATTTGATTATAAAGTATATTATACTTGACAAGAAATTATATTCTTATTACTTTAGCCAAATGTAAGCAAATAGTTTTTGTGTGAAATATTACTACTTGTATATAAAGGCACATCACTTGCCTTAGCATCCCATAATGGAATGCTTATATGCAAAGTATGTTTTTTTCACTTAATAACCAAGTGAAAAAAAAACTTTCAAGTGAGATCATTGCAGCAGATCAACCTCCTCCATTCAGTTTTCTGGGGAGGGTCTTGAAAATCCCTTCTCAAGCTTGTCCAGCCATCATTGTTTAGATCTCCCCCTTACTACTTTTGCCATCTCCAGCACTCTCTGTCCATATAGTGTTTGTCTTGCCACATAACATGACCAGACCACCTCAGCTTTGATTCCCTAATATTCCCAGATACTTCGGATATCTTCACTGTCCCCTGGATCAATGAGTTTTTGATCTTGTACAATCTTATCATACCATGTAAGTCTTGGCATTCTCGTTTCAGCTATGTCCATTTTGTTATCTCTTGGTCTTCTGCCAGGTCTCACTTTTATCCAGTGCTTGTCTTACTACCATTTTGCAGATCTTTCCTTTTAACTTTTCCATCATGCAAGATATTTGAAACCTTCTTCCAGTTTATCCATCCTGATTGGATCCTCCTATTGAGTTCTGAGTCCAGGTATCCATCACTTTGGACACACACATGATCCTATGTGAACATAAACACTTGTAGCATATTTGTGCCATGTAATATTATACTCCCTGCTGCTTCACTACAAGACATGTACTCTGTCTTATGTCTACTGATTCCCAAGCCACTGTCTTCCTTCTGCTTCCTGTTCAGACTTTGTGCAAATCACTTCATCATCGTCCGGGGGGTGATGCAGTTCTTACTGTCTCTGAACATATTCAAGAGCATGACAAATAAGAAGACTCGAAATTGAACCTCGATGAACTCGCACTTTTACTGGGAATGCTTCAGTGGTTCCTACTCCACATCTCACTCTTGTTTTGCTACTGTCATACATGTCATGCATCTCTATATCTCTTTTCTTGGGACTCTATCAAAGGCTTTTACCAAATCAGTGAAGACCAGAAAAAGTTCCATGTTGTTCCTCAGCCAGGCATATATTCAAATTATCCTTTTCTAATTGACATCAAGTCTTACAGTATCTTCTCAATTCCTTATATCTTCATAGTGTATCTCATAAGTTTAATTCCTCTAAAGTTACTGTAGAGCTGGATATCACCTTTCTAGAAATTTCTCAGTTTTAGTGAGTCTGTTAAAGGCATCCATTAATAGAGTTGTCCAATTCACCTGGACATTTCTATACTTCTATGGGGATGTTATAAGGTCGAACTGCCTTCCCATTCTTTATTTTCCCACTTTCATTCTTGTTATGTTAGGAATTGGCTGCATTACTAGATCTCCTTCATCCTTTTATATACTTTTATTTATTTAATTCATTAATTTCTCAAAATATTCTTTCTATCTATCTAGTACATCCATTTTTTTCATACAGTGGAGTACCATCCTAACAAAGGAGAGGATGGTAAAGGGGGAAGAAATATATACACTCGGGTCTCTTTTTATGCGGATTTGAAGTTATGTGGTATAGTACGCGCACAGATAAGAGACCTTTCGACACTTCTGTACATGTCAATAGAAGGAGAATCCATTCCGATAATAGGGTAATCCAGCATTTCCCAAACTTTTCCTAGGACAGAACACTTCACAAATCCTGAAATTTTCATGGAACACCTTGGTTATTTTGTAATGTATTAATTAATAATTAATTGTTAATTTAGCTGATTTTTTATTGTTAATTAATCATTAATTAATTAATTTGTACTGATTTTCATTGACATATCCCATTCTGATCACCAAAAATTAATATATTATTATAAGTACTTACGAGTGAATGCAGACTTTTTCTCCTGTGTGCTAATAGTTTTCCCCTCCTTTTGTAAATCCTGGAGATTGCTTTGTAGGCTGGATGTGGATGAATCACTATATGTAGGCCTATTACTTTTAAAAAATGATGGCACTATGGTTTCGAAACAAGCGCTTTCACCCTACAATACGAACTTGTGAAGAAAGTATTCAGTATTACTAGATCATAGAACCAGATACAGACTACCTTGATCTTCAATTTCAG
This sequence comes from Typopeltis vanoorti, assembly GCF_054136105.1. NCBI lineage: Eukaryota > Metazoa > Arthropoda > Arachnida > Uropygi > Thelyphonidae > Typopeltis > Typopeltis vanoorti. The sequence goes on from NC_143551.1 coordinate 144,435,411, forward strand.
TGGAAAAATTTTCTTTATACTTCCTTACTGATTGGTCACTAGCATTTGCAACACAGATGTTATTTCATTCAGTTTTGAGAACAGAGGATACGGCACGCATTGTTGTAATCGGCTTGCAGGCAATTTTTATGACCGGTCATAAACAGCAGTATTCCCTTTCCCAAATGTTGAAAGGTTTAAATGTGTGAAAATTAACAATAATTCATGGATACTTCCACGTTTAAAAAACACATGGCTTGGTCATCACTAACATTTGCTACACAGATGTTATTTAGACGTTCTGGGTCTTGAGCTTTTTGACATATTCACAAATGTTATTCTCCTCAGAATATTTCCACTATAACATATTTATTCATGAAAAATGCTTAGAATACTAAAATGACAAATTCCAGGAGTCTTCTTGCAGAACACTTATTCACCTTCCGCAGAACACAGTTTGGGAAACCCTGGGATAATCAATCCGTACTGTGGGATGAGTTGTTTATTATTACATGGCGGAAAATTAACTTCTCTTTTATGTTCATTGTAGTTTTTAAAGTGGTAACTATTTTGCTTGTATAACAGTTGGAAAATTTTACCTATAAAGCACATGATTTTGCGTGTTGACCAATTCGTTCATCGCCGTTGTACATAATGAACAGCATGTTGCAGCACATTCTGGCATAACGTGTAAGCAGTGAATGTTCGTGGTGTTTAATTTTGCATGGGAGTAAGTTTGTGTTTGCCTTTTCATTATTGTAATTGTATTGCTAATTTTTAATTTCAAGATTTAATTTGGCCCAATGGAGAAAAAAAGCACCAAAGAAAAGCAATTTCTTTGGAAATGAAAATTGCAATTTTAGATCACTTAGCAAAAGGAGAGGGATCTGCAGCAACTGGTAAACATTTTAATTTAGGCGAATCTACTATAAAAGCAATTAGAAAGAATGAAGTCGCAATAAGAAAATCTGTCATTTCTGGCACAAAACTAAGTGCCAAATTATCATTGTACTCAAGAGATGCTTTATTAGAAAACACGGAACGAGCGCTCGTAATTTGGATTGAAAAATTAACTCGAAGAATTCCAATAAGTGGTTATTTAATTAAACAAAAAGCTCTTCGGTTATATGAACAGATGAAGCAATTGGAGCCGTCTACTTCCGCTTCCCAGGCTGATAAAGAATTTCCGGCTAGCAAAGGATGGTTAACCGGGTTTTTAAAAAGGAATGGACTTCATTACGTGAAGATTACAGGCGAGGTTGCAGCAGCAGATGAAGAAGCAGCTAAAAATTTTCAAGAAAAGTTAGCCAAAATTATTGAAGATGGTAGATATTGTCCCGATCAAGTGTTTAACGCTGACGAAACAGGATTGTTTTGGAAGAAAATGCCTAGTCGAACTTACATCGCAAAGTCTGAGAAAAAAGCAAGTGGGATTAAAGCAAACAAAGATTGAGTGACGTTGTTACTTTGCAGCAATGCATCAGGAGATCGAATGTTGAAACCCCCTCCAAGTAAATCGATTTCTAAGACCACGTCCTCTAAAAGGCAAAGATCTAAAACAGCTGTCGGTACATTGGATGGCTAATACAAAGGTCTGGGTAACAACTGCTGTATTTACTGAATGGTTCAATAATTGCTTTGTACCAGAAGTGGAAACATATATAAAGCAAAAAACTCTAAATTTTAAAGTTTTATTAATTGTTCACAATACACCAAGTCATCTGCATTTAGAACATCCAAATGTGCAGGTAGTGTTTTTTTCCACCCAATACAACAAGCATTATTCAGCCATTAGATCAAGGCATAATTGCTGCTTTTAGAAAATATTACGTTAAACACAATTTTCAATTTATATTGGATAAACTAGAAAATGAATCATTAACAGTAACTGACGTTTGGAAAAAATTTTCTATTTTGGACTGCTTAAATCATGTTGCATCTGCTGTCGCTGAAATAAGACCACAAACTTTAAATGCCTGCTGGAAAGCAGCTTAGCCTGGATGTGTTGCAAACATCTACATTATCAGCTGAAATCATTACATTGGCACATGAAATTTGTGGAGAAGGTTTTGATACATTTAGCCAGAACGATGTAGGCGAATTACTTGTGGATAATGCCTTAAATGACGATGATATTATTGGATATCGATTAACTTTAGATATCGTCGAAGATCCAGAAAACGATAGTGAAGCAGAAGAAAAACCTGTCCTCACTGCAAATATAATTCAAGAAGGTCTTGAACTGTGCAATAAATTGGAAAATCATTTTCTTGTTAATGACACAAATTCTGAATGAGCCTTTACATTCCAACGTGAACTGAAGAACTGTATGTCTGGAGATCGCGAGCTGTATAAAAAATTAGTGAAATCATCATCTCAAAGTTTAATCACTGATTACATTGTCAGAAGAAAAAAATCAGCACAGAACAAGGGTGAAGCTAATTCTGTTTGTGAAGAACCATTGCCTTGACCATACAGGTCTGATGTGCTGACTATCTCTTCTGGTGATGAGAGTGATTTTGCACCAGTTCGCAAACGTTGGCAAATATTGTCTAATTGCGATGATAATTCTGATCACAAAATGTAAAAAAAAATTGTTACTTTTCAATAAAATTAAATTAATAAAGCTTTAAAACAAACTTGGCATTCTTATTTTCCTGAATTTTCATAAACTTTTTTATTCAATTTTAGGTTTATTTTAATTCATTGCTTCAGTTTTATGCGGTTTTCGAAAATTATGGAGCGTATCCCTAATTTTTCAATGTAGGTTTAGACATTTTTTGTTCGATTTTTTATATATGCTGTTTTCTGTGGAACGTATCTACCTCATAAAAAAGACCCAAATGTATATCTTTATTTTCCCACTCCTTTTGTCTGGCCATCTTGAGGGCCCCTTCAACACCTTCATCGTTATCTAGACTTTCATACAGGTTAGCATAGGCTTCAGCTTTAGATCTTGCTATTGTTCTCTTTGCCTTTTTTTCTTTACTTCTATATTCTATTCTTGTCACCTACTCTGTTCTTTTTCTGCTTGGTCATTTTCTTTTCCCTAATACACTTTTCTATCTCATCATTTCACTACTATGTTTCCTTGTCCACCTTAATATCTCCTGTTGTCTGATCCTCTTTTCAATTATGGATGTTTTCTGTCACTTATTGGTTCACTTGCTGGTCTGGTTGGCCGAGTGGCTAGCATATCCACTCTCCAGCCAAAAGGCTGTGGGTTCGAATCCCACCGTGGGCATGGATGTTTGTGATTGTCTGGGAAAATGTAGTGGTTGGTGGTAGATGGCGTTGGTGTAATTGCGGCTCGTTGTAGTTGGTAGATTGATTGGTGGAGACAAAGTTGTAGAGTAGGTGCCCTCCCTCGATGAATCCTTGGAATCCCTGGAGGTGTCAAGTAATAATAATAATAATTTTCTGCAATCATTATTGTACCTTTTTGATGAACTGTTCACTAAAGTCATTTTCTCCCAACTTCTAACGTCTTGTCTTGATGATCCCTTTCGCTAGCTTCTGTTTTACCTTTTATTTCCAGTTGGCAGAGTATAAGCCTGTGCTACTTTACCACCTCCTTTCCTGGGTACAATCATTTAGCTCCTTCATATGTTCTCTTCTGCAGAGAATATAGTCCACCTGGGAGAACCTTGATGTGGGGTAGTGACTTCTTTGAATCCTGGGTGCTATGGTTGTAGAACCATCTGGGGGCATACATATAACCAGTTGTTTTTGGTAGTTAAATGGATCTTCAGTGTCAAAAATCTTCTCATCTGTGATGAGGATATCTCTATGTCTGTTGTTTGCATACCACTGGAGAGTTGCCTTTGATTTTATCACCCTCTGCCACATAAGTTGTGGTGTTAGGAACTGTCCAGTAGAACAACAATAGGCTTTCATCCCCAGGTCATTAGTTAGTATACATGTCATCATTCTTTACGAAACCTTCATCTCTCGCAACAGCACTTTCTGCATTCTCACGGGATTACAGTAGAGGCATGCCCTCACAAGCTGTTGACCTAATGCAGCGTAATTGACCTGTTCTTTGGTATTCAGATGAGTTTTCTGTATCGTTATAACAGTTAATAGTCCAATATACAAACATCCTTCTGATCCCAAGTGTTTTAACCTGTTGAAAATAACAGGTGACCGCATTCCAACCTTGTGAGCTATTACAGCTACATGGTTCTCATAATCCCCCCTCCCCCACTGCATGTTAACTTGTACAGCTAAGACAGTTCTCTCTCTCTCTCTACTGACAGCCTAAAAAGGTAAATGGTAAAACAGAAACTGCAAATGTTGGACGCATGCAGAACCTGGCTTGTGCAGTTCTGTAGGTAGTGCAGGGCTGTGCAGAAGTTGTAACAATATTTATGGGGAAAACTGTGTATATAGAAAACCAACTCATACTGGCAAATACATTAATTAAAACTCACATCATCACCCTTGTCAGAAATATGGTGTTGTAGTCAAATCTCTAGTCGACAGAGCTCATAAAATATGTTCAACAGATTCTCTTCTAAACAAGGACTTCTATTATTAGAGCTACCATTTACTGTAATGGTTATGATACAAAAACTATCGATAAAATAATCAATAATTATGAGCTTCGTCTTAACCCTTATCAAGAAGTTGTCTTCTATATGTTAAAGGACCTTCAGAAAAAATGGAAGACTTCTTTGTCAGATTGACCTATAAGTCTCTTTCAGTCCAGTTCATGAACTAAATACCTTATCTCTCTCTTTCCCAAGAGATAAATATCTTCCTCTTTCTGATCCTGCAGTTTACAGAACTCCTCTGCTCTTGTGGCTGTTATGGACAGACTTGTCATTCTGCACATATTCATCTTGAAGAACATAAAGAATATATTTCACTTATGGAGTCCAATAAATCCGATTTAGCAAACTATGCCTTATCTACAAATTACGGAATTCTGTGAAACAGTACCAGAGTATTACACGAAGATATTTTATTCTAGAAAGACTATACAAAGAAAGCTGTGACATTCACAATCCCAAACTTAACAAAAATGATTGTCTTTAACTTTCTAAATTTTGGGATGTTATCCTAACTGATACTCACAATTCACTTTGAGCACCAAACTAGATTTTTAAAATATAAAAAAGCAAATTATGTAATGTTATTGGGAGTGATATTAAAAACTGTCACGAATCCTCTAAATATACTCTAAATCATCTCAAATTATCAGCTTTTTCTTATTATTGCAAAAACAGTGAGTAGGTGCCTCATACAAACTTCTGAACATTTAAAATTTGCTATTTTTAAGAAGCACCCTAATGTTCCATATATTATACTAACAGTCCAGCATGTTATGTTACTAATGCTGTAAATATCAGAATATTTCAAAAATTTATTATCAGAAAGCAAAACAAATTAATTTCAAATATTGTGCTTAAATTTTTATACATTTGAGCTAGTAACTAACTGTTAATAACAAATGCTGAACTTTTTCATAACACTTGTCTAAAGGTATTATGGGCAACAACTAAAAACAGAAGGATAGGTTTTGTGTGGCTAAAAAGAACCTTAAAGAACCTTAAATGCTCCACATAACAAAAAGGGATATAATTAGAAATAATAGAATTAGTGAGAGAGATGACTGGGCTACTCCATTCATCTTCAGGATAGTGTGAAGTATTGCAAAGCAGGTAAATGAAGAAGGGTTGGTCATATTAGCACATTAACAGACAAAAGTTGGACAAAATTGTGCACTGAATGGTTACCAAGAGAAGGAACAGTCACCAAATAACAAGATGGAGGGATCTACAAAGGTTTGACATGAAATGACTAGAAAATTATATTCATCTGTAGATCAAAGAAGCTAAAAAAGAAGATCTCTTCTGATACTAATGGCATGGCAGCAAAATTCATTCTGACAATACCTAAATCAGAGGCTTTCAGGCAGTGCAAATGTTGATTATTGATGAACTTCCATTATTTTTCCCATCATTATTCCAGATGAATATTAGAGCATACAAAATAGTTTTTGGCACATTAATTTTCAGTCTGCATTAATATATTCCATCCCTTCAATTATTTTAATGTTTTTTTTTTTTTTTTTTTTTTGTTTTGTTTAGGTTAGTATGATATTTAATGGATGCATCAAATATATTCAGTATAAAAAAATTGTAGTCTATATGTAAACTATTTTATGCAGAATTTAAAGGAGAACTACCGGAAGGCCAGCATATGAGAGTAGAAAACAAAAACTTTTATTTTGATATTGGCCAAAATAGTAGAGGAATATACATGCGTATATCAGAGGTATGTAAGAGTTTAATTTAATAACTTTATTATAGAAGACAAGTTTTAAATCATAGAACTTGTAATTCTTTGTTAAGATAATACTTAAAATAATTTAAGCAACTATTGCAAAAATTATTTTGCATCAAGAGTATGAAAATCATGTATTCTTTTTATTAGTATTTTTTTTTTAATTTTAGATTCTATATTGATCCCACTTAGAGATCAATATAGAATCACAAAAGTGATTCTATATTGATGTATACTATATGCTATTAATGAATATATAAATCTGAAAATAACAGGTGAGAAATTTCCTGATATTTTGTTTTGAACAGCTGTGGGTTATTTTCCTTAAGAGAATCTAGAGGAGGCAAGCTTAATATCTCAAAAAAAAATAAAAATAAAAATACCAAAAGAGAGAGAATATTAAATTAAAAACACCAAATGATTTACTGGATTAGTATGAGCACCAAGCAGTAGTTTAGAACTTTAAAAATGTTAACATTCACATTTTTGAGTTGCATGTGATTTGGTAGTAACAGTTTTTTTCCAAAGTCCTTTAGTTAAATGATTATTTAAAAATTATTGCTGCCAAGTTATATAACTTGGTCTTTGTACATATTTCTGAAATGATCAAAACCCTTACTTCGTATTTGAATTAATATCAGTAATGTTTTTAGATATCTTTAATTTATTTTTATATATGGAATGTGTTTAGTGATATTAATCTATGTGCATTGATAATGTTGGAATTCATCCATGATACTGTTTTTTTTTTTTTTTTTCGCCTACCTTAGTAGTGCAGAGTCTAATTGTAATTCTTTCCTTATCCTCCTAATATGCTATAGGCTCCAAAATTGCTTCTAACTGCATAAATTAATTGAAAAGTATTTGTGTGCAATCAGTAACAAAGAACACTTTGTTATTGATGTATTCTTTTTAAAATCAGGTTATGAAATAATAAAAATCATTCATAGACTTACATAATTATGCAAAGATCTTAATATAATCAACTCGTGCACAACCAGGTCTCAAAACCTATAACACAATCACCACTGTGCGAGAAAGTGATAAGGGAATGAAAACACCTCTCACTTCTTTGCTAACCTTTTTTTTTCCTCCAATTCTGTTTAAGTGATCATACTACTTAGATTAGCTCTGCTCTCACATTTCTAAATGCTAATAATGGCAGATTATTTCCTAATATCCTCATTTTTAATATGATACTATCATTCATGCCATCTATATACTTGCATAATTGTTCTCAGAACTCTCATATCTACGGTCTCCAGTCATTGATCAAGTATTTTATGTTCTAATCCAGCTCTCGGATATTTCTAACTCGGCTTTCACTATCTGGTATACAACTAGTTTAGTGTTTTGATTAATTTCTCTCTTATTCCATATACATTTATTCACATTTCATTTCCTACCATATCAGCTTTGCCAATGCTACTTCTGTTTCCATATTTAATTTTCCGTCTTTACTAAAATTGATGCCAAATGGGGAAATGTTTTACTTGTTTGTAAGTTTTCCATTCAGGATGCAGCTGATATTTACAGTGTTGTTGCCTATTTTCATTGCTGATTTTCATACCAGATTTATTACACCAGTTGTTCAAAAGTTAGGGAATCCTGCGAACCTGTACTGGATTTATTTAGGAGTGTCTGTATAAAATACTAGTTAGGCCACACCTACACTGTTGTGCTCAGATTTGGTCACTCATCTCTTGCAAAAAGTCGAGAGATGAGTGACTAACACAATATCAGGACCCTAGAATGTTGGCTATAGAGAGAGAGAGAGGTGGGGTGTGGGGGTGGTTAAAGGAATGTAAATTACAGAGTTTAGTGAATAGGAGTAAGAGAGGTGATAAGATAGAGATGTTTAAGTTAGTCAGGAGATTTGAGTATAATACAAAGGAGGTTATATAAAGAGTAGAAGGTAAGAGGGGGGGGGGAAGAATCAGAGGCCCTTGGAAGTTGTGTAAGAGTGTGGTGAAGAAACATAATAATATCATCTGCATAAAGTAGAGAGTTGAGATTAACATCTCAAGTGTTGATTCAGTTTTAATACATTTTTCTTCATAATCCATATAGATGATGCATAACACTGGAGATAATATGCACCTTTGACTCGCACCACCATCAGACCATCTTCATATACTTCTTCAATTCTAACTGCTGATTTATAGCTCATATATGGGCTATGTATTGCTTAATATATTATTTGCACCATATACCTGTAGTGTTTTGAACAGCTTTTCTCTTGACACTGTATCATTTGCTTTTTCCAGATCTACAAAACTTAAATACTGATCCTGTATGTTCCTATTGTTTCTCACCTCTTTTTCTTAAAGAAAGTGAAAATCTTATCCTGACAACCTCTATTTGACCTGAACCTAGCTTCAGCTTCTTCTTCTCCAAGTTTCCATTCCTCAATAGGGAAATTCCTATGTATTTCTCACTCAGTTTCTCCCCCCCCCTCTTTTTTTTATAGATGGGTGCTATAAGCAGTCTACTCTAATCATCTAATCATCTAAAATTCAACCTTTTGACCATGCCTTTTGAATTATTCAGTGTAGCCGCTGTAATACTTTTCTTCTTCAACCCATTTGTTCCTTAGGATAAGTAGAGTCCTCTGATTAGGGATCACAATGAATTAATGCAGATGGCAATTCACTCCTCTGCTTCATCCTGTAAGGGTGTAATACTTTTATACTTCCATATTTCAGCATTTCTGGTCGAAATGCTGAAATATGGAGGGAAAGCCATCAGAAAACCTGAAATGTTTCAGGTTTTCTGATGGCTTTTTCTACTTTGAGTATTGATGTACTCCTGATTGCATTCCTCTTGAATGTTTTTCTATCCCTAGGCTGTAACTGCCTGTTTCATTTAACCATCTTTCAAAGTAATTACTCCAGACATCTAGAATATCTTTATCTCCACTTTTCATGTAAATTTCACCGTTTCTGGCTCCTCCATTTCTAACGTTTTTCAATGGCTTCCAGAATATTTTGCCACCTTCCTAATGTTTATTTTCATTATTCTTACCAGTCTTCCAAGAACTTTTGTTTAGCTAGTTTTACACATGCTTTGCTTTCTTGCATTTTTTTTTCTCTCAGAATACTGGCTAACTTATTTGCCAGGAACTTTTGTTATGCTTTCTTCTTTTCATTGACTGCCTCCTTAACTTCCTGAGTGGGATTCTAATTTGTCTCTCCTTGCAGACAACTTCACCTTATCACCCACCTCTCTGGCTAAATCAATGTTTTGCACAGGATCTGCCACTGAATTGCCTAGGTTTGGTTATTGTTTTCAAACTTTTTTTTGAATAATATTAGTGTATTTGAGTTTGCAGTTCACTTCTGAAAACTGTTCAACTTGGATTCTTTTTAAAACTTTCTTACACACTTTTTTTTTTGTCAGTGTGAAAATCAGTTTTATCCAGCCCAAAGCTTAATGGTGAACACTACTGATTTCATATCCTCCCTACATTTGTGTCCTGAACCAGCATGAAAATATTGCTATCAACAATAACATATGCAGTGAGACTTTTCTTATTTCTTGTGTCCTCTCTCTCTCTCTATTTGAACTTGTGCACATCTTTATGCTGGAACATTGGAACATGTTGTTAGTAATGACAAGTCCATATCCTGAACCAAAATCCAGCAGATACTTACCATTATTATTAGCTGTGTTTAATTTCCCCAAGTTTCCCAGAACATTTCTACATGTCTTGTAATCATTTCCTACTCTGCTCTTTAGATCTCCAACAAGGACTAACTTTTTTTCTTTGTGTCAACTGCCTTCTCTTGTCTAAAAATGTTTTCTTAAGATTATCCTCATATTTAATGTTATATACTACATCTATTCCTTCTTTTTCCTGATTGTTATCATCTGAATATAACATATTTGTTGCTTAGAAAAATCTTACCTATTTTTTTCTTTGTTTCAGTAGGACCTATTATGTCAATCTAGTACTTATCTAATTCTTCTGCCAGTTCCATTTCTTTTCTATTGATACTTATGTTGATGGTGCCACATTGAACTCTCTTAATGTTGAGCTAGGGTTGGGGGGGTTATCTAGGAGGGAACAACTCAGCCAGTTTGAAATTCTGTCATGTTGTACCTCCATTTTATTTTGGTTTATGCCAGTAAGAATACAATTGATCAGCAGCTAAATCGCAAATTGCTAGCCCACTGTGTGTGTGTGTGTGTGTGTGTGTGTGTGTGTGTGTGTGTGTGTGTGTGTGTGTGTGTGTGTGTGTGTGTGTGTGTGTGTGTTCAGGCAGATATCTACTAATGTTATGCAGCATTAGATAGTAAGGATAAATATTGGGTCAGATCAGAAGCTCTGGTTAGTTCTCTGCATTCCTTAAAAGGCTATGTGGAGGTCTCCCCCAGTTATCCAACTTTCACCCTTAAACACCTCATATCTATAAGCATCCCTACCTCCAATCACTTGAAGAATAATAGAAAACTTATGACTCTCTCCAAAAAACAGTGAGTCTCTTACATTCAGGTGAACTTGACAAAAAATAAAATACACACACACACACACACACACACACACACTCAAAATGTGTCAGTTAACAGACCGCCCATCAACAAGTATTATCATTGATCATTATTGGAAAAAGTAGATATCAACTGGGATGTGTTAGATTTTTATCAAACACTGCACTCCACCAGCTCTTTTCTATACCAGCCATGAAAGGCAGCGTAAATAATTACAAAAACTCAGTAGATTGAAAAAATTTCCCACAAAGAACAACCAACATACATACAATGGGGTGGGGGCAGTAGACCCCTTCATTTCACCAACATTTGTGATCTGAATTCGTCATCTAAACCTGGATAATGTTTATCACATTAACCGTTATTTCAACTGGACAGCTATGAACCCAAGAGGGATAAAAATATAAAATGAACCAGAATCCCTTCTTTCTTAATCTTCTGTAATCCAAAATTTCCTTGTCCCCGTTCTTTTGCATTTATATGCTATCTCTTTCACACTCCAAATTATAACAATCACTGGAACGAAATTTTCATTATGAAAATTATATCTGCACAGGCCAGCTACACAAACAGTGCATCAACTTCCTGAGAGAAATGTTCAACTCCACATTTCTTCTCTTTTCCACTAATCAAACTGGATAAAATGCTTAAATGTTTACTATTTAGTAATGACTTCAGGAACCCCTCAAGTCCTGAAGCACACCCCAACACACCATAACCAAAATTCAAGGTCGGTACTATCAACATAAGAAGCCTGAAAGGCAAAGAAATGGAATCAGCAGAAGAATTGGATAAGTACCAGATCAACTTAATAGGGGTACTGAAAAAAAAAAAAAAAAACTTGCGAGATCTTTCAGAGCAATAAATACAAAATGTTATATTCAGGCAATAACAATAAGGGGAAAGGAGGAGGAGCTATAGTATTCAACACTAAATATGAGGCTTGTCTTCTTGAATGGCAGGCAGTATCGATAGAGTGATGTGGGCAAATATCAGAATGGGAAACTGGACAATGAGACTTATTTGTGCCTATGATCCCACAGAAGGTTGTACTAAGGTAGAAGTGGAGGAATTTTTTGAGACTTTAGAGAAAGCAACTGACACAATGAAAAAGGAAACGGTCCTTGTTGGAGATCAAAATAGCAAAGTAGGAAATGATTGTCAGACGTACAGAGATATTTTGGGGAAATTTGGAGAAAAGAGCAAACCTAATAATAATGGTAAATACCTGTTGAATTTCTGCTCAGAACCTGGACTGGTTATTACTAACACAATGTTCCAACATAAAAATGCACATAAATTCACATGGAGAGAAGAGGCAAGGAATAAGAAAAGTCTCATTGACTATGTTGATAGTGAATTTATTGTTGATAGTGATGTTTTCTCACTGATGCAGGAAACTGGAGTGTACAGAGGATTTGAAATTGGAAGTAATTACCATTTAGTCTTGAGCAGGATAAAATTGAATTTCATATTGAAAAGAATAACATGTAAGAAAGTTTTAAAGAGAATAAAAGTTGAGCAGCTCTCAGATGTGAACTGTAGACTAAAATACACAAACATTATTGAAGAAAAAATGAAAGAGTTTGAGAACAGTTGGAGTTTCAGTGGCATGCTCTGAAGAAAAAACATTGATTAATTCAGCCAGAGAGGCATGTGGTGAGGTTGTCTGCAAGGATAAAAAAATCAGAACTCCATGATGGACACAAGTAGTTAAAGAGGCAGCGAAGGAAAAGAAGAACGCATATCAAAAGTTCCTGGCAGATGAATCAGCTTGTGCTCTTAGAGAATACAGAGAATAATGTAAGAGAGTAAACACTGTGTATAACTAGCTAAACAAAAGTCATGGAAAGACTTTGGTCAGAACATAGAAAAATAAATATATTAGGAAGGTGGTAAAATATTCTGGAGGCTGTTGGGGAAAAAAAAGCTCAGAAATGGAGGAAAGAGTGCTGTAAAAGGAATTAGAGACGATAAAGGTGACATGAAAACTGGAGAAAAAGATATCCTTATGCATGAAGTAATTACTTCGAAAAATTGCTAAATGAAACAAGCAGTGAGAGCACAGTGGTAAAAAATGTTCAAACAGACATGCAATCAGGAATACATATTTATACTTGAAGTAGAAAAAGCCATCAAAGGCCTGAAATGTGGAAATCCAACAGGAATAGATGATATTTGACTAGAAATGTTCAAATGTAGAGGTATAAAAGTCTTGCAGTTGCTTCACTGCATAATTCAGAAGGCTTGGACCGAGGGATGAATTCCAGATGATTGGAGTAGAGCTCTCATAGTACCCATATATAAAAAGGGAAATAAAACAATGTGAGAATTACAGAGGCATTTCATTACTGAGTGTTCCTGGTAAGATATATGCAAGTATACTTGAGAAATGGTTGAGAAGGATTGTAGAAGGGAAGCTTGGTGAAGAACAAGCTGGATTCAGGCCAAATGGAGGCTGTCAGGATCAGATTTTCACTTTACGACAAATAGTGGAGAAATCATGGGAATGTAACAATGATCTCTTATTTAAGTTTTGTAGATCTGGAAAAGGCATATGATAATGTGCCAGAGAAAAGCTATTCAAAACACTACAGTTGCATGGTGTCAAGCAATACTTCGTCTTTATTTGAGTTGTGAGTCAGCAATTAGAATTGAAGGAAGTACAGGAAGATAGTTTAATGTTAGATCTCGTGTCAGGCAAGGATACATTGTCCTCTCTGTTATTTATTATCTATATGGATCGCATTATGCAGGAAAGTGGTATTAAACCTGATATGAAAATTGGAGTTGTTAAAATCAGCTCTTTACTTTATGCAGATGATGTTATACTTTTAAATAAATCCAGTACAAGTCGGCAAGATTCCCTGACTAAATTGAATAACTTTTGTAATAAATTTGGTATGAAAATCAATAGTTAATAAGACAAAGACAGTAGAAATATTTAAAAACATTAAAAATATCAACTGCATCTTGAATGGGGAACCTATAGAACAAGTAAAACATTTCAGCTATTTAGGCACAGTTTTTAGTGAAGATAGTAAATTAAATATGGAAATAGACAACAGAATCAACAAAGCTGGCATTGTAAGTAGTCAACTGAATAAATTTATATGGAATAAGAGAGAAATTAGCTGTATATAAGACAGTGTTGAAACCATTTTAACTTATGGATCAGAGAGCTGGGTTAGAAATAAAACACTTGACTAAAGACTAGAGACCATAGATGGGAGAGTCCTAAGAAAAATTAGGGCAGTGAACAGATGGCATCAATGGCAATATCATATTAAAAAACGAGGATATTAGGAAGGAACTTGACATTGCAGCATCCAGGAATATGTTAGCAGAGCTAATCTCAGGTGGTATGGTCACTTAAACAAAATGGGTGAGGAAGGATTAGCAAAACAAGTGTTCTCTGCCAGGTTGGCAGGAAAAAGACCCAGAGTAAGACCAAGATATAGGTAGATCGATACAGTGAAAGTGCCTTAGAAGATAGAAATATAAGATCTGATAATGTTGGGGTCTTGACAGGTAACAGACTGATTTGGGGTCATTTCTCTCTCTCTCTCTCTGTGGCATAGATGACCTAGACCAGTGTTTCTCAAAGTGTGGTACGCGTATCCTGGGGGTATGCGAAAGGTCTTCAGTGGGTAAGTGGCAATTTTCGGCTATGCATCATTAACGCATGGAATCATTATATTTCTCAACAAATAGTGCAATTAGAGACAACTGAGATAAAAACTGCACTAACTAATGAATCACATCTCCTCTCCAACAGAAACTGCTGTATAGACTCGAGCAAAACCTTATATTGCCCGTGCAACATATGGTTTTGCTTGACACCACTCTGTTGTGAACGTGTTAAAACTAAGAAATATATACCTATATAGTGAATGTGTTTCAGATATTATGGAATTCGGTTGAAGAGAATTAGTATTTCAACTCAAACTTCATATCCTCTTACATATAAATTCAATTAAAATAGACATTTACAATGAAATATATTTCATTTATTTATTATTTGATAAGGGGGGGTGCTTGGTAATAATGAAAATTTAAGAAGGGTACGTGGATATCTGAAATTTGAGAAACACTGACTTAGACGATCATATCCTACTATATCAATAATGCTATGCTGCATGCCTAAGACTTTTTTTCCAAAAATACATCAGGAGCATCTTAGATGTTCTGTATACTAACAAGCTTTCTAGTTCTGTTATGCTCAGAATCTGATATTCCTCATAAATTTCCTCTGCAGTCTTTAATATTCATCTGACATCTACCCCCACAGCCTAGAAGCAAGTCTGTACCCAGCCCATTTCTAAATATGGGAGATAAAAGTCAACTATCAACAGTGAACTTCTCCACCACCTTGGCGACTCACCAGTAAATCACTGGCCATCAGTATACATTTTGCCAGTCATTTCACAGTGGATCTCTTAATCAACATTGCCCACTTAAAGATATAAGTCGCAAAAAGGTTTAGAAAAGCTTCTGTGGGTAACAGTAGCACTTAAGTTTCAGAACATAATATTTGATTGGATATGGAATAAAAGCTTGATTAGCAAATTACCATCTTTATGCATTGGATTACCTTCTACCTTTTATATTTCATATCATATTAATGACTTCCTCTCTTCTGATTTCCTTGATTTGGCTGGAGTATCTTAAGGCTTTTCTCTCATTGTTTTCCATCTTTACTTTAATGACCCTCTCTCACTGCCTAAAGTCTTGTTAATAGTTTTGCTGATAACAGTATACTGCATTCCTCTAGTGATGTAAGTTCTTCATGTAGTGCTATCATAATATCCTGTACACCCCTTGAGGGTACATGTCAGGAATTTGATGATGATAATGATGACTCAAATGACATTTGAGTCATCACTATCATTTGACAAACATTGTAGTGCTCAAACATTCCAAGCTTCAATATAAGCCATTCTCTACTCAAGGTACCACTTCTTACTTGTACAATTGACAATCGTCTACAAATGTTAAAATATGTTCAACCTTAAAACACATGCTATGCTCAAATTCTTCCTAAAAAAATACATAATACTATCCAAAGGATTGCAATCCAGTTAATTGATGGCCATCTCTCAGGCTCACACCAACCACTTTTTCACACAAATGTTCTGTTTTCTACCTCATGCTTATTCTATAGGTATTTTTATGGATGCTATTTTATTGAATTAGTTATTATCATTCCTTCACCTTCCTTTGAACTTGTATAAGCATTAACAGCAATTAGTCAGTGTTTATTAACACTTCTATTTTATCAAACCAACTTTGTGTTCTTTTCTTTCATTCCATCTACTTTTGTCCTTTGGAATAGCCTTACTCATATAGCACAGCAGCAAACACTCACTACAGTAAACCCTTAGGAAGTCTAGAAATACTTTGTTATAGTACAAGGTTCACTTTAGTGGACGTAGGGGTAAAAGATTATCTTCTCCATTTGCGGAAAATAAATATCCAAAAAAGTTATTGGCATTCATTTGGATAACTATGGCATCTTGAACTCATACCATGCTTTACTAGGGCCACCAAGATCATTCCCCCCCCCCATACATTCCAGAGTTTCAGGTATTAGTAGTTGGCAATTATGAAGTATTTTAAACTCTTTGAATAGCTAAGGACTAAACTAGATTCTTTTGTCACCTTATTTCATTTAAAAAAAAAATAAAATATATGATTTTAATTTGAGTACATTGCTGAACTTTGATTTTAGACTTTTTGGTAGAAGGATAAATAAAATTCATAATATTGATATGGATGAATCTTTCAAATTCTACTAGTTTTAGCAAAAAAAAAAATAATTTAAAAAAAAAAGGGAATTTGGAGGAAAAGGACAATCAAAGGACACTGCAACTAAAAGAGAAAAGCTAATAAATACTCAATATTTTATAGTTAAGATAACATGATCTTCTATTGAAGAACAATCAGTTTGGTGAGAAAATAGTAGCTGAGGTCAATAAACAAAGAAATTGGCAGGAAATCTTGCATTGATAACAAAACGTAAAGGATCGCCATATATAAAGTGCACAGAAAAAATATGAAAAAGGACATATTTAAACATTAATGACAGAAATACAAGAAAGAAAAGAATTAGAAGAGTATGAAATTATAAACATGAAAATCCAGAATTAATGTTTAAATTTCAAAGTGTGTGACCTTACTAAAATAAAATTTTCATTGTGAACTAAATATATGCAGTCTGTAACATTAAAATCAAAATAACCTGGAAACTTCAATCAGTTAACTTTATAATTAGTTACCTGGTTACAAAGAAGGAAACAAGAAGCACAAACGAACAGTTATGCAGCTGCATTGATCAGCCTTAAGGGTCTCTGAAAGTGATTGGTATATCACCTTCCTAATGAGACACAAGCCTAATGACAGACAGCTGGCATAAATTGATACCATTCTCTTAAAACTGTAAATTAAAGAAATATATACAATATTTCTTTCATTTGAAGTTTAATTAAAAGTTATGAAGTCATTGTAGGAATGACAGCTTGTTTTCTGTTTAAAATGTTTATTCTTTATCTATAAAATAAAAAAAATTTAAATTATCAGTTGATGACTACACAATCTTTAATTCCTTTACTGATGAAAATAAAGTATATGAGATAAATAATTGTGAAGGACAGAACAATTTAAGCTAAAGTAGTATGCACAGCATAACAAAGTTTACCTGCTTGTGGGTGGAATAATTATAAATAATAGTATCAGCAAAGTGGATATTAGATCCAGCATTATTTCAAAGCTGAATGTAGAAACTATGAAAGTTTTGTAAGGTAAGTTGACCAGAGAGCTTATGGAAATACACTCCCCTATGTCTTCTAAGTAGTATGCACTAAGGCAGCTCTTACGAGAATATGCTCGTGAATGTATTCCCATAAGCTCTCTGGTCAACAAAACTTTCATAGTTTCTACATTTGGCTTTGAAATAATGCTGGATCTAATATCCACTTTGTTTATATAATTTTGCATCACTGAACTGGAGCCTTTTGGCTCTTTATTTTAATAAAATAGTAATTCAGTAACATGAATGGTGTGTGTGTGCGTGTGCGTGCATGCATGGAGGTTCATTTACTCAGTTGTTAAACATATTTTTTAATAGAATTGAATGACATAAACTGAGAGAAAAGGAAAAAGGTTTAATAGTATCACACGACTCGTTTCAGCTTTTTTACAGCCTTCTTCAGGTGTTTTTATAAAAGAAAGAGCCAAAAGGCTCCAGAAGATAAAAACTGTGAACAGCACAGGAAAGTCACTTTACATATTTAACGTGAAAACGTTGTAGTTAATGTATTCAAAGCTGTTCCTTCATTGGCCACATTGTTGGGTGAGTGCGTACGTATAGCATCTCGTGAGTGCCAATATTTGATCACAGCAGAATGACAGTCTGGGAGGTTATAGCTTAAATTATTATTTAAATGTATAGGGTTGAGGATGATTTCTCTAGATTCTACAATTTTTCTCTCCAATTCGTCATGGCAATGGAAAATGTTGTTAGATCTATTCCAAAGGATTGTATGACTATGGTTTTCATCATCAGAATCGGCCGAAAAAAGGATATGGCTGGATAAAGCACTGCCACGTGTTCTCTTGTAAGCAATGTTCATCCTGTACTCCTCCATACGCAATTCAATAGACTTATCCATCTGGCCAAAGTAAGGAATGTCGCAGTCACACCTTATCTTATACACACCAGGATATTTTAGATTGTGATGGCTAGGCTTTGGACAACTCACTAGAGAGCAGATCTTAGGAAGTGGAGTAAACAAAGTTCTAATGTTATATTTTTTGAGAACCTTGGCTAATATTTGAGAGACTGAGCTTATGTATGGTATAGATATGTTGCCTTTAACATTATTCATTTCTTCAGTATGTGGATTAAAAAGGAATTTTTTAGCAATTTTTTTAGAATAACCATTCAGTCTGAAAGTAGATCTAAGAAAATTGATTTCTTTACGAAGTTCATCTGGGTCGTCAAGAAGAGAGTGAGCTCTATGTCCCCAAGTAGAAATAATTTCAAGTTTCTGAGGAGGGAAATGATGGGACTGACTGTGGAAAATCTATTGGTGTGTGTAGGTTTTCTGTACATCAAAATTTTAAGTTTTTCAGAAGAACGGGTCAGTTTCACATCCAGGAAAGGCAGGGAACCATTAGTTTCAAACTCAGCCTTGAATTGGATATTCGGGTGTTGACTATTGAGATGTTCAAGGAAATCCAGAAGAGAATCATGTCCATGGCTCCAAATGAGGAAAATGTCGTCCACATATCGTTTTCAAATTCTAGGTGCTAAGGAACAAGAAGAGATAGCTTTAACTTCAAAATATTCCAGATAAATGTTGGCAAGTACAGGAGATAAAGGATTACCCATTGCTAGACCATGATTTTGCTTGTAGATGGTGTCTTGAAATCTAAAGTATCCAGACTTGATGCAATGAGTAAGTAAGGCTAACATTTTTTTTTTGGATAACTTATCTTTGAGTAGTGTCAGGATTTCGTCTGTAGGAACAATGTATGCATGAAGCGAGATGCTTCATGCATACATTGTCACGCGAACTGTCAAATTTGGTTGCCTAACCGTTGTTAACGGTTTACTGTATTCTTTCGTTTTTTTGCATTTATTATTTTCTTTCACCTTTTTAGTCTTGACAAAGTTAGACACTATGCTAGTGAAACTAGTCAATGTTCTTGTATATATGTGTATTAAACCGATGGTCTTATAATCAGAATAGTTTTTGTGTTTATTTAAGATGACAACTGATGCACCATGCACTCGTAAAACTTTCATACATCAATAAAAATGCAATTATACAGTCAAATTGATGTGAATTTTGTAGCATGGGTTGCATGAGGCACACAATGCCAATGGTATTTTCCTTCTTTCTTTATAACTACTTGCTGTCACAGAATTAAACATAATACTAATTACTGTTTGTTCTTGGACTACAGCATTATACAATAAACATTTTAAAATTCTTATTTGGAGATTTAGGGTGTATGATTTACATATAAAATACATATTAAATTTGATTCAGTAGAGCATAAAATTCAAAACTAATGTTTGTTAGGTATTCCTCTTTCAGATGAAAGTGTCCTCACCATCACCTAAAAGTTGGGGTGGGGTGCAAAAAGTATGTAGTGTCTTCATTTTTCTTCATATAAAACACATATAAAATATTAAAATTGCTATTTAAAGATAATCTTTAATTCTGATGATCCCAGTTCCAAAAAAAAGAGTAACCTGAACAGACCTGAAAACTACAGAGGAATCGCACTCATATCTACTCCACTAAAAATTTACAATAGAATATTAAATAGAATTGAACCACATATGACTCCATTACTTCGTGCAAACCATGCTGTATTCCTCAAAAAACATGGTATTTTAGAACACATTCAATGTATCAGAAGACTAATAGAGGGTTCAAAGGACAAGAACTTACCATTGCTTTTGAACTTTATTGCCTTTACCAATTTCATTCTGTTGATAGGGAACGACTTTGGGAAACACTCAAACTTTATGGCATTCCACAAAAAATTACCTGAGCAATCAAGGCACCCTACCAGGGTTATCAAACTACAGCACTAGTTAATGGAGACAAAACAGTTTTTCCCATCACTACAGGCAGATATTTTGGCCCCATATATCTTATTCATAGTGATTGACTATATTTTTAAATTGATGCAAGTTAAATCTGGAATTCTCATCCGAGACCCATATACACGGATGCACCTTGCAGACCTGAGCTTTTGCAGATGATGTTAGAGTCAATGATATAGTCCTCATTAACCTTAGAAGAACTGCAGAAATATTTGGACTAAAAATAAACTCTCAAAAAACAAAGATATTAAAAACTCGGATAGATAGGCACATCTATATAAATCAAAATGATTATCTTGACAAAGTAGAATACTTTGTATATCTAGGATCACACATTTCAGATTCTTTAACAGACATTAAGACATGAAAATAAAAAAAAATAAAAAAGCACTCCAGTTCCATAGAAGTCTTAAAAAAGTATGGAAGTCAAGCCTCATCTCAAAGGAGACAAAGATTTGTCTTTACAAGTGCACCAGCCAGGCTGTCTTTCTATATGGCTCCCAGACCTGGAACATCTCGACAAAAGTAGCAACCAATATTATAAACAGCTTTGGAACTACTTGTTTAAGAAATATCCTAGACTACTCCAGGCAAGACCACATTCCCAACTCTATTATATTAGAAGAAACCCAGCAAGATCCTCTAGTCAGCACTGTTCAAAGCAGCCAAATAAAATGTCTTGGCCACCAACTCAGACAACCCCACACACACACACACTCCACCTTTTGATGCTCTGGTCCTTTACACCCCTACAGATGGGAAAGCATAAGAGGCAGACCCCAAACTCAGTATTGGAAATACATCAGCAGCTTTCTCCTCGTTTCTTCCTAACTCACCAAATTAGAGATCCGTCAGTTAGCATACAACAAAGAAGCCTGGATTTCCTTCATGTCATAAGAACCTCCAAGTCCAATGAGGTATACACACTCATTTGTTTTGATTTGTTTCCCTATTTATAATTGTAAAAAAAAAAAAAAATTAACCTCATTGCTAGGGTATGCAAACTGAAACATGTATGAATTCTATCCCTGAAAGGTTATAAACCTATGATAGGTGAGCTAAGGTTAGATAATGCACATCATTAAAAAAATAAATGAGGAAATACAAAATAAATAAATTTGCCTCTTCATTACTAAACTTACAGTATTTTCTGAACAAATTAGATAATCCTGATATTCAAAACAGACAAATTGCCATATTTCTTTTCACCATCATCATCAAATTCCTGACATGTACCCTCAAGGGGTGTACAGGATATGATAGTACTACATGAAAAATTTACATCATTACTAACTTCCTATCTACAATTTTCCTCCAAATCAGTCTGTTACTTGTCAAGACTCCAATATTATCAGATCTTATATTTCTATCGTCTAAGGTACTTTGTACCGTATCAATCCACCTATATCTTGGTCTTCCTCTGGATCGTTTTGCTGCCAACCTGGCAGAGAACACTTGTTTTGCTAATCTTTCCTCGCCCATTCTGTTTTAAGTGACCATACCACCTGAGATTAGCTCTGCTAACGCATTCCTGGAAGCTGACAATGTCAAGTTCTTTCCTAATATCCTCGTTTTTAATATGATATTGCCATTGATGCTATCTGTTCACGCCTCTAATCTTTCTGAAGACTCTCATATCTGCGGTCTCTAGTCTTTGGCCGAGTGTTTTACTTCTGACTCAGATCCATAAGTTAAAACTGGTTTGTACACTGTCTTGTATACAGTTAATTTAGTGTTCTGACTAATTTCTCTCTTATTCCATATGAATTTATTCATTTGACTGCCTACCATACCAGTTTTGTTGATTCTGTTGTCTATAACTATATTTAATTTACCATCTTCAGTAAAAATCGTGCCTAAGTAGCTGAAATGTTTTACTTGTTCCACAGGTTTCCTGTTCACAACACAGTTGATATTTTCAACAATGCTACCTATTTTCATTGTCTTTGTCTTTTTAATGCTGACCTTCATACCATATGTATACAACAGTTATTCAATTTAGTCAGGGAATCTTGCAAACTTGTAGCAGATTTATTTAGAAGTATAACATCATCTGCATAAAGCTGACATTAACATCTCCAATTCTGATATCATGTTTAATACCACTTTCCTTCATAATGTGATCCATATAGATAATGAATAACAGAGGGGATAATGTACATCCTTGTCTCACACCAGATTTAACATTAAACATCTTCCTGTACTTCCTTCAATTCTAAGTGCTGACTTACAACTCAAATAAAGAATAAGTATTGCTTTATATAATGCCCCATTGACACCATATAACTGTAGCATAATGAATAGCTTCTCTCTTGGCACCTTGTTATATTCCCATGCTTTCTCGACTATTTGTCGTAAAGTGAAGATCTGATCCTGACAACCTCTATTTGACCTGAATCCAGCTTGTTCTTCACCAAGCTTTTCTTCCACAATTCTTCTCAACTGTTTCTCAAGTATGCTTGCATAGATCTTGCCAGGAACACTCAGTAGGGAAATACCTCTGTAATTCTCACATTCAGTTTTATTTCCCTTTTTATATATGGGTACTATTAGAGCTCTACTCCAATCATCGGGAATTCGTCCCTCTGTCCAGGCTTTCTGAACTATTCAGTGCAGCCACTGTAAGACTTTTATACCACTATACTTCAACATTTCTGGTCAAATATCATCTACTCCTGCTGCCTTTCCACATTTCAAGCCTTTGATCGCTTTTTCTACTTTAAGTATCAATATGTATTCCTGACTATGCCTGTTGAGTGTTTTTTACCACTGTGCTATCACTACTTGTTTCATTTAGCAATTTTGCAAGGTAATTACTCCATACTTCAGGGATATCTTTTTCTCCTGTTTTCATGTCACCTTTATCATCTCTAACTCTTTCCTCCATTTCTAAGCTTCTTCAACAACCTCCAGAATATCTTACCACCTTCTTGATATTTATTTTCTATGTTCTTGCCAAAGTCCTCCCATGACTTTTGTTTAGCAAGTTTTACGCAGTGTTTCGCTTTCTTACATTCGTCTCAGTATTCTCTAAGAGCACAAACTGACTTATTTGCCAGGAACTTTTGATATGCTTTCTTCTTTTCCTTCACTACCTCTTTAACTTCCTGTGTCCACCATGAAGTGCTAATTTTTCTATCCTTGCAGACAACCTCACCAGATGCCTCTCTGACTGAATCAATCAGGGTTTTCTTCAAGGCTTGCCACTGAATCTCCAAGGTTTGGTTCCTTTTCTGAAACTCTTTCATTTTTTCTTCTTTGTGTAATCTTTGTGTATTTTAGTCTACAGTTCACATCTGAGAGCTGCTCAACTTTTATTCGCTTTAAAACTTTCTTACATGTTATTCTTTTCAATATGAAATTCAATTTTATCCTGCTCAAAACTAAATAGTGATCGCTTCCAATTTCAAATCCTCTCTACACTCTGGTGTACTGCACCAGGGAGAAAATATCACTATCAACAATAACATAGTCAATGAGACTTTTCTTATTCCTTGCCTCTTCTCTCCATGTGAATTTGTGCACATTTTTATGTTGGAACATGGTGTTAGTAATAACCAGTCCATGTCCTGAGCAGAAATCCAACAGGTATTTGCCATTATTATTAGCTTTGCTCTTTTCTCCAAATTTTCACAAAATATTTTTGTATGTCTGACAATCATTTCCTACTCTGCTATTTAGATCCCCAGAAAGGACCAACTTTTCATTTTTCATTGTGTCAGTTGCTTTTTCTAAAGCATCAAAAAATTCCTCCACTTCTACCTTAGTAAAACCCTCTGTGGGACCATAGGCACAAATAAGTCTCATTGTCCAGTTCCCCATTCTCATATTTGCCCACATCACTCTACTTGAGACTGCCTGCCATTCAAGAAGATTAGCGTCGTATTTAGTGTTGAATACTATGGCTACTCCTTCTTTTCCTTGATTGTAATTTCCTGAATATAACATTTTGTATTTTTTGCTCAGAAAGATCTCACCAGTTTTTGTCTTGTTTGTTTCAGTCGCCCCTATTATGTCGATCTGGTACTTATCTAATTCTTCAGCTAGCTCCATTTCTTTGCCATTCAGGCTTCTTATGTTGATAGTACCGATCTTTAACTCTGGTGATGTTGAGTTGAGGTGTGCTTTCAGATTTGTTCCAGTAGCTGGCTTTTCGCTGTTCCCCCTGGTTCCCTGGCGAAAACAACGGGACTTTGTTTAACCGGGTGACACCCCAGCCAGCATAAAATTTTGTCATGTTCTACCATCATTTTGTATATTGGTTTAAGCCAATAAGAATACAATTTGGTCAGCTAAATCCCAAATTGCCAGACCATCCTCGTTCGTTCACTATCCAGGTAGATACTCAACAGGGTGACCACGAGAAGGTGAGGATTGGACATTAGGTCAGAAGGCCTGGTCGGTTCTCTGCATTCCTTTAAAGGCTATGTGCGGTTTCCTGTCAGTTATACAGCTTTGACCCTTAAGCCTCCCATTTTCTTATCTTAAAAATGTTAAGAAGTATGGTGATTTAAAAAAAAAATGATAAAAAATCCACAAAATTTTAGCTATCTCAGAGTACAACCAGTTGGGTTTTTATTAGTGTATTACTTATTACCTGTACAGGCTTTATCAAAAATATTGCTAAAAAAGCATAATTAATGGTGTGTGCGTACATGCACTTGTCCACATTGGTAAGACTTATTCAAACTTAGTTTATTAATTGTCACTTTATTTGGAATCAGATAAAGTGATAATTTCTGATAAATAGTATTTTGAGTAGTTCAAAATACAAATTTGAAATTTATTTCAGATAATAAGTAAAGATATGTTGACATTTTTTTTATCAGAATAGAAATCTGAAAAATTGAATGCTTACATTTCATATTGAGCAGGGGAATCTGTCATAGTAATTCCTATTCCAAGCTTGTTGTCATCTTAGAGATAAAATCATTTAAATTGGCATTTATGTTGAATTAATCTATATAGTCTTGAGTTTCTTCTTTGTATTTAGTAATTTCTTGTATTAGTTGAAGAACTGATTCTGAAGGGGAAAAAAATGCTTTTGATTTTCTTTGCACAAAACATTTAAAATGTTTTATTGCAATAAATGAATCTAAAATTATTTTTTTAAAAAATCACTCAGTCAATCATTCATTGGTCATTTCAAAATACAAATGAGCTTTACATAAAATGTTTCTTGACAGAGAACTTAAAGTAAATCTTTAAGTTCCATAATAAAGAAAATGCTTGGCATGAAGGTGGTTGAACATTTTGAAACTCTCTTTTCATTAGTCTTTTTTAGCTTGGTTTTTGATTTTTGACATTATAACACAAGTGAAGCTGATTTTAAAAAAATTAATAATAATTGCACTTTAAAAAAAAAAAAAGAGTTTAAATATTTAGTACATATCAAATACCTGATTTATTAGATGATGAGATAGATTAACCTGCACAGGTGAGAAGGTGATTGCCTGTTTGTTTGTTCCTTCTCTTCCCCCCCCCCCCCATTTCCCTTTACCTGTAATGAGTTCTTTGGAGGATTTTTAAGCTTAGGTATAAAAATTATAGAGAGTGGCTAATTTTGTTGTCGAGATTGATTGTTGCTATTACAATGATGAGATTTCGATCATGAGTAACAAAAATATAAGCAGTTTCATTCTGATAAGCATAATATGTGCTGCAAATTTATTTGAATGAACACTAACAAAAAATAAATGTATAAAATGTATGCATTTAAATCACTCTCTATATTTATGTTATATATTAGTTTCTTGCAAAGTGAAAAGGAAGTGGGAAAAGTATTGCTATTTCAAGCAAATTTCCTCCTTTCCAGCTTGCTATAATGCAAACAGTAAATACGAGGGTGGTCTGAAAAGTTCTCTAACAATGAAAAACGAATTTATAATTTCAAAATTATTTTTATTTTTCAACATAATCTCCCTAATGCATTTATTCAAGCACCATTATCCTGTCCCTGTAGTGGTTCTCAGTAAGATCTGCAAAATATCCTTCTACAGCTGTAATCGTTGATTCAAAGAAAAACGCTGACCAGCAAGGAACAGTTATAGTTTTGGGAAGAGATAGAAATTGGAGGGAACAAAATCTGGGGAATAAGGTGGATGTTCCAACAATTCATAGTGCAGATCCCTTAATTTTCCCATTTCCAAAACACCTTTGTGGGCAGGTACATCTTTCATCAGGACAATGTCCTGATGAAAGATGATTTTTTTTCTTCTGCAAACCGGGTCTTTTCTCATGAATTTTTTCGTTTAATCTGGTTAAAAGATCGGAATAATATTCCCCGGTGATTGTTTTACCCTTTTCAAGATAATTAATAAACAAAATGCCTTTAGCATCCCAAAACACCGATGCCATGACCTTTCCTGCTGATGGGACAAACTTTGTCTTTTGGCGCTGAACAACCGACTTCTGTCCACTGTTTTGACTGCTGTTTGGATTCTGGTGTGTAATGGTGAATCCAAGTCTCATCCATAGTAATAAATCAACACACATCAGTTTTATTCTTGTTAAAACGCTCCGAGATTTTCATGCAAGTGCATTTTTGATCTGCTGTGAGCAAGCATGGCAACCATCTTGCACAAAGATTTTTCATTTGCAATTCTTCATGATCCTACACATTCTTTTGAAATGCCTGTAGTCTCAGCAATTTCATGGCATAGTAAAATCCAGCATTATTATAGTGTATCCATTCCGTTTATCCAACTCTGCCATAACATTGTTATAAAATATGAGCAAATTGCTTAAACATGATCTTCCTTAAGTAAACTCATGCTGCTTCTTGCAGAGGATAGCTTGTTTGTCTACCCATTTCTGTATGCGAGTTTTTACTAACTTCTCTAAAATCTTCACTACCACACTAGATATACTGATAGGTTGGTAGTTTGACACATCAGTTTTTGCACCACCCTTGTATAATGGAGCTATCATATGTTCCTTCCATTCCTGTGGTATCATTCCTGAGCTGACACTGAAGTTATACAAATATGTGAAAGGTCTAGCCAATTTGGCTGAACATTCATTTAACAAACATGCTGGTATTCTATCTGTCCGTATTGATAAATTCTTATCCAGTTATGCAACAGCTCTTCAACCTCATTTTCATGCACCTGTAACTCTTCATCCAATTTAATAGTAGCACTATGCACCATGTTACATACACCTAGTTGATATATCTTGGCAAAGGGAGCAATCTCGTTAGCTTCTGACACTAGAGTACCATCTGCATTTAATAATGTTATTCTTTTGCAATCATTCTTTCTTTCTTTTGCCTGCATCATAATGAAAAAATTCTTTTGGATTGACTTTAGCTTGCACCAATTTCTTTTTATACTCCAATTTAGCTTTCCACACAATAGTTGTTACTTTTCTGGTCTGAGCTTTATATATTTCCTAACTCCTCTCACTCTTATTCTCACGATATTCTTTACACATCATCATCTTGTGGATCTCTTGCTTAATAAGATTGCACAATCATTTCACTCCCAACCTATTCATTCTTCGAACAGTAGGGATACATTCAGATTCTGCCTCATTTAAGCACTCTTTCAAAGATTCCTATGCATTGCTGACATTTTTCCCATTTAGTAACTGATACCGTGGGACCAAAGATAGTATTCTCCTAAGCTGATCATAATTTCCAGCTTTGTAGTTCGGCATGTAACCTGTTTTAATCAGAGCATCAATACAATTAGGTACTTCTCAAGAAAGTACAGCATGATCACTGTCACCAATTGGTTATAAAATAGCCATATTCTTGGCAGAGACTCCCCTTCTGACCCTATGAGCAAATCCAACACTCTTTGACCTTAAGTCCTTCTTTCACATGCTGCTTCAGAAAATTGTCTTGCAACAATTCAATGAATTCCTCTTTTTTCTTATGACGAGATTTCTCATCTACCCGGTCAATGTTTGGAAAATTAAAGTCATCCATAATCTTTCGTTAGGCTAAATTGCCGATGCATTTCTTCATCCCCTGCAACTGAGCTGCAAGGTCTGTAGCAACACCCCACCATATATTTCATTCTGTTAGCTTTCACTTCACACCAGATAGCCTCACACTCACTGCTACATTGGACATTGTTACTATCATTGTTTTCTTGTGTTTCTCTCCTAACTGGATTTAAATAGTCTAATATCATTAGTAGTACTCCCCCCCCCCTCCTATATCTTCTGTCATTCCTAAAAATAGTATATGCATTACACTAGATTCCAGTTACCATATCTGATTCTGATAGCCAGGTTTCACTAATGCCAACAATCTTAGGCCACATCATATTCAATAAAGCAACAAACTCAACCCCCTTTGTTTCTGATGCTTCTGGCATTTGTGTACAGACATAACAAATTTCCACCTAGCCTATTCTTATAATTAGATATATAATCTGTTTGGCTTTGTTGTAGAACTTCTCTTTTGCCTCCCCAGACATACTCAAAAGGTCTGAACCCAAAGCATATTTTTCCACCTCTTCTCCAGATACATAGCACTGTTCAAAGCCATTCATATCTTTATCACGTTTGCATACCATAGCTGAACGATATTCTTTCAACATGTGGGATAATGAAAATCACACACATTTTCCCCATTCCTCCCTTGATGATCTAGTTTCCCCAACTCTCTGCATTAGGTCTCATACCAGTAAGTAATTTTTCCATGCTCCTGATGCCAAATTAATTCAAGTGCAGGCCTTCCCTGTTATACAAGTCTTTTCTGCCATCACTTGACTGTGTCGAGTGTGTTTTACATCGACACATTGATGTAAAACTCGCATCAGTTTCTTCTTCTATACATCTTGCACATGAAATCATTTCTATCATTGTCCTCCTCCTTAACTCGATACTATTGTATCTGGGTAGCAAGCCTACAATTTTTACTCTCTCACATTTCTTTCTTGCTTATTCCAATAGACCTTTCATATCATCTCTCATGCTTTGTTTGTCGCTACTTAAATTATTAGTTCCTTCCAGAACTACTATCTCTTTTACTTTCCTTTTCTGTTATTCATTTCCATTTGTCATATCTTTAATTTTTGTCCCTGGGCAACTAGAAATAGTGACTCCCTCAGCAAGCTCAAATTTTGAGATTGAAACCACCATGCCATACCATATTACCTCTTTTTTCTTAGATTGTAATTGACTTATTATTGTTATTAATATTATGATTAACAAGTTCAGTGCTTTCATGCTGCTTCTTGTTCAGATCCTTTTTCTTATCCTAAGTTTTGTTAAACATTTTTCCAGTTTTTATGATTATCTGGTTAGTTTTCTGTTAATTTCTTTTAATCAGGATATTTCCAATGTGAGGATATCCTCGGATAAATTATCATCACTGCAGCAACACTTTTGTTCATCAGAACATACGTTCTCCTCATTAGTAACAGCTTTAACTTGAGCTTTAGACACTGCCCTGTTGTGATGAGTTTTCAGCACCATTCTTAAGAGTAGTAAAAACTAATAATATTTCTACAATTATGTTATCAAATGCTGTAGTACAATAAATACACTAAAAACTACAATAATATACCAAAAATACACCAATTTTTCAGAAGCTACCTAACAGCATGTCTTTTCACTAGATAGCCTCGACCCCAATAATGTGAAAAACAATTTATTGTGTCTCCCACATAATTACTTTATTTATTTGTATACCTTATCCCACTTGTTGGTACTTTCAGAAAAAGTATCTTCATCTCTCTCTCTCTCTTCCCCCCCCCCCCCCTCTGTTCAGTACTGCATTATTACTTGTACTGAATTGATATCGATTTCTTCAGTACTCCTTGACTTTCTATGAAGAATAAAGCTTAATCATTTAAAAGATGAAAAATTTACTAACATGCAAAGCATATAATGGTTTTTTCTTTTTTTTTTCCCCCTTTCTGTCTTTTTTTTTTTTTTTACTCCCATTATAGTGTCACAATAAAAAAAACTAAATACATTATTAAAAAGTTGTTTTTTTATATTGTAAATAATAACACAATAGATAATGTAACTAAGAACAGTAGTCTCTTCATAAGATACATACATTATGAAAGGACCACTGTTGGATTTGATTAATGACTTCAATTACTTAAGTGTTCAATGTTTTGACCTTCACGTCAAGCCATCGTCTGGGTTGCATTCGCATATGTGCAAGAGCACAAGCTATATTACATCAGAAAAACCACAGGATAATTGATTTAGCTAACCATTGATTCATGTCTGTATTCTAGCAAAGAAAAAAAAATAATGAAATTAACATTTAGGTGTACTTGGGAAGTGAATAAATGATACTAATAGCAAAATCTTTTTAAAATAAAGATATTACCAAGATATTTTCATCTCCAGTTCTGCATCAATCATGCAGGAAAAGTTAGCACAATAGGTTTGATACCAGAAGACTACAAATCAGGTATTTTATACATATCATTCCCACACACGTGGTACCAAGACTTATGTGTAGGCAAGTGGTTAGAATGAAGAAAGGGATTTGTTTGTGTGTTTCTTGAATATATGAAGGGGGTGTAATCATTAGAGAAAATAATATGAGGAAAACTTTTTTCCAAAAAGTAGAGGTATAGGAATGGGGGGGGGGGGGAGTTGGTTTGATATGAATTTGGAATTGAACTGTATATGGGTGGAGAGGATAGCGGGCTGTTCAGGAGCAGTACTCCTGGAAATACTTATAGAAAAGACAGTCCAGCAACAGAGCATATATGGGAAAGTGACTGGAGGATGTTAGGGAGAGTCATCAGTTAAGTAAATCACTCGCTTCTGAATACAATCAAGTGTTCTGAGAGAGAGAGAGTAGTTCTAGTGCACCTTATTGGTGCATCATTAAGAATTATTACTATTATTATTATAGCTAATATTTGTGATGTTCCTGCCTACGTTCATAATTTGTCTTTTTATTGTTGAAAATTTTGCACTAAATTTGTTCGAGCACACTGCATTTATTTAAGGATATATCATCTGCATAGAGTACAGAGCTGAGTTTAATATTTCCAATTTTGATGTCAGGTTTAATAACACTTTGTTTCATGATATGATTTACACATACCAGCCACTGAATTAGAAATCTTTGCGCAGATGTATGTAAACATCAGTTACACATCGTACATGCAAAATACTTGGTCATGTACATCACTACGTGTTCTTCTAGGAAACTATTTAAGAATGAATCTGGTCAGTAATCATCAATAGTGTTGCTCACAATGAGAAAAACAAGGCTCTTTCGGAGTTTGATAAAGGGCTTATTGTGGGTGTCCATCTAGCTGGAACCACGATTTTGAAAACATCAGCACTGACTGGTTTCTCAAAAGGTGAGATATCCTGGGTGTTTTATCAGTGGAAAAATTACCCATGCTGTCTAAAAGGCATAACTGTGGTCCCAAGATAGTCTGTTAGGAACGAGATCACTGAAGCATTCAGTTCCCTGTGCATAGTTTGGTGAGGTATTATTATTACATGACATTGCCAAGGATTCGAAGGACTCTTCAATATGGATCGGTATTGACAGTCTCATATCTATATGGAAACCACTGTATGATATAAAAGTTTCTGATTTAGTTGCCAGTATGTGTAGTTATTAATAACAATTGGAGATAGTGTCACCTTGTTACATTTCATGTTACATCAAATGATATATATATATATATATACATACAGGGTGTTCGGGATAAATTTGACATATTTATAATTAATTATATTTTTCCGTAAGTTACATGTATTAACACACACTTCTCTTCATTTAAAAGTTTGGACCCTTCTTCATTCATATACAAGATGTCAGAAAGGATGGATAGCTGGAACCCACCTGAATCATGGAAGAGAATAACTTGTATCATGATGATTCGTGCCTGCCATCAAAATAAGGATATTACGACTGCTGCCCAATGCTCCCTGAATACAGTAAAAACAATCAGGCATGAACTAGAGACTTGCAATGGTGACTACGAGGATGTAGCAAGAAGAAAGATCCCTAGCAGACGATCTGATTGCGTTCGTACAGCAGAATTCCTCGCAAATCTGCAGGAACAGGTGTTGAAGAACCCTGGCATTGGAATTCGGGCTTTGTTCGTGGAGTTGCTAACTGTAGTCAAGCCCTGGATAACAAGGGTAGCCAGTGGTAGGCCGTATGTATGGCAGCAGGATTCGGCCCCTTGCCACACCTCTGGGAAAAGTCAAAAATGGTTGTCTGAAAATTTCTACGACTTCACCAGTCCAAATGTTTGGCCTCCAAACTCCCCAGACCTTAACCCCATGGATTATTTTGTATGGGGCGCAGTTGAAAAAGACACCAATTGCACTTCCAGTAATACAAAAGCCCAGTTAATGGATAAAATTAAAACAGTTTTTGCGGCCCTTCCCAGGGAGACTGTAGCATCAGCTTGTTCGAGGTTCCGAAGCAGAATTGAAGCTGTGATCGATGCTAATGGTGGTTATTTTGAGTAAATCTTGTTGATAGTATTGTAATTAACTCTGCCTGTAATGTTTTTTTTGTCAATTCATTAAATTTAATAGATACAAAGAAGATTTTCTTTTACCTTACGAAACTGTCAAATTTATCCCGAACACCCTGTATATATAAAATTTAAGCATTATGATCAGCTTTTCTCTTGCCACCTTAGCATAATTCTTTTCCAAA
Organism: Typopeltis vanoorti; assembly: GCF_054136105.1. NCBI lineage: Eukaryota > Metazoa > Arthropoda > Arachnida > Uropygi > Thelyphonidae > Typopeltis > Typopeltis vanoorti. The sequence continues at coordinate 144,468,416 of NC_143551.1, forward strand.
TCTTCAAAGCCTAAATAAAGATCCTTGTTATATTCTCAAGATTTTTCAACTGTACAGTCTTAAAAGTAAAAATTTTATCCTGTATGCATTGAACCAAGTTTCTTTTCCAAATATTATATCTTAGATATATATATATCCATGTTATATTCATCTGATTTTTGAACTATTTGGCCTGAAGTCATCTTGCTCTTTCCTAGGATTCCCTTCTACAGGATTTCTTAGCATTTTTGAATTAATCTCACCTTTACACTCATATTTATTTGTTGTTTTTTCTCTCTCTCTCTTTTGATAAATTGGTACATTGAGAGCTATACTCCAGTCATCTGGAATTTTACTATCTGTCATCTGCCTAAGCCTTCTGAATTTATGCAGCATAGATATTTGAGCATTTTTGGTTGAAAATCATCTATTTCAACTTTTACATTTCTTTGTTTCAGCATTTTTGGTCAAAATAATGTTGTCTGTCTTTTCACCTTTCAAGTTTCTAAAGGCTTTTGCACCTTGTACTGATATGTACTCCGTGATTGCATTCCTACCACCTTCTGTCACTCTCATTTAGCCACCTTCACAGCTCTGACTGGTGAAGAAAATGATGACTGATTCAGCATGGGAGGCTTTCCTTTTTGTGGTATTCTTTTCTGCATTTCTAAGTTACAACCTCCAGATTTTTCTGTATTTCTTTAAAGCACCTACTAACTTACTTACCAAGAACTTTCAGTATGATTTCTTCTTTTCCAGCACTGCCTCTTTAATTTCTTAGTTCCAGCATGAAGTTTTAATTTTTCCATCATTGCTAAGCCTCCCTTGCTGAATCAGTCATCATTTTCTTCAGATTTTGCCTTTCAGTCTCCAAGGTCTTGGTTTCAAATTCTTTCATTTTTTCTTGAATTATGTTTGAGTTTACAGTTGAGTCACATCTGAAAGCTGCCCAGCATCGATTATTCTTAAATGTTTAATATATGCAATATGATGATGATTTATGTTCTGCTGAAAACTGAGCGGTGATCATTTCCTATTTCAAATTCCCTGTATGTTCTTATATTATTATATAGGAATCACATTGGAGTCTAAAGACTAACCTCAAGAAGCCCACAGTAGTGCATTTTCACATAATGCCTAGCATACCTTTTCTTAAACTCATTCACTGATAGAATGCTCACAACCACTTATAGCAATGCATTCCAGTCATTCACTACTTTTCAATCAAAAAAAAAAACTACTACTAACTTCACTCTTACAAAACCTCTAGGTTGATCCCTTGTTCTCTCTCTCTCTCTGGTTTTCATGTATTGAAAAATTCCTTTGGGATCATTCTTATAAAACCTTTAAGATTGATGCAGATTTCTGTCATGTCACCTCTTTTCTATCATCAATCAACTAGACTTTGCATCCCCCCCCCCCTCACACACACATATATACACCTCATAGGGAAGCATTTCACAGATCTGTCATTATGTTAACCACTTTCCTCATGATCCTTTCCGATTGCCTCCTTAACCCCAAGAAACCCAGATGACTAAGATGTGGCATATTAAATTCTTATAAAGAGGAATAAGCTTCTCTCCACTTGTTGTCGGTGTATTCATCAACATTCAGGTTTGAGCTTTTTTTCTCACTTTCACAGTATGCACTCAGGCTAGACAAGCTACAGCTCAGGGCCTCACATTATACAAGGGACCTCTGTCTTGGTATACAAAAAAAAGCTATTAAACCTAAAATTTACTCAGGTGGAGAACTTCAGAAGTTATAGTTTGGGACAACAATAACCTTAAATCCAGTGCTGGTGAATATACACACACACACACACACACACACACACACTTGTAAAGGCATTTGGCTCAAAAAGGTTGAAAATTAATGAATTCTGCAGTGCATGTTTCTTGCTGATAGTTGTGGGAGTTCATTGTCATAATATAATTTTAATATTATGATATAAACGGTTATATCTTTATATACTTGTGTATGTATAATATATATATAGCAAGTATAGTATTTTATGGAGCAGCCCTAAGTAATCTTCTTTATGGCCACTGCCAAATATACACAATTAAGGTATAGAATATATTTGATTATTAGTCAAGTGCAGCCATTTGATATGCATTCAGAGATGGTAAAAGAATAATTCTCTACTTTCATGAGTTGCAAGCATGCTGAAACAATGGAGAGGTAAATTTAAATGGTGTAAAGTAGAAACAAACCCAGTAAACCAGTATTGGATAATTATAAAAGTTGATGATGGTAGAATAAAATCGGGAATAAAAACATTTTAAAATTCCCTCTGGATGACTGATATTTTCTGTGCATATGATTGATCCTATAGAGCTATAAAGTAGAAGAGAATCTCTATGGTGTATTGCTGTTTCGAGCAAGCAGTTGTCCTTAGAAAAATAATTATGGTGGGTGAGTGAGTATAGGTGGCAATTCCCTATAATAGATGTCACAAAAGATTGTGGTGTGTTCTGATTGGTAAGCTTCAAATTAAATTTTATTTGGTTTTATTGCCAATTAATTTATGTAGTGTAGGGTCACTAGGAATAAATTATAACCTTAAGATTGGTTCTAATGGCCAGGGTAATACTAATATGTGCAGAAATCAAGTGCGAATGCTTTTTTGCATGATGCAGTTTGATTTGCTGTAGTTATCAGACTTTTTTAAAAAAAAAATTTTTTTTAATAGTATTATTTAAGTTATCAGGAATTGGGATATTGCAGTCTCTAAAGTGTTCTTATAGTTGGGATCATAGAGATCTAATGGCAGACCCGATGTATAATGAATCACAGTCACAGAATCAGGTTGTCACTCAAAACAGTATACATTGTGCTAATCAAATATGTCCTTTTTTGTTTACATAATTGGCATTCTGAAAATGTTAATCAATTTTTGGTTAGTTGCAAATACTGCTTTGTAATTCATATGTTTAAAAATATATTTTAAAACTTTGTAGATGTTATGAACATTGGAAAGTCTTAATATTTTAATATTAATAATATTTTGAAAGATGGGGGTTTCTTTCTTTTGAGAGGAAAAATACATATTGAAAGTTTTTCCATGTGGTGGTTATACTATAAATTAAAGATGCCAAGAAATTATATTCTTGGTTTAATCCTTTATCCAAATGTAATCAAAGTTTGTACGTGAAGTAACTTCACGACTGGACAATTCGTATGTAGTAACTAATAACTTCTCATCACTTGCTTTAATATCTCATAATAATACATTATACATATCTGTAAGGATAATACATATCCTTACAGATATGTATAATGCTGTGCATTATGGAAAGGGCCACTACCCAGACTTCTTTTGACCTTTATTGAGGTCTCATCAGTAGCAGCCACACCCAGAAGTGATACCAAGGTTGAAGTAATGCAGAAGTCATATTTCCATATACAAGTAGCCAAAAAAGTGTCACACCTTATTACTAAAATATGACTTCTGCATTACTTCAACCTTGCCTTCAGTCTGCGAATCTATCCAAATCATCCTGCAAAATTTTGACATCATCTGTATTAACTATTGCTCCACTCATCTTTGCATCATCAGCAGCAAACAACTGAACAGTTCCTCTCAAATCCTTTCCTATATTGTTAATGAACAAATTAAACAGTAGCGGTCCATGAACAGAACTCTGCAGCATGCCACTATCACAGGTTTTCTTTTGGACTCTACTCTACACCCTAATTTACGTTGTTAAACCTGGGGTTCAAGACTGCTTTATGAGGATATATTTTCCTCCTCCTCTAAGATTTATAATAGGTTTTTCCTTCTGTTGTTAGATTTGTTGGCAAAAGGATATGAAGTTATATATATACAGGAAAATCTCACTTAACGCAATTAATCAATCTATCAATTAATTGCCACTAAGTGAAATCGCATTAAGGAAATACAATAACCAATAGGAATAATTATATTCATTGTTGAAAGTTTTTCCACTTGGTTATACTATAAATTAAAGATACCAAGAAGACGAAGAATACAAAGACGATCTTTAGATACTTTGTATCCTGATTGATATGCTTCCAAAAGAGACCAATTTCATCAACGTTGAATATTTGCCGATCGTCATAATCACCCTCCTGAATTATCATCCTTTACAATTCTTCAGGAAACTTGGCTGCAGAATCTTTATCAGTACTAGCAGATTCCTGTTATTCTTGCGTTATGCCGCCCAGCTTGATTTTTAAAAGGGGTCAAACCATCCTAAACTCACAGTAAAGCTTTCATATTTTCAATTTCATATTTCAAATGAGGTATTCTTTTTTGGTTAGTTACAGTCCAAAGTGATAGAAGACGTTCCATCTTGCTGCAGATTGGCGACAAAAACATTGCATAAACTGATTAATCACTTGCATAAAGCTGGAAATAGTATCGTTTCATCCAATCGCACTAACTGATTATCACACATATCTAATTCACTTAAGTGAGGTGTCCTGTTTTTCTTAATTTGCTATAATTTGACTGTTTTTATTGGTACAACAATTAGAAATAATGGAATTTGATGAAATTTGGTATTTAGGATGACTATTGAAATTTTAATGGGATCTTAATTACCATATCAGATCATTTTAATGGTGAAATTAGACAAAACAAAACTGTCTATATTAAATTTAACAAAATTGGCTGGGTTCATTTGCAATAATGGGTATCCAGTGCTATTATAAATGCACCTTTTTATGATTATCCTCAATCTTTTTTTTTTAACTTATTTTATAAAAAGGATATCATAAAATTGCATTAGCCTTGTTGCTAATGCATTGATAACAGAGATTCACATTAAAAAAATCCATCTGACTTTTGTTAAGGTGAATCTGACCCATGAAAGACTATAAACCTATCACACACATACCAGCCACTGAATTAGAAACTTTTATTTTATGTATAGGCATGCAACTGCCACTACCGATCCTCTTCAATTCCCTGTGCATAGTTTGGTGAGATATGGGTCAAAGAAACAGCCTTTGTTAAATGCTTTGGTCATTGCTACAAACAGGAAGTTCTGTTTGTCCATACAAGCCTTCTCAGACAACAGTGATCTCGTTCCTGACAGACTGTCTTAGGACCACAGTTACACCTCTTAGACAAGCAATGTGGATTATTTTTCCACTGATTAAACATTCAGGATATTTCACATTTTGAGAAACCAGTCAGTTCTACTGTTTTCAAAGTTGTGCTCCAACCAGATGGGCACCCACAGTAAGCCCATTATCAAACTCTGAAACAGCTTTTGTTTTTCCCATTGTGATCAACAGTTACTGACCAGCAGCATTCTTAAATAGTGGCCTAGAAGAAACATAGTAATGTACGTGACCAAGTATTTTGCATACGCAATGTGTAAGTGATGTTTATGTATCTGCATAAAGGGTTCTAATTCAGTGACTGGTATGCATATGTTAGTACTATGGATATCTAGAGCATATACATGAACTGTTCTAGCCACATCAGGCCTCCAGGCATAAGGATAATGGTTGTCTTAATGCCAAGTGATGTTCTTCACTTACTTATAGACATTCACAAACATCCATACCTGCATGAGATTCAAAGTCACCACCTATCGAAGAATGAAAATGTTCTCCACTTGGCCAATCAGGTTAGCACATATATCAACTGTGATTATGAGACATAATTGATATTAAATTAGAAAAGTTTTTTTTAAAATATATCTACAATAGAAAAGAAATGGAGCCAACAGAAGAACTTTTACTAAGAATAAAAAGACTGAAACGGGAATTCTTCTGAATAATAAGTGTAAGATTTTTATTAAGGTATTAGAGATCAAGGGAAAGCAAAAGTATTTCTCTTTCCCTTGATTTCCCTTTCCAAACATAGAGTTAAACTTTTTTTATTGAAAATCAATTTTGAACAGAGTTGTGTGAACAGACTGTAGTTGGAAATTGGACAGTGAGACATTGCATTGTGCCCTACGGTCCACAGAAAGTTCTAAAAGGAATTTTGTCAGTTGGACAGCTGGCTAACATAAGAAATGTTAGTTCTTCTTGGAAAACAAAAGACAGATTTTTTAAATATCAGCTCCACACACTAGAGGTTTTAGATCCTATGACATGACAGTGCCATATATATGGGTAAGTGGTTAAAGAGAAAAAAAAAAAGGAATTTGATGAAAATACTTATAGAAAAGACAATACAGCAACAATGTCTATGGAAAAGCAACTGGAGAGAATTAGTAATAAAAGGGTACTCTATTAAGCAAATAGCTCTCTTCTGAATACATTCAAGCATTCAGAGGGAGGTTTTAGGTGCACATTCCCAAATACAAGAACAATCTTCTAAAATTTGGTGGATTTCAGATTCATAAGGTGTCAGGAATTGAGCACAAGAAAAGAATTGTTTGTTTTTTAAAAATACCAAGCTTTTGGGGGACTGAAGAGGCTATGGTTGTGATGTGTTTTTGTACCAGGATAGACTAAATGTGATGTCAACCAAAGAAGAGAAAACTTATCTTTGTTGGTAAGCAGGGAATTTTAATGCTACCAAAATGCAATCTTATCTCCCAGAAGAAAAAAACACTTCATTTCTCCCAAAATGTTGGGAGAAATGAAGTGTTTTTTTCTTCTGGGAGATAAGATTGCATTTTGGTAGCATTAAAATTCCCAGGTTATCCTCGCCCGACTTGATAATAGCAAGGGGATCAGTGTTTAAGGCATTAAAGATCTTGAAGTCTGAATCACCTGAGCACTAGTTTTCAAAATGAAGAGGAATGGAGAATATGTCATCTGCAAAGTTATGAATAGGATTGGATGTCAGAAAGAGAAGACCATTGATTTATAATAGGAAGAGTGTAGTTAAAAGCACAGAGCCATAGAATACTCCAGCATAGATTGAAAAATCTGATGAAACTCTCTACCATGACCTGAAGTGAATGACCAGAGAAGAAGCTGATGATCCACTCACCAAGGGTAGGAGGAATACCATGAGATAATAGCTTGGTAAGAGGATATGCGATCAAATATCCTTAGAAATATCAAGAGCAATCACTTTCACCAAACTTTTTCATGGCTTGTATCCAGAAGTGGGTAGGGTGAACCAAGAGATCTGCAGTGGAGCAAGAATTGTGGAATCCATAACAAGAACAGGAAGATAGTTGACTTTTATCTCCCTTTTTAGAAACAAGCTAAATAAAAACTTTCTGCCAACCAACCTATTGGATAAGTGCCAGATGAGTATGACAGCTTGTAGTGATGCAAGATTAGGCTTGCCAGCCATCCCGTATTTTACATCGAATTTTGCTGTCCTGTATTGTACTTGTAGGGACAGCCTAATGTCCTGTATTTTAATGAAAAGATAAAATTTTAAATATTATGTTAAGCAGTTATAATTTTCAATATTCTTTTTAAATAATCCAATTTAAATTGACTGTAAGCTATAAAAACTGACAATTCGAGGAAATTGTGTTTACAGTGGCGGCATGGCAGCAACAGTCCCTTTCATCGGTCGCTTTTTATTTAGTATAAGCATTTTATTTATAATTCTCTACAGGTGTATGCATTTGCTTCTTTTCAAACCGTTTTTATTTGGACGTTGTGCGATATCGGTACAGTATTTAGATGTTATTTCAATATTTATTAAAAAATAATATCTTGCCTTTTTCAAATGTGCAGTATTTAGTTAAATTAATTTTCTTTATTAATTATAGAAACGTAAATTAAATTTTGTTTCTCTCCTTAAGTTCTTAACAATGCCAAAACGAAAGTGTTTTTAACGATGATTATTCGAAAGAATGGAATTTTATTGCAAAAGGAAAACATAACAAAGTTGAATGCAAAATCTGTAGACGAACGTTTAGTATTGCATATGGGGATGATTTAATATCACACAACACATTAACACTAAGAAACACAAATTGTGCATTATGAGTTCCAATTCCAAAAGTATTGATACTTATTTTGTAAAACCAAATACCAGGAATGAAAGAAAAGTTATTGCTGCTGAAATAACTATGGCATTTCATGGGCATCATCATTCTTTTGGTCACCCATGTCCTGTATTTGGTTTTCCAAAATCTGGTAACCCTATGCCAGATGGGTGTTAGTTCTGCAGCACAACATTTTTGTACTGCTGGAGAAGTATCAAGATTATTGAGTATTTTCTGATGTCCTGATAAATGTTCAGAAGGGTCGTGCTGTGGGTAGTTTGTAGAATAGTAGAAAGAGATTTGCCTTGCTCGTCTAAACAAGAATTGTAGGAAAAGACTGATTGTCTTTTCTGTAGATGTTGCTATTGTACTATCAGGATATGAAAAGTGGAAACATGGAAGGGCAAAAGTTGCATTCCACAGTCTAGCCTTGGCAAGGGACTAGATTCCTTGACTGTCATTTGAGTAGGAGGCATGCTTTTAGTGCATTTAGCTCATACAGTCTGCTTTGGATTTATTGATGCATTTTTGCAGTTGTTACAGACTAGTGTGAACTGAGTGAGAAGCTGAAGTTTTTGCTTTTAGCTATTGTATATATGCTAAATTTTTTGGCTCGTAGTGCTAAAGCATTACGAGCCAAATTCCAATATACTTTTGGAATCTAGCACATTGTTTGTGCTAAAGTGCAAATGTGAACAACTGTAAAAAGTTGAGGGTTTTAGAGGGAAAGGCACTCATCCTGAGAATAATTTCAATTATCAGATCAGAGCAAGTGTTAAGACAAGAAGGAAAACAATAATCAGACCATTGAAACCAGCCACAAAAATCCCAGGTAGTACCATTATAGGATACAATGCTGATGTTGACTGGAAAAAGTATGATCTAGAGAAAATTAAACATGCCAAGATGAGAGCTAACATCAGTGTGGTATTTGAAGGGAGAGCTGGATTAAAAAAAAAAGTCCAAGGTGTTGGGAGAATGATGAGGATTATCTTGAATTCTAGATAGTTGAATTGGTGAACAATTTGTGTTAATCATTTCTTCTTTGGGTCCCATCTCCTATCAGAGGTCAACAACCACCTTGGCAAATTTTGAGCAATTAACGGCCACTCTGAGCAGTCTCTCAGAGTTCATGCCAGTCCACTGTCTGATGTCTGCCAGCAAAGATTTTCTTCATCTTCCTTGTCCTTTTCTTCCGTTTAGCTTCCTTTTTATAATCAATTGAAGTATGTTATATTTTTCATTACGAAGTAGGTGACCAAGATATGCAGTTTTCCTTCTTTTTATGGTATCTAAAAGTTCATGTGATTTCCCCATTTGTTCCAGTACTTCCTGATTGAATGTTTTTGCTGTTCATGGGATTTTTAACATTCGTCTATATAACCACATCTCAAAGGTTTGAAGTCTTTTTATTGATGTTGTCTTCAAGGTCCAAGTTTCTGCACTGTACAGCAGTACAGGCCATACATAGCATTTAACCATGCGTACTCTAAGCTCTAAATTTAAACTGCAGTTATACAAGTGTTTCATCAAGAGAAAATTTTTTCTTGCCATTTCAATTCTAATATTTCCATTTCTGGATTGCAATCTTCATTTAACCAGCATCCGAGATATTTAAACTTTGCCACTCTTTCTATTTGTTTTTCATTTAAAGAAAGTGCTGAATTAAGAATTGGTTTCTGGCTTATGACCACGAATTTAGTTTTGGTGATATTTATTTTTAATCCCATTTTTTCACTCTCTCCATTCGCTAGTTCTAGAAGATTTTGAAGATCCTGAATATTGTCAGCCAGGAGAGCTGTGTCATCAGCATATCATATGTTACTGATGATTTCAACATTTACACTAATCTCTTCCTTTCAAGACTTTGAAATATGGCTTCTGAGTATATGTTAAAAAGTAGAGGTGACAGCACACATCCTTGCCTTACTCCTCGTTTGATGTTAATGGAGTCTGTAATAATGTTATCAACTTGAACAGATGCCTTTTATTTCCAATATAAGATTTCAATGATCCTGATGTCTTTACCATCTAATCCAATTCTTTTTAATAGTGCAATCATTTTAACATGTTGGACTTTGTCAAATGCTTTCTCGAAGTCAATGAAGCAAATGAATATTTCCTTGTTTTGGTCAATACATTTTTGGAATAAAATCTGAGAACACAAAAGAGCCTTAGTGGTACCCAATTTGGCTTCACTGATGGTGTCTTCACATTTTCTGTATATTCTTTTTTTGAATTATTTTCAGAAACATTTTGAGAAACGTGCCTCATTAGGCTGATCATTCTATAACATTACAAGTTTTCACATTTGCTTTTTTAGGTAGCATGATGAAGATCGACTGTAACCAGTCTTGAGGGATTATGCCTGTATCGTAGATCTTATTAAATAGCTTTACTAATATATTAATGTTGTTACCTTCTAATAACTTTACTATTTCTGCTGGTATTCTATCCAGGCCTAAGGCTTTACCATTTTTAGCTGAGTTTAGTGCACATTCTACATCTGATCTTAGAATGCATGGACCTTCCATATGTTCATAAATATTTTCTGGGTTTTGTCTGTTATCAGTAAAGGGTGCTTTTCCTGTGGAATTTCTATTTCTTTACATTTTTCATTCATCCAGATTTCTTTTGCTTCTTTGATCTTGCATTTAATAATTTTGTTGGACTATGATTTTTATATGATCTGCATTGATCCATGAGAGAGAGAATTTCATCAGTTATCCAATCTTTCTTTTTTACTGGTCTATTAGGACACAAGGTGTTGGTACATTTCTCTATGAAGACAGATTTTAATTTGTCCCATGATTCATCAACCCTCATGATGTCTTCATCTTGATAAATGCTAGCTCTTGATTCAGATCTTGACTCAATTTGTTTCTTATCTCTGTGTTTTTTAATTTTTCTAAATCAAACCTTTTGTGTTGATGTTTTTTAAGTATAGCTTTCAGTCTAAATTTTAACTCTGCCACCAGTAGGTTATGATCAGAAGCAATATCTGCACTAGGATAGGTTTTTGTATTCTTTATAAAACTTCGAAATTGTTGATTAATTAACAAGTAATCAATTTGGTTTCTGACTATATTCCCATTATTATCCTGTGGTGATCGCCAAGTATACAGCCTTTAGAATGGTAGCTTAAACCATTTGTTTGTGATTATTAGCTCCTCTTCCTGACAGAATTAAATAAGAGGGTTGCCTCTCTTATTTCTTGTTCCCAGTCCATGTTCACTAACTACATCTCCACTTCTACCTTTCCCAACTTTAGCATTGAAATCACCCATGATGATGTTAATATCATGCATTTTTGTGTTTTTCATTAGTTCTTTTAATTGATCATAAAATTCTTCGATCTCGGTATCACTATTGTTCAGCAGTAGGGGCATAGACCTGTATAAGATTAACATCTAGTGGTTGACCTTTCAGTTTTAATAACATCATCCTATCTGAGTAGGGGATGAAGTTCAACAGTGACTTATTGACATCTTTGTTTAATATTATTCCAACTCTGTTTTAATGGTTGTTTTCACTACTTCCAGAGTGATACATTGTCATATCATTAACTTGAGCTTTGCCTGATCCTGGCCACCTAACTTCACTCATTCCTAAAATCCCAATTTCAAGTCTTTTCATTTCTTGGATAGCATTTCTTAGCTTACCTGCTTCATACAGGGTTCTGACATTCTAGGTTCCTAGTTTTAATGAACACACCATTTTGAGCCCGGAGATTCTTCGCACCCCTGTCCCATTTAAGGGACGCCGGGAACTCGGGGCCATTTGTGTAGATTTGCTTGCCAGTGGTTAGTCTGGAGAGAGAATAGAGCAGTAGTTTCTCCATTTGCTTTTTGCTCTGTAGTATTGCAGACGTATGCAATAGACTGTATTGTCATCTGCAATTTTCTGATCACAATCTTTACCATCATAATGAGACTTCAACCTTGTGTCAGTACTGACAAAGCTGCTTCCCTTTGTCAGAGGATTGGATCCTTTAATTTTCCTTGTAACCCTAGGTAGGGGCCCTAACCAGGTACTGACAGCTGGAGCCAACTGAGCCCGGGTTGTTCATAGAGGTCTGCTCCTCTGAAGATTCTTCTGCACATATCATGTTGGGATGTGAATCCTCTTCCGCTGATTTGTCCGTTAGCATCCTTGTAGGGAGGTCCCAGGGAGCACGACGTGGACATGGACTTGCCTCACTCCCCTTATCATTTATGAAAGGCAAGTACTTCAGCTTCTCTTCCAGCCTGGTCTGTGAGGTTTGAATTATGAAAATTGAAGTCTTCTAGGTGGAATCTCTTTGTCAAGATAATTAGACTATTGTGATTGACTTTCAGAGATAAATAATCATATAGGTCAATAAAGTCATCAGACTTAGGAGAGGTAGAAGCAGAAAATGAAGGCAAACAACAAAGTGAGGCATGGAAATCTTGAACAAAAGCAGATCATATAAAGGAGATTTTGGATCTGGTAACCATTAACATTGGATATCAGACCTTACAAATGCACAAGTCCCAACCCTTCTTGCGAAAGACATCATGGATGATATAACATGGAAAGTTTAGATGAAATATAGTTTTTCAGTGATGAATAGCATTGAGTTTGGATGTCTGTAAGGAGTGGTGCATGACATTGATGTTAAAATTGAGTCCCTGGATGTAAAGTTAGTCAGAAATTTTTTTATATAATGAATCCATGAATATAAAATTGGTATAGCTGAAAGAAAACACTAGTCATTATTATTGCCATATTCATGAAAAGGTGCTTAGATTCACATGGAGAAGAACACACAAAACGAGAAAATCATTAAAAATTACATTATTGATGTGAGGTCATCAGATTAATCCATATATAAGGGATTCAAAATAGGAAGTTACTGACTCATGTTAAGAAGGATAAAAATGAATCCCATTTCTTTTCAAAAAGATATTGAACAAGATGAAAGGAGTGCCTCTCAGATATGAATTGCAGAGCTGATATACGTAAACATTGAGGACACATGAGAGAGGGCTTAATCTGAGTGCCAAAATCTGAAGAAAATGTAAGTTATCACATCCAGGGAAGCATGTAGTAAAGCTATCTACAAGACTAAAAAAATTGACTTTGTGGTAGACTCAAAAAATTGGAAAAGTAGTCCTGGAGGGGGGAAAATTTATTGAAAGCTCCTGACAAACATGCAATTAAGAAGAAGAAAAAAATCTAAGAAAGCTTTTGTGTAGTGTAAAAAAAGTAGTAAAATCCATAGGAAGAATATAGAAGATAAATCTAATAAAGGTGGGAAATAAAGCTGTATCTACTTTTGTATAATATAGAGGTAATTGCCGCCTTCTTCATGATTGAGTATGGTCTGCTACTCCTAAATGTGTTCATCCAACTAGATGAACATTGAAACATTTGCTCCATTTCTACTAAGAAATGGAGCAAAGAATACCACAAAATGAATCCTCTTTGAATGTTTTAATACTAGAACTACAGTGGCTTTTCTTCGTAATCCAAAAGATTTGGTCAGATGATAAGTAACTAAATATGAGAATTTTAGCCACCCTAGAAGAGCTGTAGTGTAGATAATGGACATAGTTTCAATGTTCATCTAGTTGGATGAACACATTTAGGAATGGCAGACCATACTAAATCCAGTGAAGAAGGTAGCAATGACCTCTATATTATACAAAAGTAGATACAAAGCTGAGAGACTATTTGTGGAATCTGCCACAGCACTATGAAATCCTCCAAATCTAAACAAATATGGCTGCCTCACCTTACCTAAAATCTGAGAGACTCATCTTGAGACCTTTAGCTGTATGAGTAATACCGCACCACCACTACACTAGAGGTGCAAGTTAGGACTTTAGGATCCCAATTTTTGCATTGTCTGTATTTGTCTTTTTGTCTTTCTGCTGGTGTTCCTGCACATGTGCATAGTTTATAGTTTTGTTGCCAATGAATATGCCTTGAATGACAGGAAAATGTTAGTCTAATATTTAAAAACTAAATAAAGATAATTATCTCTGAACTTGTGCTTCTTCCTCCTCTGAACAACAATATGAGTGATAATTAGCTTCAAAACATCCATTCCAGATTACCTAACATGTTCATGTCAGTTTCACATATTTATTGTACCCACAGGACTTCTCATTACAATTTGTGTGCTGCTCCTGCATTGGGCTCACTGACACAAAGTTTATATGGCATGTTAAACCTTATTCAGTGATACAATAAAACTACTTGTTTTTCTTGCGTCTGCAGTATAGTGGCTGTTGGAGAGGCATGTTGTTCACTATATTGGGACGGCTGCTTCCAGTCTTTGAACATGATTCTAGTAGCAAGGCTACTAGTTGGATTGTCCAAATTAAATATGAAATTATATTTCATAACTGAAATATAATTTCTTGTGATAGATTTTTATAGATTTCTATGGTAACTGACTTTTAATGTTGTAACTTGTATTTATAATAAATTGTAGAAATTGAATATTGGTGTGCTATTTTGCTGGACCTGTTCCATTTTTTAAATGTATGTGGCACAATGAAATGATGCAGTGTTATATTGTCAGATCACTGTTGATTGTGATAATGTGTTTTTTGTCATCATTGTAGAGATCATTATAGGCCAACTTGTCTGCTAAGTCAGTGATGCCCGTGGGCCAGAGCCAGTCCACTGTTCACTTCTATTTGACCCATGAAGCTCTTTCACTTTATTTTTCTAAATTAATCATTTTGTTACTTTAAACAATAATTAAATTATTTATTTTAGTGCTTAATTGTAATGTGTATTTGAACATCAATAAATGAACTTTATTTTTTAAATTTAAATAATGTGTGTGTGTGTGTGTGTGTGTGTTATCTATTGGCAATGCTGCTTATTTCACTAAATTAACTTGGTGAAATAGACCACATGCTGGACTAAACTCTTCTAAAAAAAAGAGTTTAGAGACTATTATATTAGTCTGTTATATTTAGAATATAAAACATTCTCTAAAATCTTCTTTATAACATGTGTGAACTACATTATTAATAAAACGGCATTAAACCTGATGTCAAACTAGAGCTTACTTAATAAACTCAGTTTTCTCTTCTGTGCAGCTAATTATCATCTTAAACAAATCTCGGTAAAATATAAAAGCAAATTATTCTATGACCCATTTACAACCTCTGAATTGAGAGAGAGAGACTAGATATAAATAAATCATGTGGACCATATAACATACAAGGAATTATGATCAAGCATCTTCTTCCCCTAGCTCCACATTGGCTACTTCACCTATACAACAATAGCCTAAAACAAGGAAAAGCTCCAAAAGACTGGAAGACAGCCACAATCATACCAATTTTGAAGCCTAACAAACCTCAAGGCGAACAAGGAAGTTATCGACCAATTTCGTTGACTTCAACTTCAGGCAAATTGATGGAAAAAATTATACTCCGATGTTTGAATTACTATCTAAACAAAAATAATATACTACCACATTTTCAGTCTGCCTTCAGAAGAAATCACTCAATCACTGATCAACTTTTCTACTTAACCCAGTCAATTCAAGATCACTTCCAGATCAAATCTATCAAATCCACCATTGCAGCTTTTATAGATTTTAGCAATGCCTTTGACAAGGTGTGGAGGCAGAAACTCTTTTCCAAACTTATATTTTTCATGTTGGAATAGAAGGGAAAGTGAAAATAAGACACGGACTGCCTCAAGGCAGCATTTTGAGCCCACCCCTTTTTTCCATCTACTTGACTTAGACAAAAATATAAATAAAGAAACAAAGCCATTGAAAGTTTATCTACATACTGTGAAAACCAAAAAAAAAAAAATCAAAATTAACCCTGCTAAATCAGAAATTTGTGTATTTACGATTAATAACTACCTCAGAAAGTGGAGACCAAAGATTAAGCTAAACAATCAACTAATTATATTTAATGAAACCCTAAACACCTTGGAGTTACTCTTGATCCATCATTAAGCTTCAATAAACATATCAACATTTGCAGTCAGAGCAAAAAGAAGACTAAATATCATGAAAAGTATCTCTGGTAGAGAGTTGGGGAGCTGATGCTAAAACCTCAAAAGTCACATACACCTCTATTATCTGACCCATAATGGAATATGCCTTACCCATCTGGATGCAAACATCACAAACCAGTTTAGACAAGCTTATAAAAATTCAGAAAAATGCAGCTAGATTCATATGTGGACTAAGGAATACAACTCCTGGAAAAATAACAGAATTCGAATCCAACCTTGTTCCTTTAAAAATTAGGTGGCAAGAAAATCTTACTAAATTTGTTGGGGGGGGGGGGACCTGTACATCATAGAACAAGTGAACTTTTTAAAAAGTGGCAACAACAAACAGAATAAAGAAAAAATCATGGAAAATAAAATTCCCTTGGATTGTCCAAATTAAATAGCCAACTACTTAGCATTTCCTCCAAATCAAGACAGGGGAAAATATAGTTATTAATTTTGAAATAGAGAAACATGAGAGAAAAAAAGCCTAGAAAACTGAAATCTTAGCTCTTTCGAAAATAATGAAATATGGACCTGACTCAATAAAGATCTACACAGATGGCTCCTAAAATCCAAATGGCAATTCTGGGAGCAGCATACTTATCTACAACTCTCAAAATTTACAGCTAAAAACAACCAACAGTATAGGATGCAACTCATACCATGCAGAATTAATAGCCATTAACACAGTAGTGCAACATTTGGATAAACAAAACCCCAAAGGAATTTATATTTTTCACAGATTCCTTAGCAGCCCTTCAAGCTATTAAGAATTGCTGCACTAGCTATCGAGAAATACTTAGGGAGGACATAGCAAAAAATAAACTACATAAGGATTCTGAAATAATTTTCCAATGGATTTCATCCCATTTGGGATTAAAGGGAAATGAAACTGCAGATGGAGTAACAAAAATATCTGCAACATCGAGTGATACCACAGATTTTGATCTTTTTAAAACTACTCAAAAAGAAAGTGTAAAAAGAATGATTCTCCAGGACATGACTCACCACTGGTATTCAGCAGAAAAACCAGGAGCTACCATCAACTCCAAGTTTGATCACTGTACCACTACCATGTCGCCCCAAGACCAGCCACACAAGACCAATCAAGTTTAGCAATGGCAAAAAAGTCTTCCCCATCTGCAAAATCTGTAACATCGAGGAAGCATCACCGCTGTATTTCCTAACTTGTATGAATATTTCTAAATGTGAACTTTATAACAACCCAGAAAAGGTGCTATATAAAATATATGAATTTGACCAATATGATCTGGTGTAATAATACCATGGAATAATAAAAATATCAGTACATTTCTGCAACTTCAAATTTCTAATATAATGTCTTCCAGCCCATTCATATGGGACTTTGATATAACTTTAATCGCAATATTTTACCTTTGATGCAATGCAAGAAGAACGTGATTTATCATATCAACATACATTTTTGACAGTGCAGTTCTGATGTTTTGTACGCGATTTAAATTGCTATATCCTCTGGGCTATTGTGGATGTCTGTGATTATATCTTTACTGTTTTCTCCCCCCCTTATGGACTGACTATTTCACCTGCTCTGCTTGTGATTCTGAGTTGCTTGTCATCAGTTTGTTGGTTTTTGTAGATTTCTTCCTGTTCTGCAGAATGACTAATGTTTCAAATAATGGAACCTTTAAATAATGTGTGGCTCTTATAATAATTGTTGCTTTTAGTTTTTCTATTATTCTGTATTTTACTCTAGTGAGGTGTGGTTTAGGTTTCATTCTTGTTGTATGTATTTCAGATGAAGGCTGGAACATCAGTTAACTAACTTTATTTTTTATTTTTTTCAGTTAAAATTATTATTCAAACATTGTTAGTAGTCTCCATAAGTTTTTCATAATGAATGCTGTGAGGTGAATGTCTTCATCTGTTTTTAATGCTTTATTGTTAGTTACATTGTAACAGATAATAACATTCACAGCCATATGAATTAAGATTGCTCTTCGAGAATAGCTGCTTATTCCATAGTTGTTTTTATTAATTGATGACCTACTTTAACAGAATTGGGGTGATATTTTGACTATGGGCAAAATAAATTGAAATTTTACTGTTCATCAAAAATGCATTTGAAAGGACTTGTGTGTATTCCATTTATGAATTACACTTTTTTATTTTATACATAATATTCTAAATTGGCTGAGATTTATTATTGTAGGAGTTTTGATATTTTTTATGGATAAAAATTATTTTGAAGTTGGCTAATTTAATTTTTTTTTTTTATTGAGATATACACTAACGGATATGGTCATTAGTTCACCAAGGATTGTTTTGAAATATTCTTTGTAGGGCAGGATATTTGTATAAATATTTATGACCCTTGAATTCAAATAATGCTTATCTTTAAAATAAATAAGACCATGTCACAGTTTTTCATAGCAAAATTTTTATATATAGGAATGAAAAAAAAAATTAGTTTTTGAGTTTAGTTTTGATTCAATTCTTCTTTAAATTGGAAATCTTCATAACATAAGCACAAACAGAAAACAAAATTGTGTAGGTCTGCTGTCATATCTGGTACCTACTTGCATAAACTTGATGTGATGAATGATTTTTAAAATAATGAACTATTTTTGAGAATAGTGAGTGGTGTCTCTAACATTTTTAGGCGATTAATGACACTTACTAGGTGTCAGCTACTAACACAACATAAAGTATCATATTAGCCAGTATACAACATTAAAGAAACATGTTAATTACAGAGGAATGCATGTCTTGAGTTTATTTTTTATTTGATTCATCTTTAAATTGAAAATGTCCATGACTGCAGAAAAAAATATAGTAGTTAGATATATCTGGTACGTAATTTGATAAATTTGACCTGATGATTGATTTTTAAAATATTGAACCATTTGGGGGAATAGTCAATAGTCACTAACCAATATCGGTTAGTGATCCTATTCACTGGTTAATGGCACCTACTAGATGTCTGCTACTGTTGCAGCATAGAGTATCGCATTAGCCAATGTATGACATTATTAAAGAAGCATGTAGTTACACAAGAATGGAATTGTTTAGAGCAGCTGTTGTAAACTTTTATGAGATCCCCTTCTTGATTGTGTTAATTGACTAATTGATTACAGTAATTGCACATTTTAATATATATTTTAAGATTCAAATTTCATTAGAATTGCTGCCAGCAGGTTATTTAATTATATTTAATGTTAATGTATTAGCTGTGTATATTACATTTATATATGTTTTGCAAAGAATTTTCTAAATATAGTGGCTTTTTACTTAAAATAAAAGTTTGAGCCTTTTTGTGCATCTCAGTTTAATAAATTCAAGTTTAGGTGAAAGTAATGTGGGAGAGGGATTGAACATTATAACGTATCTTTCTTGCTCTGATTACATGTGTACTTGATCAGATTAAGGTACAGTCAGAATTAGGAATTTTTGTTGATTTTCATCCCATTTTGAATTCAAAGGGCAGAAGTACAGGTTATCTCTATTAGATCAACAGATGTATGTATCTGAAACATGAAGTGGTTAATTCTGTGAATAAGTATTCAGCAAAACATTTGTTCATGAGGAAATTTTCACATTTTCCTTTAAAATAACTTCTACATATTTATGTTTTTGTAACTTAAATGATTATACATTAGTGTATAGTTTAATACTTCAGAAAACACATTTTCATATTTTTATGAAAAATGTTTCTAATAAAGAAAATTCTCTATTTTGTGATATCACATCATCCTAAATTAATCTCTTTCTATCCCACATGCACACAAAGAAAGAAATTATATCATTTAAGGATAATGGATTTATTGACACTCAAATATTCTTTTCAAATTAGAAAAAAACATGCCTCCAGTATTTCATCTTTCTCATAGAGACATCATTAGGAGTACAATATAAATGACTGTAATGTGCACACAAGCAACATAAAATGGAAACAATTAGACATATCTGAAAGTTCTAAGAAGTGTGCTTTTTCTGGGTGCTATTTGGCAGATTTGGTTTTGCATATTTTGGGGAATTTCACACAACCATAATTATTGAGATTATAAAGATTTTTAAGGGTGCAGTTTTCATTAGATTCATTCTGTGAATGTGGGGAGAGAGAGTATAAAAGGATTCTGGGTGGTATCCATACCATGGTCTATTAGATCTAACTGTCCATAATTGCAGCAGCAGAGTTAGATCTAAATATATAATATGTTGTCATCATATGAAATCCTTCTTTATCCCACTTTTCTAATAATTAGATATCAGCTATTTGTATATTTAAGCATCAACTCAATCATCTAATTAGTTATTTATAGCTTTTTTTTAATATATAATATCAAGATAACATTATTATTTCCAATTCATATTTGTTTGTATTTTATGTAATGACATTATCATAAATAACATTAACAGCATTGAACTCAACATTATATTGTTGATTAGACACATAACCTTGATGTGTATGGTACAACTATGCAGTGACTTTTAATTACCAGAAAGATTTTAAACATATACCACATTGTACTGTGGATAGACTAAGGATTAGGTACTCCAGGAGCCATGCTGTAGATCAAATATGATACCTTTCAAGACACTATAGGCCTTTAATAAGCAGAGTGGTGGTCCTATAGCATTGCTGCCCTTCTTACTGGATTTAAATCCACTTTTAGATGGGACACCAGAGCTGTTATACAATCAGCTAACCAGGCCAGCATTATGGTAAAATAATATATCCTAGTATATTAACAGAAATGGTATAAAATATTTGAGCAGTAGCACTGTTTTCATTCTAGAAGTAAAAATTTTCATGCCAGTTTGAAGTAATCAGTAATGACCACATTTAATCAGAATACCAATGTAAAGATGAATAAATATTCAGGGAGAAATTGTTCTCAAATAAGAAAATGGTTCCCCTTTGTAAAGAGGAAAAATATATCAGACTTAACAAAGAGATAGATTTTATGTAGAACAATTATTTAATAAGATATTTTATTTCAGAGTACTCTGACAAATTAGGGGTTAATTTAAATAAATGAAAAGTCATACCATTTGTCACGATCTCTTTTGGAATTGTTAATGGGAAGGACTGAGAAATGCATAAATAGAATAGGTTATAAGTTAAAATAAGAAAATTGGGCCTCGGTCTTATAAGGCCAAAGCTATGAACAAATTTCTAACCTTCCAATAGATAGGCTTCAATCTATCACAAAGACTCCTTTTGTATTTTAGTGTCTAGGCATATCAGCTGCTGTGATAGATATATAAATAATATGTGTATTTTATCTGTTCACCAAGTTCAGTTAATTCTAACCTGACTGAATTTCATTTGAATATATTTTTAATGCATATATTTAGTTATGTGCTTTCTACTTTTTTGTTTATGATTTTGTGTTTGTGTGTGTATTCTTTGTGGATGCATATCCACCAAGACACAAAATTACACATACAAAAAAAATAAAAAATAAAATGAAAAATCTGATTCACTTTTACTGATTTCTTCCTATCCACTTTCATTCTCTCTCTCCTTCTGTTTCCCTTCCATGTGAGACACATGGAAGAATGGACAGGAGCTCCTAGTGATGCTGGCCTGGTTGACCAAGTGGTTAGCATATCTGCTCTCTAGCCAAGAGGCTGCAGGTTCAAATCCTTCCAGGGGCATGGATGTTGTCCTACTAATTTTCACTATATGTACTGCTCTAATCTGTGTCCTGTTGCAGGATGACCTTGATGTCTTTGTGCCATAAAAATTAAATATAACTAACCAACCAACCAGTCTCCCAGTGATGATATTGGCCATTTTCATTCTTCTTTTTCTATGCTTTTCTTCCTGTATTCTTTTATTCTGTATATCTGAATTCTAAAAGGGAGAGTCTCCTGACTCTTTATACTATCCTTATCATCCAGGTGACAATTTCACTGAGATTCAACACAATGCCACTGTGTTTGCCATGCAGTGAGACCTGTAGACATTCAGAAAGGGAGGGATCCTGGATGGCCCAGCCAGGATTAATTGGCTAGTGAGCTTGCTTACAAATGTAAAGGGAGTTGCAGTAAGTCTCCCTCTCCATGATCTGCGGACAGGATACAAGGCTTGCTGCATTTCTATTCCTGAGGACCTGAGGGAGTAGACATCCATGTGTGGCAGTGTTGGATCGTATTTCCTTGTTTTTGATTCGCCATCTTGTTTTAACTCTGTTCTTAAACAAGTAATAAGTTGCTGGTTGATTACTAATTTAAATATAGAGAAATTTATATTTTTAGACTGCGCCACTCTATATCTAGATTAGTCTAATGAAATGTAGTGAAACCAAGCATCAACTAATTTTATATCAATATTATTTCTTACATAGACCGAGTTTCTTTTTTCAGATTAGTTTCTTGGTGGTGAAACTATAGTGTCAGTTGAACTTTGGTAAACTGACAGTTATAGAAGCAGAAATGCTTCTTCTCATTTCAGTACCCATGATGGTACATTCAGCTGGTATTCACTAGGCTGTGTAAGAAATAACGGCTGATATTTACACACTAAGAGAAATGGCATGTTGCACATTTACAGAAATTTGATGTTAAGTGAAATTAGTAATTTATGACACCTTCATGAATGCCTAAGTTAGAGCAATCCTTGTAAAAGAAGAATATACAAAATAGAATATAACTTATTAGTTTTCATTGTCCATCAGCAGGAATAATGTTTTTTAATGTTATTTTCACATTTTTATTACTAGAATTTGCGAAATGTAAGCAATGCAAAGCATAATTAGAAAGTTTATATCTAACTATGCTTTGCATTGTTTATTTACATTTTGCAAATTCTAGTAATAAAAATGTGAAAATAACATTAAAAAACATTATTCTTGCTGATGGACATTGAAAACTAATAAGTTATATTTCATTTTGTATATTCTTCTGTTGCTGCAAGGAAATATAGATGAATATTGTGTAATTATTTGAAATTAGTGAATAATAGATCATGGTTTGAACAAGGAAAAGAAAGACAATAATAATATATGGCATTTATTATATTCTGGCTAAAAGTAATAGTTCATAGGGTACAAATAATGAAGATGAAGCTGTTATGAAGAAATGAAAGCATCGTAGATTGGTTGCTGTTTCCTCGAGATGTTTGTAGTGATTGTGCTATAGAAAAGTAGTTATTTACGCAGGCAAAGTTACTTTCAGGAATTGCATATAATTTCTCTTTATGAAAAGAAAGAAAAAACACTCCATGTTATCAGGATTACTTGATTTTATTATTACTTTGTGTATAATATTTGGCATTTTTTTCTTGTTTTCACTTTGATTGTTTCCTTTCTGAAATTCGTTTTAAATTCTACCATGGAATGATTTCTAGTGTTCTGCATTGCAGCATATTCGTTCTTTGTCTTTTGCATGGCAGTGTGCCAATCGCACCTGTGACATTGAACAGCTCCACTCACTTGATTGTGTGACTTCACTTATGTAGTAAGTATTGGAGCTGTACATATTGTCATATACATAGTCATTTCAAGCTACCATTCATGGCCCTTTCATCTGTGTCCAATGCAGCAAAGATCATGAGAATAAAAAATTGCAAGAGCAAAATACTGAAATACTCTGAGAGAGAGACCACCCAGCATTCTCCTGAGTTTGTCAAAGTTGCAAGGATGAAAAAACAGAATAATGTATCACTTTTCAGGAGGCATAGTATACCAACATTAGCAACAACATCTGCTGATCCCTCTTATGCTGAGAAGCAAACTGTCAAGTGTCTGTCAGAACGTTGACACATATGTTGATGCTCCTTTCTCCCACCTACAATATCCCTGTAAGATACGGCTTGCTTGCTATTGCCTTAGAACAGTGATGGCGAACCTATGACACGCGTGTCAGCACTGACACACTTGAGGGTTTCAGGTGACACACCTTGGATGTTGAAAAATATTGGTATTCTGATGAAAAAACTGCAATAAATCGTGTAAGATCGCTCTCAGTTAAGGCTAATGTAGGTTTGGGTTCTTTGAAAGAATTATATTTTATAGTTAGCCTATTTCTATTTTATTTTGTAACTAGCCTATAAACAACGAGCGTTTTACGTTTTCTTTCTTAATCATTATAATTTCTGCATAGTCATATGATATTATAAAAACTTATAAAAATTATTATCAATATTATATGATACTATGATATTATTATATGATATATATTATGATATTATATGATAAATACGTGCTTTATATATTATAAACTTAAAGTTTTCATTTAATGTCTGTGAAATTCGTTCATGCATGCATTCCAAGTCTCACGACTGAGTAATACAAGTTCTAAACATATTTAAACCCACTTTGACAGAAAATATAATTCGCAGCATTAAATATTGAATTTATCTGAGTAAATAATGAAAACATTTTTATAGTTGCAATAAATTCAGTAGATTTTGTTAAATAATGCAAATACTAACAACTTACGATGACGTCGCAACAAAACCAACTAAATAGCTGCTATTTAGTAGCATCATAGAGAGTAAAACGTAACAAGGTTTCTACGAACGTACTGGTAATAAATCTGGCAACCCTGCTGAAAGAAGTAGTGGTAGTCTTGCATGGTCTGCCACTTAAGTAATTTGAGTTGCTGGTGTATAATTCATTTCCAGTAATTGTTAGTTCTTATTAATTATTACTGCTTAATTACCACTGTATATAATTGTGCTCTTTTTTAATTTGTGAACCCTTTAACAATGGCAGCTAGACTAATAAAAAACTTAAATTATCACAGAAAGGAAGTGGAAGAAATTTCCAAGATGCCCGGACTGAACAATATGGTGTTATTGATAGAGGCGATAAAGTTCTCTGTAAATTGTGTGGCATACACACTATAGCCCTTCTATAAAGCAACTTTCTACCAGTACTCAGCAACAATCTGATATTGATATAAAATCTATGAATTCATATTATTTCAGTTTATTAAATTAATTGTATAATATGAATTCATAGATTTTATATCAATGTCCTATTAAATAAATAGCCTAATATGATATGTATAAGTCACCATCTATGATTATGTAGTTTAATTTATAATGCATGTATGCAAGTGGCACATCAACAACGTCAATATTTTTTAAAAAAATGATGTTTGACACACCTGGGTAAAAAGGTTCGCCATCACTGCCTTAGAGCAAATTAAAGAGATAAATTGATATGGACTCAATCCTGAAGACATGCCAGAATTTGGCCCATCATACAAAAAAAATCCTCTTATTAAAAACATAATGGAACATTAACCACAGAGGATCAAAGACTTGCTTCCAGATCCTTTATTAGACGGCTTTTCAACAGATTCCTTCCCTTCCCCACACATCCAGGAAGCTAAAACAATTAATATACTGGGTGTGATAGAAGGAGTGAAATATGATGTCTTGAATATTTTTACAGAAGAAGAAGAAATGATGTATACTAACCACCCATGATTCTAAAAAAAAAAAAAAATCAGACTAATGAAAACAAACTTCAACATTGGAAACTAGATGATATCACCAAAAAGAAATGATTAAAACATTGATGACATTAAGGCTCTCAGAGGAGTCACCATCCTTGTGAGCAACCATATACTTCCCTTTCTGGCAAGTCCCATTTAACACACCAACATGTAAGCAGTTGCTCTCCAACTCTCAATTGGAATTCCAATAACAGTTTGCATCTGCCTTCCTCTTGCTGCAGATATTTTTCAAGATGACCTTGATGGTATGATATTTCAGTTACCATCCACTTTATTTTAATGGGAGATTTAAATGAACAACACTGGGATAGTGCCTGCTCAAACATCAGAGGAAGAGTTGTTGAGCATATGCTCAACAACAATAATCTTTCCCTCTTAAACACAGGAAGTAACACTTTCTTCCATATGCCTACCCAAGCATTCACTGCCATTGACTTACCCATTTGGAAGTAATCACTTTCCTGGGATATCCACCTTTCTACATTGGCAACCATGTATGTATGTATTACATCACAGATATTGTGGTGGAAAATTGAGAAAGCTGACTGGCCCAAATTTTCCTCATTAGCAGAATTTGTTTCTGCAGTGGACAGCTCATCTATCAGTAATACAGTGAATCATGTAACAGAGTGTATTATACAAGCAGCCACAACTGCAATTCCTAAAACATTAGTCGGTTTCCACATTTTCCTAAGCCATGGTGGAATGATGATTGCAGAACAAAGCTTGGAGTATTTTCTGCAGATACCACACGGCAACAAACCTAGCTGCTTTCAAAGTGCTCAAGCCTGAAGAAGTAGAAATGATGGATACTGGCCACCCACAATTCTAAAAAAAAAAAAAAAATCCAAGACCGATGAGAACAAACCTTAACATAAGTTGCCAAGTTGAAGACACATTGGTCATCAGAACCAGAAAGATTCCTGGATCTAGTATAACAAGATCCACAAACAACAAAGAAGTGTGGAGGAAAAAAATTCAGAAAATGAAAAGCAGATATGCCACCCACTAGCTTTCCCAACATGTAGGAAGATTTTTGCTGAAACATCAGCAGTGTCATCTATTTCCCCCCCCCCTAAGTTCCTTACTCAAAAAAGAAAAGCAGAAAAATAGCAGATTCCTTTTTCTTCAAATGGCTCTGAAGAATACATCAAACCTTTCACTAAAGAAATAAAAGCTTCTTTGCTTAAGTGCAGTTGAACCAGATAATATCCATTAAGAGATGGTAAAACATCTTTCACCATGATCCATGGATGATGCACCTTCACAACAGAATTTTCTGTGAGGGTATATTATAAATACCATCCAATTGCTCTAATCAGCTGCTTATGCAAGATCCTGATAAAAATGGTAAACTGTCATCTTTTATGGTTTCTGCAGAGAAACAACATATTTTCCAGGACACAATCTGGCTCCCCAAAATATTCTACTATTGACCATCTGGTCAAGCTGGAGGCATCCGTTACAGATGCCTACTTAAAATGCAAGCTTCTATTATCAGCTTTCTTTGTTATAGAAACACGTGACACTGGAAATTTGGAATATCAAAAGACCTACTCGAGTTTGATCTCAATGGGAATCTCCCTCTTTACATAAAAAATTTTCTCTCCAATCAAATCTTCCAGGTCCGAGTGGGAACATTCTTCAAACTGCATACCCAAGAGGAGGGAGTTCCACTAGATTCAGTTTTAAGTGTCGCACATTTTTTTGCAGTCAAGGTCAACTCAATAAGAACAACTTCTTCCAACAGTAAGTAATGCCCTCTATGTGGATTACTTTTACTATCTTATGTCATTCATGCAATATGAGGGTCATTGAAAGACAGTTCTAGCAAGCTATTGATCATCTCTCAAAATGGGCACTTGCAAATAGGTTCAGATTTGTGTGCAGTTTTGCTTCAGACATAATCTTCATACTGACCCAGAACTTCAAATAGGACAAACATTAATCCCAGTTGCACCAGAATCAAAGTTCTTGGGACTCATATTTGACAAGAAACTTACCTTTCTTCTTCATAAGGCAGTTGTTAGATAGTGCCCTAAAGGAATGTACATCCATTGCACCCAATCTTCACATCTTGGTGTGCAGACAAAATAGAAGCTCTCTTAGATATTGGGATAAGCTATCCAAAGTTTCCATCCCTCTCATTATCTACCAACAGCTCTTTCAAACACACAGAAGGGAATATTCTGATTTTTCTGCTTGTCTACATAGATGGTTCAAAATCCTAGTGGGACCTCCTGTCTTTCCAGGCAACATTATGTCTGCACAAATCCCACTAGAGTGTAACAACTTTACAGCTGAGCTGCATATGCAATAAAGCTTGCATTAAAATACATCAGACTCACAATGTTCTCTTCAGGCAATAAAAAGTCTAGAGTTACAGAAACATCCAGGGCTCTCTTGAAGCAAACACTTTATCTCTCAGTTATGGAAGTTACACAGATGTGTGGTTCTGTTGGATTGCAAGCCATGTTGGGATCAAGGAAAAGAAGGCTGCAGCTAGGTCAGCTCATTTCTCAAGCCTTCACTATTTGCCTGTACCATATACTGATTACTAGCATATTATCAGACAAATATTTATCCCAGTGGCAGTCATCTTGAATTAGGGAGATTAATAATAAGCTCCACCAAATTAAATTAAAGCAATCTAGTCTGTGCAGGGTTCAAACAGGAGTTCTTCTTGATCAGCTCCAAGTCATAGTCATCTCACACACTCCTTCCTATTGAGGGGTGATGACATGACTCTGTGTGAGTCCCCTAGTGCCAGCCTAACCATCAGTCATATTTTAATTGGTTGTCCTCATTTCAAGAATGAGTGCACTCACATTTTTAACCACATTCACAATCTGTCTGAGCCCTACACTCAGGCACATTTTATCAGACAACAAATGTTTCTGTTTTTAAATTTTTATTGAAAATTAATATAACATTTTATGAACTTTTTTTATACTTGTTTTTGTACACCTTTCTTTTTAGAACTATATTTATATACGTTGTTATTTATATCAATTTATACTGTCATGTATAAATTCGATAATATCGACTGGTTTTTTTTTTGATTGTGCGCTGCTGTGATAGTTGACTGACACAATATAAGATATTATCAACTCTGCTGTATAATTACTACACTCAAGTGGGATTTGGTTGGATATAATAATAACAGAACAGGAAGCACAGCCGACTGAGGTCTCAGATCTTGAACCATCAGTATGGATGGGCAAGAAATCAGAGTAGACTGCTCTATGTACATTAAACATTTGCTGATAGACAGATTATGAAATATGAGATAGTTGTAGTTGACAAAGTGAGAGATTGCAGTTTGGAGTGCAAACCTGCTGTGAAGGAATGCTGTTATGTTTGGTGCAGGTAATGTTGTCAACATTCGTGCTTCCATAATCTCTTTAACCTGCATACCAAAGGGACATATGGCAGTCTGACATGTGATGTGATATTGAGCCTCCCAACACAGAGAAAGGATACTAGTCCATGTAGGATGCTCTGGAAGAGACTTTATTTTTAGGGCATAGTTAAGTGACAAATGTTTCTGTCTAAGTGATAGAGCTGGTTTATTTGCTCATTTTGCACATTGCACTGTTAGTGCAATGTGCAAAATGCACTGTTAGCTATCCTGTGATGGATGGGATTCAACCATCGCAAGTGACTCTGCCTTGCAGAATCATAGACTTGAGACCCATAATCCAGCGTTGAATGTATAAGTGCATGATAAAGACAAACAATGAAGGTCGATTTGCACCCCATTCAATAGAAGATAGAGTGTGAAGGAAATTCAATGTTCTCCCACTTTACTCTCAAAGATGAGGCCCAAGAACTTGGTTTCTGTTGTTAAATAACAGTTTTTGTCCTATTCTTGGCTTGAGTACCTCTGAAGAGTGTATTTTTTGACAGAAATATACACACTATTTTCTGCTGTAAACCTGAATCCATTACTAAGATCCCGCAGAGAGAGGGAGAATCAATTGTTTGCTGAAATTGGCTTTCAGTTAGACTCCTTTTTATAATAGACAGTAAATTGGAATCAGCAACATATAGAACATTGCTTACAGCTGGAGGAAGCTGTTCAGTGATTGAGTTAACTTTGATAGCAAAAAGCATCATAATTAAGGCAGAGACTTGAGGAACACTGTTCTTGATGATATGGCTGAGATGGTATACCTCCCACTCACACT
The DNA here is from genome assembly GCF_054136105.1 of Typopeltis vanoorti. Taxonomy (NCBI): domain Eukaryota; kingdom Metazoa; phylum Arthropoda; class Arachnida; order Uropygi; family Thelyphonidae; genus Typopeltis; species Typopeltis vanoorti. The sequence goes on from NC_143551.1 coordinate 144,497,937, forward strand.
TGAAAAATTGCTAGACAGAAAGTTTTTGATAGATACAGAAAAGCATCCTCTTAGAACTAGGTTATAGAGGTCTTTTAATGTACCATATCTCCAGGCTGTGCCATAAGCCTTTTACATGTTGAAGAACACTGGGACTAGATGTTCTTGTTTCACAAATGCATCTCTTATATACATTTCTAAACTAAACAAACTAGAGGTCCAAAGTTGAATGATATCTACAAAAGTCACATTGTGTATTAGAAGGAAGATCATTGTTTTCCACATATGAGAAAAGTCTGGCATGAAACATTTTTCTAATATCTTACAAAGATTAGCTGGTCAGATCTAGTTGATAATTGTAGCTTGTGCAATGAAGACTTATGCAAAGAATCATGAAACCCTTCCTCTGTAAGTATTCTGTTGTATATTAAGAGAAGGAGATCCACTGAAAATGCTGGAATATGTTTTATCATCTCATAATGGATGTCATTAGGACCTGCTGCACTGGGGTGAAACAAAAGAACTCTTTTTAGTTCCTCCTATACAAATGGCAATTATACACCTCAAGCCCATTGGTAGAAAAATTTAGCTGTTGTTTCTCTTGTTGCTCTTTCAATATTAAAAATTCAGGAAGATATGAGGCTGTTGCTGAGATTTTTGTAAAATTTTATCCCAAAGAGTGCAATAGCTTTGGGATCAGCAACAACACATCCATTATGGTCCAAGATAGACAAAACATTGTGTTCTCTATCTACTCTTCATTTTCTGGATTTTATCCTGTACAATTTTTGCACTGGTTGTTTGATTAAGTGATGATGTAAATTGGATCGAAGATTGTTTTTGACTCTGATTTCTCACATAACTTGATTTGGTCTGAACACATTTAAAAGCTATTAAGTTTGTGGTAGGATATTTACAAGATATACTCCATGCTCTGTCACTTTTTTGGCTGCCTGGCACTCTGAGTTCCACCAAGACTTTGATAGAATGGAAATTCAGATGATGTTTTAGGAATTGAGACTGTTTGCTGCCTGGACAATAGTGTGTGTTACATACTTCACTGCTTCATTGTTGGGTGTGTGACTGACTGCATCAGATTTGTGGATGATGGGGAAATGTGTGCCAGTCAGCCTCATCCATTTTCCAGATAGGCATCCATATGTTCCTATGAAGGCATAGTGCAAATAACAGGAAAATGATCACTTCTATATATGTTCTCTTTAACACCCCACATGAGCAGTGGAAAAATGGCAGGGGAAAACATTGTAAGATGTATTGCAGAATAGAATGATGACCAGCTATTTTCTTGCCTGATCAATAGCACAAGGATCAGTAAGAAGGATGACCAGCATGGTAAGGAAGGCAAAATCAGATTATGAAAAGAAATTAGCTTACCAGGCCAAAGGAAATCCCCAAGAGTTTGTTGTTGTTATGTGGCAAGTAGGAGGATAAATGACTTATGTAAGGATATCTTTAGTGAATGTAGATGGTAGAGAGATGAACAGAGGCAAATGAAATTGTTCAGCTACTGAGTGACCACTTTGCATATCATCCAATTGAAGATATTGTTATGGCAGAGGCAACAAGGACTGATGTGAGAATAGAGGTTGATGAATTGGAGGTGCTTAGAATACTTCAGAATCTGAATGCAAATACAGCTGTGGATTGGATGGGATATCAGCTCACATTTTAAGAGAATGTGCAAGGTAACACACTGTGTCTTTTGGCTGTGCTGTTTAATTAAAGTCTCAGGTCTGGCAGTGTCTCAAGAGAGTGGAAGGAGAGCGATATAATTCCTTTGCATAAAGCAGGATCTAAGTCTGTGGTAGCAAATTATAGACCAATCAGAATCTCAGGAGTGGTGGTAAAAGTACTGGAAAAATTGGTCAAAAAGGGAATTCAAGAATGAGTGGATAAAAATAATACTGTATGAGGGGCAACATGGCTTTGCAAAGGATCGATAATGCCTTAGTAATTACTAAGTTTTTATAATAGAGTGACAGCTGAGTTGGATAAAGGGAATGAATGGCTTACTCGATGATATTACTGGATTTTGCAAATGTTTGACAGGATACCACATGGATCTCTGTTATGCAGACTGCAACAAATGAGGATGAATATGAAACTGGTGATGATGTGGATAAAAGGATGACTGATGGACGGATACCATAAAGTAATATATGGAGGAGCAGAATCTAGGAGAAAGCAGGTGACTAGTACTGTGCCACAGGGCTCTGTGCTTCAATCACCGCTGTTTAATTTGTACATAAACAATATAGGAAATAATTTGAAGGGAGATATTCAGTTTGCTGATGATGATGCAAAGTTGGGTAAGATAATAGTTAATCAAAGTGATGTAGAGAGCTTGTAGGATGATTTAAATAGGCTGACAGTATGGGCAGAACATAATGGATATCAATTTAATGTGGAAAAGCATAAAGTTATGCATTTTGGATGCACAGCTTACAAGCTGTGTACTACATTAAGGGAATTGTACTCTGGGAAATTGATGAAGCCAAGGATTTGGGAATGAAGAGTTGAATTTTAGAGGGCATATTGCTAAAGTAGCCAGGGTAGCTCACAGGATTAGGATTACTGTGTTCAGGTCTGTCACCTAGGTTTCTTGTGGATGAGGAGCTGGTGGAGACTATCTGGAGGCAAGTAACCATGATGGAGTGGTCTGTATGATAGAAGCATATTAAAGGATCTTATAAGATAAATACAAAGGAAATATTTCACTTGGCTGGGGGGGGGTCAGAACAAGGTCATCCCTGGAAGTTGGGTAATAGGCTAGGAAGGACATGTGGACTGAATATTTTGCTTGGAGAGTGTGATTGTTTTTAAGAATTGGTACAATGAATATTGTGTTGATGATTTGGGTCTCCCACATACTCCATGGAGATGTCATTGCAATAATAATAATATGAGCTAGTAGCCATATGCAAGAAAGTATTGAGTATTATTCAAAAGGGAAAGGTCATTATTGTCAGGCCTTCGTTCAATGATACGACCTCATCCATTTGTGTTGGCACTACCTAACAATTTATTGTGCCCAATAAAATCGCTCGTAAAAAGTATATGGCTCTGGAGAGGCAGTTGCAAGATAAGGTTATCAAGTTGATTTCATTTAGTTCAACACCTGGCAGTAAAAAATGGAACATACAGAAATCCCACAGATAGGCAAATCCTGTCCAGCTTAATACTGCTTCCAGAGCAGTGTTAAGTTGGACCTATTGGAAGAGAGTATGATTACCCACTATTTCACCATGAGCAGGATCATCACCAGTTCTCTCTTTGTGACTACCAGTGAAATTCCTTAAGGTGGGGTCCTCGCTGGGTTTTAAATGTTTCCTGTAGAGAGAAAAAAAAGGGCTTTTGTGTCTGCAGTAGACTCTTGATATAATTGGTATTTTGGCAAAACATACAAACATTTCCACTAATAATTTTGCTATTGTTTTAGCAAAATTATTACAGTGGACTTTTGTCTGAATTCCGAGAGGTTAGGGCTTACCTTTATCGATTTATATTTATTAGTTGATTTTGGTAAGTATGGACAGCCATTGTCAATCCCTTCCTTTGTAAATTTATTCAGTACATCATCTAATGTATGAGGATTATCTGATAAATTTATTTTAATTTCAGTGGATTTTTTTTTTTTTTGTGGGGGGGGGGGAATAGTGGTTTATCTTTAAGTGATATCCTTGTCCCATTCAATGAGTGGGTTCTCATTGAATGGGACCGTTTTTGTAGTTATATCAGGAATGAGACCGTAGGTTGTGCAACTGATGCACTCAGTGCATCAGTCACATGACCAGATGGTGGAATAGAGTTGGAGATGCTCCTAATATTTTCCTCACTGCCACCTCATAAGAGGATTTCAGGATAGGTGTTGCTGCTGATCCCAAAGCTGTTGCAGACTCTTTGGAATAAAATTTTACCAACATCTCGGCAACAGCCTCATATCTTCCTATTGAAAGATATGAGATATAAGATATCCTCATATCTTTCAATATTTTTAATATTGAAAGAGAAACAACAGCTAAATGTTTCCATGGGCTTGAGGTATATAATCTGCCATTTGTATAGGAGGAACTAAAAAGAGTTCTTTATTGTCTCATCCAAGTGCAGCAGGTCCTAATGACATCCATTATGAGATGATAAAACATATTCCATCATTTTCAGTGGATCTCCTTCTCTTAATATACAACAGAATACTTACAGAGGAAGGGTTTCATGATTCTTTGCATAAGTCATCATTGCCCATTAGTTATTTCAGAAATGAGACTGTAGGTTGTGCAACTGATGCACTCAGTGTATCAGTCGCATGGCCAAATGGTGGAATAGAGTTTGAGATGGTCTTAATATTTTCTTCACTGCCACCTCATAAGAGGATTTCAGGATAGGTGTGGTGGTTGCCAACTTCCTTTTTTTCATCCTTCCACTTCTGACATGCATAAAAGTAAGCTGGATGATCTTGACAATTGATACATTTTTTTTTTGCAAAGCAAGATTTGTTATAATGCTCTTTACTACCACATTGGACACAGGTAGAACTTGAAACATCAAGTTCATCTCATTCTGATATCACTCCTTTAGAAGAGTTTAGTGTTTCATGAGATGTCACTGTAATTTTTCTGATTGTTGCTGACTTGATTTTTCTGTAAGGATATCAGCAGAATGAAGTTTCTTGACTATTTTGGGAGATCCTGGCAGTCCTAAACCATTTTGAACAAAGAAGGATGACATTTTTCCTGTTGGCTTTCCACTGTTGCATGCATGATCAGAAACACTGGTACATTTATACTGGTATCACATATTTTGTTTATTTCCTTCTGTTATTAAATGGTGTATGTATGTTATCAGTACTTGATTGGGACCTTGTTAGAGGCCCTGAAATATTTGAGGACGAAGCATTCATGCTCAAGAAATCTTTTGTTCTGTGCTATAGCTTCCCATTCACCATGGAGCCATACATGGATGCCTACTAACCAGCAAGCAATGACTGCACTTGGAGGTAGAATGCCAGGGTTACCCCGGCACTATATCAGCACCACTGCAAACCTTCAGTCCCTTCCCTGGACCAGTCTTGCTATAACACCATTTACCTTTGTGGACAAGCCCACTAGTCAATTGATCCTGGCCAGGCAATTCAGGACTGCCCATCTTGCTGAAGCAGAGGCCATATTAGTGCAAGACTACCAGAATTTCACTTTCTGGATGTCTATGGGTTGCATCACATAGCAAGCAGAGCAGCAGGGCATTGAATCCAGTAATGGTGGTCTGGAAAACAGGATAGTAAAAAATACCCTTGGTCTGCAGAAGTTTCCACCACAAACAGGTGCCCCCACTGGAATGTGATGGGGGGGTGATTTACATCTGCAGTCTGATCTAGAAAAGACTGTGATAGCACTGTGTGTAGCAGTTGTCGATGGATGGATTGTATTGTAATATAACAGGGATACATACAGGAGACTATGATAGTACTACAGGAAAAATTAACATCACTACTTACTTCCTGTTGACAGTTTTTCTCCAAATTATCTGTCAAGACTGAGACAGATCTTATATTTTTCTCTTCTATGGAACTTCTTACTGTATCAGTCTATCTAGATATTGGTCTTTCTCTGAGTCTTTTTCCTGCCATTCTGATAAAAAAAAAAAAAATTGTTTTGCTGACCCTTCCTCTCCCATTCTGTTTCAGTAACTTTATACCTGAGATTAGCTCCACTTATACATTCCTAAATGCTAACAGTGTTAAGTTCCTTCCTGTTACCCTCATTTTAATATGATCTTGCCATTGGTGCCATCAGTTCATTCTCATAATCTTTCTCAAAGCTTATCACTGTGATTTTCAGTCTTTGATCAAGTCTTTTCTAACTTAGCTCTCACATCCATAAGTTAAAATTGGTTTGAACTGGCCCATATAAATTTTTTCATTTGACTTCTTACCATATTAGCTTTGCCAATTCTGTTGTCTATTTCCATATTTAATTTTCTGTCTTCCTTAAAAATTGCATCCAAATAGCTGAAATGTTTTACTTGTTCTATATGTTCTCCATTTAGGATGTAATTGATGTACATTTTTTTTTCCTGTCAGAATTCTATAACTGGAATACAAAATGAATGATGGTATTGTGCAGAGTTACAATTCCAAGGTAGTAGAGTCATTATCTTGAACCTTACAGCACTTGGCTTTCCTATTGATAGTACTACAGAAAAATTAACATAATTACTAACATCCCATTGACAGTTTTCCTCTAAATTATCTGATATTATTATTATTATTTACGGCATCTCCATGGAGTCAGGAGACCCAAATCAACCATCATACACACAAATCCTATCAAATCCTACTTCCATCTTGCCATTACCCCTTTCCTCCCTCCAATCGATGTCTCCATAGTTAGTCTCCCATAATAATTGTTCAGCCTACACTCATGCTGATTTGCCAATACATGGCATCTACATCTTCCTGGTCTATAACAGCACCCAACAACCTATTTTGTCCTATTTGCCTCTATCTCACACCAGAGAGCCTGAAATAAACCATCTCCCTCAGGCATAATATCCTCTTTAACGTCTTATTTTGTTGGTTGTAATTTTGCAGCTATCATCAGCAATACTCCACCTCCTGTCCTGTTCTGTTTCCTTCTATCTATCAGGACGCAGTCAAATCTTATATTTTTATCTTCTAAGGCACTTCTACATGGTTTTCAAATTAGAGCAAATATTTCTCGAATATAACTTGCCCTCGCACCGCTGATTTTACTTTATGAAAAAAGAAATTAAAAAGTTTCACATATAGTTCACATGAAAAAAGTTTAAAACTTTAAGAAATAGATAGCGAATATTGTTATGGCAGTTTCAGATATTTTGGAATCCAGTTGAAGAGAATCAGCATTTCAACTCAACAATCGTCGGCTTGCCTTTGTTGTTGAGTCGCACAATCTTTTGTTAATACCACACCAGTCATAGAGATGGAAGGAACCAGTAAAGGAAATGTGGGAGCGAGAACATTGACTTCTTCTCAATCTTGGATTGCATGGGGGTGGATTAAGAGACCATCATTAGAACTATTGTGCAACTGGATTTTGAGAGCTTGAGACATGATTTTGCCAGAAATAATTAATTTAATTGCAGGAACATTGTCGCTAAAAGATTCAAATATATCACGTGATGAAGGTGAGCGGCCGATCGCGTAAATAACATTGATAATTAACATGTAAATGCATTCATTTTATAAATAATGTGAACAATTATAAATTATAATGAATACTGATGATTTAATTATAAACGTCAATTTTAATTTTTTCCTGAAAAACTTTAGTTTCCAAAAATCCCTGCATATATCTCACATCACGATTTAACTTTAATTTTGGAGAAAAAAGTGCTATTATATTCTGTAAGCTATAAATATTGTAATATAAATACTGTAAGCTTGCCTGTGGTTGATGATAGGAAAAAAGGCTAACCAGATCTTTGACATACTCACTTATGTCGTTTAAATTACAACAATGGCTAGCTGAGTCTTAAATCTCTTCATGTGCAATTTGTTTCATTGATGTATTTCACGGTGATGCTGCTGTTGAAATGATGAAATATGTGTGGAATACAGCAATTTAATATAAATACACATTCAAAGAATGGTATGAGAGGAAATTTGATCTGTGTAAATCAGAATGGATAAATATGGGAAGAAAATCAGCAATAAAAAGACAGACTGAAAATAAAAAGAAACATTGACTACATCCTAAATGGAGAACATATAGAACAAGTAAAACATTTCAGCTATTTGGACACAATTTTTAGTGAAGATGGAAAATTAAATATGGAAATAGACATCAGAATTGGCAAAGCTGGTATGGTAAGAAGTCAAATTAATACATTTTTATGGACTAAGATAGAATTGGTAAGTAGATAAACAAATAAGTTTGCCTGCACGTATATTGCTATATTCCATGTCATAAACTGGCTAGCCTGGAGTATCCTACTTTTGACTTTGTTGTTCCAAATCTTGGTCCCATGTTTTAATTTGGTTTACATTGCATTATGATAAATAGCATTAGTTTCATTCTCTGATTCCTATTAGTTTATCACTTTAATACCTAAAACTATGTAGTGTTAATTATTTAGCATGAGAATTTTGACAGGAAAAAAAAATAAGCAGTAAGTTGGCCTGCACGCATACACACAAGCATACATGCTCTATTACACACGCACACACAAGCATACAGTCTCACGTGGAAGGGGTATATATAAAGTTGAGTATTGAGCGATTAATTAGAAGATTGCTTATGATCGTGTATATAGTCTCTCTCTGCCTTCTGATAAAGAATAAAATAAAAATCATCTTGAACTTAAAATTTTAGAATTTTTAATTATCACTTGTTAATTCATATTGATATGACTTTGAAGCAAAGATTTTAAAATATTACCTTATTAATAGTTTAAAAATAAATCTTAGTCTAATTTCAAAGTATGATTAGTAATATTTCCATTTTTTATTATTATTATTTTAAACTTTCAGGTTAAAAGTAATCTGCGAACTGCCATCACCATTCCAGAGAAATCCTGGGTACGCTTTCGAGATATATTTGCAGACTATGTAGACAAGATGAAAGAACTGTCTGAAAAGTCAGCAGCAGGGGGTAAATGAAGCTGTAGTGCCATTGTGCCATCCCAGCAAAAATCAACTGTACAAAGACTGTAGTAGTACAAGAAAATGTGTTCAAGTTCTTTGCAGTTTTGGAATGTCCTCCTGGTGGTTGTAGGTGCTGTTGTATGTTCCCGGTGGAAAAAAATAAAATAAAATAAAAAGGCAAAAAAAAAGGGGATTTACCTATGTTGCACTGATGAAACTCTGCGTCTAGCCTTGATGGCTGTATATGTTGGTTACCGGTGAGAGGTTTTCAAACTGATTTTGCCATGACTTTTTTTTTTTTTTTTTTTTTTAACTAAATGTCTTTTGTCTGATATTCCCCCATTTTCTTCAAATGGCAACTTTAGGAATACAGTGCTCTGCTATTACCTTATAGGCCCTGATGATTTACCACTGCTATTCACTTACAGTATCAGGAAAATCATTGAGCCTTTTATTGGAAGCACTTTGATGTACTGCTTTGTGATTCAGTAGACCTTTTTGCATTCAATACTTGATTGCTCAATAGAGGAACTGCAAATGTAATTATATTTTAAGTGCTGTATAATAATTTTCATATAATTTAAATGAAATTAATTTTTTATTAAGGAATTGAAATGTTCAGTGTTACCGATTTCTTTTCTAAATGACAAATAAACTGTGTGTACATTCTGATTCTGTTGAAGATAATAATTCAAATAGAAATATTGCTTTACTGATTATATGTGCTGATATATTTAATAACATTTATTATGGATTGATACCAGTGCATCAGCCCATGATGACCCTTTTTTTTGAAAAAAATAAGTAATTTTTTTATATATATATATATATATATATATATATCAAGTTTTGAAGTGAAAAGGACTATTGTTGACCTTGTTTTGCACCACAACAAAATATGTTTAATATGTTGTTAGAAGAGAGAAACTGTTGCTGTTCTTCAGGGAATTAACCCAGCAGATGTAAGTTTAAAAGTTGCAATGTTTTTAGGTATGAAGCACATATGACTGTTGATGTTAAAAAAAAATTTAAAAAAAAAAAACAATTTTGTACAAAGTTTGTCAAATGCAAAGGCAAGATTGAATGTCATCTCCACTAGGAGAGTTCTTGTTGGTGTCACGATCTTCATATGAGTTTTGGAAGCTTCCATGATCTGTGGGGTAATGTAACTAAACTGGGCACCCCCCATAAATTTTTAAGGGAGTAGTTCTTAAATGTTGGTAATGTTTTAATTAAAATGTTTACCGTACTCATTTGAAGTTTAAGTTAATGTGGCATTTTTTAATTTCGTATGAAACTTAATAGTTTTAAATGCAGTATTAAAGAGTGGGAAAAATAAAGTAAGCTTCTAAAGGTTGATATATGTGTTAATATAGCAACAGGTTGGTTTCACTCTGGAATCATTTTGTCCATTTGGACCTTTCTTCTAGTTCTGCTCATAGACCACTTGCATCATTAATGCTATTGCTGCTAAGGAGTAGAATGTAGTGTGGCAGCTCCCAGGATACACAAGTATTAAACAGGCTCAAGAAGTTGCATATAAAATGATACAATATAATGAAGCAGTTAAAGATATGCTGAGGAAAATGCTATGAGAGTGTATTTTGAGTGATGCAACTACAGTGTATTATTTTCTTTATACAAAATATGCATCTTGACATCAGATATCTGTTGTAGTATCATTTTGAATGCAGTTCTCTATATTCTTTCTCTTATTTTCTCATGTTTTTCCTTTATTTTAAATAGAAAAAAGTTTATCAGAAGCAGTGAGAATGTGGAGGTTTAAAAAATAATATAGATAAAGACATATTAAAGGATGGGGGGGGGAAGAAAGTTGAATTATTTTAATGCCTGCAGCGATAAATTAGACCAAGCTATGCTGTTTGTAGCAAGTGAAAAATAGTTGTTTATTTAATGTATGTGTTTAAAGTGGTTGATTATATTTATCATATTATTTATGAGTTCTTTATATAACCCAGAATCTTAAGAATGTGCAGTTTTTTTTTATGAAAAATACATTTTCCCCCATTTCATCTTATCCTTCATCAAAAAAAGAAAAACAAAAAACATTGTCACTTTAAACCACATTAACTGAGAACATGTAATAAAATACTCTAGACTCTCAAATACATTAGCTCAAAGAGCTGTATAGTTAATTAGTTAGGTTTGAATTGTGAGAATTAGATTTATTTCACTTGGACCAAGTTATTGGTTTTGCTTTGAAAACGTGTACACAGATTGATTGGCCCACTAATGTTCTGCCAGAAATTGTGTCGTCAGTATAGGCTGTATTTGTTATTGAATACTTGGTTGAACATATCTAAAAACAGCAACAAAAATGTGGAGATGTTCCTTTTTAAGCTTTTGGGGAAATAAGTAATATAGCAATCACACTGCCATTCTAAGATGGATAATCTATTGGGGTTGAAACCCGGTGATTGTGAATCTAGACTCGGCCTGGAGGGTTCTAGTTGTTTGTTTGTTTGTTATATTGTTGTGAGTGAATGTTTAGTGGAAGCACATTAGAGCTGTTATGCTGGTCACTAAACTTGCGTTTATTCCTGTGCACTTGGAACATTAAAATCCTTCAAGTTTCACTAATCTTGAATTATTTTTTGTGTATTCTTTAGCAGAGTCTTTTGTCTATTATTTTTAAATTATCAATTTTTTTTTTTTTTTCCACCCACTAGAGCTTTACAGAATGAAAACATTAGGGTGGGTTTTATGTTACTGCATGGTTTTTTAAATCAGTTATGTGTGGTTATATGTAGATATTTGTGCAATCCTATGTATCAATATTTTTTATTCTTCTGTAATCAACCTGATTCTCTCAGTATTATTAAAACAGTCTATAGTACTGTCCTGGTTTGGGACATTTCTATACAATAGTGCTGTTGCTTGATAGTAGCACTCTTACTTTTCATACTCATTCCTCCTTTTCCTTCATTCCAGTTCTCCCCCACTTCCTTATCCCCTTCCTTTTTTCCATATATCTCTTCTCCCATCTTTCTCTTTGCTCCATTATTCTCATCAATTATGTCAGCTTCGTAGCTTGTACAGTACAACCCTGCATAAGAAAATATTAGTAAAGCTTCCAACGTTTGTGGACCAAGGTCTGTTTTAAGGAATGAGCTGTCTTTCATTCAATGCATAGTGCAGAAATGGGAAATGTTTTGTAATAATTTGATATTTTTTGTTTTTAAAACAGATATCATTTAAAATGTAGTGCACAACTTTTATTGTTGTAAGTGACCAGATATATTGCTTTGAAGCATTTTTTACTTTAAAAAATGTCAATATGTGGCTTTGTTTTGAATATATTCTTTGATGTTAATATGTATTGTTATATTCACTAAACTGTTTGGAATATGAGAGCACACATAAAATTTACCACCTATTAGTGGATATAAGAGAGTTATTGCACAGTTACAACGCATCACGGTTGTGCTAATAGTCTCTTAAGAGTGATATAAGGCAATTTCCTAAACTTTGATACTGCTAAAATTATATCTTTGTACATTTAATTTGCATGATCGCTGGTTAAAATTTTATTGCCATTATACTTCTTTTTTTTTTTTACTACATTTAAAATGCTTGGTTTCCTTTATTTAGAAAACACTCAAGTTGCATTATTGTTAAAACCTTTTTCTGCTACTGGCACTGTAATTACAAAGTTCACTAAAAGGGTTGTACTGTACTTGGGCATGTGACCAAGAGCAACAGTTCAGTCCTGTCAATTAATCTTTGCTGAACCTAGCCACAAGCATGAAAACGTTTTGAGCTACAGTTTACAGTGCCCATGTTTGCCTTCCAGCTCTTTTTACCACAGGATCTGTTGAAATGACAATAAAAGAATGAACCTAATGTTGTATAGTTGTCTTTTATTTTCATAAAACATTATTTCAGGTTTGTATTAAAAAATAAATCAGTCTGGATATAATATTTGGCTTAAGTGTTTTATGCCATGCTTTTTACACAATATACAAAAATAAGAATTTGTACAAACTCCATTAACAGATAAGTACATTGGGCACATTTTGCAAAAAAAAAAAAAAAAAATACTTTATCTGTGATAGGGTTTGTACTGCTTCAAACAATTCTGTATTTGTGTTAAGTGGCATTGAACCAAATATTATGTCAGTATTCAGTAGTTACTAAAAGTAGTAATAAATCAGTCCAGTTAATGATTGCCACATATTTCAAGAAGCTTACAAATTATTTTACTCTTTATGATGAAAATTGAATTTTTGATTTGATTGGAATTAAACTGATATCTTAATCTTTAAAGTGGTTGCTGTATATAAGCATTAAAATAGTTGTATTATTATTTGTATGCATTTTCAGCAATATTGTAATGAATTTTAAAAACATTTACTTTTTACATTAAATCATACATTATGTACCAGATTATTCTCATGCCTATGACTGGTGAGCAGCTGTAAGCTTTTGTTATGAAATGTTCTTGTTCCATAGCTTTAATATTTTTCACGTTTGCTGATATTACCATTCTGAAGGTGTGGACTACTCGTAGATGCTTTACTGTATTTGCTGGATAAAGATTGGTTTTTATATTTGTTTCTGTTAGTGAATTGAGTACAAAACACAGTATCTTTCAGGAACAAACATCATTAAGCAAATCTTTATCACTCAATGACAGGACATATATAGTTATTTGTTTTGGATACTTATTTACTCAATGACATCTATATTTAAATTATAGCTAAGTGTAGCATCCAGCAAGAAAAATTTGAAGTTATTATAATTCATTCGACTTAAACTACATAACTTCAGTGAAGTCACTGAATTGTGTGTCTATTCCATAGAAGATAATTTTGTGCAATTAAGGAGTAAGAATAAATTAAGGAGTAAATTTTAGCAAGATGCTGTTGCCATCCTTCAGAATTGATTACAAGAGACTTTTAGGTTATTTAGTGTGTGTGTTGTTTTTCTTAGCATAGTAAGATGCATTTAGATATATGACAAACTGAAGGAAAGCAGACTGGGATTCTTTCCAGCATTCATTCTACATATTTAGCTACTATTAAATAAAATGTGGAATAGCTGGAATGAAATCAATTGAACCAGGATTGCCAACCTGGTTCAAATGATTTCATATATTCATATTTGAATGCATGAGAACTATAACACTTAGTTGTATTATAGTTCTCATGCATTTAAGTATTATATGAGAACTATAATACTTAAAACATTCATTATCATCTATTTACCAAAACAAGTAGTTATAACGAACCAGTTTGTCTATCATAACTGCAGTACTTCTGAAGGCCATCTCTGTAATCATGAAAGATAGGGAGTTGAATATTTAGAACATAATGATTTATATCTATATAGTATTATATAAAAGCATTCTATATAATACTCAGTGTGGTTTTAAGTATAATAAGCAAACAGTCAGCATGAAAACATATACTCCACATTTTTCCTTTAAACTAATAATATAGGAATTCTTTTTTTTTATGTTAACTCGTCATCTGTAAAGTTAACAACCTATGCAGTTATTAAAAAATTATATTCTGTGCTTGGAGACTAAATATGGTTTGTATACACCCACTCCATTAAAGTTTTCTCTTTTGCTCCAAACATTGTTTTACCTTTGACATTACATTAACTCTGTACAAGTACAAATCCTCCTAACCATTGAATACTGTCCTTGCATTTTGGGTGATGCTTCTAAAAATCCATTATTCCATGTGCAGAAGAAAGATATCAATATAGGTTATTAATCAATGTTGATTAATAACCTATTTCTGTGGTCACCATTCATCAGAATTGGTATTGGTGATTTCTCTTATCTCTTCCCCTTTGTTTTTCTTAAACTCTGGTAAGACATTAATGCTAATCATTATTCCTTCACAGTTTATCCCACAGAACAAATTTTTGTTCCTCTTCATTCATTTCCTTTACTGCTGTCCTTTGGAACCTCCTTCCTTTTTAAGTATTTCATACATATGTATCATATTGGGAAATAAAATCACTTATTTCTTAGGTTTCCATATAATTATGATAAATTTCCAAAGCCAGAAAAAATTGCAAATATCACTCCATATATATCATCAGCACAGTTTATCCACAGTGTGAAAAGGGAAAAGAGATTCACATCAAAAATTAAAGATTGCAAATTATGGTCTTCCAAGTCTATCTTGAGCTAACTGATAGATGTCAGATGGAGTTTTACAGTTCAGTCTATTGAGGGTTTCACATCTGTGTTGCCAAAATTGTTTGCATGGTCTTCCTCTACTGCAATTGCCATCTGCTGATTTGTACAGGATGAGGAACTCCAAAACAAGTGAGACTTCAGGCTGTCTGAGTTGTCCAAGCTCAAACAGCAACTCAGATGTCCAAGCCATCTGAGTTGCTGTTTTTTGACTATATTGACGAGTGGTTCTTGCTTAGCCAGACTTAGCACAGCAGTTAGTGACATGGTCCATCCAAGGATCAGTCTAAGACATGTAATTCCAAAGGAGTTAATTAGATCTGTAATTTTTTTTTTTTGGTGCACATTGTCTGGGTTTAAGAACCATATAAGAAGATGGATCTACTGGTTGCATGGTATGGTCTTAATTTTGTCTTTAATGCTATTAATGATAATTTCCAGATGGGGTGGAGACTAAATGGAAGATTAGAGCCAGCTGTGTTGATGTTTTCTAATATTTTCTGTATTGCTGATACAATCTGAGATATTGAAAGTCCTGCACTCTTTCTAAAGGTTTATTGTTGATATGAAGTATAAAGTTTTCATAATCTATTGAGAATACTTTGGACTTTTGGATGTTGATCTCAGACCAATAAGTTTAGCCTGTGACTCTAGTAGAAAGATGTTTTTGTGCATTTGTTGGTTCTGTATCCATAAGTACAACATAGTCAGCAAAGCTAAGATCAGTTAATTGCATGGTGTGGATGGATGTCCAGAAGATGTAGTCCAAGCATACCAAGAACAAATATGGGACTGGTACATCACCTTGCAGGACTCCTGTTATCCAGAAAGGATTCGGATGTTTCTGTTTTAAAGATTACTGTAGCATTGCAATCTATAAGGTGCTGAGATTGCTTGTATGATTTTTTTAGGATAGACCATAGAAGCTGAGTATTTTAAACATTGCTTCTCTATTAAAACCACGCTACCGGCCAGGACATATATATACGTCCACATTTCCATGGATGCGAAGTGCATATTAAAATTGTAATACCATTGATATTACATTGAAATTTATGATGGATACGAAGCTTTTAATGGTGCGTATTTGATCTTTAATGGCCGGTAAGGTGGTTAATGGAGTCAAAGGCTTATAATATTATAGATAAATCAGAACTGCGTGCTCGGCTGATAAACGAGCACCTAGAACAAAAATGATATTAAAAGCAACAGATATAACCACAAGAAAGAACATATCTTAAAACTGTTTAACCCCCAAGTTTCATCAAATTGTAATTTTTTTTTATGATATTATTATTATTTGACACCTCCAGGGAGTCCAAAGACTCATCAAGGGAGACTGTGCCAACAGCATCGAACGATTGGTACCCTTCCAACTACTAACTGCGCTCATATATTACTTAACTGAGTAATGGCTCAGTTAAGTAATATATTACTTAACTGAGCCATTAGTAGCAGAGGCTCTACCAATCGACCAAACTCCTTTAATATCATTTTTTTTTTCTAGGTATTTATCAGAATTTTTCAGCCCCCCCCCCCTCGCGCGTGTGTGTGTGTGTGTGTGTGTGTGTGTGTGTGTGTGTGTGTGTGTGTGTGTGTGTGTGTGTGTGTGTGTGTGTGTGTGTGTGTGTGTGTGTGTGTGTGTGTGTGTGTGTGTGTGTTATTACTACATCACAACACCTCCAGGGATAAATCAGAACTATTATACCATTGCTATGATACAACAGAAAGAAAAATATGAGAATCTTTGGAAATAACATTAGATTCTAAACATTTAAATATTGGAAAAACTCTAAGCTGATGGAAAATAACTTAAATAATACTCAAGTAGTCAGGAACCCCCCCCCCCCCAAAAAAAAAAATATATAAATAAATAATAAACTCGGGATTACATCGGTAAGCCTTTTGTACCTCCAACATGTACAAATAACTGAAACTAAAATTTACAGTCTGATAAATTTTACAATAGTAGATATCAAACGTAAATCTAAATTTGGCAGACATGACGAATTTCCCAGTTGCTTAACTTATTATACAAGCTTTTCCATTAAGTCAAGGACATATTGACAGAAAATGTTTCAGATCATGCAGTACCTAAATACCTATCGCCTCTCTTTGAATACATATTCACTGAAATGCATTCATGACACCTCTTATACACATTTTCAATAGGCCTGATATCATCTTGGGTATTGGCTTGGACCTTTAAAGTTGCCTTATCAAACCTTTCCTTTGTACAGTGGAAAAAAATAATTCTCTGCTATAATTTAGTGTCTTCCTACACCTTGCAGTTACTGACATAATGCTAAGGGGGGGGGGGATATAACCTCCTTAGCATTGTGGCCCCTCTAAGCTCTAAATTAACTGTTTATCGTGCACAGGACTATTTTCCATTAACTTTTAGCAAATTGACAATACACTGCCTGCAGTCCAAAATGCATAAACTTGCACTTAGTAACATTGAACTGGCATCTGCCCATGATGCAAAATTGGGAAGGGTGCTAAGGGACATATTTAATGTTCCTATTATGACATTTTCTCCTAGATATGGCACTTAAATATAAATATATCATTGCCTAGTGCATGTCAATCAGTTATGGACTCCTATCCATGTCACAAGCCTCTTTTGCCTACATATACATATCTTTTGAGAGTATGTAGCAACCTCTTACATGAAATTCTGCCAAAATCCAGAAGTATTGTGGTATATATTCATTTGAACTCAAACATTAACAAATTGCGAATTAAAGATCCTTAACAAGGCCACGTATTCCATAATGGATTAAAGTATATACCCACCTCCGGATCTAGATTCTAATTATCCTCAGAATAAATGTATTATAAGGCATTACATATATATTAAACAGAAAATCATCCCAAAAGTTAAATATTTTGTATTATATTATATATACGAGTATATATATAAGCTTCAGTGTTTTTTCTTTCTTTTATAATGTCACCTGATGAAGGCTGTTACAAGCTGAAATTAGTCGTGTTTTTATTTTAAAACGTTTTTTACTTAAATCTCGGTTCTAGTCATTCAATTCTTTCATATATACACACACTCAGGTCTCTTGTTATGCGGTACACGCCCACAGATACGAGACCTTTCGACACTTCTGCGCATGTCAACAGAAGGAGAATCCATTCTGATAATAGGGTAATCCAGAGTTTCCAAACTTTTCCTACAACGGAAAACTTCATAAATCCTGAAAATTTCATGCAACACCTTGGTTATTTTGTAATGTATAATGTATTCATTAATAATTAATTGTTAATTTAGCTGATTTTTTATTAATTAATATTAATAATTAAATTTGGCCCAATGGAGAAAATAAAGCAAAGAAAAGTAATTTCTTTGGAAATGAAAATTGCAATTTTAGATCGTTTAGCAAAAGGAGACGGATCTACGGTGATTGGTAAACAATCGGAGCCGTCTACGTCTGCTTCCTAGGCTGATGAAGAATTTTTGGCTAGCAAAGGGTAGTAAACTGGATTTTTAAAAAGGAATGCACTTCATAACGTGAAGACCACAGGCGAGGTTACAGCAGCAGATAAAGAAGCAGCCAAAAATTTTCAAGGTAAGTTAGCCAAAATTATTGAAGATGGTGGATATTGTCCCGATCAATGCATCAGGTGATCGAATGTTGAACCCCCCTAGTAAATCGATTTCTAAGATCACATGCTCTAAAAGGCAAAGACCTAAAATAGCTGCAGATACATTGGATGGCTAATAGAAAGGGCTGTGTAACAACCGCTGTATTTAAAGCAATTATTGAACCATTGTACTGAATGGTTAAATAATTGCTTTATTTATACGAGAAGTGGAAACATATAAGAAGCAAAAACCTCGATTTTAAAGTTTTATTAATTGTTCATAATGCACCAAGTCATCTGCATTTAGAACATCCAAATGTGCAGGTAGTGTTTTTTCCACCCAATACAACGCATTATTCAGCCATTAGATCAAGGCATGATTGCTACTTTTAAAAAATATTAGGTTATGCACAGTTTTTCAATTTATATTGGATAAACTAGAAAATGAATCATTAACAGTAACTGACGTTTGGGGAGAAAAAAAAGTATATTTTGGACTGCTTAATCATATTGCATCTGTTATTGCTGAAATAAGACCACAAACTTGAAATGCTTGCTTGAAAGCAGCTTGGCCTAGATGTATTGCAACTATGCAAACAGCTACATTATCAGCTGAAATCATTACATTGGCACATGAAATTGGTGGAGGTTTTGATACATTTAACCAGAAGACGAATTGCTTGTGGATAATGCCTTAAGTGGCGATGATATTATTGGATATCGTCGAAGATCCAGAAAACGATAGTGAAGCCGAAGAAAAACCTCAATGTAAATTCAATTCGAGGTCTTGAACCGTGCAATAAATTGGAAAATCGTTTTCTTGTTAATGACACAAATTCTGAACGAGCCTTTAAATACCAACGTGAGCTGAAGAACTGTATGTCTGTGGATCGCGAGCTGTATAAAAAATTAGTGAAATCATCATCGCAAAGTTTAATCACTGGTTACATTGTCACTAACTGTGAAGAACCATTGGCTTTACTATACAAATTTGATGCGCTGTCTATCTCTTCTGGTGATGAAAGTGATTTTGCACCAGTTCGCAAACGTTTCCGAATATTGTCTAATAGCGATGATAATTCTGATGACAAAATGTTAAAAAAAAATGTTACTGTACTTTTCAATAAAATTAAATGAATAAAGCTTTAAAACAAACTTAGGCATTCTTATTTTTCTGAATTTTCATAAACTTTTTTATGCGATTTTAGGTTTATTTTAATTCATTGCTTCGGTTTCATGCCGTTTTGAAAAATTATGGAACTTATCCCTGATTTTTTCAACGTAAGTTAGGCTTTTTTTGTGCGATTTTTTATATGCTGTTTTCTGTGGAACATATCTACCGCATAAAAAGAGACCTGACTGTATATAATCTACATTTTTTTCCCCCCAAAGAATAGACGAGGCTGTTTACTTTAGCTAACCTGGGAACCAAGCTCCGCCCTTATCCAATCTTGCTAGCTTACCCATGACTCGGTTATTTTAATTGGCATGTGGGGAAGAGAGTACAACTACTGCCATCTTGTCCCTAATGCTAAATTTGTCTAAAATTATGTGAAATTTGATAGTCGATTTCTTCACATGCCGTATTAAAAACCCAAAGTTCTGGGAGGGGAAAATGCTACAACTTGCTTGTTCAAGAGATCAGCTCAGAAACTTGTTTAAGTAAGGTTTATAAAGTTCTAGTGTGCGATTAGGATCGAACTTAAAACGGTCTTTGAGCTGCCTAACACTATAGAGGCAAATGTCATTTCTACTGGCCTACACACACACACGATCCGACAAATGTAAAATCATACTCGTCGAAGACCTTGGCTGTCCCTCATTGTTTAAAGATGTACCCAGTAAATCGATACGAGTTTCATAAAGGGATTAATGGTGATAGATCGTTGTGTGTAGAGTATTTTCTTTGTGTGAGAACCATTCCCACTCTGGTATAATAGATGCATAGCCTTGGTTTGAGCTAAAGTTTGGGGAAATTATGGCATGACAGTTTTGATTTTGATGTTGCAGTGGGTTTCAACTGGGTTTTCCCAAGGGAGAAGACAACTGGTTGGGCAGAACTGACACCGACTGTACTCTGCAAGGGACTAGAAAGCATGCCATTTGTATATATTAGGTGAGTGTTCTTAATTTTGGCTTCTTCAGTTGCCTGTGTCAGTTGTAGACACAAGCCATGGGTATTCTGAATTTTCTTATTCTACCTTAACATATACGTGCTGATATTTAAATAAGGAAAATGGATACGCGTTGGTTTGACCAACAAAAGAAAGAGTACAAGGCCCATTGACTTCCTCATTTACCACCAAAGAACATGGAGTTGAGACTAACTGAGAATGATCTTAGGAAATGGAGGAAATTATTTCCTAAGTTTTGAGTGGAGGTATCACGGCTGGACGTGGAATGATATTGGTTAGAGAAATTTTTATTGTGTTGGAAAAATGAAGAGTGTTGACGTATTTTTGTTCGAGTGTTCATACAAATTCATCTGTATCTCTTTTAATTTGTTCAGTTAAAAAGAGGAAACCAGTTATAGTTGCAGATATTAAAATCATTTTGAAATTTAGGGAGTGGAAGGGAGCAAATTAAAGTCATAAAATGGGACAAGAAAACTATTCCATGCAAAATAAGTACATCCTAGATGTGAAGTTGTTTGGCATTCTTTGCTATGAAAATCATCCACTCCTTGGAAAGAAATCAACGGACACCGTAGTGTGATGAACAAAGAGCCATGGCGCCCACCTCAATACACCTCCAAATCAAAAAATTAGAATAATCAAAGAAAATGTGTGAATGATTTGCAATTCTAATCTAATTTATTGTATAGAAAATTATTACCAAATATGAATTAGTATCATCTAAATCTACATAATTTGTAGGTTTATAACAATCTAAATACATAAGAATGTAATATAAATTAGAAGAAAACTGCTATTTGAAAACATTCACAAAATTAGAATAATGCTTCAAAATATTAGAATAATGAGAAAATAAATGCTCAAAAATTACAAAGGAGGAAAGAACAGGGTAATTATACTTTATCATCCTCCTTAGCTTTTATGACCGTTCGTAAACGGTTGGGTATATTATTTACTAGCGGTTCACAGCTTTTTTTTTTTTTTATAGATAGATTAAAAAAAAAAAAACATGCCTAGGGCTAAAAACGGCCTCGCCTACTCCCTATATACGAGAATAAAAAGTCGTTAGCCGCTAGCTGATTTTTTTTTTTTTTTTCCTTCTGATACGTGGTCTGCAGATTAGAAACAGTTCATTTTTGTCTCTTGAGGAAACTTCTTCGATGCGTTTTTTCATAATCTCCCACAAATGATGAATGGTGTTTAAATTTGGTGAGTTTCCCGGCGAAGGAATTACATTCATCTGCCTTCTTTGTGCCATCTACACCTCCTCAAAAAATTAAAATAATCAAAGAAAGCGTGTTGGATGGTTTGCAATTCTAATTTATTAATTAATTCCTTGGCTTGAAAATCCCCAGAATTAAACACCATTGAGAATTTGTTGTATTTATGAAGAAACGTATTCAAGAAGTTGCCCCAAGAGACAAAAATGAACTTGTTTCTAGTCTGCAGACCATGTGGGCATGTTTAGATTTTTTTTTTTTTAATATTGTGAACTGCTAGTGAACAGTCATAAAAGTTAAGGGGAATGAAACAAAGTACAGGGTGTCCACAGTGAACCTCCCTACTTTCAAAGAACGGTAAAAAAAAAATAATTGAAATGCGGAAATATGTAAGGTTTGGATTCTTCAAAGGTTTCAGAGACAATTTCGTCCGGAATTTCTTTCACAAAAACTTGATTTAGACACCATGGTCCATACACTTAAGTAGCAGTAACAAGTTGATACCAGGGAGGTCAAATGTGGACACCCTGTACTAATTGTTATATTGTATGCCTTTGACTGTAATTTTTGTATATTTATTTTGGTATTATTCTAATATTTTTAACCATTAAAAATTATTCTAATTTTATGAATGTTATTATGAAATTTCATAATAACATTGAATTTTATGAAAAAAAATTTTTCTTATAATTTGTATTACAATTTTATGTATTTACATTATTATTATACTGGCACCTCCATGGAGTCCGAAGACTCATCATATTACATAATTTAATCATGTAAACTCGTGTATATAATCTACAACTTACCTCGCTTTAGGTATTATATCTGGGAAAATTCTCATTTTACTCCTCTAAGTAACTATTATTGTTATGGCTATATTGCCTACTTTCGTTTAGGAATGCCCTTTTTTTTTCACAATGTCATTGGCTTTTTACTTTAACCTTAGGGCATTACTGATGTGTTATGAAAACCGATATATGAAAAGTAATATAGGAGGAAAGTTCGGATGTCCCCTCGGTTAGCTTAGTGGCTTTGCGCTTCGCAACCATATGCTTTGGGAAGGCACGTCCTAGGTTCGATTCCTGTCCAAGACGTGATGAGCTTAAGGATCTTCTTCAACCATAGACAAGGTAGCCGGTCTTGGGCGTGGACAGCAGCGTTTTTTCCGCCAGTTTATCTGAAGTTTTTCATCCCATAAGCAGGCAAACCGGCCCCGTGAACACATGCAGCAAGGAGTGACGAACCGTCCGTATTAATTTCGTCGTGAAATCCTCATTAGGGGACTCTATGTCATTAAGGGATGGGTAAGATCAATGAATCAAAATTCGGACATACCTTTTTTTTAATGTTGTTGGCTGTCTCCTTATCCCTATGCATTCATCTGCAGTTAAGCTGTTAAAAGAAGGGTTTGGGAAAAGGGGGTTTAAGCAATGTGGGAGAATTTTTTCAAAAAACCCGGGTTTTTTATATGTATAATATTATTAAGGGCGGGCAGAGAGTGCTTTAGGAGGAGGGGGGTGAGAGAAGGGTTTGAAATATAAACTGTTGTTTGGGAGAGAAGAAGGGTGGATGGGAAAAGGTCAGGAATTGGGGGGGGGAGAGATTTTGTTGTTGCTACTTGATATTTGGTAATATTTTTTTCTATGCAATAAATTAGAATTGCAAATCATTTCAATACATTTTCTTTGATTATTCTAATTTTTACTTCGGAGGTTAAGATGTAAGACCTCCTTTCTCTGATGAATACAGCAATCCTAGGGAGCATACTTTCCACAAAAGATCAATGAAAATTTTGGGCTGTTCTTCCCGTAGGCATGGATAGCCAAAGGATAACCACCATGAAAATGAGAAGGTGAAAGTTATCCCGTAGAAAAGGAAATGTAAACAATCTTATGGTCTGAGTTGCCAAAAAAAAAAAAACAATAATAATAATAATAATCTAAATTACTAAGAGAAAAGCTACAACTAAGTTACCACTGACAAAAACTGATTTTTAAGAGAAATGGCATGTTCTGTGAGTGTTGAGAATTATCTGGTATAATTTACCTGTAGTAAATATTCGCACTTCTTCCAGCCTTATCGTTGAAGTTAGAGAAAGGTAGACTTGTATTAAATTCCTCAAGGATTATCTCACTCACTGAGAATTAGACTGCACATGTAGCTTCAGAAATGAAGAGATCGGGGTGATTATCATTATTTGGAGAGTTATTGACCGTAGACTAATGCGATAATTTCAAATATCAAGATCTTTTTAAGGAATTAACCGCGATAGAGATAGGGTAGACGGTAGATGCTGAGGTCTACCAATTGAAATGTATATATTAAAGAATCCAGTTTAGATGAATGTAGTAGTGCATTTCTTTATATTTTTGATGTCACCAATATTTGAGATGTTGATATACAGGGTTGGCGGAAGCGGGCGTCGAGGCATGGGTCATAAGTTCATTTTTTAGAAACAAATTTTTATCATAAAAACAAAACATTCTTAGAATGATCAATATTAAAATAAATAAGGCCGGATACACCGAATAAAAATTTTTAAAAAATTGTATATTTCCGGCTGTTTACAATTTTGCAGCGAGAGCAGGCTAAATGCTTGCCTCCATAATCTAAAGTGAAATGGTGAACGGTTTTTATGCACAGAAACTAATTTTCGTACAAAACATTTGTTGCTACGTAACTAGTCATATGGTACTGTAAAAACTCGATTGTAGCTTAAATATTCCAAATCACATTACATTCGATTGTTTACTTAGGTTAAGTCCCATGTGAATATTGTAAAAATAAACTTTGTTTTTCTCTGAATAGTTTGTTTTAGATGTTATTGTAAATAACACTCTGGAAGTTAACTGTATATACTGCTTTAATAAGAATATGTTAGAGTGTTAAAAACAAAGGCTATGTTTATATCGCCGAAGCTGCATGTAATAGATCTACATGGCGGCATTAGAAAGATTGTTATTAAAATTTGTTTGTATGAGAAAGGCTTGCAGGCTCTAAGTGTAAACATCTGCTAAGTCAATCAGAAAGGTTCAAACAACTTTCCGATGGCCGGCAACTTACAATTAAAAGAAAGCGGAGGAGAACAAACGGTGTGCCGAATTTGAAAGTTAAGATGAAAAAATCATACTGATTCTTTGGGGGTTGCCAAACTTCATGCATGGTCTCAGAGGAGGTATAATAAAAAGGGACTGAAGCAAACAGAAAGGGCTGCACGGATCCATAGATTGTTGCAGAAGTAGAGGGACCACGGTTCGACGTCCACAGAGAGACAGGAGAGGCTGCCTGGTTCCAGACGCTGTCAAAGAGGAGGCAGCTCGGTTCCAGACATTGCTAAAGCTGCCCAATTCCAGACATCGTCAGAGAGCATCCCAGATCCAGACGTTGGTTGAGAGAGGAGTTTTCTGATTCCAGAAAGGAGCTTCTCGGTTCGAGACGTCGCTAGAGAGAAACGACTTCTAGGCCACGACAGGGCTTTCAAATTGCGAAAGGAGAAGTCCCAAACGCCGAAAAAGAGAAAAGTTTCCAGTCCAGAGAGATCCTGATTGACAGTTGACAACAGTTTCATTTTTCTTCGAGGCGGCATTTTCAGTTTCTTAGAGGCGGCAATTCAAGCTACTTGAGACGGCAGTCGTCTAGGCATTTTCAGCGAGCCCAAGTAGAGGAGAAAAGGCAAGGTAAATTTCCCGAAGTTCCTTCGCTCGTAACTTTTTCTTTTCAGTAGGAGAATAACATTTTTCCGGAACTGTACGAGTCCCGCTATATTTCCAATTGATATAGCTGAAGCCAAAATTCCAGATGATGATCTGAAATGAAAGAATTGCCATAGAACTTTTAGTGAAAGACTTTTGACCAATTGTGGGATACAGAGCCTTTGTAAGTTCAAAACTTTTATATAATTCCTCTTATAGTTGTATTTGAAAGACTTTTAAGATATATGTTTAATAAGGTTCAGAAGTCTCCTTAAGAGAATCGATTGGCATGTTAGAAGTTGATATCAAATGTGTAAAGATAACTTAACAGAGAGATTTAGGTAACGTCTTTGTGAGTAAGCTTGGAGTTTAATAAGTAAAATTTGTAAACTGAGAGTAGATAATTTTTGTGTTAAAGAAAGTATTTTAAAGTTGAAGAAAAAAGGTTCTAAATTTTGCTAAAGAGTTTTTATAGAAGGATAGAGAAAGCAATCTCCCTAATGTTTAAATTCGTGTACATTTCATAGTAATGTAAATAAATGGTATTTCACTTTCTTGTAAACATAGCACGTAATGATATAAACAAGAGAGAGATTCTGAGAGAGAGAAAGCGCGCACAGCTATATTAGAATAACAGAGAATAAAGTATAAAGTAAAGAAAAAAGACATCACAAGTAATTAATAGAAATTACAAGTATACAAAGTTAAAATAATAATAAAATGTTACAATGTTGCAGTAATGACAGGATAGCAACAGTAGATTTATAACAGTACGCATCTCAATAGGCTACTGATAGTAGCGCAGTGCAGACTATTGTTTCGTCTCTGTGTCCTGTTGTGTAATAATTTCTTGTGGGTATAAAATAGAAATGGAATCAAAATTTTTAAAAAAAAGTTATCTGGTGCACAAAATCGTAAGCGTCATGCTGCGAAAGAAGCAGATATTAAGAAACAAACTGGGGCTCTTAATAAATTTGTAAAAATATTAAAATATTCTGATGCAGATTGTAACCAACTCGATGCATCAGAAATCAGAGTTGACGAACTATGCACACCATCCAGTTTGAATAAAAGTAGTATTACAACTGTTGAAACAAGATAACAAGACGCAGGATTTAAGTGAAAAACAGTTAGGAGAAGATTTAGTTGTAGTTGACCATGAAACTAACACATTGTTGGTCTCTGTAAATTTAGAAGATCCAGGTGAATGGGGAAATATTGATGAAAAATTACGAGTTGTTTTAATTGAAATGGGGCCTGTTCAAAAGAAAAATATAATATATCCCAGAGATACATATGGTCGTAAATTTGGCGACACGTATTATAATAGAAAAATAGAAAACTGGGAGCTCGTGCTAAGAACATGGCTCATTTATTCCGAAACTTTAAATTCTGTTTTTTGCTTTTCTTGCAAACGTTTCGCACTTACTGAATCAAGTAGTCTTGTAGAAGGTTATAACAATTGGAGAAATGTAAGTACAACTTTGCATAGACATGAGAATAGTTTAACTCACATGAAAAATTTCTTAAAATGGAAGGAACTTGATAAAAATTTAAAAAACAAAACTACTATTGATTGCCAGACTCAAAGCATGTATGAAATGAATAAGAAACATTGGACGAGTGTTTTAGAACGCTTGATTGAAATTATAAAATTCCTTAGTAGCCAAAATTTAGCTTTTCGCGGATCATCTGATAAATTATATGAAAGGAATAACGGCAATTTTTTAAAATTAGTCGAACTGTTTGCGAAGTTTGATCCCGTTATGGAACATCATGTTGAAAGGGCCCTACAAGGAAACAATAGAGTACATTATTTGAGTAAAGACAGTCAAAATGAAATATTGGAAACTTTAAGTAATGCAATGAGGGATATAATTTTATTATCAATTCGAAAATCTAAACATTATTCCATAATTTTAGACTGCACACCTGATGCAAGTAAAACAGAACAAATGACCATTATTGTTCGTTTTGTTTCGTGTGACAATAGAATTGTCAAGATCAGGGAAAACTTTTTAGGTTTCGCAGATATATCAGATTCCACAGGACGTGGTGTATGTGCAACAATAATAGAACAACTGGAAAAATGGAACATCCCCATTGAAGACATGCGAGGTTAAGGGCATGACAATGGGGCAAATATGAAAGGGAAAAAATATGGGCTCCAAAATTTGCTTTTGAACAAAAATCCTCGGGCTTTTTGCGTGCCATGTGCTGCTCTTACTCTAAATTTAATCATTAAATGCAGCCAAAGTGAATATAGATACAATTAGTTTCTTTGCAATTATTCAAGAAATATATAATTTCTTTTCATTCTCTTACAAATGTTGGGTAATCCTTTTAAAGTTCGTAAAAAATTTAACATTGAAACAGCCATCAGAAAAGCGATGGGAAAGTAAAATTAATGCTATCCGCCCTCTACGATATCAGTTAGGAGAAATTTACGATGCACTTTTTGAAATTTTAAATAATGAAAATTTTAACCACGCTACCGGCCAGATCGTATATATACATCCAGGTTACCATGGATGCGAAGTGCATATTAAAATTATAATACCATTGATATTACATTGCAATTTATGATGGATACGAAGCTTTTGAGGGTGCGTATTTGATCTTTAATGACCGGTAAGGTGGTTAATGAAGAAACTCAGTATGAAGCACAAACATTATGTGCTAAAATGAAGGACTACAAATTTATTTGTTCTCTTATAATTTGGCATGATTTACTTAACAGAATAAAGCCTGTGAATGAAATGCTTCAAGAAAAAAAATGAACATTATACTTGCTTTGGAATCTATCGAAAACTTAAAAATATTCTTACAAGAGTATCGATCAGATACAAATTTTAAAGAAGTTCTAAAAACGGCAAAAAAGAGGTGGATGGAGAACAAGAATTTAAAACTGGTACGGAAGTTCGACGACGAAAGAAGACACGACATTTTGACTACGAGCTTCATGACAAAACGCCACAATCGCCAGAAGATAAATTTAGAGTGAATGTGTTTTATACACTTCTAGACGTTGCAATGTGTTCGTTAATAGAACGTTTTGAACAACTAAAAACATATTATGATAATTTCAGTTTCTTGTATAGATTACTACCAATTAATAACGAAGATTTACGAAAAAATTGTGACGATTTAGAGATTCTCTTGATGGACGGCCATAGAACTATATGACGAGTTATGTGCTTTCCGGGATATTTTTCGAAAGGATAATTTAAATATTCAAAACCCTTTCGATATTCTTAATTTTATTGTGTCCAATAATTTATCTTTTCCTAACTTTTCAATTGCTTTAAGAATACTATTAAACCTTACCTGTTAGTGTAGCGAGCGGTAAACGTTCCTTTTCCAAGTTGAAATTGCTTAAAACCTACTTAAGAACAAGAAAGGCTTGTTTGTTTGGCGTTAATAGCTATTGAAAATGATGTATGTGCGGAATTAGACGTTAAGACCATTATTTCTAATTTGGTGAATATGAAATCAAGAACCCTAAAATTTTAATTAAAAAATTTCAAGTATATTTATGTAATTTAATTTATTTTCTGTTATTCTGTAAAGATTTTTTAATACTTTTATTAATATTAATAAAATGTTCTAATTATTATTTCTGAAGTATTTTCTCATCTATCCTGAGTTTCTTTTATTTTTCTAAAAGATAGTTCCACTTATAAAAATTATTAAAAAAAAATTTACAACTTACTAAGAATTTAGTAAAATGCAATAATTTTTTAAACTTTAGTTCAAATAAATTTTAAACTTTAATTAAAATTCATTTAATTTTGTTAGCGATTCGGGTCGGTGAGAAGGCTTAAATCCCTGTATCATTATATTCAACGATTAAAGTGAAGTGGCTTTAAAAAAATTTCCTTTAACTTTTGAGAATGTTTGGAATATTCGGGTTTTTAATGATTATCCTGCCTACTCAACACCCCCAGTTCGTTACATTTAGCGAACCAACGTGTGGCTGTTCTGTCAAAATTTATTTAAGAAATTTCAAATAATTAAAATTTTTAATTATCGTAAAAGAACCACACACGCCTGAATCGTTACAGGGGCGCTTAGATAGGCATTGCATGCGGGCGGCAAAGACCCTAGCGCCGGCTCTGTTGATATATGTTCTTTTTTTTTTGTTATATTTTCCTGTTATTTTATGATATTTGTTGTTTTCGATGTTTTTTGATAATTTTATTAATTTATTTTTGTGAATTAATTATTTTTTTTTATGAATTCTACTGTTCACATATAAGGTGGCCATAATCATAGAGAAGGTATTAAGAGCCCTGTAGCGAAAAATATATTGGACGAAATTCTACCAAACATGCCGAAAGGACACACTGGAACATAGGTTTGGATTTACAGAAAAAAAAAGAAAGAAAAAAGTACAAAATTCTGCTACTAGCGGACAACTGGCGCTAAAGTTGCGGAATATTTGCACAATCTCACTGTTTCTACTGACGAGTTGGTGGATATAAGACCGAAACGGATTCGCGTCATTCATATAAGACTGAAGTGCTACGGATTTCACCTTACCAGAACGTGCGTTGCTAGTCAAGCTTTATTGTCAACAACGCCGTTATGCTAATGCTAGGCTTGGAGAATTCCTGGGTTTGAAGGATAGGAGAAGAAGTACAATGACAATAAGAAATCGTAGAAAAATGATTTTACGATTTGAAAATAACAAATCTTTAGCAGTGAAACCAGGATGAGAGAGCAAACAGATTATTCTTCAACAAGTTGACGATGCAACTGCCATCGTGGAACATAGAATGAATAACGCACAAGCACTGCTCTGCCAATATCAAAGCAATTGGATGTGCCATACTCAACTGTTAGAAAATCCTGCGTCAAATTCTGAGATTTTTTATCTACAAAATTTCCCAGACTCAAGTTTGGCTTCATGGTGATGCAGAAACTCGACTGCAGTTTGCTCTGACATTCTTAGCTCGAAAAACTAAGCTCTTAGCTTGTGGAGTGACGAGTATATGACGAACACTACTGTACAATAGCTCATAAAATTGCTGCATTTGAGCTGCGAATAATCCTCATGTGTTACATCAGACCACTTTATACTCACCAAAAGTCAGAGTGGTGTGGTTTCACTGTATCGTTTATTATCGGTCCGTTCTTTTTCGAAGAATTTCGCCCGACAGGTATTGAAAGATGCTGCGCAACTTGTTATCCCGCAACTTGATTCTACAATATTCATGCAGGATGGAGCACCACCTCACATGGGACTGCCGGTAGAGCGAATGCTCCGAAAACACTTCACAGATCACAGAGTGATTAGTCATGCATTTTCCACAGCATGACCACCTCGTTCGGCTGATCTCAACTTCTCTTAATTGCGGGGCCACCTGAGACGTGTTGCGTATGAAGAACATGTTCTTGATTTCGTAACCTTGAAAGACAGAATAATGCAGCATGTGAGGTAAATCAAAGGTCTGTTGCATTCCACTGTAAAAAATACGAACACGAAAATTGATTTGTTGTGTCTCTGGTCATTACTGTTTAATTAATCCGAAGAATGCACTTATAGCGTCAAATGCCCTTGGTGGCAAAATTTTGTACTATATTTTATCTTCTGTAAGAAAAAAAAAAACATGTTCCAGGGTGTACTTACACCAAATTTGGTTGAATGTCGTCCAATACATTTTTCCCTACAGCTTTGAGCACCTTCTCTTTAAATATGGTCACCTTGTATTTTAAATGAATACAAAGAGTTAACTGCAGAGCTGGAGACATAATGCAAATTAGTGATGAAATTTTCATGACTACCCGTTAACCTGACCATGCATGCAATTAATTTTTCTTGCATCCAGAACTTTCTCCAGATACTATATAGTAGAATAAATGGCAGCAGACTTTATTGAAAAACCTGTTCAGAAAATCTCTCAATGTCTAATCATCCTATGTGCTATTCAGCAGGTTCTATCAGACAGAATCGCATAACTGCTGTGTGTCCTTAAATAGAGAAAACTTCCTCATTAGTTAATTAAACTGCGTTAAACATTGAAAAAATCAAAAAATTGAAAGAACAGAGGGAGAAAACAGAATGCAGAGGCCATGAGCAGAGACAATACATGTCACTGCTACTCTTGGTCTACAATAAAAAAAAAAAATTATTATTATTAAAACACGGTACTGTACGCCCAGAGATGCGAGACTCTTCGACACTTATGCGCATGTCAGAAGAAGGAGAAATTCCGTTAATAGGGTAATCAATCCGTCTTGTGAAAGGAACTATTTATTATTACATGTCGGAAAAATAACGTTTCTTTTATGAACATCATAATTTTTAAAGTGGTAACTATTTTGCTTGTATAACAGTTGGAAACTTTTACGTATAAAACACGTGATTTTTCGTGTTGGTGACTAATTTGTGCATTCTTTATTTCTCTCTTGAATTTCTCTTCTTTATTTCTATCTTGAATTGCTCTTCTTGGCACGTTGCCAGACTAGGGTCTCGAATCTGTGGTGGGACAGTAGTGGTGTTTTCATTGATCAATGACGGACATCTATAACATACTGAAATAATTAGCTGGTGTGTGTGTTAAAGTATTTCACTTTTTATTTCAATAGTACCATGTGGAGGGATAGAAAGGGGAAAATATATTCAGAGACATAATTCCTCTCAGTAGTAAATTCATCTTTGGTATCATTACACTACGCTTCTAGAGATAATACTATTATATGTTCGATTCGAATACTGAAATGACGAACATATCATCGACAAGTCATTTTTCGGCTGGTTCTTAAATTAACCCATCTTTGGTTGCGAGTAATGAAATTTTTCCTTTCGTAAACTCGGGTTTTAAACCCGTCAGCTAAGAAAAATTGATTATAAATAGCATATTATCGCAGACAACAATACTAGTTAGAATTTAGGATCAATGAGATAGTGGTGACTGTGTATCAATGGTATCCACGAATTCAGCCATTAGTGACTGCTACAGGTGAGAACCAGCTGCCTGCTGAGTTCAAAAATAGAATAAAAGGATTGAAGATGATTAGTTTTTTTTTTTTTATGTGATTCTCTCATAGCAAAGGTTGTAAGCCTGTGGCACGTTATGAGTGCAAGTGGGCTATGGTAT
The DNA here is from genome assembly GCF_054136105.1 of Typopeltis vanoorti. Lineage (NCBI taxonomy): Eukaryota > Metazoa > Arthropoda > Arachnida > Uropygi > Thelyphonidae > Typopeltis > Typopeltis vanoorti. The sequence continues at coordinate 144,530,482 of NC_143551.1, forward strand.
ATTCTTTCTCTATTATATATTAAATAAATGAATTAATAATTTATTTATAAGAATTGAGCCTATGTAACTCAGTGAATGTGGCGTTTTCACACCATGTCGCTTGACCGCACGAAGGAAGACTTGCTTTCGAATCAAGTCTGCGACTAGAGGAAATTTTCCTAAGCCTTTTTTCGACCCTTCCCTAGTTAGTCGATCTCTGAAACGGGAAAGCGGGTTTTTTCTCCTGGAAACTCGGGTTTTTCGTGCCTAAACTCAAGAACATCGACAGTAGAACCCACATTATTTCGCACATTAAATATATTGTGTTAGGGTTAGGGACCACGAGATGGCGGCACTTATTGAGCCGTCTCTCTTCACTGCATTCTGCTTAATTAGTGATAGCCTTTGGCCAGCTATCTCTGATTGGCTGCCAGTGGAGATTGAACTGCCCACTCAGTCTCCAAAAAGTTAGATAGGGCTAAACGCTTCGCCTACTCCCAAATGATTTTTTTATAAGAATTGGAGTGATGGCAACACTTGTTTGCCGATCTTTTCATTGGTGGCCACCTATAATTAGTGATAGCCATGGGCAAGCTATCTGTCATTGGCTACCAATGGAGATTGAACTGCCGACTCATTCTCCAAAAGCTACATTGGGTTAAAAAGCCTCGTATACTCCCCATAAGGGAATAAAAGGCATTAGCTTATTATTCGTTTATATATAGATAAAATAGATATAGATGTTTGCTGATTTCATGTGTTCATAGATATACAATGCTTGAAAGAAGTCAGTGGACACCATTGAAGAACAAACAGCCATGGTATCCACCTTAATGTGATTAGGACCACCTTTCGCTGCGATGAATGCAGCAATCCTAAGCGGCATAATTTCACAAACGTACGACAGCGATCAATGAAAATTTTGGACCATTCTTTTTAAAAGCATGTAGTGAGGTCGTGGATTATTCTGGGAAGGACGTCACTTGACCTCACTCTACGCCCCAGTTCATCCTACAGACGTTCATTAGGGCTGAAATCAGTGCTTTGTAGAGGCCAGGCAAGTGTGGTGATGTTTATGTACACAATCCATACAATTACAATTATATAATTATGTATAAACAATGAATATTTTGTGTCCTTTGAGGCTACGCAAGAAAGGTAAAGAAACACTGAATGCCTGTAGTTCAAGGCATTTGTTGGCTACCAAATGACAAGTTGAGTCATATGGAAATTGATATCAGATTCGTTGATTGGATTTTGATTGGGTCTCTGATTCATATGGAAATGAATATCAGATACATGGATTGGATGGTGATTGGGTCTCTGATAGATATCAGAGTTGTATATGGGGGAGCAGTATCAGGGAATAGGAAGATCACAAGTGGACTTTCACAGGTTCAGTCTTGGGACCTTTGCTGTTTAATCTTTATGTCAATGATATTCTCACAGTACTATTAGGAAGATGTTGCGAAGCTTGGGAGGGTTATTAGTAATAGTGTTTTGGTTCTTCAAGAGAATTTGAATAAGCTGAAAGGTGGCTAAAAGGCATATGGATGCTATTTTAATGCAACTAAACGTAAGGTTTTAAAATTGAGATTCAAAAAAAGGGATGCTTCATACCTACTTGATGGAGTCATACTGGAAGCAGTGTGGGAAGAAATGGATCTTGGTGTGATTTGTGGATGGCGATTTAAAGTTCTGGGGACATATTGCAAAGGTTGTGAAGACATCTCAGAGAATTGCAGCAATGTTGAGGAGAACATTGGATACAAGAGATAAAAGTGTGCCTGTCCCATTGTATAAAGCTTTGATCAGACCACATGGATTTCTGTGCTCAGATCTGGTCACCAGAATGTGAAGGGAATTAAGTAACCTTGGAGTGTGTGAAGAGATGGATGACAAAAATGATGTCAGAACTGTACAACATTTATTATGAGCATAAACTGAGTTCGGGAGTTTTGAGTGAGGACAGACTAGGCTTGCAGACTGAAGAGTTTGGTGGATAGACAAGGACCATCCCTGGAAATTGCAAACTGTGGTGAGTAAAGGATAAGAAGTACCAGTTTTTTGCATGGAGAGTAGTAGGAGCATGGAAAATAAAAATAACTTTTATAAACCTTAATATAGGTTTTCAGTTTTGTTGTTATTATAAATGCTCGTTTTACTTTTTATATGAGGTCGCTAGTATCTAATGAAAACAGTTTACACGTGATTTGCGTTTGTCAATGTGGAATGTAGAAATGGTATGCGTGGCTTTCGTAGCTTGCTTATTGGATTAAATGAGAAGAACATTTGTACAAACGTATTATAAGCATTGCGTTTTGTTTAATTGGTTCCCAATTTAGCGTGCAGTTAGAATGCAGTTCAGTGAGTGTTCATGCATGCATATATCTTGCTTTATGATTTTTTTTTTTTATATAACTCTTTAACTTTCAGACTATATTCATGCTCATGTACAAGTTCACCACAAATTAGAATAATGTTTGTTAATTGAAATTATTACCCAAATGTACATACGCGCGATACTGGTGACGAAATGCGACCTTAATTTATTGCTAGTTAATAGGATGTATTTACTTCCACAAATCCAGCGCAGATTTCGAAAAATTATCCCTTCTCCCCAAAGTATTAGCACATGCAGAACAACAGAAAATTAAATTAGTCTTAATGTTTTTCTTTTCTGCACATACTTCATATTCCTGAAAGAAGCTTTGTCTCTTCCGTCAGATAATATTCTAGATGTGCATACAGTTGGATTGTATGCGTGGAAATTTATTTCCATCAAAAGTGAGAGATGTAAGACGACATGTTTTCGTATATTAATCGCAATGCTTTTTTTTTTTTCATTTAGAATGTAGGACAGAAAGCATGTAGTAGAGGTGAGAAGAGAATGAAAAGGATTAATATGATAACATGCAGAAGTGCTGGGCTCATTTACGTCATATTGTCCAATTGTAGGTATACCTGTACCTAATAATGTATAGGTATCAGCCCCCAACTGATGGTGTTGTCTGTATTTATTATTATTAATAATACACAAATGTCTTCCATTCTATGAGAATGCCTTCTACTAAAATGGCAGTGTAGGGCAGCATTCTAGGAAATAAATAGGATTGGGTGTAAATGGATAAAGATTGGAAAAGAGGTGACAAAAAAAGGGGGGGGGAAGCATGAGTGTTATTTTGTCTTGCTAGTATCTCACTTTTCAGTTTTGAAATGTTTCTACAGTCAAACACGAGATGATGAACTTTGACTGCTTTCACCTATTAAGGGTGATGGTTTTTTTATAATTTGAATTAGTTATAGAATCACAGTTTGATACCTGATGGTATCAAACTGTATGTTTATCAACTGTATCTTTACCAAACAGTTTATCAAACTGTATGTTATCAAACCTGATGGTATCAAACTGTAACCATCTGCCTTCCTCAGGAGAAGGCAGTCAGCCAAATACAAAATGGACAGAGATAAAAATTATCCCCAAAGTTCATCCTCACTCAGTAATGGCTAACTGGCAACCCATAGCCCATGTTATGTATTTGGCTCACAAACAGATCAACACAGTTTATTAATTTTTTCCAAGGATTGCTCAGTTTTATATGTAAACAATGTATTTGGATTTTGATCTCAATATTTTGTAGGAAGTTTTTTCTCACTTGGTTAGACTATAATAAATTTAGTTTAATCCTTTATCCAAGTGTAAGCAAACAAAATTTGCACTTGAAGTATCTTCAGGACTGAGGCAACTCGTGGTAAAGGTGAACCAAGCTCTCATCACACCTTGTTTTAGTATCTCCCATAATGCAAAGCACATCTCCTTGCGGACATGTATAATGCTATGCATTAAGGGAAGGACCACTACCCAGAACCGGTTTCGACCTTTACTGAATGTTCAAGTACAGGTCAAACTCAAAAAACTCAGCGTTGTTCCCCTCACTGAGATAAACTCAGCATTGGCTCTACCCCGTGGCAGGCTCATCCCACCATCGAGCAGAGCCGCTCATATGTCATCTGAGCGGTAACAGCAACAGCCGTGCCTCAGTTAACTTCACGGGCTAAAGCATTGCCATTCATTATCCCACCACCACCAACACCCAGGACCTGGGTGACAGCAACAGCCGAGCCTCAGTTAAAACTTCACAGGCTACAGCATTGCCATTCATCACCCAATCTTCCAGCCGGTTTCAACCTTCGTTGAGGGTCTCGTCAGTGGGAGCCAGACCCAGAGGTGGTGTTATTAAGGTAGAAGTCATATTTATCTATACGAGTTGCCAAAAGGTGTCTCACCTTATTATTAAATTACTCTGGATTTAGAGAAAGATGTTGGAAGTTTTTTCCACTTGGTTAGACTATAATATTGCCGATGAAATGAAAAAACGGAGATGGAAATGGATTGAACACATACTGAGAATTGAAGGCGGAGAGATTCCTAAAGTGGCTTTGATATGGATCCTAAAAGGAAAACAGGAAGGCTAAATTAACTTGGCAGAGAATGACAGAAGATTGGCTGGTCTGAAGAGAAGCCAAACTGGTGACTGAACAGGAGCTTGGTCCACCTTAACCATGATTTGCCTCAGTCCTGAACATACTTCAGGTGCAAACTTTGTTTGCTACTTGGATAAAGGATTAAACTAAATTTATTATAGTCTAACCAAGTAGAAAAAAACTTCCAACATCTTTCTCTAAATCCAGAGTAATTTAATAATAAGGTGAGACACCTTTTGGCAACTCGTATAGGAAAATTGACTTCTCCATTACTTCTGCCTTAGTATCACCACCTCTGGGTCTGGATCCCACTGATGAGACCTCAATGAAGGTCGAAACCGGTTGGAAGCTTGGGTGATGAATGGCAATGCTGTAGCCTGTGAAGTTTTAACTGCGGCTCGGCTGTTGCTGTCACCCAGGTGGTGGTGGGGGGGGTAATGAATGGCAATGCTTTAGCTTGTGAAGTTAACTGAGGCACGGCTGTTGCTGTTACCCCTCAGATGAGATATGAGTAAATGTGCGGCTCTGCTTGGTGGTGGGGTGAGCCTGCCACGGTGTAGAGCCAACCGGTTCTGAGAGTTCTTCTCAGTGGTAGGGTGAGCTGTTACTGAGGGGAACAGCGCTGAGTTTTTGGAGTTTGGCTTGCACTTGAGCATTCAATAAAGGTAGAAACCAGTCTGGGTAGTGGTCCTTCCCTTAATGCAGCATTATACATGTCTGTAAGGAGTGATGAGAGCTTGGTCCACCTTTACCACAAGTTGCCTTTGTCCTGAAGATACTTCAGGTGCAGACTTTATTTGCTTACACTTGGATAAAGGATTAAACTAAATTTATTACGATCTCAAGTGCTGTCTCTCCACCAGTATTTTTTTTTTTTTTTTTTTTTTTTTGAGAAAAAATTCTTGCTGCTACCTCCATATGAGATTGACTAATTCACCTTCAATTGATAAAAGCCCATATAAAGCATCCTCTTGTTATGATGAAAACCAAACTGCAGTCCTTTCCATTCAAAAGATGTAATGTCTCTATCATTCTTCCAGTTACACTACATATAGCTTTATAAAAGTGAAAAATGTGTTGCAGTTGACTTCTCTTTCTTTTCCCATCATGATATCTCACATTTCTACTTTAAATATTTAAATATTTTGTCTTGCTAGTATCTCACTTTTCAGTTTTGAAATGTTGTTTTAATCCCTGGCTATAAGTTAGACTGCAGTAAAAGTTATATGTAAAGTGATTTATCCAGAGATAGTAAGACTGTTAATTGTAACCAAAGGAGTCTTGATGAAAAAAATTGGTGTGATGGACTGAATTATTAGCAATAATTTATCAGGCAAACAAGTTATTTTGGATGCATTAAACAGTATCAGATGTTGGCTTCTGGTAAATTGGACTGGTTAGAATTATAGCTAAAGTAACCAAAAATATAAGACTAATGTATTATATCTGTTTCGCAAGATGATAAACTCAAGTTTTTAGGTGGAAAATTCTCACCATCTCCATATGAGACAAGCTAACTCCCCTTCATTTGAAAGAAATTATAGATTTTCCTTGCATTCTAGACAGGATTTGAATACAGGTGTGAACAGCAAATGCTGTGTTGTCCTCATGACTTTGCTGTGGAAGATAAATTGGGAAGCTTAATCACATTACACATTTGCATCTTTCACAAAAATAATGACACGAATAGTCCAGTTGTGATGTTGTATGCATTTCAAACATGTCAAGCTTCATAAAATATTATTACAGTCTGTTAAGTGGATGAAACTTGTGATGAGTTTTGTTTGTCATGGAGTTACAAGACTTATTGCAGGAGTCGCTCTACAGATAACGGTTATGTCCATACTTTATTTCAAACTTATTCACTATTCCTCTGTCATATCTCTTAATGCTAAACTCTGCAAAATGATGATTTATAGTTGTGATCAAATTTTAATAACTCATCTTTGAATTTATTTCAAATTTCAGTATTTTCTTAATATCCAAGTGACCAGTTTTCTAGATGTGGCCTGAAGTGGTACTATCATATCTTTATCTCATCTTATTAGTTGCTGTTCTTATTATAGCAACATTTCTTTGAGGGGGAGGATGTTCTCAACTTTTGCTGTCTGTTCCCCTTAAATTGTCTCTTTCTATCTCTTTGAGTAGATGGGCTCATCATATTATTACTATACTGTTGAAAGTTTATTTTTCACTTGGTTAGACTATAATAAATTTAGTTTAATCCTTTATCAAAGTGTGAGCAAACAAAGTTTGCACCTGAAAGTATCTTCAGGACTGGGGTAAGGTAGTACAACACCAGGCAACTCGTTGCAAAGGTGGAGCAAGATAACAGCACTCCTATCTCAGTATCTCCCATAATGCAAAACACATCTCCTCGCAGATATAATGTTATGCATTAAGGGAAGGGCCACTACTCAGACTAGTTTCAACCTTTATTGAGGTCTCTTTAGTGGGAACCAGGCCCAAGTGGAGATACCAGGCAGAAGCATTAGCAAGGTCATCTCTACCTATAGGAGTTGCCAAACGGTGTGCCACCTTTTTATTAAATTACTCTGGATTTAGAGAAAGATGTTGAAAGTTTTTTTTTTTTTGTTCTGTTTATAACCTCTTCTGTCTGCCATTTATGTTGTCTGACTTCCGAGGTAGTAAAAACTCTTGATTTCACTTTCGTTATCATCATTGTAAAAGTTTGTTGTTTTGTTTGTCATTTCTTTAGTTTTATTTGCATTAATTTTTAATCCTGCTTTTATAGCTTCTATATATACAGATCGTTTGATTTTAAATCTATATGTTCAGATTATGTAATGAATTGCAAAGATCATCAGTCTCGGATCCTGTAGGTTTTCTATTAAATACCATTGAATGCTTCTGTTTATTATTTTTATTGTTTAATTTCATTGTTTTCATAATTATCATAAGCACCATCAGAAACACTGAGAGCAAACATCCTATTATACTCATTTTTTATTGGTTATGATAGTTTCCCTTCATTTTCTATTTTACATACATATTCTATATATTTGATTGACAAAGATAATGACTTAAGAAAATACTAAAACATCCCATTGTTTGCCATATATTTTTTTCTATTAATGTGTCAAAGTCATTTTAAAAATTCTTAAACATAAGATACAAGTGAATATTTATATTCCACTGATTATTAAATTGCTGTTCTTGAAATGTGTATTTGATCTATACATGGCCTATTTCTATGAAATGAGATTGTTCTTTCCTAAATCTGTTAAAATTTGTTTTCTTCATTCTGTTTAAAACAATTCTTCTAAATATATTGGTTTGCTTGCGTTTCCTTTAATGCCCAGGCCGGTATCTCATCTAATCTGATGAATGTATTCACATTGATATTTCATAGTATCCTAGGTATCTCCATCTCATCTGCTTTTATTCTCAATATGGTCTCCATTCAGTCACATTGGTCCTTGTCATATCAGTAATTTATCTGTTTCTTACAGATTAATGATCTTACCTTCTGTATCCATTAAAGTTAGCCTTCCATATCATTTTTCGTTTTATTTGCTGCATGGCAAAAAACTCTTTTGGATTTCCTTTTGCCTGCTTGGCTAATTTCCTATTATATTCTAATTTTACCTTTCTCACAATGCATGTCATTCTTCTTGCCTTGCTTTGCACCATTCACCAGTATTCTGATCACATTTCTTCTGTATATTCTCTCTAAAACTCTTTTCTCCATCTCTGCTTAATGATGCCGCTTATCTTTTTAATAGCTATCTGATTTGTTCTCTTGACTCTCATTATGTGATACTGCTTCAAAAAAAATTGTGCTGTTTGTCATGATTACGTGAACTATAATTCTGTATATACCACTTTTAACCAAATATTATACCTTCTTGGACACTTCACAGGTCAAGACAGCATAATTACTCTTAAATTGGAGACAGAGTGACTTCCTTAGTTATAAATAATTCATTTGATGTTATCATCAGATCTAGCATTCTTGAACTTGCTGTCACTCGCTGCCTCAAGTAATTCTTTTAAGTAGCTGCATAAATTCCATTTTCTTCTTCCTCCCCCATATGTTCTTCCATTTCCTTCTTCTATGTTCTCATATATAGTCTCCCGATATAATGATTTGTGTTGTGCTCGTTGAGCTTATCTACTGATGCATAACATCTTCCTTTCATCATCATCTAATTCCTGATATGTAGCCATAGGGGGTAAGGATATTAAGATAGTAATACATGAAAAGTTTGCATCATTAACATTGAGTTTACATTGCACAATGGGGAAGGACTACATGATGGTACAGTTGGTTTTAAAGATGCCAAGAAATTATATTCTTGTTTTAATCCTTTATCCAAGTTTTTGCACATGAAGTATCTTCATGACTGGGCTATTCTTTTTGATATAAGTTCTTCTTTTCATTGACTGCTTATTTAATTTCATGAGTCCACAATGAAGTTTTCATTTTTCTGTCCTTGCAAACAACCTCATCATATGCCTCTCTAGCTGAATCATTTAGTATTTTTTTTTTTAAAGGTCCGCCACTGAAGGTATCGTTATCAATAATAACATAGTCAATAAGATCTTTCTTAGTTCATGTCTCTTCTCCATGTGAATTTGTGCTGGAACATGATGCACTGAACAGAAATTCAGCAAGTACTTACCATTATTATCATCTTTGCTTTTCTCCATATTTTGCCAAAATATTTCTGTGTATCTGGTAATCATTTTATACTCTGCTGTTTAGATTTCCAACAAGGATCAACTTTTTCTTTCTCAGCTGACTTCTCTAATGCCTTGAAAAATTCCTCCATTTCTTCCTTAGTAGAACGTTTTGTGGGTACATAGGTCTCAGTGTCCTATTCTAATATTTGCTGAATCACTCTACTTGATATTGCCTGCCTTTCAAGAAAGTCATCTTCATATTTGTTATTAAATACTGTAAACTGCTATTTCTCTTCCATGATTTTATTACCTCAATGTAAAATGTTGCTTAGAAGAATCTCATCTGCTTTTGTCTTCTTTGTTTCAGTAATATCTGTTATATTGATCAGCTATTACTTATCCAGTTCTTCTGCAAGTTCTGTTTCCTTTCTGCTGATGCTTGTGTTGATGGTACCAATCTTGAAAACTCTGCTGATGTTGAGTTGGAGGTTGTTCCAGTAGCTGACTTTTCACTGTTCATGCTGGTTCTGTGATGAAAACAGCAGAGACTTTGTTTAAATGGGCAACAACTCAGTTAGAATGAAATTCTGTCATGTCACACCATTTTATTTTGGTTTGACTAAATCTAAAATTGCCAGAATATTCTAATTTGTTTGATAGTGGATTGCAATGATAAGTTGTAGATTGGTTCTCTTCATTCCTTTAAAGGCCGTGTGGAGGTCTCCTCATAGTTATTCTGCTTTGCTCATTAAGTGACCCTGACTATATTTTTATATTTAGTTATTACTCAGATATTCTAGCTATATCTGCTCTCCAGCCAAAAGACTGTGGGTTCGAATCCCATCGTGGGCATGGATGTTTGTGATTGTCTGTGGAAATACTAGTGGTGGTGGTCAGCAGTAGATGCGTTGGTGTAGTTGCGGTCAGTTGGTGGATTGTTAGTGGTGGAAGTAGAGTTGTAGAGTAGATCCCCTCCCTCGATGAGTCTTTGGACTCCCTGGAGGTGACAAATAATAATAATAATTCTTGTCAAGTTGAAGGTTTCCTATAAATAGAAGATACCAATAAATTACATACTTGGTTTAATTCTTTATCCCAGTGTAAGCAAACAAAGTTTACACCTGAAGTATTTTCAAGACTGGGGCAACTCATATATAGAAGCTAATGACTTCACATCACTTGCTTTAGTATTCCATCATGCAAAGCACATATCCTTGTGGACATGTATAATGCTATGCATTAAGGGTAGTGACCCTTCCCATAATGCATAATATTATACATGTCTGCAAGGATATGTACTTTGCATTATGGGATACTAAGGCAAGTGATGTGAAGTCATTAGCCTCTATATACAAGTTGCATGGGAAGTTACTTCACATGAAACTTTGTTTGCCTGCACTTGGATAAAGGATTAAAACAAGTATATAATTTCTTATATATTAATTAATAGTATAATCAAGTGAAAAAACTTCCAACAACTATATTTAAGGTTTCCTGTCTTCCATTTTCTAAGATTCATCTGCTACTTTTACTTTTCTCCATATTTTGAAAATCAAAATCACCCTGATCTCACAACTTACCAGTGAATCATGATTTCCTAAAATCAAGAAATCATTCTTTCTTTGTGATTTTAATGTCAACATTTCCAACCAGTCTCTCTTTTTCAAGCTGGAAGCAAGCATGGGGTATTTGCTGTAAGAGACAATCTGATGCAGATCATCATCATCTACTCATCCAAATAGCAAATAATTCTAGAACTTAGGATATTATATGATCAGAGTATGTATATATTATAGCACATTTGTGAAGAGATATTTGCTTAGTATCTTATCTTTTTTTTTCAGATCTACAAAATGTAAATACAAATCCTTGAGAATATAACCTTTGGCATAGAAGTTGCCTGGTCTCTATTAAGAACCATCCAATTTGAAACAGCTATCATGCCAGTGAACTCTCATTTAAGCACTCAGTGCCGCACCGTGGGTAGGAGGTGCCCTTATGCAAAACTTTTTCGGCACCCCCATAAAATAAATTTCTATGAAAAATTTTACTTTATTAAAAGTGCAAAACAGTTTATATGCATACATAAAAATAAATTTCATTTAACAATAGTAGAACATTGTAATCACTAAAATTTATTAATAAGGAATTTTTAATAATAAAAATTTTCAAAAATGTTTATTTCGTTAATATATAAATACAACAGAATATATATAAACAAAAATTAATTTTATTTTAATATAAAAAGAAATATTATTACATAACAAAGATAATTGGAGATATGCTTTTAACTATATAACAATTAGGATAAATGTAGATTTATTTTACATATTTATCCATCCTGCTTTAGCCACCACAAAATTTTTAATAATATCTTTAATGTCTAATGAATCCATAATATTTTCAATTGAAAAGAATATCGTCTACTGGATTTATATTGATAAATCCAGTAGATGCTCTCCAGACATTGTTGATCGCAAATAATTTTTTATTAGTTTCAGTTTTGAAAAACTTCTTTCCCCTGATGCTATGGATATTGGTAATGTTAAATAAATACGCGTTACAATCACAGTATTCGGAAACGTGTCTGTTAATTTATTTTCGTATATATAATTTAAAACATCCTGAGGAGCTGACTCTTTTAATAAAACATTGCAAAGTTTTTAATTCCTCAAATAAAGTCATACCATCAATATCGCAATTGTCGGAGTCTTGATTGTCACTCAGTTTTAAGTGCAAATCTGTACAATTTAATAGTGTTTCATTAAATCTTCATCGCTCCAATCTTTTAATTTGCTGTCTCTTATAACTTTAAAGTCCTTGCTACGTTGTTTTAAGAGTATGAATCTTTCCCTGACTGAAGTTATTGTCGTGTCTAAAATCACAAAGAAAAAATTTATTTTAAAATTTTGTTTAGGATCATGCGATCCTAAACAAAATTAGAATAAATTTATATATATATTTTTTATTATTTCCCGTGGTGAAATGGTGCTCCTCATTTTCAAGCGCCCTTGTGCATAACCGCATGGCGTGGCCCTGTAAATACTAATAAAAGACAAACATATGGGCACCTGGGCAGAGTTTGTCTTTTTAAGTAGTGCATGCAAGGAGCTCTGATGCTGATGGTTTTATTCTCATAAGTTCTGGTAAATTTTCAAAACTAAGTTTCTTTTTTTTATTTGGTATAAAATATGGCCTATGAATTATGCATTGTAATTTGCCAATCTGGTTAACAATTGTTAATATCCCTACTCTGACCAACAGGCTTCAGGTTCAGATCCTGCCCTGAACATGGATGTTTGTGATTGTCCGTAGATGAACTTCATTGCCTATTGTGAGACTTATGCACCTGATTGGAGACCCAAAGCAGTTGAAAAAAAAGTTCTATGTTTGGTCTCTGGAACAAAAAAATTAAATAAAAACCTTAAACGTGTGGACAGACTTATATGTTCGTCGAACATGTTGTTTATTATTTTAACGGTATAATAGAACACAGAAACTAAGTAAATAATTAATTTATTAACTTGATGCTGGTATTATAACCAGCATCTTCAGAGCACAAAAACAGTTTGTCACAATACGCGAGACTAAAACAACATGGTGTACTTAAACAAAATTGTAGCAGCAACACAAAGACTAGAGTCCTGATTTTGGCGCCCTCTATCTGAAAAAAAAAAAAAAAAAACTGCTATCATATATTACTAGAGTCCTAGAAAAGTGCTAGTTTTTTCTTAATATGACTGTCTCCCAGATCTTCGGCAAGTTAATACAGCCATATTTGTTGAGATTTGGAGTGTGTTTTAGGGCTTCTGTCGCCTCTAAGAACAATCTCTCTGATTTATATGGGTTTCTGTGTAGTACTTTTGTGTTTTTCCAGTTGATCCTGTGTGCAGGGGTATCCAGAGCATGGTCTGCTAGGCCCGACTTCCCATAATGATAATTCCGGACGTATCGTTTATGTTCGCTGATGCGGATATTCACAGTTCTTCCTGTTTGACCATAGTAGGCTTGATTGCATGAGCAGGGTACTTGGTAGACTCCTGGATGTGATAAAGGAGGAATGCTGTCCTTGGGTGAGCGTATGAGGGTGGCTAATTTGCTACATAGTCTGAATGTAGTGCGTAGTTTATGTTTATTGAGAATTCTTGAGATCTTTTCGGATGTGCCTTTAATGTAAGGGATGGTGACTGTTTTGTTGTTGTTCTCTGTGGTGGATGGTGGGAGGGGTTTCTTAGGAGTGTTTAGTATTTTGTTTATTTTATGTGGATTGTAGCCGTTGGCCAAGAAGGTGTGGCGTAAGTGAGTCAGTTCAGCAGTAAGAGCCTTGTCATTGGAACAGATTGCTCTCGCTCTATGGGTTAGCTTTTTTTAATATGCCATATTGTTGAGAAGGATGATGGTGTGATTGTTTGTGTAAGTATCTGCCTGTATGTGTGGGTTTTCTGAAAACTGAAAATGATAAGGAACCATCTGGGAGACGTGTGATGAGTGTATCCAGGAAGGGCAGACAGTTGTTGGCTTCCAGTTCCATAGTAAAGTGGATTATTGGATGTTGGCTATTTAAAGGTGCTAAGAATGTTTTCAATGTCTCAGGGCCATGTGGCCAAATAGCTATGGAACTGGAAGCCAACAACTGTCTGCCCTTCCTGGATACACTCATCACACGTCTCCCAGATGGTTCCTTATCATTTTCAGTTTTCAGAAAACCCACACATACAGGCAGATACTTACACAAACAATCACACCATCATCCTTCTCAACAATATGGCATATTAAAAACGCTAACCCATAGAGCGAGAGCAATCTGTTCCAATGACAAGGCTCTTACTGCTGAACTGACTCACTTACGCCACACCTTCTTGGCCAACGGCTACAATCCACATAAAATAAACAAAATACTAAACACTCCTAAGCAACCCCTCCCACCATCCACCACAGAGAACAACAACAAAACAGTCACCATCCCTTACATTAAAGGCACATCCGAAAAGATCTCAAGAATTCTCAATAAACATAAACTACGCGCTACATTCAGACCATGTAGCAAATTAGCCACCCTCATACGCTCACCCAAGGACAGCATTTCTCCTTTATCACATCCAGGAGTCTACCAAGTACCCTGCTCATGCAATCAAACCTACTATGGTCAAACAGGAACTGTGAATATCCGCATCAGCGAACATAAACGATGCGTCCGGAATTATCATTATGGGAAGTCGGGCCTAGCAGACCATGCTCTGGATACCCCTGCACACAGGATCAACTGGAAAAACACAAAAGTACTACACAGAAACCCATATAAATCAGAGAGATTGTTCTTAGAGGCGACAGAAGCCCTAAAACACACTCCAAATCTCAACAAATATGGCTGTATTAACTTGCCGAAGATCTGGGAGACAGTCATATTAAGAAAAAACTAGCACTTTTCTAGGACTCTAGTAATATATGATAGTGTTTTTTTTTTTTTCAGATAGAGGGCGCCAAAATCAGGACTCTAGTCTTTGTGTTGCTGCTACAATTTTGTTTAAGTACACCATGTTGTTTTAGTCTTGCGTATTGTGACAAACAGTGTTTTTGTGGTCTGAAGATGCTGGTTATAATACCAGCGAAATATCAGCATCAAGTTAATAAATTAATTATTTGCTTAGTTTCTGTGTTCTATTATACCGTTAAAATAATAAACAACAAATAAATAAAAACCTTTTAGTCCACTTGCAGTATTAACGTATTATAGCAGTGATGAGCAACATTTGTTCTTCAGTGGGTCACAATTGAAAACTTAATATTCCATATGGGCCGCAACAAACACATTATTAAATACTTTAATATATTAATAAAAAAATTTAATTTATGGGGGAATTTGTTATTTTTGATATAGATTTACAATGAAAAATTTTTTTAAAATTTGATTTACTTTTTATTAGTAATACTTTCGATATATACACAGGCATATGTATAGAATTTTTTAAAACAAACAAAATTAAATAGCTGCTTAAATTTAATTAACTCAACAAGCTTTTCAATATTGAGAGGTATGGTTGAAATTGCGACTCTAATACAATTTTTTAATCTATTTCGACTAAAGGTGATTTCGACAATCATTTTTTTACAATTTTCATTTTCGAAAAGAGTTGTTCACACAGATAAGTACTACCAAATAAACTCATTATTTGCCTAGAATGGATAGCCAGCAATGGAAATTTATCATTTGGAAAGTAACTCTTATAAAAGTTAATAAGACTAACATTTTGAAACTTATTTCTTAGTTCAGTGTTGCTTTGCAAATCAATTATTTCCATTTGAAGTTTTTTGGGAACCCTTTCAATGTCTATATTAAAGGGTAATGAGAAAATATCAAAATTAGTTTCATTTTCACATAAGATTTTGAATCGCGAACCAAATTATTATTCTAGTCTGTATTTCCTCTGCATATTTTGTCGTTTCAGGTAAATTTTCTTTTCTCAAAATTGGAAAAATAGCCATATTATTAGATTCCAGTTGTCGATTACAAATTTTTAGTTTATTTTCAAAGGCTTTTATTTTATGGAACATTCCATTAATAAGTCCTGGAAGATTTACATTTAATTCATTCAGATGTTGAGTAATGACAATGCAAAATGCAAAGTCACACATCTAGTCCTTGTCATTAAATTCTGGAAATGGGTTGCCTTTCATCTCCAAGAATAACTGAATTTCACTCTTCAGATCGTACACACGCTTAAGCATTGTGCCCTGACTTAACCATTGAACCTCACTGTTAAAAAGGGTATCTCCATATTCGCTTTCCATATCTCTCAAAAATTGCTTAAATTCGTGATGATTCTGTCCTTGAGATCTAATAAAATTTACATTTTAATGATCGATGGAACTGTAAATGTGAGGGTGTTTTTATTAACTATATTATGTTTCTATATTATTCTTATTTCTTTATATATCCTCTCTTATTTTATTTCTATATCTCTTTTCTATATCTTATTCCCAAATCTTTAACTTATCTCTTTCCCTTATACAACTCTATCAACTTTAAACTTATATCCTCCTGTTCCTTATTTTTACCTCCAGTATTCCTATTTTTATTATACCAAGGATCTCTAGATATTTATTTGAATTAGTGACTGCGCCTCCGGAAATCCTTTTATGGCATTAAATATTACTACTTTCGGTAGATATCACTCCTTACTCTTATATACAGTCGTGGCTATCCCTTTATCTAATTCTCGTATTAATTATCTATCTTCCCTGCTCACAAGCTCGGTTTTTTTTTTTTTAGAACAGTGCATCAAAGAACTAAAATATCAGGCAACACTCTATTAATATTTAAACAACAAAATTTTAATTCACGAGACAAATTTTACACTGCATTTTCAATAATAAAAGGAATCATTACAATTCAAATCTGCATAAATAGACTAGTTAAGTTCCTGCATTTTCTCACACAAATCATATCACATATTTTACTAATTTTCATAATACAACATAAATCATTTATACTGAGCAATGGTACTTATTGCTTAATTGTTAACTCTTACTCATCGAACACATAAACAATATCTTTTACACACAATTGCTCTTTCCCTTCTATGCTGGGAATATTCTATAGGTAAGTTTTACCAATTATTCAGCAAACAGTTGCACTATGACTTAATTCAAACTACAAACTCCTGACACTTAATTACTTTATAAATCTTTAACTGTTAGATTTGCCTATTTAGATCAGCCTCTACTTACAGTCCATTAATAAGTGTTCTCTTAAAAGCTCAAGGAAATTTAACAAACGGGTCAACTCACTTTATAGCTGCTACCCTCTGTGTACTTGGCTTCGAACTGGACTTCCGTTCCGTGTCAGGTTTTTTAATCCCTCTTTATGCTGGTGTTAGGTCTACTGATGTTTTCAGGATACTCTGTCCTGTCGCACTTCGGGCGAAGATTATCGGCTTGTGGAATGCTTGCATGCGCGTTGGATTAACGGAGCAATTTCTTTCCTCTGACAACAGCTCCCGGCGAAGACTCGTCAATTTGTCGTCAACTATCAGCTTTGCCTGGCGGATCAGCTCCTCGTCATCTTTCTTTTAGATCACGGGCATAATTTCTCCGGACGTTGCATCCTCGATGGCCTACATCTGCCGGACAACCGTTGGCAACGTCTCGATCACGACCTCTGGATCACTGACGAAAATTTCTCTAACCGATCATGCGATCTTTTTGCCTACGCCTTTTATTCGGTCACTTCCGAATCCTTGTTCAGAGATATGTGAACCCCGAATGTTTTGGCGAAATCCCTTGATCCTTTTCTTTGACTGACCCTTTCTTTGTTTTTCTCCTACACTCCATAAATCCTATTCGTTCTGGCAGTGGACATTCGTTTGTAGCTTTTGTCGGTCCACCTAGCACTGACCTTGAGCTTTCCATGTAGAACACACACAAAGTTTGACGTCTTTACAAAGCGCTAAATATACTGTTTACTAATGGCAAGGTATTGCCTTAATACTACACCTTCTAGGATATTCCCTTATTTGGCATAGAGCAATATACAAATTCCCATTGGGATTATTTACACATAACATACATCTATTTACAAGTCACAATTCTTACTGGGCTTGACCTTGGTAAACTTTATGTAAAAATATTTAGACTTCTTATAGCTACATAAATATTTTTACAGAACAACATTGGATATTTTCAAAACTTTTGCACTCAAATTGTCTTGGTGCAAAATGCAGTGAGAAATGATTATTTTGCGTCCTGTTAATCTTTTTATGTCTGGATAATAATCTCACAGACCAGCATTCATACTAGATGTCGCTCAAGCTCCATCTGTTGTTATACTGATGATATTTTCTATTGGGATAGTGTATTTAATTGATTAAGAACAATTTTCAGTTCCCCGTATATATCTTTTCTGGTAGTAGTTCCTTTCAGTGGAATTAAAGATGCAAATTCTTCGATGATGTTAAAACTACACTCTGTTCCTCTCAAAAAGACAGCAAGTTTTGCCATATCACTAATATCGCAACTTTCATCCCAAGCCAAAGAAATCCATTCTAACTTAGAAATATGTCCCTGCAAAATTTCCTCAATACTTTGTGAAAGTTCATCAATCCTTTTTGTGATTGTAAATTGTGACAAGCTAATTTTCGAAATTATATCTTTTTTTTTAATCAGGGAAAGTGACATCTGCTGCTGCTAGTAAGCATTCCTTTACTATTTCTTCATCAGAGAATGATTTCATTCTTTTTGCCAAAATTTGACTAACAATGTAGCTTGCACAAACTGTAGTATCTGCAGTTAATGAAGCAGCTGTAAATACATCTTGCCACTGTTTAAGATTTTTTTTGCAGTTGATTTACTTTGTCTTTGTACAGCTGTCCTTGTAAATTGTGAAATTTTGAAGAATGTTTAGTTTTATAATGCCTCTTCCCTCATATTTGTAAATTTAGGGACACAAAAACACACGTGTTGAACAGATTATTTTATTAATTACTAATAAAATAAAACTTGACGTTTCGACCCCTGTATCGAGGTCATCATCGGAAGAATACAAGTGTATGAGGAACCAAGGCTCATGCTCATGCCCTATATACCGGTAAACTAAATCTACGTAGTTAATTAATCCTTTTCCCTAGCCTGACCTCTAGTGATAAAAAAAAAAAATTTTAATTAAATAAAAAAAATAATTTAAAAAATAATAATAATAAAAAAAATAAATAAATACAACTACAATAAACTGCTAAAGTCCTCATGTATTAATATTCTTCTGGATGGTTCTGATTGCTATAATATGATTTCTTTCAGTTGTTGTTGAATGTTACAAACACTTGACCAGGTTGTCTTGTAGTAGGAATTTTCTATGGCTAGTTTAGGATGTTATACAGTTTGTAGATGGGTCCTCCATATTCTTGAAATGGTGAGGCCATCATTTTTGTTGAGATTTGGTTTGTGTTTGAGCATTTCACATGACTCTTTAAATTTTCTCTCAAACCAGGTTTTAGTGCGGTGTAGGGACTTGGTATTTTTCCAATCAATTCTGTGGTATGTTTGGAGTGCGTGGTCAGAAAGGCCGATTTTTCCAAAATGGAGGTATTTAATGTGTCGTTTGTGTTCGTCTTGTCTGATTGGAATAGTTCGCCCTGTTTCCCCTATGTATGGTATGCTACATGTACATTGTATTTTGTATACCCCTGGGTGGGCTAGGTGTGGAAGAGGATCTTTAGAAGAACTGAGTAGGTGTCTTAACTTATTTGGGAGTTTAAAAGGTGGTTTTAATGTTGTATTTGCATAGTGTTCTGTCTATTTTTTCAGAAATGCCTCTAACATAAGGAATGGCAATAGCATTCCTGAAATCTTTTTTGTTCTTACTGGTATCTTTATGGAGGATCTTGTGAATATTTTTTTATTGTATCCATTTTTTATAAATATGTGGTTGGTGATCTTGTATTCCTGGTTTAGAGCCTGTTCATTAGAACAAATAGTTAGAGCTCTGTGTTTAAAGGTGCTTATGACACCTAGTTTTTGTGTTGGGTGGTGGTAAGAATTCTTGTGTATGTATTGGCCTGTGTGTGTGTGTAGGTTTGCAGTAAACTGAGAGACAGCCAGAGGGAAGACGTGTGACAAGTGTGTCTAGGAAAGGAAGAGAGTTGTTTTTTTTTCCATTTCAATGGTGAATTGGATACGTTTGTGTTCTTTGTTTAGGTGGCTAAGGAATGTATTTAGAGCTTCGCAGCCGTGGGGCCAAATGGCAAAAATATCGTCGACGTATCTGAGCCTATGTTAGAGGCATTTCTGAAAAAATAGACAGAACACTACAAATACAACATTAAAGCCTTTAAACCTCCAAATAAGTTAAGACACCCACTCAGTTCTAAAGATCCTCTTCCACACCTAGCCCACCCAGGGGTATACAAAATACAATGCACATGTAACATACCATGCATAGGAGAAACAGGGCGAACTATCCCAATCAGACAGACGAACACAAACGACACATTAAATACCTCCATTTTGGAAAAACCGGCCTTTCTGACCACGCACCCCAAACATACCACAGAATTGATTGGAAAAATACCAAGTCCCTACACCGCACCAAAACCTGGTTTGAGAGAAAATTTAAAGAGTCGTGAAATGCTCAAACACAACCCAAATCTCAACAAAAATGATGGCCTAACCATTTCAAGAATGTGGAGGACCCATCTACAACCTGTATAACAACCTAAACTAGCCATAGAAAAATCCCACTACAAGAAGACAATCTGATGAAGTGTTTGTAACATTCAACAGCAGCTGAAAGAAGTCATACTATAGCAATCAGAACTATCCAGAAGAATATTAATACACGAGGACTTTAGCAGTTTATTGTAGTTGTATTTATTTATTTATTTTTATTTTTTAAATTTTATTTTATTTTATTTTATTTTTTAATCACTAGAGGTCAGGCTAGGGAAAAGGATTAATTAACTACATAGATTTAGTTTACCGGTATACAGGGCATGAGCATGGTAGCTTGGTTCCTTATACTTGTATTCTTCCGATGATGACCTCTATACAGGGGTCGAAACGTCAAGTTTTATTTTATTAGTAATTAATAAAATAATCTGTTCAACATGTGTGTTTTTGTGTCCCTAAATTTACAAATATGAGTGCTGATCAGCGTGTAACCTTAAAAGAAATAATGCCTCTTGATGTTATATTCCTTGAGAACAGATATCTTTTCACAACATATCAAGCAAACAGCATTGTCTTTTATGCAAATAAAAAAATAGTTGCTTGTCCCTCTTTCGTTAAACTGACTATTTTAGTTGTCAACTTTGCGTTTTCTAGATTTTGAACTTATTGATTAAACACAGGGTTCTGTTTGTTAAAAAAAAAAAAAAAATTAGTAAAGTCGCAATTTTTTAAAATAAAAAATTATATTGCCGTTATAAATTTATAATTTGCTTAGGTTTTGAAAGAACTTGTATCAATAAGTTTATTCAAGAATAATGCAACTACTTTCATATATCGTTGAAGTATGACCGCTTGTGCATGACTGCAAAGGCGAATGGCACAATCGTGGAAACTTGCCCCAATCAAATATTTTTCACGTGACCTCTTAATGTGTGCTTCATATTGATAACACGTACTTTTTGCTAAAATGTTTACACTTCAGCCAAATGAAGTGCAAGGTTTTGGCAGGCCGCAGGTTAGTAGTTGGAGGGCCACATGCAGGCCATGGATTGCTCATTATTGTATTATAGGGTTCCAGCTTTTTGTGGATGGGGATCACGTTAAAAAAAAAATTTTAATTTTTTATACTTACGTATTTGAGCACTTCTGCTCAGATATTATTTACCCAGCAGTATTTCTGCATTTCTTTTTTTTTTTTTCTGATAAATACTTCTGATTGCTTTTATGTTGGATATTTTCTATCAGTGTTCTGTTTTGTCACTGCTTCTCATAATTACCTTATACATTCAGAATATCTTCGATTTTCATGTTACCTTTATAATTTATGATTACTTTTACAGTACCCTTTCCTCCATTCTAAGTTTTTTTTTTTTTTTACAATAGCCAGAAATAGTTTTACCTTTCTAATATTTATCTCTTATTTGTACCAAAGAGTTCTACTGACTTATATTTAGCTATTTTAAACACATCTTGACTTTCTTACATATTTCTGTGTTTTTTCTCTCTCTCATATAATGTATATATATGCACTTGCAAGCTTTCAGTCTGATTTTTTTTTTCTTCTTTTCTTTACCAGACTATCTTCTTAACTTCAGATTTTTTTAATCCTTGCAGGTAACTTTATCGTATGTTTTTCTAGCTGTATCAATCACTTTTTTTTCCTCCCTCACTCTAAATCTTGCCACATGTGTTTTTTTTTTTCCAACTTCCATTTTTTTTTCTTTAATAAAATCAAATGTTTGCATATTTGATTTTATAGTTCACCTCTGAATGCTGCTTTGACTTTGATTCTTTCTAAATGTTTATACATATTTTTCTTTTCAGTATAATATTAATTATTATCATACTTTTAAATTTAAATTTTTCTTTTCAATATAATATTAATTATTATCATCCTTAAAATTAAACAGTTGACCACTTTTTAGATTCTCTATGCATCATGTATCTCGAACTGACACAAAGATTTTACTATCAGCATAGTCAGTGAAAACTAATTTCTTCTATGTTCTCTCCATCTAGTCCATTCTGAACAAAAATCCAGCAGTTATACACCATTATTATTAGCTTTGTTCTTTTTCCAAATTTTCCCCAAACATGTCTAGAATTAATTTCCTTATCTTGAGTAAGCAGCAGATTGACAACTAGAAACAGCTTTTCTTTTTCTTTGTCATTTGTCCTCCTTAATTAAGCTGTTCTCTCTAATTATTCAAAAATCCTCCACATCTTCCTTACTAAAATCTTATGTGGGAACATAAGCACAAATAAATCCCGTTGTTCAATTTCCTATTTCAAAATTTGTGAACATCACTACTTGAAATAGCATGCTATTTAAGAAGTTTATCTTTCTGTTTGGTCAATATTTGAGCCTAAATATAATATAGTATAGTTATTATTTTGCAGAATCTCACCTTTTTGTCTTCTTGATAACACCAGTTATCAAGCTTCAGGTAGCTGCTGAGGTTGTTCCATAGCTGACGTTTTTGTAGTTCACCCCAGGTCCCTGGTATAAACTGCAAGTGGGAGGGAGTTCTTGTTTAACTGGGCAGGTCTACACAACCAACATAATATTTCATTATATTGTATTATCTTTATTTGCTGTTTAGGTCAGTACAGTTTTATTAGCTAAGTCTGAAATAGCCAGTCCATTCTTATTTTTTCAGTATCTCAGTGGAACCTAATAATATAGTATACATCACAAGAATTTCTTATCTCATCTGTAGTCCTTACAGGGTAGGTGGAGGTGGGGATCTCTTCCATTTACCTTGTTTTCTTCCTTAAGTGATCCCATTGCAGAGCATTTGAATCACTTGAAAACAGAATGGAGTAACAACCCTACCCCCTATTATGCTTTTATCATCTGGTAATGCTGTGTTGTGATTTTTTAAGTGGAATGCAACATTTTATATTTTCAACCAAACCTAGCATGCAAATATAAAATGTATAATAAAAGCATGCAATGACATCTGAGAATCGTGATTTAAATTTTCAAGTAACCAACAAATGAAATCTTAGGAAATTTGTTTCTCATAATTCATGTAGAAAGCATTAACACCCCTATTATTTTAAGCAGTTTTGAATGTCATGCATTTCTTAACATGCCCATAATTTGATTTTTTTTTTTTCTATTTATTTCAGGTATTCTCAGTTACTGACAGTCTAGGGGATGGAGGTAATAATAGATACCCCTGTGAAATCCACAGTATGGTATCATCTTATTTATAGAACATGGGAAATTGTCTAAAATGTTTTTGTTTATCTTCTGATAATGATTCACTTCTTCCTGAACATGAAAATATTCAAGAGACATCCTTTGAATACTCTATTTCTCAAGCACCTGCTGAAGTAAGTTATTTTTATATATTCTTAAACAATCATTGTGATTTTTTGCTGTGTATCCTCTAGAATGTTTTTTTTTATTATTATTATTTATTTATTTTTATTTTTTATGTGAATCTCATCCATGAAAGGCTGTAAACCTATAGTACCATGGATGGACTAAAGGTTAGATAATCTGGAAACTCTGCTCTTGAGACAAACACGAAACTGTTTTAAGCTACTTCAGGCTTCCAGTTAGCAGAGTGGTGATCTTGCACCCAGTAGTAAAAAATCACTTACCACTGAAAGCCATTCTATAACCATGGTATGGTTTGAATAAGTAATTTGTTAATTGGAGGGTAGCTATGCTATCCGCTTGACCAATCAGGCCAGTACATACCAACTATTGTGAATCATGCAATCAGTATTTCATGACTATTTCCCAATTGACTTTTTTTTTTCTTTCCCCAAAATTGTCTGTTTGTCAGATCTCTGATTTAATTAGCTCTGACACTTCAGTTTTCTGTAGAAATCCTAACTGCATCATCCCACTTATACCGTAGCTTTCCTTGTTTTGTTTTGTTTTTTAATTCAAAAAATTTTTTCTAACCTTTCATCTCCATATTGGATAAATGACCATTTCATCTTATATTAGTTCCACTTAATCTTGAATATTACTGATATCAAGCTCTTTCCTGATATTATTATTAGATCATCTTTAGACATCACATACTCAGACTCCTCATGTGATGTCCCTCTGTCACAAATGCTCCTCATATCATAGCTTAAATATATTCACATTCACTGCACTCACAACACTCACATTAAATTCATTGTTAAATTTAAACCTTACACTTTACAATCATGTATCTTCACCATTGAAGAGAAACCTCTTCAGCATTAATCTGATTCCCTTACCAACTTATACATCTCTATCATATCACCCCACCTTCCTCATCCACTAGGCTGCAGATTGCATTTTAACATTTCTTCATAACATTTAACATTTTTAATATTTCAGAGACTAGAAACCATCTTCATTGTGAAGATGGTTTCTAGTGACCTTTTGAAAACCAAGTGACCAATCTCTGCACAGTAGTCTATATGTGGCCTAATCAAGGCTTTATACAATGCAACCATAATTTCTTTGCTTCTACAGTACAATGCCCTTTGCATCATTGCCAGAATCCATTGTGCTGTTCTTGCAATTTTAGCAGTGTGAAGTTTAGGACCTTATCTATCATCACCCCCAGACCTCTTATTTCTGCCACTTCTTCCAATATATCCCCACCAATTCTGTACTCTGCATTTCATCTTAGTTTCCCAAATTTTAAAACCTTACACTTTGCAACACTGAAAACTTGCAATCCATGTCCATTCGCTTGATCTGAATACAAGTCTTCTTGTAAAAGTCATATCTGCCCTACTCTCATATACTGCCCATCTTTACATCACATTAATGACACTTGAAACACACTAGTTATTTTTCTCTTTGAGGATATTGCTCCTCCATACACAACTTACACACAACCTATCAGATAGTCACATCTCCAATCCAGTGTGCACTAATCTTTTATTCAACTTATCATGTAGAAATCGATCAGAACTCTCTGCAAAATCTACGTATACCATTGTGTATTCATCTCCCTTGTCCAATTCACCTATCACCTTATTGTAAATAAGTAAGCAGATTACTAAAACATGATCTTTTAGTAAATCCATGCTGCCTATCAAAGAGAATCCCACTGTTATCAGCCCAATTCTGGATCTTGGTTCTTACAATCTTTCCAATACTTTAATCACAATACCGGACACATAGATTGGTCTATAATTTGACACTTGAATCTTGTCACTTCCCTTATGAATCAGTACAATCTTGCCTTCCTTCTGTTCCTTTGAAACTTGGCCCAGTGTAAGACTGACATTAAGCAAGTATGTCAAGGCAGATGTCAGCTTCCTTGCACATTCTCTCAAAACATAGTTCTGCCATTGATCATCTATGAACTTCCCATATCTGTGGTGTCCGGTCTTTAGTCAACTGTTTTATATCTTCTTCAAACTCTCATATCCATATGTTAAAAATGAACACCTATATACCATTAACTTGGATTTTTTAATTGATCCATATAATTTTTTTCAGCTGCCTTCAGTACCTTGATTATTCTGTTATGTTATTCTACCCTCTGTTTCCATATATAATTTCTTCACTAAAAATTGCACCTAGCTGAAGTGCTTATTCTTAGGGTCAACTACTAAGAATGCAGTTCATATTTTCTGTTTCCTACTTATTTTCATGAAGTGCTTCCATAGCCTAGTTTCAAAGATCTTCATATCACTTTTGCTGTGAAGTAGGAAGGCTTGTGTTCAAATCTCTTCTAGAATAAAAGCAACCTTTATTGATCACTTTTCAGGTGAGTTAGCAGTCTCATATGGGGGTAGCAGGGTTTTGACTCCAGGGAAAAAAAATGTCTGGTTTTTCATACAGCTCGTTAATTCTGTGTGTCAGGGAACACACAGAATTAACAAGTATAATGCACTAACCTAATAGTCATAATCACTTTGGCAGTAATTCTAACCAAGCTATACCTATTTTCATAGTTAACTTCAGTAAGAAAAGTGATTTTCATTTAAATTTCTCTCAGAAGATATTCTCTTCTACGCAGAACAGAATATCTTCTGCGTAGAATAAAGTACTAACTTTAACATCTCTTATATGATTATCAGGTTTAATGCTACTTTCCTTAATAATGTTTTTTTTTATGTGAAGAATCCCACCCACAAAAGGCTTTAGCAGCTTTTGTTAGCACTGGCCAAGGATTATCTAATCCAGTGACTGTGATCTAAAGATCAAACAGAACTTTTTTCAGGCTACTTCAAGTCTCCAGTAAATAGGGTAGCAGTTTCACACTGGGGTAATGAAATTCACCTAACACCTAAAGACATTCACAAAACATCCATACTCATGGTGGGATTTAAACCCTCAGATGGTTGATTGGAGAGTAGTTCTGCTAACCACTCAGTGAAGTAGGTTGGCTGTAGTGATTATAAATAACTTAAAATCCTGCCTTGCATGATTCAAAATTGTGCCCCTTTCATGTACATTTCAATTTTGAGGAAAGGGATCTGATGTTGAATGTACTATCCAACTGATTTGGAACTTAGTTATGCATTGCTCTGTCTAAAGTTTCATTTACACCATAGGTGGCCAACAGTAGGCCTGCAGGCCGCATGCGACCCGTAGTGTGATTTTGCGTGGCCCGCTGTAGGATAAAAACGTCACAAAGAAGTCGACTGACTGATGGCCACCTTCAGGATTTCTTACGAATATCATCATCGTTGAAAATCAACTTTGATGAACTTGTTGCTGCACATGAACACCCACAGCATTCTCATTAAGTTGTTACTGTATAAAAAACTAGAAATATGTAATTAAGTTTAATTTAACAACTTATATTTAAATCAATCAAGTATTTTATATTGTTCTCCCAGTAGTAAAATGATTTATAATATAGTAATTCAATACATATAGCTATTGCCTTGAAAAAATGCACAGTTTATTTTTATTTAAGTTCTGTCTAAAAGTGTGTGGCCCGTGACGCTACCACTCATTATATATTGGCCCACGTATAGAATGAAGTTGGCCACGCCTGGTTTACACTATGAAGATTTAATGTTTTGAACAGTGTTTCTTTTAGTACTGTTTTGTGTGCTTTTTTGAGATCATTTAGTGAATCTTAGAGATCCTTATTATACTCCCATTTAAAGACTACATTATTTGTAGCATTGTGAAGGATTTCATAGCATGTTATATATGTGCCGTGCACATCTTATGAGTTAAAAATGTGGCGTGTGAAGAACGAGAATGTATATGTGCGTGCATTAAATGTGGGAAGTGCTGGGTGATATAAGTGCTTTGATCTCAGGATTCAGTAACAGCAGCAGAGACAGTACTTTGGAAATGGGTGGGTGTCAACTTGTGGATACCAGTAATGTATTAGAGGGTAAAGAGAATCTGAAAGATATCTGTAGATTTGACTTTGGCAGAGAGTGAAATATTTTGTGTGATGGCCTTGATTATCGGATGAAAGCAGGATATTTGAGGAGAATGAGAGTAGATGTTGAGAGAAAGGTGAATAATGAGGCTAGAGAGATTGGCTTGGTGCAAGGAGAATGGGTGTGAGAGAAGAGCATGTGAGAATGGGAGAGACAGGGAAAGAGAGGAAACTGGAGAAAGTCTAGAGAATGTATAGGATCGAGGGGGGGGGGAGGAATAAAGAGATTGGAAGCAGAAAGGGTTTGGAAGGCCAGTGAGAGTAGAATGAATGAATGACGCTGTTTGGAGTGTCATGTATGGAGATTCAGTGATTTGGGATGTGCAGAGGAGTGCTATCCAGGAGCAACAGTAGAGTGTGACTGTGAAGGGAGGTGAAATGTAGAGGAAGATTATAGTGATGGGTGGCACAAGTGACCTGAGACATGGTGTGAATCGTGCAGCAAGAGATTTGACTTTGTTAAGGATAGTGCAACAGAAATGTTATTAGAGGGAGGATAGTGAGTGAGTTGCCTCAGTATGATAATTCAGAGTGGAGGAGAAGAGCAGTAATAATGACTGATGGTGAGAATTTGAGAGTAAAGAGGGCTGGAATATGTTGATACTTGGAACTACATTGAACACACTGAAGAATACAGGCATTTGGAGAGACTTGTTTTTTGGGCAGATGAGTGTGCTAGGGCTAGGAAACATTAGGAATGGCCTCGTGGGAATAGTGACTTGAGAAATGAGAAGTTGTATAATATATTGCAGAACCATGTGGAGTATGAAGGAAGTAATAATAGCTGCATGAATCCTGCCAGCGCACTTGATTTTCTGTATACAAATGCCAAGAGCATTAGAAATAAAGAGAATGGATTTGTGGCCTTGGTTTTCTCACAAAGATTGTTGGTATCAGTGATCGAAGGGTGTAGCATATTTTGGCAGGATAGGGAAGTAAATGCAGTGTTGAAGTGTTAATTGGGATAAGGGATGAATTGTGCCCTCGCAGGGTAGAGCACATCATCAATAAGGCGTCGTCATTAAATAATGATGATGCCTTAAATTGATATACAATTTTCTGTGTACACTAGTTAGTTTTCAAATTCAGTTGCTGATGTTATGTGTTTATTTCTTGATTTTGTGTGTGTGTGTGTGTGTGTGTGTGTTAAAAATTAAGTGTCTATTAGTTAGAGGTAAAGGTTCAATAGATCTCGAGGTCAGAAACTAAAATCAGTGAGTGCCTTCAAGTGTCAGTCACCATGATAAGTCCAGCCAATGTGAAG
Source organism: Typopeltis vanoorti (assembly GCF_054136105.1). Taxonomy (NCBI): domain Eukaryota; kingdom Metazoa; phylum Arthropoda; class Arachnida; order Uropygi; family Thelyphonidae; genus Typopeltis; species Typopeltis vanoorti. Next base: position 144,559,384 of record NC_143551.1, read on the forward strand.
TGAACGCAACATTTCAAACTTCGCGCCTACACTCACCTGTGAAGGTGCAATTATGAAATTATGATCAATACCTGTTTGTAGCTTAATTTTTTTCATTGTCTTCACATTCACTGTCTTCTGATGATGTGAAAAACTGGGTGAGTGTCTGAATAACTATTTTTTGCTATAAGGTTGTTCTGTGTGATTGAATACTGGCATTATAATTTATCAAATGCCAGGAAATAATTTTTGGATGTATTATAAAAACAAGTTATATGATAAATCACACTTGTCACTTATTTTATTTAGTAATTTCTCCACTCCTATATTACTCAAACCCATTCCAACTTAATACACTCTTAATAGTTATAGTTACTTTTAGCCAGTGCCATGTAGGTGAACTGATGCTGACATCTGCAAGTTGTAGAGGTATATTTGTTTAGAGCAGTGCTTCCCAATCTTATTTGAGTGTCTATTTGCGAGTCCCTTTTATAATAGCCAAGTAATCTGCGACCCCCACCACGTTTGCATAAAAAGGCATTTTTATTAGGGTAAAGAAAACACATTAAAAAATAGATTTTTCAGAATATAATTCTAACCTAATATTTAATTAACCTAACATTTAATATGATGGTTGTACTTGCATCTGGGAAACCAGGTTAAAAATTCATGGCTGAGTGTTTTTTTTTAAAGCCAACTTCATGTCGTCCTCAACATTCAATCTGTTTCTTGCCTTTGCTTTGATATGAAGAAGCATTGAAAATTCACTCTTGCAGCGATATGTAGAGTAAATGGAAGTAAAACTTGAAAAGCAAGCATGGTGACATTTGGATATGACTGATACATAGCTCACCAGAACTGAGTCAGTTATTTTTCTTAAAACAAATTATGTGCTGAGAAATCTTTCCTCAAATCCAAGAATTCATCCTATACTTCATTGGGAATGCTGACTATGTTCAGGGAAGCAGAGAATGAGTTTCATACCAGTACAGCAGCTTCTGTATGTCCAGAAAAGTGTCACCAAAATTCCTTTTCAAGGGATTCAAGGTGCACAGTAATCTCCTCTTTCAGATTCTCCCAGTTCACCCTCATATTATTCTACCACACTGCAGAGTTTTTCAAATATGGCAATGTTTCCAAGTCCGACACTAGTTTTGCAGCTTAGATACAAATGCCCGAAGATTGTCTTGAAATTGGATAATGTATGTTTCCTTTCCCTGAAGTTTCAGGTTCAGCTTATTTAGCTAGATTAAAGTAAGTCACATATTTCTCTTCAACCTCCAGGAACAACTTGATTTAAACTCAAAGACACGATTGACAATATTTCCTTTCAACAACTAGTGTTCAGCAGTGTAGAAAAGAACCTTGTGATCAGATTTCATGTCTTTACAGAGTTATTTAAACAGACAGGTGTTGAGGGCATAAGATTTGCTGTATTTTTTGCAGATTTGATCAGAGAATCAAATACCTCTTGCAGAGGAACTGGAAGAGTTTTACTGGCAAGAGCATATCGGTGAATCATACAGTGATTTTTAAGTATCTGCTGTGGTAGGCCTTAAGTCACTTCCCTTCATTTATCAAAAATCAGTGTTACAACCACTAGTTGAATATTGCAGTGTAGCCATATTGAAATAAGCGTTGCAAATCTTCGTGGTGAAATTTCCTATAAAAATAATTGCAGCAACTGCAATAAAATAACTAAAATAACTGCAGCAACTCCCCAGAAAATACTTTGTGACCCACAGATTGGGAACCCAGAGTTTAGAGTGTCTAGACAGTAGTCACTTTAACTTGTGCAACTAGTGAGGGATTTTTCTAGCTATGCAGATTTAAGCAAATTAATTTAGAGCTTGAAATTTTATAGGTTATAGCTAGTAAAAAAAAGGGCAACATTAATACGAGAAATGTTACATTAGTGATTTTAGTGTGTTTAAATCCTCAAATTGATACCATTAAAGCAGAAAGGAACTGCAAATTCATTTTAACTTGAGTGGCTGGATATATATGTGACATAATTTATTTATAAACTACATGTATGTGCTATATTTAAAGTGGCTTGAAGAAGTAAGCATTTATGTTGCTGTTATAGAAATATTTAGCATGCAACATGCAAGATCTTTTAACAAAGATATTGTTGCCAATTTTAGACATATTAAGAGTTTGTGGCTTGTGACTTTTTTGCTATTGTGAGCACAGGCACACACATTGAGTCTGAGACTGGAAACTTGTGCACAAAATGTTTTTCGTATGCACATGGACCAGCAAAAATTAGAGGGAATATTGGTATGGACAAGTCCAAAGAATGAGAGAAGAACAATGTCCATTGAGAATTATGAATTAATCACCCTGTGAAAGGAGGAGAAGACCAAGGACTTACATAGAGAAGGACCATTGCAAGAGTTCATTGAGAATGGAATCCAAGAGTCAGCAGCTGGAATTCAACTGCTGACAAGTGGAATGTCAAGTCGAAAAAGAAAAAGATTTTCTCTCATAAATTTTGAATATCAAATATTAAACCTTTCAAACGATAAGAAATAAAATACATGAAAATAATTTGTGCAATGAAATATTCTTGTAATACTTTTCATTAATTTTATTTATTAGTGACTATAATTAGTGACAAAAATATCATTTTCAGGGAAACACCATATTCTTTTCCTCTACAAATGCATCACCACCACTGCATTTGTCTCAGTTATCAGAAGAGGACCAAGTAAAGTTAGCAAAGAGAATTGGTCTTATTCATCATCTCCCAACTGGAATTTATGATGGACTTAATAAGACAAAAGAGTGAGTTTTGGTTTTATCTTTCTATCTTTTTTTTTTTTTTTTTGTCAGTCTTATTCAGCTTTGTTAGCTGTAAAAAAAACATCAACTAACAGAGAAAGAGTAAATCAAGAATATCCAGGTTTGATACATTTTTGTTTCTGTCTGCAATTAGCTTTTCCACTACCTTAACCAACAACATCTGTTTATATGCAGATATTGCAATACTGAAATGAATATTGACATGTAAAGATAAAGTCATTTTGTCTCTCTACAAGGCTTTAATATAACTTCATCTGAGCATCACCTTGGAAACCAAGATCTGTTTTCTGAGGTGATACACTATAGAGAGTGCAAAGGATTGTGTTAAAGATATTGGAACTGTAGAATGTACATTATGAGGACAGATTGAGAATTTGTGAACTGCAGATACTAGCAAACAGGAGAAAGGGTTGATATGATAGAGACCTGTGAACTTCTGAAAGAGTCATATATTATACCAGTAAATCAAATGTTTAATTTTATGGAAGGTGAGGAGAGAATGAGAGGTCATCCATGGAAGTTAAAAATGAATGCAGCTAAGAAAGGAGTGAGAACTAGATTTTTTTTTCATAGAGCAGCGCACGATTGGAATGGATTGCCTTTGGGAGTCACAAGTGTAGGTAGTGGTAATGAATTAAAGAATAGGTATAACAGCTGGCATGATGTGGCCCTCCTTCAATGAGTCCCCCAGCTCCATGGAGGTCTTTGTTAATAATAATTGATCTGTAATTTGTTAGTTCTTTTGAGCCTGGTTATGTAACAGGATAATCTCATCCTCTTTCTACTCCCTTCTGACTCTTCTCCATTGCTGAGACTTAAACCACTATTAGGGACACTGCCATTTCTCTTGCACTTTCCCATAACAAATGGGTTGATATCTCATCCAACCTGTAGCTGTCTTCACGTCGAGATTTCGTAATATCCAGAACACTACGAAGTGTATCGATCTCTATTTCTGTAATAATCCCTGTTATGTCATTCAGTGTGTTATCTCCACTTGGATGGCACACTACTACTTATTCTGCTTCAGTCACACCAGCATTCATTAAAGTTATCTGTCCATAATCATTCTTTCTTTTGCTTCCTACACTAAAGGAATGCTTTGGGATTTCCTTTGGCCTAATTGGCTAATTTCATCTCTTGATCTGAGTTTTGCTTTACTCTTCATGCTGGTCACCCTTCTTGCTTACTGCCCATGTGCATGCTGATGACCTTTCTTCATAGATCCAAACCTAATATGTTAATCACTGAACCTCATCTGACATCCTCTACAACAACCCACCTAAACTTTATACAGTACGTCATTCATGATGCCTTCCATAAGAAGTGTGAAATATGTGCTTTTGTATAGTCTGATATCTTATGCCAAAAGTTATCAAACCTGTAACTTCCTTTATTATTTATTATTACATGACACCTCCAGAGAGTCCAAAGACTCATTGAGGAAGGGCATCTACTCTACGACTCTCCATCTCCACCACTCAATCCATCAACTACAACGAACTGCAACTACACACACCATCTACTGCTCACCACCACTAGTACTTTCACAGACAACCACAAACATCCAATCCCATGGCGAGATTCAAACCTGCAGCCTTTTGGCTGGAGAGTGGATACACTAACCACTTGGCCAACTAAGCCAGCTGATATGATTTTCTTTGGCTCAAGATTTCCTTACTTCAATTTTGTTGCCTTTACTTCATCTTCTAATTCTGATGTTATATAGACTCCTTTGATCACATATAATCTAATCACCTAAATACTGAGATAATCTTGGAAATTTTAATCCACAATTTCGAATGGATCTTCCTTTTCTAACTTTACAGACAGAGCTGAATTGTTTGCTGTCAATAATGATCTGATGCAGATTGTTAACCTACCTACTGGAATTCCAGATAATCTTATCATTCCCTTTACACTCTGGTCCTTTTCTTACCAGCTCTTCCTCCAAATACACAATTGTCATTAGCTCTCCTCTTGGCAGCTCTGACAACAATGTGGTGCATGTTTGCTTTTCTACAGATTGTCCTGCTCTTGGCCAACCCTTGTATCTTATGGCACTGGTAGTGCCAATTGGGATGACCTTCAGAATTTCTGTGCCTATTTTCCATGGTCTGATTATCTGATTATTACTTCCACTCCTGACGAGGGGATAGGGATGTTGATTGGAATTCTCATTCCAGTCAACATTCCTACCACTTATCCAATCTTTCATTTTCTAACAAATGTGCCAAACAAAGCATTCCAAGCTAAAAATCCAACCTCTCACTCATCTTACACTACAGCTTATAGTAAAAAAAAAAAAAGTCAGCAAATCTAAAGTAGACTGTTAGAGCCATATGCACTGAGTTTGCTTCCTGCTGAAATGTCAGTCGAGTATCCTGTTCCCTTGCAAAGACTGATGGGCAAAATTTCTGTTCTACCATGTTTCCACTGTTTTTTCCTCTCTCTCATCCTGGTGGAACAATAGCAACATTTCTTAAAAATAACTCAGACCTCTTGGCATCTAGTCTTTTCCAACTCTTGCTTATACAAACAAGACAGATCTCTTCCTACTATTCCACAAACCATCCTCGATATGTCTCCTTTGATCTTTTGACAGAAGACATCAGAAAATTACTCAAGTTTTTATCCACCCTGTTTCTAATAAAAAAAGATAAGTTGCCCATTGCACTATCATCCCTCACCTCAATACTCCCAAAAGTGTTGAAGAAAGTTATCAACAGCTAACTTCTTTGCTATCTAGGAATGTATCGACTAATCAGTGATCACTAATGCAGATTCTGCCTTTCTCATTCTTCTGCATATGTTGTCATGAACCTTTATCCATCTTTGGACACAGGCTATGGAAAGATTTGGAGAATCTTGTTATCACTAGTGATATTTCCGAGGCATTCAATCGAGTCTGACATTGTGACCTTTTTTCCCAAGCTACCATCTTTTGGGAATGGAGTGCTATCTTTGTCTCTAGTCACTTATTGCTTGTGAGAGTGGATGATTCCCTCTCATGGGAATCATCCACTCCATATGGAGGTGGCAGGGTTTTTCATCTCCACAAAACAAGCAAACTGCCATAAGAACACATGCAATTCATAGACATTGTTGTGTCCCATTTTTTTGATTATTATACTATCTAAAGAAATTCTGCTTATCTATATTCAACTTTTATCTATGTACGAGATATCACCCCAAAATACAAATATTTAAGCTATTTCTCCCCTTAGTGTCCCTAATATTTATATTATACTGCGCCTTTTGGGACATTTTGGGACATTTTGTACAAAAACAAGGAGCAATTACTAAAATATGTCTGAATGTGAAACAATATTGCAGTCGTGACACTTTATCTCGTTACTCATTAATTTCCCGCATGATTAGGTTCGTACGTTTTTTAAATGGTGCATTGGGCAGCAATTTCAGACAACTGTTTTATCAATGAACAAAGGTTTATTAAACTCATTAGTATGGTACAATTCAATTTCTAATATAATTCAATTCATAACTAAGAAAACATTTACAAAATAACATTAGCTTATCACAAGTAATTTTGCTATGATCCTATATGGGTATTGCGATCATGCCGCCATAACAAATTCATGTATAATCCCAGATCTAATTAACACATTAGTTAACCCTATATTAGTCTAAATACGCTATATGCTGTAGCACCTGGACATATGTGATCAACTCACTCTATAAAAAAAAAAAAAAAAAAAAAAAATCAGCTAACGCCTTTTTATTCCCGTATATACGGGAGTAGGCGAGGCCATTTAGCCCTATCTAACTTTTGGAGACTGAGTGGGCAGTTCAATCTCCACTGGTACCCAATCAGAGACAGATGGCCCAAGGCTATCACTAATTAAACGGTACGCAGTGAAGAGAGACGGCTCAAATGTGCCGCCATCTCGTGGTCTCTAACCCTAACACAATATATTTAATGTCTGAAATAATGTGGGTTCTATGGTCTATTCTATTTACTCACTCTATTTAACTATCTAAAACTATGTAGATTAAATTGTCCTTTCACTGTGTTAACACTTAACTTTGATATTTAAGACTTTCCTATACATTACAATACACATGCATAATTCTCAGGACACATGAATTACTTATATAATATTAACAAGCCTACTTTCATTATAATCAGTCATGTACTAAAGTCCTAGTATAAATTTCCTTAGTCTCTTCAGCAGTTCAGTAATAGAATAATGATTACAATTACAGACGATTTTCAGTTAACACGAGATTTTTACAGTACCTTTTACTCTTGAGTTTTCTATATTGGCCTCTACCTTTTTCCGATTGAACTATCCTGGTATGATCTCTCCTATAATCGGTCACTCCTAAGTTCATTTGGCATTAAACTGTGCTTATGCGATCTTTACTTTTCGTTCTTGAATTAAGGACACACTTTGAATCATCTATACAATGGCTGTGAAACTCACCACGTGGGCACAGACTTCTTTACAGATTTCCTTTTTTCGTAGTTGTCACTGGATGATGAAACACATAGGTAATACCTTCTTTCCTTTAGATAAATGGCATTCCTCGTTTCTTACCATAGGAAATATGGAATCGAAATCCCGCTCACTTTTGTTTCCTTGTTGTGACGATGGAGATATAACTCCAATCCCGCCACTCAGGAAAACCGTGTGAAAACCTATACGAAGGAGCTCATGAAGAAACTATCCAGGAAAAAAGCCTCATGGGTGGGGTTTCTAACCCTTTTATACCTTGACCCCTACCGGCACCTTCTTTAATTTCTTTTCTCCGCTCCTTACTGGATTCGACTTCACTGACCAGTCGGTCGGCAAGCCCGTGACTCACACGTGACGACGTCTCAATTCAGGAATTGACCCTGAGCGATAGTCTGTTTTTCTTTTTGCTAGCCTCTAAATTAATCCCCCTTCCAAAATTTTTCTATGAATTTACTTAATATTTTAATCTCTAGCCTCTCACATACAATCTCTTATGACTAATCCTTTTCTGTCTTACTTAGCTAATTTTTTCCATATCACAACTGTAATATATTCCTTCTTTTATTATTTATTTCACCAATCACTTTTTTGGTATATATTTTACTTGGATGCAAGAATATTTTTCTTTCTTTAAATAATTTCTGTATGAGCTCTTATACAGGGGTTTTATTTTATTTTCTCTTCATGTTACACCATGATAACTGGAAATTCCACATAGTGAAGGTATCAGGGTGTAACAATATAATAGACTGCCCTCATAGCCTTAGTTGCTTCAGCCATTAAAAAAAAAATTCTTCTCATCTGATATTTCCATCATTGCCAGTGTGCAAGATTCTGTGCTTTCACCTATGCTCCTTCTCCTTTACATCATTGATCCTCTCTCTCTAATGTCTACCCTCTGCATAGCTTTGCTGCTGACCGTGTACTTCATTCACAAACCTTGTATTTCCAACTCATACCTCAAGATCTAGTGCCAGTACCATAAACACAATCTTCTAGCTATTCTCAAGTGTGGTGAAGATAACTTAGTGAATGTTAATGCTACCAAAACACAATCCTTATTTCCCAGAAGAAAGATTGTGCCACACTCTGCTCACCAATCAAAATCAGTTTCTTGATTGTGTAAGCAAGAGTTGGAAAAGACTGATGCCAAGAGGACTGAGTTATTTTTAAGAAATGTTGCTGTTGTTCTACCAGGATGAGAGAGAGAGAGAAAGCGGTGGAAACATGGTAGGTCAAAAGTTTTGCCCATTTGTCCTGGCATAAACATATCACATCCATAGCCTCTTCAGCTTCAAAGAAAGCTTGGTATTCTTTTTCATTCCAAACATCACTTTTTTCTGCCCAGTTCCTAACCTTGAAGTATTGCTCTCCCATCTCAGGTGATGTGCCAAAAATCTCCCTCTGAATGCTGGACTCTATCCAGAAGAGAGCTGTTTGCTTAATGGATGACTTTTTCTCTGAACTTTCTCCATTTGCTTTCCCATAGACACTTGCTACATAGTGTCTTTTCTGTAGATATTTTGGATGCTGCTCCACCAAATTGATAGTCACTATTATCCTCCACTCCCTGTAATCATATGTGAATGCAACTGCTGATCAATATCCATATACTGTTCAACTCCAGACTTGCTGAACCAACTTCTCTTCCTTCATTCCCTATGCCTTTGTCCTTTGGAACAGTCTTCTCCATTCCATGAATATGCAATCTAATATTAATTTCTTTAAATACCCTTTGACCATTTCCTATGCATTTCCAAGATTACCCTTGCAATTTCTTAACCATGGTACTTCTCCAGATAGCTGTCTTTCAGATCAAGATTACATGGTCCTCAATCAGAGACAGTGGTTGTCTATGGACGTATTCTTCGATACTTGTATACCATGAGATTCAGCAATCTCAAACCTGGATCCCTGTCATCATGTACTTGAGTTAGGTAATTATCTCTCAGTAACATATATTCCATTTCACTTTCTCTGTCCTTTTCCTACTTGCAATTTGTCCTTAGCTGAATCCTCCCATAAGGATATCTCATCCTGTGTCCATTGAGCTAATTTGATGGTGCATGTCATCATCTTCATTTGTGCTTCCTCCTGGTGGCTTTAATCTCACATCAGATAGCTTCAAATGCACTGCCTCCCTGAATCCTACTTGCCTTCTCAACTCCTGCTAGTTGCAATTCTGCTATCATTAGCAATACCCATTCTCCTCCTTCTGTCTCTTCTCCCTAAAAATTCAATATCTTATACTTGCTCCCTGTAAAAATATCTTTCTCTGTCAACCAAGTTCACAAGTGCCTATAATTTTGGGCCAAAATTTCCTTTTGCTTCTGTCATTTCAAATGTATTGTATATATACTAATGCTAGATGAATTTTACCAGAAAAGTAAAATAAATTGTTTATTTTATCTTATGGATACAATAAACAGGATTAATTAAATGAAAGTGCAAAATCATAGAAACTAAGGCTGTTGGGGGTACAGTCAAGTATGTGTTCATGTATCCTTGAGATGAGCAATATAAGACCCGAGAGACTGCATTCTGGCTTTTTCATTTTTACTCATCTCAGGGATACACACACACACACACACACACATGCTCGACTGCATTCCCCCACTACCACCACAATGGCCTTAGTTTTGTTGATTTTGCACTGCCATATAACTAATCCTAGTCCTGTTTGTTGTGATCTATCTACCCATCTGGTGAAAGAATGAAAAAAAAATTATATAGATGGAGACAATAAAAAGGATCCTAGTTATATGGGGTCAATCTTACAAGGTTTTCAACTCTACTACCTACATACACAGTGTGGTCCACAAGTTTTAAGGAAAAAAATATAAAATATCAAAAACATATGAGAGAAAAATCAAAACATATTTATTATTCAAAATACAATCCATCGGCATCTATACAAGTTTTAGTGCAGTCGTACAGCTTTTCGAGAGTTGCAGAAAATTCCACTTATTCACTTGTCTTTAATTCATCAGTTACAGCTCTTTGGATGGCTGGAACATCCACAACTTGGCATCCTTTCAGCATTGTTTTCAACTTGGGGAACAGAAAATTTTGACACAGAAAAGTATCCCTACTCTTTATGGGTAGGGATACCTTACTGTGTCAAAAAGTGACACATATGCAGCTTTGTGAGCAGTCATGTTATCATTCAACAGGAAAAAAAAATCTCACAACTGGAATGTGATGGATCAGACACATTTGAGTGCATTTCAGATGTTCCATAACTATAAAATTCTGTATTCATTGTTCTCCCCTCCAGTACAAATTCTCTGTACACCACACCTTGAGAGTCTGAAAAAATTATCAACATTGTTTTGATGTGTGGCTTTTGAAATCTCAATTTTTTTTATTTTTTTAGGAGGGGGGGGGGAAGAGATGTCTCACCAACCCATTCCTGTTTGGTTTTGGGATTGTAAGCAAAACAATTTGTAAGCCAACTCTCATCTCCTGTAATGATTTTGCCAAAGAAATTTTCATCTGCCATCATGATGATGTCCTGACAAGACATAACTGTATCTTCTCTTTGCCTAGCTGTCAAGGCATGTGGGACAAAACATGCGAACAACTTCCTCTTCTCTAAATCTTCACTCAGATTGTGAAGAATGATGCTCTTAGGTTTGAAACCTCCACTATCATCTGTGATGTGAGTTGATGTGGGACAGCCACTTCTCTCGTCATCTTCTATCGGCTCTCTTCCGTCATGAAGACACGAAATCAGTCTTCTGTACCATGTTTAGGTCTTTCTACAATAAAGACCAAATAATCAAGTCCTAAAACTTATGGACTGCACTGTGTATATTATTCTTAATTATTATATAATTGAATAGAGGATTCTTAGACAACTAGCATGGCATCTTACATAATTACTTTTACTGATGAAATTTACCAGAGTTACTTGATGTTTTATGTATGGAAATTTTTTTATTATTGTTTTTATTAGCCTCTTTATTAGTGATGTTATCAATCCATATACAAGTTTTATCTCCAGAAACTGTTGCTCAGATCTTCACCAAAATTTGCATATGTAGCATGTTTCTGATCATGAAAATGGTGTGCAAAATTTCATGGGAACACATTTAAATCAAATATGATGAAAATTAAATATGTTTGTGTGAAATTTTTCACAATTATGTTCTTGTGATCATCACAGGAACATAAAAAAACATGACAAACTATTATGTATATTATCAAATTAAGTGTGTTATTTTTCAGTGTGGTTGCATTTTTATAGCTGCTAATAAATATTATAGATAATAAAGTAATTTTTGGAATTTTATTGGTATTTCAATAGGTGTGCTATATGCATGGGAGAATTTATTGCTGGAGATACAGTCAGATTTTTGCCTTGTCTCCACATTTACCATGTTATGTGTATTGATGATTGGTTGATGAGATCCTTTACATGTCCATCTTGTCTAGAGCCAGTGGATGCAGCTCTGCTATCTAGCTATCAAACTAATTGACTATTGGATTATCATTGTAAATAGTTATATTGCTAATTTCATTGATTATGCCTCAAGCTGGAATATATTATGCATAGTGAATTATAGACCTTAGAACACTTAAATACCTTCAATATATGAGGGAATGGGTTTTATTCACAGGAATTGACAAAATACATTCCTGTTCCACCTTGTTTTTGTAGTCTTTTGCCAATTTTTTTCCCTTTTAAATTATGATAGACACATGAAATCATAAAGTTCCTAACGTAGATCTATAATTTGACTTTTTAAGTCAGTTATTTTCATTTATTCCTTACATGACTTAAAATATGAACTTAATCATAAAAAAAATAATAAATCATAAAAAAAAGAAGAAAGATTGTAAAAAAATTGCTTGTAGTATTTAAAATTGAAACAGTGTTTTAGTGAGATATGGTTTCTTTGTAATTAAAGTAAATTATTCTTTTGTTAATTTGTTTGGTGGTTTATCTTTCATTTCAGAAAAATTGTTCATTTCACCATTACTCTATTTAATTGTGTAGTGGTATGTGTAATTTTTTTTTTTTTTTTTTTTTTTTTTTTTTTTTGCTGACACTTAAAATAGGACATAACATTCACTGCTTCAGGTATACAGGAAATCAGCATACATCTCTACTTTGCATGTGTACATGCACTTGTGGAGGAGCTGCTATATACATTTTCACTAGTGAAGGCTGGTTTTGTTCTGAACTCTTCTCAAGGTGTTCTGTAGAATTTAGATAGATTTGCATGCTAGCCTTTTCATTTCCATTATCTGAAACGATGTTGCATAGATGTTACAGAATGATAATTATCATGTTTATATTGAGCTGAATCATTTCCATATTATTACTATAGTATAAACATTTTACAGAATGTTAATAGAACATTCTATGTGTTCATTTTTTAGGTACTGTGAGGGGGGAGGGGTAATTTAAATGAAAAGCATATCAAGATTCAGTAACACCACACTTTGCACATAGGACATTGCACTCTGATAAATAATGCTTTCTTGGTAGGCACTACCATAACAGGCACATTGATTTGAAGTGTATATCATGATATATCACACCATACATCAGCCTTCCATTTATTTCCTTTCCAGTTTGTCTGCACTCTGCAGGTTAATGTTGGGATTAAAGTTTGCTGGTGTGTGTGTGTGTGTGTGTGTGTGTGTGTGTGTGTGTGTGTGTGTGTGTGTGTGTGTGTGTGTGTGTGTGTGTGTGTGTGTGTTCAAAAGAAATATAAACCTATCATATGTTAGTTTGTAAATGCCCTAAAGATTTGATAATTGGGAACTGTTCTCTTGGGATTGTATGGAACTTTTTTTAACCCTCCAGTGAGTGATGTGGTGGTCTAATGCTGGTCTGTCATCACCACACATTATTGCAGTATTGACAGATATCAGTAATGCAATATCAGTGTGGATTGGAAACATTCATCATGAAGTTGTAAACAAGCTGCCTAGAGTGGCTTGAAAAAGTTCCATGCTTGGTCTCTAGAGCAGGATTTCTGGACTATGCATAAAATAAAATGAAACTACAAAAATATATGAAATTAATGTAAAAAATATTTTTTTACATTAACCTTTAGCCAACTCTAGTTTTACAAAACCTTCCGTGGGTGGGAATCACACATATGCAAAAGAAATTATTACGCATTGGAATTGGTGAAACTTATTAGTCCTGAGAATGAAAATTACCACGATGTAATCTTTTTAGAAAATTCACGAACCCAAAGATTGATATTTCCTAAATGAGTTCACAAAAGTTTTGGTTCATAATAGTAATGAGAAGCCTTTCAGTACCTGTATGCATAAGTAACAAATATGTTCACTGTTATGGAAATATGAAGTACAAGGACAACCGTTCAAATATTTTAAAACAATTTTGTGGTTAAGAACAGCAGGAAAACAGTACATTGTGCTAAGAAAAGGTAAGAGAGAATATAAAACAAATTGCTTATAATAAGATCCAGGAGAAATATTTCTGCAACCATTGCATAACTGAATTGTGTCAAAAATTTAGCTAGAACAAGGGACAAAAATGGACATTACCTAACTGCAAAAATTTCAGAAGTCAAACTAAAGTCTGTGACTTCATATTTGGAAAGTAACAAAAGTGAATTCGAAAAGAGACTAAAACACAAGCAGACTCCTTGAAGGTGTCATGTAATAATATTGTTCAGGCATAGTCAAGCTGAATTATAAATAACAAATTGATCAACTATATATATAAGCAGCACTATCTTGAAGAAAGAGGACTCAGCATATTAACCTATTCTCTAAACTACACAAGCACATAGCTATTTGCCAAATGCTCACTACTTACATCAAGGCATATAAATATAAACCTGTCAGGTGCCCACAGCAATATATTTTTTTATCTCTGAAGGAGAGGTGGGGGAGAAAAAAGAACTCCAAATCAGCAGAAGCCCAGGAATGCTTCAAGGCAGTTACCAAGGGCCCCCAGTGGCAGGATATTTTGCCTATTATTGAAATTGTCACACCATAAAAGTTGCTTAGCTGTTAATTTGCCAACATCACTCAAAACCTATCAATGCTGCTGTGAATCCAACATTATACTGTTAGAGGGTAGTATCACTGAATAGCCAAATAAAATCACTTCAGAATAGGGGTTGTTCTCATCTCAGAACAATGGGGGGGGGGAACTCATCTTCAGACTAGTCTTTCTCAAAATGTAGAAGGAGCTTACTCCAGTAGGCTTCCACGATCTATTTCTCTAAGAGGAGAGACTACATGGACCTTCAAAACTTCCAATCACATAGACTGCAAAATTATTTCCAAAACAATTGCCAACTGACTGCACCTGTATTGATAATTATTGGTCAGTAAATTTACTCTGTACCAGGGAAGATTAATGCATAACACTTAATCAGAGACCCAATCAGTTGCAAACAGTCAAAAATGAAAACTTAGCATTAAGCTAGTACATCCTAGATTAAGAGGATTTGGCAGAGTAAAAATGAATACCTTTCTGAAGTTCTCAGAATATTCAGGTAGGGATTGCATTATTTAGGCAGTAAACCTACTAAACAAGGAAGCACATTTAAAAATAAGAAAACAAAATTCAGCTGACTTTTTTTTTCTGCTTACTCAAATAACATTAGAATCACATTTGAAGATAGCATTTGTTGATTGCATCATCATAAGAAGAAATGAAATCTGTGCACAGTGGCCATGTGCCCCAGTCCCATGTATTAAATTACCAGAAGCTATCAGCCACTGACCTTTTCTTTTTTTTTTTTTTTTTCCTTCAAGAAAATGGAAAAACCAGAATTGATTAAAATCTGTTCAACTAATACAATAGCTTTCAACAAGATGTCAGGTAAATGAAATAATATACAAGAATACTCTACACTCAAGAAAAGGGGTGCTGATCATCAACCAAATTGCTGTTAATGCTCTAGCATATCTTCAATGGATGTAGACTTCAGGGCCTCCTCGCCCTGAAGACTTTGTCTATTAAATTCAAAAGGCAATGATATTCCACTGGAACAAGCAACCTAGCAAGCTTTTACAAAGGAGGCCGGAGTCTAGTTCCATTGAAAACAAAATTACACCTTTCAGTCATTCTTGAACATATTCTAAAAGAATCCATGCTATTAATCATGCTCTCCGCAATCCTCTGAATGGGTCAGCATGCAATCACTTTCCGAACTAATTTCATTTCACAATAAACTTCTATAATGCAGCAAAAGTACAGAACCTTCTTGCCCCAATTAGTTGTGCTTAAAGAACCTGTTTCGTAACAAAAATCAGTAAGAAACCTAACACAGAATCTGAAGTGGAAAACTCAATAGCATACTGCTAAAAACGGGAGGAATATATACAGGGCAGACAACTATTATAAAATTTCCAGATGCTGGTACACCTCAAGGAATCCGAATTAATATTGAACATTCTCACCATCTATAATGCACCTTGTCTTAAGGTTGCTGCTGTAACTGCTGTTTACCACACTTAACTCCACAGAGCACTGATCTCAACCCTAATGAACATCTGTGGGATGAACTGGAGTGTTGGGCAAGGTCAAGGGATGTCTGCCCACAACAGTTCAGGACCTCATCTCATGCCTACAGGAAGAATGGTCCAAAATTCCTATTGATTGCTGTCATAAGCTTTTGAAAAGTATGCCCCGTAAGATTGCTGCAGTCATCATAGCAAAAGGATGTCCTACATCTTAAGGTGGGCACTGTGGATATTTGGAAAGAAGTCAACAGACACTACGATGTCCAGTGACTTTTCCAAGCAGTGGATTTGAAGGCTCTGTGGGTTTGTTAGTGTCACATGAGTCATGCATGTTTCCTACACAGTGGTTATTAGTAGAGTTGATTTTCACACTAACATTTCTTTTTGTAGTCATTGATTAAAACATAAGACCCTTAGCAGTGCATTGGACTTTCAGAGCTCAGCTCATGAAAGAGCTTGCTTTGGACAGAAAGATGTGGAGGCTCTTATCCATGAGGAACTTGGGAAATTCCGTCTTGAGAAACAAGAGAAGGAGATCCTTCTCCCTCGGTTGTCACCACTTCAGCATTTTTCTTCCATTTGTTTTCAGTGGAAGAGCTTCTGGGTGAGTGAAAGTCAGGCTGCATTCAGTTGGGGGGGGGGGGTCCCTTTGAACTTCTTTATGACTGCATATTTAATATGCCATGATCGTCATTGTGTACACAAGTCACTAGGTGCAAGAAGTTTGTTCTATCCTTTCTTTGGTTTGTGAGCATAAAGCGCTGTACCTGATAACTTGCATTCTCCAGCTAGTTTAAATATAATATACTAATGCTTCATTAGCTTCTCTATGTAAGTTGAAAACAACGGCGACAAACTTTTTATTTTCGGCCTCCATCCAGGGATCTTTCCTTCCAATTCTTTTAATGATATAGCTGAAAGCTGTCTTCTGAGCTTGTAATAATCACCAACCTTATAGTTTCACATACAATCCCTTTCTCACAGAAGCCTTCATATGGCTGGCTCACCACCCAAGTAATCACTTTATGGTCACCTCATCATCTGGAGAGAGAGAAATATTTAACACCTCATTTACAATAGCATCCTCTGATGAGATAATGAAATCCTTGATCCATGTGTATACTGCATTATGTACTGCCTAAAGTAAGTTGTCTGCACAAACTAAAGAAATTCATTCTCGTCCCTTTCCCTTCGTTCCAGTCTATATTATCATAATTAAAATCATCCTTTCTTATTAGCTAGACCGATTTGTGTATGCATTTCCTTCCCACTGCTCTTATGTTACCAAGTCTATAGCTACACCCAACTAAATCTAGTGCATCATACTGCTTCAAAATCACTGCCAATGTTGGCTCTTTTTTTTATCATCTCTGCCTCAGATGAGGATAATTCCTCTGCTGCTACCAGCAACACTCTTCCTCTCCATCTCTAATGTTAGAATTTCATCCTAATCCAACTATATCTCACTTATTTTAACAATTTTTAGGCAAATATACTCTATCAATGCTATAATTTCATTTTCTTTATTTCAAATACTTCTGGCATTTATACTAGCTTTTTTATGTTTCTATAACAAGTCACCAACTCTACTCCTCAGATGCACTTTTCCATACTGTGGCCTTACCTGTCCACCCTGATCCACCCCCACACACACGTTTTTCTGTTTTGTGTTCTCTTTCTTTCATTTTTTCTTCACTCATGCCACTCACCACTGTATTCATAAGCTCTCCTAGCCTACTTACCTGCTTTTCCACATCTTTCACCTCTTGCTTCCTCAGCTCTTCCTTTCACTTCGGTCATTCTCTCTTGCAGCAATGGTTTCTCCAGCTGACTCACAAATCCATTTAAATCTAAGCCATTTCTTTTATAGAGTTCCATTCATCCCTCAAATTTATTCTGCACATTCACAAAATGAATTCCTTTCTCTTCACTTAACTCTGCTAGCATCCCATTCATAATCCTCGCTTCCCATCTCAACTCATCACTGTCATACCTGGACAACACACTGACCACCTTTGCTTCCACCCTTACATTCTCTTTGTTACCATCCAGGTCATTTGCACCTATTACTACTATGAACTCTTCCTCCTATCTAATGCTTCAATCAGTCTTCCCCTGGAAAGCAAACCATGCGCACCTTCTCATTTACCCCTCTAATCGAATCATTGGAACACATCTTTCACACTACTATCTTTAATTTCAGCCTTTCTTCATTTAAACCCGGAACTCCATTCACTGCAACACTTTGTTTCACGGCTTTCAGCCTTAATCTCCTTTCCTTCATTTTCTCGCTTCCGACAAGTTACACGAAACATCTACGACACACTCATTCTCATACCACAATCCACTTCCTTTACGCATATGTAAAGTGGATTGTGGTACAAAATCCATGTCAAACCTGAACAGCAGTGCCTTGGTGCAATTGTTTTTTTTTGGTTTTCATCAGTGCCAAAACGGTGTCTATGTATCATAGCGCCATTTATTTCCCTAAGTCTCCATAAAACACTAACTTAACTTATGCATTTGCACACGAAACTGCAACCCGTGATTATCTACTTAAGCTCACGTTTACTGTCACTCTAAGTTCAAAGTAACTTATTCCGAGAGCATCACCTTTAAACGGCTGTACAGGAACGTGTTTCCGATGAAACGATACAGTCACTCCGCTATCTGTACAAATGACATGATCACTAAATTGACAACACTTGCAGTTCCAAATTTAGGGATTTTAGACACCCAGAACTTTCACACACACACAAAAGCATTTCTCTGAATTAATAACTTTCTTTATATTATATTTAAGGATGAACTAAGTTTGAGTCTTCTGCATTATACAATGCTACAACTATCTCTTCTCCCAACACAGGCTATTTCTGCAAATTGCATTGCCTATACTTAGTTCTCTATCAACTGATTACTTCAAGATACCTTGTTCACTTTACTTTACTTCACTATCAATATTGTGATGTGCTCTCCATCTCTGAATTTCAAAATGTATGTACACTAGAAGTCAACAGAGACCCCCTCCCCCATGGTCAAGTTGAGTTGTGTAACGTAACGAGGTCATGTTTGTAGCCAGTATATAAATTGGAGAAATATGCACTGAAGTCAGTGCAACTGTGTCCTGGTGAAATGACTGTGAGAAGGGAACTGACGTAGTTTGAAAGAGGCATTGTGATATCAACTTGCAGGCAGATTGTTGACAACTTGAGCCATCTTGAGTCAACAGTCTGATACCATACTGAGATGGAAGCGCAGGGAATCAACTGCAAGTGCTACCCACAGTGGATGACCCACCATACTCACCGAATGCGATCTGTAAGGAGCTATGAAGGAAAATATGTAAAATTCGCCATTCATCAGCCGACGCGTTCAATGAGGAATTTTGGATATCGACTGTAACACGGTTCTGCACAATAACATTCGAAACCGAGACTGACAACATAGATTTCTATAGTAGGACCACAATATGCAAGCTTCATATTACCAGAACCAACATGCAGCATCTTCAGTGGTGCAAAGAGCGTGGAAAGCTATATACTATGGAGCGACGAATCACGCTACCCCTCTACCGAGCAGATGGACTGGTGTGGCAGATACCCATTGAACGTCTTTTACCAGAATGCTTAACCCAACTATGAAATTCGGCGGTGACGGTGTGATCCTGCTTTGGCCTCGGAATTCTGTTTGTGGTACCATGAACATTGAACTCCGAGAGATATCTGGACACAATGCTTCCTACTTTGTGGTTTCTATGGAATTGACATTGTCTTTTTCAGCCAGACAATGCCGTGTAAGAAGGCTGCTGCTATAACTGCATGGTTTGTGGATATGAGCGTCATGTTTGACTGGCTTCTACTTAGTCCTGACCTCAGTGCTATTGGACATCTGTGGAATGAACTGGAGCATCGGGGGAAGTCAAGGGATGCCCACCCCCACAACAGTTCAGGAGCTCATGACATGCCTACAGGAAGAATTGTGGAAATATGCCCCATAGGATTGATATAGCCATCGCAATAAAAGGAGGTCCTACATCTTGTTATAGTGAACGCCATGCCTGTTTGTTTTTCACACTGTCAGTATGGTATCACTTGATCTGGGATGGCCCAATTTGTCAACTTTGCCGAATAGATAGGCCTGCAGCATGGCATATCACAATGCTGCTTTCAGATTCCGTCAGTTCTATTCTCGAAGTCGTTTCACGTGAACACAGTTCGTGACTCGTTCGTTGGCACGATTCACTGTGGGGTGCTGTGACTTCTTTCTGAGCATTGTATGATTCTTATTTACTTCCTGAGCAGAATTATCTGTTTCCCTTTGACTATATTTTCATGATATTTGTCCTAACCATCTAAGTTTGTCATATTTTCCTATCTTCTAATTTCACGTATCTTGGGATTCTTCACACTTCACTTTAACTACTCACCTTTAAAGTCAAGTTCACGTGATTAGATATGTGGACAAACTTGACACCTTAACATTATTCATGTCTTCAAATACTGTTATCATCTAAGATCGATCCTTGCGTTTTTTTCTATCGCCTGCTGTACCGAAGTTATCTCCAACCAATTACAGAAACTTGTCCTGTTTGTACCTGCATTCTTATTTCTTTGCAGTCCCCTTCATAATGATAACCTCTACCCAGGCTAAACCCATTTGCCTTACTACCACTATATTTCAAGTCCTATAAAGCAATACCTTACTAATTCTCTCATCCTTATTTCTGCTTCTAATGATATGCTCTGAACCTAATGCCACCGCCATCTTCTTCCAATATCTGTGCTTTGAATTAATTATTCTGTTCTCAGTAGCAACACACCTTTCATTGTATCTGCATTTCTACATGCTTAATAATTGTCTCAGCTTGTATATCATTCTCAGTCATTCATATTTTCCTAATGCCTGTAGATGACCTACGGACCAAATAACTTATCCGGTGTTCCTAATAATTCTGGCATCGGTATGTGAAAATCCGCTATCACCTTTCATTTCTCATAGATAATAGGCAAGTCCATTTTAGCTGCAACTCCTTTTTTTTTTTTTTTTTCTGATCGCTAATCAAACTCTACCCTTACCCACCGCACGGATAGCTTTTCCAAGACTCAGTGATCCAAAGGTAGCCTCTGGGAAGGAGAATTCAGCAAGCAACCAATGCTATTTCATACTCGCTGACCATAGCACTATATGCCATTTTTAGTGCCATTGCGTAGTAAATCGGTCCCTAGGGCAGAGATCAGAACTGTGGTTCCCAAATAATAAATGCTTCACGACTCCAAATGGTGCCTCCTATGACACGACGCCTGGGATGAGAGCGCTGCTCGCCCAAACCAAGCCATGACGCTAATTAAATTTCTTCAGTTGCGGAGTTAAAACTCAAACGCCTAGGAGAAAAACTATTTACCTCTGTCAAAGATCGACTAATCGAGAATTGCCTAGAAAACAAAGTCTAGACAAAATTCCTCTAACTGGTGACTAGAACTCTAACTTAAAACAATCTTTCTTCTAGCAGCAAAGTGCTACGGAAGCAAATGAAAGTAAACGCCATTTCCAGAGGGTGTCATAGGTATCCATAACAGTAATCATGAAAAACATAATGAACTTGTACAGCTTCCATCGTTATCAAGTAAAATGATTCCATTCATCTAACCAAAAACTTGAAATAAGCTTGAAACATATTAATAAATGTCAACTCAAAAAAGTCAGACAAATCAGATATAACAATAATTTTCATCTTAATTGAATGATTACTTAACATTTTCTGTATTTATTTTCCTTTGTTTATCACAAAGCAACAAGAACAGAAGTTTTCACGTTTCAAATCAAATCCTTGTTGCCATCAGAACTGAGTGGGAGAATATATAAGACATTAAAGCACAAGCCATGTGACAATAAAGGAACCTGTGACACTGTGTGAAGAACTCCCAGTGGCAAAAGAGATGTACTTTCCTGAAAGGTTTACATTGAGAAATACATAAAAAAAATTATATTGCCCTGAGTTTCAAGATAGTAAAAATTATTAGTTTTTGGAATAGTATGTACTCTGAGTGGTACTCACTCATTGGTGAATACTTTTAGTGTTCATCAATGAGTACTTGTTTCCCAGCCTCTTCATCGGTGGCTGCTATAATTAGTGGTAGACGTGGGCCAACTATCTCTGATTGGCTACCGGTGAAGATTGACTGCCGACTCAGTCTCGAAAAGCTAGATAGGATATAAAGGCCTCGCCTACTCACTATAAGGGAATAAAAGGCATTACTTGATGTTTTTTTTATATGAGGAATTAAACCACTGTCAAGTATGACAAACTTAGGAGATTGCTTAGACAGTGCCATGGCATGTGAAACTGCAAGGACTAGATATTTATAGTGTATGGAAAGTGGTAAGAGAGTGTTTTGAGTGAAGTAATGGCAGATACTTAGAGTCAGGAGAAGAAGTTAAGTGGGAGTTAATGGATGAATACTATCATTAAGCTGGAGATGCAAAAAAAGAAAAGAAAAATTTGTGGAGAGAATTCAAGGATCAGCAGACACATAAGCAGTAGAAAGTAAAAGCCAGATGGGTAATCAGTGTGGTAAGAAAGGCAAAAGCAGAGTATGAAAGGAAATTAGCAGTGCAGGCCAAAGGTAACTCCAAAGTATTCTTTCAGTATGTTGCAAGTAAAAGAAAGAATGTTTATGGTGGAATGATTTTAATGAATGCTGTGGGTAGGGAAGTAACTGAATGAGGTAGAATAACTGATAATAGTAGAATTACTAAATGAACACTTTGCAAGAGTATATCATTTAAGTGGAGACATTGATATTGCAGTACTGAGATAAATAAAATAGAGGTGCAAAGCATATTACAAAATCTTGAAGTGAATACTTCAAGATTTTGTAATATGAAATGAAGAATGAAGAATAGCATGTCAATGAAGATTCTGTTTTGAATTGAATATCTTGGGTGTAATTAATTAGTGGCAAACAGAGTTGACGATTCCCCAAGGGGAGTCTTGGCAATGGAGTACGAATACGAGGGAAAAACGGAATGCTAGCATGAGAAGAGGCTAAGCGGTTTCTTTCTAGAGAGACAAGAAATATGCTACTTTTAAGCACTTTTAAATGTGTGTGTGTTTGTGTATATTTAAAAAATCCACTGCCTTATTGACTCTCCAAAGAAGTAGAACCGTTTTTAGCTCTAAATAACTTCATGGCAATTTACTAGTAGCAAGGTCCTGCCTACCATCAAGTGTAGCTGAGTTCTTCTCTCGATCGATGATTTGTAAGGGATTAAATGGTATACCCATTCGAGTTTTACGAGAAGGTGCTATGGAATTGGTAGTGCCTTTAACCACGTTTAATCTAAGTCTCAGCTCTGGGTTAGTTCCAAGGGGAAAATAGTTTCATTGCATAAAGGAGGCTCCAAGATTGATGTAGCAAATTACGAACATTTCAGCATATCAGGAGTTACAGTTAAGGGGCTTGTTCAAATGGGTTCAGAGCAAAATACAGGAAATGGAATACTATATGGGAAGTGGGCAGCGTGGTTTTGTGAAGGGTGGGTCGTGCCATAAAGTCCACTAAAAGACATGACTTGTACCACAATCCTTGGGCCGCTACTATTTAGTTTCTACATTAATGATATAGGAAAGGATCTGAGAGGACCTATTCAATTATTTGCCAATCATGCAAACTCGAGTAGAGCAATAGTTAATAATGATGTTAAAATTTTGCAGGATGATTTGGAGAGACTGTCCAGGAAAAGGAGCATGGATGTCAGTTTAATGCGGTGAAGTCTAAGGTTATGGAATGAAAATATTACCAGCAGTGGGTCACATTGATGGTACACAGCTGGTAATCTGATTAATGAAGTCAGTGGATAGGGCGTTAAAGTTTAGAAGACATATTGCAAAAGCGGCTAAAGCAGCTCATCGGATTACTTGCTTACTGAAGAACAATCTGACAAGCTGTTTATCATACTTCTTTTTAGAGTCTTGATAAAGATCCCATCTTGGCAGATGTGCACAGATCTCGTCATCTGGGTTTCTTAGGGATGAGGAGGAGAGGTGAGTGACCAAGATGGTAGCAGGTCTATGGAATGAACCGTATGAGGACTAGTTGAAAATTTGTGGGTTGCAGATATTGGTCGTCAGGCATAAAAGGAGTGGTATGATAAAGGCATACAAATTAATGGATGGTTTCTACAAGATTAATACAAAGGAAATTTTTCATCACAGGTCTGGTACTGGGAGAAGTAAGGGCTATCCTTGGAAACTGAGCAAGAGCATAGTTAACAAGGGTGCTAGAACTAGGTTTTTTACTTGGAGAGTGGTGAATGAGTGGAATAGGTTGCCAGAGTTTGTTGTCGGTGCCGAAAATTAATAAAGCCCTTATTCATTGTTTTGCAATAAAGAACCGCAAAATGAAGAATAGCATGTCAATGAAGTTTCTGTTTTGAATTGAATATCTTGGGTTTAATTAATTAGTGGCAAACAGAGTTGACGATTCCCCAAGGGGAGTCTTGACAATGGAGTACGAATACAAGTGAAAAACGGAATGCTAGCATGAGAAGAGGCTAAGCAGTTTCTTTCTAGAGAGAAAGAGAGATACAAGAAATATGCTACTTTTAAGCACTTTAAAATGTGTGTGTTTGTGTATATTTAAAAAAATCCACTGCCTTATTGACTCTCCAAAGAAGCAGAACTGTTTTTAGCTCTAAATAACTTCATGGCAATTTACTAGTAGCAAGGTCCTGCCTACCATCAAGTGTAGCTGAGTTCTTCTCTCGATCGATGATTTGTAAGATCTCCAGGAAGAGAGTACTGCAGACTAGTGTTGCTATCTTGTAACCCGATCGTTGTCTGAAGTTGAACGAGTATAGTCAATTATCTTGAAGTTGTGGATCAAAATCTCGAGTTTCTTGGGGAAAAACTCTACATTCCTGTGCCAAAATTGACTAATCGGCCAAAGAAAACCTCACAAATAATGTAAAAGTTCAATTCTAATCGGTAACTAGAATCGAACTTATACAAGTCTTTCTTCTAGCCATCTATCATTAGGGAATAAACATTCTGAAACATTTCCACGACACTTTTACATTTCCCCCCTCTTCTTTTCTTACTTATTGTAACTATAGTAAAATATGGAAATTCTTCAATTTCAGCTGTTTATATTTAGAAGTTTTGATTTTTACATGTTAAAATGCATTTTAAAGGGTATATATATATATATATATATATATATATATATATATATATATATATATATATATATATATGTGTGTGTGTGTGTGTGTGTGTGTGTGTGTGTGTGTGTGTGTGTGTGTGTGTGTTAGGGTTACCAAGTAATTTTATAAGCTTGGTTATTTAACTCCTAATCCCAAGTATACAAACAATTAAGTTTGTGCCTGAAACATAGTTCAAGTCTAAAGATGGTACAACACCAGGGAAACTCATTGTAAAGGTAGGTAAAGGAGTTCAGCCGTCACTGTGTTATAAAACGTGAGCAAGTTTCTGAGGTATGATCTACCCTCACAAAGTCATGCTGTCTCCCATACAGTATCCCCAAGTTAAAAAATTTATTATATATATACAGGGTGTCCCAAAATTCACGCAAGATTTAAATTTAGCGCCATTTGTGTGGTAAAGTGTTGCCAACGAGAAAAAAAGACAGCGTGACAGCTGACAGTTCAGGGTTATTAAAAATGGAGCGCTACACGAAAGAACATCGCATTTTCATTGTTGAGCAATATTTTAAAAATAATGAAGGTTTGGCAGCTACAGTTCGCAATTTTCGTACAAAATATGGTCGGAATAGTGATTTAACTTCATCAACTGTGAAAGGTAAATTAAAAAATTCAAGGAAACTGGATCAATTAGTGATCTTATACACTCTGGCCGTCTCCTTCAACAAGTCGTTCAACAGAAAACATCGAAGCAGTTCGTGAGAGTGTTGTTGAGAGTCCAGGAACATTAATTCGGCACCGTGGTCTTGAATTGGGCATTTCGAGAAGCTCTCTACAGCGTATTCTCACGAAATATTTGCATTTTTATGCTTACAAAGTTCAAGTGACTCAAGAACTGAAGCCTACTGACCACACACAGCGAAGAGAGTTCGTTGAATGGATTATGGAACAACAACAAGTGGATGCTTATTTTTCGAACAAAATCATCTTCAGCGATGAGGCTCATTTTCATCTTGATGGCTTCGTTAATCGACAAAATTGTCACATTTGGGGTTCAGAAAATCCACGAGTGATTGTTGAGAAACAAATGCATCCACAATGTGTCACTGTTTGGTGCGGATTTTGGGCATCGGTCCATTCTTCTTCGAAAATGCGGCTGGTAAGGCAATAATAGTTAATGGTGCTCGCTATCGCGACATGATAATCCAGTTTTTTGTGCCTAAATTTACAGACAAAAAATACTAGTTGTGGTTGTGGTGGGCGGTGGATGGCGTAGATGGAGATGATTCGTAGTAGAGGTTCGGTGCAGTAGTTGAGACAGTTGTAGGTGTCCTCCCGCGATGAGTCTTCGGACTCCTTGTAGGTCAGCTATCAGCTAACGCCTTTTTATTCCCGTATACGGGAGTAGGCGAGGCCATTTAGCCCTATCTAACTTTTGGAGACTGAGTGGGCAGTTCAATCTCCACTGGTACCTAATCAGAGACAGATGGCCCAAGGCTATCACTAATTAAGCGGTACGCAGTGAAGAGAGACGGCTCAAATGTGCCGCCATCTCGTGGTCCCTAACCCTAACACAATATATATTTTTTTAATGTCTGAAATAATGTGGGTTCTACGGTCGATTTTCTTGAGTTTACAGGACGAAAAACCCGAGTTTCCGGGAGGAAAAACCTCCTTGCCCGTGCCAGAGATCGACTAACTCGAGAACCGGTCGAAAAAAGGCTTAGAAAAATTTCCTCTAGTCGCCGACTAGACTCGAAACCAAGCCTTCCTTTGTGCGGCCAAGCGCGGTGGTGTGCAAACGCCACATCCACTGAGCTACAGAGGCTCCTCTCCTTGGAGGTGTCACGAATAATAATAATAATAATAATAATAATAATAATAATAATAATAATAATAATAATAATAATAATAATAATAAATTGCAAGATATGGATGTGGACGACATATGGTTTCAACAAGACGGTGCCACATGCCATACAGCTCGAGAAACAATTCAATTACTGCATGAGTCATTTCCTGGTCGTGTAATTTCCTGTTTTGGTGATCAGAATTGGCCGCCCAGATCATGTGACTTAACGCCATTGGACATTTTTCTTTGGGGTTTTTTGAAGTCTAAGGTTTATGCCAACAAGCCCACGAATGTCTCAATCATATCTTCCCTTTTCTGCCTATCAACCAATTTCTGCAACCAGCAAATCTTCAACCTGTTTTCATAAGGTTCATTCCATAGACCTGCTATCATCTTGGTCATTCGCTTCTCGATTCTCTCAACCTCCTCTCCATTAAGAAGAAACCTAGGCGACGAGATCTATGCACAGTAATCAACATGGGGTCTTATCAAGGCTCGATACAGAGAAACAATAACTTGCTTATCTCTACTCATCAAAGCATTCTTCGGCATCCAAGTGATTTGATGGGCACATTGCAAAAGTGGCCACTAAACTTCAACTCCCTATCCACCAACACTCCCAAGTCCCTGGCGTTGTGAGTGTTGGGAGACCTGCTATCATCTTGGTCATTCGCCTCTGGATCCTCTCAACCTCCTCCCCTTCAAGAAGAAACCTAGGTGACTAGATCTGTGCACAGTAATCAAGATGGGGTATTATCAAGGCTCGATACAGAGGAACAATAACTTTCTTATCTCTGCTCGTCAAAGTATTCTTCAGCATCCAAGTGATTTGATGAGCTGATTTAGCCACTTTTGCGATGTACCCGTTAAACTTCGACTACCTATCCACCAACACTCCCAAGTCCCTGGCCTCATCAATCTCATGGAGTACAGTTCCACCAATGTGATATACTGCTGCTAATCTTTTCGCACCAAAATGCATAACCTTACATTTTGCCACATTAAATTGACATCCATTCTCCTTAGCCTAGTCCTCCAAACTATCTAAATCATCCTGCACAATTTTGACATCTTCTGCATTCACTATTGCCCTATCCAACTTAGCATCATCAGTGAACAAATGAGCCGTTCCTCTCAGATCCTTCCCTATATCGTTAATGAACAAATTAAACAGCAGTGGTCCAAGAACAGAACCCTGTGGCACACCACTAGTCACAGGCTGTCTTTTGGGTAAACTAATCTCTGGTATCTCTCCATCAACCACCCTTCTATCCATCTCACCAACCCTATATCCATTCCCATATGTTGCAGTTTGCGGATTAGACTTCCATGTGGTATCCTGTCAAAGGCCTCAGCCAGGTCCAGCAGTATCACTTTAAACCCATTACACTCATCCAGTTCAGCCGTCACTGTGTTATAAAACGTGAGCAAGTTACTGAGGGATGATCTACCCTTCACAAAGCCATGCTGTCTCCCATACAGTATCTCATTTTCATCAATCCATTCCTGTATTTTTCCTTTGAATACTTTCTCCAAGACCTTGACAACGACTCCTGATATGCTGATCGGTCGGTAATTTGCAACAGTAGTCTTGGATTCTCCTTTATGCAGTGGAACTATTTTCCCCTCTTTCCACCCCTTCAGGACTAAACCAGACCCGAGACTCCGATTAAACAATAAAGTCAAGAGCACTGACAATTCTTTAGCTGCTTCACGTAAGACCCGTGCTGATATACCATCCAATCCCACAGATGTATTCACATTAAGGTTCGGTAATAGACTAATCACCTCCACTTCATTCACCACAATTCCCATATAAAGTAATGGTTCCTTCATTCCTTCAACGTCACCACCTGGATGATATACGCTTGCAAAGTGCTTACTCAGTAATTCCACTATATCGACTGATTCAGTGACTCCCTACCATGTATAGTTTTTCTTTTACTAGCAGCATATTGAAAGAACTGTTTGGGATTCTCTTTAGCTTGCATGACTAATTTCCTTTCATAGTCCGTTTTTGCTTTTCTCACCACACTCGTCACCCTTCTGGCCTGCGCTTTATATGGTTCATGTGCCTGCAGGTCACCTTTCACCAATTATATATATATATATATAATTTATTTATTTTGGTATATCTCTCTTGAAGTGTGCAACGAATTTGTCATATTTACAAACGGTCTCACCATTGAGCTATGATTCATATTAAAGGACGCGATTGGTTTCAAGGAACTTATGTTTTTGTTTAAATGCTTTTAAAGAAGAGCTACTCAAAATTATTTGTAGCAGAATTTTTTGTTGAGCAATTAAAGCGCACACCATGACTTACTACATTCAACGCACTGCCTTCTTGATTTCATATCGCACTTTCAGAAATCGTCTCACTGTTCAGTGAATTTCTACATGTAATGCTGATATTTGTCTATTGTAGATTTGTGAAGTCTTGAAATAATGAATACAGAAGGATGAATGATTACGTCATGGAATGAGTAATCATTCCATGACGGATTATTTGGTTGCATAAAACTTATGACAGAGGGCAACTTAATGAGACTATTTCTAAGAAATGCATCTTGCAGATGTTGAAGAATCCTGTAGTTGGTACATGATCTGGCCTTTAGAAATTATTGCCTCTTTTCATAAATCAGTTCTTTTATAACGAGATCATGCTATTTCACTTACGATAAATCTGACTAGACTTATCCTGAGTGAAAGAACATTCACTGTCTTGGATTGAAACAATACAGTTCCTCTAAATGCTTATTGAACCATTTCATGTGTATCTATGGCAATGAGCATAATTAATTAGCGGAACTTTATATGTCACGTCGCTCTTAAACCACATTAATTTTATAATGTCATGAAGAGAAATATACTTACATTTTATCACAATATATATATATATATATATATATATATATATATATATATATATATATATACACACACACACACACACACACACATGCCTCATCTCATCTTTATATACCTCAAAAATTTGATATCCTTTCCACACTAGGAGCACGAGCCTGCCGACTCATCACTGACAAGGATAAATTAGCCAAAGAACTTCAACATTTAAAAATACTTTCCTTCAAAATGGCTGAAGTGAGCACACCATCTCCAAACTACTCAACCAACATGAGACCAGAGAAAGTTCTAATAAAGAAGAAAACAGAGGCTTCATCATCCTTCCATATATTACTCTATTTCCATAAAACTAGCAAAAACATTTAAGGAATATAAATTTAAAGTAGCATTGATCCTCTTTATTAAGATGAGATCACTATTCCGATCCACAAAACCTTGACATAGCCCAATTCAATATCCATGTGTTTATCAACTATGGTTCAATTGCCAGTCATCTTACTATGGACAGACAGAAAAATCAACTGAACAACGCATTAAAGAACACTTTCGATATATTGAATACCGTAGGAGTGAAGCCTCAGCTTTGTCAGCACACATGCTCTCTTCAGCTGATCCACAAGACGCTTTGCAAATGACACATCAAGTTTTATGGGATAAATGAGAACTATTACACCGTTGCTATGATACTACAGAAAGAAAATATGCGAATCTTTGGAAGTAGCATTATATCCTAAATATATTAACCAAAGTATTATCTTCTCTGAATATATCCTAGCCTTCATTAATCAAGAACGATCACGTGAATACGTCAACACGGAGAATGTTCGGAACAATTAGAAATAATTTAAAAAAAAAAATAGTCTCTTTTGTATAACTGCAGAACAGTTGTCACCTTTGTTTAGGCTGACCATATACCGCTTTTTTCATACTTCCCGGCTGTCCCGTCGTTTTAATAAAAATGTCAATTTTGTCCCGTTTTTAATAAAAACTATAAATATACTTTAATACTGGTCAATCGTAGATTATCAATCATAACCTATAATCGTATATCAATATGGAGACCAGCAATTCGTATAACCATGGAGTCGCATTGTTCGATACTAAATATCGATATCTGCAGATTTATTCAGAGAAAATAAAAAAAATACATGTTGGCAACACTTGCGCGTCTCAGACGCAGCGTCTGTTCTGCTGTAACGTTAGTTTTTTTTTTTTTTTGCCTGTAAGCTAACCGGGCTTTTTTATTGAATGCCGGTGACTTAAATTTCATATTTTTTAAAGCTTTAAGCCTAACCTTGCAATGTCAAAGAGGCGAAACTGCATTTTTAATGACGATCTCCAGAAAGAATTCAAATTTATTAAACTGGACGAGCTATGTAGTGATGGAACACAAGTGGTATGCCAACATTTTAATGTCTATTTTTCCGTTGCTCATGGAGGTAGAAGCGACATCAGCCAACATTTACATAGCCAGAAACATAAGGATGCTGAAAAGACTCTGAATTCAGTTAAAAACATCAGCTCGTTTATGGTGAGACGTGATGGTGATAGTGAAAACGATAAAATTGTAGCAAGTGAGGCTCATGTTGCTTATCATACTGTGCGTCACAGCCAAAGTTTTCGCGCAAATGACTGCTAGTCATTGATAAGCAAATAAACAGTGATAAATAAAATTTATCACTGCTTATTTGCTAAATAAAGCATTGATAAATAAAATTTATGAATATTTATCCATGCTGAAGAAAACCACAATTTTCTGAAGTGAGATGCTCTTCTTATACAGGAATGAAATCTTTTGTAACAAATTTCCATAGAGATCTATCAAAAAATGTGTAAGACTAAAAAGTAGGGGGGGGGTATCACTTGCATGCAGTTGTTTTAAAGTAAACAATTTTCTCTCCTAAAATGTATGGCAACTTTATCTCTTTATTACAGAAAGTTTCAAAATTAGAAGTTCCCAAGGTTTAGATATCAGCCACTGAAGGCTTCCTGTTTGAATCAAAGATTTTTTTTTTTTTTTTTCAATATATTAGCTTTCCTACTGAAAGATCAATATCTATTATCATCCGGCCGAATAAATCAAGACATTAAGTAAACATTCAAAATTTGGAAAATTCTATAATTTTCAAGTACCTTCCAATGTATGCCAAACAAAAGGTCATCTTCATAGTAATGCAACCTATCCCTTTTACCTTGATTATAGAATATTCCAAATATTTCATTTTGAATGTTTACAAGTGTAAGCAAACAAAGTTTGCACGTGAATTAACTTGTGACTGGACTACTTGTGTCTAGAAGTTAATGATTTCATATTAACTGTCTTGGTATCCCATAACGCAACACACATATCCTTATGGACATATATAATGCTATGCATTATGGCAAGGGCCAATACCCAGACCACTTTCGAACTTGAGTTCTCATCAGTGGTATCCAGACCAAGTGAAAAAACTTTCAACATTTCTAATCCAGAATATTTTAGTAATGAGGTGTGACCACCTTTTGGATACTCATATATGGAAATATGACTTCTGCATCACTTCAATCTTGTTATCAATTCGCTACAAATTAAATTAATTTGTAGCGATTAATTTTCGCTACAAAGTAGCGCTCTGCCTGGCTGATCGCGCCCAGTGTAAACTGACGTTTTTTGAGTATGGACATATGGTTAGGGGTGATTTGACCTACAAAATATTTCTTTTTTGCTTCTATGTTTAGATAAATCGTTTAATAAGCGCTTCCGTAGCGCAATTGGAAGAACGACGGTACATTGCGCCCTTCGATTGGAATAGGCCTAAGTTCGATTCTCGTCGCGACGGGAGGAATCTTTATCTGGTCGATTTTCAATCGAAGGTGAGTTAGCCGATCTCATACGGAGGTAGTAGGGTTTTTTCTCCTGGAAACTCGGGTTTTTCATCCCGCATACAGACAAATCGGCCCTTCAGAACACGCGCAATTTACAGACATAGAATACCAGTTGTAGGTGTCCTCCCGCGATGAGTCTTCGGACTCCTTGGAGGTGTCAGGAATAATAATAACGAAAAGAGCCGCAATTATTCATTCAAAGAGCCGCATCTGGCCTAAACTATATCTTTCCCATGATTTAATGTCCCTAGGCGTAGCTGAAAAAAAATTCAATTGGCTTATTTTTCACATCACAATGTTTAGTTTCTAAATATCGTCGAAGTTTCGCAGGTTTCATGCACCCGTTCGTCAACACTTCATAACACAAAACCATTGAGATTTCTGTTCACTTTCATCTCTGCACCAAGTAAACCCGAATTCCAAATATGAACTGTTGTATTTCCTACTGTATTTTTTCTTTGAACTGCTTGTTTCTTCTAGTTTAATAGTATCAGATTTACTCGCCGTTACAACACGTGTATCATAATTACAGTTAGCATCACCTTTTTCATTTCCCTTTCTTTTCAAAGTCCTAGTTCTAAGCCACTTTTCCATTATTAAAAAAACGTTTCCGAATATATAAATACTGGGGTTAATGCACTTTGTCCAAATATCACTTAGCATTTTATTATTGGAGGAGGAAAACCTTCAATAATAAAAAATCAATAAACAAGCAATTAATTGAAATGAGGATAACAGGTTTACTTCAAATCTGACAAAACAGCAAGGGAAGGTATCCATTATATTTCAATAATTTTACTTACTTACTCAATTTTAATTTGGTTTGTTTGGATAATTAAAATATATACATATTTGTTTAATTTAAGTCTGTCTGTGGACCACCTGTCCCATCGTCGTGGACCACAGATTCAGAAACACCGTACTAGGAGGTTCTTTGCTGTACTGTGTGCAGAAATTCCTCTGAACTTGTGTTACAGCCGTTTCCTGAAATCAAAACACACAATGTGCTCGTTCTGCACCATCGAAAGTCGCATTTTCAAATGGTTTGACATATAATGTTATCTAGTGTTGTGATTTGGTAATAAAGTTATGTGACCAAAAATTGAAATTATTTCCTTTTGAAACATTGTACTTTTTCTGGCCTGCACTTGATGTTTATATGCACTTTATATTACCTGCAATTCATGCATTTGTTTACTACAAACTGCCTTGTACTTCATACTTTCTTTTGTAACACTGCTTGCTTGATTTCACTGTTCATACATCTTGCTCCTACTCTATTTATTCATTTAACTCTTGGTATGCAGTTATGCATTGCCTGTTTTAGATGCTGCCTTATCATTTTGACAGTCTGACCATGCACTGTCAAAAATCTTTTCTACACAATTCATCAACCCAATGTATTGATGCTGATTGACTACAGAGCTTCTCATAATCACCCACCTTATAGTTCCACATATAGACCTTGATAACTTTTTCCTGTTTGACTACCTTCCAAACCAATACCTCATGATCACTTTCACCAACAGGTGGCAGTGTTGATACCTCATTCACAACCACATTATCAAATCTAACACCAACAAAACCGTGTTGCTTCCATCACATGCTGCTTTTGATAGTTGTTTCACAGAAACTCAAATTCATGCTCCTTGTTACTATACACATCTCTTTTTTCCATTCTATATCCACATTCCTATAATTAAAATCTTCTATTAGGATCATCTTCCTTTTACTTGTCCAACTAATTTGTCTAAACATTTCAGGGAATGTGGAGAGTATTACTCTCCACATTCCCTGGTCTATATATAACAGCATCCTATTAGATATACTATTCTATTGATCTCAACTTCACACCAAACAGTTTCAAAATCTTCACATGTACTACTATTTTCCACTTCGACTCTTGAAAGACACAATTCCTATGCTACCATTAACAATCCTCCCCCTCCTCTCTTTATCTTCCTACCATTTAGAAAATTCTATATTCTACCATTTCAGGTCCTGACAGTATATCATCCTCAATCAACCAAGATTCACTTATGCCAATTATCTTTGGGCATACTGATTCAATCAAAGCTACAAAATTCAGCCTCTTTATTTTTGATGGTACAGCAAATTGACAATTACATTTCAGCTTGAAGAATGAGTCACTGAGCTTCCCAGGAGCTAAAATAAAAAATGTGATGAATGCAACAGAAAAGAAATGAGGCAGAGTGCTTGATAGAAGAAACAAGAAAGTGAAAATTTAAAAATAAAATAATTTATTTTGCAGAATTTTCAGCTAGGTTTCATATCATTTCCAATACACTTGGAAAAAAAGATAAACATAAAAAAAACATTTAAATTGCAATTGTGGGACAATATATGTACTGTCAACTGCAGGAGGTTGACTCCATCCATAACTATTAGAATTCAAAGAAATAAAATAAAATTATTATTTGCAATTTTATGAAACACGTGATTGAGGAGTGTTATTTAGGATAACTTCCCAAACTTGAGAAAGTTAAAAGCAATCAATTTTTGTTGAGGTTAGGACTGTGAATGTGTGCTTCACAACTTTCTTTATATAATCTTTCCAGGAGAAAATAACTTTTGGTTTAGTAATGACGACTTGTAAAGTTGCCATAGAAATCATTGGAATAAAGCTAAAGTCCTATACAAAAGTTATTTTCTCCTGGAAAGATT
The DNA here is from genome assembly GCF_054136105.1 of Typopeltis vanoorti. Classification (NCBI taxonomy): domain Eukaryota; kingdom Metazoa; phylum Arthropoda; class Arachnida; order Uropygi; family Thelyphonidae; genus Typopeltis; species Typopeltis vanoorti. Next base: position 144,594,553 of record NC_143551.1, read on the forward strand.
ATATAAAGAAAGTTGTGAAGCACACATTCACAGTCCTAACCTCAACAAAAAAATGATTGCTTTTAACTTTCTCAATTTTGGGAAATCATCCTAAATAACACTCCTCAATCACGTTTCTTAAAATTGTAAGTAATAATTTAATTTTTACTTCTTTAAATTCTAATAGTTGTGGATGGAATTATCCTCCTGCAGTTGACAGTACATATATTGTCCCACAATTGCAATTTAAGTGTTATTCTTTATCTCTTTTCAACTGAATTGATAATGGATATGAAACCTAGCTGAAAATTCTGAAAATAAATAATTTAATGTGCATCCATATTTAATTTTATTATGTCATCTACTTACATCTAGATTTTTAAATCTAAAGTGAAAATTGTTAATTTATCTAGATATAACAATAATGTATTATGGAAGAAGAGGGCTATGATAGAAAATTATTCAATGCACAGGTTATAGAGAAGAAATGGATGCAAGTTTTTGGACATGTGTGAAGTGAGTTTTATGGCAGAAAAGACTTGTGTAAGAGGGACATTCTGCATTTTGAATAGATTTGGCATTAGGCCTTGAAAAATTATTTATTGGAGTGAAACCTTAATGCAGAGAGTCACTGAAACTAGATCATCTTGAGAGAAACACTGAGAATGTAAGTTCAGTTAGGGTATGTGCAGGCATAATGGTGATATGAATATCAGTGAGGATGTTCATGAAAAACTGAGCAAAGTAGACTGCAGATATTAGTATAGAAAGAAAAGCAAGAAGGTAACTGTTATGTCTATACCCAAATGCCAGGAACAAAGTGGCTGAGTTCATTGTTTTATTGAATATGTTGTGGCCAAAGATTGTTGACAGCAGTAGAACCTGGTTATCAGTCAGATATTATAACTGGGATTGAGTGTAAATGGTACAGTATTTTTAGAAATTACAGAAATTGGGTAGAAATGTACAAAAGCAAATATTGGTAATAATGTCCCATGTAGCAAACATTGACTGGGTAGAAGAGAAAATCTCATGATAAGAATGAAGGAGAATTTAATGAGTAGTTGCAAGACAACTTTTTTTAAATAGCTAGGTAACTTGAGCTCAAAGAGTATTAGATTTGATCATAGCATCAGAAGATGTCTCAATTAAAGATGTGTACTGTTGCCACCAATTAGTGACAATAATTATGTTCCAATCAGGACAGGATACATGCTGAACTACAAAACTGGAAATAATGACAAGCTCAGGAGAATACTATCTTTGGTTGCATGGTATCAGTTACTGAATGGAAGGATATCAGCAGTGCATGGGAAGCTTTCAACAGATGCTTAAATAATGTTGTGTCTGAATGTTCCCCCCTAGAGCTCAGAGAATGAATAAGGTGCCAGTGAAATGGATGTGCAACTTTACTAAGGAAGAGATCTATAAGATGATGTGGAAGGAATATCGTGCAAATATAAGAGTGAGAGTGCAAGCCAGAAAAATTAGTATCGTAGAGACAACTAAGTTGGAGTATGAAAAGAAATTGGCTGTGCAGGCTAAAAGCAACCCAAAATAATTTTATCACTATGTTGCAAGTAAAAGAAAAAAAATTAATGTGGAAGAATAATTTTAGTAAAAGCAGACAGTATTTTTGTGTAAGAAGCAGATGAAATTGTTCAAATAATGAGTACTCACTTCGATAAGATCTATTAATCTGGTGTACACTACATGGATGAAGATATAAGAGACACATGAGGAGGTTCTAGAGCTATTGCATAACCTGTATAAAAATTTGGCAAAAGGAACAGGATGGGATACCAACGTGTGTTAAGGATTGTTCAGCCAAACTGGCTAGGCCCCTCAAAGGTTTGTATAACGGTGATTGTTTAACTGTCAACCTATCAATATCTCTGGAGTGAATGTGAAGATTTTAGAGAAGTTGATAAGAACTTTCATACAGAAATGGGTTGACAAACAAGCTATTCTTTCGCAAGGAACAGAATGGGTTTACAAAAGGGAAGTCATGTGTAAACAATTTGGTCATATTTTATCATTATATTATGGCTGAGTCGGATAAAGGGAATGGATACACTATGATACTGTTGGTCTTTGCAAAAGCATTATCACACGAAAGACTATTGCATAAATTAGAGAATATAGGATTGGAATATAAACTATTCACTTGGATAAGTGGGTAGCTGATGGAGATATCAGAAAGTGGTATATGGGTGGGGTGAATCTGCCAGACTTAAAGTGCCAAGTGGTGGGCCCCAGGTATCAGCCATTGGGCCATTTTTGTTTAATTTATATATTAATGATATTGGAAAGTGCCCAACAAGAGATCTTTAATTGTTTGCTGATGATGCAAAGATAGGCATGGCAATCAGAGATGCTACTGATACAAAGCATTTCCTGGGTGACTGAATAGGCTGGAAGTGTGGGCAAACAATAATGGCTATCAGTTCAATGTTAGTAAGTGTAAAGTAATGAGTGCATCTAGTGTGAATGAGTTTAAGAGAAAGTACAACAGGTAGTGTGGGTGATGTATGGTCTCCCTTGATGAGTTCTTGGAAGTTCCTGGAGGTGTGGTGATTATGTTATAAAATCAAATCAGATCGTTTATATTCCTTAGAAATGTCAATGACCTTTGGTGTTATGAGAGAGATATCCAAAATTATATTAGTGAGATTATGCTTGTAATAACTGATGAAGCTAGAGATCTTGGAATTATGGTGGATAGGAAGTTGAAGTTCAAAGGTTACATAACAAAGACTGCAAATGCTGTGACATAAGGATATAGTAGTAATTTTGTCTCTTTACAAGGCCTTGATTTGGTCTCCTGGGTTCTGAAGAGATAAACAAACCATGGAAAGGCTGCAAAGAAGAGTTACAAAGATAATATCAGGATTATGGAATGTAGATTAGAAGGGCAGATTAAAAGTATGGAGAGTGCAGATGCTGGTAGACAGGGGAAAGGGTGATATGATAGAAGTCTATAAACTTCTGAGAGGGTATTACAGGATATCTGTTGATGAACATTTTCATTATGTGCAAGGTGGGGAGAGGACAAGGGGTATCTGTGGAAGTTAAGTTTTTGTGTGGTTAAAGGGGTGAGAGCTTTATTTATATCTCACAGAACTGTGAGTGAGTGGAACAGTTTGCCAGTTGAAGTAGCAGGTACATCTAGTGTGAATGAGTTTAAGAGAAGGTACAACAAGTAGTGTAGGTGATGTATGGCCTCCCTTGATGAGTTATTGTAAGTTCCTGGAGATGTGGTGATGATGTTATAAAATAAAATCAATTGTTTTTGACATTCCTTAGAAATGTCAATCATAAAAATCTTTCTTTCTTTTCTCTTTCCTCACTATATCATGTCATAATAAAAATTACACACAGTATGTTGTTTCTTTCTGTAAATGGTTCTCCCCCCACTCCTTTAAAAAGTGGCAAAATACAGATGTGCAACATCTGTAATTAAAAAAAAAAAAAAAAAAAAAAAAAAAAAAAAAAAAAAAAAAAAAAAAAAAAAATTTCAATATTAGATAGGCATATCTTAATCACCATAAAGATAAAAACTTTTTTGATGCATTTTAGAATTATTAATCACTACTATATCTATACTGTATACTGATTTGAGAAAATAAAAGACAAACACAGTACTCTGCTGACAGCTCAGGACGTTTAATAAAATATTTACAACCATTTTTGTAGAAAAAAATGCATGTCAAAGATGCAGTCATTCTGTACACCATCATCATAATGTAAGTTCTTCTAACCCTGAGTAACTACAGTTACTATAATACACAGTCTGGGTTCTTTCACCCTGTGGGTTGAGCTTTTATCACAACAGCCAAACTTATCAATCCATTAACCATTTACTTTAATACTTATATACTGGCTGAAAGCTATCAATATTACCCCATGCATAAAACTGAAAGACAAAAGTGGCACTAAAATAATATAGCAAAAAAAAAAATCATCACAGTAAAACATGTGCTTTTAACAGTTTGAAGACCAAGTCATAAAAAAGGCTGCAAGAATGGTTTCTATAATAATATGATTACAAACTCGTCAGTACTTAATAAATATTTTACCATTTTCTAGATATAACCTAATCAAAAACACAATGGTTTTGTAAAGGCCTCATAGTAATTATTTTTCAAAAATTTATTTTTCCAGTATTATCTGTTGCATTCTTAGTTATGGATAGTTCAACCTATGACTCTTTAAAACATAAAAGCACTTAGTATTCATAATCAAATTGATCTTATTTCATTTCACTGAGTATAAAAATGAATAACATGATTTAGATAAAACTGAAGTTAAATTTTATTAACAAGGTGTGTTCATTATCTAGATCTCTATATAATTATTTTATAATATAAAATAATATTATAAATTGTATTAAAATGATCACATTATATATAAATGACTGCCAGCATCATTTTCACACTGGAGCAGTTTTATTCAATTTCTTTTTATTTATTTTTATTAAGCTTGTGCAGCCTTTTTTAATGACAAGCTATCAAAAAACATCATCCAATCGCCTTGTTCCTCAGCCAGTTTACAATATTATTACTCTAACTTCATTTTGGCTTTCATTAATCTTGCAGGCACACTAAGTACGGATCATTTAGTGATGCTGCACCATAGCGGCAACATCCTTACAGGCTAACAATGGAAAATAGACTTCAGTATCTGAAAGGCAATTTTCACTGAAATAGTTCAGATAGTTTCAGCAGTTTTACTGCACATACATCATGTACAAGAAATAGGGGTCTAGCAGTACTATGAAGCAAATGCACATTTCTTTATCACTTTATATTGAAATACTGATACAGTATTTTTCAGTCTTCAGCTAACAGTTCATGTGCTTAGTATTTTATAGGATTCATTACTCTTTACCTCATAAATAATTCCAAGAAATCAATATTTAATATAAATGGCCATAATGAACAATCAAATTAATATGAAAACATGGATGAGAAATGGCACAAACAAAATTCAACAAAAATAAATGTTTCCACTTGTTATGGTTAATTTATTGCACCATTTTGGTAAAATCAAATCAAATCAATAAAGATCTTTTCAGTTTACAAAAGAAATTAATTTATGCCGAAAAAAAAAAAACTGTTGTAGATACAATAAACCACACACACACACACACACACACACACACACACACACACACACACACACACACACTATTGGGGGGGGGGGGAGAAGGGCATGCAGATATATAGTAGATTATATCATAATATTTTGTAGCTATGCATTCTTGCTACACATCTTGACTTAAGAGTGATATGTCGTTATACCATTTTGGATGTTTTGAATACTGCAAAATCTTAATTAACCCATTAACTTTCAACAAAATTCTTAAGTACTCTTAATGAACCAATGTGAAATCTTTCTCTGAAATATTACAATTAAGCAAGTCTACTTTGAACTCATTGCCAATGAGATGCAAGTTTGAATTCTCAAAATGTTTGATAATTGTTTCTGTGCTATTATGATAAAATTGAAAAAAATTCACAGGATATAAGAATATCCATTAAAAATATTCTAATTTGGAAAAAAAAATGACACAGAAAACATCAACATTTGAAAATTTTCTGGAGGGAAAAAATGTGAGGGAAATGATCCCCAACAATGAAGGGTATAAACAGCAGTGACTATATAAATAAAAATTCTTCACAATGCATGTAATTTGGAAATTATAACATACCATACTTAAAATCTATTATTGTAGTAATGTTTACTGGAGAGAGCTTTTGTGTTGCAGTTTTTATGCATGGAAAAAGTAATCAAAAACTCTTGATTATATATAAATATATAAAATTTTACTCAATTTCTTTTGCTATTTAAAAGATAATTTTGTAGCACATTTTGAATTGTTTCCAATTGTTTTTATACCAGCTATCATGAGTAACATTATGTTATGTAAACACCAGTAAGTAAAGAGCCAGTCATGAAAAATTTGCAGTTATCCAAGGTTGCTTCCAATGTATAAGAAAAAAAACTCCTTCCTAATATAAATTTTTCCCTTTTAAGCATTTACTTTGTGCTAGAAAATTTTGGCCATCCTGGATACAGAACCTCCAAGATTACATTATCTGTTTTAAATGCCCCCCCCCCCCACCCAAAGTAAAATCTAAGCGTGCATGTGTGTGCACGCACGCACACACACACATATATATTTATATAATGAATTATAAAAGAAATATAAGTATCATACAAAATAATTTGTACTCTTCTTAAATTCAGAAAAAAAAATAGGATTAATTTTAGTGGATAGGAAATCTTTATTCAAATGTTAACTTTGTTTTATATATTCCAAATCACTGGTGTTTACATTACACAAAATATTTAGCTTTTAAAAAATACATTAAAACATCTTCTCATTATCTTACTTCCAGTCATTTTCTCATTCTTTTTTTTCTTTTTTTTTTTCTTTTGCTAATCAGGACGGAACACAAACGTGGCAGATGAGGCTGGGACATTTGCTATATCCCAAAACATTCCTCAGCTGCAGCTACCTAATATCATGCAGATAAGCCAATCTATATACAAATGCTACTTAAGAATCTATTTATTGCTCATTTACCTTGATCTTCCTCACCTGCTTATTTGATACAGTAGTCAACTAATATCAAAAAATATAATACAGCTAATTTTACAATCATCTTACTATATAAACAGGAACATATTCTTGCATTTATGTGCATCACACAGATGGAAATATAAATAAACAGAAATAATGTTTAATAAAATACATTCTTAAGAATAAATTTTGTAATTAGAAAAATGATAACCTTCAAGTATAGACATCGATGAAAAATAAAATAAATATTCCACAATCACTGTTGTGTATTTTAGTTAATGAGTATTTAAATGCTTTGAGCTATGCCTTAATGATATCACTACAGAAACATAACTTGGAATATGTCTAGTTGAAGAATATGTGTAAAAGAAATTAAAAAAAAAAAATGGAAAACTAACAAGTAGAGGCAAACCTTACAAGGAATATTGCAAGAGCATTTTTTACAGGCTTGTCGGCATGTATTAGGTAGCTAGAAGACATTAAGTTAGAGTAAAATACTTCTTACAGCTTCATTTAGTACTGCATCTGATTCACTGCTAGACACACCTATTTCTGCATCAAGACTTACATCATAGTCCATGACTTCTGCTTCATGACCTTGCTTATCTGCACCTTCAGTTCCTTTTTCTAGATTACACATGTGCGACACTAACTCCCCATCTCCATCCTCATAGTAGGAACGATTCTCAGTTGATTGCAGTTCCAGTATACTTTTAATGGCACTCTGTACTTGAGCATGGCGCTTATCAATTTGGTCCTCACCCCCACCCTGTGCTTTCCCCAGTTCCCTTTCTAATGTACAAATCCTATTTTTTTGTAGATGAAACCCAACATAACCCAAATCTGTTTCCCTTCTTTCCACCCTTTCTCTAAGGCCATTTGGCATAATTTCTTGACTTTCTTCAAGTTGCTCATCTAGTCCTTCTATCACTGAAAGATCCAAACCTGTTCCTTGATTTTGTTCTTCTAAGATACTTTCAACAGCAGCTTCAGATTCTGATATTATTCTGTGCCCTTGATCATTATATGCTTGAGCCCATCCTGATGCACCATCTAACATTTCAAAGTCATATTTTAATTCAACACCATTTCTTGTACCATTACCATATGTAGTTAGCAAAGCTGATTCAAGTGATTCTTCTGTCCTTGCTATAGGTGGTTCAAAATCTGCTAAGCCACTAGTTTCACCTGGTGTTTCAAAGTCTACATGAGGAACAGATGCTCCATCATCATCATCATCATCTTCATTTTCAAGTGGTGATATATTCAGTTCCTTTCTGATTTTTGATACTATATCTTCATCTTGTGCATTTACTGTTGCAATGCCAGCAGGAATGTCATCTTCATCATACTCATCATCATCATCAACTGCAACATTTGGATGTAAATCAGGGGGTTCCAGATCCTCATCCTCACAAGGTTCAGAAATAGGAGAATTCTGATGATGATTATCAGGCCAATCAATTTCATTCTGTTCTTTAGTTACACAATTCACAATTTTAGCTGGTTTTTTATTAATGGGTTCCTCTGTGCTTTCTACTTCTTGATGTTCTTCTTTCACTGAAACACGTTTCAAAGAAGTTTTTTCATACCGTTCTTCCTGAACCTCCAAAAAAGTTTCATTTTTCACAACTATCTCATCTAAAAAGAACTTGCTGTTGCACTTTGGTGATAAATCTGTCACAGGGTTTATTGACTTAAGCCACATATCTGGATATGGAGGAAGATCAAGTTCTGAAAATAGAAATTTACCAAAGTTTAATATAAAGCTTGAAATACAACTAGCAGTTTACATAGTTCAAGAATAATTAAAATATTTTTATGTCTATTAATAAAGCAGTAAAGATCAATCTATAATTGTGATATAATTGTTATGACAATTATATAAAAATCTGAGCTCTGGAATTTAATAAAGGAGAGACCATGATTTCACGGATTATGTAGATGACTTGACCACCAGAAAAAATTATGTGGAATAAGACAGCTCAGTATTTATGGGGAAAAATTGACAATTTCTGAAAAATTTCTTGAATTTAAAACAAAATTTCATCTTACTGAAAATGAATGAATATCAGGAGAGCATTACAAGAGGAGTTTGGAAAGTTCTGATAAACACTTGGAACAAAAATGATATTAAAGTAACTGATATAATGCCAGCAAAGGTTGGTTGATTGGTAGAGCCTCTGCTACTAATGGCTCGCAAAAAGTTAAGCTAGTTTGAGCACGGTTAGTAGTTGGAAGGGTTACTCTGCGGCACACCACTAGTCACAAGCTGTCTTTTGGACTCTACTCCTGAATAAACCACTCTCTGATATCTCTCCATCAACCACCCTCCTATCCATCTCACCAACCCTATATCCATTCCCATATGCTGCAGTTTACTGATTAGAATTCCATGTGGTATCCTGTAGGCCTTAACAAGGTCCAGTAGAATCACTGTAAACCCATTACCCTTATCCAGTTCAGCCATCACTATGTTATAAAACGTGAGCAAGTTACTGAGGCATGATCTACAAGTTACTGAGGCATGATTATGGGAGATGATATTGGTGAAAATGGTAGAATAGCCAATTTGGAGAATAAAACTGAGATATTACAGGAAAACTTCGCTTAACGTGCTTAAATAATCCATCAATTAATGCCCACTAAGCGAATGCAATAAACAATACGAATAATTAAAATTCATCCATCAGTTAGCATAATTTTGAAAAAAAAAATAATACAGTATAAGCTATATAAGAGGATAAAATCATCAAAAGTTAATTAATTGCTTTTAAATTTTTATTTAATGTCTAAACATTTGATTGAGCTACTTTTTTTTTTTTTTACAAAAAAATTAAGTAAAGATATTTGAATACTGCTCGACTTTTTCATCTTATCATGCAATTTGTGATAGCTGGAGATCACTTTATCCAGATTTTGGCAGACTTAGAAGCTTCGTTCCATATCAGGATCAGCATCAAAAATTTTCTTAGGATGCTCAATGTGATTGAAAACTAGCTCAAGTTCTTCTTTTGCAGTTAGCTTCTTAGTCATAACATTCTCTTCTTGTTCGCACTCCTTATCTTCTTTATATGCATGCTGTTTTCTCGCTTAACAGTCCTGAATGGGAATCGAGCAAGTTTCTCACATCTTTATTATCTAGTTCATTAAATTCAAGTTCTTTCCCAATTGTGCTGATTTCTTCAATAATATTAGATCTTGGATTTTGCACACAATAAACTAACATAGGCTTGAGTTTAAAGTCGCCTTCTGCATTGCCTTCTAATAAAAGCAACACGATCTTTAGATACTTTGTATCCTGGTTGAGATGCTTCAGTTTTAGCTAGGAAAGTTTTTTTTGGCATATGCTCCCAAAAGAGACCAGTTTCGTGGATGTTAAATATTTGACGATCGTCATAATCACCCTCCTGAATTATCCTTTTCAATTCTTCAGACAACATGGCCGCAGAATCTTTATCCGCACTAACAGATTCCCCAGTTATTCTTAAGTTATGCAGTCCAGCTCAACTCTTAAAATGGTCAAACCATTCTAAACGCACAGTAAAGCTTTCCTATTCTTCTTGAAATTTGATCACTTTCAGTGATGTAAAAATATTGAGAGCTTTTGCCTGAATATTCCTTGTACTTGCAGCAGTTGCAACTTTTCCTTATTCTTTGCTCTTATTTAATATATTTTAAACTGTAGACTCGCTATATCCCTGGTCTTGCATAATCATTGTATTACTAGCACCACTTTCATGTCTCTTAATGATTTCCAGCTTTTTCTCTAACATAATCACTTTTCTTCTCTTTTTATTACTGCTGCTTTATAGGTATGTAAATTAAAGCAAAATGAAGGAAAAGTGATTGAGCAAGAGAACAGGTTTTCCCGTGTGCTTGTGATGATAGCTTTGAGTCAACTGCCCAACCACCTGCAGCAAGGTTACAAGTACAGACGCTCGCTGCAGACTGGTGACAAAAACATTTTGCGTAACGTAAAAATATCATGTTAACTGATTAATCACTCACTTAAAGAAGCAGGAAATAGTATAATTTCATTCAATTACACTAATTGATTATTGTGTGATATCGAATTCACGTTAAGTGAAGTTTTCCTGTAAATGGTATTTCATAGGTGTAACATCATGCATAGTTTGAGTGTAGCAAGAATGGAGGGAGAAATATGGGGATGCTAGTGGGCAAGCAAGATATATGATCACTAAAAAACACACGTACTAACTACAGTGATAAGTTTTAATACGTAAATATTTCATCCCAAGTATCTGGGGACATCCTCAGCAGGAAATAGTATAATTTCATTCAATTACACTAATTGATTATTATGTGCATATCGAATTCACGTTAAGTGAAGTTTTCCTGTAAATGGTATTTCATAGGTGTAACATCATGCATAGTTTGAGTGTAGCAAGAATGGAGGGAGAAATATGGGGATGCTAGTGGGCAAGCAAGATGTATGATCACTAAAAAACACACGTACTAACTACAGTGATAAGTTTTAATACGTAAATATTTCATCCCAAGTATCTGGGGACATCCTCAGTACAGTAATAACATGCAGTTAGGGCATATGATTACAATGGAATCTCAATATGTGTGCAGTAGCGTGTTATAGAATTAAATTAAAATATAACTGAAAAAAAAAAAGAAAAAGAGAACATATATAAAGAGATTATTTTACACAATTTTGATGACATTGGTGACTATATTACTATATTAAGACTACTATATTAAAACTAAGTTTCCTTAATTCAGCATATATCTTGCTTGCCCACTAGCATCCCCCCCCTTTCCCCCTCCATTCTTGCTACACTCAAACTATGCATGATGTCACACTTATGACGATGAAATACCATTTACAGGAAAACCTCGCTTAACATGAATTCGATATGCACAATAATCAATTAATATGAGCGAGTTAACTATAGCATACTCGATTAACAAGAACACCTTGCATTGGGACAAGACCCAAAGGAGTGGAAAGAGGGCAAAACTGTTTCATTTTACAAAGGAAGTGAAAAGATGGAGGCTTTGAATTATAAGCCAACCTGTGAAGTCATGGTTAAAGAGGGACAAGATCCAAAAATAAGTTGATAACAGCAGTGTTCTCTATCAAGGTCATTTGGTTTACTAAATGGTGGTTGTGGTTTAGCAATCTGCATACATATTAGAAGGTAAAAAAATGCACTAGACAAGAAATGTGCATATATAATGTTATATTTAGATTTTGCACAGGCCTTTGATAGATTTTAATAACAAGGTAGTTAAACTAGATTGGATGGAGTAAGATAACAATACTGGATAGGAGAATAGCTGTTTGATAGGTATCAGCAAGTGATGTGTGAGGAGCAGTATCCCAAAAGAAGATAGACACTAGTGGTATGACTGAAGGATCTGTTTTGGAGATATTACTGTTTAAGTTGTATGTTAAGGATATCAGATGTTTTTAAATTGGGATATGCAACTGTTTGCAGATGATGCAAAATTGGAGAGAACTATGAGGAGTACAGCAGATGTGGCTTTACAGGAAGATTTGAAAAGATTGTGCCAATGGGCAAGTGAGCGGAGTTACCAGTTGAATGTTGTCAAGGATTTTAAAATGTAGAAAGCAAAGATCAGATGCAGACTATATAACTGGTGGGAATATCTCACAGGAAGTGAAGGGATCTGGGGTGGTGTTTAAGGATCTAGCTTCTTTCCACAAAATTAGTTCTTCTGGAAGTTGTTTTATGACAGATTCTGAAAAACTTTTTGTGGTTTATTTCTAACTGTTCATTCATAGCCATTTCCTTAGCCAACTATGCTGAGTTGAATAAAGAGAATGGTACATTATTGTACTGTTGGATTTTGCTAAGGCATTTAATAGGATACCACATGAAAGGCTGTTGCATATGGAGAATAGGGATTTAGAATATAAACTCTTGTCTTGGATGGTTTGACAGACAAGTATAAAAAAGTGGGATATGGCAGATGCGAATCTGCAATTTCACTTTCTGACTATGCCTTCTGAATTATGCAGCACAACTACTATACAACTTTCCGACCTACATATTTGAGCATTTGTTCTCAAATGTTATGTTCTTTTCAAATTTCAGGTTTTCGATGGCACTTTTTCTACCTGAAGTGTTGATATATATATGTGTGTGTGTTCCTGACTCTATTCCTCGTGATTTTATACTACCATTCTGTCACTTCTTGTATCAGTTAACAAATCTTTCAAAGTAATTGCCATATATACAGGGTAGCCATAAAATAACTTTCCCTCTTTGGAGGCATCTGTAGCTAAAACCAATAAACGGAAGGAGACCAAATTTTATATAGAGACTTTTGAAGGCATGGAGAGATGATTTCCACAAAAAAAGATTTAGTACCAAAAGTCGCCGATAAGGGAAATTTTGGCACTGGTGGAGCCGAAAACAAGCGGATAATTACATTAAAGGCAGATAAAATGGAATAACATTTCAACGATGTAAGTTACAGCTGCCATCACTCATTCCAGCTGGATATGTAGCATGTTACAATGATAATAAGAATAATAATAATTAAACTAAAACAACAACTTGCAAGAGACACAGAAATTAATGTAGTGATTGAACTCACAGGAAATAATGTTTTATTCATCAGAATCAGGGTCCCCTGGACCACATACACGATTTTCAATGTGCTGACTTTTCTTGTGTAACATCTGTTACTGTCTCTTCTTGCACTGCTTTCGTTTTCTCTGCCAGGTCTAACTCCTAGTGATCCAGTTTCTTCAAACTTCTTAATCATAGCTCTCAGTGCTACAGCTGACATAGGACCTGTACGCAGGTTATGAACCCTTCTAAATTCCCAAAGGGCCACTACGGCATTGCACTGTTTAAAGTAAAACAACTTAACAAGTAAAGCATGCTGAGGCCAGTTAGGACGCACATTGAGCACAATTTGTCAGTCATTCGAATAACTGCCTGAATGTTCCCAATCCCTTTTTAAGTGGAATTGGTGGTGCTGCTGTCACGTATGCACAGTAAAATTTGCATAATCCTTTTTACCTGTGTTTAGTGCAAATATCTGACTGCTTTCTGCCCTGCAAGTGCCAACATTTCCCCTATCGGCAACTTTTGATACTAAATCTTTTTTTTGCAGAAATCATCTCCCCATGCCTTCAAAAGTCTCAATATAAAATTTGGTCTCATTCCGTTTATTGGTTTTAGCTACAGATACCTCCAAAGAGGGAAAGTTATTTTCATCGTCAGAACATCATTATCTATAATTTTTATATCACCTTTATACAATTTTTGATTTCCTTCACAGTACTATTTTCTCCATTTCTGAACTTTTATATTCTAGAACATTTTATTCTCTTCCTGATATTTATCTTCTACATTCTTGTCAAAAAAGTATTGCAATGACTTCTGTTCAGCTAGTTTTATGAACTGTTTTTTTTTTCTCTCTCTCTCTCTCTGTATTCTCTATAAGCACGTCAACTTACTTGCTAGAAACTATCAACAGGCTTTCATTTTCTTTTCCTTCAACTGCCTCTTTAGCTTCCTGAGTCTACAAAGAGATCTGATATTTTTCTATCCTCAGACAACTTCACATACCTTGGCTGAATCAATCAATGTTTCCTTAAGACTTCATCACTGATGAAGTCTTAAGTCATTTTTTCTTGAATAATATTTATATATTTGAATCTACAGTTCATGACTGAAAACTGCTTAACATGTATCATTTTTTATACTTCTGCATATAATTTTATTTTCAATATGAAATTATTTTTTTAACCTGCTCAAAATGAATTGGTGTTCACTACATCACCTGTATACTCTCATGTCCTAGACCAAGCATGAAGATATCAGTATCAACAACATAGTCAAGTAGACTTTTCTTATTTCTTGTAAACTTTCTATGTGAATTTGTGCACATCTTATCAAACAAACAAAATTTAGAAAAATTAAAGAGGGAAACAAACTTATGTGAAATAAATTTATTAGCTGTAAAATTTCCAGGGGTGCTTAGGGGTCAAAGCTGTATAACTAAGAGGAGACCTCCACATAGTCTTTAAAGGAATGCAGAGAACTGACCAGGGCTTCTGACCTAATGTCCAATCTTCATCTTCTCGTGGTGCAACCTGTTAGGTATCTACCTGGATACTGAATGAACAAGGATAGGCTGGCAATTTGGGATTCAGCTGAACAAATTGTATTCTTATTGGCTTAAACCACAATATAAAATGATGGTAAAACACAACAGAATTTCATGCAGGTTAAGCAAGGCCTCCCCATTGTTATCGTCAGGGAACCAGGGCAAACAGCAAAAAGTCAGCTACTGGAACAAATCCTAAAACACACCCCAACTCAATGTTATCTGAGTTCAAGATCGGTACTATCAACATAAGAAGCCTGAATGGCAAATAAATGGAGCTAATTAAGGAAATGGATAACTACCATAATAAGATCGACATAATAGTGGTGACTGAAACAAAAACTGGTGAGATCTTTCTGAGCAATATATACAAAATGTTATATTCAGGCAATGACAATCAAGTCTTGAATAGAAGGCATTTTCAAGTAGAGTGATGTGGGAAAATATCAGAATGGGTAACTGGACAATGAGACCTATTTGTGCCTATGGTCCAAAAGAGGGTTCTACTAAGGTAGAAGTGGAGGAATTTTTTGAGGCTTTAGAGAAAGCAACTGACACAATGAAAAATTGATCCTTGTTGGGGATCTACATAGCAGAATAGGAAATGATTGTCAGACATACAAAAATATTTTGGGAAAATGTGGGGAAAAGAGCAAGCTAATAATAATGGCAAACACCTGTTGGATTTCTTCTCAGGACATGAACTGGTTATTACTAACACAATGTTACAACATAAAAATGTGAAAAAATTAACGTGGAGAGAAAGAGGCAAGGAATAAGAAAAGCCTCATTGACTATGTTATTGTTGATAGTGATGTTTTCTCTTTAGTGCAGGTCATAAGAGTATACAGAGGATTTGAAATTGGAAGTGATCACCATTTAGTCTTGAGTAGGATAAAATTGAATTTCATATTGAAGAAAAGAACATGTAAGAAAGTTTTAAAGCGAATAAAAGCTGAGCAGATTTGGGATATGAACTGTAGACTAAAATACACAAACATTATTAAAGAAAAAATGAAAGAGTTTGAGAACAGGAACTAAACCTTGGAGATTCAGTGGCAAGCACTGAAGAAAACATTGATTGATTCAGCCAGAGAGGCATGTGGTGAGGTTGTTTGCAAGGACAGAAAAATCAGAACTCCATGGTGGACACAGGAAGTTAAAGGAGCAGTGAAGGAAAAGAAGAAAGTTACCAAAAGTTCCTCACAAATAAGCTTGTGCTTGTATTCTCTAAGAGCACAGGCTCTTAGAGAATACAGAGACAAAATGTAAAAAAAAACTAAACACTGTGTAAAACTAGCTAAACATGGGAAAACTTTGGTAAGAACATAGAAAAAAAATATCAGGCAGGTGGCAAAATATTCTGGAGGCTGTTGGAAAAAAAAAGCTCAGAAATGGAGGAAAGAGTGCTGTAAATGAATTAGAGATGATAAAAGTGACATGAAAACTGGAGAAAGATATCCTTGAAGTAGTATGGAGTAATCTTTGAAAAATTGCTAAATGAAACAATCAGTGACAACCCAGTGGTAAAAAAACACTCAACAGGCATGTAATCAGGAATACATATCCATACTTGAAGTAGAAAAAGCCATCAAAAGCCTGAAATGTGGAAAGGCATCTGGAGTAGATGGTATTCGACTAGAAATGCTCAAGTATGGAGGTATAAAAGTCTTACAATAGCAGCACTGCATAGTTCAAAAGGCCAGGAGAGAGGGACGAATTCCAGATGATTGGAGTTAAAAACGAGGATATTAGGAAAGAACTTGACATTGTTATCATCTAGGAATCTGTTAGCAGAGCTGATCTCAGGTGGTATGGTCATTTAAACAGAATGGGAGAGGAAAGATTAGCAAAACAAAAGCCTGAAATGTGGAAAGGCATCTGGAGTAGATGGTATTCGACTAGAAATGCTCAAGTATGGAGGTATAAAAGTCTTACAATAGCAGCACTGCATAGTTCAAAAGGCCAGGAGAGAGGGACGAATTCCAGATGATTGGAGTTAAAAACGAGGATATTAGGAAAGAACTTGACATTGTTATCATCTAGGAATCTGTTAGCAGAGCTGATCTCAGGTGGTATGGTCATTTAAACAAATTGGGAGAGGAAAGATTAGCAAAACAAATGTTCTCTGCCAGGTTGGCAGGAAAAAGACCAAGATATAGGTGGATTGATACAGTACAAAGTGCCTTAGAAGACAGAAATATAAGATCTGATAATGTTGCAGTCTTGACAGGTAACAGATTGATTTGGAGGAAAATTGTAGATAGGAAGTTAGCAATGATGTAAATTTTCCATGTAGTACTATCATATCCTGTACACCACTTGAGGGTACGTGTCAGGAATTTGATGATGATGATGTAAAATTTCTGCCTAAGTATCATAGGCATCTTCAGTACAATAGCAACAATAGAACACAAAATAAAATTACAATACAAGAATCAATTTCAAAAAGTGCCACTACAGCATTAACAGAACAGATGGTCATTAAATTTACAATTATTAAAAAAAAATACAATATAATAATCAGAAATTTGCATAAAAATGATATATGAGGGTGGTCTAAAAAGTTCTCAACACAATCTCCCTTAAGACTGATACATTTATTCCAGTGATGCTCCAGTGCCATTATCCTATCTCTGTAGTGGTTCTCAGTAAGATCTGCAAAATACCCCTCTACAGCTGCCATCACCTCTTGATTCGAAGAAAAACGCTGACCAGCGAGGAAGAGTTCTAGTTTTGGGAAGAGATAGAAGTCAGAGGGAGCCAACTCTGAGGAACAGGGTGGATATTCCAACAATTCATAGTGCAGATCCCTTAATTATCCCATTGCCAAAACACCTTTGTGGGCAGGTGCATTGTCCTGATGAAAGACGATTTTTTTTCTTCTGCAAACCAAGTATTTTCTCACGAATTTTTTTGTCTAGTCTGGTTAAAAGAGAGTGGAATAATATTCCCTGGTTATTGTTTTACCCTTTTCAAGGTAATTAATAAACAAAACGCCTTTAGCATCCCAAAACACCGATGCCATGACCTTTCTGCTGATGGAACCAACTTTGTCGGTTCAACCAGCTTCTGTCCACCGTTTTGACTACTGTATGGATTCTGGTGTGTAATGGTGAATCCAAGTCTCATCCATAGTAATAAATCAATGCACAAAAATTAGTTTTATTCGTTAAAACACTCTAAGCACTGTTCAGAGATTTTCATGCGAGTGTGTTTTTGATCTGCTGTAAACAAGCATGGCACCCATCTTGCGCAAAGTTTTTTATTTGCAATTATTCTTGCAAATGAAATAGGATATATATTTAAAGTATACATTTTTGGTCGTTTTTATAATAGAAACACAATTTTATTAATACAGACCAGTATTTTACAATAAACATTTATTAAAACCTACCAGTTTTGCCAGCAAACTGTCTTGCTTTTTCAAGGCATTACGGAGATATAAAAGTTAGTAAATGCAAATTAAAAGGAACATAAAAAACGTTGTAAACCAAACTAGTATCTATGGTTACACGTTTCGCGTGACAGAGATGGCTTATTGTTCTTATTCATTATCACGCATGCGTGTTTGTTGTAGACTTGTAATGTGATTACTGGCTAGCTGTAGTTCAGATTGATTGAGAGAGAGAGGATCAAGTTTTTCCATGAACTGTTTAGAATTACACCCTGATTTCTGTTGAGGTTTCCGCCGGTTATTAGTACTATTGTGGCTTCCTTAAATACACGATGCCTGTAGTCGTCATCGAGATATGGCATGGAGCTGTTTTGCCAATCTATCGTGTGGTTAGACGTGCAGAAATGATGTGCTAAGCCGGAAGAGATGCTTCTGTTGTGGTTTACATCACCAACATGTTCTTTTTGTCTAATTTCTAAACTTCGTGAAGTTTGTCCGATGTAGGCAAGACCACAGGAGCAGGGAATGTAATATACTCCTGGATATTTGTAGAACGGAACTTTATCTTTTGGAGATCCTAAAACTTGTCTGATGTTGGTGGTTGGTTTGAAGACCACTCTGGTAGGTAGCATTAAAATTTTTTTTATTAAAACCTACTCAACTGGTAGGTTTTAATAAATGTTTAATGTAAAATACTGGTCTGTATTAATAAAATTGTATTTCTAGGATATATATTCTTGCAAAATATATCCTACATGTTCTTTTGAAATGCCTATAGTCTCAGCAATTTCACGCGCTTTGACTCACCGGTCATCCAATACCATATCGTGCACTTGATCAGTGATTTCTGGCATTGTTACACTTTCTGGACATCCTTCATGTGGATCATCTTCAAGGCTGGTACGGCCACATTTAAACTCGGCAGCCCATTTCTTAATTGTCGAAAATGAAGGAGAAGAGTGCCCATAAACTTTTATGAACTTCGAATGAATTTCTTTTGGCATTAAATCTTTTTTTTACAAAGAATTTTATAACCGCACGATACTCAATTTTATCCATTCCAAGGGATACAGACAACACTTTTGTTTCAGACAGCTGTATAAAACAAACTACTTGAATGACTTGCAATTTATTTCACACAGATGCTTATGAGAGATGTACCAACTTTGAAAAAAAAATCTTGCCAATAGTGTTACCATCTATGGTCGAGGCTGAGAACTTTTCAAACCACCCTCGTATATTTGCTATAAAGGAAATAACTGAAGGCCTCATAGCTCTCCTTATATAACTGCTCTGTAAGGAATCTACTTCTATGTAAAAGTATAGTTTTCTTCCAAAAAAAACTCTCTTTAGTCAAGATGACATGTTCTGCTAGGCCAGGTTGTGGTTCATGATACCAGATATAAGATTTATGTTTTTGACAAAAGATGGCTGCAGATCTTCCAGACTGCAGAAGCAGAAGTGGCACCATAATAAAAGATTACAGAAATACTCGCAGTCACCCTCATGGTATCCACAGTCTTACAAAGCATGCAAAGTGGTGCTGTGGCCAATCAAAGCATTCTCAGTAGCATCTGTTAAATGTGACAATATTGATATAAAATACAATATATTATTAAACTTGCACACTTCACTCAAGTCTCATATCGATTATAATTCACTTTAAATTTGGGTAATCAAAAACCAATGAAGTTTTAATAGAGAAGCTAACATTTATGATTTCTTCTGAACTCAGAATCCTTTTACAATCCTACTGTCAGTAACTCTCTACCTATGGGCATCAAATTTCATGTCAATACTTATTGCCTAATAGCATGCCTGTAGAATATAACCCACTGCCAGTTTGTTGAAATACATTTAATAAACTAATAACCATTGCAGGGTTCACAGAAAATTCTTTGTGTAATAATATTGTAATGATATACACACATATGAAAAACACAATGCAAAACAAGAAATATTTTAGAAAATACAATCTCTTTCTATATTATTTATTTAACTTTATTTATTTTTTAAATATTTTTATTCCATATAAAGTGAAAGTAAGCCTAAGCACAGTGGCGGAGCTAGGGGAGTGTGGAGGGGGATGTCCGCCCCAGGCGGCACTTTGAACCTTTTTGAACTTTTCAGTTAATTCTAAAATACAGTCTCGAGAACTCAGTTCCAAATATTATAATACTGCTGTGAATTTTCCTCACAATTGCTGTAAGTGTTGCTAGTTGAGAAGAGTTTTATTGAGAGGATATATAGTAGTATTGAGAGGAGTTTTCTAAAATAAAATTTGATTAAGAATTACCTACATTACTATGAAATAGACTTTGCCAATGTGATCGACGATATTGCTAACAGAAAAGCAAGAAAAATACATTTTCAAATGTTGAAATGAAAGTTTTACTTCAAAAATAAACAGTGTTTTAATTTATTTCCCTATATGTCGTTTTGACTTTTTGTATTTTGGTGTGTATTGAGAAGGGCGGCAACTGCTCTAGTTACGCCACTGCCTAAGCATGATAGTTAAATTCTTAAAATATTACCCTCCCCCCTTTCTTAGATACTACAGGCTCTATAGATAGGATATTAATTTCTTTACAAAACTATGATAGGTGGTTAGGGATTAAGAGTACCAAATTTAAGAATGTTTATTTAATTTTTGTAACCTTTCACTATATTGTTGCACACTTAAGACATTCATCCAGATTACTGAACTAATTCAGAAGATAAGGTTCTTTCAATTATAGGACACCGGGTACCTTGGAACTGGCTCCATTTTTCCTGCATAGTAAAGATATTTTGAAGGCTATAATTGTTTTGCAATTTTAGCAATTTGGCTGGTTTAAAATTATATGTGCACCTCTGAGTAACTATAATAAAGAAAATGTCAGTAGAATTATATAAATCCTTTCATAATCAGCTTAAGACAAAATTTCTCATCTGTGACTGAAATACTAGTCTTCACCTTATTTCCCAATACTAGAATTTTATGAAATAAAGAAATTTAAAATTGATATCTGATAATATTTTTCTTCTTGACTGGAAAATGTATAGATGCATGCTCCCAAAGTGAAATACACAGTTAATTCTCATCTGAACAGTCCAAAAATAATCAGAAATATCTGTAGTCAGAATTTAGCTAACTAGTTGACCTGGTTGGGTAAGTGGTTAAGGTACCTGCTTTCCCACCACATTTTCTCCAATATAGTATGCACTCAGAGTGCACACATATATTATTATTAATATTATTACATGACACCTCAAAGGAGTCCAAGGACTCATCACAATAGAGTACTCTCCTCCTCTCTGCTACAAGCTCTAACTGTCTCTCCTACTACATACAACTACAATCATTACCATCTACTACCCATCACCACCACCAACAGTATTTTTTTGTCTGTAAATTATATATGTTCTGATGGCCAATTTGCCTGTACATGGGATGAAAAACCCGAGTTTCCATGAGAAAAAACACCTTGCTACCTCGTATATGAGATGCTAACTCACCTTCAAATGAAAAAGCCCATAAAAATATTCCTCTCATAACAATGAGAATTAAATTCTGACCTTTTCTAATTAAAGGGTGCAATATAAAGTTGTTCTTCCAATTGTGCTATATATAGTCTTGAACCAGCCCTTCAGAACAAAAATACGTGGGTATCCTATAATCAAAAGTACCTCATCTTCTGAATTAGTTCCATATAAATATGTAAAATAACATTCAGATGAGTGTGCACAAAAATAGTGAAAGGTTATAAAAATAAATAAACATTCTTAAATTTGGTGCCCTTGCTCCCTATCACAGTTTTGTAAAAAATAAAATAATATCCCATCTACAGAGCCTATAATATTTGAGAGAGAGAAAAGAATTTCAATTTTTTCGCAATGAACTGTATAGACATGCCACTCTAGGGCTGGTAAGTGACCTACTACTTCAGTATAATTTCCTGTTTAATCTTATCTTTTTTATACTGCAAGAGTGGTGCCAGTGTTCGAGCAATACAACTACTGAAACAGAACTTTCCAGTTTTCTTTTCCTCCTTCATAGCACTGCCTGCCTTTTGAAGCTGGCATGTGGCAGCTCCCTCTGCAATATGTGATGATCTGCATAGTCTGCAAATCTTAGGAATGTAATATCTGAACATATTTGTTAATGCAAATTTGCTATGGTGGTGGAGGGAATAAAAAGCTAACAGAGAATGGGGTGAATCTTTTTCTTAAGCCAAACTAACTAAAGCTATGAGGACAACGTATTATAGGATGAAAAACCAGTTTCCATGGAGGAAAATAGGACCTCTATTATCTCCATATAAGAGACCAGATACTTCACCTTCAGCTGAAAAGTTACAAAGATTCTTTTCCCAGATGAATCCAGGCCATTCTGGAGCAGAGAGATGAAAAAGACAGGATGATGATTCAGTACATAGAAGAAGATAATAGAGGGATAAAAAAAGATCAGAACAAAGGATATGTTGAATGACTGCAGCTGGATCAATCCCAAAATCTCAAAAAGAGTTTTAAAAAATGGCAGAGAGTGCATAGCATTTTTTTACCATTATTTTTGAACTGTTTAAAAGTAAAGCCCAGCTTTTGAAAATATAACTGCTGTCTGAGCACATACAGCAGTTATATTTTTAGCAGCTGCCACAGACAGGATAATGCAATAGTAACATTCAAGAACTGTTTTATAATATAGCTGCTTATTTTTTATTTATTGTTTATATGCAACTATATCATGAAACAAATATTCAGCCAGTTTTATTCTTTTAAAAAAAAACTAAAACCTTTCATAAGTTAAAAGATTACAGCACTTTAACATTTAAAGTACCATATTTTTTGCCTTATAAGACACACTGTTGTATTGGATGCATCACATTTTTCATGAATATATTATTTTTTTTTAAATTTTAAAACATGTATTATCTGTTTATTACATAAAAAATTTATTCTTAAAAAAATCAAACCATTAATGCTGTCCAAACCTACTTTTCCCAAATAATATAATTTAATATAATTTTTAATGAAATTTATAATTTTTATAAATTTCATTAATCTTCTTAACAAATCTTTATTCATCTTCATCTTCACTCTCAACATTTTCTGAAATTGAATCTTCATCAGAAACTGAGTCATCGCTATCTTGAAATAATAAATCATCTTCCGTACCATCAAGAGAATTACTAATATCACACTTTTCAAAAGATATTATAATAATTTTGGGTTTCACTTCATTCCATGAACTCTTCATCCATTTCCACACCTGCAAAATTGTGGCCTTCTTTCTCTTCCATGTAGATATTTCCTCAAAATTTGGAGATTGCATCCAATTGACCTATTTTTCCCTCATAAATATTTTAAATGGTTTATTTATTGATAAATCTAACGGTTGAAGCATGGAGGTGAGTCCTTCTGGAATTACAGCTATTTTTGTGTGCATTTTGCAAAGTTCATTCTTAAGTGCTTTGGTTTTATGGCATCTAAACTTATCCCCTGCTCTGTTAGTATGGAGTAAAGTAGGACACCTTCTTTATCCATAACTTCCTCACCCATCCATCCTTTTGGATGAATATGAATGTAATAACACAAAGTAATAACTGGTGCACCATAAGATGAATTGGTTTATATGATGCATCCTAATTTTCAGATAAAATTTAGATACAAAAAAAAGCACATCTTATAAGACGAAAAATATGGTAATCTCAAAAGCCAAAGGGAATTGCTGTAAGTTTAATATAATAATAGGAATATAATAATTTAACTAGCACAATTTTTAATTAGATAATTTAAATGGCAAATTTATTTAAAAAAAAAAAAACTGAATAAATAGCTTCCCTCAAATGAAAAGATTATTTCATGCCATTTTATCATAAAGCACATTTACAAATATGAAATACAATTGCAAAAATTGCCACTTGTAAATGGAATAAGAATGTAGAAAATTTATGTTATATTAGCAGCACAATGTCTGAGAATGAAATGTTACAAGTTACATTGGTTTTACACTCTCTGAAAGATTATAATGCAATGACTTTTCCTCAGCTTGCCAATTTCATATCAATCTAGATGTGAAATCTCCCTATATAACAGCTTTTGCTTTCTTCAAAATATGCTTTTCTAATACCTAGGTTTGTCTTTTTACTGAAACTTATGAAATTATTTTTATTCTTTCTTAAAATTTTAACTCGCTATTTTGTAAGCATTCTCACTGCAGTTCAAATGCAACACAGTGATATCTTATGTCTTATTAGTGATATCTTATTTTGCATTTAACAGAACAGCATGGAAGTTAAAGAGTGAAGTCTTCACTGGGATTTGTTAAGATTTGTCTAGTAGTTTTCATACAGAGTTCCTGTTTCAAGAGAAAGAGGAGATTTGGAAAGACTAAAATTTCAGTGTAACAGTTAAAGAATTCAATAGTGGAATACTATGTAAGTGGCACAGGAAAGTAGAAATATAGAAGTCACAATCTCACTATTTTTTTCCACTTTTTCATAACCAGGATTACCAATGGATTAATTAACATTTAAAGGAAGTTATTACTAAACTCTTAGAAACATTAATTTTACAAAACATATACCTGTACACCAAACAGTTATGTAATCCTCTGTCCCACAAGAACCCTACTAGTGTTCAATAAACAACTAGTATAGTGTGATTACCTACATGACTACATTGTTATAATTATTGTTGTGTTACCCTCTTTAACAAGACTGTTGCATTAAAATTGCCTAGTGAATTAGATAACAAACTTATTATATTTAAAACTGAAGACATCACATGTTAATATTCGAGCTGAATGAAAATTTCTATAAAGGACTCTAAAAACATACATAAATTATACACATAAAAATACAGTAAATTAAGATAATCAAATAATAAATCTATAAAAAATTATGTTCATTCACTTTCATTATCATAATTTTTTAATACATACATACACACACCCACCCTTAATAAAAAGGATACTATTGATAACACTGCATAATTAAGTTTAGATTATTGCTAACTTTCAATTAGCATTTTTTTCCCTTCCTATTAAATCTCCAATACTGTCATATCCTCTGTCAAATCTTACACAGTTATGATTTTTCTATCTTTACAGACCACTTGCTTCCCTGGCTAATTTAGTCAATGTTTTCTTCAAATTTTTTTTTCTTTTTCCCCTAATAATTATCAAAATATGGATGACACTTTCATCCATATTTTGCTTTTCAATCTGACAGTTATTTTTACCCTTGCTTGAAATTAATGGTGAACACTTCCTCTTTTAAATCTGTATGCTCCTGCATCATCATGAACCAATCTGAAAATATGTATTTAATAAAACTTTTCATATTTGGATTCTCTCCATGTGAATTTTTACACATCTTTCTGATGGAATGGTGTTAGTACTGATTGGACCTAAATGTTATTAACTTCACTCTTTCCTTCAAATTTTCCCAAGTCTGGGATTCATTTCTTACTGTCCTGTTTAGGTCTTTAACAAGAACAAGGTTTTCCATTTTTCTTTATATCAGCTACATTCCCTAAAGGCTCAAACAATTCCTCTATTTCCTCCATACTTTTGGCTCCATGTGAGATCACTGACACATGTGGGACAAATAAGTCTCATTGTCCAATTTCTCATTTGGAAATCTGTCGATGTCATTACTCTACTTGAAATTGCCTGTCATTCTATAAGTTTACCTTTCTGTTTAGTACTGAATATTATGGCTACTCCCTTTTCTTGATCCCAATACCTGAACATAACATCTTATAGTATTATTTAAAACATCTTATCTCTTTTTATTTTTGTCATCTTGGTAATATTAATTATGTCAATAATGTATTTCTGTAATTTCTCTAATATCTGTGGTATGCTCTCTTTCATGTAAACACAAATTAATTCTTATGTGAATATCTCTGGTTTAAAATAAACTTATCCAAGTATAATGGTGTCCAAAACCTAAGGATGAATGCTATTTCTGAAGACTGCAACTACAAATTCAGATGAATCAGCTTGTGCCAATTTGTATAACTGATGATTTCGAGTAGAAAGTGAGTACATATTCAGATTTTTGAATTGTGTGCAAATTGATCATGTGCTAGCACTCATCAGAATAAAAGGCAAAAGGCTGAGTTAAGTGAATTGTGTTTGAAGGAAGGAATAAAGTTGCAAACTTGGATGTCTTGTAATGTCTCAAACATCATCTAGATGATTTCACATGGAGAAGAATTATTGGAAAGCTTAAAGAAGGCTGCAGAATTACTGATATTGCCAGAGAGTTTGGAATCTGATATAACATTGTATCCAGGCTCTGGGCAGCTTTTCAAACCAATGGAATGTGTTCCAGATTTGCTAAGAGGTTGCCCTCGCTCCACTACGGAACACGAAGACAGATTTTTGGTTATATCAGCAAAATGTAATTGACACACCACAGCAGGTCACCTTGTAAGTTGGCTCCATTCAAGCACAGGTATGTGGATATTTTGACAAACTGTGGTAAGACTTCTGTGACAAGTAGGCCTATGCATCAGAAGGCTTGTAGCCTACATCCCCTTTATCCACATCTCATCATAGAGCACATTTTCATTGGTGTTGTATTTATAAAAATAGGACAAGACACCAATGGACTAATGTACTCTTTACAGATGAGAGATGTTTTAGTCTTTCATCAGATTCTAGATCACGCTTGATCTGGCAGGAAAGTGGTACTGCTTATCAGCGCGAGAATGTTCTTGAAAGGGATAGGTATGGTGGTGCCAGGGTTGTGGTGTGGGGAGGCATTATGCTTAATAGATGCACCGAGCTATGAGTGCAGGAAAAAGGGACTATGACTGGTGAACGATATTACAATGAAGTTCTTCAATGTTATGTTCGATTGTTCCATGGTGCTATAAGTGAAGAATTCATTTTTATGGATGACAATGCCACACCACATCATACACGAGCAGGAGATACTTCTGGAAACTGAAAATATTAATCCATTCGAGTGGCCAGCATGCTCCCCAAATCTTCTTAACCCCATAGAACACGTTTGGGATGCAATAGGAAGGTGATTTGTTGCTTGAAATCCCCCCCCCCCACCCCAGAGAACAAACAAGACCTTATCTTTGATCTGAAGGAGGAGTGGGTAGTTTGCCTCAAAAACTCTTGAATCGCTTGTTGTTAAGCATGGTACGTTATGAGAGCTGCATACCAGTTCAGGATATATTCCATACTGAAATGTGTTTCTGCATAGTTTTCTGTAAGCAGTGTACAATAATTCCTTAACTACGTCCTTAGGAAATTTCTAACTTTGCAATTTAATTTGTACAAAATTTATAACATCTTTTTTGTGTAATATAACTTATTAGTACTCTCACAATAAATTTATGTCTACATTTAGCAGTAGTCATGAAAATTTATTCATATATAGGTAAAAATGTAGTTCATCTTTAGCTTTTGGACATCGGTGTTATAACAGAAATGAAATAATATAAAAGGTATCAGCTCACACAAGTATTTTGAAGATGCTGGGTGATAAGGTTCAAAGTCTCTACAAGGAAAGAGATAAAATTTCATAACTGCATTCACTTTTAAGGTTACACAGAAATTTAAGAAATTATTAGACACACGATTTCCCCTTTTCAGGTTAACTCTATATTGAATTATAAGCAATACATTATTTTCAGGGGCATTTCACTGTCAGTTTCCTAAACTTTGTTTTGGCACTTTTCAAATTTGTGAATTGATAATAATTACATGATACAGTTCAAAAAAGACAAGAAAGGTTTACTTGATATTCTCTTGCTCTGATATTGGACAGAATAAACTTATTATATAGCTAACTTTCCTTATCATTACAATGCAACATTATTTGATCCAAAACCAAGTTGGGCTTCCAAGGAAAGCAATACTAGAATGATTAGCACATCTGATGATCAGTAGTATACACAATATAAATTATAAGACAGAATTCATCAAATAAAAGACATTATTTTATTATTTAATTAAAGCAATAATTAAACATTTTCTGTTATACACAAGCTATCTAAACACAACTTCTTTCCTAGAGCATTTGATGGATTTGATGAGTAAGTAGATTTTTCGACCAAAATAAGAATGTGACAAATGATAACTGACACTGGGTTTAATAGGTCATGGATAATATAGAACAGTTAAACTGAGTAGTTTTGCCACATATGCTAGTGGTTTCTTCTGGGTTAGGAAAAAAGAAAAAAAAAAACAATAAGCATGAACCATTACATAACTAAAACTGCACATGTAGGAACCGTTACACAAAAGTAAAAAAAAAAAAAAAAACAGAAACACGTGGAGTGTGGAAGCTGGCATGGATCAGTCATTGTTCAGTAGGTATGCATGATAGTTGGCAGAAAAGTTAAAGTCTGATGTGTGGAAAGATCTAACAAGCAACTTCCGAATATCACATAAAATCATTCCTTGGTTCCTGTTCAGTGTGCCTTGTGAACACATAACCATCGTATGGGCAATGAAGTTGTCTTTTATGTAAGGCATGGAGCTCTTGTCCCATTCAATATTGTGGTGAGTGTGGGAGAAATGGAAACCTAGGCCTGAGCTGTCCTCTCAGTTGTTATTAACATCTCCAATATGCTCTTTTTGTCTGATTTCAAACTTCTAGATGTTTGCCCTATGTAAGTTAGGCCATAAGAACAATGGAATATTGTAAAATCCAGGATGTTTGTTGAAAGGGTTGAGGTCCTTAGGTGAATGTTACAAAGCTCATATAGTCACAATGGGCTTTAAAGCCACTTTTATATCATGAGATTTGGTAGACTTTCTCTCAAAATCGCCAATGCCAGGAATCCATTATGGAGCAGGAGTACCATTTTCTTAGAATATCTATTGCTCAACAATAGTTAGAGAAGAGAATGTAATTCTTCTTTTAGTGTTTCTTCATCTCATATAAAAGAGATACTTTTTTCTTTTCCCCCATAATACTTAAATTTTCAGAAATCAATGAGGCAGAATGTGATAATTAAGAATATTTTTACAGCATATTTACTGCAACTATTGCCTTTGTTCAGAGAGGCAATAGTTGCAATAGGATGATGTAATAATACATTATCATCATCAAATTCCTGCCATGTACCATCAAGGGATGTACAGGATATGATAGTGCAACATGAAAAATTTACACCATTACTAACTTCTTATTTACAATTTTCCTCCAAATCAGTCTGTTACTTGCCAAGACTCCAACATTATCTTATATTTCTATCTTCTAAGGCACTTTGTGCCGTATCAATCCACTTATATCTTGGTCTTCTTCTGGGTCGTTTTACTGCCAACCTGGCAGAGAATACTTGTTTTGCTAATCTTTCCTTGCCCATTCTTAAACAGAATGGGCAAGGAAATTCTGAGATTAGCTCTGCTAACACATTCCTGGATGCTGACAATGTCAAGTTCTTTCCTAATATCTTCGTTTTTAATATGATATTAAAAACGAAGATATTTGTTCTTCTGTTCTGTTCATGCCATCTGTTCATGCCTCTAATCTTTCTCAGGACTCATATCTGCGGTCTCTAGTCTTTGGTCAAGTGTTTTACTTCTGACCCAGCTCTCAGATCCATAAGTTAAAACTGGTTTGAACACTGTCTTGTATACAGCTAATTTAGTGTTCCGACTAATTTTTCTTTCATTCCTTATAAAGTTATTCAATTGACTTCCTACCATACCAGCTTTGTTGATTCTGTTGTCCATTTCCATATTTAATTTACCATCTTCACTAAAAATCGTGCCTAAGTAGCTGAAATGTTTTACTTGTTCCACAGGTTCTCCGTTCACAATGCAGTTGACATTTTCAATGATTTTGCCTATTTTTATTGTCTTTGTCTTTTTATTGCTGACCTTCATACCATGTAATAATACATAAATATTAATAATATCAACTTATATTAACTAACATCAACTTTTTACATAGTAGAAATCAAATACCAATAAAAATATAACTGAAGCAATTCCTTACCTTTGCCTTCTGCCACAGATAATTTATCATTTTTTAAAGTCTTTGTCTCCTCTTCTATAAACAATCTTTCCAGCATTACTCGTTCCGGAGTGGGACATTCTTTCTGTTTCAAAAATCATTCAAAACATGTTTTAAGGTTCAATTTACATATAGCTTGTTATTTAACAAATCTTATGGTTTAAAAATATAAAATCAACCTCAAGCATATTTGGTAATGGTGTTACATGTTATGTAAAAGAATCATGTAGGAATGTGGATGGGAGGTTGCAATAAGATGGACATAAGTCTCCTGGCGAAAGGCTGATAATAATTCAAACTTCACCCTGCATGCAATAACATGATATCACAAAAAATGAAAAATATATATTTATGCAAAAGAAAATGTATACTTTTTCAAACAAAAAATTGAACAGATTGTAGAAGTTCAAGTTTTATTTTCACTGTCACTATTTTCTTAAACAAAATAATGAGACATATTTGCATTTTCCCAATCATTTACCTGTTTCAGGCGTTGCCATTTTAGTTTGGGATAGCGAAACTGCTAAGGCTGAAAGAGTATTGGAAGTTACTTTATTATGTTTGTGTGCTGATCATAAACATAATAAAACAAGAAGTGGAGCTCTGAAATACGAGTAGAATTATTATTAGACATTAATGAGCAGAGGGGATTTCATGAAATTTCACCTTTATATTAGGCAGAACCATTCTACTTGATTCTTACACCAAAGCACTTCATCATCATCATCATCATCAAATTCCTGCCATGTACCCTCAAGGGGTGTACAGGATATGACAGTACTTCATGAAAAAATTACATCATTACTAACTTCCTATCTACAATTTTCCTCCAAATCAGTCTGTTACTTGTCAAGACTCCAACATTATCAGATCTTATATTTCTATCGTCTAAGGCACTTTGTACCGTATCAATCCACCTATATCTTGGTCTTCCTCTGGGTCGTTTTCCTGCCAACCTGGCAGAGAACACTTGTTTTGCTAATCTTTCCTCTCCCATTCTATTTAAGTGACCATACCATCTGAGATTAGCTCTGTTAACGCATTCCTGGATGCTGACAATGTCAAGTTCTTTCCTAATATCCTCATTTTTAATATGATATTGCCATTGATGCCATCTGTTCACGCCTCTAATCTTTCTCAGGACTCTCATATCTGCGGTCTCTAGTCTTTGGTCAAGTGTTTTACTTCTGACCCAGCTCTCAGATCCATAAGTTAAAATTGGTTTGAACACAGTCTTGTATACAGCTAATTTAGTGTTCCGACTAATTTCTTTCTTATTCCATATGAATTTATTCAATTGACTTCCCACGATACCAGCTTTGCTGATTCTGTTGTCTATTTCTATATTTAGTTTACCATCTTCAGTAAAAATTGTGCCTAAGTAGCTGAAATGTTTTACTTGTTCCACAGGTTCTCCATTCACAACACAGTTGACATTTTCAATGATTCTGCCTATTTTCATTGTCTTTGTCTTTTTATTGCTGACCTTCATACCATATCTATTACAACAGCTATTTAATTTAGTCAGAGAATCTTGCAGACTTGTAGCGGATTTATTTAGAAGTATAACATCATCCGCATAAAGCAAAGAGCTGACATTAACATCTCCAATTTTGATATCAGGTTTAATACCACATTCCTTCATAATGTGATCCTTATAGATAATGAATAACAGAGGGGATAATGTACATCCTTGTCTCACACCAGATTTAACATTAAACCATCTTCCTGTACTTCCTTCAATTCTAACTGCTGACTCACAACTCAAATAAAGACTAAGTATTGCTTGATATAATGCCCCATTGACACCACATAACTGCAGCGTATTGAATAGCTTCTCTCTTGGCACCTTGTCATATGCCTTTTCCAAATCGACAAAACTTAAATACAGATCTTTGTTATATTCCCATGCTTTCTCGACTATTTGTCGTAAAGTGAAGATCTGATCCTGACAGCCTCTATTTGGCCTGAATCCAGCTTGTTCTTCACCAAGCTTTTCTTCCACAATTCTTCTCAACCGTTTCTCAAGTATACTTGCATAGATCTTGCCAGGAACACTCAGTAGGGAAATACCTCTGTAATTCTCACATTCAGTTTTATTTCCCTTTTTATATATGGGTACTATGAGAGCTCTACTCCAATCATCGGGAATTCGTCCCTC
This sequence comes from Typopeltis vanoorti, assembly GCF_054136105.1. Lineage (NCBI taxonomy): Eukaryota > Metazoa > Arthropoda > Arachnida > Uropygi > Thelyphonidae > Typopeltis > Typopeltis vanoorti. The sequence continues at coordinate 144,626,781 of NC_143551.1, forward strand.
TGTCCAGGCTTTCTGAACTATGCAGTGCAGCCACTGTAAGACTCTTATACCACCATACTTCAGCATTTCTGGTCGAATATCATCTACTCCTGCTGCCTTTCCACATTTCAAGCCTTTGATGGCTTTTTCTACTTCAAGAATGGATATGTATTCCTGACTGCATGCCTGGTCAGTGTTTTTTATCACTGTGCTGTCATCACTGCTTGTTTCATTTAGCAGTTTTTCAAAGTAATTACTCCATACTTCAAGGATATCTTTTTCTCCTGTTTTCATTTCACCTTTATCATCTCTAATTCCTTTTACAGCACTCTTTCCTCCATTCCTAAGCTTCTTCAACAACCTCCAGAATATTTTGCCACCTTCTTGATATTTATTTTCTATATTCTTGCCAAAGTCCTCCCATGACTTTTGTTTAGCTAGTTTTACACACTGTTTAGCTTTCTTACATTTGTCTCTGTATTCTGTAAGAGTAAAAGCTGACTTATTTGCCAGGAACTTTTGATATGCTTTCTTCTTTTCCTTCACTGCCTCTTTAACTTCCTGTGTCCACCAGGGAGTTCTGATTTTTTTTATCTTTGCACACAACCTCACCACATGCCTCTCTGGCAGAATCAATCAATGTTTCCTTCAGAGTTTGCCACTGAATCTCCAAGGTTTGATTCCTGTTCTCAAACTCTTTCATTTTCTTTTCAATAATATTTCTGTATTTTAGTCTACAGTTTACATCTGAGAGCTGCTCAACTTTTATTCGCTTTAAAACTTTCTTACATGTTATTCTTTTCAATATGAAATTCAATTTTATCCTGCTCAAGACTAAATAGTGATCACTTCCAATTTCAAATCCTCTGTACATTCTGGTGTCCTGCACCAGGGAGAAAACATCACTATCAACAATAACATAGTCAATGAGACTTTTCTTATTCCTAGCCTCTTCTCTCCATGTGAATTTGTGCACATTTTTATGTTGGAACATGGTGTTAGTAATAACCAGTCCATGTCCTGAGCAGAAATCCAACAGATATTTGCCATTATTATTAGCTTTGCTCTTTTCTCCAAATTTTCCCAAAATATTTTTGTATGTCTCACAATCATTTCCTACTCTACTATTTAGATCCCCAACAAGGACCAACTTTTCCTTTTTCATTGTGTCAGTTGCTTTTTCTAAAGCCTCAAAATATTCCTCCACTTCTACCTTAGTAGAACCTTCTGTGGGACCATAGGCACAAATAAGTCTCATTGTCCAGTTCCCCATTCTCATATTTGCCCACATTACTCTACTTGAGACTGACTGCCATTCAAGAAGATTAGCCTCGTATTTTGTGTTGAATACTATGGCAACTCCTTCTTTTCCTTGATTGTTATTGCCTGTTATTGCCACTTCATGAATCAATAATTATTATTTCATGAAATATAATTAATAAGAAATAATTTAAATTTGGGTAAGTTTATCATTAGTGTGTATTTTTATGATGCTGCTCACAGTCCACTTGGTATTGTGGTCTAATAGATGATTTACTGCTACATGCAACTACCTCAAGTGACATTTTCCATAATTTTTTTCATTTGTTTTCCATTAATATGTTAAATGAAAAAAATATTCTCAAAATTTTTTAATCGGATGGTTATGGTTTGGGAACATCTGTGATTTGTTGCTTTTTTTTAAAAAAAATTAAAACTTGATATTCACAAAAATGTTAAAAATCATTGTTGTGAAAATGTGTCATTCATTACAGCTGCTGCTGTATCATTGATATTGGCATTCTGAGCACTCATACTACATAAGTGATCTTTCTGATTATATATATATATATAATTAATTTTTTAACTTGGGGATACTGTATATTAGGGTTACCAAGTAATTTATATATAAATTACCAAGTGTGTGTGTGTGTGTATGTATATATATATATATATATACACATACACACACACACACACACACACACACACACACACACACACACACACACATATATATAGTTGCCTTTCACTATAGCAAACTCACAAGGATAGGAATAGTTTGTTATAATGGATAGTTTGCCACAGTGAATTCTTTTGGGCATAGCAATTTCCCAATAAGGCTTTGGTCACTGATTTTTGGTAGTTTGTTATGATATTGTTTGCTACAGTAAGAGTCAATTCTACTTAATTTCTTTATATATGGAAATATGTCAAATCAACGATGTGAGCAGTTTGTTTAATATAATAGTATTGTGGCTCCAGAATTATAACTGCTTTTATAAGTTTGAAAGCAATGAATATTTTAAACTTGGGAATGTATAAAATATTAACTGATATTTTAAAAATATAGACAGTTTTAGTTTTTTAAAAAAATATTAACCCCCACACCCTGTGACATTCATGTGCATATGCAGACACACGAAAGGTTGCAGCACCTATAACCAACAGTACATCTGTGCAGGTGATCAAGAAAAAGAAGGAACCTCATAATATATGTCTTCTGAACAATTGGAGGTTGTAGTCTTTAAGAGTGTTTGTGTGTGTGCGAGGGGAGAGAAGATTGTTCCAAAGCACAGAGGTAGGTGAGAAGTTGGTTTGATATATTTGGAACTGTAAACAGGTGTTGATTAGCAGCTGCTTGTGTATTTGCAGGTTTGAGGGAAAGTGGAGGAGTGGTGTGAGCTAGTTCAACAGAACAGTGCTAGATAAATGCATGTAAAAGAGGTAAAAAAAAAAAAAAAAGAGGCAGAAACTGAATGTCTATGAGAGGGGGGGGTCACAAATGAATGCCTTTGTTCTGGATAGAATTAAGCATTTTTAGATAAAGATTTTGTGATAACATCCAAATTGTAAAAACAATATTCTAAGAACAGAGTTAATTTGGAATTTACATAGTGCTAGAAGTTATAAGCAAGAAATAGCGTCTCTGTAACAGAAAAAGATTTCGAAGGCAAAGGAAGCTATGGAATATAATACGCTTGTGCCAGGAAAGGTTTGATGTGCAAATCATTGCAGACAAGAATTCTGATATTGCTTGGGGATCCAGGTATTAACAAAGGTGAGGGAAGTGGCCTTTCTTGAGTGACATAAAAATGGACTGCTTTATAGCACTGAAGTTGATAAGGTTTGTTGTTCTCATCCCAGTGAAATATGGCCAGAAAATCAATGCATAAGGTTTTAAATGTCAGAAGAGATCAAAAGCTCTGGAAATATCAAGAGCAACAGCACAAGTCTAAGTTTTACTGAACCTTTCCATTGCACATATCCAGTAGAGAGTGATGTAAGCTAAGAGGTCAGCAGTGGATCTTGAATGATACAATCCATACTGGTGGTCCCTGATTATTGATGGGCCACTAGACCAGTGGAGAAGTTTGCTATTGATGACTTTCTCCATTATTTTGGAGAGGAATAAGGTGATGGCAGTTGGTAGTTTGATGGTAGACTTCTATCTTCCTTTTTTTGAAATAGACAATATGAGATTACTTCCAATGATGGGATAAAGTACCTGTGGTGACTGGTGTTAGCTCTGGAGCACAATGTTTGCAAACAAATGGAGAGATGCCAATAGGACCTTATTGCATCTAAGTTTTATTTAAGTAATTTTCATCTAAGTAATTTTCTGATGTCTTTTTTGCCGAAAAACCACAGGAGCCATACAGTGCTTGGATTGCAGTATGATAGGTGGCAATTTTGCTATCATCAATGCAGTAGTTTGAAGAAAAGCATATGCTAAGGGATCAAATTTATCTTTGGATGAAGTAACAGTGGTGCCATCAGGATGAGAGAGAAAGGAGGAAGTGCAGGTGAGCAAAATTTGCATTCAATGGCCTTAGAAAGAGAAAAGAAGGCACAGCTTCCATTTGGATAAGAGGCAAGTTTTCTGTTGTTAGCCTTCGTGAAATTAAATTTGGATTTACTGATAACTGCCTTACATTTGTTACATGTTTTGGTATGGGCAAGGTATGAAGCTGGAGTTCTTGATGCAAGCCACCTATGGTAAGCTGAATTTTTACTTTGACTGCTCTCATATATTCTGCATCAACTTTATGCATTTTTTTTCTATAGGTATTTTCATGAATACTGTTCTGCTCAACCAGCTTCCATTATTCTTCCACTTTTCTCTAAGCTTATAAAAATATGTGAATTTGCAGGTCAACATCCATTCATAATTCATCTTGAAACCTACCAACTTTTCATCCCTTACATTCCATCTACTTCTGTCCTCTATACAGGATGTTTTCTACAAAGACAACAACCTTCAGATATTCAAGAAGCACAATGAGGACGTCTCTCATTTCTTCTTAACCACTTGCAGAATAAACATGCTATAAATTTTGCAACCTCTCATGTTGGGGAAAAAAAAGAGTGATGGGAAATAACTTTAAACCTTCAAAATGACTATGCATCAATCAGTTACAGGAAAAAAAAAAAAAAATTATTGCTTGGACAAATAATATGTTCTAAAAAAAAAAAAAATCAGCTAATGCCTTTTATTCCCTTATAGGGAGAGTAGGCGAGGCTGTTTTAGCCCTAGCTTTTGGAGACTGAGTGGGCAGTTCAATCTCCACTCATAGCCAATCACAGATAGCTGACCCAAGGCTGTCACTAATTTAAGCCACATGCAGTGAAGATATGGCTAAGTGCCGCCATCTCGTGGTCCCTTACACAATATTTTTAGTGTCTGAAATAATGTAGGTTCTACAGTCAATTTTCTTGAGTTTACAGAATGAAAAACCCGAGTTTCCTGGAGGGAAAAAACCATTTGTCCATGATCGACTAACTTGGCAACTGGTTGAAAAATATATACCATATTTGCCAGCATATAAGACGCACTTTGTTTCTTTGAAAATAGGTCTGAAAAACAGGGCGCGTCTTATACGCTGATACTCAATTTTTTATTACTTTCATTTCTGGAAATTTTCTCTGTTCACAGTTATGCAATTTCTTTCTTGCTTCCTTGAGGTGTGTGAGAGCATTCCAGTTACATTAGTTATGTATTCCAGTTACTGGAATACATTCTAGTATTCCAATTATGGATAGATAACATTTGGTCTAGGTGCTCTGGCAGACAGTTGAAGAAGCCTGCCCTGCTAGTATGGGATCAGTTTTGTTCTTACAGAACAGAAGATATTAAAAATAAACTCAAGGAATTGAAACCTCAGTTAGCTATAATTCCAGGAGGTCTAACTAGTCAGTTTCAACCTTTATATGTCTGTATTAATAAACCATTTAAGGGATTTATAGAGGAGAAGTGGAACACCGCATCCAGAAGACTGCTGGATGCAGTCTTCAGATTTTGAGGTTATGCCATCAGGAAGAAGCCTAGCATTTTGCTAGTTTGTGAGTGGGTCAAAGCTTCATGGGATGCTGTGAAAACTGAGACAGTGGGTAAATCATTTAAGAAGTGTGACATTAGTAATGCACTGGATGGTATAGAGGACAATTTGTTGTATGAGGACTCAGATTCTGATTTAGAAAAGGTTTCAAGTGTCTCTTCATTTAGCTCTGGAGATGAATTTCTGGGTTTTGACGAAGAAGATTAAAAGATGGGTACTCTTTCCTAGTTAGATTAGGTATTTGTTGAAAGGAGACCTACTTATTACTTTATATTTGTAATACTGTAAATTCATTATAATATTCAGTGATAAAGTTTTTCCTAAAAAATGTGTACAAAAAAGGGGATGTGTCTTATATGCCGGCAAATACGGTATATATATATATATATATATATATATATATATATATATATATATATATATATATATATATATATATATAAAGAAATAAATAAAATCTTGCTGAAACTCAGTGCAATTGTGGAAGTAACTATGTAAAAACCATCATTTGCATATGTATGATATAGATGGATGAAAAAATCCAAATGCAGTATAACTAATGGCAATTATGCCATTTTCTTTTGTATACTGCTGACAACTAAGTTTTTTCTACACACCAAGGGCAAAGAGTCCATGTTAAACAAGAATAACCTTCAGAAATGAAAATGAATGCAACAAGTACATAATATTATATATTTTATTTATATAATATATTTGAACTAAAATATAAAAAAAAACACTTTCTGTACAAGTAGCACATTCAATGAACAGCTCTTCACAGCAAATAAAATCACACCTTCAAAACCTGTGTTATATGAAGTGAGAGGTTCGAGAGTGTGCATACACACTCGACGATTGATATAATAGCATGGCATAGTTCACGCAACTAGCTCATTGGCTTGTTTGCCCCAGAGAGAAGGCATACAATGCAGTAACTGCATCAAGTGTCCATTCTCATGAGCAATGCCTACTATCAGCTATTGTAACAGAAAATAAAATTATAATGTGAGAAGAGTGTGAGTATATAATAGAAGATTTATTAAAAAATTCATTTTCTAGCCGAAGTTTTTTCTGCGAAGAAAGAAATCACAGATAGTGCTTTCTTTCTTTTTAACTGACATAATAAGCAAAGCAAGAAGTGTGTCCTTTTTTGAATGTTTGAGACACAAATGTAGGAACCAGATGCATGTGGAAATTACCTTATGTAAGATTTAAAAATGCATGTTTCAATTTTTAATTAGATACAAATACAATTAAAATAGTGTTATTTGCATGTTCCACAAATAGAAACGAGGCTAACACTTTGTTAACAGCCACACAGAAGTGAGTCACTGCAACATAGATCATTAAAGAACTACAGTAAATGATCCAATCATGTTGTATTTGCGAGGTGTTATTTAGGATTGTGGCAAAGAGATTAAGGTAAGGTTAGGTATCCTGAAAGATAATTGCATGGTCTCTGCTAGTTTGTTTTGTAGGAGAAAGAAACTCCATTTCCATACAAGATCTGATAAAACAAACTCAGTTCGAAGAGTCATTAATAAATGTTCCTTGCATTCTAGATGGAATTCAAATTTAGTTTCAATTAAAGGGCAAAAATGAGCAGATATACAAATCGGCCAGAGAATCAAGGATTAACAAATTCCCAAACAGCATATGCTATCCTAAACCACTAACTAATTAGAATTGCAGGATTTTTTTAATATCAATCCTATCCATAAAAGGATGTCGCCTATAGCTCATTTAATACTATACTTTAAATAAAAATTAGATAATTCAGATATCCTACTCTAGAGAACAAATGTGAAATTTTCAAGACAATTCAAGCCTCTAATAAACAATCAACTACTATTTAGTCTCTCAACCATACTACTGAAAGCATGATTTACATATATACCACTGTCATTAAAACTTCTAAAACTTGTAAACTTCTATTAAACTATCATTTAACTTACCATGCCTTCTTTTAACAAGAGATACTGATACTTCATTATCATTTTTCTACCTCTTTCTAAGAGCTGCCTTGATATACTTTCAAAGTCTTCTTCTTCTACAGTTATAATACAATGCAAATTATAAAATATTCAAACAATAAAGGGTGATAACATAATAAAGAAAAATTACACATCACTTTAAAGGATTTAATAATAAGTACATGTGTTATGCCAAACAATTTGACTTCTACCTAATGTTGATAGAAGTAATCCTAAAGTGGTTACTTCTGTGGCCATAGTCAATTATGTTTTCTCAATGTGTGTGTGTATGTGCATGTATTCTTTAGAGTTTTACATTCAGGTGACAGCTGATGCCACTCTCCATGTGTTACATTGTTTTACATTTTTCAATTATTCATTCTCACTGAATAGTTTAAGAAGCAAACTGAAATAGTTATCAAATTTTTTACTTTATTAAACTTTTTATTGTGAATATGTATTTTTATTGCATGAATCATACAGAGTTACCAATCTATCATAGAATCACTGACTCCAGATGCCTTTTTACATTTCAGAATGATATTTACTGCACATTGCACTCCTCTTGAATACTTGAATTATACAGGTCATGGAGTCAGAAGACTCATTGCAGGAGATCCATTATTCAACAATACTTATTAATACCTCTCCTTAAACTCATTCACAACCACCTCTGGCAACCCATTCCACCCATTCACCACCCTCCAATAAAAAAAAAAATCTAGTCTTAACACTCTTGCTAACCACACTCGCACATAATTTCCATGGGTGACTCCTCATTCTCTCCCTTCCTGCCATGCACTGCTTTCAGTGTCTATCCTATAAAACCCCTTTAATAACAAAGATGTTCCTATTGTCTCCTCTGTTTTGCTTATCAAAAGACCTTCAAATCTATCCTCATAGATTCTCATCTTTGTTCACTTGCCTCTGGATCCCTACTCCACCATTTCTTCATCCCCATGAAATATGGACAATCAGATCTCATGCAATAGCCCAGATGTGGCCTTATTAAAGCCTTATAAAGGGAACAATAACGTCTCTATTCCTGCTTATTAGTGTGTTCTTCAACCACCATGTAATCTGATGTACTCTTCTCTACTGTTGCAATATGCCCTCTAAACTTCAACTACTTGTTCACAAATCAACCCCCCCCCCCTACAAGTCCACGGCCTCATCAGTTTCGTGCAGTTCAGTTCCATCAATATAATACACAGGTTGGGGCCTCCTTCCCAAAGTGTATCACCTCACACTTGACCCCATTAAACTGGCAGCCATTTACCTTTGTCCATACTGATAGGTCTAAGATCCTGTAGGATCTCTTAGGATCTCTACACCACCTTCACTTATTATTGCTCTTCCCAGTTTTGTATCATCAGCAAACAACTGAATATATCCCATCAAATCATTTCTTATATTACTGATGTTCAAAATAAACAATAGGGGATCAAGTACTGAGCCTGTGGTATGCTACTAGTCACTGGACACCTTCTCCACAAACCCCTCTTTGATATCTTTGCACATCAGCCATCCTCTAATCCAAATCACCAGATTCATTACCATCCCCATTTGCTCCAACTTATGCAACAGAATTCAATGTGGAATCCTGTCAAATGTCTTTGCAAAGTCTATCCAGCAGTATCACTCATACTGAATATGAGTAGCTCATATTCAACCAATTCCTAAAAAGGAGACAAATCAATATCCCCCCCCCCCCAAACTGCCATCCAATTTTTCTTTCTCCAGTTCTTTCCAAAGTAATGAAAAGAGCTATCAACACTTGACTGCTATGCTATCTTGAAGACACTCTCAAGGAATAAAGGATTTCCAACACTGTCGATCAACAGGTGATCTACTCATGTATGTCACCCACATATGGACAAATACCACAGAAAAGTTTGGTGAGTCCAAGTGATCACTCTTGATATCTCCAAGACCAGATTTGGCACAAAGGCCTGTTAAGTAAACTCCCATCATTTTGTCTACCTCCTGATTTCTGCAGTTGGACTGCCAGCTTTCTGACTAGATGCTCAACTTCACGTGATGAATAGTTATCTTCTAAGTATACAACTAATGCAGGTCTCTGTTCTCTCACCCACCCTATTCCTTCTGTGTATAAAGGACTTATTCCAGCAAACTACCAATCTAATACATAATTTTGCTGATGACAGCACATCACATTCCTCCCTTTCATTTGACAAACCAGGCAATGCACAAATCTCCAGAGCCTTAACCACAATCAACTTAAATACAGATTTCCAAAACATTCATCAGTCCAATGCAAGCAAAACACAACTCTGTCTTATTTCATAGAAAAAAGAATCCTATGCTTCCAACCTTACTTTTGACAATACCTAAATCCCCATTCATGATGAGACCATATTACAAATATTGCCTCCTCTGCCTCCAAAAAGTTAGGTTTTCTTTTTCACTCAAAGTGGTACTTTGACTCCAAACAACTTCTAACTTTACAAATCACAAATCTGTCCAACCATTGAATACTGCCCCCAAGAGCTCCCTAAAGATACTGGATCTATGCAGAAAAGGACAGTCAGACTAATCAATGATCCCCTACTCATTTTCATACAGGTACTCAGTTTCTGCTGCTTGCATGTTCTACAGATACTTCTAAGACCAGCGATCAGAATTAGCATAAATAATATCCCCACTCTCTGTCAAATCGGTTCAAACATGCACAGGAACTAATCAACACTTCCTCACAGCACATCTTCCAAACTCACAGGACAAATTTCTCCTCTTTGTTCATCCCTTCCACTGCTGCCCTCTGGAACAGTCTACCATCTTATGTGTTTCCCAAGAAATACAATCCACAGCTCTTCAAGATAAATGTGAACAAGTTCTCTCTTGCCCATCCACGTATTAGTGTACTACAGGTTGACCAATGTCTTGTGACCAATGTGGATGCATTCTCTATAAAATAAAATAAATCACTAATAGCCATTTCTCTTATCCAACTCCACTGTAACTTCATTATAAAAAGTAAGCAAATTACTAAGGCAAGACCTATCCTTCACAAAACTATGTTACCCCTTATAAAGTATCATATTCCTATCTACTTAATCCTGAATTCTGTATTTTACAAATTTCTTTAATATCTTAACCATTACTCATAAGATACTGATTGGCCTATAATTTGCTACTTCTGTCTTAGAGCCTCCTTTATGCAGTACGACTCTTTTGCCCTCTTTAAATTAAACAGTACTGAGGCTTAAATTAAACAGCCTGGTCAGAGGAGCTCATAATTCTCTTGCACATTCTTGTAATACATGGGCTGATATACCATCTAATCATATAGCTGTGTTTGCATTAAGGTTCTGCAATATTCTATGCACCTTGAATTCTTCAATCTCTATTCTCCCATCAGTCAATGTCACATCTAGCATTAGCACCTAGATAGTACACCCTTGCAAAATGATCACTCAGTAACTCAACTATTTGGTTTGCTTCTGTTACCTCCTTACCAGCAACACCTTTTAAAGTCATCCTTCCACAGTCATTTCTTCTTTTATTTGCCACATAGCAAAAGCACTCTTTAGGGTTTCTTTTGGCCTCATCAGTTACCTTTCTCTCATACTTGCCTTCCATACCATACAGGTCACTCTTCTTGCCTCTGCTTTGTATTGCTTGTAAGCATGCTGATCGCCTTTTCTTTATACTCCCTCCACAACTTTTTCTTTGTCTGCAACTCCTACTTAATAAATCAATCATCCATCTAACACCCTGATCTAACCATCTGATGCTGGGCATAGTCTGATACTGATTTCTTCAAACACCCATTTGATCACCTCCCATGCACCACTAACATCACTTTCCTCCAAATTTCTATGCCATAGCACTGGTGGAAGTTTACTCCTCACAGTCTGTTATAATCACTTGCTTTGTAATTACACACACACACACACACATGATATAAACTGATTTACTCAGCTCTGAGAGACATATTTTCTTAAAAAATAAATAATAAAAAAACGACTAAGCCAAGAGATAAAAATAGAAACACTATTTTAATTAAATAGACTGCATGACTAATTTTGTCTTCATAGAAGACTTCTTTGAGTGCATAACAAGAGGGAACTACTAACAAACATTGTGAAAGCCAAAAAATCTATACATTAAAGCAGAGCTGTCCAAAGCATGGCCCGAGTTGCAATTTTGTGCAGCCTGCCCGTGGTTTTGATTTTCATGAGCGAAAAAATAAATTCAATTCAAATAACAATTTGAATTGCATGCATATCAGATATTTTAATTCTATCACTAATCGATAATCTCGATGTTGGTAATTTTATTTAGTGTTTTTACATCACTATATACCCATGTGTTTTTCAAATATTAGATGTGTCAAAGAAATGTTCTTACATTGTTTTGTTCCAACACACATGCTCTGGGCACTAAACCTAACTAAATGTAGGCCTCTCCAAGTAATTTAATATATGTACTGTATTTATTGTTCTGGATAAATCTTTTTTTTTTTTTTTTTTTTTTTTTTTAATGCAGCCCTCGGATTAAAAAAAAAAAAAAAAAGATTTATCCAAGGTTGGACAGCCCTGCATTAAAGCATTAATGTTTGAAGCTGTTCTGTGTATGTCTTCATTGTTGGGCGTGCACATGCATTCAAGGTCTTGTGAACACCAAAGTTGGATAGCAGCACAATGACAGTCTGAGAGATTATAGCTAAAGTTAGTGTTGAGATGTATTGAATTGAGGACGATTTTTTAGATTCTACAATTCTTCTTTTCAGTTCATCATAGCATCGAAAGATATTTTCCGATTTGTCCCATAAGACTGGATGAATGATAGAGTTTTCCTCATTAGTGTCAGAAGAATTCAGGACATGGTTTGACAGGGTACTAGCTCTGGTTCTGCCATCTCTTTTATGTTCCTCTAGACGTAATTCGATGGATTTTTCCATCTGGCCAAAATAAGGCATTGCACCAAATACAGTAAACACAGGGATTTAAGTCAGCTTGTGTATAGGGAAAAAAGTAAGAAAAACTAAATATTGTTTAGTTTTTCTTACTTAAAAAACTAGCTAAACAATGTCATGGGAAACACTTTGGTAAGAACATAAATATTAGGAAGGTGGCAAAATAATCTGGAGGCTATTGAAACGCTTAGAAATAAAGGAAAGAGTACTGTAAAAGGAACAAGAGATGAAGTTGACATGAAAAGTGAAGATAAAGATATTCTAGATGTCTGGAGAAACTACTTCAAAAGATGGTTAAATGAAACCAATAGTTACAGCCTGGTGGTAGGAAACATTCAGGAGTTATGCAATCAGGAGTACATATCAATACTTGAAATAAAGTAAAGATATAAAGAATTTTATTAAAGAGATAGAAAAAGAAAAAGCCATCAACAACTTGAAATGTAGAAAGGCAGCTGAAGTAGATGATATTCAATCACAAACTCATATACAGAGGTATAAAAGTTTTATAGTGGCTACAATGCATAATTCAGAAGGCCTAGTCGGAGCATCAAATTCCAGATGATTGGAGAAGAGCTCATAGTACCCATCTATAAAAAGGGAAATAAAACTGAATGTGAGAATTACAGTGGACTTTCCCTACAGAGCGTTCTGGTAAGATTTATGTAAGGATACTTGAAAAGCAGCTAAGAAAAATTGTGAAAGGGAAGAATGAAGCAGAACAAGCTGGATTTAAGCCAAATAGAGGTTGCTAGGATCAAATTTTCACTTTTAGACAAATAGTAGAGAAGTCATGGAAATATAACATGGATCTGTATTTAAGTTTTGTAGATCTGGTAAAGGCATACGACAAGGTGCCAAGAGAAAAGCTGTTAAAAACACTACAGTTATATGGTGTAAACAAGACATTATATCAAGCAATATTCAGTCTATATTTGAATTGTAAGTCAGCATTTAGAATTAGAATTGAAGGAGTTAGCATTGAGCAGTTAGAATTGAAGGAGGCAGAAAGATTTGGAGCATCCTCCACTTAGGTATGAGGTTGAAAGAGCAGTTAAGCAGCTTAACAACAATAAGACTCTGGGTGCAGATGGAATACCAGCAGAGTTGATTAAGGGCATAGGGGATGGAGAATAAGAGCGTTTCATAGATTGATTATAAAGATATGGGAGAAAGGATCATGGCCTAGAGATGACCAGAAGTCGGTTTTCATACCATTACACAAAAGGAGATATAAAGGGAGAGGGATTGCAAGAAGTATAGAACTATTAGTCTAATTTCTCTTGCAAGCAAGATTTTATTAAAGATCATTCTAAACAGGACTGAGACCAAAGTCAAAGCAGATGGGCCTGAGGAACAAGCAGGTTTTTAGGAAAAATAAGGGTATTACAAATCAGATCCTTTGTTTTAGACAGATCATTGAAAAGTATAAAGAACTTAGACTCCCTATGATAATGTTAATATGTTTCATAGACTATTCCAAAGCATTTGACTGTGTTCAGCATGTGAAACTGTGAGAAATAATGAAAATAATAGGTTTTCCTCAACACACTGTCAGATTGATAGCTGACTTGTACAGTGAGTAGGAAGCCACAATAAGAACTGGTGATGGATTAACTGATTGGCTTCAGGTTGGAAAGAGAGTTTGGCAAGGATGCCCACTTTCATTTCACCTGTTTAGTATCTATGCTGAGGACATCATACATGTAGCACTGAATGAGCTTAAGACAGGAATTAGAATCTGAGGTATGTTGATAATACAATACATACTCCTTTGTAATGACAGAGAAAAACTAGGACAAATCCTTGACAAGGTTAATGAGATCAGTAAGAAAGAGGACTTCAGCTCAATCCTAGCAAGACAAACATTATGATTCTCAAAGGAAATACAAACAGGGAAGTTTCTGTGAAACAAGTGTACCTTAATGGAGATAGAATTGAGGAAGTTATCAAGTTCAAGTGCATGGGATCATTATTAATGTGAGGATTTCTGTTCAGAAGATGTCAGAAAAAAATTAGGAATGGCTAAAACAGCAGTTAGAGACTTATCTAAAATGTGGAAGCATGAATCTATCTCCACAGGAACAAAGTTGAGGATTCTGAATGTAGTTGTTTTTCGAACAGAAACTTATGGATGTGAGACTGATAGCCTGATAGGAAAAGGATAACTGCTTTTGAGGATATCATATACTGAAAAGCAGACAAACAACTGCAAAGGATCGGTAGAACTTTAAGGCCCCTTAAGGATATTTGAAAGAAGAAAGTTGAAATACCTTGGACACATTTGGACCAAAGTGTCTGGAGTGACTGATCTTCAGAGTTTATTCCTTCAGAAAGCCCACAACAGGACCACCTAGTGTGGACTGGTGTGGCACATTATCAAGCAACAAAGTGAGCATACGGCATTTAATGGTTCCAATGAATAGATGGATGGATGGATGGATGGATGTGGAAGATGGTTTGATTTAAATCAGGTGTGTAACAAAGGTGCACATCATCTCCATGGTTATTCATCATCTATATGGGTCACATTATGAAGAAAAGTAGCATTAAAATATTAAAATTGAAGATATTCATCTAAGCTCTTTCTTTTATGCAGGTGATGTTACTCTTCTACTTAAATCCAGTACAAGTCTGTGGGATTCTCTGACTAACTTGAATAGCTGCTGTGATAAATTTGGTATGACAATCAACAATAAAAAGACAAAGATGATGACAATAGGTACAAAGATTGAAAACATCAATTGCTTGCTGAATAGAGAACCTATAGAACATTTCACGTAAAACATTTCAGCTATTTAGGTACAATTTTCAGTGAAGATAGCAAATCAAATATGGAAAGAGACAACGGAATTAGTAAAACTGGTATTCTAGGAAATCAGCTGAATAAATTTATATGGAGTAAGAAAGAAATTAGATGAAACACTAAATTAGCTATATAGAAGACAGTGTTCAAACCAATTTTAACTTATGGATCTGAGAACTGGGTTAAAAATAAAACACTTAATCAAAAACTGGAGACCTCTGATATGAGAGTCCTGAGAAAGATCAGAGGCATGAAACAGATGGCATCAGTGGCAATATCATATTAAAAATGAGGATATTAGGAAAGAACTTAACATTGTTAGCATCCAGGAATGTGTCAGTAGAGCTAATCTCAGGTGGGAGGGTCACTTAAACAAGATGGGAAAGATTAACAAAACAAGTGTTCTTTGCTAGGATGGCAGGAAAAAGACCTTGAGGAAGAACAAGATCTGATAACATTGGAGTTATGACAGATAACTGATTAATTTGGAGGAAAATTGACAATAGAAAGTTAGTAATTAAACTTCTTCATGTAGTACTATCATAATGTACTTTACATCCCCCTGAGGTTTCACGTCAGGAATTTGGTGATGTTCAGTCTTGTTAAAAATTTCATTCATAGTATTTTTGCTAGCCATTTTTCTTTCTTTCTTTTTTTTAATTTTTTTTTTAAGGAGAGTATTGGTTATAATTTCCAACTCATGCCTAAGTGGTTTGCTGATTGGAGCAAATCTTTATAGCTTTTTTTTTTTTTTTTTTTTTAATTTATGTGTTATTTACACATAGAATGTTTTGGCTTTCTCTTTCAGTGGTGAATTGTATACATTTATGTTGTTTATTCAGGTGGATGAGGAAGGTGTTTAAAGTTTGCAATGCGTGCTTTAGATTCTTTTAAGCTAAAATTTTCGTTATCTGGCCACATGGCCTGGCAAACTTTAGACATCTTCTTCAGCCACCTGAACAAACAATACAAATGCAAAGATTTATAATGTATAAACAACACACACACACACACACACACACACCTTCACTCAGACAGTCTTTCTTTCACTATTTGCTGTAAACATAAATGTAAACTCTTAACATTACCCAACACAAAAACTAGGTGTCATTATCATCATCATCAACTTCCTGCCATGTACCCTCAAGGGGTGTACAGGATATGACAGTACTACATGAAAAAATTACATCATTACTAACTTCCTATCTACAATTTTCCTCCAAATCAGTCTGTTACTTGTCAAGACTCCAACATTATCAGATCTTATATTTCTATCGTCTAAGGCACTTTGTACCGTATCAATCTACCTATATCTTGGTCTTCCTCTGGGTCGTTTTCCTGCCAACTTGGCAGAGAACACTTGTTTTGCTAATCTTTCCTCTCCCATTCTATTTAAGTGACCATACCACCTGAGATTAGCTCTGTTAATGCATTCCTGGATGCTGACAATGTCAAGTTCTTTCCTAATATCCTCATTTTTAATATGATATTGCCATTGATGCCATCTGTTCATGCCTCTAATCTTTCTCAGGACTCTCATATCAGCAGTCTCTAGTCTTTGGTCAAGTGTTTTACTTCTGACCCAGCTCTCAGATCCATAAGTTAAAACTGGTTTGAAAACTGTCTTGTATACAGCTAATTTAGTGTTCCAACTAATTTCTCTCTTATTCCATATGAATTTATCAAATGACTTCCCACCATACCAGCTTTGCTGATTCTGTTGTCTATTTCTATATTTAATTTACCATCTTATGTAAAAATCATGCCTAAGTAGCCGAAATGTTTTACTTGTTCCACAGGTTCTCCATTCACAACACAGTTAACATTTTCAATGATTCTGCCTATTTTCATTGTCTTTGTCTTTTTATTGCTGACCTTCATACCATAACTTTTACAACAGTTATTCAATTTAGTCAGCGAATCTTGCA
This sequence comes from Typopeltis vanoorti, assembly GCF_054136105.1. Lineage (NCBI taxonomy): Eukaryota > Metazoa > Arthropoda > Arachnida > Uropygi > Thelyphonidae > Typopeltis > Typopeltis vanoorti. The sequence continues at coordinate 144,643,727 of NC_143551.1, forward strand.
GACTTGTAGCGGATTTATTTAGAAGTATAACATCATCCGCATAAAGCAAAGCGCTGACATTAACATCTCCAATTTTGATATCAGGTTTAATACCACTTTCCTTCATAATATGATCCATATAGATAATGAATAACAGAGGGGATAATGTACAGCCTTGTCTCACACCAGATTTAACATTAAACCATCTTCCTGTACTTCCTTCAATTCTAACTGCTGACTTACAACTCAAATAAAGACTAAGTATTGCTTGATATAATGCCCAATTGACACCATATAACTGCAGCGTATTGAATAGCTTCTCTCTTGGCACCTTATCATATGCCTTTTCCAGATCTACAAAACTTAAATACAGATCTTTGTTATATTCCCATGCTTTCTCGACTATTTGTCGTAAAGTGAAGATCTGATCCAGACAGCCTCTGTTTGGCCTGAATCCAGCTTGTTCTTCACCAAGCTTTTCTTCCACAATTCTTCTCAACCATTTCTCAAGTATACTTGCATAGATCTTGCCAGGAACACTCAGTAGGGAAATACCTCTATAATTCTCACATTCAGTTTTATTTCCCTTTTTATATATGGGTACTATGAGAGATCTACTCTAATCATCGGGAATTCGTCCCTCTGTCCAGGCTTTCTGAACTATGCAGTGCAGCCACTGTAAGACTTTTATACCACCATACTTCAGCATTTCTGGTCGAATATCATCTACTCCTGCTGCCTTTCCACATTTCAAGCCTTTGATGGCTTTTTCTATTTCAAGTATGGATATGTATTCCTGACTGCATGCCTGGTCAGTGTTTTTTTATCACTGTACTGTCATCACTGCTTGTTTCATTTAGCAGTTTTTCAAAGTAATTACTCCATACTTCAAGGATATCTTTTTCTCCTGTTTTCATGTCACCTTTATCATCTCTAACTCCTTTTACAGCACTCTTTCCTCCATTCTAAGTTTCTTCAACAACCTCCAGAATATTTTGCCACCTTCTTGATATTTATTTTCTATATTCTTGCCAAAGTCCTCCCATGACTTTTGTTTAGCTAGTTTTACACACTGTTTAGCTTTCTTACATTTGTCTCTGTATTCTGTAAGAGTAAAAGTTGACTTATTTGCCAGGAACTTTTGATATGCTTTCTTCTTTTCCTTCACTGCCTCTTTAACTTCCTGTGTCCAGCAGGGAGTTCTGATTTTTTTTATCCTTGCACACAACCTCTCCACATGCCTCTCTGGCAGATTCAATCAATGTTTTCTTCAGAGTTTGCCACTGAATCTCCAGGGCTTGATTCCTGTTCTCAAACTCTTTCATTTTCTTTTCACTAATCTTTCTGTATTTTAGTCTACAGTTCACATCTGAGAGCTGCTCAAATTTTATTCGCTTTAAAACTTTCTTACATGTTATTCTTTTCAATATGAAATTCAATTTTATCCTGCTCAAGACTAAATAGTGATCACTTCCAATTTCAAATCCTCTGTACACTCTGGTGTCCTGCACCTGGGAGAAAATATCACTATCAACAATAACATAGTCAATGAGACTTTTCTTATTCCTAGCTTCTTCTCTCCATGTGAATTTGTGCACATTTTTATGTTGGAACATGGTGTTAGTAATAACCAGTCCATGTCCTGAGCAGAAATCCAACAGATATTTACCATTATTTTTAGCTTTGCTCTTTTCTCCAAATTTTCCCAAAATATTTTTGTATGTCTCACAATCATTTCCTACTCTGCTATTTAGATCCCCAACAAGGACCAACTTTTCCTTTTTCATTGTGTCAGTTGCTTTTTCTAAAGCGTCAAAAAATTCCTCTACTTCTACCTTAGTAGAACCTTCTGTGGGACCATAGGCATAAATAAGTCTCATTGTCCAGTTCCCCATTCTCATATTTGCCCACATTACTCTACTTGAGACTGACTACCATTCAAGATTAGCCTCGTATTTTGTGTTGAATATTATGGCTACTCCTTCTTTTCCTTGATTGTCATTGCCTGAATATAACATTTTGTATTTATTGCTCAGAAAGATCTCACCAGTTTTTGTCTTTTTTGTTTCAGTCACCCCTATTATGTTGATCTGGTACTTTATCTAATTCCTCAGCTAGCTCTATTTCTTTGCCATTCAGGCTTCTTACATTGATAGTACCGATCTTTAACTCTGGTGCTATTGAGTTGGGGTTTGTTTTCAGATTTGTTCCAGTAAGCTGACTTTTCGCTGTTCGCCCTGGTTCCCTGGCGAAAACAACGGGGGCCTTGTTTAACCGGGCGACGCCCCAGCCGGCATGAAATTTTGTCATGTTGTACCATCAAATTTTTTATTTTGGTTTAACCAATAGAATACAATTTGGTCAGCTAAATCCCAAATTGCCAGCCCATCCTCGTTCGTTCAGTATCAAAGTAGATACTCAACAGGGTGCACCACGCGAAGGTGAGGATTGGACATTAGGTCAGAAGCCCTGGTCGGTTCTCCGCATTCCTTTAAAGGCTCTGTGGAGGTCTCCTCTCAGTTATACAGCTTTGACCCTTAAGCACCCCTAGGTGTCATTAATACACTAAAAAACATAGCTATAAAGATTTGTTCCAATGAGCAAGTGCTTAAGCATGAATTAGAAATTATAAGCTATACTTTCCAAAAAAAAAGACTCTTACTACAGCAAAGATACTACTAACATAATTCTTAAAAGACAGCACCTTCAAATAAAAATAAACCAGATTATAATTAAACCATAGCCATTTTCCATACATTAAAGGAATATCAGAAAAAATAAACAGAATATTTCACAAATAAGACCTTAATGCCACCTTTAAAACCTCCTGCAAAATTATATTCAACTCCTCCATGGATCTACTTCTGTCCACAGACCCTGGAGTGCATCACTGTAACTTGCCCTATATAGGTGAAACTGGGTACATAATTCCTATCTAGTAAAACAAACACAAATGGCACATTAAATGTAATAACTGTGGTAAATCTGGCATTTCTGATCAGGTGCTCTGGATACTCTACATAGAATTGACTAGAAAAGCACCCGTTTCTTACATCATACCAAAACCTGGTACAAGCACAAATTTAAAGAAGATTGTGACATTCCAATCAACCGTCCAAATCACAACAATAATGATGGCCTAAAAATATCCAGAATATGAATTGCACATATTCAACCCACAACTTTTTGTTTTAACATTAGGACTATAGTACTTCAGGATCTTAGTCATAATCTGTTAAAACATTTTTCACCCTAATATTAAATACTGATCGGGCTACCACTATTGCTGTATCATTAAAAGTCGATATGCATTTGATCTCTGGCTATGTGAAACAGGGTGTAACTTTGATGTGCCCCCTCCCCCCCATAGTGGTACTTTAGAATACTGTTTGAATTATAATGTAACATGTTTCTCTCTCTCTCTCTCTCTCCACACACACACACACACACACACACACACACACACACACGTGTGTGTTTACTCCAGATGACAGCCTTAGCATGAAGGTAGAAATTTTCCAAATTTAAAGTTATTGCTCTTAACACACTAGTAGTCTTCAAATGAATGAATGCTGACTTTTATTATTATTATTTTCTCAATGCCAGTTATAACAAGACATTGAAAGTTGAGTTGCTCAAAAATTGAAAGTTGATTTGAAAGTCAACACACTGCAAGTTAATTTGCTGCAAAACTTTTGCTCCAAAGTGATCACAAACAGGTATTACAGAAATGCTTTTTTATGGTGACAAAATTGCTAAATTTCACTATTTCAAAGACTATAGAGAATAATTTATAAATGACCACAAGCAATCTTAATGCAGAAACTTTAATGATATTATTATGTAAAATCACTGAGTAAATCAACTAGTAACTTATTTAATAACTTCATATTCTATATATTAGCCACTTTTATAAAGAAAACTAGAGGACCAGAGGAATACTAACCTTCTTTAATTTGTTGAGGAGAAGGCATTTTGGTGTTAAAAACATGATACCGAAGAAGATGCTCACATGCGTTACAAATTGATGAAAATGGAGTCTGTGTTTCAGGTTTGAGAGCACCATTTTGGTCTACTGTTAGTTGCTGATGCATTCTACAAAGAAATTAAACAACAGTACATTTGATTAGCAAATTTTGAAACAAAACCAAAACTTTAGCTATTTAATTATCTTTGTAATATAATAATCCTAAAAATGTCTTGTAAATAAAACAGTTAAGCTAAGTAAAAAGGAAGTAGGAGGTTAGATGCAATTTCAAAGTGGATGCTTGGCTTCCACTGTCTTAATTATTGAGGATCAGCAACACATCAATAACAGCTTCCCTCCTACCCCATGTCAGGATAGGAAAAAGCTGTTATTACTTTTGTTCAATTTCAGTCATGTTTAGCCCAACATGCTTGGAAGAGACAATAGCAGCAAGATTATTTGCTGGCTATAATTTGGAAGCATTACAATTAAATTCAGTTTAATATATAACTAGCAGCTGGTTCATAAACAACCATTTTAAAGTTATACACTCAAATTTATGCTTTGCATTTCTTCAGGAAACTTGGCCATAGAATCTTTATCAGCACTGGCAGATTCCTCAGTTATTCTTACATCATGCAGTCCAGTTCGATTTTTAAAGCAGTCAAATCATCCTAAACTCGCAGTAAAGCTTTCACATTCCTCTTAAAATCTGGTCTCTTTCAAATGAGGTAAAAATATCATCATCATCAAATTCCTGCCATGTACCCTCAAGGAGTGTACAGGATATGATAGTACTACATGAAAAATTTACATCATTACTAACTTCCTATCTACAATTTTTCTCCAAATCAGTATGTTACTTGCACAGACTCCAACATTATCAGATCTTATATGTCTATTGCCTAAGGCACTTTGTACAGAATCAATCCACCTATATCTTGGTCTTCCTCTGGGTCGTTTTCCTGCCAACCTTGCAGAGAACACTTGTTTTGCTAATCTTTCCTCGCCCATTCTATTTAAGTGACCATACCACCTGAGATTAGCTCTGCTAATCTGAGATTAGCTTCTAATCTTTCTCAGGACTCTCATATCTGCAGTCGCTAGTCTTTGGTCAAGTGTTTTACTTCTGACCCAACTCTCAGATCCATAAGTTAATACTGGTTTGAACACTGTCTTGTATACAGCTAATTTAGTGTTCCGACTAATTTCTCTTTTATTCCATATGAATTTATTCAATTGACTTCCTACCATACCTACCATACCAGCTTTGTTGATTCTGTTGTCTATTTCCATATTTAATATACCATCTTCACTAAAAATCGTGCCTAAGTAGCTGAAATGTTTTACTTGTTCCAGAGGTTCTCCGTTCAAAACGCAGTTGACATTTTCAATGACTCTGCCTATTTTCATTGTTTTTGTCTTTTTATTGTTGACCTTCATACCATATCTATTACAACAGTTATTCAATTTAGTCAGAGAATCTTGCAGACTTGTAGCCAATTTATTTAGAAGTATAACATCGTCTGTATAAAGCAAAGAGCTGAGATTAACAACTCCAATTTTGATATCATGTTTAATATCACTTTCCTTCAATAATGTGATCCATATAGATAATGAATAACTGAGGGGATAATGTACATCCTTGTCTCACACCAGATTTAACATTAAACCATCTTCCTGTACTTCCTTCAATTCTAACTACTGACTTACAACTCAAATAAAGACTAAGTATTGCTTGATATAATGCCCCACTGACACCATATAACTGTAGCGTATTGAATAGCTTCTCTCTTGGCACCTTGTCATATGCCTTTTCCAGATCGACAAAACGTAAGTATAGATCTTTGTTATATTCCCATGCTTTCTCAACTATTTGTCGTAAAGTGAAGATCTGATCCTGACAGCCTCTATTTGAGGCTGTCAGGATCAGAATCTTCACTGAATTCCTGAATCCAGCTTGTTTTTCACCAAGCTTTTCTTCCACAATTCTTCTCAACCGTTTCTCAAGTATACTTGCATATATCTTACCAGGAACACTCAGTAATGAAATGCCTCTGTAATTCTCACATTCAGTTTTATTTCCCTTTTTATATATGGGTACTATGAGAGCTCTACTCCAATCATCAGGAATTCGTCCCTCTGTCCAGGCTTTCTGAACTATGCAGTGCAGCCACTGTAAGACTTTTATGAAATGCTGAAGTATACCACCATACTTCGGCATTTCTGGCCAAATATCTTCTACTCCTGCTGCCTTTCCACATTTCATGCCTTTGGTGGCTTTTTCTACTTCAAGTATGGATATCTATTCCTGTTGAGTGTTTTTTACCACTGTGCTATCACTGCTTGTTTCATTTAGCAATTTTTCGAAGTAATTACTCCATACTTCAAGGATATCTTTTTTTCCAGTTTTCATGTCACCTTTATCATCTCTAATTCCTTTTACAACACCCTTTCTTCCATTTCTAAGCTTCTTCAACAACCTCCAGAATATTTTGCCACCTTCTTGATATTTATTTTCAATGTTCTTACCAAAGTCCTCCCATGACTTTTGTTTAGATAGTTTTACACAGTGTTTAGCTTTCTTACATTTCTCTCTGTATTCTCTAAGAGCACAAGATGACTTATTTGCCAAGAACTTTTGATATGATTTCTTCTTTTCCTTCACTGCCTCTTTAACTTCCGTATCCACCATGGAGTTCTGATTTTTCTATCCTTGCAGACAACCTCACTACATGCCTCTCTGGCTGAATCAATGAGGGTTTTCTTCAAGGCTTGCCAGTGAATCTCCAAGGTTCGATTCCTGTTCTCAAATTCTCATTTTTTTCTTCAATAATACAGTTCACATCTGAGAGCTGCTCAACTTTTATTCGCTTTAAAACTTTCTTACATGTTATTCTTTTCAATATGAAATTCAATTTTATCCTGCTCAAGACTAAATAGTGATCGCTTCCAATTTCAAATCCTCTGTACATCCTGGTGTCCTGCACCACGGAGAAAACATCACTATCAACAATAACAAAGTCAATGAGACTTTTCTTATTCCTTGCCTCTTCTCTCCATGAGAATTTTTTCAGATTTTTATGTTGGAACATGGTGTTAGTAATAACCAGTCCATGTCCTGAGCAGAAATCCAACAGATATTTGCCATTATTATTAGCTTTGCTCTTTTCTCCAAATTTTCCCAAAATATTTTTGTATATCTGACAATCATTTCCCACTCTGCTATTTAGATCTCCAAAAAGGACCAACTTTTCCTTTTTCATTGTATCAGTTGCTTTCTCTAAAGCATGAGAAAATTCCTCCCCTTCTACCTTAGTAGAACCTTCTGTGGGACCATATGCACAAATAAGTCTAGTTCCCCATTCTGATATTTGCCCGCATCACTCTACTTGAGACTGCCTGCCATTCAAGAAGATTAGCCTCATATTTAGTGTTGAATACTATGGCTACTCCTTTTCCTTGATTGTCATTGCCTGAATATAACATTTTGTATTTATTGCTCAGAAAGATCTCACTAGTTTTTGTCTTTTTTGTTTCAGTCACCTCTATTATGTCGATCTGGTACTTATCTAATTCCTCAGCTAGCTCCATTTCTTTGCCATTCAGGCTTCTTATGTTGATAGTACCGATCTTTAACTCGGGTGATGTTGATTTGGGGTGTGTTTTTAGAGGTAAAAATATTGAGAGCTTTTGCCTGAATATTCCCTGTACTAAGAGGTATTTTTTGATAGAGGACACTCCATCTCGATCATTAAATGGCTTCTATTTCAGGTGATCTGCATGCTTAAAGGGGCAGTATCAACTTTTCCTTGTTCTTTGTATTCTTTGATCTTATTTAATATAGTCCAAACTGCAGACTCGCTATATCCCAGGTCTCGCACAATCATTGTATTACTAGTGCCATTTTCTGTCTCTTAATGACTTCCAGCTTTTCTGCTCGCTGCAGATTGGAGACAAAAAAATTTCGCGTTAATGTAAAAAAATTGCGTTAATATTGATTAATTACTCACTTAAAGCGGGAAACAACTTCACTCAATCGTGCTAACTGATTATCATGCATGTTGAATTTGTGTAAGTGAGGTTTTCCGGTAAACGTAGGTTTCTGTGGTTAAGCAGTTCTAGGTAGTTTTTGGTATTGAGACCACATATTAATATAAAGAGTTTATTAAAAAAATAAACAAGTTTCGTGCGTCGTAAGATCCGACAAGTTTCGTGCATCATAAGACTTACATCATCAGGGGTAATGGTACATAAAAGTTTTACACAACAAGACCTTATTGACAATTAATTACAGATATTAGATGTTTTTAATATTATATTCTGGTTTCTCAATTATTTAACAGTTGTGAAGTTATTAAAAACATCTAATATGTGTAATTAATTGTCAATAAGCTTTTGTTGTGTAAAACGTTTATGTACCATTACCCCCTGATTATGTAAGTCTTATGATGCGCGAAACTTGCCGGCTTTTTATTTTTTTAATAAACTCTTCACATTAATATGTCTCAATACCGAAAACTACCTACAGAGGTTTTCCTGTATTTATACGCTTCTTTATCATAATACTTCTGCCCTTCCAGAAGTAATGGTATTATTAAAACTCTTACTAACAGAGCCACCAATCTCTGTTCCACTCAGGCATCTCTCACAGCTGAATACATATATACCACACCTTGCTATCCAAAGGCAACCATTCCAACATAATTAACAAAATATTAAATTCTCTCCCAATCCTCAACTATAATCTCTGCACAGGGATTATAGTAATTCAGTCACAATTCTCCATGTCCAGGGAATTGTGATTGAATTACTAATGTACTCTGTGTCCAGTGTACATCTGAAAATTCGGAATCTTGTACAATTCTTAGAGTGTAGATGGTTTATCGTTACTGCAAGTTGACCTATTATGATCAAACATCTGCTTGAACATAAAAATTACATCTATAATCTATAATAATATGGACAGTGAGATCTAGCAGACCATGCTTTAAATACTACGCACAAAATCAAATGGGGGAAAAAACCAGTATGCTTCATTGCAGCAAGTTCAAATGTGAAAGGCTCCCCTTTCCCCTAGAATCTGCAACTACCCTTAAAAACCAACCTAATTTAAACAAGTATGGATGTGTTAAACTTCTCAAAACAAGGAAAACAGTAATTATTAGGCATCCAATTACAAACTAGGCTTCCCAATAGTGAGCAGAGAAGGTGCTATTCTTAGCTATGAAGCTAGATTTTAAGTTTTACTTTACTCTGTTTTGCTTGTGTGTTTGTCATAATTTGTACCATATTCCTTAAAGATGCTCTGTAAATGAGACAAAATATTCGAAGTTTTAAACTGTTATTTAGTTAATTCCTCATGGTGTTTTCATTCCATTAAATGTCCAACACAAGTTTCTAAACAATGTTATCACTGGTGATGAGTCGAATGAATGTTCCCGTGACCAAAACAGAACACCATGACTCATGACAATGGCCTCAATCTTCTCCAATGAAGAATACAGGAGGACCACCATATTTCAGAGATGTTGTTGTTGCTTTTATATTGAAGGTTTACAATGTGCACCATGAAGATCTTCTAGTAGGGTAAATTGTTAATCAATACTTCTGTAAAGATGAAAAAGTCCATTGTAAAAATCTGAAGATGTGGCACAAGTTCAAATGTGAAAGGCATCTCTCAACTCTCTCAACAACAATAAGCTCTTCATCACTAAACCAAATCACAAAATGATCATAAGCTCATTCATTGTAACCAACTCATAGGCACAATGCTATTATAAAAAAATTCATTAGAGCAAAGCATTCCTGTTGATCCCATGAGTTTGCTATAGAGAGAGAGTCAACAGAAATCGTGCAATCAAATGCTGCTTTATTCCTGTATTTTCAAAATATCAACTATCCTAGATCTCTCTGCCCCCATTTTTGCACCTGTTTTCTTAATGTAAAATATACAAACATGTTTCTCATAATTTATTTTTTATTTTTATATCATTCCCACACACGAGAGGCCACAAGCCTATAACAAAATCAATGCTGTGTTTGTGTGTGGATGGGGAGGGATTAAAAGAAAAGTAATCTATTGATATTCTTTTGAAGGGCTGGAGATTGTACCAAAGAACTGAGGCAGGAATGAAAGATGAACGGGAGCAATAGACTCGTGAGTTAGCAATTCAACTGCAAAAGGATGTTGAGTGGCTATTGCTTGTGCTACTGTAGGTTTAGCAGAAATGAAGGATGCCAGTTCTGTTGAACAAACCCATGCCAAAATCTGTAGAAGATTTTGGCATGGGTTTGTTGGGGGAAAAGCTGTGTTGGGGTTTGTTGGGGGGAAAGCTGACCATCTGTGAGACAGTGGCTAAAGTCTATGAGAGAGAAGAGTTGTCATCAGTTAGCTGAAATGATTTCTTCTGAACAGCATTAAACCTTTTTAGATAGGTTTTAGGTGCACCAAACACATGTGAGCAATATTCCAAGTTGGGCAGATTTGTGATCTGTAGAGATCACAATCTTGAGAAAAAATAATGATCTCCAGTTTTTTCTGAAGCAGAGGATGTTACAGAAATAATGTGGCTATGCCAGGAAAGGCTACGAAAAATGTCAGCCTGAGAAGCAATTGGTTTAGTTTATTTGGATTTACAGCCAATAGGTTTATGTCTGTTAACTGCATATGTTCTAATGGCCGGTTTGCCTGCTTTGAAAGATGAAATAAAAACCCAAGTTTCCAGGAGAAAAAATACTGCCACCTCCATATGAGAACCGGCTAGCTCACCTTCAGTTGAAAAGCTCTGAAGACGCAACGAGACATCCAAGAAGCGATTCAAACCCAGGTCTTTCCAAACAAAGGGCATCATCAAACCTGACTGAGGAGGCTTCCTGAGAAGCGAGATCTGGTCTTCACTGTTAAGCTGAACATTATCAAAGGTAAAAGCATTAAGGTATTTTTTTTGCAAGAAAAAAAAAACAAAAACAAAATTGTGATAAATATTAAGGAAATAAAATCAAACTGACACTTTTAACCCGCTATCATTCAATCTTTTATGTTCAAATGGGGGATGAAAGTATTAAATTGTATCTATCCTCTTTCTGAAGTTTAGAATATAATATCAATAATTATATATACTTAAGACATCAATCAATACAATATCAATAATCATAAAGAAATTACTTACAATGCTGTTTTGGAAATTGGAAGTGCTACCCTGTTTACTCCCTGCTTACCCTGAAAATAATACGAAACTTTATTTTTCTTTGAAATCAACACAGTGACTTCAATTGCCATGAGACAGAAATTTGATTCCACATTTTTCATATTAAATTATATTAATCATATTTTATTGACAAGATGTAGATTTACAATATATAGGGCACAGTCTCCACACTGACTGCCATTCTTACCATCCTTATCATGAACATATACAAATAATCATCTCACAATTAGAGTTGGAAGAATGAAAAAGAAAACTTTTTCTTTACCATTCTCGTTCAAATTTAAGATTTGATCTACAGTGCAGACAGTTCTAATCATGTTACTAAATTAACAAATCTTATCCTCTAATAATCTCTAACATATTCCCTCAATATATGAGAATATTTACAAAACCTATAGCACATAAATAGAAGTGTGGGCAAATGATCAAAAAGAAAGAAGGCACTTATTGATATGTTTTTGAACAACTAGAGGTCACAGACTTTATTTTATTGGAAAACTGTTTCAATAAATGGAATGAAAGGACAAGAATTAGTCTTGTGTGTTGAAGTTTGGCACTAAATAGATGTTGACAAGTACCTATAATGGGTTTGAGGAAAAGTGAAGGAATGATCTCTATCAGTTCAGCAGAATAGTGCCCATGAGACTACCTGTAGAAGAGATAAGGTGCATCTGTTAGTGACAGGAGTGAGTCTGTGAGGGAAGAGTTACCAATTAATTGAAATGCCCTCTTCTGAAGGTCATCAAGCATTTTGAAATACCACTTCATACATGAGAATAATATTTTAAGACAGAACAGATTTCAAATTTATAGTGTTAGGAGTTGTACAGGTGAAAAGTAATATCTCGAGTAGAAAAGACCACTTAGTTTTTTTTGGAAGCTGAGGAGATTATTGATGTGATGTGCTTACTCGTGTTAAGAGATGCTAGAGGTAGGGCCATGTTAGTCCAAGAAGACATATCTGATCTTGCATAAAGATCTGGGTATTATCAAAGGTGAATAGTGACCACAAAAACTATGGATAGGATTTGAGATTAGTGAGAGTCCTAGTCATATATATATGAATTTTACTCACATTCTTTCTCTTTTCTTTGGAATTAGAATGAATATAGGCTTGTTTCCATGCTGAAGGTGTAGATGCCAGATGATATTAAAGACTGTAAAAATGATATGATGGGTGTTAAACTATACATATATTTATGGGATTTTTTTTTTATCATCCCCCCTGTCACAAGCTATTTTAAAACTACATGTATAGCGACAATACATGGATGTTTTTACTGTTCAGAAACAACTAAAAAAACCTACAGGCATTTGTTAGTTTCCTTAACAATCATCACCCTACAGTTAAGTTTACTCTGGATATTGAGAAAGATAAAAAAACTTCCATTTTTAGATGTTCTAATCTATTAAAAAGAAGGTGGAAGAATATCTTTAGAAGGTCAGCCAACTTGTGCCAGTTCATTATCCTCAACAAAAATTAGGAATTATCACAACCTTAAAGAACCATGCTATAAGAATAATTAAAGATGAAACAAAACAGAAAGAAATGTGAACTCAATTTCCTTTTCCATCAATTCCTCCAAAATAGCTATTCAAAAAAAAAGTTACTAAATAAATTACTCTTCTCTGAAAAATCAACTTGTATGATTGCAAAAATAGATTATACAGAAACCATTTACTTACCTTACATTGGCAAAGTTTCAAGATATATGGATCATTTTCTAAGACAAGTCAATATTAGAACTACTTTTAAACCATTTCACACCCTACAGAGGGTGTGAAATGTTACTCTGTTCACTAAAAAATAGCATGCCTTTGGAAAAAACAACATGGAGTACATGATTCCATGTATCTGTGGCAAGGCTTATGTCAGACAGACAGGAAAAAGTTGAGGATAGTAAAAAAGAACAATAGGACAATGTTGAATATAAAAGGAAAGAAAAAAAAGAGAAGCCTCACTGCACACATTTTCTCAAAGCATCATGAAATACTGGTTTTTTCTGCCTTGATACCTTATCTAAGTGACAATCTTTTTTCCAAGGACATTCAAGGACTCCTTGAATCTTAGGTTGTAAAATCACATGGCACCTTGAACAGGAATCAGAGCCTCATTCTTCATGGTATTTGAAAGTCTCTCATACATCTCTATAACCTATCAGATCTTAATTTTGCCAAAAACCACATGAAGACCCTGTGACAATGGGTCATGCTGCATGTGTAAAATGATGCCTGTGATTGATCTACGTTTTTCTTAATGTTATAGATTTCAAAAAAACAATTGTTGTTAGGTGTTCAGATTTTTTTGTATCCTCTGTTATATGTTTATCTTTCTGATGTTAGTTAATTAAGCTGTTAGTTAATTAAAGTGAAACATGGAGGTTTGGACATTAGTTCAGGATAACAAATTTATTTTTAGAAGATGGGATACCATCAGGATCAGAAGACTTGGTATCCAAATTATTCAGGCTTCTTCTGATATCTGACAAAAAAACTACAGAAAATATGCAGAGAATAATTCTTGATAAAGTGTGGGAAGGGTTACGTTGTCTTTATCATCAATGCAGGGGTTGAAGGAAAAGAATGATGCCAGGTGGTCAATCTTGTCTTTGAATGTAACAGGCAGAAACACAAGTGGACAGAAGTTGTAGAGGAATCATAAGGCTTGAATACCATCTGAGCTAGAAGTAAGTTTCCTGCACTTGGCTCTTTTAAAATCTGATATGGATTTGCTGATGGTCTTTTGCAACTGTTGCATGCTGCCTTGGGAGGAGGGGTGGTATATGCTGGAGTTTTTGGCTTCAGGCCACTTGTGATATGCTGAATTTTTTCTTCGACTACTGTTGCACATTTGTTGGAAAAACCAAATGTTTGGAGAGTTGTCTGGGCTTTTGGATGGAATGGAGGATGAAGGTCTTCATTCCAATAATTATTTCAATTATTCTGTTGAAGCAGGTGTTTATATCAAAAGAGCAAAAAAAGGTAGGTAACGAAAGAAGGAGTATAAATCATGTAGGTCCTCATTTGGCACTGTGAAAGGACACAAGAATGAGATCATCTATGTGAAGGGGCATTCAGCAGGAAAGGAGAAATGGTAAGAAGAAATCAAAGGTGCTGGGAGAATGGGAAGAATTACCAAGTATTCTAGTGGAAGATGGACAATTTGTGAAAGATTTTGCTGATGGCAAATATCTCTACATTTCTAACTTGACTGGTGAAAATGGAGAGGAGGGAACCATCTGAGTTGTGAATGCTGAAATTCCCTAAGGAAAATTAGAGCATTTGGGTATTTGATTCAAGTTTCACACAAATTGAAAAGTTAAAGTTGTTATCAGAAAGTGACAGACAATAAACAAAAACAACCGAGTTTGGCAAGAAAATTGAGCCAGAGCAGACTATTAAGAGAGAATTCAATCTTTGCTATTTTCCAGTGATGGATATCAGATTTAACGAATGCACAGGTTCCTTTCTTGTGACAGAAGAAATCATATAGTGTATCTCTGAAAGTTAAGGTGCACAGCAGGGTGCTCCTTATTTTCGAAATTTAGTTTTTTTTCTATGAGACGTCCTATCATTTTCTTCTATATAATAAGTAAAAAATTCAGTAAAAATTAACAAATTTATTGAATGTTTAGGTCATGATGGCATGTCAAAGTTTGTGTATTGAAACAGCATAATAAGCAAACTACAATGTACATGTTCACAACCTGAACATATTTTAACAAGTCTACTCTTGAATTTTCAAGTTGCTTTTCTCTACGAGTATTCAGGTAATCATAATATTGTTAAAAAGTTTTCTGTTATGTTATAAAAATGGCAAGCATACTGGTGAGCAGTACAGCAACCCAGAAGACAATGGAAATAGGGCTTATTGGACAGATGTAAGCCATGTTGCTCAGCTCAAAACTTGCTTTTACACAATAAGTCATGGCATTGTTTTTTTCTTTCATTGCAAAAAGGCAAACGAATCAAGAAGTCAGTCCATTCCTCAGCTCAGGATGTTTTGGCCATCTGCAAGAAGATCTACAAAGTTGAATTATTTAGAGAATGGTAAAATCTTGGAAAAAGCAAGAACAAGGCAAAGATTTCAGATATGTTAAAGAAGGAAAATTAGTGGAAAGAAAGTCTCGAAGATATCTTTGGCATAGCCCATGCCAACTCCTCAGACATGATAAAAATTCAAGGAAGACAAGGAATTCCTAAATTCCTATTGACACACACAGACAAAATTCTTGTCTATGTGTCATTGCACTAACAGATAAAAGATCTAGTCCTAATTTGGCACCCTCTAAATGTTATAAAAAAAAAAAAAAAAGAGAAGAAGTAGTGTTAGCTATATAGGAGTTGATCTTAACATAACAGCCTCCCAAATTTTTGGCAAATTAATGCAACCATTATGGTAGCAAATGTATTTTTTATGTTCTCCAAGACAGTCACAAAGAACTTCCTACACTCCAGGATATGCTAGAGGATGAAGTTTATCCTTAGGAGAGCTATGCAGGATTTAGATCTTTTGTCTGTTACTATTTGAATTGTTTCACTTACTCATTGTCACATATAAACTATAACATGCTGCTTTGTGCTCTGAAGATGACAATTTGAAATTCAGCAAAATATAAGTCATCTAATAAACGTCTTTTTTTCTTCTTCTTTTTTTTTTGCCTGTCACCAAGCAGTTCATTTGATGCTATTAATACTGTGAAAATAAGTTATGAAAAGTATGATGAAAGTTCCCATCTGTTCATTATGGAATCCATAATGCAACTACCCCATAACTTTTATTTATAACACCATATTTCAAGCATTTCAGATCAAATATCATCTAATCAAAAGTAGTGATATGTACTTCTGAGGGCATGCCTCCTGAATTTTTTTATTATTGATGAAAAGCTAGAGTGGTTAGTGTATCCACTCTCCCACCAAAAGGCTGCAGGTTCGAATACCGCCGTGGGCATGGATGTTTGTGATTGTCTGTGGAAATACTAGTGGTGGTGATCGGCAGTGGATAGCGTTGGTGTAGTTGCGGTCAGTTGGTGGTTTGAGTTAGTGGAGACAGAGTTGTAGAGCAGGTGCCCTCCCTTGATGAGTCTATGGGCTCCCTGGAGGTGTCAAATAATAAATAATAATAATAGTGTGACATCTTTTGACTACTTGTATATGGATAATATATGACTTCTGCATTACTTCCAACTTTGGTATCTCTTCTGGGTCTGGCACACGCTGATGGTAGTTGCTTCCCAGGGAGTAGAAAGGTTCTACTCAGTGGCTGGTTTTTCCCTGTCACTAGGTGAAACCACTACCGAGTGGTCCTGGAGTGATTCAGGTCAGTAATGATGAGTTTATTAGTGATTCTTTAGGTCATTCTGTGAGATTTAGAATGATCTACAAGATCAATCAGAGTTTTTGGAGCGGTATCCCTACACTTTAAGATACTTCAATAAAGGTCGAAAACAGTCTGGGGTCACCTTTCCCATAATGCATTGCATTATACACATCTGAGACAATTGATGTAAAGTCATTAGCCTCTATATACAAGTGTAGAATCTCTCATGATACGTATCTATGTAAGATCACGTTTGCTTTTACATGTTTTTCTAAGGTGATTGCACTTAAAGAAATGTCAAATTTTGTCTGTAATAATTTTGGATTTATAATAATTTAACCATGAGCCTTTGTTAATATAATGTGGGGCATGATGTCATTATATAACACTGTTAACTCATGTCCACATATAGCAATCTCAAAAGATATGTGAGGTATGACGACATCATGGTTGAATATCAATATGTTACCATATATGGAAGTTTTGAGAGACACGTGCGTGCATACAACAGAGGTCTGGGCCTATATAAGGAGAGATGTCGAGAAGGACTTCGCCTTAGGTTTCTCATTCTTCTCTTACCTGGGTCCGCCACCATGTGAGGTCTGTCGTCGGTAATCAAAAGAGAAGTATCATGGGTCTTGGATTTCTCGTTCTTCTATTACTTGGGTCCACTGTCAGTACTCAAAAGAGAAGAGTCTTAGGGTTTTCACCTTCTCTTACCTGAGTCCGCAACCACGTGAGGTCTGTTGTCAGTAATCAAAAGAGAAGCATTGTGGGTCTTAAGTTTCTCGGTGGGAAATCAAGAACAAGCCAGCAGAAGGTAGGAAAGGACAAAAAGGAGCACTTTTGTGTGAACAAAAGATTCATGTAAAAGGCAGAGCTGAATGAGAATTGTAAGTACCAATGTATGTGATAATTCCAAATAAGAGGTTACATGAAGTGTGATTGTTTATGGGTACAATAAGATAATGTATACTGATATTGAATTAAGCTTACTCAAGGTATGCTTTATTGTCAGTTTGTGTATATTTGACTAGCAGGATATCCAAGATTGTGATTTAACCTTAAGGGAAGAACTGAAATTGACAAAGACTTGTAGTCTTTGTCAATTTCGTATATATACATACATACATACATACATACATACATACATACATATGTTAACGTCGAATTGTATATATATACATATATATGTTAACGTGGACCAGACTGTAAATATTCTTTTTGATTTGATTAAATGGTTTGTGAACAACACATTGGACTGATTCTGTCAATGCAATATCCTGAAAATTTTGAACCTGTATAAGATAAAGTTTAAGTGATCAATAATTAAACCACAACTAATTTAAGTGATTTTCACTCCTGGGAATTGTAGATGGTTGTGAGCTTGTTTGTATTTGCTTAAAATCGATCTTGGTATGAGAAGACACTTAAGAGTATTGGACTCGCTATCAACAGACTTATCTTTCTGAAACGTTGTAAGTTCTCTTTTATTATTCCTAAATTCCTACAATTTAGAGAAGCCATTACCAGTGAAAAAGCACACAGAATCTACCAAGAAAGCAAAACTAGAACTTTTAGGAGAGAGGATTAATGCTGCCAAACGTAATTTAGCTCTTCTCTTTTCTCAAAAATCATCTTTAGAAAACCATTTAGCGACTTCCTTAGACTGCGTGTCATGGAATCACGTTCAAGAAATAAGTACACGTCAGGCATTAAGATCTCAAAACTTAAACAAACATAAGCTTATCAGAAAGTTTAATTTGCTAAAGACAACACAAGAACAACCAACCCCTAATAATCTTCATGGAAGAACTAAAAAATTAGTGATAAACCAATCGTCATATGTTCTAAATCATGACGAAGAACAAATTCTCGAAAAAGGTCTCAATTTTGTCCTTGCGCCTAAAACTATTCCCAAGGAAATGTTCATAACTAAGATGGAGAAAGCTGCGTCACTACTTCCTGCTGCAGATGCCAGTTCACTTCGCATGGAAGCAATACTTGCAATTAACAATGCAAGACCTCCATCTGACGACATCTCCCTTGGCGAAAGGCTAGCCATAAAAAGGCTTAAGAATAACAAAGACATCGTTATCATACAAGCTGACAAGGGCAACGCAACTGTAGTACTAAATAAAACAGATTACCATGACAAAATCTTGGCGTTATTACAGTCAGATACATACTTGAAAATTGAGAGAGATCCAATGAGGGAGATACATAACAAAACAAACAACCTCTTACAAAAAGCCACAGAACTTCCACGAAACATACGCCTTGCTGCTCGCTCTTTACATCCACTCATCCCAAGGTTATATGGTCTCCCAAAGATACACAAAGAAAACTGCCCACTGAGACCTATCGTGGATAGTATTGACTCGCCTACCTACAGCTTATCAAAGTTTCTAGCTTCATCCTTGACACGTTCGCTGCCAACTACGAGTATACTCGTAGTTCGTATATGAGCTACACAAGCCAGCTACGAGTTTACTCGTATGATGCTTACCACCGGCAACGAGATTACCGTACTGACCTTGAAGAAGTGAAAATGCTTCGCGTACGGGAACAGACTATGCCAAAGTAGTGTGGCAGCGAACGTGTTAAAAGGTTTTACAGGAAATTCTTCTTCATATATAAAAAACTCAACAGATTTCATCTCGAAAATCAAAAATTTAAAACTCCAGCCTTCAGATATCATGGTGTGCTTTGACGTGAAGGCTCTCTTTACAAACGTTCCAACTCAAAAGGTTCTCGATATTTTAAAGAACAAGATTTCAAAAAAGATGTGTTCCTTGCTATCACACTGCGTTCACTCTGGCTACTTTCAATATGAGGAAAAAAGTCTACAAACAAAATAAGGAATTGGCAATGGGCAGCCCCCTGTCTCCTATATTAGCTAACATTTTTTTTTTTTTTGAAGATTTCGAACAAAAGGCAATCTCCTCAGCTACTCTTAAACCAAAAATTTGGCTGAGATTTGTAGATGACATATTTCTTATCTGGGAACATGCCACCGATAACCTTCAGTCTTTTTTAAATCATTCAAATAACTTCCACCAAGACATCAAATTAACAATGGAGGTTGAAGAAAATGGATCTCTTCCCTTCCTGGATGTAAGACTTACTAAGACATCTGATTCTATAAAAATCTCAATCTTTAGAAAATCTACACACACACACACAGATAGATACCTACATGTGTCCTCATATCACCTATCCTGCACAGAAAGTGGGTATCATCTCAACTCTAGCACATCGTGCCAGATCTGTACTGTCAGATGATGATGAAGAGCTAAAAAATGAACTACAACATCTACAAGTAATGGCTACTCATCGAAAACTATTAATAAGCATCTATACTGCCGCCATTGAAAAAACTCAGAAACACAAGACAACCCAAAGATTATATCTCCTTACCATACATCAGCTCGCTCTCCACGAAACTAAGAAGAATTTTACGAAAGTTCAACATAAAACCTGCTTCTCTACTCCTCCTAAACTAAGATCGATTTTAAGCAAATACAAACAAGCACACAACCATCTACAATTCCCAGGAGTATACAAAATCACGTGTGACTGCAGGAAACAATACTATTGCCAAACTGAAAAATCCATCCTTCTACATCTGGAAGAACACCAGAGAGACATTGCCTACAAAAGAACTAGAGCAAGTGCCCTGTCAAGCCATGTACTCTTTTCAGTAAACACAAATGATGAAGGCTGTCAACATGAGATAAACTGGACAACAACTTCAAACCTTCATATATGCCATGACGAGGTAGAACGCCGCATAGTCGAATCTAAGGAAATTGTTATGGATCCTCATCATATAAATAATAACCTTAGTTATAATTATATTATGAGGGTCCAGACTCTTTCAGCTCTGCTATCTGATATTGGCACACTCGTGAAGTCAGACGCATGCAGATGCCCAACAATAGAACTTCAACACGGACTGTAGCTACAGTTCAAAGCTAACCGAATTTTATAATAGTTGTTTTTATAGTGATACAATGGTTCTTATAGTGTTTTTTATTTGCTTTCTATGTTCCCATGCTTGAAGAAGTCGGACAATCCGATGAAACATGTTGTCTTTTGAATAAATTTAACACTTTTTCTAGTTCTCGGATCTAAGTCAGTATATATAAATATGAACATATCCCAATTCCGAGTTAATATTACAGATTGTTTTATATATATATATATATATATATATATATATATATATATATAAAATAATAATAAAAAAATGAATACGAGTATTACACAGAGGAATTTCTCTATTAAGGACTCCAAGCAAGATTTATGCAAGAATAATACTTGAGAAGAGGCTAAAAAAATTGTGGAAGAGAAATTCAGAGAAGAGTCAACTAGGTTCAGTCTCCAAATAGAGCTTGTCAGAATCAAATTTTCACCATGAGACAAAGAGTTGAGAAAATATGGTAATATCATGGATCTGTATTTAAGTTTTGTCTACCTGGAAAAGGCATGTGACAAGGTACCAAGAGAAAAATTGTTCAGATACCTATGGCATAATGGGACATTATAAGCAATACATAATCTGCCTTTAAGTTGTAAGTCAGCAGTTAAAACTGAAAGAGGTATAGGAAGATTATAGAAAAAAAAAAGGTATATGAAAGCATCAGCTGCATCTTAAATGGGAAACCTATAAAACAAGTAAAATATTTCAGATATTTTGGCACAGCATAATAAGCAAAGCTAGTAAGGCAGACATTTGAATAAAATTATATGACATAAGGTAGAAATAAATTAAAACACTAAAATAGTCGTATAGGTTAGTATTCAAATCTATTTTAACTTACAAAATACTAGAGACAGAAGATATGAGTTATTCTGACAAAAATTATGGGCATAAAAGATGGCATCAATGGCAGAATACGTTAAAAATGAAGATACCAGGAAGGAACTTGATTCTGTTAACATTCAAGAATTTGTGAGCAGAGCTAACCTAAACAGAACAGATGTGGAATTTCCTGGCATCCAATGCATGTCTCATGTTATGATGGCAGGGAAAAGACCCAAAGGAAGACCAAGATCTGGATGGATTGATAGAAGGGCTTCAGACTACTGAAATATAATATTAAAGTTCTGACAATAACAGACTAATTTAGACGAAAATTGTTAAGAGAAAGTTAATAATGTAAACTTTTTATGTAGTACCATCACAGTATCCTGTACACCCATTGAGGACACATATCAGGAATTTGATGATGTATACATTTGAAGATAACAAACTCTCAGAGTTATTCAACTTTAATTACTTTCAAAACTTTAGTACATATCTGGCTTTTCAAATTTCACCACTAATCTTTTTACCACCAAGTAGGTGGTACATAATCTCTATCATCCAGTGGAAGTACACCACTTTGCTTACTGGGGGGGGGGGGGCCTAGAGTGGGTGTCGACATGGATGGTTCCCAGCACACGTGTTCTGGTTTCCATCCTCTCCTCTTTATTTTTCAACAAGTTGTGTGAATGATACCATCAAAGGCAAGTCAAGAATACTGTGGAGATTCAGAACTGTGCCCATTTTCGAGAGTACAGCAGAAAAACAGTTTTGAAGGCTGGTTGGCTGCCTGCCAGGCATGTACAGGAACAAACCAGATAGTAACACATTTAGGAGACTTCTTGATCAATCAGTGCATAATCTCACTGCCAGGTCAAGCAGAGGAATTCATGTAATGGTATGCAAGAGGTACGGACAAGGCCATGTTACAGCATGGAGACCTGATGCTCTCTGTATGGGTGATATGTCTAAGAGAGGATTTCCTCCCACAGTATGTTTCCCTGCTCTTTTCTTTGGAATATTGATATGACAGTAAATCTAAATCATGTCAATGCAGTTAAAATTAAAAAAAAAAAAAAACAGACCTTACCGAAAAAATTCCCAAAAGAAAAAAATATATATAATAAATAAAAAAAAAGTATAAAAAATTGTTCCATATTCACATCACCAACACTTGTGGTATAAACACCAAATGATGTGCACCATCACCTGCAAATATCCAAACCTATTCTTGTTTTTGATTGAACCTGAAATATCTGCCACAACCAACACTCATCTTAACTACACTCCGTAGGATTTTCTCCACCACTAAGATGGTATTTGAGCTTTTGCGCAATCTGATATTCCTTACCAGAGAATACTCAATCTTGACTCTGTCCCTTTTTGACCTCTCTGGCTTAAAATTTTCATGTTTCACTATGTATCATTCATCTGTTGTCCCTAACATTCCCCCAATTCTGAATATCATTCTGACCTCCCTGATTTATAACCTTAAAGAATGATTTCCTGCAATCCAAATTCCCTAATGGTAAAATCATCTTTCTTGGCGACTTTAATGTCCACAATTCTAACTTGCTCCCTTTATCCAACCTCACTGATCAAGCTGGAAGAGAAATAGAAGTATTTGCTGATGACTAAATCAAATCATTAATTACCCAACTAGAATTCCTGACAATGTTTCCACTCACACAACACTCTGGACCAGTTCTCTTTCTAAGTACACTGCTGAGGTGATTGCTCTTCTTGGTAATTCAGATTACAATCTCATTCAAGTTTCATATCTAATGAAAGGCTCTTGTTACAGAAGTTATCCATGTTGAAATGAAGACCTTCATTCCTCCCAAAATTTCAATCCTAGATCCAAGTCACTGTTTTCCAAAAAGTGAGCCTGGACAGTCCAAGAAAATAACTTATAAGTGGCCTTAAATACATGTGAAATGAATCCTAAGTGGCCAAAACAAAAAATTTGGCTTCATTCACAGCCTATACTGAAGCTTGCAACAGTAAAACTACTTCATTAACAAAGCTGACTTTGTTAATGAAGTAGTTACTTTGAAAGTGTTAGATGTAGAAAACTTGCCACCTGTGTAAGTGGCATATCTTCTTTTCCTTCTCAAAAGCTGTTTCATGCAGATGAAAGATATTTGACTTTTGTCCATCGTGCTTCCAAATCTTTACCACTCAAATGATAGTATTGCAATATCACCTAAAGATAAAGATTATCTCCTGACATCATTCTTCTCATCCAATTCCAGAGATGACTAATGCAAATCATCTCCTTCACCTGGAACATTGCATTATATGCCCCCTGTGCTCTTCTACCAGAAAAACATAGAAGAAAAATCTTGAAAAATGTAGATACTAAAAAGGCTTCTGGTCCTGATGGAACCCCATCAAATATGCTAAAGTAATGTGCTCCTTAACTAACACCTGTTCTTTATCATCTATACACTAAATTATGCTGGCATCTGCCCTACAGTATGAAAGTGAGTCCCATATAAAACTAATTCCAAAAAAAAAGTAATGGGTCTACCGTCAAACAATCAATCTACTTCTCTCACCTGTGTGTTGTCTAAAATAATGGAGAAGGTCATAAATAGTCAACTCTTCAACATCTACAGAACTGTCAATTACTTTAGTGACCACCAACATGGATTTTGCCAATTAAGATCCACAGTGACTTACATCATCATCTACCTCTGGACTCTCCACAGAGAGGTTTGGAGAAAGCTGTGCTGTTGCACTTGACATTTCTAAGACAATTCAGTTACAAATCTGGTTAGAGGAGGGAGGTTACAAAAGAAAGGAGGTAGACTTATGGTTTACTTCCCTCCCTTATAACTGGATTACCAGTTTTTCTCTCAGGTTATTCACTACCTGTAATGGAAGGTGTTGTTCTTACTTCAGATTTTCCTATTAATGCTGGTGTTCCCCAAAGGCTCTGTTATTTCACCCACCCACTTCCTTGTCTGGGGCACTGCACCTAAAACCTCTCTGAAAATGACTTTGTTAATGACTTTGTTTCATAGATGGTCAGTTTCTGCAATGTCTCTTCTGCAGATATTTCCATGGGCATTGTTCAGGAGAACCAGCATCTATTATGTCTTCATTTCTGCTAAACCTATAGTAACAGTTACCCAACATCCCTTTGCAGTTGAACTACTAAACTCACCAAACCAGCTACCTTAGTTCTGTGGAAAAGTCTTCCTTGCCCAATACAACCAATAACTCTTTAAGAGGAATATCAACAGATTACTTTTATTACTTTACTCTTGATCCCAACCCACATAATGGCATTTATTTGCTATAAGCCTAACAGCCTCTTGTGTATGCAAGAATAGTATTCTAAGATTGAGTTCAGTATAGGATTTGCAGTTGTGTAGGTGAAGTGAAAAGTGTAATGAGTGGAAAATTACACTTTTCTGAAGGCTAAAGAGGCTACGGTGTGATGTGTGTTTGTACTAGAAATGGTTCAAGGTTGGCACAATAATAATGAACAATTTTGCACCTTATGATTGTTTTTGTAATAATTTAAGTGCTGTGTGTCTTACCTCAACTGTAATTGTGCTTTCTACTCTGAAAATTTGTTGACATACAGTGAAATATTAATAACTCGATAAATTATTCTATTCTTCTGGCGTTTTTAATACCATTCATTGTTATTATGAATGGTAGCAATGAAGCTGATGAGAAGTTGTCAACTCCACTGAAGAATGTTTAAGACATTGGTTATGAAAAATATTGGAGTTTCAAGTTCCTGAGCACTACACTCCACAAATGAATAGTGGAGTGTACTGTTGTCAACAAAATTACAAACAGGGTCTGAGATCAGGAAATGCTGATTTAATCTCACAGATCAAGCAATTTATTGATCCCTTTGAGTTTGTATTGCAAACACAAAAGGATGGGTTTGCAAAATGAACTTGAGACATACACTGAGGAATGGTTAACTGTCAGATACAAGAGAGTGATGTATTGTGGTGTTGAGATAATGAGATTGAGACTGGCAGAATAAAATATATAGTTGGGTGCTGCTATAGACCAGGTGATGGAATAGATGGTGGAGATAGTATGCATAAACAATACTTACCGGGTGCAAAATTTAAGGATGTAAGTGAGAGTATTAGAGCGCAAAAACAGAGGGTGAAAGAACTGATAGTTGTGGCGGGTACGAATGAATTGAAAGGAGATAAATTTTTTATGAGAGAGGACTTGAAAGTATTGTTAAAGCTAGTGAAAGAAAAGAGTGACAGAGTTAGAATGGTGAGTCTGTTGCCACGGTATGACAGAGAGGAGTTTAGAAGGAGGGCCATAATCGCATTATGGCCCTCCTTCTAAACATTACGCGCAGGTTATGCAGACGGTGTGGAATGAATTTGATGGGCGAAAGGATTTATACAAGATGGATGGCCTGCATCTGAATGGACTTGGTGTGCAGAGACTGGAAAAAGTGTTGCTGAATGAAGTGAAAATGGATGTGCAGAACCAGGGAAACAAGAACTACCAAGGAGGGGGGGGGAGTGGATATGCAGACATCAGTGAGACAATTGAGTGTAAGAATGTATATAATGTATCTGAGCTAGCACTAAGAGCAAAAATTGGGAATGGGACATTTAGAATAACGCATCAAGATAGGGGCAGGACAAAGGGATCACTGCATTTTATGTATAATAATGCCAGGAGTATTAGGAACAAGAAGGAAGAATTTTTGGCCTCGATTTGCTCTTCCTGGCTACAGGTATTGGCATTACTGAAACATGGCTGAGGGAAGATGATATAGTTAGTGGGATAAAATGTGTAGGTTATAGTGTGTTTAGGAGGGACAGAGAGAATAAAATGGGGGGAGGGGTGTTACTGATGATAGCTGATGAACTGCAGCCAAGGAGAATTGAAGTTGTATCACAGGATAGTGAAAGGAGCTCATTTGAGGCTATTTGGTGTGAGATTGAGACCGGCAGAATAAAATATACAGTTGGGTGCTGCTATAGACCAGGTGATGGAATAGATGGTGGAGATAGTATGCACAAACAAATTGATGAAATGAGTGGAAGGAGGGTAACTATTATGAGGGATTTCAACTATGGTAACATTGATTGGAAGGAGGAGAGGACACACGTGAGGAAGGAAATTGATTTTATTCAAATATTAACGAATAACTATCTGAGACAGCATGTAATTGAAAATACTAGGGGTGTGAGAGTGCTTGACCTGGTATTAGCATCTCAGAAGTGACTGTAATGAATATGACCATATTGCCACCTATTGGTGAGAGTGATCAAAAGGTCTTGAGGTAGGTGCTTAAGGGTGTGGAATTTTCGATTAAGACAGGATATATGTGGAATTACCGTGCTGGCAAGTATGACAAGCTTAGGAGATTGCGTGGATCAGTGCCATGGCATGTACAACTGCAAGGGCTTGACGTCGATTGTGCATGGGAAGTGGTCAAGGAGCATTTGTAGACGGTTATGGCAGACTGTATACCTAGAGTCCGAATAGTAAATCAAGTAGGGGTTAAATGGATGAATAACACCATTAAGCTTGAGTTGCAAAAAAAGAAATAACAGTGGAGGGAATTTAAAGAGAAAGGTGACCTGCAGGCAAACGAACAGTATAAAGTGCAAGCCAGAAGGGTAACGAGTGCGGTAAAAAAACCAAAAGCGGATTATGAAAGGAAACTAGCTATGCAAGCTAAAGAGAATCCCAAACAGTTCTTTCAATATGCTGCAAGCAAGAAAAAAACTGTCCATGGCAAAATGATTTTAAGGAATGACAATGGTAAGGAGTTCACTGAATTAGTCGATATAGTGGAGTTACGGAGTGCGCACCTTGCAAAAGTATATCATCCAGGTGGTGACATTGAAAAAATGAAGGAACCATTAGTTTATACGGGAATTGCGATGAATGAAGTGGAGGTGAATAGTCTATTACAGAACCTTAATGTGAATACATCTGTGGGATTGGATGGTATACCGGCACGGGTCTTGCGTGAAGCGGCTAAGAAATTATCAGTGCCCTTGACCATGTTGCTTAATCTGAGTCTCGGGTCTGGTTTAGTCCCAAAGGTGTCGAAAGAGGGGAAAATAGTTTCACTGCATAAAGGAGGATCCAAGACTACGTTTGCAAATTACTGACCGATCAGCATATCAGGAGTCGTTGTCAAGGTCTTGGAGAAAGTAGTCAAGGGAAAAATACAGGAATGGATTGATGAAAATGAGATACTGTACAGGGGACAGCATGGCTTTGTGAAGGGTAGATCATGCCTCGGT
Source organism: Typopeltis vanoorti (assembly GCF_054136105.1). Taxonomy (NCBI): domain Eukaryota; kingdom Metazoa; phylum Arthropoda; class Arachnida; order Uropygi; family Thelyphonidae; genus Typopeltis; species Typopeltis vanoorti. The sequence continues at coordinate 144,671,283 of NC_143551.1, forward strand.
AACTTGCTCAAGTTTTATAACAAGGTGACGGCTGAACTGGATAAGGGTAATGGGTTTACAGTGATACTGCTATACCTGGCAAAGGCGTTTGACAGGATACCACATGGAATTCTAATCAGTAAACTACAACATATGGGAATTGATATAGGGTTGGTGAGATGGATAGGTGGGTGGTTGATGGAGAGATATCAGAGAGTAGTTTATTCAGGAGTAGAGTCCTAAAGACGGCCCGTGACTAGTGGTGTGCCGCAGGGTTCTGTTCTTGGACCACTGCCGTTTAATCTGCTCATTAACGATATAGGGAAGGATCTAAGTGGAACAGTTCGTTTGTTCGCTGATGATGCAAAGTTCGGTTTGGCGATAGTGAATGCAGAAGATGTCAAAATCTTGCAGGATGACTTGGATAGATTGGAGTTCTGGGCTAAGGAGAATGGATGTCAATTTAATGTGACAAAATGTAAGGTTGTGCATTTTGGGGTGAAAAGATTGGCAGCAGTATACCACATTGGTGGAACTGTACTCCAGGAGATTGATGAGGCCAGGGACTTGGAAGTGTTGGTGAATGGGTAGATGATGTTTAGGGGGCACATTGCAAAAGTAGCTAAATCAGCTCATCAACTCACTTGGTTGTTGAAAAATACCTTGATGAGCAGAGACAAGCAAGTTATTGTACCTCTGTACCGAGCCTTGATAAGACCTCATCTCGACTATTGTACCCAGATTTGGTCACCTCGGTTCCTTCTTGATGGGGAGGAGGTGGGGAGGATCCAGAGCCGAGTGACTAAGATGATAACAGGTCTATGGAATGAACCATATGGGAACAGGTTGAAGATTTGTGGGTTGCAGAAACTAGTTGATAGGCGGAAAAGAGGAGATATGATTGAGACATTCAAATTGCTAAAGGGAATCTATAGGATTAATTCAGAGGATATTTTTGAGATCAGGACTGGTGGTGGGAGAAATAGGGGACACCCATGGAAGCTGGGCAAAAGCGTGGTTAGCAGGGGTGTTAGAGCTGGGTTCTTTACTTTTAGAGTGGTAAATGAGTGGAATAAGCTACCAGATTCTGTTGTGGGTGCTATGACGGTGAGCGAGTTCAAGGCAAGGTATGATAGATACTGTGAGAATGTCATATAGTTGTGTGGACATGATGTTTAGGCCTCCCCCTATGAGTCTAAGGACTCCCTGGAGTCGCCCAAAATAATAATAATAATGATGAGAAGGGTGACCAGAATGTGTATCAGAGGACACTCCCAACTCAACATCACCAGAGTTAAAGATCGATACTATCAACATAAGAAGCTTGAATGGCAAAGAAATTGAGCTAGCTGAGGAATTAGATAAGTACCAGATCGACATAATAGGGATGACCGAAACAAAAAAGACAAAAACTGGTGAGATCTTTCAGAGCAATAAATACAAAATGCTATACTCAGGCAATGACAATCAAGGAAAAGAAGGAGTAGCCATAATATTCAACAAAAAATACGAGGCTAATCTTCTTGAATGGCAAGCAGTCTCAAGTAGAGTGATGTGGGCAAATATGAGAATGGGGAACTGGACAATGAGACTTATTTGTGCCTATGGTCTCACAGAAGGGTCTACCAAGGTAGAAGTGGAGGAATTTTTTTATGCTTTAGAAAAAGCAACTGACAGAATGAAAAAGGAAAAGTTGGTCCTTGTTGGGGATCTGAATAGCAGAGTAGGAAATGATTGTCAGACATACAAAAATATTTTGGGAAAATTTGCAGAAAAGAGCAAAGCTAATAATAACGGCAAATACCTGTTGGATTTCTGCTCAGGACATAGACTGGTTATTATTAACAAAATGTTCCAACATAAAAATGTGCACAAATTCACATGGAGAGAAGAGGCAAGGAATAAGAAAAGTCTCATTGACTATGTTATTCTTGATAGTGATGTTTTCTCCCTGGTGCAGGACACCAGAGTGTACAGAGGATTTGAAATTGGAAGCAATTACTATTTAGTCTTGAGCAGGATAAAATTGAATTTCATATTGAAAAGATAACACGTAAGAAAGTTTTAAAGCGAATAAAAGTTGAGCAGCTCTCAGATGTGAACTGTAGACTAACATACACAAAGATTATTGAAGAAAAAATGAAAGAGTTTGAGAACAGGAACCAAACCTCGGAGATCCAGTGGCAAGCCTTGAAGAAAAACCTGATTGATTCAGCCAGAGAGGCATGTGGTGAGGTTCAAGGATAGAAAAATCAGGACTCCATGGTGAAGGAAAAGAAGAAAGCATATCAAAGGTTCCTGGCAAATAAGTCAGCTTGTGCTCTTAAGAGAATACAGAGACAAATGTAAGAGAGCGAAACACTGTGTAAAACTAGCTAAAAATAAGTCATGGGTGGACTTTCAAGAACATCGAAAATAAATATCAAGAAGGTGGCAAAATATTCTGGAGGTTGTTGAAGTTTAGGAATAGAGGAAAGAGTGCTGTAAAAGTAGTTAGAGATGATAAAGGTGACATGAAAACAGGAGAAAAAGATATCCTTGAAGTATTGAGTAATTACTTCAAAAATTGCTAAATGAAACACGCATTGATAGCACAGTGGTAATAAACACTCAACAGGCATACAGTCAGGAATACATATCCATACATGAAGTAGAAAAAGCCATCAAAGGCTTGAAATGTGGAAAGGCAGCAGGAATAGATGATATTCGACCAGAAATGCTGAAGTATGGTGGTATTGTTAAACTGTGAACGAAATTGTTTTGTATGTTTTTATTCTTTATTCACATTTAACATAATCTACCATATACTAAGCAAGACTTGTTTAAATATTATTTGTTAGTTCCTTGCTTAAGATTTATTATTCATGTATTATCCTTGAATTTTTTATTATTTAATTATATAATTTTAATGTATATTATACTACTGAAAGCTCTCTGTAGTAAATAACATTTATCTTATTACTTTATTCCTTCAATAATATTATGAGGAATTCTATGTATGTAACTTTTATGTGCCTTATATAAACTGTAACATATATTTTATTATTATTATTTGTAAATGAAATGAAAGAGAAATTAAGTAACTATAATATTTTTATTATTATTTTACATTAATCAGTGTAAAGGTATAACCTTATGTAACGCTAATGCTTACGTTCTGTTTTGATCGTTGCCATGGAGATAGAAATAAAATAGAATGCGCGAGCGTAGATCGTGAGCTTCGATAATTGGGAGAAGAGAAATTAATGAGTTGGACGGAGTGAACAAGTTTTAGGCGGGAAGAAGGAAGGCATATAAGGAGAGGTAAAAGTAAACAAGGAGACTGAAGGGCAGGGAATTCAAGGGAGTAGCATTCAGAAGTGTACGGAGATGAGCAGAAATCTTATAGACAGCTGAGAGTAAAGTCAGCAGTGGCAGTAATAGGAATTTAGTGCCATAATGAGATAACTAAAAGACCAGAAGATTAATAGAAGATTCAGAATAAATCCACTAAGTTTTAGAATTACTACGTATTCCTATATCGCTTTAAAGAAGGATTGTACAAAGCTCAATTTGTTATACAGTAGTAAACATGGAATAATTATTCTGCCCTATAGTAAGCCCGTCAAGAATTGTGTAGCGCGATAATAATAATTCAGTTATCTCCTTGAAGAATTCTTTTGAATAGTGTTCCATCGAAGTAACAAGTGAATATAGTTTGAAATGTGCTCACATTGAATCTGATGTGCTAAGGATTAATCCCAGTAAGAACAGTCCTATTTTATTTTATTTCAGTGTGAAGGTTTAAGTGATAGCTCCATCTCGAATATCCTAACATTTACTGTGGTGTTTCACTGAATTTAGCCAAGGTTAGAAGTTGAAAGTAATTCCCCTTGAAGCAATAACTGCCGCGTTTAATAATGTTATAAGTGCTTGCTAAGTGTTAAATATAGAGTGTAACTGAGTGATACCAGCAAATTTATTTAGCAAGAAATTCTGTAGTATTGATCAGCGTGAACAATCTTTGTTATTGAGAGAATTGTGAATTTTGTATTTGAAGATTTCAAGTCTAATTTAATATGAATGTTTTGACCTGAAGAACTAAGTTAATTGTAATATCTTATTTTCGGAGTTAAATTTATTACTTGTCATATAACCTTGTATTAAATGTTTGGTTTTATTGATTTCAATATTGTGTGTGCCTGTTTTTTTTCATTGCACCGTTCATAAAAAGTTCAAACCTTGCGGGAGCCTTAAGTGAAAAATATGAAATTCGGCCTGTATGAATAAGGAGACTGCTAAGTTAATTGAAGATTGATTCTACTATTTTACATAGACTAATCTAAATATAGGGTGGCGCAGTATAAATATAAATTTCCCTACATTTTGATTAGTAATCAACCAGCAATTAATTGATTTTATTAAGAACAACATTACAACAAGATGGCGAACCACAGAACCAAGAAGGACGTACCAACAGTATAAAAGTCTTACAGTGGCTGCACTGCATAGTTCAGAAAGCCTGGACAGAGGGACAAATTCCCGATGATTGGAGTAGAGCTCTAATAGTGCCCATATATAAAAAGGGAAATAAAACTGAATGTGAGAATTACAGAGGTATTTCCCTACTAAGTGTTCCTGGCAAGATCTATGCAAGTATACTTGAGAAACGGTTGAGAAGAATTGTGGAAGGAAAGCTTGGTGAAGAACAAGCTGGATTCGGGTCAAATAGAGGCTGTCAGGATCAGATCTTCACTTTACGACAAGTAGTGTAGAAAGCATGGGAATATAACAAAGATCTGTATTTAACTTTTGTCGATCTGGAAAAGGCATATGATAAGGTGCCAAGAGAGAAGCTATTCAATACGCTACAGTTATATGGTGTCAATGGGGCATTATATCAAGCAATACTTAGTCTGTATTTGAGTTGTAAGTCGGCAGTTAGAATTGAAGGATGTACAGGAAGATGGTTTAATGTTAAATCTGGTGTGAGACAAGGATGTACATTATCTCCTCTGTTATTCATTATCTATATGGATCACATTATGAAGGAAAGTGGTATTAGACATGATATCAAAATTGGAGATGTTAATGTCAGCTCTTTGCTTTATGCGCATGATGTTATACTTCTAAATAAATCGCTACAAGTCTGCAGGATTCTCTGACTAAATTGAGTAGCTGTTGTAATAGATATGGTATGAAGTTCAGCAATAAAAAGACAAAGACAATGAAAATAGGCAGAATCATTGAAAATGTCAACTGTGTTGTGAATGGACAGCCTGTGGAACAAGTGTAACATTTCAGCTACTTAGGCACGATTTTTAGTGTAGATGGTAAATTAAATATGGAAATAGACAACAGAATCAATAAAGCTGGTATAGTAGGAAGTCAATTGAATAAATTCATATGGAATAAGAGAGAAATTAGTCAGAACACTAAATTAGCTGTATACATGACAGTGTTCAAACCAGTTTTAACTTATGTATCTGAGAACTGGGTCAGAAGTAAAACACTTGACCAAAGACTAGAGATCACAGATATGAGAATCCTGATAAAGATTAGAGGCGTGAACAGATGGCATTAATGGCAATATCATATTAAAAACGAGGATATTAGGAAAGAACTTGACATTGTCAGCATCCAGGAATACGTTAGCAGAGCTAATCTCAGGTGGTATGGTCATTTAAACAGAATGGGCGAAGAAAGATTGGCAAAACAAGTGTTCTCTGGCAGGTTGGCAGCAAAATGACCCAGAGTAAGACCAAGATATAGGTGGATTGATACGGTACAAAATGCCTTAGACGACAGAAATATAAGATCTGATAATATTGGTGTCTTGACAAGTAACAGACTGATCTGGAGGAAAATTGTAGATAGGAAGTTAGTAATGATGTAAATTTTTCATGTAGTACTATCATATCCTGTACACCCCTTGAGGGTACATGTCAGGAATTTGATGATGATTAATGACATTAGGGAAAGTTTTGAATGTGAGGTCCAGTTACTTGCTAATAATAGTAAGTTATGGAGAGTGAAAAGGAATGTAGCTGACACAGAATACCTGCAGGTTGATTTGAACAAATTAGTTATATCAGTGACAACAGATGCCAATTCAATGTTTCCAAGTATAAGGTGATGGATTTTAGATGGAGGACATTACAAGTAGAGTATTATATTAATGGAAATTTGATGGAATTAGTCAATGAAGCTAGAGACATGCGTGCGTGTGCGGTAATTGCGGATAGCGAGTTAAATTTAAGAGTTGCTTAGGTAGTTAAAGTCATTGCATTGGATAACAGTCCTGTTAAAAAGAACAGTAACTTGTAGGAATAAGGAAGTTATTCTCCTACAACATGGATTTGATAAAGCCACATCTGGATTACTATGCACTTATATGATCACCTGGATCATATAAGTGCATAGCAGCAAACAGCCAAGATAACTGGGCCATAGAATTGTGAATACTGAGGAAATATGGTTTGAAGAATAAACAAGGAAAGGAGGTATGACAGAAACAGAAGTTAGCAAGGGATTCTTAGAATAAATACACAAGTGAGATTTTGCAACTTATGGATGGTGGAAATAGAACACAGCATCATCCATAGAAGCTGATTACAGATATTGTTAGAAAACGTGAGGTCCAGGTTCTTTTCTTCTCATGGCGCATGTAGTGAGCATGTGGAATGGGCTGCCATTAGATGTCATGAGCCCTCCATCTTCAGTAAATGTATTCAAGGAAAGATAGGATAGGTATTTAAGTATAAGTGTCTAAATAGACCCACCCTCAATGATATCTTGGAGAAGCATTCATAATAATAATAATATATCAACTAAAAACATAATATATATATGGCATGTATAGCTGTTTTGCAAGATGGCATGCATACAATATATATATATATATATATATATAAAAAAGATAAGCCGAAACTTGAAATGTTTTTAGTCTCCGGCTTACCAGCCCGGAACTCAGGGGGGGGGGGGTGCCAGAGTGCCCCCTAGTGTGTGTGTGTGTGTGTGTGTGTGTGTGTGTGTGTGTGTGTGTGTGTGTGTGTGTGTGTGTGTGTGTGTGTGTGTGTGCATGCCAGAATGTGATTTGAACTCAGCCTGAAGAGCTTGAAAAATGAAGATGATATCCATTTGAACAACTAGGCCAGCAAGTGGAATACAAGGTTATATATAATACAATGAAGAGGAAATAACTATGCATTTCCGTCTATAGATAAATGGTGACAATTTTTTACACTATTTTTAAAGCCCTTTCTTAATCTTTTTGATGACAGTTTTTAAAATCTTTGTGTATCTTTTAGAGGATAAGATATAAAACTTAACTTACAAAAAAGTAATACCTAAACACTTAATGTCTCCTTTTTTTTTTGAGGGGGGGTGAGGGAATTGAATATTTTACCTGTATTTGAATAACATTTGGAAGAGCTACTGCATTAGTCTGTGGCCCCTGTGACTGGACCCTTAAAAGAAGTGTTTGCTGGGAATTCTGAAATGATAAAATAGAACAACACTAAATCTAACAACATAAACCAATAAATGTAAATCACTATATTTAGTTTGCTATATTTAATAAAAATTGTCCTAAACTAATGTTTACATGTTCTACAATACTGACTGTAGTTGACATTTTCTGTTTTTTCCTATCTACTTTCATGGCTTGCATTTTTATACCAAATTTATTACAACAATTATTTCATTTGGCTGAAAACTCTTGAAGGCTTGCAGGAGATGTAGAATAAAGACCTAAGCTCAACATCTCCTATTTGAATATTAGGTTCAATATCACTTTCTGTAATAATGCAGTTCACACACACACTCTATATAATAATGGAAACAGCATACAGCCTTTATTCCCACCAACTGAACATCAAATGATCTTATTGTACAACTATCTTCCTTCAATTATAACTGATGATTTGGAAGTAAAGAATAATCTCTGTATGACCATTTATCATGCTTCATTTACATATCATAGATGTAGTTTCTGAAATACTTTTCTTATTGATACATCACTGCATACTTTTCTGAGATCCAGAAAGCTTAAACAAAATTCCTTATTATCCTATTGCCATGAGATAAATATCTGGTCTTGGCAACTCATGCAGCTTAAATCCAGCTTGTTCTTTACGAATTTTCCTGCAACAATTTTTCATAAGGTTTCTTAAGTTTGCTTGGATTAATCTTTCCTGAAACACACTAAGGAAATTCCTCTAAAATTTTTGCATTCAATTTTATTTTCTTTTTGTTGATGTTTGGAATAATCACTCAAGTAACGGATGCTATAAGGGCAGCATATCATGTTTGTTAAATGCTTGTACTTTGTGGCTGGTTTGCCTGTTTTGCAAGATGAAAAAAGCCTGAGTTTCTAAGATGGATAAAAAAAAAAACTCCCACCTCCATATGAGAGCAACTAACCCATCTTAAAAAGAAAAGCTATAAAAGTTCTTTGCATGCTAGATGGGATTAGAACACATATCTTTCAACCAAAGTGCAATTGTGATACTAAGTTACAGAGGCACTCTTCTATTTTATAATATTATTATATAGGCATCTCCATGAAGTCCAATGACTCATCATAGGAGGTCCATACCAACCATTACTGGCACAATATATAATTGTAATAACACACACAAAACAACAAGCAGAAGAAATTAGACTATTTAAAATCTAAAGTCCTATGGTATTCTATGGATGCTATTGGCTAGCCTTAGCTGTTGGCAGGAGGCCTAAGAATTAGTTTCCCAAATCTCCAGAAGTTTACACAACTTATTTATTAAGATTAAATAGGTTTTTTTTTAAATCTGCTACTGATTCTAAAAAGAGTTCTCTCAAGTTTGTATTTGTCGTGATCAAGCATAATAGTTTTATTCCTTCTGATCCTGTGCAAGATATCCAAGGCATGGTTAGCTAGTCCTGAATGACCACAGCTGTGACAGCAGATGTATTTTTTTGTGTTCATCACAAAATTCCACTTACTGGCGACATTTCATCTTATATAAAAAATTCCACACATTTCAGATCTTTAATCCAAAATTTAGTTTTAAACAATAATGAAATCATGGTGATTTCATTATTGTTTAAATAATAAAATCACCATGAAATTAAATTATAATGTCACCTCCTTATTTACAAATACCCACTTTTCTGATGCTTTAAATTTAAAAAATCTGACTCTTTAAATTTGAAAAATGTTTCTCCCCTCAAGACATTACTGATCTCTTCAATTTTGCATCCACACTGGTTATTTCGCTTGGAAAGACACCTTATTTAAAATAGATAGAAGGTATTTCCATGAGTTCTCCCTCCTCTGGACAATTTTTACATGGAACATTTTGAAAAACTTGCAATTGATACTGCCATTCTTAAAGCATTTATCTGGCTAAGATATATTAATGATGTGTTTTCTATGTATTCATGTATTGGCTACATGGCTCAGACAAATGAGACTTTTCTCCTCCACCTCAACAGCCAGCACCCCAGAATCAAGTTCACTTTAGAAAAAGAAAATAACAATAGCCTGCCTTTTTTAGATACTCTAATCACATCTATCCAATGGCACCCTTTCATTCTCAGTTTACAGGAAAATCTTCCCAGAGAGAGATACATACATAAATTTTCTCATCATTCCTCTTCTCAACAATATGGTGTCATCAAAACCCTTGTCAACAGAGCCTCCAACATCTGATCTACCCAGGCTTCCCTTACAGTTTAACTTATCTTTATTTGCCAAACCTTCTTTGTCCAATGGTTACAGTGCCAAAAGATCAACAAATAAGTTGATCCTCACATCCCTCTCACAACATACAGACAACAGGAATGTCATTACTTTCCTCTCTATTTGGGAGACACTTCAGAAAAAATAGCCAGAACTTTAAAGAAATCCTCATCTGAAGGTATATCTACTACTTCTTACACACTATTCCTACTACCTATTCTCCTACAGATCCACTTCCTTCCCCTCTATGTCCCAAATGTTTTACAAGGTTCCTTGTTCACCGATTAGATCTAGGCAACTTATCATATTATGGTCAAATCGGGAGATCTGCTAATATCTGCCTAGATGAAATAAAAAAATAGATTTTCCACAACAATTATGCTCAGTCATGTCTAGCTGATCCTGTCTTGGATACCTTGCACAGGATCGGATGGAATAAAACTATTATACTTCATCATAGCAAACGCAAACTTGACACTCTTTTTTTTCTTTCTTTCCATTCTTTCTCCAGGCATTAATTACAAATCTATTTAGGTGTAATCTATCAGGCATATACAAGTCCATTTATCCATCTGATTCATTCCAAACATCTAAAAGCTGCACACTATTCCTACTACCTATGTGCATTACTTAGTTACTTTCCGAGTCCAGAACACCAATCATATCCTCTCCATCCAAAAAACAGCAGCTTGTATCGCCTTGTCATTGGCCGTCAGAATGTCATCCATGGAGCACACCGATTAGATCTGGGCAACATAAAAGATGTTCATCAGTTTGGACATCTCCGCAGTCACAGCTGTTCTGCATCTGGACACTCCCACTCTAGGACGGTTCAGCGTCCTCCAGGTGCTATAGGTAGGTGATATCCCCTGGTTAACTCTTCCTTAATTATGGGGACTTCTTGAAGTTGAACCGATTCCCTCCATAGAACAAGGCGTCGCTCCTCAGGTTTATGGATCAATGGTTTAGTTCTTTGCATAAAACTATGCCTCGATTTGAGTCGAGAAGCCGTGATGATATGGCCGTACATTGGTTGTCTTTCATCCGTCATCTGCTTTTTTTTCTCCATCTCACCGGCCCCTTGACATCTTATGCCTGGTGGCACTATGCCTGCTAAGGGATACAGCTTGTTGACCGGGGTTGGCCTTAGGCATCCGGTTATGATCCTAATGGTATCATTTAAAGCCACATCCACGTGTTCCGCATGGGCAGATGCCTCCCACACTGGGGCAGCATACTCCCCTGCAGCAAAACACAATACCAAAGCCGTCGAGCGAAGTACCTCTGGTTGAGCTCCCCACGTCGTGCCAGTCGTTTTTTTTTATGATGTTATTTGCATAGATTTTTCCTTTTAGTTCCTGGCACCTTATATGACAAGGTACGATCCAGCTTAACTCCAAGATATTTGGGATTGCTGCAGTGTTCGAGGTGTTTTCCTCTCCAGACAATGTTTAACTGGCGTTTTGCTTCCCTGTTGTGCAGATGGAAAGCGCATACCTGAGTCTTGTTTGGGTTAGGCTTCAGGCAATTGGTCTCATTGTAATTGAAGAGTATTTCTAAGGCTTCTGTCAACCTATTCTCAACTTCTTCAACACCCCTTGCTTGACTGCATATAGCTGTGTCATCGGCATAGATAAACCTCCTCACTTGTGGGTGGGTTGGCTAATCGTTAGTATAAATATCATAGAGCATCGGGGCCAATAGCTGCCTTGAGGGAAACCATTCTTCTGATTTCTCCATATGCTCTTCTTTCCTTGCAAAGTTACACAGAATCGTCGATTCTGGAGCATGGTCTTAACTACATTCATGAGGTGAAAATCTTTCGTTATTTGGTACAGCTTGACCAACAGTTTCTTGTGATTAACAGTGTCATATGCTGCTGAAAGATCAATAAAAGCTGCTCCAGTCACAAGCTTCTTCTCGTAACTATCTTCAATGTGCTGCGTGAGATTCAGAATTTGGCCACAGCAGGACTTTCCGGGATGGAAACCGGCTTGCTCGGGTATAAGTTTCTCGTCAATGTTTGAAGCTATTCTTTCCAGAATCAGGCATTCAAAAACTTTATACAAGCGGCAGAGGAGAGAAACAGGGCAAAAATTCTTAGACTCTGTAGGTTCCTTTCCTGGTTTAAGTAAAGCTACCACTTGAGCTTTCCTCCATAATTTGGGCAACTGAAGAGATTCTACACACCTATTCATCAATTTCACCAGCCATTGGATAGTTACCGGACCGAAACGCTTTATGTGTTCTGTCTGAATGGTGTCCAGGCCAGCAGCCCTATTCTCTTTCAGGTGACATATAGCTTTTCTTAGTTCCTCTTCGGAGAACGGAGAGGCTAATGAATTAGTCTCAGCTTCTTTAATGTGCATAAGATTGGTTTTCAGTATCTTCTAGTCTGTCCTGCCATTCAATAATAGCTGGTAAGCGATCTGGTTTGGCGTGACCTCTGTTACATAAACTGGAGTTTTAGTTGGATCGTTGCTTAAATTCTTCACCAGTTTGCATGCTCATCTGCTGTTCTGTTTCATATCTAAATCTTGCAGTAGCTTCATCCATCTCTTCTTTCTACCATACGTGAGTTTGTCCATCAGTTTTTCGCCTGCCTCAATTGTGTCTACAGCGAAAGGATCCTTGTCATATCTGATTTTATATTCTTTTAGTTGTTCCATCTGGTCTTCATTAATCCCAGAGATATATTGAGTTCTGCACCCTCGTGGTATGTGCCGCCGAGATACTATTTTGATGGTATTCACGAACTCTTCATAGTTACTTGGACCTGCTTCAAGAGTGTTTACTGTCTGATCGAGTTCCTTTGCAAATCCATCCCATCTTGCTTTTTTTAAAATTATACCGTCGCTTGAAAGGTACTATCTCTGGATTGATAACGGCTCTGACTTCACAAGTAACAGGTCTGTGCTGGGTTCTTGGTATCGGCTCTTCTACTATCTTCGTCACTTGCACGGCTACTTGTTCACTGATAAGGATGTTATCTGGATATAACCCATCTCCACCTTCCACTATTGAATGATGGTCTTAACTTGGGATCGTGGATCAGCTTCAGTCCTTCTCTCTGAGCCCAATTTTCCAGCTCAGCACCATTCCTGTCAGTCATTTTGTAGCCCCATGTTAAACTCTGACAAAAGTCTCTGAGTATTATTTTAACCTTCTGGGCATTAAAGTTGGCAGGTTTTTCGAAGACGAAATCTTCATTAGGTGGCTTATATACTGATGTGATTGTGCAGGACTTGATCTCGATGGTTAATATTTCTATATTATTATGGGATGCCATGTATAGATTTAATATCCAAGTCTGGTTTAGCAAATATAACACTACCGTATTGCTTGTGTGATCTCCCAGCTACTAATTTCATGCCATGAATTTTTGGTCTACCCCCTCGATGTGTCTCCTGGATAACTAAAACATCACATTTGCATGTATCACACATGTCTGCTAATAAAACATCCTTTTCGGATGACAGTCCTTCAATATTTATTGAAGTTGCCTTAAAAGCTAGCCTTGAAGAAGGCTGATTTATAGTTCGCATGAGTGTTCCGGTAGCTGAAGGATTAGCCAAAGTTGAGTTTCAACGTTGCCCAGGGCACACCTGATTGTGATCGCTTTTGTATATAACACAATCTACGAGGAGGCTCCTTCAACGTACTCCTATGTGCACTGATTCATAAGTAGTTATGATATGAGTTAATTATGTGAAAAAATATTTGCCATCATGGGCCTTTCAATTCACCCCTATCATAACACTGCAAGAGAATTATAAACTTTCTTACTCTTCTTTTCACGTTTTCTAGAAACTTTTTCATATCCTCTCACATTACACATTTTTCACCTTTTAAATCATTTGTTGTGGCCAAAATTATTGTCTATTTACCCTTTTTTGAAAATTGGCATCATTGATATCTTTGCAAGGAAAGCATGATATGTCATGCATTCATCAAACATGCTTATAGGATATCTTCGATTTAGCAATATAAGATTAGGTTACAATTTTTTTTAATTTTTAGCAATAGCCAATTTTGAATAAATAAATAAAATGAAAAGGATAACTTTTAGTTTTATATATGTAAATATTTACTAAATGTACAATGATTATCATTATTTCTTGTAATTAGAAATTTCTTTAGTAATGTTTATAAAGCAAATCTCTGTATAGTCATGAACTGTTTAATTGCGATATTTATTAGTAAAAAAAGTTTTCACCTTCAATTTAGTTATATTTCGGTAACTTAAACTTGAGAGAAGAAATATTGAAATTTTTGATGAAGTTTTTACTAAAGAACTGTAGTCTTGTTTACAACAATCAGCAGTGATTTTATTTTAATTTTCACCACTTATTTGCAACGTCAGGCAGTAGTGCACTTGTGTGAAGTTTGTATTTCTTAACAGGAAGTTGATATAGTGAGAAAGAAAGAAAAACAGAACAGCTATTGTGCTGATTAGAACAGAATATGTCCTGAAAGTTGGAAGTTTAGGGGAGAAATATATTACATTTCTTAAGCCAAAAAGGTGGAAAAGAGCATTGTGAGGGAAACAAACATTTATCCCAAAATTAATGGATGAATTTCTTTTAAAGGAAGCTAAGTTGGAGCATAAATAAAAGTGATAAGAAGAATTATTATAATTTTGCCCAAAGTAACACAGTTCCTTTCGATATATTTAAGCAGCAAGACTTATTCTAGTTAAATGATGTAAACTCAAAAGTGATGAACTTTTTGTTCTCAAGGATAAGGAAAAAGTTTCCAGAAGATGAAAGGAAACTTTAAATTATCATTGTGTTCTAAAGAAATAGAAAATGGAACTGATATGTTAAAGGAGACATGAAAGGAAAAATGTTATTTTTCTCAAGAAAAGGTATGAACAAATTAATTTTCTGTTTTCAAAGAAGAACAGGAATGAGTAAATTATATATTACTAGCCACTGCTGAGAGAACTGTGCTTGATAAGTTCGAAGTTAACTGCCTTTGTTTGTTCTCATCAAATCCTAGGATCATGAAGACCAGAAAATAGATATTCTGATGTTAAGTCTGTGGGCCCTTTCCTTTTTTAGATAAGATTTATTTATAATGCAGATTTGTATATAGTACTTATAACAAACAATTTACATACATTGTTACAACCATGCAATACCATAAATTTATACTAATATTATTTATTTGCAAATAAATATATTAAATTTGAATTTTCTTTGTCTCTCACTTGATCTCTCAAGTTAACTTATTTTATAAAAATATCTTAGATCTGAATCTGTGTTATTAACTGAAAAGTTAAGAAGCCACTCTTGTATATCACAGACAACATGCCTGTATTTGTGGAATCACCATACAATATTATAACATATAAACACTATCTTCAGTGTTTATATAACATAAAAACAGACTATCTTCAGTGGCTACATAGGAAAAGTTTTCAACAAGGTGGAATACCAACAATTGATCATTCAAAAGTAGAACGAGTCACGTGATGTTATATCGCTAAGTATTAAAGAGAGGAAAACGGTTTTTAACAGAGTAATGATTAAATTGAAGATATTAATTCACAAATTCATATAATAATCTTAATTTATAAATAACATTAGACTAATGTAGGAATTAAAAGTCTTAATTAACAAATAATAATAAAAAAAATAATGTGTTATCCTGATTAAACTTTCCCAAATTTTTGATAAAGATATACAGTCATTTCGATTCAAGTTAAGGCGTTAAAGTAAGACCTCAGCACTTTCTTTAAATAGACACTCAAATTTATAGTGGCACCCATGTAGGAGGAGAATTTTGGACCAGAGGATGACTTGACTCTATTCCGTGCTGAGCTAATCCAGACTTATTGGATTTGTTGTGCTGAATGTATGATTGATGTTCTTGAATTCTTTATTCTATAGAGCATCCTGTTTGTCCAAAGTAGGATAGATTGCAGTTATAAGGAACCTGATACACACCAGGCAGAGACATAGTTGAGCATTTATTTTTAGAAGAGGGGAAATAGGTGGATATTTTGTTAATAAGTGGCTGTTAAATCATATTTTTTTAGAATTCTTGAAATTGGTTCTGAAATCCGGGGAGCTTAAGGGTCAAAGCTGTATAACTGAGAGGACATCTCCACACAGCCTTTAAAGGAATGCGGAGAACCGACCAGGGCTTCTGACCTAATGTCCAATCCTCACCTTCTCGTGGTGCACCCTGTTGGGTATCTATTTGGATACTGAACGAATGAGGATGGGCTGGCAATTTGGGATTTAGCCGACCAAATTGTATTCTTATTGGTTAAACCAAAATAAAAAATGATGGTACGACATGACAAAATTTCATGCCGGCTGGGGCGTCGCCCATTTAAACAAGGCCCTCGTTGTTTTTGCCAGGGAACCAGGGCGAACAGCGAAAAGTCAGCTACTGGAACAAATCTGAAAACAAACCCCAACTCAACATCACCAGAGTTAAAGATCAGTACTATCAACATAAGAAGCCTGAATGGCAAAGAAATGGAGCTAGCTGAGGAATTAGATAAAGTACCAGATCAACATAATAGGGGTGACTGAAACTAAAAAGACAAAAACTGGTGAGATCTTTCTGAGCAATAAATACAAAATGTTATATTCAGACAATGACAATCAAGGAAAAAAAGGAGTAGCCATAGTATTAAACACAAAATATGAGGCTAATCTTCTTGAATGGCAGTCAGTCTCAAGTAGAGTAATGTGGGCAAATATGAGAATGGGGAACTGGACAATGAGACTTATTTGTGCCTATGGTCCCACAGAAGGTTCTACTAAGGTAGAAGTGGAGGAATATTTTGAGGCTTTAGAAAAAGCAACTGACACAATGAAAAAGGAAAAGTTGGTCCTTGTTGGGGATCTAAATAGCAGAGTAGGAAATGATTGTCAGACATACAAAAATATTTTGGGAAAATTTGGAGAAAAGAGCAAAGCTAATAATAATGGCAAATATCTGTTGGATTTCTGCTCAGGACATGAACTGGTTATTACTAACACAATGTTCCAACATAAAAATGTGCACAAATTCACATGGAGAGAAGAGGCTAGGAATAAGAAAAGTCTCATTGACTATGTTATTGTTGTTAGTGATGTTTTCTCCCTGGTGCAGGACACCAGAGTGTACAGAGGATTTGAAATTGGAAGTGATCACTATTTAGTCTTGAGAAGGATAAAATTGAATTTTTTCATATTAAAAAGAATAACATGTAAGAAAGTTTTAAAGCGAATAAAAGTTGAGCAGCTCTCAGATGTGAACTGTAGACCAAAATACACAAAGATTATTGAAGAAAAAATGAAAGAGTTTGAGAACAGGAATCAAACCTTGGAGATTCAGTGGCAAAGTCTGAAGAAAACATTGATTGATTCTGCCAGAGAGGCATGTGATGAGGTTGTCTGCAAGGATAAAAAAATCAGAACCCCCTGGTGGACACAGGAAGTTAAAGAGGCAGTGAAGGAAAAGAAGAAAGCATATCAAAAGTTCCTGTCAAATAAGTCAGCTTGTGCTCTTAGAGAGTACAGAGACAAATGCAAGAATGCTAAACACTGTGTAAAACTAGCTAAACAAAAGTCATGGGTGGACTTTGGTAAGAATATAGAAAATAAATATCAAGAAGGTGGCAAAATATTCTGGAGGTTGTTGAAGAAGCTTAGGAATGGAGGAAAGAGTGCTGTAAAAGGAGTTAGAGATGATAAAGGTGAAATGAAAACAGGAGAAAAAGATATCCTTGAAGTATGGAGTAATTACTTTGAAAAACTGCTAAATGAAACAAGCAGTGATGACAGTACAGTGGTAAAAAACACTGACCAGGCATGCAATCTGGAATACATACCCATACTTGAAGTAGAAAAAGCCATCAAAGGCTTGAAATATGGAAAGGCAGCAGGAGTAGATGATATTCGACCAGAAATGCTGAAGTATGGTGGTATAAGAGTCTTACAGTGGCTGCACTGCATAGTTCAGAAAGCCTGGACTGAGGGGCAAATTCTTGATGATTGGAGTAGAGCTCTCATAGTACCCATATATAAAAAGGGAAATAAAACTGAATGTGAGAATTACAGAGGTATTTCCCTATTGAGTGTTCCTGGCAAGATCTATGCAAGTATACTTGAGAAACGGTTGAGAAGAATTGTGGAAGAAAAGCTTGGTGAAGAACAAGCTGGATTTAGGCCAAATAGAGGCTGTCAGATTCAGATCTTCACTTTACGACAAATAGTCGAGAAAGCATGGAAATATAACAGAAATCTGTATTTAAGTTTTGTCAATTTGGAAAAGGCACATGACAAGGTGCCAAGAGAGAAGCTATTCAATACGCTACAATTATATGGTGTCAATGGAGCATTATATCAAGCAATACTTAGTCTTTATTTGAGTTGTAAGTCAGCAGTTAGAATTGAAGGAAGTACAGGAAGATGGTTTAATGTTAAATCTGGTGTGAGACAAGGATGTACATTGTCCCCTCAGTTATTCATTATCTATATGGATCACATTATTGAAGGAAAGTGATATTAAATATGATATCAAAATTGGAGTTGTTAATCTCAGCTCTTTGCTTTATACAGACGATGTTATACTTCTAAATAAATTGGCTACAAGTCTGCAAGATTCTCTGACTAAATTGAATAACTGTTGTAATAGATATGGTATGAAGGTCAACAATAAAAAGACAAAAACAATGAAAATAGGCAGAATCATTGAAAATGTCAACTGTGTTGTGAATGGAGAGCCTGTGGAACAAGTAAAACATTTCAGCTACTTAGGCACGATTTTTAGTGAAGATGTTAAATTAAATATAGAAATAGACAACAGAATCAGCAAAGCTGGTATGGTAGGAAGTCAATTGAATAAATTCATATGGAATAAGAGAGAAATTAGTCGGAACACTAAATTAGCTGTATACAAGACAGTGTTCAAACCACTTTTAACTTATGGATCTGAGAGCTGGGTCAGAAGTAAAACACTTGACCAAAGACTAGAGATCGCAGATATGAGAGTCCTGAGAAAGATTATAGGCGTGAACAGATGGCATTAATGGCAATATCATATTAAAAACGAGGATATTAGGAAAGAACTTGACATTGTCAGCATCCAGGAATACGTTAGCAGAGCTAATCTCAGGTGGTATGGTCATTTAAACAGAATGGGCGAAGAAAGATTAGCAAAACAAGTGTTCTCTGCCAGGTTGGTAGCAAAACGACCCAGAGGAAGACCAAGATATAGGTGGATTGATATGGTACAAAGTGCCTTAGACAATAGAAATATAAGATCTGATAATGTTGGAGTCTTGACAAGTAACAGACTGATTTGGAGGAAAATTGTAGATAGGAAGTTAGTAATGATGTAATTTTTTTCATGTAGTACTATCATATCCTGTACACCCCTTGAGGGTACATGGCAGGAATTTGATGATGATGATGATGGTTCTGAAATCCCGGAAATATAAGGAATTGGAACTCGACGTATTGAATCTTTGCTGTTTTGGATAGGATTGTAAGAATCGAACATATGTTGTGTACTCTTTTCGGAGAAGCCATTTAGTTTCATGTGATGTTTGATAGTTGAGAGTTCTTTTTTGTAATTTATGAGGAGTTGAATATTTCCAGGATTTCAGAACCAATTTCAAGAATTCTGAAGAAATATGATTTAACAGCCACTTATATACCTATTAACAAAATATCCACCTATTTCCCCTGTTCTAAAGATAAACGCTCAACTATGTCTCTGCCTGGTGTGTATCAAGTTCCTTGTAACTGCAATTTATCCTACTTTGGATAAACATGATGCTCTATAGACAAAAGAATTCAAGAACATCAATCATGCATTCAGCACAACAAATCCGATAAGTCTGGATTAGCTCAGCACTGAATAGAGTCAAGCCACAACATCTTCTGGTCCAAAACTCTCCTCCTACACAGGTACAGCTATAAATTTGAAAGTCTATTTAAAGAAAGTGCTGAGGCCTTACTTCAATGCCCTAACTTGAATCGAAATGACTTTATATCTTTATCAAAAATTTGGGAGTTTAATCAGGATAACACATTAATTTTTTTTTTTAATTAAGACTTTTAATTCCTACATTAGTCTAATGTTATTTATAAATTAAGATTATTATATGAATTTGTGAATTAATATCTTCAATTTAATCATTACTCTGTTAAAAACCGTTTTCCTCTCTTTAATACTTAGCGATATAACATCACATGACTCGTTCTACTTTTGAATGATCAATTGTTGGTATTCCACCTTGTTAAAAACTGTTCCTATGTAGCCACTGAAGATAGTCTGTTATTTTCAGACTGAAATATTTGGCAAATTAAAATATAATATTCTTGTGTAAACGTGTTATAATCTTAATGTCACAAGTGTCTCTAAAGAATCACCATACAATATTGTCTCCTTTAGCTTATTAATTGCTCACAAGCATGCCATTTCACACATTACAGCCCTCACTATTTTCCTCATGTTTCATCACTTCCTTTGTGTAACTTTCTCCACCTAAGACTTTTGTCAATTCATAATTTATTTACCTTTGTTCATTTCTGTATTCCCTGATTCATCTGAACAATATTAATTTTCAGAAGCATTTACTACATTGCTTTTTGACATAGAAACTTCTCACATTCATTCACTTACTCACATAACACTTCCAACACACACACACACACACACACACACACACACACACACACACACACACACACACACACACACCTAGGTGGTAGAAGGCCTTCACTGCCTGATAAAATATCATCAGCTGTCTAATTGGAGGCCTGAAGTGGCATATGTTGTTATGTTTGGTCTCCAGAATAGTGAGAGTGTTACCCTTCAATCTCTTCTCTTCTTCTTGTTGTGTTGATGGTATACCACCAGTCATGCCAATTACACAAATTACAGCTTAAGTATATAAGCCTTTAAGGTCAGCACATCATGTCTGTTAATCACGAGTTTCTGGAAGGGAACCCTTTCCACATCTATATATCATCATACGTATCAAGGATTTAGGCCTAGTGTGGCCTGTTCCGGCCTTAGAAGTCATCGTTGAATCGTTTAAGAGGACGTCCTGGTTTTCTTTTTCCTAATGGCTTGTACTTTAAGGCTTGTTTTGGTAATCTTTCTGTTTTCATTCTTTGAACGTGTTCCATCCATCTATGTTTATATTTTTTAATTTTTTCAATTACTGGTTCTTGGTTTAATTCTTTCATAATATCTTCGTTTCTTTTGTGATCAAATAGGGTATACTTTGCAGTTTTTCTCATAAACTTCATTTCTGCTGTTGTTAATCTTTGTTTGTCTTTTTGTTTTATTGTCCAGATTTCGCTTCCATACATTAAGACCGGTAGGGCTAATGTATTGTATACTTTTAGCCTGGTTTGTTTTTGAACTAGGTTTGGTTTAAATATAGAGTTAATTACTCCTGCTATTTTTAAATATTTTGCAATTTTTATGTTTATATCTTTTTCATAAGTGATCATACATCCTAGGTAGTTAAATAAATTCACCTGTTCTAAGATCTTGTTATCTAATACTATTTTAGTTCTTGCTGGATCTTGTCCTTTAAAGGCCATAGTTTTTGATTTTTCCGTTGATATTTGATGTCATTTGGAGGCCTGAACATTTGATGTCATTACTGATGTCACATCTATATATGACATCAGTAAACTTTACTTCAGCTGAAAAAACTCTTTAGTTGTAAAAGAAACAGCTGATTCTTTTTAATTATTATCCATTATAACACTATAACTTGAGATGCAGGACGCAGGACATATATGGCGCAGAGGGTGAAGCTTGACACTTTTCATATTCCCTGTTGTCTGTTTCGGGAGCAGTGATGGGAGAGATTTGTGAGCTATTTTAGCTTGCCCTGAGTGGGCAGAAGTGGTTATTCGTCGTTGGGTGTTAGGATGGCTTTCGGTCTTTTATGTTTCCAGTGGTCATTACCGTCATAGTTTTCAGCTTGCTGTATTAGTTGGTTTGGATGCGTAGATGTCTTCATAAAGAATTTCTCTGCTAGGGAGCGTAGTAGTAGAGAGATGTAGGGGATATTTATGTCCCGGTGGATCTGGCCGTTCCTGATGAACCACGGGGCGTCCAGAATCATTCGCAGGCATTTGTTCTGTGGTCTTTGTAGCTTGAGGATGTTTGTCTTGGAGGTATGGCTCCAGGCTGGGGAGGCGTATATGACTCTGGGACGGATCACTGTCTTGTACAGTAGTATTTTATTGCTTGAGCTTAGTTTGCTGTGTCTGTTGATCAAGGGGGTATAGCTGGGCGATAATTTTTGAAGCTTTGGTGCATATGCTCTTGATGTGGCTGTTGAAGCATAATCGCTTATCGAGAAGTATTCCTAGGTATTTTGCTTCAGTTTTCCAGGGAATTTTAGAGTTGAACAGGGTGATGTCTCCTTTGGGGGATGCTCATCTTCTTGTGAAGAGTATTGTTGTACTTTTCTGGGGGTTTAATTGTAGTCGCCAGTCTTTAAACCATTTTTCTAGATTCAGGATGGTGTCTTGTAGTTTTTTGGTAACGAGAAGTGGTTGACAAGATCTGGCTAGATAGCCGTGTCATCTGCGTAAAGGGCGATGGTGGATGTGAGAGGATTTTGAGGGATGTCTGCCATATAGATGTTGAACAGGATCGGGGCTAGCAGTGATCCTTGAGGAACTCCAGCGAGGATTTTCCGTTGGGTTGAGACTGTTTCATTGATTTTGACTTGCATCCTCCTGTTGGAGAGGTATAATTTGATCAGGTGTATCATGTTTAGTGGAAGGTTAGCGATGATAAGTTTGTAGAGGAGGCCTTGGTGCCAGATCTTATCGAAGGCCTTTGAAATGTCTAGGAAGACAGCTCCAGTGTGTTGATTACAATTGAATCCTGTGGTGATGTATTCTACCAGTCTATGGATTTGATGGGTGGTGCTGTGATTTTGATGGAAGCCAAATTGTTCTTCTGGAATGATATTTAGTTGGTTGACATGATCTTGGAGTCTGATGAGGATGATTTTCTCAGCTATTTTCCCTAAATTGGATAGCAGACTGATGGGATGGTAATTTTCAGGTAGGTGTGGGTCTTTGCCTGGTTTGTGAACTGGGATGATGTCAGCTATTTTCCATGACTGGGGGAAGTGCTGCCATTTGAGGATGGAGTTTATGATGTTTGGCAGATGTGCTATGGCTTTGCATGGTAGTGCCTTGATGACTTGGTTAGTGATGCCATCAGGACCTGGGGCTTTTTTGATCTTGAGATGGTTGATGATGCCGATTATTTCGGCATCATCATCAACCATCTCAAGATCAAAAAACATCAACCATCACCAGGTAGGTGAGGTAGGCATTATAGGACTTGGATTGACATCGGGACAATTTACTGTGAACCTGACTTTACGATGGATCTTGTATACGTGGCTGATGTTTAGGTTCTCATATGCAGGACTACATTGTTTCTCTAGGTTTCTTGCTATGGCTTCGGATTTGTCAGCATCTGTGTATGCAAGGTGCTGTTCTGCTTGCAGAGGGGGAGAGGGATTTGCGCTTGATCCTGAGGTTGTTTAGGAATTTCCATATAGAATGATCTGCTGTGGAGATGGAGGTGAGCTTGTTGTCCCATTGTTGGTTCCTGTGGTTCTGGAGAGCTTCTCGGAAAGATTTGTTTAATCTGTTGAGGGCTGTTTTGTCCTGGGGAGCACGAGTGTGTGATATCTTTTTCTTTGTCTGTTTTTTTCCCTTATTAAGTCCATGATTTCTTCCGGGAGACGATTTTGTTTGTGGGTAATCGTGGATACTATGGCAGCTGTTATGGCTTTATTGATTTGATTGGTGAGGTTCTTTATTGCCGTGTCTATTTCTTCCTTGGCTTTTATATGGGGAACTGGACCAATGTGTTCTGGTAGCACTTTCTTAAGTTTCTCCCAGATGATGGAGGTTTTTTTTTTTTTTTTTGGGTGGGGTGGGGAGGTGACTGATCTTTGTTCCCTAAGTGAAGTAGGATTGGGTTGTGGTCTGATGATAATTTGTTCAGTGCTTGAATGCTGTGCTGGTATTTGATGTTGTGTAGAATGGCGATGTCTAGGATGTCGGCTGTGCCAGTTGGGCTGTGGTGGGTTGGTTCAGTGGGTCCTGTTACGACAGCGTTGTTTAATCCTGTGTAGCTGAAGAGGATACGGCCATTTTTATTTGTGGTTCTGCTGTTCCAGGAGGGATGTTTGGAGTTTAAGTCCCCAGCGACGATGATGGATTCATTTGTGCCTAGTACAGCATCCAAGTCAGAAAATAGCAGGGTCTTAGCAGGGGGGTTGTAGGTGGCGTAGATTTTAAGTCTTCCAGTTGAATTTGTGTGGACTTCGACACCGGTGAGTTCTAGGTTGGGGGGGGGGTGAGTATTCCATTGTGCCTGATGCAGTTCCTGATAAATATGGCTGTACCACCACCTCTGTAGTCCAGTCGGTCATTTCTATATAGTGTGTAGCCTCTCAATTTTGGATTGTCTGCAGGTCTTAGATGAGTTTCATTAATTAGGATGACGTCAGGGTTGTATCTGTGAGAGAATTCTTGAAGTTCCA
This sequence comes from Typopeltis vanoorti, assembly GCF_054136105.1. Taxonomy (NCBI): domain Eukaryota; kingdom Metazoa; phylum Arthropoda; class Arachnida; order Uropygi; family Thelyphonidae; genus Typopeltis; species Typopeltis vanoorti. The sequence goes on from NC_143551.1 coordinate 144,695,522, forward strand.
GAGTCTTGTTTTTTAGGCCATTGGCGTTCCGGCGTTCCAAGCGGTGATCTGTAGTGAGTCTGGGAGTAATCTAGTTTTATTCATTAACAAGCATTGATAATATGGTTTGAGTTTCTTTTAGAAATCTTTTTGTGGAGTTTGGTGAAGGGTTTGACTTACTGAAGTCTTGAAGCAAGTTTGCCAATGAGGCTGTGATGACTGTTGTCATGTTTGGAAGAATTTGGTCCTGCTGGATATATCTGGATGAGCGGGCTACTTCGGCATATGTCCTACTTCGACGGTGGCTTTCCAGACTGTTGGTATTTTCCACTTGTGAGAGCTGGTATTTTGTTGTCTTTTGTTGGGTGTCAGGCAACTGGGGAGTCGTCAACTCAGGTGCCTGTGGGCAGGGTTCAGAGATCTGTTTCCTTTTGTTGTCTGTTTTATTCTTAGGGTAGTGACTGCAGCCTCTGTAGTTTGCCGGGTGGGGGCCCCCGCAGTTCGCGCATTTGGCTGGCGAGGTCCTGGGTTTTGAGCAGGTTGCTGTGGGGTGGTTTTGCCCACATTTGAGGCATTTGTAGTCTGCTCTGCAGAGTTTCTGTGCGTGCCCGTACTTCTGACATCTGTAGCACTGGCCTGACGAGGCTCTTTTTCTTAGTGGTTCTGTTGTGATTTTCAGACCACAGATCGTTGTTAAGTTGTATATGTTCTTGTGTGTGTTAGGTATCTCAACGAGTACTAGGGGCATTGGACTCCTGTCAGCCCGTAGCATTCTGCTAACCTTGACAGGTGGGAGATCGTGGAGGCAGAGGTCTTCAGTAATTTCATCTGTGCAGATGTTTTCTGTTACTCCCCTGAGTACAACTTTTAGGTTTTTCTCCGACTTCAGTGAGTAAGTATGATATTTAATATTTGACTCGTCCATGGTTTTTGTGAGGAGTCTGTAGTCGCCTACTGTGGTAGGCTGGATTTTAACTCCGTCGTCTACGTTTTTTGCCCATGAATAGGCAATTTGGTGGTTTTGCATAATAGGCCTAAGGGCCATCCAACGTTCTTTTTCCCGTAGAACAATTGGGGGAACTTTTTTGTTGTTGGGTGTGGGGGAGGTCAGTTTTGGGGGTATCTTCTTCCATCCCCTCGTTTATCTGAGTCTCCGCTGTTTTACGTTTTTTCCGTGCATGGGTTTCTGTATCATGTTTTGGAGTGGGAGCAGAGATTATCAGGTTCATCTTCCCTTCTTCCCCTAATGTTGAGTTGTCCCCTTCTGTGGAGTCGTCTGTCGCTGAATATAGGTTTAGAAACCCTGGCCATTCTACCTCAAATTTCTTCAACAGTTTTTTGAGGAGGTCGAGTGCTAGCTTCTTATCCAACAATTGGAAAAAAAGTCATCGGGACTTAAACTGGTCATGTTTAAAATATTCAAATATATGCTTACCTGAGCTGGATCTCAAGGATTTCCGTATAGCGTACAAACACAAAATATAACACACTAAAGGACTATCGCGAGACGGCAATCACTAATTAACAACACAATCATCAGCTACTTGTTTACCTTCGCTTTCCGCTTATATCAAAAATCTGAATCAACACTCTGTATTATTCATAACAACTATTTAAATCACTGATCACATATATAAACACTTGGCAACTGCCATTATGCACCAGCGCCCTGTCCACTATAACTTGAGAGCTACTGTGAGATGGAAGTAATATTTCTCACATACAAGTAGCAAAATGGTGTATTCCCATATTATTACACCACTCTGGATTAGAGATAGATGCTGCCACTGTTTTTGCTGCGATTGAAAATATATTATATTGGGCAATTATAACAAAATAGATTAAAGTATATTATACTAAAGAAATTATAGGCCAGTCAAGTGACTAGCATACAGATTCTCCAACCAACAGACTACTAATTTGAATCCTGCCATGAGAATGGATGTTTGTGAATGTCTTTATGCAAGAGATGAAATCTGTTGTATGGCCAGAGCCACTGCTTGGTTTACTGAAGGCCTGAAGTGGCTTGAAAATATTGTATCATTGGTTTCCAGAGCAAATTTGAATTGAATGTGAGAACTGCAGAGGTATTTCCCTGCTGAATATTCCTGGTAATATTTATGCAAGCAAACCTGAAACGGCTAAGAAAAATTCTCAAAGGGAAGCTTGGAGAAGAACAAGTTGGATTCAGACTAAATAGAGGTTATCAGGATCAGATTTTCACTTTAACACAAATTGTTGAGGAATATTGGGAATATAACAAGCATTTGTATTTAAGTTTTGTAGATCTGGAAAAAGTGTATGACAACGTGCCAAGAGGAAAGCTCTTCAAAATGCTACAGTTATATGGTGTGAATGGGACATTATATCAAGCAATACATAGTCTCTATTAAAGCTGTAAGTCGGCAGTTAGAACTGAAGGAAGTACAGGAAGATGGGTTAATGTTAAATCTGGTATCAGACAAGGATGTACATTATCCCCTTATTATTCATTTTCTATATGGATCACATTATGAAGGAAAGTGTATTAAACCAGATATGAAAATTGGAGATGTTAAAATCAGCTCTTCACTTTATGCAGATGATGTTATACTTCTGAATAAATCCAGCACAAGTCTGCAAGATTCCCTAAGTAAATTGAATAACTGTTGTAATAAATTTGGTATGAAAATCAGCAATAAAAAGATAAAGACAATAAAAATAGGCAGAAACATTGAAAACATCAACTGTATCCTGAATGGTCAACTTATAGAACAAGTAGCAGTATACAAAGACAGTGTTAGAAATAAAACACTTTTTTTGGAAGTTTTTCCCTCTTGGTTAGACTATAAATTATATATTTAGTTTAATCCTTTATTTAAGTGTAAGCAAACAAAGTTTGCTCCTGAAGTATCTTCAGGACTGGGGCAACTCGTGGCAAAGGTGGACTGAGTTCTCATCACTTTCCTTAGTATCCCATAATGAAAAGCACATCTCCTTGCAGACACGTATAATGCTATGCATTATGGGAAGGGTCACTACCCAGACCGGTTTCGACCTTTACTGAGGTCTCTTCGGTGGGAGCCAGACCCAGAGGTGATACCAGGGTTGAAGTAATGCAGAAGTCATATTTCCATATGCCAGTTGCCAAAAGGTGTCACACCTTATTATTAAATTACTCTGGATTAGAGAAAGATGTACATTACAACTGGCATATGGAAATATGACTTCTGCATTGCTTCAACCTTGGTATCACCTCTGGGCCTGGCTCACACAGAGACCTCAATAAAGGTTGAAACCGGTCTGGGTAGTGACCCTTCCCATAATGCACAGCATTATACATATCCACAAGGAGATATGCTTTGTATTATGGGATACTAAGGAAAGTGATCAGAACTCAGTCCACCTTTGCCACGAGTTACCCTAGTCCTGAAGATACTTCAGGAGCAAATTTTGTTTGCTTACACTTGGATAAAGGATTTTTATTTAGGGTATGATGTACAGGTCTCAGGATAATACATACAAATTACATAAAACAGCATAAAAACAATTGTAAAAATCATTAAAAGGGGTACACTAGGTTGAAATGATTAAACATCAAAATTAAGAATCAGGAGTCAGAGCTTAATCCTTAAATCCCAGATCTACTCCAGGGATTCTGGGGTCAGTTTAAAAAAGTCCTCTTTAGAACCTGAGTAGATAGGGCACTCAAGCACAATGTGATTGATGGACTGGATCCCTCTTCTGCATTCACAGTTTGGAGTATCGGACCAGATCCATTTATGCAAGAGATGCTTACATCTCCCATGTCCTGTTCTGATCGGTCCAGACATGTCCAGGGAGATTGAAGCCCTCCAGACTAGATGTCAGATTTGAAATGAGAATTTGAAGATTGGAGGTACATTGAAACCAATACTCTCCCCATGACTTGCATAGGTCGAAGTTCTGGTCGTTTATTTGTGTTGCACTCCTCCAGGCAGGGTGCCTGGATTTCAGTCTTTGTGAAGTATGGAAGGAAATGTCTTGGTGGATAGGCAAGGAACTGTTTCCAATTATTTTTGTCCATAATTTTCTTAAGGCTTGGGTCCTGCAGAGCGAGGGAGGGGCTATATTAGTGAGAGTTGGGAGCCAGTAGCCAGGAGTAGATCTTAAAGTTCCAGAGATTATCCTCATAGTTTGATTCAGCTGGACATCGACTAAAGAAGTGTGTGCGCTGCTCAGCCACACAGGAGCACAATACTCTGCTGTAGAATAGACCAAAGACAGTGCGATAGTATGCAGTGTGTTGGCATCAGCACCCCAAGAAGTACCAGCAAGTTTATGCATTATATTATTACGAGTTTTTAATTTTCCAGCAATATTTTCTAGATGATATTTAAATGTCAAACTTCTGTCTAGGGTAACTCCTAGGTATTTTGGATGATTGTTAAATTTCACCTGTTTATTTCTGAAGTAAACTTTTGGGTTATAGTTGCCTGGATATTACTTAAATGAAAGGATGCTACTTCAGTTTTGTTCAGGTTAGGTTGTAATTGCCATTGTCTAAAGTATTTATCAAGTACAACCAAATCTTCAGTTAAGGTGTTCTCAGCTTTTTGGAATGTTGAATGATAAGTTGCAATGGCAATATCATCAGCATACATGAATCTCCGTGATGCTGTCTCTGGGATATCACTTATATGCAAGTTAAAGAGCAATGGGACAAGAACTGACCCCTGAGGTAGGCCATTTTTAATCTTAAAGAATTTACTTTTGGATTCATTGAGAGATACTTGTATCCATCAGTCTGCTAGTATCTGATTAATTAGGTTGGCTAGTTTTGGTGATGGGATAGTTTCTAGGAATTTTAAGATAAGACCCTCTCTCCACACTGTGCCATAGGCAGCAGAGAGGTCTATGAATACTGCTATTGTTTTTCATAACCGTTCTGTATAAAGGTTGTTAAGGCCAGTACTTGATCGCAACAACTTCTGTCAGGTTTGATGCCAGCCTGTTCCTGTGGAGTTCTGTTATGTATACTTGAAGAAATTCTGTTGTATAGCAACATCTGCCTGAAATTTCTTTCGAGAAGTTTCAGGCAGATGCTTAACAAGGCGATAGGAATTGTAGGGTCTTTGCCAGGTTTTACGACAACAATGATTTTAGATCTTTTAAAAATGGATGGAAGTATGCCAGAGTCCAGGATATTATTGTACATGGCAGTAAACCATTTAATAGTTTTTGGTCCACAGTTCTTAATGAATTCAGGGTAGATGTTATTGAGTCCAGCCGCCTTCCCAGTCCTCAATGAGTTAACTGCCTGGGAAGTGAAAGCCTGAGATAGTGATGATGGTGGAAGATCTGCTTTTAAGATTTTTTAGTTTTTGTTTCACCTCTCTCATAGCTACTCTATTTTGAGGATATTTAGTCACCGAGACTATATGCTTTGTAATGTGTTTTGGATCTATGGCGTGCAGTTTACCAGAAGTCCTTGTATTACGGTCAAGCTTCCTAATCAGGGACCAAACTTTTCGACTGGAATGAGTAAAATTAAAATTGTTCATTGTTTTAATCCATTTGTCTTTTCTAGCATTGTCAAGAGACTTCAGTAGCTCAGTGGCGACTGAGTTACTGAAGTCTCTTGAAGTCTTTATACAGTTTTTCACTGTCACTATTCCAGCCTGGGATATAATCTCTCCTAAAACCTCTTGGAATGGTTCGTTTGGCAGCACCAATAATAATGTCAACAATTGATTACAAATCTATTGTAATTGTTTACAGTGGGCTTCATGAATCTTATTACAGTGTCAACCTGTTTCTTAAAAGAGTCCCAGTCAGCTCTGAGAAAGTTCCACCTAGATTTTAATACTGTTCTTATGATTGGAATATTTAGGCCTACTTTATAGATTATAGGTCGATGTTGGGATAAAGGATTAAACCAAATATATAATTTATAGCCTAACCAAGTGAAAAAAAAAAACTTCCAACATCTTTCTCTAATCCAGAGTAATTTAATAATAAGGTGTGATATCTTTTGGCAACTGGCTTATGGAAATATGACTTCTGCATTGCTTCAACCTTGGTATCACCTCTGGGTCTGGTTCCCACTGAAGAGACCTCAATGAAGGTCGAAACCAGTCTGAATAGTGACTCTTCCCATAATGCATAGCATTATATATGCCCACAAGGAGATGCGCTTTGCATTATGGGATACTAAGGAAAGCGATTAGAACTCAGTCCACCTTTGCCACGAGTTGCCCCAGTCTTGAAGATATTTCAGGCGCAAACTTTGTTTGCTTACACTTGGATAAAGGATTAAACTAAACATATAATTTATAAAATAAAACACTTGATCAAAGACTGGTGACCTATGATATGAGAGTTTTGAGAAAGATTAGTAGAGTGAACAGATGGCATCAATGGCAGTATCACATTAAAAATGAGGATATTGGGAAAGACCTTGCCATTGTTAGCATTCAGGAATGTGTTAGTAGAGCTAAACAGAATGGGAGATTAAGATTAGCAAAACAAGTGTTCCTTGACAAGCTGCTTCTGGTTCCAACCTGAAGAAAATTAACACGCAAGATCCCTTTTCAGAGACTGAAAAGGGATCTTGCATGTTGATTTTCTTCAGGTAGGAACCACATTTAATTTCCACAATTAATTTGTGGATTTAAATGTGGTTAAAATATTGTCTGTTATGCACTTGGCCAGCCAGTGTGCTCTTGATCGTTAACACATTGTTGTGCCCTTCTTTAAACAAATGACACCATTGCCCAACTTTACTGTCACTCATTATGTTAGACCTGTAAACCTTACACAATTATCAATGAATTTCTGCAGTACTATTGTTATCTGCCAACAAAACCCATATCACACACAAACCTTGCAACTGGTGGGATTTTTCACCACAGCATTCATTATAAATTATTCGTAGAACACAACAAACAATAATGGAACAAAGGTAAAATGGTCAAGCGCTAGCTAATGATCACTCTATGCTAGAACAAATGCACAACCCCTCTCCCATGTCTCATATAGTAAATTCTGAACGTACTACCTTACTTTCTGGACTTGCCTCATATAAGATCTGATAATGTTAGAGTCTTAATAGATAACAGATTAATTTGGAGGAAAACTGTTCATCAGAAGTTAGTAATGGTGTAATTTTTTTCATATAATACTGCCATATTTATCATGTACACCTCCTGATGGTACATATCAGGAATTTGATGATGATGATGGTTTTCAGATCAAGGTTTCTGAATTATGTAAAAAAAATAAAATAAAATAAACAAAATAAATAAATTTTGTTTATATAAAATGAATATAAAATGGTGGTTATATAAAATGAATATATAAATAAATAATTAACTTATGTAGTAATGTACCAGGTTTACAACCTCTCATGAGCAGGACATATTAAAAAAAATTAAATAAAATAAATAAAAGATTGTATTCATTTATATTTTATTCAAGTATAAGTAAGAATATTTTGCGAGTAAAGGATTCTCTAAGCTAATATACTTGAATATATGAGAATGGTTCACTTTCACATGAAAATGCTATTTGTATCCCAAATAATAATAATACATAACACACTCCCTTCACAGGGAGTGTGTTATGTGTTACCAAATATTATCCTCTGAATAAGACAGAGAACCATTAAGTACAGAACTCACATAGAATAGCCTGAAGTTCTTTTAGTTTACCTTCACTTTTTAAAAACAGAAAGATTTTGAAAAGTGTGAATTATGCCTATTTTTTGGAAGAGATGAACAAGATAACATCCAATCAGCAATATTTTATTTAATACAATAAAATATTGCTGATTGAATTTTAGAGATAAGAACATAAAAAAAATGTAATTTATCCTCAGTTTCTAATTCTAATGTGAATCAAACTTTTAGATGGAATGATCTGAAAGACTAAAGAAAGTTGTTTAATTAATTACTTAAACAGCCATGTGTCAAAATATATCAAATAATTTATGCTTCATATCTACGCTATCCAAATATTATTTCAATTTCAAAGAACACTTTGCATCCATGTAATTACTGATGTGTAAACACATCATACTCAGTATGGTGGTTATATCAGACACCATGTTTCCAAACTAAGAGGATGTCATCAACATATCTCTACCAGATAGCACATTTTGAGTTTGTTTGAGAAACTGATTTTCAAAGTTTTCCATGAAGAGATCTGCAGAAGGGGCAATAGGGGCTCCCTATTCCTAGGTCAAAAGGTGATACATGTCATGCATCAGTGGTACCTCATTTTGATTGTTACTTCTAACTAGATATATGAAACCCTGAAGAAACCATTGGTTCTTAGTACTTGAAACTAATCAGTGTATAATCTGATTGTATTTAATAAGAAATTACTAATTCCAGTATTAATTAATAAATTCATATGGCACAAAGAAAAGATTCCAAACTAGTTGATATAAATAAATATAAAAAAGTCAGCTTTCTTTCTTTCTTTCACACACACACACACACACACACATTAACTTATAAGCAACAATGGTTCTGTAAAATATCACAGAAATCACTGAACCAACCTTAAGCTGGATATGTTGATCAGGAGTCAAATTTCTTAACTGGTGCACTGCTGGCAATGTTTGCCTACTCTGTGGTGTCAGAGCCAGAATCTGATTTCCTACCTGTATAATGTGGGAAACAGTTGAAATGTAAATCTTAATTATATTATAATGAAAGAATATAAAGTATATTAAATCGATATCCTTGAACAATTCTTTATGCATTAAACATTTCTTTACACAATGATTGCAATTTAACTTTAATTCAGTTTTAATTTTAACCAACTAATCTTGAATTATATTAGCAAAATTCCTAGAAATCGCATTTTCAAATAAATGTGTATCTACTAATTTTGCATGATTTTTTTTAGTATATTTACTATGCTCATTGGGTGGCACTGATAGTAATAAGAGTTATAGAGGAAGTCAGTAGAGACCCATTAAATAATTCATGATCGCCAATGTGAATTCCAACATTTTGTTCTACAGCAGATCTCCTCACTAATCTTGCCACCTTTTGACACAGGCCATGGAAAGATATGCAGAATCTGTGGTTGCTCTTGATATTTCTAAGGCATTTGATCAAGCCTGACATCACAGCCTTCTTTCCAAGATATTTTATGTCCCCCCCCCCCCAACCCCACCCACACACACACTTTGTGAGTGGATCACCAGTTTTCTCCCTGGTTATTCATCGCACGTCATGGTAAATGGCTCCATCACACGTGATGTTTCCATCAATAATAGAGTACTTCAAAGCTCTATGCTTTCACCTACACTATTTCTCCTATACATCAATCATATTATCTCACTAACATGCAATCACCTTCATACTTTTGCTGATAACAGTGCACTCCATTTCTTGTAGTACTCAAAAGACTCATGCTCGAAATATGATTCATTATATCTTAATGCTTCCAAAACACAATCTTCCCTTATTTCCTGGAAAAAAGACCATGTCTCACTCTTTTTCACTTCTGATAACATTTCGCTCACCAACCAAAATCAGTTTTCTTTTTTTAGACTGACTTTCACATCTAGCCTATCCTAGCAGAAATACATTATATCCATAGCCTCTTCAGCTTCCAAAATGCTTTATATTCTTTTGGATTCTGAACATTACCTTTTATATGCTCAACTCCTGACTTTATAAATCCCAAATCCACCCAACCTGTCTCTCAGAATGCTTGATTGTATCTGGGAAGAACTATTCGCTTAACAGATGATTCCCATCTCTCAGTGACTCCAATTGTTTTCCAATAGTTGCTCTGTTTTTGCATCATGAATGCTATCATTTCCCCTGCTGGCCAACATCCCCATATACTATTCTGCTTCAAACTCACCAAATAAACTTCTCATTCTTTTCCTTCATTCCATATACCTCTGTTCTTTGGAAGAGTCTTCCAAATATTAATTTTCCCCAATGAATACAACCTCCATCTCTTTAAGAAACATATTAACATATTTCTTTCTACTCATTCTTCAAATGACCACAAAAACATAGTCATGTGTAAAGGTCTTGAGACTTCTCATGTGAGAGGCTGATTAAAAAAAAATCTCAACAGAGAGCTTCTAGAAAGAAATAAAATATTTCAGATATTCAGGCACAATTTTTTAGTGAAGATGGCAAATTAAATATGGAAATGGATAATAGAAGAAACAAAGATGGCATGGCAGGAAGCCCAATTAAGTAAATTTATATGGAATATGGAATAAAAGAGAAATTAGTCAAAATATTAAACTAACATATTATAGAAAATATAATAAAAATGAAAAATAAATATAATAAAATAAAAATACATGCATAAAATAATAAACTAACTGGTTATCAGAGAATGATGTAGTTACAGGGATAGAATGTAATGGGTATTGTATTTTCAGAGAAGACAGAGGAAATAGGGCAGGAGAAGGGGGGGGGGTATTATTAAGCTGAAGAACTTCAACCAACAACAATAGAAGATCACAGATCTGATGGAAATGGTTCATTTCAGGCAGTATGGTGTAGAATAGAGGCCAATATGACAAAATATATTGCTGCTATAGACTTGGGACCTAGAAAGAAAAAGATGTGGATGGCATGCATCAGCAGATTAGCACAATGAGTATAGGCCAAGCAATTATCATGAGAGACTTCAAGTATGGTGATATAGATTGGAAGGAGGAAAGGCCATATGGAAAAATGGTAATGGAATTTGCATAGTTACTAAGGGATAATCACTTGAAACAGCATACGATGGAAGGGACCAGGGATTTGAGAGTGTTGGAATTGGTAATAGCATCGGAAGATCTATCTGTAACTGCAGTAGTAACTTTACCTCCAATCTAGGAAAGTGGCAGGCAGTATTGTCCTGGGAGGTTGCTCAACATGTGGAACTTTCTGACGAGAAAGGATTTATGCAGAATTACAAAGCTGCAATTATAACAAAATTAGGAAGCAACTTGGAGCAGTGCCATGTCATAAGAACCTATGCAGATGACTATCAATATAAAGCAGGAACTGCAAAAAAAAAAGCAAAAAAGAAAAAAAAAAGCATTGTGGAAGGAATATAAACAAAGTGATTAGCATGCCCATGAGCAGTATAAACACAAAGAAGAAGGATAAGTAGTATAGTAAGGAAGGCTAAATCAGATTACGAGAGAAAATTAGATGAGCAGGCCAAAGTAAATCCAAGAGTAAATTCTAGCAAGTAAGGAAAAGAATGATTATGGAAAGATAACTACTCAGTGCTGATGGAAGGAAAGTGACAAAAGCAGAAGAAATAGTTCAGTTACTAAGTGATCACTTTGCAAGAGTATATCATCCAGATGGTGACTTTGCAGTCACTGAGAGGATAGAGACTGGTGTGAGCATTGAGGTAGATGAACTGGAGGTACTCAGTATATTGAAAAAAAGCAATGTAAATACAGCAGTGGGCCTGGATGGTATATCTGCTTGTGTACTATGAAAATGTGTAAGTGAACTGGCAGCACCTCTGACGTAGTTTTTGAATCCGGTAAGGTTCAAATTGAATGGAAAGAGGGTAAGATAGTTCCATTACATAAAGGTCACTCCAAGATAAAAAGTAGCAAATTACAGACCAATTAGTATCTCTGAAATGGTGATTAAAAATGTTGAAAAAGTTGGTTAAAAATAAAATTCAGGAATGAGTGGATAGGTTACTCTATAAGGGGCAGAATGGCTTTGTAAAAGATAGGTCCGACCTCAGTAATTTATTCATATTTTATAATAAGGTGACAACATAATTGGATAAAGGAAATGGCTACACCATGATACTGCTGGACTTTGCAAAGGCATCTGACAGAATACCAGATAGAAAACTATTAGATAAGTTGGAGCAAATGGGAATGGATATGAGGCTGGCAGCATGGATAGGGAGTGGCTGATAGACAGACAGAGGATGGTGTATGGTAGAGTGGAATCAAGGTGAATGAGGGTGAAAATGGTGTGCCCCAGGGCTCTGTACTAAGATCACTACTCTTTAATTTGTACATTAATGATATAGCAGAGAATTTGAAAGAGGATATTCATGTGTTTGCCAATTATGCAAAACTAGGGAGGGCAATAGTCGATAAAGGTGATGTAGATATCTTACAGGATGATTTAAATCAATTGGCAGTGTTGGCAAAGGACAATGGTTGTCAATTCAATGTTGTAAAATGTAATGCACTTCGGGATGAAAAAATTACACACTTCATATCATACTGATGATACTAGTTTACAGAGGTTAGGGATTTGGGGGTGATGGTGGATAGAGATTTGAAATTCAGAGAACATATCGCAAGAGTTTGACAAAATAGCTTAGAGGATTATTTGGATGGTGAAGAACACATTGACAAGTAAAATGGGAAGGTTATTTATTATTATCCCTCTCTATAAGGCTATGATTTGGCTAAATGTTGACTACTATGCAGAGAGTTTGCCACCTGTATTTCTTGGGGATTGGGAGGTGGTGGAGAGGATTCAGAAACAAGTGACCAAGCTTGCAACAGGCCTGTGGAACGTTCCCTATGAGCATAGATTGAGGGTGTGTAGGTTGCAGAGTTTAGCTGAGAGGCAGAGGAGAGGGGGGATATGATACATGGTTAATAGGGAGAAAACAAGGGGGTCACACTTGGAAGTTTGTCTAAGAGTGCAGTTAGTAAGGATGTACAGGCTAAGTTCTTTACTTGGAGAGTGGTAAATGAGCGGAACAGATTGCCAGAGGGTGGTTGTGAGTACCCCAATAGTGAATAGGTTTAAGGAGATGTAGGATAAGTATTGTGTTAATGGATAAAGCGGATCTCATGCAATGAGTCTTTTGACTTCATGGAGTACTAGTATAAATAATAATAATAAGAAGAAGATTATAAAATAAAGAGTTCTAACCAACTGTAGCCTACAGACTGGAGATGGGTTAGAAATAAAATAATTGATCAAAGGTCAGAGACCACAGGCATGATTTCAGAGAAAAATTACGGGAGTGAATAAATGGCATTATTGGCAGAATCATATTAAAAATTAAGATATCCGAATACCTAAACAGAATGAGAGAGGAAAGATTAGCAAAACAGGTGCTTGATACCAGGATGGAAGGAACAAAGATCTAGAGGACAAACCAAGAACTAGGTGGACTGATGATGTTAATAATGCCATCTAAAGAGACCTGAGAAATAAAAAATAATTCTGAAGAAAAATTTTAATAGAAAGCTATAATAATGAAAATCATATAGTACTATCAAAGAATCCTATATATCCAGTGAGGGTACATATCAGGAGTTTGATGATGATACTTCTGTAGTATATGCCTGGGTAAGGAAGATACAATTATATATATATTTAGCCAGTCAGGTAAATCAATCTTTTTATGTATTAATGACATCCAGGATTTGTGCAATGGTAATGAAATTGCAAAGCACGATAATAATAATATCATGCTTTACAAAAACAGGACAAAATTTCACTTTTTTTTTTTTCTCACATTTTTAGCTATGTATATAGTCATTAGTCATTTATAACCAATAACTATGACTAAAATGTTTTACTTCATTTTAATTCACCTGCAGAAATATATGTGAAAAGTCTTATGCAATTTGATTATCTGGCCTCCAGCACCTCAGGTAGTCTTCTGTGATATGACAAATATGGAATGACTTACTGTATATAATTTGAGAGAGAGAGAGAGGAGACTTTGATAAAAATGTAGAAGGTCAGTATCATGAAACTGGCAGAATAATGAGGAGACTAATCTCTTTTTATCTTATAATTTCCCTAACATGAGCTGGGAGAATAAAAACAGTGTTTTTCGGTCTCAAAGTTATATTAGCATGTAATACCACATGTTGCTGCTGCTACACTATAATAAAGAATTAGACTCCTAGATATATAAAAGAATGATGAAGTTGGAGAAGTCCTTAGGAGATGGATAAGAGTTATCAGTTTAATGTGCAATTTAAGTAGTATGATGATAATATTTATTTAACTATCCTTTTACATATATCAGATGGATGCAATGGGAATAGTTCTGCAATGATCTTGTATGCCATACTGGGAAGGCATGTAATATTTTAAATCACTAAGAGGAACTTAGTAAGTGACCTAAGTAACTGAGTTCTGTGAGAAGTGCTTTGTCAATGGAATAAAAATAGCCATGATTCTATGTATCAATGTTTCAGAGATATGTTGTTGTTGGTCCTGGTGACAGTTTGACTGTTTAAGCATCCTCCATTGTATGTTGCTTTCTATAAACAGATAAAAGCAAGCCATTTGAAAGATGAGTAATTTATTTTATTTTAGTGATGTGTATACTAATGCATCCAAATCATGGAACAAAATAACAGACATCATCATCATCAACACAGTGCATGCAGACTAAAGATGAAAATGGCAACAGGAGGAGGGAAAACATTGTAGACCCATCCAGTCATTTATATATTTCTTTTCCATGTAAATTAGACAGTATAAGCAGTGAATTTGAAGAATTAAAAAATGTTGAGAGAAGGAGGGGCTTGAATATCTGTTCATCCTTTATCTTATGATGATAATTTTGCTAAATATTTGGATAATTTGTGCTATGCTATCTTCTTAGTTATCTACTATTAATATGAGTTATGTTTGTGAATTTTTGGTAGTAGGTAGATGAACAGAAACCTCAGTTTGTATGACTGAGGTTTTTTTTTTTTTTTTTTTTTTTTGACACTGTCAGGCCATGATGTACACCATCCAAAGCAGCATTCTGCTTGCAGCCTGATAATATCAAAAAAAGAAAAAAGAAAAAAAAAAAGGAATATTCCAGGCATACAACTCTGTTAGTAACTCAGTCACTTCACCGAAGTGAAGCCTGTTGACTCTTATTTCAGTAATCTGTTAGTAATTTTTTTTTTTTTTCATTATGTTCAAGTTCGTTATAACTGTAGCATCACACTCATTTTCCAGTTGTTCCTAAGACTTTTTAAGTTGAATTTTGTGACTGAGAGATTACTTGTAGATTGTTTGCCTTGGCCTAGTGCACCAACTACATTAAGCCTGATGTTTTCACTTCTAATAGGAGGCAGTAAGGACCCTTTTACACAACATGGACTATAAAGTAGTGATGTGGGATATTCCTCAATATGGCTACAATTCAGAACCATAATCTTCAAATTTTTACATTAATCCCCCACCCCCCCCAAAAAATTTAGCAGAATATTCTAACTTTTTTTTTTTTTATAGTACAGACTAATACAGTTCTCAGTTTAATACCTACTCTACAATGGGAAATCAGGATTATTTTGTCACTGTCCAAATAAAATAATGCCAAAAAAGAATTTTTAATAGATACCACAAATTACACCTAGTAAAACATGCTCTAGAAGTCAGAATACTACATAAACAAATAGACAAGCGAGTCAGATGCTTTCCAAGATCTACTGCTGCCCCAATGGCATCCAAGACATACCTTGTCTTCTTGAATTATTCTAGGCTCACTTGGAGTCGAGTGTATTACTCACCCTCTTCCCCATGTTCTGGCATTTCATTGGAGGATAAAGACAAATCGTTATCTTTAACTTTATTTGATAACTTTAGTAACAAGCTGTATCTCACAAAAGAATATGAAGAAGAGAACCCCATTAATTTCTTTAAATTAACATAAACTAGATCAAGAAACCATATCAATGCTAAAATATCAAATAAACTTAATATAGGGAAGCACCTACTCTAAGAATCCTGCCATCCCTATTCTATAAAAAATACATCTGATATTTTAACATATAAGTGCTTATAAGCTTTCCACAACCTCTACAAATCTAAATTAAAAATCAGGAGCCTAAACTACATCTTTTTCAACTGATCACATCTAGTAACAAACTGTTTACCCTAATATCTTAGCAAAAATTTGTTTATCCCCAAAACAAAGAAAACACACATCCTATAAACTATTGTAGTTTCCATAATGTGCACATCTATAAAAGCTTTAAAATATATATTTTTTAAACATACAACCCACAAAGATATATTTGAATTTAAAAAAAAGTTAGCTAATCTTTCCAGAATCCCAATTAAGCAAACAAAAATAACACATCTGATTATCATAATGCGGTATACAATTTTCTTTGCCAAGCTTACTGTGATTCAGTTTACATTGAATCCATCATTATACTGCTATGATCTCAACTATATGAACATTTTACAGATTGTAACATTCCAATTCCC
Organism: Typopeltis vanoorti; assembly: GCF_054136105.1. Classification (NCBI taxonomy): domain Eukaryota; kingdom Metazoa; phylum Arthropoda; class Arachnida; order Uropygi; family Thelyphonidae; genus Typopeltis; species Typopeltis vanoorti. Next base: position 144,711,673 of record NC_143551.1, read on the forward strand.
AACAACCAAAATAAAACTATTAAAAAAATAAATAAATAAATAAAAGCCTGAAAACTCAAACATAAAACAGAATCGTACATTAAACAATGAAAATGATTTCATACTCAATTTCACAAAATATTGAAATAAAACTACATATATCAGAAACCCTGGCCACTACAACCAACAATGTTCATCAATCATTCATTATATCAGTTAATTGGTAATTAAATCAAATAATTAAAACAAATCCCAACCTGTGGTGCTATTTATATAGGGTACACTGCCATCTATATTTTCACTCACCCTCCATAATTCTTTCTTTCTTTCTTTCTTCTGGGGATGACTGCTTGCTCAAAACAGCCAACACACCATAAAGATTCTTTTCCAATTCATTCTTTAGGACCAATCATATGCTTAGAAAATATCTGTTCATCCATATGGAATTTTAAAACATTTTTCACTAGTTCATTTCATGATCTTATTCTACCATCATCAACTTCTATAATTATCCAACATCAGTTCTACTAATTGTGTTGGTTTTTACTTTATACTGTTTATTGACTTTTACATCATTTCTATTTTATAATGTTTCTTTTGCTATTGCATTTATATATCACACAATTTTATGTTCATGGTCAACAGTGAAGACCTGGTTGGTTGAGTGGTTAGCATATCCATTCTCCTACCTTGAATCTTGTTGTGGGCATGGATGTTTGTGGATGTCTTTAGGTGGGAGATGGATTTCATCACCTGGTGTGAGACCACCTCCCTGGAGACCTGAAATGTTTTGAAAAAGTTCCATGTTCAGTCTCTAGAGCAGGGTTTCTGGATTATGTAAAAATAAATAAATAATACAAAAAAAGAAAAATTAAGAAAAAAATTGGAAAAAAAAAAAACTTAGCCCACCCATGGTACAAATGTGCTATAGGTTAACAAACCTTTCGAGTAGTGGGAGCCACATAAAAAAAAAAAACTATGTCTACCCTGAAAAAAGGAGCAACTAGGGCATCTAGCACTCACAATTCCTAAAGGTAGATCTTTCCTTCTGTTAACCTTAAAAAATATATTAATGGTTCTGTTCTTGGTCTAAAATACTTAATTGCATCCTAAACACATGTGATTATATGTGTTTAGGATGCAATAAAAGGAAGATTACACATGGGCATTCCTTAAAATAATAAGTGCACTGCATATATTTGTACAGAACTTAATAGGATTAACATGAATCACATGTTCAAAAAATTCTAATTAAAAATATGCATTTCTGTCCAGCATACAGAGGGGAGAAAAAATTTTGTTCATCACCTAAATGGATATAGAGCAAAGACTACAGATGATGCCACAGTTTAATACTATTTACTCAAAAATATCTTAAAACAAGATACTAACTTCAAAAAAAAAAAAAAAGGTATTTGAATAACAAAAATCAAATTTCCATTATATCTTTAAATTATAAATCAAAATATTTTGATAACATATCTCTTTTTATCTTATAACTTACCCTAACATGAGCTGGAAGAGCAAAATTTGTAACAGGTGTAGAATTTTGGCTGGTAGTTGAAGCAAAGGTGGGTGCAGGTGCTATGACTCTTAATGGTGCCTTAAAAAAAGTTACAAAAACACAATAAAAAAAAGTAGAATTTTTTTTCCGTAAGAATTCAAAAAATAAATGAGAAGTGAATCAAAAGTGAATGCACAGCAGGAGTTCCTACCTATAGATGCTCTCTGACCTATAAATCTTTTACATAATTTTCTTTAAGCCAGTGATTCCCAACAAACACATGCAATGGTGAGACATGGTTTAATGAAACATTTTATGTTTTTGATTTTTTGATCCCATTTTATGCTTTCTGAGGCCTTACTCCCAAATGTTTACTCATTCCTTTAAACAAATCAGAAATGGGAAATATCTGATATTTTTTTCTCCTTCAAGATTTTTTCCCCCTCCTGAATGTAAATATAGGTATTAGAAAATATAAAACGAGACCAAAGACATGCAGCATTCTATTAAAACATATGAATAAAACAGAATGTCTAAAATTTTTGCTTTTATGAATACAAATTCATTCAATCCCATCTTCTAGTCATCAGACCAGATAACTTCACATATATAAATCTACTCTGTGTTAAACGATTGGCTGTTACTGTATGAAAGGGATACTGGTTCTAGAGCCCTGCCTGTTATTGTCATTCATTTGCTACTCCACTTTCAGTTGAAAATGCCTTTTATTTTAGAGAAAATGCTCCTTGCATTGGTGAGAATTGAATCCAGGTTTTTTCCAATCACAGGATGCAATGTAAAGGCATTCACCTGCACTAGGAGGCAGTGGTTATTGACAAAGCACATCAAGGTCATCACCATATTTTGCAACATCTCTCATTATGTGTAGTTTCTGGCAGACTTGGATTTTTACTCCTGTAAAGTTGAGATGTCTCAGGAAGGAAAACTGTGCTACTTGCATATAGAACAACTAATTGACTTTTAGTTGACCAGATTCATCACACAAACAACCTTAGTTTGTTTGTGTGATGAATCCTGGTGCCATGCACCAGGATAATCAGGGTGTATGGCCATTCTTCTGACTGTGCTATAGAGGTGTTGTAAATACTTACATAAAATAACATCAACAACAACAAAATAATAATAAAAACTCATGAACTTCTTTCCATGAGTCTCTGAATAATAATGCCTACATGCTACATGCAACCCTGCAAATCTCCCAGTGCAAACTGCATACTATTTGATGAATGAAGTTAAAAAAATAAAAATAAAACAAACTATTCAATTTAAAAAAAAAAAAAAAAAGACAAAACTGTTATGTTAATATTTGTCAATGACTCAAATTTAAGAAATTTATTTCATAAAACTAAATTACTATAATATATGTACACAATTTGAAATTTGTGCATCTTTTCAAATGATGCCTGATTTGAGATGATAGTTTAAATATCTCAAAATTTAGTGATTTAGAACAGCTGCTAATCTACTGAATTTTTTATATTTTTTTAAATATATATTTTTATATACCAAGCCTTTGCACATTGTTGATTATTGGCTATGTTTAAATTGTTATTTAGTTTCCAAACAGAATTATACTGCTGGCCTGAGAACAGTAAAAAATAATGTACTTTGTACTGTTCATTTTCAATGAATTCTTGCTTGATGTAACAACTGTTATATGTTTATTCTGAGGATGTGATGAGACCTTACATATTTTATGGGTTTGGTCTATTCATATACAAACTGTAAATTCTCTAAAGTATTCAATTACCAATGATGTTAATTGATTAAGCTGAGCTCATTAAAGTTCTTCATATGAAAGTCACCAAAGAAAATACTTTCATTATTTAGGATGGATAGACTATAAGTAATCTATGTCAACAATTTTCCTCCAAATTAATCTGGGTTTTGATAGATAACAGATTAATTTGGAGGAAAATTGTTGCCTAGAAGTTAATGGCATAATTTTTTCATGTAGTACTATCATAATTATCCTGTACAACCCCTGAGAGTACATATCAGGAATTTGATGATGATGACTATAAGTAGTCTGGAAAGAAAAAGGGCATTATGGGCATACTAGGCCTAACATAAGGCTATTCATTTTGTTTACTCCAATTTCAATAACAATGCTGTTATAGAAATTTGGAGTATATAGTTTGTATAACAAACCATATATTCCAATTGTATGTAGTAGTTTGTATAACTATATATTGTACTATTGGTATAATGTATATGGCTATTTGTATGACAACCCCTAGACTGAAGAATGTTATATAAGGGATGAGTTTGCAAAAATAAACTTGCGACAGAGACTGGAGAGTAGGGAACGAACAGGAATCAGATAATGATGTATTGTGGCGGTGAATCTATGATGAGGAGGAGGACTGTAGTGAACACAAAACCATATATCATATGGTTTTGTATTTAGGCCATTGTTGTTTAACATGTATATTAATGTGCAGAGTGTCTTGAGTGCAATATTAAGTTATTTGCTGATATTACTAAATCAGAGAAAGTAATAAGGTTCATAGCTGATACAGAATCCATACAAGCTTATTTGAACAGACCATAATGTTATGCAGACAAATAATAAATATCAGGTCAATGCTGTAAAGTATAAAGTTATGCATTTTATACAGAGAACATTGTAGGCATAGCATTATATTAATCAGAATTTGTTGGAAGTGGTCAGTGAAGTTGGAGACTTGTAGAGCATTGTGGAATTTGAGTTAAAGTTCAGAAGTCAAACTGCTAAAATGGTTAGCACATAAGATAAATGCACTGTTAAAGAGTACACTAACTTATAAGAATAATGAAGTTTGGATTACTGATCCCCACCTCACTGGAACCATGTGACCATATCTGCACAGACAGTAAGATTCAGTGGTGAGTAAAAATGACACTCAACAACTGGACTATGGAATTGTACATATGAGGAAAGCTTGAGAGATTGTGGTCTTCAAATTTTGAGGAATAGGCAGGAGGATGGAGGAGATTTGATAGAAACATACAGAGTGGTAAGGGAAGTTTACAGTACCGACACAAGTGAGTTTTGCAGCTTATGGATGGCGGAGGTCATTCCCGGATACTAATTAAGGGTGTTGTTAGGAAGCATGTGAGGTCTATGTTCTTCTTGTGATGTGTGGCAAATGTGGAATGGGCTACCATTAGATGCTGTGAGTGTATCTTTTTGTAAATGTAATCAAGAAAAGATATGATAGGTATATGATAAATACCTTAAATACCTATCATATCTTTACTTGATTACATTTACCAAAAGATATAATCACAGCATCTAATGGTAGCCCATTCCACATATTCGCTTCACGTGCTTCCTAACAACACCCCTAATCTCATTATTATTATAGTTACTATTATTATGAACACTCCAAACCTGGAAGTGTTTAGAACAATGATGAATGTTCTCTAACACACTTCTGTGTTGGTGGGCCTGTTAGTGCCTTGGATATATCCAGAACTACTACTAGACTAACAAGCATCTTCAAAATGCTTGTTAGTTTTCTTTAGCTCATTTTAAAAACAAGATTGAAATAACTTTTTAGAAAGTGAAATAAAAAAAAAAAAAATTAAAAAAAATAGGCAAGTGTAGAGGTGTGAGCCTAGTACTGCAAAAGAGTGCATGTCTATACAGTACTAGGTGGTGGATAAATTTCATTAATACTATAACTACAATTTACAAGAGTGAAAGGATAAAACTAAGTTTAGACTCTAGAAACTAAGGTAAAATTCCCAGATTCCTTCTACCATATATATGTTGTGAGTCATGTTGAGTATCATGAAATGTAATAATGTAATATTGTTCTAATGATGGGGATTAGTTAATGCTGATGAAAACTCTGTCCAAAAAGGAATGCAAGTAATACCTACCTAAAAAAAATGAACTCTACTGCATTTAACAATTAAGAAAATGATGCAGACAATATACAATATACCAACTACAGTTAGTAGTTGGAAGGGGACTAATAATAATAATATCAAAAAAAGTGATTTCTGTAAAGCAACATCATTCATTATCACAATTCAATCTAGAGCCATTTTGGCATATATATATTGTAGACATAATGTTGTTTTGCATAATTTATCATTAAAATAGTCCACATAGAATTACTCAAAAGATTTTAATACAGATCCAAAATAAAAAAGCTAATTTGGCAATGCACTTCTTCACCTCCAGAAGTTAACTGCTGCAACATGCAACGTTATGTTTAATCTTGTCAGAAACCTCAAGGCAAATAGCCTCAAACTTGCTGCTACATGGGACATAATTACTATTATTGTTTTCATGAGTTTCTGCCCTAAATGACTCAAACCATCTGATATTAGTAGTACCTCATCTTCCTCTCCTATCACTTATGTCATTTCTAAAAATACTCTAAATACTTTCGATGGATATATACAGAAATATTTCCTAAAAATACAGAAGCCTCATTTCTATAATAGAATTTGTATGGCATTGTATTAAACTGAACAATTCAACTCTAGGATTCAATTGTTATGCTGCAAATTATATAATGTATTATTCTTTTTAGAACAGCTAACAATTCAAATTATATACTTAATAATGGGAGACTATATAATATTTAGTAGGCATTGTTACATGGATGTGCAGATCCCAGTTATAACATCTGACACTGAGAGCTGGGTTTCACTAATGTATTCACCAAAGCAACACACTCAGCTACTCTGGTTCTTGATATTCCCGGCATTTGTGTAGAGACATAACAAGTCACTTCCTCACTTGATCTGCATGAAGATGACTTCACGGTTTGGACATTCTGACAACAGAAAATCAAGCTTTAGCAATAATTTTCAACAAAGGTCAGAGTGGCTATCAGAATTTGAAGAGCAACAAAGATAGCAAATGAATGCAATGGATTGGTAAAGAAATTCTGAGCCATGGTAGATCAAGGGAGAAGCAAAATTCAAGATTTTGCATTCTGATGAATATACAAATGCTATCCTTGTGGAAGAATGAATTGTGTAAGGTGTAGTTTAGTCAAGTTCATTCAGGAATAATAATTCTGGTGATTTGGTAACTTGGTGTAGATCATTTATATTGCTGTTAAGAAAATGACAGTGGTAAAGTGGATGGATGCTCATGGGTGCTAAAAGAGTGTCCAGCTGTACTGGCTATTCCTTTAACCAGACTATAAAATTTGAGTCTCAGAACAGGGAGGATTCTGCAGGACTGGAAAGAATGTATGGTAATCCCACTGCACAAGGGTGGTGCAAAGTCCGATGTACCCAATTATCGGTCAATCAGTATCTCAGGAGTGGTGGTGAAGATTTTGGAAAAGTTGGTTAGGGCTTGCATTCAGAATTGGGTTGGCAGAGAATCTCTACTTTGCTATGAACAGCATAGATTTACCAAGGGAAAGTCATGTTTTAGCAACTTGCTCACATTCTATAATAATGTTACCACTGAGCTTGACAAGGGGAATGAATACACCATGATACTTTTGGATTTTGCTAAGGCTTTTGACAGAATGGAAGACTGTTGCATAAATTTCAGAATATGGGTTTGGATTATAAAAATTTAGCATGGATAAGAAGATGGCTGACTAACAGATATCAAAAAAGTGGTATATAGGGGATGCGAGTCCACAAAATTTAATTTAACTGGTGGTGTACCGCAAGTAAACGTGCCTTTTGTTCACTGTTATTCAATCTGTACATTAATGAAATTGGGAAGGATATGATAGGTGACATACAGCTATTTGCTAATGATACAAAGATAGGTAATCAGGAACGCAGTTGATATGCAGCCTGCAGAATAATTTGAATAAGCTGGAATTGTGGGCATGGGAAAATGGATGTCAGTAAATGTAAAGTCTTGTACTTTGGCATGATTAGATATCCAATACTATATTATATTCATGGCATTATGCTAGAAGAAACTGATCGAGCTAGGGATCTTGGAATGTTAGTTGATAGGAAGTTGAAGTTCATTGCCATGTAGCAAAGATTGGTCAAAAGATAATTGCAATGCTGAAACACACTTTGACATATAAAGATAAGAATGTCATTTTGCCTCTTTACAAGGCCTTGATAAGACCTCACTTGGACTATTGAGCTGGTCTGGTCTCCTGGTTTCCATTGTGATTCTGATACAGTGGAGGGAGTGAAAAAGGAGAGTGTGAAAAATGATATCAGGACTGTGGAATATTAATTATGAACACAGATTGAGAATTTGTAGACTGCAGACACTAGCGAATAGGAGAAAGGGGGGGCGGATATGATCAAGACTTACAAACTTCTGAAAGAGTCATATAGAATTTCAGTTGATGAAATTTTTTTTATTTTGTGGAGGGTGGGGAAGAGGGCATCAATCTCAGCTGACAAGAGGGCATCCTTGTCAGCTGAGAATGAATGCCACTAAAGATCTAGACTTATCTCTCACAGAGTTGTGCATGATTGAAATGGACGGCCATTGAATGTTGTGTGTGCAACAATATGAATGAATTCAAGAACAAGTATAATAGCTGGCTGGTGTAGTATGTAGCCTCCCTCGATATGTCTCTGACTCCCTGGAGGTTTCTCTTAATAATAATAATAATAAAATCATTTTTTCAGCTGTAGTTTTTACTCAGACCATTTGTAGTGACAAAATTAGACAAAAAAAACAAAATGGGTCATTGTATTACAAACATGGAATATCTTTTGAATACTATTTATAATTTTACTTAAGTCACCACTATTCCTTATTGAGTTCTTCAAATAATATAAGTCTGTCATAGATATACTGATAGTTTTTGCAAAACTACTGAAAATACTAACAACTGCAAACTCAACTCTGAACATTTTGAAACTATAAGAATTTATAATCTTATAGTTTGAAAATCTATATGCGGTACTGCTAAAAAAAGTAGACAAAAGAAAGAAAGTGCAACAAAAACCCCACAAGTATTAATAATTCATGGGGGAGGGTTTCTGCATCCACTTTACTACTGTCATGGTCTTAACAGCAATATAAATGATCTGCACCAAGTTACCAAATTGCCAGAATTATTATTCCTGAAGGAACCTCAGCTGACTAAACTACACCTTACATCAAGCATGTCAAATTCAAAGGCTAACACAGGCCAAATAAACGAGGTTTAAGTTTATGTGGGCTGCAAAAAACAAAAACTTCAATTTTCATAAAAACGCAGGTTTATTTTGAAAAGTATAGTAAAAAAAAGAACAAGAACAACGATAAAATTAATGTTTTTTCCCTGACACTTGGCATCTCTTCTCTGCTACTATCTTTCCTACTTCAGAGGAAATCTTGTTTGCAGTGATTACTTTCAAAACTGATCCAAGGTGAATGTCAGTAATTCTGGATCTGACAGGAGACTTATTTCCCTTCATAATTGTAAATAACTGCTCACACCAATAAGTACTTCCAAACATGGATATAATTTCATATGCGAATTTTCAAGTATTTTTAAACCTGGCAGGTAAATATTTTTAAAATCCAGGCATGCCAACTTCACTGAATTTTGCCTTCAAATCTGAATTGCAATGGATCTCAATTACTTCCATTTGCATTTGATTAGGTACTGATTCAATATTTATTGAAAAAATCGAAGAAATCAACAAAGAAAACTTGTCTTCCAAAAATTTGAAATCTGCAAACCTTGTTTCAAATTCAGTTCTAAGGCTTACAATTTTTTCTGTGTATTTTTGATACGATGCAGTTTCACTTAAACTTGATTTGTTCATGTTGCATGTTCGGAAAGTGTGTTAAATCTTCATTTTCAACTGCTTTTCCCAAAGAACTAGTTTACATTTGAATGCCTTAACTTGGTCACACGTGTTCGTAATGATCTGATCTTCCCTTGCAGTTTCAAATTTAAATCATATAAGTGTTTTGTTATATCAACCATGAAGGATAAATCTTGTAACCACACTGTATCTAAAAACAGACTTGTGTTTTGATTTTTAATTATTAAGAACTGACATATTTCTTCTTTCAAGTCATAGAATTGTTTAAGAATCTTGGAGCAGGATAGCCAACGTACCTCGGTATAGTAGGACAAACCGGAATATTCGCTGTCTAATTCACTTAAGAAAGTAGAGAACTGTCGCTGATTTAAGCTTCAAGATTTTATGAAATTAATGATTTTTTTGATAGATGTCAACACATTTTCCATGTTTATTACTTTCACACAATAATACTTCTTGATGTATAATGCAATGCGTATGATCAATCTTGGATCAGTCATAAATTTCACTTTGTTTTTTTTGCAGTAATGCCATGAAACCATTGTTTTTTCCGGTCATAGAAGGAGCTCCATCTGTAGCTACAGAAGTTAATTTTGACAGGGGTAGATTGTATTTTTTCAGAAGTTCAAAAACACAATTAAATATATCTTGTCCTGTACTAGTGTTATGCATTGGTACTAGTTCCAATAATTCCTCAAAAATGTTGAAATCCATGTCACAAGCACAAAGAAACATAGCTAATTGAGCTACGCCCCAATGTCCGTGCTCTCGTCACAGGCAATGGAAAAAGCTTCAAAACTAGATGATTTTGCTTTGATCTGAACACTTAAATTGTCGGCCAAATCAGTAATTCTTTCTGCAACTGTATTTTGAGACAAAGAGATTGTTGAAAAGCCTTCATATTTCCAGGACAAATAATTTCTGCAGCTTTAATTACAATCCTTAATGAAATCACCTTCAGTAAAAGGTTTCGAGTGTTTAGCTATCAACTCCGACAAGACGTAGCTTGCATGCACTGCCGCTTCACTTTCTGGTGATACTTTAGTAAACATGAACTGTTGTTTTTTCAGTCCCGACTTGAGCTCTTTCAACTTTTCTTGTCTCATTAATCCCTCGTAATTATCATATTTTGATTTATGTTGTTCATAGTGACGATTAATGTTGTATAACTTTGGTACACTGATAACATTATTACATATTAAGCAGATTATTTTATTTTTTACTTCACAGCAAAAATACTCCAATTCTCACTTTTCTTGGAAATTTTCTTTGGAATGTTCGTCAGCAATTTTTCGTTTATTACTATCACTTGGTTTCGATAGAGACATGCTGAATACAAAGGACTGATAAATGTTAATAATTGTTAACATAAAATAATAGAATATTTTAATAAAAACTGATATTTTTTCTTGAACATCAACTTACCAGACACTAAATAACTGCACGAATTAATAAGCATAACATAAATAAACTTATTTTTCTTGTTCACCGAAAGAGAAATATTTCCTGTTAGCACACCAAACAAGTCAGTTCAAACAAGACTGACGACTAGACGTGGGCGTGGCACTGGCACGTGATAGTAGGTATATAATCGGCTGGTAGAAATAGTGGGGGAAATGCATACAACACGGCTATATGTAGTAATCACTGTCACACGTTTGGCTGGGCCGCAAAAATATTCGTCGTAGGCCATGAGTTTGACACCCATGCCTACATATTCCTTCTACCCACAATGGTAGCATTTGTATATTCATCAGAAGGCAAAAACCTTGAATTTTGCTTCTCTCATTTGATCTGTCATGGTTCAAAATTTCTTTCCCAATCCATTGCATTCATTTGCTATCTCTGTTGCTCTCCAAATTCTGATATCTACTCTGACCTTTGTTGAAAATTATCACTAAAGCTTGATTTTCTGCAGTCAAAATGTCCAAATCATGAAGTCATCATCAACAGTTCCCCTACTGAATGAAGAAACTCAGGTGTATAAGGAGGAGGAATCAGAGCTGTTGCATAAACTGAATAAGAATTCAGCAATAGGTAGCAGTGAGCTCAATATTGCATACGCCCAGTTGATTCTACCTAACAGCAGAAGGCTTGAAAACTCACTGTCACATGAAAAACTGTTACTAGTATTACAATAATAGGTCTCAACACTAACTGGATTCAGGTTATCCAATATCATTAGCAGTGCATTCCCTTCCTCTCCTATCCTGTTTATCATACTTTACCCTTTACACTTGATACCAGTTAATATGTCTGATTCTGATAGCCAGGTCTCACTAATACCTATAATATGCAGTTCCAGCATATTGACCAAGGCAACAAACTATCCCTTTGTTTCTGATACTCCTACCATTTGTGTACAGACATAAGCTACCTATATGTTCTTTTGTATACTCTTATCTGTAGTCTGCTTGACATAGTTGGACAATTTGCAGAGTTTCCTCTCTAATGTCTTATATATGCAGATATCTTTGCACATGTTTGAGGGGTCGGAACTGATGAACACGAAGTCGAAATCGTTCTCTCCTCATAATCATTTCCACGATAATGTCCATTCATGTCATTAACATTAGCATTGCTGCTCTTACACACATATTCTCAGCATTCCTCCCATTATAATTTAGTTTCCCTGACTCTCTGTGTTAAGTCTCATACCAGTGATTAGTTTTTCAAGACTCCTGATACCAAATGCATTCAAGTGTAGGCCTTCCCTCTAATACAAATCCAATCTTCCCTCAAATCATAGCCCTTCTTCTTCATTCATTTTTGTCAATATCAAGGGAATAAAACTATTTTCACTTTTTCACTCTTCAAAGATTTTTTAAATTAATTTTAAAACTTCAAAGAAATTTGATATTAACTGAATCACATGCAAATCCTAAATCCCAAATTTTTTAAACTTTCATTTAGGCAAAGCAAATTTATTGCAACACATAATTTTGACACTTTGCCTTTTATGTCCCACTGTAAATGGTCTAATATTGAAACAAAACTGGAATAGCTTGAAAACTTCTGAAAGGATTCCAAATACTAAATTTTATAAAATCTGTTAATATTTTTCTATTGGAATTTTAATACTTCTTGGTTCCAATATTGTTTCTGTTAATTTCTGAACAGGTGTTTGTTTGAAGAGAAAAGAAGAATAGAAGTCACATTCCACTGGTCACTTTTGTAATGCCAAAAGACACAAAGCTGATAACTGTTGGGTGATGGTTGTTCCATAGTGAATGAAACGTGGATGAGGCTGTAGTCTGGGTTACTAAGAGGAGAGCTGACATTCACAGTGCATTTAGAAAGGGAAGCTTTTAAGAAGAGGGCAAGGATGTTTGGCAGGATAGCAAAGTTAGTGTGGTATTCTGGTAGGTAATATTCATTAATTTTTCTGTTGCATGAAGTCTGATTTGGAAAAGCCTTCAAACATTGAAAAGTAACACCCATCAGTTCCACTAACTCACTGCCATGATGCATGTACTGTGAATTTTTTATATAATAAAATGCAAGCATCAGTTAACTAACAACACCATAATATTTATAACATTGAGAGTAGACCACTTGTGTGAATTAATTAATACATTTTGATGAAAGAACCAGTTATTTTTCTTTGTTGAGGAAACATGCATGCAAAACCTGATTTGCAAATGCTGCAAACTATACTTAATATTTTTCATAAGTAACTATAGAGTGGTATTACAATGTACAGCATACTCTTCAATGTTACTAATTTTTGATGATGTAGTCTACATAATACTCTTTAAAAGTCCAAGATAGTGATAAGACTGTAAAAAATGTCAGAACTGACTGAAGGTTTGTAGGGTGCACTTACTGATAGAAAAAAAAAAAATTGAAGATGTGATAAAATCCCCATTTGGGCAGTATTAAGAGCAATTTTGTAGAGGAAATGCAAAAGAAAATTTTCAATGCATGGAGGAAAAGAAAGAATTTCGAAAAGGATGTTAAATGCATGGAAACTGAATAAGCACATGGTTAACAAGATTTTTTTGCTTAGAGTGGAGAACGAATGGAATAAACTGCCAGAAAGAGTTCTGAGTGCATTATCAGTGAATGAATTTAATGAAAGATATGACAGGCACCATGTAAAAATGGTTATTCTGAAGTTACGATGATGGTGATGATAACAAAGTTACTTTTCTAAACAGTTAGGGAACATAAGTGAGCAAAATAAATTTTGAAAACCAAGTAAACTATTGAAGTTCATCTCTTGATTAGAAATGCAAATACAAAGAATTTACATGTAAGAGGAGAATGTCTACAAAAATGTTTCAATTATAAATATTCATTCAATTTAACCATTTTCTATTATTATCATTATTAAGAGAGACCTCCAGAGAGTCAGGACTCATCAAGAGAGGTCACATACTACACACACCAGCTATCATACTTATTCTTGAATTCATTCACACTGCTTGCACTCACAACATCCAAAGGCAATCCATTCAAATCACGCACCACCTCTGAGAGAAAAATCTAGTCCTCACTCCCTTCTTGGCGGCCTTCATTCTCAGCTTCCCAGGATGCCAGCTCGTCCTTTCTCCATCCTCAGAAATTGAAAAATTCCATCAATTGAAATCCTGTATGACTCTTTCAGAAGTTTGTAAGTCTCAATCATATCACTCCTCTTTCTCCTGTTTGCTAGTGTCTGCAGTCTACAAATTCTCACTCTGTCTTCACAATCTTGATATCATTTTTAACACTCTCCTTTGTACTCTCTCCAATATATCAGAATCACAATGTTTCCTACCTGCACACTAGTCTTATCAAGGCACAAAATAACATCCTTATCTGTACATGTGAATGTTCGTTTCAGCATTGCAATTATCTTTTGAGTTGTATTTGCAATCTTTGCTATCTGGCCCCTGAACTTCAACTTCCTATCTACTAACACTCCAAGATCCCCAGCTTGATCAGTTTGTTCTAGCTTAATCCCACCAATATAATACAACACTGGATATCTAATCATGCCAAAGTCTATACATTTGCTGACACCCATTTTCCCATTCCCCCAAAATTCCAGCCTATTCAAATCATTCTGCAAGTACTGCAATATCAGCAGCATTCCTGATTATCCTACCTATCTTTGCATCATCAGCAAATAGTTGTATAGTTGTATGTCGCTTGTCAAATCCTTCCCAATATCATTAATGTACAGACTGAATAACAGTGGACCAAGCACTGATCCTTGTGGTGCACCATTTGTTATTCATTTATTTATTTATTTTTTTTATTAATCTTTGTACTGTTTATGGGCAATACTACCCTTACATCACGTCCAGACTTGATATATAGGCCTAAACCTTTACAAGTGTTTTACCCTATGCCCGTTCTAGTTATCATTGTAGTCATTCGCTGGTGGCAATGCCATGCTACCAGTGTGCCCTGTATGGCCCTCAAGGAAAGAACTGTTATATCCTTCTGCATAAGCCCAAGCCGTTTTAAGTCCATATAACTATCTGCGCTCCATACACCATGTAAGGAGATAATGAAACTAGTAAACCTCAGAGTTGCCCCATATTCCTCCCGTATCTTACTAACTAGATCTTGGTTATTATAAAAATATTATTATGGCTATAGGCTAATGGGTGCCCTGTTCCCACCACCTCGGCATCAACAACCCAAACGTCACCATCTCTTTTAATCACTAAGTCTGGCTTATGCAACCATGCAGAGGTCCTATAATGTGGTTCTACCACGGTCACCCAACCCTTGTTCTTAAAGCGGTTGTTCAGAATGGAGACCACGGCGTCATGCCTTCGCACACGGACCCCCATGGGTGCAGAAGCAGCACTGGGCTATATGAGACAATGTCTCACTGTAGTGGCAGCCAGCCCTACAATTTGAGTCATCACTACTCCATCGAGCTGTGCGGGTTCGAGTGGGCAGGGCATTGATCCTCGTCCTAATAAGGTCAATATACTCGAATCCAGGGAGGAGTCTGGTGCCATCCCTTATCCAATCATGCTGGGGAGGCACCAGATATGACTCTTTTAAAGAAGCACCATCTACAGAACAGTGCAGCAGAGATGCCCACCTCTTGTATTCTGCAGGTGCTGACTCAATTAAGGTATCCTGATAATGGAACCAGCCTTTAGCCTGCCTAAAGTCTTCTTGTATCAATGGGCTATAGAAAGCCTCTCTGCAGATAGGGGAAGAAGATAGTTCTAAATTCGTGATTCTGGACAGCCGCAGGCATGGGATCAGCCATCTAAGTGATGGAACCCCGAGCCTGCCGTCCTTCACCCTCGCGTGGAAATATGCAGTAGGGGTGTCAGGCGGCAGTCGGAGTCATGATCTCACGGCTGAATGGATAGCCCTGTCCATTCGGGAAAGGAGAAACAGTCTTTGCTGGGGCTTGAGAGGAGCTTTCCTCAAAGAAGCGATCCCAGCTTCTAGGAGAGAAGGGACAGAAGATCTTCCCTTTGGGGTGAACATAATACCGAGATATCTCCACTCTTCCAGGATGGTCAAAGCATGCAACGGCCTCCCGTGCAGGGAAAACTCTATAGTCTCGACCTTAATCTTCTTGTCACGACCAGAGGGGACAAGAGCTAAAGTGCAGGACTTCTTTACATTAATAGAAAGGCCTCGAATAGAGAAAATGTCAACTGCCTGGTCAAGGCATTCCTGCAAACCTATCTTAGTAGAGGCTACAAGAATAAGATCGTCCGCAAAGGCCATAGCATTAAAGGAAGAAGCATCTACATGGCTAGGAAGAGAGTGAAGAACTCATCTATGATGCAGTTAAAGAAAAGGGGAAATAGAGGATCACCCTGGCGAATGCCACGCACTGCAGGAATAGAAGTCACACGAGACCCTGTAGTGATAGTGATGGAGCTACCCAAGTATAGCTCCATAACATAGAAAGAAAGGATTCTGGACATCCAGCAATAGACACCGCTCAAAGGAGAGCAGGAAGGGAGACGCTATAAAAGGCCTTTTGGAGGCCAGCGATGCCATATATAGAGGCTTAAGGCAGTGAGGGGAATCAGAGAGAAGAGAAGATATATATTTTCGGCACAGCCATCTGAAGGGACAAAGCTCTCTGTCTATAATCATGCTGCACATGTTGCTGAAGTCATTTAACTAAAATTTTATGATAGAGTCTAAGTATCACAGGGGAGATGGTAATAGGTCTAAAGTCTGATGCACAGCATAAACTTTGCAGACTCATATCCCTCATATACCACTTTTTGATATCTGTCAGTCAGCCATCCTCTTATCCATGCTAATGTTGTATAATCCAAATCCATTTTCCCCAATTTATGCAATAGTCTGCCATGCCGTATTCTGTCAAAAACCTTAGCAATATCCAAAAGTATTATGATGTATCCATTACCCTTGTCTAGTTCAATGGTAACATTGTTATTCAATGTGAGTAAGTTGCTAAAACATGACCTTCCCTTAGTAAACCCATGTTGTTCATTGCAAAGTAGAAATTCACTGTCAACCCATTTCTGAATGTAGGCCCTAACCAATTTTTCCAAATCTTTACCCACACTCCTGAGATACTAATTAGTCAATAGTTGGATACATCAGTCTTTGCACCACTCTTGTGCAATGGAATTGCTATACATGCTTCCATTCCTGTGGAATCTTCCCTGTTCTGAGACTCATATTAAACATCCTGGTCAAAGAAATGGCCAGTTCAGCTGAATGCTCTTTTAGCACACATGCTGATATTCCATCAGGTCCCTATTGCTGAATTCTTATTCATTTTGTGCAACAGCTCTAATACCTCGGCCTCACACCTGCATTTCTTCATCTAGTGAAGAGGTAACAGTGAGCTTAATGTTACATTCACCAGATTTAACAAAATAGGCACTCATTAACTGAACAACCTCTTCTGCATCTGTAACCCTCATGCCATCTGGATTTAGAAGAGGAATCTTGGAGTTTTAGTAGACAAGAAGTTGAAGTTCGAGGGCCATATAGCAAAGATTGCAAATACAACTCAAAGGATAATTCTGAAACAACCCTTGATTATGTAAAGATAAGGAAGTCATTTTGCCTCTTTACAAGGTCTTGATAAGACCTCTTGAACTACTGTGTGTATAGGTCTGGTCTCCTGGTTTCTGTGGTGATTCTGATGCAATGGGGGAGTACAAAGGAGAATGTCAATCAAGAATTGTGGAATACTGATTATGAAGACAGAATGAGACTTACAAACTTCTGAGGGTTATGCAGAATTTCAGTAGATGGAATTTTTCATTTTATGAAAGGGTGAGGAAAGGACACAAGGGCATCTATGGAAGTTAAGAATGAATGCTGTCAAGAAGGGGTGGTTAGGATTAGATTTTTCTCTCAGAGTAGTGTGTGCAAGTTGCTTGAATGAATTCAAGAGCAGGTATGATAGCTGGTTTGAATAGTGCGGCTACCCTCAATGAGTTAATGATTCCCTGAAGGTCTCTCTTAATAATAATAATAATTCCTCTAATGATATGAATCCAGATAGGGTAGAAACTCATGAAAACAATAATAATAATAATAATAATATCCCAGCAAGTTTGAGGCTATCTAGTGTGAAGTGGAGGGTAGCATGATGAAACATATGGTAGGGTGTTGCTATAGGCTTGGTAGAGACCAAGTTATAAGTCTCCAAATTACCGTGATGAGTATTAAACAAGTAATCATATGAGTGACTTAAATTATCCAAACAATGAATTGATAGCAGAGATAATTCATGATAAGAATAAAGAATTCATTCTCCTTTATCTTCTATTTATAAGGAGGCACCTGTGAAAGTTAAGTTTGTGTGCAGTTAAGAAAGGGGATGAGAGCTAGATTTTTTTCCCTTTACATAGTAGCGAGTTTGTTGCTCACTACTTCAAATATCTGTTGAAGTGGTGAGTGCAATTAGTGTGAATGAGTTTAAGAGACACAATGACAGCTGGTGTGGGTGATGTATTGCCTTCCTCGATGAGTTCTTGACTTCCTGGAAATGATGATGATAAATTTCAAAAGTACTTAAAAAATGACCCAAATATCAAAACCAGTGTTTCAGTAAGTAAAATAAAAATAAACTTTAAAATAAAGTTCTTTTTCAAAAAAAAAAAAGGAAAACTGCATAGTCCAGTTCAATTAAGAGTAGTAGTGCTGAGTGAGATTTGAAGGTTATCTTTTGAAATTATTTATCTATTAAACAAATGTGTTAAACATACAGAGACATCCAGTTATTTCACAAAAAGCACATTATTGATATAACTATAACTGATTCATACCACAAATGACTATTTTCAAAAATGTTTCAAAAAAGGATGAGTATATATAAGATAAGCAACATTTTTCACAATTAAAAAAAAAAAAAAAAAGTATATAACTTGAAAAATACAAACCGAATGACCAGGACTTTGCTGTAGCAAATTTACTAAATGGACATTTTGACTAACAGATTTTAACGTAACTTCTTGCTGATGATCTTGATTTTGCTGTTCTTGTGGTTGTACTGAAGCTGTTGTTGCTGTGAGTGTGGTTGGAGTGGTAGCAGTTATAGATTTTAACTGAACAGGAGTTTGAGAAAGCAGTTTACTTTCATTTTCATTCTATATAAAAATAACAAAATTGAAATTGTGAAAGAAAATAATAACATATTCAATCAAGTAATGAAAAACATTACTTCATTACTTATTCACTACCCTACATTAGATTTAAAAAAAAAAAATAATAAAATAGCTATTTTTCTAGTAATCAACAGTTCACGTAATTTGCAGAGAAAATAGAGTTTATTTATACAAAAAAGTGCAGCATACTAAATTCTACAATATATATATATGTTAAGTTTCATTAGAGTAAATCACTGTAATGAATTTAGTGAGTTCACTAAATCCATTATAGTGTCTATTTTTCCATCAACAGGCTGCATTTGAATCCAACTGATTATATTATGGATGTTTGTAAAATTGTCAACAGGTTGTGAAAAATTGGCTAGGACTTCTTCTTCTTCTTCTTCTGCAGCTTCTCCCACTTAAGTGGGGTCACTGTTTATTATGAGTCTCCTCCATACCTTCCTGTCTTGGGCTGTCACCACATCCAAGTTCTTCATCTTCAAGTCCTCTTCTACCAGCTCCCTCCATCTCTTCTTTGGCCGCCCACGCTTCCGTCTTCCTTGCACATCCATCTGCATGACCCTTCTTCCCACATATTCGTCCTCCCTCCTCATCACATGACCAAACCATCTCAACCTTGCCTCCTGTATTTTCGCTCCTAAGTTCGTAACTTTCACTGTTCCCCTGACATAGTCATTTCTCAGATGATCCTTTCTGGTCACACCGCACATCCACCTAAGCATTCTCATCTCTGCTACTTCCATCCTGCTAATGTTATTTTTCCTCAGGGCTACAGTTTCTATAGCATATGTCATAGCTGGCCTCACTACTGTCCTATAAATTTTGCCTTTCAGATTGATCGGCACCCTCTTATCACATAACACTCCAGCCATCTCCCTCCAGTTCCTCCAACCTGCTTGTATCCTGCATCCCACTTCCTTCTCACCTCCTCCATCTTCTTCCACTGTCGAACCTAAGTATCTAAAGTCTCTCACCTTCCTGATGACATTTCCTTCCAGCTCCAGGTCTGTCTCCTGGCCACCGCCCACTGCGCAACACATATACTCTGTCTTACTTCTGCTCAGTCTCATACCTCTCTCTTCCAGTACTTTTCTCCATCTTTCCAGTTTAGTTTCCGCTTCTTCTCTTGAATCTACACACAGCAAGATGTCATCTGCATACAACATTGTCCAAGGTGCATCTTCTCTCACCTCCTCTGTTACCACCTCCATCACAATATTAAACAGAAACGGACTTAATGCTGACCCTTGATGCAAGCCAACTGTTACTTGAAAACTTTCTGTCTGTCCCAAACAGGTCCGAACACTTGTCTTCACATTTCTGTACATTTCCTGCACCAACCTGACATATTTCTCCGGCACCTTCTTCTCCCTCAGACACCTCCAGACTTCTTGCCTTGGCACTCTATCGTATGCTTTCTCCAGATCAATAAATACCAGATGTAGCTCCCTTTGTTTCTCTCGATATTTTTCCATCATCTGTCGTAACCCAAAGATAGCATCTGTTGTTGATCTTCTAGGCATGAAGCCAAATTGTTCCTTTGCAATCTCCACCTCCTCCCTCAATCTACCATCAAGAACCCTTTCTAGGATCTTCATATAGGATCAACAGGTTGTGAAAAATTGGCTAGGACTGTTCTTTAAAAAAAACATAACAAAAGATTAGATTTCATCTCCTGATTACTACAATTGTCCTTTAAAAAACATAACAATGATATCACTACCTAGCTTATAGTAAGCCTAACAATAAACCATATTTGGACAGGACAGTATTCCAAGATTATGCATGTGACTACTAAATATCTATAAAACAGCATGAATGGACTAAGTGATACTGTCAAACAGTAATAATTACATTAATGCTCACTGCATTAAACACTTTACAGAAGAGACAAAGTAACTACTGTTTCATATTACTGAATTTTATTATTCAGTTCGCTACCAAAATTGCTAATTGGTCTCATTTTATAAAAAGCTTGAAAATTTGCAGTGTAGATGACAACCTGTCAGACATAATAATAAAGCAGGATTGAAGTAAAAGCAAACAGAAATTAAATTATCCCAATTTCTCTAATTAAATAATCTTATTTATTCATCTTCAAAATGGGGAAATGGACAATGAAACTTATTTCTACCTATGGTCCCACAGAAGATTCTTCTAAGGAAGAAGTGGAGGAATTTTATGCTACTTTTCTTAAACTGGTGTTTTTCAAAATTTTATTTTGTGATGAATTTTTTAACATTTAAAATTTTAAAATATTTAAAAATTTTAAATTTTAAAATATTTAAAAATTTTAAATTTTAAAATATCTTTTTTTCTAAAATGCTTAAATAGACATTTCATCATTAAGAAAAAGTCTGGTTTTATAATTCGAATATTGATAAATATATGCTTTTTGACTGTATTTACTGACCTGAGATATTCCAGTTTATGGAGGTTCAAAAACTTTTCATATGAAATAATAAATTCATTATATGTTACTGTAGCTTGTCTCAAGAACATATTTAAAAAAAAAACTAGTTCCTAACAGGTAGGAATAAACAAAGTGATGAAAACATCGAAGCACTTATGACTCATATCATGAACAATGTTTCATAAGAACACAACTCAAAATATCATTAAATCCACACACACACACACACACTGATCCACATGAAATAAAATCTCATGGTATGGTGTATAAACTTACTGCTAATTACTTATATACATTAGTGGTATGTGAGTTAGTAATACACAATAATGAGATTAAATGCTTCTTATAATGAATGATGAGATTTCACCACCACCACATTACAAAACTTTATATGTCAGCACAATAAAAATAATGTTAGAAACTGTAACATTTTGATCTCACCGGTGTTAACTTTGAATCTGATGTAGAAACTTGATTTTGTGCCAATTTTGTCTGTACAACAAACTGCTGCTGAATACCCAGTAATTGTTGAAGTACTTGTTGTTGTTGGGGAGAAGGAGATTTAACAGCCAAAAGCTCTCCAACTTGATTTTGGATCCTCTGAATTATCTGCACATATATACACAGCATAAATAAATATGAATACTTGCAATAATTTAATTATTAAGCATGTATAGAAATAAGAAAATAACCATAACAAAATATATAGAGAAATTCACATTTGAAGGTGGCTTACCCTAAACTTAAATGTAATATAAATAAATTAAATTGGGCATGAGTAATTCATACTAGTTATCTTTGTTCTGAGGAAAATTACAGATGAAAATAATTATGGGTATGTTTCAATCTGAAACATACTAACTTAATTTCACTTGCTATTAACAATTGTTTTCAGGTGTCTTTTGAAAAATGTGTAACATAACAAATTATTATTATTAAGTGACACCTCCAAGGAGTCCAAGGACTCATTATGGGAGGGCACACTACTCGACTACACAACTCCCTGTCTCCTCTATTTAATCCTCCAATACAGAAAAAACACTACCACCATCAACACACAACACCATCTACTGCTCACAACTACCAACAGTATTTTTTGTCTGTCTGTCTGTCTGTCTCTCTCTCTGTGTGTGTGTGTGTGGTCATTTATTATTATGGCTGATTTGCCTGTATGATGAGATGAAAAACCTGAGTTTATGAGAAGAAAAAACCTGCTACCTCCTAGAACATAATATTTCTATGCCCTGGCAAAATAGATTTTACTGAAATTTGGAATCTGTACTAAACTGAGATTATTAAAATTGTGTAATCTCAATTTGAATTAAATCAGCAGCAAAATATTTTGAAATAATGAAAAGTAATAACTCCTTGTCTGGATAGAATTTAACATTTGGTATTCGCAGTCTCTACTGAAATTTAAAAAATTACCTCAACTTCATTTGAGATCAGATAATTTTTTAAGACAAAATTACATAAATAATTTGAAATGATACTGATATGTTACAAGTGATAAATATGGTACACAAGTCAAAAAAATCTCTGGATTCCATCATGAATGCTAATTGCAAACTGCATCAGATAATTTCCACAGCTATTTTACGTCTGAACAAAAAAAGCTTCATACTATGGCTTATGAACCATGAGTTATTAACCAAATGCTTCTATTATGGAATAATATTTGTAATATTTAATTTAATCTATAGTGTTTCATTTAATCTATTATAGAATAATACTTATAATGTTTAATTTAATCATCTTTTAAATAATGCATAGCATTTCAGGGTCATTCATATAGATAAATTAAAATTATATTAATTCAGAATACTGTTTAGAACATTAAAAAAAAAATAGTAATAGCAAAAGCACATGTTACATGTAGCTTCTGAATAACTGATTAACATTTACATTAAATTTACATTTACATTTTTGTATCAATGTTCATATTTACATTTATATTTTTACATCTATATGTACATATTCGTACATTTATATTTTTATATCTACATATATTTATACTATAAAATCCAAATATTATGAGTAGTTTATATTGCATTACAGTGATTGGAAGTTGATCCTATTGGCAAAATTAAATAATTCTGAGTAATACTTTTGGACAAGTCTCTGTTTTGATCACTGGACACTCGTCTCACAAAGTGATGATGTGTTGCATTAGGGGCATCTGGATGGAGTCCAGTAGCTGACAGTCAGTACTGATGATAGCTTATTCTAACTGTTCATCTATACCTGCTTTTTTAGCCAGCTGATCTGCTCTCTCGTTTCCTCCTACTCCAGTATGTGCCCTTACCCACAGAACTTAATTTCCCATTCCTCTAGAGTGAGATTCCTTACCAGATTTCTTGACTACTCTAATTACACTAGGTGGTTGTTCTGAATTTTCATGCTGTCTATAGTGCTTCTACGAGGGTGGTCTGCAAATTTCTTGGCCTAACAATGAAAAAACGAATTTATAATTTCAAAATTATTTTTATTTTGCAACATAATCTCCCTTAAGACTAATACATTTATTCCAGTGATGCTCCACTGCCATTATCCTGTCCCTGTAGTGATTCTCAGTAAGATCTACAAAATACCCCTCTACAGCTGCAATCATCTCTTGATTCGAAAAAAAAAAAAAAAAAAAAAATGCTGACCAGCGAGGAAGAGTTTTAGTTTTGGAAAGAGATAGAAGTCAAAGGAAGCCAAATCTGGAGAATAGGGTGGATGTTCCAACAATTCATAGTGCAGATCCCTTAATTTTTTCCATTGCCAAAACACCTTTGTGGGCAGGTGCATTGTTCTGATGAAAGATGATTTTTTTCTTCTGCAAACTGGGTCTTTTCTCACAAATTTTTCCGTCTAGTCTGGTTAAAAGATCGCAATAATGTTCCCTGGTTATTGCTTTACCCTTTTCAAGATAATTAATAAACAAACTGCCTTTAGCATCCCAAACCACTGATGCCATGACCTTTCCTGCTGATGGAACCGAATTCGTCTTTTTTTGGCGCTGAACAATTGGCTTCTGTCCACTGTTTTGACTGCTGTTGGGATTCTTATGTGTAATGGTGAATCCAAGTCTCATCCATAGTAATAAACATACATACAAAATCAGTTTTATTGTTAAAATGCTCCAAGCACTGTTCAGAGATTTTCATGCGAGTGCATTTTTGATCTGCTATGAGCAAGTGCAGCACCCATCTTGCGTAAAGCTTTTTCATTTGCAATTCTTCGTGCAAAATATATCCTACACGTTTCTTTTAAAATGACTATAGTCTCAGCAATTTCACACACTTTGACTCACCGTTCATCCAATACCATATCGTGCACTTGATCAATGATTTCTGGTGGTGTTACACTTTTTGGACGTCCTTCACGTGGATCATCTTCAAGGCTGGTATGGCCCAGTTTAAACTCAATTAGGACTTGACTTTTAGGGCTTACTTTCAGTTAACATGCTTGAGCCTCATTACTCAGTGTAGTGCCTACATGCACATATCATATTATATTTTGTTCCCTAATGATGGCAATTTGACTTTGCAAATACTGGAAGTATTAATTAAATTAAGCAAATTAATTTGCTTAATTAATTAAATTAAGCAAATACCTGGTTTAAACTTCCACCCAGAAGACTGTACACTTGGAAATCGCCTCAAGATAACCAACATAACATTGTCCGAAATCAAATTGATTATATACTGATAAATAAAAGATTCCACAGTAGTATAAAGAGTGCAAAGACTTATCCTGGAGCAGATATCTCATCAGACCACAATCCCATAGTTGCAGAAGTACGTCTTAGATTAAAATCAGCTAAAAAATCACAAAAGAAGAAAAAAGAAAATTGATGTAGAAAAACTGAAAGACCCGAACATAAATAAAAGTGCCAAGACACAGCTTAACCTGCAATTACAACAGATTAACATAGAAGAAAATAAAAGTGTGGAATCTCTTTGGAATAGCTTAAAGAATGCCATCGTAACAACAAGTAATGAAGAAGTAGGCTATGTGAATAATATAAAACAACAGGAATGGATGACAGATGAGATTCTTTCTCTTATTGATACAAGAAGAATGTACAAAAACAAAGACCTAGCCAGGTATACAGAAACACATAACATCATCAAGAAAAAAATAAAAGAAGCCAAGGAAAATTGGATGAAAAATTTATGTACTGAAATTGAACTGCTTCAGAAGAAACATGATAATTTCAATCTGTATAAGAAAATCAACGAAATTTCCAGAAAACTAAGGAAAAAGCAAATAGTGTCTCTAAGAGACGAAAATGGAAAAATAGTTCTAGAAGAAGAGAATAAAGCACAGATTTGGATAAAATGTAACAGAACTTTTCAATGATACTAGACAGAAGCCTATAAATATAAAAGATAACATTCAAGGACCAGCAATCATGAAATGCGAAATAGAGAATGCTATACGAACAAGTAAAACAGGAAAAGCCAGTGGACCAGATGGTGTGCAAACAGAATTTTTAAAATTAATAGAACCAGATAACATCAAACTTCTTGAAAAACTATTTAATAAAATATATGAAAGTGACGAATTTCCATCAGATTGGCTCAAATCTACATTTATCACTATCCCAAAGAAACCCAAAGCGAATTCCTGTGGTGACTTCCGACTTATTAGTCTAATGAGCTAAACATTAAAAATATTTTTGAAAGTAATTCAGAATCACATTTATAGAAAAAGTGAAGAAACTCTAAGTGAAACACAATTCGGCTTTCGGAATGGTTTTGGTACTAGAGAGGTCCTTTTCTGTACCCAAATATTGATACAAAAATGCATAGAAAAACAGAAATCTGTCTTTATGTGTTTCATAGATTTTGAAAAAGCATTCGACAAAGTCAGACACACTAACTTAATAGAAGTCCTTCAACAAATAAGGCTAGACGAACAAGACATAAGACTAATAACAAATCTGTATTGGAATCAGTCAGCTACCGTTCAATTAGACAACATTACCACCAGTGATATTAACATCAAAAGAGGAGTGAGACAAGGATGTGTGCTCTCATCACTCCTGTTCAACATATACGCAGAGGTAATCTTTAAAAAATCATTGGAAGAATGTCCAGAGGGAATCACAATAAATGGAAAGATTGTTAACAACCTACGATATACAGATGACACCGTGCTAATTGCAGATAACATTATGGATCTCCAAAAACTCATTGACAGAGTATACATAGAAAGCCAAAGAATGGGAATAAATATAAACATCAACAAGACAAAATACATGATCATCAGCAAACATCCAGCCTCATCAATGAAACTGACACTCAATGGGAAAAATATTGATCAAGTGTCAAGATATAAATATCTTGGTTGTTGGCTTAATGAACGGTGGGATCCAGAAATAGATATAAAGACAAGGATTGAAGTTGCACGGCAGTCCTTCATGAAAATGAGAATACTATTCTGCAATAAAGACCTAAACATGGAAGTCAGATGCCGAATGCTGAAATGTTACGTGTGGTCTATTCTGCTCTATGGAGTTGAAACATGGACATTGAAGGTGAAAACCATCAAGAAAATCGAAGCCTTAGAGATGTGGCTATACAGAAGAATGCTAAAGATATCATGGACAGAAAAAATTACCAATGAAGAGGTCTTAAAATCCATTGGCAAAGCTAAACATCTTGTACAAATAATCAAGAAACGAAAAAAATCATATCTTGGCCACATCATGAGAAACAGCAAATACCAACTTCTACAAACTATTTTGGTAGGAAGAATTGATGGCAAAGGAACTAGAGGAAGAAAAAGAATATCATGGTTTGACAACATCAAGACGTGGACAGGAAAGAGCAGTGCACAACTACTCAGATTAGCACAAGACCGCAGTTTGTTCGCCAAGATGGTCGCTGACCTTCGATAGAAGATAGCACAATAAGAAGATTAATTAAATTTATTTTAGTTAATATTAGTCTATATTAACATACTGTAACATCTTAGGAGACTTAAATGCAAAGGTGGGAAAGAGTATGAGAGTCATGCTGGAGTGTGGCATGTTTGGTCTGGGTGAACGTAACACCCATGGTGAAAGACTGTTGGAATTTGCCCATGCTAACAGATTAGTAATTACCAATACTTGCTTCCAGAAACATCCACGACGGACCTATTGGACATCTAACACTGATAGGTCAAGGCACCAGATTGATTACATCCTGGCTCTCCAGCAGTGGAAGACAAGCATCTCTGATGTGTATACTTGTCCTGGAGCAGATTGTGGTACAGACCATCAGCTGGTAAGAGCCAAAGTAAGACTAAGACTCCGAAAACTTCCAGATCAGGCACATTCCACTAGATTGGATGTTAGAGTAATTCCTAGTGGGTTCACAGAAGAAACATCAACTCGATTGGATGATTTTTTGGAGACCAATGAGGAAATCTCACCAGAAATGCTTTGGGAAGGAGTCAAGATGATAATACAGCGAAGACGTATCTCGGCCCAATAAGAAGATCAAGAGACCCATGGATATCAGATTCAACATGGGAACTAATCAAAAGAAGGCGGTTGGAAAAACAAAGAGACACAGGGACCGTAGAATACAAGAGATTACATAGAGAAATCAGAAGAGCCATCAAGCAGGACAAGGAAAAGTTCTATACTAATAAATGTGAAGAAATAGAGTTCCAGATGAGAAGGCATAATTATAAAAGGATGTGTTATTTAGTTCATGACTTAAAGCACAAGTTTAAGCCTAAATTGAATGTCATCAAAGACAGGAATGGATCATTACTAACAGAAGAGTTGGAAATCAAAAACAGATGGAAAGAATACTTGAGGAACTGTACAGCAGAGTGGATAAAGAAAATGTGGAGTCCTCCCACCAAGAAAATTTTGATTTGGAACCTCCTCCACTTAGGCATGAAGTTGAAAGAGCAGTTAAGAAGCTCAACAGCAATAAGGCCCTAGGTGCAGATGAAATCCCAGCAGAGTTAATTAAGGGCACAGGGAATGGAGAGATAAGAGTGTTTCATAGACTGATTACAAGGATATGGGAGACAGGATCATGGCATAGAGACTGGAAGAAGTCAGTTTTCATACCACTACACAAGAAAGGTGATATGAAGGCATGCAAGAATTATAGAACTATTAGTTTGATATCTCATGCAAGCAAAATTTTATTAAAGATCATGCTAAATTGGATTGAGGCCAAAGTTGATGCAGAGATGACCAAGGAACAAGCAGATTTTAGGAAAGGTAGAGGCACCAGAGATCAGATCCTTTGCCTTAGACAGATCATAGAAAAATATAAAGAATTCAGACTCCCTCTGGTAATGTGTTTCTTAGACTACTCTAAAGCTTTTGACTGTGTTGAGCATGTAAAACTGTGGGAAGTAATGAAAAGAATGGGGTTTTCCTCAACACACTATCAGGTTGATAGCCAACTTGTATAAGGAACAAGAAGCCACAGTAAGAACAGGTGTTGGATTGACTGACTGGCTTCAAGTTGGAAAAGGAGTTAGACAAGGATATTTACTTTCTCCTCACTTGTTTAGTATATATGCAGAGGACATCATGCGTGAAGCATTGGATGAGCTCAGGACAGGAATTAGGACAGGAGGTAGATTGATCAGTAATCTGATGTATGCTGATGATACAGTACTCCTTTGTAATGACATGGAAGAACTAGGACTAATTCTTAACAAAGTTAACGAGATCAGTAATAACAGAGGACTTCAACAACTCAATTCTAGCAAGACAAAGATCATGGTTCTCAAAGGAAAAACAACAGAGAAGCTCTTGAGAAACAAGTGTACCTTAATGGAGAAAGAACCGAGGAAGTCAGCACGCTTGAGTACCTGGGATCCATTATTAATGTGAAGAATTGCTGTTCAAAAGATGTCAGAAAAGGGTTAGGAATGGCTAAAACAGCAGTCAGAGACCTATCTAAAATCTGGAAGGATGGATCTATCTCCATGGGAACAAAGTTGAGGATTTTAGATGCAGTTGTTTATCCAACAGCGACTTATGGATGCGAGACTTGGAACCTAAAGAAGTCAGATAAGAAACAGATACCTGCTTTTGAGATGTGGTGTTACAGAAGGCTGTTGAGGATATCATATACTGAAAGGCGTACAAATGAATGGGTGTTAGAAAAGATTAGTAGAACTTTAGGGATCCTTAAGGATATTGACAGAAGAAAGTTAAAATATTTTGGACACAGAAAGGATGGAAGGAGGACTTCTCAGAACAGTAATAGAAGGTAAAGTTCTTGGAAAAAGAGGCAGGGGTAGACCATCAATGAGATGGATGGATGGCATGTGTGGAGTGACTGATCTTCAGAGAGTTGAGGCTGCCAGAAAAGCAAACAACAGGACTACATGGCGAGGCCTGGTGTGGAACATCACGAGCATTGGAGTGACCATACAGCATCAGCAGACGCCCAGTGAACATAGAGAGAATATTAGTCTGTAATTTCCTTATGAATAGCCAATATATAAGCCTTATATAGCCTTGCATAGCCAACATATAAGCCTTATATAGCTATGAATAGCCAACATATAAGCCATATATAACTATGAATAGCCAACATATAAGCCTTACAGACTAATATCTGTTGTCCTAAACAGACAATGATTCACGTGCTCAATTTCATCATCATTGATTTCTATTTTTTTTTGGTTGTATATAGCTACTCAGCCATTTTCAACCTTAAGCCAGCTTTTTTTGCTATCAGCTTGGAGTTCACAAATATGAGTTCCTAGTTTACCTGGACATGAAGTAAAAATAATTATATCAACATAGTTAAAGATAACTATGAAATAAAAATAATTGTCATCATCATGCTGGTTCAGGAAACAAGAGTACACAGAAGATTTGAAACTGGAAGTGATCATCACTCAGTTTTAAGTAGGATGCAGCCGGATTGTCACTCTTCTGTTAAGTTACATCATCATCAAATCCCTGCCATGTACCCTCAAGGGATGTACAGGATATGATAGTACTACATGAAAAATTTACATCATTACTAACTTCCTATCTACAATTTTCCTCCAAATCAGTCTATTACTTGTCAAGACTCCAATATTATCATTATCAGATCTTATATTTCTATCATTTAAGGCACTTTTTACCATATCAATCCACCTATATCATGGTCTGAACACTTGTTTTGCTAATCTTTCCTCGCCCATTCTGTTTAAGTGACCATACCACCTGAGATTAGCTCTGCTAATGCATTCCTGGATGCTGACAATGTCAAGTTCTTTCCTAATATTCTCGTTTTTAATATGATACTGCCATTCATGCCATCGGTTCACACCTCTAATCTTTCTCAGGACTCTCATATCTGCAGTCTCTAGTCTTTGGTCAAGTGTTTTACTTCTGACCCAACTCTCAGATCCATAAGTTAAAACTGGTTTGAACACTGTCTTGTATACAGCTAATTTAGTGTTCCGACTAATTTCTCTCTTATTCCATATGAATTTATTCAATTGACTTCCTACCATACCAGCTTTGTTGATTCTGTTGTCTATTTCCATATTTAATTTACCATCTTCACTAAAAATCATGCCTAAGTAGTTGAAATGTTTTACTTGTTCCACAGGTTCTCCATTCACAACACAGTTGATATTTTCAATGATTCTGCCTATATTCATTGTCTTTGCCTTTTTATTGCTGACCTTCATACCATATCTATTACAACAGTTATTCAATTTAGTCACAGAATCTTGCAGACTTGTAGCGGATTTATTTAGAAGTATAACATTGTCTGCATAAACCAAAGAGCTGACATTAACATCTCCAATTTTGATATCATGTTTAATACCACTTTCCTTCATAATGTGATCCATATAGATAATGAATAACAGAGGGGATAATGTACATCCTTGTCTCACACCAGATTTAACATTAAACCATCTTCCTCTACTTCCTTCAATTCTAACTGCTGACTTACAACTCAAATAAAGACTAAGTATTGCTTGATATAATCGACAAAACTTAAATACAGATCTTTGTTATATTCCCATGATTTCTCCACTATTTGTCATAAAGTGAAGATCTGATCCTGACAGCCTCTATTTGACCTGAATCCAGCTTGTTCTTCACCAAGCTTTTCTTCCACAATTCTTCTGAACCGTTTCTCACGTATACTGGCATATATTTTACCAGCAACACTCAGTAGGGATATACCTCTGTAATTCTCACATTCAGTTTTATTTCTCTTTTTATATATAGGTACTATGAGAGCTGTATGCAAATCATTGGGAATTCATCCCTCTGTCCAGGCTTTCTGAACTATGCATTGTAGCCACTGTATGACTCTTACACCACCATACTTCAGCATTTCTGGTCGAATATCATCTACTCCTGCTGCCTTTCCACATTTCAAGCCTTTGATGGCTTTTTCTACTTCAAGTATGGATATGTATTCCTGACTGCATGCCTGGTCAGTGTTTTTTACCACTGTGCTGTCATCACTGCTTGTTTCATTTAGCAGTTTTTCAAAGTAATTACTCCATACTTCAAGGATATCTTTTTCTCCCGTTTTCATGTCACTTTTATCATCTCTAACTACTTTTACAGCACTCTTTCCTCTATTCCTAAGCTTCTTCAACAACCTCCAGAATATTTTGCCACCTTCTTGATATTTATTTTCTATGTTCTTGCCAAAGTCCTCCTGACTTTTGTTTAGCTAGTTTTACACACTGTTTAGCTTTCTTACATTTGTCTCTGTATTCTCTAAGAGCACCAGCTGACTTATTTGTCAGGAACTTTTGATATGCTTTCTTCTTTTCCTTCACTGCCTCTTTAACTTCCTGTGTCCACCATGGAGTTCTAATTTTTCTATTTTTGCAGACAACTTCACCACATGCCTCTCTAGCTGAATCAATCAGGGTTTTCTTCAAGACTTGCCACTGAATCTCCAAGGTTTGGTTTCTGTTCTCAAACTCTTTCATTTTCCTTCAATAATCTTTGTGTATTTTAGTCTACAGTTCACATCTGAGAGCTGCTCAACTTTCATTCGCTTTAAAACTTTCTTACATGCCATTCTTTTCAATATGAAATTCAATTTTATCCTGCTCAAAACTAAATAGTGATCGCTTCCAATTTCAAATCCTCTGTACACTCTGGTGTCCTGCACCAGGGAGAAAACATCACTATCAACAATAACATAGTCAATGAGACTATTCTTATTCCTTGCCTCTTCTCTCCATGTGAATTTGTGCACATTTTTATGTTGGAACATGGTGTTAGTAATAACCAGTCCATGTCCTGAGCAGAAATCCAACAGATATTTGCCATTATTATTAGCTTTGCTCTTTTCTCCAAATTTTCCCAAAACATTTTTGTATGTCTGACAATCACTTCCTACTCTGCTATTTAGATCCCCAACAAGGACCAACTTTTCCTTTTTCATTCTGTCAGTTGCTTTTTCTAAAGCATAAAAAAATTCCTCCACTTCTACCTTGGTAGACCCTTCTGTGAGACCATAGGCACAAATAAGTCTCATTGTCCAGTTCCCCATTCTCATATTTGCCCACATCACTCTACTTGAGACTGCTTGCCATTCAAGAAGATTAGCCTCGTATTTTTTGTTGAATATTATGGCTACTCCTTCTTTTCCTTGATTGTCATTGCCTGAGTATAGCATTTAGTATTTATTGCTCAGAAAGATCTCACCAGTTTTTGTCTTTTTTGTTTCAGTCACCCCTATTATGTCGATCTGGTACTTATCTAATTCCTCAGCTAGCTCCATTTCTTTGCCATTCAGACTTCTTATGTTGATAGTACCGATCTTTAACTCTGGTGATGTCGAGTTGGGGTGTGTTTTCAGATTTGTTAAGTTACTGGATTATAAAATAAGTGTTATTTATTTTTTTAAACACTTAATCTCATATAACGTTTTTTTTTAATTCCTCTTGGCTCTCTCACTATTAAAAAATAATATAGATATAAATTAGTCTGCCCAACAGACTTTTAATTATTCTTTGGAGCCTCTGTAGCACAGTGGGTATAGACGAAGCCCTTTGGTCAGAAAGACCTGGGTTCAATTCCTGTCCAAGATGCGAACCTTTATCTGGTCTCTTTCGACCAAAGGTGAGTTAGCAGGTCTCATACGGAGTTGGAGGTTTTTTTCACCTGGAAAGTCAGGTTTTTCGTCACTCAGAACAGGCAAACTGGTCTGTGAACACACACAAAGACACACATATATACAGATCTCGTCGTCATCCGGTAGAATCCTCTAGCAAGAGGGTTGCAGCAGATGAGCAGCTCATTTCTCTCTGTCTGTCGCTTCCATCATTCTTAAACCAGTCCATTCCACAATGTCATTAAACCACTCTCTAGTTGGTCTTCCACGTCTTCTCTTCCCCTCAACTTTCCCCTGTAATATAGTTCTTGTCAGGTGTCCCGAAGAACCTCTCAGAAGATGTCCTGCAAACCTAGTCTTTCTTTGCATAATATTCTTTAACAGTGTTCTTTCCATCCCAACTCGTCTTAAAACTTCTTGATTTGATATTCTTTCTGTATAGCTAATCTTTTCCATCTTTCACAGTCATAAAATACATACTTAATTCCTCATTAGGAGGGCTCAATAATATAATCAAATGGCTTGAAAATATTCTATGCTACATGTAGAGTAGGATTCACATTTAAAAAGAAAGGGAAAAAAAGCCAGTTGTAAATTGCAGCCAACCTCCTTCTTCTCTGGTCACTTATTTTTAAATGTGTTTTTGAGACATCTCCCCTCCCCCTTTTACCTAGATGAACTAGGCAAAATAGTTGTGAAATGATTGCCAAAACCATTGAATTATGTGCAGTTGTAGAGGTGTTATAGTATTTTTGTTTTTCTGCCTCTTTCTATAACTCTGCCTTCCATTTTTAAAAACTGCAACAGAAAATTACATTCAAATTTAGTCAAAAATTATTATTGTGACACCTCAGCAGACACCTGAGTGTTTGCTGAGGAAGTGAGTTCGCCCCTCCCTCCCTTTTTATCTAATTGAGCTAAAATTCTCAGGGAAGTATGAATAATAAATTCGAATCCTGCCATGGGCATGGATGTCTGTGATTGTCTGTGGAAATACTAGTGGCGGGTGGAAGATATAGCAGAAGATGGTGTAGTTGCGGTTAGTTGTAGTTGGAGGACTGAGCGGTGGAGACAGAGTTGTAGAGCAGGTACCCTCCCTCGTTGAGTCTTCTTCTCAGTTAGATTCTAGTCAGAAATTGTCACTTAAATTTGTTCCATGATTTGTCAGCTTATTACCAAAGAGTTATCTGAGAAACTCCTCTTACTAGTGTATGGTGTTACAAAAACACAGAATAACTGTTGTACTAACATTATTATTGGCTGAACTTGCTGTTCAAATCATGTGAACAGAAGAAACCTTATACTTTCTGTTCTTTTGATGGATGTTCTCAAGCGTCTAGAATAAATCCTTCTATTTCTTTTTTAATGTATTCATATTGTAGCCATTGCAACGTCTTGTTCACGTCAATTTTGTCCTCGGTATTTCTAGGAAATTGACCATTCATGGGTTTATTTTTCCAGCGCACGTATCGGTTATTTTGCTGTTCCTTTCTGGAATCGGATTTGGTTCCTGTTGCTTTTAGACTCCCTGGAGGTGTCACGTAATAACAATAACAATGAATACCACAACAGGATTTCAGGCACTTAAGTTTTTCACAATTGTCTTTTCTCTTTTATTATCCTTATATCATCATCATGCTTTTCAAGGATTTAGGCCTAGAGCAGCCTATTCCGGCTTTAGAAGTATCATTGAATCTCTTTAAAGGATGTTCTGGTTTTCTTTTTCCTAATGGTTTGTAATTTAAGGCTTGTTTTGGCAATCTTTCTGTGAAACAGTACAATTCTTCATTCTTTTTTGTTATAGCATATATCTATCTCTGGTCATGCTCCCACCTTGTAGTTTGGTTTGCTGCAACTTTTTTTTTTTTTTGCAAAATTCAACAACTGTTGTTTGTTGTTTATTAGCAAATACTGCTATAACAAATTTGTTCATTATAATAAACTACAAAAAATCCTCCAGTCAATGCCTCATAGGCACAATGCTATGGTAAACAAAATTCACTATAGCAAACTTACGAGTCTACTATAGTGAGAATTAACTGTAATGTTGTCTTCAACTGTTTGTTATATGAATTCACAATTGAATTTTCACATTTCTTTCTTGGTATGTCTTCAGATCCTTTTGCAAGTTCAGTGCATTTCATTTTATTCAGCATGCTTTTGGTATATTTCCTTTCTCTTCATTAGCTGTCTTGATTCCTCAGAAATTTTATGTTTCTCCTTTGTGGTGATATGTCAGTTATTTCAAGTGAGCACTGTGAAAGATTCTGAGTAATAATGTCATTATGATAGATAAGCAATGTCATTTACATTAAGGAGTCCTTAATTCCCTAGGGGTCTCTCTTAATAATAATAATCTTTTCAATCAAAAAGTTTATCTTCATGTTTAGTATTGACTACTATCACTAGCCCTTTCTTTCCTTGATCATTATTGCCCAAATATAACATCCTAACACCAGATCATGACACCAGTTATGTTCACACGGTACTTTTTCAGTTCTTCTGCAAACTTGGTTCCTTTCCACCGATGCTGCTTATAATATAATAATATAAAATAATAATAATGATTTTGAACATAAATAATAACAGCAAATGCAGACTATGCAATCAGAAAATGAAACTGAACATCTAATCGATGCCTGCAGCAAGATAGCTCAAACTGATTATAAATACTGCCATGATCAAGTGGCCAAACAAGGCTCATAACTGGTGGCAGCATAAAAATAGAGTGTCATGGAAAATGAAACCGCAAAATTCTCTGGGACTTAAAAATACAAACTGATCGGCATTTGGAACACAATAGACCTGACATCGCAATTATCGAACATCAATAGATTTGGATTATTGTTATCGCTATACCAAGTGATAACAACACTAACAACAAAGAAATGAAAAATTACTAAATATCGAGATCTGGCAATCAAAGTTGGTTGGCTTTGGCTTAAACACACCAAAGTCATCCCAATAGTTATCAGTGCACTCAGTGCAATTTCAAAAAAACTACCCAACTATTTACAAGAATTAAACATCAATGAAGTGACCACATATGATCTACAAAAAACAGCATTACTTGGAACAGTCCATATTTTATGATGCTACCTGAGACTATTCTTAGATTCTTGGGCAGAATCTGAATTGCTCTCTATCACCGGTCAAATTGTTGTTTGAATGATATCCTGTTTTGACTGTATCCATTATGTGAATAAAGTAATAATAATAATCTATATACCAGAAATAAACATGATGGTGTGATATGAGATTTCATGCTGGCTGGGCATCATCTAGTAAAACAAGGTTCGTAATGTTTTCTCAGGACACCAGAGCAAACAGTGAAAAGTCAGCTAATGGAAAAAACACAACATCAGAAGAATTAAAGACAGGAATCATCAATAAGCAGCATCAATGAAAAGGAACCAAGCTTGCAGAAGAACTGGAAAAGTATCATATAGTCATAACTGGTGTCAGGATGTTATATTTGGGCAAGGAAAGAAAGGGCTAGTGATAGTAGTCAATACCAAACAGGAAGATAAACTTCTTGATTGAAAAGCAATTTCAATATGGGCAAACTGTTCTCTTAAGGAGGAGGGTATTTTTCAAGTCATTGAGAGAAGGCAGCTGACAAAGAAAACAAAAAGCTGGTCTTTGTTGGAAATCTAAACAGCAGAGAGGAATAGGAAATGAATCCCAGGCATAAAAGAGCAAGGGTAATAATAATTAAGAAAAGTCTAATTGACTATGTCAATGTTGATATAGTGATATCTTGTAGATATATATTCATATATCTACAAGATATATGAATATATACAAAGGATCTGAAAATGGAAATAATCATCAATTAGTTTTAAGTAGGATAAAAAAATGAATATCATGTTGAAAAGAACAACATCAAGAAAATTTTAAAAATAATTATATTTGAGCAGCTTTTACAGGTGAACTGTAAACAAAGCAGTGTGTGTTTGTGTAAATGTAGATGAACAAAAATCATGGGAATATTTTGGTAAGAATATAGAAGTTAAATATCAGGAAAGGTGGCAAAATGTTCTGGAGGGTACTGAAAAAAGCTTAGAAATGGAGGAAAGAGTACTGTAAAAGGAATCAAAGAGATTATAAAGGTGAGAAGAAAATGGAAAATAAGGATATTCTAGATGTCTGGAGTAATTACTTTGAAAAGTGTGTTAAATGAAGTAAGCAGTGACAGAACAGTAGTAGAAAATATTCAAGAGGAATGCATTCAAGAGCAGGACATATCAAAGCCTGAAATGGCAGCTGGAGTAGTGTTATTCAACTAGAAATGCTCAAATATGAGGTATGAAAGTTCTACAGCGAGTACCCTGCATAATTCAGAAGGCCTAATCAGAAGGTCGAATGCCAAGTAAGTGGAATAGAGCTCTCTCTCTCTCATAGTTTCATCTATTAAAAAAAAGAAATAAAACTTGAAGAGGTTAAGAAAAACTGTGGCAGAGAAACCTAAAGAACAAGTTGGGTTCAAGAGATTAAAAGGAACTGTCATAATTCGACTTTCACTTTATGACAAATCGTTCAGAAAAATCATAGAAATATAACAAGGTTATAACAAAGTTAAGTTAAGTAATATAACAAAGTTAAGTTTTGTAGATCTAGAAAAAACATATGACAAGGTGCCCGTAATGGAAAAGCTTTTCAAAACACTAAAATATGTGGGGGTCAATGGTACATTATATGAGCCTCCATAGTTCAGTTAGTTTTGACGATGCCCTTCAGATGGAAAGATCTGGGTTCAAATCCTGTCTAGGAAAATGAATAATCTTTATCAAGGCTTTTCAAGTGAAGACAAGTTAGCCAGTCTCATGTTTTTTTACCCAGAATGTGAGATGTATGTGAGAATGTGAAATGCATGTGAGATGAAAAACCCAGAAAATGGGTTTTTCATCTCACATACAGGCAATCTAACCAAACCAGAAGAATACATGCAATTTACTTACAAAATATACTTACAGATATAAGGCTAACCACCTTATCCTGTAATCATGGTTACAAAATCCATGAATACCTTGGATGGTTATGGGAGCTTTAGAGCACATTAGTGTAAGAAGTGTAATTAGTGTAAGTAGAAGAAGATGAAATGGAACATTATATAAGTTCATTTAAGTTAAGGTCATACATAACTGGCAATTAGCTTACGGAATTAACAACGCATATAAAGGATATTAATTAAAGGTAACTTTAATGAATAACTTCAATATTTCGGCAACTTCACGTTGCCAGCTTCAGGAACATAAAAATATGGTATGTGCATGCAGGCACTAACAAAAGCAAATGAGGAAGAAGGCAAGAAACTAATATTGTTCCTAAAGTCATAATGGTGCCCTCTGGTGGGCTAATTTGGTTGTCTTGGCTGTTGGGCTGAAGTTCTCATAATGTAAGTCTCCCAAATTTGGGGTAGTTTCATGCACCCAAATTTGTTGATGCTTGGAACATTTTTTTTTAGAGCTGCTGATGATTCCTTGAATAATCTTTCATACTTAAACTTGCTGCGGTGTATTATTTTAGTTTTCTTCCAACAAATTCTATGGTGGGTATCTAAGGCATGGTCTGCCAGCCCAGAGAGGCTGTACTGGTGAAACCGGATGTAGTCTTTGTGTTCTGAAATCCTGATATTTGCTGTCCTGCCTGTTTGGCCAAAGTAGGACAATTTGGAGCTGCAAGGGACCTGGTATACACTAGGCAGGTCTAGGGGAAGTGGTTGGTCTTTGGTAGAGTGGATAAGGGATGCCAACTTTTTATATGGTCTGTAACAAGAAGTAAGGTCATATTTTTTTGAGGATATTAGTTATTTTCTCAGAGGTGCCCTGGATGTAGGGGATGGTGATAGATTTGGTGTAATCTTTGTTGTGGAGGGGGGGGGGGTTGTGGTTTACTGGTTTTAGTATTTTTTGGGGTTTATAGCCATTGGCTAAGAAAGTGTTGAGGATGTGGTTTAGTTCAGTGGTTAGGGCATCGTCATCTGAGCAGATTAATTTTGCCCTGTTATATAGTATTTTTATAACCCCATATTGTTGTGAGGGGGGGTGGGATTGCTGGTGAATGTATCTGCCTGTATGGGTGGGTTTTCTGTAAACATAGAAAACCAAAGATCCATCAAGCTGGAGAGTGATTAAAGTGTCTAGGAAGGGGGAGGGTGTTGTTTTCCTCTTTTTCTAAACTGAACTGGACTCTGGGGTGTTGGTTGTTTAAGTGTGTTAGGAAGGAGTGGAGTATATCTGAGACATGTGGCCAAATAGCGAACACATCATCCACGTATCGAAGCCAAATAGTGGGTTTTTGTGGGTCGGAGTTTAAGGCTTTCTCTTCAAAGGTCTCCATAAAGAAATTGGCCAAGGGTGGGGAAAGTGGTGAACACATGGATGTCCCCTCTATCTGTTTGTAGAATTTTCCTTGCCAAACGAAATAGCCTGAGTTCATTGTGAACTGTAATAGGGCTGAGATATCGGGAGGAAACTTGGCTTGGATGAGCTCTAGGGTTTCTTTGAGTGGGACATTAGTGAATAGGGAGGAGACCGTCAAAACTGACCATTATGTCAGTGTGTTGGAGTGAGAGGTTTTCTATACTGGCTTTAAAGTGGGCTGAGTTTTTTATGTGTGGCCAGTATTGTGTGAGCGTTTTGGCTAAATGTTTGGCTAATTTATATGTGGGGGAATCAATGCCATCCACTATGAGACGTAATAGCACATTTTGTTTATGTATTTTTGAGAGTCCATATAATCGGGGGGGGGGGGTCTAGAGTTATAAGGTTTTAGTTTGTTAGTGACTTCCACAGGCCAAGAAGTGACTTTCTTAAAGAGTCTGTGGAGAGTTCTAATCTGAGAGCTGGTAGGATTATATTCAATAGGGAGGTATAGTACTGTCTAGTACTAAAGCATTAAGCTTACTTTTGTAGTCCTTTTGATTGAGCACCATGGCGGCATTTCCCTTATGCGCTTTGGTGATTACTATTTTTTTTGTTTTTCTTCATTTCTAGTAGAGCTGCATATTCGTCTTTGGAGGTTTTGCTTTGGTGAGAACACCGGCTACATCCAGTCTGACATTGTTGGCGATATGATTAGGAAGGTTGCGAATCTCACGTTCTATTTGGATCATGATTTTCTCGACAGGTATTCTTTTAGGAGCTAGGGCGAAATTGTAGCCACGTGAGAGTGCGATGAGTGTTTCAGGCTTTAAAACTACGGACGAGAGGTTGACTACAGTGTTGAGTGGTGGTTGTGGTAAGGAAGTAGGATTCTTTATCAGGTTTTCGTATTTTTTCAAGTGCAGACTACGTATTTTTTCGAATTCTTTTCTTGCCGAAGCGCATGAGACATCATAAAGAATCGTCCAAAGATCATGGCCAAGCATATCTGAAAGCTCCTGATCTAGCGCCCATAAGGTTTTTTTTTTTGTCGGCAAGGAGAACACGCGTCGCGGTAATTTGTTCTCTTAATAGAGCGAAGCTAGTGCAATTATAAATATGGAGAGCTTTCTGTGAAGTAAAATGGTGCTTAAATTTAACACCATTAGGGATTATTTTGTTATCCCGGCAGCGTTTTAGGAAGGTCAGACGATTTAGTTGTCGCAATATCTTCAACCTCATTTGGCCGTATTGACGGGCCTTTCGTGCAATGGAATCTCCGTGGATGATCTTAATTCTAGTAGCAAGGCTTATACGTTGGTCATACATAACTGGTAATTAGCTTACGGAATTAACAACGCATATAAAGGATATTAATTAAAGGTAACTTTAATGAATAATGTTAGAATTGGTGGAAATGCAGGATTATGGTCTGATGTGAAATCAGTTTTAAGACAAGGGTATACACTCTCTCCACTGTTATTCATCATCTCTATGAACTGCACCATGAAGAGAAGTAGCAAATTATAGGGATGATGGTTAAGGTATTGGAGAAATTGGTGAAAGAATTCAGGACTAGGTGGAAAGGAATATGATACTCTATAAGGGACAGCATGGTTTTGTGAAGGGTAGGTCTTGCCTTGGTAATTTGCTTACTTTTTATAATCAAGTGATAATGGAGTTAGATAAGAAAAATGGCTACTCAGCGATAATGCAAGACTTTGCAGAGGCATTTGACAAGATTCCACATAAAACTGTACTGCATAAACTGGAGATGAGGATGGATATGAATCTGATGATTTGGATTAGAGGGTGGCTGATGGACAGATATTAAAGAGTAGTTTATGGAGGAGTTTAGTCAAGGAGAAGGTAAATGACGAATGGTGTACCACAGGGTTCAGTACTTGGTCCTCTGGTGTTTAATTTGTATATCAATGATACAGGAAATGATTTGACAAGACATATTCAGTTATGCTAAACTGGCAAGAGCTGTGGTAAATGAAGGAGATGTAGTGAGCTTCTGTCTGATTCTCATGTACCCACTGATGATTTTGAAATGTTTTTTTTTTTTTTAGTTGCAATACATCATACTTTATCAGTATGACTTAATGTTGGTATACAGGATAATCATGAAAGTATCAATTTTGTGACATGGATAGCAACAATTGCTATTCAATGAGATATACCATCAAATCTCATGACATTTTTCTTTTCTTTTTTTTTTTTTTTTTTACTAATCAAGAGCCCAACTATTGATTCTTTCAATATCCTTGCCTCTATAGTATGTCTCCATATTTTAAATGAAGAATTTCTTCTCCAGTTAGGTGTAAACCTAACTTCATATAATCCAATAATGTCTGGTTTTAGTTCTTCTGTTAGTTCCATTAATCTCACACCTAAAAAACAAAAGTTTTTCATTGCTGAGTCCTCCAAGATCTTGTTTCCCTAATAATAAATTTAGTTTAATCCTTTATCCAAGTGTAAGCAAACAAAGTTTGCACCTGAAGTATCTTCAGGACTGAGGCAACTCGTGGTAAAGGTGGACCAAGTTCTCATCACTTATCTTAGTATCTCCCATAATGCAAAGCATATCTCCTTGCAGATATGTATAATGCTACGCATTAAGGAAAGGGCCACTACCGAGACCGGTTTCGACCTTTATTGAATGTTCAAGTATAGGTCAAATACTTGAACATTTAATGTTCAAGTATTTGACCATTAAATGTCCAAAAACTCAGCGTTGTTCCCCTCAGTAACAGGCTCACCCCACCACCGCAGATCTGCTCATTTGCTCATATGTCATCTGAGGGGTAACAGCAACAGCTGTGTCTCAGTTAACTTCATGGGCTACAGCATTGCCATTCATTACCCCCCCCCCCCAACACACACACAGAATCTGGATGACAGCAACAACCGAGCCCTCATGGGCTACAGCATTGCTATTCATCACCCAAGCTTCCAACTGGTTTCGACCCTTTTTGAAGGTCTCATCAGTGGGAGTCAGACCCAGAGGTGGTGATACCAAGGTGGAAGCAATGGAGAAGTCATATTTATCTATATGAGTTGCCAAAAGGTGTCTCACCTTATTATTAAATTACTCTGGAAGAGTAATAAATCCAGAGATTTATTACTGGATTTAGAGAAAGATGTTGGAAGTTGGTAAGTCTAACCAAGTGGAAAAAAAAACTTTCACAACATCTTTCTCTAAATCCAGAGTAATTTAATAATAAGGTGAGACACCTTTTGGCAACTCGTATAGGTAAATATGACTTCTCCATTGCTTCACCCCTTGGTATCACCACCTCTGGTCTGGCTCTCACTGACGAGACTTCAATAAAGGTCCGAAACCGGTCTGGGTAGTGGCCCCTTCCCTTAATGCATAGCATTATACATGTCCGCAAGGAGATGTGCTTTGCATTATGGGAGATACTAAGACAAGTAGTGATGAGAGCTTGGTCCACCTTTACCACAAGTTGCC
This sequence comes from Typopeltis vanoorti, assembly GCF_054136105.1. Lineage (NCBI taxonomy): Eukaryota > Metazoa > Arthropoda > Arachnida > Uropygi > Thelyphonidae > Typopeltis > Typopeltis vanoorti. The sequence continues at coordinate 144,754,783 of NC_143551.1, forward strand.
TCAGTCCCTGAAGATACTTCAGTCACAAACTTAGTTTTGTTTACACTTGGATAAAGAATTAAACTAAATTTATTAGTCTAACCAAGTGGGAAAAAAAAACTTCCAACATCTTGTTTCCCAAAGCAGCAAAAATGAGGTTACCCAGAGAGATTACCAGCATCATCTTCCTTCATTTAACTGACTTGCTGCTGTAAGTAGTAATGACCTAGCCTCTTTGGGATGAGGACTATTTTATTCCTATTGATTCATCACGGAGGAATGAAATAAAATAAAAATAAATAAAATGAAATTCAGGAAGTTATTTGGGAACTGTTGTCATTCTCCAACCCACATTATAGGTTGATTTGTAGGCAATAGTTTTAACATGAAGTTTAATTGGTCATGGTTCTTTACTGTATTCAAAGCTACCCTGATACCCAATGGATGGTAATCAGTTTTTCCTTGTCTGCCATATCAGTTTTATATGGCTAATTAAACTGAAGGAAATACAAAAAAAATAAACAAACTATTCTTATTTATTATGAAAAGCACAACTAGTTTTGTCCTACTCACAAAAACAACTTCAACTGATGCAATATATATAAAAATATTCAGAGAAACGCAAACAAAACATTACAAATACAGTCACTATCAAAGTCACTATTACTCTAAAAAAGGAAGTGCTGTAGTGTAAAACTATCCTGGAACTTGATGGCAGTGTTAAGCACATACTGAATGTATGTTTGGTCTTGTTTTCACTATAGCTGAACAGGAATAATTAGAATTAGCCGGAGGCTTACATTAAGATGGGTTAGAGTTGAGTATTATTTTTGTTGACTAATGTATCTTTCCTTTCAATCTCATGATAACATCAGCATAAGATCTCCAATGCATCCAACGTTACTACACATTTAGTAGACTGACTAGATGTGTAGTAATTTGGATTTGCAAAATTTAGCACATGAACTAGATAAAGCTGTATGTGGTGCTACCTCCTCTATATACTATATGAGGCAAAGCAATCACACCAAATGTGGCAAAACATTTACCTGGGTATTTCCGGTTGCAGTATTTTGGGTTTCACTAGTATGGTGACAGTTCTGTCATAGCAATTCTTCTGGAATATGGCAGAATGAAATTTGATTTCTTTACTTATGTTATTATTATTTATTATTAAGAGAGACCTCCAGGGAGTCAGGGACTCATCGAGGGCAGCCACATACTGCACACACACACCAGCTATCATACTTGTTCTTGAATTTATTCACATTGCTCGCACATCCCATGGCAATCCATTCCAATCACGCACTACTCTATAAGAGATAAATTTATATCTGCCTTCTTAAGTGGCATTCATTCTCAGCTTTCAAGGATGCACTCTTGTCCTTTCCCATCCTCCATAAAATAAAAAATAACATCAACTGAAAATCCTGTATGACTCTTTCAGAAGTTTGTAAGTCTCGATCATATCACCCCCTCTTTCTTCCTGTTTGTGAGTGTCTGCAGTCTACAAAATTCTCAATCTGTCTTCATAATCAGTATTCAATAATAATGATTTCATTTTTAACACACTCTTATTTGCATTCTCTCCACTGTATCAGAATCACAAATAGGAGCATAATAGTCCCAAGTAAGCTCTTATCAAGGCTTTGTAAAGAGGCAAAATGACATCCTTATCTTTTACATGTCAAAGTTTGTTTCAGCATTGCAATTATCTTTTTGAGTTGTATTTGCAATCTTTACTACCATAGTCCCTGAACTTCAACTTCCTATCTACTAACACTCTAAGATCCCTAGCCTCATCAGTTTCTTCTAGCACAAGGGGGGTCGCCAAAACTTCTTTGACCGTCGACCCCCTTCAAGAGTTTCTTGAACTTTTTATCGACCCTCCTCTATTTTTACTATTATGTAATTATAATAGGACAAGCAAAAGAAGATGCTTGTGTCAGTTTTTAGATTGTTTATTTTTATAGTTATAGTGTTTTATTGTATGTATTAATATAGTATATATTATCATATTACTATTACTATCACTAGTAATATCACTGGTATTACTAGTGATATTAATAAACTACTGGTATTTACTACCAGTCCTGCTCAACTCTTCAACATAGAGAAGTTAGTTCGTGAATGAATGATGATTGAATTATAATATGTATGTTGATGAAATTTTAGAACATTAACGCTCACTTGTATGTCGATGTGCAAAAATGAGACTGGGATTGAATACGTGTAAGTAAATAAGAACTGCACACGTGTTGCAATCTCGCTCTCTCCGCCTCTAACTATTTTTCATGACCTTGCTCCATCTTACAAGTCCTATTCATGTCACTGGTCCCACGATTCACTCTTAATTGCGTTGTCATTCAGGATGGAGGTAATCCAAGTTAACTGGATTAAATATTACCCATACAATGATGTCTTATATTTTTCTATCGACTCCCCAATCGACCCCCTAACCAATGTTATATCGACCCACTTTGGGCGACCACTGTTCTAGCATAATCCCACCAATATAATATGATATTGAATTTCTAATCATGCCAAAGTGCACGACTTTATATTTACTGACACCAATTTTCCCATATCCACAATTCCAGCCTATTCAAATCATTCCGCAATTATTGCATATCAGCTGCATTCCTGATTATCCTACCTATCTTTGCATCATCAGCAAATAGCTGTAAGTTACCTGCAGAAGCCTTTCCAATGTCATTAATGTACAGATTGAATAACAATGGACCAAGGATTGATCTGTGTGGTACGCCACTAGTTAGCTTAAATTTTGCAGATCCCCCCCCCCCCATACCACTTTTTGATATCTGTCACAGTCAGCCATCCACTTATCCACACTAATATTTTATAATCCAAATCCTATTCTCCAATTTATGTAACAATGTTGCATGCTGTATACCAGGGCTATCCAACCTTAGATAATTCGAGGGCTGCATCCAGAATAATAAATACAGTACATATATTAAATTACTTGGAGAGTCCTACCATTAGTTAGGTTTAGCAAGCACTTCGAAAATTTCATAATAAAGAAAAGTCATGGTGGGTATAAAAGTTTTTATTGAAAGAGTAGACAAGAAACAATAATTGTTTATTTCATTTTAGCGAGAGCTCTGTGGTACTTTGGCTTCGTTTACCAAAGTACCTATATCAATTTCGATGCTTGTAGTTGCCAATCACAGTAAATTTGCAAGAGTATTATCTGTCAATAAACATCTGTACTTTGATTTAATAAATTTCAGAGTTGAAAAGTGCTTTCACACTTTTCAACTCTGACAGTATGTCCTCCTGAGTATTGAGCACATCTTGAGTCCAAAGTTTCTCAATTTCAAGTATCTCTCTTTTGATAGTAATTTTGAAAAAATCTTCTCCTTTTTCACTTCTGTTAGTGTGAAATAAAAAGTGTAAGAACACTTCCTTGACACATCTAATATTTGAAAAACATGTGGGTATACAGTGAAGTAAAAACACCAAATAAAATTACCAATGTCGAGATTATTGATTAGTGGTAGAATCAGAATATCTAATATACATTTGATTCAAATTGTTATTTTATTTTTTCGCTCGTGAAAACCAAAACCCACATGTGAGCCGCACAAAATTGACTGCGGGCCGTGTTTTGGGCAGCCCTATTGTATACTGTCAAAAGCCTTAGCAAAATCTAAAAGTATCATGGTGTATCCATTGCCCTTGTCTAGCTCAATGTTGACATTATTATAGAATATGAGCAAGTTGCTAAAACATGACTTTCCCTTAGTAAATCCATGCTGCTCACTGCAAAGCAGAGATTGAGATTCTCTGTCAACCCATTCTGAATGCGAGCCCTGACCAACTTTTCCAAAATCTTTACCCCCACCACCACTCTCGAGATAATAATTCATCAATAGTTGGATATGTCAGTCTTTGCATCACCCTTGTGCAATGGGATTACCATACATGCTTTCCACTCCTGTGGAATCTTTTCTATTCTGAGACGTGGATATCCTTAGTTTTTAGGATCAATAATGAGGAGATGGAGCATGTAAATAAATATATGTATGGGGGGGGGTAATGAAAACAATGAAAATACAATAACAAATGAAATATAAAGTATGTGTGTGTACTTAAAATGTGAATTTGAGCTTAATTATTTTCATTTATTTGCAGTAAGTGCACTGGAATTGAAAAGGAAATTGTTTATCTTTTTTAAGCCAATATAGCAGAGTAGGAAATGATTGTCAGACATACAGAAATATTTTCTGAAAATTTAGAGAAAAGAGCAAAGCTAATAATAATGGTAAATGCCTGTTGGGTTTCTGTTCAGGACATGGAGTGGTTATTACTAATACAATGTTCCAACATAAAAATATGCAGAAGATTTGAATTTGGAAGTGATCACTATTTAGTCTTGAGCAGGATAAAATTGAATTTCATATTGTAAAGAAGAACATGTAAACAAGTTTTAAAGAGAATAAAAGTTGAGCAGCTCTCAGATGTAAACTGTAGCAAGCCCTGAAGAAAACATGGGCTGATTTAGCACAGAAGCTTGTACATCAAACCACCATTTTATGGTGGTTTGATGTACTCCCAAAAGAACAAAATGGTGTCAGACATGGAAGATCATGCATAGACAATATTTATGTGCTAAAACAAATTATTGAAAAAAAGATGAGAATTTAATTTAGAGATGCATATGGCCTATATAGATTATGAGAAAGCTTTTGATAAAATAAAATACACAGAGAAAAACTATGGAATAGAATGAAAAAACAAGGATATCCATTACAAGCTATACAAAGTTTATATAAAGATACAAAAATACAGTTAGGTAATAAATTAACAGAAGAGATTGAAATAAATTAGGGTGTCAGAAAGGGAGGTAGCTCATATCCAATTCTATTCAATATATTGATCAGATTATTAAAATATGGAAAACAACAATAAAACAAGATATTCAGTTTACCAGAAGAACTGTTATCAGTACAATGTTGTATGCAGATGATCAGATTATATTATAAGACAATGAAGACGACCTTCAAAAATCAGTTTACGAATTAAACAAAATAAGCCAACAACACAATTTAAAAACTTCATAAAAGAAAACAAAAGTCATGGCATTTAAAGGTTGGGATCATGTTAGATCAAAAGTAGTTATAGAAAATAAAATAATAGAACAGATGATACAGTTTAATTATTTAGGCTGCATAATAATATATCTAAAAGATAAAGATCCAGATGAAAAAATAAAGGAATTTCAGAAAATCTGTGAAACAATTAAAAGGTGCTGAATAAAAAAAATAAGAGGAGATACTCAGCTGAAATTTTATAAAGTAATGGCCATTCCCACGGTTAAAAAGAAAGATGAAAGTAAAATACAAGCTGCAGAGAGGAGATTTTTAAGAACAATTAAAGGATGCACAAAATTGGACCATATAAGAAATGAAGACATCAGAAAAGAACTATATTTATACCATAAATGAAAAGATCAAGGAATATAGAGAGAAATGGAAAGATATCGGCTACCAAAAGAGGTGGGTAGGTATAGACCAAAGCAAAAGAGAGAGAGAGAGGGAGACAAGCGACAAGATGGAAAGATCAGTGAAGCTGGAACAGGCAAATACCTAATCCTTGAAGAGAAAAAGAAGAACTATAAATCAAACCCTTAATAATCTAATCCAAGAGCAGAGAAAAGAATGCCACCATAAGATTTATTTAAGAATTAAATATTCAGTAGCATATTTAATTATTATGATTATTATAATCAAAACTCGATCACAGAAAGAAATAAAAAGTTTATCACACAAATACTTATTATTGTAAGATTCATGTTTATCTGCAAATTAAGTAATTTATAATATCAACAATGATAACGAATTTATATATATATATATATATATATATATATATATTAGGATAACCAAGCAATTTTATATGCTTGGTTATTTTAGCTCCTAATCCCAAGTATGCAAACAATTAAGTTTGCGCCTGAAACAAAGTTCAAGTCTAAAGATGGTACAACACCTGTGCAACTCATTGTAAAGGTGGGTAAAGCTCTGATCACTATTCTTAGTATTTTCCCATAATGTAAAGCTTATATAGGTAAAGTTGATAACGCTCTGTATTACTCAAACCTTGGTATTTAGGGTCTAGCTACTCACTGAGGAGACCTCAAAAAAGGTTGAAACCGGTCTGGGTAGTGACCCCACCCATAATGCATTGCAGTTATACATCTTCTAGTGAGATGCGCTTTACATTATGGGAAAATACTAAGAATAGTGATCAGAGCTTTACCCACCTTTACAATGAGTTGCACAGGTGTTGTACCATCTTTAGACTTGAACTTTGTTTCAGGCGCAAACTTAATTGTTTGCATACTTGGGATTAGGAGCTAAAATAACCAAGCATATAAAATTGCTTGGTTATCCTAATATACAATATACCCAAGTTAAAAATTTATTCCCATATATATATATATATATATATATATATATATATATATATTACCTAATGCAATCAATTTTGATTTGTGTTTGTTTTCCCTCTCTCATTTTTATACTTCTTTTTTGTACTGCATAAATAATGACTTGTTGATTGTGTTTCATTAGTTTAACTTATTTCTCATGCAAATTAACTTGTAAAGTAGTACAAAAAACAAAATTAAGGCTGAGTGACAAAGTCAAAATGTAAACCTATTAATTTCTCTACCTAACAACATGGAATAATATATTATTCCATGTTGTTAGGTAGAGACACCTAAATTACAATATTATAAATTACAATTAAACCTAAATTATAAATTACACACCTGTTGATTTGGCACATTCAGTTGCACTGCTTTTAATTTATGGCCTGATGAAACATTACTACAGTTACTATCTTGGACTCCAATAAATGGAGTTTCTGCTTGGCTGACTTTAACTGTCCCAGTGAAAATAGGTTGTCCTGTAATGTTTCCAGAAACACCTGACGTAATGTTTCCCGATAATGATGTTGATACTACTTGTGGTAAATGCTGTCCAGCAGTAGTTGTTTGCTGTCCTGGTGCAAGTTTCACAGGTTGGAATCCAACTATCACATGATTTACTTTATTCTGCAATTTTGATGATGGTGATGTTGATAGTGATGACGACGACAAAGATAATGCAGCTGTAGTGGCATTGATCACTTTTGTACTTCTGTTCGTAGGAACAGTGACTGTATCCTGAACAATAGGTTGGGTATGTAAATTTGATACAGCAATGAGAGACTGTGTTGGTTGACTGGAAGTAACAGGAAGAGCATTTGCATTGATACTTTGAACAGTCATTGGTAACAGAGTGGTTGTGGTTGTAGTTATAGTTGTGGTGGTAACTGATGAAGCAATGCAATTTCCCAAACCAGATGGTAAAGCAATAGACGTTACTACATCAGGAACACTAACAGCTGGGGCTGTATTTAATCTAGCTAACAGAGCAGAATGTCCTTGACTAAGAATGGAGGAGGCTGAAGAGGATGCAGAAGTCAAGGAGGAGGAAGAAGATGATGAAGGAACAGAAGTAATAATTGGGACTGAAAGAATAGGCATACTGCTGGACACATTTGTATCAAATGAGTTCACAGCACCAGAAGATGGAACAAGATGAGTGTTCATCTGTTCCTGGGATACTGATAAAGTAGTTGTAGTTGTAGTATGAGGATGTAAAATAACACTTCCATCCTGAGCCAAGGCAATCTTTAACTGAGGCACTGACAAACTTGTTTGCACAGGTTGAGTCACCTGAAAGAGATAAAAGTATTATAATAATGGCTTTTACTCTTTTTACATGTTTTACTATTTACCTAGAGTATTCAGGCTATGTTTATATTGGTCTCAGGCAATTTTGCACTCAAGACTAAATCAATTACAAAGAAAGGAACAACTGAACAATGCATCATAGGGCTGACATCTAAGCAATAAGAGCTAAACAGAACACTACATGCCTTCATGTGGCCAGATATGATAAACATTCCTTCGTTACTATTTTTTATAGCAAACTCCACTCATGAACTGAACTAAATATAAAAATGTAAGCAGATGACATAATACAAATTAGCAACAGAATGATACTTACATAAGGAAAAAAATAATATTTATTACTTGCAGAATTATCAGCTAGATTTCCTAGCCATTGTCAGTGCATACATATGACAAGAGATAAACATATTCAACAACATTTAAAATGGAAGCTTGTGTGACAACATAATGCTATTAATTGCACAAGGATAGCTCCATTTACAACTATTAGAATTAAAATAATAAATTATAATTATTATTAAGAGAGACCTCCAGGGAGTCAGGAGCTCATTGAGGAAGGCTATACCTGTTCTTGAATTCATTCACGGTACTTGCCCACACAACATCAATGGCAATCCATTCCACCTCACCAATATAATATGACATTAGATATCTAATCACGCCAAAGTGCATGACCTTACATTTATTAACACTGAAATGACAGCCATTTTCACGTGCCCACAATTCCCATCTATTCAAATCATTCTGTAAGTACTACTATGTCATATCAGGCGCATTCCTAATTACCCTACATATCTTTGCATAACCAGCAAATAGCTGTATGTTGCTTGTCAAATCCTTTCCAATATCATTAATGTACAGATTGAATAACAGTGGACCAAGGAATGATACAATGTGTATACTACTAGTTACCTTAAATCTTGCAGACTCACATACCCGTATACTACTTTTTGATATCTGTCAGCCAGCCATCCTTTTATCTACACTAATATTTTATAATCCAAACCCATATTCTCCAATTTATGCAACATTGTTCCATGCTGTATTCTGTCAAAAGCCCTAGAAAAATCCAAAAGTATCATGGTGTATCCATTCCACTTGTTTAACTCAATGATAATATTATTGAAGGCGAGCAAGTTGCTATAACATGACCTTCCTTTAAATCCATGCTGTTCATTGCAAAGTAGAGATTCACTGTCAACCCATTTCTGAATGTAAGTCCTAACCAACTTTTCCAAAATCTTCATCACCAATACTGAGATACTGATTAGTCGATAGTTGGATACATCGGTCTTTGCACTACCCTTGTGCAATGGGATTACCATACATTATTTTCACTGCTGTGGAATCTTCCCTGTTCTGAGACAAATTATATAGCCTGTTCAAAGGAAAAGCCAGTTCAGCTGAACACTCTTTTTAGTATCCGTGGTGATATCCCATCAGTTCCTATTGTGGAATTCTTATTTAGTTTATGCAACAGCTCAAATATCTCCTCCTCATACACTGTTTCTTCATCCAGTGAGGAGGTAGCAGTGAACTCAATCTTGCATACACTAGGTTGATAGCTTTCAGCAAAATGGGCACTCATTTGTTGAACAACCTCTTCTGCATCTGTCACCCTCAGCACATCTGCATTCAGTAGTTGTTCTTTTATATATATTCTTTCTTTTACTTAGAGTATAATGATAGAATTCTTTGGGATTGTCTTTAGCTTGAAGAGTGAGCTCCTTTTCATACTCAGATTTAGCTTTCTGCATAACAGTTGTGAACTCTTCTGTCCTACTGCTTATAATTTTCATAACAGACATCATTCTTATGCAGACTTTATTCCTTCCACATCATCCTTTTCTTATGAATCTCTTGCTTGATAAGATTACACATCCATTTAACTTCTAACCTATTTATTCTTTGAACTCTCAGGACACATTCTGGTATAAATTTAGCCACTTCTCAAGTGAGTACTGCATGATCACTGTTACCAATCAGAGGCAGAATAGTTATGTCTTTAACTGAAATGCCCTCTGACACTATAATAAAATCTAACACTTTTTGAGCTCGAGTTCCTTCTGTCACATGCTGATATTATTCATTTAACAATTATTAATTCAAGAAACACAGGAATGAGGAGTGTTACTTGGGATGACTTGGCAAAACCGTGAAAGTTTAAGACAGTTGTTCTTGAAAGACACCATGGAAAACCTTCTCGTATTTCTGAACAAAATCAACTCACTACACAATAAAATCAAATTCACTATAGAACTAGAGAAGAACAAAGAACTTCCTTTTCTTGACATCCTAGTAAAAAAAGAAGATAACAATTTCCAACTGTCCATTTACAGGAAACCCACAGATACTGGTAGATATCTACATTATTCGTCCAACCATCATAGATCACAAAAACACAGCATCATTCACATGCTTCGTAATAGAGCCTTAAGGTCGATTTCAAAAGAAACAGAGATACAGAGAGAACTGTCACTAATATCTAACACTCTATCGCTTAATGGATACCCTTCTAACATTTTAAACAAATGGCTATTTAAAGATAACCACCAACAACGTGTTACAGTACCCCAATATGTGTCCACAGCTGTCATTCCATATATTAATTCAGTTTCCACAAAATTGGCAAGAATGTTAAAAGCTCATAACATCAGAGTGGTTTTTAAACCAACTACCATGATCAGACAAATCTTAGGATCACCTAAAGATGAGGTACCTTTCTTCAAATGTCCTGGAGTATATGAAATTCCATGCACGTGTGGCCTTTCTTACATTGGTCAGACTTCAAGAAGTTTTGAAATAAGACAGAAGGAACATGTGGGAGATGTCAATCATAATAGAATCATCACATCTGGTTTAGCACATCATTTCTCAACATCAAATCACGTTATAGATTGGAAAAACAGTTCTATGCCTTACATCAAGAATGACTACAGATACAGAACTTTAAAAGAAGCAGCTGTGGTACTACGCACAGGCAATAATTTAAATAGAAATCAGGGCATTGTTCTTAAAGACATATGGAAAAATCTCATCATCTCTCTCAGTTCAACAGAATTACAATATGCAAACAACTATAAAACACGTGGTCATGTACCGGTATCTGATTGAAGCTTTCGAACACATGCACCCCTTCCAACAGAATAATCAAATGTAACGGCCTAACAGTTACTAAAGTATGTTTTTTGAAATGTAACTCAATGCATTTGTTTTCACACCAGTTCAGCCTTGAAAATGCTAGACAGTGGCTAGTGAAACTTGTTGGCTCTTTGTATATGTATTTTATCATTTATCTTCTGGTCTTCTATTAAAAAAAAGTTATTTATTTACAGTTGTTCTTGTTTGAAGTTTGGTCTGTGGATATGGGCTTCACAACTTTCTTTGTATAAACTTTCAGTAAAAAGTTACTTCTTTGTAAGGCTACAGTTTTTCTTACATCTTTTTTTGGAAACAATACTTATGAGAATGATCACAAGCCATGAATAGCAGGATAAGGATAAGAAGGGTTAATCTGCAGTATATCTGACAATTGAAATAGACTATTATCCATGTTGAAAGTTTATTTTTCACTTGGTTAGACTATAATAAATTTAGTCCTTTATCCAAGTGTGTGCAAACAAAGTTTGCGCCTGAAAGTATCTTCAGGACTGGGGTAAAGTGGTACAACACCGGGCAACTCCTTGCAAAGGTGGAGCAAGCTGCTAACACTCCTATCTCAGTATCTCCCATAATGCAAAACACATCTCCTTGCGGATATGTGTAATGTTATGCATTAAGGGAAGGGCCACTACCCAGACTAGTTTCGACATTTATTGAGGTCGAAACTAATCTGGTTAGTGGCCTGACTGTGTGCAAGGGTATCTAAAGCATGGTCTGTTAGACCTGGCAAGTCAGGTCTAACAGACCATGCTTTAGATACGCTTGCACACAGGATCAATTGGAAAAAACAAAAGTGAAAAGTGCTGCACAGAAGCTTTTACAAGTCAGAGAGGTTGTTCCTGGAATCAGCAGAAGTCTTGAAACATACTCCAAACCTCAACAAGTATGGCTGTATAAATTTTCCAAAGATTTGAGAGACAGTCATCGTGAGACCAAATTAATACCCGATTTCTCTTTCTCTCTGTTTTTATATTTTTCCTCTCAACATAGATGAGGCCTAATTAAGACTTTAGTCTTTGTGTTGTACGTTACAATTGTTCAAACTAGTTCCATTGTAATATCGGATTGTGGTTGTCTCGCATACTGTGATAAACTGTTTTTGTGCTCTGAAGATGCTGGATAGAATACCACCGAAATATCAGCAATAAGTTAATAAATAGTTATTTTCTTATCAGTCGGTGTTTACATCTATACCGTTAAAATTAATCAACATTTTTCATGTAGTACTATCATAATATCCTGTACACCTCCTGAAGATACATATCAGGAATTCGATGATTATGATATCTGGTGGAGGGGGGGAGAGAAGAGGTTTATTTTTATCAAACTTTATTCATAATTTTCAGTTAACTTTTTTATAAAAATCTGATAAAAGAATCAGATTACATCTTTTATCTTTAATTGTATAGGTTTTGGTGTTTTTGAAAGTTGTATTTTATTTTATTAAAATTGTGCTGTATGTTAAATTTCTATTATGACATACCTGCTTTTTTCACATATCCAATTCATTTTGCTTTTCTACATTTAGATGAGATTATTTTTTTTTTAAGTGTTTGATTTTCTAGTAATTGAAATGTGTTCTGAGTAGTAAGTTATCATCTTCTGTTGAATTCACAGGTGTATGATTTCAGAAGAAACACAATTGTTATTATAATTAGGTTTCTCTCTTTTTTTTCCCCTATAACATTCTTTTTTTTTTTTTATTATCTACAATTGCATTTCTCAAATTCTTCTATGGCTTTAACAGTCAAGGTTTCCATTTTATTATTATTTTTTTTCTTGAAATGCATTTCGTGTATTAGGGTTTCTAATTTTCAAATGTCCAGTCTTAGAGGTCTTTTTCTATTTGTGGTTGGTCTGAAATTAAGCTTTATTTTTTGCTGAGAGAATTTAGTGATCAAAATCCATCTCTGTTTCACTTAAATTTTTAAATTTTGGAATGATGTTTACCATTTGTGTTGACTAAGATATAATCAAATGCATCAAATACAGTTTTTAGTTTTGACATCAGGTGAAGTTCAGATGTATTATTATTATTATTACTACGGGCTACTCCAGGGAGTCCTTAGACTCATCGAGGGAGGCCCTAAACATCATGTTCACACAACTGTTCAACACTCTCACAGTATCTATCATACCTTGCCTTGAACTCGCTCACTGTCATAGCACCCACAACAGACTCTGGCAGCTTATTCCACTCATTTACCACTCTAAAAGTAAAGAACCCAGCTCTAACACCCCTGCTAACAACGCTTTTGCCCAGCTTCCATGGGTGTCCCCTAGTTCTCCCACCACCAGTCTTGATCTCAAAAATATCCTCTGAATTAATCCTATAGAATCCTTTTAGCAATTTGAATGTCTGAATCATATCTCCCCTTTTCCGCCTATTAACTAGTTTCTGCAACCCACAACTCTTCAACCTGTTCTCATATGGTTCATTCCACAGACCTGCTATCATCTTAGTCATTCGCCTCTGGATCCTCTCCACCTCCTCCCCATCAAGAAGGAACCGAGGTGACCAAATCTGGGCACAGTAGTCGAGATGAGGTCTTATCAGGGCTCGGTACAGAGGTACAATAACTTGCTTGTCTCTGCTCATCAAGGTATTTTTCAACAACCAAGTGAGTTGATGAGCTGATTTAGCTACTTTTGCAATGTGCCCCCTAAACTTCATCTCCCTATCCACTAACACTCCCAAGTCCCTGGCCTCATCAATCTCTTGGAGTACAGTTCCACCAATGTGGTATACTGCTGCTAATCTTTTCACTCCGAAATGCATAACCTTACATTTTGTCACATTAAATTGACATCTATTCTCCTTAGTCCAGAACTCCAATCTATCTAAATCATCTTGCAAGACTTTGACATCTTCTGCATTCACTATAGCCCTACCCAACTTTGCATCATCAGCGAACAAATGAACTGTCCCACTTAGACCCTTCCCTATATCGTTAATGAACAGATTAAACAGCAGTGGTCCAAGAACAGAACCCTGTGGCACACCACTAGTCACAGGCCGTCTTTTGGACTCTACTCCTGAATAAAATACTCTTTGATATCTCTCCATCAACCACCCAGCTATCCATCTCCCCAAACCTATATCCATTCCCATATGTTGTAGTTTACGGATTAGAATTCCATGTGGTATCCTGTCAAACGCCTTTGCCAGGTCCAGCAGTATCACTGTAAACCCATTTCCCTTATCCAGTTCAGCCGTCACCTTGTTATAAAACTTGAGCAAGTTACTGAGGCATGATCTACCCTTCACAAAGCCATGCTGTCCTCTGTACAGTATCTCCTTTTCATCAATCCATTCCTGTATTTTTCCCTTGACTACTTTCTCCAAGACCTTGACAACGACTCCTGATATGCTGATCGGTCGGTAAATTGCAACCATAGTCTTGGATCCTCCTTTATGCAGTGAAACTATTTTCCCCTCTTTCCACGCCTTCGGGACTAAGCCAGACCCGAGACTCAGATTAAACAACATGGTCAAGGGCACTTATAATTCCTTAGCCGCTTCATGCAAGACCTGTGCCGGTATACCATCCAATCCCACAGATGTATTCACATTAAGGTTCTGTAATAGACTATTCACCTCCACTTCATTCATCACAATTCCCGTATAAACTAATGGTTCCTTCATTTTTTCAACGTCACCACCTGGATGATATACTTTTGCAAAGTGCGCGCTCAGTAACTCCACTATATCGACTGGTTCAGTGAACTCTTTACCATCGTCATTCCTTAAAATCATTTTTCCATGTACAGTTTTTTTCTTGCTTGCAGCATATTGAAAGAACTGTTTGGGATTCTCTTTTGCTTGCATAGCTAGTTTCCTTTCATAATCGGCTTTTGCTGTTTTTATCACACTCGTTACCCTTCTGGCCTGCACTTTATACCGTTCGTATGCCTGCAGGTCACCCCTTTCTTTAAATTCCCTCCATAGTTGTTTCTTTTTTTGCAGCTCAAGCTTAATGGTGTTATTCATCCATTTAACCCCTACTTGTTTCACTCTTCGGACCTTAGGTATACAATCAGCCATAACCTCCTGTAAATGCTCGTTGACCACTTCCCATGCTCTATCGACGTCCAGCCCTTGCAGTTGTACATGCCATGGCACTGATCCAAGCAATCTCCTAAGCTTGTCATACTTGCCAGCACGGTAATTCCACATATACCCTGTCTTAATCACAAATTGCACACCTTTAGCCACCTCCCAGGTCAAGACCTTATGATCACTCTCACCAATAGGTGGCAACATGGTCATATTCATTACAGTCAAATTTTGAGATGCAATTACCAGGTCAAGCACTCTCACATCCCCTAGTATTTTCAATTACATGCTGTTTCAGATAGTTATCCCTTAATAATTGAATAAAATCCATTTCCTTCCTCACATGTGTCCTCTCCTCCTTCCAATCAATGTTACCATAGTTGAAATCCCCCATAATAATTACCCTCCTTCCACTCATTTCATTAATTTGTTTATGCATACCATCTATTCCATCACCTGGTCTATAGCAGCACCCAACTGTATATTTTATTCTGCCAGTGTCAATCTCACACCAAATAGCCTCAAATGAGCTCCTTTCACTATCCTGCAATACTTCAATTCTCCTTGGCTGCAGTTCATCAGCTATCATCAATAACACCTCCTCCCCTAATTTTATTCTCTCTGTCCCTCCTAAACACACTATAACCTACACATTTTATCCCACTAACTATATCATCTTCCCTCAGCCATGTTTCACTAATGCCAATAACCTGTGGCCAGGAAGAGCCAATCAAGGCCAAAAATTCTTCCTTCTTGTTCCTAATACTCCTGGCATTAGTATACATGAATTGCAGTGATCCCTCTGTCCCACCCCTATCTTGATGCGTTATTCTAAATGTCCCATTCCCATTTTTTGTCCTTAGTGCTGGCTCAGGTACATCATATACATTTTTACACTCAACTGTCTCACTGATGTCTGGATATCCACTTCCCCCCCTCCTTGGTAGTTCTAGTTTCCCTGGTTCTGCACATCCATTTCACTTCATTCAGCAACACTTTTTCCAGTCTCCGCACACCAAGTCCATTCAAATGCAGGCCATCCATCTTGTATAAGTCCTTTCGCCCATCAAACTCATTCCACACGTCCACAAATTCCACACCACACCGTTCGCATAACCTGCGCATTATGTCATTTGCGATTATGGCCCCCCTTCTAAACTCCTCTCTGTCATACCGCGGTAACAGACTCACCATTCTAACTCTGTCACTCTTTTCTTTCGCTACCTTTAACAATACTTTCAAGTCCTCTCTCATAAAAAATTTATCACCTTTCAATTCATTCGTACCTGCCACAATTATTAATTCTTTCACCCTCTGTTTTTGCACTCTAATACTCTCACTTACATCCTTAAATTTCGCACCCGGTAAGTACGATTTAGTTACACTCCCATCTATTACTCCTCTTAATAACGAGTCACCACACAACACAACACTCTTTCCTTCATTTCGGAAACTCTCACATGCTGTTTATTTACGTTAGCCGAATCACTCTAGAAAGAGTTTTGTAGGTGCTCTAATTGCCGCCGAGCATTTTGTATCACTGCGCGCAACCTAGCGATCTCACTTCCTACAAATAATTCCTTATTTTTTTTATCATTCAAACCATTTTCTCTTTCTGTATAATTGCTCTCACGCTTTCTTAGATCACCGCTCACATTGCCATCTTGTACACCGCAATTCCCTATCAAGCCACTATTTTCACTCGCATTCTAGCTTTCTTCAACCATAACTGTCTCACAACCTGACACATACTTCGACTCCTCACTTTGCATACACTTTTTACACATTCTCCCACCACTATCACTTTCAATCCAAACTCCAGTCTCATTCGGGAATGCATACATTCCACACACACATCACATTGGACAAATTCTCTCACATTATAGTTTTTGAACAATGGCGTCGTATTTTTGGACGCCATTATCTTACGTCGCATCGGCGCCATATTCAAATTTCAAATCTATGAAACGTATCGTTAAATACTAAATTAATTAACGGAATTTACACCAAAATCACACAGACACAACAAGCTACCAAATTTAGACAATATTACGTTATGATTTTAACATATATTCTAATTTCCATTCAAAATTGTACTTAGCTTTCGCGAGCTCCCTGAAAGCTCCCTCTCATAAATGTATTTGTTACTATCTCTCTCATATATATATATATATATATATTATTTTTTTTTTTTAAATAATAATTATACTGACTAGGAATACTGAGAAAGGTATGATAAAAACTTTAATAAAACATGACTATTTTCGTCAGAACGCAGACTTCTTCAGGTGTGTAAATAACTACAAAAGAACTGGAAAAAATAACAAGTTAAAAAGCATGGACTTCTCAAATAAAGCAAATTGGGAATAGCAACAGTCAAATTTGAACTGGTGTCCGCGTGGCAAGTCTAGCGTGAGTGGCTACTGACTCAAGAGCGCCAGAATTGAATCACTGTGCTGTGAGAGTCGGGTAAGCTGTAGCTTAAATTACTGTTCATGAGTGATGGTAATATGGGTCCAGAACTATTTCTTTAGATTCTAGGATATGCCTCTGTAGTTTATCACCGCATTTATGGATAGTGGTTGTAAGGTTCCAGTCTATCTGGTGTTGGCACTCTTCTAGATTGAAGTTAGCAGAGAAAAGAACATGACTGGAGAGTGTGCTTGCACGGGTTCTCTTGTAAGAGATGTCACGTTAATGCTTCTCAAGACGTAGTAAGACAGACTTATCGGTTTGTCCATAATAAGGTTTACCGCAGCTGCAAATGATTTTGTAAACTCCTGGAAAATGAAGTTGGTTGTGTTTTTGTTTGGGTTGACTCAGGAAAGAACGAAGTTTCAGTAGGGTGGTGAAGTAAGTTCTAATGTTGAATTTCTTCATAATTTTCACCTGTTTTGGTGATAGAGAGCTTACTGTGCTGAACGAAAAGCTATCCACCATCTTCGTAATAACAACGAAATCATTATTCTACCAGCGGATAAAGGTAATGCAACTGTAATCCTAAACAGATCTGATTACCGTACCAAGATCAATGATTTATTAATATCTGATACTTGCTCTCTCTTACCAAGTGACCATACGAGAGAACTTCATAACCGAGCCAACAACCTTCTCAAATCTACTTCAGAACTTCCTAGATACATCAGGCTAGCTCTACGCTCTCTTCATCCCCTAATTCCCTGTTTGTATGGCCTCCTGAAGATCCACAAGGTAGACACTCCTTTAAGACTGATTATAATCAGTCTTATAATCAATAATTATTGAAGGCATTGACTCTCCCACTTACAACCTGTCCAAATACCTTGCCTCTTCCTTAAAACATCTCATTGGTAATTCCTCCTCACATATCAAAAACTCTGAAGATTTCACATCTAAGATAAAAAAAATTTAAAACTCAAGGATTCTGACAGAATGGTTAGTTTTGATATTGTTTCTCTCTTCAACAAATGTGCCCACAGAAGAAGTCCTCAATCTACCGAAAAACAAAGTTTCCAAAAAAATGTTTGCCCTATTATTTCATTGCATAAACTCCGGCTATTTCTCATTTGAAAGTAAAATATATAAACAAACAAGTGGACTAGCTGTGGCTACGATACATGGATGATATCTTTCTCATCTAGGAATATGGTCTAGAGGAGTTACAATCCTTCCTAGATCATTTGAATAATCGTCACCAAAACATCAAATTCACATCAGAACTCGAGATGAACGGCGTACTCGCCTTTTTTGGATTGAAAGATCACTAGGTTGCTTGATTGTATCAAATTTTAGATTTTTCATAAAACTACTCACACAGACAGATACATGTCTCCTCTCATCACCTCCCTCCACAGAAACTTGGTATTATTTCCACTCTGGCCCATTGGGCGAGATCTCTTATTTTAGAAGAAGATCTTCAAATAGAACTTGACCACCTCAAAAGCACATTCTTAAATAACGGCTATTCATCTCGAAGCATAACTAAACGTCTATATCCATGTCCTCAACCGCAGCAAGAAGATAACTCCAATCCTATTACACACACATCCAATTGCTGTTTGTAAGCTCTCTATCACCAAAACTGGCAAAAATTATGAAGAAATTCAACATTAGAACTTACTTCACCACCCAACCAAAACTTCATTCTTTCCTGAGTCAACCCAAACAAAAACACAACCAACTTCATTTTCCAGGAGTTTACAAAATCATCTGCAGCTGTGGTAAACCTTATGGACAAACCGATAAGTCTGTCTCACTACGTCTTGAGGAGCATCAATGTGACATTTCTTATAAAAGAACTCGTGCAAGCACACTCTCCAGGCATGTTCTTTTCTCTGCTAACTCCAATCTAGAAGAGTGCCAACACCAGATAGACTGGAACCTTACGACCACTATCCATAAATGCAGTGACGAACTAGAGAGGCGTATCCTAAATCTAAAAATATAGTTCTTGACCGATCACACATGAACAATAATTTAAGCTACAGCTTACCTGACGCTCACAGCGCAGTGATTCAATTCTGGCAATCTCGAGTCAGTAGCCACTCAGGTATGCCTCACGCTAGACCTATCTTGTGAACACCAGTTCAAATTTGACTGTTGCTATTCCCAATTTGTTTTATATGAGAAGTCCATGTTTTGTAACTTATTTTTTCCTGTTCTTTTGTAGTTATTTACACACCTGAAGAAGGCGGCGTTCCGACGAAACTAGTCTTGTTTTATTAAAGTTTTTATCATAATTTCCACATTTAACTATTTTCCTTAAAGCTTCCCTGTAATTATCAACATGCTTTTCTATTAGTATTATCAATTTCTAATTGGAAATTTGAAAGAAATTCCTCATACTCATAATCTCTGCGAGAGTAATCTAGTGCACAAACTTACATTATGTTTTTTCTTTTTTTAATCTTTGCAAGATTAATCTTGGTGATACTGAGATACAGGGTGTTCGGGATAAATTTGACAGTTTCGTAAGGAAAAAGAAAATCTTCTTTGTATCTATTAAATTTAATGAATTGACAAAAAAACATTACAGGCAGAGTTAATTACAATACTATCAACAAGATTTACTCAAAATAACCACCATTAGCATCGATCACAGCTTCAATTCTGCTTCGGAACCTCGAACAAGCTGATGCTACAGTCTCCCTGGGAAGGGCCGCAAAAACTGTTTTAATTTTATCCATTAACTGGGCTTTTGTATTACTGGAAGTGCGATTGGTGTCTTTTTCAACTGCGCCCCATACAAAATAATCCATGGGGTTAAGGTCTGGGGAGTTTGGAGGCCAAACATTTGGACTGGTGAAGTCGTAGAAATTTTCAGACAACCATTTTTGACTTTTCCCAGAGGTGTGGCAAGGGGCCGAATCCTGCTGCCATACATACGGCCTACCATTGGCTACCCTTGTTATCCAGGGCTTGACTACAGTTAGCAACTCCACGAACAAAGCCCGAATTCCAATGCCAGGGTTCTTCAACACCTGTTCCTGCAGATTTGCGAGGAATTCTGCTGTACGAACGCAATCAGATCGTCTGCTAGGGATCTTTCTTCTTGCTACATCCTCGTAGTCACCATTGCAAGTCTCTAGTTCATGCCTGATTGTTTTACTGTATTCAGGGAGCATTGGGCAGCAGTCGTAATATCCTTATTTTGATGGCGGGCACGAATCATCATGATACAAGTTATTCTCTTCCATGATTCAGGTGGGTTCCAGCTATCCATCCTTTCTGACATCTTGTATATGAATGAAGAAGGGTCCAAACTTTTAAATGAAGAGAAGTGTGTGTTAATACATGTAACTTACGGAAAAATATAATTAATTATAAATATGTCAAATTTATCCCGAACACCCTGTAATTTGTATTACTGAATTTAAATGATTTTTAACTATGATTACTGCACCTGCATGTATCCCCCCCCCCCATGGAATGAAATATTCTTGCATTTTGGATGCTAATATATCTGCTGGAATCTGTCCAATAAGTCTCCAAAATACCATTTAATTTTTTTTTTTTTTAAATTCTTCTTCTAACAATTTTGTTTTTAAATGATGTTCTGGCATTAACACAAACAGAAACACTATGAAACAGTGTAGTACTTTAGGACCATGTAGTTGAAAATATTTCAGATATTTTAGCACATGATAGTACAGGATGAGAGGCATTCTAAAAGTAATGTTTCCATTGTGATAGCTCCCCACCCACAAGAGATATATTAGTAAAAAAGTAGTTTGAGAAATATATTTTTATACAGCATTTCTCAAAATAATCTCCCAACCTTTCGATATGTCATCTCTACAATGTTAAAAGTTTTTAAGGACACTTCAGACTTTCACCATTACTTGGAACTGTTCTTCATTTTCAAAATAGATACTTTTGAGAGGTGTCTTCAATTGTAGTTGTGGTTTACACTACATGATATGGAGAGGTACACCAATTTGAACATTTCAAAAACGTTGAGAATGAAAGAAGACACAAATCAGGGTGGCAGCACATACAACTGAAACAAAACATCAAGTAGTATGCAACAAACAAAAATGCTTCACATAGATGTCTGTTTTTTCTCAAGAGCATTCAAAGGATCAGATGAAATGATGGAAATTTTCTACAGTGCCACACACACAAAAAAAGATGATTTTACATCAAGTTTGGCCTTCATTAATTCATCATGACACACTCATATCTACCAGTAATTATACAAGCTACAAACGAGCAGCCAGCATAATAGCAAATGCAAGCGTTCCATTATTATTCAAGTTCAAATATTTTCACTAGAGTGTTAACTGTTATTACTTGTATTTTAGCTTATTCGTGTAATTATCCTGATGAAGTTAAACACAAGAATTTTCACAAAACTAGTAAAGAAAATAAAATTTTGTTTCTTATTTTATACGATATTTATTTTTTGCAGAAAAATACTGAAAAACATATTCCTAGAATGTCTTCAGTTATTTAGGAAATAACTAGAAGTCTTATAGAACCCTGTAAGGAGGATGTTTCACAACTTCAAATCTAATCTCTTTGATATCTATGAAAGTTATCACGCTCATCTGTGGCCCTGCACTGTGATGTTGCAACTATGATAAGCTAATATTGTATCATAATTATTCATTGTTTCAACCTATCAAGGTCTTCACACAGCTTGGTGAATTTATTATCATCTCTTTAAACTGAACCCTGGTGAACATTACACCTTTCCTCTCCCAAAAGACAGCATTAACATTCTGGCAGAAGGGAGTTTTGAACTTTTTGGCCTTCAATGAGGTTTGGTTGCAATATTTCAATGATCAAATTTTCGTTTCAGGGTCACAACTTTTTCATGTACTCAACTTTTGTTCCCTGTCATGATTTTGTGAAAAATAAGCACTGCTTTCTCTTTGTCTGTCACTGTTTGCTTAAATATTACAACATCCAGTCTTGTCATCTTCATTTAACTGCCTGATGACACCCAATCCTTGTGCATTTCATTGTACAGCAGCTCAATGATGTAGTGATTTGGATGATTAATGCTAACTCAAATGTTTAATGGCAATGGTAGTGATCTCTGTATTTACAGATTCTCTGATTACCTGCTCACTCAGCTTCTGCTTATGGAAATCAACAACTGTAGTTATCAGTTGCCCACTTTGTGATTGGTTGTTAATGTCAACTCTATCACCTCGTTTTTCGTGTCCAACAATGCAACTTATCATAAAAATCTTATAATTAATAGCAATTTTCAATACTATTCACATTTTTGTGAGTCAAAAATTTGATTACTGCACAGTTTTATGTGCTTTAACACATATGTAAAATACTTGTCTAGTTAGATAATCAATAACACAAGAAATACAACTTTAATCACAGTTCACTGTATGTCAAACTGCAGTAGAGAGATGAAAGGGAGGACTGAAGGAGGGGGAACTAGACAGATTTGAAGGCCATTCAAACTTCAAGCACAGTGTATACACACAGGCACTTTTGAAACTTACCCTCTCATATTCCACTGCACAGCAAAAACAACTGATATAAGTGAAATTAATATATATTTCTACACTAAAAATGTTTATACAATTCTTTATGACAATTTTTAATTTTGTTATAACTTGTACATGCATATTGCAAGATCATTTGTCTGTCTCTATGCGGTTAAACAGTACTTCTCTCCTACAGATACATATTCATGCTTTTATTTATTTTATGCAATACATATTTCATATTATGGCTGAATACAGTTAGGATTCTCAGAATTTCATTCATTAGCATTTTCTCCTCCCTTTTAAAGATGGAATACTTTCCTGAGAACTTGACTGTAGGTTGAATGTTGTTACCGAAGGTGATTAAACTATCGGCCTCATGTACCACATTCAATGGATAAAATCAATCTTTTAAAAAATACTTTTTATAATATTTTAATATTTTTCATCAGAGAAAAAGAATTTCTATGCTAACACAATCAGTGAAGGAAATATCTTAATTAAGAACCTGATCTTAATCTTAATGAACAAGAGTAGAAGCAGTTCACCATTTTTGAGAGCAAATAAATATGAGTATCACAGGAAAAAAAATTGTAAAAAAGTTTTTAAAATAATTAATTGTTGGAAGTTTTTTCACTTGGTCATACCATAAATTAAAGATACCAAGAAATTATATACAGTAAAATCCTGAAGTTACACGGTAGGTGGAACCAACAAAAAGCACATAAGTCGAATTCCCATAACTCGGGGTATAATTTTGCATGCAATTTATATATACAAACATACAATTGGGACCAAAGGTTTACAAAAACACCTATATTTTTTAAGAAATATAATCATAATTGTAGTTTTTTGTACATAAAAAAGAGAAAGTTATTTTGATATCGATGGTTTCATAAAATCTAATAGATTCGTCTGATGGCATAATGTCTTTTTCTTGTCATGTAAAATTTCTTCATAGCAAGCTAATGATTTTTTTTATTCCTTGCCTTGTGGCTACAATTCGTTCCTCGTTAGAATCTATGTCCTCCAAAATCTGTAAACCTTTCTTTTATGATTGTTCTTACTGTGGATTCCTGTAGATCGACCTTCTTTGCTAGCTCACAAATTTTCATTCCGCTTTCAAAATCCTTAATGTTGAGTTTTGTTTCCAAAGTCAATGTTTTTCTTTTCTTGCTAGCTGTAGAAGAATCAGATTTGCTTCTTTTGGATGATATTATTATTTTTTATGTGTTAAAATTTTTATCAAGAACATGACATTAAACAATCGCAAGGTTTGTAGACTATAAAAATCGTGTATGAATGGAGACTGTGCGAAACACATCAGTGCTTGTTCACAGCATGTGCGACACTGGCGAATGCGGCCGGCACCTGAAAGATACGACTAGTGGTGAGGCGTGAAGCGGGACGGGAATACATACATATAAGAAACCGCATAACTCCGGATTCACGTAAGTCGGGGTATGACTGTACTTGGTTTAATCTTTTATCCAAGTATAAGCAAACAAGTTTGTGCCTGAACTATTTTCAGGACTGGAGCAACTCATATAAAGAAGCTAATGACTTCACATCACTTGCCTTAGTATCCCATAATGCAAAGCACATCTCCTTGCAGACATGTATAATGCTATGCATTATGGGAAGGGTCACTACCCAGACCAGTTTCGATCTTTATTAAGGTCTCATCAGTGGGAGCCATACCCAGAGGTGATACTAAGGTTGAAGTAATACAGAAGTCATATTTTCATATACAAGTAACCAAAAAGGTGTCACACCTGATGAGACCTCAATAAAGGTCGAAACTGGTCTGGGTAGTGACCCTTCCCATAATGCATAGCATTATACATGTCTTGCAAGGAGATGTGCTTGCAAGATACTAAGGCAAGCGATTGAAGTCAACTTCTTTATACGAGTTGCCCCAGTCCTGAAAGAAGTTCAGGCGCAAACTTGTTTGCTTACACTTAGATAAAGGATTAAACCAAGTATATAATTTCTTGATATCTTTAATTTATATTTTAAAATAATTAAAATCAAACACTTTTCAGATGTGAACCATACACTCAAATGAAATACATAATGGCTTTTTTTTTTATTTTGTGTTGTGGTTTCCAGTCTAGTTTAAATTCTGAAAAATTATAATAAACAAATTTTTCTTCTGCAAATACTGTATTTTTTGGACGATAAGACGCACCCCAAATTTATGAGACAATTTTTAGAAAAAACAAAAAAATTATATAAAGATATTTACAAATTCTTACTTAATTTTTATTTATTGTTACAATCATTTGTATTAGCAATATTCAATTCATCTTCACTCTCGGTACTATCACTTGTCTCGTTAATGCCACCGTTCCTATTACTTTCGTCTGAAATATTGTCACTCCCTTCAAAAACTGCGTCATCTTCAGTACCATCCATCGCATTACTTATCCTGCATTTCTTAAATGACTTTATAATCGTCTCTTCTTTCACAGCTTCCCATGAATTTTTCACCCAGGTACGTACTTCTGAAATTGTTGGCCGTTTCATACATCCTGTTACTGTAACATCGTGGTTTGGCTTTGCCATCCATTTGTTCCATTTTCTGTATTCATTTCTTTTAGAAGCTTCTTGGTTGATTCTGTTTTATGCGCTCTGAATTGATCCCACACTAACATCGCAGGCTTTTTAAACAACGCACCTGGATGTTTTGCCCATATCTTTTGTATCCATAATTTCATTCCTGTTTCGTCCATCCAGCCTTTATCTTGAACGTGGATAATAATGTCACGAGGTATTTCATTTCTAAAGTTTTTCTCTTGAAGATTAACATGGGGGGTAGTTTTATTCCGTCCATGCAACAAGCTAAAACTACAGTGTAGTTAGTGAGTTTTTTTATGACCTGTTGTTTTGATCACTATTGATTTGGTGCCTTTTGAATCTACTGTCTGATTTGAAGGAACATCAAAAGTTAGAGGCACTTCATCCATGTTCGCAATTTGATTAAGTTCAAAGTTAAATTTCCTTCTCGCTGATATGACAAATCTATGGAATTCTATAATTTTAGCTTCATAGTCAGCCGGCAATTCTTGGGCTAGAGTGGTTTTTGTACGCATCCATAACCCGTGTCTTTTCATAAATCTAAAGCGCCAAGACAGTGATCCTGTAAAATCTAAAATTCCAATAGCAGTTGTCCATCGTTTACCTTCAAAAATTATCATTTTCGTAGAAACAGATATTCCCATGTTTCGATGATTTGTTACCCAATTTTTCATTTGTACTTCTAATTCTGGCCATTTATCTAGGTGCGAACGGAATGTTTTCTTGTGTTTACATAGCAGTTTTAATTGTTCCTCTTGTTTTCTCCATTCACGAACCATTTTTTTTGTTGGTGGTGGACAAAATGTCTTTCTGCTTCTCTACATAGTTTTGCATAATTTATCACATTTAATTTATAACTCACGTTATATGAAAGTCTTTTTTGTTTTACACTCATTTTTTCTAATTTTCCTCACAAGATGTAGACAATATTCTATCATCCCCAAGTTCCTTATTGTCAAAGGACATATTCGGTCAAAACAAGCAAAACAGATCTATTAAAAAACTTCCTTAGCCCTTCTTCAAGAAAGGATCTAGCATATCAGGTACGAATTAAATGTAATTGACCTTAATTGCCGGAACAAATTTTATGATATTTCCAACAGTATAGACTACTCAACTTGGAATATTATAGACTGCATGATACAAATTAGTTACAATAAACCATTTCGGTCTAGCAAATTTTCTCAAATAAAAAAATTTAAAGAACTTTATAAGAAAAAATACAATTCTAGTCCGTGTCTCCCGGATGATAAAGTGATTTTCAACCTATCAGATTACAGCCTTTCTAAACAAGAATCCGAAATTCTTAAAAAGGGTTTTAACTTTTCCATTGCTCCTAGCCACATCCCAAAAATGGACTTCATATGTGGTATTGAGAAAGGTCTTTATCCACTCCCAGAGACAATAGCTAATGATATAAGATTCCAAAGTACAATCATCCTTTCGACAGCTAAACCACCAAAACAAAATACTACTCCTTTAGATAAAAAAGGCAATTTGGAACTTAAGAAAAAACAAGGACATAATAGTTACTAAAGCAGACAAAGGAAACTCCACAGTCATTTTGAACACCAAAGATTATATTAGTAAGATCAATAGTTTACTATCTGAGCAATCCATGTACAAAATATTAAATAAAGATCCAACCATGAATAACCATAATGAAACCAATCTTCTGATTTGCAATATGAATGGTTGGCCCCAGGAGTTAAAAAGAAAACTAAAATCTTCGCATCCCATAACACCTCGCCTTTAGGTGCACCCAAAGTACATAAAGATGACGTTCCACTCAGTCCTATTGTAGATGGTAGATTCTTCCCCACATATCTACTAGCCAAACACCTTGCCAACCTATTACAAGGAAAAATCAGACAATCAGAGTCTTACATAAGGAACTCTCAACACTTTGTGGAGAAACTTAAGAATGTTAAGCTATCCAAGACAGACATAATGGCAAGTCTTGATGTTGTATCCTTGTTTACAAATGTACCAGTTGAGGAAGTCATAGACATTAGAAGGCAGTCCCCTGTCACCACCACCATGTGCAGACTTGTTTATGGAGAAATTAGAAAATGATATTCTAACTAACATTACTCCAAAACCAACAGTCTGGTGGAGATACGTTGATGATGTGTTTATTATCTGGAGAGAAAAAGTAGAAAGCTTACATGAGTTCTTAGAAAAAATCAACTCTTTTCATGACAAAATCAAATTTACTTTAGAGTTAGAAAGCAATCATCAATAACAATGTTGATAAAAAAAAATCACCTCTTATCATCATCGTCAAATTCCTGCCACGTACCCCAAAGGGGTGTACAGGATATGATAGTACTACATGAAAAATTTACATCATTACTAACTTCCTATCTACAATTTTCCTCCAGATCAGTCTGTTACTTGTCAAGACACCAATATTATCAGATCTTATATTTCTGTCGTCAAAGGCATTTTGTACCGTAACAATCCACCTATATCTTGGTCTTACTCTGGGTCGTTTTGCTGCCAACCTGCCAGAGAACACTTGTTTTGCCGATCTTTCTTCGCCCATTCTGTTTAAATGACCATACCACCTGAGATTAGCTCTGCTAACGTATTCCTGGATGCTGACAATGTCAAGTTCTTTCCTAATATCCTCGTTTTTAATATGATATTGCCATTAATGCCATCTGTTCATGCCTCTAATCTTTATCAGGATTCTCATATCTGTGATCTCTAGTCTTTGGTCAAGTGTTTTACTTCTGACCCAGTTCTCAGATACATAAGTTAAAACTGGTTTGAACACTGTCATGTATACAGCTAATTTAGTGTTCTGACTAATTTCTCTCTTATTCCATATGAATTTATTCAATTGACTTCCTACTATACCAGCTTTATTGATTCTGTTGTCTATTTCCATATTTAATTTACCATCTACACTAAAAATCGTGCCTAAGTAGCTGAAATGTTACACTTGTTCCACAGGTTCTCCATTCACAACACAGTTGACATTTTCAATGATTCTGCCTATTTTCATTGTCTTTGTCTTTTTATTGCTGAACTTCATACCATATCTATTACAACAGCTACTCAATTTAGTCAGAGAATCCTGCAGACTTGTAGCGATTTATTTAGAAGTATAACATCATGCGTATAAAGCAAAGAGCTGACATTAACATCTCCAATTTTGATATCACGTCTAATACCACTTTCCTTCATAATGTGATCCATATAGATAATGAATAACAGAGGGGATAATGTACATCCTTGTCTCACACCAGATTTAACATTAAACCATCTTCCTGTACTTCCTTCAATTCTAACTCAAATAAAGACTAAGTATTGCTTTATATAATGCCCCATTGACACCATATAACTGCAGCGTATTGAATAGCTTCTCTCTTGGCACCTTGTCATATGCCTTTTCCAAATCGACAAAACTTAAATACAGATCTTTGTTATATTCCCATGCTTTCTCGACTATTTGTCGTAAAGTGAAGATCTGTTCCTGACAGCCTCTATTTGGCCTGAATCCAGCTTGTTCTTCACCAAGCTTTTCTTCCACAATTCTTCTCAACCGTTTCTCAAGTATACTTGCATAGATCTTGCCAGGAACACTCAGTAGGGAAATACCTCTGTAATTCTCACATTCAGTTTTATTTCCCTTTTTATATATGGGTACTATGAGAGCTCTACTCCAATCATCGGGAATTCGTCCCTCTGTCCAGGCTTTCTGAACTATGCAGTGCAGCCACTGTATGACTCTTACACCACCATACTTCAGCATTTCTGGTCGAATATCATCTACTCCTGCTGCCTTTCCACATTTCGAGCCTTTGATGGCTTTTTCTACTTCAAGTATGGATATGTATTCCTGACTGCATGCCTGGTCAGTGTTTTCTACCACTGTGCTGTCATCACTGCTTGTTTCATTTAGCAGTTTTTCAAAGTAATTACACCATACTTCAAGGATATCTTTTTCTCCCATTTTCATGTCACTTTTATCATCTCTAACTCCTTTTACAGCACTCTTTCCTCCATTCCTAAGCTTCTTCAACAACCTCCAGAATATTTTGCCACCTTCTTGATATTTATTTTCTATATTCTTGCCAAAGTCCTTCCATGACTTTTGTTTAGCTAATTTTACACAGTGTTTAGCATTCTTGCATTTGTCTCTGTATTCTCTAAGAGCACAAGCTGACTTATTTGACAGGAACTTTTGATATGCTTTCTTCTTTTTCTTCACTGCCTCTTTAATTCCTGTGTCCACCATGGAGTTCTAATTTTTCTATTTTAGCAGACAACTTCACCACATGCCTCTCTAGCTGAATCAATCAGGGTTTTCTTCAAGGCTTGCCACTGAATCTTCAAGGTTTGGTTTCTGTTCTCAAACTCTTTCATTTTTCCTTCAATAATCTTTGTGTATTTTAGTCTACAGTTCACATCTGAGAGCTGCTCAACTTTCATTCGCTTTAAAACTTTCTTACATGCCATTCTTTTCAATATGAAATTCAATTTTATCCTGCTCAAAACTAAATAGTGATCGCTTCCAATTTCAAATCCTCTGTACACTCTGGTGTCCTGCACCAGGGAGAAAAAATCACTATCAACAATAACATAGTCAATGAGACTTTTCTTATTCCTTGCCTCTTCTCTCCATGTGAATTTGTGCACATTTTTATGTTGGAACATTGTGTTAGTAATAACCAGTCCATGTCCTGAGCAGAAATCCAACACATATTTGTCATTATTATTAACTTTGCTCTTTTCTCCAAATTTTCCCAAAATATTTTTGTATGTCTCACAATCATTTCCTACTCTGCTATTTAGATCCCCAACAAGGACCAACTTTTCCTTTTTCATTGTGTCCGTAGCTTTTTCTAAAGCCTCAAAATATTCCTCCACTTCTACCTTAGTAGAACCTTCTGTGGGACCATAGGCACAAATAAGTCTCATTGTCCAGTTCCCCATTCTCATATTTGCCCACATTACTCTACTTGAGACTGACTGTCAATCAAGAAGATTAGCCTCATATTTTGTGTTGAATACTACGCTACTCCTTTTCCTTGATTGTCATTGCCTGAATATAACATTTTGTATTTATTGTTCAGAAAGATCTCACCAGTTTTTGTCTTTTTTGTTTCAGTCACCCCTATTATGTCGATCTGGTACTTATCTAATTCCTCAGCTAGCTCCATTTCTTTGCCATTCAGGCTTCTTATGTTGATAGTACCGATCTTTATTCTGGTAGTAAGACTTATACGTTGGTTAGACATAACTGGTAATTAGTTTACGGAATTAATAACGCATATAAAGTATATTAATTAAAGGTAACTTTAATGAATAACTTCTATATTTCGGTAATGTCACATTGCCATCTTCAGGAACATAAAGATATGGTATGTGCACTCAGGAACTAACACAAAGCAAATGAGGAAGAAAGCAAGAAACTAATATTGTTCCTAAAGTCCTAATGGTGCCCTCTTGCGGGCTAATTTGGTAGTCTTGGCAGTTGGACTGAAGTTCTCATAATGAAAGTCTCCCAAATTTGGGGCAGTTTCATGCACCCAAATTTGTTGAGGTTAGGAACGTTTTTTAGAGCTGCTGAAGATTCTTTGAATAATCTTTCGTATTTAAACTTGCTGCGATGAATTATTTTTGTTTTCTTCCAACAAATTTTATGGTGGGTATCCAAGGCATGGT
Organism: Typopeltis vanoorti; assembly: GCF_054136105.1. NCBI lineage: Eukaryota > Metazoa > Arthropoda > Arachnida > Uropygi > Thelyphonidae > Typopeltis > Typopeltis vanoorti. Next base: position 144,785,939 of record NC_143551.1, read on the forward strand.
CTGCCAGCCCAGAGCGGCTGTACTGGTGAAACCGGATGTAGTCTTGGTGTTCTGAAATCCTGATATTTATTGTTCTGCCTGTTTGGCCAAAGTAGGACAATTTGCAGCTGCAAGGGACCTGGTATACACCAGGTAGATCTAGGGGAAGTGGTTGGTCTTTGGTAGAGCGGATAAGGGATGCCAACTTTTTATATGGTCTGTAACAGGAAGCAAGGTCATATTTTTTGTGGATATTGGTTATTTTCTCAGAGGTGCCCTGGATGTAGGGGATGGTGATAGACTTGGTGTAATCTTTATTGTGGAGGGGGGAGGGGGGGTTGTGGTTTATTGCCGAAATATAGAAGTTATTCATTAAAGTTACCTTTAATTAATATACTTTACATGCGTTGTTAATTCCGTAAACTAATTACCAGTTATGTCTAACCAACGTATAAGTCTTACTACCAGAATCATGATCATCCACGGAGATGCAATCGCACGAAAGGCCCGTCAATACTGCAAATTGAGGTTGAAGATATCGAGGCAAATAAATCGTCTGACGTTCCTAAAACGCTGCCGGGATAACAAAGTGATCCCTAATTGTGTCAAATTGAAGCACCGTTTCACTTCCGAGAAAGTTCTACGCATTTATAACCGCACTAGCTTCGCCCTGTTAAGAGAACAAATTACCGCGACGCGCGTTCTCCTTGCCGATGAAAACAAAACCTTACGGGCGCTAGAGGAAGAGCTGTCGAATACACTCGGCGTTGATCTATGGTCTATACTTCATGACATCTCATGCGCATCGGCAAGAAAGGAATTCGAAAAAATACGTAGTCGGCACATGAAAAAATATGAAAACCTGACAAAGACTTCTACTTCCATACCTCAGCCACCACTCAACACTGTAGGCAACCTCTCGTCGGCAGTTTTAAAGCCTGAAGCACTCACAGCACTTTCACATGGTTACAATTTTGCCCTAGCTCCTAAAAGGATACCTGCTGAAGAAATCATGATCCAAATAGAGCGTGGAATTCGCAACCTGCCTAACCATATCGCCAACAACGTGAGACTGGATGTAGTCGGTGTTCTCACCAAAGCCAAACCTCCAAAATCCAACTTATCCAAAAACGAACATACAGCCCTTCAAGAATTGAAAAACAACAAAAAAATAGTAATCACCAAAGCTGATAATGGAAGCGCCACTGTGGTACTCAATCAAAAAGACTACAAAGGTAAGCTAAATTCTTTAGTACTAGACCGTACTACTTACCTCCCCATTGAATATAATCCGACCAGCTCTCAGATTAGAACTATCCACAGACTCCTTAAGAAAGTCACTTCTTGGCCTGTGAAAGTCACCAACAAACTTAAACCTTATAACTCTAGACCCCCCCCCCCCCGATTATATGGACTCCCAAAAATACATAAACAAAATGTGCCATTACGTCCCATAGTGGATGGCATTGATTCCCCCACATATAAATTAGCCAAACATTTAGCCAAAACGCTCACACACTACACTGGCAACACACCATCACACATAAAAAACTCAGCCCACTTTAAAGCCAGTATAGAAAACCTCACACTCCAACACACTGACATAATGGTCAGTTTTGACGTCTCCTCCCTATTCACTAATGTCCCACTCAAAGAAACCCTTGAGCTCATCCAAGCCAAGTTTCCTCCCGATATCTCAGCCCTATTTCAGTTCACAATGAACTTAGGCTATTTCGTTTGGCAAGGAAAGTTCTACAAACAGATAGAGGGGACAGCCATGGGTTCACCACTTTCCCCACCCTTGGCCAGTTTCTTTATGGAGACATTTGAAGAGAAAGCCTTAAACTCCGCCCCATAAAAACCCACTATTTGGCTTCGTTATGTGGATGATGTGTTTGCTATTTGGCCACATGGCTCAGACACACTCCACTCCTTCCTAGCACACTTAAACAACCAACACCCCAGAGTCCAGTTCACCTTAGAAAAAGAGGAAAACAACACCCTCCCCTTCCTAGACACTTTAATCACCCGCCAGCTTGATGGATCTTTGGTTTTCTCTGTTTACAGAAAACCCACCCACACTGGCAGATACATTCACCAGCAATCCCCCCCCCCCTCACAACAATATGGGGTGATAAAAACACTATATAACAGGGCAAAATTAATCTGCTCAGATGACAAGGCCCTGACTATTGAACTAAACCACATCCACAACACTTTCTTAGCCAATGGCTATAACCCCAAAAAAATCCAAAAAATACTAAAACCTGTAAACCACAACCCCCCCCCTCCCCAATAAAGATTACACCAAGTCTATCACCATCCCCTACATCCAGGGCACCTCTGAGAAAATAACCAATATCCTCAAAAAATATGACCTTACTTCCTGTTACAGACCATATAAAAAGTTGGCATCCCTTATCTGCTCTACCAAAGACCAACCACTTCCCCTAGACCTACCTGGTGTATACCAGGTCCCTTGCAGCTGCAAATTGTCCTACTTTGGCCAAACAGGCAGAACAACAAATATCAGGATTTCAGAACACCAAGACTACATCCGGTTTCACCAGTACAGCCGCTCTGGGCTGGCAGACCATGCCTTGGATACCCACCATAAAATTCGTTGGAAGAAAACAAAAATAATTCATCGCAGCAAGTTTAAATACGAAAGATTATTCAAAGAATCTTCAGCAGCTCTAAAAAACGTTCCTAACCTCAACGAATTTGGGTGCATGAAACTGCCCCAAATTTGGGAGACTTTCATTATGAGAACTTCAGTCCAACTGCCAAGACTACCAAATTAGCCCGCAAGAGGGCACCATTAGGACTTTAGGAACAATATTAGTTTCTTGCTTTCTTCCTCATTTGCTTTGTGTTAGTTCCTGAGTGCACATACCATATCTTTATGTTCCTGAAGATGGCAATGTGACATTGCCGAAATATAGAAGTTATTCATTAAAGTTACCTTTAATTAATATACTTTATATGCGTTGTTAATTCCGTAAACTAATTACCAGTTAGTACCGATCTTTAACTCTGGTGATGTTGAGTTGGGGTTTGTTTTCAGATTTGTTCCAGTAGCTGACTTTTCGCTGTTCGCCCTGGTTCCCTGGCAAAAACAACGGGGGCCTTGTTTAACCGGGCGACGCCCCAGCCGGCATGAAATTTTGTCATGTTGTACCATCATTTTTTATTTTGGTTTAACCAATAAGAATACAATTTGGTCGGCTAAATCCCAAATTGCTAGCCCATCCTCGTTCGTTCAGTATCCAAGCAGATACCCAACAAGGTGTCTAATGTCCAATCCTCACCACGAGAAGGTAAGGATTGGACATTAGGTCAGAAGCCCTGGTCAGTTCTCCGCATTCCTTTAAAGGCTATGTGGAGGTCTCCTCTCAGTTATACAGCTTTGACCCTTAAGCACCCCTCCAATCCAATTTTGATATCATGTTTAATACCACTTTCCTTCATAATGTGATCCATATAGATCATGAATAACAGAGGGGATAATGTACATCCTTGTCTCACACCAGAATTAACATTAAACCATCTTCCTGTACTTCCATCAATTATATAACTGCTGACTTGCAACTCAAATAAAGACTAAGTATTGCTTGATATAATGCCCCATTGACACCATATAACTGTAGCGTATTGAATATCTTCTGTCTTGGCACCTTATCATATGCTTTTTCCAGATCTACAAAATTCAAATAAAGATCTTTGTTATATTCCCATGATTTCTCCACTATTTGTCGTAAACTGAAGATCTGATCCTGACAGCCTCTATGGATATGTATTCCTGACTATATGCCTGTTGAGTGTTTTTTACCACTGTGCTATCACTGCTTGTTTCGTTTAGCAATTTCTCGAAGTAATTACTCCTTATTTCAAGGATATCTTTTTCTCCCGTTTTCATGTCACCTTTATCATCTCTAACTCCTTTTACTCCTAACCTTCTTGATATTTATTTTTATGTTCTTGCCAAAGTCCTCCCATGACATTTGTTTAGCTAGTTTTACAGTGTTTAGCTTTCTTACATTTGTCTCTGTATTCTCTAAGAGTACAAGCTGACTTATTTGCCAGGAACTTTTGATATGCTTTCTTCTTTTCCTTCACTGCCTCTTTAACTTCCTGAGTCCACCATGGAGTTCTGATTTTTTTATCCTTGCAGACAACCTTTGTAAAAATCACTCTGCAAATAATCACCTCTTAAGATAATAAAAATAATTTTCATCCTGTAATAAAAATTTCAAACAATGCAGAGTGCTTAATACTTATGACAAAGATTGAATAACCTGTATTCGGACAAATGTCTTGAAAAGATTCTCAGACAGTGTATTACAACAAAATTCTAGCATTGTGTAGTCACTTTGGAAGCTGATGGATGTGCATTCATTCTACTGCTGCTTTTGAATATTGAGGATGCAATACAAAACAAATATCTATAATCATAATTATTTCATTTAATTTCTTACTATGAATAACATGCTTCTCTTGAATATTCTACTATGCTATTTCTTTACTGTTTATTAAAAAAAAAAAAAAAAGAAAGAAAAAAGAAAAGAAAAAGAGAGAGATTTTGGTTAAAGACAATAGTTCATCTTTGCAAGATGCCAATCCCTCTGGTGTAATTCAGCTAATAATATTTTTTGTATGATGTTTAACTATTTGGCAACACACAATCACATTCATTTTATCTTTTTTTTTGTTGTTGTTGTTGTTGTTTTTTCAGATTCTTGAACTTCCATAATCCATATAATGTTAAACATATGGATTTTCAAAAAAATAATAAATAGGTGTAAATTTGATGACCTTTTCAGAACTATTGAAAATCTAGAGTAGATCACAATTTTATAATGCAGCATAAAAATTATTGAAACAACAAAACATAAAAAGATGTAAATATATAACAAGTCCAGTTAGTTACGCACATATATTAAATGGAAAACTTACCTGTTCTACAGAAACCATTTGGTTTGGTCCCTGCAGAGAAGCTAACAAGGTTGATTCATGTGAAAGAAATGTAGAATTTGAGTGTGATTTTGGTAATGAAAGCAGCTCATGAGATGGTTCCTGCATTTGTGGTGACAGAGAAGGTGGAGGCGGAGATGGTGACGGCGTATTTTCGGGCACAATTCCATGTTCTTTAAGAATATCTTCTAAATTCACAGTAGGTGGCTTGGAAGGTTTTAAAGTACTATATGATAAAGATTTTGGTGATGGCTGGGCCTGTACTGATGTCTGGCTGGATGGTACACAGGTAGTAATAGGTGGTGGTGGTTGTGGTTGAGGTGCAACCTGAATAACAGGTGGTTGTTCTGGGTGATTTTGAAAGGGCAAACCTGGACCTGCAAAGAGATGTTGCTGATGTGGAGGTAAAGTTGTTTGGGGTGGTTGAAGGGAAAGACCAGAAATAACACTCTGACCAGCAGCCATAACACCAGGTACAGAAACTGCACCAGGACCTATTTGCGTGCCTGCTAATGTAGTGTTCTGCAATGCAGTCTGCAATTGGGGTATTGTAATAGCTGGGCTAGGAGCTAAAGCAAGGATGTGACCTTGAGGTGTCTGAATTTGTTGCAGCTGTAATCCTTGATTCGTGCCCATAACTCTAGGTGCCAAAATAATATTTGGCCTAGCTAATAAACCTTGTCCTTGTGAAGCTGAAGGTACCACAGTACTATTTGGAATTGCAGTTGTTGAAAGATTCAGACTCGGAGAAGCAATACCAGCATGGGCTATATTATTTGGAATCATTATAGTCTGTTGTCCAGAAAGAGGTGACTTTGTTTGTGTGAAAAGAGCCTGAGCAGTCTGACTTGGAGCTTGAAGGGCTGCAATTAACGTTGCATTATTTTGAGCACCACTAGGGTTTACTGTTTGTCCTGATGATGCACTAACAGGAGGCCTTAGAGTCAACTGTACACCCTGCAAATTTCCAAGATTACCCTGAATTAAAATAGGACTCTGTCCTACTGCAGGGATAATCTGGTTAAGTACAATTGTGCCCTGAGGTCCACTAAAAACACCAGGCTGTCCTTGACCTATAACTAGCTGACCGGCAGCACCAGTTTGAAGTCCAACACCAATTCCTCGCTGAGCTGGTGTAACTGTTGCAGCCCCTGCCTGTTTTACAACAGGAGCAGAAAACTGGTTTGCTGTAGCTCCTGTAGGTTTTGGAAGAATTTGTTGAGGCAACTTTGGCTGAATAGGCCTCACTGAATTTTGAGTGGTCCGTGATGGAACCGATGAACTTTGTTGTGGAGCTGGTAATATTTGGACCAGAGGCTGTGCAACAGGAACAGCAGTTGTTACAGGAACAACTGGGGCAGAAACTGTGGACAATCGTGTTTGTTGGGATTGAGAAGCAGGAGGCAAAGACTGCTGAATGAGAAGCTGCTGTAATTGATGTTGCAATGACACTTTTTGTGAATATGGCTGTTGAGAGGTTAAGGCCTGTACTAACTGAGTAACATTATTTGATGATTGCATAAGTTGACTGTGCTGTTGCTGTAATGCTATAGAAGATATGGACTGATTTCGTCCTGTAACAGGAGATGGAGCTGGTGGCACTGGAGACCATGATGGTGCTGGAGAAGGAGTATGGGAAGGCAATGGAGATCTAGTCTGTTGAAGAGGTGATGGTGGAGGCATGCTGTGCACAGAAGATGGACCTTGGCTTGGTGATTTTATTGCATGTGATAATGGTGTAGCTGAACGTGGTGCAGATCCTGGTGAGGGTTGGTGAAGGGATTGTGACACTGGTGATGGGATATGGTGTATAGTGGCTCCACTAGGTGATGCAGTATGATAAGTTGCAGGACCAGCAGAAGATGCAACAACAAAGGATAATCCCATCCCTGGGCCAGCCCCAGTTGAGCAAACAGGTGCTTGGCCAAAGAGTCCTACTGTTTCAACAGGGTAGCTGAATCCCATTTGTTCTGAGGACGGCTCTATTCCTGGCCCAAGGATGGCAGTAGGAAGGGGATGATGAGTAGTAACAGTCACATGAGTTTGGCGGGCTAGTTGGGGACTTTCCACTACTGATTCTGATGACATGCCATCTTGCTGGTCCTAGAATGAAATGAAATGCTATATTCTTTTCTTTTTATTTTAGCTAAAAACACATGAAAATTCCATTAAAATGCTTATAATACACATATTCATTCTTTCTATATAACAAATGATCAGTATTAGTATTTGATATGTATTACAGAAAACAGACCATATTAAACTTCACACATATAATACAAAAAAAAGTAACTCCATGGATTGCAAGCCTCACTGTAATACACAGTGTGTATGACTCTTTATTAACGTACAGCCTTCTAATCTGTAATATGTTTTTTGTTTATGTTATCTCACTACACTGTTCACTTCATAACTAGAATCTTTCTCAGTGCTTTCAAACAATGTCAGGTTTTGTTGTATATGATCATTTGTGATATCTAATTACAGTTTAGGTTAATCTGTGCCATCAAAAAAGTGATCTCACTTGTTTGGCCAGTGATCTCACAGAAGAGTGATGTGTTAACACAAGCCTTGTTTTGTATTCTTTTTAAAAGTTCAGATTCTGTGAAAATTTTGCTAAGTAAATCATTAGATAAATTTATTTTATTTTTTTTTAAAAAGTATCTCTCTTATACAATTTGTGATTTACAACTTGATTTAAATCCAAATTTCAATAAAGTGTATTCCAATTTTTTTTTTGTGTGTGTTTAAACTGAAATTAAAGACAAAGAATTCAAAAATGCACTGCCTTATTTAAGTAAATACCAGTTTGAGTTTCTTAAAACCATGTGTATATATTCTTACATCAGTTACACTGTATACACACCTTTTATGATGTGCATTTTGGATTTAAAGTAAATTAAAAAAAGTGTTAAAAAATTAAACTTGACTCCACCCAATTCTTCCCCACCATTTATAAGCCACAAAAGATGTTCCTTCTTTCTTATTTTGACATCTTACCATACTTTGACATTTTACCATCTTTGTTAAATAATTTCTAGATTGTAACTGAAAATAAATAAACATGTATTATATTTGCATTGTTTTTTTTAAAAAAATTTTATTGCATTTTAGCACATGAATGTATGTATGAATGAGCACGTAATGAATATATCTCTCAGATACAAGCAACCTATGCTGCAATTTTTTCGACCACAACCCCTCCGCAAGGTTAAAAAAAAAAGACTTGGTCCCATACAGTTCTTCAATACAGTAAAACCTCACTTAACACGATTAATTCATCCATCAATTACTGCGTGCTAGGCGAAATCATGTTAAGTGAATATAATAAACAATAGGGATAATTATAATTCAACCATCAGTTAGCATAAATTTAAAAAAAATTACAGTATAAGTTATATTAGGGGATAAAATCATCAAAGTTAATAAAAATCATCAATTGCTTAAATTTTTATTTAATGTCTAAACATTTGATTGGGCTACTTTTTTTTTACAAAAAAATTAAGTAAAATAGTTTGAATCGTGCTCAACTTTTTCATCTTGACATGCAATTTGCGATAGCTGGCGATTGTTTTATCAAGAATTCGGTGGACTTCGAAACTTCATTCCATGTAAAGATCAGCATCAAACAAAAATTCCTTAGCATGTTCAATATGATTGAAAACTAGTTCAAGTTCTTTTGCAGTTAGCTTCTTAGTCACACTCCTTATCTTCTTCTTCTTCACATGCACACTGTTCTTCTAGTTGAAGGAGATCATTCTTACTTAAATGATCTGAATGGGAATATAGCAAGTTTCTCACATCTTCATTATCCAGTTCTTTAAATCCAAGTTTTTTTTCAATTGTGCCGATTTCTTCAATAATGTTAGATCATGAATTGTGTGGATGATAAATTAACATAGGCTCAAATTTAAAGTTGCCTTCTGCACTGCTTCCTAATAAAAGTGTAAGGCGATCTTTACATACTTTGTATCCTGGATGAGATGCTTGTTTTAGCTAGGAAACTTTCTGTTGGCATACACTTCCAAAAGAGACCAATTTCGTCGACATTGAATATTTGCCGATCATCATAATTCCCCTCCTGAATTATGCTCTGCAATTCTTCAGGAAACTTGGCTGCAGAATCTTTATCAGCACTAACAGATTCCCCAGTTATTCTTATGTTATGCAGTCCAGTTTGATTTTTAAAACAATCAAACCATCCTAAACTTGCAGTAAAGCTTTCACATTCCTCTTGAAATTGGGCCTCTTTCAATGAGGTAGAAATATTGAGAGCTTTTGCCTGAATATTCCCTGTACTAAGAGGTATTCTTTTTTTTTGGTTATAATCCTCAATCCAGAGTGATAGAAGATACTCGATCTCGATCATTAAATGGCTTCTATTTCGGGTAATCTGCATGCTTAAAGAAGCAGTAGCAACTTTTCCTTTTTTTTTTGTGTTCTTTGCTCTTATTTAATATAGTCCAAACTCTACTCACGGTATCCTAGGTCTCGCACGATCATTGCATTACTAGCACCACTTTCATGTCTCTCAATGACTTCTAGCTTTTCCACTCGCTGCAGATTGACGACAAAAAAATTTGCATAACGTAAAAAAATCATGTTAACTGATTAATCACTCACTTAAAGCGGAGAATAGTATCATTTCATTCAATCGGGTTAAATGATTATTGTGCATATCGAATTCGCATTAAACGAGGTTTTCCTGTCTATGAAGAAGCACGTGGAAGAAAATCAAATTATGGTAATCTCCCAATTATCCAACTCTCATTCAACCAATCCTTGAATGAGTATCATATCAAATGGCCTCTAGAATGGTAATATTTAAACATGTCTTCTGTTAAGTGCCTAGCTAAATGATTTTCCAACATGGCAGAGTAACTGAGAGATCTGTTAACTGTTTTGTGTGGAGTTTTCTACAAAAAAGCAGTCAACAGTTTCCTGGGAATCATTCAGTTTTAATAATCTAATAGGAAATCATTGAATTATCTGTAAAGAAAACTCCGAAGAGTAGATTATAAGAGCAATAGACAGGGTGAATTCTCTCTCTCTCTCTCTCTCTCACACACACAAAGTTCCACACTGAAAAACTCAACTACCTGCAAAAAAAAATTACACTCAATGTGCTAGAACTTATTTAGTATTACCACTTTCAAAAAGAGGATAAGAACAAATATTTTTTAAAATGTTGGTGTTTATATTGCAAAGTTGTATCACCAATTCTTCTACTTAATACCTTTACATAATAAAAGTTTCATTTGATGTCTCAACAGATATGACATTTCAATGGCGGCAAGTTCTGCTCTTAGTGGTTCACTACAAGATGCATACTAATGCTTCTAAATATACTGCATTAAGTCCACAACTTATACCACAATATTCTTTTCAGTTGTGAGTAGAAGAGTTACATTTTAAGGCACTGCCAAAGGGAATATTCTACTTATATGAATACAGGAATGCTTTAACAAGGACTGAGAATCTGTAATGTAATTGAACAAGAAGCAAGGCATCTCTTTCCCCAAAGTAAAATGCACATAAACCAGAAGTAAAATTTACGCATGGTGGCCATAATTAAAGAGGAGGTGTTCAGAACCCTGTAGCAAAAAATGTATTGGACAAAATTTAACCAAACTTGGTGAAAGTACACACTCTGGAACATGGGGTTTTTATTTATAGAAGATAAAAAAATAGTACAAAATTCTGCTACTAGGGGACATTTGGTGCTATAAGTGTGTAGTTTAAGATTAACTAAACAGTAATGGCTAGAAGAGGCACAACAAATCAATTTTCGTGTTCATATGACTTACAGACTTAGAAAAGCCTCCACAGACTTGACAGGATGCTGCAAACAAAACCTCATCAAATGGGACTACCTCACTGGCCCAGAGTGTGTGTGTTGTGTGTGTATATATATAGGTTTTTTTTTTCAGTCCTCAATACTGTAATTTTGTAATTATGGTTATATTAAAATAAAAATTATATCAGTAGAAAAGGATTTATTTCATGAAATACAATAAAATACAATAAATTAATTTTTATTTATTCATTTATTTTTTAAAGATAAGCGATTATATAAAGATAAGCAATTTTAAAGATAATTATACATACAAACTTAAGAATACATACAAACTTGTCCAGAGCAGGCCTTTACAAAAATCCATGCCCATGGTGGGAATTTTAAAGTTAAAAAAAATAAAAAAAATGCAAAAGTCAACAGAAAAGGGAGGAATAAAAATGTTAGCTTGTGGCAGGAAAAACCTAGAGCCAATTCTGCTGCAGAGGAGTGTCATGTGACAGCAGTGCACTTGGAGAGAAAAACAAGTAATAAGGTTGGAAGTGGAACGCTGAGGACTGAATCTAGGAAATAAATACATAGTTTAGAAGAGTAGAGAGGAGGTTAGCTAACTGAGTAGGATAACAAGGAGAATGAATTCAAATACAAGCTGAAATACAGATAAGATAGTGGAGGAAAGGAGAGAGAGGAGAAGTGTGGAATGTATATAAAATAGAGTAAGAAAGCAAGGAAAAAATGTGACAGTAATTTTTTCCATTCGTTGATGTATAGGAATGCAAGACATGATAATTAATAAATAACATAAAATGGATTTACCCTACTTATATATTTTTATCATTAAAAAATTTGTCACTCTAGTATCAAGGGCATCTTCAAAATGACTTTCAAATTAAACAAGAACAGAAACTGGTATATTCAACAATGATGCACATGAACTGCACGTACATGATGTAGGGCATCATGCTCTAATTTATTTAAGGTTCTAGTAAAAAATAACCTTAACAAGATCTAATAATAAATAATAATATAATTAAATTTAAGTCAATTCTGGAATTTGTGAAGAACCATTTCCCACAAGAAGGATAATTTAAGTCCATCATTTCTATTTAGATTCGGCTGATGTAGAAAGTCTTGCAACTTGCTTTGTATAATGTTCCAAGATATTATTAGATTATTACTTTTATGGAAAATCTTAATTTTCTTCCAAAGAACTTAGTGTCTGGTGGTGATAGCATGCTCTGCAAGTCTCAATTGCTCTGGCTCATGGAACTTAACGTAGTCTAAATGTTCATCATGACTCACTGCTGCAGATGCACCTGTTTTTTTCCAAAACAGAATAATCCACACTGGCAAGGAATTTGATGCAGTCCGGGGTGAGCTAAAAGCGGAAGTTCATCTTTAGCTGAGCCTAGACAAGTAGATATCTTGTTGATAGGACAGAAAGACACTTGTGGGCCAATGGATCTAAGTAGTTTGGCTATACCTTCTGAGATTTCTTTAACATAGGGAATGGTGACAAGAAAACTATAATTAATAAATATCTTGTCGACATGTGATTCAGTAAAATCGTTAGTAAGGAAGGTGGACTTCATGTGATTTATTTCTTGGGAGAGCAGTAATTCAATGTAGCAAAAAGAGTGTGCTCTATGTACAGAAGTCTTAATGGTGCCAGATTGGTGCCAGTTATGATGGTGTGAAAGAGGATGAATGTAAAGTCCAGTATGTATTTTCTTTCTGAATACTGATAAGTGAAGACCACTATCTGGTTCACAAAGTAATAAGGGATCTAAAAGGCAACGCAATTGTTCTAACTCAAGAGTGAACTGGATATGACGGTAAAAGGCGTTGATCTTAGACAAACTCTTGTAGGTCTGACCCATACCAAATCACAAAAACATCAACATATCTGTACCATAAGAATGGCTTATGATTGAGGGCACATCAGTGGCTACCCACTGATGTGCCCTCAATTTGTTGGTAAAGCTACCAAAAATCATTTGTTGGTATAACAAATCAATATATAACAATCAACATCATTTGTTGGTATAACCAACAAATCGAAGGGACAGTAATGGGTAATCCAATATCTCTAGCTATTGCCAACTACTTCATGGAGCACTTCCAACAACGTATCTTTGACAACATTTCACCCAGAGCTAACCTTCGGTTCAGATATGTGGACGACATTTTTGCCATATGGAAGGGCACAACGGAAGAATTACAACAGCTTCTCTCAAAAATAAATGCACTTCACCCAAGGTTCCAGTTCACCTTAGAAGTAGAAGTAAATAAGCAATTAGCCTTTCTAGACCTCTTAATTCTTTGCCAACAAGATGGTAACCTACAATTCACAGTCTATAGGAAGGGGACTCATATAGGTAAGTACATCCATGCTGAATCACATGACCATCTTAGTCAAAAGGCAGGTACTATAAAAACACTGGTTCATAGACCCACTCCTTTTTGTTCTTCAGAAGAACTATTACAAAAAGAATTACAATATATTATTAGATATATGAAGAGCCAAAGGCTTCAATTCGGTGACATATGACTTGTTTAAGTTCAGGGATATTACATCCCATATCGTTTCTTAGCTGAATAAGAAACTCAAAGAGTTTCATGCCGAATATAGTAGAAACTATATAAAGTTCGGCGATTCCAAGCGTAAGCAAATACCTGGATTCCACAGCAACTGACCCTTAAGGTAGTGCAAGCCGAGGCAACTCATGTCAAAGGTGGAGCAAGCTCCGATCACTATTCTTGATATTTACCCATAATGTGAACTTAGCTTCTAGGAGCTGTATTACTGTTCTACATTATGAGAGAAGGTCACTACCCAGACCGGTTTCAACTTGGAATTGCTTGGAAACGCTTGGAATTGCCGAACTTTATATAGTTCCTACTATATTCGGCATGAAACTCTTTGAATTTCTTATTCGGCTAAGAAACGATATGGGATGTAATATCCCTTAACTTAAACAAGTGTCATATGTCGCCGAATTGAAGCCTTTGGCTCTTCATATATCTAATAATTTATTAGGACACCTATTGGCAATACTCATAGAAGGGTTGTAAGTTCTGTTCGCTACAAACTTGGTATTAACTAGGTCTACCTACTCACTGATGAGACCTCAATAAAGGTTGAAACCGGTCTGGGTAGTGACCTTCTCTCATAATGTAGAACAGTAATACAGCTCCTAGGAGCTAAGTTCACATTATGGGTAAATATCAAGAATAGTGATTGGAGCTTGCTCCACCTTTGACATGAGTTGCCTCAGCTTGCACTACCTTAAGGGTCAGTTGCTGCAGTATCCAGGTATTTGCTTACGCTTGGAATCGCTGAATTTTATATAGTTTCTACTATATTCGGCATGAAACTCTGAGTTTCTTATTCGGCTAAGAAACGATATGGGATGTAATATCCCTTAACTTAAACGAATTACAATATATTAATTCCTCTTCATATCCAATGGTTACAAGAATTCTAAGAACTATTACAAAAAGAATTACAATATATCAATTCCTTCCTAATATCCAATGGTTATAAGAATTCCTTCATAAAAAGAGCTTTAGTAGTTGTGCTTCAGCATCCTCTTCAAATACAGAAGAAACTATGCGTATGCCTATCCCCTATGTGCAAGGCATTAGCGAACACATAGCTAAATTGTTAAAACCACTAAATATTTGTGTGGCCTTTCGACCAATCAGAAAAATCTCTACATTCCTCACATCTCCAAAGGACAAGCTCCCACATCTCAGCTATCCAAGTGTCTACCAGATTCCCTGCTCTTGTGGGTTATCATATTTCAGACAAACAGGAAGATCTGCTCTGATCCGGTTAGAAGAACACAAGTCTTATATATTCAGTACCTTGAACCTGAACGGTCTGGACTTGCAGAGCATGCCATCAATACTAGACAGAGTTCAGTGGACTGACAAGTCATTCACAAAACCCGATTTCGTTGTAAAACGTTACTTCACTTCCCTTAACCTAAACAGATCCAATTGTCTAAGTCTTTCCCCCTTGTGGGAGATAGTACTACTCTATAAATCAGCAAATCTTTCCTAACCTTTGTAATTGTATACACACATATATATAAATTTTATTTACTTATTTAATTGTTTTGAAATAAATTTAGGAAATTTAACCTTAGCTACTTAGGTGGTGCTTTGTGAATATATCAGTTATTGTTTAATTAGCCTTTGTACTTGTACTGATGATGACTGTGATACTCAGGCAAAAATTCTACTAATAAAGAATATTTTACGAGAGATAATTTCGTTATTATAATAGTAAGTAATATGAGTTACATCGCCATGTGGTATTCATTTTCAGCTATCAGAAAAAGAACAGCTGCAGTCCACTTTGATATCAAGTGCAACCAGATAGAAATTTGAAATTATTTTCTCAGTGACTGCACTCACATAATACCTATTTGTAAATCTGGTTACAAAAGACAAGTCTTTTGTAAATGAAATTTAGGAATTTTTTATAATTATTTCTATAATTTTTGTCCACTGATAAAAAAAATAAATAAATATGATTCTTAATCATTCATCCTATAATTATCTAAAAAGAAATTGACACACAACTGCTGCCTAAGCATTTTATTATATTTTTATTTATTTATTTATTATTATTATTTTTTTATTTTTTGTATACAATGCTGTTTCCAAATCTCAATAAGCATTCTATTTTATGTGTAGAATATAAAATATGACTTATAAGGAATTTCAAATATTAATTTTTCACCTTGTAAAAGTATGTTGTTGCACTGGTCATTACCTTGGAATTTTCATCACTGCCACTTTCAAGAAATGACTGCAGAAGAAGGGGATCACTATAAGAGGGGGAAAAATGCACATTTTATTTCAAAAGAAATGTCCAATGCTAATCAGAGTACATACACAACACACATCCTAGTGGTAGGAAGTAAGTTAAATTTTGCATATCACTTTAATAATGCTACTTAACTATAAAAAAGGAGGGTAAAATAGCCTCGACATACAGTACTTCATTATGATGATATAATTACAAGTATATAGACAAATCATAACTATGGACTATAAAGATGTAAAGCCAGCTGCAGAAAATGGACAATGCAAAGGATTATATAATCTGGTGAACTGTAAAATCCTGCTTAATGATGGTAAAACCACAATGAAAAGAGGTATGGTGTAATCTATAAGTAATAAAGTCTTCCATCCAATGTCTATTGAAAGAAAGATCAAAATGGCTTGAGAAGCAGTGCTGTAGGTTTATTAAGTGCATCACTGCACAAAGTAAATTGCATCTATTCGATTTATTTTTGGTCACATGTACCTTATTCCTTTGCTTGGCTCAAAAGATTTTATTGAAATTCAGTTGGCTTACTAAAATTTGACAGGGCATCTCAATTTTGGTTTCGACTGGGCTATTTTAGTAGGAAAATTTGGTAAAACATTTTAAAATAATATAAAGCAAGAACTATGTTCTGATGGGATGAAATTAAACAAAATCCAGTATTTATAATGTCCATTCATCATCATCATCATCCTGTCAAGGATTTTAGGGCCAGTTGTATGTTCTGATCTTTTTTCCTTGGTCATCAATGACAAATGGATGGCATCAAGTATCTTTTCGAAAATTATGAATTGCCTATTCTATCAATATATTGGATCCATTTCTTTCTGCAATTGTATATTTTATCTATTATTGAGTCGATTTTATGTATGTTTCTGCATTGGATTCACAATGTGATGCTTTTCCCATTAGGATTTTTAATGTAAAAACTCTTCTTGTGTAAGAAGAGTTTTGGGAAAGAGTTTATCTTTGATACACTCTTTCCCAAAGTTTCAGTATTTTTATTTAGTACCAGGGTGAACTGCGGCCCTTCACAAAAACTGAAGAAACTAAGTTTTTTTTTTTTTTTTTTTTTCCTTGCAGTTTTATGAGTTTTCAACTTTTGAACTTGGATTTAAAATTATTATTGATCATTCCTGTTTTCTTCAGGAGACCTCCACATACCCTTTAAAGGAATGCGGAGAACCGACCAGGGCTTCTGACCTAATGTCCAATCCTCACCTTCTCGTGGTGCACCCTGTTGGGTATCTACTTTGATACTGAACGAACGAGGATGGGCTGGCAATTTGGGATTTAGCCGACCAAATTGTATTCTTATTGGTTAAACCAAAATAAAAAATGATGGTACAACATGACAAAATTTCATGCCGGCTGGGGCGTCGCCCGGTTAAACAAGGCCCCCGTTGTTTTCGCCAGGGAACCAGGGCGAACAGCGAAAAGTCAGCTACTGGAACAAATCTGAAAACAAACCCCAACTCTACATCACCAGAGTTAAAGATCGGTACTATCAACGTAAGAAGCCTGAATGGCAAAGAAATGGAGCTAGCTGAGGAATTAGATAAGTACCAGATCGACATAATAGGGGTGACTGAAACAAAAAAGACCAAAACTGGTGAGATCTTTCTAAGCAATAAATACAAAATGTTATATTCAGGCAATGACAATCAAGGAAAAGAAGGAGTAGCCATAGTATTCAACACAAAATACGAGGCTAATCTTCTTGAATGGCAGTCAGTCTCAAGTAGAGTAATGTGGGCAAATATGAGAATGGGGAACTGGACAATGAGACTTATTTGTGCCTATGGTCCCACAGAAGGCTCTACTAAGGTAGAAGTGGAGGAATTTTTTGATGCTCTAGAAAAAGCAACTGACACAATGAAAAAGGAAAAGTTGGTCCTTGTTGGGGATCTAAATAGCAGAGTAGGAAATGATTGTGAGACATACAAAAATATTTTGGGAAAATTTGGAGAAAAGAGCAAAGCTAATAATAATGGCAAATATCTGTTGGATTTCTGCTCAGGACATGGACTGGTTATTACAAACACCATGTTCCAACATAAAAATGTGCACAAATTCACATGGAGAGAAGAGGCTAGGAATAAGAAAAGTCTCATTGACTATGTTATTGTTGATAGTGATGTTTTCTCCCTGGTGCAGGACACCAGAGTGTATAGAGGATTTGAAATTGGAAGTGATCACTATTTAGTCTTGAGCAGGATAAAATTGAATTTCATATTGAAAAGAATAACATGTAAGAAAGTTTTAAAGCGAATAAAAGTTGAGCAGCTCTCAGATGTGAACTGTAGACTAAAATACAGAAAGATTATTGAAAAGAAAATGAAAGAGTTTGAGAACAGGAATCAAACCTTGGAGATTCAGTGGCAAACTCTGAAGAAAACATTGATTGATTCTGCCAGAGCGGCATGTGGTGAGGTTGTGTGCAAGGATAAAAAAATCAGAACTCCCTGGTGGACACAGGAAGTTAAAGAGGCAGTGAAGGAAAAGAAGAAAGCATATCAAAAGTTCCTGGCAAATAAGTCAGCTTTTACTCTTACAGAATACAGAGACAAATGTAAGAAAGCTAAACAAAAGTCATGGGAGGACTTTGGCAAGAATATAGAAAATAAATATCAAGAAGGTGGCAAAATATTCTGGAGGCTGTTGAAGAAGCTTAGGAATGGAGGAAAGAGTGCTGTAAAAGGAGTTAGAGATGATAAAGGTGACATGAAAACAGGAGAAAAAGATATCCTTGAAGTATGGAGTAATTACTTTGAAAAACTGCTAAATGAAACAAGCAGTGATGACAGCACAGTGATAAAAAACACTGACCAGGCATGCAGTCAGGAGTACATATCCATACTTGAAGTAGAAAAAGTCATCAAAGGCTTGAAATGTGGAAAGGCAGCAGGAGTAGATGATATTCGACCAGAAATGCTGAAGTATGGTGGTATAAAAGTCTTACAGTGGCTGCACTGCATAGTTCAGAAAGCCTGAACAGAGGGACGAATTCCCGATGATTGGAGTAGAGCTCTCATAGTACCCATATATAAAAAGGGAAATAAAACTGAATGTGAGAATTACAGAGGTATTTCCCTACTGAGTGTTCCTGGCAAGATCTATGCCAGTATACTTGAGAAACGGTTGAGAAGAATTGTGGAAGAAAAGCTTGGTGAAGAACAAGCTGGATTCAGGCCAAATAGAGGCTGTCAGGAACAGATCTTCACTTTACGACAAATAGTCGAGAAAGCATGGGAATATAACAAAGATCTATATTTAAGTTTTGTCGATTTGGAAAAGGCATATGACAAGGTGCCAAGAGAGAAGCTATTCAATATGCTGCAGTTATATGGTGTCAATGGGGCATTATATCAAGCAATACTTAGTCTTTATTTGAGTTGTAAGTCAGCAGTTAGAATTGAAGGAAGTACAGGAAGATGGTTTAATGTTAAATCTGGTGTGAGACAAGGATGTACATTATCCCCTCTGTTATTCATTATCTATATGGATCACATTATGAAGGAAAGTGGTATTAAACCTGATATCAAAATTGGAGATGTTAATGTCAGCTCTTTGCTTTATGTGGATATTTATTTATACTTCTAAATAAATCCGCTACAAGTCTGCAAGATTCTCTGACTAAATTGAATAGCTGTTGTAATAGATATGGTATGAAGGTCAGCAATAAAAAGACAAAGACAATGAAAATAGGCAGAATCATTGAAAATGTCAACTGTGTTGTGAATGGAGAACCTGTGGAACAAGTAAAACATTTCAGCTACTTAGGCACAATTTTTACTGAAGATGGTAAATTAAATATAGAAATAGACAACAGAATCAGCAAAGCTGGTATGGTGGGAAGTCAATTGAATAAATTCATATGGAATAAGAGAGAAATTAGTCGGAACACTAAATTAGCTGTATACAAGACGGTGTTCAAACCAGTTTTAACTTATGGATCTGAGAGCTGGGTCAGAAGTAAAACACTTGACCAAAGACTAGAGACCGCAGATATGAGAGTCCTGAGAAAGATTAGAGGCATGAACAGATGGCATCAATGGCAATATCATATTAAAAATGAGGATATTAGGAAAGAACTTGACATTGTCAGCATCCAGGAATGCATTAGCAGAGCTAATCTCAGGTGGTATGGTCACTTAAATAGAACGGGAGAGGAAAGATTAGCAAAACAAGTGTTCTCTGCCAGGTTGGCAGGAAAACGACCCAGAGGAAGACCAAGATATAGGTGGATTGATACGGTACAAAGTGCCTTAGACGATAGAAATATAAGATCTGATAATGTTGGAGTCTTGACAAGTAACAGACTGATTTGGAGGAAAATTGTAGATAGGAAATTAATAATGATGTAAATTTTTCATGTAGTACTGTCATATCCTGTACACCCCTTGAGGGTACATAGCAGGAATTTGATGATGATGATGATGTCAACTTCTTTTATATATGATACAGAATCGGGGGGAGGGGGGAGGTCTGGAAAGTTCTGATAAACACCTAGAACAAAAATTAATTATTTTTATGTCTTCTTATATATCCTAAAAGAAAAAGAACAAATAATTACAATTTGATGAAACATGGGGGTTAAAGGTTTTAAGATATGTTCTTTCTTGTGGTTATATCAGTTGCTTTAATATCATTTCGTTCTGGGTGTTTATCCTCATAAATCCAAGATATTTGAAGCATTGTTCTAAAATTTGTTCTAAAATAAAATTTGTTCTAAAATTTTATTTTCAATCATGACTTTATAATGGACTGGTGATAGTCCTTTAGCTCTTATCAGTTATAATATGCTTACATATCAATGAAAACAAAGATGCAAAGAGCTATTGAGATTACACTGAGATATTATTGAAATAAAATGGATATGAAACATAAAATTATTGCCATATTTCATCCATATGAAGGATGGTGGTGGTGTTGGCTAAAAGCCATATTTTACATTTTATATATTGATAATATATTGATAAAGGTACTCCAAGAGATTGATGAGGCTAGGGACTTAGGGGTATTGGTAGATAGGGAGATGAAGTTCAGAGGACACATTGCTAAGGTGTCCAAGATTGCACATAGGATTACTTGGTTGTTGAGGAACACACTGACATCCAGAGATAAAGAGGTTATTATTCCCCTTTATAAAGCATTGATACTTCCACATTTGGATTACTGTGCTCAGGTCTGGTCACCTGGATTCATTGGAGATGAGGAGGTTGTGGAGAGGGTTCAGAGAAGAGTGACCAAGTTCGTGAGTGATATAAAAAATGCTCCCTACATTGATAGATTGAGAGCTTGTAGATTGCAGAGATTGGTTGATAGGCGAAGAAGAGGGGATATGATAGAAACATTCAAATTACTGAAAGGTTTTTATAGGATTGATGCAGGGGAAATGTTTCAGCTGCATGATAGTGATGGAAGAACAAGAGGTCATCTCTGGAAATTAAAGAAGAGTGTGGTTAACAAAGGTGTCAGAACAAGGTTTTTTGCCTGGAGGATGGTGAATGGGTGGAATTCATTGCCTGACTTAGTTGTGAGCTCTTCGTCTGTAAATGAATTCAAGAAGAGATATGACAGATATTGTTTTGCTAGTTTGGGTCTCCTGCGATGAGTCTACTGACTCCATGGAGATACCCGTAATAATAATAATAATAATTCCATTTCAAATTTTTTTAGCAATTGCACTTAGAGAAAACAGATCTTTGAAATTCATCTTTGCTTCTTGCTATGATCATTTGGTCAGCAAATAACGATAGGGTATTTTAAATGTAGTTCCACAATGCAGTTTAAATGCTTTTTATATTTCTCTTCTATTTCTTCACCTATACAGAGATTAAATAAGTTAGTGATGCTGATCATCCTTAACAAACTCCTGTTTATTGATTTGCATTCTGTAAGTTCATTAGATTGCTATATGATTCACAATACAATGCTTTTTTTCCATTAAGATTTTTAATGTAAAAGCTGGTTCAATACGGGATAGTTCTTTTCAGAAGCCATTCTGTTCTTCAAAAAGTTCATCTTCTACACACAATTTGAGTTTGAAATTAATATATCTGTGAATAGCTAGCTTATAAGCTTAATGCTCTCAAGTTTTCAGCAACACGTCTTTTTTTTTTTATTATATTGCTGGTGCTGCCAGATATTGCTAAATAATTTACTACTTATTAAATATGTAGATATCCTGTTTATTAGGCAAGTTCCATAAGTTCTATATTTACTCCATCTTCCTCAGGAGATTTTTCTGATTTAATCTGATGTACTGCTTGTTGGATGTCTTGAAATAACATTGCTTGCATTTTTGTTTAAGTTAAGGGATATTACATCCCATATCGTTTCTTAGCCGAATTGAAGCCTTTGGCTCTTCATATATCTAATAATTCATTAGGACACCTCTCGGCAATACTCATAGAAGGGTTGTAAGTTCTGTTTGCTACAAACTTGATATTAACTAGGTCTGCCTACTCACTGATGAGACCTCAATAAAGGTTGAAAGCAGTCTGGGTAGTGACCTTCTCTCATAATGTAGAACAGTAATATAGCTCCTAGGAGCTAAGTTTACATTATGGGTAAATATCAAGAATAGTGATCGGAGCTTGCTCCACCTTTGACATGAGTTGCCTCAGCTTGCACTACCTTAAGGGTCAGTTGCTGCAGTATCCAGGTATTTGCTTACGCTTGGAATCGCCGAACTTTATATAGTTTCTACTATATTCGGCATGAAACTCTTTGAGTTTCTTATTCGGCTAAGAAACGATATGGGATGTAATATCCCTTAACTTAAACAAGTCATATGTCGCCGAATTGAGAACTTTGGCTCTTCATATATCTAATAATTGCTTGCATTATTATCAGTTTTAGTGTTTCATTACTATCTTGGCATAAATTTTGGAAGTAAAACCCAGTTATCTCTTTACTGGAGGTATATCTTTCTTTTACCTCCTTATATAATAATTAATATTTTGTACATATTTGGTTTCTTCACTTGTAAGAAGATTTTACTATGAAGTAATCTCAGTGTTTCTCTATTCTTTTTACTAAATGCTTTTTTTTTTTGCTATTGCTCTTTTGTGTTTATAATTAATTTCCAGTTCTTGTGATTTTCTATTTATCCCTTGTTTATATGCTTCTTTCTTCCCTTTGATTATTGCTTCCATATTCTCAACCCAGTTTCTTATTTCTCTTTTGCCCCCCCCACTTTTTTTCCCCCAAGACATTCTGCTGCTGTATTTATTAACAGTTTCTAAATTATTCCATTCTTTTATTTGTTCTAATTTTTCATTTATTCTTTGAAAACAGAAGAGTAATCAGGACTTCTGTCATTCATCCAAAAGTTAAACCCACAAAGATTCCGGGAATTTTTTTTCCATTAAATGTCCATTAAAATCAGAACAGTTAGTCTCCGATTAACTGTTCTGATTTTAACTAGATCATTTTAATTGACAAATTTGCCAAAATGATTAGGGATGAAAGCAATATTATTATTATTAACATCACAGACTTCCTTGAGGTTTCATTTATGGAAATGCAGTCCGAACTATAAAAAAGAACACCAAATTGCTATGAACTAAAACAGAGCACTCAAATAACAAAATTATAAGTGCATTTATTTAATTATGCAAAAGTGGAAATGTTACAAGAGTTACTATTTCATAATTGCTTAAAATAAAATAATAAAGAGATACTGAACCCTATAAATTCTCCTGTAGTGACCAAAGATCTGTAAGCACCATTCAAAATTTGGATCATCACTTTCCAAATTTCGTAAAGCTGAATCAATTTTTTTTTTTTTTAAAAAGTTTCTAAGTCTTTGTAATCTAAACTTATAAGTAGAATTAGGTTCTTCATACTGTACTTTATATTCTCAAATTCACTTTTCCTCTTTCCTGATGTTTATGAGGGCACAAATATGCAATGAACTGTAAATGATTTTAAATTAAAGTGATCATAAATGAAGGGCATGGCAAATTACAACAATTCGCGAAAACTGCAGTCTAATTCTCCTTTGCACCTGTGAAATGCTCTGCATGATGATTCATAACATTTTTAATGCAAATATGTATACGATATGTTATGGTGTAAAGCTTAGTTATTGGATAAAAAAATATACAATATTGATTCGGTTATTAGAAATCATTTATAATAAAAGTTTTATTCTCAATTGTATGATACGGTTTCCAACTGAGAATATGCATCCAACTGCCCAAGTTCTGTGGCCCAGATTCTCATAGTCATAACAGAATTTATACTGATTGTAAAACTGAGAGGATGTAAAGCAAGCAACTGTAAAGTGTGTGGGGGGGGGGAGTACTCCTATACTTTTACAGTATAGGCCATGTTGATAACAAAATATGCATATCTATGTTTTCATTCTAAAACTCTAAAACAAAAGAATGTCATGATACTTATTTCAACACGATATGCAGTAAAATCACTTTTTTACACTTTTCAGAGGACTAATGGAAAAAGAGTCTAAATAGCAGGAAATGTAAAAAAACATTTAAAAAAGGCTAAAAGATGACTTACTGCTAGTATGCGAGTCTACATACTCAATTACAAAATTTAATAACTGAAAATAAATGAAGTTACAATTACTTACATTTATCTACTTAAAAAAATCTTTAATTGTAGATTGTTTTTTCTTTTTTTTTTTTTTTTGACATATCACCAGATTGCTTTGCATTCTAGCGATATGTTCAATGCTTGACCTGTTTTTTACTATTGCGTTCAAAGTGGACACGGAGAGTCCAAAACCTTTTGCTAAATGCACACATGTTCCGGCATGCCAATCTACACATCACAGAATTGCCATCTTTTTTTCTACCGAAATACATTTTCTGTCTTTTTTCTCCATGTTACTAACATGGATAATCCACCACCGCAACTTGAAAGCAACTTTCACATGCTAAATTACGTAGCAGAAATTCTGCATTATCAATTCGTACTGTGATTGAAAAATCATAGTATCGCTCATCACTACTGCAAGCGTGCAGGTCACAGTGATGGCAGAAGTGAAACTACAGCTGAAAGCAAAGCCACCTGGGAACAGAAATGCGCAGATTTCTGCAGAAATCGATTCGAAAATCAGTATTGCCACCCAAGAAAATAACGCAAATCACGGGAAATAACGTCCACATCAAGTTGTTAATGGCGGGAAAACAATATATCGTAAGAATAGGCCTTAAGACGGAACCAATGGAAAATGACGTAAACAGCAGGAACGTAAAATCAGGATTTTACTGTATATTCATCTAATACCCCATTCTTATGGGGTATTAGATGAATTTATTATACATACAAAGTAAGTATGTGCAGACTAAACTTTACATTTCACTAGCTGTCTACTCTTCTAGTCTTTTAAAATCATCCTTTAAAGTGATTGAAGTAATCGAAACAATCGAATGCTCTATCCAGCTTTACATCATCAACAAAGTGAGAATTCTACTCTTCATATTTGAAGTTTATCATTTATGAAGATAATGAACAATAATGGCCCTAACACCAAACCATGGAGTACTCTTCCTAACCGCTCTTGAATGAATTTCCTTTATAAACATTTCCTGATGCTGTCCAACCACAGATGTGAGAAGCGGGGCTGGCACGATGCAAAGAAGAGTCAATTCATGTTGAAGGGAAAAAAGGATTACGGCGATGTATGAATTCATCAACAACATAAGAAATCATATACTTTATACATAAAATTTTCCAACTGTTGTACAAGCAAAACATTTATCACTTTAAAAACTAGAATTTTTGTAAAAGCAAAGCTAATTTTCCGACATATAATAATAAACAGTCATCACTGATAACACTGAGGGGTATTGCATCTGCGGTTGGACAGTATCAATCTATTAACCAATTTCCTACCCCTGTTGCACTAGATCTCTTAATATATAGAACAGCTGCACACTAACAGCTGGTATTCTGAATACAAAAGAAGTAATACAGCATGCATATAATATCATGTGCCTTGGTCACAGCTGTCCAATAAGAGGAAACACTATTAGAGTTCAGCGAAGTGGGAACAGATGTATAATTAATTAATTTCAAAATAATAAAAAATTATAAACAATTAACAGCAATCACTTCACAAAACTTGGAATAGGCATATAGTCTGTCCGATTAATATTAGGATGGTGGCATAGGGTTTCACACAATTCAAAAAAATAGACCATGAAATTTGAACCTACTATAGTGCATCTTGGTACAGTTCCAGTAAACTCTGTGTCTAATGTCAATGGCATGAGAAGTAAAGCCTGAAACTTCAGCATATCCAAAAATCTAATATAATCTTGATGTTTTTCAATTCTAATAGTAGCAGAAAGGGCAGTCTTTCCAAAGCAGCAAAAAATGCAAGTATTCAGAATTTAAATTGTTACCAGTTTTTCTGTCTTCTCCGTGAAAGAAGCTCATGACATATTGAGTGAAATCTCTCTCTTACATGTATGGAGCCATTATTAAAAAAAAAATAAAATTAAAAATAAAATAGTATGTCTAATGCACATATCTCTATTAAACAATAAGTCTTAATATCTAAGTTCCATGTTTGGCATTCTATTAATCAGCAGGTTGTTAGGAAAAATGCAACAAGTGTTTAATAATCTGAATAAATCATATCATAGCCAACAGAGTGACAGTGAAAACTGTCATCTTCAACACAACAGTTTTAACCCACACACATCTTGCAAAATACTTATTAAAAATTCCTATGTAACTATGGATGAATCATGCTGGCCTGGTTGGCCAAGTGGTTAGCATACCTGCTCTCCAACTGACAGGTCGCGGGTTCGAATCCTGCAGCAGGCATGGAAGTTTATGATTGTCTTTAGGTGGGAGATGAATGTCATTGCCTTCTGTAAGACCACTACTTAATGGAGACCTGAAGTGGCTTGAAAAAGTTACATGTTTGCACTCTAGAGCAGGGTCTCCAGACTATGCCAGCCTGTTGGAATTCTGCTGCAGGCATGGATGTTTGTGATTGTCTTTAGGTGGAAGATGAATATCATCACCTGCTGTGATACCACCATCCTACTTATTAGATGCCTGAAGTGGCTTGAAAAAGTTCCATCTTATCTCTAGAGCAGGGTTTCTTAACCCATCCCCACTACAAATGTACTACAGGTTTACTAATAACCTTTCATGGGTGGGAACCATATTAAAAAAAATAATAAATAAAAACTAACAATTTCAGTTAATGGCAGCTGCCACTATAATAACAGCTGATTTATCAGATCTATATCTTTCCATAGTTTTTGTTTGAACATATTCTTTTGAGAAGATGATTATTCATTCATTAATTCTAGATTTATTATATTTACTTCTCAGAATGAATTTCATTAAATTATGCAAGTTATCCTTCAGAGTTATCCATTTTGGATAACTATAAATAAAGGTCAACAACTAAGTCAGATGATATACTGAACATATCATCTGACTTGGTTATTTAACTTAAGAAAGGACTTATATAAGACTGATGGATATGGTGTTGGGTGTCTGGAATAAGTGCTGTTGAACATGAGACTGGAAGTGCAAAATCAAGGTAGAGTTAGTGTGTATATGAGGAAAGGGGGGGGGACCACAGGTGAGAGTGAGCAAGAATGATAAAGCAATGCTGAATATACTTCCTAATGTCAGACTTATCCATAACAAGGAGAAAAAGCTTTTAGCTGTGATTAGTTCTACATAGCCAAAAGTTATTTTTGATAGTGAGAGAGGTCTGACAGAAGATGATATAAGGACAGAATGTGAAGGAGACAATATTTTCAGTGAGGATAAAGAGAATGGTGGAGAAGACAAGTTTTTTTTTTTCCATTTTTTTTCTGTGCAAAGTATCCAAGACATAATCAGCTAAACCTGGCTGACAATAATTGTGGCAGTGCATGCACCTCTTGTATTCTCCAAAATCGATGTTGGTAAATCTTCCAGTTTGTCCATAACTATGACAAGCTGCAAGAACAAGGAACCACATAAACATCTGGAACAGAGAGAGATAAAGGCAGCCAGTTTCATATGTGGTTTGAAAGGCAGTGCAGAGATTATATTTCTTTAAGCTTTTGAGGCTATTTTTTCTGAGATTTTCCAGATATAAGAAATAGTAATAGTGTTAATATAATCTGTATGTTGAGAGGAATGTAAAGTGATGGGAGGAACAACTATTTTGTTAATCTAGTAGCAAGTCTTATACGTTGGTCAGACATAACTGGGAATTAGTTTACGGAATTAACAACGCATATAAAGTATATTAATTAAAGGTAACTTTAATGACTAACTTCTATATTTCGGCAACATCATGTTACCATATCTTTATGTTCCTGAAGATGGCATGTGCACGCAGGCACTAACAAAAGCAAATGAGGAAGAAAGCAAGAAACTAATATTGTTCCTAAAGTCCTAATGGTGCCCTCTGGTGGGCTAATTTGGTTGTCTTGGCAGTTGGGCTGAAGTTCTCATAATGTAAGTCTCCCAAATTTGGGGTAGTTTCGTGCACCCAAATTTGTTGAGGTTAGGAACGTTTTTTAGAGCTGCTGATGACTCCTTGAATAATCTTTCATATTTAAACTTGCTGCAGTGTATTATTTTTGTTTTCTTCCAACAAATTCTATGGTGGGTATCTAAGGCATGGTCTGCCAGCCCGGAGCGGCTGTACTGGTGAAACCAGATGAAGTCTTGGTGTTCTGAAATCCTGATATTTGTTGTTCTGCCTGTTTGGCCAAAGTAGGACAATTTGGAGCTGCAAGGGACTTGGTATACACCAGGTAGGTCTAGGGGAGGTGGTTGGTCTTTGGTAGAGCAGATAAGGGATGCCAACTTTTTATATGGTCTGTAACAAGAAGTAAGGTCATATTTTTTGAGGATATTGGTTATTTTCTCAGAGGCGCCCTGGATGTAGGGGATGGTGATAGATTTGGTGTAATCTTTATTGGGGAGGGGGGGTTGTGGTTTACTGGTTTTAGTATTTTTTGGATTTTTTTGGGGTTATAGCCATTGGCTAAGAATGTGTTGAGTATGTGGTTTAGCTCAGTAGTTAGGGCCTTGTCAACTGAGCAGATTAATTTTGCCCTGTTATATAGTGTTTTTATAACCCCATATTGCTGTGAGGGGGGGGGGGGGATTGCTGGTGAATGTATCTGCCAGTATGGGTGAGTTTTCTGTAAACATCATCCACGTAATGAAGGCAAATAGTGGGTTTTTGTGGGGCGGAGTTTAAGGCTTTCTCTTCAAAGGTCTTGATAAAGAAATTGGCCAAGGGTGGGGAAAGTAGTGAACACATGGCTGTCCCCTCTATCTGTTTGTAAAACTTTCCTTGCCAAACGAAATAGCCTGAGTTCATTGTGAACTGAAATAGGGCTGAGATATCGGGAGGAAACTTGGCTTGGATAAGCTCTAGGGTTTCTTTGAGTGGGACATTAGTTAATAGGGAGGAGACGTCAAAACTGACCATTATGTCAGTGTGTTGGAGCGAGAGGTTTTCTATGCATGGATTTTCTATATGAGAGGTCTTCGTTACATGGATGATGTGTTCGCTATTTGGCCACATGGCTCAGACTCACTCCACTCCTTCCTAACACATTTAACCAACCAACACCCCAGAGTCCAGTTCACCTTAGAAAAAGAGGAAAACAACATCTTCCCCTTCCTAGACACTTTAATCACTCGCCAGCTTGATGGATCTTTGGTTTTCTCTGTTTACAGAAAACCCACCCATACTGGCAGATACATTCACCAGCAATCCCCCCCCCCCCCAACAACAATATGGGGTTATAAAAACACTATATAACAGGGCAAAATTAATCTGCTCAGATGACAAGGCCCTAACCACTGAACTAAACCACATCCTCAACACTTTCTTAGCCAATGGCTATAACCCCCAAAAAATCCAAAAAATACTAAAACCAGTAAACCACAACCCCCCTCCCCAATAAAGATTACACCAAATCTATCACCATCCCCTACATCCAGGGCACCTCTGAGAAAATAACCAATATCCTCAAAAAATATGACCTTACTTCTTGTTACAGACCATATAAAAAGTTGGCATCCCTTATCTGCTCTACCAAAGGCCAACCACTTTCCCTAGACCTACCTGGTGTATACCAAGTCCCTTGCAGCTGCAAATTGTCCTACTTTGGCCAAACAGGCAGAACAACAAATATCAGGATTTCAGAACACCAAGACTACATCCGGTTTCACCAGTACAGCCGCTCCGGGCTGGCAGACCATGCCTTAGATACCCACCATAGAATTCGTTGGAAGAAAACAAAAATAATACACCGCAGCAAGTTTAAATACGAAAGATTATTCAAGGAGTCATCAGCAGCTCTAAAAAACGTTCCTAACCTCAACAAATTTGGGTGCATGAAACTATGCCAAATTTGGGAGACTTACATTATGAGAACTTCAGCCCAACTGCCAAGACAACCAAATTAGCCCACCAGAGGGCACCATTAGGACTTTAGGAACAATATTAGTTTCTTGCTTTCTCCTCATTTGCTTTTGTTAGTGCCTGCGTGCACATACCATATCTTTATGTTCCTGAAGATGGCAACGTGACGTTGCCGAAATATAGAAGTTATTCATTAAAGTTACCTTTAATTAATATACTTTATATGCGTTGTTAATTCCGTAAACTAATTCCCAGTTATATTTTGTTAATCTTTTCTGGACAGGAAGATATGGCAAATAAGGAGTTCAACTATGAAGAAAGCCTGGTTGGAACAGATGCTATAGGCTCCATTAACAAGAATTTTAATACCACCATACTTTCCATTGGGAGGGACAACAATGGGAAAATTTGTGTGGGTAAGTTTTCTGTAAACTGAGAAAGAAAGAGTGCCATCAGGAAGAAGTATGATTATTGTCTAGAAAAGGCAGGCTATTGTTATTTTCTTTTTCTATAATAAACTGGATTTTGGGATGCTGACTACTGAAGTGGAGGAGGAAAGAACGTATGTATCTGAGCCATGGGGCCAAATGGAGAATATAGATGAATGTATACAAACCAGCCACTGAATTAGAAAATTTTATTTAATACCATGTTGGACCTCCTTTAGCCAGAATTACAGAACCTATGCAGTTTGTCATAGATTTCACAAGGTGATGGACTGCATCTAAATCTATAACACAGCAAGTGTTCAATCACACAGTCCTTTTAATGGCTCAGATTTGATAAAAGAGGACTTTACGTGCAAATTTTTTCTTTCTTTCTTTCTTTTTTTTTTTTTTTTTTTTTTCCAAACATGTCCCATACATCTCAATGGTGTTCAGATCCAGGCTTTGTAGTGGCCAAGGAAAATGGTGGAAGTCACTATCATGCTTGCTGAACTACTGCTGAACAATTATTGCATGATGGACAGTAGCATTGTCGTCCATGAAACAACTGTCACCTGATGGATAAAAAGCCAACATTGCAGGATGGACTTGATTGGTAACAATGTTCAGATATTCCTTGGAGGACAACTGACCATCCAGTAATCAGGGGATTTGTTCCATATCAACAGAACATGGCCCACACTATGACACCACCTCCAGAACCCTGTGTTTACAAGGCAAACTAGGTTCATTGCTTCATGGGCTACCACCAAACTCTCTGCCTACCATCGGTAATAAATAAGGCGTACCATGACTTTTTCTAGTCTTCCTGTGTACTGTTACAGTTTTTCTGACACCACTGTAGACGAACTTTCTGGTTCTTCACAGAAATCAGTGGTTTCTGTATAAGCATGTGATTGCCAATACCAATCCTCTTCAATTCCCCATGAATAGTTCTGTGAGATATGGATCAGGAACGGCATTTATTAAATGTTTTAGTCAACTGCTGCACACAAGAAGTTCTGTTTGTCAGTACAAGCATTCCCAGATGAAGAGGATTTCGTTCCTGACAAATTGTCTTAGGACCGAAGTTACACCTCTTACTTAGACAAGCAATGTGGGTTATTTTTCAAGTGATTAAACACCCAGGATATCTCACCTTTTGAGAAATAAATCAGCTCTGCTGTTATCAAAATCACGGCAAGAGCCATACGGGCAACCACAATAAGCAGTTTATCGAACTCTGGAAGATCTTTTGTTTTTTCCATTGTGATCAACGCTATTGATGATTACTGATCGCATGTTTCATTGCACATTTCTAATTTAGTGGCTCGTATGTGTATACACTATCTGATCAAAAGTATCTGGACACTTACTTGAAACTGTAATCAGACTTTTCCTTTGACACACTTTCCAGAAGTGGACGTTAATACAGAGTGGGTCCACCCTTTGCTTCTATGACAGCTCTAACTCTGCCGGGGAGACTTTCTACCAGGTGTCAGAACATCTCTGGAGGAATTGCAGCCCATTCTTTCTGAAGAGCTGTAGCTAGAGCAGTTTGTGATGTGGGTCTTTGGGGTATGGAGCAAAGTCGGAGTTCTAATTCACACCAAAGGTGTTCTATGGGTTTCAGGTCAGGACTCTGGGCCAGCCAGTCCACAAACCATTCCCTCACACACTTTATGGCAGGTAGCACTGTCATGCTGATACAGACAACAGTCATCACCGAATTGATCTTCTACTGTAGACAGTACGCAACGAGTCAAAATGTCCTTGTACCCTTTTGCATTTAGATTTCCATGTAGTGTTATGAGAGGGCCAAGTCCATTCCATGAAAACACACCCACACTGTAATGCCACCTCCTCCAAATTTCCTGTTGGCACTACACACACACTTGCAGTAATCGTTCTCCGGGCATTTGCCACACCCAGATCCTCCCATTTCTAATTTAGTGGCACATTTCTTCATAGCTAAACAAAAGTCATGGGAGGACTTTGGCAAGAATATAGAAAATAAATATCAAGAAGGTGGCAAAATATTCTGGAGGTTGTTGAAGAAGCTTAGGAATGGAGGAAAGTGTGCTGTAAAAGGAGTTAGAGATGATAAAGGTGACATGAAAACAGGAGAAAAAGATATCCTTGAAGTATGGAGTAATTATTTTGAAAAACTTCTAAATGAAACAAGCAGTGATGACAGCACAGTGCTAAAAAACACTGACCAGGCATGAAGTCAGGAATACATATCTATACTTGAAGTAGAAAAAGCCATCAAAGGCTTGAAATGTGGAAAGGCAGCAGGAGTAGATGATATTCGACCAGAAATGCTGAAGTATGGTGGTATAAAAGTCTTACAGTGGCTGCACTGCATAGTTCAGAAAGCCTGGACAGAGGGACGAATTCCCAATGATTAGAGTAGAGCTCTCATAGTACCCATATATAAAAAGGAAAATAAAACTGAATGTGAGAATTACAGAGGTATTTCCCTACTGAGTGTTCCTGGCAAGATCTATGCAAGTATACTTGAGAAACGGTTGAGAAGAATTGTGGAAGAAAAGCTTGGTGAAGAACAAGCTGAATTCAGGCCAAATAGAGGCTGTCAGGATCAGATCTTCACTTTACGACAAATAGTCGAGAAAGCATGGGAATATAACAAAGATCTGTATTTAAGTTTTGTCGATTTGGAAAAGGCATATGACAAGGTGCCAAGAGAGAAGCTATTCAATACGCTGCAGTTATATGGTGTCAATGGGGCATTATATCAAGCAATACTTAGTCTTTATTTGAGTTGTAAGTCAGCAGTTAGAATTGAAGGAAGTACAGGAAGATGGTTTAATGCTAAATCTGGTGTGAGACAAGGATGTACATTATCCCCTCTGTTATTCATTATCTATATGGATCACATTATGAAGGAAAGTGGTATTAAATATGATATCAAAATTGGAGATGTTAATGTCAGCTCTTTGCTTTATGTGGATATTTATTTATACTTCTAAATAAATCCGCTACAAGTCTGCAAGATTCTCTGACTAAATTGAATAGCTGTTGTAATAGATATGGTATGAAGGTCAGCAATAAAAAGACAAAGACAATGAAAATAGGCAGAATCATTGAAAATGTCAGCTGTGTTGTGAATGGAGAACCTGTGGAACAAGTAAAACATTTCAGCTATTTAGGCACGATTTTTACTGAAGATGGTAAATTAAATATAGAAATAGACAACAGAATCAGCAAAGCTGGTATGGTGGGAAGTCAATTGAATAAATTCATATGGAATAAGAGAGAAATTAGTCGGAACACTAAATTAGCTGTATACAAGACAGTGTTCAAACCAGTTTTAACTTATGGATCTGAGAGCTGGGTCAGAAGTAAAACACTTGACCAAAGACTAGAGACCACAGATATGAGAGTCCTGAGAAAGATTATAGGCGTGAACAGATGGCATCAATGGCAATATCATATTAAAAACGAGGATATTAGGAAAGAACTTGACATTGTCAGCATCCAGGAATGCGTTAGCAGAGCTAATCTCAGGTGGTATGGTCACTTAAACAGAATGGGCGAGGAAAGATTAGCAAAACAAGTGTTCTCTGCCAGGTTGGCAGCAAAACGACCCAGAGGAAGTCCAAGATATAGGTGGATTGATACGGTACAAAGTGCCTTAGACGATAGAAATATAAGATCTGATAATGTTGGAGTCTTGACAAGTAACAGACTGATTTGGAGGAAAATTGTAGATAGGAAATTAATAATGATGTAAATTTTTCATGTAGTACTGTCATATCCTGTACACCCCTTGAGGGTACATAGCAGGAATTTGATGATGATGAGATCCTCCCATCAAACTGCCACATGGTAAAGCATGATTCATCACTCCAAATCACACGTTTCCAATTGTCCACTGTCCAGTGGTGTTGCTCTTTACACCACTGCAGGTGGCTCTTAGTGTTCACAGGAGAATTATTTGGTTTATGGGCAGCAGACAGTGATGAGCTATGGAAATTTTAACAAAGGGCTCACATCATCGAGCAAAAAAAAAAAAAAAAAACGTATTTCACACAAAAACTTTTTTTAATACAGCTTGTGTATAAATGCCAATCAAAAAGTATGAGGGGACAATCAACTTGTAAAGGCTATCATTTTTAAACAACTATTTCATGATCTAAACATGAAATATTTCCACACAATCATCTGTGTTATCTTAAGAAAAACAACATTTTTTAACTATCAATATAGTAAGAATAAAATCTTTTATAATCGCACATATGCAATATGTCTGCATTTTTTATAAACAAAATAAATGTGTTTTGTTTGTGATAGAAGTTTTTATGACAAACAATCTATAAATAATAAATAAATATTATCTAAACACAATAACACTGAAATACATTATATTTCTCTTTTGTTTTTATAGTTCAAGTGATAATCAACGGTACCAATTAAGGGGCATTATTTTATAGTCCTATTTATTTATATGTGATTACCAAAAATGAATTCTTATTTGTAAAATGGTAGTAACAGTAATAACTATAATATTTTATTTAATAAAAATCACTTTCGAGACGATGAGACGATTTTACATGAAAAAAAATAACTCTCTGTCTGGTGCACATTTACCCAGAAAAAACTCACTCCTTTACAGGTTAACATTTACAAACAATTACTAGGGAAATACTTATGACAACAGCTGCCACACCTTATTTCCTTCCTCCTTCACGTCTTGTGTTCTTCTAGGAGGATCTATAGCTGAACAATGATTTTCCAGAAAAGATTTGACAAAGGGATCTCTTCGTCGTTAAGATATTATTCATCACACTAAAAGCTCGTTCGGCTTTAGCGCTGCAAACTACAATTGCTGCCATAATGACTTCCGCTTTTTTTCAATGTGCTGAGAATTTCGTTTTATAATTTTCCAATCAAAGCCATTTCCACTAAATCTCTAAAATCATTAATTTTAATTTCATATTTCAAAATAAAATTTAAAGATGTTATTCTCTTTTCTCCTTCTAACCATGGACTCTTAACTTCTTCCATATTCCATGCTTCAGGATAACATACATTTAAAATGTTTTTCAGTTCTTCATCTTCCAAATCCTCATAATTTTCATTTTTAAGTTTAAAATTACTTTGCTGCATTAATATATCCTTTAAAGACATTATAAGAGAGTTTAGTAATGTTTCTCGCAGTAGTTTGTGAAACCTGATTTTGCTTTCAATTGCTATTCCTTCAAATTCTTTTGATTTTAACATGGTATCAATTTTAGATTCATACGTACCTACAGAATTTTTAAATTCATTAATTGCATTAATTGTTCGCATGATTAAGGAGTTCCTATCCTATCCCAATGGCTTTAACAGGCCTTTAAGGCCCACAACCTTCCAAGCATGCTTGAATTTCGTAACCGAAATACGAGGATAAGAAGGTCAGCTCTATGCCTCTAAGTATTCCTGACTGTATCCCTGTGTGTTCACGGGGCCGGTTTGCCTGCTTGCAGGATGAAAAACCCCAGATGAACTGGCGGAAAAAATCCTACTGCCCAAGACTGGCTAACTTGGCTATGGCTGAGGAAGATCCTTAAGCTCCTCACATCGTCAACGGGAATCGAACCTAGGACACTCCTCCCCCAGGCATATGGTTGCGAAGTGCAAAGATACTAGGCTAACCATGCAGACCATGACTAAGGAGTTAGCCCTTATAATACTTATATTGCGATTTTGTAGAGCTTCTGACAGATATGATAATTCCTGTAGGATATCAACCATTAATGCTAGATCTTTTAAAAATTCCAAATTGAGAAGTTGGTTTAAAAAGCTCTCATATTTATCGTTCGATGCAAAATGCTTGCATAAAGCTGGGTAATTTCTCCACACAGCAAGAGCCATTCGTAAACTGCAAGCTGCTCATCGTGGTCCAAACACACGGCCGATTTTTAAAATTTCCATACCAAGGTCTTTTGCAATTATTTAATTCTCGTTGATTTTTTGGTGGTGATTGATGATAAAAAAACATATAATTTATTAATAAATATTTCAAAATGATTTATTTCTTTATAATGTTTTTTATCGAATTGTCTAATGCTAATTGTAAACGATGAGCTACGCCAATACCAAATCACAATGTTGGGAAATTTTTGTAGAAATCTGCAACACCTTATTTGTTTCCTAACATTACACTAGCTCCATCAGAATAAAATGCAATGAGATGATTTTTTAAATAGTTATCAGAAAATCCATATGAATTTAAAGTGGCAATTATAGTAGCATGTACACATTCTGTGGTGGTATTTTCTAGTTATACAAGATCTACAAAAATCTTACATGGTTCAGTGAGCTCAACTTGTATGTGAATAACTAAAACACTTATTTTCGATAACGTTGTCAATTCGTCTGCTATTATAGAAATTTTGCAATTTTTTTCTATTACTTTGGGAATATTTCTAATTTTATTTGTTTAGAAATATGTTCAGCTATTCTAATTCCTGAGAATCTAGAATGCAATGATAATCCTAGATCAATACCATTTTTAATTTGCAGCTCGATTAAATCTGGTAAATCAGACATTGGTTGGTTTCTCTATACCAAACTATAAACAGAATTAAACATTTTTGAAGTTATCAAAATTTCTTTTTCATTTAGTTTGTCAATTAAATTTGGTAATATTGATTTGTTACATTCTTCATTTATTTTTATGATTTTATTATGAGCAAATGATTCATTATGTTTGAATAACTTTTTACGCAAAAGATGCGATTCTTGAGTCTGTAGTGTTTCCATTCAGTTCTATTTTCATTTCTACCCATTCCTTTGATAGGTGACAACTTTTTTCTCCTTCAACACCTAAGTTTTTATATTTTGAGCAAACACAATATCCTAATTTACCATTTTTAACTTTTAACCACTTATACTGCATTTTGAAATATGATGCTTGCTTCTCGTTCCAGCAATCAGGTAAATGATTTTCTTTTTCTCCTCCAACTTGTTGCATATTCATTGAATCAATGTGCAACTTCATCTTCATTTTCAACTGCAGTAGAATCAGCAGCATCACTTTTCATTATTTTTTCTTTCCCAAAATAATTGTTAAATTTGGTAAAAATACTTTTACAATTATAAAAATAAAATTTGCTGAATATACAGTTTTTAAATTTATTATTATTTTTAAATTTTAAACACAAACAATTGTTATACATCAGTGTACTGATGAACACAGAACTAATGTTCAGTGGAACAACCAGTTGATGACAGTTTTATGAACATTTGATTGGCTACTGGTTTTATCGTACGATTGGCTACCAGAAGGTAGAAGGGTAAAGATAGCACATACGATTATTTTATTTTCAAACTTGTGTGCATTCGTTATAGAGGAGTTGAAACAATAATTCCAAATGATCTTCATCTTCTTCTTCGTCTATGATCTCTTATGCTTTTAAGCGTCGAGATTTTGCCAAAGAGATTTCCATGCCGTCCTGTCCAAGGTTTGTTGTTTTGCTTCTTTCCAGTTAATTCCCTTCTTTTCCAATTTTTCTTTAATTTTCTTTTGCCAACCTTTCCTGGGTCTGCCTATGTATCTTTTTCCTATTTTCTGGCTTTCGGATACAGTTTTTGCTATTCTTCCTTCTTCCATTCGATTGAGATGTCCAAACCATCTCATTTGGGCTTGTGTTATGAATTGATTCAGAGGTGTAACTTGAAGGCTGTCTCTTATGTTTTGATTTCTTATTCGGTCTAGTCTTGTTTTTTGTGCCACTTTCCTGAGATATTTCATTTCAATTGTTTGTAGTTTATTTGTGTTTCCTGTTGTTAAACAACAAGACTCACAACTGTATGTTAATGTTGGTAGAAACACTGAACGGTACACTGCCATTTTGGTATTTTGGGTGACTTCTTTCTTATCTAGGAGTGGGCCTTTCATTGCATAGAATAGCTTTGTTCCCCCTCTTATCCTGTTGTTAATTTCTGTGTCTAGTCTACCATTTTCTTGTATATATGATCCCAAGTATTTAAAGGAGTGGACTTGTTCCAGTTGGTGATTCTCTATTTTTATTGTGTTTCTGTTGGTTTCTAGATATGATCATTGTTTTAGTTTTATTTATATTTATGGTCATATTCCTTTTCTTTGTTTCTTCATACCAAATGTTGATATTGTATTGCAGATCTTCAGCTGTATTTGCTAGAATCACTACATCATCTGCAAAAGCCATATGTGAAATCCTGATTTCTTTCAGTTTCCTGTATCCTAAGTGGAACTTTTTTGTTTTTGTTTGGCATACCTTTAAAATTTCATCGATGAAGAGAAGAGGGCTGAGGATACAGCCTTGCCTCACTCCTACATTTGTTTCAAATTCTTTTGATCTATTATTACAGGTTCTTACATAATTTCTATTACTTTTGTAGAGGCATTGTATGGCTGCTATTAAGTTATCTTGTATCTTGTTTTTCTTTAATGTTTGCCATATTAAGTGTCTGGGAACTTGGTCAAAGGCCTTTTCAAAATCTATAAAACAAGAATGTAGTTCTTTTCCATATTCCAATGTTTTCTCTGATATTTGTCTAAGACTGAAGATAAGATCCTGTGTGCTTCTGTTTTTTCGAAAGCCATATTGCATTTCATCCAGTGTGTCCTCTATTTGATTCCTAAGCCTCACTTCTAAAATGTAGGTATATAATTTTCCTGGAACGCTTAAAAGCGAAATTCCTCTATGGTTTTCACATTTGCAGTTGTCTCCTTTCTTAAATATAGGGATTATTATAGCTACTTCCCAGTCTTTGGGAATAATTTTCTTTTACACTGCAAATAGACTAATTTTTGTTAGGTTACTGTATGAGTTTGTTGCTTAATATATTTCAAAAAATTATTTATTTTATTTTTTGAAAAAATAAAAAAGTAAACAAGAAGAACAAGGGGCTCGCAAATTTGAGAAAAATTTAACAAAGGCTCACGTGAGCTCCTTATAGCTCATCACTGACTGCAGAACTCCTGGGTGATTGTTTCACTCTATGTCTGGCGATTTCCATGAACCACCTTCTTCAACACTCGACGGTCCCTGTCTGTCATTAACACGGCCTACCCGACTGTGGTTTTGTTGTGGTTGTGCCTTCATGTTTCCACTTCACAATCACATCACCAACTGTTGACTTGGGTAACTTGAGGAGGGTTGAAACGAGTCTAGATTTCTTACTGTGGCAACCAATAACTAGTCTGCATTCAAAGTCAATGAGCTCCCTTGATCTACCCATTCGGCTCGTACTTCTTATCACTGAACAACACACAGCTCAGTGCCTCCTTTTATACCGGTAAGCGAAGTCTTAGTGACTTCTAGACGTCAGTTTACGAATTACAGAGAGGTATCTGGATACTTTTGGTGACAGTGTATTAGCCAGATAGAAGATTTAAGAATGGAGTATTGAGAGCATGTTTTTCAAAATGCTCCATACAGAAACTGGCTAGAAAAAAAACAGAGAGGGAAGATCCCAACCACCGTATGTACCTTCTGTTTACGTATGGTGTCCAAATCACACGTCTTTCCAACCAATGGTACTCTTTCTTTCTCAGGTTACAGAAAACCTACCCACATGGGTAGAAACGTACACAAATTTTCCCATACACCCCCCTTCTCCTCCCAACAACACAGTTTAATTAAAACCCTTGTCAACAGAATTTCCAATCTCTGTTCCAACCATTATTTCTTTAATTTCATTAATTATTTCTCTGGTGTTGTTATTCATTCCCTTAAACCAAATGATGAGCCATTCACCTAAGATTTAATACTCATAAGTGTACACCTTGATATGTCCTGTTGTATTTTGCTTAACATGTCAAAATACAGCTGCATTAATTTGATAATGGACTATTACACTATACAAGTCTTAGGAAGAGTTGGAAATTGTCTTGTTGATCTGGAAAACTATTTAATTTTACTATTTTAAATAAGAAACATACAACTAATAATGTGATTTTTAATAACTTTATTAAAAACTTATTTACATGAATATAAAGTAGAGGAAAATAAAGGAGGAAAAATACACTCACTTTATCACGTCAAGCAGACATCGGCCTCCATCATCCATTGCCGAGCTGCCTGTTATAAGAAACATACAGGTGAAAATTAAATCAAAAGATGAATAAAATGTGCAATATACAAGTGGGGGGGGGGGAAAGAGTTAAATTTAATTTTCTAAATCAAATAAATATATTAACTCATGGATATAATTCAT
Organism: Typopeltis vanoorti; assembly: GCF_054136105.1. Taxonomy (NCBI): domain Eukaryota; kingdom Metazoa; phylum Arthropoda; class Arachnida; order Uropygi; family Thelyphonidae; genus Typopeltis; species Typopeltis vanoorti. The sequence goes on from NC_143551.1 coordinate 144,826,555, forward strand.
ATTTCCAAATCTGTTTTAGTCATTAAATTTGATTCTGATTCATTGCTTTTGTGATTTTAACCTCTTTTGTAAAAATACCCTTAGCAGGTATTTTTAAATATCAGTGGTTCTTAATAATTACTAATAAAAATATTAGTAATGATAAAAAAAAAAAAAAAAATTAAAAAGAACTGTGCTCAAATGATCTTTGTACAAAATATTGCAAAATTTGTCTTTTTTTGCTCATCTTCATGTTAAAATCAAAGTAAATGTCTAAGTTTACCAGAATTAATCATAAAGAAATTATATTAATAAGAGTAACATAAAAAAATGTCAACATAAAATTTAAGAATAACTATTAAAAAATAATGAGAAATTCAACTTATAAAAGATGCAAGAATGCAATATTCAAAAAGGAAAAAAAGAAAAAGGATTCATAATGAATAATTTTAAAGAAATAGTTACTTAAAACAAACAAACAAACAAACAAAAAGGTAACAAAAAAATTCTTTAACATCCACGTTATGCTCATGAATGCATATGACAAATCCTAGTGCAAGTAGTCATGATACATGACTGCATGCACCAGTGTTTTGCTATAAGTGTCTATAACAAAAACAGATAAAAATTTCTGACAACAACAAAGTTTATTCTCTGTGTATCTGCAACATAGTACTACACCTCAGAATCACAAATTTTACTGAAATGAAAAGTTAAAAAATAAAAACAACATTTATGGATGATATAAAAAATTGTAAATATAATCCAAAGTCTTTTATAATTCCACATCTCAAGCAGTTGCTTTGACCTATGTAGCAACTGATTTTGCTTTCTTTATTGAAACTATGATAACTAATATTTAAGGAATTGACAGCGTATACTAGACATATAAATTAAATAAACTTTAATATATACTTTCCGATATTTCGGCGAACGTCACGTTGCCATCTTCTTGGGAACTTATTACAAAGACACGTGCACACAAGTACTACATAACAGCAAATGAGAACTGAAGCTAGGAAGCTAACGTTTTCCTAAAGTCCTGGTGGTGCCCCCTGGCGGGCTATATTGGTGGTTCTTGGCCTTTGGGCTGAAGTTCTTCTGATAAGTGTTTCCCAAATTTGGGGCAGTCTCATGCATCCAAATTTGTTGAGGTTTGGCATGTTCCTAAGGGTTGAGGCTGATTCCATGAATAGTCTTTCATACTTGAACTTGCTGCGGTGTATGACTGTGGCTTTCTTCCATCTTATTCTGTGGCGAGTATCCAGAGCGTGGTCTGCAAGCCCAGAGTGGCTGTACTGGTGAAATCTGATGTAATCCTTGTGTTCTGAGATTCTGATATTTGCTGTCCTGCCTGTTTGGCCAAAGTAAGACAATTTACAGCTGCAAGGGACCTGGTATACACCAGGTAGGTCTAGGGGGGAGTGATTGGTCTTTAGTGGAGCGGATAAGGGATGCCAATTTTCTATGTGGTCTATAACAAGTGGTTAAGTCGTGTTTTCTTAAGATTTTGTTGATTTTTTCTGAGGTGCCTCGGATGTAGGGAATGGTGATGGATTTAGAGTAATCTTTTTTATGAAGGGGAGGGGGTGGGTGGGTTGTGGATCACTGGGTTAAGTATTCTCTGGATTTTTTTTTTGGGGGGGGGGGGTAGCCATTGGCTGAGAAAGTGTCATGGATGTGATTTAGTTCAGTGGTTAGGGCTTGATCATTTGAACAGATTATTTTTGCCCTGTTGAATAGTGTCTTAATAACTCCATATTGTTGTGAGGGGGGTGATGGGATTGTTGGTGAATGTATCTGCCTGTATGGGTGGGTTTTCTATAAACTGAGAAAACCAAGGTTCCATCAGGTTGGTGGGTGACTAGTGTGTCTAGGAAGGGGAGGTTATTGTTTCACCCTGGAAAAAGAGGAAAACAATAACCTCCCCTTCCTAGACACACTAGTCACACTAGTCATTCACCAGCAATCACATCCAAGACACTTTCTACCCCCCCAAAAAATCCAGAGAATACTTAACCCAGTGATCCACAACCCCCCCCCCCCCCTGCCTCCCCTTCACAAAAAAGATTACTCTAAATCCATCACCATTCCCTACATCCGAGGCACCTCAGAAAAAATCAACAAAATCTTAAGAAAACACGACTTAGCCACTTGTTATAGACCACATAGAAAATTGGCATCCCTTATCCGCTCCACTAAAGACCAACCACTCCCCCCTAGATCTACCTGGTGTATACCAGGTCCCTTGCAGCTGTAAATTGTCTTACTTTGGCCAAACAGGCAGGACAGCAAATATCAGAATCTCAGAACACAAGGATTACATCAGATTTCACCAGTACAGCCACTCTGGGCTTGCAGACCACGCTCTGGATACTCGCCACAGAATAAGATGGAAGAAAGCCACAGTCATACACCGCAGCAAGTTCAAGTATGAAAGACTATTCATGGAATCAGCCTAAACCCTTAGGAACATGCCAAACCTCAACAAATTTGGATGCATGAGACTGCCCCAAATTTGGGAAACACTTATCAGAAGAACTTCAGCCCAAAGGCCAAGAACCACCAATATAGCCCGCCAGAGGGCACCACCAGGACTTTAGGAAAACGCTAGCTTCCTAGCTTCAGTTCTCATTTGCTGTTATGTAGTACTTGTGTGCACGTGTCTTTGTAATAAGTTCCCAAGAAGATGGCAACGTGACGTTCGCCGAAATATCGGAAAGTATATATTAAAGTTTATTTAATTTATATGTCTAGTATATGCTGTCAATTCCTTAAATATTAGTTATCATGTTTAACCAGCGTATAAGCCTCTCAACAAGAATAAAGTTTATTGAAACTAATCGCTTTCCCAGCTTGTACTTTATATAATTCACAGAGTTGTTCACCATCTTTCCGTGTACCCTATAACATATTGTTTTTTGGCCATTTTTGCATAATTTCATTAGTCCATTTCAATTACTCATGCTAGATATACAGTCTGTTATCATTATATATTTCATAACTCTTAAGGAGTACCAATAATCTTCACTGTAAGTTCTTGTTTCATGATATCTGTCTAAGCCATCTCCTAGGTTAAATCCCCTGCCCTACAGTTACATCCTGTTTTTCTTAGGACTTCTACTTCTCTACTAATATCTCAGATCAGAAACACATGTTCATTCTTTTTCTAAACTAGAGGCAGTGTTAATACCTCATTCTCAATCACATCCATAATACAATTTAATGGAATAACTACAGCAGAAAAAAATTAAACAGCCGGTTTAATTGTTTCAATATTTTGTCTCTATCACAGCAGCATCTTCAGTAATACAATGTTAAAATTGTAATAACACACAAAAATACACAAGAAACAATAAGTGGAAGAAATGAAATTAGACTAAATGAAGACTATCTTATGGGGGGGGGGACATCCTCTATGGATGCTGTTAGCTAGCCTTAGATGTTAGGCAGGAGGTCTAAGAATTAAAGTTTCCCAAATCTTGGGAAGTTTAATACATCTGCCACCACACTATGGTCAGTTAGGTCTAGCAGAGAATGCCTTGGTATTCTCTGTGCAAAATTTTTTTGCACAGAATCACATGGAAGAAAAACTATCATGCTCCATCACAGTAAATACAAACTTGAAAGCCTGTTTAGAATCAGTAGCAAATTTAAAAAACCAGCCTAATCTTAATAAATATGGTTGTATTAAACTTCCCAAGATTTGGGAAACTTTAATTCTTAGGCCTCGAGCCTAACATCTAAGGCTAGCCAACAGCACCCACAGAGGGTTCCCCCTCATAAGACTTTAGTCTGCATATAGTCTAATTTCATTTCTTCCACGTATTGTTTATTGTGTATTTCTGTGTGTTATTACAGTTTCAGCAATGTATGCCTTAGGATGTCTCTGCAACAGAGACAAAATATTGAAATTATTAAATCTGCTGCTTAATTATTTCTCTTTGTGCTGTAGTTATCCCATTAAATTGTTTTATGAGTGTAAACCAGCATCTAAGTCTAAATACTCATTCTCAAATCACATCCTCAGATACCATTATCAAATCCAAAACTCTTGACCCATGTGATATATCCACATGATGCTTCAAGTAGTTATCTCCAAATATTTATTTTAAAAAAACTATTCCACACATGCTAATAACTCCTCTCATTTACAGTAATTTACTACAGCAGAAATTTACTATAATGACTATCAACTTTGGTATTTTTTGAATATTAACTCCATACATCAGAGGTTGCAAAATCTATAATCTGCCAAGTATAAGCAAGTAGGTAGGAAAAAAAATCTAATGTTCATCATGAAGGGCTGGCAGTTGTAGTCCTTGAGAAATTCGTTTGGAAGGCTATTCCAGAAGACAAAGTTAGATGGAATGAAATGGGAGAATAAGAGCTTTATTCAGTCTGAAGCTAGATTCTAAATGGATGAAAAAAACATGAGTTGCTACTGGTCATCATTATTTTTTTCTTTTTCCAAGATTAGAGAAAAGTGGAGTATTATGGAACCAATTAAGCAGAACAGCAGCCATGAAAATGTTGGCCTGGTTTGACAAGCTCATAGCATCTCTTCTAACCAACCGACAGGCTATAGATTCAAATCCTACTTTTTTTCTTTTTTTTTCTTTTTTTTTTTTTGTTTAACCTATACCATGTGAATGGGCAAGATATTAAAGAGAAAAGAAACTTGTTAGCAAATTTGAAGATCAGCATATTATACTCTCAAACAAGATGGACAGACCCAATTATTCAGGATAGCAACATCATATTACAATGTCCAAACCGGAGAAGCAAAATTTTGGAAGATGGGGTTGGAGGCAACAAATTCAGGAAGACAAAGCTCAATTATTTGGGCTGTAGATCTATAAGAAGATTATAGGAAATAAATGAGTTGAAAGCTTGTTTGAGAAGACAGTTGTAGAAAAAAAAAAATGAATGAGAAAGAAAAATGTGTTCTGTGAGTTTGGAATTGAACTGTGATCAAGTGTTGAATGCAGCTACACATATTTTCACATTTTTTGAAAAATAATGGGGATATTATCATTGTCAATTCTGATGAACAGTGACCATAGAAGTATTTGTATAAAATGCAAACAGCACAAAAGGAAAACCTGTTATAAAAAAAATAAAGTGAGAGCTGGATCATTACTCAACCTAAATGCTCATTTCTGTAATGAATCAAGAATATTTAGAGAGCTCTTTAGGGAGATCATCCCAAACTGGAGATTATTTAATGGTTGGATAAATTTGTAATGTTTGTAAGTGTCTTTAGGTGGAAGATGAATTTCATCACATGGTGGAGACCACTAACCCACTCAATGGTGGCCTGAAGCAGCATGAAAAAGAAGTTCCATGTTAGGTCTCTAAAGCAAGATTTTTGGATTATGTAAAAAATAAATAAATAAAGAGATAAAAAATAAAAACTTTAGCCTGCCCATGGTACTAACATGCTATAGATATACAACCTTTTGTGGGTGGGTGTCATATAAAAAAAAAAAAGATACTATATTTTCAGGAAGGATGGAGAAAATGAACTAGGGGATGGGAAGTTTTCTAATGATAACAGAAGAAATACAACATGCAAAAGTAGCAGTTCAGCAGGAAAGCAGTAACGTTCAACAAGATATTTGGTCAGAAAATATATTGAGAGTTAAATAGTTACTGTCAAATTAGCTCAATGAGCTAATATGGGATGCTTCAACCAAGAGTGCATAAACTGGAAGAAAGAAAGGGTATAGGGAGAAGGAAATGGAATTTAAACATTTAAATGAGATAAATACCTGGAACAGCATGCGTGATAGAAGGTGCCAGGGGTTTTAGAGTATTGGAATGGGTGAGCATCAGAGAATTTGCCCATACTCAAGATAATAGTACCCACTTTGTCTGCAATTCTGGAAAGTGATCATGCCATTTTGACCTGAGAGGTGGCTAAGCATATGGAATTGTCAGTTAAGGAGTATATGTGGAACCACGAAGCTGCTATTATGGCAAACGCATGAAGCAGCTTAATAAACTGCAAGGAAAGGATATTATTAATGCATGAGAAATGGTTGAGAGGTTTTTTATGGAAAGTAGTAATATCAGACTGAATACCTAGAATTATCAAACTAAAGCAGGTGGGAGTTAAATAGATGAGTGCATCATTAAGATGGAACTTTAAAAAAGAAACTGTTAAGGATATATATATAAGGAGAAAGGTGATCAACAAGTTCAGGAGCACAGGCCAGAAGGGTGACTAATATGGTGAGGAGACAAAAATCAGATTGAGAGAAAATGTTAAGGTTGAGGGAAATTCAAACAAGTTCTTTCGTTACACAGCAAGCAAGCAGGAGGAAAAATGATTATGTAGGATATTTTTAATGAATTTCAATTGAAAGCAGGGAACATAAGCATGAAAAATAGATGAATTCCTGAGCGAACACTTCGTGAGTGTATATCATCCAAGTGGAGATAATACAGTCATTCATATGACAAGAATCAAGAGAACAGAAGTAGAACTCGAGGTGTTTTGGATATTAAGAAATCTCAATGTGAACAGAGCCCTGGGTTGGATGACCCATCAGCCTACGTGTTATAGGAGTGTAAGAGAAATGACAGTGCACTTAACTAGACTGTTTAAGTCTCAGCAAGGCAGAGTGTCAAGGATTTATATCCAGCAGACTAGATATAAATAAATCCAGTCTGCTGGATTCCTTAACTATATTGAAAAATTGCCATAACAAATACATATATAAAAGGTTTCAAAACCTCTTGTACAGAGATCTTGATATAACACATAATACAGCTATAAATTAAAGATGCCAAGAAATTATATTCTTGGTTTCATCCTTTATCCAAGTGCAAACAAAGTTTGCACTTGCACCCAATGCAAACAAAGTTTGCATGGGAAGTCACTTCATGACTGGGCTATTTGTATATAGAGGCTAATGACTTCACATTAATTACCTTAGTATCCCATAATGCAATGCACATATCCTTACAGACATGTATAATGCAGGTGACCACCAGTGGTGTACCTCAGGGATCTGTGCTTAGGACATTATTGTTTAATTTGTACATAAATGATATAAGAAATTCAGTTGTTTGTTGATGATGCAAAGTTGGGTGGTGCAATAAAAAATCAAGCTGATGTTGAGAATTTGCAGGATGATTTAAATAAGCTGGCAAAATGGGCAAAAGATAATGGATGTCAGTTCAATGTGGAAAAGTGTAAAGTTATGCATTTTGGGATTAAATCATTACCAACTGTGTACCACATTGATGGAATGGTAGTCCAAGAGATTGATGAGCTAGGAACTTGGATGTGTTAGTGGATAGGGAGTTGAAATTCAGAGGGCACATTGCTAAGGTGTCCAAGATAGCACACAGGATTACTTGGTTATTGAAGAACACACTGACATCCAGAGATAAAGAGGTTATTATTCCTCTTTATAAGGAGTTGATACTTCCACATCTGGATTACTGTGCCCAAGTCTGGTTGCCTGGATTCCTTGGAGATGAGGAAGTGGTGGAGAGGGTTCAGAGAAGAGTGACTAATTTGGCAAGTGGTGTAAAAAAAATGCTCCCTACATTGATGGATTGAGAGTTTGTGGATTACAGAGGTTGGTTGATAGGCAGAGAAGAGGGGATATAATAGAAGCATTTAAATTACTAAAAGGCTTTTATAAGATTGATACAGAGGAAACATTTCAGCTGTGTGATAGTGATGGAAGAACAAGAGGTCATCCCTGGAAATTAAGGAAGAGTATAGTTAACAAGGGTGTGAGAACTAGATTTTTTGCTTGGAGAGTGGTAAATGAATGGAATGCATTGCCTGACTCAGTGCTTCGTCTGTAAATGAATTCAAGAAGAGATATGATAGATATTGTTTTGATAGTTTGGGTCTCCCACGATGAGTCTTCTGACTCCATGGAGATACCCGTATAATAATAATATATACACTCTCAATTATATTAAAAAATTTTATTTTCAGTTAAGTTATGCCACTGAACCAGTAATTTATTGAATATAACAATCTTTTCATAAGAAAGATTCTGGTAATTGGACCACATGTTTATTAAGATAAATAACAATAAAAACCAAACCCGACAAGTTTCGTAAGTTATTTGACTTATATCTTCAGGGGGTCCTATGGCATCTGCTACGTAGGCCAGATGGGAAGATCAGGGGAAATTCGCATGAACGAACACCAAAAAGACAAGCAAAAAAGAAGAAAACACAAATCAGGCCTAGCATACCATACAACTTCCACCGGTCATAATGTACTCTGGCAAAAAACAAACATGTCTTACATTGAAAAAAATTGTTACATAAGGAAATTTAAAGAAGCTGCCAACATGCTTAGAATTTCAACGCAATGCAACAAAAACCAGGGCCTAATTCTACACCAAGTTTGGTGAGCACTGAATCTGCATTCAGATATTTAATTTAATAAACAGTTAGATGACCACAACTGCATAGAATAAACTATTTTGAGTAATTTCTCATTTCTTGTGTTTAAACTTTTAGTTACCTTTGACCCCTGAAGATGCAAGTCAAACGACTTACGAAACTTGTTGGGTTTGTTTTTTTATTGTTATTTATCTTAATAAACATGTGGTCCAATTACCGGAATCTTTCTTATGAACTGATAAACCACAGAAATCTATGCCTACAATAGCAATCTTTTATCTTTGCTTAACATGTGCACTGAAAAAAAAATTTAATAAAGAAAAGGCCTAAAAAATTATTGCATATATTTTATATCAGTCTATAATTCTAACAGAACATTTAAAGTAAACAGGCATTTGTTTTTAAAATTTTGCATTACAATTTAAAATGAAATTTAAAAAACAAGGATTTCTTAGATGACCATAACAAAAAAAAAAAAAAAAAAAAAAAAAGAAGAACGTGTTAAAAAAAAAAAGTGGGTCTAACACACACAACTATGCAAAAATCAGTTATGATTGTGGCAAATCTAATGCTAAAAACAATGAAACACAGACAAGAGTTTTAATAAGTTTATTAAACCAGCCTATGGGGAGCCATGTCTTCTGCCCTAACCAATTTCTATCTTCAGCATTTAAAAGACTACTTATTCTCCTCCATACAAACTCAGCCATCATTTTGGGTATAAGATATGTGAATGATGTTTTTGCCATTTGGACTCATTCAGAAGATACTCTTCACTGAATTTCTAACCAAAATAACAGTCTACTGATGTATCAACTTCACAACAGAGATAGAAAAGCTGAAAATTGGCCTTCTTGGCTATCCTCCTCTATTGGTTACTATATATAGCAGGATGTAGCACATTATCCTTGTAAAAAAAAAAAAAAAATGAACATCAAAACTTTACCAAATAGAGTTCATACCGTTAGCTCCAACCCTTATAATCTTAAACTAGAACTGACAATATCCAATGTATTCATGCAGTAGAATGGCTTCTTTCACAGAAGGTTCAGCACATCTTTGACAAGCCTATTCCTGAGAACCCCAAGCCTGTTTATGGAGAGTTCCAACAAAAAACTCTTCCTTGTTATCTTCCACCAAAGATAAACAATCTCCTCTATCCCTCCCAAGTATTTAGTAAGTTCCTTGTGATTACCTCTCTTACTATGGACAAACAAGATGTTCTGTTGAGAAAAGACCATAGGAATATGTCTTTATCATCATCTATAAAAAGCCTAAGAAGTCCAGTCTAGTGCATGGAGTGACACTGAATTGACCACGGAATCTAAGACACATCTACTACACCACTACCATTTTAAATTTGAGTGTTTGCTCAAAAAAGTGTTAAAGCACTACTACACCATCTGAACTTAAACGGCAATGACTGGCTTTCTTTCTTTACTTCAAATTTTGAAGTCTTATTTTTATTAGTTGCAAGCGTTTTTTTTTTTTTTTTTTTTTTTTTTTTTTTTTTTTTTAAATAAATCTATAGTACTGTATTACTCTAGCACACAGATCATATTTTTCGAAATCCATTTCTATTCTACCTTGCTGAATTGTCTGTTCCCTGATGATCTAAAGTAATCAGATTGAAATATCTGATTGAATAAAGTGATATTAAACCTCTTGTGTTCTACATGTTGCAGTGCTTGTTTTGCTAATGTCACAAGTACCATTAATAAGTAATGTTTCCAAATGGTCACCAGATGACGAAAACACTATAGTCCAATTGTGAACTACAGTGTATAAGAGTTATTTTATAGAACTAGCTAATGGATATTTTGTAAATCACTGAATCACTGGGCATAACATATACACAGCATGTCCGGAAAAATTACTACCAATACATAAAATGATATATTTAAAAAATTTTTGTGGTTCACAGAATAGGTAATTCTGCCCACCGTGGCAGATAGATGCATCTTGCTGACACCATTACAGTGCAGCAGAAAATGAAATGCTGTTTCTGAATTGCTGAATTCAAGTTTCCCGAATTACTGTACAAAAGAAATTCAGGAAAACTAAGGACAGATTATTATTATTATTATCTGAGACCTCCAGGGAGTCATAAATCACCCACATGAGCTGTCATACTTTCTCTTAAACTTGTTCACACTGGATGCACTCATTACTTCAACAAGCAAACTGTTTCAGTCATATTATATACACCTAGTTCATATAGATCATATCTCACTGCTCTGAGAGAGAAAAATCTAGTTCTCTCAAAACTTTCTTAACAACACATAATCAACTTCCATGGATGCCCCTTGTACTCTCCCTACCTCCCATGTAACAAAAAATTTCATCAGTCGATAGCCTATAACACCCTTTCAGAAATTTATAGACCTCAATCATATATTATATCATATATCGCCCCTCTTTCTTCTGTTTACCAGCATCTGAGGTTCACATAGTCTGAAACTGTCCTCATAATCTACATTCCATAATACCAATATCATCTTGTTACTCTTCTATGCATCCTTTCCACAGCTTCTTTATCTCTTTGGAACCCAGGAGACCAAATCTGCACACAGTGGTCCAGGTACAGTTATATCAAGTCCTTGTAGAAAGATAAAATGGTTTTCTTACATATCAAGGTTCATTTCAACATCACAATTATCCTCTGAGTTGTACTTACAGTTTTTGCAATGTGACCTTTGAATTTCAGCTTCCTCTCTACCATAACTACACGATCCCTAACATCATCGGTTTCTTATAGCATAATCCGGCCAATATAATATGTTGTTGGAAATCTCATCATGCCAAAGTGCATAACTACATTTACTGACATTGAGGTGACAGCCATTATCATTTGCCCACAATTCCAACTTATTCAAATCATTCTGTAAATGCTGTAGTATATCACAGCAGCATCCCAGACTGCTTATCTTTTCTATAGGTTCTTCTCAATATCATTAATGTATAGAAAGAACAACAATGGTCCAGTGATTGATCCCTGGGATACACCACTGGTTACCTTAAGTCTGATAAGATTCACATCCTCCATATATCACTTTCTGATACCTGTCAGCCAGCCACCCACTTATTCAAGTCAACAGTTTATATTCCAATCCCATATTCTCCAGTTTATACAACAGCATTTCATGTAGTATCCTATCAAATGCCTTAGCAAAATCCAACAGCATCATAGTGTATCCATTCCGTTTATCCAACTCAGCTGTAACACTATAAATATGAGCAAACAGCTGAAATATGACCTCTCTTTAGTAAACCCAAGCTTCTCTTTGTCAAGTATAGCTTGTCAGCCCATTTCTGTATGTGAATTCTTACCAACTTCTCTAAAATCTTCATAACCACTCCAGAGATACCAACAGGTCAGTAGTTAGGCATATCGATTTTCTGCATTATCCTTTGTATAACAGTACTACCATCCTGTTATGCAAAATATTCTTTCAATTCCTGTGGGATTGTTCCTAAGCTGAATCTCAATTTATACAAACATGTCAAAGGCCAAGTCAATTCTGCTGAACATTCATTTAGTATAGAATGCTGATATTCCATCTGGCCCTATTGCTAAACCTATTCAGGTTATGCAATATTACTTGAACTTCCATCTCTTCATCCAATTTAGTGGTAGCACTGTGTTTCATATTACATACACCTAGTTGATAGATCTTAACAAAGTAAGCACTCCTTATTTGAACAATCTTATCAACTTCTGACAGAAGAGTACTGTCTGCATTCACCAAAGTTATTGTTCCACATTCTTTTTTTTTTTTTTTTTTTGCTTTTGCTTGCAGCATAATGATAAATTTCTTTTGAACTGCCTTTAGCCTGCACAGCCGATTTCTTTTCATACTCCGCTTTAGTTTTGCATTACTACTCATACCTTCTCTGGTCTACACTTCATATATTTCATAAGATCTCTTACTCTTATTCTCACAACATTCCTTCCGCATCATGTTCTTCTTATGGATCTCTTGCTTAATTACATTGCACATCCATTTCACTCTCATTTGTTCCTCTAACTCTGGAGAAACATTTAGATGCTGCTTCATTAAAGCAATTTTTCAAAGTGATCTATGTATTGTTAATATCCTTGCCATTCAGCAAGTCATACATGATGGGATCAAAAATAGCATTCTCTTGAGTGTCATAATTTCCAGTTTTGTAGTTCAGCATGTATCCTGTCCTAACTGGAAAATCTATAAAATTAGTCACTTCCCAGGAGAATATGGGATGATCACTGCCATCCAACAGAGACAAAACAGTTATATTATTAACTGACACCCCCTCTTCCAAAGCTATGATCAAATCTAAAACTCTTTGACCCCAAGTTTACTTCTTTCACATGCTGCTTGAGAAAGTTATCTAATAACAGTTCAAAAAAAATTATCTTATTCTTACCATTTAAGTCAGCCATAATGATTACTCACTTATTACCCATCCCATCAGTAATTTGGCAATGCATTTCATTCTTTCTGGTAGTTGATAGAAAATAAATCTGTGTTGAGGAATAAAGAAACCTATAACCAGGCAGTACATGCATGCAATAGAGACATAGAAGCCTCAAAACAGAAAATTTAATGAAACTACTTATACACACATAAACCTCAAAAGTAGAACTTCTGAGTCTTATGTATCTATAAGTAGCTTAATAAGAGAAGACACCTTAAATAAAGGATCATGTTTTATTACCTGCTTATATTTTGTAGACAGACTTGAAATGTGCTAAGTGGTTTTGAAGTAATCTGAACTGGACTCACATCCCATCACCCGAAGACAGCAAAATACCTCAAAATACAGTGGTAGTGGGATAGTATATTTGAAACCTAAGTAATTTGTATGAGGTTTCACAAATGACTACTTTATATACACACAACACACAAAGAACTACATACAAATCAGGCTACCAACACTCTCTCCACAAGTTCGATGAGCTATCAGAATGTAGATACAATATTAGAAAAACTATAAAATAAGAGACATAACGATGACTATTAATATATTAAAACAAAGGAATTTAAAAATGAATAAAACTAAGTTGAAATATGAAATTTCTACAAATTTAGGATTATAAAAAAATACATAATAATACACAGTATTAAGACATTAGAACTGAGAATAGTTATTACTCACAGAAATGTGCCAAAGCATGATTTGGCTGAATATTGAATATTCAGTTTCCAATTTGGCTGAAGCATATTGAAGTAAAATTTACAGAAAAGTTTTGAACAAAAAAAACACATTTGTTAAAACTGATTTTATAAATGAGTTTTATAAAAACTCTTATGAAACTTTTATAATACTTCACCTAACAACATAACCTGAGATTACAAATATAAAATTTTCATTCCTTAAATTTAATAAAAGTCATTTAATTTTAAAAGGAGCATTTATTTATATATATATATATATATATATATATATATATATATATATAAAAAAGGATATACATTAAAATTAGAAAAAAAAACATTGCTCTTATTTCCTTAAGTAATAAAATAAAAACATCAATGTAATTTTGATTTAAAATTTGCTAAATATAGAATAATTATAGATTTAATAAGCAAAATGAAGCTGTAATAAGTTATGCAGGAAAGAAATTTTTCGGCGTTTTTGGAACAAGTCTACTCCTGGTTTGTGAGAATACTCTTTTGCTGTACATGCTGATAGCTGGGGCAAAAAATGTTCTTGCTATTTCACTCAAAATGGGCAATGTAGCTTTCCTTTCTTGCAACCAAACTGATGGATCAGTGCTTTTTAACAATGGTTTATTAAAATTATCTCATCATTAATGGGTTTTTTCGTGGTTAATTTTTGCTTTTGACCAGATGGCAATACAGCAGTAGAAGAAGGTTTTGGTAATTTCTTCAAAAGATTTGAGTTTAATGTATTTAAATTGGTGTTGATTGCATAGATGTTTATCTATGCAATCAATGCTCTTTTGGTTCTTGTATTCGTTGTAGATTATAAAAAGAGTTCCACCAAGTAGGTAGATCTCGAACTAATTTTATATGGCCCCAAATTTAATTCAGTTTGAATATCTTTTAATTTCGAGCATGCAGTAGATGAATGGTTAAAATGTCCTACTATTTTTCTACACAGTACTTTAAATTTGAAAATCAATGTACATGCATTAAATGAGTGCATTATTCCTAACTGCAATGTGTAAATAAAACATGGAATGCTTTAAATTTCAGCATCATCACACCACATAAAAATATTGGTGCCACTGTCTTGAATGATTGCATTAATGCATGAAATGTGAATATCCCACATTTGTAACATGGCAGAAATCTTTTTGTTAATCATCTCAGTTGTGCAACACACAGGAACATGCTGAATGTTCAAAACTATATGATTACATTGAAAGTTCGTATCAAGCCAATGCCCTGTGAACCTAATCAAACTTTCATTTCATTGGTGGGTCCATATATCTGATGTAAGAGAAATACATGTGGCATCTACAAGCTTGTTTTTAATAATTACAACTGATAATAAATATCTGGAATTATTTTTTCCTGTAAAATATTTTCTTCGAGGCAAATTGTACTGTGGTGAAGGTTACTGATTATTATTATTATTATTCCTGATACATCCAAGGAGTCTGAAGACTCATCGCGGGAGGAACCTACAACTGTCTCAACCATGACACCGAACCTCTACTACGAATCATCCATCCACGCCATCTACCGCCCATCTCCACCAGTATTTTTTGTCTGTAAATTGCGTGTGTTCTGAAGGGACGATTTGCCTGTAAATCATTCACTTTGAACAATTGAGAATGCTATGTTATCTGGTGCAATCATTTCAGCTATGGCATAATTTGTGCATCTGTCATCTATATCCCATTTCGGTGGATTGACTTTAGATTATGATTGCTTACTTCTTGAATTCTGCTTCAGTGTTTTGTTTTACAAATTCATCACTATGCTTGCATTTTACATGATTAATCAATAGACATTGTAAATGAATTTTTTCCTGTATCACCCTGAAATATTTGCTGTTTGCATATTTTAGATTTGGCAAATTTTGAATCTTCACATAAATCATAATGTTCCAAATACTGCTTTATTATTATTATTCCTGCCTAAAACTGTATTTTTTTAAATTATTTTTATTTATTTATTTATTTTCATTATTTTAAGATAAATTTTAAGATTTCTTAACATAAATAACTTTTAAGACTCCATAATATAAAATTAAAAAATAAAAGAAAAAAGACAACACCAAATAAAGCACCTATAGCAAATATAATGCACCTTGATATGAGGTTCCAAAGATAAGAGGAAGCTTTTTCGCAAATTTGTTGCGTTTGTCATAGTGCATGTAACAATCTTTTTCTAATTTAGCAGGTTAAATACGTCTACTGATTCAACCAAAGCTGAATATTTACAAAACACATCAATTCAGCCTAATACTGAAGCAAAACTGAATATTGGGTGCATCCCTAATTACTAATGTAATAATATAACATAAAAATGTTCATGAATTAATTTGGAAAGAACAAAAATACACACAAAAAGGGGGGAGGGTGACATGCTGTCATTTGTTTCAGGTTTGTGTTATGCTCAAAATTCCCAAATATAGATTTCAAGGGTTATCTTATCACCCATTTCGGAAGCCATGGAAAAACTTGTTATAAAAATGCAGTTTTTATCACAACTTTCACGTGACAAACAGGTTTGTCGTACACATTATTCTATCATATTTGATCTGCATAGCCTATGCCATTAATAATTCAGCAAGAAATTTTCGTTTAGTAGTATCGATAAAATGAAGAAATGTACATTCTGACTGATGTTTATCAATAGTATGAGCACAGTACTTTGTTTATAAAAGTTTATGATATGACCACACATGGACAGAACCAGTAAAAATATTCAAATATGTAAGCACATCTCTGCTCCTGCTCTATAACATATTAAAATAAAACATTCTTTAATTTTTTTGCAGTATCCTTAAAAGGATGAAAAGGCAACAAAGTTTGGCAGATTTTTTCAATAGAAACCAAAATCGGAATCTGTTGTATCAGAATTGACCTTGGATGGTACAAAACAGTCACAAGCACAACCCACTCCAACTTGAAAGCAGCACGTCAATTATTGAAATAAAAAACGATAACAACTCCAAAATTGAAAATAATCTTCCTGAATGCTGGACAGTGCAATATAACAATTTTAAAGAAAAGTAATCGGACTGGTAATTTCTAACAAAAAGTTAGGTTACGAGTATTGTGCAAAATATGACTTTATAAAAGAGAAAAGTGTTCATGCATCAAAAGAATGGAAATTTTTTCAGATTGAGTCATCAGAGAAAAATAAAAAGATACAAGTTTCTCTAAGGAAAAAAATGAAAGAACATTTTTCATCAAAAGTTCATAACATTTGTAAAGAAAACTTAAAACAATGTGAGCAGGATTCAATAACAAAAGTAACAGATAAGATGAATGAAAAATATTTAAGTACTACTTGTAGAGTATTTAAAACAGTTTACAGCCTGGCAAAAAGATGTAAACCGTTTTCGGACATAGAAGATGAGATAGAAGTGCAAATTAAAAATGGATTAGATATGTGGAATAGGATTACATTCTCGTTAAACTGTTATGAAAGTAGCTGATTTCATTGCAAAGGAAATTAAAAAAGAAATATTTAATAAAATTATTGAAAATAATCTGAAAATATGTTTGATTACTGATGAAGCTTCAACGATATCCTGCAAACCAGTTATTATACTTTTCTTAAAAGTAGAGGATTCAGTTACATCACCAACAATTTTTGTTGAACTAGTTGAATTGGAAAAACAAGATGCAGAGACAATATGTTCTTCAGTTATGGAAAGTTTAAATAATGTTGGGCTTACTAAGAACTACCTAGAAAAAAATTTAATACGATTTTGCTCTGATGGTGCCAGCGTTATGCTTGGGAGAAAATCTGGAGTGAGCACCAAGATTGCAAAAGAGTTTCCAAACATAATAATATGGCACTGTTTAAACCATCACCTCCATCTTGTTTTAGATGATTCGATAAAGGAAATAAAGCAAGTAAATCATTTTAAAATATTTATTGATAAGATATATACTATTTTTCATCAATCCAATAAGAACCAAATTGAACTTTCCAAAATATCCGAACAACTTGGAATTGAAATTATAAAGATTGGTAGAGTTTTGGGACCAAGATGGGCTGCAGGTTTAAGGTCAACCCTTGCTGTGTGGTGCACTTATTCAGTGCTACATCACTATTTTTTATTCAAATAAAAAGTACTTAGGGTATGGCTGCCCGTCTTGAAAATATATATTTTATAACTGATTTGGCATTGATGATTGATATTTTAAACGAAAGTTCTCTTCTTTCAAATGCACTGCAAGCAAGAAATATAGACATAATAAAGGCTGAAAAACTTCTGATAAGATGATCTATTGAAGCATTTCAAGTGCTTGGAAAGGAAAAGGGTCCATACGAAAAAAAAGTATAAACTACCTTTCAGTATATCGTTTTTTTTATACTTAAAACGGTCATTAGGGCAGTGAACCGGTTGTTAAATTATTTGAATCCCACCACTGATCAGGACTATATTACATTTTTGGAATCTGACAAGTCAGGCCTTGCTTCTCACGCTACTGACATAAAAATAACTTTGATACGTACCAGTGCGTATCAAAGTTATTTTTAGTTGCTGGCAAATGTTGGAGGATCACACACACTAAGTTTCAGTCAGATAGATCTATTACTCTGTGTTTGTCGTTCATTTGAATCGATCAAGTATCGTGATTTGTGAAAAATGGATGAAAAATAATTTCATGTAGATTAAACATTACTTTTTGAAAGACAAAACGGCTCAGGAAACCAAAGCTAAGCTTGATAAACATTATAGTGAGTCTGCACCTTCAATTAGAACGGTTTATATGTGGTTTAATAACTTTTGAAGTAGCCATATGAGCACGAGTGACGCTGAACATTCTGGACACCCTGTTGAGGTCACTACTCCAGAAATTATTGAAAAAATCCACGATATGGTGATGGATGATAGAAGAGTGAAGGTATGTGAATTTGTTAAGGCTGTGGGCATCTCAAATGACTATGTACACAGTATTTTACATGAACATTTACATATGAGAAAACTATCTGCAAGTTGGGTGCTGCGTTTGCTCACACTGGATCAAAATCGTCAACGTGTGAACTGCTGCAAGGACAGCTTGAAGCTATTTCAACAGAATCCAGAGGAATTTTTGCATTGTTTTGTAACAGTAGATGAAACATGGATTTATCACTACCAGCCTGAGACCAAGGAACAGTCAAAACAATGGTTGCAAGCGGAGAATCTGCACCAAAAGCGAAAACTGTTCCTTCAGCAGGAAAGGTTATGGCCACTGTCTTCTGGGATGCTCATGGCATAATCTTCATAGCTTGGAAAAGGGAAAAACAATTACCGGAGTGTATTATGCATCTTTGCTGGATTGTTTAAATAATGAAATAAAGGAAAAATGAACACTTGGCGAAAAAGAAGATTCCTTTTCACCACGACAACGCACCCGTTCACTCTTCTGCAATTGTGACCACAAAATTGTTCGATTTACGCTACAAAGGCCTTTCGCATCCCCCCTACTCTCCAGATTTGGCTCCATTGGACTACTATCTGTTTTCAAACATGAAAAAATGGCTGGTAGGAAAGAGATTTTCAAACAATGAGGTGATGTCAAAACAACTGCCTATTTTGAAGAGTTGGACAAATCATACTATAGAGACGGGATCAAAAAAACTCGAGCATTGTTGGATTAAGTGTATAGACCTCAAAGGAGACTATGTTAAAAAATAAAAAACGTTTGTCCCAAAAAAATTGTTTTCTTCATTTTTGCATGGACTTATCAAATGACCCTCATAGTGAGACCAAATCACACTTCTTATCTATGTTATTCAATGGGTGTTACAGAATCGCATTCAGATTTTACTGGACGTATATAGTCATGGCCATTTGGGATGTTAATTGTTCATAATTTTTTTTAATTAATAATTATTTTACTCGATGCAACTTACTACAATTGTTACTTTGAGCTCTAATAGTGTAATATCATATATTTCAGCTACAACTGAGAAGACACAAGCTAATATATGCATGATTTATGAGTCATTATTTTGATGCATCTTTTGAATGTACTTGATGGTCTATCTCCCTGACAATGTCCACATAACACTGGATGAAATATATTGGAGTTTTTGAATAAATTCTATATAATTTATATAGAATTTATTTGTAATGTTACATGTGTAAGCTGTGAAACTCACTTCAATATGTAAAATTTGAGTCATATAAAGTTTGTGTAATTTAACTCTTACAGAATTGGGGAATCTCTGTACTCAATATACAGTGTTAGAAGTTTTTTCCCACTTGGTTAGACTATAATAAATTTAGTTTAATCCTATACGAGTTGCCAAAAACTTCCAACATCTTTCTCTAAATCCAGAGTAATTTAATAATAAGGTGAGACTGGCAACTCATATAGGTAAATATGACCTCTCCACTGCTTCCACCTTGGTATCTCCACCTCTGGGTTTGGCTCCCACTGACGAGACCTCAATAAAGGTCGAAACCGGTCTGTAGTGGCCCTTTCCTTAATGCATAGCATTATACATGTCCACAAGAAGATGTGCTTTGCATTATGGGAGATACTAAGACAAGTAGTGATGAGAGCTTGGTCCACCTTTATGAGTTGCCTCAGTCCTGAAGATACTTCAGGAACAAACTTTGTTTGCTTACAATTGGATAAAGGAATAAACTAAATTTATTATATCAAAATACAGTGGCAATGGAAAATGGAAAATTGCGAACTTAAAAATAAAATAAAATTAATTAATTAAAAAGTGTACAAAGGGAAGAAACTGGAATGTAATCAAAATGCAACTTCACAGAGGTATTGTGATATAATTAATAATGACAAACACATAAGCACAACGGAAACAATGTTTATTGATCAAATGAATCAAATCTTTTGGGCAGAAAATAGTCAACCATCAGAATAATGAATTAGACAAATCAAAACAAGACTGAACCTATACTAACAATCAGTTAACTATTCAAAATAATACCAGAAGGATGATATATGATTAATTAAACCTAAATAGCAATAAGATATAATGTATTTCAAAAAATAATAAATAATTAATTACAATCACTAAGGATCAGAATCTCCCAAACTTCACGAGGTAAGGATAGGGCATCATTCTAATTTAAATTAGGATAATGTAACAAAGCCTCAAAGCTCTCTTTAAACAAATGTTCACATTTAAAATGTCTTTATCCATATGGCACATGTCCTTCCAAAGAGTTGTGTCCCCCAGGTTGACTCTATGTTGTATGAGACCTGACTTATATGATTTCCAGTAAATGATTTGGGATTTGCAAATACCAGAACGCAATCTTTCAAAGGGAGTAGAACAAAAACTTACTGTAGTGAAAATAATATTAAAATACAAAACTAAAAGTAAAATATGAACAAAAAATAGTATATAGCAAAAAAAAAAAAATAATAATAATAAATATAAAGATGATTCCTGAGCAAATGAAGTAATATCTGGGTTTTTGATAAAATAAGGCATAATCTGTGTGATTAATGTGGATTATTTTATGTCAAGTACATGTACATATTTATTTATTTTTATATATATATATATATATATATATAAATAAATAAATAAAAACATAAAAAGATATATAAACAGACGAATCAGTCAAGCATCCCAAACTTTTGGATGACTTAATAAAATATGGAAGTCAAGAAACATCAAACAAGCAACAAAAGTAAGAATCTATGAAACAATGGTCCTCCCAATACTCCTCAGAAGTGAATGCTGGAATCTCAAAATGGCTGAAGAGAAAAAATTATTAACTACTGAAATTGGTTGGCTAAGAAGATTACTTGGAGTATCTCTGCTGGATAGACTAAGAAACAAAGACAATAAAGAAACAACTAAAACAAGAAATAACAATAGTAGACAAAATCCAAGAAAGAAGACTGCAATGGTTTGGCCATGACCAGAATGGGAACAGAAAGATTACCATCTAAAGCCCTGAATACAATGATGGAAGGTAAAAGTTCCAAAGGGTGGCCCAGAATTAGATGGATAGACAAAATAAAAGAGGACCTGAAAACCAAATCACAACAAGCGACACCAAACTGGACAGAATTGTTCGGACTCTCCAGGTACAGACAAAAGTGGTAAGAATTCATTCGGCCTCATCATCATCCATATAGATGATGGAAGAGAGAAGAAGAAGAATGAACATATAAAAAGGTCAAAGCTAGATAACTAAGAGGTTTCTGACCTAATGTCCTGTCCATCTTCTTGTAGTGTTCTCCATTACTAGGTATCCACTTGGATACGAGTAAATGAGTGTGAGGCAATTTGGGACAACTAACTAAAGTGTATTCTAGGCTGGCTAAAACTAAAAACAAAATGTTAGTACAACATGATGAAAAGTAATGCTGGCTGGGGTGCCACCCAGCTGAACAACGTACATACAATTTTATTGGGAAACCAGAGAGAATACTGAAAATTCAACTATTGAAAAAAACTCAACAACAAAATTGAACATAGGCACCAATAGCATATGAAGTACCGATAAAAATGAAGTGGAACTGGCAAAAGAATTAGAGAAGTAATATGTCAAATAACTTAAGACAAAGAAGACCAAAACAGGTAAGATTCTGCTAAATGATAACCATATAATGTAATACTGGAGCACCAATACTATCAGGAAAAGTAAGAGTAGCTATAGCATTTAATATTAATTTCAAATACAGTGGTGTAGAAAATTTTCAAGATGTGGAATTTGTTAATGAGACTTATCAGTGCATGTGGTCTTACAGAAAGTACTGTTATGGAATTTTCTGTCATCAGAGAAGGTATGAAGTTGACACATAAAAGAAAACCTGGTCCTTATTCAAAATTTAAAAGGAAAGTGAACAACAGATATATAGAAATGTTTTTGGAAAATTTGGAGAAAAGAGCAAGGTTAATAATGATGAGAGCACCTGCTGTTCAAGGCACTGTATTCACCATTACTAACACGTCACAGTGTACTGTTAGGAAAATCAGCTAGGAGAACATGTAATTTACAGAGAAAAAATACTATTGATAGTGGGTGGTAGATTATTATTATTATTACGGGTATCTCCATGGAGTCAGTAGACTCATTGCGGGAGACCCAAACTAGCAAAACAATATCTGTCATATCTCTTCTTGAATTCATTTACAGACGAAGAGCTCACAACTAAGTCAGGCAATGAATTCCACTCATTCACCACCCTCCAGGCAAAAAACCTTGTTCTGACACCTTTGTTAACCACACTCTTCTTTAATTTCCAGAGATGACCTCTTGTTCTTCCATCACTATCACACAGCTGAAACATTTCCCCTGCATCAATCCTATAAAAACCTTTTAGTAATTTGAATGTTTCTATCATATCCCCTCTTCTTCGCCTATCAACCAATCTCTGCAATCCACAAGCTCTCAATCTATCAATGTAGGGAGCATTTTTTATATCACTCACCAACTTGGTCACTCTTCTCTGAACCCTCTCCACAGCCTCATCTCCAAGGAATCCAGGTGACCAGACCTGAGCACAGTAATCCAAATGTGGAAGTATCAATGCTTTATAAAGGGGAATAATAACCTCTTTATCTCTGGATGTCAGTGTGTTCCTCAACAACCAAGTAATCCTATGTGCAATCTTGGACACCTTAGCAATGTGTCCTCTGAACTTCATCTCCCTATCTACCAATACCCCTAAGTCCCTAGCCTCATCAATCTCTTGGAGTACCTTTCCATCGATGTAGTACACAGCTGGTAATCTTTTAATCCCAAAATGCATGACTTTACACTTTTCCACATTGAACTGACATCCATTTTCTTTTGCCCATTTTACCAGCTTATTTAAATCCTCCTGCAAACTTTCAACATCAGCTTGATTTTTTATTGCACTACACAACTTTGCATCATCAGCAAACAACTGAATATCTCCCTTTAAGCCATTTCCTATATCATTTATATACAAATTAAACAACATTGGCCCAAGCACAGAGCCCTGAGGCACACCACTGGTCACCTGCCTCATTCTGGACTCGGCTCCTCCATACACCACCTTATGGTATCTCTCCCTGAGCCATTCTCCTATCCATATCACCAATTTAATATCCATTCCCATCTGCTCCAATTTGCGTAACAGTGTTCTATGGGGTATCCTGTCAAAAGCCTTAGCAAAATCTAGAAGTACCACTGTGTAGCCAGTTCCTTTGTCCAACTCAGATGTTATTCTATTATGAATAGTTAATAGATTGCTAAGGCAGGATCTACCTTTAACAAAACCATGTTGGCCTCTATAGAGTATCATATCCTGATCCACCCATTCTTGAATTTTGTCTTTAACCAACTTTTCCAATACTTTTACCACTACTCCTGAGATGGTGATTGGTCTGTAATTCAATACTGCAGTTTTAGAGCCACCCTTATGCTGGAACCACTTTGCCTAACTTCCACTCCCTAGGGACCATACCAGAGTTCAAACTTAAGTTAAATATCCAGGTGAGAGGGGTTGACAATTCATTTGCACATTCACGCAACACCCGAGCTGATATTCCATCTAAGCCTACCGCAGTGTTTGCATTTAAGTTTTGCAATATATTTAATACCTCTGATTCTTTAGCTTCAATTCTCACATTAGGTATTGCTGTAGGTATAGAGATATCCTCACTTGGGTGATAAGACTTTTGAAAAGTGATCACTCAGTAACTCGACTATTACATCTGATTTTGTCACCTCAATACCATCAGCACCCACTAAGGTTATCCTTCCGAAGTCATTCTTCCTCTTACTTGCCACATAGCGGAAGAACTCTTTGGGATTACCCTTGATCTCTTTGGCTAAGGTCTTCTCATAATCTGATTTAGCTTTTCTTACTATGCTGGTAACCTTCCTAGCTTGAGCCTTGTACTGCTCATGGGTGTCCTGATCGCCTTTCTCCTTGTAAATTCTCCATAACATTTTCTTTTTTTGCAGTTCAAGCTTGATACTACTGCTCATCCATCTAATGCCTGCCTTGTTTGACCTCCTAACCATGGGGACACAATCTGATATTGCTTTCCTCAGATACCCGCTGATTTTATCCCAAGCACTGCTAACATCTTTCCCTTGCAATATGTTCTGCCATGGGATGGTTGCAAGCTCACTCCGAAGCTTGTTATAATTGCCTAACCTGTAGTTCCGTACATACCCCTTCTTAATAGAAAAATCCACAGATTTTGCAACCTCCCAAGTCAATACCACATGATCGCTTTCACCAACTGGAGGTAACGAGGACACCTTACTTATGCATATAACCTCTGAACCAATAACCAGGTCCAACACTCTCACACCACGTGTCCCTTCAGTTACGTGCTGTTTCAAGTATTTATCTCGTAGAAGATGTATGAATTCCATTTCCTTTTTGCTGCGTGATATTTCCTCCTTCCAATTGATATCACCGTAATTAAAATCCCCCATAATAATCACCAAGCCTTCACTCATTGCACTAAGTTGCTGATGCATGAATTCAATATCTCCCCCCGTACTCCCTGGCCTATAGCAGCATCCAACTGTATATTTGGTTGCGTTGGTCACTATTTCGCACCAGACTGCCTCAAATGAACTCTCATTCACATGTCTATCATCATGATATACTACTTTCTTTGGCTGCAACACATCAGCTATCATCAACAGTACTCCTCCTCCTGTTCTATCTTCTCTATCCTCCCTGAAAATACTGTACCCATCACATTCAATTCCAGTGACCACATCTTCTGCTGACAGCCAAGTTTCACTAATGCCTACAACTTTTGGTGAGATTTCACTGACTAATGCCAAAAATTCTTCTCTCTTATTTCGAATGCTTCTAGCATTGGTATACAAAAATTGCAGATTCCCTCTAGATCTTGTACCGGCTTTAGAACTGATATATAAGTCACTAACTACCGTAGTCCTATGCCGATTTTTATCCCCTCTCTTCTGCAATTTATTCAGCCTATAAGGATCAATAAATACACAATCAGTGCTAAAGTTTCTCTCTCTTACACTCAACCTTTTCAATATTAGTTTCCCTGCCCAATAACTTCAACCTGTTCAGAAAACAATAACTTCTTCAATCGCTTATGTCCTTCCATGTTAAGATGCAGTCCATCTCTAGCATACAACTGCCTTTTTCCTTCAAACACACTCCAAACATCAACAAACTCCAGACCTCTTTTTCTGCACATTCTTGCAATCATATCATTCATTATCATTGCTCGTCTACTTAACTCGTAATTGTCAAAACGAGGCAGCACACACACTATTCTCCCATTGACACTTTTCCTCTTCACAATATCTAATAATGTTCTTAAATCTTTTCCTACCCGATTTATACTACCTCTCAGGTCATTCGTACCCACCATAACTATCATCTTGTCTGCTTCATGCCCTCTCTTTATTGCTAAAGCCACTCTTTCTATTGTCCCATCAGCCAAGCACTCCTCATGCATACCACTCTCCATACCCTTAATCATAGAATCACCATATATTTTACCACTCTTAACTTCATTCAAGTCCACACTCATGGACTCATTCTCTACACTATTCAGCATGACTCTCCCAGCTTCATTACTCAACTCTCTATTACTTACCCCCCCACTCTCACTACATCTCATTTCTTCTAGGCCACTTGTGGTTTTATTATGTTGACTCCCAATCACTCCCATACTATTTATTACTGAATCATTCACCAAAGACTCACCCATATGTAATCCTGTTCTAGTTACTTCAGCTAAAGTAATCTCTATAGTCCTAATTTCTCTGTTTAACACATTAAATTCAGCTTTAACTTCCAGTATCTCCTTACCGATCACTTCCACTTCCTCATGAAGAAGATGAAGGTCATTTTTCATTTTCATAAACTCCCGCCGAAGTTCTTCCGCTACGGTCCCGATGTCAGCTTCCATTCCTAAACGCTCCAGCCTATCCCGACACTTCTCACATACGTCGACATTTTCGTTCTTCTCATTTTGCCAGACCGACCACAGATCCTTCACATTTTTCGGTGCATACATATAGCAGTTTCCGCAACGCATCCATTGCGAAAAATCTAACGCTGAGCCAGCCTTTCGTGTAGTAGTAGAAGTCCTGCACGCCGCTGACGTACGTTTCTTGTTGGATGCCATCTTTACACGTTGATATAGTGAAACAAACGGCAGTGAAAACACAATATATACAACACAGTTCTAAACAATAATACCACTGAAGGACACTTGTTTCTAACCGATGCACAATTGCAGCACAATTTGTGACAAAAAGCCACACTATATTTAACTTTAAAAACACGTTTTCTAGACTAGCTAAACTCGACCGCCACATTTACCAAGGACACTAGCGCCACTAGATTGTTGGTGATTAAGTAAGGAGTAGAGATGGTATAAGAAGTAGAGTAGAATACCCTAACTCAATGAATCCTTGGACTAGTTGGAAGTGTCATGTAATGGTAATGGAATATAAGTAAGAAAAATATAAGCAAGCTGTGTATGAAAATAGTAAAAACAAGTCATGGGAAGACTTTGTTAAGAATATTGAAGATAATTATCATGAAAGTGACAAAATGTTCTGCAAGCTATTGATAAAACTTAGAAATGAATAAGATAAGAATTTGATAAGAATTTATCAATAGGGACAGATGGAATATCAGCATGTTTGCAAAAAGGAATGTTCAGCAGAACTGGCTAAGCCTTTAACATGTTTGTATCACTTGGGTCTCAGCTCAGGAATGGAAGAAATGTATGATAGTTCCATTGTACAAGGGTAGTGCAAAAACTGATGTGTCTAATTACCAACCTATCAGTATCTTTGGTGTGATAGTGAAGATTTTAGAGAAGTTGATAAGAACTTGCATACAGAAATAGATAGAAAAACAAGTTATACTCTGCAAGAAACAGCATGGGTTTACTAAAGGAAGGTCATGTTTTAGCAATTTGCTCATATTTTATCCTGCAACTCATAGAATTGCAGGGAAAAAAAAAGAACTTTGTTTATAATAATAATAAAAAAACTCATGACTTCAGAGAGAGAGAAAATGGTTTGAATGATGAAAAAAATGAAGTATTTGTAATGAGTGATATCGTACGGTTACGTGGAGCAATACATAGGGTGAAGAAGCAGTTGGAGTGACTACAAACTCTTTCCCGAGCACCTAGGCTAACGGAAATAAGCAAGTGTATGAAAGAAAAAATAAGTGTATGATTGGGAGCATTTCAGAAATGAAGGAAAGAGTGTTGTACGGTGACTCATTAGTAAGAGGCGTGATAGATGAGAGTTTGACTAAATCGTACTTACTGGGTGCGAAAATTAAGGATGTAAGTGAGAGTATTAGAACGCAAAAGCAGAGGGTGAAAGAAATGATAGTCGTGGCGGGAACAAATGATTTGAAAGGAGATAAATTTGATATGAGAGAGGACTTGAAGGAATTATTAGAGGAAGTGAAAGAAGAGTGACAGAGTTAGGATAGTGAGTCTGTTGCCACGGTATGACAGAGAAGAGTTTAGAAGGAGGGCCATAATCGCAAATGACTTTATGCGCAGGTAATGCAGATGGTGTGGTGTAGTTTGTGGATGTGTGGAGTGAGTTTGATGGGCGAAAGGATTTGTACAAAATGGATGGCTTGCAAAAACTGGAAAAAGTGTTGCTGAATGGAGTGAAAGTGGATGTGCAAAATCAGGGATACTAGAACTATTAAGGAGGGGGGGTGGGGGAAGTAGATATGCAGACATCGGTGAGTCAGTTGAGTATAAGAATGTATATAATGTACCCAAGTCAGTACGAAGGACAAGAAATCAGAATGGGATAGTTAGTATAACGCATCAAGATAGGGGTGGGACAAATGATCTTCTGCATTTCATGTATACTAATGTCAGGAGTATTAGGAACAGGAAGGAAGAATTTTTGGCCTTGGTCGGCTCTTCCTGGACACAGGTTACTGGCATTAGTGAAACATGGCTGACAGAATATGATATAGTTAGTGGGATAGAATGTCTAGGGTATAGTGTGTTCAGGAGGGATAAAGAGAATAAAATGGGGGGAGGAGTGCTATTGATGATAGCTGATGAACTGCAGCTAAGGAGAATAGAAGTTGTATTGCAGGATAGTGAAAAGAGCTCATTTGAGGCTATTTGGTGTGAGATTGAGACTAGCAGAACAAAATATACAGTTGAATGCTGCTATAGACCAGGTGATGGAATAGATGGTGGAGATAGTATGCAAAAACAAATTGATGAAATGAGTGGAAGGAGGGTTATTATGGGGAATTTCAACTATGGTAACATTGATTGGAAGGAGGAGAGGACACATGTGAGGAACTGGATTTTATTCAGTTATTAAGTTATATGAGGCAGCAGGTAATGGAAAATACTAGGGGTTCGAGAGTGCTTGACTAGTAATAGCATCTGAGAATATGACTGTAATGAATATGACCATGTTGCCACCAATTGGTGAGAGTGATCATAAGGTCTTGACCTGGGAGGTGGCTAAATATGTGAAATTTTCGATTAAGACAGGTCACATATGGAATTCCCATGCTGGCAAGTATGACAAGCTTACGAGATTGCTTGGTTCAGTGCAATGGCATGTAAAACTGCAAGGGCTAGATGTTGATAGGCCATAATAAGAGGTCAAGGAGCATTTGCAGGAGGTTATTGCTGACTGTATACCTAGAGTCCAAATAGTAAATCAAGTACGGGTTAAATGGATGAATAACACAAACTTGAGTTGCAAATAAAGAAACAACTGTGGAAGGAATTTAAGGAGAAAGTTAACCTGCAGGCACATGACCGATATAAACCACAAGCAAGAAGGATAACGAGTGTGGTAAGGAAAGCAAAAGCTGATTATGAAAGGAAATTAGCCATGCAAGCTAAAGAGAATCCCAAACAGTTCTTTCAATATACTGCAAGTAAAAGAAAAACTGTACAGCAGAATGATTTTAAGGAATGCCGAAGGTAGGGAGGTCACTGAATCAGTCGATATAGTGGAATTACTGAGTGAGCACTTTGCAAGTGTATATCATCCAGGTGGTGACATTGAAAGAATGAAGGAACCATTAGTTTATATGGGAATTGTGGTGAATGAAGTGGCGGTGAATAGTCTATTACAGAACCTTAATGTGAATACATCTGTGGGATTGGATCGTATACCAGCACGGGTCTTACATGAAGCGGCTAAAGAATTGTCAGTACCCTTGACCATATTGTTTAATCTGAGTCTTGGGTCTGGTTTAGTCCCAAAGGGGTGGAAAGAGGGGAAAATAGTTCCACTGCATCAAGAAGGATCCAAGACTGCTATTGCAAATTACCGACTGATCAGCATATCAGGAGTCGTTGTCAAGGTCTTGTAGAAAGCAGTCAAAGGAAAAATACAGGAATGGATTGATGAAAATGAGATACTTTATGGGGGGACAGCATGGTTTTGTGAAAGGTAGATCATGCCTCAGTAACTTGCACAGGTTTAATAACACAGTGGCAGCTGAACTGGATAAGGGTAATGGGTTTACAGTGATACTGCTGGACCTGGCTAAGGCCTTTGACAGGATACCATATGGAATTCTAATCCGTAAACTGCAACATATGGGAATGGATATAGGGTTGGTGAGATGGATAGGTGGGTGGTTGATGGAGAGATATCAGAGAATAGTTTACTCAGGAGTAGAGTCCAAAAGACATCCTGTGACTAGAGGTGTGCTGCAGGGTTCTGTTCTTGGACCACTGCTGTTTAATTTGTTCATTAACAATATAAAGAAGGATCTTAGAGGAACGGTTCATTTGTTCGCTGATGATGCAAAGTTGGGTAGGGCAATAGTGAATGCACATGATGTCAAAAATTTTGCAGGATGATTTGGATAGATTAAAGGTCTGGGCTAAGAAGAATGGATGTCAATTTAATGTGGCAAAATGTAAGGTTATGCATTTTGGGTTGAGAAGATTAGCAGCAGCATATCACATTGGTGGAACTGTACTCCAGGAGATTGATGAGGCCAAGGACTTGGACGTGTTGGTGGATAGGGAGTTGAAGTTTAGGGGCACATTGCAAAAGTGGCTAAATCAGCTCATCAAATCACTTGGATGCTGAAGAATACTTTGACGAGCAGAGACAAGCAAGTTATTGTTCCTCTGTATTGAGCCTTGATAAGACCCCATCTCGACTACTGTGCCCAGATTTGGTCACCTAGGTTTCTTCTTGATGGGGAGGAAGTTGAGAGGATCCAGAGGCAAGTGAAATGAACCTTATGAGAATAGGTTGAAGATTTGTGGGTTGCAGAAATTGGTTGATAGGCAGAAAAGGGGAGATATTGAGACATTCAAATTGCTGAAGAGTTTCTATAGGATTAATTTAGAGGATATTTTTGAGATCAGAACTAGTGGTGGGAGGAGTAGGGGACATCCATGGAAGCTGGGCAAGAGTAAGGGTGATTAGTAAGGATGTTAGAGCTAGGTTTTTTACTTTTAGAGTGGTGAATGAGTGGATTAAGCTGCCAGAGTCTGTTGTGGGTGCTATGACAGTGAATGAGTTCAAGGCAAAGTATGACAGATACTGTGTGAATGCTGAATAGTTGTGATGGACATGATGTTTAGGGCCTCCCTCGATGAGTCTAAGGACTCCTTGGAGTCGCCCGTAATAATAATAATAATAATTATAAAAAAAAGTGCATTCAGAAGAATCATACAAATAAAGGCAACAAAAATAAAATAAAATAAAGACATTCTGGGTGTCTACAGTAAGAGAGTCTGCTATATTCAAGTCAGCTTGGCTGAACTGTGAGGCTGAGGAAGAGAAACCTGGTCAAGAACAAGCCAGGTTCAGATCATATACAGGTTATTGGGATCAAATTCTTAAGATAAATTACTTTAAGATATTAAGATATCTTAAATTAATATTATTAAGATAAATTACTTTAAGATAAATAGTTGAAAAATTATGGGAAGAAGGTTCTGTATTTAAGTTTTGTAGATCTAGAAAATGCATATAACAAAATGCTAAGAGAAAAGCTGTTCATCCTAAATTTGTGATATAAGTCAGCAGTTAAAAATGAAGGATATACAGGAAGATGGTTTTATGTAAATCAAGTATAACACAAGGATACACACTATTTGTACTCATCTATATTATTATTATTATTACCCCAAGACCTCATGGATTCAAAGACTCATCTGGGAGGGCCTTTTATCACACACACATCTCATCATACCGTGTCTTAAACACACTCAAACTCCTTGCAGACACCACACTCTCAGGCAAGGCATTCCAATCATTCACAACTCTGCACGAAAAAAACCTGCCTCTCACTCCCCTACTCACACCCTCTTTATACAGTTTCCAGGGATGACCTCTGGTTCTCCCCTGATCTCCCACTATTCTCTCTAGAACTTCTCCACCATTGATCTTATAACAACCCCTTACCAACTTGTAGGTCTCTATCATGTCTCTCCTCTTCCTTCTCTCCACCAGACTCTGCAAATTACATCTTCTCAATCTTTCCTCATACTCAACATTCCAGAGGTCAGTTCAAGGCAAAGTATGATAGATACTGTGTGAATGTTGAATAGTTGTGATGGACATGATGTTTAGGGCCTTCCTCAATGAGTCTAAGTACTCCTTGGAGTCGCCCGTAATAATAATAATAATAATTTAAAAAAAAAAAGTGCATTCAGAAGACTCATACAAATAAAGGCAATATGCAATATGGATTTATATGGATCACATTATGAAGAAAAGTAGCATTAAATCTGATAATGAAACTGGAAATATTCATACTCAACTCTTTACTTTATGTCAGTGTTTCCCAACGTGGTGCAATTAGAAAATCATCATTCGTCACCTCATCACCGATATACTCATTAAACTCACCATTGTCGATGTTGCAATCCTAACTTTCCGAGAAAAAAAAGCTGACATCACTAGTACAGCAGTCAACATAAATAAAGTATCAAGAAGACTCTCAGCAAAGCAAAATGATGAGTCTATTAGAAATTTATTTAACATAAAAGGAACAATAGCATGGCTTTCTGACGAGACAAAACAAAATACCGAAATTCAACATTTTGCAAAAAAAAAAAAAAGCTGTTGCCCTTCCCATCATCATATTTAGTTATATTTGGCTTTAGTGCTGTAAATGACTTGCTACTAAAAAAAAGAAATCATCTGAATATCACAAACCATGGAGATTTGCGATTGAAAATGACTAAATTAGTACCTCAAATAAAAACTCTTTGCAGCAGACGTCAAGCTCAAGGATCGCATTAACTTGGATTTTATTTTCTCGATTTCAGTTCGATTTATGTTTTATAATATACAAAGTATAATATAAAATTTATATTCATTGAAGAAAGTCAAATCAAAAACAGTTTTACCTGTGTTCCTTTTTTATTTAAAGTACATATTTATATTATAATTTTTCAGAACTTAGCTAACTATTATGCTGGGCGGGGGGCATCAAAATATTTGAGGCGTTGGGGGGGGGGGGGCATGATCCAAAAAACATTGGGAAACACTGCTTTATGCAGATGATGTTATCTTCTTTTCCAAATAGTCCACAAAGGGCCATCAAATAGATATCAGGAAATATTACTCATAGAAATCATCTGCTCGGTCTTTGATTGACACTTTGCTTTCAGTTTTGTAAGTAAACCACCTGCTCAATATTTTATATTGTCTAACCAGTTTGTTCTAGGTCTGCCTCTTTTTCAAGTTCCTCGAATAAATCCTTCAAGAATTTGCATTGGGAGATCATTACATCTGCTAATATGACCAAGCCAGATGAGGTGTTTCCCTCGAATCTTGGTTATGACATTATCTCTTGGACTGACAAAAGAATTGAGTCTTTGTCTTACTTCAAAATTTGTCACACAATCAGTGTATGGTATCTTTAGGAGTAGGGTATGGCACCTCATTTCAAATACAAGCAACCTCTTTTCACCTTCTTTTAGGAGGATCCAAGTTTCACATCCATATAGAAGTACTGAATTAACTAGTATATCAATTAGGCATAATCTGTTTGTAATTGTAAGTTTGTTATCTGGTCATAGTGGTTTTAGTTTTTGTGTTGTTGCTTTTGTAATTTTTGTTCTAATAACCTATATTGATTTTCCATCTTTATTAAAGATACTGCCTAGATGTTTAAATTGATCAACTTCCTCTAAGGGTGTAATCCTTGAGTAGGAGTTTGTCAGTTTCTGCAACAATACCTCCTTTTTGGTCAGAAGTACAGATATTTGTTATACACATATGATGATGTCATACACCTAAATAAATCCAGTAGAAGTCGTCTTCATGAGTTTAACTAAAACCAATAACTGCTACTGCAAATCAGCAATACAAAGACAAAAACTGAAAATAGGCAGGAACACAGAAAATATCCACTGCATTCTTCTCAATGGAGCACATATAGAATAAATAGAATGTTTCAGTTATTTATACAAATTTTGGTGAATATTCGCGTAAATTGTGAATAATAAATATAGAAGTAGACATGTTGTCTACTTCCATATTTAATATTCAACCAACGTTATTATAGTGAGAGCCAGCTGAATAAACCTATACAGAGGAAGAGAAATTAGCCAGAATGTTAAACTAGCAGTATAATTCAATTTAATCAATCAAATAAAACAGTTGCTCAAAGAATGAGACTACAGATATAAGTTTTGAGAATAAGTAGGACAGTAAAATGATGGCATCAATGGCAGAATAATATGAAAAATAAATATATTAGGAAGACACTTGCCAATGTTAGCATGTAAGAATGTAGGAGCAAAGAACTAACCTATGGTGATATGTGGTCACTTTAACAAAATGAGACAGGAAAGGTTATCGAAAGAGAAGTTGGGTGCAAGGAAAATGACCAAGATCCCCAATGGATTAATGTAGTTAAAAAATACCTTAAAAGACTGAATGGACTAATTTTGAGAAAAATTGTTGATACAAAGTTAGTAATAATGTAAAATTCAATCATGTAGAAATATCAAAGTATATCCTTGTATTTACCATAAGCTTATAGTACTATCAAAGTATTCTGTATGGATGAGCATATAATTCATACATAGCAAAATGCATAAACATTCATGAATACTATGTGAAAGGCAGTATTCATTTTTATACCCAATGACAGTTGCATAATAACATTTCATGAAATTTTTTTTATTTTCATGAAAAGTCCTTTGAAATGATTATTGTTATTACATAGACATCTCCAAGCATCCAAAGAACCATTGCAGAATGCCCACACTAACCATTATCTACAAAATTACTAATAAGCATCTCCTTAAAATAATTCGATAACAATGCAACTCACCACTACCTCTTGTAGCCCTTGCTTTCTAACTTAAAAGGGTGATTCCGTAAGTTTCCAGCCTGACTAACTTTTAGAGGCGATAGAAAGAAAACAAATCACTTTTCAACATAACTGCCTTTTACTTCAACATACTTTTCACATCTTTGAATTAACATTTCTATGCCCTTGAAAAAATAGTCTGTACTTTTGTCTGCAAAATGGCCTAAAACTATTCAAATCATTGTCATCTGCAAATTTCATTCCTTGAAAATCTTTCTTCAGTTTTGAAAAGAGTTAGTAGTTACTAGGTGCTAGATATGAGCTGCAGGGTGGGTGTTCAATCTCCTGGAGGCCACAGTCCTTCACAACAGTAGGCTGTATGGACTGTAGCACTGCTGTGAAGCAGGCGAACACCACGACTCAACATTCCTCGTCTCTTCTCATTTATGGCATCGTGCAGTTTGTGCAGGAGTGAAACATACTATTCTGCATTCACGGTGGTATTCCTTTGCTTGAAGTCAATCAAGAAAATTCCCCCAGCAATCTCAAAAATTGTTGCCATGATCTTCTTGTTGGACTGAGTTTGGCTTTTCTTGGCAGTGCTTCGCCTGGTTTGCCACTCCATTCCCTTTTGGAAAAAGGATCATAATAAAGGACCATGATTTCATCCCTGATGACAATGGATTCCAGCACTTCTCTCTGATTCCATTTGCAAAGTTCTAAAATTTGCAGTTACAGGTCATACGATGCTCCTTCTGAATTGTAGAGAGAAGTCAGGGCACGCACCATGCACTGATCTTCGTCATGTGAAGAGTCTCGTGAATGATGCAAAAGATGGCTGTTATAGAAAGCCCCAACCTTGCTGAGTCTATGAGTTTCAGCCAGTCATCGAGCAGTTCCTCCTCAACAAGAGAGACATTTCTTCAATCATCACTTCCACAGGCAGACCATCACTAGGATCATCTTTGATGCTCTCTCTCCCCCTAGGCAAAAACTATTTAATCCATTCCTTCATGGTGGAATATGAAGGAGAAGCTTCCCCATAAACACCATCCAATTGCTATTTGATAGCAAATTGGATGGTGTTTATGAAAAACTTTATCACAGCACCGTACTCAATTTTTCATTACAGCCACTTAGTTGCCACGTGTTAGTCAAACAAGTGCCTCCAACTGAATGATGCAGGTAGAGAGTTGAAACTGGTACACTAAGCTCCCGATAAATGGTGCTATCTGTTATACATGATGTTTTAAAATTGGCTCAAGTTTTGTATGTCAAGCCAGAAACATTTGGAACTTACCTAGTACAGTCATATATTGAAAAATTTTCCATGGATCTATCCTATAACCCAGTCTCTCCCATAAAATAAAAACGATGATTATGTAATGAAAACTTTAATGAATGCAGATGATTCCTGAGCCATCACTTTGAAAGATATAAAGTGAACGATATTACAGATCCTGATGTGCAAACAGGTGTTTAAGATACAAGCTAGGTTACAAAAGTTTCTGGCCTGACATCTTTAATCTGACTATGAGGTGAAAGATGCAGTTTTAGGCCCTTTTGCAGAAAAAGGGCCTAAATTTTTTTTTTCTTTTAACATAATCTCCCTTTACTTCAACACACTTTTCACATCTTTGAATTAACATTTCTTTGCCTTTGAAAAAAATAAGTACTTTTGTACTTATTTTTTCAAAGGCAAAGAAATGTTAGTTCAAAGATGTGAAAAGTGTGTTGAAGTAAAGGGAGATTACATTGAAAAGTGACACAGCTGTTTTCTTTCTATCACCTCTAAAAGTTAGTCAGGCCGGAAGCTTATGGAACAACCCTTGTATTACAAACTCTTAAATGTGAATATAGCCATGGGATTGGATAGGACATCAACTTCACGAGAAAGTGTAAAAGAAATAAAACTACTCCTAATGAGGTAGGCGGTTTAATTTAAATCACAACACTAGCAAATGAAATGGAAAGAGGGCAACATAAATAAATAAATAAATTCTGTAACATCTTTTATTCTCTGAAATTAGTAGGCAGAGCTCCTTTTAGCATTAACTTTTTTTGAAGACAGGCAAGCAGCCAATCTCCATCCTTCAGGTATTCACTGATAATGAACCCAGCCCATCAATAAATCAAAGCTTTTTCAGGAGTGAGAGAGAGTGAGAAAATGGCAGACAACTGTCTATATCTCATTACCATAAATTCTAACACACTTATTGTCTGTAATACTGCAAGTTTAACAGTCAATTTTTTCAGTGTGGGGTTAAAAACATGAGTTTCTGAGAGAAAAACCCTACTAGTCTGTGCCATAGACTAACTCGAGAGAGGCTTAGGAAAAAAGTTCCTCTAATCAGCAATTAAAACTGAACTTATAACAGTATCTTTCTTCGAGAGGCCTAGCACTATAGATGCAAGCATCATTCTCACAGGACAACACAGACACACTGATAATTCCATTAAATAAAGGAGACTCCAAACAGACATAGTAAATTATAGAGTAACCAGTATCTCAGCATTCATGGTTAAGGTGTTTGAAAAGCTGATTAAGGCAAGAATTCACGAAATGTGGATAGGAATTTGGTACTCTGTTGGCAGGTATCATTTTACAGGATAGTGTATAGAATCAGATTATGTAAACTGGGATAAAATTAGGTTACATATGAAGTTGGTGACACTGATAATAGAGAGGGGCAAATGGACAAATATCAAAGAATAGTATATGATGGAGCAGAATTCAAGTGAAAACAAGTGACCAGCGTTATGCCACAGGACTCCATTTTTGGACTGAGTGACTTTAATTTGTGCATTAATGATGTAAGCAGTGAAATGTGAAAGAATATCCAACTGTCCACTTATAATGCTAATCTAGTGAGATCAATATTAAAAGTAAGGTAGAAATCCTGCATGAAGATTTAAACACACTAACAATTCAAGCAAAGGACAATGGATACAGGCTTGAGGCTATATGATGAATGGTCAACTTGTTTGATGCTCCTGTTAAACAGCAGCAACTAAGTTTATGACTGTGCTGATGACATGAAATGTGCATGATAATGGAGATGATTATGATAAAAGGATAACCATGCTTGTCTGGCTCAGACTCATTAAGTATGTGCATGAATGTATTAAGTGAAGCATTAAGTACAAATAGAGATGTGCGAGTTGTCCAAGTGGGGCATGCAGACTATAGAGATGAGTACACAAGAAAAAAGGTTGAAGTAACTTATGTGTGAACACAAACGCCAGTATTAGAGGTGTTGAGTTTGTTGCCTTGGTGAATACAATGTAGCCTCAGTGAGACATGGCTCTCAGAGACATATGTATACTAACTGTTATGGAGTGTCATTAGTTAGGATAGAAAGCTATAATGCAATATTAGTAATAATTTTATATGTAGCACTCAGTTTGAAGCTATCCAGTGTGAGGTGGAGTCTAACAAAACCAAATATGTGGTGCAGCGTTGTTGCAAACCTAGTGGATCAGTTTTCTTTTCATAGTGAAGAACTTATGGAGACAACACACGTGTTAGAATAATTACTTTACTTAACTTTAAGCAAGTAACAATCAACGTTTAGAACTCTGTATTGAAGTCATCATCAAGAAAACATACATATGTACAATATACAAGCTACATGCCGCTGCAGCATACAAAAGTAAAATGAATCTAAATGTTATTTAATCATTTATCCTAGCCTGACCTCTGATGAGAAAAAAAATGGAACTACATTAAACAATTTCTACAGTCCTTTCGTATTGAGATTTTCTTCTATCTGGGGTTGTTCTGGGTGCTATGTGGGTTGAAGATGGATCAGTTGCATATTTATTTCATCAGCATCACTAAATCAACCTGACAAGTAACCATTATGGGTGACTAATTATCTGAGCACTGATTGGATAGCAGTGAATCTCATGAAAAGAATGAAGCTGAATTTACTGAGTTGCTGGAAGGCAACTTCCTCAAGCAGCATGCGACAGAAGAAACTTGAGGTCAAAGAGTGTTAGACCTGATTAGTGTCGGAGGAAGGGGTGGGTTCAGTTAAAGACATGATTGTTCTGCTCCTAGTTAGTAACAGTGATCATGCTGTACTGACCTGTGAAATGGCTAAGTATATAAATGTTCCATTCAGAAAAGGTTACATGCTGAACTACAAAGCAAGAAATTATGACCAACTGAGAAGAATACTAGGCTCAATTCCATGGTGTTGATTACTAGACAGGAAAGATTATCAAAAGAAAAAAGAGAAAAAAAAAAAAAAAAAAAAAAAAACTCAAAATGTCTCTCTAGAGCAGTGGTTCTTAACCGGTGTTCGCCGGTGAAAGATGTCACATAATATAGTGCTGAGTGTAACTGGCAACTGAAGCCTGCTATGCACGTTGACTTCTAAAAACCAACAGAATATCGTTATAGGTCAATGGTAGCTCTATTAAAGGATTTGTTACCCTTGAAAAGAAAATAAACCCAAATATTATATCTACCAGTGGCGTACCCAGAGGGGCCTGCCCCCCAAAGAAAAAGGGGGAAAAAAACTAGAAAATTTTCCAAAAATCTTTTCCTAATTAAAATTCTTTTTTTTTATTTATGTTGTGTCGTGTCTTCTATTTCTATACTACTTATGAATTAGCAATCATTGCAGATGCTCAGTCATAGGTCATATGCGATGCATAGTGTTTCTCAAATCGTCTATTCAACTCCCCCCCCCCAAAAAAAGTTAAATCCTGAGTGTGCTACTGATATCTACGCACTGTTTTTTTACAAAGAGAATCCCTAGTTTCAAAAACATTACCGGCAACCTGTACTACACCAAGTTGTAAATATGGTAAATTACATTAAGTCATGATCTTTAAAAGCACGTCTTTTTAAAAAACTTTGCATATCTATGGAAACCAAGTACAAATCTTTTGCACACAGAAATAAGATGGTTATCCAGGGGTAAAGTGCTATTCCGAATTTCAGAACTTAAGAATGAGTTATTGGCCTTTTTTCAAAATGAAGGTACAGATGCTTTTGTAAAATGCCTTCAAAATGATATTTGGTGTGCTAAAATGGCATATTTAGCCGATATTTTTTTAATTATTTAAATAGCGTTAATCCAAGTATCCAAGGGAAAAATGAAAATATTTTCACATCCATTGACAAAGAGTGCTTTTCTTAAAAAAGTAAAAGTATCTCTTTGGAAAAACTGCATATCAGAAAAAAAAACAAAAAAAAACAGTAGATGTGTTTCCTTTGATCCATAATAAAAATGTCGAGGGAATTATTTCCATTATAACAGAAGATTTAACAATATTGGAAGAGAAGATTTCAAGTTACTTTCCTTCCTTAAATACATACAACTGGATATGAAATCCCCTTTGATCCAGTTAATACACTGAGTTGTGTATTTTCGTTACAAGAAGAACAACAATTCGTTACCTTGTCAACGGATCGTACTCTAAAAATGAAATTCTCTGAAATAGCTCTTGAGGAATTTTGGATTTTTGTCCAAGCCGAACACCCAGCTTTCTCCACAAGGGCACCGAAAATTTTGTTACAGTTTTCAACATCATATTTGTGTGAGCTAGGTTTCTCAATATTAACCAGTATAAAAACTAAAAAGCATGCAAGTGTTACTAATATACACAAAGATATGAGGATAGTTATATCACATATTAGACCTGATATTGCTGAAATCTTCAAAAGTCGACAAGCTTAAGTATCGCTTTAAAATAAGTTCCATTTTTATAACAGGCAACTCCATGCATATTTTTATTGTTAGTTTTATGACCCTAATGCTTTTGGTGTTCCCCAAATTTTTCTTATAATCAAAAGTGTTCAGTGACTTCGAAAAGGTTAAGAACCACTGCTCTAGAGTTTGAAGAATAAATAAGGTAGGAGTGAAATGAATGTGCAATCTTATTAAGCAAGAAATTCTTAAGAAAAGATGTGGAAGGAATACTACGTGCATAAGGATGGCATCAGTTATGAAAATTATAAGGGGCAGATGAAAAGAGTTACAAGTATTGTAGAGAAAACTAAGTCTGAGTATGAAAAGATATTGGCTCTGCAAACTAAAGACAACCCAATGAATTTTATCATTATGCTGCAAGTAAAAGGAGGAAGAATTATTATTATTATTATTACATGACACTTCCAAGGAGTCCAAAGACTCATCAAGGGAGGGTACCTACTCTATAGAATGTGAAAGAATAACTCTACTGAATGTGGATGGTATGCAGGTGGAAGATTCAGAAGGGATTGTTCAACTGAGTGCCCATTTTTCTAAGAACTATCAACCTGGTATATACACCATGGTCCATGGAGCTCAATGTTATCTCTACAATGGATGAAGAAACTCGGGTATATGAGGAGGAGGTTCAAGGGTTTGTGAATATTTGTGATCCTAACTGTATAATGAGTCACAGGAGTGGAAAGAATGTATGATAATCCCATTGCATAAGGGCAGTGCAAAGACTGATGTGTCTAGCTACTGGCCTGTCTGTATCTCTGGAGTGTCATGAAGAGTTTGGAAAAGTTGATATTGCATATAGAAATAAGTTGACAAAGAATCTACTCTGCAACAAACAGCATGGGTTTACAAAGGGAAGGTCAAGTAACTTGCTCACATTAATAATAATATCACAGCTGGGTTAGGTAAGGAGAATGGATATATATACCATGGAAGGCTGTTATATAAGTTGGAGGAGATTTGAGATTGAATTATAAACTATTACAGTGAATAAGATAATAGCTGAGAGACAAATATTGAAATGTAGCATAATGAGGGTTCAAGCCTGGAAGATTTTAAGGTGACCATTGGTGTACTCCAGAGATCATTCCTTGGTCTATTATTATTTAATAATTACTTTAATGATATTAGAAAAGATTTGATGGCAGACTTACAGATGTCTGCTGATGATGAAAAGATAAGCAAAGTAATCAGGAATGTGACTGGCATGCAGCACTTTCAGAATGATTTGAACAGGATGGAACTGTGGGCATGTGAAAAGAGCTGTCAGCTCAATGATAGTAAATGTAAAGTTATCCACTCTGGTGTAATGAGATATCAAGTAACATATTATATTGGTGAGATTTTGCTAGAATAAACTGATCAGGGTGGGGACCTTGGAATTTTAGCAGACAGACAGTTAAAGTTTAAGGATTCATACAGCAAAGAATGCAAATAAACATATTTGCATTGTTTGCAGAGAATAATTGCAATCCTGAAACAAACCTGACATGTAAGCAAAGGAAAGTAATTTTGCCTCTTTACAAGACCGTGACATGACACACCTGGACTATAGACAGATACAAACCCTTGGTTTCTGAGGTAATGCAGATACAGTGGAGAGAGCACACAGGAGAGTATTAAAGATATTAGACCTGTTAAATGTAAATTCTGAAAAGAGAGTGAGAATTTGTGGACTGAAGATGCTAGCAAACAGGAAAAAGAGAAGTAATATGACAGAGACATAAACTTCTGAAAGGGTCATAGAAGTTACTAGGAGATATAAATTTTCATTTATGGAAGTGGGGAAGAGGATGTCCGTGCGGTTAGCCGAGTGGCTATGCACTTCGCAACCATATGCCTGGGAAAGGAGTGTCCTGAGTTCGATTCCCCGTCACTGATGAGGAGCTTAAGGATCTTTCTCAGACATAGCCAAGTTAGCCAGTCGTGGGCATGGACTGCAGGGTTTTTCTCCCGGCAAGCAGGCAAACCGGCCCCGTGAATGCATGCATCTACAGACACAGGACACACCTGGAGGCATAACATTAACCACCTTATCCTAGGGATGGGTATGGCTTAGAAGGGCTAAAGATAGCCCCGTAACAGGCCTAGTGGCCTGTTACGGGGCTATCTTTAGCCCTTCTAATATGTGAAGGGAACAAGAAGGGGAAGAGGATAAGATGGCATCCATGGAAATTAAGAATGAATGCAGTCAAAGAAAAGGGTGAGAGCAAGATTTTTCTCTACAGTGGTGAATGATTGGAATGGCTTGTCTTTGGAGATGGCAAGCACAAGTAGTGTAAATAAATTCAAGAAAACAGTATGACAGCTGGTGCAGGTGACATGAAGCCCCCCCCCCCCCCCCCAAAGAGTCCCTTATACTCTAGAAATCTCTGGTAATTATAATAATAATTAGCAAAGTGTAAGCACACACCATGAGCTGAAAAAATTACAAGCTGTAACTAAAACACTTTTTTTGAATGTTAGTCAAGTGGGTTTTAATTTATTGTCCTACATGTTTCGCCGATTTTTGCTATCGGCATCTTCAGGGAATACAATTGGTAAGCTATATGAAGGTAACAGAGTAGGTTTTAACTGACAGTTCTAATTCATACAAAATTAGTATTGTGCGAGACAATGCACATGTCTCGGGAACATGATTTATTTGTTACGAGACATAATATAATTGGTGTGAAAGTTAATTTCTTTGATGTTTAGTGATCTGATTAAAGCTTTCCAAATTTCCGGTAGGATTAGACCTTGATTCTTATTTAGGTTTCCTGTTGAACAGGCGACCGTAGCAGCCTACTTGAAGGTTCTGGAATGGTAGTTCTCTTCTATATAGGGTATTTCAGGCCTTTCTTGCCACTTTCCCTCTACCAAGAAAGGTCTGAAATATCTTTTCTGTTGTTTCTGACATATCCTATGTGTTCTTTCTGTCTCATTACGAAGCTTCTAGAGGTCTGACCACAGGAGCAAGGTATATTACATACTCCAGAGTACTTGTAGAATGGATCTTTCGGTGATCTTAAAAATTTCCGAATAGTATTGACTCGCTTGAATACTACTCTAATATTGTGTGATTTTAGAAGGATTTTTTTGAAATACTGCTGACAAATGGAATAGTTATAGTACTGATGTATTGGGTGTCATCACGTTGTCTTTGTGGTATATCCGAAAATAGGATATTGTTGCAGAGTCTTTTAGGATAACCATTTAAGGATAGCTCTCTGGATATTGTAGTTAATTCTTTTTGTAAGTCATCTTGGTCTGTTGTGTAATGTATAGCTCTTTTCTTAAGCATATGGATAATGCTAAGTTTCTGGGATATGTGATGAGACGAGTTGGAATGGAGGTAACGTCCAGTATTTAGGTTTTCTATGCACAGACAGGTTGATACTGTTATTGGTTTTTTTTTTTTTTTATTAGGATGTCTAGAAATGGAAGTTTTTCATCTTTTTCAATTTCTAATGTGAATTTGATGGTATGGTGGAAACTATTGATTTGGTTGAGATAATCCATTAGTTCTTCTTTTGTATGATTCCAAATGATAAAGATGTCATCAAAATATCTGTACCAAGTTTTTGGTTTTGGGGTAATTTGGAATAAGATTTTATCCTCTAGGTCTTCCATGAATAAGTCAGCACAAGAAGGAGAGAGGGGGCTACCCATGGCTAATCCGGTAAGTTGTTTGTAGACTGTTTTTTGCCAAATGAAATAGTTCGAAGTTAAACAATGATATTAAAAAGTGACGTTTCTTGGGAACAAGTTGTCTAAGATGTCGATGACTTCCACAACTGGAATGTTTGTCAACAGAGATGTGAC
Organism: Typopeltis vanoorti; assembly: GCF_054136105.1. Taxonomy (NCBI): domain Eukaryota; kingdom Metazoa; phylum Arthropoda; class Arachnida; order Uropygi; family Thelyphonidae; genus Typopeltis; species Typopeltis vanoorti. The sequence continues at coordinate 144,870,820 of NC_143551.1, forward strand.
GTCAAGGCTTGCTAGTATATCATCTTCAGATATAGGGATATTTTTTAATTTTTCAATAAAATGTTGTGAGTTTTTAATATAAGTATCTGAATTGTGGATGTGTTGTTGTAAAATTTGGCTAGATATTTAGACAGTTGGTAAGTAGGAGAGTAGATTCCATCAACTATTGGACGTAACGGTATACCTTCTCTATGTATTTTTGGAACGCCATACAATCTTGGAGTCAACGGGTGCATGGATTTTAACTTTCTTATTAAGTCTATAGGCCAGTTAATCATTCCACATGATAGTTCATTGGTGTCGTTATGGTTTTTTTTTGCATAGGATCTGTACTGATGACCTCATAGACAGACGTGTCTGATAATAGATTTTTAATTTTTTCTTCATAATCTTTCGTATTTAAGATAACAGTATTGTTGCCTTTGTCAGCTTTAAGTATGATGATGTCTTCATTATTCCTTAATTTAAGTAGTGTTTTTCTTTCCATTTGGTTAGAGTTGGTGTTAGGAGATCTTGACAAAGCAGAAAGGATTATGCTGCTTTTTAGTCGCAAGTCATTAGCTATTGGGTGTGGTAGCAATGAGATGGCTTTTTCTAAGTTGCAGATGAACTCTATTTTAGGAATAGTGGTAGGTTTTAATGCAAAATTGAATCCTTTTTTTGAGAATTGAGATCTCAGGTTTTGTTAAAATGTGTTTAGATAGGTTTATTACCACTTGGCTATCTGGTAGAGACGGTTTAGAGTTAATGTGATTATCATACAGCAAGTTGAATTTCTCAATTTGCATCTTTTTGCTGTAACTAAAGATTTTGGCATAACTGTTGCTAATCATATTATCTAAAAGTTGCCAGGTCTCTACGTCAAGGTTATTAAAAGATTGTGTGTGTGTGTGTGTGTGTGTGTGTGTGTGTGTGTGTGTGTGTGTGTGTGTGTGTGTGTGTGTGTGTGTGTGTGTGTGTGTGTGTGAACAAGTCATAGCATTGTGAGTCTAATTGGCTGAGCAAGGTTCTCGTATGGCCAATTCTTTCTCGGAGAAGGGCAAATGAAGTTCGGTGGTAAATAATATTACCTTTTTTTGTTTTAAAATATTGTTTGAGACAAAAAAATTTGGGATAACGTTATTGTCTCGACATCTTTTTAAAAAAGTCAGATGGTTTAAACACCTAGCCTTTTTGCATTTTAAACCTTCGAGATTGCGTACCTTTCATTTGGTGATCTCGTCGATCCTGTTCATAGTGATTTTCTTCCTTGACTACTTGTATAATAACTAAAGCACTTTTTTTTGAATGTTAGTCAAGTGGGTTTTAATTTATTGTCCTACATGTTTTGCCGATTTTTGCTATCGGCATCTTCAGAGAATACATTTGGTAAGCTATATAAAGGTAACAGACTAGGTTTTGACAGACAGTTCTAATTCATACAAAATTAGTATTGTGAGACAATGCGCATGTCTCGGGAACATGATTTATTCGTTACGAGACATAATGTAATTGGTGTGAAAGTTCATTTCTTTGATGTTTAGTGATCTGATTAAAGCTTTCTAAATTTCCGGTAGGATTAGACCTTGATTCTTATTTAGGTTTCCTGTTGAATGGGCGACCGTTGCAGCTTCCTTGAAGGTTCTGGAATGGTAGTTCTCTTCTATATAGGGCATATGACTCTTATCCTACTCAATGAGATAGTTTTTAGAGGCAAAGTGGCAAGAAATAACTGAAATTGTCTCACAATACTAATTTTGTATGAATTAGAACTATCAGTTAAAACCTAGTCTGTTACCTTCATATAGCTTACCAAATGTATTCTCTGAAGATGCCGATAGCAAAAATCGGCAAAACATGTAGGATAATAAATTAAAACCCACTTGACTAACATTGAAAAAAAGTGCTTTAGTTATTATACAAGTAGTCAAGGAAGAAAATCACTATGAACAGGATCAACGAGATCACCAAATGAAAGGTACGCAATCTTGAAGGTTTAAAATGCAAAAAAGGGTAGGTGTTTAAACCATCGGACTTTTTTAAAAAGATGTCGAGACAATAACGTTATCCCAAAATTTCTTTGTCTCAAACAATATTTTAAAACAAAAAAAGGTAATATTATTTACCACCGAACTTCATTTGCCCTTCTCCGAGAAAGAATTGGCCATACGAGATACGAGAACCTTGCTCAGCCAATTAGACTCACAATGCTATGACTTGTTCACACACACACACACACACACACACACCTTTAATAACCTTGACGTAGAGACCTGGCAACTTTTAGATAATATAATTAGCAACAGTTATGCCAAAATCTTTAGTTACAGCAAAAAGACGCAAATTGAGAAATTCAACTTGCTGTATGATAATCACATTAACTCTAAACCGTCTCTACCAGATAACCAAGTGGTAATAAACCTATCTAAACACATTTTAACAAAACCTGAGATCTCAATTCTCAAAAAAGGATTCAATTTTGCCTTAAAACCTACCACTATTCCTAAAATAGAGTTCATCTGCAACTTAGAAAAAGCCATCTCATTGCCACCACACCCAATAGCTAATGACTTGCGACTAAAAAGCAGCATAATCCTTTCTGCTTTGTCAAGATCTCCTAACACCAACTCTAACCAAATGGAAAGAAAAACACTACTCAAATTAAGGAATAATGAAGACATCATCATACTTAAAGCTGACAAAGGCAACAATACTGTTATCTTAAATACGAAAGATTATGAAGAAAAAATTAAAAATCTATTATCAGACACGTCTGTCTATGAGGTCATCAGTACAGATCCTATGCAAAAAAAAACCATAACGACACCAATGAACTATCATGTGGAATGATTAACTGGCCTATAGACTTAATAAGAAAGTTAAAATCCATGCACCCGTTGACTCCAAGATTGTATGGCGTTCCAAAAATACATAGAGAAGGTATACCGTTACGTCCAATAGTTGATGGAATCTATTCTCCTACTTACCAACTGTCTAAATATCTAGCCAAATTTTTCTATTATTATAATAGAAAATAACTATTCCATTTGTCAGCAGTATTTCAAAAAAATCCTAAAACCACACAATATTAGAGTAGCATTCAAGCCAGTCAATACTATTCGGAAATTTTTAAGATCACCGAAAGACCCTCATCCATTCTACAAGTACTCTGGAGTATATAATATACCTTGCTCCTGTGGTGTTAGTTACGTTGGTCAGACCTCTAGAAGCTTCGAAACGAGTCAGAAAGAACACAAAGGATATGTCAGAAACAACAGACAAGATATTTCAGGCCTTTCTTGCCACTTTCCCTCTACCAACCATCTCATTGAGATGGTTGGTTGGTTGAGATGAGATGGTTGGTGGGATAAGAGTCATATGCCCCTACATAGAAGAGAACTACCATTCCAGAACCTTCAAGGAGGCTGCTACGATCGCCCGTTCAACAGGAAACCTAAATAAGAATCAAGGTCTAATCCTACCGGAAATTTGGAAAGCTTTAATCAGATCACTAAACATCAAAGAAATTAACTTTTATGCCAATTACATTATGTCTCGTAACAAATAAATCATGTTCCTGAGACACGTGCATTGTCTCGCACAATACTAATTTTGTATGAATTAGCACTGTCAGTTAACCTCCCTACCGGCTAGGACGTCTATAGACGTCCAACTAAATCTGGATATGTTTCAGCCCACCTGTTTAAAGAACCTGGATAAGAAGTGCAATTTGACTGTCATGTCCATTAGAAGGTGTGATAAACCCTCACGATGAAGAGAACGGTTAATCGGATTATCTCCCGTTCATAGCTGCCTCTTAGTTGCCTCTAACAAGAAACGGACTTTCTTGTTCCATGTTGGTTGACTGGATTTTAGTTATATATGATAGACTAAAAATAGAGAAATTATTTATATTTTTGTTTTCTCTTTTTATTGTACAATACAATTTTAATTTCTGGACAAAATAAAGGTCTTGCATAATTTCTTCACTTAAATATTGCCTTACCTTGGAGAACCAATTTAATTTATTTTTTTGCACTAATTTTTTCTAATCGCTTACTAGACAAAAGATTTTTCTTTTTTCTCGAAGAAATTAATTCACGATAATTATTTGAAATATTCTTTTAAAAGAAGAAACGAAAACCGGCTGCCGACGTTCCAGATTATATTATTTCTAATTTTGTACAAAATTATCAAAATAAATTTGTACAAAACCATCGAAATCGAATAATACTTGCCACATTTCCTTTAGGACATGCTTGAGCAACTTTGCTTTATAGAGAATAACATGAAATTCTTTAATCATATTACTAAATTTTTTCTTCATGTTGTATAGTAATCTGTACTTTCACTTTCTTGGTTTCCTTGTATAATTGGTCATTACAAAATGAAATTAACAGTTATGATTTAAATTTATATTTTCTGCATAATTCAGATATTTTATTCTCCAATTTTTAAAGTACGTGATACATTTGCTTATTTTTATCATTCAAAATATGTATATCAAATGTGAAATTTCATTTCCATATTTTTACAATAGAATTGAACTTTATTTCGCCTCTGATAGTTTAACCCCCCCCCCCCATTGCATTACTATCATACACCCGAAAACTGTTATGAAACATAGGTACAGTTTTTATTTAATTCGTTATTTTTCTCTAGTAATTGTTCCACATAACTTTAATTTTTCGATGCTGAAACTATGTGGTGATTATTATAAATTAGCAAATTATAAATCAGACAATATACATATTTCCTGATTATTATAAATCAGGAAATTATGTGATATTCGGATATAGGTGAAATTAATATTTAAAATCACTGTCATCCTTCAAATGCAATATCAGAATAAAGAAAGTGGAAAACCCAAAGTTTCGAAATACCTTTCGAAAGCCCGCTCTCGGAATGTATTGGTCTACAGACTGGATTCTGAACACGCCAATGTTTCGTGATGTTATGACTGAAAAACAATTCAGTCTCATCATGAAGTATTTGCATTTTCAGAATAATGAGGAATGTGATCAGGCAACACATCCTTGCCCAGTCCTCAACAAAATTTATGATTTTCTGATGAAAATCCATCAGAAATGTAGATCACTCTACATTCCTGAGAGAGACTTGAGTATCGATGAAAGCCTTATGCCATTCAAAGGTAGACTGAAATGTAAGCAGTATATTCCCAAAAAGAAAGTGAAGTATGGAGTAAAATTTTTTATGCTTTGCGAATCAGAAAGTGAATATCTTTGGGATTTCAAACCTTATACGGGAAAGCAAACTGTAATCGAGCATGATAAATATTCGGATCTCCCCTTGTCGATGCGTGCAGTAATGCAGTTACTAGACCCTTTACTGGGGAAAGGTTACTGCATTATAATGGATAATTATTATATATGTGTCCTGAACTCGCTGATTTGCTTTTACAGCATCGTACAGATAGTTATGGTACTGTAAATGCAAAAAGGTGAGATATGCCTCCAGATCTGGCTTCAGGAAAGCTATCGAAGGGGGAAATCCGAACTTATCAGCGAGGGAAAGTCTTTGCACTATGTTGGAAAGACAAAAAAGATGTTTTTCTGCTGTCTTCCCTGCACAATCCATCAACGGAATCCGTGGAGAAGCATGGTTTGAAGAAAGAAAAACCCATTGCTGTGTGTGTGTGCATACAACGACACTATGGGTAGAGTCGACAGGTGCAATCAGCAGCTATCATTCTACTCTGTAATGAGGAAACAGCATAAAAAATATTACAAAAAAGTGTTTGGACATGTATTGCATTTTGTTATTTGGAACAGTTTCCTCCTGTACAAGAAAAAATGTTTGTCTACCATAACATATCTAGAATACAGAATAGAAATTGCGAAAGCATTGCTGCATGCACATGCACCTTCTTCAGCAAGCAGAAAAACAGGAAATCCTGCCAGACATCTGAGGTTGAACACTGCTAACTCCAACCATTATCCCGAAAATCTACCACCAACGGCTAATAAAAAAAAAAAACATGCACGCAAATATTATGTATGTAATAAAAAAATATCAGAAGGAAACAAAAATCTGGTGCCCTGAGTGTAAAACTGCTTTGTGTGTTTATCCTTGCTTCAAGGTGTTCCACGCTGTTCAAGACTTTTAAATTCTGAACAGTATGAAATAAAAAATGTTTGTTTTCAAGATCATCAAAACAGTCCTTTTCAGGACTACAAATATTGATAGAGGGATACCCGAATGCACTGTTTCTTTTTCATCTTGAAGGCTAATTTTTAAGTTCTTTTTATGACACAGAGAAACTGGAAAGAGTATTCCATCCATTTTGTATTTCATCAAAACAATAAAAAATAATGAAATAAAATCTACCCTATATATATATATATATATATATATATATATATATATATATATATATATATATATATATATATAAAATTATAAGGCTTTTTATGTCATGTTTATCGAAACGCTTTGAAACTCAGGGGCTACCCTGAGTGTCGAGTCTTCAAAATTCGAGTTCAGAATTCAGGGGCGGAACCCCCTTTCGAGTTATCACAATTGAAGGCGAACTGGCCTACCATACCCGAACACGGGGGGGATACCCCTCCCCCCTAGTTAATAAATGAAATATATATAATAACGGGAACATTTTCACCTTGCCAACACTCAACATTGATGTGATATGGGTTCCAAATTTCTTGTTTCGTAGATATATATATATATATTACAAAGTTTTGTAATAAAAATTTCTGCTACAATGAAGTTTGGCAGAATCAACAATATTATTACTACCTTATTTCTGTTTCTCGTGTGGGAGAAAAATGGTAAAATGTCACTCTTATAATTATATGAGATGTTATAATGGCAAAAATAGTAAGAAAAAAGTCATTTGCACTTTCTCTTCAAAACACAAAGAAAGAACATTATAAATTCAGCCAGTTGAAAAGTTATCTGATTTTTTTTCTTGTAGTACAAAGAAGAAATCACTGCATATAACATGGAGTCTGCAGGAGGGAAAAAATCTGGAAATTGGTTACGTTATAACGAATAGAGAAATCATGTCAGAAAAATTATTCACATAAGATTCTAATCTCAGCAGACATAACATTTTCTTCTAGATTACATATCTAAAGTAACTGAACCTTTGCTACTATTTTACACTAAAATGAATGGGTATGTTCCCCAAGTGATTTACGTTTGTAACAGCTGTCTTGCTAACGATTTATGAAATAAATTATCTGAAATATCTGCAGATTGATTAGGTCTATACCCCCCCCCAAAAAAGAAGATTATGAAACGCATATGCACCTTTTCTTTGAAAATAATTCAAATCCTCTTTTTCGAGATAATTGTATGATTTAATTTCTAATTTTTGATAATAAAAGTGAAACTGATCATTATAAATTAAGCAATTATTTTGGCATAAATAATGTATACGCATGTAAACGAAATATCAGTATTTCTGTTAGGATATAGGTAATCAACAATCGAAAAGAAAACAAGACATTCTTGACATATTCTGCACTACAGCCTGAGGCACTTTAGTGTTCTCCCCTTTCTTCTCAATAGCACTGAGAGTAATAAGCCTTCAACTTTTCCTCCAGCTAAGAGGATATTACCAAGTATTTAGAAGATGTAGATTATTTCAGAAATAGCTTCCAGCAGCAGCAGAAGTAATATTTAGATTTTTTTAAAGAAAAACAAACACAAATAATACTACTGAACTTTCTTTTGTGTGGTATGCATATAAACAATTTTGCATGGTGAAAATACAGCATATTATTTCTAAAATTTCACATAATTTCAGTGGACAGTAGAACAGCTGGTTTTAGATTGCAAATAAATAGAACAGAATTAGAAGCTTCATGATACAATCTGATTGTCGTATATCTATTGTCAAAATGGTAAAATGAAGTAATTGATTTTGAATGCTGTCTTAGAAAAGCTTTCAAACCTGTATAGAAATTTAGAGTAGTTATGCAATTGAGTTCCAGGAGAGAATAAGGAGGGGGGAGGGAAGCATTAGAAAATCTTCAAAATGAGCAAAAATGTTGAATCATTCCGTATATGATATTTTTCACATTATATTTTCAACATATCTACGAGGTTATGCACTAGATATTATCGTAATATGCATAATACAAATAAATAAATAAATAAATGACGAAGGCGAACAATCACTGCTAAAATATCATTGGATATAAATTTTTGATACCAAAAAGACACGATCGGAAACCGAGTAATGCAATTTAGCATTTTAACATTTTTTTTTTATTTTGTCTTTATAACAAAAAACCGTATCTAAATCTGAAATGTGATGATCCATATAATGCTATTTGGCTAGAAACGAAAGAAAAAGGACATATTTATTTCAATGAATATTATTTAAAAAATAAATATTTGACATAATATTTTCAAAGCAAACATTTGAAAATTCGAAAATTCGAAAAAAAATTATTCAATTATTATACGTAAAGTGAAAGAATAATCAGTGCAACTCTTCCGGTGCACTGATTTGTAGAATAAAATACACCAAATTTACTATCACTAAATAGATTCATTGCAAAAGCTGATCAGTGGTCATTTCAGGATTGATTTTTTTCGCATATGTGAAATTCATTTCAATTTTTGGGAAGAGATACAATAAATCATTTTAGAGGCAAGAAAGGTCAAATAACTTAGGACAATAAGTGAAATTCTAAGCAACACAATAGACGTAAAGACAGGAGGACACAAAGGTCACTCAGCAACAGTTAATCCATGTTAAGCTATGGAATAGCCGTAACGAGATTAACGGCGGAGGAAGGTAATGGCATGATAAAAGGTAGAATGCCGACGAAGTTTTGATCCATGAAAAAAGCTAGGGAGTGTTGAATATTTCATCCACACCGGCCGGTTGGGAGGTTAAAACTTAGTCTGTTACCTTCATATAGCTTACCAATTGTATTCCCTGAAGTTGCCGATAGCAAAAATTGGTGAAACATGTAGGACAATAAATTAAAACCCACTTGACTAACATTCAAAAAAAGTGTTTTAATTATTATACAAGAAGTCAAGTTTATGAAATCAACCATAATACCGATACCAAAAAAGAATAATGCAAACAAATGCAGATAATTTAGAACAATAGCTTTAATCCCACATGTTAGCAAAATTCTGCTAAAAATTATTCAAAATAGAATTTATTCAAAAATAGATTGTCTATTGGATGAAGACCAATTTGGATTCAGAAAGAATAAAGGAACAAGAGAGGCAATACTCTGTTTAAGAACAATAATAGAGAGAAGATTAGACCTTAGTCAAAATACTTACATTTGCTTCCTTGATTTAGAGAAAGCGTTTGATAAAGTAAACCAGCAAATACTCCTAAATTGTCTAACTAATATCGACATAGATTTGAGGGATAGGAAAATAATTTATCAAATTTACAAAAATCAAAATGGATGGATTAAAATCAATGATAAGGAGAAAATAATAAATATAAGGAGTGGAGTAAGACAAGGATGTATACTTTCACCACTTTTATTTAATTTATATATTGAAAAGGCCATTCAGGAAACTAAAGATAAAATAAATAGTGGCATAAAGATAAATGGTGAGCAAGTCGTGTGTATAAGATTTGCTGATGACATAGCCCTTGTAGCAGAAAACAGAAGATTAAAAACAATGCTAGAATTACTAAATAATAACCTTGAAGCCTAATAACAGAAGATGGCAGAACAAGAGAAGACATAAGATCAAGAATAAACAATGCAAAAGCCCAATTCTCTAAGATGAAAAGCATTTTAACAGGAAAACTCAATCTACAATTGAAAAAAAAATTAGTAAAGACATTGATATGGAGCATTGCACTGTATAGATGTGAAACCTGGATTCCAGGCAGAGAAGATGTAAGAAGATTGGAGGCTTTTGAAATGTGGTGCTGGCGCTGCATGAACAAAATAAAATGGACAGAAAAAAAATCAAACCAAGTCCTGAGAGAGAGAAACGAAACAAGAACTCTAATTAAATCGATCAAAATTAGAAGGGATAGGTGGTTTGGACATATACTTCGACATGATGGACTTGTGAAAAGAATAACTGAAGGCAAAATAGAGGGGAAAAGAAGAAGAGGCAAACCAAGGAATCACCAAGTCAAAGACAGCACGGGTTTGAGCAGTTGCCAGGAGGTTAAGAAGAAAGCCAATGACAGAGCGGAATGGAGGAAACTGCTGCTGAGCTACCAGTCCCAAGACTGATGCAACTGATGAACAAGTAGTCAAGGAAGAAAATCACGATTACAAGCTGTGTTATAATACACCAATGGGACTGTACTGCAAGAACTCAACGACACTGCTGATTTGAGGGAGGAGAGGTTGATAGCACACAGCAAGTTGAAAATGGCAGGACATATTGCAAAAGTGGACAAAATAGCTCAATGCTATTTTTAACATTTTTTTTTTATAACAAGCATGGTGGTTAAAAAACTTGCTGAAAATTAGGAAAAAGAATACAGTAATACTGTATTCCTAATGTATTCTTTCATATGACTTCTTTCGTCAGCAGTTTTTGTATGACCACCTTGTTTCTGGTTAGATTCCATATGAATGCAGCAATTATACTGCTGATTTATATGCCAACTAGCTTGCACTTGTACACATTGAAGAAATCTGCTACCAAAAATGTATGACTTGCTGAATTCTTTACAGGCCATCTCTCACATCTGATAGATATACAATGAATGGATAAGGCTTTAGAAAGAATTAATGAATGTAAGGATTTGGATATTTTTATTTGACAAAGAATTCAGTTCACATATTATACTGCTAAGACAACTTGTAACTCGGCAGATTGTAGTTTTAATTAAAATAAGCTTCACATGTAGGAAAAGGGAAGTTATGATACCGTTATACAAGTCACTTAGGCCAATACCAAATTACAATTCACAACTTTGCTTACTATGACTTTTACTGGATGTCAAGAGAATGAATAGTACTCAGAGAATGACAGTGTGTGTGTATATATATATATATATATATATATATATATATTGAGAGTTTATTTTTCACTTGGTTAGACTATAATAAGTTTAGTTTAATCCTTTATCCAAGTGTGAGCAAACAAAGTTTGCTCACACTCAAACAAAGTTTGCGCCTGAATGTATCTTCAGGACTGGGTTAAGGTAGTACAACACCAGGCAACTCGTTGCAAAGGTGGAGAAAGTTCTCATTACTCCTATCTCAGTATCTCCCATAATACAAAAAAAAAAATCTCCTTGCGGATATGTGTGTAATGCTATGCATTAAGGCAAGAGTCACTACACATACCAGTTTCGACCTTTATTGAGGTCTCGTCAGTGGGAGCCAGGCCCAGTAGTGGAGACACCAAGGCAGAAGCAATGCGATGTTATCCCAACCTATAGGAGTTGCCAAAGGGTGTACAACCTTATTATTAAATTATTCCGGATTCAGAGAAAGATGTTGAGAGTTTATTTTTCACTTGGTTAGACTGTAATAAGTTTAATTTAATCCTTTATCCAAGTGTGAGTATCGTGAAAGTGATGGGTATCAGTCAGATTGCAGTAAGAGACAGAAGTCAGTTATGGTTCTGCTCTGCTAAAGGACGTAATAAAAGGTTAATGAAACAGGTAACAAGAGCTGCAATTAAAATTGATGTCTAATGATTATATGTCATTTAACACTATTGAACATATCAGTATTGTTATGCATATGTAAATACATAAAAAAAATTTTGAGCAATAATTCAAATGCAAAAAATTTTAAAAATAAAAAAAAAGGATGCAAGAAGAGAAGGAGAGAAAAAGTTACATCAATCATGCAAATATACACAAGCCAACCTATATCAAAGATAGTGAATTACAGGTCATGTTTATTAGCTTACCCAAATGGTGATTACTCAGATATGATTCACATTTCCCATCCCTCATTCCCATCAAATGAGTTGGTTTTTCTATGGGTCCCCATCCCTAACAAAACTGAACTCAAATATATTTGGTAGTAGAATTATTACTGAAGTCAGTCAGGAAGTAAGAATTGGGTATCATGTCAACTTCATGCTGCTGTACCCTAAACTGCCTTTTTATGTTTCCTTAACAGTAACAACATAATACAAAATAATGACTGAAAATGGCAAAGTTCTTTCACCCTACTCATATCAACAATTTCAAACTATTTAAATATGTCCTATAATCGATAAAAATAAAGAATGTAATGAAGTTGAAAGTGGTATATTTATGAAAAACTTGATAAACCTGAAACTGACAAGTTTTGAAAAGCAGTGCAATCTTCTGAAAAGGGATATGCTGACAGTAAGTGCTGATAATTATTTTAATTTAAAAAAAAATATTTTAAGTTGCTGTAGATTCTCAAAAGTTATGTTATTTACCTTTCTAGTCATCTCATTTGACAAGATACATCTAGCAGAAAGTCTTGTTGCATATTGGGGGGAATGGGAATTTTCCTGAAAAGAGTGCTCTGTCATAAAATTTAGGAATTATTTTCTGTATATTATAATTTATAAATTATATTATGGTACATAATCAATACAAAACATTTTAGGAAGTGCCAATCAAAAGCTCTAACTGAAGAAAAAAAAAAAAAAAAAAAAAAAAAAATCAAGTGTAGTTTTATCTTCAAAGATCAGTAAACAGTGCTTGAAGTGGGTGCAACAGTAACAACAAAAAAGATAGCAATATTACCATATTACCATTGGGGAAAAGTGTGGAAGTACAGTGATATGAAGGGAAGAATGGTGAAGTTGAGCACTGGCGAGATAGTGCAAAAGAGTAAAGACTTACAGGACTTCACATGGACAGTAATGTTCGTATAAATATGCAAGATGTATCAAAAGTTGTTTGAGTATGCAGAATTGACTGATTCAGGGTGCTTAATTGGCATAAACAAAACTTGGGAAACAGAGGCTGATATACAAGCAAGACTGAAAAATGGAGGAATAAGGAATCTTCCATAATTATAAGACAAATGGAAGTGATGTCAATAACCAAGGATATATGCCTAGGGTGAAGGTGAAAATTACAATACCTGTGATGCCTTTGGATCAGTTTGGTATGAGGTTGAAATAAACAGAACAGAATGTTGTTAACAGGCCTTGGAATGTAGTGGACAATGATCACAAAATGTTTAGACAAACCAGTTAAACAAGTACAGAGTGAGTGATCCAATAAAGGAGTTGAATGAGAAAATGGGTGAAAAAGGAGATAGCATATCAAAACAAGGGGAGTAAACCTGCTGAATGTTTTCAGGAAGATACTTTAGGTAGAATGTTTTTGAGTAATGGATTTGGTGATAGCCTCACAGCATGCATTTGTGAATGAGATGTGTTGCCAGATGGAGAAAGTGATTGAAGTTCTAGACCTCACAGGTGCTAGCAAGAAAGATTCATTCAAAAAGATATCAGGAACTGCAAGTGATTATGGAAAACTCTAGTTGACTATTATCAATACCATAAAATGTTGAATTTGAGAAAGAGGTCAATAGAGCAATGAAATTCATTACGACATCTGACACGATGTATAATGTATACAAAGGATCAGACAAAACAAGGCAGGAGTGAAATGGATGAAGCAAAATTAAACAAGCAGTGTGAGAATAATTGTTATGGAAGAGATAGTAGATACCAGATGCATATAAGGGGGGTATAAAATGCAGTCCAGAAAGTGATGAGTGTGGTAAGGAAATAAAATGCATAATATGACAAGTAGATTGCCAGTCAGGTGAAAGGAAATTTAAAGGAATCCTTTTGTGGTGAACAAAAAGATGAAACTGTGGGCTGGTGATAGTGCCAGAACATTATGCAAAATTATACAGTGAAATTTACAAGCACTTTGCTGAATTTCCAATCAGTATGAACAACGCTGAACATCCAGAAGGGACAAATGTTATTTGAAACCAGAAGTGAGGGAACTAAAGATATATAAGGTGTTAAGAAAACTATATATCAATAATGCTATGGGGTTGGATGATATATTACTATTAATTTTTCAAGGTCTAGTTGTTTTAAATGAACCATGCAATTAGAAGAATCCCAAAGGAGTAAAAAAGATGTTTCTAATTACAGACCAATTTGTATAGCTGCAGTTATGATTAAGGTACTGGAAAGATTGCTAAGAAAATGGAATACAAGAATAGGCTGATAAATACCAGATTTTCTATAACAGTCAATATGGGTATATAAAGGATAAGTCTTTAGCAATCTACTAGCATTTCATGATGTGCTGGATAAAGATTCATATATAGCAACATTCTTGAATTCCACAACGGTATTTCACAGACTACTACTGCATGGAAAGTTAGTATGCAAGCTGAGAGAGAGAGATAGGGATGATAAAAGATTGGCTGCCTGAATGAAACCAGTGAGGTGTGTGGAGTAAGGAAAACAGTTCCAGGGTAAAGGAAGATAACTAGCAAGGATAGCACAGGGTCCTGTTCTCAAACTGTAACTTATTTGTTTCTTCATAAGGTCTTTTTTTTATGTCAAGTCCACTCACAAATGTAAATTCATCATTACCATGAGTTTGCTAAGAGTTAGATAATCCAGAAACTCTGCTCCAAAGACAAAAGATGGAGCTTTTCAAGCTGGTTCAACCCTCCAATAAGCAGAATGTTTTCACAATGGACAATGAAATTCATATAATCAAACCAAAGACCAATTGGTTGGGGAGGAAGTACTATTCATTTGACCAACTAGGTCAGCAATTTGCTGATGAGACAAAGTTTGGGAGAGTAAAAAGAAGCAATGTTCTCCAACAACACACTGAGTTTGAATCCCACCATGGGCATTGTGGGATTCAAACTCAACCGGAAACCTGAAGTGGCTTTAAAAAGTAATATTTTGTTTCTAGAGCAGGATTACTGCTTATTCTTAGCCCACTCATGATACTATTATACAAAAGATTCACAACCTTTTGCATAAAAAAAAAACACACAATGGGGTACGGAAGTGGCTGTATTGTGCAAATTTGATCACCTAATTTCCAATGATAAAATTCTGAGAGGGTACAGACAAGTAACTAAGAGCACAGAAGACTATGGAATGTTGGTTCTGGGGAGAAGTTGAGGAAATTTAAATTTAACAGATGAGTTGAAAAGAAGTGGTGTTTAAGTTTATGAGGGGTCCTTATAGAATTAATAGAGAAAGGATTATACAAAACAGATGGCAAGAAACAAGGCTATGCTTAGAAGCTGTGCAGAGTATGGTATAACTAATGGGGGAATGGAATTTTTATATGGATAATGGTAGGATATATTGCCCAAGCATTCTGTGAATGCTAGGAGTGAATGATTTTGTTCAACACAATACATATGCTGCTGGTTGAGCAAGAATTTCTGCAATCTGTTGACAATGGCAAGAATAATGAGAAGGTTTAAAGATTTCTTGAAGGGAGATGACATCCAGTTCCACTTCAAGCACTGCATATAACCTATGGGGGATCCATAGGTTATAAGAGAGAGAGATCATAATATCTTGGGGAGTGAGAGTAACAAACGATTCCAAGTTCACATGTTTTAACATCTGTTTTATTAGAATTACATTTTTTTTTAAAATGTGGCTCCTACTCATGAAAGGTTGTAAGCCTATATAATACATTAGTACCATAAGTGGGCTAAGGATTATTTCATTCTATTTATTTATTTATTTTTTTTGTATTTTTTATATAGTCCAGAAACCCTGCTCTAGAGATGAAACATAGAACTTTTTTCAAGCCACTTCAGGCCTCCAATAACAGAACAGTGGTCTCACACCAGGCAATGAAATTCATCTGCCATCTAAATGAAATAACTGAGGTAGGAAATTAATTGCTACAGCACTTAAATTTTTTAATATAACATTTCAAAAATTTAATTTTAGATCTCTGGGAAAGGGATAAGATCTGCTTTTTAACTTGCATTAACAATATTTGTGTGTGTGTGCGTGTGTATTCAAAACATATAACCCTGCCACTCTGAGTTAATGTTCTGAAGATCCCATATTGTTGGGCTGGATAATACCTACTACTACCAAGGTATAAATAAAGTAATAAAGAATCGCCAAAGGCAAGAAATACATCGACTATTATCATATGCTCAAAGACGTTATGGCAGTGGATTGGGTTTGCTGGTCTGAAATGTGGTTTGAACCTGAACGTGTATTGGAGTATTTTATAGGAGTGATAATTGGCTAATGTGTGGAAAGCAGTCAAGTTTTGTGGCAGGAGCAGCATCATTCAGAACATATAACCCTGCCACTCTGAGTTAATGTTCTGAGGATCCCATACTGTTGGGCTGGATGATAGTGGGATTGTTTATGCAAGTATGTGGAGTTATACTGGAAGAAATGGAGGAAGCAGGTGATGTTAGGGTGATTGTGAATAGAGATTTGAAATTCTGAGGGCATATTGCAAAGAATGTGAAGACATCTCAGAGAATTGCTGCAATGTTGAGGAGTACATTGATCATCAGATATAAAAGATGGTCCCATTGTATAAAGCTTTGATCAGACCTGGATCAAAATCCAGATCTGGATTTCTGTGCTGAGATCTTGTCACTGGGATTTGAAGGGAAAGTAACCTTTGAGAGGACAGATGGACAACAAAAATTATATCAGGACTATAAAATGTTGATTATGAAGATAGTCTGGGGGCATATAGACTGCAGAGTTTGGTGTATAGAAGATGAAGAGGGGGATATGATCACAACATTTAAGCTGTTAGAGAGTTATCGTGTTAACACAGGAGATTTTTCATATGGTAAAAAAAAAAGGGGAGGAGGAACAAGGGGCCATCCCTGAAAGATGCAAAAGGGAGTGGTGGGTAAAAGGGTAAGAAGTAAGTTTTTTGCATGGAGAGTGGTAGGAGCATGGATGAGTTTAAGGAGTGATATGATAGACTTTGTTGACCTCCCACAATGAGTCTTGTGACTCCATGGAAGTCAGGAAAATAATGGGTTGGCTCTCTATAAATAGATAAAGACAATGAACCATTAGAAAGATGTGTAACTACTCAGGAAATGGCATATAATTATTCCATTCTTTTTTCTAATGTGAAGTGTATTTTTAGATGTTAGCTATTTAAATGAGTTAATAAAAGAATCTATGAAATATCTTGTACATGAGAAAAAATGGCAAACTTGCCATTCATTCAAAATAGTTGTGTTGAGTGCTTTACTCTCTAAATGTTCTAGCAAATAGCCAAAGGAGGAGAGAGGATGAGTTATATTGATTTATAGATTTTTCCTTTCTATGTCAATTGTCCTGTATATGTAAATCTGAATAATACATCAAATATGTCTGGGTCGAGATGGGATAAACACAAATTCTGCTCACTCATGTTTCAGAAATGGGAAGCATGTTCTGAAACAAGACAAGAAAATAATAAAAATAGTTTGAAATTTACCAATACTTGTCAAGTTTTCAATTGAAACAAAAACAATGCAACAATATTTTTTTTTCTTTCAGGCTTGTTTGGCTTGTTTACAGATAGAGCCATCATCACCCACTTAAGCAAAGCAATGCCTATGAGGAGCAAAAAGTGGCAAAATTGGATCACAACCATAAAAACATCATTTTTTTATTATTTTACATATTTTCTTGAATTTACAAGTGGGAAAACGGTGTTTGGATAGGGACAGCATACATCCTAATGACAGTCCTACTTAAAGACACATGCTGAAGTCAAGGATTTCTTATCCAATGAAAAGAGCAGATTTCTCATGATTATACTGTTTATCATCAACAGTGTGTTGTTATCAATATATCAATATTGATAACAATTGTTATCAATAATTACCTCTGATAATAATGGTTATCAGAGGCATTAGCATTTTTATTTTTGTATTTTGAATACCAAAAGTGTTCAAGTCAATAGCCTTTTTCAACTGTTCCTGTTTTATGTTGACTTTCTATACTCTATTTAACTGGTATTTGTCCTGCAGCTTGGAGATTAGTTCATAGAAAGTTGACAAATCTTTATAATTCAATTGCTTGACTGAGTAGTTAATGTACTGGCTCTCACATTCTAATTCCACTGTGAGCATGGATCTATAAGCAGGAGATAAATTTCATCATGTTATATGAGACTACTACCATCTTGCTTATTGGAGGCCTGAAGTGGCTTGAAAAATTCCATATCTGGATTGTAGAGCAGGGTTGCCAGACTATGTAAAAAAATATCAAACTCCCATTTTATAGTCTGTCTTCTGACCACTGCAATTATGTTGCCAGTTTCTCTCCCATTACACAATACATGTGATGGTTGATATTTATCTTCAAACTTTGCAGCTACTGTGTTCTTTCACCTCTTTTTCTTCTGTATATATCAGTGACCTTCTCGAGATAACTGTAGATTCCACCACAATTTTGCTTATGACAATTGCTCTCCTTTTACTCATTGGGTAACCCTTACACTACGCATCATCAAAACTTCTCCAGTCCTCAATTCCAAACTTCAAACTATTCCATGGGGTTTTGACAACACCATTAACTAAATTGCTCACAGAAATTAATCCTGTCTAATTTCTCATAAAATATAGATAAAAGGAAGAACTCTTTCCTTTTAAAACTCACTTTTTATAACACTCAAATCTGTGGATAAGATTTTGCTTCTTGAGACAACTCTAACTTCACATCTTACCTGACATAAGCGTCATTGCTTCAGTTCAAGAAATTCAGTTTTCCCTTTTGCTCAGCTATTATTATCATTATTATTCGTGACACCTTCAAGGAGTCTGAAGACTCATCGCAGGAGGACACCTACTATACAACTGTTTCTACCACTACACCGAACCTCTACTACCAATCATCTCCATCAACGCTATCTACCGCCCACCACCACAACTAGTATTTTTTGTCTGTAAATTGCGTGTGTTCTGAAGGGCCGATTTGTCTGTATGCGGGATGAAAAACCTGAGTTTCCAGGAGGGAAAAACCCTGCTACCTTCATATGAGATAGGCTAACTCACCTTCAATTGAAAAAGTACACATAAAGATTCCTCCCATCACGACGAGAACCAAACTTAGGCCTATTCCAATCGAAGGGTGCAATGTACCGTCATTCTTCCAATTGTGCTACGGAGGCGTTTACTTTATCTCCGAATTACTATTAACTATATTAAATCAAAATTCATACAACCATCGAATACTTGACCATTAAATTATTTAAGGAATTTACAACATATACTGGAATATTAATTAAAAGACACTTTAATAAATACTTCCTATATTTCGGCAATGTCACATTGCCATCTTCATGGGAACATATAAATATGGCACGTGCACACAGGCACTACAAAAAGCAAGGCAGAAGATAAGAAACTACTGTTATTCCTAAAGTCCTAATAGTGCCCCCTAGTGGGCTATATTGGGTTGTCTTGGCCGTTGGGGCTGATGTTCTCATGATGTAAGTCTCCCAAATTTGGGGCAGTCTCATGCACCCAAATTTGTTGAGGTTTGGAACGTTTTTTAGAGCAGAGGCTGATTCTATGAATAATCTTTCAAAGAAGCAGCCACAGTCGCTCGTTCTACTGTTAACCTTAACAGAAATCAAGGTTTTATACTCCCAGAGATATGGAAAACCCTATTACTTTGGCTTTCTTCCAACGTATTCCGTGGTGGATATCAAGAGCATGGTCTGCAAGCCCAGAGTGGCTGTACTGGTGAAACTGGATGTAGTCTCTGTGTTCTGAAATCCTGATATTCGCTGTCCTGCCTGTTTGGCCAAAGTAGGACAGTTTACAGCTGCACTTGGGTGGTGAAGCCAAGTGCTCCTTAAAAAATCTTTGACTTAGTATGGAAGAGAGCAGAGTTGTTATTTTCTTAATTACTCCTTTCTCATCAATTCACTGAATTCTCATTTATAATCTGCTACATTTTTTGCAGATATTTCCATATTGACAATTCTTCTAAACTCCATTAAATGTGTTAATATAATGTTTCCCCTAAACTTTGTACACATGCACTGTCCAAAAGGGAGAGCACATGTAACTAGTAACTTTGTGCAAAAACTTTTTGTTTTCAGAATTTCCAATTTACACTCAAGTTTTGAACATACCATAAAAATGAATAATATGATAAATAACTGGTCACTTATTTTATTTGGTGACGAGTATGATTTCTCCAATATCTCCACTTGCAATTCCATATGTAAGTGGCATCTCCAACAAACTCGGCAGCCTCCTCAAACCACACAAAATAAGAGTAACATTCAAACCAATAGAAACTATTCGTAAACTACTAAGATCTCCAAAAGATAACCATCCTTTCTATAAATATGCTGGTGTTTATAATATTCCATGCTCATGTGGCTCAAGTTACATCGGACAGACTTCAAGAAGCATCAAAATCAGGCAAAAGGAGCACATTGCTACGTAAAAAACAACAGACAGGACATTTCTGGCCTATCGTCTCATTTCTCTACAACTAACCATGTCATTCGAGTGGAACAAAAGCTGTTCCCCCCTTACAAAGAGGAAAACTACCATTCAAGAATTTTCAAAAAAGCAGCCACAGTCGCTCGTTCTACTGTTAACCTTAACAGAAATCAAGGTTTTATACTCCCAGAGATATGGAAAACCCTAATTACATCTCTAAAAATACAAGAAACGAACTTTAACACAAATTACAGGAAGTTCTTTACCAACAGCTAGCTAACCTTGTACACGCAATACGTGTTTCACTCACGTTCGATGCTAATTTATTTGTAATTATTCTTGTCAGTTTTACAGTTACTCATAATTGTGAGATTGTTTTAAGCCTATATGTCAGTGCCCTGAAGATGACAACAGTTAAAGTGTGGCAAAACTAGTTGGTAGAGTTAATAAATTTTATCAACACTTGATCTGTAAACCAAATATTATTTCACTTGAACTTAATATATTGTAGTTACTTTTAGCATGCACTGCATGGGTAAACTGATGCCAACATCAACAAGCTTGATTGTTTGGCACAAGGACAGCAAAGTCATACTGTGCCAAAACAAAGGTTAGTGCAGTACACAAGGTAATAGACATCAGCAAGTTGCAGAGGAATATTTGTTTAGAGTGTCCACTGTCTAGACAGTGCAGTCACTGGAACTTGTGCAAAACAGTGATAGAAATTCAATAACAACCCACTTCCAATCCAATGTTGTCATTTTTTATCTCTTCAACTTTCTTGCTATCCATGATACTAAACATTATACATCTTAAACAACTTTTCATGTGGGATTACCATTAAAAAAGCCATGTTTAAATTCTCTAGTCATGTAAAAAATAAAATTAATTAATATGCTTTATCCAAGTGTAAGCAAAGAAAGTTTGCATGTAAAGTATCTATCTTTATCCTGCATTTATCAAATACTGTTTAACTCCTATGCACTGTTGATCTCTCTCTAAGTTCTTCCAATCGTGATACTGCTTAAACTAATTGTTATCATAATTAATCATCAGCCACTTTCTGTCCACTGGTGGATGAAGATCTTCCACAAGTCGTCCAGTCATTCTTATCTTGAGCCTTCCTATGCCACTGAGTTCCTGTCATCTCTTTAATCTCATCCTCCCACCATCTCTTTGGTCTTCTTGTAGTTCTCTTTTCATCTCCAGGATACCATTCTGATATCAACTTTGTCCATTTTTTTGAGTATTACTTCTAAATGGCAATGGGCAGGTCATATTGCAAGATCTTTTAATGGCTGTTATAATGTCTCTCACCCTAGTCTGAGCTCTGACCCAAGTACTGCACGTTCTTGGAAATGTTTTCCCCCTTGGTTAGATTATAAATTATATATTTAGTTTAATCCTATATCCAAGTGTAAGGAAACAAAGTTTGAGCCTAAAGTTTGTTTGCTTACACTTGGATAAAGGATTAAACTAAATATATCATTTACTGCACTTTCTATCTAGATGGTAATACCAAGTAATGATCTTTCCATTTTCCTCTGGGTGATCCTCAACTTGTTGGTCAATTTTTTAGTCAAAGTCCATGTTTCACTTCTATATGTCATGACTAGAAGTATACAACTGTCAAATATTCTTATTTTAAGGCAAATTGAAATGTTTCCTTTGAGAGCTTCATTGTGTTTTCCAAAGGCCATCCAACCAAGTTGAATTCTACATATTTCTTCTTTATAGTCACCATGTCTTGTGTTCTTTTGTCCTAGGTAAGCACATAGGACGTTACTATATCAATTTCCTGTTGTTCCATTTGTACTGGCTTTTTAGTAATGTATTTATAATGTATTCATAATTAATCACTTGCTTGTAATTCCAGATAAATTACTTTCTCTTCAGAAGTGCTCACTTCTAAGTTAAGACCACATGATCACTTTTTACTAAATGAAGGCAAGAATGAACGATATCTGTGACAATTATATCCTTCAATTAAATTCTTAATCCTTGTTTCCTCCATTACATGATGTCTTAGTTCTAACATCTCTGAAAAGACTCTGGAAATTCCTTACTACCATATGTTAAGGTCTAATTCTCAACCTTGAGTGTACACAACACATCCATCATAAGTAACACTCTCCATCCTCTTTTAACTCCTAATCCCCAAAATATGTATATACTTACTTCTATTAAGACATCTATGTCAACCACATTTTGATAATCTTTGGGAACAATGAAATATGCCAAACACTACAAACTCATTCCCTTTATTCCTGCTACTCCTAACATTCCTATATAGAAAAGCAATGACCTGTCATTATTTCTATTAACCCCACATCCATTATTACTCTCAACAATGCTCTATGATATGCAATACAATCTCCCATCTCACACAGATTCATGAGGCCTTCCATGCCTCCTTCCTTGTTCAAATGTACACATTTACTAAACATCCTGAATATCATTCACTATTCCCACGTCTCCCCAAATCCTAAATATCGTACTGAGGAACATACATTACCCCTCTGCTCTCTCTCTCTCACATATATTCTTCTGCCAAACAATGTGCTCTCAAATATTTCACAACACAATTCACACTCTTCCTGCATATTCTTTCATTCACAACATCACCAAATGTTAGCACAGATCAAATCTCTTATACATTACACTGCTCACTCATTCCTCTTACACTAATATTTCTTTTTCTCTTTCCTAGAAGAAAAAAGTCAGTTGTATATTAACAGTTTTTCTTTCTATCTGGCAACATAACTAAAGTTAGAACACTTTTGTGTCAGAGAGTCAAACGGAAAATTGTTATTGCACTATAAATTATACTTTCATTAGAATCTTGTTTATATCCTGTACTCAAGCCTGAGAAAAAAAAAGTTTATAGGTTTAACATCTTTGCAACTCTGGTTAATTTCTCGCTTATTTCATATAAGTTAATTTAATCTTCTACCCACCATACCAGCTTTGCTTACTCTATTTCCTATTTCCATCCTTAATTGGCCATCTTCCTATCTACTGAAGATATCCACTAATGGGGCACACTACAAGAAGATGACTGGATGTCAGGTCAAAAACCCTGGTGGTTCCTGCATTCCTCAAAAGCTATGTGAATGTTTACTCTAGTTATCTAGATCTGACTCTTAAATGTTTCCTGGTGTACAAGGGTGGTTCCATAAGTCTCAAGCCTGACTAACTTTTAGAGGTGATAGAAAGAAAACAATTGTGTTACTTCAACACACTTTTCACATCTTTAAATTAACATTTCTATGCCCTTGAAAAAATAGTCTGTACTTTTGTCTGCAAAATGGCCAAAAACTGCACCTTTCACCTCATTGTCGCCTGCAAATTTCTTCCTCGAAGGTCTTTTCTTCAGTTTCGAGTAGTAGTAGTTACTGGGTGCTAGATCTGGGCTGTAGGGAAGGTGTTCAATCTCCTTCGCAACAATAGCTGTATGAACTGAAGCAATGTTGTAAAGCAGGCGAACACCCTGACTCGCATTCCTCGTCTCTTCTACTTTATGGAGATACACAGTTTGTTGAGGAATGAAGTATTATATTCTGCATTCATGGCGGTATTCCTTTCCTTGAAGTCAATCAAGAGAATTCCCTGGTAATCACAAAAGGTTATTGCCATGATCTTCTTGGTGGAATGAGTGACTTGGGCTTTTCTCAGCAGTGCTTTGCCACTCCATGGATTCCCTTTTGGAAAGAGGATCATAATAAAGGACCATGATTTCATCCCCAGTGCAATGGATTCCAGTACTTCTCTCTGATTTCCTTGGCAAAGTTCTAAAAACTTGTGGGAACAGGTCACACGATGCTCCTGAATTGAAGAGAGAAGTAGGGGCATCCACTTTGCACTGACCTTCATCATGTGAAGCTTCTCATGAATGATGCAAAAGATGATTGCTACAGAAAGCACCAACCTTGCTGAGATTTCTTTGAGTTTCAGCCATCTATCATTGAACAGTTTCTCCTCAACAAGAAAGACATTTTCTTCAGTCCTCACTTCCACAGGCTGACCTTCATGAGGATCATCTTTGATGCTCTCTCTTACTAGGCGAAACCATTTAGCCCATTCCTTCACACTGGAATATAAAGGAGAAACTTCTCCATAAACAGCATTCAGTCGCTATTTGATAGCACTTGGAGAAAGTACTTTGGTGAAAAACTTTATCACAGCACAGTACTCAATTTATAACATTACAGCCACTTAGCTTGCCACGTGTTAGTCAAATGAATGCCTGCAACTGAATGACACAGGTAGAGTTGAAACCAGTACACTAAGCTCCCCATAAATGGTGCTATCTGTCATACATGGCGTTTTAAAATTGGCATGAATTTTGTATGTCAGGCCGGAAACTTTTGGAACCTACCTCCTATAATCATATTATTAAAAGACCCTATTATACAAGTACCTTATGTGAAGTTACTTCATGAGAAAATGTTTGCTCACACTGGGGGTAAAAGATACAAAAGAATATAATTTCGTGTCAAGTATAATTTACTTTCTGAAAACACAAAAAAAGTTGCAACAATTACTGCATCATATTCAAAGAAGTTCTTGTACCTGAAATGGCAAAAAACTAATTTATTTCTTAGTAGCATTTCATTTTCAGCTAAAACTTATTATCTACATCTTCCTTGTCAATATCAGGCATGCATGAGGAAGTGCTTTTATAACACTAAAAAAAAGAAAGTAGAAATTTTAAGATAACTGTATGTGCTGAATACAAAAATGATATGCACAATGCTCTGCTGAGTCAGACAGTTGGCAGAAACCAACAATGATGAGCTATACTAACCAGTGCTGTAACAAGAGTGAGGCATGAGCTACAGCTGTAAATATAATGGGTGCAAAAATATTAAAGGGTTGCATCAACATCTGAAACAGCAAGTGCTAGAAATAAATTAACATGCACTACATAAACATGTGTATATGATATAATTACATATAATAACACTGTGATATACTGTGTATAAAAATAGCTAAAACTACATGTTACCATGCTACTGCTCCCACTTTCCAAGATCTGGATTCTGTCAGTTATAGAAATGGAGAAGGACACTCCCCCCCTCTTTTGCTTCAGGTGCTAAATGCCATTTTTACAGTAGAGATACTGAATCAGCTAGAGTTTAACACTCTGCATGCAGATCACATCATACTGATGCATGCACTACTGTGACTGTCATAAAACAGACATGTTCATATGCTGTCATTCCATTTCATTACCATAACGGTGGAAGATGAATTTCATTATCTGGTGCAAGACCACCTTCCCCCCCCCACACACACAAACTGACTGGAGACCTGAAGTGGCTTGAAATCCCATGTTTCATCTCTAGAGTGGGTTTCCAGACTATATCAAATTTTTTTTAAAAATACTAAAAATATTAAAAAAATCCCTTAGCTAGCCAACACAGTGCTGGTGTACTCTAGGTTTATAACCTTTTATAGGTAGAAAACATAAAAAAATAGTAAAAGCAGGCAAAGTGCAGCTATCGCTTGTTAACACCATATCTGGTTTTTCACCTATGTGATTTAGCAGTGGCCATATCTTAACCAGTGACTTTGTGGAGTCATTTTGGTGTTAGTTGCTCATTTGTTGTTGCACAAAAATGACATCAATTCTGAATAGCATTTGAAAGTGCAGTTGCATGATATCTCAAACAGATGAACTGTATAACTCATTTTGCTATGACAAAGCAACATTAAAATCTTCAAAATAAGCATTCACTTCTGAGATTAAGAAAGCATATAAATTATAACTGTGAATGTAAAGTGAGAAAACAGATACCTGGGCTACCCACATGTTGTAACAGATGTGTGCAATATTTAAGATAGGTAAAGAGTAAGAATTCACTGATGTTATTTGATATACCAATAGTATGAAGATTATGTAGAGACCACAAAACTACTATTCAAACATCACTGTTATTGCACAGGCACCTCCATGGTCCTATGACTTATTGTGGGAGGCCCAAACTATGAACACAATATCTATCATACCTCTCCTTGAAACCATTAAAAGACAATCCCATTCCAGTCATTCACCAATCTACAAACAAAAAATCTAGTCCTCATGCACTTACTAGCCACACTCTTGCCTAACTTCCAGGGATGACCTCTTGTTCTGTCCACTCTAGTGAAGTGCTCAAACATTTCACATGCATCAATCCTATAAAAGCTTTTAAGTAACTTAAATGTTTCTATTATGCCCCCCATTTTTCTCCTATCAACCAACTTTTGCAATCCACAAACTCAAAATCTATCCTCAGAGGATGCATCCCACAGACCATCTTGGTCACTTACCACTGGATCCCCTCCACCATTTCCTCATCCCCAAAAAACCCAGGTGACCAGACCTGAGCACAGTAATCCGGATGTCATGTGGTCATAACAAGGATTTATAAAGAGGAATGATAACTCCTTTATCTCTGCTTGTTGGCATGTTCTTCAATAACCAAATAATCCTGTGAGTTACCCTGACAACCTTATCAATATGCCCTCTAAACTTCAGCTCTCTATCTATCTACTACTACTACTACCCCCAAATTTTGGGCTTCATCAATTTATTGGAGTACAGATACCTCAATGTGATACACAACTTGTAATCTTTGTATTCCAAAATGCATAATTTTATACTTTTTCAAATTAAATGGACATCCATTATGTTTTACCCACACTGTCAGCCTATTTAAATCATCTGCAAGTTCTCTACATCAACGTGATTAACTATAAATTCTATATTTAGTTTAATCCTTTATCCAAGTGTAAGCAAACAAAGCTTGCGCCTGAAGTATCTTCAGGACTGGGACAATTCATGGCAAAGGTGGACAAACTTCTCATCACTTGCCTTAGTATCCCAATGCAAAGCACATCTCCTTGCAGACATGTATACTGCTATGCATTATGAGAAAGGTCACTACCCAGACCAGTTTCAACCTTTATTGAGGTCTCTTTAGTGGGAGCCAGACCCAGAGGTGATACCAAGGTTGAAGCAATGCAGAAGTCATATTTCCATATACGAGTTGCCAAAAGCTGTCACACTTTATTATTAAATTACTCTTTAATATAAACAATTAAACTAAATATATCATTTATAGTCTAACCAAGTGAAAAAACTTCCACCTTGATTAACTATTACTCTACCCAACTTGCATCATCATTATTAACTGAATATCTCCCTTCAAATTATTTCCTATATCATTTATGTACAAATCAAACAGCAGTCCAAACACAGAGCCCTGAGGCACACACCACTAGTCACCTGCCTAATCCTGGATTCTGCTCCTCCATATACTACTTTTTGGTAACTGCCCTTATATTCATATCATCACGTTTCCTATCCATCTCCATTTGTTGCAGTTTGTGTAACAGTGTTCCATCTAGTATTTTGTCAAATGCCTTTGCAAAATCCAGCAGTATTGTTATATTGATTGGTCTATAATTTACTACTACAGTCTTAGATCCTCTCTTATGCAAGGAAATTATTTTGTCATCTTTCCTCTTCCATGGAACTCTACCAGAGCTGAGACTTAAATTAAAGAGCCTAATCAAAGGCACTGCCAGTTCCCCTGCACATTCTTGTAAAACATGAACCGGTATCCCATCCAATCCCCACAGCTGTTTTTGCATTCAGATTCTGCAGTATACTAAGTACATCCAATTTTTCACCCTCTCTTCTAACATCAGTCCTTGTGACCCCCTGTCATAACAATATCTTCACCTGGATGATATACATTTGAAAAATGATCACTCAGTAGTTCAACAATTTTGTCTGCCTCCATTACATCCCTACCATTCAAGTTATCCTTCCATAGTCATCCCCCATCCCATTCACATGCTGTCTCCTATCCAGGAGGTTGACTACTATGATGTGACCATGATTAACCATGTGGTGAGGACCCTATCTCTTTCATATATTGTCATAAGCACTCATGGCTATAAATCCGTGCAAGTTCACAGGGGTAGTTTGCCTGTTCTGAGGAACAATTAAACCCAAGTTTCTGGGTGAAGAAAACCCTCTAGCTCTGTATGAGACTGGCTAACTCACCTTTGGGCAAAAGAGACCAAATAAAGGTTCCTCACATCATAGACAGGAATGGAATCCAGATCTTCATTTATGCCAACTGAGCTACAGAGGCTCTCCATAGAGATACTTGTTACATAATGAAAAAAAAACTCTGGGATTTCCTTTTGCCTGTTTGGCTAATTTCTTCTCATAATCTGATGTTGCCTTTCCCATGCTGGTCACCTTTCTTGCCTGATCCTTGTATTGCTCCTTATATACCCTCCACAACATTTTCTTTGTTTGCAGCTCATGCTTAATGATACTACTCACACATCTAACTTCTACTTGATTTACCCTCTTGACCTTGGGTATACGACATGATACTACTGGAGGAGATAACCATTGATAATTCCCATGCACTGTGAACATGATACTGTTTAAAGCTGCCTCCTAAGCATATAAAAATCACCTGCCTTGTAGCATCATATATACTCCTCCTTAACTGGGATTTCTTTTTGTTTTGCTACCTTTCAAATCAAGACCACATGATCACTTTCCTCAATCGGAGGCAATGTAGCCACCTTAGTTATGAACAAGCTTTCTGATTCTATAACAAGATCCAATGCTCTCGTACCCTGAGTTCCCTCTGTCACATTCTGCTTCAAGTAATTATCTCTCCGTAAGTGTATAAATTCTATTTCCTTTATGAAATGCAATTCTTTTCCCCTTCCAATCTGTCTCCAAAGTTGAAGTTCCCCATAATAATTACTTGACTTGCACTCATTGTACTAATCTGCTGATGTATTTCTTCCACATCATCCCTGGCACACCTGGACCAATAACAGCAACCAATATTATATTTTGTCCTATTGGCCTCAACCTCACATCAGATTGACTCAAAAGAACTGCATGACTTCCAAAAATAATGTGCTTTAATGAACACATCCTTTTGGGTGAGACTTAATTAGCGACTTCCTCAAGTTAAGAAATACAGGGCACTTTTTGTCTCATTCCAAAAGGTAATCCAAACCAGCTCTTTTTACCCTCAATATCCTTTATAATGCTCATGCTCTTAAGCTTCACACATCAATTCAGTCTGTAAACACTGATCTTCATACCATTCCTTCAATGAGATGAGCACAATTGGTCAACTTCATGCTTATAAAATGCAATCCTGTTTTACTCTCTGCAAAAAACATTTCATTTCACCTTACTGTGAAATTAGATCTTTTTGTTTTTAACATTTTCTTGCAAAAAATACCCAGAGAAATAAAAAAATTTCTCTGCATTTTCTCTCAAGAAGTTATTCCTCATCTATACAGCTGCTGACTGTACAAATCCGAAATCTGCCTAGCTACTTAGTATATATTTCTACATATCTGGGATGACAAAAAAAAAAAAAAAAACTTTCTTTGTTAGCAAAAGTGTGTCCTCACATAGTAGTAAGGGGGGGGGCACTTTTCCTAATTCCTCTCTCTCACACACACACTACAACCACTATTTCATAATCTATTTTGCATTTCTTTTAGAGCTACTTAAATGGCATCCATGATTACTTTACTTTCTCCAAAGCAGTACCCCATCTTCTGTCCTGTCTACTCTATCCTCCCTGAAAATACTAAATCCATCACATGCTATCCCTGTAACTGCATCATTTGCTGTTAGTCAAGTCTCGCTAATATCTATAACGTTTGGCAAGGTTACACTATCCAATGACAAAAACTCCTCTTTGTTCCTGATATTTCTGGCATTAGTATATAGAAACTGCAGCATCCCTGTAGGCTCCCAACTACCTTTACTTCCTGAATTGACTACCCTATTCAATATTTTTGCTTGAGAGACTAGATTCTGCACTTGTTGGTTTACCCTCAAGTCATTCTCACTCATTTGCTTCATGGGTACCTTCACACATATGCAATCATCTGCATCTGCCCTAATCTCTTTAGTTTTCTAACTTTGCACTTCCACACATCAAACAAAGTTCTCTCTAGACACGTAACTATGAATCCATTTAAGTGCAGTAGAAATCTGCACTTCCATCAGGTCATAAGTCCACAAACTCTACATCATTCCTTCTACACAACCTGCGTATTGATTCATCAGTTATTGTCATCCTCCTCAATTCACCTCCATCATAATCATAGCGAACATCTCTGAACTTTCCTGCAAAATCCAAGCATAAATGATTTCCAAGTGATATCCTAACAATTCATGATTACATGTATCAAAAAGATTCTATTATAATGCACACATTTCAACACATTTCACTGTTTAGTTATATTCAAATTTCTATTACTGTTGTTCAACTCACTGATGAAACATTTTCATGAAAAAGAAATAATTGTTAATGTTTTGATTAATGAAGTTATTTACTGAAGTATACATGCAAATAATCAAAGTCTCACAGGTATCTTTACACACAACAAAACAGTAAAATAACCAACTTATCATTATTATTCCAAGACCCCCCAAGTCAAAGACTCATTGCAGGAGGTCCCTTTGTCATCCACACAGCTCATCATACAAATTCTCTGCAGACACCACACTCTCAGGCAATGCATTCCAATCAATTCACAACTCTCCACACAAAAGATCTGCTTCTCACTCTTTTCTTATAACACTTACAGATGACCTCTTGTTCCCTTCCCCCCCCCCATTTTATAAAAAACCTTTTCAACATTAATCTTATAACATAACAACCCCTTACTAACTTATACATCTCTATCATATCACCCTTCTTTCTCCTATTCACTAGATTCTGCAATTTGCATCTTCTCAACTTTTCTTCATACTCAACATTCCAGACTGGAAATTATCTTAGTCAATCACCTCTGGACCCTTTCCAATATCTCTTTATCCTTTTAAAAAACAGGTGAAAATCTGTGCACAGTAGGTCCATATGTGGCCTAATCAAGGCCTTATACAATGGAACCAGAATCTCCTTACTTCAAGTCAGTGACCTCTGCATCATTGCCAGAATTTGTTGTGTTGTCCTCACAATTTTGGCAGTGTCCTCTTAAATTTTAGATCCCTATCCACCACCTCAAGATCTCTGATTTCTTCCACTTCCAACAATATATCCCCACCAAGAGTAAATTCTACATTCTATCTTTGCTTTCCAAATTTTAAAACCTTACATTTAGTAACATTGAATTGACATCTCTGCTCCATACCCAGTTACTCAGTCTCTTCAAGTCTTCTTGTAAGGCCACAATAACTGCTCTACTTCTCCTCATATTCTTCCCAACTTGGAATCATCTGCAAACAACTCAATATTCCCTCAAATCCTTCCCAGTATCATTAACATATGGGTTAAACAGCAATAGCCCTAAAACAGATCCTTGAGGTACATTACTAGTGACTTCCCTCTTCTGTTATATTGCCTCCCCCCATACTCAACTTGCTGCTATTTATCAGATAGCCAATCTCCAATCAAATCCAAAAGAAATCTCAACTATATACTTTGCAAAATCTAAGTATATCACTGCTTATCCATCTCCCTCATCTAATGCATCTGTCACCTTATTGTAAAAAGTAAGCAGATTACAAAAACATGTTGACCCAATTCTTGATCCTGGTTCTCGCTAACCTCTCCAACACTTTTAACCACAACACCTGACATACAGATTGGCCTATAATTTGATGCAAGTTCTGTCACCACCATTATGAAGGAATATAATTTTCCCTTCCTTCCACTTCTTTAGAACTTAACTCAATGTAAGACTCATATTAAATAAATATGCCAAGGCAGATGTCAATTCCTGGCGCATTCGTTCAAAATATGTGGTTATATATCAAGTCTCACAGCCTTATTCACATTAAGTTTACTCAATTCCCCATATACCTCTTGCTCAACCACAGTCAGTCTCTCTTTCTCCTCATTCACTGCTCTCAAACTCTCCATGATGTCACATTCATAAGGATAAAAGACTTATGAACTGCTCATTAGACATCTCAACTATACCCTACACCCTCTGCAACAGTTGTCCTTATACTATTTCCTCCAGTCAATGTCATCCAACCTTCTTTTTTTTTTTCATTAGCTAACTGCGCTCATACTGCACTTTTGTTACTCTTACCAACTGGGTCTCGCCTTGCCTGTTCTTTGTACTCCTCATGAAATTGATTATTACCATTCAGCTTATGTTGATTCCATAATACCTTCTTAATCTCTTCATTCATCCATTTCACACCTACCTTATTTAGCCTTCTGATTCTTGGAATACATTTAGACATTACTTCTACTAGATAGTTCTTAAATATCACCCAAGCAGCACTGATCTCCTTTCCACCTATCTTCTCATTCCTTGCTACAGTTGCAAGCTGCCTCCCAAGCTTCTCATAATCACCAGCCTTGTAGTTCCACAGTCTGATGACAGTTGAGAGAACTGCAGCTGACAGAGTGCTAAGAAGAGTCAATTCATGTTGAAGGGGAGAAAAGAATAAAAGATGTACGAATTCATCACCAACACAAAATCGCATGCTTTATAAGTAAAATTTTCCAACTGTTATACAAACAAAATAGTTACCACTTTAAAAACTTGAATGTTCATAAAAGAAAAGCTAATTTTCCAATGTGTAATAATAATCACTCATCCCAAGAAATGGATTGATTACCCTATTATCGGAATGGATTCACCTTCTTTTGAATGCATAAAAGTGTCAAGGTTCTCTCCACCTGTGGTCAAACTATATACTCTTTCCTCACAGAAGTCCCTCACATGGCTGGCAACCACCTAGGTAATCACTTCATGGTCACTCTCACCAACTGGAGAGGGAGAGAGATCTGGCATCTCATTTATGACATCTGACGAGATGATCAAATCCAAAACCCTTAATCCTTATGTCCTCTACTGCATACTGTATGTGGTAGTTATCCCTCAAAAACTCGACAAATTCATTTTCTTTACTTCCAGTTGCTAGCTCGTCATCCCAATTTAAATTGTTATAATCAAAATCATCCACAATGATGACCCTTTTCCTATTTGCTAATAAATTTCATGGTCACTACTGTTCACATTACTAGGTCTATAGCAACATCTGATCAAGTATTTCATTCTATTCACCTCCCTTGCATCTCTACCTTGTATGGACAACTATTTTTCCATCATCAATAGCACTCCACCTCCCTTTTTTACCCTTTCAATCTTCATGAAAAACATCATACTCTTCCATCTATTCCTGTCAAGATGCAAACTTCATCCAACCATGTCTCACTTATTTCAACAATTTTTGGGTGAATGAACTCAATCAGTGCAACCATTTCATTTCCCTTTTTTCTTATACATACTAACATGTATACAAATATAACAGTCATTTCCTAGATCTATAGCAAATTTCACTGATACCACTTATTAGATCTCACTTCTCCATACTTTCCTTGAGCCATTTCTTTCTCTACTTACCCATCCTGAAAACTTCTTTAAATCCTAATGTTCCCCCTTTATCCTACAGGCCATCCAATTCCTTTCTTGTCTACATACATATTCACTTCCTCTTTGAGCATCAACCTTTCTCATGCATGATCCCCTGTCCACCCTGAGTCTTGTCTATTTTTGTGTTTGTCTTGCACACTTGTTCTCTCATTCTGTGCACTCATGCTACCCATTTCTCCATTCATAAGCATTACTTCAATCCCTCCTTCCTTACTCTTCTGTTCTTTCACACTACTTCTAACTTGCTCAGATTAATTCTTGGCACTCATTATTCTCCCTTGCAGCAGCAGTCTCTACAAATGACTCAAACCAAAAACATTCAAGTGTCCATCACACTCAACTCATCCTTCAAACTCATTCTGCACATTAACAAACTACACTCCTTTTTCTTCACACATTTCCTAATATATCATTCATTGCATCTGATTGGTGAAAGTGACCATGCAGTCTTCACTTGGGAGATTGTAAAACATGAGGAATATTCTGTCAAGAAGGGGTATTTGTGGAACTACAAGGCAAGTGATTATGAAAAGGTTAGGAGGAAGATTAAATGTGCCATGGCATAAAACACTGCAAGGGAAGGATGTTACTAGTGCATGGGAGATAGTTAAGGAGCACCTAGAGGAAGCAATTAAATTGTATACCTAAGGTAAGGAGGATTAATCAGATAGGAGTTAGATGTGAGTAATATCATTAAGCATGAGCTGTAGAAGAAGAAAATCCTGCACAGAGTATGTATAAGGAGAAAGGCGACCAGCAAACTCATGAACAGTACAAGGCTCAGGCAAGAAAGGTAAAATTAGATTATGAGAAGAATCTAGCCAAACAGGTAAAGGAAATCTCAAAGAGTTCTTTCATTGTGTGGCAAGTAAGAGGAAGAATGACTATGAAAGATTAACTTTAATGAGTGCTGATGGTCATGAGGTGACAGAAGCAAATAAAATAGTTGAGTTCCTAAGTGACCAGCTTACAGGTGTATCATCATCTAAGTGAGGTTACTGCTTTAACATATATGATAGACACTGATGTGGGGACAGACATGGATGAATTGGAGGTTCTTAGGATATTGCAGAATCTCAATATAAATACAGCTGTAGGATTAGATGGGCTATCAACTAGAGTTTTGCGAGAATGTGCAAAGGAACTGGCACTGCCTCTGACTAGGATCTTTAATTTAAATCTCAGCTCTGGTAGAGTTCCAAGAGAGTGGAAAAAGGGCAAAATAATTCCCTTGCATAAGGGAGGTTCTAAGACTGCAGTAGCAAATTATAAACCAATCAGTATCTCAGGCATGTTGGTAAAAGTAATGAAGAAATAGGTCAAAAAGACAATTCAATAATGGGTGGATAAAAATATGATACTGTATGAGGGGGCGACATGACTTTGTAAATGATTGGTCATGCCTTAGTAATTTACTTTTTTACAATAGAGTAACAGCTGAGTTGGATAAAGGAAATGGCTACAATGATTCTGCTGGATTTTGCAAAGGCATTTGACAGAATACCACATGGAACTCTGTTATGGAAATAAAAACAAATTTCAAGGTGAAAACAGGTAGCTAGTGAAGTGATCCAATGCTCAGTGCTGAGACCAGTACTGGGTAATTTGCACATAAATGATATAGGAAATAACCTGAAAGGAAATATTCAGTTGTTTACTGATTATGAGAAATCAGGTAGAGTAATAATTAATCAAAGCAATGTGGAGAGCTTGCAGGATGATTTATGAGTAAATAGGCTGTCAGCATGGGCAAAAGATAATGGATGTCAGTTTAATATGGGGAATTGTAAAGATGCATTTTGGGATAAACAGATTACAAGTTGTGAACCACATTGATGGAAGAGTACTCCAGGAAATACGTGAAGCTAAAGATTTAGTGATGGTGGTAGACAGAGAGTTCAAGTTTAGAGGACATATTGCTAAGGTAGTCCATAGGATTACTTGGCTATTGAAGAATATATTAAAAAGTAAAGATATGGAAGTTGTTATTCCTCTTTATGAGGCCTTGATACATCCACACCTGAATTACTGTGCTCAGATCTGGTCTCTTGGGTTTATTGGAGATGAAGTAGTAGAGAAAAGGTAAGTGATCAAGATGGTGAGTGGTGTGTGGAATGATTCCTATGAGGGCAGATTGACTGTGTCTGGATTGCATAGGAAAAAAGAGAGGACATGATAGAAACATTTAAGTTACTTAAAGGATTGTATAGGATTAATGCAGGGGAAACGTTTCATCACTTGGGTAGAGGGGCCAAAACAAGATGTCATCCCTATAAGTTGAACAAAGGTGTTGTTAGGAAGGGTGTAAGGACTAGATTTTTTTTACTTGGATTGTCAGAGTCAGTTGTTAGTGCTTTGTCTGTTAATGGATTCAAGGAGAGGTATGACAGATTGTGTAGGTGGTTTGGGTCTCCCGCAATGAATCTTCGGACTCCATGAAGGTACCAATACAATAATAATAATAATCCTTACTCTCTGCCTCATCATTGTGAAACCTGGGCAATACACTATTATATTTTACCCTCCTCAACAACCTCCTGATATCCAGTCTTACATACTCCTTGTTCCCAGTTCCACATTTGTTCCAGTTGCTTACTCCTCATATCTAACACCTCAATCATTCTACTGAATTTACCTCCCAGAAAACAAACCTTGCGCATCTTCTCATTTATCATCACACTTGTAATAATCAAATCCCCATGAAGCACCATCAGCCATGATGCCAGTACCTTGTGACAGTACTCTAAACAGTTTCTAAATCATATGAGATATGGGCTATGGTTGATATAAATTCTTTACTGATGGACATGAAATGCAGTATCATGTTCTTTTGAACCAGATTTTCATCCATCAGTTATGCATGCATCTCATCAATACCCCAAGCAGAGTTGAATCAGCTTGTGAAAGATCATTTATTACCAAACAAAAGCTGAAATCTTAATATTTATAATACTGCGAGGTTACCTTCCTTGAAAAGGGACTTTCAGTCAGTATTTATATAGCATCATCTTGCTATATAAACACTAAGATTTGAACTTGTGTTTGGTTAAAAAAAAAATTTTTTTTTTTAAATCTTTCACAATCTCGTAACTGGGTTATCAAAATGAAGTGCCTGCACTACTGGTGGCTGAAAAATTCTGGAACAAGTTCACAAGTACATGATGCTGCATTTTCATGTCCATCAGTAGATTGTAATCATACATATTCCATGTCTAGATGATTTAAGAACTACCAGAATACTGTCACGAGGTACTGATCTTGTAGCTGATGATAAAACAATAAAATAGCAAGCTTGTCATCATTATCTGCAAACATACCACAATAAATAACTCAAGTAAAACATTAACAGATAGTTTGTCAAAAAAATTTAGCAGATAAGTATACATTTCTATGAGTGATCTTGTGTTTTGTAACAATGTTAATGGATTAATGAAAATGGTGGGGAGAAAACATGAAAACAATGAATAGCATTTTAAATTATACTTGACAAGAAATGTTATTCTTCGAACAATAGCTTTGGGAGTGATAAGATTTTCTGCATGTGAATCTTGGATTTCAAACCCAAATTCATCTTCCATTGCCATTATAACTTCGACATGGTCCAAACTATCCAGACCCATATCAGATAATAAACTGGAGTCCACAGTCAGCTTATTTGGATCAATCTTGTCATAGGTCTATGGAATGAACCTTACGAGAACAGGTTGAAGATTTGTGGGTTGCAGAAATTGGTTGATAGGCAGAAAAGGGGAGATATGATTGAGACATTCAAATTGCTAAAGGGTTTCTATAGGATTAATTCAGAGGATATTTTTGAGATCAGGACTGGTGGTGGGAGAACTAAGGGACATCTATGGAAGCTGGGCAAGAGTGTGCTTAGCAAGGGTGTTAGAGCTGGGTTCTTTACTTTTAGAGTGGTAAATGAGTGAAATAAGCTGCCAGAGTCTGTTGTGGCTGCTATGACAGTGAGCGAGTTCAAGGCAAGGTATGATAGATACTGTGAGAATGTCATATAGTTGTGTGGACATGATGTTTAGGGCCTCCCTCGATGAGTCTAAGGACTCCCTGGAGTCGCCGGTAATAATAATGATACAAGAAGAACTCTTTCTTCAATAAACTTCAAGGTCAGAGGAGTTTTGCCACTATACATTTGTTTTGTTATCACTGTTGGAATCTGCCATTTTTCCTGAGCCAGAAAGCGAACGGTACATATAAAAGCTTCCTTTTTCACCAAAGCACATATGTTACATTTTGCAGTTAACACCAAACAAGCTTTAGACGTTCTCAAAAAATATGTTACTTGAAACCACAGAACGAAATAACCTCAGGACATTGGCCATTTTTACAAACAACATGTAGATGAAACAACCAAGATAGCCATGCGAAGGTTATTTGAATGTTATTCTTGTTTAATCTTTCACCTAAGTGTAAATAATGAATAGCAAACTGTTTGCAGATGCATCAAAGTTAAATTTGGAAATAAATATTCCTCTTATATTCTACCTCACAATGTTTTACCCAAAGTCCATAACCTCTAGCTACTCGAGAAACCTATCAACAGTGTCTTACTTTTCCTTAACTGCATGCTCACACGACTTCTGAAGAACTATGTTTACAACTTATCAGGTGTGATGATATTAAAAATACTACTCTCAAACAAAAGCAAAATACTTCACACATTTCTCAATTTGCACCCACGGAAGGTCTCATTAGTGAATAAACTGATATACATTCAACTTATACATTGTGAAAGTTATGATTTACTGGGGGTTCAGAATCAGAAATGATGGTAAGTGTAAAGATGAAATTTAAAGAATAGTCATGGGGAAAAAAAAGAAAAAAAAAGGTGATAAACTGATTAAACTGGAAAATTACGAAAGATAGAGGTGTGAGTAAGGTCACGAAAGTTAGAATTGTCAAAGCAATGGTATTTCCAGTAGTGATGTATGGATGTGAAAGCTGGATTATTAATAAGAAAGATAGAAAACGAATCGATTTCTATGAATTATAGGTATGGAGGACACTATTAAGAATCTCACGGACTGTGAGAATAACCAAAGAATAAATATAAAGACAGAATGCTCCTTAAAGGCGATAATTGCTAAACAGAAGTTGATGTACTTTGGACATATTATGCGAGCTGATGAATCACTGGAAAAGGCAGTTATGTTGGGGAACAATGAGGGAATGAGAAAGACCACAAAAGAGATGGATGAACAACAAAAAAGAACTTACCAACTTGAACTTACAATTACTGAAAGAAATGACAAGAGGTCAAGTGGAAGCAAATCAAATCAAGTCAAATGAAGAGTCCTTGTTCACAGGATCACCAAGAGTTGAAAATGACTGGATGGCACACAACAACATAACTGAAATCAACCAAATAATTCTGCATTGTGAAATACTGCAACACAGGGAGGAAAAAATTTAGAAAACCTCCCACTGTTAATAATTTATTTTTCTTTTGTTTGACTTCTTTGTGATTATTTAATTTAAGCTGAAATTGGGAAGGCCATGGAATATGTAGTAATACATTCAGTGCTAAGTAAACTGATTGAAATTTCACCCAACTCTCAACAAAGTATCGCCTCAGTAATAATCATGTCATACCATTACTCCTTTCTGGCATGCCTGGTAGCATGATTTCCAGTCTAAGCTTTGTGAAGTGTTAATATTAAGTCCAGTACACATTCTTACACTAGCAGCTGGTCTGTAAAGTGATTTTTATTAGAGGTCACCTGGATGAATGACATGATTAAACTACGGTGTGGGAGCAATTGAGTAATATATTAATAAGCTAGTAACACCACATGATGACATTTAACACTGAACAATACATTTAACTGAGATGACAACTTCTAAGGATCCTAAAGAAGTAGAAAGAATGTACATATGATATATATGTGTGTGTCTCCCCAACCGACACATTCCTGCTGATATATAAACAGTATTACAAGAACATTAGATGAGGGAAAGGCATATATATACTGCAATTTTCTTAGACTTAGCGAAGACATTTGACAGGGTGCCACATGATAAGCTGATATTTAAGTTGCAGCACATGGGTCTGGATGTCAGACTGGTCAACTGGATTCAGGATTGGCTGTCTGATAGGTATCAGAGAGTTCTGTATGGTGGAGCAATTTCAAGGAGGCAGAGGGTTACAAGTGGGGTCCCCAGGGCTCAGTACTAGGACCTATATTGTTTAACCTTTATATCAATGACATTGCCAGTGGATTGCAAGGGGATATTCAGTTGTTTGCGGATGATGCAAAGCTGGGAAGGATTATTAGTAATAGTGCAGATGTGGTAGCCCTGCAAGAGGATTTGAATAAGCTAGATAGATGGGCAAATGAATGGGGGTGTCAGTTTAATGCAGCAAAATGTAAGGTCTTGAGGTTTGGGAAACATCGATGGGATGCTGCATACTCTATGGGAGGAGTTATACTGGAGGAAGTAGGGGAGACAAGAGATCTGGGGTTGATGATTGATAGAAATCTGAAGTTTAGGGGACATATTGCAAAGGTGGTGAAGGTAACACAGAGGATTGCTGCAATTATGAGAAGGACACTGACCTGCAGAGATAAAAGGGTTATCATTCCGTCATATAAGTCTCTAATCAGACCACACTTAGACTATTGTTCTCAGATTTGGTCCCCAGGATTTGAAGGGGATAAATTAACTGTGGAAAGGGTACAAAGATGGATGACAAAGATGGTTTCAGGACTGTACAATACTGGTTATGAGGATCGGCTGAGGGAATGTGGACTGCAGAGTTTGGTGGATAGAAGAAGGAAAGGTGATATGATTGAGACTTTTAAACTGTTGAGAGGTGGTTACAGGGTTGACACTGGAAAGTTCTTTCGCTTAGTTGAACAGCAGGAAGAAGTGATGACAAGAGGCCATCCCTGGAAGTTACGAAAGGAAACTGTGAGCAAGAGGGTAAGGAGTGGTTTCTTTGTGTGGAGGGTGGTTGAGCCGTGGAATGCATTGCCTGATGGAGTGGTGGGAGCGAGAACGGTCAGTGAGTTTAAAGAGTGGTATGATAGACTTTGTGTTTCTTAGAGGGGGGACCTCCCCTCGATGAGTCTTGACAGACTTTATGTTCTTAGGAAGGACCTCCCACAATAAGTCTTTTGACTCCATGGAGGCCTGAATAATAATAATAATAATAATAATGATTGATGGCAATACCTATAAAGAGATTCCTCCTTTGGAGTCCAGCCACAGTGATTTTCTCACCTTGAAAATTCCTCAATCACTAAGCAAAATATTATTATTACTATTCATGACACCTCCAAGGAGTCCGAAGGCTCATAACGGGAGGACACCCACTGTACAAATCTCTGTCTCCACCACTACTACCAATCATCTACATCAGCACCATCTACCACCCACAACCACTACAAGTATTTTTTGTCTGAAAATTGCGTGTGTTCTGAAGGGCCGATTTGTCTGTATGCAGGATGTAAAACCAGAGTTTCTGGGAGGAAAAACCCTGCTACCTCCGTATGAGATCAGCTAACTCACCTTCAATTGAAAAAGTCCATATAAAAATTCCTCCCGTCACGACGGGAGGAATCTTTCAAGTTTTTATATTCAAATATTTTCAAGTTTGTATCATTACTAAGTAATGAAAGTAAAACTAACACTCTCCTGTTAGTGCTGAACAAACAGCCCATTTTTAAAAAAAAATGGCAAAGCAAGTGTAACACTACAAATAGATTCCATTAAAAAACAAAGGAAAATAACATGTCATATTGAGACAGATATTTTAGCTCGTTTTGATATTACTATTATTATGCAACACTTCCAAGAAGTCCATGGACTCATCATGAGAGGACACACTACTCTCCACTAGAGAAGAACTTAACTGCCCTTGAAATCTTTAAAAAAAAACTAACTAAATAAAGGAGAATGCATGAAGAAATGATTTGTGTAAAGAACAAATAAGAAATTTTGGCACAAATACCATAATCTGGATTTTATGCCTATTTAACTGTCTTGAAACACTTTCATTGACAGCAATCAATCTGGAGGGAAATCAAAATCATTGCCTTTCTAAAGCCAAGAAAATTTTTGATATGCATTCTCAGAGATGAGGGTGTAGAGCATAGTAATGACGTAAATCTGTAAACTTTTCATTTAGTACTGACTTGCTATCAACAATTTTCCTCCAAATTAATATGTTATTTGTCAGGACTACAATATTGTCAGATCTTATATTTCTGCCATCTAAGGTACTTCTTACTGTATCAATACACCTAGATTTTGGTTTACCTCTGGATCTTTTTCCCTGCTATCTTAGCAACAAATATCCATTTTGATAACCTTACATCTCTTATTCTGTGTACCCTCTGAGCAGTGTGTGTGTGCGCGTGCACACACACACACTGCTTGGAAAGGAGTCAACGGACACTCCTCCCCCCATGGGAAAGGTGCATCATGTCGTGTAACAAGTCACGTGTTTGTAGCCAGTATAAATTGGAGGACTATGATGCTCCCATGTCAGCGAAACTGTGTTCGGGTGAAATGGCTGTGAGAAGGGAACTGATGGAGTTTGAAAGAGGCAATGTAATAGAATGCCATGTTGAGGGTATATCT
Source organism: Typopeltis vanoorti (assembly GCF_054136105.1). Classification (NCBI taxonomy): domain Eukaryota; kingdom Metazoa; phylum Arthropoda; class Arachnida; order Uropygi; family Thelyphonidae; genus Typopeltis; species Typopeltis vanoorti. Next base: position 144,913,197 of record NC_143551.1, read on the forward strand.
GTTCCCATTGATCACTATCATACGCTTGTGGGAAGTATGCTCCATAGGATTTCTGCAGTCATCACAGCGAAAGGTCCTACATCTTAACATGGATAGCATAACTGTCTGTTTCCCCTGGTATGGTCTGTAGACCTCTTTACAAGCAGTGTGTGTGTGTGTCACCATGCTTCTTTCCCCAAAACAGTATCAACATATATATATACATTCATGTAACTACAGTAAATGTAAATTTATGTTAGCTTTTTGAGATTTTACATAAAGGTGCTACAATCTCTTAGCAATCTTCCATTTTTTTTTTTTTTTCATGTATTACATGCCATAAAAGATGAGATATATATTTTTAACTTACTGCCCAAAAGCAGTAAGTTAAAAATATACCACCATACCATCTAAGATTGGCTCTACAACACATTACAGCATGCTAACAATGTCAACTCCTTCCTAATATCCTCATTTTTAATATGGTTCTGCCATTGATACCACCATTTATTCTTAACCCAGCTATCTATTCAAACCAATTTTAACTTTAATCCCTAAGTTAAAATTGATTTGAACACTGTCTGGTATACAGCTAGTTTAGTGTGTTGACTAATTTCTCTTATTTGATATAAATTTATTCATAAATTAACAATGCCAAGAAATTATGTTCTTGGTTTCATCCTTTATCCAAGTGTAAGAAAACAAAGTTTGCACATGAAGTAACACAACTGGAGTATCTGTATATAGGGGCTAATGACGTCACATCAATTGCCTTAGTATCCCATAATGCAATACATTATGGGAAGGGCCACTACCCAGGCCAGTTTTATTGAGGCCTCATCAGTGGAAGCCAGGCTCAAAAATGATACCAAGGTTGGGATACTAAGGCAATTGATGTGAAGTCATTAGCCTCGTTATACAAGTAGCCCAATCGTAAAGTTATTTCACATGCAAACTTTGCTCAATTACACTTGGATAAAGGAACCAAAAATATAACTTCTTGGTATCTTTAATTTATTGTATAACCAAGTGAAAAAACTTTCAACATCTATCTCTTATCCAGGTATTTTAGTAATAAGGTGTGACACCTTTTGACTACTTTTATGTGGAAATATGACTTCTGTATTACTTCAACCTTGTTATCACTTTTGGTCTGGCTCTCACTCACACTTTATTGATGAGACCTCAATAAAGGTTGAAACCAGTCTAGATAGTGGCCTGCAAATGATGTCTGGTCTAGTCTTTTCAACATCTCTCTCTTATCCAGAGTATTTTAGTAATAAGGTGCGACACCTTTTGACTACTTTTATATGGAAATATTATTATTATATAACACCTCCAGGCAGTCCAAAGACTTATCGAGAGCGGATACCCACTCTACAACTCTGTCTCCACCACTCCACCAGCAGCAACTACCTTCATCATCTACGCCAACGCCATCTACTGCCGACCACCACTAGTATTTTCACAAACAAACATCCATGTCCATAGTGGGATTCGAGCCCACAGCCTTTTGGCTGGAGAGCGGATACACTAACCACTCGGCCAACCAAGCCAGCAGGCTGAGGTGGTCTACTAGCAGTATTTGTGAGAAAGAAAGCAATAACAAACCAGAAAAAGCACGCCAAAAACCGTTACCTAATTCTCAACCCTCTAATCCATAATCCTTACGGCACCTTCTCTGAAAACCTAACCTAAAAAAAAACCTCAATCTAATCCAAAACCGCATCCATTCTTCATCTTTTTCTTTTGCCATCAATGGATCCATGTTACCACTTCAATCTTATCACTTTTGGGTCTGGCTCTCACCCACTCATTAGCCCAGTTATGAAGTTACTTCACGCACAAACTTTGTTTGCTTATACTTGGATAAAGGATGAAACCAAGAACATAATTTCTTGGCATCTTTAATTTATAATGTAACCAAGTGAAAAAACTTTCAACATAAATTTATTCAGTTGACTTTGTACTATACAAGATTTGTAAAATCTGTTATCTATTCCATATTTAATTTGTCATCTTCACTAAAAAAAAAAAATTTGCCTGGTGGCCTATTTCTTTACTCTCTAATCTCTAAAAACCTGTATGAAAGGATGAGTCTCAGACTTCAGCCTTTATTTCAGAAATGTTTTTATTCCAGAACAATATTCCCTCTAATTTTTGCCAGCCAATGTGCACATGTAAAACGTTTTGTGTGCAAGTTTCCAGTTTTCAAACTCAATGTGTGCTCACAATAGCAAAAGTCACAAACTCTTAATTTGAAGCATCTAAACTTGGTGACATCTTTGTTAATAGATCTTGTAGGTTGTGTACTAAATATTTCTATAAGAGCAACTTAAATGCTTACTCCTTCAACAACTTAAATACTGCATATACATGAACAGTTTATAAACAAAATTATGTCACATTTGCCCAGCCACTTAAATTTAAATAAATTTGCAGTTCTTTTCTATTTCAACTCTCGAAATGTCATATTTTGAGGATTTAATGCACTAAAATCATTAAAATGTAATATTTCTCATATTAATGCTGCCCTTTTTTTGTCTAGCTAAAACCTGTAAAATTGTGAACACTAAATTAATTCATTTAAATCTGCATAGCTACAAAATTCCACCGTTTGCATGAGTTCAACTAACCGTACTCTCAAGAATAATATCAGGAAGTTGCCTCTGCAACTCGCTGACATTTGAATCAGTTCACCACACAGCACAGGTTAAAGTAATTAAGTATAATTTATTAAGATGGAATGGATTATAATAATATTGGAGTGGAGATATTGAAGAAATTACTAAGTAAAATAAGTGGCAAGTGTGATTTCTTATATAATTCAGTTTTATAATATATTCAAAAATTATTGACTGTAAATAATTTTTGTAAATAATATAAATAAAGAAGAGAGAATAGCAGTAGAGGAGAGGGAATGAGAGAGACCTATGGGAATGAAAGAAGAGGAGAGAATGGAAACAATAGGAGAGAGGGAATGGTAAGAGGTATAACGTATGGCGACTCAATGATCCGTGGTGTTCAAGATAGGATGCGTGAGGAGTGTTTGCCAGGAGGAACAATAGAAAGGGTTGGTATGGCAATTAAGAGAGGTGAAAGGGTGGATGAGATGATTGTGATGGTAGGAACAAATGACTTGAGTGGTAATGTAAGTCGGGCAGCGAGAGATATGAGATTTTTTGCTCGAGGCTGTATGGAAGAAGACAGAGAGAGGAAAAATAGTGTGCATTGCCTAGGTATAATAATGATGAGCTGAGTAGAAGAGCGGTGATATTGAATGGCATAATAGCGACAATGTGTGACAAGAGAGGACTGGCATATGTGGATGCTTGGAGTGCGTTTGAGGAAAGAGAGGAATTGTATGCGAGAGACCGCTTACATTTGAATGAGGAAGGATGTAGGCATCTGGAGAGATTGCTGTTCTGAACGAGTCAGTGTGTCCCAGGGAGGATGATAGCAGGGGTGGCCTCTTGTGGGAATGGATACTTGGGAGAAGGGAGACGACATCAGGTAACACTGAGCCCAGTGGAGTCTAGAAGGGATAATGCTGGGTATAGAAACAATGGCATTTATATGCTTTATAGTAATGCCAAGAGTATCTGGAATAAGGGAGAGGAATTGGTGGTGCAGATATCATCAGCCTGGCCAAAAGTTATTGGGATCACTGAGACATGGTTGACAGAAGGGGATATTATAACAGGAATAGAAGTCGCTGGGTACAGCATTTTTCGTCAGTAAAGAGAACATTGTTTCAGAACAATTTGGGTTCAGACTTGGCAAATCTTGCACATCACAGATCCTGAATCTCACACAGCGCAAAGATGGATTTGAAAGGAAGTTTAAGACAAAATTTGGCTCTGGTTGACCTTGCTGCTGCCTATGACACTATTAACTACAGATTTCTCCTTAGAAAAGTTCATACCATTATGCCAAGGACTACAAACATACATGCTTTTTGCTATCGCTATTGGAAAAATAGTTCTCAACTTTTTTTGACAAAATAATGCAATACTACAAGGTAGTGGCTAACTTGCTCCCTCTTAGCATTTATGTCAGGCATGCAATGACAACCAATTTATCCAGGCACAAAAGTTCTGCATATGCAGACGAATCTAGCTGTTGTGACATATCTGACTTTAAAAAAAAATTTTTGCATGTCAATTCATTCAAATCCCAGGTAAGCCTATAAGGCCAACAGAGAACTAAACATTTACATGGAACAGTTAATTTCATATTGACCAAAAGTACCTGGTATGTCAAGATATCAACCAGACCTTGATATTAAAAATACATATAGAAAACAAGGGCTAAAAGTAGTGCAAGAAACAACCTATAAAACTTATTTCAAAGTTGGGTACATCTACTGATACCATGAGAACTGCAGCTCTTTCTTCATGCAAAGCATGAAGAAAGAGCTGCAGAGCATGCATTGCCCACCCACTATTCAATGCAGTATTAAACCAGTTGTAGATCTCTATGTCATTTTGTTGGTTTGTCATGTAAGAATGCTATTCTTACAGAGAAAGAGTGCTGCAAGAGTTGAATGTTTACAGATATCCATTGTATGAATAAATTCCAGCCAGGCAATGTCTCACCTCATGCCATGCTTTGTCTTTTATTACAGAACCCCTTAATAAAGCAGAAGCAACCACTCAGCTATAACTTGCAAAAAATCACTCGATGTCACTAATACCTAGCTGAATCTGAGCTGAGCTAAATCTGTCACTGTTAGAATCACCTAGCAAGTATCTAGAATGGAATATTTGAACAGTCTATGTACCAAGATGGGAAAATCCAAACATAACCTCAGAAAAATTGGATTATGTGAAAGATTTAGATCTTTGCATGCATGGTGAAAGGGAGACCATGGAACATCTTTTGATATGCCCACAACTTGATCAATCTTGACCAACCACAGTTTTGGCTGAGTGGAGATCTGCTGTCAACATGCAAAGTTCCAGACTGAATTTGCACATTCATACTTTTCTTATGTCTTGCCTTGTATTACTATTTACTTTTACCATATATTACAAATTGTAACGGCATAATTTAGCTGCTGATTTTTGCACTGTTTCCAATGGACTCAAAAGGATACATTATTATGCTGTCAAATTCATTAAATCATCACATAAGTATGTCTAACCATCCACTAAGTCTCAATCTTCATTTGAAAGGAAGTTTAAGACAGGACTTGGCTCTGGTTGACCTTGCTGCTGCCTATGACACTATCAACTACAGATTTCTCCTTAGAAAAGTTCATACCATTATGTTTTTGTTCGTACCCTGTTTTTTTACTTTTTTTTTAAATGAAGATTTTTAAATTCAATGAAAATTTTTGGTAAAAGTCATCACCACAGAAGAGATACCAAAAATATTTATTTGAGCATCAAGTCTGATAGAAAAAAAAAAAAAATTCCAAGGTTATACAATGATGTAACTTGTTAAAAGCTCTACAAAGAAAAGATGAAGCATGCATATTAGCTAACCCTTACCTAAAATCTATAACCAAGAGGAAAAGATAATAATCACAAAATTTATCACAAACTGGTGATAAATTGAAGCCATTATCTTCGACTGGGAAATGAAATCATTAAATGATTAACTGAACATTCAAAGAAGAAATAATAAACATCATTACTGTTTTATAAAAAAGCAACAAAATAAGTTTGCCTTTGAAATGCAAGTTTTGAAAATGACCAAAGAAATATGAGAATACAACTGGACGACTTACAAGATGAACTCTACCCAGAAGATTATATATTTGCATTTTATTAGTGCTTCTGATTAAGGGTTTTAGTGCCTGAAAAATATAACTTTCAAATATGAGATGTTATGGTATAGCACAGTATTCAGCAAATTTTTGTCCTCAGAGGGTTTTCTACATTTTTTTTAAAAATCAGATCCACATGAGATCCAAGATCTATGATACAATAGTGCCGTATGTGAGCAACTGGTTAAAAGAAAGTTGATGTGTTTCTTGAAGACCTAAGAGTTGTGGTCATTGGAAAAAATAGTATGGGGAAAATTATATTCCAAAAAAGAAGATGGATAGGCAATGAAGGGGAAAGGATGAAAAATTGCCTATAAAACTGGAGGAATATTATGTGGATCAAGAGACTTATTGGTATCAAAGGAAAGGAGGCATGCTATGAATAACATGAAATAGTGGGAGATCTGCCTTGGTCATCTATACAAGATGTTGGAGGAAAAAAACTGATGCCAAGAGGTGGAAACATGGAAGGACATAAGTTGCATCCCACGGCCTGGAGAAAGGACCAGAAGACTTCACTGCCACTTGATCAGGAGACAAATACAAGTTTAATGCATTTGGCCCTTACAAAGTTTTCTTTAGATATGTTGGTATTTTTTGCAATTGCTATGAGCTGTAGTGTAAACTGAGTTGAGAAGCTAAAGTTTTTAACTTGAGCCATTAGGCATATGCTGTATTTTTTGGCTTGAACTGTTTTGGCACAATTGTTGAAGAACCATGATTTGAATAAGGGTTGAGGATTTTGAGTGGAGCGGGGGATAAAAGCACTCATCCCAGCAAGAATAATTTTTGTTACGAGATCACAGCAGGTTTTAACATCAACAGTATATATGAAGGGAGAGCTTGTTAAGAAAAGGACCAGAGTTCTGGGAGATTGATTATTATCAGGAATTCTGGTGGAGTGGTGAACAGTTTGTTATATCATTACTGACAGCAAACAGTTCTCTTCCAGCTTAGTCTAAAGCTGCAGAAGCCAGTCTGAATTGTGGACATTAACATCACTTATGGCGATTTCAGTGTCCACATGCAGAGCAGTGATTTCACACTGGGGAATGAACATCTATCACTTGAAGACATTCATAAACATCGATCATCCAGCCGCTGAATGGTAGAGAACGAGATTAAATGGAAAAAGTGGTATTTGAATAAAAATCTTATGAATGCAGGCTATGTGCTGGTCACTAATTCAGCTTGAAGGCAGTTTTGCTGCAAAATAAGAACAAAAAGTCTTTGTACCCACAGCATGTGTTAGAATGAAGGAAACTTATGACACCATATCCTACATACAAAATACAAATACAAGAAACACTATTAGCAGGTATGCAGTTTTGCTTAATCAAGGTGTTTTAACAAGTATGTTTCCTTTACTTATGGGATAGTCATCAAGAACAACACTATACAATAAAGAATTAATCAAAAAACAAAATTTTGCTTCCTAAAAAACTTGCTCAATACTAAGTTGATTTAGAAAGCTTATGCACCTAATGGAGAATATGTAAAGGATTTGGACTAAACAATGGATGGTTTTTACATACTTAAAAGGGCATTTTTAAATTGAATGCATCAAAACTCAAAGAAGATATCTTCATAGATTTGCATATTAGACAACTTTTGCATGATTCTTTCAAATGCAAGCAATGATGCAGAGTATCTTTTAAATCTGTAGTTTATGGGGTTTTTGTTAATAACACACAGTAGAGAAATATCAAATTCCTGACGTGTACAGGATACGATAGTGCTACATGAAAAACTTATATCATCACCAACTTCCTATCTACAATTTTCCTCCACATCAATGTTACCTGTCAAGACTCCCAACATTATCAGATCTTATATTTCTGTCTTCTAAGGCAGATTTTACTATATCAATCCACCTATATCTTGGTCTTCTTCTGGGTCTTTTTCCTAATCTTTCCTCTCCCATTCTGTTTAAATGACCATACCACCTGAGATCAGCTCTCCTAACACATTCCTGAATGCTAACAAAGTCAATTTCGTTCATAATATCTTTGATTTTAATATGATATTGCCATTGATGCCATCTCTTCACACCCGTAATCTTTTTGGACTCATGTCAACAGTCTCTTCTTTGATCAAGTGCTTTATTTCTAACCCAGTTATCAGATCCATAAGTTAAAATTGGCTTGAAGACTGTCTTGTATATAGCTAATTTAGTGTTGACTAATTTCTCTCTTATTCCATATAAATTTATTCAATTGACTTCCTACCATACCATCTTCACTAAAAATCATGCCCAAGTAGCTGAAATGTTTTACTCATTCTGTAGGTTCTCCATTCACAATGCAGTTGATAATTTCAATGTTTCTGCCTATTTTCATTGTCTTTGTCTTGTTATTGCTGATTTTCATACCATATCCATTATAACAGTTATTCAATTTAGTCAGGGAATCTTTCAGACTTGTACTGGATTTATTTAAAAGTATTCGCATAAAGTAAAGAGCTGAGATTAATATTTCCAATTTTGATATCAGGTTTAATATCACTTTCCTTATATCCATATAAGATTGCCTGAATATAACATTTCATATTTATTACTCAGAAAGATCTCACCAGTTTTTGTCTTTTTTGTTTCAGTCACTCTTATTATGTCGATCTGGTACTTATCCAATTCCTCAGCTAGCTCTATCTGTTTGCCATTCAAGCTTCTTATGTTGATAGTAGCGATCTTGAACTTTGATGTTGAGTTGGGGTGTGTTTCAGGATTTGTTCCAGAGAAATATTAACAGCTGTTAAAAGAACTGTTAAATACTATCAAAATATAGGATAGTCAGATGTCATTAAAAACACACTTAAAAAAAAAAAAAAAAAGTCAAATCAGTTAAGTGTTGTTAGTGTTCAATGATTTGAAAGATATGTTAATAAAATATAAGTATCATGGGCTAATACTATCAAAGTGAAATCCTGCTATGACAGATAAATACTGCTAGAGATAGTTTTGGGAAGGGAAATTTATCAGTTCATAACAGGTTTCAAAAAAATAAGAAACTCAGAATGATGTGAACAAATTTCAAAATGAGAAATACCAAAATTTTTCTATGTTCTTTCCTATTAGAACTTTCTATCGTTCTCTAGAAAGAAAGAAACAGGAATTTTTAGAAAAGATTTTTTTTCCTGTGTATGTATGTGTGTGTGTATACATATGCAGAAAAAATATATACATATACAGACATACATACCTTTTCTGAAAAATTCCTCTTATTTCTTTCAGAACTTCCTGTGGAAACAGAAAGTTCTAATAGAAAAGAATATAGAAAAATTTTTGTATTTCTTATTTTAAAATTTGTTCACATCATTCCGAATTTATTATTATTATTATATATATATATATATATATATATATATATATATATATATATATGCACATACAGCTAGTTCTTGTTTGAGAACCTAAACAGCAAAGTAAAAAATTAATCCCAAACATTCAGAAATGTTTGGCAAAAATTTAGAGAAAAGGGCAGAGTACGATAATAGATAGTACACCTCATAATCAACACATTCATGTGCATAAATTCACATAGACAAATTACTAAACAAGGAAATTTTTATGTTCTTGATGAAAATGATGCTTTCAGACTGGGCAAGATTAAAAGTGTACAGGGAGATGGGAAATGTGACCACCACTTCATGTATATATTGTTGAGATGTTTTGTTTTACAAGCCCTATAAACTCAGTGATTATCCCATTGAAAACAAATGTACTCAAGTTTTGAAAAAAAATCAAAGTCAAAAAAATGTCAGATGTAAAATATGGATGCAAATATACAAATATTATTCAGAAAACAGTCAAAATGTTTCAAAACAAGACCAAAACTGAGAGACAGAGTGGCAAAATCTGAAGAAAACAGTGCTTGATTCAGGCAGATAACAGATGTAATGAAGTTGTCTGCAGAGAAAGAAAAATAACTCCATGGTAGATACAGGAAGACAGAGAATCAATTCATAAAAAGAAATTGTGCAAAACAGTTTCTGGCTAATTAAGTTAGCATACACTCTTAGAAAGATCTCACTAGCTAATAAAGTTAGTTGAAATATTAATTAAAACTCATGAGCTGTCAAAAAAGAATAATGATATATATCATAAAATCTTTGAGAGGCTATTAAGAAATTTGAGAAACTGAATTTGAAAGGGCAATATAAAAAGGAATCTAAGACCATGAAGGTAATGAAAAAAACTGAAAATAAAAGTATTGTGGATGACTGAGATAAGCTATAGAATACTGATAAAAATATCCAAGTAGAATACAATTAAATGTAACATTAATACTTCAGATAGAAAAAAAGCCATCAGAACCCTGAAATGGATGCAGTGGAAATGACTTTTTTTACCTGAAATACTGTGGTACTGAAGTTCTCAGTACCACCAATTAAAAAAAACATGAGAATTGCAGAAGTGTTCAAGAAGAGAAGAAAAACAAAAAGATTTATGCAAGCATATTTGAGAAAACACTAACAAAAATCACTGAATGTAAAAAATGGTGAAGATACAGGGATTGATCAAAGCATACTGACTTGCACAAATACATTTCCAAAAAACATATGTTACCATGGGGAAAAGCAATTCAAAATATTACACTGTGTGGGATAAATTGTAAGTTCTATTCAAAAGCAGTTCAAAATATTACATTGTATGGGATAAACTGAAACTCATACAAAGCAATATATCTAAATTGCAAAACAGTAGGTGAACTGAAGAATGTGCAGGAAATTGGCTTGATGTTAAATCAGATGTATGGTAGGCTTGTAGGCTACTTTCACAGTTATGTACAATCTATATGGACTACATCATTAATGCAATAAACATGATATTCAAATTACCATCCAATTTCACTCATTTCAATTTTGTTCTAAAGTACTGGAGAAACCATTAACACCTACTTTTACACTACTTCAGCTAATAAATAGTTATTGCTTCTGCAATTGTCAATTGACAGGAGTACATTCTTGCTTATGTCCCACTTTTAGACAATGCTATGAATAAAGAGTTTGAATCTTGCTCTTGTATGTCTAGGGCAGCATCTGACCACACTTGCCAAAGGCTTAAATAAGCCTCCATCATTTTTTATATGACTCCCACCCATAAAAGATTGCAAGCATATAGTACATTAATACCATGAATGAAATGAGGACTTTTTTTTTCTATTTTTATTAATTTTTACCTGGTGCAGAAACCGTTCTCTGGAGTTCATGTTTCAAACCACTTTAGGTCTCGAGCATGGCAGTAGCCTCATACTGGGCAATACCAGCTTTTGTCTGGAATCATTACGTGTAATGGTTCTTTATCCTTGGTTTCTGCAACAAATGCTGGTGTTCCTCAAAGTTCTGTTCTTTCACCTACTACTCTTTTCATTTTTGTATCTCAATGACCTTTTCCAGTTCTGCTATGACACTGCTCATTTCTCATTTGATAAACTTAGCATTATATAAATCACCAGACTTCCAGAATAACTTCTAAATTCTGATCTTCAAACCATTTTTCACTGATCATCTTAATTACATCATTAATTTCCTGATATATGTACCCTCAAGGGGTGTACAGGCTATTAATAACAGCACTACATGATTAACTTCACATTATTATTAATCTATCAATAATTTTCCTCCAAATTAGTCTATTGCTTGTCAGCACTAAAATACTTTCATATCTAAGTGTCATTGTAATCTTAATTACAATGCCATTAAAATTCAATCCTATTCTGTTTTTCATAAAATAAGAGAATCTTTTTATTTTAGTTTTACTTTTAACAATACCCAAATCTTTAGAAAAGATGAGATTTCTCTTCTTGGGATTACAGCAATCTCTTCATGTAAACATACTATAAACATCACCTCCTCAACTTCCAAAAAATAATTAGGCTTTCTTAAGATATTACTTTACCTCAGAACAGCTATTAAGCAATACAAATCAATCCTACCAATAAATACTTTCTCACATTTGGATTAGTGACTCTAGGAGTTTCCTAAAAATGCTTAACTTAGTACATCAGAACAATTAGCTAGATTAATGACACATCTCTCACTAATCTGCTCTACTCTTTCACACAGACATTCAACTTCTGTTTCTTTCATTTACTACAAATCTACAAATATTTTCACATATGCCATTCATCAGAATTTGCATATAATAATTTCCCCTTCCTCTATACCTGTTAAAACACATAAAAAAAAACGGCTATAGAACACTCCACAATTTGATTCGAAACTTGCCAAAAAAATTTTTCTTTCTCTTCATTCACTACTGCTATATTTGGGAACAGTCATCCTTATGTATTTCCTAAAACAGTGTAAGCTACAAGTCTTCAAATCCAATATTAGTAAGTTTCGTCTCGTGTTGCTGCCCATCTACGGTACTGACACATAATAGGTTGAGCAACCCAAGTGGATGGGATTACCATAAAATAAAAATTAAATTTAAAAATAATGGACACTCAGTACTTGACATTATGCAGATGACACTATCCACTTAAACCTGATATAAATGTTCAAGTATGAAAAAAAAAAAAAATATATATATATATATATATATATATATATATATATAAGCATGAAAACATCAACTGTCATGAACCTATAGATCAGGTTATACAATTTTTAGTGAAGATGGCAAATTAAATATGGAAATAGTGGGAAGATAGGTATGTATTCTTTTGGAAACAAGGGTGAACAATATCAGCCAAATGGCCAACAACAACATGCAATTTCAAACTAATTTCAATATATGAACCAAAGGAATGAGTTAAAAATAAAACAGCTGATCAAAGACTGCCCAAGTTCTGAGCAAAATTAGGAGTAGAATAAATGTCTTCAATGACAGAATCGTATTAAAAATGAAGATAAACAGAAAACAAACTGCTGGCATGGTTGGCCGCGTGGTTAGCGTATCCGTTCTCCAGCCAAAAGGCTGCGGGTTCAAATCCCGCCATAGGCATGGATGTTTGTAATTGTCTGTGAAAATACTAGTGTTGGTGGTGGTGGACAGAAGATGGCGTTGCAGTTGATGATGCGGTTGGTGGAGGAGATTGAGTGGTGGAGACTGAGTTGTAGAGTAGGTGCCCTCCCTCGATGAGTCTTGGACTCCCTGGAGGTGGCAAATAATAATAATATTCATATCTGAGCATGTAAATATAGCTAATCAAAGTGTTTAAATGACCATAAGAATGGAAAATGAAAAAAAGATGAGCAAAACAGGTATCTGAAGCAAAACGTTTCTGCAATTTTTCTAATCAACATACTCAAATTCAGTAATGAATTCCTTCATATGAGACCAGCTAATTCACCTTCAGCTGAAAAGCCTTTACAAAAGGCAGGATTCAAAGGGCAATTCTGTGTCATCCTCACAGCTACATTACAGAAACACATTAGCAAATGTAATAAAAAAAAAAAAAGCAGTTTTTGTCCATATTATCAATAAACTGTAAAATTCTGCTGACCAGTAATTTGCAATATTACATCTTTCAAATGTAAATATCAAAGCTCAAGAGAAAATTTCTGCAAAGTTGCACTTCTCTAAAAAATATAAAAATAAATAAAATAAAATGCTCAAATTCGTCAAAAAAGTAACCTAACATCACAGATACCAAGTGGAATTAAAGAAATCTTAACATTAGTCATTTCTTTAGCTCAAACTTCCAAAAAAATATGCACAATAGCATATTTGATAACTGTTCCGACATGGAATGTATTGAAGGAAAGGTATAATAGTTACTATGGCCTGCGATTGTTCAAATTTCTATGATGAGTATTCAGACTCAAATGGAGGCTTGGAAGTAATATTAACACAATACTCAACTGTTTAAAACAACAATCAATGTTTCCATTCTGATAAAATATACAATTTGTGATGCAAAAGATCTTCTTTATCAGAGTTAATGCACATATCTATTCTATATATATATAAAAAGATAAGCCGAAATTTGAAATGTTTTTATGTCACATTTTTTGTCTCCAGCTTATCAGCTCAAAACTCGAAGGGGGGGGGCTAGTGTATATATATATATATATATATATATATATATATATAATGTGAACAGATGAATTAATAAGCAATAACTAACAGTGAAAGCTGTCAAATTCATTAAACAATGACTATTCATTTGCATCAAATCACCTGTAGGTACCACTGATCTGACAAACTCCAACCTTTCTTTTGCAAACTCATTGACTACATGATACAAATTCAATGAACAAACTGTTCATTTTTAACTTTTACTTACATAAATATTCTAGCAACTACTGGTAAATTGCATGGTTTCTATAATAATTTATATTGAAGGGCTTTGTATTAAAGGCATGTTCTGTATGCAAATATAGTCATACACAAGATATTTGCAAATTAAAATTTTTTTTACACAAAAATACACAGATCAACTTCGCATGCTTATCTATATAATATCAATAGCATCCTGATTTGAAACAGAAGTTATTTTATTTGCATTGGAATACAAAACTCATCCTATAAACATTGATTATCTATATTTTCAGTTATATAAGTATACTGGTTTTCCTAAATTTTGCAAACCTTACTAAAACCAGTTTATTATAAACTTAGCTTTAATAAAGTTGGATATGGTTGTAAATATAGCAAGCAACAAAGGCTCTTTGGGGAGTATATATCTGTTAATTGTGATATTTCTCTTACTACTCTGCCTGTTTTGAGGAGTGAAAAATCCAAGTTTCTGAGAGGAAAAACCTTGCCACTTATGAGATTGGTTACCATTAGAAATTGGAAAACTTTAGGGGACCAAAATTATGCAGAAGGTTTAGAGCACGTTAATAGTGTGTATATTTATATTAAAAAATTGCGAAAAACATGATTATTTTCAGGTTGTTTCAGATAGGAGAATGTATGAACAAAAGCATTTGCATTTGCAGTATGAAAGCATTTATAAGTTGACTAAGATTTTAGCAACAAAAGAATTCTTAATTAACATAAACTTAGGTTATTATTATTACGAGCAACTCTAAGGAGTCCTTAGACTCATCGAGGGAGGCCCTAAACAACTACTCAACTCCCACACAGTATCTATCATACTTTGCCTTGAACTCATTCAGTCATGGCACCCACAACAGACTCTGGCAACTTCTTCCACTCATTCACCACTCTCCAAGTAAAAAACCTAGTTCTAACACCCTTGCTAACCACACTCTTGCCCCGTTTCCATGGATGGCCCCTATTCCTCCCACCACCAGTCCTGTTCTGAAAAATATCCTCTGAATTAATCTTATAGAAACCCTTCAGTAATTTGAATGTCTCAATCATATCACCCCTTTTCTGCCTATCAACCAATTTCTGCAACCCACAAATCTTCAATTTGTTCTCATAAGGTTCATTCCATAGACCTGCTATCATCTTGGTCACTCACCTCTGGATCCTATCCACCTCCTCCCCATCAAGAAGAAATCCTGGCACCCAGATCTGGGCACAGTAGTCAAGATGGGGTCTTATCGAGGCTCGATACAGAGGAATAATAACTTGCTTGTCTCTGCTCGTCAAAGTATTCTTCAGTAACCAAGTAATTTGATGAGATGATTCAGCCACTTTTGCAATGTCACCCTAAACTTCTACTCCCTATCCACCAACACTCCTAAATCCCTGGCCTCATCAATCTCTTGAAGTACAGTTCCACCAATGTGGTATACTGCTGCTAATTTTTTCACCACAAAATGCATAACCTTACACTTTGCCACATTAATATTGACATCCATTCTCCTTAGCCCAGTCCTCCAAATCTATCCAAATCATCCTGCAAAATTTTGACATCATGTGCATTCACTATTGCTCTACCCAAGTTGGGTAGAGCAATCATTAGCAAACAAATGAAGTTCCTCTCAGATCCTTTCCTATATCGTTAATGAACAAATTATTTAGTAGTGGTCCAAGAACAGAACCCTGCAGCACACAACTAGTCATGGGTCGTCTTTTCTCTAGCCCTGAATAAACTACTCTCTGATATCTCTCCATCAACCACCATCCTATCCATCTCGCCAACCACATATCCATCGTCATATGCTGTAGTTTACTGATTAGAATTCCATGTGGTATCCTGTCAAAGGCCTTAGCAAGGTCCAGCAGTATCACTGTATACCCATTATCTTTATCCAGTTCAGCCGTCACTGTGTTATAAAACATAAGCAAGTTAGTGAGACATGATCTACCCGTCACAAAACCATGCTGTCCCCCATATGGTATCCCATTTTCATCTATCCATTCCTGTATTTTACTCTTGACTACTTTCTCCAAAACCTTAAATTCCCTCCACAGTTGTTTCTTTTTTTGCAGCTCAAAATTAATGATGTTATTCATCCATTTAACCCCTACTGGATTTACTATCCAGACTCTAGGTATACAGTCAGCAATTACCTCCTTCAAATGCTCCTTTACAGCTTCCCATGTACTGTTAACCTCCAGCCCTTGCAGTTGTACATGCCATGGCACTGAACCAAGCAATCTCCTAAGCTTGTCATACTTAACAGTCCAGTAATTCCACATGTACCCTTTCTTAATTGAAAATTCCACACATTTAGCCACCTCCCAGGTCAAGACATTATGATCACTCTCACCAATTGGTGGCAACATGGTCATATTCATTACAGTCAAATTCTCAGATGCAATTAATAATGAAAATCCAATTCCTTCCTCCCATGTGTCCTCTCCTCCTTCCAATCAATGTTACCATAGTTGAAATCCCCCATAATAATTACCCTCCTTCCGCTCATTGCATCTATTTGTCTATGCATACTATCCATTCCCACTCTTAGACAAAAGCAGTTTGGAAGAAGTTAAAATAATTCATTCAAACACAATTAATTATAAAGATACTTACATCTATTCCATCACCTGGTCTATAGCAGCACCCAACTGTATATTTTATTCCACTAGTCTCAATCTCACACCAAATAGCCTCAAATCTGCTCTCTTCACTATTCTGCAGTTCAACTTCAATTCTCCTTGACTGTAGTTCATCAGCTATCAATAACACTCCTCCCCCATTCTTTTCTCTCTGTCCTTCCTAAACACACTATACTCTTCACATTCTATCCCACTAGCTATATCATCTTCTGTCAGCCATGTCTCACTAATGCCAATAACTTCTGGCCAGGAAGAGCCAACCAAGGCCAAAAATTCTTACTTCTTGTTCCTAATACTCCTAGCATTAGTATACATGAATGCAGAAGCCTGTTAGTCCCACCTCTATCTTGATGCCTTATACTAACTATCCCATTCTGATTTGTTGTCTTTCGTACCAGCTCAGGTTTATTATACACATTCTTACACTCAACTGCCTCCCTGATATCTGCATATCCACTTCCCCCCCCCCAATAGCTCTAGTTTCCCTGATTCTGCACATCCACTTTCACTTCACTTCACTGACATTTCACTTCATTCTGCACATTCAGATGCAAACCATCCATCTTATATAAGTCCTTTTGCCCATCAAACTCACTCCATACGTCCACAAACCCCACACCACTCCTCCTGCATAACCTGCACATAAGATCATTTGCAATTATGGCCCTCCTTCTCAACTCTTCTCGTACCTCCTTACCCCAGTCCTGAAGATACTTTCAGGTGCAAACTTTGTTTGCTCACACTTGGATAAAGGATTAAGCTAAATTTATTATACTCTAACCAAGTGAAAAATAAACTTTCAACATCTTTCTCTAAATCCAGAGTAATTTATTAAAAAAGGGTGGCACACCATTTGGCAACTCCTATAGGTAGAGATGACCTGCTAATGCTTCTGCCTGGTATCTCCACTTGGGCCTGGCTTCCACTGAAGAGACCTCAATAAAGGTCGAAACTAGTCTGGGTTGTGGCCCTTCCCTTAATGCATAACATTAGACATATCCGCAAGGAGATGTGTTTTGCATTATGGGAGATACTGAGATAGGAGTGTTGGTAGCTTGCTCCACCTTTGCAAGGAGCGCCCTGGTGTTGTACCTCCTTACCCCAGTCCTGAAGATATTTTCAGGTGCAAACTTTGTTTGCTCACACTTGGATAAAGGATTAAGCTAAATTTATTATCTTCTCTGTCATACAGCGGCAACAGATTTGGGATTAAATTAATCCCAAATCTGTTGGGATTATTAATCACTGTGAATTTGGGATTAAATTAATCCCAAATTCACAGTGATTAATAACCTCAATACTATTTGAAGTTGACTCTATCACCTGTCTCCCTAGCAAATCCCGTGTCCCAGTTTTTTGACCATTTACTGTATCCTTTATCAATAAATGTTCTAAATGCCAAGTGCCCAATCCATTTTTAAATGCAAACCATCTCTCTTAAAATACTCCTTCCTTTTATCAAACTCATCCCAGACATTCATAAAATGACTATTCAGTTTCATTTCATTGCAAAGCTTTTCCACAATCTTGACATCATTCCATTTACTATAATTGCTCTTCTGTTTAATTCATCACTATCAAATCTTGGTAGCACACTCATGATCTTTCCACTCCCGCTCTTTGCATTCATTGCTATCATTAAATCCTTCAAATCCTGTCTCACAGAAAATCTTTCACTACCTAGATCATTCGTCCCTATAACTGCAATAATCTCACTCGCTCTATTTTTCTGCAATTTCATAGCCTCAGTTATATCCTTAATCTATGACCCACGATAACATGCTTTAATTACTCTACCATCCTTCACACCATTAATTATAGAATTCACATACAGCACAATATCTTTTCTGCTCCCTTTTTAACTTGACATCCTTTACCCCCACTGATGCTTGTTTTTGTCCCTGATCTTCTTCTCTCACATTCTTTTGTATATCGCTGCAATCTCTGTGTATGTATTTCTGCACTATTTATTCCATGCACACACTCATTTAATCCGTTACTAAATAATCTGTCATTCTCATTCCATGTCATTCTTAACCCCCCCATACTTTCTATTCCATAAAAAACATTACAACATATTGGAATGCTGAAATATAGATTATACAATTTGGTCAGATCAAAATTATAAAATATATTACAGTCATTTAAAAATATCAGTTCCTTTGTCTCAGGAGAACTTGCACAACACAGTTTACTCCACATGCTTCTATCATTTACATGGGATATGGCTGTATAAAACAGAAATGTTTCCTATGAGACTGATGGCACCTAACTGTGAAGTCTTGATGATCACTTAATTATCACTTGATTATCAAGCTGTAATGGATGGCAAAGGCAGTGTTTTTAGTAGATAGAAAATAGCAATCATCTGATAACATTGCAGGTTATTTGTGAAATTTCACTTCACATTTGTTCAAAAAATTACGTTAATAATTCTTCAGAATGCAGAGCACTTTTTTTAATAAAAAAACTTATTTTTCTTAGAGTTCCCCAATAATCTCAAACATGTATGGAAAACGAAATGCTAAGAGAAACTTATGTCATCAAGGCCTAATATATTAATTATTAAATATAATTTTCCATAATTGGAGAAAAAATGCAGCTCAAGTATATTTTATGCTTAAATTGACGTCAATATAATGACTTCTGAAATGACAAAAAAAAAAAAAAAGTATAATCATAACAGCCAAAGCTGCTAGGCTAGTGAATTTTGTATTTTTTATTTATTTATTTTTTAATAAACTTGCTCGGTTTAAATATCTCCAGTTAATTTATTCCAAAACATGGGATTGGTTCATTTATGAGCATGTCCCTGTAAAATACTATAAGAATAGCATTCAAGTGCAATTCATTTTCTCCTTCTAACAATATCCATTGTTATAAGGAGATATAGTCTAAGTAAATTAAAATAAGCATTATCCCCTTTTGTTATGATGAATAAAGTTAAGCCTTTTCAAAGCTCGGTCTTTTTTTTTTTTTTTTTTTTTGTTTATTATTGTTAACGTCAGCCATGTTTTTAAGGGGAAAATAGGTTCACTTTTACTATAAAAAAAATTACAAAAAGTAAATACCAATAAATGCTAATATCTAAACACTAATGTTTATATTTAAAATGCTTTTATTCAGAATGTGATTCTACATCAAAGCCAAGAAAACCCGTAATATGACTAATCACAAAGCTCATGGATTCTCGCCCTGTTACAATCTTCACATTAACAGCAAAGACACCGCCATATTGAACTTATTTCCCCATTATTCAAACTTTGTTCACGCCTGTTCTTTAACAGCCACGCAAGTTATACGTAATGCTTTCTCACCTCAAAAAAGAATATAATCACGATCAGTCTATACGTTACTCTCATAATACATATACACATCTAGAGAGAGATCGAGAAAATTAAATTATAAATAAAACTGAAGATATCGAAAATGCTCTCAATTGTTTCTCTAAAGAAGATTGCGAGTGTGTTTTTGAATTGCGATTGGCTAGATGAAAGCATAAGGCAACCGTAATTTCACTCAGTACATGAGTCACCAAAAAATCGCATTACAACTACCTTCAAAAATTTGTTTAGCATATGTATATATATCAAAACAGTATCCTATTTAACAAGAACGCAATTCAGTTTAAAATGTCCCCCCCCCCTCCGCAGCCATATCACAAATTTTAACTGATGACCTAAAATTAAACTTCCTATTCCAAATGTAATGGATATAATCCATATATCTTATACCAGTCTTTAAAAAAAAAATAAATGTTAGCAGTACGGTTCACATGACATGCATTCAACTAATTTCCGCATCGTTCTCGGTGTACCATTGTACGTACATTCAAAACTAGAAACAAGCCATGTCTGCGAGCAAGCTAAGCCAGGTCTATAGGTACAATGCGGCAGAAGCACAGTCACACTAGCCGAAATCAAGATTTGTCCAAAACACAAACAATGTTTGTATGCAATGCAGATCAAGCTTTTGCAAATGAAAACGGTAAATTCTATCATTTCTGTGATTGGGAGCTGCTGTACGCCGTGTTTACCCTGAAAATTTTATCAGCAAAATAATATTCAGAAAACACTCACCCGTCATGTAACATGCCAATGTCCGACGGGGTTCTCATTGGCTGTTTCAGGGAGTGCTTTACCGCAACGATATATGACGTCATGACGGCCGAATACAATTACCACTCCTTTTCAGATCAGTATTAAAACTATATTGGTAGAATCTTTGTGTATGTTTATTATGTTTTAAGTCAGTTTAGCGTGTTTTTCAAGCAATGATCTACATGGCAAGTATTGCTCCATGTAAATCGCCGACGACAGAAACTGCTTACGTCATTCGCAAGGAGAATAGGTCAGCTCTGCACCAATACGAGACAGTGCTATTCGTTTCATTGGAATCTTATGCTAAGGTTTGTTCGTACCAGCCGGCGAATTACGTAGAGGCTTGGGTTGTTACTGCTGTAAGAGGAGACTCAAAGATTTGACGGAGAGACTGAGGAGAACAACATTCGAAGCTAAAGCGATGCAATGCAAGATTGTAGTCAAGATACTGTAGATAGATACCCGTGTGGAGATCACTGTGTGTGAGACAGACACATGCACACACACAGACGCTCTATTAAAGCCTTGTCGCGGTTGTGTATTCCCAACAACGTGTTACTACGGTAAAGGTATCGCATGAATTGTATAATACGAGCTAGCTACAGATATTCTTGAACGTGTACGTAGAACAATTTCAATAATCATTAAGATACTGCATTTATATGCCGCTTAAGTGAAATAACTGATATGAAAGATGGTGAGATAAATGGACCCGAAGTTAAGTAATATTATGTTGAAAATGAAACAATGTTATATATTCTCAATAAAGGGAAAGTATGTATTTTCAGTTTTAATGCCTTAAAGCAGAAAGTGCTTTTTTTTTCACTAGATATAGAACATCAAATAGTATTTTAAAATGTTTATTTAAATATAATTGCATGTGGAATAATATATTGTTTCCACAGAACATGGTCAGAATGCAATAACTAAATCCAAAACGATGTACTCTAGAAATATTAACCTTTTTTTTGGGGAAAACTTAACTTAAGCTACATAATCCCACTATAATACCTTGTACAATAGTTCGGAATACTCGAAAATAACCTGCAACTTAAAACATTCTGGAAAATTCATTTATGATAGTATATACCATAACAATAGAATAACACATATAATTAAGGGAAGAAACTAATAATAATAAAACAACGAAGATATTAACTGAAGGATTGAACTTATGGTCTTGTCTACCTTTGATAAATTAAAGTGAACTGCAGCAAACAGAACCGAACATTATTACAGTCACCGTAATTTCAACGAAGATCTGTGGAGCAAGGTCATGACTAAATTCCCAAAAGGTAAATAGGTGGGAATTGAACACAGAACTGAGGAAATTATACTCCACATCACACTACAAGATGGAGGTATGTGTGTTTGGGAGGGGATTAGAAACAAAAAAAAAAAAAAAAAAAAAAATTAATGCTGAACATTATGGTTATATCAGGGTATTATGCTAGGGCCGGTTGATATTGAGTTTGAAGGCAGATGGCGCAGCAAGCTTAAGGCATAAAATAAAAGGATGGAGATTAAAAGGAAGGGCCATAAGCCGAAACTACTTATGAAAAGGCTCAGTTCAAATGGAAATACATATTCATGACTGACTGTCATTTATAATATAATATAGTTAACTACAAGAATTAACTTTGTAATAACTGCAGCACTTCCGATACTTTTCTTAAAATCACCTTGCTGTTTATGCAATCACTTGACTAGTGCAGATCCACAAAGAATTTATGCATACTTCTGAGATTGCAGTTTAATACGAAGATCCAACATTTAAAGGGAAAAAAAAACTGCCCTTCAGCCATAACATACAAAAACTATATACCCAAAATTTCCATAAATACCACCATCGCCTTAAAAAAAAAATTTTAAAAAAATTCTCGTAATCTCCTATATCCACAGCAAACTCCAACCCATTAATTGAAATTGATGCAGCCCTCTAACTTTGGAATCAATCAAAAATAATAGCCTTGCCAAAAACCTGAGAAGTCAACTGATGACCCTAACAACTACTGCGTCAATGGCACTGCTCTGGAAACTCGCCAACTTTTTGAAAGTATTATCCTTTTTTTTTCTTATCCATCCAAAAATTGAAGTCATCTTATCCAATGAACAGGCTGAGTTTGGTCCTAGCTTTCCCAACGCACATGAAAGCTGCACCCAAACAAGTTTAAAAACAGGTACTGCCTTTATCAACCTAACACCAGCCCATGACACCATAAAAGGCTTACTGTATATAAACCTATCAAAAAAAAAACTACTAGAAAATTCTCTCCAATGGGGAAAATAAACGCTGATCTGAATTCACTGAAACAAAATTATCCTATAGGATGGACTGCTACAAGGAGCTGCCTTTTCCCAGCTTTACTTAATGGTGATGCCTTTCCAACAGCCAATCGAAGGGTTTATATAAGCTGATAACATAGTAATCACTATCCAAGCTAATACTTTCCAGTGCCTTGACAAACCAGTGAGCAAAGACCTGAACTCACTGCAGAACTAATGCGAAACTTGGGGACTACTCCTATCCCCAGCTAAACTGTTGTTTTCCACCTAAATAACAATGAAGTCCACAGAAAACTTTAAAAAATGCTACAGGACTAATCCATAAAAGTAATAACCCTTGGTGTCACACTTGAGTACAGATTCACATACCAATAGCATTGGGAAAAAGGCTAAGTTAAAGATATCTGCTAGGAACAATACCATAAACAAGCTCACATGCACACAACTAGCAGTAGTAATACCTAGAGAACAGCAACCTTGCTACAGTCTTCCCAGTGGAAGAATATTGTTCACAAGGTTGAACATGACTCTCGTGGACAAACAGCTCAATATAACATTGAGAATCATGTCTGGTACATTAAAGTCTACTCCTCTCTCATCGTTCCCTGTTCTGTCCCTGTGGGAAAGAACATGGAATAGGGAAGGAGGAGACCTCACTCCCCTCCAAGCTTAAGAAGAGAACAAGCTACCTGTAAAGAAAGAGACATCAACCTTCATATATATCAAGATGGCTCCCTACCTCCAGCTCACAGCATTACTCCAGATTTCCCATCTGATTCGTACGAGATGATGGAGAAGACTCTGGAATGGACTACAAACAAGCACCTGGTACAGACCCGACTGTTAAACCTACAGGATCCAATCTACTGCAAAACCTTGAGACAGCTACAGATTTAGGATTAGACAATATATATATTCTTGAACACTTATTACACCTGTAGGAATTTCAATCAATTTCTTATATATATTTTTACCCATAAGCTAAGTAAATGCAAAATTCTCAGAAATCCACTGATTCACTTAATCTGGTAAGGTAACTGGATTACGTTTATTATTTATCCATGTACGGTATGTCTTTAAAATTTTTAAATCTGTATGACATCCGCAAAAGGTTGCAAACCCGGTGTGGATGAGCTAAGGATTAGGTACTCCAGAAATACTGTTCTATAAGCAAACGCGGAGCCTTTTTCAACTCATCTTCAGTCTCCAGTAGCAGGGAGATGACTTTCGTCCAATGCAGAAAAAAATTCGAAAACATCCAGGTTCAGTAAGTCTTGCATCCATAGGCAAATGGATGGAAGGCCAGCTGCTACAAATTCAAGTTACAACAATTTTGCTTTTCCTCTTCTCAGTTTCCGGATTAGTCGAACTCTGGCACGGGCTAGCGGGTTTTTTCTCCCGGGAACTCGGGTTTTTCGTCCCGTAAACTCAAGAAAATCGACCGTAGAACCCACACTATTTTCAGACATTAAATACGAGTGTTAGGGTTAGGGACCACGAGATGGCGGCACTAGCTTCCTGCCTTCTTCACTGCGTACCGATGAATCGTGATAGCCTTGGGCCAGCTATCTCTCTGATTGGCTACCAGTGGAGATTGAACTGCCCACTCAGTCTCCAAAAGTTAGATAGGGTAAACGGCCCCGCCTACTCCCTATACGGGAACAGCATAGACGTTAGCTGATTTTTTTTTTTTTTATAAAATAAATCAGCTAATGCCTTTTACGAGGGTGGTCTGAAAAGTTCTCGGCCTAACAATGATAAAACCAATTATGATTTCAAACTTATTTTTATTTTTCAACATAATCTCCATTAAGACTAATACATTTATTCCAACGATGCTCCAGCGCCATTATCCCGTCCCTGTAGCGGTTCTCAGTATAAGATCTGCAAAATACCCCTCTAAAGCTGCAATCACCTCATCATTCAAAGATAAACGCTGACCAGCGAGGAAGAGTTTTAGTTTTGGGAAGAGATAGAAGTCAGAGGAAAGCCAAATTTGGAGAACAGGATGGATGTTCTAACAATTCATAGTGCAGATCCCTTAATTTTCCCATCGCCAAAACACTTTTGTGGGCAGGTGTATTGTCCTGATGAAAGATCAGGGGCGAATTCTCCTGCTTGCTGTGCAGGGTCATTACTTGAGAAGTAATATTTATTTGTTAATAAATGCATGCATTTATAAGCATTCCATTTAGGCTTTTATTTTTGTAGACAGAAGACGTCTTAAGCTTGCGCTGCAATAATTGAGCTTTGCGTTGTGTATCGAAGGCCGATGCTTGCTCGTCTAGTCAAAGCTACCTTGGCTTGCTCGGATGTGGGAGCTTCCAGGTCCTCGCTGCAGCGCTGTGATTTCATCTGCGCGCATAGCCATGTCTGCTCCCTTCACGTTGTCTTAAACACAGGCCATATGCAGTCAAAGTAGCTCTAGCCAATGAGCTTCAACCAGTCTTTAGAAGTATGCGTGTTGCTTGGGAAAATTAAGTTACAACCAACTTTTTATGACGATGTTATTGGCCAGTTCATAAAGAAGAACCGTAGGGTAGAATTTGTATTCAAGTAGCTAAATTCAAAAAGATATAATATCATTTGTAAAATAAATGTTGTATTTGTATGATTAAATGTACATAAATTTCTAAATATATAGTTTTAAATGCTCATTAATTCATTACTCCGCTAATCACTATTCAATCACATCTCTCACTCCTTGAATGATAACAAGAGCAAGCGTGAATTTCAATACCAGCATTCGCCCCTGTGAAAGATGATTTTTTTTCTTCTGCAAACCGGGTCATTTCTCACGAATTTTTTCGTCTAGTCTGGTCAAAAGATCGGAATAATATTCCCTGGTTATTGACATAATTAATAAACAAAACGCCTTTAGCATCCCAAAACACTGATGCCATGACCATTCCTGCTGATGGAACCGACTTTGTCTTCTTTGGCGCTGAACAACCGGCTTCTATCCACTGTTTTGACTGCTTTTTGGATTCTGGTGTGTAATGATGAATCCATGTCTCATCCATAGTAATAAATCGACACACACAATCAGTTTTATTCCTGTTAAAACGCTCCAAGCACTGTTCAGAGATTTTTATGCGAGTGTATATTTTTGTTCTGCAGTGAGCAAGTGTGGCACCCATCTTGCGCAAAGCTATTTCATTTGCAATTCTTAATGCATTAATGCAAAATATATCCTACACGTTCTTTTGAAATGCCTATAGTCTCAGCAATTTCACACACTTTCACTCACCAGTCATCCAATACCATATCGTGCACTTGATCATTTCTGGTGTTGTTACACTTTTTGGACGTCCTTCGCGTGGATCATCTTCAAGGCTGGTACTGCCACGTTTAAACTAAGCAGCCCATTTCTTAATTGTCGAAAACGAAGGAGAAGAGTGCCCATAAGCTTTTATGAACTTCAAATGAATTTCTTTTGGCGTTAAACCTTCTTTTACAAAGAATTTTATAACTGCACGATACTCAATTTATCCATTTCAAGGGATACAAACAACACTTGATTCAGAAACACTTTTGCTGTATAAAACAAATTACTTGATAGAATAACTTGCAATTTCACATGCATGCTTGTGACAGATGTACCAACTTAGAAAAAAATCTTGCCGATAGTGTTGCCATCTATGGTCGAGGGCAACAACTTTTCAGACCACCCTCGTATTTCCTTATAAAGAGTAGTCGAGGACTTTTATAAGGCTATCTATCATTTAGAGGATGAGTGGATGGTTCAATCTCCACTGGTAGCCAATCAGAGACAGCTGGCCCAGACTATCTCTGTTCATAAGCGTAACCGATGAAGAGACCTGGCAAACAAGTGATGCCATCTCTTAATACCTAACCATAACAGGATATAGTGTTCTTGTCTGAAATAGTGTAGGTTGTACAGTTGATTTTCTTGAGTTTACGGAATGAAAAACCAGTTTCTGAGAAAACAAAACAAAACGCTTACCCCTGCCAAAGATCGACTAACTCGGAAACCGGTCAAAGAAAGACTTAGAAAAAGTTTCTCAACTCAGCAACTAGTTATCTTCGGTCAGCCTAGCACAGATGATACAAGTGCACCACTTACACTGAGCTATACACGCCCTGTTTATATTTTTAGATGTACTATATGTTCTTTGGTGCAGTCGGTATCCCACAGTTTTTTAATTTTTTTTTTCGTATTTAGTATTATATCAAGACAGCCTATCAGACAAGTTTTGCAAAACATGAAAGCACCTAATATGTTATTTTTCACCATTCCCAATTATTCCTGGACTTGGCATGGACAGATTTTATTTAAATTGGAATCCTTGGAAATATTCTGGTTAAAAGATGGGAATAATATTTTGATCTTTTAACCAGACTAGACGAAAAAAATCGTGAGAAAAAATCCGATTTGCAGAAGAAAAAAAGGTGTACTAAAAAGAGACCGTGGCAGCCAGCCTTCACTGATGGTGGGTCCAAGGTGGTAATGAATCAAGGCTTTTCAGAAAAGAGTATGTAGACAATTGTTAAAAACGTTGCTTGCCCGTGCAATATCGACAAATTTAGAAAATGATCGAGGAATGGCTTAGAAAAGGTCCTCCAGTCACCGAGAATTGGATGACCTAGCACTATGGATGCATATGCAAACTACAAAATAACACAAGAAAGTACACATGACGATATTTTTATATTTATTATAAAATAGTATCACTTTTATTTTAAAAACATTTCGATATTAATAATTCAGTCCTCTCTTTCTGTGACGCTCTTTCTTCGGGGGGTTTAGCGCTAAGGAGTGTAAACACCACTTCCACTGAGCTATACGGGCTATCAGATTTGATTTTTTTTAATTCAGTCCTATCAGAATGGAATTTAATGAAAATAGGGATTAAAATATCCTATTTTCCTATTTGAATTTCTCGATTATTATCAATTTTTATTACAACTTGACTATTACTGGAAGAACTACAAAAAAAAAAAAAAGACTACAGCATGCAGTATACTCGTTGGCAATTATAAAATTCTGCATTTCATAATAAAACTTTTGTACTGTGACATCATTCATTATCACAATAATCTTACAGAATAATTCTGTGTTGTTTTGCTTAATGCTGATACTAAAACGGTGTCACTGAAACCAAAACTAATTGCAACAGGAGTTATAAATACCAAAGTTTATTATATTCTTATTATATTCCAGGTATATATGACCCTACTTGAGAATTGTGTTATCAGTGTTGAAGAGATCCGCTTGGAAGATACTAAAGCAAGTATCATTTCAGTAACACAGAGTTTCTCTAAAGAAGAAGAGTGGAGATTGCTACCATCAGCAGAGTTATGAATACCATTCATAGTCAGAGTGGGGGTCATTGATGTATATTTGGAAGAGCATGCAGAGTATTCAGCATTGAAAAGAATGCTGATGAGGGAAGTCATCCACCACGATAAGCAATAAACCACCAGAGGAAAGCTGGCAATCCAATAGTAAAGAAGGAGGGAGACCATATGATGATGTCTTGTTGAGAATGCTTCAATGCCAGACGATCAAATGTTTTGGAAATATCAAGAGGGACATTAGTTTTTCCAAATGTCTCTCCATGGCGTATGTTCAAATGAGTACAAGGATTACACAGTGAAGTGCGATGTAGAGCGAGAACGGTGGAATCCATATCAGTAATCATTATTATCCACATCAGTAATATGCTGGATTTCCAGCAAAAACCAGCTAACCTGGTTTTTGGTTGCATTCTCCTTCATTTTCGACAATATTAGGTAAGAGCAGCGGGAACAATAATTTGATGACACACACATTTATTTCCCTTTAGATACAAGCTGGATAAAGGATTGCTTTCATGCTCTTTGAGAGATGTCAGATTAATTTAACAGCTTACATGGGCGACTCAGAAAGAGTATTAATTCTGGAGCACAAATGGAGAGTTACTCACTAGATTAGAAGGCTTCCTGGGCTCGGCATACAGTTTTTATTTAAACTCAGAATTGGAATCCGAAGTCCTTATGGCGAAAGATCAGAAGAAGAGGCAGGGATTGAGCAATTCGTGGTATTGTAGGTAATTTGCCTCAGTCGTTTATGCAATAATTGGAGAAAAAGAGTGCTGCGCAGTGGTCTGCTTATCTTTGTGTGATATTACTATGATACCTTTAGGATGTGAGCGGTGGAAACAAGGAAAGGCGCCGAAAAATACACCCAACAGCAGTAATAAGGGACTAACTACTTGTTGGGCAGGATGAAAACTTATTGTATTTCACTCCTTACTAAGTCTGCTTTGGGTTTTTTGATAATCTTTACACTTGTTTCTGGTTATAGTGTAAGATGCAAGCGAAGTTAAGAGTTTTTGACTAAGCTATTGATTATATGCTGTATTGATCATGAACCACAGAAGCACATTTTTAGGGAAACAAGATCTTGGATAGGTATCGGGAATTTGCAATGGAGAGGGGACTGAAGGCCCACATTCCAGGTAGGTGAGTGTGTCACTTATTTGGTAAGATGAGGTGATTTGATCGGGACAGAAGAAACTTTAATTATGCAATGAAAAAGAAAAGAAAAGATGCAGAGAAATCACTGATCTCATCCCATTTATCACGACTGTAATGTCATAGGATATGACACTGAGAATTGCTTGGGCAGGGAGAGATGGATCTAGAGAAAAAGAACCGTGGATATGGTTATTGTCGGAATTGTAGAGGAGAGCAAATATGTACAGTGTATTTTGAGCTAGTGTTGGTTAAAAGGAGGTCCAACGTGTTGAAAGAATGGTGATTATCTAATTCATTATGGTTGATCCAGTTAACTACTTTTTATATCATGACTGATAGCAAATGATTTGAATTCGTTTCCAGCTTAATCAGTGAAGTTACAGAAAGGGAACCTTTCATAAGAGTGTGTGTTACGAACGTTCAAGTCTCCTTGGAAGATATCTTACAGTTTATCTTCAAGGGGACTTTAATGTTCATAAAATAAACTTACAAGTATTCAAAGAGGACGGCATAGTTATCTGAATTACGAGTGCGGTAAAGGCAAATCAAATCAACCATTCATTTGAGAAGGAATGTTTGATTTGACAAAAGCGCAAGTTTTTCTATCTCTGTGGAAGACATAATGGCAGTTATAGTTGTGGTGATAGCTAAGGTCGATTGTATTGCAAGTATGTGATGGCCGAGTTATATTATATCGCACTGGTAATCTAATTGAGATTCAGTTAGGAATATCATATTGGCTTTGATGCCTGTAATTTGTGTTTATATAATTAATATCTGTACTGATATCCCAGATGTTAGTGAAATGGTGTGATTTTTTATCAATGAAATTTTCGTGTTTCGGCTTGGATGGGGAGGGATTTCCTTTTCCACATTTCAACATGACTATCCACAGTTCCTTTTCTATCATAAAAGGAACCGTGGGTATGGTTATTGTCGAAAAAAAATAAGAAAAATATACCACAGAAGCGGTATATTTTTCTTCTTCTTCTTATTATTTTTTGCAGTTTTTTCGTATTTTTTATAGTTTTGTGCTTTTCTGTAGTATATTTTTATACGACCACAGTGACACTAATATTTCTTAGTTATCATTCATAAAGAGCCTGTGTAGCTCAATGGATGTGGAGTTTGCACATCACGGCGCTTGACCGCATCTAGTCTGCGACTACCGGTTCCCGAGTTAGTCGATCTCTGGCACGGGCAAGTTGGTTTTTTCTCCTGAAAACTCGGATTTTCGTCCCTAAACTCACGCAAATCGACAGTAGAACCCACATTATTTCAGACATTAAATATATTGTGTAAGGGTTAGGGACCACAAGATGGCGGCACTTGTTGAGCCGTCTCTCTTAACTGCGTGCTGTTTAATTAGTGATAGCCTTGGGCCATCTATCTCTGATTGGCTGCCAGTGGAGATTGAACTGCCCACTCAGTCTCCAAAAAGTTAGATAGGGTTAAACGCCTCGCCTACTCCCTATACGGGAATAAAAAGGCGTTAGCTGATTTTTTTTATGATAAAGTTGATGCAGGAAACATACAGAGCAGAGGCATGAAGCCGAGATGAATACCTGACTTCCACACAGAGATGCCTCAGACTGCAATCCAAGTTTGGCTTTCTATATGCTGGTATAGTCGAATATCATCGAATGATATCACTTGGTAGAGATGCAGGATTATTCAACAACTGATTGGAATTCCTCCAGATGCGTTGCTGTCAGGCTCTGTCTCTGTAATCTCTACAATCAGGCTGCAGAAGCCGCATTAGTGATATACTTTCAAATGAAGGTGATGGCTCCTTAATTTATTAATAACATTATGTTGAGAATGTACAGTAATGCCATCACCCACACTACTTGAGGAAGAAAGGAGGAGCAGAAGCCTGACTACATTACTCTAGAGATGAAACATGGAAGTAGCTACTTCACACCTCCAATAAGCAGAATGATGGTTGTGGTGGTGATAGTTTCCAGTGCAATGAAAGATATCCATCACCTAGACGTTTAGTTGGCATATCCTCTATTCCTCAACTAGGGAAGATGTGATTGTAAGACGGAAATACTCGCCTCGCTACACTCCCATTTGTGGAAATCAGCCTTATCACAAGAAAGTGAGGTTCACTTGACTGACAGAGGCTAATGATATTGTGCATCGTAGCTCGTTAATGGCGTAAAGCTAATTGTGAACAAATGTCGGAAAGTAACGCGGTACGGTAACCGAACCCTACCCCACCGAGGTAGTATCAAGCCTCCATGGTGGTAAGTGTCTCTAGGTTGTAGATGAGTTTCATCGCCTGTTGCAATATCATCTACTATGGCTAAATTTAATACCACCAGTTTGCTTAACGGAAGTTTGAAGTGGCCAAACGTCATGTTTGAATTCTATAGCAAAGTTCCAGTTATTTTTCTCCCATTTCTTCCAGCATGAGATATTTTCAGAATTATGTGGGACGCAGTAAATAGATAGAACATTTCGTCTTTTGTAGGTACTATTATAAAACTTATTTTGCAGACCGGCCGCTATAGACTGAACTTAACGGTAATGCTGAAACTTTGGTTCGTGTTGCTTAATGTTGTTATCGCAGAGATGGAGTACGTATCAGAAGACAATGCAATGGTGAAGATTATACACCTACTACTATTATATAGTACTACTATTATTATATAGTACTGTAAGATTAACATTGGATTGAGGAAGCGTGACCTTCTAGAAAAAAGAGGAGATGAGTTTGTCATTATCGACTTACAAGTTGTGAGTAAAAATTAAGCCTTGGTGCCTTTGCAACTGTATCCTTTAGAGGTATCTCATGTTAGCAATATTATATGGACTTTCTCAAGAAGATTTCAAGATATCTGCTTTACAAGCATTGCAGAGCACTCAGGTTGCAGAGAACTTACAAGGGGATGAAATATATTTCTCAGTCTGGACTTGGATAGAAGAGGAGGCCTCTTATGGTATTACTTCTGGGACCATAGTATGCAGTGCTGTTTTAGTGCAAAGATAGGAAAACTAAAAAAATACGTGGAATTTAATTCAGTTAATATGTTTGCTGCCACCATCCTATCAGTTATGAGTGGTGGAGTCTAAAACAGCAATGAAAAGTCAATTAAGAGAAAGAGATTGTATGTAGTAAATTGTAAGGCAGCTTTCTGGATTCATTCAGAAATTCATTCTAACAGAAATAAAAAATAATTCAGCTTCTTCAAACGCTCTGAAACCAGTTTTCCCAATTACACTTTCACACTTTGCATGGATTTTATACTATTGGCCAAATATTTCAGACCACTTTATTAGATTCATAAATTGCAACTACCCTAATACTACCAACCGTTCTAAACTTGTGGATGTCCTTTCTTAAATGTTAATTATCTCCAGTGCAACGTGACATGGAATTCCTTGGGAATTTCAGTGTTCACAAATTCAACTATTTACTTTTTTCAACTGCACATATCAAGCAAGGAGATTCAGACATTAGCTAACACCAGTAATTTAATACAAATTTTTCACATTCCTAGAAGAATACAGGATAATTGTAAACACTTTCAAGCACTTTCATCTCATTCTCATTAGGGATCCTTCTAAGTATACCGTTGCTGTTGTTTTTCCTCTTAGCAACTGAGACTACAAACGTTTGTTAATTTCTCCTCTAATGGAAATATTCATTCAGATTTTCATTCACCTATTGTCTGGAAGTATGAGAATGTCAATTGGGATGGCTTCTTGATTAATATTATTCATGTCCTTAGTAGGATTATTGTTTTCTGCCTTTTGACCCAAACATACGCAATCAGCTTATTATTGAAGCAATCAATATTAGCATGGAAATATTTATCCCTCATTTGAGTTCAAATTTTCGGTCCTTATTCAAAGCCTTAGTACTTCATGAACTGAGCTAAAGTTATACAAGGAACTAAGCATATGCAAAGGGCGCTGAAATCAAAACTTCCATTTCCCTTTTTCTGTAAAGCCCAAAATAGTTTTATGTAAAAAAAAAATTCAACTAACTCCTTTTTATTCCCGTATAGGGAGTAGGAGAAGCCGTTTTAGCCCTATCTAATTTTTGGAGACTGAGTGAGCAATTCAATCTTCACAGATAGCCAATCAGAGATAGCTGGCCCAAGGCTATCACTAATTAAGCAGCACGCAGTGAAGACGTGACTCAACAAGTGACGCCATCTCGTGGTCACTAACCCTAACACAATATTTTTAATATCTGAAATAGTGTGGGTTCTATGGTCGATTTTCATGGATTTACGGGACGAAAAACCCGAGTTTCCGGGAGAAAAATCAGCTTGCCCGTGCCAGAGATCGACTAACTCGGGAACAGGTCGAAAAAAAAGGCTTAGTAAAAGTTCCTCTAGTCAGCGACTAGACTTGATCTCGAAGTCTATCTTCTATGGCTATAAAACCCAAGAGAGCACAAAAAATATAATAAAATCTGTTTTTGAAATAGTAGTTCGCCTAGTTTCCTCTTCCTAGAAGATTTCATCAGGCGCATAACACAGAAGTGGGGGGAAAAAATAAGAAATACACAGTACAAGCATTTCATGAATCCAACTGCCACAATATTAAATTAAAAACGAATTGCTGCCATTTCAAGGAATTCTTGACTAAACGACATTGTTCGACACGTGAACGAGATTGTGGTCTCGCATATGCCACGCATGAAGAGCAGAGCAATAAATCAGAAATTTGTAGCTGAGATTCAGATTATGATGGACTGGGTTGATAACAATTTTGGCTTCCAAAATTTCCCTTTTAAATTTATCATATGTAGATCAGAAATCTACATGTGATTTCTGATCTATTCTGGTTCACAGTATGTGATGGACTGGTAATCGTCAGGATCAGAAGAATTAAGGACAAGACTGAATAGAGCAGAGGTCCTAGTTCTGCTATATGTGATGTTTCTAACAACCTCTTCTTTATGAAGATTAGTCACGTTAATCGATAGATCGAAGCAATGATCAAAATTTGGTTAGAGTAGTAAATGAAGAATGGATATTATATTTCCTAAGAATTTTGCCAACTTGGTTAAAATGGAGCTGATATACAGAAGAGAAATAAAACTTTTCAGGTCATTATTATGGTCGATGGCGAGCAGATGGATTAAACAGCAGATTAAGGAGTAGTCTGTTTACGATAACTATTCTTCTGAAAAGTTGATAAAAGCAACTTTAATTCTTTGGTGAATTCTTCTTAGCTGATGAAGGCACAAGTCTTCCCAATGTAGAAATTACACGAAGCTTTTGGAGTGGGCAATGATGAGAGTAAGCACGAAAATATCTGTTACTTTGTGTAGGTAGCTCTTCAATTTTTCGGACGAACGAGTTAGTTTGACATCCAGAAAAGAAAGAGAATCGTTAACTTCTAGCTCTGAGGTAAATTTTATTCTTGCGGTTGAGATGGTTCAACAACACTTGTAGGGAATCCAAAACACTCCATTTGTAGAAGGCATTGACTCTCTAATTTCTAAGTTATCAAAACATCTTGCTTAATTGTTAAAAGTTTTCACAAGTTCTACAAACTCCTATTTTAAGAATTCTGAACAATTTGTATCCATGATCCTCTTTTACTAGATAAGGTAAGACATTCTTGATTCACTGCATAAATTCAGATTATTTCCTATTCAGAAAGACTGTCTGGAAACCATGGGCAACTTTCTATCTTATGAACTGAAAAACGTATACTTTCTTGTCACATTCTGTTTCATACGTCTGCTACCTCTCGCGTTTTCCCAATTCTGAAAATCATTCCATTCTCTTTGATTTCCTATCTTCAAAACTCAATTTCATTCAAACTTTCCCAAACAACAAAATTATCTTTCTTGGTGATTTCAATGTCCAAACTTCTAATTGGTTCCTTTTTTCGAATTTCACTGACGAAGCTGGAAGAGTGCCAGAATTTTTGCTCTAAACAATGATTTAAAACAGATAATTCATCTCCCTATTAGAATTCCCAATAATCCTCTTCATTCACCCGCCAGGAACAGAGTACCTGGAAGAGAAATTCCAGGGTACTCTGTTCAGGTGACGGCTTCTCTTTGTAATTGAATCCAAATTTCATTTCTGGTGGTATGCTCTTCCTTCAGCTATTCACAACATTGTGTACCCACTCACTGATTTATACATATATATATATATATATATATATATATATAATGTCTTTTCTTTTCTTTTATAATGTCACCTGATGAAGGCTGTTATAAGTCGTGTTTTACTATTAAACCCCCTTTTTTTTACCTAACTCTCTGTTTAAGTCATTCAACTCTATTTTACAATAGATAGATAAATAGATAGATATATCAGTGTACATGGCTGAAAGTCGAATTTTGCTGCCTATCATCAATCTACAAAAACCGTGTGGGACTTGCATATTTCAGTTAGTGGACAAGGTTTTAAGAAAGATAAATTAATCCTCGTACCTTGCATTTTGCTAAAACGAGTAGAGTACCTCAAAATAATTTATCAGACCTATTTTTCAGCCCATTTCACAAAAACATGAACTTTGGCTTTCACATCAAAAAGACCCATAAGTAATTAAAATTCTTGCATTAAATATCTAGCTACAGTGCTTTTAAAATTTTATAAATTACAAAACATATGCAAAAAATCATAGAATGAAACTTTACTAAAATAAAGGGCCAAAATACTTAACTTCGGCGATGCAAAATTATATAAATTAAGTGGATATTAAATCCAACATCATTTAAAGCCAAATACAGAAACTATAAAAGTTTCGTGTGAAAACTGAACAGAGAGCTTGCGGGAATACACTCGCCGCCATACTACGAATTATCGCCCTAGCCGAACCCTATAGGGGCGACGGACGCTCAAAGCGCCCGTATATTCGTCTCCTATTGTCTGGTTCATTTTGATACAGTTTCACTAGTCTGACAACTGTTTGAAACTTATTGGTTTTCGTCAGAGACTAGGTAGAAACCTAAGAAAGCAAAAACTCTCAGTAC
The DNA here is from genome assembly GCF_054136105.1 of Typopeltis vanoorti. Classification (NCBI taxonomy): domain Eukaryota; kingdom Metazoa; phylum Arthropoda; class Arachnida; order Uropygi; family Thelyphonidae; genus Typopeltis; species Typopeltis vanoorti. The sequence goes on from NC_143551.1 coordinate 144,949,646, forward strand.
TAAGGAACTCAAAGCGTCGGAGAGGTGTATTTTCCGTAAATGAACTCTCGAACGGTGCGTAAAGTACTGTATTTACTAAAATAAAGAGCCTGGAGCTTCCGTCGCTCCTATAAGGTTCGGCTAGGGCAACTCGGCGGCGAGTGTATTCCCGCAAGTTCTCTGGTCAATTTTCGCAAAAAACTTTTACAGTTTCTGTATTCGGCTTTGATATGATGTTGGGTTTAATATCCACTTAATTGATATAATTTTACATCGCCGAAGTGAAGCCTTTTGGCTCTTTATTTTAGTAAATACTTTACGCACCGACCGAGAGTTCGCTTAATGAAAATACACCTCTCCGAGGCTTCGAGTTCCTTAATACTCCAGAAAAGCTCAGCTATATTGTTTGCTAGAAAGAAAATCCATACCATGGAGGATATTTATTTATTGGGAGTAAAGATTCCATGGCAGACTGAAGTTAAATATCTTGGAGTGATTCTTGATAGTAAACTCCTATTCAGCAAATATATTAGTTACATTACCTCAAAGATATCCAATGTCTTAGCACAGCTCTACCCTATGATCAACAGATAAAGTAAACTGGACACGCAAACAAAATTAACAATTTACAAGATGGTAATTCGACCGGTTATCACTTACGCATCCCCAGCATGGAGCCACACCGCAAATTCGAACATTCTAAAACTTCAAAGATTACAGAATAAGTGCCTGAGGATGATTCTGGATGCCCCTTGGTTTATAAAAAACACCCAGATCCATAGAGAAGTTAACATCCCTTATATCTCTTCCTTTCTCATAAATCTAGCTGAGATGTTTTTTACCAAGACAAGTAACCATCCAAACCCGTTAATCAAGGAAGCCTCGGAATATAATGAAGAAGAAATCAACAAATATAAAAGACCAAAATCTATCTTAAGTTCAGCTGAACACAACTAACCTCACTGCCCTCAATGGGCGAGCATATAGCTCACAAACACTCCATTCAAAGTTCTCTCATTACAAGACAAAGGGGAATATGAAAAGCAATTTTGCTTCCCCCATCTAGCCAGAAATGTTAATGTTAATGTTCCTTAATACTGAGAGTTTTGCTCTCTTAGGTTTCTGTCGAGTCTTGCCCCGCTAAGGGACTTAAGTTTTCGGAAAGGTTTTGTTTGAGAGAGCATTTTTGAATCTCCAGGGGAAGTGCTTTCCGGCGTGGTCCGTGTCGGTGGGTGCTTTTCCCTGGAATAGCAGCGGTTCTGCTCAGTGGCAGGGTGAGCCTGTCACTGAGTGTAACCAATGCTGAGTTGGACGATCACTCGTAGGAAATGGTCCGGGGAATCAGGGCCGGCTCTACCGACAGTGCAAGACGTGCATTTACACGGGGCGGCAAAGTTGGCATAAACTATACGAAAAATAAGGGAGATGGAGCGGCAAAATTCCTAGGAGCGACCATGCGGAGGATCGCTGTCTCTGACGAAACCAATGAGTTTGAGACAGCTGTCAGACTAGTGAAACCTTATCAAAATCAACCAATAGGGGGCGAATATACGGGCGCTTTGAGCGTCCGTCGCTCCTATAAGGTTCGGCTAGGGCAACTCGTAGTATGGCGGCGAGTATATTCCCGCAAGATCTCTGGTCAATTTTCGCATGAAACGTTTATAGTTTCTATATTCGGCTTTGAAATGACGGTGAATTTAATATCCACTTAAATTATAGAATGAAATTATTGTGGTCTCTTGTAAAAGAACAACTGGGTAACAGCAATCAGCATAATAATCCATACCAGTGCCTGATTTGGGTTTTACAGTGAACATCTAAAATCTTTCATGCATAAAATGAGATATCATCTAAAGATGATATCTCATTTTATGCATGAAAGACTTCTAAGCATTTTCCATCCTTCTAGTTCTCTCCTACTTAATAGCTTTTCAATCAATTGGGAAATAGGTAGAGGAAAATCTCTTTCTTGCTCTGTAATAAGAGAGAGAGTCTTAGGAAAGGGCAAACTTCAACGATGGACACAATTAACAATATTTTCTCTTTGAAACCCACACGCCATTACACAGCAATTACCGATTGTCAAGCTTTCATTCACAATTTCTTCTTATGCCATGCCTTTATCCAATTTCCAAGAAAAGATTTGTACACCAACCTATGAGCAAAGTTCTCAGCAAATCTCACTAACTTATACGACTCATCTTAGATCTACTTCTCTATCCAAAAAAAAAAAAAAAAAATCAGCTAACGCCTTTTTTTTTTTTTTTATTCCCGTATACGGGAGTAGGCGAGGCCATTTAGCCCTATCTAACTTTTGGAGACTGAGTGGGCAGTTCAATCTCCACTGGTACCCAATCAGAGACAGATGGCCCAAGGCTATCACTAATTAAGCGGTACGCAGTGAAGAGAGAAGGCTCAAATGTGCCGCCATCTCGTGGTCCCTAACCCTAACACAATATATTTAATGTCTGAAATAATGTGGGTTCTACGGTCGATTTTCTTGAGTTTACAGGACGAAAAACCCGAGTTTCCGGGAGGAAAAACCTGCTTGCCCGTGCCAGAGATCGACTAACTCGGGAACCGGTCGAAAAAAGGCTTAGAAAAATTTCCTCTAGTCGCCGACTAGACTCGAAACCAAGTCTTCCTTCGTGCAGCCAAGCGCGGCGGTGTGCAAACGCCACATCCGCTGAGCTACACAGGCACTTCCATTAAGTTCTAAACCTTTTTCTCAGTCTTTCCATATTATGGCTCATATTTTAAATATTCCCAACATTGCCTTATTTATATCTGAACTCTTTCCAGAATAATCATCAGCACAGTTCACATAAATTGATACAAAATAGTCTAGACCAGTGGTTCCCAACCTGTGCTCCGCGGCCGCTCCAAGAAAATAAAATAAATAAAAATTGAATGAAATTAAAGAACAAGAAACAAAAAGTAGAAACAATCACTTCACAGTGAATTTTCATAGCGATAACATTGTGATTTCTTAGCGATTCTTCCGCGATTTTTCTGTTTGTTTGTGAGTGTTTAGTTGTGTAGTTAGTAAGTGTTCATTAACACTTTCATTGCCAAGCTGAAAGTTGGAATTTCGTGTGGTGGCTGAATTTTTTTATTTTTTTATTTAGTTAGCGACGCCCACGCGATAACGCGTGATTGGCCGTTTGGGGAGAACTCGCATCGCGTGATATCGCGTGATTGGCAATGAACGTGTTAATAAAGTGTTATGTTTTGTTCTACTCGTACGTTCGAACCCCGAACTACTGCGATACATTTCCGGTGGGAAAATGTTACATTATTGATTGACTCAGGTGCTTTTATTGGTTTTCAAGTAGGTAAGTATTTGTATTTCGTTATAAAATTTTTATTTGCTTTATTTTGTATTCTAGGTTATGAAAGATAATGTCGGTTATTCTCATATTCCTGGTTGATTTTCTTTCGGGCATGGATCGCTGGCTTCAAACAGGTACCTTGAAAAAAAAAGATGTTACATTTGAAAAGGTGGACAAACCAGCAGCTCACTCCATTAGTTCGCAAGATGAGCCAACGACAAAAAAAGATGATAACCAAGCAATACACTCCAGCGTTTGTTTGTCAGAAGAGCTTTCCGCAACAGAAACCATTTCCGAATCTGCGCCACCACCTCAATCATTGTTTGCAAAACGCGACAGAAGTGGGGCAGTGGGGGGAAGACTTCCCAATAAAAAACGAAAATACGAAGAAAGTTACTTGAATATGGGATTCACAAAAACAAATGATGGTCGGCCTCTCTGTGTGATTTGCGGAAATGTGTTGACCAACAGTTCCATGTTTCCTGCTAAACTGCGGCGTCATTTCAAGGGAAACCATCCCGAGTCGAAAGATAAACCGTCTGGTTTTTTCAAGAGGAAGTGCAACGAAATTTTGGCTTAACAGAAAACTATAACAACACTTGCTAAAACCAATAATGAAAAAGTACTGCAAGCTTCCTACCTAATAAGTTACCGTGTAGCTCGAGCTGGTGAAGCTCATACCATTACAGAGACTCTTATTAAACCTTGTACCATTGATATTGTTAAGTGTTTGAGTGATGAAAAAGCTGTTAAGTTAGTCTCCAACATTCCTTTATCAAATAACACCGTTGCTAGACGAATCAGCGATATGGCTGATGACGTGAAAGAGACACTTGTCAGTCGCATCAGGTGTACCAAATTCGCACTACAAATGGATGAATCGACTGACGTTGCCGGGTTGACAAAACATACATTACATTTTGTATGTTTTGTATATTTACTTACAAAACATATGTTTTTTAAGTAAACATACAAAACATACATTATGTTTTGTATGTTTACTTACAAAGCTATTAGGAGGACCTTCTTTGCAGACCACTACCAACCGACACATCGGGGGGGGGGGGGTGAAATATTTAATCTTTTGGATGAATTCTTCTCATCAAATGAAATACCGTGGGAAAACTGCGCAGATATATATGCACTGATGGTGCAAAGGCAATGATGGGTCACAATGCTGGAGCCATTGCCAAAATTAAAGATAAGGCAAAGAAATGAAGCAGCCATTTCGTTCTTCATAGACACGCGCTAGCCTCGAGAAAAATGCCTTCTGAGCCTATGATAGTGTTGAATGATGCTATAAAAATAATAAACTATGTAAAATAGCGACCTCTTAAAAGCAGGCTCTTGAAACTAATTTGTGAAGATAAGGGAAGCCACCATTAGTCCCTCGTGCTGCAAACTGAAGTAAGGTGGGTGTCTCGAGGAAAAGCGTTGACACGTTTGATGGAACTGCGTTCAAAGGTAGCAGCATTGTTGATGGACCATAACGCTCTATTGACGGCGGTTTTAAATGATGAAGACTGGGTGCGTAAACTGGCGTACTTGGCCGACATGTTTAGTAAAATGAACGAAATGAATCTATCACTGCAAGGAAAAACTGCCACAAATTTTGATGCAAACGCCAAAGTGTCTTCTTTTAAGAGGAAACTTGTGTATTGGTTGGAGTGCGTGGAAGAGGAAGATATCGATTGCTTCCCTCTTACTAAAAGCTTCTTGAATGAAAATACATCAAGATTCAAGAAAAAATACAGAAAAATATTCAGGCGCATCTCGAAGCTTTGAAAGACTCGTTTGAACATTATTTTCCGACAGCTCAAGAGAAGGTGCTTGATGACTTTAAATGGGTACTGAATGTGTTCAGCGTGAACAAAATACCACCCAGCTTAAACTCAGTGGAATACAAGGTCTTCATAGATTTGATATCTCACAGCGAACTAAATATCGCGTTTCAAAACCAGTCTACCAGAGTTTTGGCTGCATTTACAAGATGAATTCAAAATCATGTCTGAGAAAGCAAAATTAGTATTGCTGCCTTTCTCAACTACATATCTCTGTGAAGCGGGATTCTCTGCCTATACAGGTACCAAAACAAAATACAGAAGCCGCTTAAATGTAGAACCAGACATTCGCCTGCAATTATCATCAATTGAACCTAAAATAAGAAAACTGCGCAAAAAAATGCAACCACGGGTGTCTCATTAAACGTTTATACGTTATTTTAAGTCATGTCTTAATTTAGGCCTACTGTTGCACTACAGTGCACTCTAGTTAGTAAAATTAAATAGGAATTGTCTTCTATAATGAATAATAAAAATTTCGAATAACAAGTAATGAACGAATATGTATTTGAATTGAATTGGATGTAATGATTAAATTGGAGGAACTGAGTTTATTGAATGGACCTAAGGGGCTCCGCCATAGAAATTGATTATACAAAGGGCTCCGCGAGTCAAAAAAGTTTGGAACCGCTGGTATAGACTACAAGTAATGGTCACAGCGAACAAATGAAGGCCTTTTTTAACAATAACTCCTTGTATCCATGTCAGTGCTCTGATCATAGCAATCTTCTGCTATCCTCACAAACTTAGTTCTGGTTCTTATTTAACTCTCTACACTTTTTGAGAACCACACCAAAGTTGTTCAAAAAAAAAGTACTAAGCGCGTGTTTAGTCCTGTGTAAATGGCATTTGCATCTATAGTTATAGAGGGCAAAAAGAAAACAATTTTAAGTTCGATTTCAGTTGCCAACTAGAACTTTTTCTAAGGCTTTCATTGAGTAATTCCCGAGGTAGTCGATCTCTGGCAGAAGCAAGTAAGGCCATGAGGGATTAAAAACCCGGAAACACAGGTTTTTAATTCCGCAACCCAAGAAACCGCCATGTTGCAGACAGTAATATAGAATGCCAAGATTAGAGGAGGCAGTTGTTTGCCAGACTCTCTTCTCGAAATGTAGATTAGAATCACTGATAATCCTGTGCTAGCTATCTATGATTGGTTAAAGATGGCGGTTTACTTCTCCCAGTTTCAAAAAGTTGTTTATGGCTAAGCAGCCTCACTCCATTTAAAAAATAAAAGACATTGGGGGGAATTGTTTTTTTTATTAAACATACAGCAATTAATGCAACTAGCTTTTATCGAAATATCCTACTGTAACTAACTTTCATAGAAATCTTTATTTCCCTTTTTTGGCATATAAAATATACCAAAATACCGGCAAAGAAATCTTAGACAGCAAAAACAGATTTGGAAATGATCAAAAGGAGGAGTTTATTCCCTTCTCTTTGCCAGTTTAGCATCTTTATGGTTACTGCATAAATTATCTATAGAAAATGCTTTTAACTTCTAACTTTTCCTACAATTTCATAAATGATCACAGGAAATGCCAACATTCCTTTCCAAACATATACACTCAATACTCACTATTTTTTTTTTTTTTTAGGAAAAACATCAAAATATTTTATCCAGTCTGGATACCAAAATAAAAGTAATCTCCTCAGAAGTGCATTTCTCTTGCTGTTTGCAGAGTTTATACTTTAGGTGACTTCCATTTTGTGTTACTTTGTTGCGTAATTTCACTGGTTTTCATTCTGTCGGAATTAGCCACCAATATGCAGCCTGTTCTTAAGTACAAAAAGGATCTTTACTCTCAAATTGTTATTTTAATTCTGTGACATGAATCCTTGCTCAAGTACAGAAATTCATTAACATTCAACTTCTACATCACATCAGCAAGGATTTATTTTTTCTTATTAATAAATGATCATCCAAATGAATTAATAACTCTCAATCAACATATCTCGTTCATGTCTCCTACCTTTGGACCAATTGCATAGAAAACTATGGATGAATTTTAGTTACTCTTGACAACTCTTATGTATCACTGGGTTCAGGGAGAAGGCTTGTTATGTAACTCCCATTTTATTATAATTAAGGAAGACCTCCAGGGGGTCAGGAACTCATCTAGGTAGGCCAAATATTACACGCACCAGCTATCATACTTATTCCTGAATTCATTCACACTGCTTGCACGTGCCGAAATGGCAATCCATTCCAATCATGTATCACCCTGTGAGAGAAAAAATCTCGTCCTCATCCCTTTGTTAGCGGCATTCATTCTCAGCTTCTAAGGATGCCCTCATGTCCCTTCCCCATCCTCCATAAAATAAAAAATATCATCAACTGAAATCCTGTATGAATCTTTCAGAAGTTTATGTCTTAATCATATCACCCCTCTTTCTCCTGTTTACTAGTGTCTGCAGTCTACAAATTCTCAATCTGTCTTCATGATCTGCATTCCACAAACTGATATCATTTCCAACACTATATTTTGCACACTTTCCAGTGTATCAGAATCATCACGGAAACCAGACCTGCGCACAATAATCCAAGTAAGGTCTAATCAAAGCCTTGTAAAGAGTAAAAATTATATCCTTAGCTTTACATGTCAAAGTTCGGTTTAGCATTGCAATTATCTTTTGAGTTGTCTTTGTAATCTTTCTACATCGCTCCTGAACTTCAACTTCCTAACACTCCAAGATCCCTAGCAAGATCAGTTCCTTCTAGCATAATCCCACCAATATAATACGGCATTGAATATCTAATCACGTGAAAGGGCATGACTTTGCATTTAATGATAATGATCAGACATCCATTTTCCCATGCCCGCAATTCCAGCCTATTCAAATCATTCCGTAAGTATCTCATATTAGCAGCATTCCTGATTACCCTACCTATCTTTGGCATCATCATCAAATAGCTGTATGTCGCCTGTCAAATCCTTCCCAATATCATCAATGTACCGACCGAATAACAGTAGACCAAGCACTGATCCTTGTGGTATACCACTTGTTACTTTAAATCTTGCAGACTCACATCTTCCTTATACAAGTTTTTGATATCTGTCAGTCAGCCATCCTGTTATCCACGCTAATATTATATAACCCAAACCCATTTTCTCCAATTTATGCACAGTCTACCATGCTGTATTCTGTCAAGCGCATTAACAAAATCCAAAAGTATCCATTTCCCTTGTCTAGTTCAATGGAACATCGTTATAGACTGTGAGCAAGTTGCTAAAAAATGACCTTCCCTTACTAAATCCATGCTGTTCATTATAAAGTAGAGATTCACTGTCAACCCATTCTATCGAAATAGACCACAGAATGATCAATTTCGATCTTCTGCAACTGGCCTATCAGTTTTCGCTATGCTCGATTATCTTGTGATGACGGACGGATCTCTATCTCTAATTCCTTACAGCTAATATTAGAGTATTTTAAACCTTAATTTTTTACGCATACTATTCGTTCTCTTTAATACACAATGTTCTCTAAATCATATCGGCAATTTTAGTGGTGATTATGTATTGCACGTTTCTTCAATATTTGACCACACAGGACTGCATGAAACTTCTGAAATGTGTACTTCTATAATCTTAAACAGTGTCCTTCGAACGATCAAAAAGAGAACGACAATACCACAAGTATTGCCTTTTCAACATCAAGCCTTTAGGTTTTCTCTCTTTTTTTCTCCTTTCTGTCGTATGATTTTTCTGCAGATATTTCGATCTTCGAAGGCTGGTCATCAAAATGCTCTCACTTGCCCATGTAGGCTTAACAGCCGTTGTGTCATCATATGCTAAATAAATAAATAACAATTCAGATTATTATTTCTTAATTTTCTCTCTAAATTTAATAACTAACGGACTACTTACCAGCCTTATCAAATTTTCAAACCGAACATTAATCAGTCTAATTTCTTGGATGTTCCACCCATCAATGATATTAATGTCCTATAAGTTGGATACATCACGAATTTGGAACCGCCATATAAAAATAAATAAATAAAATAAGAATAAAAACAATAACAATGAAAAAATCTTCTTTAATCTTGTTCTTATCAAAGGGATTAAGCATTTGCGTATTCCGGTTTCTCTGATCTTTCCATCTTGCAGCTGGTCTTCCTCTCTTTTTCTCTTTCCCTTTGGTCTATATTTATCAAATTCTTTTGGTGGCCAACTTTTATATAAATGCTCTTTCCATTACTCTTCATATTCCTTGACCTTTTCATTTACATTGTAAATACCCAACTCCCTTCTAATGTCTTTATTTTTTTATATGAAAGAATCTTCATTTTACCTATCTCCACTTCTTACCAAATAAATACTATTATTATTATTATTATTGTTATTGTTATTATTATTATTATTATTATTATTATTATTAGAAGAAGAAGAAGAAGAAGAAATAGAGTCAGTGATCACTTTGTGAGGGTGCATCATCCAGATCAATATACTGCAAAGAGGTAAAATATATAGTCCTCTACATCCTCACTCTATCTGACTATATATTTTGTCCTATTGGTTAGCCTCTATCTCATCGCGTAGCTTAATATACATCCTTGCCTTTCGGTTGAATTTCTACTTCTGTTATTTTCAGTTCTTTTTCTAAATCAGCATTACTTCCTTATCCACTACATAGAGCACATTTATGTTAGTTTTGTGACCGCTCGTGTATGGAGTTAACATAAAAAAGATAACCGGGACGAGTTATCTTTTTTATGTTAACTCGTCCCGAGATGCAATACGTGTCCACGTTTTCATATCTCCTTCAATGCGAGATATAACACTTTGATGCATCCCATTAGAAAGACAAAATCAAATGAACTTGTGCAATATATCCTTTAATTTTCCTACACAAAATTTTTACTTGGATATTTTAAATCAATCGTTGATACATGTACATGTGCACTACATTGCAGTGCATGAATTTGGGACTTCTTCCTGTAGGCATGTAAGGAACTCCTATACTGTTATGGGGACGGATGTCCCTTGCCCTCACCGGACACTCTAGTTCATCCCACAGATGTTCAATAGGTCAGTTAAGTGTGGTGACGTTCATATCCACAAACAACGCAATCATAGCAGCAGCTTTATGACACAGTGCATTGTCTTGGTGAAAAAAGACAATGGTCAGTTCCGTAGAAACGCCTCAAAGTAGAAAGCATTGTATTGTGCTCAGATACCTCTCGGAGTTCAATGTTATTGGCACCACAAACAGAGGTCCAAGGCCAAACAGAACCATACCATCACACCACCACCACCTCTGAATTTCATAATTGAGGTTACGCACACTCTGGTAATCACCGGGCATCCGCCGCCCCCCCCCCACACCCGTCTATCAGGTAGAGTAGCGTAATTCGCCGCTCCACAATACAGCTTTCCAGGCTTCCACGTCCAATTGTACACGCTATTTGCACCACTGAAGACGACGCTGCATGTTGGTTCGAGTAATGCTGGGCTTGCATATTGCGGTCCTACCATAGAAACTCCGGTTGTTCTCGGTGCTGAATGTTTTTGTGCAGATTCATGTTCCAGAATCCGAAATCAAGGTCCTAAAAAGGACTGAGTCCTTGACTCTTTATCTCTTCATCTGAAGGAAGAAAATCTGTGTGGATAGGGTGTTATTGAGCTAAAGGCTCTAGTCATGGCTGGGCAACGGCAATAGCCGAGCTTCAGTTAAAACTTCATTGGCTACAGCATTGCCATCCGTTACCCTGGAGGTCCTAAAGATGATTCACAACCGCTATCTACCCCGAAACCAAGGTTTGATCAATGCAGAAGTCATATATTTTCTATATACAAGCAATAAAATGGTGTGTCATCACATTATTACAGACTTCGGATCAGAGTTCGTTGTAGAAAGTTTTATTGCTTATTTGCAAGGTATATTATACTTGAAAAAAAGTGTATTATTGTTTTAATGCTTTAGTCAAGCGTAATCAAACAAAGTTTGGCTGTGAAGTATCTTCACGACTAGCCTACTTGTATATAGAGGCTCTTGACCTCTCATCCACTGCCTCAGTATTCCATAATAAAACCTCAATAAAAGTTTCGACCTTTATGGAAGTATCATCGAGGTATATATCGCGTCACAGCATAAAAATTGTCCCTGCGTAAACATAAAGATTCCGATATAAATTCAATAGGAAGAAAACAAGAAATAAGAAAACCGTTATTGATTGTTTTACAGTTATTGACAACTTCTACTAACAGCGAACTGAAGAATTTCAGGATACAAGTGCGTAACAAAATATTGAAAACGAAAAGTGAGCGCCATCTAGTTTTAAGTAGGATAAAAATGAGTGGAATAGAAAAATCTCTACAGAAGATTCAAAAATAATCAAAGTGGCTGAAGAAAAGGAAGAGTTGGGAAACAAGAATCACACTTGAGAGACCATCTAGTGACAAAATCTGAAGAAAATATTGATTGAGTTAGAGAGAAATGAACTTGTCTGCAAGGATAGAGAAATCATTGATTTGCACCGACAACTGGCTGATGCTGCACACAATGTGCCCGCACACTGGGCATTAAACGCGAAACAGTTCTCTCCTCCAAATTCACTACAGTTCTCGAACACGCCGTATTCGATGGATTTTGCACCAGCGAACTTTTGTTTTTGTTTCCGAAACTGGAAACGAAATTCAAAGAATGCCAGTCGGAAATCTGTTTGAAGGATATAAATTCTATTTTGAGTTAAGAGAGGATTATATTGAAAATAAATAATGATTAATCTTCCTGTAGTTGCTCTTTGTTTTTATAGGAATTTTGCTCGTTATATAGAAATTCAGCAGTTAGAACTGAAGGATGTATAGGAAGATGTTTAACGTAAAATCAGTTGTAAGGCAAGCGTCAAACATCACATACATAGATCACATTAATTGTTTGTATTTCCAATTAAGCGCAAAATATTAACTTTTGGGTTGTACTGTAAGAGTGGAAAGATTTCTGTTTCTTGGTTAAAGCCTTGGCAAGCTGTAGTTGTTTTTAGCATGCGATTTTATCCTCGATTCAGGCATTGCTCGGTCCAATTATATTACAAAAGCAATGCAATTAAGCATCAATAACTACCAGTAGTTTGACATGAGGCGTAACTAGATTGGTCGGATAAGTGAAGTGACCAATTAACAATGCACTTTCTTAAAGATCGTCATTTTTTCCAAAACAACAATCTCCTAGACTTTTGTCGCTTGAGGTATCGCATTAAGTAACAAAATATTCAGGTTTTCAATGTCACTTAATTGAAATCTTAATACATACATATATATATATATATATAACGTTTAGTGACTAGCAAAATTCAGGGATTTTTGTTCTTTATAATTCTTTCCAAGTAGATAACAAAATGCTCATAGCTAATACATACTTACTACACGTAACAAAAGCGATAACTATTTTCTTAACAGATATCAGATATATCACTACATCTATTGGGACATCCATCTTTGAGATTGAAAGAGAGTATAACACACACACACACACACACACACACACACACACACACACACACACACACACACACACACACACACACACACACACACACACACACACACACACACACACACACATTCGGACATCCCATCTTTGAGATTGAAATATACAGTCAGGGCCGTCGCCAGATTAGATTGCGCTCTGAGGCAACCAATTAAATATCTCCCGTGATGGATTACAAGACAAAAATATAAGAAAATCTCCAATTGCTATTTTGTTTTTATTACAAGAGAAACATTAATGCAAAACAATTACATAATAATATTAATTAAATGTTTGCTTTATAAACTCTTCTAAATTTAAAGTATAAGCTATGTCCACCTCTATTCAATATAGTTGCTAGACCGACCAATCTTTCTTGGGTCATTGCTGTTCGCAAATAATTTTTCATCAGTTTAAGCTTGGAAAAACTTCTTTCCGCACTACGCTAACAGGAAGTTCCTGTTAGCATAGCGACGGAACCTACCGCAATATGGCTGAACGAGCGCCCTTATTAAGCCGCGCTGTGAGGCAGGCTGCCTCTATGCTACACCCTGTCGACGGTACTGTATACAGCATGCGAAGGAGAACTTCGGGCTTCGAAAGAGGCGTTATCATAGGATGTGATATCGTGGGTTATCCATTATGACAATAGGAAAAGACTGCATCTCAAAATTATCAACCAATGGTTATGTGAAGGTCTCATGAAATGAACAGAAAGACCCAAGAAGCTTATAGAATGGATGTTCGGAACGGTCGTGCAAAAATCTTGGAAGTTTTTTCCAAGATTTTTGCACGACGATTTTTGCATTCTTTCCAAATCTTGATATGGAAAGAATCAACCAGGAGTTTCCAGAGGGATTGAGGTTATAGGAAGATAGTAGAATACACATAAGGAGCTTTATTGTTTCATTTTCACAGAAAATGAAACAATAATGTTCATAAACCAAATATCAACCATGGTAATTAAATAAATTCGCCATTATCCATTATGAATCACTTATTATCCTAATTGATAAACTTATGGCAGAAGAAAACACAAACGAAAATTAAATTCAGACAAGGCGATATTGTTTTATTTTAATCTTTTATTGATTTATAATGATTTCAATGTATAAACATTTTTAATTTAAATCAGTTTTCATTTGTTTTTCTTTTTTTAATTTTAAATAAAATTTACATAAAGACGTGTCAATTATCCTTCAAACATGCCAAGTATTCCTAAGTGTAAGAGGGGAAGCAACTGCAGAATAAAACAGATTCTGAACTTTAAAATAAACCAAAACCAAAAAAAAAAAAAAAAAAGTGCTATGACTGAGAATATCAAGGAAATAATGTGGCCAAAAAAAACAACCGGATATCGGCTGTTTGTTGTCACATTCTAAGAATAGGATTTGAGAATGTGACAACAAACAGCTATTCGAATCTTAATCGCCAACATGAATATGTTGGCGATTAAGATTCCAGAATCCAAATCAATGAACAACGAGCGAGCCATTCCATTGCGGATGAATGCATTTTAAAATCAAAATTAGTGATGGTGAAGTTAGAAGCCATAACATAAAAGATTGAGCTAATTTTAGCTTCAATTTAATGACATTTTAAAAAGTGAGTTGGTCATTTGAAAGTGGAAGTTTGAACGAATATTTCAGTTCTAGGGTGCCGAACAAAATATCAAGGGAAACTGAAATCAGTTTAGAAGAAAGTCTACCTGAAACCAGGCGATTTTGTGTAATTGTGATTATTAAACTAAGGAAAAGAAAGTTACAGAAATTTTAGAAAATTTACTTAAGATGTATATATTGTTCAAATATATGCTCATAAACCCTAAATAAAGTTTGCTATACGAATAATTATTTTTCGTTAATCCTTCAAATTTTCAAATAACTTTCATTCACTTACCTATCAGCAAGAATCTCATTTCAAGATGAACGGCGTAAGGAATCATATGATATATTGAACTGCTGCAGTAAGTGGTCCCTTCGATGAGTCATCACGAGTACTTTTCAACTACTGCAAAGATTTGCTTCTAAATTTTATAAGGGTCCTTTTGATAAAGGTTCTTTATTATCCAACAGCAGGTGCTTGTATATGGCAATCATCAATAAACGCTCACTGATAATATTTCCTCAACTTCCAAGTTCTTAATACCGAAAAATAATTTTTCAATTATTTCATATATTATGAAATCAGACCCGCTAGAGCCGAATTTAAATTCTTTTCTCTCTGTCTCTCCTGTGTGTCATGATAAGACTGGCATGAGTGTACTAGCATCGATTGTACTCAATATGGTCACTATGGAGTGAATGGATTTAAAGTATTTTCTGACTATTGTGAAAACTAATTTTTAATCGTAATTTCCTCATCCCACCCCTCTTTCTCTCCCATAGGATTTAAGGAAAACTCTTTCGTCCATTGACTACCTGACTGTACTAAATTCGAGGGTTCACACTTTGAACATTTATTTTGTAATTGATCAGATGATGCGTGAACCAAATCAAATTATGGTCAGTGTAATCAATATATGATAATCAGAAGATTTTCAATTTGTCAAAAAAAAAAGAAGAAGAAAAAGAAAGAAAAGCACAAATGTTTAAGGCCAAGAGTAAATTGGATATCTTAAATGAATAGTAAAATAACATTTAAACAGCCTCTTGATTTTTTCCCCCTTCCTTTTTTGGCATATAAATCATGTGAATTATCATACCATAAATACATTACTTTACAGCACTCGAGTTGGAGACAGTAACAAATGAACATCATGCATATTAACTTATACATAAAATTCGCCTCATTAGGTGAGACCTCGCTTAATATATTTAGTGCTAAATGGGGATGAAAGAGGATTAGACATTAACACATAAAACCTGTACTCGATAAAAATTAAAGTTTAATATAATTAAGTTTTATCATATAAATTATATTAACTATCAGTTCCACAGAATTGGGTATATTAAACGTTGTGTACGTTTGTATTGTTACATGCTGGGCATGACAACAATGAATTAAATGTAACATTGCAAGTAACATCTCGGAGTTCTTGAAATAAATATTTATTTTTTTTTAAAAAAAAGTCCCATTCTCACCTATGTCTAAAATGAAAGCAAAAACTGCAGAAATAGGGGAAAAAAACTTTCAGGCTGCATTCACGTATTTCGTCAAAATAATTTTCTTATCAAAACGAACTATAAAAAATAAACATTCAACTCTCACAGTATGTGTCATTTTGAAATATTCTGATTTATTAAAAACCATGCAATGAAGCGTCGTCGAATTTAACAGTGCCAAGATTATAAAGGAGAGAAAACTGTCGTTTATATTATGTTACTACAAAATACTTTGTTTGATAATTTTATGCTAAACTATTTACTACTAAAGGTATTAATATTTATATAAATAAATCTGTGTTATGAGGAGATAATAACAGCACAATTTTAAAATATGGTGAAAATTAGTTATAAATAATATTTTAGATGATTCTATATAAAAGTGCGTGAGAAGTTATGATGTGGCACAAGAATCAGTTCTAGGTTTTTTGCTACCTCAAGCAAAAAATTTCGTGCTTCCCACTTTTTTGTTCACTTTTGCATTTTTTATTTCAAAATTTAAAAAAATGAAAATAGAAATATTTCATGAAATAAAAACTTTTTTGCTAATGTCATCATCATCAAATTCCTGACATTTACCCTCAAGGGGTGTACAGGATATGATAGTACTACATGAAAAATTAACATCATTACTCACTTCCTATCTACAATTTTCTTCCAAATCTATTACCTGTCAAGGCACCAACATTATCAGATCTTATATTTCTATCTTCTAAGGCACGTTTTACCGTATCAATCCATCTATATCTTGGTCTACCTCTGGGTCTTTTCCTGCCAACCTGGCAGAGAACACTTGTTTTGCTAATCTTTCCTCTCTCATTCTGTTTAAATGACCATGCCACCTGAGATTATGCCCTAATCATTCTCAGGACATCCGCAGATTCTGCAGATTCTCATATCTGCGGTCTCTAGTCTTTGGTCAAGTGTTTTACTTCTGACCCAGCTCTCAGATCCATAAGTTAAAATTGGCTTGAACACTGTCATGTATACAGCTAATTTAGTGTTCATAAGTTCAATAATTTTGGCTAATGTGGTCATTTGTATTTTAATATAAAATAAAAATGACTTTTTTTTCCCCCGAAGATATTTTTAAATACCGTTCGCTTGTTTGGGTGGTGCCTAGCCCTACATACCACCCACATGTAGGTCTAGAATTTATCGCGGAGAGGACACTACACTACCTTATAATATATTCTGTCGGTTAACGGTTGTTCTCTGGCTGGTTAACCTACTTTGAGGGAGGAAACAGGCTAACTCAATAACTATTTTCAAAGTAAAATAATAAGTAATATTTTCAAAATAAGAAGGGGAACCCTATGAGAAGAGGAAAGTCTTATGAGACCGGCTAACTCGCTTTACCTTCAACTGCAAAACCCTTCTACAGATTCTTAATGTCGCAGAGGGGGGGGGGGTGAGGAATATTCAATTGCAACCGATACCGATTTTGAACTATGGAGGCTCTACAGTTATACAACATAAAAAGTATTCTTTATACCAGAAAAAAGGGGAGAAGAATAAAATTATATATGAAAAGGGTCTTATAAAGATTGGCAACTACGGAGGCGTATAATTTTTAACTTTATTAAAATGTTTATTATTTCTAAAATGTAACTGAATAATGAGCTGTGATTTTGAAAGCAGAATTATAATTGGAAACCGCTAAAGACTTTCAGAAACAACTTGTCCTTTTAGAAAGAGGTTACTGTTAATGTTCGAAAATCTTGAGGAGAAAATCACAGTGAGTGAGCAAATACTCTAGAAATCAAGAGGCTAGGCAAGACAAGATGACTAATCCGGAAGTAAACATGTCAGAAAATATTCCGAGAGAGAGAGAGAGAGAGGGATAAAAAAAGATGCATGAGAAAACAAAAAATGCTTCCATTAATTATCCCTTCAGTAATTGAGAAACAATTCAATCCGACTTAGTGTTCTCATATACAAACGCCACATCCCATAACATTTCGAATGTGTCTTCACATCCGAAATGTTATGGGATATGGCATGTTTATGTGATATTTCAAATGCCATTCAGATACTAATCGAATCGGTGTTACGTCAAATCCAATTTGTTAATAAAACAGAATACTGGAATAACAGTCGCACTTTCATAGAGCAGTTGCGATCCCTAAATCGGAACGACATGGGTTCGAATCCTGTCTAAGACACGAAAAACATGTATATGGACGTCTCAAATGAAAGTGAATTAACTTGGATCGTGTGCGGGGGTAGAAACGTTTTTAAAACTTTTGAAAACTCTGAGTTTTCTTCCACAGGAGAGACAAAGCGTGGAACACATAAAATTAGCAGATCTAAAATACTGGCCTCGTAGAATGAGTTGTTTTGGTCCTAATTACACAAACCAAACCAAACATAGGAAAAGGTCTCTAATTTATGAGCTCTGAGTAAATGATTAATTTCGTTTATTACCATACCATTGAGTAAATTATCATCTTCGTAATTTCTTTGGATTTATGGATTTAGAAGTAACTTATTTAAAAAATATATATTTATTTATTTCAATTGTATTAATTACATTTTTGATTCTATTGAATTTTAAACGAGCATGCAAAAATTGATTTTCATTGATATCGATCTACTCCGTTCCTGAATGGTAGAAGAACATATTTTTTGATGTTTGGTAAGAACTGGTTCTAATGTTATCGTGAAAATTTTGCAATTCGAGATTTCGCAATAATTTTCGAGATGACGACACTTATCTATAATTTCCTTTGTGTGTGTGTGTGTGTGTGTGTGTGTGTGTGTGTGTGTGTGTGTGTGTGTGTGTGTGTGTGTGTGTGTGTGTGTGTGTGTGTGTGTGTGTGTGTGTGTGTGTGTGTGTGTGTGTGTGTGTGTGAAGAGCGAGAGAGAGAGAGAAAAAGAGAGAGAATGGCTCTTCTGCCCTTCCCGAACTAGGAGCTCTAAAATGAAATATATAGAAGGAATGTCTGACTAGATTAATATTTATACATACTGTAGAGTCAAAACAGGTTGTTCACATGTATGGCATGTCAACAACCTGTTTCGGTAGTTAAGTACAAGGTTTTCTAGTGGGCAGTTAGATGCATTTCCTTGGTTCACGAAATCTTGACCTAAAATCTACTGCAGCTAAAGTCCAATATTCCAAACTATGCGATCGTTACTCACAGCAATTTAGAAGTCAAAATGATCTTCCACAGTAATGAGAGAAAAATATATACACCAAAGTAGGGGAGCATTTTCTGAGAGCAGCTAGTCACAAACACTTGCAGGGAAATAAACCCTATAAAAGAAACCAATCATATAAGTACTTCACTTTCATTGAAATAATTGCAATTGCTGAATAAATATCTTCAATTTATTATTAACTAGTGAAATAAAATACTATTTTATTTTTTATCTAGTGAAATAAAACTCTTCTTTTATCTACTAAAATGAAATTATTATTTTTTATCTAATGAAATAAAATAATATTTGGCAATGTTGAATATTGCATCACTGAACAAATTCTATTAAATAAAAATCAATAATCTACGGGAAACAATTTAAATTCAATTCAAAAATCCAAAACTCTTTAAAATCCTTAACATTAAAAAAGACTTACCTGCATAAACCAAACGGAAAATTACGGAACACGACATTCGTAGTTCTATACATATTAAACAAAATGCGTTTTGGAGTCTACGTAAAAGTAATCTCGTCACCCAGAGACACAAACGGACAACTCCACGCTAATTAGACTAGTACCCGCTGAAGGATGACTAATAACAGCAATTGTCATTTGCAACTCTTCACAAAATAACATTAGAACGAACATAGCAGTTCCTAACTGATGCATAATTTAGGAATTAATTAATTGCTAAATCTTTCTGAACCGTTTCAAATTGTTCAAATATGCTCCATTCATTTGGTTTGCATTTGTATATTTTATCTAAATCTATTTTTGGATATTTATATTTTTTGTGCTGTCTTTTCCCCCCCCCCTGTCCCTAAGTGTATAACCTGCTGTTATATGTAATACTTCATTTCTTCGCTATTTTTTTTTTTTCTACTGCAGTTTTCATGCCCATATTTTATTTTCCATACAGGTAGAGAAGTCTTTTCAGAACTTTGTAAACTCTTATTCTTGTATATTTTTGAACTTGCTTAGGTTTTTAAATGTTATTTATCGTCTGTTATCTTTAGGAAGTTTGAGATTTTGGTAACAATGTCCAATTCGTTTATGTATGATATAGACTAGTCCAATTTGAAGATATGATTTGTTGCAAAATTTTATTTTCCATCATAATTTTAAAACTACAATCTTTTACAAGCTACGAATTTTGTTTCAAGTGTTAGTATTTCCGTTACAATTTTTTAGAATGCAAATATCAACGTTCCAATTATGTTTAAAAGAAAATATTGATATTTGGAGTTTATTTTTATTGTTTGGCATGATTTTTCGGTGATCAGCAATTAATAGGATTTCAAGTGTAATACCACGACTCAGATTAAATGCTGGTTTTATATTTTTCTTCAAACAAATACTATATTAAATTAAATAAGAGTGATGAAAATGAGCATCCTTGAGAAGCTTTCAGCAAAGGTTGATCGATTGGTAGAGCCTCTGCTACTAATAGCTCAAGCAAAAAGTTAAGCAAGTTTGAGCGAGGTTAGTAGTTGGAAGGGACCCAATCGTTCGATGCTGTTGGCAAACTCTCCCTCGATGAGTCTCTGGACTCCCTGGAGGTATCACATAATAATAATAATAATTTTGCAACAACTTCAGTTCTCATTAGTTCCTTGATTGTTCTGATGCATGTTGATTATTACTGAGAGAGACAGGCAGACAGACAGAGGGAGAGAGAGAGAGAGAGAGAGAGAGAGAGAGAGAGAGAGAGAGAGAGAGAGAGAGAGAGAGAGAGAAAGAGAGAGAGAGAGAGAGAAGCTGATTTATAATGTTTAACTTCTTCTTGGGTATGATCTACAGCTTGTTCTTTGTGACTTTATCAAGGGCTTTCCGGTAATATACGAACTATATATGTTTCTATATTGAAAATTCACAATTTTGAATTAGCATTCTAAATGCAAAAGCTGGGGCAATACTTAACGTCTGTTTTGGGAATATATTTTGTTTTTCAGAAATTTAATCTTTTACATGTGATTTGAGTTTCAAAGTTAAAATTAGTGAGTATACTTAGGTATACTCACCAATATTTAGGTGATATATATTTATAGCATAGTTATATTTATCACCATTTTAATATATTGAAATGACAATAACCTTATTTCAGCTTCTTATAATTTCTCCTTCCCCAGCCATATATCGTTAAATAATTTTTAAAAAAATGTATCATTCTTTCCCTCTTGCAAAGATTCTTAAAACTATTCTATGTTGGTGAGTATGTTGAGTTGTATTTCATTTTATCGTGGCTGCAAACAGTATCAGTTGTTTGGATTACAACAAAGGAGCTGCGAGTATGAACTGAAAGTATTATATTTCTAATTATTTTGTGTTATTTAATTAGTTTACATGTTATCGGGGTTGAAAATCTCGTCCACCACTGCATGAGATAGTTAATTCATCCTTAAAGCAAATGTTCCTCTTGTACTATGACTAGAATTAATCCAACAGACATCATCGCTATCGGTGCTACTTTGGTAATAGTTAAGTCTGTTCAAAAGGAGATATGGGAAGGAGGAGGAGAGAGAAAGAGAGAGAGGCCACTAAAAATATTGAGATTTCCCGTGGGAAAAAATAGATAGCTGATCATAGAGAACTGTCAGGAAAATAAAATTTCGGGATCCTGGAGCTCTTCAGCGTGTCAAGGACAAAACACCCTGTTTCACTCACTTCCTTTCATGTCCTCATTATGATTGTAGCTAGGTGAGAATCTCAAAGAAAAGAGGACCTTTGGCTGTTAATGCATTTCTGTTAAAATCTCGATTCGGCGCCATAGCATCGGGACTCTGCTCTACATTATGTAGATTACATGAGTTCACACACACACACACACACACACACACACACACACACACACACACACACACACACACACACACACACACACACACACAGAGAGAGAGAGAGAGAGAGAGAGAGAGAGAGAGAGAGAGAGAGAGAGAGAGAGAACTTAAAAATTTCTTTTTACATTTCATATTTTACCGTGGTCACTTGACTCCACTCTCTGATATTGTTAATCCTAAATCCAACAGTTACACTCCTCATATTGAGATTTCTCAATTCGCTCCTCATATATTGAGATTTCTCTTCTTGGAATTACCCTGACATCAAGCCTATCCTGGCATAATCAAATAGCAACCATTGCATTCTCAGCTTCTAAAAAACTAGGATTTCTCTTTCGCTCAAAACGTTACTTCACCCCTGAACAGTTGTTAACCTTATACAAATCACGAATCCGCCCAATCATCGAATACTGTTCTCACATATGGCGTGGCGCCCCCAAAAGCTCCATCAAAATGCTCGACTCAATACAGAGGAGAACAATCAGACTTATTAATAACCCATCTCTTACCAACTCCCTCCCCTCACTTTCACACAGACGATCGGTCTCCGCACTTTGTGTATTCTACAAATATTTCCATGGGAAATATTTGTAGAATACACATAATTCTCCCACTTAGTACTAAGCTATTTGAAACACGTGCAGCTGCTGCTCATCTCCTCCTCCTTCTTCATCCTTGCAACTGCTGTACTATGGAACAGTCTTCCCTCTGTTGTTCCCCAAGGAATACAATATACAGTCATTCAAATCAAATGTGAACAAGTACCTTCTTTCCCAACCCATCACCCATACACTGTACTAATGTACTATAGGTTGATCAAACAACCTCTTGTGTATAGGCGCAACATAAAAAAAAAATTAAAAAATGAGCCTTTAATTCTGCTCACCCCCCCCCCCATAGTCAATAATCCAAACCATAACTTTAATTATCACTTCTTAAATATGATTAGCGATTCAGCACAGTATATTAAAATTTATATGGAATTACTTACAGAACAGTGGTTCACTGTTTCGTCAAATGCTATTTGTATTTTACCAAGAGGTCGGCAATTACTTACGTCTAATTTTTATATATACATAATTCACAGACACCGAAAAAAATTACGACAGATTTACAACCAATAAAACTCCTTTTTTAAAAAAATCATTGGTTAGGCTAAGGATTAGACAATCCTTTCCCCCCAGTTCTAGAGACAAAATATGTATCTTTTCTTTCATTTCAGGCTTCCAAAGAAGCTGGGTTGTGGTCTGACATGTAATTAATTCATCTGTAACCTAAAAACATTCACAAACATTCATGTCACAGAGGAATTCGAATCCACGAACTTGCTGGTTGGATAGTCTGTACATTGGCGAATTCACATCCTAGGCAGGCTCCTTAGATGATAACTAATTCGTACTTATAATACTCTCTATCAGGCAAGCAACTTAACGAGTGGATTAAATTAGCCTCTTATAACTTAATTCATTATCCTTATATCCATAACCTAATCCTTATACCCTCATTTTTTAATGTATCAATCCCACAGGAGAGGCTGAAGCCTATAGCACATTAGTGCTGTTTGTGGAAATAAAAATATTTTAATCAGCGATTGACTGAAATATTCGGAAATAGTTATATTTAACTTATGTGAGTTTTACGACTAAAATAATTGCTGTTCTCCTCAAGGATCATAACGTTAGAATGACTTTCAGGCCAATTCAAACCATTCACGGGCTTCTCAGATCTAAAGACAGCACCCACTTTTTGGAAACATCCGGGAGTCCATAGAATACCATGCTCATGTGGTTTGGCTTACATTGGCAGTGCCGAATTAAACCCTGTGGAGGCCCCTAAGCAGTCGAAATCTCGGGCCCCCTTCGCCAATTATCTGATGTCTATGGTTTATATACTTTAAGTTGTTAATGGGTACATTACTTTAATGTAGTATTTTCTCTATAGAGTCTTTAATGTAAAGTTTTCGTTTCTTTCAGTTGATTCATTTTTTCTATCTTTTGGAAACAATTTA
This sequence comes from Typopeltis vanoorti, assembly GCF_054136105.1. Lineage (NCBI taxonomy): Eukaryota > Metazoa > Arthropoda > Arachnida > Uropygi > Thelyphonidae > Typopeltis > Typopeltis vanoorti. The sequence goes on from NC_143551.1 coordinate 144,973,368, forward strand.
AGAAAGCCTGATTGTAATTTGCTTTCAAGATCAAATCAATATTATTTTGATCCGTTGTCGCGGGAGCCCCTAAACGGCGTGGAGCCCATAGGCCGGTGCCTACTCTGCTTAGTTGGTAATCCGGCACTGTACATTGGGCAGACAAGTCCTACTTTCTCACCTCAAAACTACGACGTGTCTGGCCATATGTAAGCTGTTGAGCACAAAAGAAAGGAAAGATCTGGTCTGGCCCACCATACTTCAACTACTAGCCATATAGATGACAGATATTTCCACAATGTCCTACTTGAAATAAAACTTTTATTCTCGACTACAAGGATCTGTGACATTTATCCATTAACATGGATCTCTCAAAAGAGAAGACCAAGAACTATTAATGACATCTTGAAATCTCTCTCATTAGATCTTTTAGCATGTTAGATTTCAATTTTTCTGATAATTATCTTAAAATCTTTACCCGGATCACAGCCAATGTATGTCATGCGACTTTACATTCTCAATTAGGATGAATTTATTTATTTTCATTGTATCGATTTGAATAGTTAGAATGGGTTAACTCTTAAATTCCTAAAATTAATTATTTACATAGTTATTGAAAGATTTTTTTAGTGCTGAACAACTCTGCAGTTATCTATTTTTGCGTAAGTTTTGTTACGCTGAAGCAGCCACCAGTTGTGGTAATAAAATTCGTTACTATTGAAATTTACTGAAAATAAGACAAACGCGAGTGGGATGAACCCCCCCCACACACCCCACCCCACACACACACAATGAAGCTGAATTACCTCTTATCGCTTAAACTCTTCCCACAGATTTTGAAGCTCAGAAGGCGGGGAAAAAAAAAAGAGGAAACAGACAAAAAAAATAAGTTCTTTAATTAATACGCTTGAATGGTAAATGATCTGATATTTTTACTAAAATCAGTAAGTCAACAACATTTTAACATTATCTGATTTTCCGGATATTACTAATATATATCAACATGGTTTGAGATACTAGATTTCAGATAGACAGTAGTAGTACCTGTAATTTGATCTAATATAAAATGTCTGATGCTTTGATTATGAAAAAAAAAGTTTAATAGTAGAATTTATTAAACTGTGAGTCAAATTTTGATGAAAATGTTGAAAGAATTAGTGCATTTTAATCTGTGCAGGCGTGCTCATTTTAACACGTACGTAATGAATTTCTAATTCTCATCCTAATCTACAAAACGTATGAAAACATTCGTGCACCATATCTTGCCCTAATCAAAAATGGAGCAATTATCCAAAATTATAGAATTCTGAAATTGATCAACAAGAGTTTGCAATTTAATGTTATGAGAATCGTTTAAATGGTCAGCAAACGTTGGATGGCATTTATTGACAAGAACATACTTGTTTGTAATTAAGGTCGAAAGTAAGCTGTGAGGCCAGAACAATATGTCTGTTAATTAGCGTCCTTCTACCCGCTTTACTTGTTTTGAAGGATGACAAACCCTTCCATCACCGTATGAGACTGTCTAGCTCACCTTTAGTTAGAAGTGTATTCGTATGTACACGTGAATTACAGTAAATAGCGAATGATATAAGTAAGCACTGATCTTTTCACTTGAATCCCACCCGAGGTTGTAAGCTTATCTTACATTTAGTATTGTAAATAATCAGGTCCCATGCTAAAGAGACCAAGCATGGTATTTTTTCAAGTCACTTCAGGGCCTCCGATTAAAAAGGATAATGGTCTCAAGCCGAGAAATTGTCTACCGCCTAACCGAAAAATCACCTACCGCCTAAAAGATTTTCACAAATATTCATGCCACTGTGGGATTCGAACCTATAGTCTATTGCTAATAGAGCGGCAGCAACTCGATCCATTTGGCCAACTAAGCCAGCAATATTAATAAGGGAGTAAATTGCAATAAATACTAGTTTTATACTTTTCTCTAAACATTAATCTATTTTTCATGGTATTTGTGGTCATTTTTTCATCAAATATGTTTCTGTTTTTGCTTATGTCGAATGTTACAGTCCATCACCTATAACATGCAGTTGTCACACGGTTAGTGGAGACTGAAATTGTGATGCAGACAAATGTTTTATGGAGACTGTAAAGATTGGTCTTATTTGCTATAATCGTCATCTCATAAATCCTCATCTAAGCAATTAAAATTCATTTTTTATCTTCCACTTCCCTCTTCCTGATTATTCAGAATTCACTACAATATCGTATGTTATATATTCAGATCACATTTTCCTTATATCATGGGATTTAACTATTATTATTATTATTATTTCGTGACATCTCCAAGGAGTCCAAAGACTCATCGAGGGAGGGAACCTACTCCACATCTCCATCATCTACACCAACGCCATCTACCGCCTACAACCACCACTATTTTTTGTCTGTAAATTGCGTGTGTCCTGAACGCCGATTTGCCTGTATGCGGGATGAAAAACCCGAGTTTCCGGGAGAATAAGCCCTGCTACCTCCTTATGAGATCGGATAACTCACCTTCAATTGAAACGACTCATATAAAGATTCTTCCCGTTACGCGAAAATCGAACTTAGGTCTTTTCCAAACGAAGGGAGCAACGTACCGTCGTTCTTCCAATTGCTACGGAGGCACTATATCCCTTTACTTTGTTTTAAGCATGTCAAAATGTCTCGTAATGTCAAATTAACTGAGGCACAATTGATCTTTTTCTGAGGCAGAGAGTTGAGGAGAACTCTCTGCTTCAGAAAGACAAAGGGGGTTCAAGATAAAAATCATTTATTAGAGCAGCTAGATAGTGATGGGTCTGAATACCACTTTTTAAGAAACCAGAGTGCAGGGTTTTTTTAGAAACTTTGTCTCTACATATTGACCATGTGGACATCATATCAGATTTTGTCTCTGAGAAGGTTAGATAAAGGAGTAATCTTATATTATGTAATATTTTGTAACAAAATTATTATAATTAGATTTTCGTTTTTGTTTCCATTTCGCCAATTTGACCATTGTTAGGAAGGCTGGCTATGATAACATATTTACCTAGCGTGTGGCACATGACGGAATTCTGAATGAAAATATTTCAAATCTGTGTGTGATTACGAGATCACACTCAACTGTTTTTCAGGAGAAGGGACCTGCTAATTCCGCGCCAAAATTGCGTAACAGAAGGGAATTTATGTATGTACAATATAGTTTACTTGAAAGACCTCTTGTCTACTGAATCAAAATGATACGAGACATCACAGCGGCTGGAAATTCTAATCCTACTCTGACCAGTAAGTCATTCTAACAATGCCGCGCAAGCATTATTTCAGTTGATATTAATACTATGCAATATATGTTAAAATAATTTTTTTAAAAAATAATTCATTCCATGTATTAAATATCAAAATGGTTTTGAATGAGTGGTTCTCGCTTATTAGTTTTTATTTATTTATTTCTTTTTTATATATTTTTAATAAAGTTCATATTTATTCCATTCTTAACATTATGTACCGTATATTGAACTTGTTAACTATGCAGGCATATCCGTTTATGATGTCAAAGGGGGCCATATCTTTCTGTGGGCCATGGTATGTGTGTAGAATGAAAGGATTCCCCCCCCCAGGACGACGTGGAATCATTAGATCCCATGGAGTCCTGAGGGGGGGGGGGGCTTTCATTCTACACACACACACACACGGCAATATCTCGTCTGTCCTTTGCTCACCATATTCGCGTACAGCTTCCAGGGATGATCTCCTCTTCTTCTCCGTTCACTCGTCCTGCGGAACAGTTTCTTCTGCACCGACCCAACAAGTTCCTCACATTCAACTGAAAACTCGGCATATCTTCATCTCCTAGATTCTGCTGTATGACAGCCGAAGCAACTAATGTTATGGAGCCAGTGTGTTATGTCTGTAAACTGCATGTATTCTTCTGTCCGGTTTGTAACTTTTGGAATAAAAACAAAGACATTACGGGATGAAATATATTGCACATACATAACAGGTTAACTCACTTCGTTTCAAAAATCCTTGTGATGGGGGGGGGTCGTCATTCTTTGCATCCTAAACGGGATTCGAATCCGGATCTTTGCAACACCGTCGAAACTGACTGAGCTACGACGATACGAAAGCTTTGCAAAAACTACACTCCCTCAATCTATCCTTATACTGAGCATTTCACAGTCCTCATACAACAGTAGTTACACTCTTCAGTGGATCTTCTCCAGCATTTTCTTGTCTCCGAGATATCCAAGTCTAGATTGTACATGCACAGTATCCCAGGTGCAGCCTAATTAATGTCATACAGTGTCACAATCACATTCTTATCATGACATCACCATTCTCAACATGACTGGAATACTCTGGATGACTTACAACTGTTGCAATGTTTCCCTTAAACTTCAGTACTTTCAAATCCCCCACACTTCTTTCACTTCTTGCAGGGAAAAATGTCATCAATATAATACACTGCATTTAATTTCCCTTTCAACGTGCAAAATTTTACACTTGGCAATTTTAAACGGATATTCCTTCGCATTTACCTACATCAAAAGGATAAATGAGACAGACTACATGTTCCCAAGCCCGTGTGGCTGTTCCGAAAAATGAAAAAAAAAAAATTCCATCCCTCTTAATAAAAGAAACTCTAGCTTTTTTTTTTTTTTAAACAGAAAGGAAATATTGTATCCTACGCTGGATGAGTGGGGGGGGGGGAGTATTGAAAACGTCGTAATGTGTTGAATATGCACAGCATTTTCTACGAGTGTGCGAGGGGGTTTATCATACTGGAAACAAGAGTACGTAACAAATTATGAGATAAACAAAAACGCAGGTACAAAAATATTTCAAGCAAAAAAACTTGAACAAACATGCCGCCTGCTCTCCATGGAAGAAATAAAACTTCAACGAGCGATTCGACAAATAATACTAGCCATGAATTTTATTTCTTCATGTTTTCTGGTCATTACTTAAAACAAAAGTATCCCGAATAAAACAACTTTCTGATATTAGTCTCCTAGATACCATAATGGTTGACAGACACATAATAACTGTTTTAATCCCTCTGCTTACGTAGAGCTGCGGTAACACAAAGGTCAGCCATTTAGTGTAAGAATAGCAACATGTTATACTTTGAACTTCAACATTGAACATCTCGCAACATGAGCTATCCCTGTCACGTTTGTTTCGAGGCTGCACCAGCTTTGTCACAAGGCCAAGAGGTAAATGTATAGACACTGCTCGTAGTTCGCAGACCAAGTATGGCTCCATGCACAGCACGGAGCTATTTGACACCTCGTATGCTGTGTGTATCACGTATATCTCTTAAAGCCTTTGAGTCCATAACAAAAGGATACAATATTTCATTCCGTAGCACTCCGACATATGCAGTGCTTCACTTGGATTTTAACCAGAAAGAATCCGCCTGATTTAGATTTTTATTTTTTATTTAAAACGGGAATAGATTATTCTTGTACTTATTAAGATTCATAATTAAACAGTTATATTTAATATATTATTTAATGTGCTAAATTAAATTATCGCATTAAATGTACACAAAACTAAATTAAATAATTTAATTAAATCACATGCAAATGCTAAATAAAACAAATAAATAAATCCGCTAACGCCTTCTATTTCTCAAAGGGAGTAGGCGAGGCCGTTTAGCTATATCTACCTTTTGAATAGCGAGGAACAGTAAATGCTAAAGTGATAAAAAAATTAAAATTAAAAATTAAAAAACATCCGTTTACAAAAAATAGAAATAAACGAGAAGTAACTAAATACATAACATAAAATCACAGAAAAATTAAAATGGTGATCATTTACGATTGACTAGAGAAATTTAATTTAAAAACAAACGTATTTTAAAAATCAGTTCCAATAGCCGCTTATTTAAAATAATAATAATAATAATAATAAAGCGCTGACGCACAAAAATTTAATTAAAATAACGCCAAATTATTTGCAGGCGATATAACGCTTCGTGCCAGGCATGTACCAAGTCTTTCTGCTATATTTGCAGTGACCATATCTTCTAAAACAAAAAATCAGAATAAATGTTTTAATTTTATTATGTTTTTTAATTTTTCAATTCGATTTTATTTCGTTTTTCAAGTAGCTAATTATCTTTTTCTTGGGTATCGGGATGTATTATCTGTTACGTCCATTTTAGTTGTTTTAATAGTTAACATCCATTTTAGCGAACGCGTACAACTAGAAATGTCGACACCGCTGTTGTCGCACACGCATACATACTACGTACTCGTATGTAGTTGGAAATGTATATGAACTAACATGTGTGGGATTTCGTAATTAATCGCGATGTTTCTTCGGCCTTGACCCATCTTTTATGATTCCTAATGTTTTGTGAGATGCATATTTTTATTGTAATGCTTTATGCTTCATTTATTCAGTTATGATTTGCAAAAAGAGTAGAATTTTCAGAATATTCGTAGCCGTGTCTGCAAATAACATTTATAGTTTTTTTGTTTTTTTTTAAGTTGAGAACTGTTTCGATTTTCGTAGAAAATCTCAAGGTTTTCCATCAAAAATAGACAAATTTTTCAGTCTATTAAATTAATCTATTGTTTTTCAGGGTTTTCCATCCCTGAAAAACAATAATACACTGACATCATAGCCTTGGTTGCTTCTTCGACCATAGTATTAGTAACAACCAAACTACACCAATTGTCGATTTCTTGTTCCATGTTAATTAATTATTACATCTAAACGCATCCACTAAAGATTCCAACTTGTGATATTTTACCACCTTACCATTCTTTGAATATTTCAAATACATCTAACCGTCGATTTACACAATAGATTGGGTCTGCAAAAGTACCGTATAAATGCAAATAGTGTCAATCGAGAACTAACCTTTGTGCAGAAAATATGTTATTTAAATACTGACATATTTTTAAAAAATAAATTTAATACTTTATTTTTTATGTTTAGATACACAACATTCTGAGTGTTCCTGAATTCGAGAGTTCTTGAACGCCCCTTGAGAGAACATATCAGGAAATTGATGATGTTAATAATGGTGAGATACACAACGAAAATTTAAATAAAATGCGCTATATATATATCTATCTAATCTAATCTAATCTAATCTAATCTAATCTAATCCCGTGGCCTCCTCTTTAAGAGGGTTGCAGCTGATGAACAATCCGCTTCCATGCCTCTCTATCTTCTGAAAGATTCTTTCAGATTGTCTTTCCATTGAAGTCGGGGGTCTTCCTCTTCCTCTCTTTCCCTCCACCAACCCCTGCAATACTATTCTGGGAAGCTCTCCAGAAGAACCCCTCATCAAATGTCCTGCAAACGCTATTTTTCTTCTTTAGATACTAGCCATATAGTCTCTTTTCATTTTGAATCTTTTAAGAACCTCTTCATTGCTTACTCTTTCAGTACAGCTGATACGATCCATTTTTCTCAAGCACCACATTTCAAATGCATTCAATCGGTCACTCATCTCCTTATTGATCGTCCAGGACTCACATCCATACGTCCCCACGCTCCAGATCACTGTCTTGAGGATTCTTACTTTTAGCTGTTTGTTCAGATTTCTGTTACCTAATACAGTATTGTGATATATTTGGAAAAATGCTGCTTTTGCTTTTTTAATTCTGTTCTTAATTTCATAATTAGATCTACTGTCTTCTGTTATCCAACTCCCAAGATATTCAAAACTTTTTACATTTTCTATTCTTTATCCGTTCAAAGTGATTTCCATCCCATCATTTCCTTTCCTTGAAATATTCATCACTATTGTCTTCTGAATGTTTATTTTCATTTTATATCTCTCATTTCCAACCCTGTTCAGTCTGTTCAAAATTCTTTGAAAGCCTTCCTCTGTTTCGCTCATAAGTACAATGTCATCTGCATATCTTATATTATTTATCAGGTGTCCGTTTATTCTTATTCCATCCTTCAGATTTTTCAAGGCCTCCCTCATCATCCATTCACTATAGACATTAAAAAGGAGTCGGGACAACCCACACCATTGTCTCACACCCTTTCTTATGGGGATCCATTCAGTATCCTCTCCTTCAAATCTGACCCTGGCTTCTTGAGTTTTGTATATTCTGAACAAAATTCTCATAATATTTTTATCTATTCCTATTTTATGCAAAATATCAAATAAAACAGAGATTAACGTTATCGAAAGCTTTTTCATAGTCCACAAAGCATAGATATAAATCTTTATTGCACTCGCTCATTCTTTCCCCCAATATTCGTAGTGTTGTGATAGCTTTCCTGGCTCCCCTGTTTCTCCTGAAACCAAACTGTGCTTCATTTAATTCCCTCTCTATCATCTGTTCCATTCTGCTATACATTATGTTGATTAGGACTTTTGCAACGTGGCTAATCAAGCTGATAGTTCTGCGCTTGTCGCAATCCATTGTTCCTGTAGGCTTGGGAATAGGAATAAAAATAGATCTGACGAAGTCTTTAGGTATTATATCCTCCTCCAGACTTCTATTAAAGATGATGGGTAGAAGTTTTATTCCTTCCTTTCCCAATGCCTCAGTAACTCTCCTTGAATATCACCCACTCCTGGAACTTTCCTATCCTTTATTCTTTTAATGGCTGCTTCGGTTTCTCATTCCTTAATTTCTGGGGTATTATCATTTTCTATCTGATCACATTCCAGGTTATCTTTATCTCCATAAAGTTCTGTAACATACTCCTTCCATCTTATCATTTTTTCATTTTTTTCCAACAAAAGTTTTCCTCTTTCATCCTTCAAAGCACTGTTTTTTATCCTTCTCTTTTTCCCTGAAATCAAGTTCAAGCCTGCATAGACCTTTATCATATCCTTTGCTGTATCATTATCCTCTATTTCCTTGCAGACCTGATTAAGCAAGTCTTCCTTTGCCTTTTTAGCCAGGGAATTTTTACTTGCTTATTGATCTCTTTATACCTGACTTGGGTTTCATCTTTGTTCTTATTCTTTCGTCCATTTTTTCTATCATCTCCTCAGTAATCCACTTCCTTCCTCTCTGCTCTGCCTCACCCAGAAGACCTTTAGCACATTCCTTGATTTTCTCTCTTAGATCAGTCCAGATTACCTCTAGGGGTCTATCAGTATCAATACTGCTGATCTTATTTTCTAGTTCAGCTTGATATTTCTCTCTAATATCTTTTCTTTTTAGTCCATCAATTCTTATTTTTCTAGTTGCATTTTCTTTATTTATGCGTTTTAGTCTGATTTTTATTTTAATTGTGAGCAGGTTATGGTCACTATTGCAGTCTGCTCCAGGATAAGTTTTTGCATTTTTTATTACATTTCTCTATCTTGAATTAATTAATACATGATCAATCTGATTTCTGATTTCTTCACCTCTCTGTTCAGGTGCTCTCCAAGTATACAGTCTTCTCTCATGTTGTTGAAACCAGGTGTTAGTCACTATCAAATTGTGTTTTCTGCAAAACTCCGCTAGTCTGTCTCCCCTTTCATTTCTTTCTCCCAAACCCCAAGTTTATATATGTATTTGTTTATATATATATTTATATTCATATATATATATATATATATATATATATATATATATATATATATATATATATATATATATATATATATATATATATATATATATATATATATATATGACAGAATGATCATTGACTCGGTTAACATACATAGTTTTATGAAGAATTAAATGACTAGAACCGAGATTTAAGTAAAAAGGTTTTAATATAAACACACTACTAGTTTCGGCCTGTAACAGCCTTCTTCAGGTGACATTATAAAAGAAAAAACACTAAACATTGAGGGTTAAAAGACTATGAACAACACAGACAGTCTTTATACATAATTAGCATGAAAACGTTGTAGTTGTATTTGAAGCGGTTCTTTCGTTTGTTGCATTGTTGAGAGAGTGCGTGCTTGCTGCATCACGTGAACGCCAGTACATGATTACACTATCGATTTAGTTTTAGTGTGTTTTCTTTTATAATGTCACCTGAAGAGGGCTGTTACAGGCCGAAACTAGTAGTGTGTTTATATTAAAACCTTTTTACTTAAATCTCGGTTCTAGTCATTTAATTCTTCATAAAACTATATATATATATAAACAATTTTATTAAACAATTTATAAGTAAAGAGGCAGTGCCAAAAGTTAGGGCTAAAACGGTTACTCCCTTATAGGGAGTAGGACTGAGAGAATAAGGGAATAAAAGGCATAAGCTAATTTATTTGATCTAAAAGTACAGTACATTATATAAAGCGATGTTTGAACAATTGTCTCCTATAATTATTTTCAAAACATTTTATGTTAATAAATAATACACATTAGCTAGTGGACCAGTCATATGTTTATAATAACTATAATAACAAGTCATTTAAATCCATATTGTATAGAATATATTATTTTACAGCTTAATTATTACATCTAAAAACTGCACGCATGTGTCTGGCAGACTGATAACTCAGTGCACCGTAACAGGCAAATAACAACTGGCGTGACATACTTAATATAGCTGTAATGCTTAAATGGATACAAAACAAATAACAATGGGTACAGGGCATCTGCACAACACATTTGTTTTTATTTTTTAACCGTGTTAAACCAAAATAGTACCGTGTAAAAACGAAAATTTGTAGCATTTTTTCGACTTAATAACCGAAATCGTACAATTTGAATACAGTGTAAATCGAGGATTGGGTATACAAATAAACTGTGTGGTAATAACCGTATTGATCACTTATTACAAATTAATAACAAATTACAACTACACATGATTTTTTCCAAGTTGAGATTTATTTGCTCTGGTTTCCTTCAAAATAGGAAAACAAAAATTGTTTAAGATTAATTTTTCTTTATTACTGTTATCTGCTAGTAAATCCACTATTAACCGATTAAAAATAATATGCATTATATATATACAATGCATAATATACAATATACATTATAAGTAAAAATAAAAGTAAAATATAAATTCTTCTCCCCTTAAAAAGATCAGCAAAAATAATTGTCTGTATGCATTGCACCACACAACTACCACGAGAGTTTCGTCAACCCATCATTAGCAGTCACTCGCGAAAGAGGATGATTGTCATCCAATATTGATCTACTGGTGAGTTAGGAGATAGCTGATTAGGCTGGTGCGCGCTTCGCTCCAGTCTAATCCCGCAATGGTGATATGCGATTCCACAAGGCACTGATGGTTGAAAAGTATTTCTTCGTGCCATCTGTCGCTCTTTTCTCATCATTCTCGTATCGATTTCTGCGATGCCGCATAACTTCAAATACTAAGATTCTGTACACACTGTATCCTTCCATTTTGACAGTCCACACAGCTTATCAGCTGTTTATGTCGATGTTGCACCTGGTCACATTTGTCTTAAGGTCATCCTTAAAGCGCTTTTTTCCCCTTCTTCCCTAGTTATTTGGTCCTCCATTATTTCCGAGATCTGTTTTGGGAAGCAGGTGTTCAGTATATTCAAGCAATGGTTATCAACTACCATCTTCACTGAACTGATATGACCAATTCAGTGAAGATGGTAGTTGATAACCATTGCTTCAATGCTCATGCAGCTAATTACTGTGCTTGTCTTTTCTTTTCAGCGAATCTTAAAGATTCTTCGAAAGAAAATTTGGTGAAATTTCTTTCAGTAACTTCATTATGCGGCTCACGTTTCGCAATCATACAGCAAAGTTAGAATGACAATATCTCTATACCAAGTGTTTGGTTGCATCATCTACGTGGGCTGTTCAATAAGTAATAAGACTAATTTTACTGTGGTGAAACCACTCATCACAATATTAATTTCTGTGGAATAAAGAAATATTGCTGTCTGTATTAACAAAACAGGTTGATAGATGGCGTATACGGGCTGATGTGCCAGAGTGTCACCTGACTAAACGCAAGTGCTCATCGGCGCGCTTAAGAGGCGCGACCACTCTTCGAAATGGAAGCGTCCTTGGAACAGCGTTATGCGATTAAATTGTGTGTGCGTTTGCAAAATCGGCATCGGACACTTTTAACATGATACGCGAAGCTTTCCACAATGAAGCAATGTCGAGGGCAAGTGTTTTTCGCTGGCATAAAACTTTTAAGGAAGGAAGGCAAAATGTGGAAGATCTTGAACGTTAGGGAAGACCTTCAACGTCCATCACAGAGACAATGATCAACACAGCAGCGATCATCATCAAGCACGTCAAAAGGAAGCGTCCATTGCTGAAGAATGGCTTCTTATTGCACCACGATAATGCAAGACCACATGTTGCTGGTTGTGTAGTGGACGTTTTGCAGAAGAACAACACAGATATCCTACCACACCCTCCATACAGTCCTGATCTCGCACCGTGCGATTTCTGGCTGTTTCCTCAGCTCAAGAAACCACTAAGAGGCCGCCATTTCGAAAGCAACAAAGCATGTGTAAAAACTGCGGAGGCGGTTTTGAAAGAACTCTCAAAAAACGGACTCTCACGTGTTTAAGAAGTGGACGCAACGTTGGGACAAATGCATCGCGTCTCACGGTAGTTACTTCGAAAAAGACCATGTAAATGATGACGATTAAAGGTAATCTGTTTTCTGTATAAATATAGTCTTATTACTTATTGAACAGCCTACGTATGTTCCAATCATCAAAGACTCATTTTTTCAAAAGTTCAAAGCTGCATTAACACATTTCAAACGACACTGAATTTCTTCATCAGTCATATAGAAGCCTATGGAAGACTGGGGTGTCTTCCATAGGCTTCTTTGCATATGTCAACAATGATTTCAAGTTAAGTTTCAGAATGAAGAAAACAGTAGTCATCAGCATTCTAGAGTTACATTATGACGTTTTAGATGGACTACTCTACTCGGAGTCCTGAACAGAGTAGTTCGTCTTTTAAGTAATATACATACCAACCATTGCATTAGAAACATTTATGCAGATATACGTAAACGTCACTTACGTAGAATATAAAACTACTTGTTCACGTGCGTCACCACATATTCTAGGTAACTATTTAAGAATTCTGGTGGTCAGTAATCGTCAACAATGTTGATCACAATGGAAAAAACAAAGGATCTTTCGGAGTTCGATAAAGGGCTTATTGTGGGTGCCCGTCTGCTGGAGTCACGATTTTGAAAACAGCAGAGCCGACTGCTGTTTTCTCAAAAAGTGAGATATACCGGGTGTTTAATCAGTGGAAAAGTGACCCACATTAATTATTTAAGAGGTGTAAATGTGGTCTTAAGACAGTCTGTCAAGGGGGAGAGATCGCCGTCGTCTGAGAAGGCTTGTACGGACAAACAGAACTTCCTGTGTATAGCAATTGACCGAAGCATTTAATGAACGTGTTCCCGACCCATATCTCACCAAATTGGAATGGAATGATTTCCTTTCATCCATACGGATGGTAGGCGAAGCTATGCTACCATACCCAAGACCGGCTAACTTGGCTAAGGAAAATCCTTAAACTCTTCACGTTGTCGACGGGAATCGAACATAGAACACTCCTTCCCCAGGCATATGGTTGCGAAGTGCAAAGTCACTAGGCTAACCGCGTGGACATTTCACCAAATTATGCGCAGGGAATTGAAGGTAATGGCAGTCGCATGCCTAGTCTCTGCGTAGTTTCTAATTCAGTGACCGTACGTGTGCAATTTCAGGCAACTCTCTCCTGCTAAAGATGATACCTCTCAGTTACTTTAAACGTAAAGAGTTAACGTTTAATAACAACGCTAGTGAAATGAATAACGTTTAATAACAACGCGGAGAATATGCGGTCGCAGATGTAGAAGAGATTGTTCAAGTAATGAGTGATAAGAGCTTTCAAACTTGTGTATGGAAACATTGAGATGAATGCCATCTCTTCGTTGGATGAAGAAGCTCAGCTGTATGATGATGATAATGAATTTCATGAATATCAGCAAGGATGCTAAAAGAGTGTTCAGTTAAACTGATTGCCTTTGACTAGTTGTATAATTTGAGTGTCAAAACAGGGAAGATTCTAGAAGAGTGGAAAGCATGTAAGATAGTTACATTGCACAAGGGTGGCGCAAAGATTGATGTGTCTAACTATCGACCTATAACCATCTCTGGCCTGGTGATGAAGATTTTGAAAAGTTGGTAAGAACTCACATACAGAAATAAGGTGAGAGATCATCTATAATTTGCAATAAACAGCACTCATTTACTAAAGGAAGGTCATGTTTGAGCAACTTGCTGTCATTCAGTAATAATGTTATGGTTGAATTAGACAAAGAGAATGGATAAATCATGACACTTTCGGATTTTACTAAGGTTTCTACAAGGGTATTGCATGATATGTAGGATATGGATTGCATTACAAACTATTAGCCTGGATAAGAGAATGGTTGACTGACAAATATCAAAAAGTTGTGTGCTGGGGCCTGAGTCTGTAAGATTTAAGGTAAGTAGTAGAGTATAAAGGAATAGCATACTCGGTCTATTTATCCAATTCTTTACATTGATGATATTGGGAAAAATCTGACGGATATATATACAGCTGTTTGCTGATGATGCATAGATAGGAAGGGAAGTAAGGAATGCAAATGACATTCAACACCTCCAGAATGATTTGAATAAACTACAATTAAGTACACATGAAAATGGCTATCAGTTCAAAGTTAGTGAACTTTGGTAAGATGAGATAACCAATGCCATATTATATTGGTGGGATTATGCTAGAAGAAATTGATGCCATTAGGAATCTTGGAGTTCTAGCACACAGGAAGTCGAAGTTCTGTGAGCTATGTAGCAAACGTAAACACAACTCGAAGAATAATTACAATGCTGAAACGAACACTGACTAAGTTGACTAAGTTTAGAGGTGGTGAGTACAGGTAGTGAATGAATTGAAGAAAAGGTATGACAGTTGATGTGAGTGATATGTTGCCCTCGTCGATGAGTCTCTGACACCCTGGAAGTCTCTGGCTATAATAATAATAATAATAATAATAATAATAATAATAATAATAGTTTGCTATCCAGAATTTTGTTTTAGAACAGAAAGAATGCTTTTAAAGTCTGTAGGACTTGATTTTTTTTTTTTTTTTTTTTGAGCGAACTTTACTTAAAACCGCTTAAAGAAAAATGTTGTTTAATCTATAAATAAGAACAGCGAAGTAATTTGCATTAGGTCACAAATACGAACGATTATTAAAGGGCACTTTGTTTTTACAGCATTTCTTATTTCGCTTACTTGGTCGATTTGAACGAAAAAAAAAAAAAAAAAAACTATGCCCACAATTAATTCTTCCCAACACAAACCTGAAGTCGGTGACATGTGGCACTGCACTTTTTTTTTTTTGAACATGAATCACATCCACGATGGTCATCATCATCAAGCGTATCAAGGATTTAGGCCCTAGCATGACCTATTCCGGCCTTAGAAGTCATCATTGAATCGTTTAAGAGGACGTCCTGGTTTTCTTTTTCCTAATGGCTTGTACTTTAAGTTAACTACATCCACGATGGTAGTTAACCTAAAATACAATAGAACCAAGGATGAGCTGAATTTTTCAACCCACTTCAGGCCTTCAATAAATAGCGTGGTATTACATCGTGCAATGTAATTCATCTGAAGACATTGACAAACATTCATGCTGCCCACGGTAAGATTTTAAGATTCGAATCCACAGCCTGTTGGTAAACACCAACAATATATACAAAAAAAAAAAAAAAGAAGAAGAAGAAGAACGATTTTAATAGACCATATCAAAACCAACTACGGAGAAAATGTTTAAACATTTGATGCATCTGATACACGAAAGAACGCCCTTTCTTTCTGGTGAGAGGGAAGAACGATGCCCGAAATGAAACTTTTCAGTCTGAAAAGTCTGGCTGGCCGAGTAGTTAGCGTATTCGGTGGCCTCTAGCTTTCATAGAGTGCAGACGTGTTTTCTAGTGCTCCCTATTGTTAGTGACCCGCGCGACCCTTGCCCCGATCCCCAAGTTGCAGGCAGCAGAGGAAGACCGAAGATCAACCGTAGCTTTGCAGGTTAATGCGAAGGTTAACCAAGAAGGAACTGTTAAGTACCTCTTTGTTTCAACCATCTCGTGATATGAATAGAAATAACGGTATTGAATCTAAAGTAGATAGTGAACAAGAAAATCGGTCTGAAGGTTTTAACCCGCAGGACCTATTAAAATCGCTAAATTTACCACTGGAAATAGATTGGTCTAAAACTGTTATTCTTAAATGTGATGCAAAATGCGGTCCTTACACCGAGGAGGACATAATTAAAAGTCTTACGAAAAACAAAGTTAAAGGAAGTGATGTGTGGCATTTAGGTCATCTAAAATACAATTATGTTTTTCTACTGTCGTTCAAACAACTGACCGTTAAAGAACGATTTGCCAGCATGGGGAACATCCAAGTGAGGAATGGCACCTGTGAAATTATTAATATAAATGCATGTAGGAAATTAGAAATTTTAATACACTGGATGCCACCCCCACATACCAATTCACTTGGTCGCTCTCCACTTTGAAAGATTCGGAAAAATAGAATTTCTGGAAAACATATCAACAATTAAGAATGATGATTGGTCTCATGTCCTAAGCAACAAAAAAAAAAAAAAAAATAGTTATAGAACTCAACGAAGGTGCAAAAATTGACATCTTATATTATACGAATGAAAAAGGTTATGGGAATAGTCGTCGTCCCAGGAAGACCGCCATCCTGCTTCCGCTGTAAAA